>NW_026606115.1:11772500-14272500 GCF_029834395.1 Sorex fumeus
CTACTGTTCTTGGATATTAGTCTCACATTATGTTGTATTTTATATTCCACAAATGAGTGCAATCAAACTGTCTGTCTTCCTTCTGACTCATTTAACCCAGTACAATACTCTCCATGTCCATTCATTTATAAGCAAATTTCATACTTCATTTTCCCTAAATGCTGCATAGTATTCCAATGTGTAGATCTACCGTAGTTTAACGAGTTAACTGTTCCTCGGCACATGGGTGGTTTCCAGATTTTGGCTATTTTGAATAGTGCTGCTATAAAAATAGAAGTGCAAATGGCATTTCTGCAATGTTTTTGGGACTCTGGGATATATACCCAGAAGTGGTATTGATGGGTTGTATGGAACCTCGATTTCTAGCTTTTTGAAGAATGCCCATATTTTTCTCTAGAAAGGTTGGACAGTTGGCATTCTTACCAACAATTAAAGAGAGTCCCTGTCTTCCCAAATCCATGCCAGCACTTAGATACTCTTGTTCAGTTTGATGTGTCCCAGTCTCTGTGGTGTAAAATGATATCTCACTGTTGTTTTGATTTACATCTCCCTAATGGTTAGTGATGCCGATCATTTTTATGTGACTTTTGGCCATTTGTATTTTTCTTCTTTGGGCTTGTTTCTTTTCATTTCCCCTCCCCATTTTTAAAGGAGGTTTGGTGTTTTTTTCCTGTAAAGTTCTACTAGTACTTTATATATCTTGGATATTAACCCTTTAACAGAGGAATATTGGGTAAATATTTTTTCCCAAACTGTAACCTGTCTTTATATCTTACTCAATGAGGTGCAGAAGCTTCTGAGTTTAAGGTAGTCACATTTATTAATCTTTGCTTCCACCTGCTTTGTCAGTGGTGTTTCATTTATGACTACCAGTTCTAATGTTCTTTGTTTCCATTATCTTTGGACATTTATTATTCTCACATTATGTTTCCTTTGATTCCTCCACCCCTCTCAGAGAGCCTTGCAAGCTACTGAGAGTACCCTGCCAGCACGGCAGAGCCTGGCAAGCCTCCTGTGGTGTATTGAATATGCCAAAAAAAAAACAGTAACAACAAGTCTCACAATGGAGACGTTACTAGTGCCTGCTCGAGCAAATTGGTGAACAATGGGAGGACAGTGCTACAGTGCTACAGTGCTATGCTCCATATGAGAGAGATCATTCTGTGTCAGTCTCTCTCCCTCTAACTAACTTCACTAAGTGTGATACTTTCCAGGTTCCTCCATCCATCCATCTAACAGAAAACAACATGACTCTATCCTTTCTTATGGTCTAGTAATATTCCATCGTGTAGATGTACCAATTGTAGATATTCAAACCTATTACATTGATCTGAGGTTCTGTCTTTATTTTATCACTATGCTGTTTTAATTATTGGCACTTACTACTACAGTTTGAAGTTTGGAAAAGTGTTGCCTCCCTTTTTCCCTTTCTCTAATGATTGCTTTAGTTGTCTGGGGATGAGATTTTGTTGTTACACATTAGTCTTAGGAGTGTTTTATCTATTTCTTTGAAAAATGTCCTGGTTATCAGTATAGGGGCTCTGCGAATTTGTAAAGTGCTTTGAGAATATTGGCATTTTGATGATATTATTCCTCCCAATCCATGAGCAGAGACTGTGTTTCCATTTCCTTGTGTCTTCTTTTTCTTAAAATAGTATTATAGTATTTTGCGGTTATTTTTGTATAAAACCTTCGCCTCTTTAGTTAAGTTGAATACAAAGTAGTTCATTTTCTTAGATATAATTGTGAATGAGTTTTTTTAGTATCTCCCTCTCCTATTTCATATTATGCATAGAGCAAAGGCATGGACTTATGCATATAAATTTTGTAGCCTGTCACCTTACTAAAAAAGCTATTATTTCTAAGAGGTTTTAGCATAGACTTTAGCATTTTCTAAATATAGTTTTAAATCATCTGCAAGTTGTGAGAGCTTGACTTCATCCTTTTCTACTAGATGCTCTTGATATCCTTTTCTTGCTAATTGCTATGGTGATTACTTCCAGTACTATATTAAATATTAATAAATATTAATATTAAATATTACTTGTCTTGTAACTGGCCTTAGAAGGAAGGCTTTCAGTTATTCCCCATTGAGTATAATGTTTGTCATGGGCTTGTGGTAAATAATGTTGACTATACTGAATGAAGTTCCTTCAATTCCAACTTTGCCAAGAGTATTTTTAAAATCATGAATGGGTACTATATTTGTCAAATGCTTTCACTGTATCTATTGATAGGATCAGATGATTTTTATTTTTTCTTTTATTGATGTGGTGAACTGCGTTGATTGACTAGCATATGTTAACCAATCCTTTATCCCTGGGGTAAATTCCACTTAATCATGGTGTATGAACTTTTTGATGAGTTGTTGATTCCATTAGCTCGTATTTTGTTGAAAATATTTTCATCTGTGTTCATCTGGGATATTGGTATGTAATTATCTTTTATTTTATTGTGTCTTGTTTGCTTTTGGCATCAAGGTGATGTCTGCTATGTAGTAGCTGTTTGAGAGTTTTTCTGTTTCTTTAATTTCCTGGAAGATTCTGTATAGTATTGGCATTAAGTTCTCTTTAAAAGTTTGAAAGAATTCTCTAGTGAATCCATCTGGACGTAGGCTTTTGTTATTTGCAAAGAATTTTGATTACTTCTTCAATTTCCTTGATAGCGACAGGTCTGTTCAAGTTTTTCAAATCATCTTAGTTCAGACTTGGGAGGTTATAGGAATCCAAGAGTTTATCCATTTTTTCTAGATTCTCTCTTTTCATGGCTTATAGTTTCTCAAAGTAATCTCTGAGAATTCTTTGGAGTTTTGTGGTGTCTGTTGTGACTTTCCCCCTTTCATTTCCGATTTCATTTATTAGGGTTCTCTCTTTTACTTTAAGGGTCCTGCTAGTGGTTTATCAATCTTGTTTACTTTTTCACAGAACCAGTTCTTGTTTTCTTTAATATTTTGTAATTTATCTTAGATTCCAGTTCACTGATTTTTTTCCCAGAGTTTTATTACTTTCTCCCTCCTGTCTGCTCTGGGATCCTTTTATTGGTTACTTTACAGTTTCTTAGGTTGTATGGTCAAGATATTTCTGTGTAACTTTTCTTCCTTCTGATGGAAGCTTATGTAGCTAAGAACTTTTCTCTTAATATTACTTTTGACCTATCTCTGAAGTTTTTCTTTTCTTTCTTTCTTTCTTTCTTTCTTTCTTTCTTTCTTTCTTTCTTTCCTTTTTTTTGATTTTTGGGTCACACCTGGCAATGCTCAGGGGTTACTCTTGGTTTTGCACTGAGGAATTACTACTGGCAGAGCTCGGGGGACCATATGGGATGCTGGGAATCGAACCCGGGTCAGCCGCATGCAAGGCAAACACCCTACCTGTTGTGCTATCTCTCCAGCCCCAATTTCCGAAGTTCTTGAACGCATTATCCACATCCTCATTTGTTTCCATGAAATCCTTAATTTCCTCTCTAATCTACTGGTTGTTCAGTAATGAGCTATTTAATTTACAGATGTTTGAGTTACTTATCAATTTCTGTTTGGAATTAATTTCTACTTTCACTGTGTTATGACCGAGAAGATAGTTCATATGATTTCTACGATCTTGATCTTGTTGAGGTATATTTTGTGTTCCAGCATATGGTCTATATTGGAGAATATCCTATGTCTGTTTGAGAAGAACGAGTATTAGACTTTTTGAAGATATATAAAGCCTTATATATACTTATATCTACTAAATTCTTGCATTTCATTTCTTCCTTCAACGCAAATATTTTCCTTGAAAAGATTTAGTTTAGTTGATTTATCAAGTCATGACAGAATGGTATAGAAGTCTCCAACTACTATTGTGTTGCTATCAATGTCTTCATTCAAATCTATTAGCAGTTGTCTTAGGTACTTTACTGCTCCCTCATTAGGTGCATATATGTTTATGAGTACGAGTTCTTCCTGCCCTTGCACCAGGCTGTCTTCAATTGAACCCTTGGACGGGAGCGGGTTGAGTTTCCTTCCCCACCCCAAGCAGAACCCCAGCAGATGAAAACCTTCAGAACCCAGCCACAGCCATGCTCAAGGTAGCTCTCCTCATGCTTGGATGAGCCTCACACATGAAGGAAGAAGCAGAGGAACACAGGTATGGGGGACTTGTGGCTGATATCTCCAAGCCTGTTTGGATCGGGGTAGGGCCTCCTCCACCCAGACCCCCAGTTTTCCAGTAGCTTGGCAATCACACCCACAAACTGCCCTGGCACCATGGAAGCTCATCAATGGCCAAGATCCAGAGACTATAAAACAAAGCTCCCAGAAGAGAGCGACACAGCATTTCCTGTCTTTTTCCAGTAAAATAAACCTGTAAAAATCTCCACTCCTCTCAGAGAATTCCGCAAACTACTGATGATATCTTACCCACACGGCAGAGCCTGGCAAGCTACCCGTGGCATATTTGATATGTCAAAAACAGTAACAATAACGGGCCTCATTCCCCTGACCCTGAAAGAGCCTCCGAAATGGCCTTTGGGAAAGATGAGTAAGGAGAGGCTGCTAAAATCTCAAGGCTGGGTTCTGCTGCTCATGCGCCCACCCAGTCTCCACTTTTCCTCTGCACAGGTGGGTCCGTCTGTGCACCCACTTTTCCTCTGCACAGGTGGGTCCGTCTGTGCACCCCTGTCCCATCCTGCCCTGCGCTCCTGATCGCCTGCCACCCGGACAGCTCTCAGAGGGAACCCGCCAGAGTTTTGCAGTTCGCAAGCGCGTGCCTAACCAGCCCCCGCCTTTCCTCTGCACAGACCCTTGGTCCCAAGTCTGTGGACTAGCTTCTGGACTGACTGGCTTTGTGGCCTCAACTTAGAAGGCATGGCCTCATCAGAAATGGGCGTGGATTTCTTTGTGCCACATTTATATTTCCCACTCCCAGCACTCTTGACTCACATCCCAACCTTTATCATCTAACTTTGTGAAAAAAGTCCTGACCACTTCAAACACAATACAATAATCCACCGGCATACTCCAATTCCAACAAAAGACCAGTGTATACAAGAAGCTGTACAAGCCCCATATAAAAGAGCACCTCCTCCAACACTTCACTAGATGCATATCATAAGCCACAGAATAATGTCTGAGAGGAAAGACACATTCTAGAAGTGGAGAAGGGTGACTACCATCGACTGACCTTATTCAGAATCCTTTCCAGCAATAAGAGGGAACAGTGCTAGTGAACTTGAAGGTTTTACCTCTATACAAACACAGCAGCATGAGGAAACAGTGAAAATCTCCACTACGAGGAGAGGATGAAGAAAAGAGTCCCGAATCCTCAACAGGGGTTACCCATAAATACAATCTCTCCGATAAAGAATTCCGAGATGAAATGCTGAAGGATGTTCAAGGAACTCAAAGAATCAATGGAATAGACATCTAGAAAATTAAATGAAGAAATGAAAGAAACTATGGAAAGGATAATTGAGAAAATACAGAAAGAAATGAGAGCAGAAATAAGACAGCTACAAAAAGAGGTTGTCACAAATAAAGGATTTGGTGGAAGAAACTATAAACTCAGTGGGTGCCCTCTGCAGTAGAATGACTACAGCTGAAGACACAATTAGTGAGCTTGAAGATGAGCAAGAGAAATTGTACAGGCAACAACAAAGAATGGGAAAAGACCTCAAAATATCTCTAAGGCGAATCAGAGAACTAGGGGATGACTCCAAGAGGAACAACTTTTCCACTTTACTCTCCCTCTAGGTTGGTCACATTCAGTATTACCACAAAAGACCCATTATTATTGTTTGGAATTTTCCCCAACAATCAGACCTTCCAAAAAATCATAGTTAGATAATTTTTTATTGTGATTATAAAGAGCTTATTATGTTGTGCGGCCACTATCACAGCTATGCGATTCTGGATTTCTGATATTTTAGTAATAAGTCTGGAGCGATTACTGCCAACTACTGCTGGATTCTGAGGTTGGTTTGTGCTCCGTAGTTTAACGCACAGTCCAGATGCATTTCTGCTAAAAGCTAGTGGTATCCAAGATTGGTTTGTGTGCCTCTGGGATCATGGGCATTCAGGAGCCGAGGAGGCATTTGTGGGCAGCAACTTGGGGCTTTGTCAGGGCGGGGAGAATTGCTAATTACACCTCCTATCCCATGAGGTCCAAGTGCCTCATCACTGCAGTCTTATACCTGGCTGTCCATTAGGTTCTTAAAGATGGCTGCCGCCAAGGGGGAAAGATGAAGGAACAAACACCCTTCCCCTCCTGGGTTGGAATGGCACCATAGTTTAATGCACAGTCCAGATAAATTTCTGTTGGGCATTATATTTAGCTCGAATTTTCCCACAACAATTCAAGCCTGCCTTCCAGGGACAGACGCTACATCATTTACTTTCCATTGTTCACTTTGCATATCAGGAAAGGTCATGCAGCCGCACAAGCAGCCACAAGGTTTGGAAGAATAATCTTGGTGCCGACAAACTGAAGCCATGCTTGTAGAAGCTCACGGTAACTGGGATTCCATCTGGAGAAGACGGGGAGACTGAATCTGCCCCATCTGGGACCTCCCAGCAGTATTGGCTCAGTATGGGGCCCAGAGAATTCTCCAGATGTTGAGGTCTCCACCGGCCAGATTTCTTTACAGCTGTGTGATTCGACTGCTTTTAGTATTCCTTCCTTAACCAGTATTTTTGACATTCTGGTTAGTTTGTGTCTTGGGGTATTTGGATCTCTTTTTACTGATACACTTTGGACTCTCTGGATCTGGGTGCATGCCCTCTTCATCTCTGAGAACTTCTCTGCAATAATACATTTGAATGTTTCTTATGCTTCAGGGTTGTCTTCCTGGCCTTCAAGGACACTGATGATTTCTAAGTAGTTCCTCTTGAATTCACCACAAAGCTCTCTTTTCATCTGTTCATTTATTTTGAGTTTTTTACATCTCCTGCTGTTGCCTGAAGGTTTTGTGTACCTTGTCTTGTAGAACACTAATTTTGTTCTCACAAGCTGTCACTCTTCTGGTGGGTGAGGTCTTCAGTGAGTTTTTCATTTAACCTATGAAGTTTTTCAGATATATAATTTCTGTTTGTAGTTTTCTTATTTCTACCCTTATGTCTTGTATTTTATTGAATGTTCATTCCACAGTTTCTTTGAGCTCATAAAACACCCTAAAAGTTTCCACTTTGAATTCCTTTTCAGAGAGATTATACAGGGTTTTGATATTGATAAGGTCTTCAGGATTAGAGTCTCTGACCAAGTGCTCTATTGGGGCTCATAACTGCTTAACCATCGCTCCTCTTATTGTATAAAGTCCTGTCTTTCCTACTTTTGTAACTATCTCCCCTACTGCTAGTGATGTCTCAGTGGGGGGAGTGGGCACCTTGTGCCCCACTGGTCCCAACTCAGGTTGCGATGGGAGGGTTTATTCACCCTGCTGCTACCACTCACCACTTGGGAAGTGATAAGATTTCTATTTTTTTTTAAATTTTTATTAGTGAGATACCATGAGGTACAGTTGTAGACTTACAAATTTTTGTGCTTGGGTTTCAATTATACAATGATCAAGTACCCATCCCTCCACCAGTGCCCATTTCCCACCACCACAGATCCCAATATCCTTCTCACCCCCCTCATCCCACCCTGCCTCTGTGGCAGGGCATTCCCTTTTGTTCTCTCTCTCCTATTGGTTGTTCTGGTTTGCAAAAGAGGCAATGGGTGGCAATCATGTTTGGTCTACAGTCTACTTTCAGCTTGCTTCTCCCATCCTGGTAGAATCCTCCCAACACCCTTTATTTGGTGCCCCCTTCTCTATCTGAGCTGCCTTTTCCCTTAGCATGTGTGGCTGGCCTCCAAGCCATGGAGTGAACCTCCTGGTAGTTATCTCGGCCATTCTTGGGTGTTAGTCTCCTATTTTGTTACTTTATGTTGCCCAGATGAATGCAAAGATTTATATTTTTAAGTAATTGTTATTTGCAGTGATAAGGAACAAAACTAGAAACATATGAGATATATGCTCTACCACAGATACACATCCTGGCTTTAATCTTTTCTTAGAGCTAGCTGAGAAGTATACCACTGTTCTTTAATGATACATTCTTTATACACTCATTTATTATTGGGTAGTAAATTCTATTTTCTCTATCCACTCATTTGTCATCATATACTTCATTTGTATACGATATATCACTATTTTAAGTATGACTGCAATAAACATAGTTTTATATATATACACACACACATATATATTTGAATTATCGTGTGTGTGCATGTGTGTGTGTTTTCTGTGGAAACATACTTAGAGGTGAAATTGATGAAACATATGGTGGGTCTATTTATAATACTTCAAGAAATCTCCATACTGTTTTCCATAAAGACTGAATCAATTTACAACCCCACCCACAGTGTATGAGAGTTTTTTCTTTCTCCACATTTCTACCATTACTTTGTTTCTGGCCTGTTTTATACAGGCCATTCTCACGGGTGTAAAGTGACAATTCATTGCTGTTTTACGTTGATTTTCCTTATATTAAGTAAAACAAGAATTTTTTTCCTGTGCCTATTGGAAACTGTATGTCTTCTTTTGTGAAATGTCTGTTGATTTTCACCCCATCTTTACTGTGGTTGATCTCTTCTTGTTAGTTTTGTGATCTCCTTATATTATCCCTTAACCACATTATCCCTTTTGCAGATATATAGTGTGCTAAACATTTCCCATAAAATAAATTGCTTATTAATAACAAATAATTTATTTTAATGATAGTTTCTTTATCTGTGAATATGAGTTTTGTGTCTTCCCAATGATGTTTGGTGGACCAGGGACCATCCTTGGTCATATTTGTTCCTGCAGTTTGTACCTGAGAATTTGCTGATTAGGCCTAGTAATATGGCGCTACTTGGGCCCAGTAGTACTGGGGACCAAGGTTCACCACAGCAGGTCTTGGGAGAAATACACCTGATGGTATTCTGGGGTTGAAGTTAGATATTTTCATCACAATCATGATCATCCTGTTGTTCGTCGATTGCCTCAAGCAGGCACCAGTAATGTCTCCTTTGTCCTAACCCTGAGATTTTAAAAAGTGCCATATTCAAGGCTCTGTCAGGTTTAGGAGAATGAGATCCATCATTGTTACTGGTATTGGGATATTGGTACGCCACGGGGAGTTTGCCAGACTCTGCCGTGTGGGCAGTTTACATTCAGTAGACTGCCAGGTTGCCCAAAGTAAGGCCAGCGATATTTTCATAAGAAAGCCTATAATACTCCTATTTGAGCTATTTCCCAGGTCATATTATTTTAAATTTGATGTAACCTCATTTACATTATTTTTTGTTTTTATTTCCCTTATTCGTGGCTATTGTACTTTGTACTATATCTTCAAACAAAGCCCTGAAGCCAGTATCAAGGAGAGTTTTGTTTGAGCTTTCTTCAATGTATTTTATAATTTTAGCTTTCATATATAAGCCTTTAATTCACTTTGAGTTGACATTTTTATTTTTTATTTTTATTTTTTTGTTTCTTTGTGCTTTATTTCTTTTGTTTTTTTATTAGCGAATTACCGTGATGTAAAGTTATAGGCTTACAAACTTTTGTACTTGCATTTCAGTCATACAATGATTGAGTATCCATCCCTCCACCAGTGCCCACTTCCCACCACCAATAGTCCCAACATCCCTCTCACCACCCCCACGACGTCCCCTCCACCATACCCTGGCTCTGTGGCAGGGCATTCCCTTTTGCTCTCTCTCTATTTTTGGGTGTTGTGGTTTGCAATAGAGGTACTAAGTGGCCATCATGTTTGGTCTATATTCTACTTTCAGCCTGCATCTCCCATCCCGAGTGGATCCATGGGTTATGACACTTAACTCAACCTGATTCCTTTATATTGGGCTACGCTGTGTTTTTTAAGTTTTTATTGAAGAGACTGTCCCTATTTTGTGTTCTGAGTACACTTGTCATTAATTAAATGTAAACATATGTGAGAATTTGATTCTTATTTAATCCTCATTTCTTCTTTTTAATCTTAAAATTGTATTTTAGACACCATGATTACAAGATTACAATATTGATTATGGCAGAGATATATGCAAAAGTATTCTAACATCACACCCTTCACATTTCCTCCACCATTATCCCAGTGATATACCCTCCCCCCTTTTATCCCTCTGTTGATATGCCACAATGATATGCTTCCTATTTAAGATCAGTTCTTTGTTTCTGGTAGCTTTGAGTACTTTTTACTATATCACTTTATATACCATAAATGAGGTAGATCACTATGTATCTGCCTTCTCCTTCTGACTAACTTCACTCAGTATGGTACTCTCTAGATTCATCTATGTTGTCGAAAACTGAAAAAACTTTATCTTTTCTCATAGCTGAGTAGTAATCCATTATGAACTGCACTTTCTCTACACAGTTTCTATTGTTGAACACTAGAATAGTTTCCACATTTTGGCTATTGTAAATAGTGCTGCAATGAGCATAGGAATGCACATTTATGTTTTGGAATTTTTAGGTCCTTGGTTTAAATGCCAAGAACTAGAATTGCTGTGTCATACGGGAGATCAAATTCTAGTAATTTTTAGAAAAGTGCATATTGTTTCAGAAAACTGGATAAGTGGACACTCCTACCACCAGTAGCTGAAGCCTCCTTATACAGAAAATCCCTACCAACACTTTTAATTTTTAATCTTTGTGATACGTGTCAGTTGCAGTGGTGTGAGGTGATATCTCATTGTTTGATTTGAGTTTTCCTGATAATGAGTAATGCTGAGCATTTTTATATGACTTTTGGCCATCTGTATCTCTTTGAGAAATTTTCTTTTCATTTATTAGCTCATTTATGTTTTTAATACTGTGGTGTTTTGAATGATTTAATTTTGTAGTATAGTTTGAAACCAGGAACATGATGCTGCGATTCTTCTTTTGTCTGAAGATACTTTTGTCGATATTTTTTCGACAAAAAAGTATTTTTTGTACATTGCTAATATACAAAAAATGTATCAAAATAGATACTTTTTGTATATTTGCAATTTATGTGCTCTCACAGGAATTTCAGTAACATTTTTCCTATTTCCTTGAAGAATGTCACTGAGATTATGATAGAAATTGCACTGCATTTATATAATGCTTTAGGTAGAGTTTTTCTTTGATTTTAGGCTACCTGGCTCTGCTCTCAGCTTTATGCTCAGGCATAACTGCTGGCAGTGCTCAGGGGGCCATATATGATGCCAGTTGTTGAACTCATGTTGGCTGGGTATAAGGTAAGCATCTTACCTGTTATGCTGTCTCTTAGGCCCAGGATGGCAATTTTACAATAGAAATTATTCCAAACTCCGGGTACAGAATGTTTTGGGGGTGGAAAAGAGTACAGCAGGTAACACGCTTGCCTTGCACATGGTCAACACATACTTAATCACCAGCACCCCGTGTGGTCCTCCAAACAACACCAGGAGTGATCCTTAAGCCCAGAGACAGGCATAAATCCTGGGTATAGCCAGGTGTGGTTCAGAAAAAATTAACAAAATAACAATAAAAACAAAGCAAAAAGCAGACTGTTTTTATTCTTTTGTCTTATTTTAACATAGGAATTAATATTAGTCTTTTATCTCTTTTGCTTATTCTAGATGATTAATTGTTTTTAATAAAATTGAAACTTTATTGTAATCTTATAAATTTTATTTTATTTTTATTGAGAGCATGCCCAGCAGTTCTTGAGAGACACAGAACCACTCCTAGCAGTGATCCACTTCTTGGTGCAGACATGATGATCTTGTTCTTGGGACAGTTGTATGATACTTGAGCTTGGCAATGTTTGGGGGTTACTAGGGTTTTATGCAGAGATATTTGGTAGGCCATGCTTTATCATAGTTTAAACTTTGAGCCTAGAACACTAGAGGAATCTGGTCTACAATTTGAGACATACCTTCATCAATGATTGTGAACTTTTCATTGATAAAGTTAAATCAAGTTTTTTCCAGATTAATGGTGTCTGAAGTTAGCAAAAAATCATACAGATTTCTGATCTGAAGCAATTGTACAGGCAGTAGTATGCTTACTTTGCGTGGGCTTGGTCCCGATAACCCACCAGGAATGATCCCTGAGCACAGAGCCAGGGATAAACCGTGAGCCAGGAGTAAGACCTGTGCACTGCAAGGAATGGAACAAAAACAAAACAAACAAAAAAGGGTGAAAAGTACAGATTTCTGAATTTCACTTGGGTTTCGGGTGACTAAATAATACTATTTTAGTGAACCTGTCCTATGTCTTTCTCCTTCCCTTCCTTCCTTCCTCCCTCCCTCCCTCCCTCCCTCCCTCCCTCCCTCCTTCCCTCCCTCCCATCCTTCCTTCCTTCCTTCCTTCCTTCCTTCCTTCCTTCCTTCATTCTTTCTTTCCTCCCTCCCTCTCCTCCTTCCTTCCTTCCTTCCTTCCTTCCTTCCTTCTTTCCTTCCTGCTTTCCTCCCTCCCTCTTTTTAGGGATAGAGCCCAGTGCATTATACGTGTGAATCATGCACACTGCCACAGTGTCTTGATCGCATGACTAATTTATTGCATTTATTATAAAGTACTCAAGGTTCATTCAGGTTACACGTAAGTAACTTTTCTTTTTTCACATTTCCCCCCTTTTCTGCTTTATTTAAACACTGCTGTCTACAAAGTTGTTCATAATACACTTGTCATGGGCATTCAGTGTTCCAAGACCAGTCCCACCACCACTGTGAACTTCCCTCTACCATTGTCCTCAGTCCCACCTCTCCCCAGCAAGCCTGTCTCCTTAGCAGGCACCAAGAATTTATTTTATTTTGCTTATTACAACTAAATGACTAATAAAATTATCAAAACTAGTAAAAAGAAAATTTTGAAAATTGTTATATCTCACCGTGGGTCATTAAGTCTTGTCTGAGGGTCTACTAAGCTGAGTGTTTCTAGTTGAGCTTTCTGTGTTTTTGTTTATTGAACTTAGTTGCTTCTATGTTACATTACCATTTAATTTTATATGTTCATACTGGGCTGTCAGTATTGTGGAATTTCGAGGTGTCACTTGACTGCTGCTGCCCAAGAAATCGCCAGTGTTCTCAGCCTGAAAACTGGTGTACCAAGAATTTTTGTTGGTTTGATGTCTCTGCTGAGATTAGTCATGAAGCAGTGGAGTTAGACCATTGTTATGGCTGCAGCTGTGGGAATGTGAGTCCAACTGCCATGGTTTCAGTAGGGTAGGGACTTTGCTGCCCATCTCCTGTGAGTGCCCCAGAATTTTCAGCCATAAGAAAATTCTAGGGGCTTGATTTTCATGTATTCCAAGATTATTTGTGAATCTGTAAGGCTGGGTCAATGAGTTTACATGGCAGTGGCACTAATGGAGGTCAGCATAGTCAGAGTAAATGGCCAAATGAGGATTTGGCACATCAGGCAGATGCACACCATGGCAACTAGAGTTCTGAGACTTAGAAAACACCATGCCTCTGATTTTCTTTTAATTCTGAAGAATATTATGCTTCATTTTATACTGCATTATATTTATTCTATTCATTGTACTCTGTTTATAATATTCTTTTAAAATACATTTCATTTATTCATTCTACCTATTCAAGAAGGTCAAAGCTCATTTACATATCTTGGTTATTGTTAATTGTGCAAATAATAAAGCACTATCTCTCTAATGGAATCTAATTTGAATTTCTTTGGATAAGTGTGCAGCTGTGGTATTGCTGGATAATGTTATGTGTGTGTATCTATGTGTGCATATAATTATGTATATATATAGTGTTTGCATAATCTTGAATTTCCACCAAAAGTGTGAAAGTGTTTCTTTCCTTTTATCTCTACCACATCATTATTGAAAATTGCTATCACCCGTGTTTTATTAAATGACACTCTGTTGGGGTGACTAACTATCTGATGATGCTTTTAATCTCTATTTCGCTTGATTTAGTGATATTGAGCATTTTTATATACACTTGGAACACAGTATATCTATTATGTCTTCTTTGAGAGATATATGTTAAATTCTTCCAAATTAAAATACGGAAGAATTTGCTGTCAGTAGTCATCAAAACACTGGCTCGGCTCTTCACACAATACCTGTCTGAATGCAAGGTTCCGTCCAATGAAAAACGAGCAGGACCATTCTACTGTACAAGAAGGGAGACATCCACAACATCCGCAACTATCACTCGATCTGCCTGTTGTCTGTCATTGACAAGCTGTTCACTCGAGTCATCCTGAATAGGATTGGCAGAACAGTAGATGAAGGACAACCATGTGAGCAAGACAGATTCCAAAAAGGATTCAGCACGATTGATCATATCTACCCAGTAACCAAGCTCATTGAGATTTCTCAGGAGTTCAATATGCCACTCTGTCTAACATTCATCGATTTAAAGGCCATTGATTCTTTTGAGACTGAAGTGGTCATCGAAGCCCTATCCAAACATCCATTCAAACTCACTACTTCAGGATCCACTGTGAGCTGTATTATGGATTCACTACCAGGATCTCACCATTCTACAAGGAAGTGATCATCGATGTCAAGAGAGGGATTTGGCAGGGTGATACCATTTCACCGAAAGTTTTCAGTGCTACCTTTGAGAACATCAGGCAACGACTGGAATGGGAAGGAATGGGAGTGAAGATAGATGGTCGGCAACGACACCACCTCTGCTTTGCTGATGACATTGTCCTAATAACACCAAACATTAGCCAAGCGGCACAAATGCTGACCAACTTCGAACGTGAGTGTGGAAAGGTCGGACTGTAGCTGAATCTCGTGAAAACAGTGTTCCTGAGAAAAGGACTCATTCCTGACTCTCCATTTGCTTTCAATGGAATGAACATCTCCGAATGCAGCAGTTATGTGTACCTAGGTCGAGAAGCCAACATGATGAATGACCTGGCACCTGAGTTGCACAGGAGGAAGAGAGTGGTGTCAGTAGAGCATTGAAGAAATATCTAAGAGGATGAAAAATCTCTGGCTCCTGTCACATCTCTTCAATCCACCATTCTTCCTGCATTAACATACGCCCCAGAGACCTGGACCCTATGAAAACAAGATGAGAATGCTGTTCGGCTCTCCCAAAGAGGAATCAAAAGAGCTATGCTTGGAGTATCACACTTCACTCAAGTGAGAGAAGGAATCCAGAGTTCTGACCTCCATCGATGATCAAGAATCAGGACATTGTCTTGTTTCCCAAGGCGTCGAAAATCAGATGGGCTGGACACCTAACGCAATTTGGAGACGACCGTTGAACTGGAGCTGTTACAGACTGGATTCCAAGGGATTTCAAAATATTGCATGGCCACCCACCTATGAGATAGTCAGACTTCTTCATCAATACCCTGAACGAATGGTTTGAGGCTCTTCGTGTTCCTGGAGTGAGCAGATGCCATTGGGCTACACTAGCACGCGACAGGGATGAATGGAGACACTACTGGTGCCCGCTTGAGCAAATCAATGATCAAGTGATCAAGTCTTTCAATTGTTGAATTCTGCTAATTTTATACTTTATTACTATTAATAGCGGATGTCAATAATTAATGAGTGGACACATGGAGACTTGAGGAGACTTGTGTTCCTGGAGATGCTCTGAAAGGTTTGTACTCTGCTCTCTCCTTATACTTTCCCCGATGCAAAACTTTAATCTGGATGTTCATCTGTAGAGTAGTAATCCAGTAAATATGATTTGTGTGTGTGTGTGTGGCAGGGGAAACACACACCCAACAATTCTCAGAAGTTGTTCCCTGGATCAGTGTTGGGGTGTTGCTCCCAGCAGAGCTAGGAGGACAATGTGGTGCCATGGAGCGAAGCTGGGTCTTTTGCTTTCTCCCTTTGAGTATCTTTCCTTTGTGGTACAATATTCCTGTTTTTTTCAGTTCTTTAATCAAACCCAAGAAGGAATCATGGATAATTAGTCGGACCGAAGCCCATTGGTTGTCACGACATGGGGCAGTTTTGTAGGAGTGGGCCCTTAACCTATGGAATCTGAAGCTCTCATTGATAGGTAGTATCAGAATTGGATTGGATTCTTGGACTGTTACTGTCAGAACACTGTAAGCATGGTGGGTGTGGGGAAACCTTATTAGCTATCATCATTCCTTGCATTCCTTTATTATTATAGAAACCAGATAAGTGTTCATACATATTTGTATGTAAAAGCTTTATATAAATGGAACCGAACTCTGATACATTCCTTGATTATTCTTTGCTGTAGTTTTTTTTACTGAGTAGGAGCAAACCACATTTTCATTACTCAATCTATTTATTTAATATATTTGACTTTTTCTTCTCTTTGTATTACAAGCAAGTACCTTTATAAACATTTTTCTTTTCCCAGTTTTCTTTTCCTATTTATTTGTGAGATTTCTTTTGGGTATTTACCTAGGAATAGAATGGCTAGGCTTAATAAAAGGTATTTTCAATTTTATTAACTAATACCAATCTGATTTTAAAAATACCTAGAGTTTGTGAAAGAAAAAGTAAGGTGGAGTTCATGCCCAATTTAATCAGCTAATCAGTGGCTGAATAAATGGCAGTACTCCTACATAAAACAAATAAATAAATAAAGTTAGATCAAAAGTGAAAAAAATACCTAGAGTTTTATTTTTCTTTCTTTCTTTTTTTACACTGGTATACAAAGCATACAAAAATACTACAAAAAATAAAATTTCAGACCAATGTCCTTGATGAAAATGCAAAAATCCTCAACAAAATCTTGGCAAACCAAATCCAACAGCATGTCAATAAAATTATGAACATGAGTAAGTAGGATTCATTCCATGGATGCAAGGATATTTGAATATCACTTGATCACTTGACTTTCTGTTAATCATCAATTTGCTCAAGCAGAAGCCAGTAAAATCTCCATTTGTCCCTGTAGCGTGCTAGTGTAGGAGAGTGGCATCTGTTGGTTCCAGGAACACTAAGAGCCTCAAACCAATTATTCAGGGTCTTGACGAAGAAGTCTGACCATCTGGTAGGTGGGCAGCCACACAGTCTTTTGATGTCCTGTGGAATCCGGTTGGTAATGGCTCTAGTCCAGCGGTATTCTCCAAATCTCATTATGTGTCCAGCTCATCGACGCCTTGGCAAACGAGACAGTGTCCCTGATTCTTGACCATCGATGGAGGTCGGAACTCCAGATTCTTTCTCTCATTGGAGTGAAGCGTCATACTCCAAGCATAGCTCTTTTGAATCCTCTTTGGGAGACCCAAATAGCGTTCTCATCCTGTTTTCATAAGGCCCAGGTCTCTGAGGCATATGTTAATGCAGGAAGAACAGTGGAATCGAAGAGATATGCCCGGAGCCGAAGGTTCTTCGTCCTCTTAGCTATTTCTTCAACGCTCTTGAAGGCGTTCCAAGCCGCTCTCTTCCTCCTGTGCAGCTAAGTTGTCAGGTCATTCGTCATGTTGACTTCTCGACTTAGGTACACATAACTGTTGCATTCAGAGACGGTCGTTCCGTTGAGAGTGAATGGAGCATCAGGGACGAGTATGTTTCTCATAAACATTGTCTTCGTGAGATTCAACTGGCATCTGACCTTTCCACACTCACGATCAAAGTCAGCCAGCATTTGTGCCGCTTGGCTAATGTTTGGTGTTATTAGAACAACGTCATCAGCAAAGCGGAGGTGGTGTAGTTGCCGACCGTCTATCTTAACTCCCATTCCTTCCCATTCTGGTTGTCGCATGACATTCTTGAGAGTGGCACGAAGAGTTTTGGTGAAATGGTATCACCCTGCCGAACCCATCTCTTGACATGGATGAACACTTCATTGAGAATGGTGAGATCCTGGTAGTGAATCCGTAATACAGCTCACGGAGATCCTGATGTGTTGAGTTTGAATGCCCTGATTTGATAGGGCTTCAATGACTGCTTCTGTCTCAACAGTATCAAAGGCCTTCTTTATTTCAATGAACATTAGACAGAGCGGCATCTTAAACTCCCAAGAAACCTCACTGAGCTTGGTTATCGTGTGGATATGGTCAGTCATGCTGAATCCTTTTCAAAAACCAGCTTGCTCACATGGTTGTCCTTCATCTAGTGTTTTGCCAATCCTATTCAGGATGACTCAAGTGAACAGCTTGTAGATGACAGACAACAGGCAGATCGGGCAATAATTGCCAATGTTGTGGATGTCTCCCTTCTTGTACAGTAGTATAGTCCTACTGATTTTCCCCTGGGACGGAACCTTGCATTCAGACAAGTAGTGTGTGAAGAGTCGAGCCATCATATTGATGAGTAGTGATAGCAGGTTCTTCAGGTGTTCAGGTCTGACTTTTCTGGGCCAGGTGCTGTTCGTTTCTTTACCGATGAAATGGTGTGTCAGATTTCGGAAGGGAGAACTTTGGGAACGACATATCCATCCTGCGGAATTTGGTATGCAGGTAGGTGGACGTGGCTATCAAAGAGATCTGAGTAGAAGTCATGGATAATCTACTCCATTGCCCTTCTGGAAGATGTGATAGATCCATCAGAACGTTGGAGGGGAGTCATCTTGGTCTCGTAGTTGGTGAAGGACAGGCGGGCATTATGAATACTTTTCCCAGCTTCTGCCGCATCTAGCAGCACTTCTGCTCTTCTCTCTTTGATGTCTTCCTTTATTGCATCTCTGCACTGCTTTGTGAGCTCGGACGTTAGCATGCGGTTGCCTGAGGCATGCGCCAAACCACTTTGGCGAATAAGCTCAAGAGTTTTCAAAGACAGGAGTTTTTTGTGGCTATCTCTCTCAACGTTCCTCACACAATCATGAAGGTGCTTGTGTGATTGAACCAGTCAATCTTATTTCTTGTCAATAATGTCAGCAACAGCATCTTCACATGTTGCTGCAATAGTGCCAAAGAGCTCCCAGTTGGTGGTCGTTCTGGGAGTTCTCTTCTTAAACTTTGCAGCCCTTTCTCCCCGCAATGTGAAGTAGAATTTTGCACGAAGGATGCGGTGGTCTGATCCCATTTGGAATTTTGGGACAACATCGACATTGGTCAGGCTAAACCTTCGATTGAATATGATGTGGTCTATTTCGTTGTGGAACCGTCCACCTCGAGACTCCCATGTCCAACGTTTAGATTCGGCCTTCTGGAACTATGAGTTACCATGGATGGTCTTGGTCGACATGATGAACTTAGACAGTCTCTCTGTTCATTCCATTCTAGGCCATGGGTCCCGATGTGGAGTTCTTCAGCTGATCTTCTCAGACCTATCTTGGCATTAAATTCCTTGACAATGATCTTGTAGAAGTTGTGGTCTTCTTTATAGAACTTCTTCAGCTCCATGTAGAACTTCTCAATTTCTCCTTGATCATAATTGTATATTGGTGAGTAGACAATGAAGATAGAAACTGCCGGCATTGAGCCACATCTATTCTAGTGTAATCCTCCGATTCGGGTTGTTAGGCATTAGAACGAATCAATGCTCACGGCCAAGTTCATGTTGACAAGGACACCGATGCCTCTGTCGCCTCTTTTATCCCATGTTCTGAGGAACAATTCTCTAGTGTCGAAAACAGTGTGATGTGATTGATACCTTCTTGTCTTGGTCAGACCAATTATGTCATACTTGATTTTTCCCACTTGCAACATCAGGTCCTCGATGGATGCATATGATGCCAGTGTACGTGCATTGAAGATGCAGACAATCATTTTTGTCTTTCTTTTTTTTGGCAGCCTAGTTCGGCCTTGAGATTGTATCAGCCTCTCCTTCCTCATCCTTCTCAACGCTGCCGTATTGGTGACTCCTTTAAGGTCAGGGGAATGAGACCCATTGTAATTACTGGGTTTGAATATATACGAATGAACTGACATAGTGCATAGTACACATAGTATAGTACAACAGTAAAGGGGAAGGGGATTATATCAACTGATGTAGAAAAAGCTCTTGACATGATATAACACCCAAATCATGATTAAAATCCTCCATAAAATAGAGGTTTAAAGTGTCTTCCTCAAAATTCTAACAATTATAAAGTACCTAGAGTCTTCTAAGGCATTAAAGAAGCTCTAAGCTAGTGTGCACTCAATCAGTAGCTAGTATTTTCTTGTATTTTAATGGTGCAAATTTGGTGGCTTTTAGTGGGTATATAATTGAGGTTTTAGTTCCCATTATCCCTATTATCCTAATAAAATTCTCCTTTTTCCCGAGAATATTTAAGTCTTTTGTCCATTTTCCCCACAGGTTACTTCTGTTGGTTCACATTCACTTTTTTTTTTTTTGCTTTTTTGGGTCACACCCGGTGATGCTCAGGGGTTACTCCTGGCAGTGCTCAGGGGACCATATGGGAAGCTGGGAATCGAACCTGTGTCGGCGATGTTGGCTGTGTGCAAGGCAAATGCCCTACCTGCTGTGCTATCGCTCCAGCCCCTCACATTCACTTTTAATAATGTGTAGAAACAGAGATATGTATCTGTATGTATACACATATGTATTGTAAATAGCTTTTTCACAGGGTGAATTAGTTTTCTTATTTGCTTTGTTATTTCTATTGTTTGGTGAATGAAAGTTCAATTTTGGGGGGAATACATAGGGGCTACTCCCATTTGGTGCTCAGGAGTTGCTTTCATCAGTGCTGGGAGACCATGTAGTACAGGGGATCAAACCCAAAGCCTTTAGTATGCAAATACATTCCCATTGAGCTATCTTTCCAGCCCCAAAGCCCATTTTTATTGTAAAATTCATCAGTCTTTTTCTGTGTGCTTTTTCAAATAAAGTTAATAAGTCCTATAAAAATAGTCTCTTCATTTCATAATCCTTTTTTCTTTTACATTTAATTAATCCACCAGGAATTTTTAAAAAATTCTGGTCATTTGGGTGTAGGCAGGTAGATAGAGAAGGCCCCCTCCCAAGGCAATGGAAAAAGCCAGGCCTGCAGAAAACAGGAAAAACAGGAATTAAGGCTTGAATAAGACCCTCACCTGGCATCAGCAACAGACCCAAAAGAAGCTCCTGCAGGAACAAAAGGCCAGAAAAGGAATTTCAAAGATCATCACCATTCCCAACACCCCTGGAAACCTCCTTGACGACCGAATTTTACCTTGGTAGAAGCTCACGTGGGGACAGGTTGGAGAAACCCTATAAAGACCACCTTGAACCGGAAGGACGAAATTATGCCTCCTGAGCCCATGTGCTACTTGTGCCCACGTGACTGAGCACATGTGTCACCCGCATCTCCCCTCTTGAGATGTGTACTTTCATGCTATTGTGTCTAATGCTGGGATGTATGTAAGGGCCCACTCCGCCCTTGGAGAAGCCCGCATTCCTCTTAAACGTGTTTCTCTCTCTCTCCCTTCCCCACTCTCTTCCCCTCCACACCTTCAAAAGCCTCCAAATAAAATCTGTGAGACAAGAACCCAGTATTCTGGGTCGAGGGTGGCAGAGGTGGATTGAGAGAAAGTTACTGCCTTTCTCCTCCCCACTCCACATGAGCCACCCGTGGAGTCCACCAACATCAGTTTTTGCTTTTTCATTTATTTTATTATTTTATTTTTAAAAATTGAATCACCTAAAATATACCTGAGATACAGTTACAAAGTTCATGATTGTGTTTCAGTCATACAATGTTCCAACACCCATTCCTCACCAGTGTACATTTCTTACCACCCATGTCCTCAGTTTCCCTCCCGTCCCGTGCTCCCCCAACCCCCCTTCCCCTGCCTATATGGCTGGCACTGTATGGCTTGTGTGCTCTTCTCTGTCTCTCCCTTTTCAACCCCCATTTTGGACATTATGGTTTGCAATACAGATACTGAAAGGCCATCATATATATCCTTTTACATACTTTCAACATTCAGTTCTTTTCTAGAGTGATCATTTCCAACTATTGTCATACTGGTCCTTTCTCTATCCTGACTGCCCTCTGCTCCCCACACACTTGTGGTAAGCTTCCGACCACTGACCAGTCCTGGCCTGTTTTCCTTCACCTTGAAAATTTTATAGTACAGCGGTAGGGCAATTGCCTTGCATGCAGCTGGTCCAGCCGACCCAGGTTCGATTCCTTTGCCCCTCTCGAAGAGCCTGGCAAGCTACCAAGAATATCTTGCTCGCATGGCAAAGCCTGACAAGCTACCCGTGACATATTCAATATGCCAAAACACAGTAACAACAATCTCACAATGGAGACGTTACTGGGCTCGCTCGAGCAAATCGATGAACAATGGGAGGACAGTGCTACAGTGATACTATTACTACTTCTCAGATATATAATTTTCAAATATTTCTTATTCTGTAGACTAATTTTTATTCTACTGATTGTTTTATGCTCTGTGCAGAATAATTTTGTTTAATGTAGTTCCTCTTTAGTTTTTGTTTTGTTGCCTCTCCTTATTGTGTCACAGCAAAAATAATTAAGAACATTGCTTTCTCTGTTTTTCTTTAGAAGGTTTTAATTTTTTCTAATATTGCATTATATAATTTATACATTTTAATTTTAGTGTACAAAATAAGATCCAACTTCATAGTTTTGAATGTAGACACAGTGTTTTTCTGCATCAATTGTTGTAAAAACTATTGTCTTCATTTCATATTATTAAAATGTTTGTCAGAAATTTAGTTGAATGTGTGCGCCTATATTTATTTGTAGGACCTCTATTGTGTTGTATTTATGCATGTTTGTGTTCCATTGCCATAGTGTTTTGATCACTGTAGCTTTCTAATATATTTTGAAATTAGGAAGTGTGATACATAAAGTTATGTTTTACATTCTTAACATTATATAGACAGCCGCTGTCATTCCTATAGCCCAACTCCACTGCTGTACAATTAACCTCTAAAGAGATGCCAGATCAATTAGAATTCCAGGTATACCATTTTTTAGGCTGAAAACACTGGGGTCTGCTTGGAGTCCATGGCTGCAGCAGAGTGATGCTTCGAAATTCCACAAGACTGTTCTAAGTAAGAGCACACCAATTAGATGAGAAAGAAACAAAGAAGCCAACTAAGCTTAACAAACAAAAACAATAATACAGAAGGCTCAAATGAGAATACACATCTTAGTAAACTCTCAGACAAGGACTTAATGACCTCATGGTGAGATATAACATTTTTTTCAAAATTTTTTTTTACTGAAGCATTTTTTGATAATTCCATTTGTCATTTAGTTGTTATGAGCAATATAAAATAAATTATGGTGTGCCTTCTAAGGGGACTGTTTTGGGGTGGGTGAGTGGAAAACTGTAAGAATGTTGGAGGGAAGGTCACACTGGTAGTGGAATTATTGTTGGAACATTGAATGACAGTTATTACTGTATTATGAACAACTTTGTAAACCATGGTGTCTAAATAAAATAAAAAACAACTAAGTTTCCTCTTTAAGTCCTTGTTATTCCTTGAACATGTATCTTGCTTGGTAGTTTCTATGTTTCTTTGCTGCTTATTGTCACTCTGAAGAAGTCTGTATGCTCCCATTTCTCCTCTTTGTCTCTTCTAACATCTTACAGAGAAACTTTTACTCAATAAAAACTATTTTGCTTCACACACACAAACTGGTTTATATATGTGTTTTCCCCCAAGATTTACTGAATTATTAGTTTTAGTTTTAACAGTTTTTCTTGTAAAGTCATTTGTGCTATATAGGTACATAATGTGTAGATCAATACACACTATGTATCTATTCATACTTCTGTTATTATTATATTGTTATTTAAACTTAAGTTATATATAGGTTATATATGTATATGTAAGTAAAACATGTGTATATAAAATATATACTTACATATAGATACAACTATATATACATGCATATGTTATTTCAAAAAAAAATGTTCTACTATATCCTTCCTGATTTATTTTTCCCTTCTAGAATTTTCAGTACCATGTTTTGTAGAAAAGACAAGGGTTGGTATACTTCCTTTATTTCTTTATAGAAAAAGCGTTCAATTTTATTTTTACAATCGAGTATAATGTTGCCTGTGGAATATTTATATTTACCAATGTTAGGTCGCAGTGCTTTCTTGCCATTTAGTTTATAAATATATTTTTACCATAAAAGCATGTTGAATTTTGTCAAATAACTTTTATGCATCTCTCAAAATGATCAAGGATTTTTTATTTTGTTAACCTGGCAAAAACATTATTTTACAAACACTATGAGTAACAGTAATTTACTTATTTTGAACTTTTATTACAACCCAGGAATAAATCTAACTTGGCCATTGCATATGATACTTTCAATTTCTGTTAAACTCAATTTGTTATCAATTTATTGAGGATTTTGCATTCATATTTATCAGATATTAGCGTGTAGTTTTTGTTTATCGTGATGTCTTTGGCTTTTTTTTAAATCAGTATGATGCAGGCCTCATTAATGTGTTTGGAAATATTCCTCCTCTTATAAATGAGTCTGAGAAAGATTCCTCTTTAATTTGTATGTTGGGTTTTTATTCTTAGGATATACTTTTATCTCTTATTAAATTTTCATTCTAGTTACAAGTGTGTTAAGATTAATTTTTCATGATTTATTCTTGCTAAATAATACACTTTTGGAAATATATTCATTTATTCTAGATTATAGTTTTTGTTGTATTGTAGCTAGAAAATCAATTTTAACTTATGTTAATTTTTTTCTATTTTACTTAGAATTTATTTCTTCTCTAATATTTTCTTTTTCTGATGCTAACTTTGATTTTTTTTTATAATTTCTTGAGGACTAATGCTAGATTGCCTATCTGAACTCTTTCTTTTCTTCCTATATAGGTATGTATTGCTATGGATTACCCATTAACTACTATTTTTAGGTAAAGGTAAAGATAGGTAAAGGCCCTCCCGTTGATCGTCGATTTGCTCGAGCGGGCCCAGTAACGTCTCCATTGGAGACTTTGTTGTTACTGTGTCTGGCATATCGAATACTCTCGGTAGCTTGCCGGGCTCTCCTAGAGGGGCAGAGGAATCGAACTCGGGTCGGCCATGTTGGCCGCTTGTAAGGCAAACGCCCTACCCGCTGTGCTATCGCTCCAGCCCATTAATTTGTATATTTTGGTTTAATTTTCACTTTGGTTTCTCTACTATTATATGTCAAGTATTGAAGACTCTTATCATTATATTGCTATTTTCCTTTCAGTTTTGCCCACTTTTTTGATTGCATATATATTTATAATTGCTTAGTTATCTGATACAATGATCTTTTTTATTCTTTTTTTATCTCGTCTGACATTTTTAACTAAAGTTCTATTTTCCCTCAGACAGGTGAAGACAAACATGTCCTGTTTTGGGGCTGGAGTGACAGCACAGTGGGTAGGGCATTTGCCTTGCACGCGGCCGACTGGGGTTTGATTCCCAGAATCCCACATGGTCCCCTGAGTACTGCCAGAGTAATTCCTGAGTGCAGAGCCAGAGCCAGGAGTAACCCCTGAGCTCCGCCGGGTGTGACCCAAAAGGAAAAAAGAAAAAAAATCATATTCTCTTTTGGCTAATATTTTGTTGGAATGCTCTGTTCTCATTATTTTTAATCTGCATATCCTTAGATCTGAAGTGAACCTACTGTTCCTCAATATAGTTAAAGCCATCTACCACAAACCTACAGCAAACATCATCCTCAATGGGGAAAAAATGAGACCCTTCCCCCTAAGGTCAGGGACGAGACAAGGTTGCCCACTCTCTCCACTACTGTTCAATATAATACTGGAAGTACTTGCAATAGCAATTAGGCAAGAAAAAGATATTAAGGGCATCCAGATATGAAAAGAAGAAATTAAGCTCTCACTATTCGCAGATGATATGATACTATACTTAGAGAACCCTAAAACCTCTACCAAGAAACTCCTAGAAACAATAGACTTGTATAGTAAAGTGGCAGGCTATAAAATCAATACCCAAAAATCCATGACTTTCCTATATGCAAATAGTGAAAGAGAAGAAAGTGACACGAAGAAAACAATCCCATTCACAATTGTGCCCCAGAAAATCAAGTACCTAGGAATCAGCTTAACTAAGGAAGTAAAGGACCTGTACAAAGAAAACTACAAAACGCTACTTCAGGAAATAACAGAGGACACGAGGAAATGGAAAAATATCCCCTGTTCATGGATGGGGAGAATCAACATTATCAAAATGGCAATACTTCCCAAAGCACTGTACAAATTCAATGCAATCCCTATAAGGATACCCATGACATTCTTCAAAGAATTGGATCAAACACTCCTGAAATTTATATGGAACAATAAACCCCCACGAATAGCTAAAGCAATTCTTGGGAATAAGAAAATGAGATGAATCAACCTCCCTAACTTCAAACTCTACTACAAGGCAGTAAGAATTAAAACAGCATGGTACTGGAACAAGGCAGAGCTGCAGACCAATGGAACAGAGTCGAATATACTGACATTTCCTCCCAAACATATAATCATCTAATCTTTGATAAGGGGGCAGAAAAGTGAAATGAAGCAGGGAAAGCCTCTTTAATAAACTGTGCTGGCAAAACTGGACGGCTACATGCAAAAAAGTGAGCTCAGATCTCTGCCTAACACAATGCACAAAAGTAAGATCGAAATGGATTTATGACCTCAACATCAGACCGGAATCCATAATGTTTATTGAAGACAAAGTTGGCAAAACTCTCCATGATATTGAAGTTAATGGTATCTTCAAAGATGTCATGCCACTGGCCGAGCAGGTGAAAACAGAGATAGACAAATGGGACTATCTTAAACTAAGAAGCTTCTGCACATCAAAAGAAACAGTGACCAAAATACAAAGACAGCCTACAGAATGGGAAAGGATATTCACCAAATACACATCTGACAAAGGGTTGATATCAAGGATATACAAGGTACTGGTTGAACTCCACAAGAAGAAATCACCCAACCCCATCAAAAAGTGGGGCGAGGAAATGAACAGAAAATTTCGCAAAGAAGAAATCTGAATGGCAAAAAGGCACATGAGAAAGTGCTCCACATCATTAATCATCAGGGAGATGCAGATCAAAACAACAATGAGATATCATTTCACATCACAGAGACTGGCCCACATCCACAAGAACAAAAACAAGCGGTGCTGGTGTGGATGTGGCGAGAAAGGGACCCTCCTTCACTGCTGGTGAGAATGCCGGCTGGTCCAACCCTTTTGGAAAACAGTATGGACGATTCTCAAAAAATTAGAATTCGATCTCCCATTTGACCCAGCTATAGCACTCCTGGGAATATATCCCAGAGAGGCAAAAATGTATAGTCGAAGTGACATCTGCAATTGTTTGTTCATTGCAGCACTCTTTACAATAGCCAGAATCTGGAAAAAACCTGAGTGCCCGAGAACAGATGACTGGTTAAAGAAACTTTGGTATTTACACAATGGAGTACTATGTAGCTGTTAGAAAAGATGAAGTTATGAAATTTACATACAAGTGGTACTACATGGAAAGTATGTTAAGCGAAATGAGTCAGAAAGAGAGGGATAGACACGGAAAGATTGCATTCATCTGGGGAACATAAAGCAACAAAAAGGGAGACTAACACCCAGGAATGGCTGAAATTAGCACCAGGAATTTTGCTCCATGACTTGAAGGCCAGCCACATGTGCTAGGTGAAAAGGAAGCTCAGATAGAGAAGAGAGCACCAAATGAAGGGTGTTGTGAGGACCCTCCCAGGGTGGGAGAAGCATGCTGAAGGTAGTCTATAGACCAAACATGATTGCCACTCAATGCCTCTCTTGCAAATCACAGTACCCAAAAGAAGAGAGAGAGAACAAGGGGGAATGCCCTGCCACAGAGGCATGGTGGGCCGGGGGGGAGGGGCAGGGGGTTGGGGGGGGATGCTGGGAACCGTGGTGTTCGAGGATGGGCA
This sequence comes from Sorex fumeus, assembly GCF_029834395.1. Taxonomy (NCBI): domain Eukaryota; kingdom Metazoa; phylum Chordata; class Mammalia; order Eulipotyphla; family Soricidae; genus Sorex; species Sorex fumeus. The sequence goes on from NW_026606115.1 coordinate 11,800,227, forward strand.
CTGGTGGAGGGATGGGTACTTGATCATTGTATAACTGAAACCCAAGCACAAAAATTCACAAGTCTATAACTGTACCTCATGGTGTTTCACTAATAAAAAAATTTAAAAAAAAGAAATAGTTTTATCTTTCTTTTTAAATGTTCACATATACACTCTACGTTAATGGGAAATTTTAGGCCATTTTTTTGTACAAAAATGGTTACTTCCGTCTAATATCCTGAATCTTCTGGTTCCTATATATCCTCTCAGACTGTATAACATATAATGACTATCTAATTTTGATTCTTGACATAATTCCTTATTTTGTTGGCTATTAATTTTATCATTAACTTCTGCAGAATCAATATTTACAAAATCCCTTTTTCAAGGTAGACACATCCGACTTTAAATTAAGTAAAACATCACCATGACTTCTGATTTCCTAACCAAATGCTTGAGTTCAATGACAGAGCAACCAAACATATATTAATGAAAATTTAGAATATATGAGATTAATGATTGATTCAAGTAGCTCTGATTTTCAACACTAGTTGCTGAAAATGTATCAGATTCTTAAGGCAGGTCAATGAACATTTCATTTAATCACTGAAAGAAAACTATACCTAAAATTTAAAATGTCACAGAAATCATATAATCTCATTAGTACTTCATCTACAGTTGTAAAAACAATCTACTTTGAAATTTTGGGCATAACCTTCCATGACATTAAGGCTAAAAGCATCTTTAAGGATGAAATACCACTGACTCAGGAAGTGGAAGCAAAGATAAACAATTGGGACTACATTGAACTAAGAAGCTTCTGCACCTCAAAATAAACAGTGACTAAGATGCAAAAACAGTTCACAGATTGAAACAAATTATTTACCCAATATCTATCTGATAAGGGTTTAATATCCAAGATGTATAAGGCACTGGTAGAAATTTACAAGAAAAAAATCCAGCCCCATCAAAAAATGGGGAGAAGAAATCAACAGAAATTCCCTCAAAGAAGTAGTGCAAATAGTGAAAAGACATATGAGAAAATACTCTATATTGCCAATCATCAGGGAGATGCAAATCAAAACAACTAATGAAATGTCATTTCACTACATAGAGACTGGTACAAATTAAAAATAACCAGAGCAACCAGTGCTGACATAAATGCAGGGAGAAAAGGACGCTCCTTCATTGTTGGTTAAAATGTTACCTGGTCCAGACCTTTTGGAAAACAATATGGGCATTCCTCAAACAGCTAGAAATTGAACTTCCATATGACCCATCAATAACACTTCTGAGAATCCAAAGGTCCCCAAAACACTCAGAAGAATTGCCATTGGCATTTCTCTGTTCATTACAGTACTGTTCACAATAGCCAAAATCTAGAAACAACCTGAGTGCCCAATAACAGACAACTGCTTAAAGAAAAAATGTTACATCACACAATGGAATACTATGCAAATGTCAAGAAAATGAAGTGATTAAATTCATTTATAAATGTACGTGGAGAGTATCATGCTGAGTGAACTAAGTCAGAAAGAGAAGAACAGATATAGAGTGATTGCACTTATTTGTGGGATAAAAAAAAATACATAATATGAGACTAATACCCAAGGACAGAAGAAACAAGGGCCAAGAGGATTAGTCCACAGTTGGAAGCCTGCTTCAAGTGCTGGGAAAAAAGCAGTTGGGATATAGAAGGGACCACTATGACTTAGATAGTTGGAAATGATCACTACAGATAAGAACTTCTTGCTGAAAGTAGGTAAAGGAACAAACATGATAACCTCTCAGTCTCTGAATTGCAAATCATAATGCCCAAAAGGAGAGAGAGAGAGAGAGAGAGAGAGAGAGAGAGAGAGAGAGAGAGAGAGAGAGAAATTACCTGCCATAGAGACAGGCTGTGTGTCTGTGAGGGAGAAGGAAACTGGGGATATTGTCAGTGGAAAATGTACACGGGTGAGTGTTGCAAGATTATATGACTGAAACCTTATCACAAACAGCCTTGAAACTGCATATATCGTGGTTACTTAATGAAAAAAGTAAATAAATAAAAATACAAATAAAGAGACGTAAGAAAAGATCCTACAAGATACAGTGATGGAAGGATTATTCTTCAAGAGATTAAAAGCCTTTTATAATAACCCCACAGTCAGTATCATATTCAATGGCAAAAACTGACAGATTTCCCTCTGAGAGATGGCACAAAGCAATATCTTCACCTTCTCCACTATTATTCAATATAGTTTTGAAAATCCTTATTGAAGCAAGTGAAGCAATAGAATTGGCATTTAATGTTAGAGAGAAGTATAGAACTATTTCAAGTTCTTATGTATGCACATCAGTTGATAGAAATAATTTGTAAAGCTGAACGGCTCCTATTCCAACCAGGTACAGCCCGCCCCCAAGGGCCTGGGACCCTCTGTGCGCATGCACAGCTAGCTCCGCCTCCTAGAAAACTAGTTTTCTCCCCTGATCTGTGCGGGACAGGCACGGAGGCCCAGCTCTGGGCAACCAAGCTGAACGGCTCCTATTCCAACCAGGTACAGCCCGCCCCCAAGGGCCTGGGACCCTCTCTGCGCATGCACAGCTAGCTCCATCGACGTTCCCAACTCCTCGCTCAGTGCCAGGGACTCTTTCCAGAGCCGTGGCCGCTAATGCGGCCACGAAATATTTTCCCACTACATATGCCATAGGAACCATAAGCTACCTTCTTTGATGGAAACTTCTCTAGTTTAGCTCAGTCACTAGAAACACAGTAGACAATAACTCATAAGCCTATCTTAATTCACACTGCATATCAAGCAGAATAGTAACAGTGAACGTTAAGGACTAAACCACACTTTTCACAATGGTAAAGCAACGCAAAAGCCCACCAAACTTTCTTATTGAAGAGTCTAGCCTAGATGACACCAACAGTACTGCAGTGTTAGACAACCTCTCTGACAAGAAATTCAGGAGGGAGCTACTTAGGATGCTTAGCGAACTAAAAGAAACAATGGAAAGCGATGCCAATAGAAGACAAGAGGATTTGAAGGCAGAAATGAGGAAAGTGCAATCAGAAATGTCAGACCTGAAAAATCTCATAGGCGAATTGAAAAACTCAGTGGAAGGCCTCAGCAGCAGAGTTACAGCTGCTGAGAACAGAATCAGTGAGCTCGAAGATGAAGTTCAGAGACTCTCCAGAAAAGAGCAGAAAATGGAAAAGAGACTCACAATTCGGGAACAGATCGCAAGAGAAGATTGTGATGAAGCCAAGAGGGGTAACATAAGAATTATTGGAGTCCCAGAGGGACAGGGAGAAAACCTTGATGAAGAAGAAACTGTCAAAGACATCATTACTACAACGTTTCCAGAGCTAAAGAAAACTTGTGACCATATTCAGGAGGCCCGAAGGGTACCAGCTAGAAGAAATCCGAATAAAAATACCCCAAGACACATTCTGATCAAAATGATCAAAACCTTAGACAGAGACAAAATTCTGAAAGCAGCAAGATCGAAGAAAGAAATCTCTTACAAAGGAGCATCCTTAAAATTCACAGCTGATTTTTCTGATGAAACCCTTATGGCCCAAAAACAGTGGTGGGACATAGTGAAAAAACTCAATGAAATAAATGCCTCCCCAAAAATACTTTACCCAGCGAGACTCTCATTCATAATAGAAGGAACAACACACAGTTTCACAGACAAACAACAGCTCAGGAACTTCATAGTCTCAAAACCGTGGTTACAAGAACAACTAAATGGGCTACTTTAAGGCAAGAAAGGCCCCGTCAAATACACCAAATTTCAACAGAACAAGGGGAACAAATCCTATAACAATAGTTTCTCTCAATGTCAATGGGCTAAATGCACCAATTAAAAGACATAGAGTGGCAGGATGGATTAGAAAATTGAACCCAACATTCTGCTGCCTGCAAGAAACACATCTCAATAGTCAAAGCAAACACAGACTCAGAGTCAAAGGCTGTAAAACAATCCTACAGGCAAATAGCTCCCATAAAAAAGCTGGGGTAGCCATCCTAATATCAGACCACATCGATTTCAGAGTGAGGAAGGTCATAAGAAACAGTGAAGGCCATTTCTTATTGATCAAAGGATCTGTACAACAGGAAGAACGTACAATAATAAATGTATATGCACCTAATGAGAGAGCAGCAAAGTACTTAAAACAACTACTCATAGATTTGGAAAAAGACATCAACAGCAACACAATACTAGTGGGAGACTTCAGCAATGCTTTGTCACCTCTTGATAGATCAACCAGATTCAAGCTTAGCAAGGACATACTTCATCTGAGGGAAACAATGGAAGAAAGGGACTTAGTAGATATATACAGGACACTTCATCCACAAAAAGCTGAATACACATTCTTCTCAACCGTACATGGAACATTCTCCAAGATAGACCACATGCTGAGCCACAAAACATGCCTCCAAAAAATTAAGAAGATAGAGATTGTATCGACAATCTTCTCAGACAATAATGCGCTGAAATTAGAAGTAAATCACACACAAAACCAGAAAACTAAATCAAACACCTGGAAATTAAACAGTGCGCTATTGAACAACGAGTGGATTAGAAAGGAAATCAAAGAGGAAATCAAAAGATTCCTAGAAACGAATGAAAATGAAAACACGAGTTACCAAAACTTATGGGACATAGCAAAAGCTGTCTTAAGAGGAAAGTTGATAGCTCTACAAGCATTCCTCAGAAAGGAGGAGCGAGCCCACATAAATAAACTAACCTCACAGCTTAAGAGCTTGGAGAAGGACCAAAAAAAGGAGCACAACCCGAACAGGAGAAAGGAAATAATAAAACTCAGAGCAGAGATAAACGAGATGGAAACCCAAAAAACAATCCGAAAGATCAATGAAACAAAGAGCTTGTTCTTCGAGAAAATTAACAAGATTGATAAGCCTCTAGCAAAACTCACAAAGGAAGGGAGAGAGAAAACCCTAATAAACCGAATCAGAAATGAAAATGGGGTCATTACAACAGAAACTACAGAAATTCAAAGGATCCTCAGGGAGTACTTTGAGAAACTGTATGCCACGGAACATCAAAACCTCGAGGAAATGGGTAAATTCCTAGACTCCTACAGATTCCCAAGGCTGAACCAAGAAGACCTGGAATACCTGAACAGACCTATCACCATCAAGGAAATTGAAATGGTAATAAAAAGTCTCCCCAAGCACAAAAGTCCTGGACCGGATGGATTCACTAGTGTATTCTTCCAAATCTTTAAAGAGGACTTACTCCCAATCCTCTATAAGCTTTTCCATGAAATTGAAATATCAAAAACACTTGCAAACAGTTTCTACGAAGCAAATATCACACTGATACCAAAAGCAGACAGAGATACCACAAAGAAAGAGAATTACAGACAGATATCCCTGATGAACACAGATGCAAATATCCTCAACAAACTACTAGCAAATAGAATCCAACTACTCATCAAAAAGATCATACACCATGACCAAGTGGAATTCATCCCGGGGATGCAAGGGTGGTTCAACATTCGGAAATCAATCAACATAATCCATCATATCAACAAAAGAAAAGATAAAAAGCATATGATTATATCAATAGATGCAGAGAAAGCATTTGACAAGATCCAGCACCCCTTTATGATGAAAACCCTAGCCAAAATGGGTATAGAGGGGACCTTCCTCAACATAATTAAAGCCATCTACCACAAGCCTACAGCAAGCATCATCCTCAATGGGGAAAAACTGAGAGCCTTCCCTCTAAGATCAGGGAATGCCCACTCTCTCCACTGCTGTTCAATATAGTACTGGAAGTACTTGCAATAGCGATTAGGCAAGAAAAAGATATTAAGGGAATTCAGGTAGGAAAGGAAGAAATCAAGCTCTCACTATTCGCAGATGATATGATACTATACTTAGAGAACCCAATAACCTCCACCAAAAAACTCCTAGAAACAATAGACTCGTATAGTAAAGTTGCAGGCTATAAAATCAATACCCCAAAGTCCATGGCTTTCCTATATGCAAACAGTGAGAGAGAAGAAAGCAACATTAAAAAAGCAATCCCGTTCACAATTGTGCCCCAGAAAATCAAGTACTTAGGAATCAGCTTAACTAAGGAAGTAAAGGACCTGTACAAAGAAAACTACAAAACGCTACTTCAGGGAATAAAAGAGGACATGAGGAAATGGAAAGCTATCCCCTGCTCATGGGTCGGGAGTCTTAACATTGTCAAAATGGCAATACTACCGAAAGCATTGTATAAATTCAATGCAATCCCTATAAGGATACCCATGACATTCTTCAAAGAAATGGAGCAAACACTCCTGAAATATATATGGAACAATAAGCCCCCACGAATAGCTAAAGCAATTCTTGGGAAAAAGAAAATGGGAGGAATCAACCTCCCGAACTTCAAACTGTACTACAAAGCAGTAATAATTAAAACAGCATGGTACTGGAACAAAGGCAGAACTGCAGACCAATGGAACAGTGTTGAATGCACTGACATTTCCCCTCAATCATATGATCATCTAATCTTTGATAAAGGTGCAAGTAATGTGAAGTGGAGTAAGGAAAGCCTCTTTATCAAATAGTGCTGGCATCACTGGACAGCTGCATGCAAAAAATGGGCTCAGAACTCTGCCTAACACCGTGTACAAAAGTAAGATCAAAATGGATTAAAGACCTCAACATCAGACCAGAAACCATAAGGTACATTGAAGACAAAGTTGGCAAAACCCTCCATGACATTGAAGCTAATGGTATCTTCAAAGATGCCACGCCACTGAGCAAGTGAAAACAGAGATAGATAAATCGGACTATCTTAAACTAAGAAGTTTCTGCACCTCCAAAGAAACAGTGACCAAAATACAAAGACAGTCTACAGAATCGGAAAGGATATTCGCCGAATACACATCTGACAAGGGGTTGATATCCAGGATATACAAAATACTGGTTAAACTCCACAAGAAGAAAACATCCAACCCCATCCAAAAATGGGGCAATGAAATGAACAGAAACTTTCTCAAAGAAGAAATGCGAATGGCAAAAAAGCACATGAGAAAATGCTCTACACCATTAATCATCAGGGAGATGCAGATCAAAACCACAATGATATACCATCTCACACTTCAGAGACTGGCCCACATTCAAAAGAACAAAAGCAACCGATGCTGTCGCGGATGTGGCGAGAAAGGGACACTCCTTCACTGTTGGTGGGAATGTCGACTGGTTCAGCCCTTCTGGAAAACAGTATGGACGATTCTCAAAAAATTAGAAATTGAGCTCCCATTTGAACCAGCAATACCACTCCTGGGAATATATCCCAGAGAGGCAAAAATGTATAGTCGAAGTGACATCTGCACTTGTTTGTTCATTGCAGCTCTCTTTACAATAGCCAGAAACTGGAAGAAACCTGAATGCCCAAGAACAGATGACTGGTTAAAGAAACTTTGGTACATCTACACAATGGATTACTATGTACCTGTTAGAAAAGATGAAGTCATGAAATTTACATACAAGTGGTACAACATGGAAAGTATCATGCTAAGCGAAATGAGTCAGAAAGAGAGGGATAGACATAGAAAGATTGCATTCATCTGGGGGACATAAAGTAACAAAATATGAGATTAATACCCAAGAATAGCTGAGATCAGCACCAGGAGGATTACTCCATAGCTTAGTGGCCAGTCGGGCATTCTAGAGGAAAGGGCAGCTCAGATAGAGAAGGGAATACCAAATAAAGGGTGTTTGGAGGATCCTCCCAGAAGGAGAGATGCATGTCGAAAGTGGACTATGGACTGAACATGTTTGCCACTCAATGCCTCTTTTGCAGACCACAACACCCAAAAGGAGAGAGAGAACACAGGGGATTGCCCTGCCACAGAGGCAGGGGGGATGGGGGGATGGGGGTGGGGGGGTATTATCCATGGTGGTCGTAAATGGGCACTGGTGGAGGGATGGGTATCTGATCATTGTATAATCAAACCCAAGCACAAAATATTGTAAATCTACAGCTGTACCTCATGGTGTTTCACTAATAAAAAAATTAAAAAAAATAGAAATAATTTGTAATGTTGCTATTTTGAGGGCCGCACCTGATGGTTCTAAGGGTTTACTTCCAACACTTTGTGCGCCTGTTCACTCCTGATGCTGCTCAGGTGAACATATAGAACTGGTGATAAAACCCTGACCTACCACTTGCAAAGCATGCATTCAGACCATTTAAATATATCTTCAAAATCAAGATAGGCATATTTAATTGAGAATATTTAATGGCCAAAATATTAAAGTGGGAGAATAGGAGCTTGTTAGAAAAGTCACATTAATGCAAGAACTTAATGGAGAGCCCAGCAACTTGCAGCAGAAAAGTGAATGGACTACACGTTAATTCATGCCACCGTGCCTGCCCGGAGGGGAAAGGGTGTTGGTCCCTTCTGCCTCTTTCCCTTTGGAAAGAAAGATGTCAGCCGCTGGGGAGCTTTGTGGAAATCCAGGTATGAGCTGGTCGTGATGGGGTGACTAAAACCTCATGGGCAGAGGGGCGTTCCCGGCTCATCTTTCATGCCCTACCGAGGTCACGAGTTACCCCCCAGGAGTGGCTCTCCAGCACAGCCATGGCTCCAGATGCACAAGGACTTAATGCAGAGCCCGGCAACTTGCAGCAGAAAAGTGAATGGACTACACATTAATCCATGCCACCATGCCTGCCAGGAGGGGAAAGGGTGTTGGTCCCTTCCGTCTTTTTCCCTCTGGAAAGAAAGATGGCAGCCACTTGGGAGCTTCGTGGAAAGCCAGGTATGAGCTGGTCGTGATGGGGCGACTAAAACCGCATGGGCGTTCCTGGCTCGTCGTTCACGCCCTACTGAGGTCATGAGTTGCCCCCCACGAGCGGCTTTCTGGCACAGCCACGGCTCCAGAGCACAAAAACCAACCTCATAATTATCTGACTCTCAGCAGAAATGCTTCCAGGGTTAATAAGTAAAATACCAGAAATCCAAATCATGCGGCCGCTATCGTGGCCACGCGACATCATTTAATTCTTGTGACCAGCTGTAGAAAACAAATTATTTCACAATGCCTTTTCAGCATGTCTGATTTGGGGGTGTAAACTCTAAATGATAATGGTGCATCTTTTGTCGAAACAATGAATCGAGTCGATGTATATAGAGTGTTAACTGGAATTCATCTGCCTCACAGGCATTGGGAGGGTTGGGAGGGAGGGTTTATTGGGGTTCTCCTTGGTGAAAATTAAGTATTGTTAAAGGGAAATTGTTTGATAGTTGCATGACCAAGACTTAAACCTGAAAATTTTGTAACTTTTGCCACTGTGATTCAATACATAAATGAATTTTAAAAAAACGTCAAAAAAGTCACATTAATGCAGATAATATGGTTTCATTTTTAAGGGAGTGAGTATGGTAATGAAATTTTAATAATCTTACATGTTGCCTAGAATAAAGAATATAGAAGTTTGAAAAAACATTTATCATTTATCTAATCAAGCTTATCTACATTGCTATAACAAATACATTTTGCAAATCACAATACTATTAAAACTGAAGTAAGAGCAAGAATATTATCCAAATGTAATCCTTCTAGACTGCAGACGATATAGTTAGATCTTGCTACAGAGGCAAGATGGGGAATGGGGAGGGGGGAGGGAGTGGAGGTGATGGGAGGGATACTGTGATAATTGGTGGTGGAGAATGGGCACCAGTGGAGGGATGGGTACTTGATCATTGTATGACTGAAATGCAAGTACAAAAGTTTGTCAATATGTAACTGTACCTCACAGCGATTCACTAATAAAAATAAAAATAAATGTTTCTTGGACTCTGAGAGAGAGAATGTAGAAAAAAGGGAGTGAGAAAAGGGAAGCTAGGATAGAGAAGAAACCATTATGACAATGATATATGGAAATGATCACTCTAGATAAGAAGTGCTTGCTGAAAATAGGTAATGGAAAAAAACATGATAATCTTTCAGTACGTGTATTTCAAACCATAATGCCCCAAATAAAGAGAGAGCAGAAGAGAAAGAAGAAAAGTGCCTTCCATAGATTCAGACTTCGGGGGTGGTGGTGGTGGAAGGGGTGGTGGGAGGGAAACGGGTTATTAGTTGTGGAAAATATACAATGGTAAAGGATGTGTGTTGGAATATTGTGTGACTGAAACCCAATAAAAATCTTTATTATCTGTATGTCCCACAGTGTTTCAATGCAAAATACATAAAAATTAAAAATAAGCATAGAGATATTAAGATTAAATGGCAAATAGATGAGTAATTACTTAAACCAAGGTCAGAAGTAATAAAAAGAAAAAAATTTTAAGGGACAAAAGAAGAGAAGCAAATAAAATTAAGTGTGGGGAATTTTCATTTGGCTAAAACAGGATCTAGATTTTCTCTTCTGATGGAAACAAAATGTAAGAAACAATAATGCTCAATACATTAAAGATAAGGTCAAGAAAATGATTCTTGTCAGAAATCAAAAAGTGGAGTCTTTATGGCTGCCCCAACTTACTGCTTAATAAATATTAACAAGCCCCATTGGAAGGAGCAGGAACCCGGCAGAGCTTGATGGTGCTCTTGTTTTGAAGAGACAGAGCTTAGGGTCTGGGGAGACCCAGGCAGTTTGCTGGGCAAGGAGTCACTCAGAACAATGCACAAAATCTGCACAAGAGACCAAAACAGGTATGCAAAGGATCTCTTCAATATTCAGCAATATACTGATCAACATAAGGGTACAAAGATCACTAGAAATGATTAGACATGAGCACTAAATGCTCATACAGGTTGGAAATACTGCTGGTTCCCTCTAGCCATACTATGAAAACCCAGGATTCACAGATTGTTGAAGGCACAGAAAAGTAATGGAAATAATTATCTCTAGACTAGCAATTGATGCAATGCCTCTTATCAAAATTTTAATGGAGAACCCAAAGGGATAGTTCTGCTGTAATGTACATATCTCACAATAAAGCTTAAGATTATTTATGTGAACACAAAAGTAACTGGCATCAGATATTGTGAAGTAAAATTTATTGTATATATGATATATATATATATATATATATATATATATATATATATTGGGTTCACACTGGAAATTCTTAGGGCTTCTGGTTCTGCACTCAGGAATTAATCTCGACAATGTTCAGGTGGACCATATGGAATGCCAGGGATTTAATTCTGGTCGGCAGTGTGCAAATCAAATGCCCTACCCAATGTAGTATCTCTCGGGTCCTAACAATATATTCTTAAAATTTCCAGGCTCTGTCCTAACAATATGTTCTTAAAATTTCCAGGCATGCAACTAAGTGTAACCATAATGAGGTTAGAACATAATCTAAATTAACTGAATGCAATTAGAAGATCTTTTGTATGTTTCTCTTTGTGACACTGGGAATCAAACCCAGATCCTCCACATGTAAGGCATGTGCTCTATCATTGAGCTACATGATAGATCATCCAAGAGTCTTTCTTCCTTTTCATTGAATCACTGTGAGATACACAGCACAAGGTTAGTCATCACTGGGTTTTAGTCATACAATATTCCAACACCTATTCCTTTGCCAGTGTGCATTTCCCACGACCACCACACCAGCCTGCCTCTATGGCAAGTACTTTTCTTCTTTCTCTATCTCACTCTCCTTACTTCTTGGAATTATGGTTTGCAATATAGGTCTGAGTGATTTTCATGTATGTCCCTTTACTACTTTCAGGACTCAACTGTTCTCCAGAGTGACCATTGCTACAAGTGGAAGGGTGGAGGAGGGCAGTTGGGAAAGAGAAGGGACCAGTGAGTTATTTTTTAAAAGAAATCAAAATTGGAAAAACTTTAGCTAGACTTATCAAGAAAAGAGGAGAGATAATTCTAATAACAAAAGCAGGAATGAAATGAAAAAATTCAACAGATACTATGAAACTGCAGAAGGTTCAAAGAAGTTACTATAAACAACTTTTTGCTAACATATTTGATAACGGAGAAGAAACTGATAAATATTTAGATAGCAAGACTGAAATAAGACAAAACAAAAAATCAACTGAGCATGAATATGGACTTTGAAATAGTGATGAAAAAAGGAAAAAAGGAGAAAAACTCCCCACAAAAAATTCTGGAACATATGACTCTACAAGTGAATTTTAATACATATTCAAATAGGAAATTTAGCCTATTTTCCTTGGAGACTTCAAAAAAATTAACGAAGGAATACTTTAATGTGCATTTTATGTGACCAATGTTATCATGATGCCAAAACCAAAGACACCATGAATAAAGGAAACTACAGAGTAATATTCCTGATAGTTGTAGATATAAAAGTTCCTAATAAAATACTGGGAACCAAATTTAATGCTGCATCAAAAATATCATACATAATTAACAAGTAGAATTTTTTTCCAGACTAGAAAAATCCAATTTTCAAATTAATCAATCTAAAAACAAAAGACAGAAATTATAAAATGTCAATAGATAATGAGAAAACATTTGCCAAAGTCACCACTCATATAAAATATTTTTATATTTTATATTTATGTAAGCAATATTTTAAATAAAAATAAAAATAGAAAGAATATTTTTCAGTGTACTTAAAACCATGTACAATAACCCATGTTCCTATAGTATTAGAAATCTGAAAATGTTTTCCTCAAAATCAGCAACAATATTATCTGCAGTCACCATTTTAATTTAATTATGTAGTAGAGTATAGGATAACACTGTTCTGTCCTTCCTGCATAGCCTCAGGTAGCTTAGGTTTATTGGGTTGCTCCCATCACAGTGTTCCTATTCTTCTGTGTTTATTTGTAACTTCTTTCTTTGTGCTCTGTTGACTTGTAAATATTGTTTTTCTCTTCTCCCTAAGTCCTCTGCATAGTTTATTCAGAGCAATGTCCTTTTTGTATGGACACAAGAAGACAGTATATGCTATGGTTTTGTAATGTGACTCTCAGTGATATTTCCCTCCTGGGCATCTGTTCTCTCACCTAAGCCTCAACTGCCTTTACTTCCCTAGCCACTAAAAGCAGGGTCCCAATGAGGGACTGAATGGAACCAGGGAAAGCGGTAAGCTATGTGCTACCCTGGCACCGAGATGGGCCTGGTCAAAGCGCCATAATGCTTAACTATAAGTTAAGAGCTTGGTCATGGACAAATGCTGTCATGATCCAAACGTAGTAACTAGATTTGGACCCTGCTAGGGTTAGGAATGATAAATCTGGCCTGAGCGCTGTAGTATGAGTCTGTGGCAAGATGTTCCCAGGAGACCTGCCCTAGGAGTCTCAATGTTATCTCTTACTGTGTTATACAAAAATAGCTAGTATTGATCTGTTGATAGTTATTGGACTGAGGAAAAGAAGTAAACACCTTAGTAGATATTTTGCCCTTGGGTAGTCAAGAAGGGCTTTGGTATGCCTTTTAGGTGTGTTCCCTTTGAATTTGGTGGCCCTCTGGGAGGGCTTTCTTATGTTGATTTGGTTACCTGACTGGGTGCAGTGTCAGCCTGGAGAAAGAAGGGAGCTGGAGAGAGAGGTGGAGAGAGACAAGAGTGAATGAAGAGAGGATTGGAATAAACTGCAACTAAGACCAACCAGCCTGGCTCTCATCTCTTCCTTCCTCTGCCCTTTGCCAACAGCCATTCCAATCCAGGCCACAGACAGTGGCTCTAGAGCAACGAACGCGGGCAGTGAGATAGAACCATTCAGAGAGCCTGAGAACATACAACCCTCTGCTTGCATAGTTTTTTACAGTAGAGGTCTTAGAAGAGTTAGACAACAATAAATAAAAGGATCCCTGGGGCTGGAGCGATAGCACAGTGGGTAGGGCGTTTGCATGCAAGTGACTGACCAGTGTTCGATTCCCAGCATCCCATATGGTCCCCTGAGCACTGTGAGAGGTAATTCCTAAGTGCAGAGACAGGATTGACCCCAGTGCATTGCCAGGTGTGACCCAAAAAGAAAAAAATAAAATAAAAGGAGTCCTAAAAGTAGTTAAACTATTATTATTTGCATATAATTTGATCTTACTATAATATGGACTAGCAATGTATGATTATTAGAAGAAATGAGAGATAATGAGTACAACACATATCTGGTTACAAAATGAATCAAAATCTGCTGGATTCTATATGCAAAAATTCATGAAGAAAAAGCTAAAGAGATCAATCCAATTTAAAATTGAATCTAATTTTAAACTTTCAGAGATTATTTCTATGGTTCGTTACTAGAAAAGTTTCTCTGACCCTGTAGAGCACCTGAAACCATGAGGAGGAGCAAGAGCATCTTCTGAGCATGAAGCCTGTTTGAGGTCTTGCTTTTGCAGCTGTGTTTTACCATTGATGATTGTTCTTCTCTCCCTTTGGAAGAGGGAGAGGGAGAGAATGTAGTCTGAGTGCTTCTGGTTAAAAAAAATTGAATCCAAAAGATATTGTTCAATTAAAAGTTTACTGCTTCTGGTTAAAAAAATTGAATTCAATAGAGATAATTCAATTATAAGTTTATTGAGAACTCTCTGTACTGTTTTCCACAGGGGTTGTATCACACAACATTCCCACCAGTAGTGCATGAGAGTTCTTTTTTCAACACATCCTCTCCAACAGAGATTGTTCCTTCTATTTTTGGTATGTACCATTTTTACTGGTGTGAGATGGCATCTCATTGCGGTCATTTTAAATTTATTTATTTTATTTTATTTTTTATTGAATCAACGTGAACTACAGTTAAAAAACTTTCATGTTTGAGTTTCAGTTATACAATGATTGAACCCCCTTCCCTCCATCAGTGTACATTTTCCACCACCAAGGTCTCCAGTATCCCTCTCCCTGCCAAAGTCATCCCCTGTCTCTGTGTAAGAAAATTTCCCTCTTACTCTCTCGCTCTACTTATGGGTATTATGGTTTGCAATACATAACATTGTAGTTTTGATTTAGATTTCTCTGATAAGTGATGTTCAACATTTTTATATACTTACTGGCAATCTGCCTGTCTTTCTCTAATTAGTGTCTTTTCATTTTCTCTCCCCATTTTTCAATAGAGTTTTTGATTTTTTTATCTTTGGGAGTACTTTATATGTCATGTATAACAAACCATTGTTTTATGCGTTGAGTAAAATTCCACTTTTTGGCATCTATCCCCAGGACATAAATCTACTCACAAAAGGACATATGCATACATTACTCATTGTTGCATTCAGTATTATAGCTATGATATGGAATCAATCTAGACGTCCAATGACAGATGAATGGATTATAAAGATATATACAATGGAATACTACGCAGCTGCTAGGAATGATGAAATAACTTTCTGCAATGTGGTTGGAACTGTAAGATATCATGGTGCATGAAATAAGCCAGAAGAAGGAAGCCAAACACAGGATGATCTCACTTATCTGTGGCATATAGAATACTGGATGCACAGAAAAGGTGAAAAAAGTATAGTGAAGGAAAGAAATCAAGGTGACGGAGAAGTGAACAAGAAGTAATGGGTGAACATGCATCAAGTCTTCAGTTATACTGGTGATACGAGTGAGTGGTTGTAGCCATATATCCAAAACACAGACTCAAAAAAACTGAAAACATGAGATCTAAGCTGCAACCACTGGAACCTTGTAATGTTCTGTCAAGTTGACAGGTGGGGCATTAGGGGTGGGGAGGGAATATGGGAACACTGGTGGATGGAGTTGACACTGGTATTGGGATTGGTGTTGAAATATTATATGCTTAAAACTCAACTATCAATAACTTTCTAAATCACAGTTCTTTAATATATGAGGAAAAACTCACAGTAAATCAATTTAATAAGAAATATAAAATATCTGTATAATAAAAACTATAAGAGACTGCTAAAAGACCTCAAACATTATATTTTTTAGGAATTTTTAAAAATTTATTGAATCACCTTAAGATAGTTACAAGCTTTCATGTTTAGGTTATAATCACACAATGGTCAAATACCCATCCCTCCACCAGTGCACACTCCCCACCACCAATATCCCCGGTATACCCCCCCTTTTCAACCCTCCCACTGCCTCCATGGCAGACATGATTCCCCATAATCTCTCTATACTTTTTTTTTATGTAGGAGTACTGCCACTGATTAGGCTAATTGAATTGGGCATGAACTCCACATTACTTTTTTATTTTTTATAATTTTATTTATTGAATCACTGTGAGAGCAGTTATAAAGCTTTTGAGTTTAAGTCTCAGTCATACAATGAAACACCCATACCTTAACCAGTGCCCATTTTCACCACCAAAAACACCAGTATACCCCCATTCCACACCCTCCTCCTACCTGTGGGGCAGATGATTTCCACATTACTCTCTCTCTACTTTGATTACATTCAATATTTTGACACCAGACCCACCATTATTATTTGGGATTTTACCCCAATACTCAGATCTGCCAAAAAGGCAACAGTAGACAATTTGTTTTCTATTGCTGGTTATGAATAACATATCATGATGCACGGCTGCAGTAGTGGCTGCACCATTTTGAAATTCTGAAATTTTAAAAATTAAATCTGGAGGGATTTCTGCCAAAATCTTCTGGGTTCTTAGATTTGTTTCTTACTCTCTGGGATCATGGTCATTAAGCAGCTTGATCAGGAGCCAGAGAGGCTGTTCATGGGCGGCAACTTGGGGTCTTGTTGGGGTGGGGAGGAAATGGCTGGTTCCACCCCCATCCCGTGAGGCCCCACGTGTCTTGTCACTGCGGGCCCAAACCTGACTGTTCAATGGCCTCTGGAAGATGGCAGCCACCGAACCTTCTAGGGGAAGCAGGCAGAGGAACGTCACCCTTTCCCCCCTGGGGTGGCATGGCGACATTAACCTACTGTGTGGTCCGAACGCATATCTGCAAAAAGCCACTGGGTTTGAGTTTTGTTTCTGAGTCTCTGGGATCATGGCTGTTAAGCAGCTAGATCAGGAGCCAGAGATGCCGTTCATGGGCTGTGACTTGGGGTCTCGTTAGGACGGGGAGGAAATCTCTCTCTACTTTTGGGTATTATGGTTTGCAATACAGACCCTGAGAGGTCATCATTCAAACATTAAAATGTTTAAATGTTTAATTCAAAATTTTAAATGGAAACTATTCTGTACATAGATAAGAAAATTATTACAGTCTAATATCTATTCTGCCTAAGCAATATACAGATATAATATACTGCAATTAAAAGTTTCTATGCTAGTTTTAAGGAAATAGAAGAAAAAGCAAGCCTATTCCTATGGCATACATATAAAAGCAAAGGAAAATTAAAGGTATCCTATTATCAGACTTTTTACTACAAAGCAACAGTAATTAAAATTACACGTCATTGGAATGAAAGTAGACTAACAGACGCTAAAAAAATAATTCAAAGCTGAAAAACCCACATATTTCTAGACATAAATGCCTAACATAAAAATACACTGGATGGGATTGATAGCAGAATGGAGATCACAGAAAAAACTAAATTTTTACTTGAATTCATAAAAATAAAAATTATAAAATGAAATGCAAATAGAAAGAATACTGGAAAAATTATAAAACCAGAAGATATGTAAGACAAATTCAAATCATCTGACTAAGATCTGAACTTTGCCCCTAAATGAAATGATAAATGGATATATTTACATATACTTGAATAAAACTTACCAAATACTTCCAAGTTTGGAAAGTATAAATCTAGAAACTAAAAAATTTTGAGTATCAGAATAGTAATTGACCTGATAAAAACAAACGTGGGAAGTGAAATATGGCTAAAAAAGGAGAGTAAAGATAAAGATAAGTATGGCAGAAAGTGAATTTTAAAAAGCAGAAAAAATACAGTGAAATAATATCTTTCTAGTACTAGAAGAAATTCATTCAGACAAAAAGAAATTAAGAAATTACTCTCTAAAACCAAAAGGAACTAAGATTTTTTCCCCCCGGAAAAGCAGAAGCTGAAATAATTAGGGGCCAATGCCAAAGTACAGCGGGTAGGGCATCTCTCTGATGTGGCTGACCAGGGTTCAATCCCCAGCATCCTCTATGGTCCCCTGAGAACAACCAGGACTAATTCTTAAGTTCAGAGTCTGGAGTAACCCTCAAGCATCTCTGGATGTGACCCCATAAGCCCCCTCAAAAAGCTGAAATAATTTTCTAAATGAACCATACTGTAATAATTGTAAAAGGAATACTTTCATATAGGAGAAAAAAGATCTCAAAAGGAAATACAGTTTTCTAATAAATTTTATTTTAGGCACTGGGATTTACAATACTATCAATGATAAGGATTCCATGCAGAAAATTTTCCACCATAGTGTCTGCTTCCCTCCAACCATTGTTCCACTTTTTGCTGTCTCCTTTCCTGCCCCTCCATTCCCCTTTCTTCTTCCTTCTACTCCCCTTTCTGCTTTGTCATAATCTTCCTACTAAAGACCAATTCTCAGTTTCTGTTGCCTTTGAGCATACTAAATATAGGTTTCTACAAATCAATGAAGAGTCATAGGATAATCACAATATGGATACAGTGAGTAAACAAACTTTTTCCTTATAATTTAAATCTCTTTTAAATGTATTTAACTATTTAAAGAAAAAAGGGAAACATATTTGTATTTTGTTTCTTTGTTTGGGGTCCTTGCCTCACAGTTCTAAGGATGTTCTCGTGGCTCTGCACTCAAGTATTACTCTGGCAGGCTCAAGGGACCATATGAGCTTCAGGGGATCAACCCAGGACACCTGTGTGCAAGGCAAGTGCCTTACCAGCTGTACTATCTCTCAGGCCCTTGCTTATTTTTATTTTGTTACCTTTATTAGTGGATTCAAAATATAGAAAATATCTCTGATATTCATATCCTGGAGAGTGCTGCCTATATTTTACTCCATGTGTTTTCTGTATTCTGGTCTAACCTTGTGACCTTTAATCCACATTAATTAAATGTTTTTGTATGGTTTGAGATATGGTTCCAGTTTTATTTGGGGAGGAAAACTTGGCTGTGCTCAGATCTTACTCCTGATTTCTGAGGAGTTTCTCCTGTTTTTTGGCATTTGATTTTGTTGTTGACCATAATTTTGTTGTAAATGACCATCAGTATCTGCAGGCATATTCCTTTTATCCCTAGTATGCTGAGGGCTTTTTATTATGATTTTTTTTCAAAATTTCTCTGTATTACTTCATATTATCATGTGACTTTTTTCTTCTGTTGGCAAGGTGAATTACAATTGATTGATTTATAAAAACTGAACCATGTTTGCATTCCTGTAATGAATTCTACTTGATAATATTGTATGGCCTTTTTGTTATATTGTTTGATTAAGTCAGCTAAGATTATGTTTATGATAATTAATTTGTTTTAAAACTTTTTTGTTTATTCACCATAATTCACTAAGTTGGTTATAACATAGTTTCAGTTTCCAAAGCCACTACTAATGTCAGCACCCCTCCACCATGGCTCAAGTTTCTCTTCCTCTCTCCACCCTGCCTCCTTTTTCTGCCATTTTATTTGCTTACTAGGGGTTTGGTCACATGCATATGATTTGTCTGCTCAAGTTTTCTTTCCTCCTGATTCACTCGGGAGGTTTTATGAGTCTAAGCTTTAATACATTTCTTTTAGATTTTCTAGCTTAGTAGGATAGTGTTCAATCATAATAACTTACAATCTTTTGTGTTTCTGAAGTGTCTTATAATTTATCCCTTTCCATCTTTGATCTGTTATATTTGAGTTTTCTCACTTTTCAATTATGAATCATGCTAAGAGCTTGCCAATTTATCTATTTTAATAAACGAATTCCTAGTCTATTTACACAGCTGCATCAATATGTATTTATCATATATTCCTGCTTTGCATTTTGTTATTTACTTCTTTCTGTTTATTTTGGAGTTCCTTTCTTGTACTTTTTTTCTTGTATCTCAAGATATGAGGTTATTTATTTATGTAAGCATTTTCATGTTTCCTGATGTAAACTTGAAATGCAATTAAATTCCTACAACTTTAGAGTGTCCCAGAGGGTCTGACAGTTTGTTTCTTCATATAGGTTCGTTTTGTAGAATGTTTTAATTTAGTCTTTGATTTCATGTTTTATTCAATACTTATTGAACTCTTCATGTTGTTCAGTTTCCAAATTCTCAATTTTCATAGTTAATTTCTATAGTCATGGTAGCATAAGCTGAGAAGGTACTTGTTATGATGTCTACTCTCATGATTTTATGGATACTCAAACAGTGCCTCAGCATGTGGACCCTGGAAAGTGTCCAATATTCAATGGACAAGAAAATTTATTTTTGAGGGTGGAGGGTGCTGTGTATGTTTATTAAGCCCAGTTGTTTCAACTTCTCTTTTAGGGTTTTTTTGTTTCATTACTGTTAGCTAATTGATCTGTCTAGTGTTGAAAATGGAATGTCTACCACTGTGGTTTTGTTGTAATTAATGTAAAAAGAAGTATATTGCATTTGTTTTCTAAGCTTCTTTCCCCCTTCATTTGGTGCATGTATATGAACAAGAGTCATATCCTCTTGGTCTATTTATCCGTTGAGTAATATCTATTTATAGGGAAATGTCTATCCCTATCTCTTAGTATTATAGTTAGGTTGAATGCTTTTTTAGATATAATACAAATTACTTTTAAAAATCTACTATAAGCATGTACAATTGATTTACATCCTTTTCAATTTTATTTTTATTTATTTATATTTATTGAATCACCATATAACCATGAGATACAGTTACAAAGTTTTCGTGATTGGGTTTCAGTTATATAATGTTCCAACACCCATCCTTTCACTAGTGTACATTTCCCACCACCAATATCCCTCAAATCCCTCTTGCCACCTCCACCCACTAACCTGCTCGATGGCAAGCACTTTTCTTCTCTTCTCTCTCTCTCTCTTTCTCTCTCTCTCCCTCCATTTGGACATTATAATTTGCAATACAGATATAGATTTCTCCACTTTTAGTCCACATCTACCATCTGGAACCATATCTTCCAACCATTATTGTCATAATGGTTGATCTCTTTGTCTTTAGTTACTGTCTGAGAATGTTTTTATCACTCCTGGAATTCTGAGCAATGAGTTTTCAGGATAGAGGATTCTTTGTGGAGTTTATTTTCATTCAGTAATTTTAACGTAGCACTGTCACACTGTCCTCCAATTGTTCATCGATTTGCTCAAGCAGGCACCAGTAACGTCTGCATTGTGAGACTTGTTGTTACTGTTTTTGGCATATCGAATATATCAAATACACCATAGGGAGCTTGCCAGGCAGCCGTGTGGGTGGGATATAACTTGGTAACTTGGCGGGCTGTCTGAGATGGATGAAGGAATCAAACCTGGGTCTGCTGCTTGCAAGGCAAATGCCCTACCCGCTGTGCTATCACTTCTTATCTTAGAGCTTCATTTGAAAAATCAGGTGTGCATTTTAGGTTATATCTCTTGTATTTGAGGTGTTGCTTTTGTTTTGCGGCTTTAAGTAGTCTACATCTGTCTTTGGAACTGCTATTTTGATGACAGTGTGCCTTGGAGTTAGTCTTTCAGATTTATTTTCTTTGACACAGTATGGGCATCCTGAATAATTTCATAAGTCTCACTCATGAGACTATAGAATTTTTTCCTCTTACCCAGTCTATTGGGCTGGAACAACAGCACAGCGGTAGGGCATTTGCCTTGTGCACAGCCAGCCCGGCCGGGCCGGGTTCGGTCCTCCACCCCTCTTGGAGAGCCCGACAAGCTATCAAGAGTATCTCGCCTTCATGGCAAAGCCTAGCAAGCTACCCGTGATGTATTCGATATGCCAAACACAGTAACAACAAGTCTCAAAATGGAGACGTTACTGGGCCCGCTCGAGCAAATCGATGAACAACGGGAGGTCAGACAGTGCTACCCTGTGTATTGGTGCTCACACCTGCCCCACTTCTTTCCTTCTAGAATTCTGATCATCCTTTGGTTGTTTCTCTCTTATTGCCTACTAGATATCTGGAGTTTCCTTCATTAAAATATCTTTACTCCCGCCCCCCAGCGCCATCTTTACAGCACACAGCCGCAGAGAAGAAAGGCCGCTGGGTGACTCCACAGCTCCCAGATAATGCACCGGGTCCCAAAAAGAGCCGAGATCACCAGGAAGTCCCAGATGGAGTAGGTGCCGCATCTGCCACCTCCAGATGGAACCCCTGTGACCATGAGCCTCTACAAGCATAGCTGGAGTATGCGGGAACAAGGACTTTTACTTCAAGCCATGTGACATCTTCCTATATGCAAGGTAATCAATGGAAAGTAAATCATTCAACATTTCTCCCTGAAAACCAGGCCTAACTTTTACACAGGCCACAACACCCAATGGGAGAGAGAACAAAAGGGAATGCCCTGCCACAGAGGCAGGGTAGGATGGGGGGTGGGGGGTGGGAGGGATACTGGGATCTGAGGTGGTGGGAAATGGTCACTGGTGGAGGGATGGGTATTCAAAATAAATAAATTAATAAAAAAATAAAATAAAGTATCTTTACTATTACCTCTTTTTATTAATAATATCATGTACCTTGGCTTCCGGGTTATTGATTCAATATTTGACAGCTTCCATTTTGATATTAAATCCTGTTACTTTGTTATTTACATTCCTCATTTCTTTTTTTTCTTATACCAACATACATTTTATTCTAAAGTAAGATAATCTGAGTTTTATTTTTTAAAAATTTTTATTAGTGAAACACCATAAGGTACAGTTGTAGACTTACAAATTTTGGTGCTTGGGTTTAAGTTAAACAATGATCGAGTACCCATCCCTCGACCAGTGCCCATTCTCCACCATGAATGATCCCAGTATACCTCCACTCCCCATTTCTCCCCCATTCCACCCTGCATTGTGGCAGGGCATTCCCTTTTGTTCTCTCCTTTATGATGCTGTGGTTTGCAAAACAGGCATTGAGTGGTAATCATGTTCAGTTTATAGTCTACTTTCATCATGTATCTCCCATCCTGGGAGGATCCTCCCAACACCCTTTATTTGGTGCTCCCTTCTCTATCAGAACTGCCTTTTCCTCTAGCATGTGCGGCTGGCCTCCAAGCCCTGGAGTAAACCTCCTGTGCTATTCTTGGGTGTTAGTCTCCTATTTTGTTACTTTATGTTCCCCAGATGAATGCAATCTTTCTATGTCTGTCCCTTTTTTTTCTGACTCATTTCGCTTAGCATGATACTTTCCATGTAGTACCACTTGTATGTAAATTTCATGACTTCATCTTTTATGACAGTTACATAGTACTCCATTGTGTAGATGTGCCAAGTTTCTTTAACCAGTCATCTGTTCTTGGGCACTCAGGTTTTTTCCAGATTCTGGCTATTGTGAACAGTGCTGCAATGAACAAACAAGTGCAGATGTCACTTAGACTATAATTTTTTGCCTCTCTGGGATATATTCCCAGGATTGGTATTGCTGGTCAAATGGGAGCTCAATTTTCTAATTTTTTGAGAATCGTCCATACTGTTTTCCAAAAGGGCTGAACAAGTTGGCATTCCCACCAGCAGTGAAGGAGGGATCCTTTCACACCACATCTGCACCAACTCTGGTTGCTTTTGTTCTTTTGGATGTGGGCCAGCCTCTGTGGTGTGAAATGATATCTCATTATTGTTTTGATCTGAAACTCCTTGATGATTAGTGATGTAGAACACTTTGTCATGTGTCTTTTAGCTTTTTGAAATTCTTCTTTGAGAAAATTTCTGTCCATTTCGTCACCTCATTTTTGATGGGGTTGGATGTTTTCTTCTTATGGAATCCAATCAGTAATTTGTATACCCTTGATATCAACCCCTTGTTGGATGTGTATTTGGCGAATATACTTTCCCATTTGGTAGGCTGTCTTTGTATTTTGGTCACTGTTTCTTTTGAGGTGCAGAAGCTTCTTAGTTTAAGATAGTCCCATTTGTCTATCCTGTTTTTTGCTTGCTTGGCCAGTGGTGTGACATCGATGAAGACAGAGTTACCTTCAATGTCCTGGAGGTTTTGCCAACCTTGACTTCTATGTACCTTATGGATTCCCATCTGATGTTGAGGTCTTTAATCCATTTTGATCTTACTTTTGTACATGGTGTTATGCAGAGATCTGAGCCCATTTTTTGCATGTAGCCATCCAATTTTGCCAGCACAACTTTTTAAAGAGGATTTCCTTACTCCATTTCACATTTATTGCTCCTTTATCAAATATTAGATGATCATATGCTTGCGGGAAGATGTCAGTATATTCAACCCTGTTCCATTTGTCTGCAGCTCTGCTTTTGTCCCATTACCATGCTTTTTAAATTATTACTGCTTTGTAGTAGGGTTTGTTGTTAGGGATGTTGATTCCTCCCATTTTCCTTTTCCCAAGAATTGCTTTAGCTAATCGTGGGGGCTTATTGTTCCATATGAATTTCAGGAGTGTTTGCTCCATTTCTTTGAAGAATGTCATGGGTATCAGTATAGGGATCACATTGAATTTGTACAATGCTTTGGGAAGTATTGCCATTTTGATAATGTTAATTCGCCAATAGCAGGGGGTTTCTTTCCATTTTCTCGTGTACTACTTTATTTCCTAAAGTAGTGTTTTGTAGTTTTCTTTGTATAGGTCCTTTACTTCCGGAGTTAAGCTGATTCCTAGGTACTTGATTTTCTGGGGCACAATTGTGAACGGGATTTTTTTATGTCACTTTCTTCTCTCTCACTATTTGCATATAGGAAAGCCATGGACTTTTGGGTATTGATCTTATAGCCTGCAACTTTACTATACAAGTCTATTGTTTCTAGGAGTTTCTTTGTAGGGTTCCTAAGTATAGTAGTATATCATCTGCGAATAGTGAATGCTTGATTTCTTCCTGTTCTTCTTGAATGTCCTCTATATCTTTTTCTTGCCTAACCGCTATTGCAAGTACTTCCAGTACTATATTGAACAGCAGTGGAGAGAGTGGGCATCCTTGTCTCGTCCCTGATCTTAGACGGAAGGCTCTCAATTTTTCCCCATTGAGATTGATGCTTGCTGTAGGCTTGTGATAGATGGCTTTAACTATATTGAGGAAAGCCCCCTGTATACCCATTTTGGTGAGGGTTTTCATCATAAAATGGTGCTGGATTTTGTCAAATGTTTTCTCTGCATCTGCTGATTTGACCATATGGTTTTTATCTTTTCTTTTGTTCATATGATGAATTATTTTGATTGATTTCCGAATGCTAAACCATCCTTGCATCTGTGGGATGAATCCCTCTTGGTCATGTTGTATGATCTTTTTGATGACTTGTTGAGTTCTATTTTCGAGTATTTTGTTGAGAATCTCGTATCGGTGTTCACCAGGGATATTGGCCTGTAGTTTTCTTTCCTTGTGGTGTCTTTGTTTCCTTTTGGTGTTCGAGAGATATGGGCTTCATAGAAACTGTTTGGGAAAGTTTCTGTTTCTTCAATTTACTGGAAAAGTTTGAGAAGAAATGGAAATAGGTCCTCTTTTAATGTTTGGAAAAATCTGCTAGTGAATCCATCTGGACCTGGGCTTTTGGTTTTGGGAAGACTTTTGATTACAGTTTCAATTTCCTTGATGTTAATAGGTCTATTCAAGTACTCTATATCTTCTTGATTCAGCCTTGGGAGATTATAGGAATCCAGGAATTTATCCATTTCATCTAGGTTCTCTTGTTTCATGGCATACAGACATTCAAAGTAGTCTCTGATGATCTTTTGAATTTCTTTGGTTTCTGTTGTGAAATCCCCCTTCACATTTCTGTTTTGGTTTAATAGGGTTCTCTCACTCTTTATTTGTGAGTCTTGCTAGTGGTTTACCTATCTTGTTTATTTTCTCGAAGAACCAGCTCTTGGTTTCATTGATCTTGTTTTTTTGGTTTCTGTCATTGATTTCTGCTCTAAGTTTTATGATCTCTTTCCTTCTGCCTGATTTGGGTTCCTTTTGTTTATCCTTTTCTAACATTGTGAGCTGTGAAGTCAGGTTGTTTATGTGGGCCCTTTCTTCCTTCCTGAGAAATACTTGCAGAGCCATAAATTTTCCCCTTAACACAGCTTTAGCTGCATCCCATTTGTTTTGGTAGCTCTTGTCTTCATTCTTATTTTTTTCCAGGTATATTTTGATTTCACCCTTGACTTCCTTCCTCACCCACTCGTTTATCAACACTGAGTTGTTTTATTTCCAGGTGTTTGGTTTGGTTCTCCGTGTTTTTTTTGTGATTCACTTCTATTCTCAATGCATCATGGTGTGAAAAGATTGTTGATATTATTTCTACCTTCCTAATTCTATTGAGGTATGTTTTGTGTCTTATCACATGATCTATTTTGGGCAATGTTCTATGTGCATTTGAGAAGGATGTGCATTCTTTCTTTTTGGGGTGTAAAGCCCTGTATAGGACTATACTTCCTCTCTCTTCTACTTCTTCCTTCAGAGCCAATATTTCCTTGCTGAGTTTTGTTCTTGTTGATCTATCCAGAGATGATAAGGCAATGTCGAAGTCTCTGGATACTATAGTGTTGTTAGCAATGTCCTCCTTAAAATCTGTTAGCAGTTGTTTTTAATATTTAGCTGTTCCCTCATTAGGTGTGTATACATTTAAGAGTGTGATATTTTCCTGTTGTATGTATCCCTTGATGAATAGAAAATGGCCTTCTCTGTCCCTTCTAATCTTTTTAAACCTGAAATTTGTGTTGTCAGACACTAGTATGGCCACCACAGATTTTTTGAGTGAGCTGTTTGCTTGTAGGATTATTTTCGATCCTTTAACTTTGAGTCTGTGTTTGCTTTGACTGTTCAGATGAATTCCTTGTAGGCAGCAAAATGTTGGGTTCTGTCTCTGAATCCATTTTGCTACTCTGTGTCTCTTAATTGGTGAATTTAGACCATTGACGTTGAGAGAGATTATTGTTATGGGGTGTTGTGTCACCTTTCTGTAAGGGTTTGTTGTGCTTGTAGGATTTGTTTTATAGTAGCTTCTTTAGCCCTTCTTTTAGATTTGATTATGAGTCTATTAAATTCCTGAGCTGCTGTTTATCTAGAAAATAGTGTACCATTCCTTCAAGTTTGAGTGAGAGTTTAGCTGGATAGAACATTCTTTTTAAAAAATTAATTAATTAATTAATTAATTTTTATTAGTGAGACACCATGAGGTACAGTTGTAGACTTACAAATTTTTGTGCTTGGGTTTCAATTATACAATTATCAAATACCTATCCCTCCACCAGTGCCCATTTCCCACCACCACAGATTCCAGTATCCCTCACACCCCCCTGGCCCCCGTCCCACTCTGCCTCTGTGGCAGGACATTCCCTTTGTTCTCTCTCTCCTCTTGGGTGTTGTGGTTTGCAAAAGAGGCAATGAGTGGCAATCATGTTTGGTCTATAGTCTACTTTCAGGTGAAGCGTTCATTTCAGTGATTTTTTCTACTATATCCCACCATTGCCTTCGGGTTTGGAGGGTTTCCTCTGATAGGTCTGCTGTGAATCTTAGGGGGTGCTCCTTTGTATGTGATTTCCTTCTTTGACCTTGCTGCTTCAGTATTGTGTCTCTGTCTGCGGCATCCATCTCATTCTAACTATGATATGTCTTGGAGTGTTTTCGTTAGGGTCTCTTTTATTTGGCACCCTTCGGCTCCTGAATCTGAATGGCTGAATTGTCCAGCTCTGGGAATTTTTCAGCAATGATTTGTTTAACCATGGCTGTTTCATTGGGATTGTTTCCATGACCTTTTGGTACTCCAGTGATTCTAACATTGTTCCTCTTGGAAGCTTCTCCTAGGAATCTGATTCGCTCTAGATCTATTTTTTGGTCTTTTGCTATTGTTTGATATTGTCTGTTGGCTTGGAGAAGCTGATCTTCCAGCTCACTGATTCTGTCTTCAGCTGTGATCATTCTACTGTTGAGGGCACAGACTGAGTTTTTTATTTCATCTACAGAATCTTTTATTCGTGACATTTCTGTGCGTAGCTTTCCAATTTCTGCTTTCATTTCTTCCAGTAATTTCTCCATTGTTTTTCTCATGTTATGGATATCTGTCTGACCGTTTCATTGAGTTCACTGAACATCTTTATCACTTCATATATGAATTCTTTCTCATAGAGGTCTTTTACGTGAGTAGCACCTACTGAGGCTTCTGGACTCTTTTCTTCGTCCTCCCAACGTGGTGGGCATTCGCGTTGTTTCTTCATGTTGGTGTGGAGGTAAGGGAACTTAGATGTTACACTAGATTTCTTAGTATAACTAAACTACCTGTGGCCGCCTGCCTAAAATTAGGTCACGCCCACTTCTAAAGAAGCCATGGCCACTTATGAAGAGAAAGAGGCTCAGTTATGCCGAGCATTCCACGGTCCTGAGGACGCCTGGGGCACGTGTGTGGAGAAATCCAAGTGCCGGGTTCGAATATTGACCGGTTAACTGACCTGGGAGGGGAAGATGTGACTCCTCATTTCTGTTTGAATGAATTCTTTTATTTTTTCATCATTATTTCTTCCAGTTTCTTGAATTTATCATTCAATTATTTCCTCAGTTCATTGAAATTTGAGAGATGTGTTGCACTGAGGTAATTCTAAAGCAGCTTTGAAGGCTCTGATATACTTGAGGACTTCCCTGGATTCTGGCTCCATATGTTGTAGCAAGTATATGAATTCCTTTATTTTTCATGATTCCTGCTGTGTCATTGGGTACTAAGAATGGAAATACATGTTGTAGATGGTCTTAGCAGCTATCTGGTATTCATTTCACAGTATCAGGCTAGTACATATGACTAGTAATTTCTGGCAGCCACAGCTACCATGTGATGATAGCAGAATTAGCATGGACTTCACTAGATGTACAGGTCTCGCGGGCAGGGTATATATAACATTAACCAATTGAATACTCTTGGGTTTATTGGAGGAACCAGTAATATTAGCTTCCCTATTGTCACCTTTGCAAATCACAGGACTCTGTAGTTTGGGGTCAAGCTATCAAATATATTTTTTATGACTCAATTAAAAAAGGAAAATATGTAAACAGAGGAAACACAAAGGGGAAAATTATCAAATAATAAAACTCATAAAATGTGTCTGTGTCATAGAAGCCAACTTTCTCTGGAGAACTGAACTTGGCCAAGACTATATCCTGACCCTCAGTTTTCTTTTCTGTCCTCTGTGGGAAATAAGGATAATTTTATATGTTGCCCTTTGACTTTTGTACTTTATATTCAGTTTTTAATTAATCACTTTCAGCTTTTCATTGTTCTTTTTCAATGTATTATTGACATCAGGGATAGTAATCTTCCTTTATTTTCTTTAAAATAATTACTTCTTTCAAAACTGGCAAGAGCTTGATATACCAAGTAGAACTATAATTCTCTTCAATAAGTATAATTTCTGAATTTTAACTTATATCTTAGTAAAAAATTTAAAAACTACACCACTAGAGCATGTCTGTTTCACTACCTGTTAGTGATGACTACTTATTTCCAGCTTCCCATTTTGTAAATAGGTCTAAAATTCCATTTTAGTTACATTTTTGATAACATGCTAGCAACCTACTTACATTGGGCTCCTTTGGAGGCAAAAATCTTTTGAGGCAAAAGAGTTTTTGGTATGCTGTAGCATTATTTGGAGTAGCTTCAGGATCAACACTTGTGGGTGGGTGGGAGAAATAGAACCATTAAAAATTAAAGAGTTGAGTAAAATAGCACAGAACCTTTGTCAGATCCAAGAACCTCTTATGAAAATACAGTATTCTAAAGTTTTACCGTTTTACCACTCTGGAGCTTTTCCTGGTGTAGTTGAAAGTAAAAATTAATCTTTCAGTTAAATGATAATGTTGTATAAAGCAGAGATAATTTTTAGAATAAGTGTGTTTAAACATTCATAGACACATCTGAAATTAAAAGAAGTAGGTGTCAAATATTTTATCTTGCAATTCTACTTTTGTGTGAAGGGATTAAGTCTTTATAAACACTGACCTGCATCCATTAGCCATAGAAAGGATATGAGACTTATGGCAATGCCCCTCTCATTATTTGAGGGAAATTCCTTTACAAAGACTAACCTAATATTCATTAAGCACAAAGAATCCTAAGTTAGAGTATGAGATTTTTTTATGGAGAACATATAGTCAACAAATCAGTTTCCATTATACATAAGAGTAAATATAGCAGAAGATAAACAAGATATTTATACATAAAATTGAAGAAAATTTTAGATGAAATACAAAAGACAAATGATAAGGTTGTAATGAATATAAACTAATAATGTAAAGTGGTGTAAAGACAGACAAATAAATCAACAAAACAGAATAGAACACAGAAGAAAACACATGTATAGGCCAATGACTTAAGTCAAAGGTGGCATTGAGAAAAGAGCACTTTTATCAATTAATGGTGCTAAGCAACTTAAATGCAAACATAAATTATGAAACAACCCGTAGCTCAGTATAAATATAAAAATTAATTCAGGTCACTCTCAGCACCAAGCATTTCTTTTGTGGTCCTGCAGACCAGGGAAGCCATGCCACTCTGCCCTTGGGCCAACTCAAAACTGTGCTGATACTTTAGAATTCACATGACCACTCTGTTCCTTCCATCTCACTAACTCTAAGGGCTGGTAGGTTCTGAAATTTGTCATCAAATACCTCCATAATAATCCCTGTATGCCAAAAGGAGTAGAAATGCACCTGCACGACCACTGAACTAGTATCTCAAGGTAAAAAATGCTTAGAATAAAAGATTATAAGTATAAAATAGATTATAAATAATCCCATACTGAAAAAAATGAATCAGATCATATCTTAGAATATTGGGAATATAAAGCTCAACTCTGAGCAACCACAAATCTCTTAGACAAAGGGGAAACAAGGAATTTTATGTGCTCTGACAGACAGGGACTGAAATCTTAGGAAAACATCCAGTTCAAATCAAACCTGAGAACTCATTGTGGATGATATAAAATTAACAATGGAAATAAAGCAATGACTGGAAGATAAATTTAATCAGCTCAAGGATGAGTTGATGCAGGGTACCAAAAAGTCCCTGCAAATGGAACTGAAAGAGAAAAAGAATAAAATAGGAAGCCACAGTAACAAAATTCAGCATGTTGAAAACTGTATCTGTTATACTGAAGATAAAACACTAGCCATCAACAATACTGAGGTAGAAAAAGAAAAGAAAAAATAAATAGATGATAATGTAAGATTCTTGATAGATAATAGCAGCTGGAATAATCTCCAAATTATAGAACTCTAAGTTGGAGAGTAAAAAATGAATAAAAAGAAGGAATGTTGAAAGAAATAATAACTGAGAATATCTCCAATCTCTGGAGCAAGGATTCTGCACAGATTTAAAAAGGTCTAAGGAATACCAAACAAAGTACACAATATGTAATACAAAATACCAAATAAAACAACACCAAGACATATTGTAATAAAAATGGTAAAAATTAAAGACAAAGACACACTACTTAAAAGAGCCACAGAGATGAAAACCTTCAAATACAAGGCAAACAACATCAGAATTACAACAGACCTTCCATATGATATCATAAAAGCAAAAAGGAGTGTAATGACCAACTGAAAGTACTGAATGAAAAAAATTTTCCACCAAGAATCTACTACCATGAAAAGCTTTTATTTAGATTTGGGGAAGGTATTAGAACATTTTCAGGCAAACAAGCTTGGCAACATTTGTTACAACTAAACTAGTCCTGCAAGAATTACTGAAAGACTGGACTATTCAAAGCAGACACTTGCAACAGCAACTAGACTCCACATACATGTACAGAAAAAAATGGAAAAACAGCTGTTTATATCAATAATCTCTATTAAAGTCAGTGGAACAAAATCTTCTATAAGAAGTAATAGAGTAGCTAGTTGGATCAGGAAAGAATATCTGTGTATTTGTGTATACAGAAAACACACCTAAACTCACAGGAAAAATAAACATTCAGAATGAAAGGATGGAAAATAGTCATATAAGTCAATGCAGACCAAAATAACAAACAGAAAACTGAAAGAGGTGGGTGAGCTACACTTATATCAGACGAAATAGCATTCAACATAAAAGTAATTAAACACAGTGAAAGACCCTACTTACTCGTTCAAGAAAAAAATACAAGAACTAGCTGTAATTAACACTTTTGCATTAAATAAAGGGTCAACAATGTTCATAAAGTTTCTGCTAACAAACCTAAGGTTACCAACTGACGGAAACACAATTGTACTGAGAGATTTCAGCACTCTTTCTACTAGACAGATGAAATAGATCTCTATCAGTAGACATAAGAACTCTAAACTAGCACTTAGAAGAACTGAGTCAATGGTCATATATAGGGCGCTCAATCCCCCCAAAGTGTAATATACATTCATATTTAGTTCACATACATTATCCAGGATAGATCACATACTAGGACATGATAAAAACAAGCATACATTCACAAATACAGAAATTGTACAAAGTGCCTTCTTGGACCATAATTTCATGAAAGTAGAAGTTTAACCACAAGAAGAATATTGAGGAAATTTTAGCTCTTGAAACAAAACACTGCTAAACAACAAGTACGTCAAAGAGCAAATCAAGAGATAAAAAATATATTCCTTTAAACTAGGGAGAGTGAAAAGAAAAGATACCAAAATCTAAGTGATACAGCAAAACCTGTACTGAGGGAAATTCATAGCAGAGCAGGTCTACATTAAGAAAGATGAAAAAGCACAAATCAACAACATAAGTAAACAACTCAAAATCTCGGAGAATAAACAGAAATCAAACCCCAGCTATAGTAGGAGGAAAGTAGTATAAGCTAGAGCAGAAATCAATAATGTATCAAACAAAAAGACAATTCAAAAAATCAATAAAATCAGGAGTTTGTTCTCTAAAAATGGATAAAACTTCAGCTATATTCATGAGACCAAAAGAGAAAATGTCCAAATAAACTGAATCAGAGATCAAAGGGGAGAAATTCCAGCAGATACTTCTTAAATTCAAAGCACAATGAGATGTTACTATGAACAACTTTATGATCTTCAGCAGGAAAACTTAGAAGAAATGGATAGATATTTTGAATTATGCATTACCCTAAAGGTGAACAAGAAGAAATATAAAGTCTCAATGGGCCAATAAGGAAATTGAAGCAATAATT
This sequence comes from Sorex fumeus, assembly GCF_029834395.1. Taxonomy (NCBI): domain Eukaryota; kingdom Metazoa; phylum Chordata; class Mammalia; order Eulipotyphla; family Soricidae; genus Sorex; species Sorex fumeus. The sequence goes on from NW_026606115.1 coordinate 11,833,243, forward strand.
AAGAATTTACCCAAGAGCAAAATTTCCAATACAGGTGGGTTCACTGTTGAGTTCAGTCAAATATTCAGAGATTTACCGCCATTACTCCTTAGCGTCTTCCAAAATATCAGATACTCAGGGGTTCTTCCTAACACTTTCTAAGAAGTTAACATTACACAAGTATCCTAAGCAGACAGAGACACTTCCAGAAAAGAAAGTTCATATCAACCCCCACTAATGAATATCAATGCAAAAATCTTCAACAAAATTCAGAAAACTGAATCCAAGAACTTAACAAAACAATCATACATTATGATAAAGTGTGATTCATTCCAGGGTTACAGGTATCATTCAACATTAGCAAATAAATACAGATGAGTGCAATCTTTCTATGTCTGTCCCTCTCTTTCTGACTCATTTCACTTAGCATGATACTTTCCATGTAGAACCACTTGTTTGCAAATTTCATGACTTTATCTTTTCTAACAGCTGCATAGTATTCCATTTTGTAGACGTACCAAAGTTTCTTTAAGCAGGCTTGGAAGCCGGCAGCGCATGCTGGGGGAAAAGGCACTTTAGATAGAGAAGGGAACACCAAGTAAAGGGAACAACATGCTCGAGATAGGAGATGCATGCTGAAAGTAGACTATAGACAGCACACGATGGCCATTCAATACCTCTATTGCAAACCACAACACCCTAAAGGAAAAAGAGAGCAAAAGGGAATGGCCTGCCACAGAGGCAGGGTAGGGGAATGGGGTAGGGGCGTGGGAGGGTTACTGGGATCATTGGTGGTGGAGAATGGGCACTGATGGAGGGATGGGTACTCAATCATTGTATAACTGAAACCCAAGCAAGAAAGTTTGTAAGTCTACAACTGTACCCTATGGTGTTTCACTAATAAAAATTAAATTTAAAAAAAGCACAGTACAACACATCAGTAACAGAAAAGATAACATTCATATGATTGTATCAATTGACACAGAAAAACTTTTGACAAGATAAAACATCCTTAGAAACAAAACCTGTAAAAATTTTCCTCAAGCTAGTAAATGTTATTTATAAGTACCCAACAATATTCTTTTTTTCCTTTGGTTCCCAAGTTTTACCCAGGAGGCAGTGCTCAGGGCTTCATCCTGGTTCTGCGCTCAGCGATAACTTCTGATGGACTTGAGGAATAATATGTGGTACTGGGAATCAGACTCAGCTGAACAGCATGTACAGCAAGTGCCCTAACCACAAATATTTTTAATGGTGAAAACTGAAAGTATTCCCACTGTGATCTGGTACAAGGCAAGGATTTCCACTGTCTTCACTTATTCAACATATTATCAGAAGTCTGAGAAAGAGCTTTAAGAAAAGGAAAAATGGGGTTTAAAATGGAAAAAAAGAAGTTAAATTACCTCAGTTTGCAGATAACATGATATTATACATTGAAAGCCATAAAGAATCCATAAAGTGGCTGGAATGCACGCTGCCGACCCGGGTTCGATCCCCAGCATGTCATTTGGTCCTCCTAGCACTGCCAGGAGTAATTCCTGAGTGTTTGAGCCAGGAGTAACCCCTGTGCATCGCTGGGTGTGAAGCAAAAAACAAAAAAATAATCCATAAAAGCCCTCCTAGAAACAATAAACCAATAAAGCAATGCTGGCTTCATAGATTTTTTTGGTGTTTTTAATTAATTAATTAATTAATTAATTTTTAAATAGTTTAAAATTAATCACCAATGAGATACAGTTACAGACTTACAAACTTTCGTGATTACATCTCAGTCATACAATGATTAAGTACCCATCCCTCCACCAGTGCCCATTCTCCACCACCAATGCTCCCGGTATCCCACCAGCCACCCCCACCTCATCCCCCCTGCCTTTGTGGCAGACAAATTCCTTTTACTCTCGCTCTCCTTTTGGGTGGTATGGTTTGCAATACAGTTAGTAAGTGCCCATCATATTTGGTTTATAATCTACTTTGAGCATGAATCTCCCATCCTGAGCAAGCCCTCCAAGCATCATTCATTTAGTGTAGTTAATATACAGAAATCCGTCATATTATATACCACTAATGAATCAAAGGAAAAAAATCAGAGTTCATCCCATTCAAAATAGTGTCCAAAAACATCAGGCACCTAGGAATCAACTCAATAAAAGAGATGGGATATCTATACCATGAAAACTTTAAAATACTGAAGAAATAGAAAAACATTCTATTACGAAATAGAAAAGCACTTGGATTGGGCTAATCAATGTAATTGGGCTAAACTACTATATACACTCAAATTAATCCCTATGAAACTTCCTATGACATTATTCAAGTACATATAGCTATCTATATAAAGTTTTTCTGGAATAAAGACAATAAATAGGCAAAATCATACTGAAAAGTAAGAAACTAGGCTGGTGTCTAATTATCTGACTTAAAACTATTCTATAATACCATATACATCTGGTGACCTCACTCCTGAGCTTATAGCATAGCTCATGACAATGAGCTCCCACTAATAAAGCCTGTGTACTGTCAAGGGAAAGCAAGGAAAATAGGCACAGCATTTTTGAGGCTTCAAAGACTAAATTTCAGAAATATAATGTTAAAATATTGATGCTTCCAGTAAGGTATATTGCTGAGCTGCACCAGTATATTTGACAGTGATTAACATATTCTTCTAAGTAAAAGTTGATCTTTCTTTCTTTCTTTCTTTCTTTCTTTCTTTCTTTCTTTCTTTCTTTCTCAAGAGTTTAAATAATAAGCTTATTAAAGGAGTTCATCCAAGGATGATTTACATGATATCGTTTTGTTCAAGGAAGGATAATATTTCACTCTCATGGGAAATGAAAATAAACAAGTCTTGTCTAATGGGAAAAAAATATACTACAAAGCCATAGTGATAAAAAAGCATGGTACTGGAATAAGGATAGACTATGAACGATGGGCTAGAATAGAATATCCAGGACATTTACTGGTGTTATATGTACATACTCAATAGATACCTGGTCTTGGGTTAGCATTCTTTACCATGGTGTTGGTGTCAACGAAAGATTGTTTTAAGTTCCTGAGAACTACAACCAAAACAGGGGAAAGCAGAAGTTCAGAGATATGGTCACTGAGTTGGTATGTTTCATCTACTAATAGTTTTGCTATGGGTCCCATATTCCAGTTTCCTTTGAGCAGTTTACACATAGTAAAATCAATGAAATCTCTCTATTAGAAACTTTGATGAATATGTTGAATTAAATAAACCACCCTTTGTAGTTGATGGTCGGCAACTACACCACCTCCGCTTCGCTGATAACATCGTTCTAATAACAACAAATATTAGCCAAGCAGCACAAATGCTGACCGACTCCGAAAGTGAGTGTGGAAAGGTCAGACTGCAGCTGAATCTCATGAGGACAATGTTCATGAGAAATGGACTAGTCCCTGAGGTTCCATTTGCTCTCAACAAACGAACAATTCCGAATGCAGCAGTTATGTGTATCTAGGTTGAGAACTCAACATGATGAATGACGTGGCACCCGACCTGCACAGGAGGAAGAGAGTGGCGTGGAACACCTTCAAAAGTGTTGAAGAAGTGGTTAAGAAGATAAAGAACCTTTAGTTCTGGGCACACCTCTTCGACTCCACCACTCTTCCTGGATTAACTATCGACTCAGATCTGGGCCTATGAAAACAGGATGAGAATTCTATTTGGGTCTCCCAAAGAGGAATCAAAACAGCTATGCTTGGGATATCACGTTTAACCCAAGTTAGAGAAGCAATATGGAGTTCCGACCTCCATCGACGATTGAGAATCAGGGACGCTGTCTCATTTTTCAAGACATCAATAATCAGATGGGCCAGACACATAATGCAATTCAGAGATGACCTCAGGACTAGAGCTGTTATTGACTGGATTCCACTGGATGTCAAAAGAACACCTAGCCGCCCACCTCCGAGATGCTCAGATGTCCTCGTCAAGACCCTGAATGCACAGTCTGAGGGTCTTTGTGTTCCTGGAGTGAGCAGATGTCATTGGGCTACACTAGCATGCAACAGGGATGAATGGAGACATTACTGGTGCCCGCTCGAGCAAATTGATGAGCAACAGGATGACAAGTGATAGAAGTGACTTTGATGACTAGTAGTAGAGTATAAATACATTGAAGATTCTTCCAATATATTTGAATTTAAACATTAGAAATTATAACACACTTAAGGTCCTGCAAAAGATTAGACTTCCAATAATTTACTTTCTATTACTCTCAATTAATAATCTGCCACACTCTGGAAAAATATATTAAAAGCAGCCGCAGTGCATACACATCATTCATTAGGGAAAATCTTCAAATATATTATCTAACTTGGCCTCATGCAAGACAAGTGCCTTACCCACAGTACTATTTCTCCAGATCTAGTAGAGGAATATTGAAAACCAGAAGTGAGTTTTAAAAAAGGGGACGGATGGGGTAAAAATAGACTGACACTCCAGTTGTAGATTTTGTAACAAAAATCACTTATGAAAATTGGGAATCCATAATTATTTTTCTTTAAACTGTGTCTGTGTGTACTTATAAAGTTATCAAATACATTAATGATGCATATGTTCCTGAGCTAAAGCTATTATCCTAGTAATCATGTATTCACCTGCACCAAGTGCCTTCTATAAATGATTGTTTTTAATAGAGCAGTGGAATTTAGAAATAAGATGAATGCAGGGTCAATGCAAATGTAATTAAACAATTTCAAGTGAATCAGAACAAATTTTTGGTGCAGTCGTATCTAGAAATCAGATGAGGGAATCATTATAACCTTGAAACAAAGCTTCAGCTTAGCTTTTGCTAAGTTCTGTTTCTTCTGTAGAAACAGTGTTCCTAACTATTTTTCTGTACCCCAAGAGCAGTTGGTTTGAGCCAATTTGCCCTCAAAGCATGAAGAGACCATAGATAATGATGAATACTGCATGATGAGATTGAGATATTTTACATAAAATAACAACTACTGTATGTGCCTTTCAGCCTACAAACAATAAACTGAAGATGTGTGGAACAAAGTAATTGCTCGTTCTTCTCAGAATTCAAGTACAAGGATGTCTTCCCCTCCAATTGAAAAAAGTAAACTGACAGGTGGCAGCTTGTATTTCAAAGTGATTTTCAAAGTATTTGCATATGTTATGCAGAAAACATCTCCTCACCTGGTAAGAATTGATTTGAATTCAGCCAGAATGAATAATTCCCACATTAGCCTGGAGGAAATGATTAATATTTATAAGAAAGTAACCTCCTGAGGCTTAAGTATCACATGGAGAATTTAGGTATAGTCGCAGTGAATGGAATGTACAATGGGACATCATCCAGAAAGTGAAGTTTCTACAGGCTAAAGTCATTTTTCTGGATATTTCTGGGTGCATGTTGACAGTTGTGATGTTTATTCCCTGGATATGGCAGGTAGGGCTAGGAAATGATAAAGGTCTATTGCTGGGTTCAGACTGTGATTCTTTTTTGACTTTTTAAATTCATTGACCAAACATTGGTCAACAAGAATGTAAAGGTTTATATATTTTAGGAACACAATTTTAATATACCACCCCCACTTCACTGCCTACAGGACACCGCCTATTCATTTACCTGACGTTGTAATCTCAGTTCAGTTCTGTTGTCAGAGTAATAGGATTTGTTTTGCTTGAACATTGTCTATTTCCTTGTTATATTTCTTTATATAACACAAATGACTGATATCATACAGAATTTATCTTTATCTTTTTTACTTAGTTAACTCAAGATTGCACCTTCCAGTTATCTATATTTTTTCAAAAGCAAGATTTCACGATGCATTTATGGATTCTATTGTATGTCACAGGTTATTTGTCCATGACTGTTTTGTTGGACACTTAGGTTGTTTGAAGTCTGAGCTATTTATAGTGCTTCAAAAAGACAAAGGTGTGAAAATATTTTCTTGAGTTTGTATTCACTGGACAGACATATAGGAATAGAATTGATAGATCATATGATAGTTTTATTTTTTATTTTTTAGAAATATGCATACTACTTTTTTGTAGAGGCTAAGACAGTTTATATACTCACCAAATGTGAATAAAGATTACTTTTCCTCCACATATTTCCATTTATTTCTGGCTTTTTGATATAGGCCATTTTGACTGATAGTGAGTGATTTTGTTATATTAATTTGTATTTCCTTCATTATTAATGATGCTGAGTACTTTTTATTTTTTTGTCCTATTTTAGGGGGGTGACACCCGGAAATGCTCAGGGGTTGCTCCTAGCTTTGCACTCAGGAATCTCTCCTGGCGGTGCTTGGGGGGACCATATAGAAGGTGGGGAATCAAACCCAGATTGACCGCGTGCAAGGCAGATGCCCTACCCGCTGTACTATTGCTCCAGCCTCCTGAGTACTTTTTAATGTGTCTGTTTGTTGTCCTCATTGGAGATATATCTATTAAACTCTACTCCTCATATTTTGATAGTTGTTTGAAATTTTGTTGTTAAATTTTGTGAGTCCTACATTACTTGGATATTAGTCAAGTATGTTATGTCAATTTTTTCTCCATTTAGTAGGATATATTTTTATTAGTCATATTTTGCAGTACATATTTTTTTCTTGGGTGTAGAATGTTTGTTTATTTTCACTTTTGTTTTCCTTGCTAATGAGTTGAATCACTGAAGACACCACTGAAGCTCATACCACAGAATTTCTTTTCTTTTCTTTCTTTCTTTTTTTTTCTTTTTGGGTAAACCCAGCGGCGATCAAAGGGGTTACTCCTCATTCATGCACTCAGATATTACTCCTGGCGGTGCTTGGGGGACCATATGGGATGCTGGGAATTGAACCCGGTTGGCCGCGTGCAAGGCAAACACCCTATCCGCTGTGCTATCACTTCAGCTCTGCCACAGAACGTTTTGCTGACATATTTTCCAATTGCTTTTGTTGTGGGATATAAGTTTATTTACCTCTTTCTTCTTTTTATATTTAGGCCGCACTCAACTGTGTTGCCTGTGCTGCCAGCTAACTCCTGAATCTGTGGTAAGATATCAGTGCTAGAGGTGTTTGGTGACCTTATGGTGGTGCTGGAGATTTAGCCCAGGCCAGGCCTTATCTGACATACAGTCTGCTATTTTTTCCCTTTCTTGTAGCTTTTCTGATGAGTGGATCACACACATTTGGCCATTGGAGTTTCACACATTTGACTGAGGTATGCTAAATATTGAACAGTTGTCTTGTGGCACCGGTTACTCCAAACAGTAGTGAGACACTGGGATTCCACCTGGACCTGTGGTCAGGCCAGGAATCAACTTGCGGCCTCACCATAATTTCTCTTTGTGTTAACTTGTGTATTATGTGAAATAGTGATCCAATTACATTCTTTCTTTCTTTCTTTCTTTCCTTCCTTCCTTCCTTCCTTCCTTCCTTCCTTCTTTCTTTCTTCCTTCCTTCCTTCCTTCCTTCCTTCCTTTCTTTCTCTCTTTTTTTGCATGTGACTAGCCAGTATCCCAGCATTTCCTTATGAAGTTACTTTCTTTTTCCAGATTATGCTCTAGTTCCTTTGTCATAAATTAACTGTTCATATATATGAAGGCTTATCTCTGGATTTTAACTTTATGCTTCCTTTACTGTTTTGTTCCTTTCTCTAGCCAAGCTTGTATGATTTATTTCTTTTGCTTAAATTCATGTACTCTGTGATTGTTAAAATATTGTAGCCTTCGAGAAATGTCTTGTTTTTCATACCCCAAATGAAAACACAAAATTTGTTTGTGAATATTGATACCAGTGAAGATTTCATTTTTTAGCTTATGAGGATTTTTCAGCTTTAAGAAGTAAATGTCAATTTCCAAACACTTTTGAAAAATTATTCTAAGATATTTATGTTGTAAATAGCCAACTTGGGAAAACTTTCTTGGTACTATTGTACTTATTCACAAGTCCCGCTTCCCCCAACACATTCTAACCTTCCTTGAATTAGATTTTCTCTTAAAACAGCTGCATGGTACCATTTCATTGGAAATATGGTTAAATGAATATAAATAATACCAGCATTATTCTAAGGTCATTCAGTATGCATTTAATCAATTGATGGAAATCTCTTCAGAGATATTTCTTGATTCAAGGATTTTTTGACCTACTTAACCCAAACATCTTTGTTTGAGACTCTTTAAGAGCAGAAAGTGATTAGTTTTCCATATATTTTCTGGCAGCCTGGGGTATAGCTTAGTGGGCTAGAGCATTTGCTTTGCACATAAGAATTCTAGGTTTTGTCCTTGCCACTACTGGAGATTTCCCCCAAACAGATGCTTTCCTGTGGGACATGGGTGTGAGCATGAGGACCACACACTGTCACCACCACTTCCCACACTGCTGCCTAGTGGTCCTGCTGCCCGGGCGTGCAGTCTTATCCATGTTTCTAAAATTGATTTTTCTATGTTCTCAGCTGCCGTTCCTGCTTACTCACTCAGTCTCCTTTGTTTCATGCTTTATCACTTAACCACATAAAATGTAATGTTGCTCTGATGTTTAATATCTGTAAAAATCCTGGCTTTTTCTTAGTACTTCTTTCAGTGACCAGTCATGTGCTCATAAAGTAGATCAGAAAATCAGAGTTTAACATTGCTGTAGATAAAATAGCTAAATGATTCGGGTCTGGCGAGATGGTACAGCCTGGATGGCTCTTTCCTGGCATGTCACTGACCCAGATTTGATCCCCAGTAACCAATAATGGTCCCCTAGGAGTGATCCATCAGTGCAGAGCCAGGAGTGAGCTCTAAGTCAAAAATAAGGGAAAAAAAACTAAGTGGCTAGAGTTGACCTCAAATTTGTTCTAATGTTTGACATTCTCTTACCTTTCATTGCCACACATATAAATTGTCTATTCTATGGAGTGATAGCACAGTGGGTAGTGTGTTTGCCTGCATGTGGTGGACCCAGATTCCATTCCTTCATCCCTCTTGTAAAGCCCAGCAAGCTACTGAGAGTATTCCACCCACACGGCAGAGCCTAGCAAGCACTGAAAAATAATGTGGTTCAAAATCATAAGTGCATAACATAAAATATATCAATAAGCATTGTTTGGCACAGCAGTGATTGAGCATGCCTTATTGCAGCAGGGCTCCAAATATTCAAATATCCTAGATATGACAGATTGCTTGTACCTGCTAACCTCCAAACTGCACTGCTATGGCTTCACAGGTCTGTAGATGGCTCAGTAACCTCTGGGTGTGGAACAGAGGCAGAGAGGTGGTCAAAATTAAGATAGAATGGGATTTCAATTACATAACAGAGCATATTCTTAAGGGTATGGGGGCCATAGCAGGCAATGAGAAGTTGAAGTCTGCCTTCTAATTCTATAAAGCACTTTCTAATTCCAAATGTTCATTTCATTGCCTGCTATCAGTCAGATGTGTACTAGGTGTTTGGACAACTAGGTATAAAATAATTGTACATATACCAGTACTGGTCAGATCTTTACTAGCACTAACGAAAGACGGATAGAAGACGGTGTCTCCCAGAAAAGTTGCTGAAGGTCACAGAACTGAAGCCTGTTGCTGGTTCAGGCCTGTGAATATCTTGCTGAGTACTGTCTCTTGCTTATTATTCTGATATTGTAAGTATATAATTGTAAGTTTTGGGTTCTGTTTTCTTTGGCGTCACCAGTTTTTCCCAGGACAAAGTTCCAAGTGTCATATTAGTGTAATCATCTCTTTCAGATATTTGGTTTACTCTGCCTCTTCTCAAAAAGGGATTGCTTCTTCGTTTTGGATTCCAGAATTATTCTTACTGTTTCTTCACCTGGGAGTCTATCTGGATGCCCCAACATCCTTTTGATGGTGTCTCAGTATTTTCATGTGTATGTTGCTATAATCACAGGAGAATGTTGCATATTTCTCCTTGGTAGCCATCTTGGCACCATCTCTTGTCAAAAGATTTTATTTTTACTCAATTTTGTCTTAAATTATGCTATTGAGACTATCTTTCTCACACTACAGTGACTCTTTCCTGGAAATTTTACATAGCTTTTCAGATAACTCCATTTATTATAATAGCTTTATTTAGACTATAAGAACATTTTTAGTTAATAAAATATCTAACCAATGTAAAACAAAACTTGTTTTCTATGTTTTCCTAAACCCTGACTTAAGAATCTTCAGAAAAGAAGGGAGTGGAAGTTATTTCTCTCTTTTTTAAATATTTATTGCTCTCTTATTCTTTAAAAAGGTAAAGGTAAAGGCCCTCCCGTTGATCGTCGATTTGCTCGAGCGGGCCCAGTAACGTCTCCATTGGAGACTTTGTTGTTACTGTGTCTGGCATATCGAATACTCTCGGTAGCTTGCCGGGCTCTCTGAGAGGGGCGGAGGAATCGAACTCGGGTCGGCCATGTTGGCCGCTTGTAAGACGAACGCCCTACCCGCTGTGCTATCGCTAATCCCCATATTTATTTGACTTAAGAAAAATAAACAGTTGTAATTAAAATTGTTTTTTACTGTTTGGGTTCTTCCAATAGTTCCTTGGAAGTATAAAAATACTCAAAGACACGTCCTAATCTGAATGACAAAAACCATACATAGAACACTAAAAGGAGCAAGATCAAAGAAAAAAATTACACAAAAGGAGCATCCATAAGATTTACAACAGACTTATCTTATGAAACCCTGAGGTGTGCTGAAAGACAGTGTCTGGCTATAGTGAGATAACTCAATGCAATGAGTACCTCACCAAGAATACTTTACCCAGGCAGATTATTATTCAGATTTGAAGGAACAATACACAACTTCACTGAGATACAAAAAACTTAGGAACTTTATAGACCCCAAACCATTATTACAAGAAGAACTAAATGGGCTAATTTAGTTAAGACAAGTCCTACAAACACACCAAACTCCTGCAGAAAAAGTCACAAAAGTCCATAACAATAATATCTCTCTATATCGATGGGATAAATCACAGAGACACAGTGGTGGGATAGATTAAAAAATTGAACCCAACTCTCTGCTTCCTGCAAAAGAACACATTTAAACAGTCAAAGTAAACAGAATCAAAGTCAAAGGATGGAAAACAATTCTTCAAGCAAATAGCTCCCTCAAAAAGTCTGGGATGGCCATACTACTATAAGATGACATCGACTTCAGGCTGAGGAGAGTTAAAAGAGACAGTAAAGGACATTTCTTAAGGGATCTGTACATCAGAAAGAACTCGCACTCCTAAACATATATAAGCCTAATGAGGGATCAGCAATAAGTGCTAATAGACTTGAAAACATATATAGCAACACAATAGTAGCTGGAGAATTCAACACCAATTTATCATCTCTTGACGGATCAAATAGACTAAAACTCAGCAAGGAAATACTTTATTTGAGATAAGAAATGAAAAAGGAGCGTTAGTGTGTGTGTCTCTGTGTGTATAGTCTTTAATGCTCAAAAGGCCAAATACACATTCTTTTGCATTCTTTCTCAATTCACATGGGACATTCTCCAAGATAGATAACATGCTGGGAAACGAAGTATAACTTTAGACACCAAGAGCATAGAAATCAAATCAAATATCTTCTCAGACCATGATGCATTGAAAGTACGAGTGAATCACAAACTGAAATGGAAAAATAACTCAAACACCTGAAAGTTAAATAACTTATTATTTAACAACCAGTGAATTAGAGTGGAAGTCAAAGAGAAATTAAAATATTCATGGAAACAAATGATGGTACTACCTACCAAAAGTTGTGGGATACAGAAAAATTGGTGTTTAACAGAAAAATTCATTGCTAAGCAAGCATTCATCAGAAATAAAGAAAAGGCCTGCATAAGTAACTTGACTTCATGACTTAAACTGGAAAATAACCAAACAGGAGGAAAGAAATAATAAAACTTAGACAAGAAATTAATGTGCTGAAATCTCCAAACCAATCTGAAAAAAATATCAACAAAACCAAGAGCTGTTTCTTTGATAAAATAAAAAAGATTGATAAATCACTAGCAGGACTCACGGTTACGGTTACGGTCCTCCCGTTGTTCATTGATTTGCTCTAGCAGGCCCAGTAACATCTCCATCATGAGACTTGTTGTTACTGTGTTTGGCATATCGAGTACGTCACGGGTAGCTTGCCAGGCTCTGCCATGCGGGCGAGATACTCTCGGTATCTTGCCCGGCTCTCCGAGAGGGGCAGAGGAATCGAACTCGGGTCAGCCATGTTGGCTGCTTGTAAGGCAAACGCCCTACCACTGTGCTATCGCTCCAGCCCCAGCATGACTCACAAAGAAAGAAAATGCTAATAAAATGAATCAGAAATGGAAGAGGAACATCACAATAGAAACCACAGAAATGTGAAGGATCATCAGAGATTATCTTGAGAATCTTTACGCAATGAAACAAGAGAACCTAGAAAAAGTGGATAAATTTAAATCCCTGGATTCATATAACCTACCAGGTGATTTGGAATCTAAACAGATCTATCATTGTCAAGGAAATTGAAATGGTAATCAAAGGTCTTCAGCAAAACTCCAGGTCCAGACTGATTAACCAGTGAATTCTTTTAAACCTTTAAAAAGGAACTACTGCTAATCCTTTTCAGAATGATCCAATAAAATTGAGGAAAAAACACACTTAAAGTTTCTATGAAGCAAACATCACCCTGTTAACAAAAACACACAGAGACCCCATAAAAAAGAATTACAGGCCAATATTCCTAACAAATACAGAGGCAAAGATCCTTAACACTTTACTGGTGAACAGAAACCAACAGTATTAAAAGGATAATATACCAAGTAGGTTTCATCCCAAGAATGCAAGGATGGTTTAATATATGCAAGTAAAACAACATAATACATCATATAAACAAAGTTTAGAATTCTAAACCAGCATTGACTCCAGTAAACCATTTTTCTTACTCACCAAAGATTGGATTAGAATAGTCTTAGATATTTTAGAGCACAAAAATATCCTAATTAATTGATTATTTTGACTATTATTTATACTAATCTGACAGGTATTTGAACATGCTGTCCTACTTACTCTGTCCTTATTACTATGACTGTCCTTTATTTGATATCTTTTTCTAAAATCATTTCAGCATGTATCTTTGGTCTTTGGCTCAAATATTAAATGTAGTAAGTGAATTATCTTATTACATTCATCTCTTAATAATTTTATATCATTTTTCCTACTTTGCCCTTATGTAAAAAATGAAAACTGCATTTAATTAAACTTTATAGGAACAATGACTCATTTATCATAGTGACAAAATCAAATTCATAAGTAAGTCTTATTCCAATGTCTCTGTAATTATTTATGGCCCAGGAAGGGAGAGTACTCACAGTGTTCAAGAAGTGAAACAGGAATCAAAAAAGGGGGAAGAAAACTAGTTTTTCTAATTTGTGTTAATTTTGAATTAATTAGAATATGACAAAAAAAGTATTCACTGCATTATATTTAGTTATACATACTTACACAAAATATTCACCCTAAAAGTCCCTATGGTTATTTTCTTAATTACATATCTGTCGTTCTAGCGAAATTTTTCTCAAGTTAGATTACTATCTTATCTTAGAAAATATGACATGTGATGTATATTAGCACACACATGTGATTAGTAGCTATTTTGCTGTTTAGGTTAGAAGATTAAATACCTCCCTTTTCCCATTCTTGTCCAAAGAATGGGCTGGAGTGATAGCACAGCAGGTAGGGGGTTTGCCTTGCAAGCAGCCAACATGGCCGACCCAAGTTTGATTCCTCCGCCCCTCTGGAAGAGCCTGGCAAGCTACTGAGAGTATCTCGCCCTCAGGAAAAAATGTATTCGATATGCCAAACACAGTAACAATTGTCACAATGGAGATGTTACTGGGCCCGCTGGAGCAAATCGATGCAGAGCAAATCGACGGGAGGACAGTGACAGTCCAAAGAATGTCTGTTTTTAGCCATTTTCTGCTTCTTTCTCTCTGCCCCTGATCCAAATTTTACATATGGGATAACTTTTAAGTTTTCTTTTTTTCAGCCTCCAAAAAGTTCAAAATACATCTATATAATTTTTATCATTTATGTTTCAATGCTCAGTTTCTGAGTATTCTGGTCTGCATTATGAGTATGATTTGAAGTAAGTATATTTTATGGTATATGATTAAGGCAGGTCTTAATGATGATGAGAAAGTTGAGTTAAATCTGAAAGATAAGGGAAAATGTGGAGAAAAAGAAATTTTTTTTTCAGTTTGAAAAAATAGTTCTAGCATGTTCTAAGATTGAAGTACTTAAGACACAGTAAGGTATATGTGGCTGAAGGATAATGAGTAAGAAAAGTTGTAAGAAATAATACTACAAGGGTGGTCAGTGGACTCTTCTACTTAGGAAAGCTTGTAATGCTAAAAGCAAATACTACAAGTAAAATATACTACATATAGTTTAATGGTCCATACAGACTAGGGTTATTTTTACTAGTGATCTCCCCAATAGGTTCCCTCAACTTCTTATACTTCTAGAGTAACCAACAATTAAGATCTCCTGAGGAAGTAACTGTTTTTTTAGCACTGAATGCCAATGTGCTATGATATCCTTTTGCTTAATAAAACCCAGGATGAATAGTTATACTATAATATCTCATATCACTTGGCTCTAATATGAGAAATATTATTTCAAGTTTGCAAGTTAGAAGAGAAATTTCTACCCTAAATGACTGCAGAGGTGACTTCTTAAGATGGTCACAATGGCAAAGATAAAAAACAAAAATAAAGAAATGGGACAACATCAAATTAAAAGGCATTTGCACAGAAAAAAAACTCAAACTATAATGAAAAGACACCCCACTGAATGGAAGAAAATATGTGCATCATAGGAATGGCTAATATCCAAGATCTATGAAACACTCACAAAACTAAACATCAAAAATTTCAATGATACCATCCAAAGTTATGAATAGAATATGAACCAACACTCTCAAAGAAGACATACAGGTGGTCAATAGGCATCTGAAACAGTGATAATAATCGCTCATGATTAGGGAAATGAAAATTATAAAATTGAAATATATTATGCCAATGAGAATAGTCTAAATCAAAAATTCCATAAATGAGATAGTGTTGGTGTGGTTGTGGTGAGAAAGGAACCCTCATCCACTGTTGGTTGAATGTCATCTGTTTCAACTTTTCTGAAAAACATTTGGAGATCTCTCCCGCAAATAGTACTAGAACTCCCATACAACCCAGCAATAGCAATTATCGGAATCTATTTCCAAAACACAAGAACAATAATTTGAAAGGATATATGCACAACTATGTTGTTGTAGTTCTTAGTACAATAACAAATATATGGAAACAACCTTAATGCCAACTATGAGTGAATGGATCAAGAAGTTGTTATATATACATACAACTAAATACTATAGAAAGGGCAAACCATAGTATTTGCCACAATGCATGTGGAATTAGAGGACATCATGTTGAGTGAAGTCAGTTAGAAGGAAAGTAATAGATATAGAATGAACTCTTTTATATGTGGAACTTAAGACAGCAACAAAGAGTGAAATACAATACAAAAGAGAACTGATTTACAGAATTGGATTTGTGGGGGTGAGAGCAAGGGCCTTGTGGACCTTAGGGGAAGGAGGTAGGTTTGGTTGGAATTTTGCACACATAAAAGTATCATATACAGTAATTTAAATCAAGTTACCTTAATCAGTAAAGATAAAAAATTTGAAAGGAGAGTCTACTCTACAGCTCACCTAACATCTTTTTAGTGTCTTTATTTTTCTTCTCACAAGGAAAGAACAAAGTAATATGTTAAAGGTAGAATGGAGGTGAAAGAAAAGCGAGTTTAAAATTAAAGGCAAGTTTATGATTTAAGAAGAGGTTAAGATTTAAGGAGAGATTAACTTTGAAACATACTTGTGATGAAAGAACTTATAATTCAATGAAAATAATGAAAAATAAGCACATTGGCAGCAAACACTGCTGATGCAAGGTAACATAGTTTGGAAATGAACCTGATTTCAAGGTTTTATGACCTTAGTTTTATCTGCATGAAAACTAAGATATACATCATCATTTCTTCTTACTATATGCTTGGAGAGTCTCCAGGGGAAGGTGCAATCTGCATTGAAATTAGTTTAAACGGGACAACTGCTTTTAAATCAAGGGTAAGAGAAGTGAATTAGAAAATATGGAGTCACCTGTATGCATGTGTACGATGGACTCCTTGCTTATTGTGGTGATAGCTCTAGAAGTATACAACATTTTTCTATTGACCACAGTTTTCAGGAAGGTTATACTCACACCTATGTCAGAGAAGGACTGCTCGGCAGCAAGTTTTTGAATTCAAGGTTTAACTTTTATGAGATCTGTTGTATAGCATATAATACTGGAGTGCATTCTTGGCATGCACAGGACCCCGACCCTGGAAACAGGTATAGTATGACTTACAGAGCAACACTGAGTGCATCTCTGGTGTTTTACAACTCCAATGGAATAGACCCACTCAAAAAAATAAACCAAATTTCTCCACTATAATGACAAACAAGAGACAAAAGTTGAATTATCAGTGCTTCCGTGATACTAGTGATATTAGTGAGTGGTACAGTCATATATCCTAAATGCAGATTCAACAAAACTGAAAACATGAGATCTAAGCTGTAACCACTGAAACTTTATAATGTCCCTGTCAAGTTGACAGGAGAGAATGGCCTTGGGATTGGGGTTGAAGGGAATATGGGAACAACGGTGGAGGGAAGTTGACATTGATGATGGAGTTGATGTTGAGGTTTGTGTCTAAATGTCAACTATCAATAAGTTCTAAAATCACAGTTCTTTAACATAAAAAGTTGAAATAGTCTCAGTGCATGAATAGATAATTGATCCTGTTCAATTACATTAGGTAAAAGGCGGAGACGTCTTATCTCGTCTTGAGTATGGTCAAGGAAAACTCCCCTGAAGAAAATACCTTTATATTGATCTTTGAAGAACTATAGCAATAGGTTAGGTGGAAACAGTAGGAGTGAATATTTTTTTGGGAAAAAAGTAACATACACAAAAATCTACATGCAAGAGAGGTTGGTACTTTCAAGGAATTTCAAAAAATAGTCTAGTGGAATACATAGCATAGGTAAAACCACATTAGGTAGTAGAAATTGTCTGGGTTAGGTCATTAAAAAGCCATGTAAATATATTTATACTTTAATTTCGTATGAGCCTTCCTGGGCCAATGAAAATACTTACCTTTTATCCCGGAAAGGGCTCTTTCTCTGTTTATTCAAGTCATATCTTTCTGTATTTCTTTGCTTTGGAGAAACATTCTGTTTCCTCTGATGCTAAGCATCTTGGAAATTCTCCTTTCCTTTACCCAATGTTATCTTGTAAATTTAAATTCTACTTGAGTTATGGCTTGTAGAAATCATAGACATTTTCAGCTTCCTTGAAAAGCCAGAGAAACCCCTTCCATTTGGTCATTAAATAAGATCAATAAGACAGTAGAGGCAACGTACTTGGATGGAAGGAAAATGAACCTCTACAGAACTGAGTTTTAGTTCAACTCTGCTTTTAATTTTGCTGTTATCTTTGTTTTCTCCTAAATAGATAAAACTATGGCTATGGCAGTGTTTTGGGAGCTATTGTTTTTATAAAATTTGTTAAGAATATAAACACCACAATAATAATCTCTATATTCATATATGAACTATGCCACAGAGCTCACTCAGCACATGCATTGATAGTTATATAATCATAGGCTTTGAATATATCACAGTCCACTTCTGCCTAGCAGTGCTCTAGGGGAAAGATGAAATGGATCCTGGAGTTTATAGCACAATGTATGCTCATGTAATTAAGTTTCTCCAGTTTCTCCATTCAGACAATTGTTCAGTACTCTGGAGTTAAGTATCTGTTTATTCAGTGGTTTATTTTATCAATTTGCAAGTTTGCCTTACCAGGGTGTCAGAAACAAGTTCTTCATGCTCTCCGTCCTGCCAAATCTACTGAAGACAACCCTCATTTTTGTATGCACTCTCCATAAACTTTAGGGAACTTCAGTAGGCATATGAAGTGTCCCTAATTAGTGTATCAGGGAAATACAAAGCAAACAATGAGATAACATCCTACAACAGTGAGAATGACATATATCCAACAGACTGGAAGCAGCCAGAGTTAACTGGTGAGATAGGAACTCTTATCTATGGTTGGTAGGAGTGTTATCTAGTTCATAACTTTATGGAAAGCAGTATGAAGATTCTTCAAAAAGGTAGACTAAAATTCCCAGATATCCCAATATTTCCACTTCTTGACATCTACCACCATAGCACAAAAAGATTCATTAAAAAACATAAATGCATTTCAATATTTATTGTACCAATTAATGCAATAGCCAGGGTTTAGAAAAAACCTAAACTCAAGAGCAGATGAGTGACTAAATAAATTTGATATATTTTACATTATATATGCATTATATATCCATTACACACTGTAAGATAAAATTACTGGGTGATCTCATTTATCTGTAGAATATAAAAAGACAAAATCAAGAAATAATATCATATAAAATAAGTGTATAAATGAATATACATAATGAAATACTGAGAAAAGATGAAATTTTGCTTTCTATTACAGCATTAATTGAGCTAAAAAAGTCTAAGTAAATAAAGGAGAAAGACAAACACTGGATGAGTTCACGCATATGTTATATATAAAAATCAAAGAAAGGGAATATATAATGTCCAATGATAAAATCATCAATGGAATATGACCATAAAATTGAGGCTATTAAATTGGGGAGGGGGAATTTACTAAAGTGAGATGAAGGGGTGGCAGAGGTCTAGTGGACTGTGCTCAAGGGATATTGGCAGTTTTCAGGAAGGAATGGCAGGAGCGATAGAATGGCGGGTAGGGCGTTTGATTTGCACACGGCCAATCGGGCTGACCCGGGTTCAATTCCTCCACCCCTCCTGGAGAGCTCAGCAAGCTACTGAGAGTACTTCACCCACAGGGTAAAGCCTGGCAAGCTACCTGTGACATATTTGTTATTCCTAAAACAGTAACAACAAGTCTCACAATGGAGATGTTACTGGGCCCGCTCGAGCAAATCGATGAACAATGGGAGGACAGTGCTACAGTGCTACGGTACTATGATGGTGTAGAATTGAACTCCTAAACATATAATTATTTGCAGTCTTGTAAAGCAATATATTTTGATAAAATAAAAAGAAATTAAATGCTAAAAACTCTTTCAAATGTCAAATATGTTTGATGAATTCAAAGTATTATCTATAATTTTTGTTTGTTTTTGGCAAAAATGTGAGTAGCAAAATGCTTTCTTTGTTGATTAATTATCCACACTGTTAAATATATAAGGTTAGTTTGAAATTATTTTGATCAAATCTGAAATGTAATTTCAAGCAGTAAATTCTAAATCTAATAAACAACATATTGGTTCCAACAAATGTATGTAACAGAGATTATTAAGCAGTTTTCTTCCCAGCAACTTGTTCTACATAGAAAACAAGAAGTAAGAGAATAGTAATAATGATTGAGGTTGTCATCATAAGTGAGTTATATGTTTTGTACAGGAAAAAGATTCCACCGATTCTCATTCTGTAAATCTCTACATCAACATAGTTTTATACGGTGCAAAATTAAAATAAAATTGCCAATTTAATTTCTCCGTAGTAGTTTAGAAACCATAATTAATATCAAAAAGGGATAAAGTATGGGACTCTCTGAGTTCTATTGCTAAGTTATCATTGTCAATACTCTTTTTTTTTTGTGCTGTTAATCTTTTTTTTTTTAATTTATTTATTTATTGAATCACCATGGGAAAGGTTACAAAGCTTTCAGGTTTAGGTCTCAGTCATGCAAATATCAAACACATTTCCCTTTACCAATACTTATTTTTTTACCATGAAGAACCCCAATAAAACCCCACTCCCCACCCCTCCCAGTCCCTGTGGGGCAGATGAATTCTAGTTAACACTCTATCTGCTTTGATTAGATTCATTGTTTCAATAAAAGATTCACCACTATTATTTAGAGTTTACCCCCCCCCACAAATCAGACAAGCTGAAAAAGCATTGTGACGTGATTTGCTTTCTACAGCTGGGTTCAAGAATTAAATGTTGGTTTTGGATTTCTGCTATTTTACTTATTGACCCTGGAAGTATTTCTACTGAAAGTCAGATAGTTAAGAAATTGGTTTCTGTGCTCTGGAGTCGTGGCCGTGCTAGAGAGCCGCTCGTGGGGGGCAACTGGTGACCTCGGTAGGGCGTGAAGGACGGACCGGAACGCCCCCCTTCCCATGAGGTTTTAGTCGCCCCCACACCCCCGGCTCATACCTGATATCCACAAGGCTCCCATGCGGCCGCCATCTTTCTTTCCAGAGAGGAGAGGGTGAATGGGGCAACACCCTTATCCCTCCAGCAGATTTGATGGCCTGGATTAACGCATAGTCCGTTCACTTTTCTGCTCCAAGCTGCTGGGTTCTGCATTAAGTCCTTGTGCTTCTGGGGCTGTGGCCGTGCTGGAGAGCCGCTAGTGAGGGGCAACTGGTGGCCTCGGTAGGCGTGAAGGACGGACCAGAACGCCCCCCTTCCCATGAGGTTTTAGTCGCCCCCACACCCCCGGCTCATACCTGCTGTCCACAAGGCTCCCATGTGGCCGCCACCTTTCTTTCCAGAGGGAGGAGGGCGGAAGGGACCAACACCCTTTCCCCTCTGGCAGACTTGATGGCCTGGGTTAACAAATAGCCCGTTCACTTTTCTGCTCCAAGCTGCTGGGTTCTGCATTAAGTCCTTGTGCTTCTGGGGCTGTGGCCGTGCTGGAGAGCCGCTTGTGGGGGGCAACTGGTGGCCTCGGTAGGGCGTGAAGGACGGAGGGAACGCCCCCCTTCCCATGAGGTTTTAGTCGCCCCCACACCCCCGGCTCATACCTGCTGTCCACAAGGCTCCCATGTGGCCGCCACCTTTCTTTCCAGAGGGAGGAGGGCGGAAGGGACCAACACCCTTTCCCCTCCGGGCAGACATGATGGCCTGGATTAACGCATAGTCCTTTCACTTTTCTGCTCCAAGCTGCTGGGTTCTGCATTAAGTCCTTGTGCTTCTGGGGCTGTGGCCGTGCTGGAGAGCCGCTCGTGGGGGGCAACTGGTGACTTCGGTAAGGCGTGAAGGACGGACCAGAACGCCCCCCTTCCCATGAGGTTTTAGTCGCCCCAGTTCCCCCGGCTCATGCCTGCTGTCCACAAGGCTCCCATGTGGCCGCCATCTTTCTTTCCAGAGAGGAGAGGGCGAATGGGGCAACACCCTTTCCCCTCCAGCAGATTTGATGGCCTGGATTAATGCATAGTCCGTTCACTTTTCTGCTCCAAGCTGCTGGGTTCTGCATTAAGTCCTTGTGCTTCTGGGGCTGTGGCCGTGCTGGAGAGCCGCTAGTGGGGGGCAACTGGTGGCCTCGGTAGGGCGTGAAGGACGGACCGGAACGCCCCCCTTCCCATGAGGTTTTAGTCGCCCCCACACCCCCGGCTCATACCTGCTGTCCACAAGGCTCCCATGTGGCCGCCACCTTTCTTTCCAGAGGGAGGAGGGCGGAAGGGACCAACACCCTTTCCCCTCTGGCAGACTTGATGGCCTGGGTTAACACATAGCCCGTTCACTTTTCTGCTCCAAGCTGCTGGGTTCTGCATTAAGTCCTTGTGCTTCTGGGGCTGTGGCCGTGCTGGAGAGCCGCTCGTGGGGGGCAACTGGTGGCCTCGGTAGGGCGTGAAGGACGGACCGGAACGCCCCCCTTCCCATGAGGTTTTAGTCGCCCCCACACCCCCGGCTCATACCTACTGTCCACACGGCTCCCATGTGGCCGCCACCTTTCTTTCCAGAGGGAGGAGGGCGGAAGGGACCAACACCCTTTCCCCTCCGGGCAGACTTGATGGCGTGGGTTAACACATAGCCCGTTCACTTTTCTGCTCCAAGCTGCTGGGTTCTGCATTAAGTCCTTGTGTTTCTGGGGCTGTGGCTGTGCTCAAAGCTTAACTATGATTTTCAGAGAGAAACGTTAGGTGGTTTACTTCCCATGGATCACTTTGTATATAGAGAGATGTCCGCGGCCGCGCAGTTTTGAGGAAAAGTCCTAGTTCCCGCATACTCGAGCTGTGCTTGTAGAGGTTTCTGGTCACCGGGGGTCCATCTGGGGGAGGCGGGATGCGGTACCTACCCCATCTCGGACTTCCCGATGATCTCGGCTCTTTTTGGAAACTGTTTTTTTTTTTTTCCTTCGGGATCTCTGGATCCCGCCCTCCATGTTGTTCTTCTCTTCGGCTGAATGCTGTCAAGATGGCGCTGGGGGGCGGGCTGTGGGCGTGACTTCCGGTATCTGAGGTTACCTGGGAGGTGTAGTCCCGGCATTTTTGAGGAAAAGTCCTAATTCCCGCATACTCGAGCTGTGCTTGTAGAGGTTTCTGGTTACCGGGGGTCCATCTGGGGGAGGCGGGATGCGGTACCTACCCCATCTCGGACTTCCCGATGATCTCGGCTCTTTTTGGAAACTGTTTTTTTTTTTTCCTTCGGGATCTCTGGATCCTGCCCTCCATGTTGTTCTTCTCTTCGGCTGAATCTCAATATTCTTGATAATTGCAAGAAATTACAATTAGAAACTTAGAACTATAAACTCTCAAGTAAGGAAACTTATAATTATGTCAGATTTTTGGTAATGAGGAAGACAATTGCCAGAACTGGTAAAGCTATAACTACATAAAAGCACAATTCTGTGATAATTATGTCACTAATTTAACAGGAAGAATAATAAAAAAAATCAGATATTTTCTCTATGTGTGAACATAGACTTTTATGTGTGTATGTGTGTGTGTGTGTGTGTGTCATTCAAAGTAAGGCGTATTTACTTGGGTTTGCTTTGTGAGTCTGGTTACTCTTTTGTCAATCTTGTTTTCTCCAAGAGCAGGGAACTCCTGATTTCATTGGCTTTCTTGTGCTGTTTTCTTCATTTCTATGTTATATATTTCTATTCCAATTTTTATTATTTTATATTTTATAATGAATTTATGATCCATATTTGTTCTTTGCCTAGTTTCTCAGCCTGTGAGATTAGGTATCAATTTGGGCTTTTTCATTTTTCTTGGTGTAAACTTGCATTACTATGAACTTTCCTCCTTACTACTGCTTTTGGTGATTACTATAGGTTCTGATAGTTTGTGTCTTCGTTCTTGTTTGTTTTGAGAAATATATCGACTTTTCATTGATTTCCTCTTTGATCCAACTGCTATTAAGCAGTGTGTTGTTCATTATATAAAAAAGATTTTCCAAATTTTTCACTACTAATTTTTATCTCATGGAGTTGAGGTCTGAAAGATACAAGATATGATTTATAGTTTTATGATCTTGTGGGTTATTGAATTATATATAATCATGTGTTTCATTCTGGAAAATATTCTGTGTTCATTGGAGTACAAGGTATAGTTGAATTTAAGGGTTTTTCTATTAGTCACAATCCCTCCAAATTTCTAATTTATTACTCTTGTTTATTAATGTCCTAATTGATCTGGTAAATAAAAGTATTTGAATACTAAAATGTCTCACGACTATTGTGTTGCCAATTATGTATCTCCCCAGGTCTATTTGCAGTCGATTTGTAAACTTCATTGTTCCTTCATTTGGTACATACATGTTAATAACAGTTCAGGCATTATCTCTGTAGATCCCTTAACCAGTAAGCAGAGTCCTTCATATTGCTTATGCCTTTCACTCTGAACATGAGTTTGTTGTGAAAATTCAAGTGTGTATCTTCTAAGCAATAAGAAGGCCAGGTTCTGTATCCTACAAGTTTTCTGTACTTATTTATGGCAGCAAATTTCTTCATCTCATTAATTTTTAAGTCTATTAATATTTTTACAAATCAATGAGATGAAGAAATTTGTTGCCATTTACCTATAAGGAGTTTGATTGCAAATGCCACTTAATCTTTGCTTTTATACAAGGCCATTCAGTAACCATGCTGGACCTAGCTTAGATTTTACAAATGTCAGTTCCAGTTTCTATGAGAATAATTTTATTACTCTTTCAAGTCTCAGTAATGGCCTTGCTGGGCAGGGTACCCTCAGTTGTAGGTTTTCCTCTTGCTTATAGAGTTTTATTAGAGAAATTTTCTGTGATACTAATGTTTTCTTCCTCTTCTATGTGAAAATTTACTTCTCAATGATTTAGGAAATCCGCCTGTCTTTAGTTATCTTGTTATTTTTATGTTTGAGTTTATTTGATTGGCACTTAGGGGGCCAATTGGATTACTGCTCCAATTTCCCTCTTTATATTGGGGAAGTTTTTACCTATAATTTCTTCAACTAACCTTTCTTTCCCATTCCCTCTCGAATCTAATTTTAGAAAATTTATGATTCTGAGGTTTTTAGTCCTGTTGTTATTGTCAATGATACCTTTGTATTAACTTCATGTTCTTATTTTATCTTCTTTGATTACTTTATTGGGGGAGATGCTTATCATATCTTCAAATTCCTTGATTGGATTCTCATCTTCAGCCATTCTGTTGCTGGGACTTTCCACTGTAATCTTTACACCCTTTATTTCTAATTGAATGAAGTTAAATTTCATGTAAATATAAATAAAAAACAACAAAGTCTTTATTTTCACTAGACTATTCAATTTTCCAACCCGAGGAATATCACTGCAAAGATTCTCAACAAAATTTACATACCAAATTCAACAGAATATCAAAATGATCATGTACATGATGTGTTTCATCCCTAAGATTCAAGGATGGTTCTATGTATGCAAATGAATCAATTTAATACACCATATCAACAAAAGTAAATATTAAATTCATATAATTAGTAGATGCAGAGACAGTGTTTTAAAATACTCAACATATATTCAAAATAAAATAACTCTCAAAAACTAGGAATATTAGGGAGTTTTTCAAGATAGTACCAACCCTTTACATAAAGCCCAAACCATTATTCAATGGTGAAAAATTGGAAGCATTCCCCTGTGAATTGCCTTGCACAAGGCAAGGATAGCCACTTTTTCCAATTTTATTCAGTATAGTTTTAGAAGTCTTTGCCACATAAACCAGGCAAAACCATAAATAAATAAAAGGCATAAACCATTTTAAGAGCAAAACTATCAAGGTCAAAGTGAGCAGAGAGGGCACTTGCCTTGCTGGCTGTCCCAGGTTCTATTTCTGACACCACATATTGTCTTCTGAGCCTTCTAGGAGTGATTCCTAAATTCAGAGCCAGGAGTAAGCTTTGAGCACTGCCAGGTGTGGCAACCCCCACCAAAAAGTAAAGCTATCATTCTTCAGATGACAGCATAATATACACAGAGAAGAAACTACTAAAAATCTCTCAGAAATAATACTTCAAAAATATCTGTTGAAAAATTTAGTTCAATAGGTTGCATTTCTATATGCAAATAGGAACACATGCTAGAAGAGAAGGAGATGCAAAAGATAATTCTATTTAAAGCTGTCTAAAAACATCAAATATCTTGGAGTCAAATAAAAATACGAAAACCCCACAGATTGAAAGTTATAAGTCACAATTGAAAGAAATAGGAGTGAATGCCAGGAAATGGAAAATATCTTGAGTTCATGGATTATAAGAATTAATCTGGCCAAATTGTCAAAATATCCAAAGAATTATACAAATTCAATGCAATTCTAACAAAAAATCCAATAACATTCTTCAGGAACTTAGAAGAAATGTCATTCAAATTTTTATGGAACCATAAAACTTCTTGAACAACCAAAACAATTCTGAGAAAAAAATGTGATAGGTATTGTATTTTCTTTAAATTATACTACAAATCACTGGTAATTAAAATGTGGAGTGCTATAATAAGATATTATTTCAGACCATATGAATATTTAATAGTTCAGTGATAAGCACTCAGATTTATGGATACTTAATATATTACAAAGAACTTAGAATACGAATTTGTTCAAGGAAAGCCTCTTCAGCAAGTGATAATGGGAAAATTGGGTAGCCAAATGCAAAATTAAAAAAAAGGAAACAAAGAAAGGAAACAGAATCCATATTTCAGGTCTTAATAAAAGTTAACTCAGAGTGGGCTAAAGACCTGAAATAAGACCAGAAGACATAAAATTGCATTGATGGAAAAAATGCAGCAAAAAATATCTAGGCTATGGGCCTTACAGATATCTTTAATGAGGGAAAGACAATAAAACTATAGAAGTAAAAACAACAAACACAAAAATAAAAACTGGAACTTCATCAAACCAAGAATTTCTTCCCTGGCAGAGAAACTCAGGCTAAAGTAAAATGATTCCATTTTGAATGGGAGAAAAAAATATACACACAATAAGTCAGGTCTTTTATCCAAATTGTACAAAGCACTCACGAACCTCAATAACAAAAATAGAAATAACCTCATCAAAATAGGGAGAGAAAGTAAAAAGTCACTTCTTCCAAGAGGACATAGAGATAACCAGTAAATGTATGAAAATAGAAACAGCCTCATCAAAATTGTGAGAGAAATTAAAAAAGATAACTTTGCCCAAGAAGGCATCCCGATGACCAATACACGTATGAAAAATGTTTATTGTCACTGGTTGTAAGGTAAAAATAAATCAAAACAAGAAGATATCATCTTATTCCAGTGCGAATGGTATATGTATCCAAAAGACCAGAAACAATAGTATTGGCAATGAAATCATGAAAAAGGAAACCTCATCCACTGTTGGCTGGATAGCCTCTATAGAAAACAGTTTGGAGATTTTCCACAAAAGTAAGACTAGAATTTTTATATATCTTAGCCATTCGACTTCTTAGCATCTACCCCTTTAATAATAAAGTAATATTAATTAAATATATGTGCATCTTTTATTCATTGTAGTGCTTAGGAAAATAGACTAGATATGGGAGCAACCAAAATGTCCATTGAAAGGATAATCAGGATATATCCACACATAAGGAAATACTAGAAATAACACAGAAGGTAATGAACTTGTCTTGCATGCAGCTGACCCAGCTTTGATATCCCATATCCATATGGTCCCTTGAATTATACTGGGAAGTTATTGCTGAGCAATGAGCTAGGAGTACATCCTGAGCATTGCTGGGTATAGTCCAAGAAGAAACAAATAAATGGAGTATTGTAGTAAATAAATCTCTAAAGTAAAAGATCATTTCCCATTGGTTGTTTAATTTATGCATTGTAAATTAAAAATTATAATATGTGCTAGCTACTGAACACAGAATGGTGAACAAAATATACACTATGCTTTCTTGGAGTCACATTCAAGTGGTAGAAACTGATAGAGGTAAAGTACCTGGTGGTAAGAGGATTAAGTAGATAATCTCAGGTGCTAGGAGAATACACAGAAAGGGCACTAAATATTGACATAATTATCACTGAGTGAAAGTTTCCTGGAAATATGATGTTTAAGTTAGTATGCTAACCAGAAAAAAATAAGCAGGAGTAAGGGTCCTGAACATGGTTATGTGGTTTAAAGCACTTGTTTGACAAGAGCAACTTGGAAGTTTAAACCCTGGTGCTGATACATGCACTGAAGTGATCAGGACAGTGCCCTTACTTGTGATCTTTTGTGAGAAGGGCCCTGGAGATAACTTGGTGGCTTACAACTTGCTTAGAAAGTACAAGACTGAATGCAGACCTCAATGATGCCCATACAAGTTGAGAGAACCATAAAAGTTCTGCTGTTAAGAATATTCCAGTTAGAAAGGGCCTAGAGCATGAATAAGTGGTCTAGGAAAGAACCAGGGCAGGTTTGAGATTGTGAGCTTTATTTCTGGTGCAACACATGTGCCTCAGAAATTCTGACCATTTTATTGTCTGGGTTTTACAGCAAAAAAAAGTTTTATAATTTTTTTATAAATGAGAATAATAGTTCTAAGCAGAGGGAACACCATGTATGATATGCAAAATAATGAACAGGAACAAATATCTGTGGAACATAATTAGCTCAGTGGGAAATGGAAAATGTTCTGTGCCAGGGAACAGGTTAAAATGTTTGTTTCTCTTAAAGAGAACAGGAAGTTACTAAATAGATTTATAATACTAAATAACAAAATTCAGTTTTGAAATTTAAAATATTTATTCTGGGTATAGTATGAAAAATAACCTATAAAGAGCAAGACAAACAACACATATGATATTTGTTATGGTTTTAGGAAGCCAAGTGAAGGAAACAGAAACTTTATTTAAGGCACTGTCTATAAGTGGAGAGAAGATGAATTTAAATGCTATTTTTAAATTAGCATTCATAAGATATTGTGAATATATGGTGGGGGAGAAGAGTCAAAGATAATTTCCAGTTTTCTAGCATGTACTATAAACTGTAGCACACTGCATCATCAAATAGTGTATATGTTGGAAGTGCCATTTCCTTTAATAGTCCCTATATACTCATGTACAGGGTTTAAAATAAAATTGAGTTTCCTCATTAGAAAAATGAGGGATTTGAAATACATAATTTAGTCTCAATAGAAGGGTTGGATAAGGGGTCTTCCCTTACCCAGAGTATCTTTGGCAATGTCTAGAGACATTTTGGCTGTTATATCAAGGGCTATAGGTATTACTGGTATCTAATGAGTAGGGTTAAAGCTACCACTAAAAAATTTACAATGCACAGGTGAGACTTTCACCCTCAACAATGAATTATTTGGTCTAAAATATAAGGAGTATGAAAGTTGTGAGATCACAGAGAATACAGTGTAGAGAATTTTAAGTAGATAATCTCAGGATGACTTCAAAAGTTATAAGTTTACAAACAGAGTGTCTATTGTGTCTATTTATATTTTATATTTTAAGGATCGTCTTCAGTAACCCAGAAAACTGTTCTGTGAACCAAATAGATAAATGAAACAATACTAGAATTATACAACTGATAATTATCAATGGCATAATGAACTTTAAAACTCAAGCCAATTTTCAAGAATGCTGGGGTGAAATTTTCAAGAATGTGCATGGACTAAATAATTAGTCTGTGCTTATGTGACACTTATAGTGTATATGAAAAGTTATTCTGATCTCCACGAGACTTAGAGTGCTTTTTTGATCATTTCTTTTTGTAGGACATCCACTCTTAGTTGTAGTGGGAAGTTTAAATTGTGATAACAAGTAGTATTTCTCAGAGTGAACTAAAACATTGACTAAGGCTTTAGTAGGATTCCTTTGGCTAGAAGTCAGAAGTCTATTGTAGTAATCTGGATTCATGTAATTATGGTGGCCAAAACCAGTATAATGTGAATAAATTTGTTAAGAAATGACTCAATTATCAATATATTTTAAATGCAAGTCCATTAGGTCTCCTTGATACATTAGACAAAAGAAGAAAAATACATTATATAAGAGAAGAAAGAATTCAAATATGACCCAACATTTTTAACCTTTTCAGTTGGAAATAAGGCATGGGCAAAAACTGAGCCAAGGAACACTGTCTCTGAGAATTATACTTATGGAGCTTGGGAGTGTGTATTAGATATCTAGTAGAAATGTTAGGAAGGCATTTGGCTATGTAATTGAATTTAGAGAGGTATGGGATGAAGATATGTAGGTCATTAGAATGGATGAAATTATCAAGCATGAATTGTACAGATAGAGATAATAACCAGACCTGAGAAACGGACTGATCACATGATGAAAATCTTAGGGGACAAGAACCATTCACATCATTTCAAGACAGTCCAACAAAAATGATCATATTTCCCCCTGAAAATTGAACTGCAATTTATAGTACATAATGTCAGGTAATCCTCTGTCTTGGAATAATTATCAAGTTCTAACTATAGCTGATGAAAAAAAAGACACAGGTCGTTCCCTAACTACATAATTTCTGCAATCCTTAGTACCAGAGAAATTCTCTTTCTCTCCTATAAAATTTCTCACATCAACTTTCAAGGACAAACACTGAAAGACCTCTCATCTGATTTCTGAGTGTGAACCCAGATTATTGCTTATACCTACTCAAACAAGAATTTTTAAGCTTAATCCTAGCATCAGTACCATGAATAAATGGAGGAATTTTTCTTCATTAAGGGATGAACACAAAACTCTGGAATGGATTCCAACATATATCAGTACGTTCTAAACTCCTTGATAAAGACTTCAAAGCAATCTTAGAGATGTTGACTGAAATGGTGAAATCAATAGAAGAGAATACCAAAACATCAGAGAAAATATGAGAAAATTCAATTAAGTATAGTAAACTAAATAATATATTACTTAAATGAAAAATCACAATAGAAGCATGGCTGTCTACATCTCCCTCTGAGATGTGTACTTTCTTACATTATAGGTGCATTTGCCTGCATGCCTGTTTGAAATATGTGCTTTCTTATTTTTAGGGACATTTCTCCATCCCTGCTTAAGATATGTACTTTGCTTTTTGTTATACCCTGTAGAAGGTAATTTTCTCTCTTAAGCATTATGTCTGTCAGTCTCTCTCTCCCACCCTTTATTTCACAAGTAAAATTATTTTACTTCATCTGAAAAAAAACATAATAGAAGGATTCAAAAGAGGAATGTTGTTAATCCTAGTTAACTTACAGACAAGGCAGAGGAAACTAAAAAAACATAGGATAAGAAAATAAATTAAAAAAGATCATGGGACAGTATTATGAGAAAAAAACATTTGTACCATATAAGTTCCAGATGAGAGGAAAGAGAGAAAATGAATAATTATTAGAGTAATATATGAGTAGAGAACTTTAGCAATTTGAGATAGAAAAGAGATACTCATATCAGAAATCTCAGGGAGATCCAAATAAAATAAACTGAAATAGATGAAAATCAAGACAAATGGCAATCATAACGGAAAGAGCTTACATTTAATCATAAACACAGCAGGTAACAGTAGAGTATTACATATGAGGGAATTCATATAAAACTGATAGTACAACCTCTACCGGTTAGAACAAATTAGTCAGGTGTATCCAATATGTTGAATAAAAAAAAGACTTTCAATCGTGTATTTGCTCTAGCTGCTTGTTGTTTAGTTTCAAAGGAGTGATACAAATCTTTTCAGGAAAAAGATACAATTTTAAAAAGCCATGTCCAATGTACAAGCTCTGCAAGAAAAGCTAAAAGCTAAATAATTAAAGGTGAGCTTAGATGACTTAGTATAAATTCATCAATATAAGTACAAATAGAAAATTAAAACTCAAGGAACTTTATACAACTATCAGTCCATGTTCAAATGCTTGTCTTATTGTCTTCCTGATAACTGCATTTTAAGCAATTAAAGCTAAAATTTCTGTCAGTGTTTTTAATTTTTCTTAGCAAATCTCTATATTAGAGCTGCTTTAATTTTCACAAGCATAAACTTATGTATAGAGGGAGACTTGTTTTCCCTACAAACAAGTGTTAGTACCTAACATCTAAATCCACTTATGCCAACGATTTGTAAATTGACATGCAATCTAAATGTATTTTTTGAAAAAACTTACATCAGGTTCTTGGGTATAGATGGATTACTAGGATAGGTACAGTAAGTGTAGAATGCTTGATGTTTCAATCTACTTGCTACTCCTAAAGATAAGTGGTAGAAGATGTATTTGATTTCACACATGCCAAAGCAAGTTGTCATCAGTTATTTTACTTGTCCAACATTGTCTTTACTGGGTAAAGAGCTGACTGGGCAGAGAGATAGTACATGGGTTAAAGTGTTTTTTTTCTTGCACACTGAGGGACCCTAGTTTGATATCTGGCAGCACATATGGTCCACTGAGAATCACCAGTAGTAATTCCTGAGCAGAGTGCAAAGAGAAATAATCCCCTGAACACTAAAAAATAAACAATAATAATAAAAATTAAAAGATGACCTATTCCTTTTGGCTTCACAATTTATCCCAGATCCATAATTGGACAAATGATATTGTATTTGACAATAAAATGACACTTTTCCTTGCCACATTGATTAAATTGGGAGCAAGAATATAGTCAAACCAGTTGAATTATGGAAAATCCTAGAAGTCATTAGAGATAACGAACTTTTCCCTGTGAGTTTATAGGCAATAGAAAGTATGTATGGACATACTGAAGATTTTTATAACTTCATTGGGAAAAACTTCAAGCACAAAGAAGCCAACACTAAGAAATTATAGATATTGCTAAAACAGCACTTTCTAATGAAGACCTATTTCTAGCATATCCATAGATAGCCCATACAACAGATATACATTTTCACCTGGCTGAATATGTCTTCTATGAAACTAGTTATATAGTTTAGCCCCTGATTAAATTATTGGGTCATATTTGGATTAGGATGGCAATCTGACTAATTTATAAACTATGCTGAGATAGTCATTTAGATAGAGGTTAAATGAATTGACCTTTAAGGTCATTCAAATTTCGACAAAGCAAATTCCATGGAAAATCATAAGTAAGTCATATTATAAGAATGCACAGGGGATGGAGTGATGGTTCAGCAGGTATGGCATTTGCTTTGCACATGGCTGACCCGGGTCCGATTCCCAGCATCCCATATGGTCCCCTGAGCACTGCCAGGAGTAATTCCTGAGTATAGAGCCAGGAGTAACCCCTGTGCATCACCGGATGTGAAATAAAAAAGAATGCACCAAATATGGAATAAATTAAGCTAATCTGTAATGAGAAAGCTGTAAAATAAATCAAATTTAAACAAAAACCATAAGGGTATAGAAAAAAAGTTACAGAGGTCTAATAACTTTCTATGCACAATATATTTTCTTCACTTTGTTCCTTTACATGTATTCATGCACCTTATCTTTCTTTCTTACCTCTATGAAATTCTAGTCAACAAATGGTATTGAAAAAGCAGCATTACATTTTTTAATTTAAACAATGAAACTGGATCCATATCACACACCATATATAAAATTAATTCAAAGTGGGTCAAAGACCTAGAGATTAGGTCATAAAGAACATTAAAGTAAACATAGTCATTATTTTCCAGGAGCTGTAAATCAAGGGAGTCTTCAGTGACCTAATTCCACTGGCAAAATTAACAAGAACAAAAATCAGCAAGGGGGTGGGTATATGAAGTTTAAAAGTTCCTGCACAGCAAAAGAAATTCAGTTTGAACTAAAAAACATCCAACTGGTAGACGATATTTACATATAATACTTCAAATAATGGCCTAACATCCAAAAATTATGTAAGCACTCACAAATCTCAGTAGCAAAAACCCTAATATCACCTTCAAAAATGAAGAGAAGGGGCCTGAGAGATAGTGTAGAAGTTAGGGAGCTTATGTTGCACAAGGCTGAGCTGGGTTTGATCCCTAGTACTCCATGTGGACCCCAAGCCAGCTAGGAATGATCCTTGAGCACATAGCCAAAAGTCCTCAGCACAGCTGGGTGTGGCTCACCAAAAATGAGGAGACGAGATTAATAATCTTCCACAAGGACAAAATGGTAAATAATATGAAGATAAAAAAGTTGTTAGTATAGATAATAATAATGAGTTATCTCCTCATACCAATGAGAATGAATGAAAATTTAATAAAAAAATAAAGAACATGATTTATGATGTTATAGATAGTTGCTTAAGGCATAAATATTCCAGCACCAATCTCACCACCAGTGTCAACTTCCCTTGCCAAGTGTTCCCATGTTCCCTAGGCCCTACACCTACCACCTGACTCCTTTACAGGCACATTTTAAAATTTGGTAGCTATAGTTTGGATTTTATGTTTTCAATGTTGTTGAGTCTATTCTTTGGTCATAAAGCTATACCAGTTTTTCAAATTACCAGGATACTTGAGGGCTCTCACCACCGTTCCTGCATTACTTAACTTTCTCATCTTCTTTTCTCCTCAATTTCTTTCCTTCTTTGTCCCTCTCCTCCTTATACTCTGGGACCAAGAGTTATCTAGGTATAACCCCTTTGGTGCATTAAATTTCCTCATTCAGTTTGTCTATATGTATATACATGTATAGATATCTATACATATATACATATACCACAGGTAAGTGAGATCATCCTGTGTTTGTCCTTCTACTGGTCTTCTTCACTCAACATGGTATCTTACAGTTCCATCTAGGTTGCAACAAAATGCATGATTTATACTTCTCTTGCTTCTGTTCCTTGTATAATATTCTATTGTCTTTATATAACACATCATCATAATCCATTCATCTGTTGTTGGACATTTAGATTAAATCAATTTCTTAGCTATTGTACTAGCGTGGCAATAAAAGTGTGCATATCTCCCTTTGAATAAATGTTTTGAGGCGTTTTTGTCCTGGGAGTAGATGCTTCAAAGTGGAATTCTGGGTCATATGGCAGCTCAATTTGAAGTTTAAAGAGGACTTTCTATATTATTTTCCAAAGAGGTTGAACCAGATAACAGATAATATTATTTCTTTTGAAAAATGAAAACAAATTTTTAGCAGATGAGTGTGGTGAAAAAAGAACCGTCATTTCCTGCTGGTGGGACTGTCACCTGGTTCAGCTTCTATGGGTACCATTATGGAAATGTTTCATAAAAGGTTAGAATGATAGTATTATTTGACCTGGTTTCTAAGTGTCTATGCCCTTGAAGACCAATAATGCAAAAAGAAAAAAGCATATGGACATACATGTTCCTTGTGGTACTTAATACAATAGCCAGAATATGAACACAGCCCAAATATCCAACAATAGATGAATAGATGAAAATGTTGTGGTTATAACAATGGAATAATATGCAGCACTTGAAAAAATGAAGCCATATAGTGTACAGTACCTTGGATCAAATTAAACGGTATGGTACTGTGTGAAATAAACCAGGGATAGAATAAATACAGGATGAACTCACTCATTTGCGGCCTACAGAGAATGTTCAATATGAATCTTTAATAAATTTTGGATACCACAACATAGAGCCTGAGAATGCCATGTGTGAGATGATGGGTGAGGGAAATAAATAGATTGACAGGAAATGACATGTGAAATAGATGGAGAATCTTGAGACATGGTGGTGTTAAGAGAATTAAAAGTATGCACCAAAGTCATAACAGTCATTAATAATAATAGAGATAGGGTTTCGAGGGGGAAAAATATTGGACTGGAGGGATGGGGATAGATAGGGAGGAGAGTCATGGACACTTCTTTAGTGGGGAGTGCAGTACCTTTTCTTTAAAAAAATTTATTAGTGAATCCAAAAAACACATTAAAAATGCTTTTCACCACTAATTATCAGGGAGATGCAGATCAAAACAACAATGAGATACTATCTCAAACCACAGAGACTGGTGGCCCACATCCAAAAGAATAAAAGTAACTGGTGTTGGCGCAGATGTTGGGAGAAAGGGACTCTCATTCACTGCTGGTGGGAATGCCTACTGGTTCAGCCCTTTTGGTAGTGCAGTAACTTGGTACATTAATACCAGATTCTTTTTTCAAATTTTTTATTCTTTTTTTAAATATAGGAGTACTGTTATTTATTCAGCCACTGATTAAGCTCATTGAATTGGCATGAACTCCACATTACTTTTTTTTAATTGAATCAATGTGAGATACAGTTACAAAGCTTTCACGTTCGAGTTTCAGCCATACAATGATTGAACACCTATCACTCCACCAGTGTATACTTTTTAACACTAGTGTCCCCAGTATATCTCACTCCCAATCCCAGTCCTCATCCTGCCTCCATGGCAGGCAATTTTTCCCAATACTCTCTTTCTTCTTTGGGGCATTATTTTTGCTCGAATTTTCCCACCACCATTCAAGCTTTCCTGCAAGGGGCAGATGCTTGATCATTTATTGTCTGTTGCTCATTCTGAATATCATTGGTGTCATGGCCACACACTTCTGGAATCCTAGATTGTAAATGGATGGGTTCCAGAGACATTTATATAGGCCACTAACCCATTTTGGGATTCAATTGGGCGTCTTTGGACCAGGGTTTTTGGGGAGCTAAGATGGCTCCAAGAGGCACATTGTGGGGGTGACAGCCAGGCTGATGAGCAAGCAGGGAGCTGGGAAGGGACAGCCAGGCACCTCTGCCACCATATGTCATGGATATTTGGTCCTGAAACCCGCATACCTGGGTCTTGCTTGTGGAAGCTCTTGGTCACTGGGATTCTATTTGGAGTAGGTGGAGAGAGTGCACCTGCTCTGTCTGGGGTGTTCCAGTGAAATTGGCTCAGTATGGGTCCCAGAGAGGTCTCTGGATCTGTGTTGTCTTCCGGAACTCGCTGCTGTGTCTCTGGAACAGGGCTGTTGGTGCGCTAAGATGGCGCCTGGAGGCACATTGTCAATACCAGATTCTTGAACACTATGGTAACTCTGTTTCCTAAGCTATAAATAAAAATTAATTTGGAACTGATTGGAGGTGGGATTGGTGTTGAAATATTGTATACCTAAAATTCAACTATAATAATTTTGTAAATCACACTTCTTTTAAAAACTTTTCTAAATAAAGTGTGTGTGTGGGGGGGGGGGGGGATAAAGTAGTACTTCTTGTTGTGATTTAAACTGAATTCAGTAAACTTCTATTCTCTGTAACCAACTGAATTATTTGGTAACAGTTGTGATTAAAAATACTGAAAAAAATAAGAGTTGGATGCAAATATTAAAAACCCACAAACTCTTGTTAGAATGTAAAGAAAGTTTCCTTTAGCTTGTCCCTCTCCAAAAGCTTATTAAGAGGAAGACAATGCACAGGATTAACCCCTAATAAAAAATCTCTGTTTAGGGACTAGAGTGGCAATACAATAGGTAGGGTGTTTGCCTTGCATGTGTCCAACTCGGGTTTCATTCTCAACATCCCATATGGTCCCCTAAACTCACTGGAGTAATTCCAGACCACAGAGCCAATAATAATTTCTGAGCATTGTTGGGTGTCACCCCAAAATTCAAATAAATAAATTTATGTATAGACAACCATACGGACAGAGCCTGGCAAGCTCCCCGTGGCATATTCGATATGCTAAAAACAATAACTATAACGGGTCTCATTCCCCTGACCCAGAAAGAGCCTCCAATCGTTTGGAAAGACGAGTAAGGAGATGCTGCCAAAATCTCGTTACTGGCATCCACTTGAGTAAATCCATGAACAACAGGATGGCAGTGATACAGTGATAGATAACCATCTGCCTCAGAGAATCAGACCACAGGGAATTTACTGACCACCCTTGGCATCAACTGGTCTTCAAACTGCCTCATTCTAAAAATAAGTATGTGTTGTGCTTATTTTGCTATATAAATGAATGTTGTATCTACAGAGGGAAGATATTTCTCTAGTATAATGAACCTGACTTCTTCCAAACCTCCATCTGGTTCAAGTAAAATTCTTTCTTTGTCAGTGTGTATCTCAATTGTTCCCTTGCTTTATAGAAGAAAAGAATCTTCTTGGTTATATCAATACTAGTATAGAAGATGAGGAAAGTTCACTATTTTTTTTCCTGGACTAGAGTAAACACGATTAAAAGCAGAAGATTACTGGATTTGTCTCTAGTATGAATGTTAAACATAGAGAAGATTGCCTCTTAGATCTTAAGTCTTGAGTCTCAAATTTGGAGTCTTAGAATTGCTGGACTGACCTCACAGTGCATGGAACTAGGGAAGATCATCCTTCAAAATTTATAACAATTTTAAATGGTCATCTCAGTTACTCTCTTTGTACACATCAGTGAGAACTGTGCATATCAGTAAATTAATTATGTGTGCATTCAGAGAGCTATTAACATCTATATCCAGCTTTCATTTTGATGGGTACCAATTATCTAGTTCTAAGTGATAAGGGTATGTTGTTGGATGAACAGGATGAACAAATTATTCTCATTGTGTTATATTAGGTAAATTTAAATAGTTTAAAAAAATAATGTTCCAAAAATTTTTTCTGCTCCTGCTTTGTTCTTTAATTATACAGAATAAGAACAAAGTATTACAGGAGAGATGAAGTCATGAACTTTGCTTATAAATGGATAGACATGGAGAGTATCATGCTAAGTGAAATGAGTTCGAAAGAGAGGGACAGACATAGAAGGACTGCACTTATTTGTGGACTATAAAACAACATAACATGAGGCTGACATCTAAGGATAGTAGATACTTGGGACAGATAGATTGCTCCATAGCTGGAAGCCTGCCTCATGAGCAAAGGGGAGAAGGCAGCTGGAATAGAGCAGGGATCGCTAAGAAAAAGATGACTGGAGGAATCGTTCGGGATGGGAGATGTGTGCAGAAAGTGGAAAAAGGACCAAACATGATAACCTCTCAGTGTCTGTATTGCAAACCGTAATACCCAAAAGTAGAGAGGGATTATCGGGAATCACA
Organism: Sorex fumeus; assembly: GCF_029834395.1. Lineage (NCBI taxonomy): Eukaryota > Metazoa > Chordata > Mammalia > Eulipotyphla > Soricidae > Sorex > Sorex fumeus. Next base: position 11,871,401 of record NW_026606115.1, read on the forward strand.
TCTGCCATGGAGGCAGGGTGAGGGTGGGACAGGGGGGATATACCAGGGATATTGTAGTGGGGAATGTGCACTGGTGGAGGGATGGGTGTTAGATCATTGTGTGATTGTAACCTAAACATGAAAGCTTGTGACTATTTCATGGTGAGATGCCTAACAAGACTGAATGAACCACATGACCAAATTAGGTGGAAGCCTTCCAGATAATTTAGGTTTTGCAACAAACTCAGCATCATCTTTTACCTTAAGAGAAGTACTCAATTAATTCACAGGATTATCCCACTGTTGTCAGTGGGTTGTGAGGGGTGTCAGACCTCCATTGGAAACTAAATATAATGAAGGCTTAGCTACATCTTGTCAACCATTGAAAAATTCTTTCCTTAAATTATCATGGGGTCAATGAAACATTTGGAAATAATGAAAAAATTTCATACATATCGTATTCCACAAAAACTAATTTTTTCAAAAATAATAAGAACATAAAGTTTGAATTTGTTTGTTATTTTTAAAAGTTGGTGCTGGACCCATTTCCCATGGAAGTTAGAGGACAGATTCCTGAGCAAGAAATCTCTGCAGCACATATGCTGCCCTGAGCCCATGTGCTGATTGCGCCCATATGGCTGATCATGTGCAGTGCCTGAGCACATGTGTTGCCTGAATCTCCCCTCTTGAGATGTATACTTTCATGCCTTCGTGTCTAATGCTGGGATGCGTGTAGGGGCTCTCTTCGTCCTTGGAGAAGCCCGAGCTACTTCTTGAGTCTCTCTCTCTCTCTCTCTCTCTCTCTCTCTCTCTCTTTACTTCACACAAAAAATGAAATCTCTTCAGACACCTGTTTTTAGGTACATGCCAGAGGTATACTTTGGCTCTACCCATTTGTGCCAGTCCAAGTTCTTGTGACCCAAAAGCACTGAACTGCACAGCAACTTCAGAACTCTACCCCATACACTTCAAACACCCAATGTCCTGTTGGAATCTGAAGTGGCTTACTATAGACAACCTACCAAAACCTGCCACAATCGTGGCCCTAAAAACATAGGGCATAGGCACATCAACCTGGTAGCAAAGGTTCCAAGCCTTGAAGCTGTCTATCCAGCCCAAGACTACTGTGTGTATTTAAACAGTACTGATCTACTCCACTTCATATCACCAGTTAATGTAGCAACTGTAGCAATGGGAAAATGAACACAGAAGTTCCAACAGAGATTAACAAAAGTATAGGAGGATCACCAATGACATCAGACCTATGTAATATTCCTAAATAAGACTTTAGGTCACCTATCAAATCTATGCTCAGTAATTTGAAGATGACATATGATTAGAGAGTCAATAAACTTGAAGAACCTGATGGTATAAATGAAGAAAATGTTCAACCAGAATGTAAAGAATTTAGGAATGCAATAGTAAGTCTCAGAGCAGTATGGATGAATCTAAAGGTGAATAAGTGCACTCAAATATACAGTAAATAACCCCAAAAATGAGGAAATAGAACAAGAATAAAAAAGAAAATAAAGAACAAGAATGAGAAAAAAATTATTATAAGTTAATTACTGACAGTACCATGAAGAACAACTCCACAAACATAGAAATTCCAAAAGGAAAAGGTGGAGGTAGAGTCTTGAAGAAATAACTAGTAATAATTTTCCAAACCTGAAGGTAAAAAGCATTATTTTTCACAGCAAATTTCTCTAATAAAACTCTACAACAAAGAAAAAAATGGAATAAAAAATACAAAGTAGCACTGTAGCACCATCCTTCTGTTGGTCATTATTTTGCTCGAGCGGGCCAGTAACGTCTCCATCATTGTGAAACTTGTTACTGTGTTTGGCATATCGAATACCTCATGGGAAGCTTGCCGTGTGGGCGAGAGACTCTTGGTAGCTTTCTGGGCTCTCCGAGAGAGAGAGGAATCAAACCCTGGCAGGCCTGGCTGGCTGCGTGCAAGGCAAACGCCCTACTGCTGTGCTATTGCTCCAGTCCCTGCAGACCCAAAAGATGGTGAACTATGCATGGGCAGGGCAAGGCCAGAGGAAATTCTGGTGGCGGTCCATAGCAGTCCCGAAGTGCAAATCGGTCGTCCGACCTGGGTATATAGGGCCGAAAGACTAATCAAACCATCTAGTAGCTGGTTCCCTCCTAGTTTCCTTCAGGATAGCTGGCATTCTCAAATGACCACCCATGCAGTTTTATTCGGTAAAGCGAATGATTAGAGGTCTTTGGGCCAAAACAAAGATTTGAGTAAAAATAATCTCCATCCATGAATCCTCTACCTGTCAAGACACAGGTAATCACAGAGTGGAAGGAGGAAGGATAATAACATTTTAAAACAGAGAGCAGCTGAGAACATATTTAGAATCTAATCAAGTTCTGCCAAGGACACTGAAAGGTCACACACACAAAAGAAAATCTCAAACAGCACAAACAACCAAACTCTTCTATAGGCAATGCAAAAATAATTCATTCACATAAATAATTTCTCTAAACATTGATGGATAGAACATTCCCATAAAACTGGACAGAGTAGCAGGCTGGATCAGAAACTTAACCAAACTTTCTGTAGCTAATAGGAGACACACTTAAACACTATGGTAAACATAGGCTCATAATGACTGGAAGACTAAACTGGAGGTCTCACGCAGACTAAAGAAAGAATAAAAAAAAGAAGAAACACCCATACTTATTTCAGGACAAATAGAATTCAAAATAAAGAAGATGATGAAAGGGAGGGACATTATATACTTGATAAGGGATCTATAGGTCATGATGATTTGACTCCATTAACACATATGTATCAGAAGAAGAGACAAGAGACAACAAATTTTATAAATAAACTGCATATATATCTGAAGAATCACACTGATGGCAGATAATAATAGTGGTAGATGACCATGCCCCACTCTTATAATTGGACCAATAAACAAGGCCAAAAATCATTAAAGAAGCAAAAGTCCTAGTGAGGAATTGGAAGAACTGGGTTTAATAGACATATTAAGGACACTCCATCCATCAAAATAAAATATATATTCTTCTCTGGTGTGCATGAAACATTCTCCAGGAAAGACCACAAATGTGTTACAGACTTGAACATACACAGAAACACAACAGTTGAAAATATTAAAAGTGTCTTCTTAGGCCACAAAGCCAAACATTTAAAAAAGGAAAGTTAGGAAAAGAATCAGTATTTAGAAACAGAACACCATTCTGTTAATCAAGAATTAGTTCAATGATGGAATCAAAGAAGAAACAAAAAGTTTACTTGAAATAAATGAGAATAAAGTCATAAAGTATAAGGACCTAAGGGATACAGGAAATGTTATACTAAGGGGAAAGTTCATTGCTGTTTAGGCTTAGAGAAAGCAACAACCTAACTTCACAGATAGATACACTGTAAATACAACATGCAAATCCCAAATTTTGTACAAGGGGAAAATAATAAAACCATGGGGTAAAAAATTATATAGCAAACAAAAATATATATAATAATTCAATGAAGCCAGGACCTTATTCTTTGAAGAAATTAACAAGATTGATTGACAAACATTAGCTAGATTCATGAATAAACAGAGAGAAAACACAAATAAAAGGGACCAGGGATTACAGGGAGTAATTAAAACAAAGAGAGGAGATAGAGTGGTCCTACATATTAGTAATATTATTTTATTATTATCTTCTCAGATACTTATTATAGTATTTTGAAAACCATAGTTCTAATCACTTGAGTACAAAGTGATTTTTACCACTGCCTTTTACTGATTTCCCACCTGATTGGAGCCTCTCTATCATTTTTTGAGGAGGATGACTTTTTGCATCATTAGTATAAACTTTGCCATCTAAAATGGTTACTCTGGTGCTTGAGCGATAGTACACAATGTAAGGCACATTGCATATGGCCAACCTGAGTTACAGCACTAGCATCTCATGTGTTCTCCCGAGTACTTCCAGGAATAATTCCTGAGTGCATAACCCAGAGTAATCCCTGGGCACCAGCAGTTGTGCAGATATCCCCACCAAAGGCTACTTTTTCAAAGTCATAAGGAATGATATTTATAATTAAAACTTTATGAAAACATCATGGAAGCAGAAAATGAACAAGTGGATCTTTTCCTCCATTTTAGAAAATAAAACTCACTGATTTTCACTTCTGAGTCTTAAACTATTTCTTCCTGGCTGAAGAAAAGGAATAAACTTGTTCTCAAAGACTACAGTAGAATTATCAGCATAGAAATAATGCATTCAAATCATTAGCACAGTTCTTGGAATATGTGATAACTTAGAAAGTGTTAATTATTCATGTTATTATTAATGTTTTTGTCACTAGACTTCAATGTTTACATTTGTGGTTCTTGATAAGTTATTCTTAAAATGGGTCATTCTAAAACACCAACTTCGAAGAAGCTTTTGGACTAGAATCTCCTACCCTACTGATTTTTATGAGCTTTCACAGTTATCATCTCAGCTTTTTTATGATATGGGCTTAGATTTTTTTATTGAAAAGACTTTTGTTGTTGTTTTTCCATACCCGTCAGTATACAGGGCTTTCTCTTGGCTCTGTGTTCAGCGATCATTCCTGGAGGTGCTGGGGGGACTATATGGGGTGCTAGGGATCAAACCTTGGTTTACCTCAGGCAAGCCAAGCACCCACCCACTGTATTATCCCTCAAGACCATTAACTGAAAGTTTAAAAAGCAAACTTTTATATATAGAACAGGTTCTATAGTAAAATGTTACAGTTTTCAATTCATCCATTACCATTTCATAAGGAAAAGATAAAAAAAAGATGTTTCTGCTCCAAAAATCACTAATCACCTAATTTGTAATGTTGGAAAGATAAAAATATTTTCACTTTTAACAGCAAATAAAGAGACCATAAGTATGAAATAAAAACATTCAGTAATAAACTAATATCAAAATCAATTTTATAAGGCTGAGAATAAGATGAAAGGAGGGAAATATTAGTTAGAAATCCAGTAGAGGTTGAGGATATGTGCACAGTACATGAAATATAAGCAGGAGGGCTGCAAAGAATATGAGTATATAAACTTAAGTTGAGAATTCAAAAGAGATAAATACTTGAGGAGCAGCGAGGGAACAAACATAGGAACTCATAATCTGGGTCAGGAAATAGATCAACACAATCGTGCAATAACAACTCCTTGGGGAGGGTTGTTCCAACACGATATGTCTCACATTATACACGAGGACAAGTAGAAGTACAGTAAGAATTCTAAATAAGGCATTCCACATCCAAGAAAAACAAAGTTGGCAAGGAGCAATATCACTAAGAAGCTCAAAGCAAAGCAATTCCAGAAACTAGACCACTCTCGAAACCCTAGGAACTTCCCTGTGCCAGACCCTGCCTCAAAAGCAGTACCAGCAGCAGCTGACAACTTAAATTCCTCCAATCCAAATGTGCTAACTTTACAGGATATCTGTCCCCTCCACCTCACGTAACCAGAGAGAGGCCAGCCTCATTACCTAGCTGCCTGTTACTGCATGGGCTGCCTTATACCTACCTCACACACTTTAAGGAGAAGTGGGGAAAGCAAGGTCTTATTTCAGTGCCAGGATACTCCCAAACTCCAATCAAAGAAAAGGGAGGAACCAGATCTACTGAAATACCTTTACACATTAGTGGAATTAGTTCAAATAACTGAGTCATAAACAGTAGACTATTAGGTTAAATTATTGAATCAGCTCAGCACTCACACGAGAAACTTAAATATCCACTGAAAACACCTTCAAATACCTAAGAACAATGGGAAAAATCAAGGAATTCAGCTGCAGTGTCAGACAGGGACAGAAGATTAAGAAAATCCTTCAGTTCAGCAAAATCCTCAAGCCTGGATGTTCAGGACTTCAAATCAACACTCTATGTGATAACAATAGAAATTAAGCATAATTACTGACAATGGAAATTAACCAATCTGTGGAAAAGAAATTCAGTTTAAAAATTGATTTAAAGTGTGAATGAAGGGCTGGGGCAATAGCACAGGGGGTAGGGCGTTTGCCTTGCACACGGCCGACCTGGGTTCGATTCCCAGCATCCCATATGGTCCCCTGAGCATAGCCAGGGGTAACTCCTGAGTGCAGGGCCAGGAATAACCCCTGTGCATCGTTAGGCGTGACCCTCCCCAAAAAAGTGAATGAATCCATACAAATGAGCAGCAAAAAACAATAACAAGTCACAGCAACAGAATTCTGAAATTAGAGAGTAATATCAGCAAATTTGAAGACAAAATACACAAAACTTCTCCACAATAAGGAAGTGGTAAAATAAAAGTGATAAATAAATGATGTAAGAGACTTAATAGATAAGAGAAAGTATTCTAAATCTCAAAATTTACAGAAATAGAAGAAGAGGATAAAGGAAAAAGAGAAAAATTACTTGTGGAAGAGATAATATCTGAGAACTCCAATCTCTGGAGGAAGATTTTTGCCAAGATTCAAGAGACTCAGGTTTACTAAGCAAAACATTTTAAAGCAGAACAACTGCAAGACACATTGTAATCAAAACAGCAAGAACCAAAAAGAGACACACTACTGAAAGCACCAAAAGAGAAAAAAAAAACCTCAAAATCAAGGGGATTACAACTGATAACCCGTATGAAACTGTACAAGAAAGAAACTAGTGGAATGACATATTCAAAAAACAATGAACACAAAAAGCTTTCAACCCAGAGGTCGCTGCCCTACAAGATGTCATTTATATTTGAGAAATGGATAAAAACATTTTCAGGCAATCAAGAGCTGGCTACTTTTATCACAATTAAACCACCTCTGCAAGAACTACTGATATATCACCTATAGTGGAGGGATGGGTACTCTATCATTGTATAACTGAAACACAAGCACAAAAATTTTTAAGTCTACAACTGTACCTCATGGTGTTTCACTAATAAATTTTTTTTAAAAAAATGGTTAATTGAAAAACAGCTACACTCTCCACGGAAATATTCCAATGCAACTCTTTATGAAATAATCTGTTTTATTGTCAATGGACTCAACTGTCCCACCAAAACTCATAGAGCAACCTGATAAGTCAGAAAAAAAATCTATCACTTTGCTACTTATGGGAAACACAACTTAATTTACAGGATAAATACAGAATGAGTGAAAGGATGAAAAAAACCATACAGGACAATGGTACAAAGACTTGGACAGTATATTTATATCAGACCAAATTGCGTTCAATATAGTGAAAAGTAACTGGAGTACATGAATTATTAGTTAAGAGAACAGATAAATAAGTACTAATTCTTTTAAATATTTGTTCACCAAATGAGGGGCCAGCCAAGTTTTTTTAGGAAAGTTTATAAAACTTCTTGCAGACCTAAAAATTGCTCACTGTATTCATTATTATTCAATATAGTATTAGTAGTCTCTACAACAATAATCCGGTAAGAAAAAGAAATCAAAGGAATTGAAATTATAAAATAAGAAAAATTATCACCATTTTCAGATGACATGAGAATATATGTAGAAGATCCTAAAATGCTTACTAAGATGCTCCTAAAAACAATAAACTAATACCATAAAGTAACCAGCTACAAAGGAAACACATAAAATTGGATACATTCATATATGCAAATATTAAACTAGAAGATAAATAAATTGTGTCTATTCCATTTAAAATAGTGTCCCAAAACATCAAGTACCTAGGAAACAAATTAACAAATTATGTAAAACAGATTATTCATCTATACTGTGAAAACTATAAATAAGGTAAGGAGGAAATAGAAGATCTTAGAAAATGGGAAAAGACTCCAAGTTCTTGAATTAAAGAAAATCAGTAATCTCTAAAAGACCATCCAACCTACATTACTGTGTAGATTCAGTGTAACCCTAATTTAAATACCTATGATGCACTTAGAAAGTCACTAATAAGGTTTGTATAGAATCATAAAGCACCTTGAATAGCCAAAGTCATACTGAGAAATATGAAATTGGAAGGTATATCACTAACTTGAAACTACACTATAAAACTAATTTTATAGTGACCATAAGATAGACTCTCTCACCAATAGATTGGAATCAAGTACCCAGAGACAAATTCCAAGATCTATAGTCAACTACTTTTTGATAGAGGGGACAGCTACATGGAATAATATAATGAAAGTCTCTTCAACAAATGGTTTTAGGAAAACTGGACCATCACATGTGAAAAAAGTAAAGCTGGATTCATAGCTCACACATCATAAAATAGTTAATTAAAACTATTTTAAAGACCATCAAATCAGACCAGAATCTCTAAAATCCATCGAGGGTAATATTGGCAGAGTGTTCCAAGATTTGTACATCAAGCATGTTTTCAATGACATGATTTCATTGATAAAGGCAATGGAAACAAAAATAAACAAATGGGTCTTCATCAAATTAAAAAATATCTGCATGGTTAAATAAATACAGGTTAAAATTTAAAGATACCCAGCAAAATAGGAGAAAATATTTGCACTCAATATAACAGATACTGGCTTAATAGTCAAAATATATAAATACTCACAAAGATCAACACAAACATTCACAAACCCCATAAAAATGAAGAGAGGAAATGAAAAGACTTTTGTGAAGAAGACAGTTGGATGGTCACTAGAAATATGAAAGAATGCTCAACATCTCTTATTATCAGGAAAATCCAAATCAAGACAACAATGAGATTTGGTGAAAAAGGAACTCATCCCATCCCTTCTAGTTAGAATGCTTCCTGTTCCAACCCCTACAGAAAACAGTTTGGAGGTTACTCAGAAAAGTAAGAATAGTGATTCCATGCAATCTTGCATTACTATTTGTTATCTTGTATTTCCTGTATCTCCAAGACACAAGACTATTCATTCAAAAGGTCATATGCACACCACCGCTCATTGTTGTACTCATCAAAACTAACAAATGTAACTAACCAAGTGCCAAACAACAGATGAGTGAATAATGAAAGTATTGCTCACATACACAACGGTATACTATACAGCTGCAAGGAATTATGAAATCATGCAATTCACTGAAACTTGGATAGAACTGGAGAATATTATGTTAAGTGAAAGTACTTTGGTATATAGAATAACCATAAGAAAAGGGAATGAAAGGTATCAAATACAAGATACCCAGATTACTCTCCATCATATATTATAGAAATGAGAAGGATAGACAACAAAAGAAACCAAGTGGCTAGAAGAAGAGAGGGAAGGAAGGTAATGGCCAGGGGCTTTGGGTACATCAGTTAGTTTATATTTCTATATATTAAAACTACAGAGCCAAATTACTTCAAACATGAAATTCAGACTCCAACAACCAAACTGAAAAATATGTCTGTCATGGAGGAAGACTGGGTGTGATGTGAACTGAGGGAAGTCAGCACTAGTGGTTGGATTCGTGTTGAGACATTGTACATCTAAAAATCAATTATGAATAACTAAGTAGTGGTGATGATGCATTAATACTAAAATATTTTAATTTAAAACATAATAATTCTACATTGTATTGTAGGGACTGTACTCAAGGAGTTTCTCATCAGAATATTGTTGTAGCATTGGGCAAAAAGTGAAGATCTACTTGTTGATTGAGGGCAAGATGACTCATCACTGAGGCAATCAGTAATATTAGTCATCACTAGGGCTATCAGCAATCACTCACTAGCAATAGGTATGGGAGAAGTGTAGGAGACTAGACTGTGGATAGAAGAAAAATTTTCATGGTAACTTTTCAAAAAGTATATGAAAAATACACTGTTTTGTGATCAAAATTGTCAATTGTTGCTTTTGCTGTTCAAATACTAAAAACCCATTGGTAATAGAGGTAGCTGTCAGGATAAGTGTTGGTGAGGCTAGTATGCTATTGAAATATATATTGAGATGGCTGATTATATGGTCTACAATGACAAGAAGTTTTATTATACAGAAAAGCTAAACTTAAAGTTCGGCATATTCTATAAACATTTTTTAGTTAATAAACTGATCAGTAATAGGGTAGTCATAGTAGGGCATATGAAAGACTAATGTGCTATGATGTTCTAAAACACCTCACTTTTCTTTGAAGAAAGTGAAAATACAAGAAAAGGTACATATTATTTCTAGTATTGAGGGCTAGAAAACTAGATCGATATATGAATATAGCCATTGAACATACAATATTTCAAATAAGTAAAGCCAGAGATAAGTATTGGCTATTAGGGCTGAAGAAGGTATAGAAGTGAAAGGGAAAAATAAAAATAAGAGACGTTATGTATGATATCTTGGTGTGGAAAGACAGTATAGTCGGTAGAGCCCTTGCCTTACACATTTCTAACTTGACTTCATCTCTGACACCCCATATGATACCCTTAACCACACCAAGAATGACTACTGAGCACAGTCAGGAATAAACACTGAGTACTGGATTTGTGGACCCAAAACAGGTGGCTGAGGTTATAACCTGTATCAAAAGAGAGAGGTTGTAATCACAAAAATAAGCAAAGGGAAAAGATACCTATTGTAAACAAAAATTTTTTTATTAATTTTTTTCTGTTTGGGTAACACCTGGTGATGCACAGGGGTCATTGCTGGCTCTGCACTCAGGAATCACCCCTGGTGGTGCTCAGGGGACCATGTGGGATGCTGGGAATCAAACCCGGGTCAGCCACTTGCAAGAAAAATGCCCTATCCGCTGTGCTATTGCTCCAGCCACTGTTTTATTAGTTTTGATTATGCTTTCCAAATAAGTGTTCAGTAAACAAGATTATAGTTCATCCAACTTGCACTAGTTCATCCTAATTAAAAAATGTTCTGCACTATAACAGCCCTGAAGTACTTTATTCTAAAATTGTGAAATATCATAACTTTTACTTGGAAATTCAAATTTGTATGCAGCAGACTCTAGTAAGTGCAACAAAAATAATTTCAGATATTATTTTATCCAGTATTTCTAAAAAACTTGATTTTGAAAACTTAAATAATTGAGAAGGATGAGAAAGGAGAAGCCGATAAAATCTCAAGGCCAAACTAAGCTGCCACAACGAAGGAATACAAAAATGATCATCTGTACTTTCAATGCATGTACGCCAGCATCAGATGCATCCATCGAGGACCTGATGGTACAAGCGTGAAAGATCAAGTACGACATCATTGGTCTGACCAAGACAAGAAGGCACCAATCTCATCATGCCATTTTCGACACTGGAGAAGAATTGTTCCTCAGAACATGTGATAAAAGAGGTGTCGGAGGCGTCTGTGTCCTTGTCAACACAAAGTTGGCCATGAGCATTAATTCATTCGAATGCCTAACAACCCCAATCGAATGTTTACATTTGAATAGATGTGGCACACTGCCGGCAGTTTCTATCTTCCTTGTCTACGCACCAACATCTAATTATGATGAGGGAGAAATTGAGAAGTTCTACATGGAGCTGGAGAAGTTCTATAAAGAAGACCACACTTTCTACAAGATCATTGTGGGTGATTTTAATGCCACAGGACCAAGAAGATCAGTCAAAGAACTTCACATTGGGACCCATGGCCTAGAATGGAACGAACAGGGTGAGAGACTGTCTGAGTTCATCATGTTGACCAAGACCATCCATGGTAAATCACAGTTCCAGAAGGCCGAATCTAAACATTGGACATGGGAGTCTCCCGGTGGACGATTCCACAATGAAATAGACCACATCATATTCAATCGACGGTTTTGCCTGACCTATGTCGCTGTTGTCCCAAAATTCCAAACGGAATCAGACCACTGTCTCCTTTGTACAAAATTCTACTTCACATTTCAAGGAGAAAGGGCTGCAAAGTTTAAAAAGAGAACCCCCAGAATGACCACAAACTGGGAGCTCTTTGGCACTATTGCGGAAACATGGGAAGATGCCATTGTTGACAACATTGAAAAGGAATACGATCGACTGGTTCAGCCCCTCCATGATCGTGCAAAGAACGCCAAGAGAGAGATAGCCACAAAAAAACGCCTGTCTTCGAAAACTATTGAGCTTATTCGCCAACGTGGTTTGGCGCATGCCTCAAGCAACCGCAAGCTAACGTCCGAGCTCAAAAACAGTGCAGAGATGCGATCAAAGAAGACCTCAAAGAGAGAAGAGTAGAAATGCTGGTAGATGTGGCAGAAGCCAGGAAAAGTATTTGTAACGCCCGCCTGTGCTTCACCAACTACAAGACCAAGATGACTGCCCTCCGACGTCCTGATGGATCTATCACATCTTCCAGAAAGGCAATGGAGAAGATTATCCATGAATTCTACTCAAATCTCTTTGATAGCCATGTCCACTTGCCGACATACCAAATTCCACAGGATGGATATGTTGTTTCCAATGTTCTCCCTTCCGAAATCTGACATGCCATTTCTTCAGTAAAGAAACGAACAGCACCCGGGGCAGACAAGGTCAGACCTGAACACCTGAAGAACCTGCCATCAGTACTCATCAATATGCTGGCTCGGCTCTTCACACGCTACCTGTCTGAATACAAGATTCCGTTCCAATGGAAAACCAGCAAGACTGTACTACTGTACAAGAAGAGAGACATCCATGACATTGGCAACTATCGCCCTATCTGCCTATTGTCTGTCATCTACAAGTTGTTCACTCGAGACATCCTAAATAGGATTGGCAGAACACTAGATGAAGGACAATCATGCGAGCAAGACGGGTTCTGCAAAGGATTCAGCACCATCGACCATATCCACACCATAACCAAGCTCATTGAGGTTTCTCGGGAGTTCAAGATGCCGCTCTGTCTAACGTTCATTGATTTAAAGAAGGCCTTTGATTCTGTTCAGACGGAAGCGGTCATTGAAGCTCTAGCCAATCAGGGCATTCAAGCCCAATACATCAAGATCCTCCGTGAGCTGTATTACGGATTCACTACCAGGATCTCACCATTCTACAAAGAAGTGATCGTTGATATCAAAAGAGGGGTTTGGCAGGGTGATACCATTTCACCGAAACTCTTCAGTGCCACCCTCGAGAACATCATGCGACGATTGGAATGGGAAGGAATGGGAGTGAAGATAGATGGTCGGCAACTACACCACCTCCGCTTTCCTAATGATATTGTTTTAATAACACCAAACATTAGCCAAGGGGCACAAATGCTGTCCGACTTCGACTATGAGTGTGGAAAGGTCGGACTACAGCTGAATCTTATGAAGACAAAGTGTATGAGAAACAGCCTCATTCCTGATGCCCCATTCAATCTCAACGGAACAACCATCTCCGAATGCAACAGCTATGTATACCTAGGTTGAGAAGTCAACATGATAAATGACCTGGCACCCGAGCTGCGCAGGAGGAAGAGAGCGGCTTGGAACGCCTTCAAGAGCATTGAAGAAATAGCTAAGAGGACGAAGAACCTCCGGATCTGTGCACATCTCTTTGATTAGACTCTTCTTCGTGCATAAACATATGCCTCAGAGACCTGAGCCCTATGCAAAAAGGATGAGAATGCTATTCGTGTCTCCCAAAGAGGAATTGAAAGAGCTATGCTTGGAATATCACGTTTCACTCAAATGAGAGAAAGAATCCGGAGTTCCGACCTCCATCGACGATCAAGAATCAGGGACGCTGTCTCATTTGCCAATGTGTCAAAAATCAGATGGGCTGGTCACGTAATGAGATTTAAACATGACCGCTGGACTAGAGTTTTTACCGACTGGATTTCACGGGACATCAAAACACCGCGTGGCCGCCCACCTACCAGATGGTCAGACTTCTTCATCAAGATCATGAACGATCGGTTTGAGGCTCTTCATGTTCCTAGAGCGAACAGACACCATTGGGCTACACTAGTACGCGACAGGGACAAATGGAGACGTTACTGGTGCCCACTCGAGCAAATCGACGATTAACGGGAAGTCAAATGATCAGGTGACCTTATCATTTCATAATGCTGGTGTACAAAAGAACACACCAAGGATGCTATTACTACATAAATGTAAGCAATATAAATTTGCAATCAGATTATCCCAAATGTGGGAAAATAATGAAGGAAAAAAAGTTAAGGACATAAGAAATTAAGACACCAATTCCTGTTAATAAAGAGGAAAAAGGAAAAGAAATTGACACAAGGCATTTTATAGGATGGTTTATCTAGAGTCTTTGTTTCAAAATACATTGTTTTAAGACACTACTGTTTTCTAATCCCTTTAGCTCTGGCTAAAATGCATGGTATTTGAACTTGTTAGTTTGGTAAACAAATAGCTATTTCAGCTTCAGAGAGATAACAGGAAGAAGCAAAAGTGATATTTTAATTTTATGATAGCTTAGAGAACATGATTGTAATAGTGATAAAGTTTATGGTTTTGATGTACAAAGTTACTGAAACTTCACCAGCATAAAATTACTTTTTGTTGGACCTTCTAATATTGTGGAGATCAGTTTTAATTAGAGTCTTATTACTGAGGAGTGGAGTCTGTCAAATATGGAAAATAGATATTCCATATTCCCCTTGCTGCTCAGAAGAGTTTATTGGCATTAGTTAAGAACTCATGCTTAGATTTCTGTACTTAAGAGGCCTTTACCTGAAGATGCACAAGCAAAAGATAGTATTTACTTAACAAGATTGTCATGAGGTGAATACCAGTCTTTATGACTTGTAAGGTCTATACTCACCCCAAAGGTTTAGATGTAAATGCCAGTTTTCGAATCTCTGCATATTAAAATTTTGTAGGGAGAATTTTTAAAAATTTCAGTGCCAAACTAGTAAAATCAGAATCTTAAGATGTAGATCCCAAGCACCTTATTGTAATAAGGCCAAAAGATGACTCTAACATGCATCAAGAGTATGCAATGTCAATATAATACATTTTAACCATAATTTAAAATGCTGATCCTAGTATTATAGATATTATGACCATATTATTCCATTCAATTTATTTATCTTTTTAAAATTTTATTTTATTTTTATAAAGTTGTTCACAATAATTTATTACACTCAGTACTGCAACAACAATTACACCACCATGACACTTTCGCATCATTATTTCGAATGTCCCCACCACCCCAAAGGCCTGCCCCTAAATAACTTATTTTGTATTGTTTATTATGAATAATCCCTAAAAATTATACAAAAATGTTTCCTTAGAGGAAAGAGTGTGAAGATAGTTTATCTCACCCTGGAGCCATTAAGCCCTTGTAGGAGAGATTACTAACATGTTAAAGGTTGAGCCTGTGTGCAAATACTTTTTTTTTATCAAGATCAGTTGCTTTCTACTTTACATCCCATCAAATGTGGTGTAGTACTCTTGGTATACCAGTGATGCAGAGTATTATAGATATAGTATTATAGATATTATGACTATATTATTCCATGCTCAATTTATAAACAGAGTAGATGTCTGCCAACATGGCATAGCTTAAGATTTATAAATTACTTGATAGATTTATCCATTTTGTCAAATTCCCCAGAGCCTGATCAGTGAGTCAGAAATTCTTCCTATCAGAGATGTGTTATTCTATATTTTAATACTCCAGAGTACTCTTTTAAAATGCAGATACATTTTGCAGAGGAATACAATAAAGCTATTAATCATTGGTACCATGTTGTTTTATGGATCAGCCTGTCATCTAAGAATCCAGGAGGAAATAAAGATGGCCTAGGAATAAAAAAACTTATTCATAGATTATAACAAGAACTGCATCAATGTTTTCATATTTCTTCTATAGATTCCTCCATTGCCATCCCTTTTCAGTTTTAAGATTGCTCATTTGACCATGTATGTTAAATTTCTGTAAATTAAGAACAGTCTCTTTATCCATTTTTGTTCCTCTTGGTGATAGTCTATCTGGTATCCTGTAAGAAATTTGGATAAAGGAATGAAGGTTTTTTTTATTTGTTTCTATTTCTCTAGTATTTTACATATCCATTCATTCATCCATTTTGAAGGACCTTCCCATTGTGCATAGAAGCCTATGCATTACTTTCAGTGATTTATCTCATTGGTGTGTCTAATGGTTTCGGAGCTCTACCTTATAGTACTGGGGTCCAACAGAGATCCTAATCAGAAGTGCTGAGGGACCAAATAGGCTGCAGTCATCAATGCTTAGGGTTTCCTGTAGTGAAAGGGATTGAACTTAGTACCTAGTACAAGCCAGATATTGGCACCAGTTCCTTGAGTTATTCTCCTATCCAGGCAGCTGTTTTTTTCTTTGTGGTGGTGGGAGGCCTTGGGCCACACTTAGAAATACTCAGTGTTCTTTCCTGGATCTACACTCAGGAATTCCTCTTGATTATGCTTGGGGGAACCTATGGGATGATGGGGATTGAACCCGGGTCAGTTGTGTGCAAGACAAATGCCCTACCTACTGTACTACAGCTCCTGCCCTCCATGAACTGTATTTTGATATAACCATTTCTTACAGATTTATCTACTGAGCAATGCAGTCAGAAAAACAAATAATGCTATTTTTGTCAATACAGACCAACAAATGATCCAATAATTAAACTGATTGCATAGTAACTCAAATAAATGAAATAACCTGGTGTTACTCTTAGCCCCCATTCCCCCAAAGCTAATGAAATTTGATCACCTAGCCCCATATTTAGAAAAGGACAAGCTAATTGTGAGACCTGCCAAAGCTGACCAATGCTTCTTTTAATATGTTGGTGCATTCTTATTTCTATCTATTCAACTCATTGTTTGGCTATACACTAAGCACTTGGATGTGGATTTGACATTTTAACTCTTAGCATACTATTTCCCTGGATCTGTTTCAAAGTATTCTACTACCAGGATATTTCATGTGCCCTCTGGAGAATTATAGGTATTTGACAATCTCAGTATATGATTTAATCTTCATTACGCTCACTAGATTCATAATCTAGTTTTGTAAATATTTTGTTAAACCTGTAGTGCTACATTTTTAAACAACTGACTCAGTTTGTTTTTATTTATTTTAATATCCTTGCAATTGCATAATATCATCTTTTCTATAGAAGAGGAATGTATTCACGCACAGAAAGGAAGTAAGAGGTGATCTGGATAATATAAAAAAAATCAATGTTTCCTCAATTCTACAGATAACACTTTCTAGTTTTTCAGGCAACTATAATTATTTAACTTTTTAAGTCTTCCTTTATATATATACAATAATTTTTGTTTGTTTCTAGGCCACACGTGGTCGTGCTAAGGGCTTACTACTAGCTTTGTGCTAGGAATCACTCAGACCTTATGGGGCATAGGAGATAGATTCAAGGTTGACTGTGTACAAGACAAGCACCACACTTGTTGGAGTTAAAGTCCTGAAGCATTGTGATTGTTATTTTACCAGTCAATCTTAATTTAAGGAATTGGTGAACTATGGTTTACAGACCAAATACATCATGCCATTTATTTTCATAAAGGAAGATTTATTGATATAGAGTTATACTCATTCGTTTATATGTTATCTAATGCTGATTTCAGACTATAATACCATCATAATCTAAATCACATACTACCTGACACTTCACATAAAGCATTTGCTAGTCTTTGGTTCTTATCTCTTCCTTGTTGATCTTTCAAATAATGGCCACATTCATTTTTCTGAAACATATATTTTATCACGCAAATCTCCTGCACTACAATATTAAATGCACAACTGATATTCAGCAAGTATTCTGTCTTATGGACTTAGTCTTCTCATTGTTAGAACTCATGCATTGTCAGTTGTAAAATATTTTGAAAATTACCTCTGCTTAACTGGTTTTCATTTTAATGGAATAAAATCAAGCTTCTTAGCTTAATATTTATTTATTTTTATTTTTATTTGTTTATTAGTGAAACACCATGAGGTACATTTGTAGACTTACAAGTTGTTTTGCTTGGGATAGCTTAATATTTAAAACTGTTTCTAACATTCCTATTAATCTATGTATGAACCATCTTTTCTGTATGCAAAATATACCAAAGACATTATTATCTTTGACTTCTTCTTTAAACCATATTTTTTTATTTTGGAATACCCTAAACATTTACATTTACCTTTAAAATATGAGTTTAATTTGTCACTATTTGTTTCAGACAGTTTCAGTTTACATTTGTTATCCTGAAGTAATTACTAGTAGTATTTCCTTTCACTAACAGAGTTTCTAAGTCTGCACAAGAAATTATATGGTATTACATGTTGTTAATATTTTCCATCCCGGGTTTATTTTAAAACATGATGTCCCCATGAAACTGTTCGGATCTTCAACTCACAAAGTTCTTTTCATCATTGAAGCTCAGTTAGTATTTGGACCAATCATATGTTACCTATAGTATGATATTAGATTAGGTACATTTTACTTTTATAATACTGATCTTCATTTAGAATTCAAGCTCTATTCAGATAATTAATGGATCACTTGACATCCTGTTACTCATCGATTTGCTCGAGCGGGTGCCAGTAACGTCTCCGTTCATCCCTGTCACATGCTAGTGTAGCCCAGTTCTGTCTGCTCGTTCTAGGAAAATGAAGAGCCTGATCTTGACAAAGTAGTCTGACCATCTCATAGGTGAGCAGCTACGCGATCTTTTGATGTCCCGTTGAATCCAGTCGGTAATGGCTCTAGTCCAGCGGTCGTCTCCAAATCTCATTATGTGTCCAGCCCATCTCATTTTCGACCCATTGGCAAATGAGACGGCGTCCCTGATTCTTGATCATTGATGGAGGTCAGAACTCTGGATTCTTTCTCTCATTTGAGTGAAGTGTGATAATCCAAGCATAGCTCTTTCTATTCCTCCTTGGGAGACCCAAATAGTGTTCTCATCCTGTTTTCATAGGGCCCAGATCTCTGAGGCCCTTGTTAACGCAGGAAGAACAGTGGAATCGAAGAGATGTGCCCAGAGCTGGAGGTTCTTCGTCCTCTTAGCTATTTCTTCAACACTCTTGGAGGCTTTCCAAGCCACTCTCTTCCTCCTGCTCAACTCAGGTGCCAGGTCATTCATCATGTTGACTTCTCGACCTAGGTACACATAACTGTTACATTTGGAGATGTTCGTTCCATTGAGGGCGAATGGAATATCAGGAACAAGACTATTTCTCATAAACACTGTATTCGTGAGATTCAGCTGTAGTCTGACCTTTCCTTACTCACGGTCGAAGTCAGCCAGCATTTGAGCTGCTTGGCTAATTATTGATGTTATTAGAACAATGTCATCAGCAAAGCAGAGATAGTGAGTTGCCGACCATATACTTCACTCCCATTCCTTCCCAGTCCAATCATTGCATGATTTTCTTGAGGGTGGCTCTGAAGAATTTCAGTGAAATGGTATCACCCTGCAGAACCTCTCTCGACATGGATGACCATTTCTTTGTAGAATGGTGAGATCCTGGTAGTGAATCTGTAATGCAGCTCATGGAGGATCTTGATGTATTGAGTTTGAACGCCCTGTTTGCCTAGGGCTTCAATGACCGCTTCCATCTTAATAGAATCAAAGGTCTTCTTTAAATCAATAAACATTAGATAGAGCAGCATATTAACTCTGAGAAACCTCAATGAGTTTGTTTATCATGTGGATATGGTCGATCTTGCTGAATCCTTTTTGGAAACCGGCTTTCTTGCATGTTTGTCTTTCATCTCGTGTTCTGCCAATCCTATTCAGGATGACTTGAGTGAACAGCTTGTAGATGACAGACAACAGGCATATTGGAAGATAGTTGTCAATGTCATTGATGTATACCTTCTTGTACAGTAGAACGGCCCTGCTGGTTTTCCTCTGGGATGGAACCTTGCCAGACAGGGAGTGTGTGAAGACCCGAGCCAGTTTATTGATGATTACTGACAGCAGGTTCTTCAGGTGTTCAGGTCTGACCTTGTCTGGGCTGGGTGCTGTTCGCTACTTTACCGACAAAATGGTGTGTCAGATTTTGGATGGAAGAACAATGTTGGGAACGACATATCCATCCTGCGGAATTTGGTTTGTGGGTAAGTGGATGTGGCCATCGAAGATATCCAAGTAGAAGTGATGGATAATCTTCTCCACTGCTCTTCTGGAAGATGTGATACAGCCATCAGGACATCGGGGAGTCATCTTGGTCTTGCAGTTGGTGAAGGACAGGCTGGCATTGAGAATTCTTTCCCTGGCTTCTGCCGCATCTGTCAGCACAGCTGCTCTTCTCTCTTTGAGGTCTTCCTTGATAGCTTCTCTGCACTGCTTTGTGAGATGAGACGTTCACTTGCAGTTGCCTGAGGCTTGTGCCAAGCCATTTGGCGAATAAGCTGTAGAGTTTTTGAAGACAGGCGTCTTTTTGTGGCTATCTGTCTCTTCGCATTCCTTCCACAATCACGGAGGTGCTGAACCAGTTGATTGTATTCCTTGTCAATGTTGTCAAAGACAGCATCTTCCTATGTTGCATCAATAGTGCCAAATAGCTCCCAGTTCGTGGTCGTTCTGGGAGTTCTCTTCTAACTTTGCAGTCTTTTCTCCCCACTTCATGATGTAGAATTTTGCACGAAGGAGACAGTCCGATACCATTTGAAAATTTGGGACAACAGCGACATCAGTCTTCCAAAACTGTCAATTGAATACGATGTGGTCAATTTCATTGTAGAACCATCCACTAGGAGACTCGTATGTCCAAAGTTTAGATTCGGCCTTCTGGAACTGTGAGTTACCATGGATGGTCTTGGTCAATATGATGAACTCAGACAATTTCTCACCCTGTTCATTCCATTCTATTTCATGGGTCCCAAAGTGGAGTACTTCTGCTGATCTTCTCGGTCCTATCTTGGCATTAAAATCCCCAACAATGATCTTGTAGAAGGTATGGTCTTCTTTATAGAATTACACCAGCTCCACGTAGAACTTCTCAATTTCTCTTTCATCACTATCGGATGTTGGTACGTAGACAACAAAGACAGAAACTGCTGGCAGTGAGCCACATCTATTCATGTGTAATCATTGATTCTAATTGTTAGGCATTCAAATGGATCGATACTTATGATCAAGTTCCTGTTGACAAGGACACCAACACCACTGACGCCTCTTTTGTCGCATGTTCTGAGGAACAGTTCTCCAGTGTTGAAAATGGCATGATGTGATTGATGCCTCTGGTCTCGGTCAGACCAATCATGTTGTACTTGATCTCTCGCACTTGTACCATCAGGTCCGATGCCAGCGTACGTGCATTGACAATACAGACAGTCATTTTAGTCCTTCTTCGTTTTAGCAGCCTAGTTCGGCCTTGAGATTTTATCAGCCTCTCCTTCCTCATCCTTCTTAACGCTGCCATATTGGTGGCTCTTTCAGGGTCAGGGGAATGAGACCCATTGTAATTATTGTTGTTGGCTTATCAAATACGCCATGGATAGCTTGCCAGGCTCTGCTGTGCTGGCGGGATATTCTCGGTATTCTGCCAGGTTCTCCAAGAGGAATAGAGACTTTTAGGGGGCCTCTAATCACACTTGCAGGTGTTCTCATGGTTCAAACCATATACAGATAATAATCATCTTATATAATTTACAACCATGAATTTCCCAGAATATCTCTTCTCTATAAACTTATATGAGGATATGTATTGATTCGTTGTTTGACTTATAGTTAATTATCTTCAATCATAACGTTGGAAACGCTTCTTTTATTAGGAATTATATTCTTTAAAACCTAAATTAAAATATCAGATAATTGTATTCATTATTCTCTGCTATTATAGGGATGAATCTTCTCACAAATCTTTAGTTTTTAAAGAATTTTTGATACTCATTCATTAATCACAGTATTCTGAAACATTTTATCCTCATAAGGATTTTATAGGAGATAATATAGAAGCAATGGAATTTAGATTTCTCTTTTTGACTCCATCACAATGACTTAAATTTTCCAGGTCTTAGCATATTTGAGTGTACAAAAAGTGAGGTTAGATGACTTGTAAGAGCAAATATTTTATAAAATTAAAAATAATGGATGCTATAAAGTAAACGCTTTGGGTTTACTTTAAGCTCACGGGATGCTATAAGATCATTAACAGCCACGATCCAGACTTACAAATAAAGTTAAATAAAACAAATAAAATACCCCCTCGTAAGGGGGTATGCTGCCGCCAGCAGGTCAATCTGTACCTGTGAGACGAGTGCATCAGCAGCCTCATGGCGCCTTCAGACTTCCAGATACCTCAAAATTGCTGCTGTGCCTTTGTCCAGACCCCAAAAACTTGGGGCAAAGTTTACCAAGAAAGTAAACGGGCAAAAGTTAGGTATGTGGGAAACACACCCACAAACCACCTCCGGCTCAGCTATATAATTGGAGGCATGGCCTCTCTGGTTCCTGATTGAACTGCTTAACGGCCATGATCCCAGAGACTCAGAAACAAATCTCAAAACCCAGTGGCTTTTGGCAGAAATGTATCCGATCTCTGCAGTAGGTTACTGGCACTGGGAAAACACAGTTGGGAATAGGTTTGGTGCCTTGGCCTGTTCTACCTGGAGGCCCACTGGCCGCCATCCTCCAGAGGCCACTGGAAAGTCAGGTTTAGGCTCAAATTGATGAGACACGTGGGGCCTCACGGGATGGGGGTGGAGCTGGCCCTTTCCTTCCCAACCCAACGAGACCCTGAGTCACCGCCCATGAATGGCCTTTCTGGCTCCTGATCAAGCTGCTTAATGGCCATGATCCCAGAGACTCACAAACAAATCTCAAAAACCCAGTGGCTTTGGCAGAAATGCGTCTGGACCCCGCAGTTGGTCACTGTTGCTGGGCCACCCCAGGGGGGAAAGGGTGCTGTTCCTCCGCCTGCTCCCCCTTGGAGGCTCAGTGACTGCCATCCGCCAGAGGCCATTGGACAGTCAGGTTTGGGCCCGCAGTGACAAGACACATGGGGCCTCACGGGACACAAGATGGGGGTGGAGCCGGCCCTTTCCTCCCTGTCCCAACGAGACCCCAAGTCACCGCCCATGAACGGTCTTTCAGGCTCCTGATCAAGCTACTTAATGTCCATGATCCTAGAGACTCAGAAATAAATCTCAAAACCCAGCAGCTTTTGGCAGAAATGCATCCGGTTCCTGCAGTGGGTTACCGGCACTGGGCCAACTGAGGGGGGAATAGGTTTCATACCCTGGCCTGTTCCCCCTGGCTGCCCTGTGGCCATGGTCCTACAGAGGCCACTGGACAGTCTGGGACCACAGTGACGAGACATGTGGAGCCTCACGGATGGGGGTGGAGCCGGTCCTTTCCTCCACCCACCCAACAAGACCCCATGTCGCCACCCATGAATGGCCTCTATGACTCATGATCAAGCTGCTTAACGGCCATGATTCCAAAGACTGAGAAACAAATCTTGAAACCCAGCGGCTTTTGGCAGAAATGCACCAGACCCTACAGTAAATTACTGTAGCCAGGCCACCCCAGATGGGACAGGATGTTGTCCCTCAACCTGCTTCCCCCTAGACAGCTCGGTGGCCACCATCCTCCAGAGGCCAGTGGACAGTCAGGTTTGGGCCCTCAGTGAGGAGACACACAGGGCCTCACAGGATGGGGAGGAGCTGGCCTTTTCCTTCCCATCCCAACAAGACCTTTAATCACCGCCCACGAATGGTCTTTCTGGATCCTGATATAGCTGCTTAATGGCCATGATCCCAGAGACTCAGGAACAAATCTTGGAACCCAACAAGTTTTGGCAGAAATTCCTCCAGATTTAAGTGTTAAAATTTCGGAATTTCAAAATCACACGGCCATGACTGCAGCCACGCGACATCATATGTTATTCATAACCAACAATAGAAAACAAATTGTCTTCTGTTGCCTTTCCAGCAGATCTGAGTGTTGGGGTAAAATCTCAAATAATAATGTTGGATCTGGTGTCAAAATATTGAATAAGATCAAAGTAGAGAGAGGTAAAGGTAAAAGGTAAAGGCCCTCCCGTTGATCGTCGATTTGCTTGAGCGGGCCCAGTAATGTCTCCATTGGAGACTTTGTTGTTACTGTGTTTGGCATATCGAATACGTCATGGGGAGCTTGCCAGGCTTTGCCGTGCGGGCGAGATACTCTCGGTAGTTTGCCGGGCTCTCCGAGAGGGGCGGAGGAATCGAACTCAGGTCGGCTATGTTGGCCGCTTGTAAGGCGAACGCCCTACTGCTGTGCTATGTGGAAATCATCTGCCCCACAGGTAGGGGGAGGGTGTGGGTTGGGGGTTTACTGGGGTTGTTGGGGGTGGAGAATGGGCACTGGTGAAGTTGTTTCATTGTATGATCGAGACTTAGACCCGGAAGCTTTGTAACTGCTTTCATGGTGATTCAATTAATAAAATTATAAAAAATGAAAAAAAAGTAAGTTGGAGTTCATGCCCAATTCAATCAGCTAATCAGTGGCTGAATAAATAGCAGTAATCCTACATAAAAAAAAAAAAACTTCGTAAGAGGAAGAGAGCAACATGCCAGAGAAATGCCACCATGATCCCCTGCCAGGCTGTCTCATCAGGGGAAATCCGGAGGAGGGCGTGTGAGCCCCATCGCCTAGCCCATACCTCCTGGCAGGCGAAAACCTCCATAACTCAATAACTGCAATGCTCACAGCAGATCTCCACATACTTGGATGAGCCTTATCCATTAGTGAATATGCTGAAAAACCCAGGTATGAGGACCATGTGACTGAAATCTCCAGGCTCACACAGAGAAAGGAATGGGTAATGTACCCTCATCTCCCTGTGCTTCTGGTAACCTGTCAGTCATGCCCACGTACTGCCTGTACTGCCTCTGGTGCTATGTAAACTCATTAATGGTCATAATCCAGAGACTCACAAATAAACCTCAGAAGAGAAAGAGAGCAAAGTCACTGTTCAGTTAAAATTTTAACTGAACCTCAAAGTCACTGTTCAGTTAAAATTTTAATTCGAGCTCTATCACCCTATCTAAAATCTTAGAATTCCTGAGAGACATCATATACTCTATACAAGAGCTTAATGGCTCCAGAATGATAAAACAGTCTTTACATACTTTCCTCTATGGAAAATTTTTTTGATCATCCTTAGCAGATTATTCATAACAAACAACGCAAAATAAATTATTTTTGTCCTGCTTTGAGGATAAACTTTGGGGATTAGGATGGGTTAATCAAAACATGGTAGTGGGAATATGTAATGGTAATGCGATTGGTGTTGAATATTGGATGCAATCAATTATTGTGAACAACTTTATAAAAAATTAAATTTAAAAATAATGAAGCAATAAACATGACTTATACAACAAAATGTTTATGAGCAGTTGATGAGAGTAATTAACATATATCATAAAATTATCAGAATTAATTTAATTTTATTTTTTGTATTGTCAGTCTGTTTTTATTTAAGACGTTTAATAAAAATATTTGCACAAATTTGCTGCTTAGATGAACTTTCTTATTTTTATTTTTTAATTTTTGTATTGTATCACCGTGAGATAAAGCATTAAAAAATTATTCATGATTGCGTTTCAGTCATATAATGTTCCAACACCCTTCTCTCCACCATTGTAATTTCCTAGCACCAGTGTCCCCAGTTTCTCTCCCACCTCTTCAAGTAACCCCTCCCTCGGCCTGCCTCTATGACAAGAACTTCTCTTCTCTTCTCTTCTCTTCTCTTCTCTTCTCTTCTCTTCTCTTCTCTTCTCTTCTCTTCTTTCTCTTTCTCTTTCTCTTTCTCTCGCTCTTATTTTAGGCATTATGGTTTGTGATACATATGCTGAGAGGTTATCATATAAATCACTTTACCTTCTTTCAACACTTAATTCTTATCCAGAGTGATCATTTTCAACTTGTATTGTTATAATGGACTCTACTCTATCTTAATTACCCTCCAACTCCAACACCACTGACCAACTATTGACCAGTCCTCCTGACACATTTTCCCTGCCCTTAGATATTAGCTTTATACTGTTTTATATCCCATAAATAAATGCAGTCAACCTATATTAATTTTAATTTGTTTAATTTAAAAATTGATCTCCAAGTAACAATGAAAGGAAACAGTTAGAGGACATTGAGTCATTTTTCACTTAGATTGTCCTGCTATATAATAAATAGCTATGTTATGATAAAATATGTTGTTAATAAATTTTAGAAGAAGGATTTTGTGGCAACATGGTGAAATGAATATAGTTGCATTTCATCAACTCTCAAATACTAATAGATATTTGCTAATCCTGGTTCAAATTGGTAGTAGTGCACAAAAACAAGTGGGTTATAAGCACAATCTTTTTTTTAGGTCTTATCAAGTAAAACATCAGTAGAATTTATCCTCCCACCATACGTTGGCTAAGTGCTTGAATACCAGTATCAGACTATTCAAGGTAAAGACTATAAACTACTATATCTTAACTTCTACGGATCCATAAATTATTTTGGAAACGGTTCATATGAGCCTCACATGGATCACCAGGATCTTACCTTTAAAAATTTCAGAGAAGCAAAAGTGATCAAGTACTCTTCCTTAAGGGAGTGACAAAGGAAAATAAGAGAACAATAAGAATGCTTCCAAGTACCTCAGTAGATAAATTATCACCATATTTACTTTTGTACAAGGTTGTAATGCAGGGATAGAGAATACTTTGCATTCATCACAGAAATGATCACTGATACACTGTATATGGGCTGGAGCGATAGCACAGCTGTAGGGCGTTTGCCTTGCACACAGCCAACATGGCCGACCCGAGTTTGATTCCTCCACCCCTCTCAGAGAGCCCGGCAAGCTACCGAGAGTATCTCGCCCACAAAGCAGAGTCTGGCAAGCTACCCATGATGTTTTCGATATGCCAAACACAGTAACAACAAAGTCTCCAATGGAGGCGTTACTGGGCCCGCTCTACCGAAACAATGAACAATGGAAGGACAGTGACAGTGACACAGTATATATCATTTTTAAAACTTGAATCCCCCCAAAATTGACAATATAAAGTAATAATCCCATCTCAAGTACCCAGAAGCTAGAGATAGTATGGTCAGTCAAAACAGCATATTAAATAAAGTACAGCTGCTTAAGTTGATAATATTTTACCTTAAATAAAATAAACATGGTAAAAAGATCATTAAAGAAGGTTCACGCGAAGAACAGAAATTATTTTCTGGAATAAAAGTTTTTATTTATCTGATTCTCTAAGTAAAGCATGGGAAAAGATTTTTCTTTGAAGGGTCGTTTGGATAGTAATAGCATCTTTCATGGGTCATGCAATCCAGGGACATTCAATACTAAGTGTACATTTCTATCCCATCATGTACCAGGACCAAATCACATGAGTCCATGGACCTTATATGACATGTAAGCCAATATTGCCCAACCCTGTAAATTGAAGATTGTTTCTATTGAGATAAAAATCTGGTGCGTGTAATACGAATCACAATCTTGACATATATTTAAAATGTTTAATAGAGTCTGAGCATGAAAGGGTTATGCTTTAAGAGAATCAGTTTAGAAAAGAAGCTGACAACCTACCACTTGTAAATCAAATCTGACAGGCTACTTTTTTTTTGTATAGCTTGTGAGTTCATTGTTTTCAACTTTTAAAATTATTTAAAAAATTTTAGGGGCCAATGAGTAGCATGTTTGGCATTCCACATAGTCCCCTAGCAACCCCAGGAATAATTCCTGAGTGAAGAGCTAGGAGGAACCCCTGTGCATTGCTGGGTGTGAGCCCAAAAGCAAAAAAAGAGGGGAAGCATTCATTATATGAAAGTGATCGTAGGGTCAGGGTGATAGTACAGCCTGCAGGGCATTTGCCTTGTTAGAGGCTGACTCAGGTTCAATCACCCAAATCCCATATGGTCCCCCAAGCACCACCATGCGTAATTCTGAAGGCAGAGCCAGGAGTAACCTCTGAGCATCGCTGGGTGTGACCCAAAAGCAAAAAAAAGTTTAAAAAAAGAAAATGGTTGTATACTGAGATCTTATTATCCACAAATAAGATTTTATTGGCAAATGTTCATACTTATTCATTTATTCATTTATATATTACTCTGACTCATATGAACATAAAAGTTGTGTAGCTGCATCATTATTACAAAACCTAAGAAGATTTTCTTGCTTATCTTGCATGTAACAGAAAATTTTCTAATCCCAGATCTGGAGCAGCACAATCTAACTTTGATAATAGAAATGCTCCATTTATATTCTATGTAATGCAGCAGCTATTAGCCATGTGTGGCTATTGAACATTTTATGTGTGCCTAAAAATTTAAGATATTGAATTTATATATTATATGTAGTAAAGTTTCATTTAAATGATTAGAAGTGGCCACTAAAATTAACACAAATTTAGAATAAAATATACTAAATAGTGTAACCTAGGAAGTATGGTGGCAATGGTAGTAGAAATAAAATTAAAAGAAGCTGACAATCATGATTTGAAATGCAATAAATAATGATATAAAACAGAAGACAGTATAAGGATGATGTTAAATAATGCTCAAATCATATTTGTTATGTTAAAATAACATAAAAATAACTATTAAGAGTAAAATGAAAGATTAGCAAAATAGAATTACAGAAGGAGACCATTTAAACCTTTATTATATCTGATAATTGTAGTATACAAAACATAGAACAATATAAGAAAAAATCAACAAATTTAATATATTAAATTTATATATAAATATAGGAGCTCACATATATATAGGAGCTCACATTTTAAACAAAGAACATAGATTTTTTAGTATGTCCATAAAATATTAACAAAATTCATCAAGTATTTTGTCATAATGAAATTCATAAAGGATTAAAAATCTGGTTTAAAACTTTCCTCAGGGGGGCGGGTCAAAGCCCTCACCACCCCAAGGGACCCATCCCCGGCAGCCAACCTCCACAACTCAACTGCCACCATGCTCTAGGCTGCTCCCCACTTGCTTGGGCCAAGCCTCACACATGAGTGAAGTCCCACAGAACCCAGGTAATGAGGAACATTGTGACCTTGAACTCTAGGCTCAAGAACTCTACAGGACCCAGAGCCAAGATTCTTTGCCCGTTTCTCCCAGTCTCTGGCAACCCAGGGGTCACTTCCATAAGCCACCTCCTGCCAGCACCAGATAATCTCGTCATCGGCCACTGCCAGATCCCACGGCTGCTTCTTCCGGAAGGGAACATAATATGAAGCACAAAACTTTTAATGGCATAAAAATTAAATTAATAAACAACTCTGAAAATTTGGCTCAAAGAGAAAACATAACGGAAAATTATAAAATGCATAAAAGGCATAGAAAGGAGAATATACTGAACTGTCAAAGTCACTAAAAATGATAATTGAAGGAAAATATATTGCTCTAAATGCCTTTAATGTAGAAGAAACTAAGGCATGAAGGCATTTCTCACTTTAAAAAGACACAAAGGATGAAGCTTATGACTAGTGGAAGAAATGAAAAAATGTTAATTAACAAAACAAAGGGAAATAAATCTAAACTCGTTGAAACAAAAGAACTTTCATAGAACCTTTTCAGGAATAGGGGAAATACTGAAAGGTACATATAGAAATAAAAAAATAATCATGAAAAAATAAAAAATAAAATTTTATGGCAACAACAATGACAAACTTTCCAATATTGACCTCAAAAGAAGTTTGAAACTTTAATAAGCCTACTGTCACAGAATAATGATAGAAAGGTAACCAAAGTGTTATCCTTGAAAGAAGCTTCTGGCAGGACATAATGGCTATAACCAAGCTTTATGTAGTCTGTAAGATTAAATATTCCTATATCATTTAAGTTATTTGAAGCCATAGAAAACAACAAGCCACTTTCCAAATTATTCAGTGATGCCAATGATGGCTAGATGAGTTCCATTAGAGGACCACCCACCTTAACACTATCTTTCCACCTCCCAGATAAGCTCACCTAAACCCAAACTAAATCCTATCTGCGTATCTCCTACACAGCTGTGTTGACTAGGCACACCCCTAAATCTGAGGCGATAGCTCCAAGGTCTAATATAATGAAAAAGCAGAGGGATGCACTAAAGAGAACTCCCAAAACATAAAATATTGTTACTTTTCTAGATAATGATTTCTGAGTAATACTACTTAGGTTGTACACTTAAATGAGGGAAACAATCAAGAAGAGTCACAACAAGAATAGAAAACATATGAGAAGACTTCAAACGGAAATTGCTAGTCTGAGAAAAAAATAAATAAAAATATAATAGAAGGAATAAGTAGCAGAATGAAAGAAGCAGAGGACCAAATAAATATGCAAGAAGAAAAATCCATAAAGATATACAAAAATTAAAACTATTTAAAATAATTATAAGTGTGAGAAACATCAGAGATCTATGGAACAACCTGAATATAAAAAACACCAAAATTATAGGAGGCCCAGAAGGAGAGGAAATATGGATAGGAGAACAAATTTGAATAAGAAAAATTATAGCAAGAAAGTTCTTTAATCTGAAGGTAAAAAAAATGGTCCTCCAGGTCTAAGAATCACAGGGAGATAAAATTAGAATAAATTCAAACACAAAATCACCAGGACACATCATATTTTAATTGGAAAGAGTCAAAGATATACTGTCCTGAGAGGAGTAAGACCAAACACAAAAATCATATATAAAGAAAGCTCTGTAAGTATCACAGAAGTTGGGGCTGGACTGATAGCACAGCGAGTAAGGCAGTTTTCTTGCACGTGGCTAACCTGTTTCCCAGTATCCCATATGGTCCCCCGAGTGCTGTCACGAAAATGTAAATACATCCCCTACTCATGAACTGGGATGACTAACATTGTCAAAATGGCAATAATTCACAAAGCTTTATTCAGATTCAATGCAGTGCCCTTAAGAATATCCATGACATTATTCAAAGATATATATCAAACACTCCTTAAAGTTATATTAAACAACAACAGTCAACTAATAGCGAAAACAATCCTTGGGGGAAAGAGATGGGAAGTATCACATTCTCCAACTTCAAACTGAACTACAAAGCAGTAGTAATTAAAACAACATGGTACTGGAATAAAGACAGATTCACAGATCAATGGAACAGAGTCAAATATTCTGATTCTGCCTCTCAAATATATGATCACCTAATCTTTGATAAAGGAACAAGAATTGCGAAGTGGAGCAAGGAAATACTCTTCAACAAGTGGTACTGGGAAATCTGAGTAGCTACATGCAAAAAAAATGAACTCAGACCTTTTCTATTGCCAGGAACAAAAGTCAGATGAAATGAATTAAAGACCTTAATATAAGACCTGAATCCATAAGATGCATGGAGGAAAATACAGTTGGAACTCTCTATGACATTGAAGCTAAAGGTATCTTCAAAGATAAAACATCACTGACCAAGCAAGTGAAAGCAAAGATAAACAAATGGGACTACACTGAACTAAAATGTACACCTCAAAAGAAACAGTGACCAAGATACAAAGACAATCAATGGATTGGGAAAAGTATTTACTCATGATGCATCTGATTCAGGTTTAATATACAAGATATATAAGGCAGTGGTAGAAATTTACAAGAAACAAATTAAAAAAACAAAAAATTGGGAAGAAGAAATGAATAGAAACTTTCATAAACAAGAAATACAAATGGACAAAAGACACATGAAAAAATGCTCTGCATAGCTAATCATCAGGGAGATTCAAATTAAAAAAAATGAGATGTCATCTCATACCACAGAGACTGGCACACATCAAAAAGAACAAGTGCAACCAATACTGGCATAGATGCAGGGAGAAAGGGACTCTTCTTCATTGTCGGTGGGAATGTTGCCTTGTCCAGCATTTTTGGAAAACAATATAAGCATTCCTCAAAAAGTTAGAAATTGAGCTTCCATTGGACCCAGCAACACCACATCTGTGAATATACCCCAGAGCCCAAAAACTCACAACAGAAATGCTATCTGCACTTCTATGTCCATTGCGGCACTACTCACAAAAGCCAGAATCTGGAAACAATCTGAGTGACAAGAACAGATGACTGGTTAAAGAAACCATGGTACACTACACAGTGGAGTACTGTGTAAATGTTAGAAAAAATGAAGTTATGAAATTTGCTTATGAACAGATGAACATGGAAAATATCATGCTGAGTGAAATTATCCAGAAGGACAGGAATAGAGTTAGAATGATTGGACTCATTTATGGGACAATATGAGACCAATACCCATGGACAATAGAAACAAGGGCCAGGAGGATTGGTCCAAGATTGGAAACCTACCTAAATGCTGGGGGAGAAGTCAGTTAGGACAGAGAAGGGACTACCATGTCAAAGGTAGTTGTAAATGACCATTCTGGATATGAACTGTGTGCTGAAAACAGGTAAAGGAATAAACATGATAATCTCTCAGTACCTGTTTGCAAATCATAGTTCCCTGAAGGGGAAAAGAGAGACAGAGACAGAGAGAGACAGAACAGAGAGAGAAAGAAGGAAGTGCCTGTCATAAAAACAGGGGGGATGGAAACTGGTGACATTGGTGGTGTGAAGTGTACACTGATGCAGGAATGGGTGTTGGAACACTGTGACTGAAACCCGAACACGATCAGCTTGAAACTATGCATCTCATAGTGACTCAAAAACTAAAATTGAAAAAAGAACTTTTCATAATAATAATAGGATAGAAATCCTACAATTATAAACATGTGTAAATAATAGTGTAGAACCAAAGTACTTGAAGTAGCAACTGTCAGAATTGAAAAAAGAAATAAGTATTGATCAATAATACTTAGATATTTCAGTACATTTTAAATAATATATGGAGCAATTAAACATAAGATAAAAAGTCAACAGAATAATTGAGCAACACAAACCAACTATAAATTCCATCTACAGACAATTTTGCATAAAGAAAATCATTTTGGTTTTCTGAAGTTGACATAAAAAATTCTCCAAAATAGACTAAAAATATTAGGCTATAAAATAAATCTTAATAGATGTAAAAGAATTTTTTTTATTAGTGAAACACCATGAGATACAGTTATAGACTTACAAATTTTTGCGCTTGGGTTTCAGTTATACAATGATCAAGTACCCATCCCTCTACCAGTGCACATTTTCCACCACCACGGGTCCCAGCATCCCTCCCACACCCCATTCCCCCCATCCCACCCTGACTCTGTGGCAGGGCATTCCCTTTTGTTCTCTCTCTCTCTCCTCTTTGGTTTCTGTGGTTTGCAAGAGAAGCATTGAGAGGCAATCATGTTTGGTCTATAGTCTAGTTTCAGCATGCTTCTCCAATCCTGGGAGGATCCTCCAAACACCCTTTATTTGGTGCTCCCTTCTCTATCTGAGCTACCTTTTCCCCTAGCATGTGTGACTGGCCTCCAAGTCATGGAGCAAAATTCCAGGTACTAGTCTCGGCCACTCTTGGGCGTTAGTCTCTTATTTTGTTACTTTATGTTCCCCAGATGAATGCAATCTTTCTGTGTCTATCCTGCTTTTTCTGACTCATTTTGCCTAACATGATACTTTCCATGTAGTACTACTTGTATGTAAATTTCATGGCTTCATCTTTTCTAACAGCTGCATAGTACTCCATTGTGTAAATGTACCAAAGTTTCTTTAACCAGTCATCTGTTCTCAAGCACTCAGGTTTTTTCCAGATTCTGGCTATTGTAAAGAGTGCTGCAATGAACAAACAAGTGCAGATGTCACTTCGACTATACTTTTTTGCCTCTCTTGGATATATTCCCAGGAGTGGTATTGCTGGGTTAAATGGGAGATGAAATTCATACTGTTTTCCAAAAGGGTTGGACAAGTCGGCATTCCCACCAGCAGTGAAGGAGGGTCCCTTTCTCGCCACATCTGCACCAGCACCCGTTGCTTTTGCTATTTTTGACGTGGGTCAGTCTCTGTGGTGTGAAATGATATCTCATTGTTGTTTTTATCTGCATCTCCCTGATGATTAATGATGTAGAACATTTTCTCATGTGCCTTTTAGCCTTTTGAAATTCTTCTTTGTGAAAGTTTCTGTTCAATTCCTCGCCCCATTTTTTGATGGGGTTGGGTGTTTTCTTCTTGTGGAGTTCAACTAGTATCTTGTATATCCTTGATATCAACCCCTTGTCGGATGTGTATTGGGCGAATATCCTTTCCCATTCTGTAGACTGTATTTTGGTCACTGATTTTTTTTTGAGGTACAGACACTTCTTAGTTTAAGATAGTCCCATTTGTCTATCTCTGTTTTCACTTGCTTGGCCAGTGGCGTGACATCTTTGAATATACCATTGGCTTCAATATCATGGATGGTTTTGCCAACTTTGTCTCCAATGAACTTTATGGATTCCTGTCTAATGTTGAGGTCATTAATCCATTTTGATCTTACTTTTGTACATGGCCTTAGGTAGAGATCTGAAACCAGTTTTTTTGCATGGAGCCGTCCAGTTTTGTCAGCACAATTTGTTAAAGAGGCTTTCCCTGCTCCACTTCACTTTTCTTGCCCCCTTATCGAAGATTAGATGATCATATGCTTGGGGGGAGATGTCAATATATTCAACTCTGTTCCATTGGTCTACAGCTCTGCCTTTGTTCCAGTACCATGCTCTTTTAATTTTTACTGCTTTGTAGTAGAGCTTGAAGTTAGGGAGGTTGATTCCTCCCATTTTCTTCCCAAGAATTGCTTTAGCTATTCTTGGGGGCTTATTGTTCCATACAAATTTCAGAAGTGTTTGCTCCAGTTCTTTGAAGAATGTCATGGGTGTCCTTATAGGGATAGGGATAGTATTGAATTTGTACAGTGCTTTGGGGAAGTATTGCCATTTTGACAATGTTAATTCTCCCCATCCATGAGCAGAGGATATTTTTCCATTTCCTCGTGTCCTCTTTTATTTCCTGAAGTAGCATTTTTGTACAGGTCCTTTACTTCCTTAGTTAAGCTGATTCCTAAGTATTTGATTTTCTGGGGCACAATTGTGAATGGGATTATTTTCTTCATGTCACTTTCTTCTCTTTCACTATTTGCATAGAGGAAAGCCATGGATTTTTGGGTATTGATTTTATAGCCTGCCTCTGGTAAAAAAATTTTAATCAAAGTCAAAGTCACTGACATAACTTAGAAACTATTTTAAGATTAACATATAATTAGTATGAATCAAAGGAAATTTACACAACCTAAAAGAGTAAACTCATAAGACTATGTAAATGATATACTTGATATTAAAGAACAAAAATGATACCTTTAATATTAAGACTAAGAAAAGGTTGTCTATTTTCTCCTATTCTATTTTATATTATACTAAAGATTATTGTAAGAATTACCAGACAAGTCAAACAATATGATGAAAAGAAAGAAAAGCAACTACATTTCATATGACCTTGGCTCATAAAAGAATGCCAAAAAATAAAATAAATGTTGGCAAATAGTTCATTAAAATTTCAAAATATATGATAAATACATAAAAATAATTATTTCTAAACATCATCAATAGTCAATGTGGAAATAAAATTAGTTAGCAATTTTACTTCAGTATAGAAATAACATACACGAGTAATAACATGTCAGTTATAGTTATATATAGAAGCATTGTTGAAGTGAATGAATATGCTTATGAATGAAATTATCCCAAGTTCATAGATAAGAAGATTTATGTTAATAAAATAGAAACATCACTAAATTCATCTACAAATTCTATTCATTCTACTCATTCTTTTTTGTTGACCTTTTGTGCAGAAATTGACAAGTTGGTGTTAAAATTCATTGTGACTCACAACGGTAAAAAATATTTTAAATTGATGTTTGCAATATTCCATAAAGATGGTAGAAGCACAGGGATACTAGATTCTCCTCTTCCCAATATTTCCATAAAAATTGACAAATGAATTAAACCCCCAAAAGAAAAAGTCAGAGACTCACTCTCTCACAAATGAATTTTGGAAGAGAGCAGGATACTGCATAGATGTCTCCCCACCCCATGCCAAGCTTATTTTTTCTGGGTACCTCAGAGAGGTCCAGCATGTCTCTCTGCCTGCCCCAAAAGAACCCCGGCACCCGCAAATATCCAGAATCCAAATGCTGCCATGCTCACTGCCAACCTTCATAGGCTCGGCTCAAGACCCCATGCATGATAATGAGTCCCCTGAAAAACTCAGGTATGCAGGACTTGTGACTGAAACCTCCAGGTTTACACTGAGTCGGGAATGGGCCCCTCTTCTCATTTCCATGCCTTTCTGGTTTCCTGGCAGTCATGCCCATAAACTGCCCCTGGGTGCTACTTAATGCTCATGCTCTGGCCATGACCAGAGACTCACAAATGAATCTCAGAAGAGAGCAGCAAGCCACAGAGATGCCTCAAGACTCCCAAATCACCATCCAGTTCAAAAGCTTAATGCAGTTCTAGCATCCTATCTAAAATTTTAGAATTTCTGGAGACAGCTCACATTTTATGCCACTGATATACCAAGAGCAGCACACCTCACTTGATGAGGTGTGAGGTAGAAGACAACCAACTGATCTTGATTTAAAAAAATGATCTCTTATACAGAGGCTTAATGGCTCCAAGATAAGATATAAAAAATATTCACAAACTTTCCTCTAAAGAAAAATTTTTGGATCATTTTTAGTCACGGTCACAGTCACGGTCCTCCCGTTGCTCATCGATTTGCTCGAGCGGGCCCAGTAACATTGTGAGACTTGTTACTGTGTATGGCATATCGAATACGTCACGGGGAGCTTGCCAGGCTCTGCCATGCAGGCGAGATACTCTCGGTACCTTGCCGGGCTCTCCAAGAGGGGCGGAGGAATCGAACTTGGGTCGGCCATGTTGGCTGCGTGTAAGGCAAACGCCCTACCCACATAATAAGCAATGCAAAATAAATAATTTATTATCTGCCTGTTGGGTAGAATTGGGTGGTAGTAGTAGCACTGTAGCACTATCCTCCTGTTGGTCATCTATTTGCTCAAGCAGGCACCAGTAATGTCTCCATTGTGAGACTTGTTGTTAATGTTTTTGATATATTAAAGACGCCATGGGGAGCTTGCCAGGCTCTGAAGTGTGGGAGGGATACTCTCGGTAGCTTGCCAGGCTCTCCGAGATGAAGGGAGGAATCCAATCTGAGTCAGCCACGTGCAAGGCAAATGCCCTACCCACTGTGCAATCACTCCAGTCCTAGGTGGTAGTAGTAAAATTTGAAATAATGGTGGTGGGGAAGTGTAAAAGTGTTGGATTGGTGTTGAAATATTGAATGTAATCAATTGTTGTGAAAAACTTTATAAAAATTTAAAAATTAAAGAAAAATAAAAAGGAGTAGTGCCTACATAGGGAAAGACAGTGTGAAATATAACAACAGTGATACCTGAAATCAGGACATTGTGATTTGTGATAGAGAGTGAGACTACAAGTTGGAGCTAGGTCAGATGCAAAACAGAGAGGATGTCTTCTGGGGAACACTGAAATATTAAGTTCTTGAGATTCCATGGACTTGTGTTAGAAGAGAAAATAGTTGCTTACATATATAGACACCTTGGTCAGTCTGGGGAATAAAAACTTTGCTTATGACTCAAAAGTCCAAGTAGCTAGAGTTCAAGCCTGGGGATGTATATTGTGGATCTTCTTGGGAACTGATAAAGCACAACTGGTGACATCTTTGAATCTGGCTTCAGTGTATGTAGAACATCTAGTCTATCCACTCTTCCTCCATCACTGAGACTGTGTTCATCCATAGTTTTTCATGCCTTAAGCAGAACCTAGAACACCTAACACTTAATAATGACACCTATAGATTTGACACTTAATCTTACTATATTTGCCTATAAATGCTATTGAGTCTACAGAGTGACTAAAGTATAAGCCCATAGCTCTTATGGCACTGTTTTCTTGTCTTAGTTCTTCTGAAGGACTGTGCAGAAGAATAGAAAGATCAGTACTATATCATATTTGAGGGATAATTTATCACCAAAAGAATCTGTCACAACTCAGGCTGAGAAACAAATTTAATAGCAACAGGAAGTTGCAGATCTTGCTTCCACAATAAGCTTGGACACTATTAAATCCATGGAATGTTCCAACAGCAAGTTCTCAATTCTTTGCTGATTTAGTGTCTCTCTGTGTTAGCACGAACTCTCTAATCAATAGGTACAGAATTGTTAGTATATAAAGAATCAGATACAATAGTATCATGGGTATATGTTCTCAGATTATATCTTGTGATCTAAATATGTGATGTAAGGTTTATAAATCAATTGTTAAAATGTAATATTAAAAATTGTTGAACAATAAAACAGAATGATTTGCCATTATTGATGGAACAAAACTCCAGATAAAAGTTCATACACAAATGGGACTGAATAGACTTCTTGAAGTATGTAAAACAACTGTAACAATTTTTTTAAAATAAGAAAAACTATAGATAAGAAAAATAGAATATGGACATTTTTGTACAATCTAATAATTTGAGTTTCCATATTTCCCAGCAATTCCACTTTTTGGAATCTATCTCAAGGGCTCACAAACTATTCAGGAAAGACATTTGCATACCTATTCCCAAAGCAGCACTGTTCACGATAGCCAAATTCTGAAAATAACTCAAATGATTAAAAACACATGCCTAAACTAAAATGCTAGGGTACATGTACACAATGAAATACTACTTGTTTATAAGAAAAGATGAAATCATGCACTTTGCTGTTTCATGGATGAGTCTGTATTACACCGTATTGAATGAAGTATCAATGCTTAACTTGAAGAAGAGAGACAGATGGTATGGAATGATTTCTTTCATGTATGGGATATAAAAAAACATAGTAAAGAAATAATAAATGCTCCAAGGCAACACTATCTAAAAAGAAATAATAAATGCTCCAAGGCAACACTATCTAATTACAGGTCAACCGAAATGGGCTTATTACATGTGAGGGACTGTCTGAAAGACAATGGTCACTGTCCATGGTAAAGGGAATTTAGCAGTCTGATGGAGGCTATAGTGTTGGTACATAGTATTCATAAAATTATACCAGTAACAGTAACACAAATTACACTGCTTAATTTTTTAAAGGTAAAGACGTAGCCAGGATATCTTACATTGTAAAATTATGCTAACTCAGTTTAAAGCTTTTCATCATTTTTATCATTTTTAAATAAAATAATTAAAAAACTTATACCTAACTTATAAGTTATAACTTATACTGGGCTCTCGGAGAGTCTGGCAAGCTACCGAGAGTATCCCACCGGCACAGCAGAGCCTGCCATGCTACCCGTGGTGTACTCAATATGTCAAAAACAGTAACAATGACTATCCTCATTCCCTTGACCCTGAAAGGGCCCTCAATATGCCATCGGGCTACACTAGCATGTGACAGGGACAAATAGAGATGTTACTGGGGTCCACTCGAGCAAATCAATGAGCAACAGGATACAGAGATACCTAAAAAAGGTGAAATCATGGAGTTTGGCATGATGTAGATGAGACATACTATGCTTAGTGAGTCCGTCAGAAGTAAATGGATATGTTCAGAATGATGTGTCTCATAGGTGGATGCAATGGATGCAAGTAAACGTGTTAAGAGAATAACAAGTGGTTAATGGCAATAGAAAAATTGACTTACTAAGGGCATGGGCAAGGGGTTAATAGTAGTGCACACTGATGAAGTAAGTGGTGGATGATGTGATGGAGAATGTGATATTGGAACATTGAGTGCATTAGACCCTTTATGAATAGGTGCCTGTAATTTTTTTTAAAAAATGAAAGTTAGTACCCATATTCGACAACCACTACTATGTAAGCTTATCCATCAGCCTGGCTTTACAGACTCACAATTAAATATTGAAAGAAATTAACAACCTGCAAAAATCCACAGGTACACTGCTTTCAGGACAAAACCTCTGGGGTGACCTTGGGTAAGAGTGGGCCAAGTTCATTATCTGCTGATGTCAAGCAGCCACACTTCACAGTTGCCGACATGACAATGGCCCAATTCCACTGCCTGAAGACTAAACACTGCAGACAGTGGCCAAAATGCCTAAACTTTCAGTCTGAGATCTCTGGGATCTTCCTGGAGTGGGTGTCAGAAGCCTCTTCAAATATCCTGGTACTTCTGGAATCCCCGGCAGCCACATCCACATCACTTCCATGTAAACTCAAAGCTTTGTTATATACTCTAAAGTTTCTGGAGCCATGTGCAGTGTGACATCTCCCAAGTCTACAATATGGCATTCCAGTTGGAGCACACCAAATTAGATGGGAATAGTAACTGAATCCAGCTATGTTCAATAAATGATAACACAGAAAACTAAACTAGCGCAAAGAAAAACTTAGTAAGCTCTCAGACAAGGACTTAATTGCCCAATGGTGAATTGTAACAATTTTCACAAATTTTCTTTTACTGAAGTATTTTTTTGATCATCCCATTAGCCATCAGCTATAATGATCACAATCACTATCACAATCATCTGGTTGTTCATCGATTGCCTCGAGCAGGCCCCAGTAACGTCTCCTTTGTCCTAGTCCTGATTTAAAAAAGTGCCATATTCAAGGCTCTTTCAGGGGTAGGAGAATGAGACCCATCATTGTTACTGGTATTTTGCATATTGGTTACTCCACAGGGAGTTTGCCAGACTCTGCCATGTGGGCAGGTTACATTCAGCAGCCTATCAGATTGTCCAAAGTAAGAATGAGATAATAAGATGTCACATTCGTGGCCATTGTATATCAAAATATCCAAAATATATTAATAGTAAATAGAAGACATACGGATAGCCAATAGGTGCCTGAAACACCCTCAACATCACTAATCATCACTGAAATATAAAATGGGATCCGAGTGAGATATTAGCAATGCCTCTTGAAATGGCTATCATTAAAAACACAAGAAATAACAAGTTTGGGGGGTGGTCAGAGAGGTAGCTTAATTCATTTGAGTACATGCTGGGGAATTGGGTCAGATTCTCAACTCTACATTCCTGGTACTTCTCAAATACTCTCCAATCGCTGCCTGTAGAAACTCTTTAGCACTAATATAGGAATAAATCCTTATCACCACTAGTTGTGGCTCCCAAACCAAAATATCAAAATTATTAATAATGAATTTAGTGAGAATGTACAGAAAAGGAGTCCTTGTACATTTTTGGTAAGAATGAAAATTTGTATAGCCATTAAAGAAATAAATAGGAAAGTTCCTTAAAAATAAAAATAATATAATGTTATAATTTTACCCCTTTTGGTAACCAAAAGTAAAGAGAACATGGTATTCAATAAATATCTATTCTACAACATTCATTTCAACACTACAGAAGCAAATATAATATAGAAAAAACGAAATTTTGAAAAAATGAAATCTTGTAAAGTGAAACAGTTTAGGGAGAGACAAATACTTCACAGTATCATTTATTTGGAGGTGGGGAATGGAGGCACACTCAATGGTGCTCAGGGATTATTCCTGCCTCTGAAATCAGAAATCACTCCTGTGGACTCAGGGAAATATTGAGATGCCAGGAATCATACCCAGTTTGGCAGCGTGCAAGGCTACCACTGTGTACCCTACTGCTCTGACCCCAATATCACTTATTTGTAGAATCTAAAAAAAATGGAAGACTTAACAGAAATATAGAGTAGAATGCATGTGCCAAGAGATAGGGAGATAGGGAGTAAGCATAGATTTACCATACACTCTAAAAAATTCATTTTTAGGTATATATCCAAGAGGTTTGATAATATATGTTAGCAGAAAAACATGCAGTTATATTTATGACAGTTTTGTATCCATCAACTAATGAATAGATTAACAAAATCCATTTAATATAATATTAATTTATACAGAAAATAACTGAGATATTAATACATGATACAAAATGGATGAAACTCAAAAACGTTATGTACAATTTAAAGTTAAAATTTTATGGTATGTGAGTTATATTTAAATAAGATAATACAATGTACAGTTCAAGTCAAGAGAAATCTAGGGCACTGAACATTATAATCTTGAGCCAATATGAGAAACACTGGATAGCTTGACTTTTTAAAATACAAAATAGGCATACTTGATTATCTAAATGTTGAGCATTTTTATCTAATTAATTACATCCCATACAAAATTATAATAAGGAAAATTCATAAAAAACAAAGATAGAGATCAGAGAGATAGCATAGAATTAAGTGCTTGTCAGACATGCAACTTGCCTAAGATTAGTTCCAGACATTGTATATGGCTTTTCAGCACTGCCACTAGTGACCTTTAAGCTCAGAGCCAGAAGCACACCATGAGCAATGCTAGAAGTTACCCAAAAACCAGAGGAAAAAGCAAAGAACAAAAAAAATAAAAACAAACTGATTAACTTAAAAGTCAGGAAATGCAAATTAAAATGATAATGCGATAAGACTTTAAATTTATCATGCTGACAAAGTTCAAAGACTAATAATAATACCCATATATTTCTAGCAAAGTATTGGGGCTGGAGAGACACTAAGATTGTAGGGTTCTTGCTTTGCAAGCAACTGATCTGGGTTTAATCCCTACCACACCATATGGTTCCCTGAACCTGCCCCAGAGTGATCCCTGAGTGCAGAACCAGGAGTAAACCCTGAGCACTTGCCTGTTCTGACCACCAAAAAATAACAGAAAAGGAGAAATGTAAAGTGTTCAATCCATTTTGTAAAACAATCTGGAATAATCTACTGCAGTAAACATTCATTAAGTCAGCAGTCCCAGTACTGTAGCTTATTCCATTTTAATAGTATCATAAATATAACTTTATTTATTATAGCATTGCTCATATTTATTTAACAACTAGAGAATTCTTTCTAATGTCAGAAATGATGAAATTTATATATTCCATAATTTAGAATTAAAACCCATGTATTGTTGCTGTTTGAATACCTAAAAGATATTTCCCCCAAAATTCCTTGACTTAGAAACATAAATGCATAATAGTATGTATAATATAATCCTCTTATATAATGACAACATATTGTCAGTATATGAATATGAGAAAATACTGAAAAGATATAGCCTAAGAACAACATGATTCCTTGATGGAAAGGTAAAAAGAAAGGACAGCCAAGATAAAAGAAAAAAAATAAGTTGTAATATTTTGTATACATGATAACTTCTATATAGTTACTATGTTATATCCATAATAATTATAGTATCATAAAAGTATATGAATATTTTCACAAATCAAATTAAATGTGACTTTTTGAATCAATTCAGGTAAAAAGAAAATCTTGACTCTAAAAGTTTGTTAAAAAAATTTTATTAAAATGTTTAAATATGCTCCCTTGTTTTATTAAAAATTCAACTTCATGGTCTTTGGAAAATAGCTGCAAGAGTTAGTTAAGAGTTTACGTACTATAAACAGTTTGAGTTCAAATCCAAACACTGCTCTGTTATTAGTCTGTGACCATAATTGAATTACTTAGCCTCTCTATACCTTAGTTTCCATCTATAAAGCAAGAAAGATAAAAGTACATAAATAAAATTATTTTGAAGATAAAATAAGAAATCATACCAAAAATGCTGAGAAAAAAATGTGCAAAGAACATTGTGGTTGCTTTATTCACATTAAGAACAACATAAGTGGAGCTGGAGTGATAGCACAGTGGGTAGGGTGTTTGCCTTGCACGCTGCTGACCGGGCTTCTATTCCCAGCATCCTATATGGTCCCCTGAGCACCGCCAGGGGTGATTCCTGAGTGCAGAGCCAGGAGTAACCCCTGTGTATCGCCGGGTGTGACCCAAAAAGCAAAATAAATAAATAAATAAAAATAAAGAATTTACCTTCTAAAAACAAAGAAAGAAAACATAAGTTACTTTGTGGAAAGGTAGAAAGAAGTAAAAGACAGAGCCACTTAAACATCATCTGTTGTATTCTTTGTTATATTGGTTGATAGGAGAACCAAGAGACAGAATCAGAAGACCTGACTATTAATTTGGACAAATAACCTATTCTTCATGGGTGGATTAAGAGTGAAATAAAACAAAATGTGAAATGTGCTTCATTATGTAAGTATGAAATATGATAAATTCTTTATAAAATAATTATTTTACTTCCTAGTAGAGTTTATTTAAAAATAAATAGGGCATTGTGATTTAAAATACTGTTAATGATAGGATTTTTTATTGAATCACCAGGAAATACAGTTACGAAGTTGTTCATGATCGAGTCTCAGTCATACAGTGTTCAAACACCCATCCCAGCACTAGTGCACATATCCCACCAAGAATGTTCCCAGTTTCCCTCCTGCCTGCTTGCCCCTGCCCTGGCCCATAGCCTGCCTCCATGGGAATTTTCCTCTCTCTCTCTTTCTCTCTTATCTTTTGTTCAGGCACTGTGGTTTGCAATACTGTTACTGAAAGGGTATCAGATATATATATATATACATATATATAAATTTTCATATATATATTATGTGTGTATCACTTTACTCCTTTCAGCACACGGTTTGTGTCCAGAGTGATCATTTCCAACTATCATTGTCATAGTGGTCCCTTCTCTGTCCTAAATGCACTCCTCCTCAGCTTTGTGGCAAGCTTTCTACAGTGAAGCAGTCCTCCTGGCCCTGGTTTCTACTGTCCTTGGATATTATTCACATACTAAGTTTTTCACGTATCCAACAAGATGCAGTCATTCTGTTTGGCCCTCTCCCTCTGAATGATTTCACTCAGCATGATACTTTCCATATCCATCCATGTATAAGCAAATTTCATTGCTTCACTAGAAACTATTTTAAAAAAAACCCTAGAAATTGAACTTCCATATGACCCAAGCAAAATAATCCCAAGTATCAAGCAAAATAAACCCGAGCAGAACCATATGACTCAGCAGTACTACTCCTGGGAATATGACTAGTGGTCCAAGAACACAGTGCAGAAAAGTCATCTGCACTCCTATGTTCCTAGCACCACTCTTCACGATGGCCAGAATCTGGATTGATAGGGTTTTATGCATAATAAATTCCAACACCACACCCTTCACAAAAGTGTCCTCACACGTATCACTCCTTTTTCCTTCTGCTATGTTTGGCTCAGTTTTATAGAACAGTTCTCAGGCTCTACTGACTGCTTAATTTTATTCCTTTAATATGTATCTTTATATACCACATATGAGAGATCATTCTGTGTATCTTACTAACTTCACTCAACCTGAGAGTTTCCACCTCCACACTCATG
Source organism: Sorex fumeus (assembly GCF_029834395.1). NCBI lineage: Eukaryota > Metazoa > Chordata > Mammalia > Eulipotyphla > Soricidae > Sorex > Sorex fumeus. The sequence goes on from NW_026606115.1 coordinate 11,916,306, forward strand.
TGGCAGCAAATTTTATGATTTCGACACTTCTTGTAGCTGAATAATATTTCACTGTGTATATATGACAATTTCTTTATCAGTTCTTCTGTTTTTAGAGACCTAGGATTTTACCACATTTGTTTATAATAATGTTGCTCTGAACATAGAGGAATAAATGTCTTTTCAAAATAGTGTTTTGTGGTATTTTAAGCAGATGCCAAGTAAAATTTCTGGGTCATATGGAGGCACAATTCTTATTTTCTGAGATGTGTCCATATCATACTGGTTTTCAAAAGTGGATAAGAGTTCCTTTTTTCCTCTGAAGCATGACAACTCTGGTTGGTTTTGTTCCTTTTTATGTGTGCTAGTCTCACTGATTTGAGATGATATCACAATGTTCTTGTGGTTTAATTTAAAAAGCAGAAACAACCCAATTGGATTAAAGCAAATTAGGAAAAAATCTTTCGTGGTGCAAAAAAATGAAAGCAATTGCTGAAGCAAAAATTTCTCCTACTGAATGGGAGAAAATGTTTGCACACCATATAGTTGACAGAAGATTAATTTCCAACATATATAAAGTACTCGCAAAAAAAGGAATAAACAACAAAACGGTGATAAAAGCTAAGAAGGAACTTTTCCAAAGAGATCATACAAATGACACCAGGCATATGAAAATACTCATCATTACTGATAATCATAAAATGTAAATCAAAATAACTTTAAGATACCACCTCATACCAGAGAGGGGTTTTTATGATAAAACTCCCAATATGAGCAGAGGTGTGGAGGAAAAATGAACACTCATTCATTGTTGGAAGTGTAAATTTATTTATTCTATGTAAAAAGAATTATGAATATTTCTCAACAGTTTAAAAGCATCTACCTTATTTTGTCCAGAAATTCCACTCCTAGGAATCTATCCCAAGAGGAAAAACATTAATTCCCAAATATATCTGCAAACATATGTTCATTGAAAGGCTTTTTACAGTATCACATGTAAACAATTCATGTGATCCATAACAGATGACTGGGAAAGAAGTTGTGGCATATACATGAGAATTTTTAGTAATATTTTATATGTATTTATATTTCATATTATTTTATTATTTATTTCAAAGACAATGTTAATGAGAAACAGTCTTGTTCCTTAAGTTCCATTCAATCTCATCGGAACGACCATCTCCGAATGCAACAGTTATATATACCTAGGTCGAGAAGTCAACATGACGAATGACCTGGCACCTGAGTTACTCAGGAGGAAGAGAGCGACTTGGAACACCTTCAGGAGCATTGAAGAAATAACTAAGAGGACGAAGAACCTCCAGCTCCAAGCACATCTGTTCAATTCCATTGTTCTTTCTGCATTAACATATGCCTCAGAAAGCTGGTCCCTATGAAAACAGGATGAGAACGCTATTCAGATTTCTCAAAGAGGAATCAAAGGAGCTATGTCACGGGTATCGAAATAGGGATCGCATTGAATTTGTACAGTGCTTGGGGAAGTATTGCCATTGTCACAATGTTAATTCTCTCCATCCATGAACAGGGGATATTTTTCCATTTCCTCATGTCTTCTTTTATTTCCTGAAGTAGTGTTTTGTAGGTTTCTTTGTACAGGTCATTTGCTTCCTTAGTTAGGCTGATTCATAGGTACTTGATTTTCTGTGGCACAATTGTGAATGGGCTTGTTTTCTTCATGTCACTTTCTTCACTTTCACTATTTACATATAGGAAAGCCATGGACTTTTTGGTACAGATTTTATAGCCTGTAACTTTACTATACAAGTCTATTGTTTCTAGGAGTTTCTTGGTGGGGGTTTTAGGGTTCTGTAAGTATAGTATCATATCATCTGCAAATAGTGAGAGCTTGATGTCTTCCATCCCTACCTGGATGCCCTTAATATCTTTTTCTTGCCTAATCGCTATTGCAAGTACTTCCAGTACTATATTGGACAGTAGTGGAGAGAGTGGGCATCCTTGACCCTGATCTTAGGAGGAAGTCTCTCAGTTTTTCCCCACTCAGGATGATGCTTACTGTAGGCTTGAGGTAGATGGTTTTAACTATATTGAGGAAAGTCCCCTCTATCCCCATTTTGGTGAGGGTTTTCATCATAAACGGGTGCTGGATCTTGTCAAATGCTTTCTCTGCATCTATTGATATGACTATATAATTTTTATATTTTCTTTTGTTGCTATGATGGATTATGTTGATTGATTTCCGAGTGTTAAAACAGCCTTGCATTCCCGGGATGAATTCCACATGGTCGTGGTGTATGATCTTTTTGATGAGTAGTTGAATTCTATTTGCTAGTATTTTGTTGAGAATCTTCGCATCCTTGTTCATCAGGGATATCTGCCTGTAGTTTTCTTTTCTTGTGGTGTCTTTGTTTTCTTTTGGTATTAGAGAGATATGGGCTTTTTAGAAACTGTTTGGGAGAGTTTCTGATTTTTTAATTTCTTGGAAAAGCTTGAGAAGAACTGGAAATAGGTCCTCTTTAAATGTTTGGGAACATTCGCTAGAGAATCCATCTGGACCTGGGCTTTTGTTTTTGGGAGGACTTTTGATTACAGTTTCAATTTCCTTGATGTTAATAGGTCTATTCAGATACTCTATATCTTCTTGAGAAAATAGGAGGAATCAACCTCCCTAACTTCAAGCTCTACTACAAAGCAGTAATAATTAAAACAGCATGGTACTGGAAGAAAGGCAAAGCTGTAGACCAATGGAACAGGGTTGAATATACTGATATTTCCCCCCAAGCATATGATCATCTAATCTTCGATAAGAGGGCAAGAAAAGTGAAGTGGAGCAGGGAAAGACTCTTTAACAAATTGTGCTGGCAAAACTGGACAGCTACATGCAAAAAAAGTGGCTCAGATCTCTGCCTAACGCCATGTATAAAAGTAAGATCAAAATGGATTAAAGACCTCAACATCAGACTGGAATCCATAAGGTACATTGAAGACAAGGTTGGCAAAACCCTGCTTGATATTGTAGTTAATGGTATCTTCAATGATGTCACGCCACTGTCCAAGCAAGTGAAAACAGAGATAGACAAATGGGACTATCTTAAACTAAGAAGCTTCTGCACCTCAAAAGAAACAGTGACCAAAATACAAAGACAGTCTACAGAATGGAAAAGGATATTCACCGAATACACATCGACAAGGGGTTCATATCAAGGATATACAAGGTACTGGTTGAACTCCACAAGAAGAAAACACCCAACCCCATCAAAAAATGGGGTGAGGCAATGAACAGAAATTTTCTCAAAGAAAAATCCGAATCGCTAAAAGGCACATGAGAAATCACTCCACATCATTAATCATCAGGGAGGTGCAGATCAAAACAACAATGAGATATCATTTCACACCACAGAGACTGGCCCACATCCAAAAAAACAAAAGTAACTGGTGTTGGCACAGATGTGTTGAGAAAGGGACCCTCCTTCACTGCTAGTGTGAATGCCAACTGGTTCACCCCTTTTGGAAAACAGTATGGACGATTCTCAAAAAATTACAAATTGAGCTCCCATTTGAGCCAGCAATACCACTCCTGAGAATATATTCCAGAGAGGCAAAAAAGTATAGTCGAAGTGACATCTGCACTTGTTTGTTCATTGCAGCACTCTTTACAATAGCCAGAACCTGGAAAAAACCTTAGTGCCCGTTAACAGATGGCTGGTTAAAGAAACTTTGGTACATTTACATAATGGACTACTATGTAGCTGTTAGAAAAGATGAAGCCATGAAATTTACATACAAGTGGTACTACATGGAAAGTATCATGTTAAGCAAAATGAGTCAGAAAAAGCAGGATAGACACAGAAAGATTGCATTCATCTGGGGAACATAAAGTAACAAAATAGGAGACTAACGCCCAAGAGTGGCCGAGACTAGTACCAGAAATTTTGCTCCATGACTTGGAGGCCAGTCACACATGCTAGGGGAAAAGGTAGCTCAGATAGAGAAGGGAGCACCAAATAAAGGGTGTTTGGAGGATCCTCCCAGGATGGGAGAAGCATACTAAAAGTAGACTATATGATTGCCACTCAATGCCTCTCTTGCAAACCTCAGCACCTAAAAGGAGAGAGAGAGAACAAAATGTTATGCCCTGCCACAGAGGCAGAATGGGATGGGGTGGATGGGGGGTGGGAGGGATACCGGGACACGTGGTGGTGGAAAATGTGCACTGGTAGAGGGATGGGTACTTGATCATTGTATAACTGAAACTCAAGTACAAAAATTTGTAAGTCTGTAACTGTACCTCATGGTGTTTCACTAATAAAAATATTATACTTAAAAAATAAATAAATAAAACTTAGAGCCTCAAATTACTCCTGGGAACTGGAATTTTTATGGACATTCAATAGCATTAAATTGACAAATAGAAGTCTGTGCTACTTTACTAAAATATTCCCTGAGAATAGTTTTAAAATAAAATGAAATTTTGAAAATTAAAAAAAAGAGAGAGCTATGCTTGGAGTATCACCCTTCACTCAAATGAGAGATAGAATGCGGAGTTCCGACCTCCGTCAATGTTTAAGAATCAGGAATGCTGTCTCATTTGCCAAGGCATTGAAAATCAGATGGGCTGGACATGTAATGAGACTTAGAAACAACATCTGGACTAGAGCAGTCACAGACTGGATTCCATGGGACGTCAAAAGATCGCGTGGATACCCACCTACCAAATGGTCAGACTTCTTCGTCAAGACCCTGAATGATCGGTTTGAGGCTCTTCATGTTCCTAGAACAAGCAGATGCCATTGGGCTACACTAGCACGCAACAGGGATGAATGGAGACTTTACTGGTGCCCGCTTGAGCAAATAGATGAGTAATGGGGTAGCAAGTGAACAAGTGATCAAGTATTTTATATCTTAGTAGATGAAAAAAAGAGGTGAAGTCTTTTGCTATAACTGGAAAGGGTCATGCTAAGCAAAATAAGCCTGAATAAGACATAAATACCAGATAATTCCATTTATGTGGTATACAGAGAAATAAAGCTAGGGAGTAGACAAGGCTCAACAAAAGCAAACCCTGAACTCTGACTTCTGAATTGGAGCGACAAAGTCTGTACTGATCTGGAAAAGTACATAAACAATAATACTTACACAATGTGGAAATATATTGGCACTTGGATAGTGGATGTGGGGTGGCAACACTGTACTTTGAAACATATATTTACACTCTTGTAAACTCATTCAATCTCGATAAAAGTTTTAAATAAAACATTATTATATTACAAGATTATTTGTAATGCAGAGCACTGAATCTAAGTTGAGACTAGAGATACATATGCACTCTTTCTTTGAATAAAAAGTTAAAATGACTTAACGTTAGGTATATAATTAGTTCTCGGAGAGCCCGGCAAGCTACCGAGAGTATTCGATATGCCAGACACAGTAACAACAAAGTCTCCAATGGAGACGTTACTGGGCCCGCTCGAGGCCTTTATATAATTAGTGAAAATCCTATGTCTATTTTAGTCTGATGAATGATTTTTAAATTTATTGGTAAGATGATCTCTGGGAAGCGTTCAACATAAGAGAAGGAACACATGGAGGGTGCGGGATCCCGGAGGAAAAAAAAAAAAGAAAAAACAGGTTCAAAAAAGAGCCGAGATCACCGGCAAGTTCCAGATGGAGTAGGCGCCGCATCCCGCCTCCCCCAGATGGAACCCCGGTGACCAGAAGCCTCTACAAACACAGCTCGAGTATGCGGGAACGAGGACTTTTTCTCAAATCTGCCGGATTACACCTCCCAGGTAACCTCTGATTCCGGAAGTCACGCCCACAGCCCGCCCCCCAGCGCCATCTTTGAAGCGTTCAGCATAAGAGAAGGAACACAACACATGGAGGGTGTGGGATCCCGGAGGAAAAAAAAAAAAGAAAAAACAGGTTCCAAAAAGAGCCGAGATCACCGGCAAGTTCCAGATGGAGTAGGCGCCGCATCCCGCCTCCCCCAGATGGAACCCCGGTGACCAGAAGCCTCTACAAACACAGCTCGAGTATGCGGGAACGAGGACTTTTTCTCAAAACTGCGCGGCCGCTTACGTGGCTGCGCGACATCTCTCTATATACAAAGTGATCAATGAGAAGTAAACCACCCAATCTTTCTCCCTGAAAATCAGAGTTAAGTTTGGAGCACGGCCACAGCCCCAGAAACACAAGGACTTAATGCAGAACCCAGCAGCTTAGAGCAGAAAAGTGAACGGACGATGAGTTAACCCAGGCCATCATCTCTGCCCAGAGGGGAAAGGGTGTTGCCCCATTCGCCCTCTCTTCTCTGGAAAGAAGGATGGCGGCCGCATGGGAGCCTTGTGGACAGCAGGTATGAGCCGGGGGTGTGGGGGCGACTAAAACCTCATGGGAAGGGGGGCGTTCCGGTCCGTCCTTCACGCCCTACCGAGGTCACCAGTTGCCCCCCACGAGCGGCTCTCCAGCACGGCCACAGTCCCAGAAGCACAAGGACTTAATGCAGAACCCAGCAGCTTGGAGCAGAAAAGTGAACGGACTATGCGTTGATCCAGCCCATCAAGTCTGCCGGAGGGGAAAGGGTGTTGCCCCATTCGCCCTCTCCTCTCTGGAAAGAAAGATGGCGGCCACTTGGGAGCCTTGTGGACAACAGGTATGAGCCGGGAGTGTGGGGGCGACTAAAACCTCATGGGAAGGGGGGCGTTCCGGTCCGTCCTTCACGCCCTACCGAGGTCACCAGTTGCCCCCCACGAGCGGCTCTCCAGCACGGCCACAGCCCCAGAAGCACAAGGGCTTAATGCAGAACCCAGCAGCTTGGAGCAGAAAAGTGAAAGGACTATGCGTTAATCCAGGCAATCATTTCTGCCCAGAGGGGAAAGGGTGTTGCTCCCTTCCGCCCTCCTCCCTCTGGAAAGAAAGATGGCGGCCACATGGGAGCCTTGTGGACAGCAGGTATGAGCCGGGGGAGTGGGGGCGACTAAAACCTCATGGGTCGGGGGGCGTTCCGGTCCGTCCTTCACGCCCTACCGAGGTCACCAGTCACCCCCCGCGAGCGGCTCTCCAGCACGGCCATGGCCCCAGAAGCACAAGGACTTAATGCAGAACCCAGCAGCTTGGAGCAGAAAAGTGAACGGACTATGCGTTGATCCAGCCCATCAAGTCTGCTGGAGGGGAAAGGGTGTTGCCCCATTCGCCCTCTCCTCTCTGGAAAGAAAGATGGCGGCCACATGGAAGCCTTGTGGACAGCAGGTATGAGCCGGGAGTGTGGGGGTGACTAAAACCTCATGGGAAGGGGGGCGTTTCGCTCCGCCCTTCACGCCCTACCGAGGCCACCGGTTGCCCCCCGCGAGCGGCTCTCCAGCACGGCCACGACTCCAGAACACAGAAACCAATTTCTTAACTATCTGACTTTCAGTAGAAATACTTCCAGGGTCAATAGGTAAAATAGCAGAAATCCAAAACCAACATTTAATTCTTGAACCCAGCTGTAGAAAGCAAATCACTTCACAATGCTTTTTCAGCATGTCTGATTTGGGGGGGTGGGGGTAAACTCTAAATAATAGTGGTGAATCTTATTGAAACAATGAATCTAATCAAAGCAGATAGAGTGTTAACTGGAGTTCATCTGCCTCACAGGGACGGGGAGGGGTGAGGGGTGGGGTTTTATTGGGGTTCTTCAGGGTGAAAAATAAGTATTGGTGAAGGGAAATGTGTTTGATATTTGCATGACTGAGACATAAACCTGAAAGCTTTGTAACCTTTCCCACAGTGATTCAATAAATAAATTAAAAAAAAAAGATGATCTCTGTATTAGTTGGAAGTTAGACACATAGCAAAGCTTCATATTGGACTTAACTACCAAATTTTTTCTAAGTTACAGCAAATGCCACAATGCTATTAATTGGGAAAAAATGCATTTTCAAGATCTATTGATTTAAAACTAAATTGAAGTCACTTAGAATCCTGCTCCTTTTCATAAAATTAAGGATATAGAGAAGTACTTTTACCTAAGTTGGGAGAAAAGTTGGTTTTACTAGTCAATGATCATGTTTATGATGAATTTTAATTGTACCTGAAATATATTTGCTAATTTAAATGGTATATTTGTTCAATCTATTAAAGCATATTGCTAAGCAAAAATATGTCAGAAATATGTTTGAGATTTACTCAAAACATGTGCTTCCCTTCCAATGCTGATATTCCATAGATATTTGACATTGGGAATATAATAAATATGTCCATAGGATTTTTATCCTAAAAGTGGTCTAATAGAATTTTGTTTGGTTATTGGAAGATTAGTATTATTCTGCACATAAAAGTTGCTAGTCCAATATCTTCATCTTTTTAAAAATTTAGTAAAATATATTTCAATACTTTATTTAAAATTCTAGGGCTGGAGCGATAACCCAGTGGTAGGGTGTTTGCCTTGCATGCAGCCGTCCTGGTTGACCCCAGTTCGATTCCTCTGCCCCTCTCGGAGAGCCTGACAAGCTACCGAGAGTATCTCGCCCGCACGGCGAAGCCTGGCAAGCTCCCTGTGATGTATTAGATATGCCAAACACAGTAACAAAAAGTGTCACAATGGAGACGTTACTGGGCCCACTTGAGAAAATCGATGAACAATGGGAGGACAGTGCTACAGTGCAATTAAAAATTCTGTAGTTGAGGAAGCAGACTCAGGAGAATCAGCTCACTATTTTTCATCATAATTATGAAAACTTACTAACATTGAGTTAAAAATCTCAGATAATGAATACATTGAGTGACTAGTCATCATTTTATATAGAGGGGTCAAATAGCTTCTTGATGATAAGTCTCAAAAGCACAAAATGTAAAATTTTGACAATGAAGTGGTGCTATTTTGATAGCAGCTCCGGTGATATTACATTGTACAATTACTTTGTAGTAACTATTATTTTTCTTAGTATATATTCAATGCTCTATCTCTCGCCTTATTTTTGGAACAAAGCTAAGGACTTTACTACACAAATATGTGGACATTTTAAAAGACTAAATAAGTCCATGTGAGAAGTCTTGACTTTTTGTTGATTGTATCACAGAAAACAAATAAGAAAAATAAAATTTAATAAAACTATGTTATGTGATTCTATACCACAAGTGGAAGCTTATAGTTAATATGCTGATAACGTATAGAGAAAAAAGATACATACATTTAACTTCAATTCTGTGAATATAGCTTGACAAAGAGCTTTGAGTATATTCTAATAATAAAGTCACTGTTTCTTTTTGTGTATGCTTCAACCATTAATTACTCTGCTCTGTTAACTCTAAAACATTAGTTTGTTCTACTCAAATCAAATCATTTAATGAGTTTTAGAAATTTTTCTGCTTGACCTTTCTATGGTTTTTCTAAGATAGCATTTTGTTCCTCTCAAAGTTAATTAATGTTTTCTTTAAACATTTGCTGCTTGACCTTTCTATCGCTATGGAGAGTAGTCTGCACATGAAGAAATGGGCACAGTGTACAGTTCCTGATTATTTGCCTTGTCTATGCTCTTGACATTTGAGATAATTTTCAAATGTAAGAAGCTGACTAACCAGGTGTTAGTCAGAGTGTTGCATAATTTATTAATAAAGTAGATAACCAGATTTTATAAAGTCCGGCACCTTTTTATTCCTTACTGTTCACATTATCAGAAGAGAAGTTCAGCTGTTAAAAATTCTTATAATAAACTATCTATTAAGTACCTAACTATGAAACCTAATTTTTGATCCTTATGTATAATACACACTGATATACACACCCATATAAAGCTAACATAAATATTGTTATTAGCTCAGTGCAAGCCTACAGTTGCTCTCTATTGATCTTTGGAAAAGGAATACTCAATGGTTATCTATAATGTTTGGCTTTGGAAGAGCAAGAAGACTAGACTGTTCTTATCTTTTTCTCTCCTATTTTGTATTTTGTTTTTTCTTCCCATTTGTATGTTGTTATAAAAATCTAACTCTAATCACTCAGTAGCCAAGACTTGAAAATCTCAGAGAAAACTTATTTTTTAGTTAAAATATCAGCTTTAGGTAATGCTGTCTGTATTGGGTGGAGGGGGTCATTAATATCATATCATGTATAATGAGCACACTATGTGATTCAGGTGTCTTATATAAGATGGTAAATAAAATGCTATATAATAAGAGTTAGAAGAAGTTTGGTTACAGGTATTTCAGTAAAGAAATAAAATAATTTTTAAGAAGATTGTGACATTATTATTACTAATATTGTATGAAAATAATAATAAATGTTTTGTTTCACATAAAATGATGGTATAATGAATGTAGGTACATGTAATAACCTTTAACTGTGTTCATCTTTTGTCTAAAAGAACACATATGTTTTATAGATAATTGTATGTTTTTGAGATACAGATTTTGTAAATTGGATAATTGGTGCAATAAAGAGAAAAGGGGTAAAAATAGGGAGGAACAAGGACTTATGTGTTGTACTAGTGGTTAAAGAAGCCCTCATGGGTGAACAGGCATTTTATCGAGGAGGATAATTTCCTATATAGAGGACTAGAAAATTTCAAACCTTTGAGGGAGAATTGAGAAAAATAATGAAAGGGTCAGGTATAGATGAAAGAAATTAACTTGGAGATAGGGACTAAATGAAACAAATTTAAAAACTATTTGAGAATTAGAATTGCTTAAGTTTTGTGGATTTTTTTTGAAGTACAGAAGTTCTCAAAATGTTTGTACAAATAATTGTTGCAAGTGACCTTATTGAGTACCAGTGGCCAATTGATATAAATATGATCTCTCACCCTTATGCACCTAGCTATCTCATTGCTGAGGTAATCCCCACAAATAAAGTTGTTAAACATTATCCAAGGCTGTGCTGAAAAGTTGAACAAAACAGTGGGAAGAGCAGAAATTTTAGTCATGTAGGTAAGAGTTTAAATCCCAACTCTACAATTTGAAGACTGAAATTCATATTAATTGTTAAATATGGAGTACCATATATGACAGTGTATGCCATATATATTGCTCTCATTTCTTTCTTTGGTGAGTCTTATGAAAGTTTCTTTATTTACTTTTAAATTTTATTTAGGCATGTATTTACACAGTGGTTTCAAGAATATAATGTTCTCATATTCAGTCTCATCACCCCTTCCAGGACACTTTCTTCCATGGCTGAGCCCAGATTCCCTTTCCTCCTCCACCCCAAATCTGGCTCTTTAACAGTTACTTTTTTTGTTTTTTTGTACATGCTCATTACTTTCCAATGAGGTGTTGGATTTCTCCTCTGTCTCGAAGTAAAATATTCCTTTGAAAGATTTCATAAGTCAAGTTGGCAAAAAACAAAAAAGCAACTCTCAGTTTATCAATATGGAAAACATTATGTGCATCCCAAATTCCCTGATTTTATCAAATCATACCAAATAACAAATAAAACCTAAAATCACATTAGAATAGTCTGAAATCTAGAATTCACATGCTGCCTTGATAGTAAATGCAGCAAAACAAATACTGAGGTTGGTTTTAAGTTTTTGTCTTTTAATAGGTAAGCTAGATTTTTCTTTGAATTTCTTCCTTCCTTTTTATTTTTCTCATTATTTATTCATCATAATAAATAATGATGTAATTCTATAGAATTTCAAGGGTAACCTTAATATCTATCTCTATGTGTGGTGGATTTACTGCACTAACTACCAAGTTCTATTGCCATACCACCAACAAAATTATCGCTTAACCCTTCCTCCAGATTATACATAATGTATATCTACTGTAGTTCTTACCTAGTCAATGAATTAGTTTTTTTTGTTTCTGGCCAGTTTATTACTTATATTCCAAATATTAGTGAAACCATCTGTTAATTACTTCTTACTTATTTACATATTTATATAGCACAATCATCTCAAATTCCACCCATTCAGTGTCAAATAATATAATTTCACATTTTTAATAGCAGAGTAGTATTTCATAGAGATAGAATCATTTTTGGCCAGGTGTCTGTCAATGTGCACCTAGATTGATTACACATTTTAACTATCATAAATAATGTTGCTATAAGCATAGAAGTACAAATACCTTTTAGCTTTAGTTATTTATTGTCCTTCAGATAAATGCCTAGTAATGGTATCACAGGAGCATAGGGCATTTCCATTTTTATTTTAGTAAAACATCCCTATAATATTTTTCATAGAAGATACACTAATGTGTAAGGACCCCTATAATGTACCAATTTTCCTATTACCCACTTTCTTCCCAATATTTGTTATTTCTAATCTTTTATATACTCATAGATATAGGCAACATCTAATTGTATTTTTGATTTTTCGTACTCTAGGGACACAGAACAGTTTTTTATGGATCTATGGGCTGTCAGTATGCCTCTTTGTTTGTTTATTTTGGAACCAAACCCAGCAATGTTAAGGACTTATTCCTGAATCTAGACTCAGGGATCACTACTGGTGGTGTGCAGGGGGCCCTATGCAGTACTTGAGATTGAATCTTGTTAGACCGACATGAAAGGCAAGTATCCTTAAGCCCTGTACTAGTTCGCTAACCTCACAGTATGTATTTTTTTGCGAAGTGTATGTTTAGGTCTTTGGCCCGTTTTTGACTGGGTATTTGCATTACTGTTGAAGTTGTGTGTCTTACTCTAAGTTATGTGCATTCTTTATGCAGTTTGTACCAATTGATTGAGATTCCTTTCTGCTTTTGTGGTAGTTTCTTTTTAATTTCAAGTAATTCAATTTATTCTTGCTTTTTTTTACCTTGACGATAGAATTGTCTCTAAATATATCTCTGATGTTTCACTCTTTTTTTTGACGTTTCACTCTTATAATACTATTATCTGTAGTTCTATTTGGAAGGATATATTATCCATGTTTTAATATAAATTTATTAATTTTTTGTATGGTGGCAAGTAATGATAGCTTATTTTCTTTTGGGGGATAGTGATGGGGGCAATGTGATTTTTTAAATTTACAACAATATTTGTAGAAGAAGCTTTATTTTCTCCATTGTAAGCCTATATATAGTGGATTTATTACTGGGACTTGTACTTTATTCTAGTAATATGGTTTTGAGATTTCTGAATGAATTATGAATAGAGCTCACAATGACCTTGCCATTCCACATATGGGTATCTACCCCAACAACACAAAGACTAATACAAAACTATATGTTCATACTCTGTATTTATTGTTAAATTATTTACAGTAGCTAAATTATGGATCTAACCCAGGTTTCTAATAAGTGAATGGAGAAATTGTGGTATAGTGCTCAGCTATTAGAAAACATTAAATCTTACAATTCATCACAACTTGGGTGGAAAGTAATGAGTCATATATAAATCAAATGCAAGATGATCATGCTTATAGGCAACACAAAAAGAAACAAAGCAAGTGGTTGTACAATCTCCAGTGGAAACACTTGGGATATGGTCTGATAGTGCAGGAAGAATGGGATGGAAGGGAATTTAGAATATGGTTGAGGAATTCTGGTACTCTGATGCTGGACATGATATAATAGCACTACAAAGTATAAAATTAAAAAAAAAACAGAGATAGAGGCTCTTGGGCATTTGAGTGGTGGTGAAGGTATAGTAACTTTGTACACCAAGGCCATAAAAGATCTATTGCAAAAATGTAATCTACTATTTCCCATTGTATACTCTTTTAGCATACCTTCTTTTCTAATTGTTCTGCTCGGATTTCTTAAACTTTGTTGAAAGTAGCAGTGACAGTGAACATCCTTTTCTATAGGGGGAAAGCTATTTCTCACCATTTAATGAAACTTTAATTGTGAGTTTGTCTCATCTGGCCTTTATTAATTACATTGTGCTAAATTATTTTTATTCCAAATTCACTTATTGATTTTTGTCAAATGCTATTTACCATATGCATTTAAATGTTTTTGTGATTTTTTTACTAATCAAACAAGTGAGAATGTGGAATTTTATAAAGGAAAGTGGTGTAAAGCAAACTAATAAATCTTGCAATACCTGTAAATGTATTTGCTTAGTATCATTACATTTGATTCACACAATACCTTCCACAGGATATAGTTATAATGAGCAACATGTAGTAAAGTCAATTGAAATACTCAAGAAAAAGGAGAACATCATGAATTGTTAGCTGGAAGAATGACTTTTATTCTACATTTTAATCATTCAACATCAAAAGAGAAATAGGTTCCTCTGGTTAAGCCCCATCTACAAATAAAGAACATGCATCACCCTATATCAGTGTTTTTCAATTAGAAAAACAATGAGGATAAAATTAAGTCATTAATAACAATGGCCCCCCTGAAAATTTGAGACTTTTGATAACAAGATTCAATCAAACAAGCTTGCTGATTTTCATTTATTTTTACCTATAATAACTACAATTTGATATGGTTCAACCTGATACATTATTGCTTGGTTTTTTTAAGCATTTTGTCTAATGTTTATTTTTTATGTGACTTGAATAAGGGAAGGTTATAATTTACTTGCTCTTCCACATCTCCTGAAAAATTGGATCATAAATAATGTTTATTTGGTGTGAGGAATGATGAGTTACTGTCAGATTACAATATGTTATTAGCCTCATTTGTATTTCATATTTAGAGGCATGCTGCTGAGCTCAAGCCTGCCTTTTAATCTTCTTCTTGTTCTTACTGGGGACAGCAAGTTTGATAGGTCTGTAATTTGGGCAAGAGACTGAAGAACAGCGGGAACAAATTGGTTTCATTCTGTTCACATGTTAGAAAGAGAGTGTAAAGAGGCATTTATTTCCCTGTTTGGGCAAAGTGGGAGGGAAATATATGGACTGTTAGTCAAGAAACTTTTTTTAAATGAATAAATTGAATTGAATGGATGCTTTTGTAGGGGGGGGCATCGATGGAAGTTTTAGTAGAGATAGGGCAGTGAATGTTTTAAGGTTCAAAATTGTAGGAATTTAAAATCACAAAATGTTAAACCCTGATGGAATTCTGTTATATTATCTAGTACAACCTTCATTTATAAATCAGAAAATGGAAATCCAGAGAAAGAAAGCAACATTTCTTAGATCACATAGCATTACCTGTACTTCCTTAGATGGTAGGTATATGAGTAATGTAGGGAGTATAAGGTGTATACAGTTTCCCAAATCAACAGTATTAACTTTATATTCTTTATTCTTACTTTATTCTTTATTCTTACTTACTATAAGTTTGTTATTTAATATATAACATATGTTATTCATAATCAGATACATGAAAATGAAATATTCATTGGGCTATCTTTCAACCTTTAGGGTTGTAAAAATCAGAAATTTGGATATTGGTTGAAAGGATGAGGGAAAATAGGAACAAATTATCCTTCACTGCTGGTGGGAGTCAAAGCTGGTGCAGCCATTCTGGTGAGCAATCTGGCACAATTTCTAATGAAGAAAACACACATCTATAGCCCAGCAATTCTTTTCCTGGTATATATTTCAAATAGTTTTTACATGGGCTCATATGGGGACATGTGCAAAGATGTTCTGTCTCTCTGCTTGGAAAAGCTGGGAGTTGGCAGCTACCTGGGTGCTCATCCCTGAGAAGGTGGACAGGAAAAAGTATGGTGGATATATAAGCTGGAATTGATGCCCCGTGAATATCATCAGAGTAGATGTACAAAAGAGCATGGATTACTCTTATTTAAACAATTCTGAGCAGAAATGTAAAAACTCAAAACACATAAAAAACATAATTTGCATAAATTAAAATGCATGCATATAAAACTGTATTTGTAGCATATCTGAATAAAAAGATACCCCAAAACACAAAACACGATTGCATATGTTGGGGCATTAGAGAAAGAAATAGAAAGGGGAGTAGGAAGCTAAAGGGGAATGAAATGAAAATGAAACAATAGAACACCAGATTCACAAAATTTTGAGAAGAAAACAGATTTAAAATAAGTGCTCTACTTTATGCTGGCATTTAGACTTTACTTTCAGTCTTCTGGAGAGTACAGGTGGGGGTGGAGTGAAGGAGGTGACTAGTTCTGTTTTAAGGGCATTTCTTTGGTGAAATTTGGAATACCGTCAACTGTTTTGGGTAAAAGAGAGCTTCTCTAAAGGGTTCAAACTCCTCTCCTCTCGTTTCTTCTCTAATACTGTTCATTCAGTGCTTCCTGAGGAAATGACTAGGTCAAAAAGTCTTTGAGAACTGCTTTCTAACATTCCTCCTCCCTCCTCACTGCCTCCCTCTCTCCCTCCCTCCCTCCTTACACCCTGTCCCTCCCTCTCTCCCTCCATTCCTATCTTCCTCCCTCCCTCCCTCCACATAAAAAATAAACATTAGACAAAAAGTGCTTAAAAACCTAGCAATAATGTATCAGGTTGAACCATATCAAGTTGTAGTTATTATAGGTAAAAATAAACGAAAATCAGCAAGCTTGTTTGATTGAATCTTGTTATCAAAAGTCTCAAATTTTCAGAGGGGGGGCATTGTTATTGATGACTTAATTTTATCCTCATTTTCTATTTGGAACACTGATGTAGGGTGATGCATGTTATTTTTTTGTAGATGGGGCTTAACCAGAGGAACCTATTGCTCTTTTGATGTTGAATGATTAAAATGTAGAATAAAAGTCATTCTTTCAGCTATCAATTCATGATGTTTGTTCATATGCATTTTTGGTGCAGTTTAAATAATGCTATTGAATTGGACTTCTTGTCCAATAAACCTCTCCTACTTCACTTCTAACCTTTGACTTTATCATACAGAAAACAAAAAATTTAATTGATTTATTTCCCCAGAATTTATGTAAGGATCATCTTAGAATATGAATTACCATGAGATTATGTGTGAAACAAGGTCAAAGGAAGGGCAGTTTACCTTATGGCATGAAGAAACCGAGGGGAAAAATCATAAGGCACCATAGAGCAGTTCTTCCCTGCTTCCCCTTGGTGGTTTCCTACTCTCATCCTTATCACACAGATTTTCAGTTCATGTAACTAAATTTTTATCTCATATTTTTCATTCACATCTATGTATAAACCACAACAGCTTCTCAGAGTTTAAGGCAAAACCCTAAGTGGCACCTTTCACATTTAGGGCAACTTGAGCATTCCTGCATTGTTACTTAAACTTTACTTTTAATAAAAGGAAAAAGAGAAGATTCTGTCAGAGTAGGTAAGTGTAGTTCAAATTATTTTATTCTGTGCATGTTTTTTTAATGATTTACCATTGATTTCTTATTTTGTAACATTTCAGGAGTATGTATATAAACCTCTCCATAACTAATCCCAAAGTTCTGTTACCATTAGAATATCAAAAATTACTCCCTCTACTCATGTCCCTAATCTACTTTGGACTTCACCCAGAAAAATCACAATAATGTTTCACAGAATTTAGTTATTTTTGTGTATCGTCAGTTCATTTGTTTTAGAAATTTATATTCCACATATCACTGAAACCATTTTTTTAATAATTGTTTTCTACTTCCTTGTTTGAATTATCATAATTTCATCACGTTTTATGCATTTTGTCCCAAGTGGAGCAACAGAGTAGTTTACCACTGTTTATATGTATCACAGCTTCTTTATCTAGTTATTAATAGATGGGTATTTTGTTTGATTCTTTGTTTCAGATACTGCAAAACTACTACGAAGAGCATAACAATACAAATATCTTTTCAAATTTGCACTTTCATATCTTTTAGATAAATGCTTATTGTACTGCTAGATCATATGGAGCTTTCATTTCTATTTTTTTTTGTAGTTTGAATAATTTTTAATTGACTCACCATGAGATACACAGTTACAAAGCTGTTCATGATAGGGTTTCAGTCATGCAATGTTCTGACACTCATCCCTCTACCAGTATACATTTTGCAATACCAATGTCCCCAATATCCTTCCCACCACCACCGCACCGCCGTCCAGTCCCAGTCTAAAATTTCTATACAGATTACATCAATTTACACTTCAACAGACACCACAGATCATTTTCTCCATGTCCTTGAAGAACTGTTCTTTCAAAGTTTTTATTCAGCTATAACTGGTGGTGATCAAGACTTACTGCTGGCTCTACACCCAAGGATCACTTCTTGCAGTACTAGTGGCACCGCATAGTGTCCCAAGAATTGAATGTGGCTGCCTGCAGGCAAAGCAACTACCCTGCCTGAAGCACTATATCTCTGGCACCTCCATATTTCTCTATACCATTTATTAAAGAAACCTTTCTGATTTTATTTTTCATTAGTGAGACACCGTGAGGTACAATTGTGGATTTACAAATTTTTGTGCTTGGGTTTCAATTACACAATGATCAAATACCCATCCCTTCACCAGTGCCCATTTCCCACCACCACAGATCCCAGTATCCCTCCCACCTTCCCATCCCCCCATCGCACCCTGACTCTGTGGCAGGGCATTCCCTTTTATTCTCTCTCTCCCCTTTGGATTCTGTGGTTTGCAAAAGAAGCATTGAGTGGCAATCATGTTTGGTCTATAGTCTAGTTTCAGCATGCTTCTCCCATCCTGGGAGGATCCTCCAAACATCCTTTATTTGGTGCTCCGTTCTCTATCAGAGCTCCCTTTTCCCCTAGCATGTGTGGCTGGCCTCCAAGTCATGGAGTAAAATTCCTGGTACTAATCTCAGCCATACTTGGGTGTTAGTCTTCTATTTTGTTACTTTATGTTCCCCAGATTAATGCAATCTGTCTATGTCTATCCCTCTCTTTCTGACTCATTTCGCTTAACATGATACTTTTCATGTAGTACCACTTGTATGTAAATTTCATGACTTCATCTTTTCTAACAGCTACATAGTACTCCATTGTGTAAATGTACCAAAGTTTCTTTAACCATTCATCTGTTCTCGGGCACTCAGGTTTTTTCCAGATTCTTGCTATTGTAAAAAGTGTTGCAATGAACAAACAAGTGCAAATGTCAATAAAGAAACCTTTCTGACAGTAGAATAGAGGCCAGGAGAACTGGTACCTCCTTGGAAGCTTGCCACAAGTGGCAGGAGGAGTGCAGTTATGACAGAGAAGGTACCACAGTGACAATTATTGTTGGATATGATCATTCTGGACAAGAACTGAGTGTTGAAAAGAGGTGAAATGATATGCATGTGAAACTTTTAGTACCTCTATTGCAAACCACAATGCCAAAAAGGAAAGTAACTGGGAACATTGGTGATGACAAATACACAATGGTGAACAGATGGGTGTTGGAGAATTATATTGCTGAACAACTTTGTAACTGTATCTCAGAGTGATATAATAAAATAAGGGAAATAAATGAAACCTTTCTTTCTCTGTTACGATAACAGTCTTCTTTCTTTTGTCATAAAGTGTTAAGTAATGTTTGGATTTATTTATGGGTAGAGTTATTTGTTTTGCTGAAAGATTGGAATTACTCACTTCTCATATGCACACAGACATATTCCACACTCTATTGTATTAGATAATAGTATGAACTGAATTGACTGGAGCGTTAGCACAGCGGGTAGGGCATTTGCCTTGCACGCGGCAGACCTATTCCTCTCGGAGAGACTGGCAAGCTACTGAGAGTATCCCGCTCGCACAGCAGATCCTGGAAAGCTCCTCGTGGTGTATTTGATATGCCAAAATCAGTAACTAAAAGTCTCAAAATGGAAATGTTACTGGTGCCCGCTCAAGAAATCGATGAGCAATGGGAGGACTGTGCAGTGCATAATTCATAGAACTGAATTATGCCTCAACTCATTAAAACCTCATCATGATGCTATTTTAAGATGGGTCTTTGTGAAACTATTAAACTTAAATTAGATCTTGAGGCTAGAATCTATACAAGAATTAATACAGGAGAGTTTGCTTCCTTCCTTTCTCTACCACATGGAAACAGAGAGGAGGCAAATGTCTGCAAGTCTGGAATAGGATTCTCTTCAGGGAATCAAATAGAATAGTTCTTAGATCTTGGACTCTCAAACTACAGAACTTTGAGAAAGAAATTATTATTTTTTAAGCCACCTGGTCAATGGCAACCTTAACCAGATAATATTTTATACTGCTTGCTACAATATACAAATAATGCTTTAAATATCTAACAATTATTTAAATTCTTCATCCTAAAATACTGGAGCAAATATTGATACTTCATGATTCAGTGATCATCCCTAGGTCTGAGGTGAATCTGAAAATTACAGGCACAAAAGGCCTGTTTATCATCTCATAGTCTAATGATATTTGCTCTTCAAGGAGAAATCACGTCCTAACATTAATTCTAATTTTATTTAAACAGAAGCAGTTAAAAGTTTTAATTCTGGGTTATTGTAATTATGCCACATATATTTCCTGACTTTTCAATCCCATTTGCAGTTATTTTCTCTGTTTAGAATTTGGGCAACACTGACTTCAAAGAGTTTCAATAAGGACAGCAAAGATTTACGGTGTTAGATGACTATCCAGAATAAGCAATAAACAATCATCATTTGCCCAAATGAAATCATTCGCCCAGATAGCTATTATTTAGCAAATCTCTTTTTTCAAGCAATAGTCTTTCTGTATTACTAGCAATAGAGAAAAAATTACAACAAAATCTTAAATTAGTCTATCTGACATGGAAGTTGTATCTGATATTCAGGAGAAAAATACAAGAAAATACACCTCTTATACCCAAGTCAAACCTATAGTCAAATTTTATATTTAACAACCAGAAAATCCTGTGGTTTTAAATCAAAATTATAATTTAGAATCTGTCACGTAGCTCACCCAGTACTAGATCACCAGGCCCTCCAAATACCAACTTTTGCAGGCATCAAATAGACCTAGAGAGGATATATTAATTGGAAACAAGACTGCATGGTGTTTTAAAAGTCACCTGAAATGTCTGAGTTTGTTTCTTCCCCTAGGTGGAGAACTATATAAGTAGTAAAACCAACAACATATATATGTGTATATGTATATGTATATGTATATGTATATGTATATGTATATGTATATGACAGTAAATGAATCCCACTTATGAAAAAATGTAGCAATGAGGAAGACATAGAGAAGCCAGTGAGATATTTTTTGAAGGTAGATTCTAGTCAATTATCCTTGAGAGAACTAAAGATGAGAACAGAAACAATAGCAAGGTGAGATTAAGAAAGTTTAGGATGACGGGCACTGGTGGAGGGATGGGCACTTGATCATTGTATAACTGAAACCCAAGCACAAAATTTGTAAGCCTATAACTGTACCTCATGGTTTTTCACTAATAAAAAAAGGGAAAAAAAAAAGAAAGTTTAGGAGTACTTGAGGTTCACATTAACCAAGTGAAGGTACAGTGCAGATGACATGTAGACTTAAGTTTTGGAGGTAACAAAATAATCTCCCCCCTCAATCCCCCCCAAATTTTTGAATATAATGAATGGAAGGAATAAAAAAAAACAGAAGTTTCAAAAACACGAGGGGGCTGAGGACAGTGAGTAGGACACTTGCCTTATATGGAACTGATCTTATTTTGATCCCTGGACACATGATATAGCCCCCCGAAACCTAACAAAAATAACGACTGAGAACATAGTCAGGACCGAGCCCTGAGCACCACAGGGTATGTGTGGTTTAGAAAGAAAACAAAAACAAACAAACAAACAAACAAAAGAATCATATCACCATGTGTATATTATAAAGCTTGTACAACAGTTCAAAAGACATTGTGAAAATATAATTTGGAGAAAACAATTTGAAGAAAAATTGACTTTGATATATAAGCAAGCAACATCAAACCAGGTATAGTTGGGAACCTTATACAACATTTCTTTAGTAATATAGATTGATGAAAATAGACTTTGTACAACTTGACTTATTTGAACTTCAGCATTCCGGGGTTATTGACAAGTTACATCAAAAATTATTTTAAAAATAAATACTAAAGACCTCAACATCAGACCGGAATCTATAAGGTACATTGAGGAAAAAGTTGGCAAAACCCTTCATGACATAGAAGCTAATGGTGTCTTCAAAGATGTCACACCGCTGGCCAAGCAAGTGAAAACAGAGATAGACAGATGGGACTATCTTAAACTAAGAAGATTCTGCACCTCAAAAGAAACAGTGACCAAAATACAAAGACAGTCTACAGAATGGGAAAGGATATTCACCAACTACACATCTGATAAGCGGTTTATTTCAAGGATATACAAAGTACTGGTTCAACTCCACAAAAAGAAAACATTCAACCCCATCAAAAAATGGGGAGATGAAATGAATAGAAACTTTCACAAAGAAGAAATCCGAATGGCTAAAAGGCACATGAGAAAATGTTCCACATCATTAATTGTCAGGGAGATGCAGATCGAAACAATGAGATATCATTTCACACTACAGAGATTGGTCCATATCCACAAGAACAAAAGCAACCGGTGCTTGTGAGGATGTGGTGAGAAAGGGACACTCCTTCACTGTTGGTGGGAATGCCGACTGGTGCAGCCCTTTTGGAAAACCGTATGGTTGATTCTCAAAAAATTAGAAATTGAGCTCCCATTTGATTCAGCAATACCACTCCTGGGAATATATCCCAGAGAGGCAAAAAAGTATAGTCGAAGTGACATCTGCAATTGCCTGTTTATTGCAGCACTCTTTACAATAGCCAGAATATGGAAAAAACCTGAGTGCCCGAGAACAGATGACTGGCTAAAGAAACTTTGGTACATTTACACAATGGACTACTATGTAGATGTTAGAAAAGATGAAGTCACGAAAATCACATACAAGTGGTACTACATGGAAAGTATCATGTTAAGGGAAATGACTCAGAAAGAAAGGGATAGACATAGACAGATTGCATTAATCTGGGGAACATAAAGTAACAAAATAGGAAACTAAAACCCAAGAATGGCCGAGATTAGTATCAGGAATTCTACTCCATGACTTGGAGGCCAACCACACATGCTAGGGGAAAAGGGAGCTCAGATAAAGAGGGGAACACCAAACAAAGGTGTTGGGAGGACCCTCCCAGGATGGGAGAAGCATGCTAAACGTAGATTATAGACCAAACATGATTGCCACCCAATGTTTCTTTTGCAAATCACAACACCCAAAGGGAGAGAGAGAACAGAGGGTAATGCCCTGCCACAGAGTCAGGGTGGGATGGGGGGGATGGGGGTGGGAGGGATACTGGGATGCGTGGTGGTGGGAAGTGGGCACTGGTGGAGGGATGGTATTTGATCACTATATGATTGAAACCCAAGCACAAAAATGTGTAAGTCTGCAACTGTACCTCATAATGTCTCACTATTAAAAAAATTTTTAATAAAAAAATAAATTAAATAATGTGTAAATTCTTAAAATTCAGTTCCTTCTTTAGAAATTAATTAATATAAATGTCTGTTATTGTCAGAGTTTTGCTATTCTCACCATAGTCCATGATGAGAGAATTTTAACAAGAGAAAAGTGAATGAAAAGATACGGAGTATTAAAAGAGTTGAAGATGTCGGAAAATGGGTCGAGTGTGAGCATGAGGGAGTCTGGTATTTCAGAATGGCACATATATACCAGAC
The DNA here is from genome assembly GCF_029834395.1 of Sorex fumeus. Taxonomy (NCBI): domain Eukaryota; kingdom Metazoa; phylum Chordata; class Mammalia; order Eulipotyphla; family Soricidae; genus Sorex; species Sorex fumeus. The sequence goes on from NW_026606115.1 coordinate 11,939,715, forward strand.
TCCTAACTGATGCTAAGCAATAAGAGACAGGGTCCTTAAAGGTCCTTAAGGATCCTTAAAAGGTAAAAGAAGAGACATGAGTGAGATTTTCATGTTTCATAATTTAGTACTTATCCAGTCATGTGTACAGATAGCACCAGGGAAGCCTTCCTGATGTGATCATTGGAGAAGGTTTGCTGCTTCTCCAGCAAGGTTTGCTGTTTCCAAGGAATGTGGTTTCCACCAGAGATGACTGTGCGTGTTTAAGACGGTGAAGTGATTCTCTCACCAATGTTCCTTAATAAAGCCAGCCTAAGGCAGGAAGCTTTTGACAAGTTCAGTGTTCACCTTTCCTGCTCTGCTTATCACCCTCCAGCCCTACCCTCTCCATATTGATTGCTTTCCAACTGTTTTACACAGTTAAACATCTAGCATGCTAGGTAAGATCTGTAGAGTCAGCTTGAAATCTGACTCCTTTAGTGTTACTTGTGTTGCCTTGGACAAGTCATAAAATATCTTCGTGTTTCATAATTTAGTTTTCTCACTTGTGAAATGGGATTAATCTGAACAGACTTTTTCAAGGGATTGTTGTGCATTTCCAGAGAGATAAAACATGATGAATCCATCTCCCAGAGCCCTACCTATGCCAAAGTTCTAGATAAATGATTGCTATGGTGATCAATTGTCACACATTGCTCTCTTGAAAGCACACCATAGTTTACTCCAAAAATTTAATTGACATCTGAGCAAATGTGTTTCAAAATCAAATATCAACTGATCAGAATTCTAAATTTGAGGGAAGAGGCCAGATATAACAATGGACACACAATCACCGATCTAAAAATCTTTTAGTCTCTCTCCTCTTGAATAATATTTAACAAGGGTTTTAGAAAACTAGATATTTGAGGAAAAGCTTCTCCTCTATATGTTGCTCCTCATCTCATTCCCAAGGCACAATTCAAGAAGCTGTCAGACAATCACAGATTTCAGACCAAAAAGGAAAGAACCACTTTAGGTCATCTAGTGAAACCTCTTCTGAGGCCCTCAGAGAACAAGAGGCTTGTTCAAGTTCCCGTTGCATGTCTGCAAGTGACTGGGGGGGTCAAAACCATACACCCTATTTCTTGTGCAGGTTTCCAAAGAGGAAAACACATGATAAAATCTGAAAATTGCACAATGTCCCTTTGAGAGTACAGCGCTGGCTGTACAATGGCATATATTATACAGAGAAAAACAATTGTGTTTCTCCTCTGCCTGCTGAGCTATGTTTGGCAAGTTGTTGGTAATGAAAAAGGTGTAGCTGTAATTCACTATGATTACTCCCTATTCCCTCCATGAATATGCCATGTGTTCAGCCATTTGCTCTCTTGTGGATTACTTGTCTTAGTGAGAATCTGCATATATACCCAGCTCAGACTGATGAGCTACTGAGGGACAGAAGCAGAGAATTTTTCAGCATTTGACAACCTCTGATATTTATTCCCAATGAAAGGGAGATTCTTGAAATATTTTTGGTAATGATCAAATATCTAAGGGACATAAAATTATATAAAGGGTGAAAAGTGAATATATAAGGAGTGGTTCATAGAAGAGATACTGGAGGAAAGAGAAGTTAAATGGAAGTAGAAAGATAATGAATGGTTAGGAAGATTATTAACACTCGTTATATCTAATTCTAAATAAATATATGAGTGTTTTTCAGCATATATTGTAAAATGGTGTTTAGTGCACTACTACACAGAAATTATTTCAGTAAATAAGATGCAAGTAGCATGAGAATTCTTTAAACAAAAAAATAACATTTTTGTAGTACATGACTACTTATCCATATTGAAATATACACAAGAAATACTGTATGCAAGTTTCCTCTAAACTTCCTTGACCAAGAAACATGTTCTTGCTCTGCATTTTATCAAGAACAGATTACTTGAAACATTTTAATAAGTGACAATACTGGAATCATTTTAGTCCTCTATTCATCCAGTTGCTTATCAACATCTACCAATTCAACCACTTGACTTTGCTACACTTTAAGAGACAGTATACTTTTATGTACACATTTCTAGTAGGCACTGTCAGGTATCTTGGAGAAGGGAATCATGGCCATCATTTTATGTAAAATCTACTTTCCCAGTGTCCACTGTTTGAGCATTGCTGCCTTCCAGTTTTCTTAGAGATACAACAAAAATGCATACCTTATCCTTAGGTTATGTCTTTGGATAATTAAAAATCAAAGTCGAGATTAGTCCTCACAGCAACCATATGACCATAATTAAAGAAAAGAAAGAAAACAAAAGCGTCTTCTGTAAATATTACAAATGCCATTCTGGTGGACAACAGTTCATAAAAATCAACAGGTAATTCGTTTACAAGCATTCCATAGTAGGTGTAAAGAACAGAACAATAGCGCTTGTAAAATATAAAAATATAATGCTTTACATTATGTGAACAAAGATGTTATGTAGAAAAATAACATAAAATAAAAGCGTAAATTCTGTTATTTTTATTATAAAATTAATTAAACCCAAATTAATCCAAAAGTCCAACTTATTTTTCTATTACTAAAATACATCTTTTTATGACATCTTATTATCTCATTCCTACTTTGGACAAACTTGCAGGCTATCGAATGTAGCCTGCCCACAGGGCAGAGTCTGGCAAACTCCCCGTGGCGTACCACATATGCCAAATACCAGTAACAATGATGGGTCCCATTCTCATAAAGAGCCTTGAATATAATCTCAGGGCTAGGATGAAAGAGACGTTACTAGGGCCTGCTCGAGGCAATCGACGAATAACAGGATGATGAAATGAAAATGAAATGAAAATACTCCAACCACTTATACATCAATCTACAAAGCATTTATAAATACTACAAGCATTTAAAATGTCACTGCCAATTTAACAGCTAATAAAATGATCAATAAATATTTTATACTTTATCATAATTGGTAATTTTGTAAATCGTATTTTCTTTCTAGAATATTTGTATAAAGAGTTTTTATAAATATTTTTAAATATGGTAGAGATTCTAAAGAATAATTCCATATAGACCTTGGTTTAAGTGCCTATGGATACCCATAGACACTTAAATCAGATCAATTATAGGACTCATAAAGGATTAAATCCTTAGGAAAAGGATGGGAAGGATGACAGCAAATATGTACAATTCTTTTAATCATTTGGTTTGTCACAGACTAAAGTGGCACATCAGACACTGTGTCATCTGGTGAGGTATGCATTTTATATCCTTTGATTATGACAAGTAACTCATAATTTCACTTGAACACACTTGATTTGAATTGTTATTTGCAGGTAAATATTTCTTCAAGATGTTATAAAGAATATCTAGACAGTTATAACTCAGTTAGAAAAGGATATCTACATAATAGTAGCATTATTAGTAGTCTTTTCTAATAAAAACTTTAAAAGGGAGGTCACAGTCCCTACAAATATACCTCTAATGCCGATGGACAACACATTTTAAGTTCTGGAGAAACATTTATCCAATGAATGACCAAAACATTAATTTATCACCAACCACCAAGCTATGTCCTCTACAATTTCATAGAATTCTAATATTAATAAGATAAATAATGCAATTATTGCAATTTTTACATGGGGAAACTGAAGTCTAGGATTAAAGAGGATGTTGAACAACATTAAACACCACTTGCAATGGTGAGGGACTTAAAACTGTGCTCCTGAGTCCAACATCCAAGCCAAATTTTTAAAAAAATATTTTTAATCTTATATAGTAGTTCCCATTGTAATTACTGGTTTTGGCATATTGAATACACAACGGAAAGCTTGTGAGGCTCTGCTGTGCTGGCTGAATACTCTCGGTAGCTTGCCAGGCTTTCTGAGAGGGAGAGAGGCATTTGGGGTGACCTCTAATCGCCCTTTTAGATGTTACCATATTTGAACCCTATCAAATTTGGGTTTTGCTTTGCGTCCGGGCGGGTCCTGAAAGCGTCCTGGATTGTGGCAGCGGCTGGATAGTGGAGGTAGTGTCGGTAGTGGAGGTCTGCCAGTGAGGTATTTATTTGGTCCCGGTAGGGGTAGAGTAGGTCTTCTGTGTGCAATCCAATCCCTCCGTCTCTGGTGGTTGGTGGAAGCAGACAGGACAGGGTAGGGTGGGGCTCCTGATTTTAATCCCTTCATCACTTGTGGTTGGTGGGAGCAAGCAGAGAATCTCTGTCCCTGGGTTCGTTAAGCCTGGAGTCCAAGGTCTCAGAATTCCACTTATCTTGTTCTGTGGGGCTTCAGTTGTGCGTGAGTCTCAGCCGGAGTGGCCACGCGGGTCCGGAAAGCGTCCTGGAGTGTGGCGGTGGCTGGGTAGTGGAGGTAGTGTCCAAAGAGAGAATAGAGCAGAAGTGCTTGTAGATGCGGCAGAAGCTGGGAAAAGTATTCGTAACGCCAGACTATCCTTCACCAACTACAAGACCAAGATGCCCTCCGATGTCCTGATGGTTCTATCACATCTTTCAGAACGGCAATGGAGAAGATTATCCATGACTTCTACTCAAATCTCTTCGATAGCCATGTCCACTTGCTGACATACCAAATTCCACAGGATGGATATGTCATTCCCAATGTTCTGCCTTCCGAAATCTGACACGCCATTTCATCAGTAAAGAAACGAACAGCACCCAGCCCAGACAAGGTCAGACCTGAACACCTGAAGAACCTGCCATCAGTACTTACCAATACGCTGACTCGGCTCTTCACACGCTACCTGTCTGAATGCAAGGTTCCGTCTCAAAGGAAAACCAGCAGGACTGTACTACTGTACAAGAAGGGAGACATCCATGACATTGGCAACTATTGCCCAATCTGCCTATTGTCTGTCATCTACAAGTTGTTCACTTGAGTCATCCTAAATAGGATGGGCAGAACACTAGATGAAGGACAACCATGCGAGCAAGCCGGGTTCCACAAAGGATTCAGAACCATCGACTATATCCACACAATAACCAAGCCCATTGAGTTTTCTTGGGAGTTCAAGATGACGCTCTGTCTTAACGTTCATTGATTTAAAGAAGGAATTTGATTCTTTTGAGATGGAAGCAGTCATTGAAGCACTAGCCAATCAGGGCATTCAATCTCAATACATCAAGATCCTCCGTGAACTGTATTATGGATTCACTACCAGTATCTCATCATTCTACAAAGAAGTAATCATTGATGTCAAGAGAGGGTTTGGGCAGAGTGATACCATTTCACCGAAACTCTTCAGTGCCACCCTCGAGAACATCATGCGATGACTGGAATGGGAAGGAATGGGAATGAAGATAAATGGTCGGCAACTACACTACCTTCGCTTTGCTGATGACATTGTTTTAATAACACCAAACATTAGCCAAGCAGCACAAATGCTGGCCGACTTTGACCATGAGTGTGGAAAGGTAGGACTACAGCTGAATCTTACGAAGACAATGTTTATGAGAAACAGCCTCGTTTCTCATGCCCCATTCGCTCTCAACAGAACGACCATCTCTGAATGCAACAGCTATGTGTACCTAGGTCGAGAGGTCAACATGACAAATGACCTGGCACCCGAGCTGCGCAGGAGGAAGAGAGCGGCTTGGAACACCTTCAAGAACGTCGAAGAAATAGCTAAGAGGACCAAGAACCTCCGGCTCCGGGCACATCTCTTTGATTCCACTGTTCTTCCTGCATTGACATATGCCTCAGAGACCTGGGCCCTATGAAAACAGGATGAGAATGCTATTCGGGTCTCCCAAAGAGAAATCGAAAGAGCTATGCTTGGAATATCACATTTCACTCAAATGAGAGAAAGAATCCGGAGTTCCAACTTTCGTCGACGATCAAGAATCAGGGATGCTGTCTCGTTTGCCAAGGTGTCAAAAATCAGATGGGCTGGTCACGTAATGAGATTTAAAGACGACTGCTGGACTACAGCTGTTACTGGCTGGATTCCACGGGATGTCAAAAAACTGCGTGGCCACCCACCTACCAGATGGTCAGACTACTTCATCCAGATCATGAACAATTGGTTTGAGGCTCTTCGTGTTCCTATAGTGAACAGACGCCATTGGACTACACTAGCATGCGACAGGGACAAATGGAGACATTACTGGCGCCCGCTCGAGTAAATTGATGATTAACGGGAAGTCAAGTGATCAAGTGACCAAGAGTATTTCCCAATATTTGATTACATTTAATATTCAAACACCAATCCCAGCACCATTACACCTTCTCACCACCATATTTTGGGTATTTCCATCCTGGAACCCAATCCCTGCACCATAGCATAATCAAAATAATATATTTTGTATTCCTTGTTATGAAAAACTGCTGAAAACACTATAAAAATTATTCTTAGAAGAAAGAGTGTGAATATTGTATTCCAACCAGGGGTCATCAAGCCTTTCTGTAAGTCTGTAAAGAAAATATTTCCCTCTAAGATTGGTTGCCTCATACTTTGAACCCCATCAAATGCAGTGCGGTACTCTTGGAGATGGGTATGGTGTATCCTATGGAGGGTCACGCTACCACGCTTTCCAGGAATAGGTTCACTCGCATATGAGGCTCTGCCTGAGCAGGTGGAGAGCAGCAGTGAGCATGGTGGTGGTTGAGTTCTGGAGGTTTTTGGATGCTGAGACTGGGTCCCTTGGGGTGGGGAGGGGTCTCACCCACCCTCTTTTGGGGCGCCCCAAGTAAAACAACTTGGTGCGCAGTCTGGCAGCACGGTTATGTCAAGCTAAATTTTTTAAATGTCACACCTGGTCATACTTAGGCACCACTTTTAGCCTTGTGCTTATGAGTTTTGCCAATGCTCTGAGGACCGTTATGAATTTTTCCAAACCAAACAGTGGTTTTCCTCATACAAGGCAAGTCCTTTAACTCTTCACTACTTTCTTTCAAATTTCCCAAACCAATGTTTTTAATTACCATCTTATATGACATCCTTTTCTCTCATTTGGAAATTCAGACATCAGTTTATGTTCTATATTCCATTTTTTTCTGAACCTCCATGTCAGATATGTTTAAACAAACTGAGCCTGAGATTTATTAATCTCACATACATAATTTTATTTTAAAATCAAACCTTTCAATGCACAATTATTTATGTCCATTTTTAGTTGACTTTTACAGTATCCTGATATGGTATATACAGTTATAATTCTGATATTATAGATGAAGGACTCAATACAGGAAAATGAATCTGTTACTGTAAAAGGTATGTCACTTTCTTGGGAAAATATCAAGTATTTGCCAGAGCTAATGGAGAAAGGAGAGAAACATTTCACCAAAGAATGTATACGGATGCTCAGTAGCCATGTAAAAAATTATTCATCACTTACTATCAGGGAAATACAAATCAAAGGAATAGAGAGATCTTGCCTCACACAGCAAGAATGGTATATATCAAACAGAATGGAAGCAATCAGTGTTAACTGGTGATGTAGTGAAAAGGAATTCTCATTCACCATTTATGAGAATCTTGTCTGGTTTAGCCTCAGTGGAAATCAGTATGAAGATTCCTCAAAACATTACATACGACCCTATGATTCTGTTTCTTGGCATCTTCCCCTGAACAAAAAAAAAGTTAATTAAAAAAAGATATATGCACTAGTTTGTTTATTGCACACTAAGTATAGGAGTCAGGATATGGAAGCAATTCAAATATTCGATGACATGGTATTCCATGCAACGTTTTTATTCATTCATCTGTCATTGAATATTTGAATGTAGAATGCCAAAACGACAAAACCTTGCAGTTTGCCACAACTTGAGTAGAGCCGGAGAGCATTGTGTTGAGGAAAATAAGTCAGAGAGAAAATGCAAATACCTCGTGATCTTACTTGTCTATGGTATAGTGAGAAACAAAGCAAAATAAATACTAACAAATGATGACAAACCCTTGGCCTTGAATTCCAAAACTGAGATTACCATGTAATGGGTGGAAGGATGGGCAGGTTTGGGTCTCTTATGGGAGGTGCAATAGCTTTGTATATCAAAACTGTAAGCTTTAACACATTTTAACCATACTCCCTAAACTACAAATAAGATGATTTCAGGGGGGTCTGTGAAGGGGGGTAAAAGCCCTGAGATTTCAAATCACATGTATCAGATTAGAGACTATGTGATCTCAGTCACTAACCATATCACTCTGATGACTGACAAATCAATCTGACAACAGTAGATCTTAGCTACTCTTGTTAGAGTCTGAAGGAATTCTATTCTCCTCCTATTGGCCTTTACAAATACTATTGTTTTTACATACTCAACCCAGTTTCCACTTCCTCTATGAAACTTTCTGACTCTAGTTATTTTACTGTTCAGGAATGTTTCTTCCTCTTATATTGCATGTGTGAACTTCAAGGAATTGTTAATTCCTACTTCCCTGCCTTGATACCAGTTTCTTTGGCATAGCTGCTATTCATATTCTCATTGGTTGGGCTCTATGCTTCCATAGTTACACATTTTCTGTGACAGGGAGCAGAAGATGCCACACCTCCTATGTGCCTATTGGACATAAGCATTATGTTAAACATTGTTTTATTTTATTGATTTTGAGACCACTCCTGATTGTGACCAGAGATTACTCCCTAGCTGTGCTCAGGGAACACTCCTGGTGAGGCACTGGGGACTATATATGATGATACGGATCAAGACAGGGTCAGTTGCCCGTAAGACAAGCACCATAATGTCTATACTATCTCTCCGGTGCTGAACTGAATATTCTGAAGAAATGTCATACATTGGAAAAACTCTGAAAACTATGTAGAATCTACTTTTATATGAGGAACACTTACATTTATAAAAGAAATCCCATGTGTGGTGTCTCCATTTCCATACCAAGATGAGGGAGAAAACAAACCTCTATTATGTAGGCAGCTAGATTAGGGAAAGTCCCATAGCAATGGAAATTCTGGAAAGGGATAAAACAACTTACCTCTAAGGTTGTCAGGACTCACCTTGTGGATAAAGGAACTGAGACCTGATAAAACCTTTACCTGGAGCAAGCCCAGAACAGAGAAGGCTAGACCCACCCTCCAAAAGAAGTTCCAGCAAGAACAAAAGTCAAAAATTCTCCTTTCAGGAGAGTTTGCTCCACTTCTTTGAAGAATGTCATGGGTATCCTAATAGGGTTGCGTTGAATTTGTATAGTGCTTTGGGAAGTATTGCCATTTTGAAAATGTTAATTCTCCCGATCCATGTACAGGGGATAATTTTCCATTTCCTCATGTCCTCTTTTATTTCCTGAAGTAGCATTTTGTAGTTTTCTTTGTAAAGGTCCTTTACTTCCTTAGTTAAAGTGATTCCTAGGTACTTGATTCTCTGGGGGACAATTGTGAATGGGATTGTTTTCTTCATGTCACTTTCTTCTCTTTCACTATTTGCATATAGGAAAGCCATGGACTTTTGGGTATTGATTTTATAGCCTGCCACTTTACAATACAACCCTATTGTTTCCAGAAGTTTCTTGGTAGAGGTTTTGGGATTCTCTAGGTATCGTATCATATTGTCTGCGAATAGTGAGAGCTTGATTTCTTCCTTTCCTACCTGGATGCCCTTAATATCTTTTTCTTGCCTAATCGCTATTGCAAGTACCTCCAGTACTATACTGAACAGCAGAGGAGAGAGTGGACATCCTTGTCTCATCCCTGATCTTAGAGGGAAGGCTCTCAATTTCTCGCCATTGAGGACAATGCTTGCTGTAGGCTTGTGGTAGATGGCTTTAGCTATATTGAGGAATGTCCCCTCTATCCCCATTTTGGCTAGGGTTTTCATCATAAATGGGTGTTGGATCTTGTCAAATGATTTCTCTGCATCTATTGATATGATCATATGATTTTTATCTTTTCTTTTGTTGATATGGTGGATTATGTTGATTGATTTCCGAGTGTTGAACCAGCCTTGCATCCCCGGGATGAATCCTACTTGGTCATGGTGTATGATCTTTTTGATTGTTAGTTGAATTCTATTTGCTAGTATTTTGTTGAGAATCTTCGCATCCGTGTTCATCAGGGATATAGGCCTGTAGTTTTCTATTCTTGTGGTGTCTTTGTTTCCTTTTGGTATTAGGGAGATATGGGCTTCATAGAAACTGTTTGGGAGAGTTTCCGTTTTTTCAATTTCCTGGAAAAGCTTGAGAAGGACTGGTAGCAGGTCCTCTTTAAATGTTTGAAAATATTCGCTAGTGAATCCATCTGGGCCCAGGCTTTTGTTTTTGGGAAGACTTTTGATTGCAGTTTCTATTTCGTTGATGTTAATAGGTCTATTCAGATACACCAGATCTTCTTGATTCAGCTTTGGGAGATTATAGGAGTCCAGGAATTTGTCCATTTCTTCTAGGTTCTCTTTTTTCGTGGCATACAGACTTTCAAACTAGTCTCTATTGATCTTTTGGATTTCTTTGGTTTCTGTTGTGATATCCCCCTTCTCATTTCTCATTCGATTTATTAGGGTACTCTCTTTCTGTTTCTTTGTGATTGTTGCTAGTGGTTTATCTATCTTGTTTGTTTTCTCCAAGAACCGGCTCTTGGTTTCATTGATCTTTCGGATTGTTTCTTTGGTTTCCATGTCATTGATTTCTGCTCTAAGTTTTATGATCTCTTTCCTTCTGCCTGATTTAAGCTCTTTCTGTTGATCCTTTTCTAAGGTCTTGAGCTGTGAGGTCAAATTGTTTATGTGCATCGTTTCTACAGACCGAAATTAGTACCAGGAATTCTACTCCATGACTTGGAGGACAACCACACATACTAGGGAGAAGGGAGCTCAGATAAAGAGGGGAACACCAAATAAAGGTGTTGGGAGGACCCTCCCAGAATGGGAGAAGCACGCTGAAAGTAGATTATAGACCAAACATGATTGCCACTCAATGTTTCTTCTGCAAACCACAACACCCAAAAGGAGAGAGAGAGAACAGAGGGTAATGCCCTGCCACAGAGCCAGGGTGGGATGGGGGAGATGGGGGATGGGAGGGATACTGGGATGCATGGTGGTGGGAAGTGGGCACTGGTGGAGGGATGGTATTTGATCATTGTGTAATTGAAACCCAAGCACAAAAATGTGTAAGTCTGCAACTGTACCTCATGATGTCTCACTATTAAAAAATTTTTTTAATAAAAAAATTCTCCTTTCAAAGAATACCATCAACCACTCCCAACTCTACCCCTTTGCCAACCACTCTAGCAATAAATTCTTATCTTAGTAGAAAACCCCACATGGGAAAGTTTGGATAAACCCTATAAAAGTCAACTTGAGCAAAGGAAGTATGCATATACTCTGCCAGAGCCCATGTTCTGCTTATATCCACATGACCAAGCACATGTGGTGCCTGAACACATGTGTTGTCCACATCTCCCCATCTTCTGATATGTGCTGGGGCACTCTCAGCCTTTGGAAAAGCCCATATTCTCTCTTACATGCATTATTCTCTCTCTTCCTGCTTTCCCTATATCAAAGCCTCTAAAACAAAATATGTTTTTATTTCATTGTCTCCTCCTGAAATTCTTTTCTGTGAAAACACATGTATCTAGATGGCATGAGCAAGGGGTAGGAGCGGTTTCCCATTCTTGAAAAGAGCAATTCCTCATTCCAGGATGAGTCCACAGCTCCCAGAGAAACCAGCTGGTGTCTATTAACTCCCATGGTAGGCAGAAAAAGTAGATATCAGGTGTGGGTTGATGGCTACCTAGTGGTGCTGGTGGGACACAAGGTCCATGCCATGAAGGGGCTCAGCACAGACTTTATTACTCCTAGTCTTCCCAGCTGATCACAGGGTGGCAGAGGTGGATCAGAAGAAAGTGGTCATCTCTCTTCTCTAAGCTTCACATAAGCCACCCACTCTAGAAATTCATATGCATAAAAGAAACCTCTATTATTGGGCTCTTGCCCAGTTACAGTCAGATAGAAAGACAGGTCCTGGTAATGAGATTTTGGTAAATAAAACAAGAATAAGTTTCCCAGCCCTGAAGTAGCAAAAATGGATGGGGAACACATAATATTGAGATGCAAACACTGAGATCTTTGGAGTTCCAGAGAAGGATGGACATCCTCAGACAGGAGATGCTACGGAAGCATCTGTAAGTCTTGATAAGAATATGAAAGTGCAAGGCCTTCTCTGTGACAAAATCTCAGAGTAACTGGTATATAGGCGGAGAGCTCTAGGACAAGACAATATGGATAAATTGTTAAAAGTCTCCTCCCAAGATCCCTTCTCTTATTTTTCCACTCTGGAGAAGCCCTGTTATCTCAAGCATGTATTTCCCTCTTTCTCTTCCTTCTTTAGATTTCTTTCAACAAATCTATGTCGCTTCACTATTTTAACTTCTGAAATTCTTTAATTCTAGGGCAGGCTACAGACTGGAAACTCCTGTGCTGAAGTTAGGACTGACTTTCCTGCAAATAGTATTTCCTCATTCCATCTTGAGTCTACTGCTCCCTATGAGAACTTGGGTGGTCGAGTCCCATTTCCAAGCCCTGCAGAACAAATGGATTTCAGGCATAGCTTGACAATTGCCTCATAAGGCTGTTGGAATGTGCACATCCCTGCCATGTCGATGCTCAGCAGAGTTTACCGGTCCTGATTCATGTGAGGCATTTCCCCAGGTAGTCAAGGTGTGTCAAACAGAGAGAGGTGGAAGTACTCTTTCATCTTGAGACTAACTTCCTAACTTCATACTTCACCAAACCACCTGCAACACCTCTACTAAGACTCATGACATCTTTCTTTCAATTTTTATGGTCTGTGTCATTTCACAGATTTAGTTTTCTTGTGACTGTTCCATGTATACAGGAGGATTCATATTATTAAACTTGTTTGTTTTCCTTCTGCTAATCTTCCTTTTATTATAAGAAGGGAGGATCTCAACCAAGAGCTTAATAGGGTAGGAAAAAAATTATTCTACCCTCCTCTAGTTGTTTCTGGCTGCCTATTTTTTACTGTTAAATGCAGTGCACAGTACAGTAATGCAGGAATATAACTGTGGTGCAACATGGGCATGCAAATGTTTTTTAATTAACCTTTGTTTTTTATTTTTATTAAATCAATAAACATTTTTATGGAGCACTTAAAATATGCATAAACAAAATGGGTTAAAAAATTTTAAAAACCTTAACATCAAACTACTTTGAGAGAATATTTGCTAACAGTTCAGCAGTAATAAAAGCTAACAGGTCCCAAATGAAGTTGCTTATGTTAAGTTCTGTGTAAATTGTTCAAGCTTAATTATTGTTTCAGTTCCTCTATAAATGGGATTATAAACTAGGAATTGCCAGATAAGTACAAGTTAAGTAATCTGCCCACTAGACCCTTGCTCTCTTTTAAACTAAAATCACTTTTCAATAGCTAACCCACTTCTTTTTGGCCCACTATTACTCCTGTATCTTCTGTGTATAAAATTCTTCCGGGACAGGTTTGCACAACTACTTGGAAATTTTTTTGGAGGCATGGTGGGAAAGGAGGTAATTGGGCTACACCCAACTTTGTAAAAGAATCACTCCAGGTGGTGCTAGGATCACAATGAAATTTGCTATAAATAACACAAAATGTTACCACTATAATATATCTCTAGTCCTCCTTAGAGTTCTTTTATCTTATAGATTTAGTAATAATTCAGAATCATTTAATAAAATCAATGAACCTAATATTGATCAGTATTTTTATTGTATCTTGTGAAGCAAAGTTTATTTTTATTTAAAGAATACTTACTTAAGGAGATAGAACAGAGAATAGGGCACTTGCCTTGCATGCAACTGATCTGGATTCTGATCCCTGGGACTCTATAAGGTCCCCTGAGACCACCAAGGGTGATCTCTGAGTGCAGACAGTAGTAATCCCTGAGTATTGCCAGCTGTGACCTACTGTGTGCTTCGCATATGGGAGGCCTAAAGACCCTAGACTACTGGGTGGCTCAAAAACAACAACAAAAATTTACATCATAGTGTAGAGTACTATAAAATGTATGGATAGATTATTTAATATAGAATATTTAAGATAGTTCAAACTCTTTGTTATTCAGAAAACTGGAAGCAACTTAAATTATCACCAGAGGAGCAATTAAATATGGTGAAATCATTCAAGGAAATATTGTTGTAAATCTTGGTGCAGAACATTAACTGCAGTATATAATGATTACTAAGATATATTGCTAAATAAAAAGAAAAAACTGTAAAATGCCATGAAAAACAGTCCATATGTAAGATTGCTAGACTCTTTTATGTTAAAATATTTTTATACATGTATATACATGTACAAAAATGATAGAGATGTCAGAGATGATTTTACATGTGGAAGCATGGTAAAGAGAAGAACAGGGGTAGGTTTTCATTTCATGTTTTCTCCTTTGAAAATATTGAACATTTTCTCTTATGAATACATATTTATATGTGTTCTTAAATATAGCATATTGGTCTAAAACCTTGTCATCGTTTATACATATTAATGTACAAGTTGGGATCCATGGCCTAGAATGGAACGAATAGGGTGAAAGACTATCTGACATCGTCATGTCAACCAAGACCATCCATGGAAACTCACAGATCCAGAAAGTCGATCTAAACGTTGGACATGGGAGTCTCCCGGTGGAAAATTCCACAACAAAATTGACCACATCATATTCAATCGAAGGTTTTCCCTGACTGATGTCTCTGTTGTTCCAAAATTCCAAACGGAAATGGACCACGTTCTCCTTCGTGCAAATTTCTACTTTACAGAGGAGGAAGAAAAGGCTGCAAAGTTTAAGAAGAGAACTCGCAGAACAACAACCAACTGGGAGCTCTTTGGCACGATTGCAGCAACATGGGAAGATGCTCTCGTTCATGACATTGAAAAAGAATAAAATTGACTGGTTAAGCACCTCCATGATTGTGCAAGGAATGCCGAGAGATAGCCACAAAAACACGATTGTCTTAGAAAAAACTTTAGCTCATTAGTTAACGGGGCTTGGCACAAGCCTCAGGCAACCACAGTCGAATGTCTAAGCTTGCAAAGCAGTGCAGAGATGCGATCAAGGAAGACCTCAAAGAGAGAAGAGCAGCAGTGCTGGCAGATGCGACAGAAGCCGAGAAAAGCATTCACAACACCTGCCTGTACTTTGCCAACGACAAGACCAAGATGCCTGCCCTCCGACATCCAGATGGATCCGTCACATCTTCCAGAAGGGCAATGGAAAAGATTATCCATGACTTCTACTCAGATCTCTTCAATAGCCACATCTACCTGCCCACATACCAAATTCCGTAGGATGGATATGTCATTCCCAAAGTTCTCCCTTCCGAAACCCAACACTCCATTTGGTGGATAAATAAGTGAAAAGCACCCACCACAAGGTCAGACCCAAACACCTGAAGAACCTGACGTCAGTACTCATCAATACTCTGGCATGGCCCTTCACACACTACCTGTCTGAATGCAAGTTTCCATCCAGTGGAATACCAGCACGACCGTTCTACTGTACAAGAAGGGAGACATCAACGACATTGACAACTATCTCCCAATATGCCTGTTGTCTGTCATCTACAAGCTGTTCACTCAAGTCATCCTGATGAGGATTGGCAGAATACGAGATGAAGGAAAACCACTCGAGCAAGCTGGTTTCCGAAAAGAAATCAACACGATTGAATATATCCATATGATAACCAAGCTCATTGAGGTTTCTCGGGAGTTCTAGATGCTGCTCTGCTTAACGTTCATTGATTTAAAGAAGGCCTTTGATTCTGTTGAGACGGAAGCAGTCATTGAAGCCCTAGCCAATCAGGGCATTCAAACTCAATACATCAGGATTCTCCGTGAGCTGTATTACGGGTTCACTACCAGGATCTCACCATTCTACAAAGAAGTGATCATCCATGTCAAGAGAAGGGTTCGGCAGGGTGATACCATTTCACTAAAACTCTTCAATGCCACTCTCGAGAAGGTCATGCGACGACTGGAATGAGAAATAATGGAGTGAAGATAGGAATGAGAGTTAAGATAGAGTGTCGGCAACTACTCCACCTCCTCTTTGCTGATGACATCATTCTAATAACACCAAACATTAGCCAAGTGACACAAATGCTTGCCGACTTTGACCGTGAGTGTGGAAAAGTTGGACTACAGCTGCATCTCACAAAGACAATGTTTATGAGAAACGGTCTCATTCCTGATATTCCATTTGCTCTCAACAGAACGAACATCTTCGAATGCAACAGTTATGTGTACTTAGGTCAAGAAGTCAACATGACGAACGACCTGGCACCTGAGTTTGCATGAGGAAGAGAGTGGCTTGGAACGCCTTCAAGAGCATCAAAGAAATAGCTAAGAGGACAAAGAACCTCTGGCTCCAGGCACATTTCTTTGATACCACCGTTCTTCCTGCATTAAGATACACTTTAGAGACCTCGGCCCTACGAAAACAGCATGAGACTACTATTCGGGTCTCCTAAAGAGGAATCAAAAGAGCTATGCTTGGAGTATCAGGCTTCACTCAAGTGAGAGAAAGAATCCTGAGTTCTGACCTCCATCGACGATCAAGAATCAGGGATGCTGTCTCATTTGCCAAGGCATCTAAAATCAGATGGCCTGGACACGTAATATGATTTGGAGATGACCACTGGACTAGAGCCATTACTGACTTGATTCCATGGGACGTCAAAAGATCACGTCTCCACCCACCTACAAGATGGTCAGACTTCTTCGTGTTCCTGGATCAAGCAGATGCCATTGGAGTACACTAGCACAAGACAGAGACAAATAGAGACATTACTTGCACCTGCCTGAGAAAATTGATGAGTAACGGCATGTCAAGTGATCAAGTGGTCAAGTGAATGTACAAGTGAATTTTCAATGTGTTGTGTAGAGATATGAAGGAAAAATTTATACTGCAACCAAGTGCCCAAGGATATTGACAGTGAACATGATCAGAAAGTGTCTAAATGTCCCTCCACAGAGTTGATGGATGTTGGCTTTCCATAGTAACACACTATTGCAGACTGAAGAACATTAAGGGGAGAGGAAGGTGTCTAATTCTTAATCTAATTCATATTTTTTCAAACATACTCTCTGAAGTTCTCAGACTACCAAGAGGCAAGTCAAGATTCCAGGGTCATGCCGCCACTTTAGAACAGATCATTTTCTAATTATTTTCTAAATAAACTATGGCAATATATAACAAAATTGTCCACCTTTTTTTGTTTTTTGTTCAGCCACACCTGGTAGTGCTCAGGGATTACTCCAAGTTCTGCACTCCAGAATTACTTCTGGTGGTGTTCAGAGGTCCATGTGAGAAGCTGAGGGACTGAAACCTGGTCAGCAGCATGCAAGATAAGTGCTCTACCCAATGTAATCTTCCTCCAGTTCCCAAAACTGACCATCTTAAACATCTTTAAGTATACAGTTTGGTGTAATTTAAACACATTTATTTGATTCAGTTTGACTTCATAGTTGAAAAACCATTTGATAACTAATGTTCCTTTTTTATTTGCTCTTTAGGTCACTCCCAGTGATTCTCAGGAATTTCTCCTGGCTCAGTTCCATGAATTATTCCTGGAAATGCTTGGGGAACTATTGTGATGCCAAGGATCAAACCAGATAAGCTGCATGCAAGACAAATGACCTTCCCACTGTATTATCACTCTGGCCTGAATAACTAATGTTCTAAGGATAATACTTGCTGATTTTTTTAGGATTTGGCTCAGGTAGAAAATGACAATTGCACATCAAATCAAGAGTTGTGCTCATATGGCAATATCTACAAATCTCTAAAGTGCTATAGCATAGCTCACCTGTATCTCATTCAAAGAGAGTTGCTATGCCTTAATTAACCAGTTGAAAAGAATTGTTTGAGGACTGCATCAATAAACTCCCCAAACTCGGAGTCATTTAAAATATTAGGGTTAAAGTGCTTGGCAAGAGCAGCCTGCAAAAGAGAGGGCTACCAAAGATGATAAAATCTGAGTCAAAGGAATCTGAAACCCAGTTAGGCAACTAGGTCAAAACTTAGTGCTAAAGGCATCAGAATGTTTTCTAAAGCCTTGCTTAATACAGCAAATGAATTTTTAAGTCACTTGATCACTTGACTTCCCGTTAATCGTCGATTTGCTCTAGCGGGCGCCATTAATGTCTCCATTTGTCCCTGTCGCATGCTAGTGTAGCCCAATGGCGTCTGTTCATTTTAGGAACACAAAGAGCCTCAAACCGATCTTTCATGATCTTGATGAAGAAGTCTGGTAGGTGGGCGGCCACGCGGTCTTTTGACATCCCATGGAATCCAGTCAGTTACGGCTCTAGTCCAGTAGTAATCTCTAAATGTCATTACGTGACCAGCCCATGTGATTTTTTGACTCCTTGACAAATGAGACAGTGTCCCTGATTCTTGATCGTCGACAGAGGTTGAAACTCCAGATTCTTTCACTCATTTGAGTGAAACGTGATACTCCAAGCATAGCTCTTTCAATTCCTCTTTGGGAGACCGGAATAGCGTTCTCATCCTGTTTGCCTAGGGCCCAGGTCTCTGAGGCGTATGCCAATGCAGGAAGAACAGTGGAATCAAAGAGATGTGCCCAGAGTCGGAGGTTCTTCGTCCTCTTAGCTATTTCTTCACACTCTTGAAGGCGTTCCAAGCCGCTCTCTTCCTCCTGCGCAGCTCGGGTGCCAGGTCATTTATCATGTTGATTTTTCGACCTAGGTACACATAACTGTTGCATTCGAAGATGGTCGTTCCGTTGAAAGTGAATGGGGTGTCAGGAACGAGGCTGATTCTCATAAACATTGTCTTCATAAGATCCAGCTGTAGTCCGACCTTTCAATACACATACGCAAACATCAGATGCATCCATCTAGGACCTGATGGTACAAGCGCAAAAGATCAAGTACGACATCATTGGTCTGACCGAGACAAGAAGGCACCAATCTCATCACGCCGTTTTCGACACTGGAGAAGAATTTTTCCTAGGAACATGTGATAAAAGAGGCGTCGGAGGCATCAGTGTCCTTGTCAACATAAACTTGGCCATGAGCATTGATTCATTCGAATGCCTAACAACCCGAATCGGACGTTTACATTTGAATAGATGTGGCTCACTGCCGGCAGTCTCTATCTTTGTTGTCTACGCACCAACATCCAATTGTGATGAAGGAGAAATTGAGAAGTTCTACATGGAGCTGGAGAAGTTCTATAAAGAAGACCACACCTTCTACAAGATCATTGTGGGTGATTTTAATGCCAAGATAGGACCGAGAAGATCAGCCAAAGAACTCCACATCGGGACCCATGGACTAGAATGGAATGAACAGGGTGAGAGACTGTCTGAGTTCATCATGTCGACCAAGACCATCCACGGTAACTCAAGATTCCAGAAGGCCGAATCTAAACTTTGGACATGGGAGTCTCCCCGTGGATGATTCCACAACAAAATAGACATCATATTAAATCGACATTTTTGCCTAACTGATGTCACTGTCATCCCAAAATTCCAAATGGGATTGGACAACCGTCTCCTTCGTGCAAAATTCTACTTCACACAGCAGGGAGTAAGGGCTGCAAAGTTTAATAAGAGAACTCCCAGAATGACCACCAACTGGGAGCTCTTTAGCACTACTGCGGCAACATGGGAAGATGCCATTGTTGACAACATTGACAAGGAATATGATCTACTGGTTCAGCACCTCCATGATTGTGTGAGGAACGCCAAGAGAGAGATAGCCACAAAAAAAGGCCTGTCTTCGAAAACTCTTGAGCTTATTTGCCAACGTGGTTTGGCGCATGCCTCACGCAACCGCAAGCGAATGTCCGAGCTCGCAAAGCAGTGCAGAGATGTGATCAGGGAAAACCTCAAAGAGAGAAGAGCAGAAGTGCTGGTAGATGCGGCAGAAGCCGGGAAAAGTATTCGTAACGCCCGCCTGTCCTTCACCAACTACAAGACCAAGATGACTGCCCTCTGATGTCCTGATGGATCTATCTATCACATCTTCCAGAAGGGCAATGGAGAAGATTATCCATGACTTCTACTCAAATCTCTTCGATAGCCTTGTTCACCTGCCGATGTACCAAATTCCACAGGATGGATATGTCGTTACCAATATTCTTCCTTCCAAAATCTGACATGCCATTTTGTCAGTAAAGAAACGAACAGCACCCGGCCCAGACAAGGTCAGACCTGAACACCTGAAGAACCTGCTATCAGTACTCATCAATACGCTGGCTGGCTCTTCACACTCTACTTGTCTGAATGCAAGGTTCCGTCCCAGTGGAAAACCAGCAGGACTGTACTACTGTACAAGAAGGGGGACATCCACGACATTGGCAACTATCGCCTGATCTGTCTGTTGTCTGTTGTCTACAAGTTATTCACTCAAGTCATCCTGATGAGGATTGGCAGAACACTAGTGAAGGACAATCATGTGAGCAAGCTGATTTCCGAAAAGGATTCAGCATGATTGACCATATCCACACGATAACCAAGCTCATTGAAGTTTCTTGGGAGTTCTAAATGCTGCTCTGTCTAACGTTCATTGATTTAAAGAAGGCCTTTGATTCTGTTGAGATGGAAGCAGTCATTGAAGCCCTAGCCAATCAGGGCATTCAAACTCAATACATCAGGATTCTCCGTGAGCTGTATTACGGATTCACTACCAGGATCTCACCATTCTACAAAGAAGTAATCATTGATGTCAAGAGAGGGGTTCGGCAGGGTGATACCATTTCCCAGAAACTCTTCAATGCCACACTCAAAAACATCATGCAATAACTGGAATGGGAAGGAATGGGAGTGAAGATATATGGTTAGCAACTACACCACCTCTGCTTTGCTGATGACATTGTTTTAATAACACCAAACATCAGACAAGCGGCAAAAATGCTGGCCGAATTTTTATAAAGTTTTAAAAAATGCTGTGATTGAATGTTGTCGTGAAACTGCCACAATCCCCCTGACTGCTTTATCACTCTGGCCTATCTTTAGCCTCTTTCGCAATAGAAACTGATACCTATGCCTAAGATATCAATCCTGCTTTCATAATAATTAGCACTTGTTAACATGGACTAGTTCCAGACTGCTTAAAAGCTTTATCCCAACTACTTCTCAGAATGAGGGTTGGATTATTTAATCTGTGTAAAGAAGGATAGTATCAAGTACATTGACACTCAACTAAATATAACAAACGAAAAATAGTCTGAGGTGAATATAATACCTATGCTCAATATTTGAAGCAACTCAGCTCAGAGAGATGCAATACCTTGCCCAAGTTTAAAACAAAAATAAATTTCAAAACTGAGATTCAGTAAATTTAATTGTAACTAAACTGTTAATTAACGTATCTAGCTAAGCTCCTTGAGATTTACTCAGTTTCATACAATATGGATACAGATTTAATAAAGTCTCAGACCCTATCTTCAATAAATTCAAAGTTTGAGATCGGAGCAATAGTACAGCAGGGAGGGAGTTTGCCTTGCATGCGACCAACCCGGGTTTCATCCCCAATATCCCATATGGTCACCCAAGCACCTCCAGGAGTGATTCCTGAGTGCAGATCAAGGAATAACCCCAAATCATAGCTGAGTGTGGTCCCAAAAGACAAAAAATAAATAAATTGAAAGTTTAATATAGCTGTTCTCAGCCAAGTCTCAGTGCAAGAGACAGAGTTATACCTAGGTCTGCCCTGAAGGACTATCTCTCAGAACTCAAAGTGCATTCTTTCTATATTGTACTCAATTGTCCAGCTTATGTAGGCCCAAAAATCTAGTATAAATTAACATATATAGCACAGTAAAAGTCCACATTAAGATCTATCCTTTGGTGAGAAAACAGATCTAGAATCCAAGAACTGTGCACTATACTATAGATACATTAAATAAGCAATCAATTTTACTCGAGACTGAAAAAAGGTAGAAAATGGGGATGCATATAATGGTGGGCAAAAATTTCTTTTCTAGAATATTATGGTAGGTGAAACAGAGATCACTAGAAGATAGGGGTAGCAGTCAGTATTGGAACTGGATAAGGGATAAAAATGAACATCCCTCAACTTTTGTTTTTGTGAAGGAAGAATGACTTATGGGAGGCTAGAGATAAAGAACAGGGGGCAATGTGCTTGCCTTTCAGCAGTCAACTCTGGCTCAATCTATGGTAACAGGCAATGCATATGGTTCCTGAGCACCGCTA
Source organism: Sorex fumeus (assembly GCF_029834395.1). Lineage (NCBI taxonomy): Eukaryota > Metazoa > Chordata > Mammalia > Eulipotyphla > Soricidae > Sorex > Sorex fumeus. The sequence goes on from NW_026606115.1 coordinate 11,961,813, forward strand.
GGAGTGGTCCATGAGTACAAGCGCAGCAATATTCCCTGAAAAGCACTGATCATAGTCCACCCCTCCCTAGCCTCCAAAGAATAATTTATAGGAGAAAAAGACAGAGAAGTCAAATAACATAGGCTATTAAAGTGATAAAGGCCCAAGGAAACATGAGACTTTGCAAGGATGCTCTGAAGTGAAACTGAAAGCTGCTGCTGATGGTGGGGCAGGGCATATAGTTTAAAATGAATCCATGAGTTTGGAGGAGGAAGTTAAAAGAGCGCAGTTCAGCTCAAAGAGAACTGTTTAATTCTTTCATAATTCTTGAGATATATTCAGCAATTCTAGAGTAAAACAAAAGTTTGAGGTGCTTCTTACAATACAATACAATACAATACAATACAATGCAATACAATACGTTTTATAATACAATATCTGGTAGCTAGGTAGTTAAAGGGGCAATGGGTCATTAGGATGATCTATGAGCTGTAGGAGAATCCAGAAAATAACAGATTTTGTAAGCTTGATGCCCTTTGTTAGAGCTGGAGTATGAAGTGTATTCGGGAAGTGATGGTGAGATGAGGCTGAATTAAAAGGAAGGCTCAATGACAAATGATATTGGGTTTTATGTACTAAAGACAAGGTCTTGGTAACTGCCAGTATGGGCCTCAGGTTCTCTGGAAGAACACTTTATCCATCTACTTTTCTGTACTATGGTTAGAGGACACACATGAAAATGGACAAGAATTTCATACTTGTATACAATAATATATTTCACCAACGGTTTCAGCGATGTATAATATAATTAACTATTGTCACTCATCTGATATTTTGTTTTTGGATTTTGGGCCACACCCAGCAGTATTTAGGGCTTACTCCTGTTCTACACTCAGGGATCACCGCTGGTGGGCTTGAGGAACCATATGGGATTCCAGGAATGGGACCTGGGTCTTCCACGTCAGAGCAAGAGCCCTAAATCAAACCTCTGATTTTGGAACTGGAATATTTGGGTATAATTTCCATATTTTCATATAAAACACTCTATGCCAATTACACAGTGGTTCCAAAGAAAAAAGGAATTCAAGCTTAATGAGCTATACCCAGAGTGCTTGATAAAGTGTCATTACAGAGGATGAAAGAAGTGAAAATTGACCCATTAGATTTTGCTGTTTCTTGAATCCCTTTCATCAGCCAAGGCTGCAAATGATTGACTCCAGCAAAGAAGCTCAAATTACTTAATTTGACTCTAATGTTTTGAGATATAGAAGAATAAGAGAGAAAGTAAGGATGTCAGGTGGATCTCATACTCAGACTGTCCACGTGGTCCCCGATTTGGGTAGTGAGCAGACACCTGTAACAAGGGTTGTCAAAATTGTTCTTGGATTGGCCCTTTAAAGATAAGGGATTAGTGAAATTACTTGATGTTAACATGTGAAGAGAAAAAGAATCTACATTTCAAGTGATTAAGAAAAAGGAAATTTGTGATAAGCCTGCAAAAGTATAGTGCTCTTGAAATAGGGAAGTCTTGGAAGGTTGGAGAAGACAATGATACCAAATAGAGAAAATAAGTCTCAGTGGATGGAAACTACTAAAACTGAGGTGAAATTACATATAAGGTCTTACCTGGAAAGGTTGAATTAAATATATCCTTGGTAGTATATATTTGGATACTCTTAATACTAATAAAATCTTCTTCAACTATCTTTCATGTCATTTCCGAAAATTACATAATTTTCAAAATGTCTTCTATAGTTAAACATAGATTTAGTGAAACTCTTGGGCCTATTATAATTTGAATGGCCTTTATTATGGAGCAGCCTTGGAGACAGAAGAAGTGTGTAGTAAAATTGACTTATAAGAAAAATGTATTTGTAGCAGTACCTAATTAGAATTAGACAAGACAAGTGTAGGCCTTCTAAGAAATTGAACTTTCCAGTCCTCGCCTAGTACACTATGATGAATCTGTAAGAATCTACATGAGAGCATTGAATATGGTCATTGAAAGGACGAGAGTAACAATACAGCAGAGAAAAGTGCTTGCATTGCACACAGCCTACCTGAGTTTGATCTCTGGAGTCCCATATGGTCCATTGAGCACCACTAGGATTAATTCATGAGTTTAAAGTCAGGAATAACCCTGAACATCACCTTTGTGACCTAAAAAACAGACAGACAAATGTGGTCATCTATTATTCAAAGTTAGAACTGGTACTGAGTTTGCTAATTACTAATGAATTAACTTCTTAGGATATTGGCCATGTGAAAAAAAGCACCAAAGTTAGAAAAAGAGAAATATATTAATAGGAGATTAAGAGAGAAAAAAATAAGTAAGATTAATAGTAGTGTGAGATAGCAAATTACTATTTGCTATCTCAAACGACGAAATAAATGATATAAAATTTTAGAGGACAAATGTTTGATATTTTCAAGTAGTCTTGGCACAGTAAAAATGTTTCATCTACTGCCCTCATCTCTTAAATTTCTGTCTATATTATCGGACCTATAATTGTTTATGCTGGATTCTCAACAATTGGTATATAATTGTTAGATAAGGATTTTTAAAATCAGTGCAGTTCCCATAAATACCTATCAATTATATAAAATGCATAGTCATTTTTACAGACAATAAATACCTATCATATAACTCCTAAGGTGTTAAAACACCTTCCTGAAATGATGCCGTATTTCTAAACATATTTTATCTACAAAGAATATCAGTGCTGTTTCATGAGCATTAGCATTTTATTAGCAAGTAATAGCAGTTGTTCAGTCAGTTCTATACACTAGTCACTTGGGGAGCATATATAGAAATTTATTAAGATGGATAAATGAGTAGGATATAAAATCTGACCCCCACCCAGCACAAAAGCAGTCCTGAAAAAAGAAGACAGGAATTACTGAGTTCCAAAAATTTTTAAATATAATATAAAACTATATTAATCAAAATACCTTGGTTTTAGAATAAAAGGAGACATCAGACAATTGAATAGAATTGGGAACCCAGTGATAAATTCTTAAATAAATAAATTGTTATTTAATTTATGACAAAAAGAGCTAAGAGCATAAAGTGAACTTTTCAATAACTGGTACAGAAATGTTGAGTAGTAGCATGCACAGGGATGAAATTGAACCAGTATCTCAAACAATACACAGAAATTAACTCAAATGAATTGAAAACACCTGAATTTAACACTTTGATGTTAAACCTGAACTTAAAAATAGGCAGAACACTCCATGATATATAATTCAGAGGTGTCTTTGATAATTCAACTCTATTTGAAAGATATATAAGAATAAAAATAATTAAATGAAACCCTATCAACTAAAAAACTCAAATGTGAAAGAGACTACAATAAAAAGATATCTTATTAAATGGAAAAAATATACAAAAACATAGATCTGACAGAACATATACTATCCAAAGTAAATAAAGATCTCACTAAATTCAACAACAAAATTCCAATAAGCCTCATCAAAAAGTGTGGGGGGAGATATAAACTAACACTACTCCAAAAAAAGATATTGAGATGACTAGATAGCAGATGAAACATTTTCAGTATTACTATTTTTTTTGGTCCTGGTCCTGAACCCATCATCACTGATTTAAAGGTAAACATAAATCAGAATTAAACTGAGGTGTTACCTCAGTTTTTTTCCTGTCATGAATTGAACCCAGAAATCTCTGCAGGTGCTTTGTCACTGAGTCTTATCATAATTCCTCAGAATAACCTTTTAAAAGACTGGACACAGCAAGTGTTAGATAGGAGAAAATGATCTATATCGATGTAACCTCTAAGGACACAATATGAAACATCTTTAATATAAATTGAAATACCACATGATCCAATTACACCACTTTTAAGCATTTATTTACCTGAAGGACATAATTACACTTATTCAAAAGTTATTTGCTCCCTTTATTCATAGAAGCTTTTAAATGCTCCTGGATGGAAAACTGGAAAATAATATTAAGGTGATTATATTAACTGAAAGAAATCAGAAAGTGGAAGACAATTACTATGTCTTTCCATTCATCTGGGAAATATAAATAATCACATCCAATGAACTAGAAAATAGGAAAAGTAGCTCTTAGACATTGTGAAAAATATAGTAATTACCATAGGGAAGGGGAAATTTGGATGAAAGGGGAGAATTTTGCTAACATGATGACACTAGAAATTTGGTGGTGGGTGTGGTGAGATATACGCATATGGAGGTAAAAAAATCTGTACTCCAAAAATTTAATGTATTGGAAACCAGTGGAAAATGAATTAAATTTAACTTAAACAATGAAACCTGATTTGTGGTGTTAAAACCTCTAAACTGGTTAAGTATTTATTATTATTTCATGGAAAGCTTGGATTCACTCAGATCCTGTGACAAAAGGCAGACCTTTCTGGGGTCTCCTTTTATTAATCATCATACCTCTAAAGGGCACAATACAATGACATCATCAAAAGAAGTTACAGAAAGATCATTGAGACAGCAAGACACGTATTGTTTCCTTGTGTCTACAGGTCAGTGTGATGTAGGCAGGTAGATAGGGAAAGGCTCTCTGCAATGAAACAAAGTCTCATAGAAGAAGAATTCTAGGACCGACCCACCCTGTGGACCCAGAGAATAAAGACTTGATAAGACCATCCCCAGACCCTGAAGATATGGGCCTCCTCCCCATGAAATTCCTCCTTTCCGAAAACCCCCCCATTCAATCCGGTTAGTTCCAGCGACCCAGCCCCAAGGAGATTCCAGAACATTCTGAGTCAGAAGGATCTATAAGAGCCAGCTCGAGAGCCCACTTGGCGCTTTCTCCACCCTCGGAGAAGTCCACGTTCCCTCTGGACGCGTTACTCTCTCTCTCTTACTATCTGCTTATCCCTTTCTCTCCCTTTCCAAAAGCCTCCAAATAAAACCTGTTACTTCACTGCTCGTCTACTCCTGAAATTCTTTTCTGTGAGCGAGACAAGAAAGCCAGAAACCTCGGGTAAGGCCTGGGACTGGTCTCTCCTTTCCTGCAAAGAGTGAATTCTCTCCCCAACTTGAGTTCATGGCTCCCCGAGCAATCGGGTGGCGGGGATTAACTCCCATGGCGAGAAGATCAAGCGGACTTCAGGTGTGGCTTGACGGCCACCTTGTGGGGCTGGCGGGGCTTAGGCCCATGCCAAGCAGGTGCCCACTGCAGACTTTACCGGTCCTATCCTACCCAGGGTCCCGGGTGGCAGAGGCGGGTGGGGAAAAAGTGACCGTCTTTCTCCTCCCCACTTCACATAAGTCACCCGTGGGGTCCACCGACATCAAGTGGATTTAGGCCTCCAGAAAGAAAACCAAAACCAAAACCAAAACCTTTCTTGGGCTACAAGCAGTTGGGTTTGCATCCAAGAGACTGGCCTGGCAAGCATCTAGAATCTACATCCCTAAGACTAGGCTGGGCTAGCACCTGAGATCTGCATGTCAAAGACCAGCCAGGCTTCTGTGAGAAAAGGAAAACTGACCCTTTTGATAAACTGAAATTTATAAAATTATTTATTGAAGGCAGTTTAAAGAAAAAGATGTTCAGCTTCATCCAAATCAGACAGGACACACGAGAAATCTCGCCCATTTTCATGGGTATCTTGTTCCTGCCCTTGTGTGGTTCAGTCTACATGGGCTTATCTCGACGGCTTAGTCTAGCCCCAACACCAATGTATCTTGGGCCGATCTATGTCGACCTTTCTATCTTGGGCCAATCTATCTTCGGCCAAACTATGTTAGACCAATATTTCTCAGTACAATATATCTCCTACCAATGTATGTCATGCCAATCTATCGCAGAAGAATCTACTTCAGGCCAATTTATCTTGGGGCCATCTATCAAGTATTTTAACCAAGTCACCATTTGGCCTAATAGTTTGATTGCAAGGAGACTGTTGAAACAATAAACTATTGTTTAGGACAATTATTGTTTAACACAATAAAAGTCAGATGGATTATTAGTATATAATATTTAGATAATATTGACATGATTCTAATAACATCAAACAATGTAGGATTCATTTATAAAATAGACAGATAGGACTGGAGAGATGTTTCAAAGGGTTGAGCATATGTTCTGCATGCAGTAGCTCTGAGTTCAATGCCTGGTACATCACAGACCTGCAGTGACACCTGAGCATGAAATCAGGTGTCAAAGATTCCTTAGCATCACTAAGCCCTGAGCATTACTGAATATGGTCTAAAAATTAATAGAAAAAAATAAAAATGAACTGATAAAACATATCTTTTCTGTAGAGTTGGCAGTGAGAAGGCAAAAAAATTGAGAATGATTCACTCGTAGTGTGCACCTATTTGTGGAATGCATGTTTTCAGAAGTGGGTCTATGCCTATAATATTGGAACCCTTAATGGAGGCTTTCTATAAATCAGCCAGCCACATAAGGAAGATGAAAGTACTCTCAAAAGAGGGGACAGTTTGTTACATCTATCTCTTCAGTCATCTTGCAATATTAAGAATAGTAACCGTCCCTGGCATTATCTTTAAGTTACAGAGAATAAAAGTCATATGAAGATCAAAGAGATTCCAGAAGTTCAGATTGGTTTGTCCTTTGATTTCTATGGGCTTCCAACATTTCAGTTATTAGGGCAAAAGCTTTACCAAGGATAGCAAACAGAGAAAAGGTACCCTCTCTGCACACTAGATGTGTTTTAAGTGTTGAAAAACTAGTTATAACTCCAGGATTCAGTCAATGAACAGTTGTTTCTGTGAAATGAGTTTTGATTTTCTATGATGGGTCTTATTTTTAAAATCATATACATTACTTATTAAAAAGATATTTTACTATGTATTGAGATTTTAGATACATATATTTAGAATTCTTTTTGCTGGTTCAAGGTATAATTAGATTACTGAAGCATAGTTATCACAGTATCATATTTTAAAATTTCTAGCTTTTCATTTTTCATTTAATTTGTTCTACAAACTAGACTATGTATTAAACAATATTTAAGGGTAACTTTTGAGAAAGGAATTATTTTTTGTTAACTGAAATGCTAAGTATCCATATTTTACAGTACTGTATGATAATTGGGTGCTCTTAAAAATGGAGGAACATGAATATTCAATATGGCAACTGTTTCCAAGAACTTTTCATTCCTAATCATTATTCATCCATTGCTAGTTCTGCTAATATGGAGACAAGGGGCAATAGATAGATATGGGGCTACATGTAGTTTTTAATTTTTAAATAGCAAAGTATGGCATGTAGTGGGAAGCAAGGTACAGCTACAGAGCTTCTCTTCTGTATCTTCTTTTTCTTCTGTATCTTTCTATTTCTGAGAAAATAATTTCAGCCTTGGTGCCTGAGTCTCTGTAAGGTCTGCAGTGGGATGAGAGCATTTTAAGTGACAAATACACTCGGATATTTCAGTGCAAAAAGCATAGAGAATACAGAAAATACACATTCACTCTAAAAGGTTATTGACAAGATTAATTACATCATAACAGTTTTAATAAAATGGCTTTAAGCATATTGCAACTACAATTATTTATAAAAATCATAATGAATTCAATTTCTCCAGAAATTGTCCTGCCTGGAACTGTTAAGTGTAGAAACAGCAGGGGGAAGAGGCAATTCAGCTCTTAGGGTCAAAGAGTGAGAGGGATGGAGGGGGAACATATTGGTGGAACTAGAGTATGTGTAATTAGGTCCAGTACATAGGGATAAATAATAGTTATTTTGGTTTTCACCTTGTGATGTTTTATATCTATTCATGAAATCCAGTTTTATAGGCCCGTATATCTGTTGCAAACTATGCTAAGTATTAGTAGTTCCCTTATCCCCCCCATATCTCACCTTTGTGTGTGTGCACAAACATGTGCACATGTATCTATATTCATAAATTTGGTTCTAATACTCATCAAAATGTACACATGATAAGAAACAGACAATTTTCATCTTATTTACACTAGTACTGGTCAAGGTCAAAGGAAGAAGATGCTGGGAAGTGGTGTTCCACACATTATACCTACATCCAGCTCCCTTCTTTGTTGCCTATCTACCACCAGAAACATCACACTGCCTTGGATTATTTGGGAACCTCGTTAGAATGTCTTTTCCCAGCTAACGGCATGCTCAGAGTCCAGCCTCACTCTGCAGCATGGTCTTATCTTGAATCTTATTCCCACAAAATTGCACTGTCAACTTAGTGTAAAGATAATGATAAAGAAATGTACTTTAGATTAGAGTCAGGATGAGGGCATGACACACAATGCCAATATGATTTGGGGGAAAATAACATAAGTTCTCCAAATTTCAAATTCTATTAATATACTTTCTCTGAAAAAAAAACTAGAAAGTTCAATACTGGCCAGAGAGATAGTACAGCGGCTAGAGTCCTTGACTTGCATGCAACAGACCCGGGTTTAGACCCTGGAATCCTGTATGGTCCCCTGAGCACCTCCAGGAGGAAGTCCACAGTGCAGAGCCAGGAGTAAAACCTGAGTATCACCAGGTGTGAATGATAAAACAAAAAAAAATAGTTCAGTAATAAAATTTGTACTATCTACTCCACCGGGGGTTCAAAAAATGTAGAAAATGACATGTGACACTTGTCTTCCCATTAAAGATCCTCAAACGGATCGTTCAGGGTTTTGGCGAAGAAGTCTGACCATTTCATAGATGGGTGGCCTGTGATCTTTCAAGGTCCTGCTGAATCCAGTGGGTAATGGCTCTAGTCCAGTGGTCATCTCCAAATCTCATTACGTGTCCAGCCCATCTGATTTTCGACACCTTGGCAAACGAGATGATTCTTGACCATCGACAGAGGTTGGAACTCTGGATTCTTTCTCTGATTTGAGTAAAACGTTATGCTCCAAGCATAGCTCTTTCAATTCCTCTTTGGGATACCTGAATAGCATTCTCATCCTGTTTTCGTAAGACCCATCTCAGAAACGAATGTTAATGCAGGAAGAACAGTAGAATCGAAGAGATGTGCCTGGAGTCAGAGGTTCTTCGTCCTCTTAGCTATTTCTTCAACGCACTGGAAGGCATTCCAAGCCACTCTCTTCTTCCTCCTGCGCAACTTAGGTGCCAGATTATTTGTCATGTTAACTTCTCGACCTAGGTCTATATATCTGTTGCATTCAGAGATGGTCATTCTGTTGAGAGCGAATGGAACGTCAGGAATGAGACTGTTTCTCATAAACATCATCTTCGTGAGATTCAGCTGTAGTCCGAATTTCAAGACTTATGGTTGAAGTCGGCCAGCATTTGCGCTGCTTGGCTAATATTTGCTGTTATTAGAGAGATGTCATCAGCAAAGGGGAGGTGGTGTAGTTGCCGACCGTCTATCTTCACGCCATTATTTCTCATTCCAGTCGTCGCATGACCTTCTGGAGGGTGACGCTGAAGAGTTTCAGTGAAATGGTATCACCCTGACCAACCCTTCTCTTGACATGGATGATCACTTCTTTGTAGAATGGTGAGATCCAGGTAGTGAACCCGTAATACATTCATGGAGAATCCTGATGTATTGAGTTTGAATGCCCTGATTGGCTAGGGCTTCAATGATTGCTTCCGTCTCAACAGAATCAAAAGTTTTCTTTAAATCAATGAATGTTAGACAGAGCAGCATCTAGAACTCCTGAGAAACCTCACTGTGTTTGGTTATCTTGTGGATATGGTCAATCATGCCGAATCCTTTTCAGAAATCGGCTTGCTCAGATGGTTGTCCTTCACTAGTGTTCTGCCAATCCTATTCAGGATGACTTGAGTGAATAGCTTGTAGACAACAGAAAACAGACAGATTGGGTGATAGTTGCCAATGTTGTGGATGTCTCCCTTCTTGTACAGTAGTACAGTCCTGCTGGTTTTCCACTGGGACGGAACCTTGCATTCAGACAAGTAGTTTGTGAAGAGCCAAGCCAGCGTATTAATGAGTACTGATGGCAGGTTCTTCAGGTGTTCAGGTCTGACCTTGTCTGGGCCAGGTGCTCTTCGTTTCTTTACCGACAAAATGGCATGTCAGATTTTGGAAGGAAGAATGTTGGGAACGACATATCCAACCTGCAGAATTTGGTATATGGGCAGGTGGACGTGGTTATCAAAGAGATCTGAGTAGAAGTCATTGCCCTTCTGGACGATGTGACAGATCCATCAGGACGTCGGAGGGCAGTCATCTTGGTCTTGTAGTTGGCAAAGGACAGGCGGGCGTTACAAATGCTTTTCCAGCTTTTGCTGCATCTTCCAGCACTTCTGCTCTTCTCTCTTTGAGGTCTTCCTTGATCGCATCTCTGCACTGCTTTGTGAGCTTGGACATTCACTTGTGGTTGCCTGAGGCATGCGCCAAATCACTTTGGCAAAAAATCTCAAGTTTTCGAAGACAGGCTTTTTTTGTGTGTGGCTATCTCTCTCTTGGCATTCCTCACACAATCATGGAAGTGCTGAACCAGTTGATTGTATTCCTTGTCATTGTTGTCAATGCTGGCGTCTTCCCATGTTGCAGCAATAGTGCCAAAGAGCTCCCAGTTGGTGGTCATTCTGGGAGTTCTCTTCTTAAACCTTGCAGCTCTTTCTCCCACTCTGAAGTAGAATTTTGCATGAAGGGATGGTGGTCCGATCCCGTTTGGAATTTTGGGACAAAAGCAACATCAGTCAGGGAAAACCTTCAATTGAATATGATGTTTGTTGTGGAACCGTCCACTGGGAGACTCCCATGTCCAATGTTTAGATTCAGCCTTCTGGAACTCTGAGTTACCATGGATGGTCTTGGTCGACATGATGAACTCAGACAGTCTCTCACCCTGTTCGTTCCATTCTAGGCCATGGGTCCCGATGTGGAGTTCTTCGGCTGATCTTCTCGGTCCTATCTTGGCAATAAAATCACCGATAATGATCTTGTAGAAGGTGTGTAGAAAATAAGCACTAATATTTGTGTGATTTTTAGTGTCTTCATAGTTATTATCTAATTTAACTCCTAAAAATCTTTGTCCTAAAATAAACTTTATAATAAAGTGAGGATTATAGCTGTCTACTTAATTTGTCTGTGTTTGAATTATGTGCCTGATGTTATTCACCTATTATATGATAACTCGGGTTTATGAACACACAAATACAAAATTTCTCAGAGTTCTTTATATCACACAGTATTGAATTCTGCAATGTGTACATGCAAACTTGAGAAAAGTATTGATGCAACTGTCCTTATATGATTGTACAATCATCTTGTATATGACTCCTAAAACCAATAATTCTACTTTAATCAGCACTACCAATGTTGTTACTCTCTGTATGCTGTTTCTTATTTTTTTGTGTGTTTTTTTGGGTCACACCCGGAGATGCACAGGGGTTACACCTGGATTTGCACTCAGGAATTCCTCCTGGTGGGGCTCAGGAGACCATATGGGATGCTGGGAATCGAACCCAGGTCAGCCGCCTACAAGGCAAACGCCTTACCCACTGTACTATAGCTCCAGCCCCCGCATGCTGTTTCTTCATTCCTGTTTTTTATATGCTAAGTCTTCATATTCTACCTTCTTCATAAAAGTACTGTACATTCTTTCACCCTATTTGATAGTTTTTTGAAGATTATAAAATTTCTTATTTTCTTCAAGAAAATTCTATTTATTCATTCTCATAAGTTATTCTCTAGTTTTCATGTCATTAATAGTAGTTATTTTTGTTTTATGTTATTCGAAGACAATAATTTCAATAACAAATTTTTCTATTCTCCCAAATCCACAATCTTTACACATTTAACTCTGAATTGTACTGATTTTAGACATATACACTTATGCTCCGTACCATCTTGACTATTTAATGTTGTCTAGACATGTTCCATGGTTCCATAATTATTCTTAGCATAGCATTAAGTTTATGAATATATCTGGGGCCGAAGATGTACCTGGGCCAAGCTTGAACCCCAGAAACATATGACCTTCTAACACCTCTTGGGTGGCGCTGATGGTCCACAGGACCCAAGCACAGCTTTGTATCATCAGGCCCTAGCATTGAAATTTCAGGACAGTCTAACTGGTTTTGAGCATCAGGGAATAGCATCCAGGCCTCTCTAATCACTGCATGGAGCTCCTATAACCTTTTTCACTCACCAAAGTGTAAAAAAGAGTTCTGTTTAAATAAGGCTGCTTACTTCAAAATTTAGTTTCCATTTATTAGATGTATACTTTGGATAATATTTATAAACTTCAGGACAAGAGAGAGAGTACAGTGGGTAAGGCACTAGTCTTACATGTGATAAACTGGGTTATTATTAGCTTGGAACATCTTTATTTTTTGCACTCTGATCTTGTTTTTAATCTTAATATCTTATGTGGGATTTTGCATACACAATATAGATGTATCTTTATATATATATATATATATATATATATATATATATATATATATATCGGTCACGGTCCGGTCACGGTCCTCCCGTTGTTCATTGATTTGCTCGAGCAGGCCCAGTAACGTCTCCATCATGAGACTTGTTTTTACTGTGCTTGGCATATCAAATACATCACGGGTAGCTTGTCAGGCACTGCCGTGCGGGCGAGATACTCTCGGTAGCTTGCCGGGCTCTCCGAGAGGGGCGGAGGAATCGAACTCGGGTCGGCCGGGTCGGCCGTGTTGGCCGCGTGCAAGTCAAACACCCTACCCGCTGTGCTATCGCTCCAGCCCTGTGCTAACTTATTCCCTTCTGTTCCCTTGCCAAAGTTCTTTTGATATTTTGCTGCTTCTTTCATGTCAAATAATTCCTTTTAAAGATTGTTTTTGAGCAAATCAGTTGGTTGCAAACTATTATATTTGGTTTATCTTAAGAATATATTCATCATACTTGAGTAATAACTGTAGGGTTTAGTCTTGCATTGCATAATTATCTTATATTATGGAAAGTGTTAAAACATCATTCCACATTAATTTAGCCTATATAATATCTTCTGAGAAGTCTAATGAAATTCTGGCACTATGCCTTTGTATGTTACTTAATCCTTTTCTCTAGCAACTGTTTTAATAATTTTATTATTACTGACTTTTGATCATTTAATAATGATATGCACTGGTGTAGATAATTTGTTTTTTAAAAACTAGATGTTCTCTGGGCTGGAGGGATAGTAAAGCGGATAGGGTGTTTGCCTTCCATACAGCCCACCTGGGTTTGATTCTCAGCATCCCGTATGGTCCCCCGAGCACTGCCAGGGGTAATTCCTGAGTGCATGAGCCAGGAATAACCCCTGTGCATTGCCAGGTGTGACCCAAAAAGCAAAAAATAAAAAAATCAGATGTTCTCTAAGGTCCTTGACATCTATTATTAGTTCTTTCTTTAGGTTTCAGAAGTTTTCAGTCACTATTTTTAATACATTTTCTGCCCCCTTCTGTTTATCTCCACCATCTAGTATTCCCAACAGTCTGACATTTACCATTCTGATTTAATATGTTATATCTTATACGTTTTCTTTAGTTTTTCTAAGTCTTGTTTTTCTTTCCTCTTCCTCTTCTACACTGATTGTTGTATAATCATCTTCATTATCTGATATTCATTCTGTGTGTGAGATTGAGTTTCTTTGCTATGTTTTACATGTCAGTTTGAGTTTCAATGCACTCCTAATATCCAGCATGTGTTTGGGGATATTTTTAATTTCTACCATCTCTGATGAAGCACTTCTAGGGTCTAATGATGGGATATAGTAGATAATGATCTTCACACCCTCTCCCACTTTTATGGCCCATATTCTTAAAACATAATAAAGAAATGCTCACCCATTGACAACTTTTGTTTACATTATAGCTTTTCATACATTTTTTCCTTGTAGTGACTAGACTAGATAATAGAGATGCAATTAGAAGATGATTGAGACTTGAGGAGGCTTTAAAATGCAGCAGCAAGTTTTATTTATTCTTCCAGCAAAGTAAGTGTATTGAGTTCCAAATATGCCCAGCAAACTTATAGATACAAGAGACACTGAAATGACAGTTAAGACTGGAATTAAACGTTCTACATCATTGTTTAGTCATATGAGTATCACCTTACCGTAGAGATAACACTTTCCACATCCTTGAAGTCGAGTATTTGACTTATTTGCGTCAGCATAATAAGACACATGCCACATCTAGGTAAAAATATTTAAGAATTGCCACATGTTTGGGCTGAAGCGATAGCACAGTGGGTAGGGCATTTGCCTTGCACGCAGCTGACCCGGGTTCGATTCCTCCGTTCCTCTCGGAGAGTCCGGCAAGCTACCAAGAGTATACTGCATGCACGGTAAAGCCTGGCAAGCTACCCATGACATATTCAATATGCCAAAAACAATAACAAGTTTCACAATGAAGATGTTACTGGTGCCCGCTTGAGAAAATTGATGAACAACGGGAAGACAGTGCTACAGTGCTAACACATGTTTAGTTACATGTTATTTTTTCTCTATCAAAATAACTAGCAATGTTTAAAATGAGGGCTATTTTATTAGACTGGGTCCTACAAATAACATGCCATCACAAGGAGATCTATTCATTAGGGGAAGTGTTAGGGGAAACAAACTTGTCCACTTAAACCACTTTAAAATTTCACTTTTTTTTCCATTTGCTTCTCATATCTGCGTTTCATCCATGTTGAGTTAAATTTGTATAGAATGTCAAATAATAATTTTCATCTTGTTTTTAAATTTATTTTAATTTTTAGTGAATGATGATAGCTTTTGCTGAATAAAACTTACTTCGAAAGATGGGAGAGGATAGAAGTAAAGGAAATATGTGTTCAAGTGAGAAAACCACAGGCTTCACTGGAGTGAAAAATTCAAGCAAGCAAAGATATATAAAGAAATACATGCCAGACATGTATTCAAGGGAAAACACAGTTTTGAAAAACAAGAGTCAAATTTCATCATTTTACATGTGGCTGTAAAGTTTCCCAACATTATTTGTTGAGAAGGCTTTCTCTTCTCCATTTTACGAGCGTGTCTCCTTTATCATGTCCATTTACATGTGGTTTTATTTCTGGACTCTGTATTCTATTCCATTGGTCTGTGTGCCTGTTTTTGGCTCAATTCCACATAATTGTTTTAATTAATATTTATTTCTATTTTAGTCTTAAAATTTAAATTACCATTATTTACAATACTGTTAATGAAAGGGTTTCATTTGTACAATGTGTTCCAACACCACATTACATGCTTCCTAAGGATGGGTCCACATCCTCTACCATTGTCTCAGGATTCCCTCCCAATGGCACTACCAACAGTGCAGTTCTATATATTTCTTACTTCTGCATAATCTATCATAGCCTTATTGATGCGGAGTGAAAGAAGAATCTATCATAGCCTTATTGATGCAGAGTGAAAGAAGAAATATAAAACAGAAAAATAAAACTAAGTAGTTTTATAAATAACCTATAAACTTTTTATAAATAACCTATAACCTATAAATTAAGTCTTTTGTGGCTCTTGCATAAATTTACTGTATATTGTAAAAGTGACTATTATAGTTTGGAACACTGCATATGAGCATTCTCAAAAAAAAACAATGCTGCAAATTATTGTCATGATTCTCACAGTACCTTATCAAATTTGGCAACACATTCCTCTTAAAAAGTGAATAAAAACTAATGCCATTATGCTTACTATGAAACTGTGTGTAGGTAATTACGTAAACCATGAGTACAAAATTAGAATGTTTTACTTAATAGCAGCCTGATAGTTCATTTCAGATATTGTGTTATTTCTTTTGTTTAATTTCCATAAAATTAGACTTCTGATGGTTTTCTAGGGAAACTACTCACTGTACAACCTTCAAATATTAAATATTTGTGCAATTCATAAATAACCATGTGAGTGTTTAACCATGGATCTCAGGTGCTGTGCTCTGATATTTATAGCAGAATCTGCTCCCAAGTAATACAGTGAATAGGCAACTTCCAACTAAGCAGTACAGAGAAATTTAGGAAGGCATACCACTTCAGGGAATGCTACACTCCACTGGTGGCTTGCTACCAAATCTTCTTTAAACTTCTCTCAGATCTAGAACATTTTAAAGGACTATACTTCATGCTTAAGGTCAAGTAAAGCTTATGGGCTGACATATGTCTCTGCCTTTACAAGTCCTTCTCCATTTTCTCTCACAGATGGCTCCCACAATTGAAAACTTAACTCTTTTTTATTTATTTCTCAAAGATCTTAATAAAACCACATGAGGAAAATTGGTATCACTAATAAAGATAGCATATATGGGGATCTTAGGCCTAGAGATAAAAGACACCTATTAACATGTACATCTTTTTCACAAATGTCATACTATTCCGCAAACCTCTTGAGCATAGAGTATATGAACCTATATTGAGTCTACAGTATTTACACAAATGCCTAGATTGAAATATTTAATATTCTTTTGTCAACAAATAAAGTGGCATGTAAATCATACTTCTGAAAATCCCCCAATCTAGAGATGAATTCAGAGAACATATAGCATACATCAGAATAAGTCTATTTTGTATGTCATACATAACTTATATTTGCTGGATATAAGAACCTAGATGCTATTAAAGTTAGACTCACTCCAAGATTTGACGACATTTTGATAATGATGCTTTTTTCTTTCTTTTCTTTGAGTTTCTTTGAGCAACAACTAGCTGTGCTCAGGGCTTCCTTCTGGCTCTGTTGTCAGGGGACCATATGTAATGCTGGGGATCAATCACAGTCAGCAGTGTGCAAGGAAAGTACATCACCCTTGGCACCAAGATATTTTTTATTAGTGAAATACCATGAGGTACAGGTGTAGACTTACAAACTTTCCTGCTTGGGTTTCAGTTATATATACAATGATTGAGTACCCATCCCTCCACCAGTGCCCATTCACCACCACCAATGATCCCAGTAGCCCTCCCACCCCACCCCATCCCCCCCACCTCACCCTGCCTCTGTGGCAAGGCATTCCTTTTGCTCTCTCTTTCCTTTAGGGTGTTGTATTTTGCAATAGAACTATTGAGTAGCCATCATGTTCGGTCTATAATCTACTTTCAGTACGTATTGTGCATCCCGAGTGAGTCCCCCAAACATCCTTTACTTGGCACCAAGATATTTTTCCTTATGCCTAATTTCATTCTTTACTTGTACTTTAAATCACACATAGAAGATAGTTGGCATTTCCTTCATAATAATTATTTAATATTTTATTAATTTATTTATTTGGGTACCTTACCTACTACAAGGCAAGTACTATGCTAGTCACTAGAGATATAGAACTAATACTTGGATACTGCATTCACCTAAGCTTACAAATCATTAATATAGAAAACGAATAAAATCATGACAAATAAATATATACCCACAACTTATAAGTGCCAACAATAAAAGTAAGAAGGAACTTTGGAAGCTGAAAATAATTGAGATTAAGGAAAGAATCATATAAAATGATACCATGTGGTAGTTTTTAGTCTTGAAGGTTGTTTCTTTTAGTTTCTAGTTTTCTTATTTTTTTTTCCTTTTTTTTCAGGACTGAACCCAAATTAGTCACATGCTAGTTAATGCCCGGCCTGCTGTACTCTTGCTCTGATCTCGATAATTTTCTTAATGTACTTTGTTTTATGAACATTAATGTTAAGCCTGTTTTTTTAAATGAAACTAATATCCAAGACCAGGAAAAAAAGGGCTGGAAGGACTCGTCAATGGTTGGAAGTTTTCCATATCTGTGCGAGAGATGAAGGGGCATTAGGATATAGAAGAGATCAGTAAGACCAAAAAGAGGTTGGAAATGATCGCTTTGAATAGAAACTGAATGTTGAAAGTAGGTAAAGGGATATACCTGATAACCTTTCAGTAGCCAGTAGGTGTATTGCAAAGCATAATGCCCAAAAAGACAGAGTGAGAGAGAGAGAAGAGAGGAGAGAGAGAGAAGAGAGGAGAGAGAGAGAGAGAGAGAGAGAGAGAAGAGAGGAGAGAGAGAGAGAGAGAGAGAGAGAGAAAGTGCCTGCCATAGAGGGCATGCGGGGCAGAAATAGGGCAGGCTCATTGGTGGTGAGAAACGACACTGGCAAAGAACTGGTGTTGGAATTTTATTTGAATAAAACCCAATCATGAACAATTTTGTAACTGTGTACCTCACTGTGATTCAATTAATAAATAAATTTTAAACTACAGGGAATAAGAATAAAATTTTAGTCATTTAAAAAAGCAGGTCTATTAATTTTCTTTACTGAGGTCTATCTCTATATCTTACTACATTTTGGGAAGCCAAGAGCCCTTTCATAGACCCTGGCCGTGATTCCCATGTTAGGAACTGCTTGAGACAGACATTGGTGACAGTCTCCCAGGACTTCCTGATCTCAGTGGATGCCTGATCTATAGCAAGCAACATCAGGCTGATAGTTAGCTTATCTGGCCTTATCTATAGTAACCTCCAGGATGCATCTACTCCCTAAGACCCTTTGATATACAAATGTAAAGCTCAGGATACACCTGCCATAAGGCCCTTTGATATACAAATGTAAAGCTCAGGATGCACCTACTGCCACAAGACCCTTTGATGTACAAATGTCTACCTTGAATGTTAGGTAAAGCTCTTGTTGCTGACCTTATGACCTTACCATATATGGTTATATTGCTTCTGCTTCTGACTGAGCTGCCCAGACCCTATATAAACAGCCTGTATCCCTCAATAAAGCCTGTCCCTTTTTCTCTCTGTTTCTAAACTGTACTCTGTCTCTTGTGTCTCGTGTTCATTCGGTTGGTCCCTCCTTGCACCATCGCATCAATCCTCGGGCCACCTCCGCGGGTCGGAGAGTGGTTGGGGGGGGGGGCTGGGCCACCTCCGCGGGTCGGAGAGTGGTTAGGGGGGGGGGGGGGCTGGGCCACCTCCGCGGGTCAGAGAGTGGTTACGGGGGGGGGGGGGGGGCTGGGCCACCTCCGCGGGTCAGAGAGTGGTTACGGGGAGGGGGGGGGGGGCTGCACTACATATCTACATATTTTATCTAATGTGCTTCTCTTTCATCTATAAATGCTCTTTATGGGCATTGCCTGAGGAGAATCTATAGTATAACAATGAATTATGCAAAAAGATAGAGTAAAAGATGAGTAATAAATAACTGATTTGTAGATTGGATGGATATTGTTGATGCTGCTACCTTAAATAGACTATTCTGTTGTCTCTACCTACAAAACACATACTGCATTGAACCACTTACTATATCCGTTGCTATCACCCTATTCCAAACCACTATTGTTGCTTCCCTTGACTTCTGCAAAAATACCCTGACTGACTTCATTGTTTCTATTCTCGCTCTCTACTCTTATCACAGTGAGCAGATAGTATTTCGAAATTTAAGTCAAAAGTGTGCCATTCCTATGTTTAAACTTTACAATCAAATTTTCTCATACTTAAGATAAAAATAAAATGCTCTTTATTGTTACCCACAAACTCATATGAAATTCTATTTCTAGAAGCATAATCTACTACTCTCCATTATTATAACATTTTTTAACTTTCCAAACATATTATCTTCTCAGTCTGTTTGCACTGTTGCTTACACTATTTACATGGCTTACTCCTTCTTTTCATCCAGGTCATTGTTTATTAATTTGTTCTCAAAAATTCTGTCATTGATCATCTATCAAATAAACTTGATAGATAACGTTCTCATTACAATATTCTTAGACCACTGCAAAGAAGAAATTATACATATGCACAATTTTTATAGACAGAAAACGTCACACAATTTTTTAAACATTTTATTTAGAAGTGAAATATAAGCTCCAAAAGTCAGAAATCTATTAAATTCTTATCTCTACCTAAAATACCATTTTTATGCAAAGTCAATAAACAGATTCAGATGAGTTTATTGGAACATCAAATTTGGAGTATTTAGGAATCAGTTGAATAATGGAGTCTAGAGCTCAAAACAAGATATAGATTAAACTTTGAGCAAGAAAAACAGCGATATTCTTTAAATTCATGAGGCAAGATAAGAATAGGATAAAGTAGACATATGTGTGTATTTGAAAAATAACAAACCCCAAACCGGGTCATGCTAATCAAAACTTTAAAGATATATGTAATGGATGACATTATTTCTTAAAGTTTTCTTAAACCTATCCCTTAGTTATTGTACATTCCTTTTAAGCAGGTATATCATGATTAGGCAGTAGGATGGATTAAAATTAAAAAAGCAAATTTCATTCATATACAAAGAAAAACCCACACTCAACTAGAGGCTATTTTTGAAATCATCTAAGCATTAAGGAAGGGAACATCTATTGAAAATATACCTGAACCCTGTTTATTATGGTTAATGATTTAGAGTTGTTTGGCAGACCTATTAGGAAAACTGCTTCTGGGAATTCCATTAATATGAAAACCCAGTCACATATCACTGTAGCTAAAAGAACATCCCTGGCTTTCTCTTAGTTTTATATATTTGTTTACTCTTTTAACCTACAGTGCATTTGAAACAACTTATAAATTGAACCACTGCTTATTCTTCAGGGTCAAGAACCCACCTGGAGGCAAGTCCAAAGATTCAAGGCCTAAAAAATGTGTTTTAAACTTTAACAAGCAAATGAATTCTGATCACATGGAAGATACAATAAGCTAGAAGTTCTCAAACTCTTTTTAAGAAAAAATCACTGAAGGCCCCAAGGAAATTTATCTTATTTGAGCAAACAAAAGTGTCCACTCCATTTGCACCAAAGGCTAACACTATCCCTTTTGGTCAGTCCAGTGACCCTTCCCCCATGCAGTGGTATTTCCCATTTTTGAAAACACTGTTGGTCTAGTAAGCTATTGTGGAAAGGAAGTATTAATTTCAGTAATTTAATTTGTTTGGCTTAGGTTGTGAGAACAATGAAAAACCAGGAACCTTCAATTTTACAGGATGCTTTGAGAAAATATCCTTTAAATTATTCAACGTTCATTTATCTCTAAGAGTGCACAAAATGTCAGATTAATTTTCAACAGTTAAGAATTAAGTTTCTGGAGTGCCTCTGTGATCAGAATAGACAAGTAAAACATGCTAAATTGATGATGCCTGGAACAATATGCCACTCTTGTATCAGAGACACAATGACCTGCCAAGAATTAAGCAGTGTAAATGGAGCCTTCATAAAGACCTGCCTGGATGCTAGAGAGTCGGGTCCTAAGGGTAAAAAGAGGGGAAAACTTTCCTCCCCACCCCAATGAGACCCCGAGTCATCTCCCACGAACAGCCACCCTGGCTCCTCATCAAGCTGCTTAAAGGTCATGACCCCAGAGACTCAGAAACAAATCTCGGAACCCAGTGACTTTTGGCAGAAATGCATCTGGAACTTGCAGTAGGTTACTGTCTTCCAGCCACCCCAGGGGAGAAAGGGTGCTGTCCCTCTTCCTGCTCCCCCTAGGCAGCTCGGTGGCTGACATCTTCCAGAGACCATTGGACAGTCAGGTTTGGGCCCTCAGTGACGAGACACATGGGATGTCATGGGATGGGGGTGGAGCTGGCCCTCTCCTCCCCACCCCAACGAGTCCCCCAGTCATCACCCACAAACATCTTCTCTGGCTCCTGATCAAGCTGCTTAACAGCCATGATCCCAGAGACTCAGAAACAAATCTCGTAACCCAGTGGCTTTTGGCATCTGGACCCTGCAGTAGGTTACTGTTGCCAGGCCACTCCAGGGGGAAAAGGGTGTTGTCCCTCTGCATGCTCTCCCTAGGTGGCTCGATGGCCGCCATCCTCCAGAGGTCATTGGGCAGTCAGGTTTGGGTCCTCAGTGACAAGACATGTGAGGCCTCACGGGATGGAGGTGGAGCCGGCCTTTCCTCCCTGTCCAAACGAGACCCCAAGTCGCCGCCCATGAATGGCCTTTCTGACTTCTGATCAAGCTGCTTAATGGCCATGATCCCAGAGACTCAGGAACAAATCTCAGAACCCAGCAGGTTTTGACAGAAATCCCTCCAGACTTAAGTGTTAAAATTCGGAATTTCAAAATTGCGCAGCCACTACTGCAGCCTTGCGACATCATATGTTATTCATAACCAGCAATAGAAAACAAATTGTCTACTATTGCCTTTTCAGCAGATCTGAGTGTTGGGGTAAAATCCCAAATAATAATGGTGGGTCTGGTGTCAAAATATTGAATGTAATCTAAGTAGAGAGAGAGAGAGTAATGTGGAAATAATCTGCCGCACAGGTAGGGGGAGGGTGTGGGATGGAGGTATACTGTGTTTTTTGTGGTGGAGAATGGGCACTGGTGAAGGGACGGGTGTTTCATTGTATGACTGAAACTTAGACCCAAAAGCTTTGTAACTGCTCTTGAGGTGATTCAATAAATAAAACTATAAAAAATGAAATACAAAAGTAAGGTGGAGTTCATGCCCAATTCAATCAACTAATCATTGGCTGAATAGATAGCAGTACTCCTACATAAAAAAGGGGGAAAAGGGATAACTTTACATTAAATATTGATAGCATTTACAAAATTTTTAATGTAGGAGTATTGCTATTTATTCAGCCATTTATTAGTATGATTGAATTGGGCCTGAACTCCACTTTACTTTTTTTTCCTTTTTATAAATTTATTTATTGAATCACGTAAGAGTAGTTAAAAAACTTTCAATTTAAGTTTCAGTCAAACAATGCTGAAACACCTGTCCCTGCACCGGTGCTCATTTCTACCACCAAAAACCCCAATATACCCTCGATCCCACACCTTCCAATTACCTGTGGGGCAGATGATTTTCACATTACTCTCTCTCTACTTTGATTGATCACTTGACATCCCGTTACAGATCGATTTGCTTGAGCAGGCACCAGTAATGTCTCCATTCGTCCCTGTTGCATGCTAGTGTAGCCCAATGGCGTCTGCTTCCTCCAGGAACCCGAAGAGCCTCAAACCATTCTTTCAGGGTCTTGACGAAGAAGTCTGACCATCTCGTAGGTGGGCAGCCACGAGATCTTTTTATATCCCGTGGAATCCATTTGGCAACGGCTCTAGTCCAGCGGTCATCTCCAAATTGCATTACATGTCCAGCCCATCTGATTTTAGATGCCTTGGCAAATGAGACAGTGTCCCTGATTCTCTATTATCAAAGGAGGTGAGAACTCTGGTTTCCTTCTCTCACTTGAGTGAAGTGTGATACTCCAAGCATAGCTCTTTCGATTCCTCTACGGAGAGTAGAATAGCATTCTCACCCAGTTTTCATAGGATCCAGGTCTCTGAGGAGCATATTAATGCAGGGGGACCGGTGAAATCGAAGAGATATGCCCAAAGCCGGGTTCTTTGTCCTCTTAGCTATTTCTTTGATGAAGGCGTTCCATGCCACTCTCTTTCTCCTGTGCAACTAAGGTGCCAGGTCATTCATCATGTTGAGTTCTCGACCTAGGTACACATAACTGTTGCATTCAGAGATGTTCATTCCATTGAAAGCAAATAGAATGTAAGGAATGAGACCGTTTCTCATGAACATTGTCTTTGTGAGATTCAGTTGCAGTCTGATCTTTCCACACTCATGGTTGAAGGTGGCCAGCATTTGTGCCACTTGTCTAATGTTTGGTGTTATTAGAATGATGTCATCAGGGAAGTGGAGGTAGTGTAGTTCCTGACTGTCTATCTTTACTCCCACTCCTTCTAATTCCAGTTATGCATGGACGTTCTAGAGGGTGGCATTTAAGTGTTTCGGTGAAATGGTGTCATTCTTCTGAACCCCTCTCTTGACATGGATAATCACTTCCTTGTAGAATGGTGAGATCCCGATAATGAACCGTAATATATCTCATGGAAGATCCTGATTAATAGAGTTTGAATACCCTGTTTAACTAGGGCTTCAATGACCACTTCAGTCTCAACAGAATCAAAGGCCTATAAATCAATGAACATTAGACAGAGCGGCATCTTGAACTCCTGAGAAATTTCAATGAGCTTGGTTATAGTGTGGGTATGATCTATCATGTTGAATCCTTTTCGTAACCCGGCTTGCTCACATGATTGTCCTTCATCTAGTGTTCTGCCGATCCTATTCAGGATAACTTGAGTGAACAGCTTGTAGATGACGGACAACAGGCAGATTGGGCAATATTTGCCAATGTCGCAGATGTCTCCCTTCTTGTCCAGTGGAATGGTCCTGCTAGTTTTCCATTGGGATGAAACCTTGCATTCAGATAAGTAGCGTGTGAAGAGAAGAGCCAGTGTATTGATGAGTACTGATGGCAGATTCTTCAAATGCTCAGGTCTGACCTTGTCTGGACTGGGTGCTGTTTGCTTCTTTACCGACCCAGGGATCACACCCAGAAGACCCACCCTGCCGGAGCCTGATAAATATCTCATCGTCCAACCTCCACTACCTCAACTTCCCAGCCGCCACCACACTCCAGCCTGCTTTCTGGACCGCTCAGGCCAAGCCTCATACATGAGTGAAGCCCCACAGACCAAGGTAAAGCAGGACTTTGTGACCTTGTACTCCAGACTCAACAGAACCTGGAAATAAAGATCCTCTGCCTGCTTCCCACCAATCTCCAGTGACTCATGGACACACCCAAAAGACCCACCTCATGACAAATCCTAAGACACTTAATACCCATTTTTCATTATTACTGCATCGTATTTGATGGGGTTCAAATATGGTTTGAACCATAGGAACACCTGTATGGGTGATTAGAGGCCGCCTAAAATCCTCTATGCCTCTTGGAGAACACGGCAAGCTACCAAGAGTATCCTGCCCCCATGGCAGAGCCTGACAATCTATCCGTTGCATATTCAATATGCCAAAACCAGTGAATACAATGTGTCTCATTCTCTGAAAGAGCCCCATATACGGCAGCGTTAAATAGGACAAGCAAGGAGAGGATGATAAAATCTCAGGGCCAAACTAGGATGCCAAAACAAAAAAGGACTAAAATGAATGTCTGTACTTCCAATGCACATATGGTGGCATCAGAAGAATCCATCGAGGACCCGATGGTGCAAGCGTAGATGATCAAGTACAACATCATTGGTCTGACCGAGGTGAGAAGGCATAGATCACATCATGCCATATTTGACACTGGAGAAGAACTCTTCCTCAGAAGATGTGACAACAGAGGCGTTGATCATGTCAGTGGTCTTGTCAACAAGAATTTGGCCATGAGCATTGATTCATTCCAATAACTAACAACCCGAATCAAAAGATTACACTTGAATAGATGTGGCTCACTACCGGCAGTTTCCATCTTCATTGTCTATGAAAAAACATTCAATTACGATGAAAAAGAAAATGAGAAGTTCTACATGGAGCTGGAGAAGTTCTATAAAGAAGACTACACCTTCTACAAGATCATTATCAGTGATTTTAATGCCAAGATAGGACCGAGAAGATCGGCCAAAGAACTCCACATCAGGACACATGGCCTAGAATGGAACGAACAGGGTGAGAGACTGTCTGAGTTCATCATGTCGGCCATGGTAACTCACAGTTCCAGAAGGCTGAATCTAAACATGGGAGTCTCCCGGTGGAAAGTTCCACAACAAAATTGACCACATCATATTCAATTAAAAGTTTTACCTGACCGATGTCGCTGTTGTCCCAAAATTCCAAACAGGATCGGATAACTGTCTCCTTCGTGCAAAATTCTACTTCACAGAGCAGGGAGAAAAGGCTGCAAACTTTAAGGAGAGAACTCCCAGAACGATCACAAACAGGGAGCTCTTTGGCACTATTGCAGCAACATGGGAAAATGCCATTGTAGACGACATTGATGAAGAATATGGTTGATTGGTTCAGCACCTCCATGATTGTGCAAGGAATGCCGAGAGAGAGATAGCCACAAAAAGATGCCTGTCTTTAAAAACTCTCGAGCTCATTTGCCAACGTGGCTGGGCATGAGAAAAACATTTGTAACACCTGCCTGTCCTTCACCAACTACGAGACCGAGATGACTGCCCTCCGAACGTCCGGATGGATTGGTCACATCTTCCAGAAGGGCAATGGAGAAGATTATCCATGACTTCTACTCAAATTTCTTCTATACCCACGTCAACCTGCCCACACACCAAATTCCACAGGATGAATATGTCATTCCCAACGTTCTCCCTACATTGATTACATTCAATATTTTGACACTTTACCCAACATTATTATTTATAATTTTACTCCAACACTCAGATCTGCCAAAAAGGCAACCGTAGACAATTTATTTTCTATTGCTGGTTATGAATAACATGATGTCGTGTGGCTGCAGTAGTGCCCACGCGATTTTGGAATTCTTAAATTTCAACAATTAAATCTGAAGGGATTTCTGCCAAATCCAACTGGGTTTCGAGATTTGTTCCTGAGTCTCTGGGTTCATGGCCATTAAGCAGTTTGATCAGAAGCCAGAGAGCCTTGTACATGGTCCCCGACCAAGGGTCTCATTGAGGCAGGGAGGAGAGGGCTGGCTCCACCCCCATCCCGTGAGGCCCTGTGTGTCTCGTCACTGTGTTCCAAAACCTGACTGTCCAATGGCCTCTGGAGGTTGATGGCCACTGAGCCTCCAGGGGGAACAGGCCAAGGGACAGCACCCTTTCCCCTGCTGGGGTGGCCCAGCACCGGTTCCTACTGTGGGGACTGGATGCATTTCTGCCAAGAGTCGCTGGGTTCTGAGATTTATTTCTGAGTTTCTGGGATCATGGCCGTTAATTATTTTA
The DNA here is from genome assembly GCF_029834395.1 of Sorex fumeus. NCBI lineage: Eukaryota > Metazoa > Chordata > Mammalia > Eulipotyphla > Soricidae > Sorex > Sorex fumeus. Next base: position 11,988,378 of record NW_026606115.1, read on the forward strand.
ATCAGGAACCAGAGAGGCCTTGCCTCCAATTATATAGCTGAGATGCAGGTGGTTTTTGGGTGTGTCTCCCACATACCTTACTTTTGGCTATTTACTTTCTTGGTAAATTTCGCCCCAAGTTGTTTAGGTCTGGCCAAAGGCACAGTAGCAATTTTGGTGTATGTAGAATTCTGAAGGAACCATCAGGCTGCTGATGCACTCGACTCACAGACTGATAACAATTTAAACCCCACCAAATATCTCTGGGTCACACACACATTCAGTTGAAGAGGGATTCCCCCCTCCCCCATGTAAATTAGGTGCAATGTTCAAGTAGAAAGGAGGGGTATAAGATCATCTAATGAAGCACAATTTGTCATTTTCAGTTGGTCATTTTAAATCTCACCTACATGTGATGTATAGACATCAGATAGATAATGGAAATGGCTAAGGGATAGAAACAGTAACACTTAATGTTCATGGGGGGCACAGGATTAGGAACTTGCTCTTCTATTCTATGCTCACACTCCAATGAATGGCAGCCTCATTGTGACTACTCATTTGTGCCTGGGCATTCAACAGGAAAAGCAGCAGTGCCTGCACATGTCTAGAAAACAAAGAAATACCAAAGGAACCAAGAGAAGCAAGCAATAACAAGGATCAATAGACAAAAGAGCATCAGCAAAAGACTAGTAGGAAGTTGAGAGTACCAGGCATCAAGTGACACTATATCCCTGGACAATGAGGAACATCCCAGTGGAGCACAAAGGGCAGAACTAGTTTAAGACCAGAGAGGACCAAGGAAAATGTACATAAGACCACACAAAAAATGTGAGTGATACTTGGGCATAGGACACTGGAAGATGCAAAATTACTATCCGAAAGCCGTTAAATAACTATAAATTTTTATAAATATCTGAATTTTTCAAGATAATTTTCTATAAAATAAATCAGGGAACACATCAGAAGAGTTATTTAGTTTTACAGCGAGAAAGAGAACTCTGCCTGCTGACCCCTAAATTAAGCGTGGATGGGGAGAGAAGGTTAGAATATCTAAGATACTTGGTAGATATTCTGAGGGAATACAGAAACAATATTTTTTTATCTTTGGAGTATGCCTTTGCATACTATAAATAATGTTACAATTGGTGAAAGTACAGCTCAGAGATAGATGCTACTTACCAAACCACATAATCAATAAGTGGAAAAGAACCAAGGATTTGAATCCAAGTAAAATTTTTCACATATATTCAGTCATTTTTCACATATATTCAGTTCTCCCTTCTGAAATCCGACACGCCATTTCGTAGGTAAAGAAACAAACAGTACCCGGTCCAGACAAGGTCAGACCTGAACACCTGAAGAACCTGCCATCAGTACTCATCAATACACTGGCTCGGCTCTTCACTCGCTACCTGTCTGAATGCAAGGTTCCGTCCAAATGGAAAATCAGCAGGACCGTACTACTGTTCAAGAAGGGAGACATCCATGACATTGGCAACTATCGCCCAATCTGCCTATTGTCTGTCATCTACAAGTTGTTCACTCGAGTCATCCTAAATAGGATTGGCAGAACACTAGATGAAGGACAACCATGCGAGCAAGCCAGGTTCTGCAAAGGATTCAGCACCATCGACCATATCCACACAATAACCAAGCTCACTGAGGTTTCTCGGGAGTTCAAGATGCCGCTCTGTTTAACGTTCATTGATTTAAAGAAGGCCCTTGATTCTGTTGAGACGGAAGCGGTCATTGAAGCCCTAACTAATCAGGGCATTCAAGCCCAATACATCAGGATCCTCCATGAGCTGTATTGCGGATTCACTACCAGGATCTCAACATTCTACAAAGAAGTGATCGTTGATGTCAAGAGACGGATGCGGCAGGGTGATACCATTTCACCGAAACTCTTCAGTGCCACCCTCGAGAACATCATGCGACAACTGGAATGGGAAGGAATGGGAGTGAAGATAGATGGTCGGCAACTACACCACCTCCGCTTTGCTGATGACATTGTTTTAATAACACCAAACATCAGCCAAGCGGCACAAATGCTGGCCGACTTTGACCGTGAGTGTGGAAAGGTAGGACTACAGCTGAATCTTACGAAGACAATGTGTATGAGAAACAGCCTCGTTCCTCATGCCCCATTTGCTCTCAACGGAACGACCATCTCCGAATGCAACAGCTATGTGTACCTAGGTCGAGAGGTCTACATGACAAATGACCTGGCACCCGAGCTGCGCAGGAGGAAGAGAGCGGCTTGGAATGCCTTCAAGAACGTTGAAGAAATAGCTAAAAGGATGAAGAACCTCCGACTCCGGGCACATCTCTTTGATTCCACTGTTCTTCCTGCATTAACATATGCCTCAGAGACCTGGGCCCTACACAAACAAGATGAGAACGCTATTCGGGTCTCCCAAAGAAGAATAGAAAGAGCTATGCTTGGAATATCACGTTTCACTCAAATGAGAGAACGAATCCCGAGTTCTGACATCCGTTGACGATCAAGAATCAGGGACGCTGTCTCATTTGCCAAGGTGTCGAAAATCAGATGGGCTGGTCACGTAATGAGATTTAAAGACGACCAGTGGACTAGAGCTGTTACCAACTGGATTCCACAGGATATCAAAAGACCGCGTGGCCGCCCACCTACCAGATGGTCAGACTTCTTCGTCAAGATCATGAACGATCGGTTTGAGGCCCTTCATGTTCCCGGAGCGAACAGATGCCATTGGGCTACACTAGCACGCGACAGGGACAAATGGAGACGTTACTGGTGCCCGCTCGAGCAAATCACTTAATGGGAAGTTAAGTGATTAAGTGATTAAGTGATTCAGTTATGCATTTGCTTTTATGTACCATTGTAGCACTGTCCTCCTGTTGTTCATTCAGTTGCTTGAGAGGGCCCAGTAATGTCTCCATTGTGAGACTTGTTGTTACTGTGTTTGACATATTGAATACGTCATGGGTAGCTTGCCAGGCTTTGCCATCTGGTGAGATACTCTCGGTAGCTTGCCGGGCTCTCGAGAAGGGTGGAGGAATTGAACCTGGGTCAGCCGGGTCAGCTGCATGCAAGGCAAACGCCCTACCAACTGTGCTATATCTCCAGCCCTTTCATGAACTTCACTTAAAATTATCTCTCAAAGTCTTTCCTAAAAGCTATACAGAGTTTAAATATGATATAAAATATGAATAAAATATTATATGTTCATGTTTTATAAATATGCATATATTTATGTATATCTATTTAAATCTACTGGCTGGAGTAATAGCACAATGGGCAGGGCATTTGCCTTACATGAGGCCCACCAGGGTTCGATTCCTCCATCCCTCTCGGAGATCCTGGCAAGCTACTGAGAGTATCCCGCCTGAGTGGCAGAGCCTGGCTAGCTACCCGTGATGTATTCGATATGCCAAACACTGTAACAACAAGTCTCACAATGGAGACATTACTGGTGTCCACTCAAGCAAATAGATGATCAATGGAATGACAGTGATACAGTGATTTAAATCTACATAAATGAAATAGAAGTGGAGTAATCTGATTGAAAGTAAAGAAGGCCTTCAACTCTGAAAACTAGGTCTCAATCCTGCCTCTCCCTCCACAACCCTTTTTGGATCCTGAAGTATTATTATGAGTATCTAGGATTTTCAAAGCCACATACAAAAATCAGCCACTTTTTGGATCCTGAAGCATTATTATGAATATCTAGGATTTTCAAAGCCACATACAAAAATCAGCCACAGGAGTAATGCATTTCTGTTGCATGTTACTGAACCTGGTTAGATCCGAGGCACTGCATATGGTCTGCCAACCACCACCAGGAGTGGTCCTTGAGCACACACCCAGAAATAAGATGCACCCTTAGAAGTGGCTCCACTCCCCCCCAAAACAAAGCAAAACCACTAAAATGAAACAAAACAAAAATTGTTCTATTTGGGAAACTGTGCACTCTTTGATGCCTGTTTGATGAAGCATTAAATTAGAAAAGAAGGCCAAATACTGGCAAGATAAAGTAACAGGAGCGGGTTGAGATATATGCAGAACAGGAATGAAAAAAAGTAGAGAGAGAGAGAGTACGGGGTATATTTTCTGCCATGAAAGCAGGGGGAGGGTGGGACAGGGTTTTATATTGGGAATATTGGTGGTGGGGAATGTGCACTGGTGGAGGGATGGGTGTTTGATCATTGTGTGATTGTAACCCAAACATTAAAGCTTGTAGCTATTTCACAGTGATTCAATAAAATTTTAAAAAATGATATTAAAAAAAGCCAAACTAGGATTGGTAAATCCAGAAAATGAGAAATTTGGTTCTAGGAGAAAACAATAAGAGAAAGGCACAGAGAACACACACACACAATCTACATTATAAAGACACATAAAACAAAGGATCATTTACTTCACTAATATGCAATCATAGTCTGAATAGCCTGCCACTAATTGGATACTACATAATATTAAAAGGCATTAGGCTTATGTGTTTTCTTTTCATTCTCAACCGCTGTGCCTTTTTTGAAGAAGTTTTTGGCCATGGTGGAAATATTACTTATCATAGGGGTAGATTTGGGTCGTTACAGAATTAAGATGCCATTCTAATTCAAAACTGACTATACTATGATACCTTTATGGTTATTTCCTTTATCAATCTTTTTCCCTTAGAATTCTACATTTCTCTAGCATTAGTAACAGGGTTCCACGGGATAGAAATTGACCCAGTGCATGATAATAGGCAGAACAATTCTTACTATATCCACTTAAGAGCTGAGAAAACTGATATCCAATAAAAGGAAATGACTTGTTCAACAAAATACACTATTTAATGACAAAACAGATGTTCAAATTAAAGTTTCCTGATTCTTAAGTGTTCTTTTTCTAAGAAACTGCTTCAAAACAATTCTCTTTTGCTCATAGACAATAAGAACTAATTTAATCATTCTAGGAGACAAAGTAGATTTCATGAAACAGAAAACATTTTCTACATGGTTCATTGGAATTAAGTTTATAAACCAGAATCTCTCACCAAATAAAATTTAAACTGGAACCAAGTAGTAGTTGTTCCTTGAGCTATGACTAAAGTGATTAATTTGTTATTTAAAAATTATTGAATAATTTGACATGCCAAGTTTTATACATTTGAGATTTTCAGCTTGTTTCTAATATATTATGCTGCCATTGCAATGATATTTATCAGAGTTCCAAATTGTACATTTTTACCAAAATTAAACATGTACCTATTATAATGAATTACTAGATTTTGTAAGGAAAGTTCAGCCAGCATTTGATACTCCTCTCATTTCACTTTATATATTCTTTTCATTAGGAAATATTTTCATTAAGAAGGAATTTGAGAATAAAATTGCTAGATTGGTTACACAACTGGTAAGGTGATAAAATGTTTTTATTTTACAAAAATAATCATAGCTCTACTGGGTAGAATCTGCAAGTTAATTTCAAGGAATCAGGGACTTAACATACACAGTAAAGTCAAGTAAACGCATGCTTACTTAGGCAAGTAAATTATTCTTAAATCAGCAATGCTCTATCACTGTATCGCTGTCATCTCGTTGATAGATTTCCTCGAGCAGGCACCAGTAACGTCTCCATTCGTCCTAGCCCTGAGATTTTAGCAAGTGCCACAATGGAGCCCCTTTCAGGGTCAGAAAAATGAGACCAATCATTGTCACTGGGTTTGGGCATATCGAATACACCTCAGGGAGATTTCTAGACTCTGCATGAGGGCAGGGTACTCTCCTTAGCCTGCTAGGTTCTCTGAGAGTGAGCACTAGATAATAAGAGGTCGCGCGAATGCAGCCTCATGCTTCAGGGAGCTTAGTTTTACAGTCTCTGGATCTTGGCTGTTGATTTGATTACATGGTGCGTGGGGCAGTTGGTCGGTGTAACCATTTACCCCATCTTCCAGTAGGTAAATGATTACACCCAGAAATGCTCTATATGACATAGAAAGGACTTGCTTCACTCATTTAGACTTATTTCTAAATTCTGAATATTTTTTTTTCTGAACAGAATCAAAAGAAAAACCTGAGGTTTCAGTATTCAAGCATTCATTTTCTATAATCCCATTGTTCATATGATATTAAAATAGTCAGATTTTTATGGTATCTTTAGTCCAGAGAAACTTTTTTTTACCATCTCTAGAGAATATTCAGTTTCTTGCTAAGGTTGGGACAAGGCCAACCCTTATAAATATATAGTGGCATCATATAGGGGTCCATTTATTTAAAAATATTACAGTTCAGGTAAATTTGTTACTATAGTTGTTAAATTTACACTATTTATGTACACTGTGATACATATCAACCACCACCAAACTGCTCATCACCCTCCACCCTTGAGACTATGTCACCTCTGAACTAACGTCTCTCTCTTTGTCTAGCTATCCCCTTATTAGTTGTTGATTGACAGTTACGATTTTGGTGCATAGTTACCCTCTTTAACCGGTCATGGTCACGGTCCTCCTGTTGTTCATCAATTTGCTCGAGCGGGCCCAGTAACATCTCTATCATGAGACTTGTTGTTACTGTGTTTGGCATATCGAGTACCTCACGGGTAGCTTGCCAGGCTCTGCCGCGCGGGTGAGATACTCTCGGTAGCTTGCCGAACTCTCCGAGAGGGGTGGAGGAATCGAACTGGAGTCAGCCATGTTGGCTGCGTGCAAGGCAAACACCCTACCGCTGTGCTATTGCTCTAGCCCCCTACATATTCCAGGAATCTGTTTTTTACATGATTTTCACTTATTTCCCTCAATAGTTTTAGCTTTCTTCCCAGTTTTAGAGGGCTGGAGCGATAGCACAGGGGCTGGAGCAATAGCACAGAGGGTAGGGCGTCTGCCTTGCACGCAGCCAACATGGCCAACCCGAGTTCGATTCCTCCCGGAGAGCCCGGCAAGCTACTGAGAGTATTCGATATGCCAGACACAGTAACAACAAAGTCTCCAATGGAGACATTACTGGGCCCGCTCGAGCAAATCGAAGATCAATGGGAGGGCCTTTACTTACTTTACTTTACCCAGTTTTAGGGACATAAGTTGCAGTTTTGATCATTTGATTATTCTGTAAATTTAGCCATATTGACTCTTAACTTTCCCCATTGCCATTTAATATTATCTCCCCTAGGCTTTTAAATTTAGTTACTCTTGACATTTTTCTTTCCATTTTCTAATGTTACTATTATTTTCTTTCCTTTACTTCTCTATATTCTGTATTCCTCAAAAAAAGAGTCCTGCACTCATTTGTGGAATACAAAATAATGTAATATGAGACTAACACCTAAGGACTGTAGAGATAAGGGATAGGAGGATCATACCATGGTTGGAAAGCCAGCCCCAGGTGCTAGAGGAAAAGGCAGTTGGGATATAGAAGGAACCACTAAGTAAATGATGTTTGGAGGAAGGGGAGATGTGTACTGAAAGTAGACTATGGACCAAACATGATGGCCTCTTAGTATCTGTATTGCAAATCATAATGCTCAAAATTAGATAGAGAGTATATATATATATGTTTATCTCTATGATCTGTTACCTACTCTCTGAATGCCATCAAACACGGTGTGGTAATTATGGACAATGCGTAAGAAGCGTCCCATGATGTGTTGCGGCCACACGGTCCGGAAAGTAGTCTGGAGTGTGGTGGCGGTTGGGTAGTGGAGGTCAGCTGCTGGGGCTGGGTCTCTTGGGGAAGGGAGGGCTCTCGCCCACCAATCTCTGGGGCTCCCTGAGTGGAAACAGCCTGATGCAAAGTCCAGTGGCATGGTTATGGGTATTTGATTATTGTATAATTGAAACCCAAGCACAAAATTTGTAAGTCTACAACTGTACCTCATGGTGTCTCACTAATAAAAATTTTTTAAAAAATACACTCAGTAGTGAGTATCCAGCCCGTGCGGCAGAGCCTGGCAAGCTCCCTGTGGCATATTCGACATATCAAAAACAGTAACAGCAAGTTTCACAATGGAGACATTACTGGTGCCTGCTCGAGCAAACCGATGAACAATGGGTGGACAGTGCTACAGTGCTAAATTTATCTCATAGTATGCTGTTCATTTTCTTATAGACTATTTTCTAGCTTTTGTTCTTTCCTAGAGATTTCCTCCTTCTCATATTGGAGGTCCTTGATCTTTTGCTCAGTTTCAGTTATTTTGATATTCAGCACTTCAATGGATGTTTTTATATCACTACCATGTTGTTCATTTCTGTAATTTCTGACTGTAGATTTTTTTCATTTTGAGACTCATTCTTTCTTGAGATTTACTTATTTCCTATATTATCATTTCTTTCAACTCATTGAACTACATCACCATACTGTCACTAAAGACACTGTCCTAGGATTTCCTTGTGTTTTTATGTTTCTAGTGATATTTTTTTGCTCATTTAACTTCATGGAACTTCATGTGTTTCCCCATTGGTTTTCTAATGTTCTTGTTGTGCAAAATATGAGTGTTCATAGTTCAGCCCCGTGAAAAGATGCTGAGGGATTAAGCTGGATTTTCTCTCTCCCTTATCTCTCTGTTCTAACAGAATGAGAGAAAGAATAACTGTGGGGAGCATGTAACTTATTGAGTAGATCTGAAGTGTGGCCTTATAAGCAGCAGTGTACTTCAGAAGCTGCTGTTTGGGCCCTTATGGCACAGGTTGAGTCTGGAAGCTGCTGGGACACACCCAGAAGGGATGTCTAATACAGAGACAGAGTGTGCTCTGTTTCCCATAATTATAGACAATTACCCCCTCCCATAGAAGTATTTTGAGACAAATTTTGGATAGACTGTACATTAGGGAGTTTTAATAAAGGAATAGTGACTTCAGTGACTCAACTTCGTTGGCCAAGTAAATGGAAGCAAAGAAAAATAAATGAGATTATATCAAATTAAGAAGTTTCTAAACTGCAGAAGAAACAAAGAATCATAAAACACCCCACAAACTGGAGGAAATATTTGTCAACTACTCACCAATGGGTTAATTCTCAGACAATATATAAAACACTGGTAGAACTTAACAAGAAAAAGCTACCAATCCCATACAAATGGTGGAGAGGGAATAGAGTAACGTAAACATCCCCAACGAAGACCTGTAAATGTACATGAAAACAAGTTTTAAGTCACTTATCATCAGGGAAATGCATTTTAAAACAAAAATAAGATATCTCAAATCAGGAAGACTGGATCACATGACAAAGACAAAAATAAACAGTGCTGTCATAGATGTAGAGAAGACATTAGTGGAGGGCAGTGGATACACTGGGGGAGGGTGTAGTGAGGAATCGTGCTGTACATGAAATGTTATTGCTCACAGTATTGTAAACTACAGTGCCTAAATTAAAAACATTTTTTAAAATAGCTATTGCCATCTTAATGCCAAATCAACCTTTCAGGTTTACCCCTGAGTAAATGCTTGGATTTACTGAAACAGTTTAGCAGATTTGACTTATTTGAGACAATGTCCTCTTTAAATCTAAAGCCATATTCAGGGGACATGGCTTATATACAAATACACAAAAAGAAACGGAATAACTTTGGCATATATACAATTATACAAAGAGAAACGAAATAACTTTCAGACCAGAAATATCAGAGGAAAAGTAAATAATGTCTAGTTAGTGGGATTAGACATGAGTTATGCATCTCATGAAAGTTCTGTAGATGTAGTAACAGCCAAATGAGCTTAGTGATTACTCTACATGAGCTTCAAAGAACTGATTATTTCATTTTTCCTTCCTACAGTCTTGTGAGATTGGTCCTATTGTTCTAGTTTTTCAAGCGTTACAGATATACAAGATATTATACAAGACCACCAGTTTAACAAAATGCAGAGATGGAACTAAATGCCCAGTTTGTTTGCCTTCATAATATTTAGGTGTTTCTAAATATTATTTTGATTCTTGGCAGTTGATTTGTTTTAATAACTCACATATCATGCATGAGTGAAATCATTCAATAATTTTCTCTTCCCTATTTTTATTAGAATATTCACTCAACAAACTGGTGAAAAGCAATAACTCTAACTACTAAACTTGGTGGATGTTACCAGAGAGAAAGGAGGTGAAATTGGAGGAATCAGCAGCCAGTATCTTTCTAGTTGTGCAATGCTATTTGGGCATCTGGGATAAGAATAGTGAACATCACACATGCATAAAAGCTAACTCCCTAATATTGTATAGTAATGATAAGCCAATAGAGTTGGCTTAACTCCATAATATTGTATAGTAATGATAAGCCAATAGAGCTTTTTTTAATAAATGGTACAACAGATGTAAAAAATGTAATGTTGAATTGTTTTTCAGAAAAGAATATGTTAAGGCATTACTTGAGACAATTCTGAGGAAAAATACAAGTTAGCTGTAGAATTGGTCCAAGTCTAGCCTAATTGGAGTAGTCTAAGTCTACTCCAACCTTTAATCACAAATATCACCATGAAAGGAGGCTCAAAATTATATTGAACTGTGTGGCTAGTTTTTGCATGTCAGTTTGATAAATTCAAGATTTTTTTCTACTAAGCTCTTTGGCAGCTAACATACTTGGAAAATGCAGGAAGGCTATACCCAACTAACGTGTTGGTATCCTAATGAAACAATAAAACCTGAGGCATAGTGCGCTATATGCTAAACTCCTGAAGTGTGAATTCTGGCAAGGCCATTTAATCATTGCAGATTCTGATAAGCTCATTAATTTTCTCTGTGCCAAAGTTTACTCATATGTAAAATGGTATTCACAATAGGATCTTTTTTCATAAGATTTCTCTAAGTATTTAACAAGCCAGTATATGTAAGGCACTTCAGATACAATCTGACTCATGTGGTGTGCTCCATTTGTTATGATGATCTCATTATTAGAGTTATTACTATTTGATTGTGGGAGACTTTCTGGACTAAGATGTAAAGATTTTGATTGCATGTTCTCTAAAATAAAAGTAGAAAACAAGAAAATCTGTCATTCTGAGCATACAAAAAGAAACCAAAACAAATTCAATCAAGTGGCTAAGATCTTAAGATTTTGGAGAGATTCAGTAGCTGAGTTGAGCCCAGTAAATCCCCTCTCTGGTTCCAGATCTCTGGAACCCTCTTGGGATGGAAGCTGGGTGAGTCCCTACCATGTTAGAAGGCCCAATGCTCCGCCCATACCCACTTCTCTCAGGCAATAAGTGGTTCAGCTGAGATACCATGATGCTGAATCGTCCCAGATCTACAGAACCTTGACATACCCCAAGTTCCTAGTACTGACAACCCAGGAGGAGCACAGAAAATTAGATGGAAAAGTTGAATAAACATCCACAAATCTCAATGAGTAAAACAATAGCAAAGAACACTTAAGGTAGCTCAGTAAATTTTCAACGAGGTTAGTAAAAATACTACAAGACATATGTTTTAACAAAAATATATAAAATAAATTATCTTGTGCCTGCTAAAGGGGCAGGTTGGGGAGGTCAGTGTGTAAATGGGGACATTGGTGAAGAGAAAGGCACACTGGAAGTAGGTATTAGTGTTGAAATATTGAATATTTAAAATGAATATGATGAACAACTTTCTCAGTTTATTTATTTATTTATTATTAAAGAACTGTGATTTTCAAAGTTATTAATAGTTGAGTTTTAGGCATACGATATTTCAACAACAATCTCACTACCACTGTCAAGTTTTCTCCCCAGTGTTCCTATATTCCCTCCCCACCTGAACCCTACCCCAACCCCTGCCTGTCAAGTTGACAGGCACATTACAAAGTTTCAGTGGTTGCATCTTAGATCTTATGTTTTCAATGTTGTTGAGTCTGTGTTTCGATATATAGCTATACCACTCACCCATATCACAAGTATAACTGAAGCCCTAAGCCTGTTCGCTCATTACTGCCAGTTCTCTTCTTCCTCAATAGATTCTATTCATTCTCTGTCTTTCTCTCTAAACACTGGGGTTAAGAGTGATCTAGGTATCTTCCTTTTACAACAGTACTTTTTTCAATCCAGTGTTCTATATACCAAAGATAAATGAGATTATCTTGTGTTTGTCTTCTTCTGGCTTACTTCACTCAACATGATATCTTCCATTTCCAACTAGGTTGCAAATTACATGATTTCATCTTTCTTTGCTGCTGCACAGTATTCCATTAACAAATATACACAATGAAATACTATATCTATAATATCACAATGTGTATATATATCTTCATAATCCATTCATCTGTAATTTGACACTTACTCTGGTTACACATCTCAGCTCTATACTGAGTGTAGCATATGTGTATATATATATATATATATATATATATATATGTATATATATATATGTCCTTTTGAGAGAGTGTGTTTATGTCTTGGGGTATATGCCCAAAAGTGACTTTGCTGCTAAGACATATGGCAGATCAACTCTAAGTTTACTGAGAACTCTATTTTTCACAGGGATTATGCTAGACAACATTCCCAAGGGTGTCAGATGGTATTTCATTGTTGCCTAGATTGGGATTTCTCTGATAATAAATGATGCTGAACATTTTTTCATATGCCTAAAGGCTATCTGACTGTCTTCCTTTGAGAAGAGTATATTCATTTCATCTCCAATTTTTGATATGAGTTTTGATTTTGTGGTTCTTTGTGAATACTTTATATATTCTGGATATCAAACCTTTATCTGATGTGTTGAATGTGAATATTTTCCCCATAAATTTAGCCATATTTTATTTTGCCCATGTTTCTTTGGCTATGCAGAATCTTTAACTTTATGTAGTCCCATTACTACTACAAATATAGTTTTGATTATGTTGCTTTTTTTCACAAGTATCAGGTCATTGAAGATAACTTTGAGGTTCAAATCTTGAAGTGTTTTGCCTACATTTTCCTCAGTGCACTTTATAGTTTCTGATAGGATGTCAAGGTCTTTGCTCTTCTATAAATTGACTTTGTGAGATATGTAATATATAGGTCCAGCTTTAATTTTTTACACGTAATTATTCAGTTTTCTCAGCACCATTTGTTGAAGAGGCAGTCTTTACTCCATTTCATGGTCTCAGTTCACTTATAAAAATTAACTCCCCACACATATGGTGTCTTGTCATTGGGCATTTGACACATTGCTAAGAGGGTATATATCCATGACCATGCAGTTTTGATCACTATAGGTTGTAATACGGTTCCAAATTAGTTAATGAAGTACCTCCCAATTTCTTAATTTTCAGTATAGCTTTGGCTATTCGTGGTCTTTTCTGATTCCATCTAAACTTTATTATGGACTCTTCTAGCTCCTGGTTTTGGATGGGGATTTCACTGAATCTATATAAGAGCTCAGGTAGCATAGTCACTTTGATAATACTGATCTTTCAAGTCATGAGATATTTTTCCATTTACTGTGGTCTTCATATCTTTTTATTTTTTAAATTTTAATATTTTATTCCTCTCTTTCTTAAGTGGTTTAATATTATCATGGTATAGCTCTGCTATGTATTTTGTTAAGCTGATTTCTTGATGTGGGATGTTTTTGGATACTATTTTAAATGGGATTGAATAATTTATTACCTTCTCCTCTGATTGTTTGTCTATAAGAATGCGACCAAATTGGGGGTATTGACTCTGTAGACAGCCACTTTCCTGTATTGATTTATTGTTTCTTGGAGTTTTCAGAGTACTCCTTAGGGTCTTCTATGCATATCATCATGTCATCTGCAAATAGTGATAATTTAATTTTCTATATTTCAATTTAGATACTCTGCCTGCTTCCAGCAGCCTGGCAGACCTCCACTACCTTCAATACCTCCACTATCAAGCTGACGCCACGATCCAGGATGCTTTCCAGACCCTAAGGCCGAGACTCACGCATGGATAAAGCCCCACAGAGCCGGGAAAGTGGAACACTCTGACTTTGGACTCCAGGCTCAACAGGACCCAGGAGCAGAGATCCTCTGCCTGCTTCCAGCAGCCCAGCTGACCTCCACTAAATCCATTACCTCCACTACCCAGCTGATGCCACACTCAAAGAAGCTTTCCGGGCCCTCTGGCTGAGACTCACGCACAGGTGCAGCCCCGTAGAGAAGGGAAAGTGGAACACTCTGACCTTGGACTCCAGGCTTAGCGGACCCGGGAGCAGAGATACTCTGCCTGCTTCCAGCAGCCAGGCAGACCTCCACTACCTCCACTACCTCCACTACCCAGCTGATGCCATGCTCCAGGACGCTTTCCTAACCCTCAGGCTGAGACTCACTCACGGGTGAAGCCCCACAGAGAAGGGAAGGTGGAATACTCTGACCTTGGAATCCAGGCTCAACGGACCCGGGAGCAGAGATTCTCTGCCTGCTTCCGGCAGCCCAGCAGACCTCACTACCTCCACTACCTCCAATACCCAGCTGACACCATGATCCAGGACGCTTTCCAGAACAAAAGCAGCTGTGCAACACATAATAAAACACTTAATACAAGAATACTGCACCATATTTGATGGGGTTCAAATATGGTTTGAACCATGGGAACACATGCAAGGATGAATAGAGGTCCCCCTAAAAGCCTTTATCCCTCTCGGAGAGCCTGGCAAGATACCGAGAGTGTTTCTCCCACAAGGCAGAGCCTGGCAAGCTATCTATGACATTTTCCATATGCCAAAACCAGTAAATAATGGGTCTCATTGCACTGACCCTGAAAGAGCCACCAATACAGCAGCGTTAACAAGGATCAGGTAGGAGAGGCTGATAAAACCTCAAGGCCTAACTAGGCTGCGAAAATAAAGAAGGACAAAAATTACTGTCTGTATTTTAATGCACATACCTTGGCATCAGATACATTGATAGAGGACCTGATGGTGCAAGTGAGAAAGATCAAGTATGACATTATTGGTCTGAATGAGATGAGAAGGCATTAATCACGTCACACTGATTTCTACACTGGAGAACAGTTCCTCAGAACATGCAAGAAAAGAGGTGTCGGTGGTGTCAGTGTCCTTGTCAACCCGAACTGAGCCAAAAACATGGATTCATTCAAATGCCTAACAACCTGAATTGGACGATTACACTGAATACATGTGGTTCACTGCCAGCAGTTTCTATCTTTGTTGTCTATGCATCAGCATTCAATTATGATGAAGGAGAAACTGAGAAGTTCTACATGGAACTGGAGAAGTTCTATAAAGAAGCTCAAACCTTCTACAAGATCATTGTCAGTGATTTTTATGCCAAGATAGTACCGAGAAGATTAGCCGAAGAACTCCACATCAGGACACATGGCCTAGAATGAAATGAACAGGGTGAGAGACTGTCTGAGTTCATCATGTTGACCAAGATCATCCATGGTAACTCACAGTACCAGAAGTGCCGAATCTAAACATTGAACATGGGAGTCCCCCAGTGGATGGTTCCACAACGAAATTGAACACATCATATTCAATTGACGGTTTTGCCTGACCGATGTTACTGTGTCCCAAAATTACAAACAGGATTGGATCACCAACTCCTTCATTCAAAATTCTACTTCATGGAGTGGGGAGAAGGGGCTGCAAAGTTTAAGAAGAGAACTCCCAGAATAACCACCAACTTGGAGCTCTTTGGCACTATTGCGGCAACATGGGAAGATGCCGTCATTGACAATATTGAGGAGGAATACGATCGAATGGTTCAGCACCTTTTTGATTGTGGGAGGAATGCCGAGAGAGAGATAGCCACAAAAAAGATGCCTGTCTATGAAAACTCTCGTACTCATTCATCAATGTGGCTTGGTGCAAGCCTCAGGCAACCACAAGCGAACGTCTGAGATTGCAAATCAATGCAGAGAAGCGATAAAAACCTCAAAGAGAGAAGAGCAGCAGCTGGCAGATGTGACAGAATCTGGGAATGGAATTCACAATGCCTGCCTGTCCTTCGCCAACTACAAGACCAAGATAACTGCCCTCTGACGTCCTAATGGATCTATGACATCTTCCAGAAGGGCAATGTAAACAGTGCTGCAATGAACAAACAAGTGCAGATGTCACTTTTACTATAGTTTTTTGCCTCTCTGGGATATATTCCCAGGAGTGGTATTTCTGGCTCAATTTCTAATTTTTTGAGAACCGTCCATACTCTTTCCAAAAGCAGTGAACGAGTCAGTATTCCCACCAGCAGTGGAGGAGGGTCCCTTTCTTGCCACGTCTGTACCAACAGTTTTTTCCCATTGAGGATGATGATCGCTGTAGGCTTGTGGTAGATGACTTTAACTATGTTGATGAAAGTTCCCTCTATACTCATTTTGGCGAGGGTTTTCATCATAAACGTGTGCTCGATCTTGTCAAATGCTTTCTCTGCATCTATTGATATGATCATATGATTTTTATCTTTTAGTTTGTTGATATGATGGATTATGTTGATTGACATCCGAATGTTAAACCACCCTTGCATCCCCGGGATGAATCCCACTTGGTTATGGTGTATGATCTTTTTCATGAGTTGTTGGATTTTATTTGCTAATAGTTTGTTGAGGATCTTTGCATCTATGTTCATCTGGGATATTGGCCTGCAATTCTCTTTATTTGTGGTATCTCTGTCTGCTTTTGGTACAATGGTGATATTTGCTTCATAGAAACTCTTTGGAAGTGTTTTTGATATTTCAATTTTCGTGGAAAAGCTTTAAAAGGATTGGGAGTAATTCCTCTTTAAAGATTTGGAAGATTTTACTAGTGAATCCAACTGGGCCAGGACTTTTGTGCTTGGGGAGACTTTTTATTACCGTTTTAATTTACTTGATGGCAATAGATCTGTTCAGGTATTCCAGATCTTCTTGGTTCAGCCTTGGGATGCTATAGGAATGTAGGAATTTATCCACTTCCTAGAGGTTTTCGTGTTCCGTGGCATAAAGCTTCTCAAAAGTACTCCCTAAGGATCCTTTGAATTTCTGTAGTTTCTGTTGTAATGACCCCCTGTTCATTTCTGATTCGGTTTATTAGGGCTTTCTCTCTCCCTTTCTTTGTGAGTTTTGCTAGAGGCTTATAGATCATGTTTATTTTCTCGAAGAACCAGCTCTTGGTTTCATTGATCTTTCGGGTTGCGTTTTGGGTTTCTATCTCTTTAAATCTCTGCTCTGAGTTTTATTATTTCCTTCCTTCTGTTTGGATTGGGCTCCTTTTGTTGTTCATTCTCCATGCTCTTAAGCTGTGAGGTTAGGATACTTACGCGGGCTCGCTCCTCCTTCCTGAGGAATTCTCATAGAGCTATAAACTTTCTGCTTAACACAGCTTTTGCTGTGTCACATAAGTTTTGGTAACTCGTGTCCTCATTTTCGTTCATTTCCAGGAATCTTTTGATTTCCTCTTTGATTTCCTTTCCAAGCCACTCATTGTCCAAAAGTGAAATGTTTAATTTCCAAGTGTTTGATTTAGTTTTCTGTTTATGTGTGTAATTTACTTCTAATTTCAGCGCATTATGGTCTGAGAAGATTTTTGATACAATCTCTATCCTTTTAATTCTATGGAGGTATGTTTTGTGGTTCAGCATGTGGTCTATCTTGGAGAATGTTCCATGAACACTTGAGAAGAATGTGTATTCAGCTTTTTGAGGATGAAGTGTCCTAAATATATCTACTAAGTCCCTTTCTTCCATTGTTTCCCTCAGATGAAGTATGTCCTTGCTAAGCTTGAGTCTGGTTGACCTATCAAGAGGTGATAAAGCAGTGTTGAATTTTCCTACTAGTATTGTGTTGCTATTGATGTCTTTCTCCAAGTTTATGAGTAGTTGTTTTAAGTACTTTTCTGATCCCTCATTATGTGCCTATAAATTTACTATTGTAAGTTCTTCCTGTTGTACAGATACCTTGATCAATAAGAAATGGCCTTCACTGTCTCTTGTGACCTTCTTCTCTCTGAAATCAATGTGGTCTGATACTAGGATGGCTACCCCAGCTTTTTATGGTAGTTATTTGCCTGTATGATTTGTTTTCCTGTAGGATTTGTTTTTCAGGATTTGTTTTCCAGCCTTTGACTCTGAGCCTGTGTTTGCTTTGACTATTGAGATGTGTCTCTTGCAGGCAGCAGAATGTTGGGTTCAATTTTTTAATCCATCCTGCCACTCTGTTTCTTTTAATTGGTGCGTTTAGCCAATTGACGTTGAGGCAGATTATTGTTATGGTTTTTTTCCCCCATTTTCCTGTTGAAATTTGGTTTATTTGAGGGACCTGTCTTGTTTTAAAGTAGCCCATTTAATTGTTCTCGTAACCATGGTTTTGAGACTATTTAGTTCCTGAGTTTTTGTTTGTCTGTGAAACTGTGTGTTGTTCCTTCTGTTATGAATAATAGTCCAGTGGGTAAT
Organism: Sorex fumeus; assembly: GCF_029834395.1. Classification (NCBI taxonomy): domain Eukaryota; kingdom Metazoa; phylum Chordata; class Mammalia; order Eulipotyphla; family Soricidae; genus Sorex; species Sorex fumeus. The sequence continues at coordinate 12,006,610 of NW_026606115.1, forward strand.
GTATTTTTGGTGAGGCATTTATTTCATTCAGTTTTTTTCATTATATTGCACCACTGTTTTGGGGCAATGAGGGTTTCCTCACACAAATCATCTGTGAATCTTAAGGATGCTCCTTTATAGGAAATTTCTTTCTTTACTCTTGCTGCTTTCAGAATTTTGTCTATATCTAAGATTTTGGTCATTTTGATCAGGATGTGTCTTGGGGTATTTTTTTAGCATAGCATTCTTTTATTTATTTTTTTCCATTTTTTAATTATTAGTGAAACACCATGAGGTACAGTTGTAGATTTACAATTTTTTTGTGCTTAAGTTTCGATTATACAATGATCAAATACTCATCCCTCCACCAGTGCCCGTTTTCCACCACCATGGATAATATCCCTCCCATTCCCATCCCCCTCATCCTACCCTGACTCTGTGGCAGGGCAATCCCTTGTGTTCACTCTCTCTTTTTGGGTGTTGTGGTCTGCAAAAGAGGCATTGAGTGGCAAACATGTTCAGTCCATAGTCTACTTTCAACATGCATCTCCCCTCCAGGGAGGATCCTCCAAACACCCTTTATTTGGTGCTCCCTTCTCTATCTGAGCTGCCCTTTCCCCTAGAATGCCTGGCTGGCCTCTGAGCTATGGAGTAATCCTCCTGGTGCTGATCTCAGCTATTCTTGGGTATTAATCTCATATTTTGTTACTTTATATCCCCCAGATTAATGAAATCTTTCTATGTCTATCCCTCTCTTTCTGACTCATTTCGCTTAGCATGATACTTTCCATGTTGTACCACTTGTATGTAAATTTCATGACTTCATCTTTTCTAACAGCTACATAGTACTCCATTGTGTAAATGTACCAAAGTTTTTTTAACCAGTCATCTGTTCTTGAGCATTCAGGTTTCTTCCAGTTTCTGGCTATTGTAAAGAGTGCTGCAATGAACAAACAAGTGCAGATGTCACTTCGACTATACATTTTTGCCTCTCTGGGATATATAACCAGGAGTGCTATTGCTGGGTCAAATGGGAGCTCAATTTCTAATTTTTTGAGAATCGTCCGTACGGTTTTCCAGAAGGGCTGAACCAGTCGACATTCCCACCAACAGTGAAGGAGTGTCCCTTTCTCGCTACATCCACGCCAGCATTGGTTGCTTTTGTTCTTTTGAATGTGGGCCAGTCTCTGAGGTGTGAGATGGTATCTCATTGTGGTTTTGATCTGCATCTCCCTGATGATTAATGATGTAGAGCATTTTCTCATGTGCTTTTTTGCCATTCGGATTTCTTCTTTGAGAAAGTTTCTGTTTATTTCATTGCCCCATTTTTTGATGGGGTTGGATGTTTTCTTCTTGTGGAGTTCAACCAGTATTTTGTATATCCTTGACATCCACCCCATGTCAGATGTGTATTCGGAGAATATCCTTTCCCATTCTGTAGACTGTCTTTGTATTTTGGTCACTGTTTCTTTTGAGGTGCAGAAGCTTCTTAGTTTAAGATAGCCACAAAAAAACGCCTGTCTTCGAAAACTCTTGAGCTAATTCGCCAGCGTGGTTTGGCGCATGCTTCAGGCAACCGCAAGCTAATGTCCGAGCTCGCAAAGAAGTGCAGAGATGTGATCAAGGAAGACCTCAAAGAGAGAAGAGCAGAAGTACTGGTAAATGCGGCAGAAACTGGGAAAAGTATTCGTTACGCCCGCCTGTCCTTCGCCAACTACAAGACCAAGATGACTGCCTCCGACGTCCTGATGGATCCATCACATCCTCCATAATGGCAATGGAGAAGATTATATATGACTTCTACTCAAATCTCTTCGATAGCCATGTCCACTTGCCGACATACCAAATTCCACAGGATGGATATGTCGTTCCCAACGTTCTCCCTTCCGAAATCCGACACGCCATTTCGTAGGTAAAGAAACAAAAAGCACCCGGCCCAGACAAGGTCAGACCTGAACACCTGAAGAACCTACAATCAGTACTTATCAATACACTGGCTCGGCTCTTCACTCGCTACCTGTCTGAATGCAAGGTTCCGTCCCAATGTAAAAACCAGCAGGACCATACTACTGTTCAAGAAGGGAGACATCCATGACATTGGCAACTATCGCCCGATCTGCCTATTGTCTGTCATCTACAAGTTGTTCACTCGAGTCATCCTAAATAGGATTGGCAGAACACTAGATGAAGGACAACCATGCGAGCAAGCCGGGTTTCGCAAAGGATTCAGCACCATCGACCATATCCATACGATAACCAAGCTAATTGAGGTTTCTCGGGAGTTCAAGATGCTGCTCTGTTTAACGTTCATTGATTTAAAGAAGGCCTTTGATTCTGTTGAGACAGAAGCGGTCATTGAAGCCCTAGCCATTCAGGGCATTCAAGCCCAATACATCAAGCTCCTCCATGAGCTGTATTGCGGATTCACTACCAGGATCTCACCATTCTACAAAGTGATCGTTGATGTCAGGAGAGGGGTTCGGCAGGGTGATACCATTTCACCGAAACTCTTCAGTGCCACCCTCGAGAACATCATGCGACGACTGGAATGGGAAGGAATGGGAGTGAAGATAGATGGTCGGCAATTACACCACCACCGCTTTGCTGATGACATTGTTTTAATAACACCAAACATCAGCCAAGCGGCACAAATGCTGGCCGACTTTGACCGTGAGTGTGGAAAGGTAGGACTACAGCTGAATCTTATGAAGACAATGTTTATGAGAAACAGCCTCGTTCCTGACGCCCCATTCACTCTCAACGGAACGACCATCTCTGAATGCAACAGCTATATGTACCTAGGTCGAGAGGTCAACATGACAAATGACCTGGCACCCGAGCTGCACAGGAGGAAGAGAGCGGCTTGGAACGCCTTCAAGAACGTCGAAGAAATAGCTAAGAGGATGAAGAACCGCCGGCTCCAGGCACATCTCTTTGATTCCACTGTTCTTCCTGCATTAACATATGCCTCAGAGACCTGGGCCCTACGCAAACAAGATGAGAACGCTATTCAGGTCTCCCAAAGAAGAATAGAAAGAGTTATGCTTGGAATATCACGTTTCACTCAAATGAGAGAAAAAATCCAGAGTTCCGACATCCGTAGACGATCAAGAATCAGGGCCGCTGACTCATTTGCCAAGGTGTCAAAAATCAGATGGGCTGGTCACGTAATGAGATTTAAAGACGACCACTGGACTAGAGCTGTTACTGACTGGATTCCACGGGATGTCAAAAGACCACGTGGCCGCCCACCTACCAGATGGTCAGAATTTTTCGTGACGATCATGAATGATCGGTTTGAGGCTCTTCATGATCCCAGAGCGAACAGATGTCATTGGGCTACACTAGCACGCGACAGGGACAAATGGAGACGTTACTGGTGCCCGCTCGAGCAAATCTACGACTAACGGGAAGTTAAGTGGTTAAATGATTAAGTGATCAACCCCTTGTCAGATGTGTATTCGGAGAATATCCTTTCCCATTCTGTAGACTGTCTTTGAATTTTGGTCACTGTTTCTTTTGAGGTGCAGAAACTTCTTAGTTTAAGATAGTAGGATGTGTCTTGGGGTACTTTTATATGGATTTCTTCTAGCTGGTACCCTTTGGGCCTCCTGAATGTGGTCACATGTTTTCTTCAGTTCTGGAAATGTCGTAGCAATGAAGTCTTTGACAGTTTCTTCTTCATCAGGGTTTTCTTCCTGTCCCTCTGTGACTCCAATAATTCTTATGTTACTCCTCTTGGCTTCATCAGAATCTTCTCTTGCCATCTGTTCCCAAATTTTGAGTCTCTTTTCCATTTTCTGCTCATTTCTGGAGAGTCTCTTGACTTCATCTTCAAGCTCACTGATTCTGTCATCAGCAGCTGTTACTCTGTTGCTGAGGCCTTCCACTGAGTTTTTTAATTCTCCTACCAGGTTTTTCAGGTCTGACATTTCCGTTTCTAATTTTGTTTGAATTTTCTTCATTTTTACCTTCAAGTCCTCTTGTCTTTTATTGGCATTGCTTTCCATTGTATCTTTTAGCTTCCTGAGCATCCTCAGTAGCTCCCTTCTAAATTCCTTTTTAGAGAGGTTAACTAGCACTTCATTACTCTTGGTGTCTTTTGGGCTAGCCTCTTCAATAAGTAAACTTGGTGGACTTCTGCGTTGCTTTACCATTGTGACCTGTGTGATTTAGACCTTCACACTCACTGTTACTATTCTTCTTGAGATGCAGAATGAATTGAAGTTGGATTAATGTATTATTGGCTAATGTGTTTCTGGTGGTTAAACTAACCTAGTAAAAGTTCCATCTAAGAGGGTAACTTATGGTTCCTATAGAATATGTACAGAAAGAATAACGTGTGGCCCGTAACGCAGCCACAGCACCAGGAAGGGGCCCTGCTGCCGGGCGGAGACCTGGATGAATGAGGAGAGGGTGCCCAGAATGGTTCAGCTTTGCTTTCGTGCAGTGTGCCTCAATTCCTGTCCCCCGCAGAACAAGGGTGAAAACCAGCCGTTCTCGGGGGATCTAGTTAAGATGCACAGCCTCCGGGAGGGGCCCTGCCACTGGGCAGGGACCTGGATGAATGAAGAGAGGGTGCCCGGAATGGTTCAGCTTTGCTTTCACGAGATGTGCCTCAATTCCCGTCCCCTGCAGACCAAGGGTGAAAACCAGCCGTTCTCGGGGTATCTAGTTAGATGCACAGCCCCAGGAAGGGGCTCTGCTGCCAGTCAGGGACCTGGATGAATCACCTTTGATTTTTTTGCCTGATACTAATACTATGATTTTAATACTACGTTGAGTAGAACTGTAGAGAGTAGACACCTTTGTCTTATCTTGATCTCAAAGAGAATCCTTTCAGTTTTCCATCATTAAGGACAATATTGGCTGTGGATTTGTTATAGATGACCATGACAATTTGAGAAAGGTTCCTTCCATCCCTATTTCACTAAGGGTTCTTATTATGAATGGATGTTGGAACTTATCAATAGGCTTTTGTCATTGGATCTTGTCATCAACAAATTATAGGCTTGTCATGGAATCTCTCTACATCAATTGATATGACCATATGAGTTTTCTCTTTTCTTTTATTTATTTGTTGTATTATGTTGATTGCTTTGTGTATGTTGAAACAATCTTGCATCCCTGGGATGAATCTAACTTGAGCAGGTTATACAATTTTTTGATATGTTGTTGGATTCTGTTAGCTAGGATTTTGCTAAGAATTTTTGCATTGATATTGATCAGGAAGGTTAGTTTGAAATTTTCTTTTCTAGTATAGTTTCTGTCTCCTTCAGGTATTAGTGTAATGCTAGTTTCATGTATAGGGCTTGGAGGAATTGACATCTTTTTCATATTTCTGAAGAACTTGAGGAGTATAGCAGTAAGTATTTGAATGTTTGGTACAATACACCAGTGAACCATTCTAAGTCCAAAATGGATTTTGGGTTGTTTTGTGGTTGATTCTTAATTACTCTTTCAATGTCCTTAGTTGTTATAGGCCTTTTGATGCTTTCTCTTTTCTCCTCTTTCAGCTTTGAGAGATTATATTGCTCTAAGAATCTATACATTTCTTCTAGGTTCTCCAGCTTAACAGCATAACATTGTTCATAGTAACTTCTCACTGTATTTTGAATTTCTGAAGTATCTATTGTAATTTCTCCCTTTTCATCTCTAATTTAATTTATTTGAACTTTTTCCTTTTTTCTCTTGAATCTAGATAAAGGTTTATTTGTATTATTATTTTTTCGAAGAACCAGCTCCTGGTTTCATTGATTCTTGGAATTGCTTTCTTATTTTTATGTTGTTGATTTCTTCTCTAGTTTACATTATTTTCCTGCTTCTGCTACTGTTTGGATTTGCTTGTTGTTCCTTCTCCAGATTTTTGAGATGTGTGTTTAGGTTGTTGACTTGAGTTTTTTCTTCTTTCTTACTGTAGCCTAGCACTGCTATGAACATCCACCTTAGTTCAGTTTTCACTGTATCCCATATATACTTGTAGCTCATGTCTTCATTCTCATTAGTTTGAAGAAAACTTTTTATTTCTTCCTTAATTTTCTCTTTGATTCAATTATTGTTTATCATGTTTTTTTCTGCTTTCAAGTTTTGGAAGTTTTCCCCCATCATCGTTTTGTGGTTAATTTCTGCTTTCATGGCATTGTTGTTTTAGAAGACAGTATTATTTAATTTCTATGTTTGTAGATTTATGTATCTTTGAGTTAAGCCCTCATATATGATCTATCCTGGAAAATGTTCTGTGTGCATTGGAGAATTATGTATATTCTTGTTTGTGGGAAGGTAGAGATTCTGTATGTGTCCAATATTCATGATCCTTTCAGATCCTCAGTTAGGGTTCTTGTCTCTTTATTGGGCTGGAGGATTGCAAAGTGGATAGGGCATTTGCCTTGCACCTGGCAGACATGGCCATCCCGAGTTCAATTCCTCCTCCCCTCTCGTAGAGCCCAGCAAGGTACCATGAGTATCTCACCCACATGGCAAAACCTGGCAAGCTACCTATGACATGCCAAACATGGCATGCCAAACATGGTAGCAAGTCTCACAATGTTACTGGGCCCGCTCGAGCCAAGTGATGAACAATGGGAGGACAGTGACAGTGACAGTCTCCTTATTGATATTCTGTCTAGTTGATATGTCTAGTGACGGAAGTGGTGTGTTGAAGTCCCCAACTACTACTATGCTTCCATCTATGTGTTTATAAGGGTTGTTAACTGAAACTTTATGAACTTTGCTGTGCCTTCATTTGGTGTGTAGATGTTGATGACTGTATTTCTTGAACTATTGTTCCCTCAACCAATAAGTAGGGTCCATCCTTGTCTCTAATTGCTTTCTTTACAATGAACAGAATTTGAACTGATGTAAGTATTGCTGTCTCAGCTTTTTTTGTGTTCCATTGACTTCTATGTTTCTTTCCCATTCTCACTCTAAGTCTGTATTTATCCTGAAAGTTTATTTATTTATTTATTTTTTATCCTGAAAGTTTAGGTGTGTTTCTTGTATGCAGAAAATTGATGGGTTTTCTGTCCTGATCCGTCCAGCTAGTCTATGCCTTTAAGAGTTTAATTCATTGAAATTCAGAGAGATTGCTGACATAAAGGGCTGTGTTGCCATTTGTGTGTGTATATGTATGTGATCTAGTCCTTTTTATTGCAAAAGCCTATATTTTTATGTGTCCTTGTTGGGAGTAAAGGCACTTTTGGTCTGTTTAAGGTGCAACACTAATCCGTGGACTTGGCCAGGCGGATGTTCCCAGACCATTTGGGAAGCCTGTTGCAATGTATATTTACTACCAAAGGTCAATGCACAGGACCCTGGGACAGGATGTGTCCGGTAGATGTGCAGGTGACAGCCTATCCATTATGATCAAAGGAATAATATAACCCTATCTATAAAACTATAATGAAACAATGCAATCCTATCTGGACTGGAGCGATAGCACAGCAGGTAGGGTGTTTGTGTTGCATGCAGCCAACCCAGGTTCAATTCTTCTGTCCTTCTTGGAGAGCCCGGCAAGCTACTGAGAATATCCTGCCTGCACGGCAGAGCCTGGCAAGCTTCCCATGGCATATTCAATATGCCAAAAACAGTAAACAACAAATTCACAATGGAGACGTTACTGGTGCCCACTCGAGCAAATTGATGAATAACGGGAGGACAGAGTAGTGCAGTAATCTTATCTATAGAACTTATATGAAACACATGTTTGTTCTAACCACTATGACTACATGACTGCCTGCCTACATAAGCTTCGCTATTTGTTCAATCAATCGGAACTGTTTGACAGGATCCCCAGCATGCTCTTGTGCTCATTTCTCATTTCTCAGTTGTTGTGGAGGCAGTGGCATAGGATTTCTCTTTTCCCTTGGATCCTTCTCTGCAGGAGGGAAGCTGGGCCCTGTCCTCAGGACTCTTAAAGGTGGTCCCTTTCTGGACGACCTGAGTGGGCTGAACAGAGCCCAAGAGAAGATACCAACATGTCCTTTCAGTAATTCTTGCAGGATTGATTTATTTGTTGCAAATGTTGATAGCTCTTGCTTGTCTGAAAAGGTTGTTATCTATCTCTCAATTCTAAATCAGAGCTTTCCATGGTAGTGGAACTCTATGCAGAAAGGTTTGTGCGGGTAGTTCTTTGAATATGTCATTCCACTCTTTCCTGACTTGTAAGGTGCCATATGCAAATTCTGTTGCAATTCTGATGTCATTTAGCTTCTGATTTTACCATTTTGATTACTATATGTCTTAGTGTTCTTTCGTTTAAGTTTATTTAGTTTGGCACTCGTTGAACTTCTTAAATCTATGCAGGAGCTTCTCTCAAGATGTCAGGAAAGTTCTCAGTTATTATTTTGACTAGCTCTTCTTCCTCTACCTATTTCTTCCTCTTGTATTCTTATTATTTGAAAAATATTTCTCTCATTATTATCTATCAAGAATATTACATTCTCTTCCCTTCATTAACTTTTCATTTTTCTCTTCATTATTGGTCATGACTAGTATTTTGTCTTCAAAATCACTAATATATTATTCTTCACATTGAATTCTGTTGCAGTAAATTGCTATTGTAGTTTTGAAGTTCATCAATTCTACTTAAATGGACTCTTTGATACTCTGGATCAGTTAATCTTTTAGTTGGTTGAATTTTTCTTCCCGACATTGCCTTAGTTCCAGAACCATTGTGTGGAGAACTGATTTGAATTCCTCATTCAAGAGTCTTGGGGGTTTATTTGAGCACAGTGATTTGCAAGGACTTCTGTTGATCTCTGCTCAAGTAGGTGAAATCTTTTGTTTCACTATTTGACTTAAAGATTTGTGGGTGCTATGATTTGAGTTTAAGATGCCAGATGTGTGAGGTCTGATATATTTGTTATTTTTCAGAAAACAGTACTCTTTATTAGTCTAACAATGTCTATGCCCTTTGAACACTACATAACTGGTCATGCAGTTCAGTGTCTAATATATCCATTTGTATAGAACGGTTAAAATAGATAAAATTAAGAAAATATTTAAGAACCAAGAACAGTTGGATTTGGTGGTGATAAAAGCATGATGTAGTTGCACCCCTGTGTCTATGTGAAAGGGCTGCAGATGGTAAATACGTTGTGTGACAGACTCAGAGCTGGTATCCTTGAAGCACCTGAATGAGGCCAGAGGCCAGAGTCAGTCTTCTGGGTCCTTGGGTGTGCTCTGGATTTTTTCTTTTAGGAACACCCCTCAATAGCTTTAATTTAATCTTTTTAAAGGCTTAACTTAGAATACATTCAAATGCTCAGAAACTTGTGATGAGAACTTCAATATGTGAATTTTGAGGAGATAGTTCAGTTATGACAGTGATCTTGCATTCTTGCTAAATGTACGAGGTTTCAACCTCACATTCTTGTACCATTAGTTCATTATTTGACTGAAATGCAATCATGAAAGTTCGTAAGTCTGCAACTGTATTTAAAGTGATTCATTAAAATCTATATCTATATCTATACCTATATCACTGTCACTGTCCTCCCATTGTTCATCGATTTGCTCAAGCGGGCCCAGTAACATTGTGAGACTTGTTGTTACTGTGTTTGGATATCAAATACATCACAGGTAGCTTGCCAGGCTTTGCCACCATGTGGGCGAGATACTCTCGGTAGATTGGTGGACTCTCCGAGAGGGGCGGAGGAATCAAACTCTGTTCGACTGGGTCGGCCGCATGCAAGGCAAATGCCCTACTTGCTGTGCTATTGCTCCTGCCCATATATATATAGTTATCAAAAAGAAATTAAAAATTAAAAAATAAAAACTATGTAAAACACTTTAAAAATGTTGAACACCAGGTACATATAATGCTAAAATGCAATATTATTTATGTTTTTTAAAAAGATATGCAATGCTATGTGCTCTGGATTTGAGAGTGCTATGGGAAGGTTTCCTTGGTCTAGGATACCCAGGAAGAAATTGTAGATGGTACAGAAGTTCCCTACATTAAGATATTTTAATAAAGTTTCCAACATTAAAAAAAAAAGTCCTCAAGATCTTTCTTTTTTCCTGGTGCACTGTCCTTCAATCTTAGTTTGCAGCTGTGGATGGGGCCTATGAGACTTTTATAATCCCAGAGACCTTTACTTAGAGGTACTCCTTATTGATTTGATTTGATTTAGTTTAATTTTAGGTCAAACATAGTATGCTAAGGGATTACTCCTAGTCCAGTTCTTAGAAATCATTCTTTTTTTTGTTAAAACTTTTAAAACTATTTTTGTATTTGCTCTAGCCGGCCCAGTAACGTCTCCATTGGAGACTTTGTTGTTACTGTGTTTGGCATATCGTATACTCTCCGTAGCTTGCCGGGCTCTCCGAGAGGGGCGGAGGAATCGAACTTGGGTCGGCCATGTTGGCCGCTTGTAAGGCGAACGCCTTACCGCTGTGCTATCGCTCCAGCACATTTATTTATTTGTTGGATCATTGTATCACTATGAGATACAGTTACAAAGCTTTCATGATTGAGTTTCAGTCATACAATGTTACAACACACATTGCTCCACCAGTGTACATTTCCCACCAGCAATATCCCCCATATCCATGCTTCCACACACCCCGCAGCCTGCCTCTATGGCAAGCAATTTTCTTCTCTTTCTCTCCTTCTCTCACTCCCCCCTCTCCTTTTCTCTCTCCTTCTCTCTCCTTCTCTCTCGTTCTCTCTTTCCTTCTCTCTCAACTTTTGGGTATTATCATTTGCAATACAGATACTGAGAGGCCATCATGTTTGGTTGTTTGCCCACTTTTAGCACACATCTCCAATCCAGAGCAATCCCTTCCAACCATTGTTGTCACAATGGTCTGTTCTCCATCACAATTACCCTGTACCTCAGCCCTTGAGGCAGCCTTTCTATTATTGAACATTTGTCCTGACCCTTGTTTCTACTGTCCTTGGGTGTTAGTCTCTTACTAATGCTTCATTTATTTTTTCATATATCCCACACATGAGTGCAGTGATTCTGTGTCTGTCCTTCTTCTGACTTATTTCACTTGGCATGACACTCTCTATTTTCATCTATTTATAAGAGAATTTCATGACTTCATTTTATTTCTAACAGCTGTATGGTATTTAATCTTGTAGATGTATCACAGTTTCTTTAACTATAGTCTGTTCTTGGGCACTCAGGTTGTTTCCAGATTCTGGCTATTGTAAAGAATGCTGCGAAAAACATACAAGAACAGATGTCATTTCTGCTGTGTTTTTGCAACCTGGGAGTGTATTCCCAGAAGTGGTATTGCTGGGTCATATAGAAGCTTAATTTCTAGTTTTCTGAGAAATGACCATATTGTTTTCCAAAATGACTGGACCTGTCAGCATTCCTGCCAACAGTGAACGAGATTCTCTTCCTTCCTGCATCCACAGCGACACTGATTGTTCCTTTTTTTTGATGTGTGCCAGTCTCTGTTGTATAAGGTGATATCTCATTGTTGTTTTGATTTACATCTCCCTGATGATTAGTGGTGTAGAGAATTTTTAATGTGCCTTTTGTCCATTTTTATTTCTTATTTGAGAAAGTTTCTGTTAACCTCACCCCATCTTTTGATGGTGTTGGAGGTTTTTCCTTATAAAGTTCTACCAGTGCCTTACATATCTTGGATATTGACCACTTATCTGATGGGTATTGGGTAAAATATTTTTCCCATTCCATGAGCTGTCTATATCTTGGTCACTGTTTCTTTTGTGGTGAAGAAACTTCTTAGCTTTATGTAGTTACATCAGACATAAATCCATAAAGTACATGGTGGAAAACATAGATAGAACCCTACAAGACATTGAGCTAAAGCATCTTTAAAGATGAGACACCAACAATGACTGAGCAAGTGAGAGCCAAGGGATCATTCTTGGTGAGGCTCTGAGGACCACAAGTGTTACTGCAGATTGAACTTGTTTCAACTACATGAAAGAAAAATACCTTAAACCCTGTACTCTCTTTTCTCCCTAGCTCCTAGGTACTCTCAATTTTGTTCTGTTTAGTTTTTGATATAACAATTCTTTGGTATGACTGACCTTTCTCAGTCAGGAAATTTGCTCTTCATTTAACAAATTCTCTTTATTGCATTTCTCCCCTTAAATTATAAATATGTGTTAATACTGTGTGATAATACTATTTTCAAATATTGCTTAAAGTTTTTAATTAATTGCTACTCCTGCCATGAAGTAATAGCAATATATAATCAAAACAGACTGCCTCTTTCTAAAAAACATTATTCCATAGAATACAAAATCACTAGAGGGGGAATACAAAGGTTTAAAGTGGTGATACCTACATCACCCTTGATTCTAAAGTATAGGGATAAGGTAAGAAATCAAATTTAAGTGAGGAGAAGATACAGACGAGAATCAATGGGTGGGGGCAGCAGTGTCAAGAGGATTCAGATTCATAGCGATATTAAGGAAAGGTAGATCTAAATACCTAAACCTCAAAGTGAACAACACTGAAATCACAAGACCCAAATTTTAGCAACCAAACTAAAAAAAGGTGCCTGTTAAGATAATGGGCTGGGGGTGGGGAGAAAGGTGAGGAAACCTGGGTACATTGCTGGAAGGAAGTTGACACATGTGGTGGAAGTAGTACAGGAATATTGTATGTTTAAAACTCAACTATGAATAACTTTGTGAGTTGTGTTTTAATAACATTTTAAAAACGAACATACTTCTCGGAAAGTCACCCCCTCCACATCACACATTACACGCATCTTACAACAAATTTGACTTACTTCCATATCATTTCCCTGCCCTTCCAGTTGATCTTTGGTGCCACAAGTGAACTGCTCTTCTTGCAAAAAGTAAGTCTCAGTTTCTTAGAGAAGTTGTTATTAGGATTTACAGTCTCTAGAATCAGACAAACCTGAATTTGAATTGTTCGTGATTGTTTAAATATGGACATATCACTAACTAAATTTTACTGAAGTCTTGATTTTCTGTTTGATGACATGGAGATTTAAATATGAAATAAAAGAAACCTTTAACCAATGGCTAAAACATATAGGATCTAACTCTTATTGAGGTTTGCTATGTAAAGGAAGCATTTTAGCCCCCCTTTATATGAACTTAGTTACTGAATCATAATTCTATGTCACGATTACCATACTTGCCCTTAATTTATATAAGAGAATTTTCAGGTTTAAAAATATGATGTTGGGACTGGCGAGATAGCACAGCGGGTAAGGCGTTTGCCTTGCATTCGGCCAACCCGGGTTCGATTCCCAGCATCCCATATGGTCCCCTGAGCACTGCCAGGAGTAACTCCTGAGTGCAGAGCCATGAGTAACCCTTGTGCATCACCGAGCATGACCCAAAAAGAAAAAAAATAATAAAAAAGTAAAGATTTAAAAAATAAATAAATAAATAAATATGATGTTGCTTTCCCAAGGTCAAAAATTTGAACTGGTGTTAAAGTTAAGATATATTACCTCAGAAGTCAACTGGCTGAAGCAAAATATCCACTTTTCTGTCTTACATGCAATACGCCATCAAATATCTCAAAACCACTTTTATTCCCTTAAATTTTTATTAGTGAAACAACATGAGGTACAGTTGTAGACTTACAAATTTTTGTGCTTGGGTTTCAGTTCTACAATGATCAAGTACCCATACCTCCACCAGTGCCCATTCTCCACTCCCACCAATCCTAGTATCCCTCCCACCCCCCCATCCCCCCATACTCCCATCTCCCCACCCTACACTGCCTCTGTGGCAGGTCACTCCCTTTTGTTCTCTCTCTCCTTTTGGGTGCTGTGGTTTGCAAAAGAGGCATTGGGTGGCAATCATGTCCAGTCTATAGTCTACTTTCAGCATGCATCTCCCATCCTGGGCGGATCTTCCCAACACCCTTTATTTGATGCACCCTTCTCTATCTGAGCTGCCTTTACCCCTAGAGTGTGCGGCTATGCTCCAAGCCATTGAGTTAACCTTCTGGTATTTATGACAGCTCTTCTTGGGGTTAGTCTTCTATTTTATTACTTTACTTTATTTTATTACTTTATTACTTTACTTATTTATTACTGCTGGTGGGAATGCCAACTGGCTCAACCGTTTTGGAAAACAGTATGGACGATTCTCAGAAAACTGGAAGTTGATCTCCCATTTGACCCAGCAATACCACTCCTGGGAATATACCCCAGAGAGGCAAAAAATATAGTCAAGGCGACATCTGCTCTCGTTTGTTCATTGCAGCACTGTTTACAATAGCTAGGAGATGACTGGTTAAAGAAACTTTGGTACATCTACACAATGAAGTACTATGTAGCTGTTAGGAAAAATGAAGTCATGAAATTTATATACAAGTGGTACTACATGGAAAATATCATGCTAAGCGAAATGAGCCAGAAAGAGAGGGACAGACATAGAAAGATTGCATTCAAAACCACTTTTAACAATGATGGCACGTGTTGAATGCTTACTATAATATGCCAGAGGTTATATAATAAAATTTTTCATATTTGATGATAAATTAACTATAAATAGTATAATGTATTAATGCTTCTGTCCATTATGACAAAACTAAAACTCAAAGAATTAAAAAATTTAATTAAAATGATCTAGCTAGAAAACGACAGTTAGATTCCAATTCCAGATCTGTGTGAATTGAAAAAACAAACATTTCCCTAACATATTATTATGTCTCTTACTAACTTTTTTCATCATTTGATATGGAGGGAAAGAATGCTTCTGTACTGAAGTATATTGTGCAATTTGTTATAATGTGATGGTGATTAGCTATAGACATTGAACATTTATTTTATGAAAGAATTCTTTAATCGTAAGAAAGAAATTGGTACAGAAATTTACAGAGCAGAACAGTTAATACTTTCAAACTGTAAAATTCAATTTTAGGTTCTAAAAGATCACATGGGCTGGAGTGATAGCACAGCGGTAGGGCATTTGCCTTGTGCGCAGCCAGCCCAGCCAACCCAGTTAGATTCCTCTGCCCCTCTTGGAGAGGCCGGCAATCTATTGAGAGCATCTTGCCCACACAGCAAAGCCTGGCAAGCTCCCCATGATGTATTCGATATGCCAAACACAGTAACAAGTGTCACAATGTTACTGGACCCGCTCAGGCAAATCGATGAACAACCGGAGAACAGTGACAGTGACATGGCCACATGGACCTTTAAACATAAAAGTATACGAAACAGTCCTTAATAACTTACTCTTATTGATTTTTTTTGCTATGTTACTGCTCTGGTCCTGAAGTACTGGGGATTGCCTGGGTTACCCTTGTGGTAATTGGGGGGTCTTCCAGTCTTCAACATGTAATGCTGGGGGATCATGTAATGTCAGGGATCACACTAGGGTCAGCTGTAGAAAGTATGTTCTTTAACCCAGTTACTATCTCTCTAGCCCCTCTTACTTATTTTTTCTAATAACAAACAGTATTTTCAAAGAATTCCTGTGCATAATGGTTATGCATACGGTTAATTGATCAGTGAAAGATAAAAAGTTATTTATAATAAAATTCCCTGTAGAATTAAAATCATGTGTTCAAATTTAATATTCAAGATACTTCATGCTCACAACCCAATTTATCTTGCCAATATGAATTCTACATTCCAAAAATTTCGGCTAACTGCTACCAAGTAAACCCTGGAAAATTTCTATTCTCTGGGTCCAGATTAACACCCAACTCCCAGATAAACCCCAACATTTGATTCTAAATTTTTTATTTTGTCTTAATTTTCTCTCATAAAATAGTATTAGACATTATAATTTATTTAGTATACCAAAAATATCTCTTTAATCTATGATATATATGAATTCTGTTTAGAAAATTCCTCGATCACCAGGATTTTTTAGTGTTTAATAATTATAAATCTTGTCACAAAAAATATCATAACTTCTCAAGGATAGGAAAACATGTACACTTCAAAAATTTTCCTTTTAAGGCCATCATGGTTTTTACCTTAGTCCTATGCACACACAATATTTTTTATCAAATACTTAATGAATAAGTGAACAAGTAGTGCTATTTGCAAATACCTAAAAACACAGAAAACGCAATTAATTATATGGCTGAGAAAATCACAGAAAAAAAGTAAATTGAATAATTGTCTTCGGGCAAATTGGTATTTATCAGTCCCTTCCAAAGATTTAACATGTTGAAACTATCAAAGAATTATTTTTCTTATTTTGCTTCTTTCATGCAACGACTGGAATGGGAAGGAATGGGAGTGAAGATAGATGGTCAGCAACTACACCACCTCCGCTTTGCAGATGATATTGTTTTAATAACACCAAACATCAGCCAAGCGGCACAAATGATGGCCGACTTTGACCGTGAGTGTGGAAAGGTAGGACTACAGCTGAATCTTACAAAGACAATGTTTATGAGAAACAGCCTCGTTCCTGACGCCCCATTCGCTCTCAATGGAACAACCATCTCCGAATGCAACAGCTATGTGTACCTAGGTCGAGAGGTCAACATGACAAATGACCTGGCACCCGAGCTGCACAGGAGGAAGAGAGCGGCTTGGAATGCCTTCAAGAACGTCGAAGAAATAGCTAAGAGGACGAAGAACCTCTGGCTCCGGGCACATCTCTTTGATTCCACTGTTCTTCCTGCATTAACATATGCCTCAGAGACCTGGGCCCTACACAAACAAGATGAGAACGCTATTCAGGTCTCCCAAAGAAGAATAGAAAGAGCTATGCTTGGAATATCACGTTTCACTGAAATGAGAGAAAGAATCCGGAGTTCTGACATCCATCGACGATCAAGAATCAGGGACGCTGTCTCATTTGACAAGGTGTCGAAAATCATATGGGCTGGTCACATAATGAGATTTAAAGACGACCGCTGGACTAGAGCTGTTACTGACTGGATTCCACGGGATGTCAAAAGACCGCGTGGCCGCCCACCTTCCATATGGTCAGACTTCTTCGTCAAGATCATGAACGATCGGTTTGAGGCCCTTCATGTTCCCGGAACAAACAGATGCCATTGGGCTACACTAGCACGCGACAGGGACAAATGGAGATGTTACTGGCGCCCGCTTGAGCAAATCGACGACTAAGGGGAAGTTAAGTGATTAAGTGATTAAGTGATTTTGCTTCTTTCAAAAGACTGATCTAAAAACAGCTCAAACTTTTGGCCATTTTTCTCATTGCTAATCTCATGCTCGATTTTATATGTGAATTGCTCAATTCTTCCACCTTATCTGATTCAGAAAAAATCTGATAATTCTCCTTAATTCTTTCATAGTAACAATTTAGTTACTATTGTGCCATTCTTTTTTCTTGCAAACTCTAATTGAGACCATTGTCCATCTATAGTTTTTTTTCTCATTCTAATACCAAACTTTTCATAACAGTTTTAAAGCTTAGTGTTGTTACTTTATTGTTCTGCCTTTTTTATTACCCCTCAGGAACTATAATTTCTAATAGATATAGCTGTCTTATATTTGTTAAATCTGTCTTATTAAAGGACAATTCATGACTTTTAAATGCTTAATCAATACTGACTGTGAAGTATTAAAGAAGCGCTCCATATCGTTTATTTCTCTAGGTTAAGGGTAAAGAGATCCTCATTATTTAAGTTTATCCTCCTTCTTCCAGGTAGTTCTATTTTTTCTTTAAAGGGAACAAACATCTAATGCCACTTCCTAAGTCTAGCCTAATTTCTCTGTAGTTAATGGCGCAGGCCTGTTTGCTAAGTAGGTAATAATAATGACTTTGGGAATATATAAAAAAAAAATAAAACATGTTTCTCTCACTTTGCTTTTACAAAAAAAATAATGAAACTTGATTTCTCTCACTTTCCATTTCCAAGTTAAAGTATTTTTATTTTTGCAATATATTGAGTTAAAAACTATATGTCTCATATCTTCTTACTTGTCCATCAAATCATAGATATGTGGAGTATATGGAATCTGTAAGGTAAGTTCATACTCTATTAAGTTCCTGAGCTGAGATGGGTATAATAGTGGTAATATGAGTAATATGTCATCAATAATTGACTCTATACCATATTTTTATTTTTAATAGTATAGATGTAGTACTGTAGCACTGTCTTTCCGTTATTCATCAATTTACTCGAGCAGGCACCAGTAATGTCTCCATTGTGAGACTTGTTACTATTTTTGGCATAGTATAAATGAAAAAGTAATATTTAATGCTATGTTCATTTTTACTTTATTCTGACCCTTGGTTCTGTAAATGTTAGTCTGCATGGCTTTTGATTTTCTACATATATTTAAAGTTTTGGAGTTGCTTAAATATTTCTCTGTTTTGTTCTTTTATTTTTTATTTTATTTTATTTTTGCTTTTTGGGTCACACCCGGTGAAGCATAGGGGTTACTCCTGCCTCTGCACTCAGTTAATTACTCCTGGTGGTGCTCAAGGGACCATATGGGATGCTGGCAATTGAACCTGGGTCGGCCACATGCAAGGCAAATGTCCTACCTTCTGTGCTATTCCCTCTGCCTCTGCTCTGTTATTTTAATCTCCAATAAAATTAATTTAAACTTTTTTTGTCTTTAGGCCACACCCAACGATCCTCAGGGATTACTCCTAGCTTTATATTCAGAAATTACTTCTGGCATTACTCAGGGGAGGAAATATGGGATGACAGTTGGCTGCTTACCAGGCAAATACTCTACCCACTGTACTATCTTCCACATTTATTAAACATTTTTTAAAATAATGAATTAATATGCTAATTCAGTTATAACAATTGGAATTATTTCCCAAACTACACTGTATCCTCTTATTGAAGTTAACCTGTCTTATATCTCCATAGTAATTTTTTTCGTTAATATTACTGTCATAAAAACTACTCTGAGCAATGCAACAGTAACTAGTACTAACATAAACTACCCTTGATCCTTATTGTATTAAACAAAATGACTTTATTACCAATAGAACTTTAAAAAGTAAATTCTTCCAGCTATGTGAATGCGTCTTAAAATTAGAATGTTTTATAGATTTTCAGTATTACAGAAGGGATTTTTCCTCACCACTGGTAGTTAATTACAAAATCATCCAAATATATTGTGGCACCTGACAAAAAGTGTAACCTGACAAAAAGTCAATTATTTAACCTTGCAGCTATGTGACCCATGTGAGTGTGGTTTAATTTTCTCAATTTAAAGGTGGATATTCCCAATATAGGTTTACCATGGGTCAGAAAAAAGGGAACTTGACTAAAGTAGGAGAGGTAAGTAGATCCTTTCTAAGAATTCTGCAAATCACTTGAATGATTTTATAAATAGGTTTACTTAGGTTTCTAATTATCCTTCTCTATAATGAATCATGTTCATGCCATAGCTCATGCCACAAAACTATACACAATTAGGAGGGAACATACCATGCTTCAATAATATTGTAACAGGTGGCTATAAGTTAATTAAACAATAGAGAAAAGTGAGTTCCAGAGTTCAAATTATTATAAATGATGCTTAAATGACTATATCTGTGAACCAGGTTTGAAAATTTGTTAGCTTAAAGTTTGACTAAAGAAAAACAACTAAGTTAAAAATCACAGAAACTAGCTCTATGTCTAGATATGGGAGACAGACTTTCAAGGCAAAGAGAAATAGGGCCAAGCTTAGATTCTACTGTGTCAAAACCTAAATAATTTTATTTAAATTGGTTGAACTTTGGTTTACTCAACTGACTAATGGGCATGATATCAAAAACTTTACAGATTCTTCTTGAGTATAAAACTGAACAATGTATAAAGAGTGTGATATATGATCACTACTTAATTTCTAGTTTCTCTCTACTTTTTTTTTCTTGATATGACGTATTTCATTAAGGAAAGTCTTGATAATTTGTACAGTAGAAAAAGATAGGGACCAAAGAGATAGTAAAGCAGGTAAGGCACTTTCCTTGCAATTATCCCACCCAGGTTCAACCCCCAGAACTACATCTGGGCATCAGAGCACCTGTAGGAATGATCCCTGAGCACAAAGGCCAGAGTGAATCCTGGAAACAGCTGTATGTGGCCCAGAAACAAACCAAAAATAGCTAATACTGTTAAGTAAAAATGAGTTTACATCAAACATATTTTTTTCACACTGTAAAAGAAATGAGGCCTGAAATAAAACACCTCCTACTGGTTAGAAAATATTTGGACATTTTAAACAAAGGACATATATACAAGATAAATGGAGCATTCTCAACCCTCACAACAATAACATCAAAAGTGAGAGGAGAACAGGCATGTAATCAAAGTGGATATGAATATGGCCAATAGGGATAAGAGAAAACTCTTCATCATCATTGATTATCAGGAAAAATCAAATTTAAATGACAATGATATATAATCTCACAAGAGTGAAAATGATCTGGATTAAAAATTCAGAAAACAATAGGTGCTGGCAAGGATGTTGTGAAAAAGAAATTTTCACTCATTGGTTATGTAATTCAGCTGGTTCAAATAATGATTTAGAAACCTCCTCTAAAATTAAGAACAGAGTTTCCATATTGCTCAATAATTCAAATCCTGGTCATCTAACCCTAGAACACAAAAGCATTATATATGCCTATATTTATCAAAGCACTGTTTGCAATAGCCAAAATCTATAAAAAACCCAAGTTCCCAACAATATATGAGTGGAAATTGTCTTGTATGGATATATATGTATATATATATGTATATATATATATATGCATTGGTAGCACTGTCCTAACATTGTTCACTGATTTGCTCGAGCGGGCCCAGTAACATCTCCATTGTGAGACTTGTTGTTACTGTGTTTGGCATATCAAATACATCACGGGTAGCTTGCCAGGCTTTGTCGTGCGGGCTAGATACTCTTGGTAGCTTGCCGGGTTCTCCAAGTAGGGCAGAGGAATCAAACTTGGTTCGGCCGGGTCAGTCGCATGCAAAGCAAACACCCTCCCTGCTATGCTATCGCTCCAGCCCATATATACATATATATGTATATATACGTATATATATATATATACACACACATATATACACAATTTGAGAAAAATATACTAAACTGTGAGAAAAAATTGAACTCAAACTTTTTTTTTCAATTTGGATAGAATTGGATAGTGTCATGTCAAGTAAAGCAGTTCAGAAAGAAAAAGACAAATACCAGGTGGTCTCACTCATATGTGTAAACTAAAGTAAGGAATTTATTAGATAAAGCCCAATGGAAATAACTCTGGAGATATGGCCAAAATAACTATTATCTAAAGTTGCTAAAGATGGAGGAAGATATCTTGAAATAATGATTGTGATATCTTGTTACTTTGCTGGTGGGCGTGGTGTAGCATTATTATAAGAGCATAACAATAATGTTAGTACTATAATAAAGAATAATACATTTTTTAAGAAAATAGAAGAAATATGGACAGTGGTGAACAGTCTTTGGGACTTGGGTGATGGCAGAGGTATAGTAACTTTCATACCATGAACATTGACACTATTATAACCATAGTACCTCAACTATAATAAAATTAAAGTTTAGCAAACAGGGAGACAGATTTCTACCTCAGTATTCTATGGAAGCCTGGATCTTAGTCTATTACAGCAAATATATCAAATAAGACTCTGAGTCAGAAGAGTATGGAGAAACAGAGTACAAAAAAACTCAATAAAATGATATATCCCAGAGACTCAACAACACTGAAAACATGAGGTCTAAGCTGCAACCACTGAAACTTTGTAACGTGCCTGTCAAGTTGGTAGGTGGAGATGGAAGGGGCTTTGGACTGGGGAGGGAATACAAGAACACTGGTGGAAGGAGTTGATAGAGGTGGTGAGATTGGTGTTGAAATATTATATCCCTAACCTAAAATGAAATTATGAATAATGTTGTAAATCATAGTTTTTTAAATTAAATTTTAAAATTATTTTTAAAAAATTAATGAAATAAATACCTCACCAAGAGTACTAGCTAGATCATTATTTATATTTAAAGAGAAAGATACAGAGCCTTATGGAAAGGCACCAGTTTATGGCATTCATTGCCTTGAAATCATTTTTGCAAGAAGTATTAAAAGATCTTCACTCAAGTAATAAAAGATCTTCACTAAAAGACAGGACAAGATTTTCAATGTGGCACTAACTAATACTTGACCACTACTAGATTAAGGAAGGTATGTTTACTCCTAACTTGCCAAGGGATTTTATATATTCTCAATAATGAATTAATATCTCAATTACATTGATAGTTCTAAGCCTGATCCATTTTTTACACCGAGATTTTTATTGCAATATTTTTCTTATTAATGCAGACACTTCATCAATATCTATAATATATTTTATTTTGTAAAACAAATATTCCCTTTTTAGAATAAAATACTGCAAATTTATAGGTTTATTGGTACACTTCTATTAATTTTTTTAATATTCTTCTACTAAATTTTACATTTGTGGGCTTTGCCTACTTAATGGAAACTAAAAATTATAACCATAGGATTAAAATGATTTATGACATGGGAAACATAATTACCGTAATAAGACTCAAGTACTAAGTAAAACTTAATGCAATGTATTTTGGGCTGGAGTGATAGCTCAGCAGTAGGGCGCTTGCCTTGTGCACAGCCAGCCCAGCCAAGCCGGGTTCGATTCCTCAGCCCCTCTCAGAGAGCCTGGCAAGCTACTGAGAGTATTTTGCCCGGACTGCAAATCCTGGCAAGCTACCCGTGACATATTCAATATGCCAAATACAGTAACAAGTCTCAAAATGGGGTCGTTTCTGGGCCCAGCAAATCGATGAATAACAGGAGGACAGTGACATCAATACATTTTAGATGCCAGTATTGAAAATTTAGTTATTTAAATAAGAATAGGCAGTATAGCATATTATATTCAATGATTGGAATTTCATATAGCAATAAACCATCATAAGTTGACTTTCATTGATTTATTTTCTGGCAATTGCATCTGCCATTCTGTTAAGTTTTGTTGGAGTGAGTGATATGAAATAAATTTGTCTTATGTGTCTTTTCAAGGAGGCAAGTTAAGGGTTGGAGGGAAAGTGGGAACACTAGTGAAGGCCATGTCCCAATGGTGGTGGGATTGGTTTTTGAACACTGTATGCTTGAAATAACTGTATTATGAACAACTTAGTAAATCACAGTATCTTAATGAAAATAAAAATTTTAAATAATAGAATTGACAGAACCTTAAACTCTGCCGTCAAGTTGCAGAAGTAGTGAGAGAAAGATGTTTGATATTTCAAGATTGATTACTTTAAAAATGACTATACACATATAGTCTTTTAATTTAATTTCTATTTATCATAATTTGTCGCATATTTACAAGAATGTTAAAATAGTACAACCTCATCAGAATGAATACCTCACTAGGAGTACAGTATGCAGCTAGATTATTATTTAGATTTGAAGAAATGACAGTCACATTTGGTCAAATGGAGGTTCCCATTTTACTTTTTTGATATATAAGCCAACCAGAGAGCATTTTAATATAAATTAAACCAGACAACATTCCTACCAACAGAGAATGAAGGCAGTGAGTTCTAATGAGTAATCTTTATAATGGATAATATTAAGAGAACAGTGCAGTCTCCTGCCCCCGCGCCTGACTGTCCCCTTGGAGGGGAGCGGGTTGAGCTTTCCTCCCCACCCCGACCAGGTCTCCGGCAGCCAAAGACCTCCAGGACCAGCCACCACCATGCTGAGACCACTCTCGGCACACATGCAGGTACTGGCAGAGGGACAAAGTCACGCGGGTTCCGGGGACGAGATCTCCAAGCCTACTCAGATTTGGGCCGAGCATCCTCCACCCAGATCCTCCAAATTCCAGTAGGCGGGGGTCACACCCACCAACTGGCCCCCTGGCGTCGTGTAATCCCATCAACGGCCAAGACTCAAAGACTATAAAAACCAGCTCCCGGAACCTTGCGGCCGCATTCGCAGCCGTGCAACATTCTATTATGACATCTTATTATCTCATTCCTACTTTGCACAAACTGGCAGGCTACCAAATATAGCCTGCCCACATGGCAGAGTCTGGCAAACTCCCCGTGGCGTACCCAATATGCCAAGTACCAGTAACAATGATGGGTCTCATTCTCCTAAATAGCCTTGAATATAATCTCAGGGCTAGGATGAAGAAGACGTTACTGGGGCCTGCTCGAGGCAATCACGATTAACAGGATGATTTGTGATTTGTGATTTTGTGATTAAGCATATATAATGGTAGAAAGTATATTGGAAACCTCTCCTCTCTCTCAAAATTTTGTTATAAATATAAATGTGCCCTAAAACAGTATTTTAAATGTCTCGATAAACATTGATTAACCAGATAATCTATTAACAACTACAATTGGAGACACCTCTGAAATATTTACTTCACAGTGAAGAATAATCAAAGAATTCTACTACCAGGGATTTTATTCACCACTGTACTGTGAAATCTAGTTCTTATAATGAAACAAAAAGTAAAATGTATAATTAGTATATGTATTATAAAGAAAAAATGAAACTGACATGTTGGAGACAAAATGCAGTTACCTTCAAAGCAAACTCAAGAAAAATACAAGTCAACTAACTCAAATTAGTTTTTATTCCCCAAGAAGTACTCAGGAGGTCCAGGGACCTCTACCTATGATTCTCAGACAACCTGCAGTGGTCCAAAGGTAAGGAAATGAGGATTTCATACTGTTCAGGTCGTGCCATTCTATTATTTTCCAGGCTACCTTGCGAACCTCTAGGGCTATGCCAGATGGTAACTTGGGGTCTCCAGACTGCATCTAGAAATGCTCAGGGAACCATGTGATGCCTGGGGTACAAACAGAGTCAGTCACATGCAAGGCAAGTTTCTTAAATCTTTGTTCTTAAAATTATAATATTTCCCAGGAAAGTAGCAATAGTCACAGGGGTGAGTGCCCAACGCTGCATGCTCCGAGTTCCTGCCATGAAATCTAAGCAGAGGCTCACCTATTGCATTGAAACTACACAGGAGAACAGAAGTAGCCCTGGAGGTAAGTGTCCCTGGCCAGGGCTCAGTCACCCTCCTCCTCACCCAAAAGCTGAAGACAACTGCCCCCACATCAACAATTATGCAAAACAACGAAATACCAGTAGGAGTTTATCAAAGCACACTCTTTGGTGAAAGAAACCAATAATAGCAGGTGGCCAGAGTACACAGAGTATCAGTCCTCAGACAATGGCACCAGGTACATGAAAATAGAGGACCTCAACTGTGTCATCAGAGGGTGACAAAAGTCCAAGAATATTCCCACCTACAACAGGCCTTTTTAATCCACATGAAGACTTCAGAACAACAACTCCACTGATGCTGAATGGGCTGAAAAAGACTTTTGAACAGAAAATCAACAAAATTAAAGAGAATCTGATATAAATATAAATCATTTAAACAGAAATAAATGAGCTAAAGAATAAAAAGAAGTTATTGAAGTATGCAATATTATACAAATATAAGAAAGGATAAAATAATGTATTTCTCTGGTATGCAGAAGGAAATGGACATATTCATGTTAAATAAATAAATCAGAGATTGAATAAATACGAGATGATCTAACTCGCTCATTTGTGTAGTATAGAGAGAGTATAGTATTGTGATAGATAGTATAGTTTTTTGGGGTATAGAGATATGAAAACAATGAGATATACAGGGTCAAAGCACCAGACAATGACAAAATATTGGCCCTGGATCATGAAACTATCACCAAGCATAGGAAATAGAGGACGCAGGAATACAAAGCAGACTAGAAGTGACATCAGTACAGTGATAGAGGGTCATAGATACTTAGGTAGTGGTAGAGAGCAAAAACTTTGTACATCAATACCATATATATATTTAATATTATTGTACCTAAACAGCAGTTTCATTTTTATTTTTTTAATTTTTATTAGTGAAACACCATGAGGTACAGTTATAGACTTACAAAATTTTGTGCTTGAGTTTCAATTATACAATGTTCGAGTACCCATCCCTATATCAGAGCCCATTTTCCACCACCACGGATCCCAGTATCCCTCCTACCCCCCATCCCCCCATCCCACCCTGCCTCTGTGGCAGGGCATTCTCTTTTGTTCTCTCTCTCCTTTTGGGTGCTGTGCTCTGCAAAAGAGGCATTGAGTGGCAATCATGTTCAGCCTATAGTCTCTTTTCAGCATGCATCTCTCATCTTGGGAGGATCCTGCCAACACCCTTTATTTGATGCTCCCTTCTCAATCTGAGCTGCCTTTTCTTCTAGCATGTGCGTCTGGCCTCCAAGCCATGGAGGGAATCTCCTGATACTTATTTCGGCTATACATGGGTATTAGTCTCCTATATTGTTACTTCATGTGCCCCAGATGAATGAAAACTTTCTATGTCTGTCCCTCTCTTTCTGACTCATTTCGCTTAGCAATATACTTTCCATGTAGTACCACTTGTATGTAAATTTCATGACTTCATCTTTTCTAACAGCTACATAGTAGTCCATTGTGTACATGTACCAAAGTTTCTTTAACAAGTCATCTGTTCCCAGGCACTCAGGTTTTTTCCAGGTTCTGGCTATTATAAAGAGTGCTGCAATCAACAAACAAGTACAGATGTCACTTCGACTATACTTTTTGCCTCTCTGGGATATATTTCCAGGAGTGGTATTGCTGGATTAAATGGGAGCTCAATTTCTAAGTTTTTGAGAATTGTGCATACTGTTTTCCAAAAGGGCTGAACCATTTGGCATTCCCACCAGCAATGAAGGAGGGCCCCTTTTTCACAACATCCACGCCAACACCTGTTGCTTTTGTTCTTTTGGATGTAGGACAGTAGCTGTGGTGTGAGATAATATCTCATTATTGTTTTGATTTGCATGTACCAGACGATTAATTATGTAGAGCATTTTCTCATGTGCCTTTTAGTCATTAGTATTGCCTCTTTGAGAAAGTTTATGTTCATTTCATCGCCCCATTTTTTGATGGGGCTGAATTTTTTTCTTCTGGTGAAGTTCAACCAGTACTTCTGGTCCAGTTCAACTAGTTCTTTATATATCCTTCATATCAACCCCTTGTTGGATGTGTATTCGGTGAATATCCTTTCCCATTCTGTACATTGTCTTTGCAGTTTGGTCACTGTTTCTTTTGAGGTGCAGAAGCTTTTTTAGTTTAATATAGTCCCATTTGTCTATCTCTGTATTCACTTGCTTGGCCAGTGGTGTGTCATCATGAATATTCCATTAGCTTCAATATCATGGAGGGTTTTGTCAACTTTATCTTAAATATACCTTATGGATTCTGGTCTGATTTGAGGTATTTAATCCATCTTGATCTTACTTTTGTACATGGTGTTAGGCAGATATCTGAACCCAGTTTTTGCATTTAGCTGTCCGGTTTTGCCAGCACAATTTGTTAAAGAGGCTTTCCTTGCTCCACTTCACATTTCTTGCACCCTTCTCAAAGATTAGATGATCATATACTTGGGGGGAGATGCCAGTATATTAAACCCTGTTCCATTGATCTGCAGCTCTACCTTTGTTCAAGTACCATGCTGTTTTAATTATTTCTGCTTTGTAGTAGAGTTTGAAGTTGGGGAGTTGATTCCTCCCATTTTCTTTTTCCAAGAATTGCTTTACCTATTCTTGGGGGCTTTTTGTTCCATATGAATTTCAGGAGTGTTTGTTTAATTTATTTGAAGAATGTCATGGGTATCGTTATAGGGATCACATTGAATTTGTACAATGTTTTGGGAAGTCTTGCCATTATGACAATGTTAATTCTCCCAATCCATGAGCATGGGATATCTTTCCATTTTCTCATGTCCTTTTTTTTTATCCTGAAGTAGTATTTTGTAGTTTTCTTTGTACATTTCCTTTACTTTCTTAGTTAAGCTAATTCCTAAGTAGCTGATATTCTGGGGGCAAAATTGTGAACGGTATTGTTTTTTCATGTCACTTTCTTCTCTCTCACTATTTGCATATAGGAAAGCCATGGACTTTTGGGTATTGATTTTATAGCCTGCAACTTTACTATACAAGTCTATTGTTTCTAGGAATTTCTTGGTAGCAGTTTTAGGGTTACCTAAGTATAGTATCATATCATTAGCTAATAGTGAGAGCATGATTTCTTCCTTTTCTACCTGAATGCCCTTAATATGCTTTCTTACCTAATCACTATTGCAAGTACTTCTAGTACTATATTGAACAGAAGTGGACAGAGTGGGCATCGTTGTCTTGTCCCTGATCTTAGAGGGAAGGCTCTCAGGTTTTCCCCACGAGGATGATGTTTGCTGTAGGTTTGTTATAGATGGCTTAAACCACATTGAGGAAAGTCCCCTCTATATCCATCTTGTCAAGGATTTTCATCACAAACGTGTGCTGGATCTTTTCCAATGCTTTCTCTGCATCTATTGATGTGATCATATGTTTTTTTATCTTTTCTTTTGTTTATATGATGGTTTATGTTGGTTGATTTCCAAATGTTAAACCATCCTTGCATTCCCAGGATGAATCCCACTTGGTCATGGTGTATGAAATTTTTGATGAGTTGTTGAATTCTATTCTCTAGTATTTTGTTGAGATCTTTGCATCCATGTTCACCAGGGATATTGGTCTGTAGTTTTCTCACCAGGGATATTGGTCTGTAGTTTTCTTTTCTTGTGTTGTCTTTGTTTCCTTTTGGTATTAGAGAGATATGAGCTTCATAGGAACTCTTTGGGAGATTTTCTGTTTCTTCAATTTCCTGGAAAAGCTTGAAAAGAACTGGCAAAGGTCCTTTTTAAATGTTTGGAAAAATTCACTAGTGAATCCATATGTACCTGGGCTTTTGTTTTTGGGAAGACATTCGATTACAGTTTCAATTTCCTTGATGTTAATATGTCTATTCGGTACTATATCTTCTTAATTCAGCCTTGGGATATTATAGAAATTCAGGAATTTGTCCATTTCCCCTAGGTTCTTTTGTTTCATAGCATACAGATTTTCAAAGTAGTCTCTTTTGAATTTCTTTGGTTTATGTTGTGATATCCCCCTTCTTTTTTTCTGATTCGTTTTATTAGGGTTCTCTCTCGCTTTCTTTGTGAGTCTTCTAGTGGTTTATCTATCTGATTTCTTTTCTCTAAGAACCAGCTCTTGGTTTCTTTGATCTTTCAGATTGTTTGTTTGGTTTCCATGTCGTTGATTTCTGCTCTAAATTTTATGATCTCTATCCTTCTGCCAGATTTGGGCTCGTTTTGTTGATCCTTTTCTAAGATCTTGAGCTATGAAGTCAAGTTGTATATGTGGACCCTTTCTTCTTTCCTGAGAAATGCTTGCAGAAGTATAAATTTTCCCCTTAACATGGCTTTAGCTGCATCCCACAGGTTCTTGTAGCTCGTGTCTTCATTCTGATTTTTTTCCAGATATCTTTTGATTTTGTCCTTGACTTCCTTCCTGACCCACTCATTGTTCAACATTGATTTATTTAATTTCCAGGCATTTGATTTGGTTCTCCGTGTCTGTGTTGATTCACTTCTATTTTCAGTGCATTGTAGTCTGAATAGATTGTTGATACTATTTCTATCTTCGTGATTCTATTGAGGTATGTTTTGTGTCCCAGCACATGGTCTATTTTGGAAAATGTTCCATGTGCACTCGAAAAGAATGTGTATTCTTTCTTTTGGGGGTATAAAGCCCTGTATAGGTCTATAAGCCCTCTCTCTTCTATTTTTTTTCTTTCAAAGCCAATGTTTCCGTCTGAGTTTTGTTCTTGTTGATCTATCCAGAGGTGATAACGCAATGTTGAAGTCTCCGGCTACTATTTTGTTGCTAGCAATGTCCTCCTTAAAATCTGTTAGAGGTTATTTTAAATATTTATCTGTTCCTTCATTAGGTGCGTATACATTTAAGAGTGTGATTTCTTCCTGTACATATCCCTTGATAAATAGAAAATAGATTTTGCTGTCTATTCTAATCTTTTTCAACCTGAAATTGATGTTGTCGGATACTAATATGGCCACCCCAACATTTTTGAGGGATCTGTTTGCTTGCAGGATTGTTTTCCATCCTTTGAGTCTGTGTTTGCTCTGACTGTTGAGATGAGTATTTTAGGCAGAAAAATGATGGGTTCTGTCTCTGAATCCATTTCAACACACTGTTTCTCTTGATTCGTGAATTTAGACCATTGATGTTGAGATTATTGTTATTGGGTTCCTTTGATTTTGAATGAGTTGAGCGGGTTAGAACATTCTTGGTGAAGCATTCATTTCAGTGAGTTTTTTCACTATATGTCGCCACTACCTTCAAGCTTGGAGGGTTTTCTCTGATAGGTCTGCTGTAAATCTAAGGGTTGCTCCTTTGTATGTGATTTCCTTCTTTGACCTTGCTGCTTGCAGTATTGTGTCTCTATCGGTGGCATCCATCATTCTAACTATGATATGTCTTGGAGTGGTTTTTTGGGGGCCTCTTTTAGCTGACACCCTTCAGGCTCCTTGAACCTGAATGGCTGCATTGTCGAGCTCTGGGAACGTTTCAGCAATGATTTATTTAACCGTGGCTTTTTCATTGGGATTGTTTTCCTGAGCTTCTGGTACTCCAATGATTCTAATGTTTTTCCTCTTGGAATCATCTCCTAGGACTCTGATTCGCTCAATGGCTATTTTGATGTCTCTTGCCATTGTTTGTTGTTGTCTGTTGGCTTGGTGCAGCTGATCTTCCAGCTCACTAATTCTGTCTTCAGCTGTGGTCATTCTACTGTTGAGTGCACAGACTGAGTTTTTTATTTCATCTACAGAACCTTTTCTTTTCTTGACATTTCTGCTCTCATTTCTTCCCATAATTTCTGAATTGTTTCTGTCATGTTGCTGGATAACTGTCTGACTGTTTTATTGAGTTCATTGAACATCTTCATGGTGTCATATCTGAATTCTTTCTCAGAAAGGTCCTTTAGGTGAGTAGCACCTAGTGAGGCTTCTGAACTTTTTTCATATTTGTCCCCACGTGGTGGGAATTTGCGTTGTTTCTTCATGTTGATGTGTAGGTATGGGAACTGAGATGTTACACTAGATTTCTTGGTATGATAAAAGTACCTGAGGCCGTGTGAGGGTGAGCCTGCCTAAAATTCAGCCACGCCCACTTCTACGGAAGCCACGGCCACTTCTGAAGAGTCCACTCTCCCACGGTTACCTGGTGTGTGTGCGGGGTAAAGGCTGGGTGGGAAAGAAGACCAGCAAAGTGTTGGGGATGAAGAGGAAGAGGCTCAGGGCTCCTTTTGTCCCAGGGTCCCAGAGGATGCCTGTGACTTTGCACAGTGACTGACCTGGTTGGGGAAGAAGACCGGCACAGCATTGGGGACGAAGAGGAAGAGGCTCAGGGCTGCTTTTGTCCCAGGGTTCTAGAGGACTCCTGGGGCTTTGAACGGCAAAAGCCAAGTCCTGGGTTCGAATACTGGTGGGTAATCTGACCTGGGTGGGGAAGAAGACCGGCACAGCATTGGGGTCTAAGAGAAATAGCAACAACAGTTTTTTTAAGAAACTAATATGTGACACTGAGGCAAGAGAGCATCAGCAGCCATTTTTAGAGCCAGATTTGTACAGTGGATCATTACCTTGCCCCCCCTTTTGAGGAATACCCCCACCACAAAGTGGAAAAGGAAGGGAAAGGCTGCTAGTCATCCCAGCCTAGCCCTGCCCAGCCATGTTCATGACCCTGAGGTGAGCATAGCAAGACCAACAACAGAGGCTGGTTTGATACTCAGTATTGCCATATTGCTCTTCAGGAAAGGAGTATCCCTGTTCACTAAGAGCAGAGCTGCTATACTGTGCTATTTAGCCAGTGCAACTGTGTTTCTTCACCTTCCACAACTCAAACCAATATACAAAAACATCCTAACTGCAGTCACTTAGCCACACAAAAACTCAAGAACTGACTTTGAACTGCAAATATCATAATGAACAAGTAATGCAGAACCCCACCAGGCTTAGTGAGTGAAGAAGGTAGCACAGAAGATTAAACCAGTAATAATAAGCTATATAACTTTTTTTATTAGAAATTTAAAAAAGGAAGTATTGAGTATGTTTAAGGAGCTCAAACAAACAATGAATGTATGGCCAATAAAACGTAAGAGGATAAGAGAGAAGAAATGAAGAAATGACAAACAGAAATGACAGAATTGAAAGCCTTTGTAGGTGAAATAAAAAATTCACTGGAAGGCCTCAGAAACATAGCAACAGCTGTTGATTACAGAATCAATGAGCTCCAAATTGTGGTGCAGAACACCACTAGACAACAGCAGAGTATTTTTAAAAGCCTCAAACTAAAAGAACAGATGATAAGAGAACTTTGGGATGAGCACAAGTGGAACAACTTAAGAATCGACGGGGTCCCATAGGGTCAGAAAGGCCAACTTAATGAAGAAGCAACAGTTAAGTATAACTACTGAGAAGTTCCTAGAACTGAAGAGTGCACACACGCACCCAGATCCAGAAGAACTGAAGAGTACCAGTTAAAAGAAATACAAAATTTAAAAAACAAAACAAAAAAAAGAAAATACACATCCTAACTAGAAAGACAAAACCACTCATAAAGAATGAATACTGAAAGCAGCAAATCAAAGAAGGAAATCATACAAAGGAGTGTCCCTAAGATTTACAGCAGATTTATCAGATGAAACCCTCTGGCCCTGAAGTGGTGAGATATAGTGGGGAAAAAAACTAAATGAAATGAATGTCTCACCAGGAATTCTTTCCCTAGTCAGGCTCATTCAGATTTGAAGGAACAATGCACAACTTCGCAGATAAACAACTCAGGAGCTTCAAAGATTCAAAACCATGATTAAAGAAAACTAAATAGGCTATATGGAAAAAACCTGAGTACCCAAGAACAGATGATTGGTTAAAGAAACTTTGGTACATCTACACAATCGAGAACTATGTAGCAGTTAGAAAAAATGATGTCAT
Organism: Sorex fumeus; assembly: GCF_029834395.1. Taxonomy (NCBI): domain Eukaryota; kingdom Metazoa; phylum Chordata; class Mammalia; order Eulipotyphla; family Soricidae; genus Sorex; species Sorex fumeus. Next base: position 12,039,402 of record NW_026606115.1, read on the forward strand.
GAAATTTACATACAAGTGGTACTACATGGAAAATATTATGCTAAGTGAAATGAGTCAGAAAGAGAGGGACAGACATAGAAAGATTGCATTAAGTCACATTTAACACAGTGGGTAGGGCGTTTGCCTTGCACACAGCCAACCCAGCTGACCCAGGTTCGATTCCTCCACCACTCTCAGAGAGCCCGGCAAGCTGCTGAGAGTATCTCACCCTCAAGGAAGAGTCTGGCAAACTACCTGTGATGTATTCGATATGCCAAACACAGTAACAAGTATCACAATGGAGAGTGCATACATCTGGGTAACATAAAGTAACAAAATAAGAGACTAACACCCAAGAACAGCTGTGATAAATACCAGGTTGTTCACTCCATGGCTTAGAGTCCAGCTGCACACTCTAGGGGTAAGGGAAGCTCGAATAGAGAAGGGAGCACCAAATAAAGGGTGCTGGGAAGATCTGCCCAGGATGGGAGATGCCTGCTGAAAGTAGTCTATGGAAATAAAAGAGGACATGAGGAAATGCAAAGATATCCCCTGCTCATGGGTCGGGAGACTTAACATTGTCAAAATGGCAATACTACCAAAAGCATTGTATAAATTCAATGCAATCCCTATAAGGATACCCATGACATTCTTCAAAGAAATGGAGCAAACTCTCCTGAAATTTATATGGAACAATAAGCCCCCATGAATAGCTAAAGCAATTCTTGGGAAAAAGAAAATGGGAGGAATCAACCTCCCTAACTTCAAACTCTACTACAAGGCAGTAATAATTAAAACAGCATGGTACTTGAACAAAAGCAGAGCTGCAGACCAATGGAACAGAGTTGAATATACTGACAATTCCTCCCAAATACATAATCATCTAATCTTTCATAAGGAGCGATAGCACAGCGGGTATGGTGTTCGCCTTACAAGCGGCCAACATGGCCGACCCGAGTTCGATTCCTCCGCCCCTCTCGGAGAGCCCAGCAAGCTACCGAGAGTATTCGATATGCCAGACAGAGTAACAACAAAAGTCTCCAATGGAGACGTTACTGGGCCCGCTCGAGCAAATCGACGATCAATGGGAGGGCCTTTACCTTTACCTTTACCTTTGACAAGGGGGCAAGAAAAGTGAAATGGAGCAGGGAAAGCCTCTTTAATAAACTGTGATGGCAAAACTGGATGGCTACATGCCAAAAAGTGGGCTCAGATCTCTGCCTAACACCATGCACAAAAGTAAGATCTAAATGGATTTATGACCTCAACATCAGACCAGAATCCATAATGTTTATTGAAGACAAAGTCGGCAAAACTCTCCATGATATTCAAGCTAATGGTATCTTCAAAGATGTCACGCCACTGGCCGAGCAAGTGAAAACAGAGATAGACAAATGGGACTATCTTAAACTAAGAAGCTTCTGCACCTCAAAAGAAACAGTGACCAAAATACAAAGAGAGCCTACAGAATGGGAAAGGATATTCTCCAAATACACATCCGATAAGGGGTTGATATCAAGGATATAGAAGGTACTGGTTAAACTCCACAAGAAGAAATCACCCAACCCCATCAAAAAATGGGGCGAGGAAATGAACAGAAACTTTCGCAAAGAAGAAATTCGAATGGCAAAAAGGCACATGAGAAAATGCTCTACATCACTAATCATCAGAGAGATGCAGATCAAAACCACAATGAGATATCATTTCACACCACAGAGACTGGCCCACATCCACAAGAACAAAAGCAACCAATGCTGGCGAGGATGTGGCGAGAAAGGGACCCTCCTTCACTTCTGGTGGGAATGCTGGCTGGTCCAACCCTTTTGGAAAACAGTATGGACGATTCTCAAAAAATTAGAATTTGATCTGCCATTTGACCCAGCTATAGCACTCCTGGGAATATATTCCAGAGAGGCAAAAATGTATAGTCGAAGTGACACCTGCAATTGTTTGTTCATTGCAGCACTCTTTACAATAGCCAGAATCTGGAAAAAACCTGAGTGCCCAAGAGCAGATGACTGGTTAAAGATACTTTGGTACATTTACACAATGGAGTACTATGTAGCTGTTAGAAAAGATGAAGTTATGAAATTTACATACAAGTGGTACTACATGGAAAGTATCATGTTAAGCGAAATGAGTCAGAAAGAGCGGGATAGACACAGAAAGATTGCATTCATCTGGGGAACATAAAGCAACAAAAAGGGAGACTAACACCCAGGAATGGCTGAGATTAGTACCAGGAATTTTGCTCCATGACTGGAAGGCCAGCCACACGTGCTAGGTGAAAAGGAAGCTCAGATAGAGAAGAGAGCACCAAATAAAGGGTGTTGTGAGGACCCTCCCAGGGTGGGAGAAGTATGCTAAAAGTAGTCTATAGACCAAACATTATTGCCACTCAATGCCTCTCTTGTAAAACACAGTACCCAAAAGAAGAGAGAGAGAACAAGGGGTAATACCCTGCCACAGAGGCCAGATGGGACAGGGGGGATGCGGGGTGGGGAAAATGCTGGGACCCGTGGTGATGGATGACGGGCACTGGTGGAGGGATGGGCACTTGATCATGGTATAACTGAAACCCAAGCACAAAATTTGTAAGTCCATAACTGTACCTCATGGTGTTTCACTAATAAAAAAATTAAAAAAACTTAAAAAAAAATGTGACTTAACCCTTTACTCAGAATCTTCACCCTATAACACGTTAATTCACTCAATACATATTTGTTGAGTGACAACTCTGGTGCCAGGCACTATGTTGGATGATACTGTAGTGAGCAAGTTCCTGAGCCATGAGAACTTACAGTAAAATTAGACATAGAGTCAAATGCAGAGGGCAGAATAAGTGCATTAAGTGCTTTGATGAAAAAAATTCATTTCCTGTAGAACATGAATGAAGGTGGGGAAATGAAAATGAAAAAGTCCGTGAGGCCAGATCACATAGACCCTTTTTAGTCACTCATTTAAACAAGCTAGCAAACATTGGGAATACTGTTTTATAAAACAGATAGTTTCTTCAGGCTTCCTTTACTTGAAATTCTAATTTAAGCTTAATGATGCAGCCAAAATGGCACTAACTCAGAGACAACAAGGAGAATGCCACAGAGCCATTGTTCAAATGTCTTTGAAAAAGTATATTCTGTTTTTAAAATGGAAGCTGAAGCAATAGCAAAGCGGTAGAGCGTTTGCATATTTACATAGTTGGTGGAGGGGGTGGGGGGAATATGTGATAGTTCAGGGTATGTATAACTTCAACAGTATAGAGGTCCTGAAATTAGATTAAGTGACGTGTATGCTGATACCCTATTTGTAACAGTATTTACTTACTTGTAAACAACAGTGCATAAAATTGGGGGGAGTGGAAAAGAAAAAGAAAACTGCCATAGAGGCAGGCTGGGGGATAAGAGGGAAACTGTGGATCTTGGTGGAGAAAGTGGACGCTGGGGATAAGATTGTTGTTGAAAAATTGTATGCCTGAGACTCAACCATGAGGAGTTTTTAAACTTTGCAACATATGGTAATTGAATAAGAACACTTTTTAAAAATTATAAAAATAAAAACCCGAGCTGCTTTGGACATAACAGCTCTACAAAGGTAGTTGCTAAATTAATTAAGTTAGAGAACTAAACTGAATAGCTGACAGTGTCTTTTTATGTTGAATTATTATTTCCTGTTTTTCTATCTACTATTTTTGCTTGATTGAAGACCTCATGTGAGCAAAATGGTGGTTAGAAAGACTTTTTCTTAAATGTGCATATAAATAATATCACTTAAATTCATTTATAAATCCTCTTTAAGGAAGGCCACAATTTAAAAAATCTTAGTGCAGAACTATGGTGATAGTATAGCAGATACGGCACAAAAAAGACCTTGCACATGGCCTGCAAAGGTTCCATTCATGGAACCCCATAGTTTTTCCCCAACACTAACAGGATTGATCACTGAGGGTAGAGTCAGAAGTAAGTACACACATTGTTGACTGTGACCCAAAATTAAATAACAAAGCAAAACAAAAATAAAACCTTCTGGACCATAGGTGTAACTATTCATGATTACACATTGGAATATTTGTCACAACACATTTGCCAAACCAATAGGAAACATTCGCTTTGAAAGTCTGCTAAGGAAATGCTCAGTTTCATATTTTTGTGAGAAAATGACTGCATGTCTCTGGCACTAATAGCAAATCATTTTCACATTAGATATACTTCTAGTTATGTTCTCCTTACATTAGACACTACAGTAACATAACCTACAAGTTGAATTTAATCTTATATCATGGGAGTCATTGTATAAACCATTCTTTGTCTTTGATGACTTTAGGATGTACAATGTACTTTTCAAAATGACAAATATTGAAAAAGTTAAGTCTGGCATTTTTAAGCAAATGGAGAAATGTGATGTGACCTTGAGTTTTCAACATGAATCTCAGAGCAGTTTCAACTGTGTTCACAAGTTTAAAAGGCAAGGTTTAATGAAGCATGCATAAAAATGTCTTTTTTTTTAATTATATTTATCTTAAAATGGTTGTAGATATTTGGGCTTATCTGTAAATGAGTAAATCCATGTTCGTTATTACAAACACACACACACACACACACACACACACACACACACACGCACACACCAGATTGTCTTTGGATCCTGGAGTTTTAAAGTGCTAAGGCATACAAGAAGAATATATCTTGATGTGAAATACAATGCTCTACAAAATTTTGTAGATACAGTGAATCATGTTGGATAAAGGTGCTAAACTTAGTAATTAATTGCACTCTTCTTACCAAAAATTCTCTTGAATGAGATCATAATGCAAGTGGACTGAAATACTAAGCCATTAATTATCATTCAAGTATCCTTAATCACTTCCTTTTGATCTAATCTAAAATAGCTAATAAAATATTTAAATTACTGTTTGTGATCTATCATTTAAAAATACATATTAGAGCATATTTTTTAAGTAGCATATACATCTAGGCTTGTTCTAATTTTTTTTGGTAAATTGTACTTTTGTCATTAATACTGACTTTCTTCGCCCTCTGATATTATTTGATTCAAAAAACATTTTTATCTAATATTAAAAATACTTCAAAAAGGGGGCTGGAGAGATAGCACAGTGGGTAGGGCATTTGCCTTGCACGCGACCGACCCGGGTTCGATTCCCACCATCCCATATGGGTCCCTGAGCACCGCCAGGAGTAACTCCTGAGTACAGAGCCAGGAGTTTTAAACTTTATTAAACTGTGTATCGCCAGGTGTGACCCAAAAATAAAATAAAATAAAATAAATACTTAAAAAATAAAATATTTTTCCCATCCTAAACAATTTCAAAACTAGTTCTTATTGGGAAATTTTTCCAGCTAAAGAACTACTTTCGTTTCTCTTCTTGCCCCACTATTTTGCTGTTCAACAATTGACACACCCACTATATTATGATCCAGAGTTGCTAAATATAGGTCCGTAAGAATTTCTTAATCTGTGACTTTGGGTAAAATATTCTATTGCAAATTGCTAAAAAATTATTTCATTGTTTGCTAGCAAACAGTGCTTCATTGTTGTTGTTGGGCCACACCTGGAAGATGGGGAATCTGGGTGGAGGAGGCTCAGGATATGTTCTCAGTTCTGTGCTCAGGGAGTGGCTCCTGATACTGCTTGAGGAACCATATGCAGTGCCAGGAATCCAACCCTGCCCACATGAAAGGCAATTGCCTTACTCACTATACTAGCTCTCTGACGCTAACAACAGGTTGTTTCTTTTTATCAAAAGGAGGTGATTTGAAATGTTGATGCAAATTAAATCACAAAGACAGTTTAACAGAGACATTTAATCTGAATTGCATTTCATTCCTTTTTGTAATCACTGTATCACTGTCACCCTGTTCATCGATTTCCTCGAGCAGGCACCAGTAATGTCTCTGAGATTTTAGAAAGTGCCACATTCGAGGTTCTTTCAGGATCAGGAGAATGAGACCCATCATTGTTACTGGTTTTTGGCATATTGAATACACCACGGGGAGTTTGCCAGACTCCGCCGTGTGGACAGGATACTTTTGGTAGCCTGCCAGGTTCTCCAGAGTAAGAACTAGATAATAAGATGTCTTCCAGGAGCTAGGTTTTATAGTATCTGGGTCTTGGCCATTGGTGGGACTACAGGGCTCCAGGGGCAGTTGGTGGGTGTAACGCCTACATACTGGAAGATGGGGAATCTGGGTGGAGGAGGCCTGAGTCCCAATCCAAGCAGGCTTGGAGATCTACACCTAGGTTCCTCTGCTGGTTCCTTAATGCATGAGGCTCATCCGAACATGTGGAGAGTAGTTTTAAGCATGCCTGTGGCTGGAACTGGAGCTCTTCAGCTGCTGGGGCTCTGCTTGGAGTGGGGAGGAAAACTCAAACCACCCTCCTCCAAGGGGCCCCAGTGAGGACAGCCAGACAGGGAGGCAGGAGACTGCACTGTTCTCTTCTGTTTGTGTAATAGTGATTTTAAAAATATTCTTTTTAGTACTTAATGGACATTTGGTATCTGAAATAGGCAGCCTGTTTGAGTTATATCCTGCAAATATGCAAACACACAGACACCAGGCCATATGATATCAGAACCAATTTTACATATAGTTTTGTGTTTATGTTTGTTTCTAATGATTCCTGTGAAGTGACTGATTTCGAAATTGTTTTGAAATACAACGACGTCCTGTGGAAAAAATCACAACTCTAGATAATGTTTTTAAACCTAGTAGAATAAGTGTCAGGCCAATATTGCTTCAGAACCTTTATCACATTGAAAAGTAATTTTTTGTTACACTTTAGTTATTTTGACAGAATATGTTTTCCAATTTTTTATAAGTATCTTTGTTGTTATCTACTATGTTCTATTTTGTTTTAAGACATAAGTACATCAGAATGCTGCATCTTGACATTTGTTTGTACCTGTATAAATGCCTCAGATTTCAATTCATTTTTAAGCCTGTAATAACACAAATGGTGTTTAGTAAGCCACAACATCTCAAAATAACTGATCTATATGAAGAAGCATCAGGTAAAATTGTACCTATTTTGGAAAAATCAAAACTGAGGTCCACTGAATTTTTTCCTCTGCAGCGTACCGTGACTTTGGTTGAAACCATTACCTTAAACTCAGCAAAACGGCATCCTTGTATGGGTAGCTTTCACAGCCTGCAGCCTTAGCTCAGCTGTCAGATTTGTCCTCCATTTAGAATCAACGAAGATCCACAAGGATCCACATGTATTGAAGTCAGATTGAACAATAAAGATGATCGTGATGAGTGATCTGTCCACTCTCCGATATCAGATTTGAAGAAGTTTCCTGCACTGTTGTTTGGCACTGCCCCCTTCTCCCTGTTTTCTCTATTTTCTATGTCTGATGTGTGACCTTGTGTTTGCATGGTATGCCATTGACGAGGTGACCAGTTTTAATTGCAAGTAGAGAAATCTATTTGATGGAGAGGTTCAATGCTGGTTTGTCGGATTCCCAACCAATTTGTTCATATATTTCAAAAATAAAAAGCTATTATTTTTAATTTTTTAACTATGAGATTAAAAGATTCACCACCATTTCCTAAGCAGACCTATCATTTTAATCATTAAAATCCCCTTAGTATTAAACAGAAAATGAGCCAATTCTTGCCATATTTTTCAGTTTACTAACAGACTTTGGAAAATAAGAAAGGAATATGGTGGAGCCTAACAGCAGAAACAGAAGGAAACCCATCATTGGATGCTGGGGAGTCTATCTAGTTTTCCAGTTCTGCTGTCAGAGCATAAGTAGCAAAAGTATTCTGGAATCTTTGCCATAAACCTAAAAGTCCCTAAAAGAATTTTTCCCACAAAGTGTATATAACAAGCAAATTTCACCAAAACTGAAAAGTTTCAGCTTGACAAAGGACCCCTACAAGGCTGCCTTGCTAACCTTGTAGTTTTGTTAACCTTTAACAATGTTTCCTCAAATTTTAATTAAATTTTGAAGTGCCATTTTTGCATTATTGCATAGCTTTTAAGTATTAAATATTTCTCAAATGCTGACTAAACAGACAGTACTCTAACTCAGAGCTACCTCTTAACTATGCACTATGAAGACCATTCCCTAGACCTCCTGGCAACTAAAGAATAATGAGGTTGTTTTTTGTCTTTTGGGGTCCCATTAGGAGATGCTCATGGTTTATTCCTGTCTCTGAACTCAAGAATCATTCCTGGAAGTGATCAGGGGACCATGTTAGATGCTAGGATAAAATCCAGGTTGACCACGTGCAAGGCAAATACCCTACCTGCTGTACGATCGCTCCTGCCCCAAGAATAACAGTTTTTAACTGAATCCTACTTAAGTCCTAAAGTAATCTCGGAGAGGTTAACAGGTACACATCTGAATGAGGATGGCTTTATTGGTAGGTGTGACAAGTAACTACGTCATCTTCTTAAACATAACACCTATTTTTAATATTGTTACATCAATATTATATATGAGTAATATTCTGAACCATCCTTCCATCCATCCTTCATTCCAATTTCTTTGTTGTACACATTCCATATGCCATCTACTATGATGTTAACTCACAATACAATAATCCAATTTGAAATAATTATTTGCTTGAATGAGTAAAGGTAAAGGTAAAGGCCCTCCCGTTGATCGTTGATTTGCTCAAGCGGGCCCAGTAACGTCTCCATTGGAGACTTTGTTGTTACTGTGTTTGGCATATTGAATACTCTCGGTAGCTTGCCGGGCTCTCCGAGAGGGGCGGAGGAATCAAACTCGGGTCGGCCATGTTGGCCGCTTGTAAGGCGAACGCCCTACCCGCTGTGCTATCGCTCCAGTCCAGAGGTAATATTGAATGACTTTGTTAGGTGTTTAGCACATAATATTCAATAACCCCTCAAACATTCTCAGTAATCTGAGAAGTATAAATGGTGCTCCTGGCATAAATGAAGAAAAACTGAAGTTTCACAGTTCATCTAATTAACAGTTCTACAACAGTTCTACATCACTAATTCCAATCTCAAACATACATGTGGACCAGAGAGATAGTTCAAGAGGATAATAAGAGAATAATTCAATATTTTTATTGACTCACCATCCACCAACCACTGCCATGTAACCTCATCTACCAAAGCTGTTTCAAAGACTGCTAATTAAAGCTCCTAAGACATCAACTATCTACAAATATTTCTTAGTTACATGGATCCCCAGCTGAGAACTCCAGAACAATCTTGCGAGGAGAATGGGCCAAGTTTGCACCTTTCCAAAGCCCTAGCAGCCATACTCACAACCCAATAGTCTGGCCTGACTGCACTGCTCCACGACTGAGATCCACAGAGAAGCCAACCTTCCAACATCTCAGGTACACCATTTCTTTTTGGATGAAAACTCCAGGAATATTCAGAGTCGGAGTTGGCTACCAAGCCCTACACACCCTGTCCTTCAGGAAGCCCCAACAGCCACATAAAATCCTACCACCTTATCCATGTAAATTTTCTGCCCAGTTAAATTTTCTGGATTTTTTTTAACTATATCTCAAAACTCTAATGTACTAATATCCAAGTAGGAGCACATCAGATTGGATGGGAATGTAATGTAGAAGTCAACTAAGCTCAACTAACCAAAACATTAACATAGAAGGCTTAACTCACATCAATAGTTTGTTATCCCTCAGAAATGAACAACATTTCACAAAGTATCTTTGACTGGAATATTTTTTGAATTTTCCAATAGCAATTTAGTAATAAAAAGCATACAAAATAAATAGATGTGGGCTTGCATTGGGAATAGGTATGAGGGGTGGTTGGGAAAATGGAGACTATGGTGGGGCAAGGTTTCAGCAATGATCATATTGGTGTTGGAATATTGAGTGCCTGTAACAAATCATCATGAACAACTTTGTAAATCATGGTGTTTAAATAAAGAGGAAAAATTTAATTGAAAATTTTAACTGAATCACAATTACAAAGTTGTTTAATATTTCAAAAACCTTCCTTTCATTTATGTACATTTCTTGCCAACAATGTCCCTAGTTTCCCTTACTACTTATACCCACCCACGCAGCCTTACTTTATGGTAGACACCTTTATTTTCTCTCAATTATTATTTTTTTCCTTTTAGGCACCTTGGTTCACAATGCTGTTAATAAAGTGATATCATGCATATCACTTTATCTCCTTTCAGCACTTAATTCTTGTCCAGAGTGATCATTTCCAACTATTATTGCCATAGTGGTTCCTTTTCTGTCCTAGTTATAATCCACACCTATTGTGGAAAAATTTGCACCTTGCCTTTGAGTCTATTTCCTTTGGGTATTATACCCATACCATGTTTTATATATTCCACAAATAAGTGGGATCATCCTATATCTGTCCCTCTTCCTCTCACTTCTTTCACTAATGTGTATATTTTGCATGTAGCAGGCTTAGATTTGATTGCTGTAACTCTAGTAGCAATCCCAGAGTGCTGCAACATAGGTAGTCTTTGAGCACTGTTGTTTATGGTCCATCTGGCCCACCTCAACAATGAATGAAAAAACTTCCATTTTAGAGTAAACGGTAAATTACTAACAGCAGTGAGACTTCAATAATAATCCACTTTCCAAATTGGCTAGAACAACTAGGCAGAACATCGACTGGAAGGACAACTTGATCAGTGATATAACTGAATTAGACACGATCTATTTATGACAATTATACGATAATATTAGGGTGTGTCTATTTCATAAGGTTACATGGAGTGCTCCTCATAATAGGTTATGAGGTAAAACAAACCATTATTTTAAAGAATGAAAAATTAAAACATGTAGTGAATTTGTAAAACAATTTAAAAGGATTATTGGAAAACAAATGTGAAAATTAAGCAATACTGTTAAATAACCAATAGGATAGTACCCCTGCACAATTAATGGATATGAAAGAAGAGGTATGCTTAGTCACCAGTCCCAAGAAACTGAGGAAGTCCAGGCATCAGGGTTCCTGCATTTTACTCAGGATTGCCATGCTCCCCCATGTCAGGACTGCTCCCCACCCACAATGAGCACAGGAACTTCGCTCTATGCACCATGGCCATGCATTTATTCACTTCTCCAAACTCACCATAAACATAAATAGACACCCTGACTGTAGTCACCTAACTACACAACAAACGCAAGAAACAACTCTAAGCTGCAAAGGTCACATGTAAAGTCACACAGAAAACCAGCAGGCTTGGTGACTTAAGATGCTAGTCCAAAAGACCCAAACAGTAATAATGAGCTTTTTAACCTTTCTGATAAGGAATGTAAAGAATAATTGTTGGAAATGTATAAGAGACTTAAGGAAACAATGAAAAATTTACTAATAAAACACAAGAGGATATGGGAACAGAAATGAGCAAACTAAAAAGAGAAATGACCCATCTAAAGCTTGGTAGATGAATTAAAAACTTACTGGAAAGCCTCAGCAGCAGCATAACAGCTGCTTAGAACGATTCAGTGAGCTCCAAAAAGAGGTGCAGAATATCTCCAGACAACAACCTAAAATGGGAAATGGCCTCACAATAAACCAACAAATGAATCAAATTAATTTTGGGTTGAATTGAAGAATGACTTAAGAATCATTTGGGTTCCAAAGGGGAAGAAAGAAAACTCTGATGAAGAAGCAACAGTCAAAGATATAATTGTCGAAAAGTTCCAAGAGCTGCAGTGTGCATTCACCCAGAGCAAAGAAGCCTAAAGTTTACCACCTAAAAGAAATCCAAATACTCCAAGACATATCCTAATCAGAATAAAGAAAACCATAGATAGATCACTGAAAGCAGTAAGGTCAAAGAAGAAAATTATATATACAGGAATCACGAATCACAATTGCCTCGAGCAGGCCCCAGTAACGTCTCCTTCATCCTAGCCCTGAGATTTTTAAGAAAGTGCTATATTCAAGGCTCTTTAGGAGAATGAGACCCATCATTGTTACTGGTATTTGGCATATTGGGTACGCCACGGGGAGTTTGCCAGACTCTGCCGTGTGGGCAGGTTACATTTGGTAGCCTGCCAGTTTGTCCAAAGTAGGAATGAGATAATAAGATGTCGCGCGGCCGCAAATGTGGCCGTGCCGTTCCGGGAGCTGGTTTTTATAGTCTCTGAGTCTTGACCGTTGATGGGATATGTAATCCCATATATACAGGATCATCCATAAATTTACAGCAGTCCCATCAGATGAAACTCTCTGTGCCTGAAGACAGTTGTGGAATAAAGTGTAAAAAAACTCAATGAAGGACACACAAATCTAGGAACCAAGCAGCTTGCTGCAGAGATGTCCCTAGACTTTGTAATAGGCCATTTCAAACGGGAGCAGGTATTATCCCTCGGTCTGCCCCCTAGGAATCCTTCTGGCTGCAATCTTCCAGAACTCAATGAAAAACCCAGGTATACAGGAGCAGTAACGGCAAACTCCAGGTCTCACGGGATGGGGGAGGAACTGATCCTTCTCATTCTCCGCCCCCCGCCCCAATGGGACTCTGAGATGATGCCCAACAACCGCCACTGGCTACTTATTAAGTTTCTAAATGGCCATGATCCAGAGACACACAAACAAATGTCAGAACCAAGCAACTCACTGCAGAGATCTTTCCAGACCCTAATTATTGAAGTTTTAGAATTCCAGGAATGTATGGCCACTTGGGTGGCTACAGGACATTATGTCCTATTTATAACAAGCAATAGAAAACAAATTGTTTAGCATTGCCTTTCCGGCAGGTTTGAGTGGTGCTGGGAAAATTTCAAATAATAATGATGGGACTGGTGTCAAAATATTGAATTTGATTAAAGTAGAGAGAGAACTTAGTTTAACTTAATGTTGGTCAAACTTTATTTTTATTTTTATTTTATTTTATTTTTTATTTTTAATTTTTTTCTGACTTACAAACTTTTGTGATTACGTTTTAATCATACATTGATTGAGTACCTATCCCTACACCAGTGCCCATTCTCCACCATCAATGTTCCCAGTATCCCTCCCGCCACCTCCTCATCCTTCCCCCTGCCTCTGCACAGGATAAAATGCTCTACATCCTTAATCATCAGGGGGATGCAAATCAAAAAAACCATGAGATATCATCTCACACCACAGAGACTGGCACACATTCAAAAGAACAAAAGCAACCAGTGTTGGCGTGAATGTGGAGAGAAAGGGATGCTCTTTCACTGTTGGTGGGAATGCCGACTGGCCCAGCCTTTTTTGAAAACAATATGGGTCGTCCTTCAAAAACTAGAAATTGAGCTTCCATACGACCCCGCAATACCACTTCTCAGAATATATCCTGAGGGTTCAAATAAGCACAGTAGAAATGACATCTGCACCTGTATGTTCATTGCAGCATTGTTCACAATAGCCAGAACCCAGAAAAAATCTGAGTGCCCTAGAGCAAACAACTGGTTAAAGAAACTTTGATGCATATACACAATGGAATACTATGCAGACGTTAGGAAAGATAAAGTCATGAAATTTGCTTATTAGTGGATGGACATGGAGAATATCATGCTAACCGATATGAGTCAGAAAGAGAGGTACAGACATAGAATGACTGAACTCGTTTGTGGAATATAAAACAACATATTATTATACTGACACCCAAAGACAGTAGACACAAGGCCCAGGGATATTGCTCCATAGTTAGAAACATGTCTTATGAGCTGGGGGAGAAGGCAGCTGGAATAGAGAAGGGATCACTAAGTCAATGATGATTGGAGGAATCATTCGGGATGGGATATGTGTACTGAAAATAGATAAAGGACCAAACGTGATAGTCTATCAGTATCTATATTGCAAACCATAATGCCCAAAAGTAGAGAGAAAGTATGGGGAAATTGTCTGCAATAGAGGTAGGGGAGGATTGGGAAGGAGCAGGGGTATACTGGAGACATCGCTGATGGAGAATATGCACTGGTAGAGGAATGAGTGTTCGATCACTGTATGACTGAAACTCAAACATGAAAGCTTTGTAACTGTATCTTATGTTTATTCAATTTGAAAACAAATTTAAATAAAATATTAATGGAATAAATGCAGTCTCCTCCCCTCTCGCCAGGCTGTCCTCGCCAGGGCCCCTTGGAGGAGAGCGGGTTGAACTATCCTCTCCGCCCCGACCAGGGCTCCAGCAGCCAAAGACCTCCAGGACCAGCCACCACCATGCTGAGACCACTCTCCGCACACATGAAGGTACTGGCAGAGGGACAAAGCCACGCGAGTTCCAGGGCCGAGATCTCCAAGCCTACTCAGATTGGGGCCGAGCATTCTCCACCCAGATCCTCCAAATTCCAGTAGGCGGGGGTCACACCCACCAACTGGCCCCCTGGCGCCGTGTAATCCCATCAACGGCCAAGACTCAGAGACTATAAAAATCAGCTGCCGAAACTGCACGGCCGCATTTGCGGCCACACGATGTCTTATTATCTCATTCCTACTTTGGACAAACTGGCAGGCTACCGAATGTAGCCTGCCCACACGGCAGAGTCTGGCAAACTCCCCGTGGCATACCCAATATGCCAAATACCAGTAACAATGATGGGTCTCATTCTCCTAAAGAGCCTTGAATATAATCTCAGGGCTAGGATGAAAGAGACGTTACTGGGGCCTGCTTGAGGCAATCGATGAATTACAGGATGGTCGTGATTCGTGATGGAATAAATGCACAATTAAGAGACAGAGTGGTAGGATTTATTACAAAACTGAAACCAACAGTCTACTGCCTGCAAGAAACAAGTTTGAACAGTCAGAGAAATCACAGACTCAATATCAAATGTTGTTAGATAAATCTTCAAGGAAACAACCCCCATAAAAAGGCAATGGTGATCATATGAGTATATGAGGGCATAGACTTCAGGAATAAAATAGGTATAAGATACAGTAAAAATTATTTCTTAATTATCAAGGTATATGGACATCAAGAATAAATCACACTCCTAAATGTATATGCACATAATCAGGGACCAAAAATATTTAAAATATTACTTACATACTTGAAGACATTCATAATGACACAATAGTAGTTGGAGACTTCAATATATTTCTGCCATCACTTGTATATCCACTAGACTAAAGATCAGTAAAAAATACTTGTTTTGAAGAAAAAAATGGAAAATTTCTGTATCAGTGTGCACTAAGTGTATAGAAATGGAAGATTTCTGTGTTCTTCTGTAAGTATCAATTTAATTGAAATAATTATCAAAATTCTTCCCCAAAGCAAAAGCCTAGGCCCAGATGCATTTACTAGTAAATTATTTCAAATCATTAAAAGGAACCTACAGTCAATCTTTTTAAGACTCTTTCAGAAAAATGAAGAAACAGAAACACTTCCAAACAGTATGTATGAAGCAAACATTGCTCTGATAGAGACAATGTTTGTCTCTAAAAGCAGACAGAGACACTATAGCATTGCACTGTCCTCCCGTTGTTCATCGATTTGCTCAAGCGGGCCCAGTAACGTCTCCATTGTGAGACTTGTTGTTACAGTGTTTGGCATACCAAATAAGTCACAGGTAGCTTGCCAGACTTTGCTGTGCAGGCGAGATACTTTCGGTAGCTTGCCAGGCTCTCTGAGAGGAGCAGAGGAATCAAACTTGAGCAGGCTGGGTCAGCGAATTGCAAAGTAAACGCCCTACCACTGTGCTATCACTCCAGCCCAGAGACACCATAAGAAAATATAATTAGAGACTGATATCTCTGCAGAACAAAGATACAAAGATTATCAACAAAATTCTAGAAAATAGAATCCAACAATTCATAAAAGGATTATACACAATGTAGGATTCATCCCAGGGATGCAAGGATGGTTTAATATTTGGAAGTCAATCAATATAATTCATCATATCACGGTCACGGTCACGGTCCTCCCGTTGTTCATCGATTTGCTCGAGCGGGCCCAGTAACATCTCCATTGGAGACTTTGTTGTTACTGTGTTAGGCATATCGAATACATCACGGGTAGCTTGCCAGGTTCTACCGTGCGGGCGAGATAAATTAAAACTATATGATCGTATAAATTGACACAGAGAAAGCATGTGACAAGATTCAGTACCCATTCATGATACAAACTCTCAACAAAATGGGAGTTGAAAGAACTTTCGTCAATATAGTCAAAGCCATCTACCACAAGCCCACAGTAAGCATTATTCTCAATGGGGAAAAACTAAAAGCTTTCCCTCTAAAATCGGGCACAAGACAATGTTGTCCACCTTGTCACTGTAATTCAGTATAATATTGTATATACTTGCCATAGCAGTTAGGCAAGCAAAAGATATCAAGGACATCCAGATAGAAAAGGAAGAAGACAAGATTTAACTATACCACAGTGAAGATACTATACATAGAAAATTCTAAAGACTACAAAGATCTTCTAGAAACAATAGATTTGTATTGTAAAGTAGCAAGTTAAAAAATCAATGCCCAAAATCCATGGTTTTACTATATACAAATAATGAAAAGAGACACTAAAAAAACAATTCTGTTCATAGTTATGCCACAGAAAATCAAGTTCCCAAGAATCAGCTTAACTAAAGAGGTTAAGGACCTGTACATAAAAAAAAAACCGACAAAACACTATCTCAAGAAATAAAAGATAACACAAGGAAATGGATTGGGAAGATTAATATTGTCAAGATGGCAATATAGCATCACACAGATTCAATTAAGTACCTTAAGTATACCCATGACACTTTTTAAAGAAATAAATTAAACATCCCTGAAATCCATATGGAACAATAAACTACCGTGAATAGTTAAAGCATGGTAAAAAACAGATGGGATGCATCACATTTCTCAACTTCAAACTGTACTATAGAGTGGTAGTGATTAAAACAGCATGGTAGGTGTCTAAGTGGTCGTACAAAGAGTGGAGCATTTGCCTTATAAGTGACGAAACCAGGTTTGATTCCCAGCATTCCATATGGTTACCTGAGCACCGCACCACAAAGATTAATTTCTGAGAGCAGAGCCAGGAATAATCCCTACGCATCTTCTGGTGTGACCAAAAAGCCAAAATAACAATAATAAAACCCTATAGTGTTGGTGCTCCCTTCTCTATCTGAACTGCCTTTTCCCCTAGTGTGTGCGGCTGGCCTCAAAGCCATGGAGTAAACCTCCTGATACTCAGGATGGGAGATGCGTGATGAGAGTAGACTATAGACTGAACATGATTGCCACTCACTGTCTCTTTCGCAAACCACAGCACTCAAAAGGAGAGTGATAACAAAAGAGAATGCCCCGCCACAGAGGTAGGGTGGGATGGAGGGGATGGGGGTGGGAGGGATACTGGGATCAGTGGTAGTAGAGAATGGGCACTGGTGGAGGGATGGGTATTCGATCATTGTATAACTGAAACCCAAGCACAAAAATTTGTAAGTCTACAACTGTATCTTATGGTGTTTCACTAATAAAAATTTAAGGGAAAAAACACTATGGTGTTGGAATAAATATAGATATGCTGATCAATGAAATAGCACTGACTATCTTAACACAGACACCCAGATATGTGATCATTTAATCTTTGAAAAAGGAGCAAGAAATATGAAGTGGAAAAAGGAAAGCCTTGTCAATAAGTGGTGCTGATAAAACTGCAGCTATATGAAAAATATTGAAATCACCCTATTTCTAACATCATTCATATGTCATGTAAAATGGATTAAAGACCCCAATATCATACCTGCACCAATAAGGTATATTGAACTCATAATGTCTGTTCTGTTTTGTTTGAACATTAAAATTTAGAAATTTACTTATAGACACATGCATCAAGAAACAAATTTTGCTCACTGTTGCAGAAATTATTGCTATGGTGAAATACCAAAAACCTAGATAAATATGAACAGGGTCTGATTAAGCAATTTATTTATCTATCACTCTTTCAGGTTTTGAAGTATTTAATTGATACTTTTTTGGAAGCAACAGTATATTATAATATACTGTGTAATCACCAGGCGGCTAAGGAATCCACGGGTCTTTCTTGGCACCTGTGTTCGGTGATCTTGGGCCACTTCCCCACCTGTAACTGCTGATGCCATGGTGGACAAAGGAGGAAACGAGGGCCAGGCTGGTTGGTGACCAGTTGCCATTTATTCCTTTCTCCCCATCCGCCTATTCCAATCTCAGTATGCTCCCCAGTCTAGTCTACCACTGCCTCTCATTCCCATCTTCTCCTATCTCTTCCACTCAACTCTCCGCACACCATCTCACAGCCTCAGCTCTCTCTATTCTCTCCCAGCTCCCACCCCCTGAACTCCCACATTGGGGAAAGCCACCACACCCTGACAGGTTTGATATGTTGATATGTTTCAATCAACATATGAAAGCCCTTCTTCTGTTCAAGGTAAAAATACCACTTAAGAATATTTCTCGACTCCTTAGTCCAATAACTTAATTAACATCTTAATTAACATTTTAATTCTACTTCTTAACGTTAGTTATTTTTATTGACACAGTAAGAGATACATTAAGCTTGTAGGGTGGCTCTCCTGGGGATTTCTCGCTATAGATCTCAGACTGCAGTGCTCAGGCCAGATTAATCTTTCCTAACCCTAGCAGGGTCCTAGTTCAGTTGTTACATTTGGGATCATGACAGAATTTGTCCATGACCATGCTCTTAATTTATAGTTAAGCATAATGGCACCTTGGCCTGGCCCATTTTTTTTTGCCGGGGTAGCTCACAGCCTGCTCTGAGTCCATCCAGTCCCTCATAGGGATCCTGCTTTTCGGGTGCTAGGAAGTAAGGGCAACTCAGGCTTAAGTCGAGGAAACAGATGCCTGGAGTGAATATTATTCGGAGTCAATTAACTCCTCAAGTTACAAAAGCATAGCATTAACTGTCTTCCTGTGTCTATACAAAAATGACATTGCTCTGAATTAACTATGCAAAGGACTTAAGAAGAAGAGAAAAACAATATTTACAACTTAACAGAGTCTTAATAAGGAGATAAAGGTGATTGGCCAGTTGGGGAAGCAGAACACAAAGGAAGAGGTCATAAAAACCACAGAGAAATGGGAGCACTGTAGTGGGAGTAACCTAATAAACCTAAGATCCCTGTGGCACGGCAGAAAGGACAAACCAATGTTATCCTACAACATACAAGTTTAAAGTGAGCATCACTACAAATGAGTTCTAAAACTGTCTATCTCTCTCTCGTTTTTTTTGAGGGGGGGAGGAGGGGACTCCTGGAGATTCTTAGACGTCAGTCTTGGTTCTGCACTCAAGAAGGGATTATTCATGGTGGGCTCTTGGTCATTTAGGATACCAGTGATTAATCTAGGTTTAACTGCATGGAAGGTAAGCATCCTACTCTCTGTAGTGTCTTTCTGGTCCCGACTTTCTAAAAATTCTAATATGATGGAATAGTGTTCAACTGCAAAAGGTATATAATAAGTATATTAATGTTTGAAGTTTTCTTTTAAAGTACCGTGTTTATGAATTTTAGGTATACAATTATCAAACAATACCCAAAGTGTTAATATCTCTTCACTACTATCCATTGGATCCTTCTTGTCCATATTTCTTCTCTTGGTAACCTTAGTTCTGTAGTCAGAGTTTATGTTCATTGAACACTGTTCTCTTACATTGTTCGCTCATATACTGTATATGAAAGCACTGTAGCACTGTCCTCCCCTTGTTCATAGATTTGCTCAATCAGGCCCAATAACGTCTCCACTGTGAGACTTGTTGTTACTGTGTTTGGCATATCGAATATGCGTCACGGGTAGCTTACCAGACTTTGCCGTGTGGGTGAGATACACTTGGTAGTTTGCCGGGATCTCTGAGAGGGGCAGAGGAATCGAACCCGGGTCGGCCAAGTAGATCGTGTGCTAAGCAAATGCCCTACCTCTGTGCTATTGCTCCAGCCCACAGTATATGAAAATTATTTTACTTCTCCTTCTAACTTATTTAGCTTCCATGACTTCCCTAAGTCCAGTCATAGACCTTTATTTAAGTTTGCCAATATTTGGTATAATCTGGTATAGAAAACAACTTTACATATTTTTTGCATTAAAATATTTATAGTTATCCACCTTCATGTTGACTTACCTACTGGCCCTGTTCTACTGATTCCCAACTAAATTTCCCAGGAGATGCACAAAAAGCAACTAAAATTTATGGAAACATTGTTCATCATGGCTAAAATACTGCTGTGCCCTAGAGAGGAGGGGCGACCAACTACTCACCCTGCCAAAGCCTCAGTGGCAGCTCTACCCAAAACTCACTGCCGTTTCATGCCAAATGCTCAACTCCATATCTTCACAAATACTCTCTGCAGAAATGCCAAACTATGAATATTTTTAGGTACCCTAGAGCTCAGCCTGTGAAATCTGGTGCCTTCACGAAGTCTGGGTGAGAAATCATCTGTACTTCTAGAATCCTCAGCAGTAATACCCACCTCTCATGGCACTCCCACATCATAATGTCAATTCATTGGCCCTGACCATAGATCCTGAAGTCTCTGATCTGTGTGACCAGGACACCGCCTAATTCCTCAATAAAGAAGTTCCAGTAGGAGCACAAATTAGATGGAAAAGTAACATAGAAGCCAACTAAACTCAAAAAACAAAAAAAAACCTAATACAGATGGCTCAGCTGCCAACAGACATCTTAATAAATTCTTTGACAAGCCTATAACAACCCCATGATCAGATATACCATTTCCACACATATTAAGTTGTAATGCTTATTAATTTTAATATTGGAGATTGTTATCTAATGAATTTTAACTCTAGAGTTGTATCAACAGTTGTGGCTTTGTCTACATTAAAAATGTAATTTTAAAAATGCCTTTATAGAAACTCTATAATGTCAGGAAATTTTTTATATGTTCAAAAAGAAATAAAAACCCTTGCCATCTTGAAACTTAAATTATATTAAAGTTATTAAGTGTAATGAACAAAGTATGGAATACTATGTAGAACATGTTGTGATTTATATTTTAATTTCCAGGTTTGATTCCTCCGCCCCTCTCGAAGAGCCTGGCACACTACCAAGTGTATCTCACTGCACGGCAAAGCCTGGCAATCTACCCGTGACGTATTCAATATGCCAAACACAGTAACCACAAGTCTCAAAATGGAGACGTTACTGGGCCTGCTGGAGCAAATCGATGAACAACAGGAGGACAGTGACAGTTAATTATATAAATATTCAATACTTTTTAAAAATCTATAAGAAAATAGCAATAGTAGTTGCTTCAGGCAGAGAGGTATTATCAATTGATTTCCTGTTGGTTATTATCCTATTTTACGATGCTCAAATGAATAGGTACTGAATTTATATATACATAATTGTATATTGAAATGTATATGTTTAAGTTACTAAGCTAGAACAAAATGCATGAAAATGGACAAAGCAAAATCCATGAATAGCTGTTCATATGAAAAAACTTACGGTCAATTTCACTAATTTTCAACTTAAAACAATCATATTATATGGCTATTAAAAACCCTGAGGAAATTTTAGGCAAAATGATGATTTCTCAGATAAAGAGAACTGATTGTTTCACATATATATATATATATATATATATATATATACTCTCACAATTTATCCTGAAGTACTGCTTCCTTTATACATACCATAACTTAAGGAGATACATCATCTAAGAGTATCTAGGTGATGAAGGAAGTACCTGAGAAAGGCCAGTTTCAAAAATAAAGTTAAGGAAAATAAGAGATCTAGGGGCTTGAACAATAATGCAAAGATTAAGACACTTTCTAAACATGGCTGAAACTGGTTTAATATTCAGCACTGCACGTTTCCTGAAACCTGCCAGGAATGATTCCAGAGTGCAGAGTCAGGAATGAAACCTGAGCACCTCCAGATATGATCCTAGCCCCTCCGTGTTTCCTCAGAAAAAAAAAATATCTTCAAGTATGTGAAGGTAAGATGGGTTATAATTCTTTTAAATAACACTATTGTGACTTTCTTAACCACAGTGGATAAGGGAAAATTCCAGCTCAATATAAAATTATTTTCCACCACTAAGAGTCAGGATTGCACACAGAAGACCCACCCTACCCCTACCGGGACCAGATAAATACCTCACTGACAGACCTCCACTACCCCACTACCTCCACTACCCAGCCGCCGCCACACTCCAGGACGCTTTCCGGACCCGCGCGGTTGCAAAGCAGCCGCGCTACATATTATTCAATATGCCAAACACATATTATAAGACACTGAATACCCATTCTCCAGAATTGCCGTACCATATTTGATAGGGTTCAAATATGGTAACACCTACAAGGGCGATTAGAGGTTGCCCCAAAAACCTCGATCCCTCTCAGAAAGCCTGGCAAGCTACCGAGAGTATTCTGCCCGCATGGCAGAGCCTAGCAAGCTATCCGTTGTGTATTCAATATGCCAAAACCAGTAATTACAATGGGTCTCATTCCGCTGACCCTGAAGGCTTCACCAATATGGTAGCATTGAGAAGGATGAGAAAGGAGAGGACGATAAAATCTCAAGGCCGAACTAGGCTGCCACAATGAAGGAATACAAAAATGATCGTCTGTACTTTCAATGCACGTACGCCAGCATCAGATGCATCCATCGAGGACCTGATGGTACAAGCACAAAAGATCAAGTACGACATCATTGGTCTGACCAAGACAAGAAGGCACCAATCTCATCATGCGGTTTTCGACACTGGAGAAGAATTGTTTCTCGGAACATGCGATAAAAGAGGTGTCGGAGGCGTCAGTGTCCTTGTCAACACAAACTTGGCCATGAGCATTGATTCATTTGAATGCCTAAGAACCTGAATCAGTCGTTTACATTTGAATAGATATGGCTCACTGCCGGCAGTTTCTATCTTTGTTGTCTATGCACCATCTAATTATGATCACTTGATCACTTGACTTCCCATTAATCGTCGATTTGCTCGAGCGGGCGCCAGAAATGTCTCCATTTGTCCCTGTCGCGTGCTAGTGTAGCCCAATGGCGTCTGTTCACTCTAGGAACATGAAGAGCCTCAAACCGATCGTTTATGATCTTGATGAAGAAGTCTGACCATCTGGTAGGTGGGCAGCCACTCGGTATTTTGAAATCCCGTGGAATCCAGTCGGTAACAGCTCTAGTCCAGTGGTCGTCTTTAAATCTTATTATGTGATCAGCCCATCTGATTCTTGATACTTTGGCAAACGAGACAGTGTCCCTGATTCTTGACCATCGAAGGAAGTTGGAACTCCGGATTCTTTCTCTCATTTGAGTGAAACGTGATATTCCAAGCATAGCTCTTTCAATTCCTCTTTGGGAGACCCGAATAGCGTTTTCATCCTGTTTGCATAGGGCTCAGGGTTCTGAGGCGTATGTTAATGCAGGAAGAACAGAACAGTGGGATCAATGAGACGTGCCCGGAGCCAGAGTTCTTCATCCTCTTAGCTATTTCTATGATGCTCTGGAAGGCGTTCCAAGCCACTATTTCCTCCTGCGCAGCTCAGGGGTACACATAGCTGTTGCATTCAGAGGTGGTCATTCCATTGAGAGCGAATGGGGCATCCGGAACGAGGCTGTTTCTCATAAACATTGTCTGGCGTACTGCAACATGGCTAACAGTGCTGTCATTCACCTGGCCCTCAAGGAGAGAGGCGGGAGAAAGAAAAGAAAGAACATAAACATCTAATTATGATGAAGGAGAAATTGAGAAGTTCTACATGGAGCTGGAGAAGTTCTATAAAGAAGACCACACCTTCTATAAGATCATTGTGGGTGATTTTAATGCCAAGATAGAACCGATAAGATCAGCCAAGGAACTTCACATCGAGACCCATGGCCTAGAATGGAACGAACAGGGTGAGAGACTGTGTGAGTTTATCATGTTGACCAAGACCATCCATGGTAACTCACAGTTCCAGAAGGCCGAATCTAAACGTTGGACAAGGAAGTCTCCTGGTGGATGGTTCCACAACAAAATGGACCACATCATATTCAATCAATGGTTATTTCTGACTGATGTCGCTCTTGTCCCAAAATTCCAAACGGGATCAGACCACAGTCTCCTTCGTGCAAAATTCTACTTCACTTTGCAGGGAGAAAGGGCTGCAAAGTTAAAAAGAGAACTCCTAGAACGACCACCAACTGGGAGTTCTTTGGCACTATTGCAGCAACATGGAAAGATGCCATTGTTGACAACATTGATGAGGAATACAATCGACTGATTCAGCACCTCCATGATTGTGCAAGGAATGCCAAGAGAGAGATAGCCACAAAAAAAAGCCTGTCTTCGAAAACTCTCAAGCTTACTTGCCAACATAGTTTGGCGCATTCCTCAGGCAACTGCAAGTGAACATCCGAGCTCACAAAGCAGTACAGAGATGTGATCAAGGAAGACCTCAAAGAGAGAAGAGCAGAAGTGCTGGTAGATGCGGCAGAAGCTGGGAAAAGTATTCGTAATGCCCGCCTGTCCTTCGCCAACTACAAGACCAAGATGACTGTGCTCCGACATCCTGATGGATCTATCCCATCTTCCAGAAGGGCAATGGAGAAGAATATTCATGACTTCTACTCAAATCTCTTCGATAGCCTTGTCCACTTACCGACATACCAAATTCCACAGATGGATATGTCGTTCCCAATGTTCTCCCTTCCGAAATCCAACACGCCATTTCGTCAGTAAACAAACGAACAGCACCCGGCCCAGACAAGGTCAGACCTGAACACCTGAAGAACCTGCCATCAGTACTCATCAATATGCTGGCTCGACTCTTTACACGCTACCTGTCTGAATGCAAGGTTCCGTCCCAATGGAAAACCAGCAGGACTGTACTACTGTACAAGAAGGGAGACATCTATGACATTGGCAACTATTGCCCAATCTGCCTATTGTCTGTCATCTACAAGTTGTTCACTCGAGTCATCCTAAATAGGATTGGCAGAACACTAGATGAAGGACAACCATGTGAGCAAGCAGGGTTCCGCAAAGGATTCAGCACCATTGAACGTATCCCCATGATAATCAAGCTCATTGAGGTTTCTCGGGAGTTCAAGATGCCGCTCTGTCTAACATTCATTGATTTAAAGAAGGCCTTTGATTCTGTTGAGATGGAAGTGGTCATTGAAGCCCTAGCCAATCAGGGTATTCAAACTCAATACATCAAGATCCTCCAAGAGCTGTATTACGATTCCCTACGAGGATCTTACCATTCTACAAAGAAGTAATCATTGATGTCAAGAGAGGGGTTCGGCAGGGTGATATCATTTCACCAAATCCCTTCAGTGCCACCCTCGAGAACATCATGAGACGACTGGAATGGGAAGGAATGGGAGTGAAGATAGATGGTCGGCAACTACACCACCTCCACTTTGCTGATGACATTGTTTTAATAACACCAAACATTAGCCAAGCGGCACAAATGCTGGCCGACTTCGACCATGAGTGTGGAAAGGTCAGACTACAGCTGAATCTTACGAAGACAATGTTTATGAGAAACAGCCTCGTTCCAGATGCCCCATTCGCTCTCATCGAAATGACTGTCTCCGAATGCAACAGCCATGTGTACCTAGTTCGAGAAGTCAACATGACAAATGACCTGGCACCTGAGCTGTGCAGGAGGAAGAGCACGGCTTGGAACGCCTTCAAGAGCATCAAAGAAA
Source organism: Sorex fumeus (assembly GCF_029834395.1). NCBI lineage: Eukaryota > Metazoa > Chordata > Mammalia > Eulipotyphla > Soricidae > Sorex > Sorex fumeus. The sequence goes on from NW_026606115.1 coordinate 12,064,960, forward strand.
TAGCTAAGAGAACGAAGAACCTCCGGCTCCAGGCACATCTCTTTGATTCCACTGTTCTTCCTGCATTAACATACGCCTCAGAACCCTGGGCCCTATGCAAACAGAATGAGAACGCTGTTCGGGTCTCCCAAAGAGGATTGAAAGAGCTATGCTTGGAATATCACGTTTCACTCAAATGTGAGAACGAATCCGGAGTTCCGACCTCCATTGATGATCAAGAATCAGGGACGTTGTCTTGTTTGCCAAAGTGTCAAAAATCAGATGGGCTGATCACATAATGAGATTTAAAGACGACTGCTGGACTAGAGCTGTTACCGACTGGATTCCATGGGACGTCAAAAAACCGAGTGGCCGCCCACCTACCAGATGGTCAGACTTCTTCATCAAGATCATGAATGATCGGTTTGAGGCTCTTCGTGTTCCTAGAGCGAAAAGATGCCATTGGGCTACAGTAGCATGCGATAGGGGAAAATAGAGACGTTACTGGCACCTGCTCAAGCAAATCGACGATTAATGGGAAGTCAAGTGATCAAGTGATAAAATTATTTAGGTACTTGGTTGTGAGGTGGGAGCAAATGATTAATTATTTGGCTATGGAGTAGGAACACAGTGGAAGAGAATTAAATTAACATATTTACTATCTACAACATACCAGACTCATTGCATACATATTACTAATCCTCAAAATAAATTTTGAAGGAAAGTGTTTTTCTACAGGAGAAATGGAGTCTTAGATTGAGTAAAACCATCTAAAGACTTACCAGTAGTCTAATGACTTGAATCTAGCTTAAAACAAGATTGTACCTTTGTCTCTATAAGTTTTATTTTGTTCCACCAAAAGCAATGCAACCAGAATTTTCTTCTTAAAACACAAATTTGATCATTGTTAAAATCCATTGAAAATTCCCTTGTTTAGTTTATAAAGTCCATCATTATGTGATCCTTGCTTACCTCTTTATAATCATATATCATATTAACACATTAAGTAATTCTACTATATTACTTATGGCCACATATTTTCGAATCACTTATATATGCAAAAAAATTAGGCTGAAACTAAAAATATGCTCCCTCACTTTTCAAAACAATACATTTTTCTGAGTTTTCAGAATTAATCCTTGTTTACTGCCTTTGAGTTATTTCTGCAATACTTTGAAAATTTTAGATAAATGAAAAACGTGAAAATTCTCTCCTACCCAGGAGTAGTGTACTTGAATCCTCCCTACCTTGTAAAAAAAGTTTTATATTTGTTTGCAATTCATCTCAATATTTCTTTACTTCATGCAAATCTGTGCTTTTCTGACATCTCTTGACCCAGATACAGCATCTGTCTGGTTTCATTTTTATACCTATATATACACTTTATGGTTTTACCTTTTGCTGAATTTTAATAAACATATGCCATATTCTCTCTTTATTTCTTTTTTTGAATTTATATCTTACCTCTGCTTCTTCACATAGCCTGTTCCCTTTATATGAAACAACTTCATTGTTTTATTTGCCCCACTGTTGACAATGGTTCACAAAGTATTTCTTGAATGAAATTAAAAGGAATATTAAAGGGAAGAAATCAAGCAGCCAAATCAAGTCTAGCCCCCAAAGCTACGCTCTTTCTAATTAGTCACTACCTTTCACATCTTCCATATCATCAAAATAACACAATGGTCTGCACTAAAGTAATGGACTTCCCTGCCAATAGAAATATTCAAAAGCAAGCTGAATTATCATTACATTATTTGTGCAGCAAGGAGAGATTATGATGTTGAGAATGTCTAAAAGCATATTCTGACATCTGTTAAATGTAAGGAAGGCTGTAATATTAAAGAAGAATAAATGCCAAGGAATATCAAATCTACGATTTAAAGCATGTTGCGGTAGGGGATACTGCATTAGATGAGTGATAGGGCTCAAATTTGAGTACAGCAGAGGTGGTGGTGATAGCCAATGGAAAGTGTCAGGGGTAAATGAATGGAAAATTACTATGAGGAAAGCTTTTAGTGATTGGGCATTTTATGGGGGGGAGTATACTAAATTGACCTAATTGACCTGATTCTTGCTAAAGAAAAGTCAGGACCTTAGGCATTAAAGAGGGAAGTTAATATAAAGGGTGAGCATATTTTTATTAAAGGTAGAGGATTACTTAGAAGGATTATTACTGTCACTGTGATGGCCAGTCTAAAGACAGGACTGGGTCAATATTGAGGTCTAGCTGGGAAGATTTCTTAGAGGAATCTGACTTAAATTTTGTCAAATAGGGAGAATTTGTCAAGTTGTAGGTTCTAATAGATTATCTCTATTTTTCCAGCTCTGTGTTTATTGAAATGAAACATATAATTTAGTCCTGGAACACTTCAAGAGAAAGAAAGACTAGTACAAAATGAGATGCACCTCTGTGAGTTTTCCACAGGGCAATGATCAACTCATTTGTCCTTTCTGTTTTTGACATATTACATTTAAGTAGAATCTACAAAGCAAAGGATAAAGATATTATGATTTCTTAAAATTCATGGATATTTATCCCTATAAAATTCCTAATGAATAGCCTCATGTATTTCAAATTTGAATTGCGTATTTCTATTTATGTGGACCAGTCATGTCAATGATTAGCAAAGGAGTGCGAATGAAATTAGCTCAATGAAATAGATTAGCAGCTAGCAATAGACCTACATTTCCCGAGGAACCACTTCGACATTTATCAAGAAATATTCCTGGTACTTCCTATTACAATTAACACAGATTCAGTCAGTTCTCTAACAACTCTCTCTTTCTCTCTTTCTATCTATATATTTATATCTATCTATCTATCTATCTGTCTGTCTGTCTGTCTGTCTGTCTGTCTGTCTATCTATCTGTCTATCTAGGGGGCTGGAGAGATAGCACAGCAGGTAGGGCATTTGCCTTGCACGTGGCCAACCCAGGTTCGATTTCTCCGTCCTTCTCAAGAGAGTCTGGCAAGCTACCGAGAATATCCCGCCTGCATGGCAGAACCTGGCAAGAAACCCGTGGTGTACTTGATATGCCCAAAAAAGTAACAAAAAGTCTCACAATGGTGACATTACTGGTGCCCACTGGAGCAAATCGATGAACAATGGGACAACAGTGCTACAGTGCTACTGTGTGTGTGTGTGTGTGTGTGTGTGTGTGTAATAGTTGACATAAACTATACCTTTTGTTTTGGCAATCAGCCTGATATTTGAGATTATAAAGCAAATATCCCCCCATCTACTATTTTTAATAGATTATTTTGCAAACTGTCTTATTCGATTATTCACTAGATATATTATTACATGTTGCATAAGAAAGATTTATACATAAAATTTCCCATATTCCCTTATTAGATTATTTCCTACAGAAAAAGTATTTCATAATTTGGTAAAAAGTTTTGTTTTAAAATTATTTCTTTTACTTTAATAACATGAATACTATTCCTTAAAAAGTACATATGAAAATATCATATGATGCAACAGTATTACTCCTAGGCATTTATCCAAAGGATATTATAACATTAATTTGAAAGAGTGCATATGTATATATCTATAACTATATATGTATAAGTTCAGAGCAACGTCATTCATAATAGTTAAAACACTGAATAAAACTAAATATTCATGGGACTGGAAAAAGAGGTCTATTGCCTTTTTGACAACATAGAAGGAACTCGGGGTGATTATGCTAAGTGAAATAAATAAGAGAGACTTACAATTACTAGTTTCACTTTTCTGTGGAATAAAAATAACAAAGCAAAGTAAAATAACAAAATATAACAAATGCTTCTTAGATAAGGCTAGATAAGAGGGGAAAATAAAAGTATAAGAGGAATCAATAGGTAGGGGAGATGACTTTGAAATACGACGATTCTAAAACCTTGGTAAAAGGTGGGTGAAGTTTATACATGTATAAAATATGAAACTGCACTCCTGAAATTATATAGCATTATAGATGAATGCTAAATTATTAAAATTTGTTTTTAAAAATTGTTACTCCTTGTAGAACTCCTAGAATAGCTTGGAACTATTCATGCAGAACGAAGTGGTATACTTTTAATTTGGTTAATTTTAAATATATTTCATTGTACCTGGAGATGCAATTTATATTTTGTGACAAAGAAAACAGAAGCTGATAGTTCAGAAAAGGTTTCATTTAAATTATCTCCCAGAGCACAGATGGCAGAGTGTTCAGAGATCTATCTTTCTCTCTGGGTATCTTTTGCTTGTTTCCACTTTCCATGCTTTAGCAGTGTAGCAGTACAGTGCTAAATCATGCTTTAATGTATCTAATATATCCATGCTTTAATGTATCTAATTTCCATGGTTTTCAAAGAAAAATTATTTTAGTATACCACTTAAAACATAACCTAATAAATTATTTGAAAACAAAAATGTCTTTTTTTCTCTTACTCATAGGAACATATTAAAATAAAACTGTATACCTACTTTATCAGAAGACTCAGAAGCGATCAACATTGGAAAGGTTGTGAAGGAAAAGGAATCCTCATTTACTGTCCATGGGAATGTCTTCTGGTTTAGTCTCCATGAAAGACAATACAGAAACATCTCAAAAACTTAAAAGTAGAAGTACCATATAACCCAGATATTATACTCTTTGGTGTCCATCTCAAGATCAAAAAAATATTAATTCAAAAAGGTAGATGCATACCTATATTTTTGTAGTGCTATTTACAATAGCCAAAATATGGAAACCACCCAAATGCCGAATGGCATGTAAGTAGATAAAGAAATTGTATTATTTATACACAATTGAATATTTTTCACCTGTAAAAATTATGTAATTCTATCTTTTGTTACAATTTTGATTGAACAACAGAATGTCATGTTAGGTAAAATAGATTCAAAGGAGAATGGATGCCAAATTATCTTACTGATATGTGTTATGTAAAGAACTGAAAAAGAGAATATAAATTGGTCAATGAATACATTTTTGGACTCTGACAAAGGTGCTGGAGGAGGCTAGAGAAGGAGTGAGCATACTAAAAATGACATCAAATGTGTGGTGGTGATATACAATACTATTATAAATCATATTGCCTCAAATAATAAGATAATATTAACACTATATAGCTAAAAGCATTCTTCTGATATCCAAAGAATTGTTTTCAAGACCAGAGAGAACAAACCACCCAAAAGTACTCATTGATGTTGGGCAATTAAACACTACATGATTTAGGTCTGATTCATTCATTTTTATTTGTTTATTGGTGGGGGAGGAAATATGAGGCATTATTGGAGATGCTCAGGGCTTACTCCTGTCGTGGTTCTCAGAGATCAGTCTTGATGATGCCAGGGGACCACATGAGGTGGCAGGAAGCATACCAGGGTTGGCCGGATCAAGGTGAAAACATTGACCACTGTACTGTCTCTACAGTCCCTGACTCGCTCATTTTTAACTCAGCATCTCTCTCAGTATTCAAAGGATGAACCACCAGGGAAAATTATTTTTCTTGGGCTGGGGGTGGGTAACTTCATAGAACTATATTGGATGTTCTGAATTTATTTCTTTATACTTCTCTTTCTTGATGCCATGATTCATTTCCCAAACAGCCTGCCTCCTCCAGGAGCTATAAGAATGATAGTGTATATAAGACACTATGTTCAAAATAGGCAGTCTCCTAGCAGATGGCACTAAATAGTGAGTCGAAGGGAGAAAACCATTGTTAGGCAACATTTCAAATAACAAAAATAAGTTGTGGAGGTTTGGAGAAGGAATTGTGTTTTGGGTCAAAGCAGAAAATTATCTGGATAGCTTACAATATCTGATGATCTAAAACTATCAAATTATCCACTGAAAATCTGGCTACAAAAGCTTCTTTTCCCAGCTGCACATTATTTGTTCAACATGCTAGCAGGCATGTCTCTGAGAGGAAAATTTAAAATGCTCTTTTTACCACTAGAAAAAAATAGGCTTTTTAAAGGAGACTATGGAAAGAATCTACAAATTAAGGGCCACTGAGATAGTGCAGGGGTTAAGGAACTTGCTTGCATACAGCTGACTCAGATTGGTTTTATCCTGGTACTGCATACGGTTCCTTGATTATCACCAGGAATGATCACTGAGTGCAGAGCAAGGGTAAATCCGGAGAATTTCTGGGTGTGGCCTACAAACCCTTCTAATTAAAAATTCTTAAAAATATTAATTTCAAAAGTGAAGCACCAAATTTCCTGAGACTTGCATTTTCCCAAAAATAATTAATACCAGACCAAAATGATAGTGCAGCAGGTAGGGCTGCATGTGGCACACATCTTGCATTTGGCCAACCTAGGTTAGATTTCCAGCATTCCATATGGTCCCCGTGCACTGCCAGGAGTAATTCCTGTGTGCAGAGCCAGAAGTAACTCCTGAGCATGCTGGGTGTGATCCAAAAAGCAAAATAACAGTAAAATAATAATAATAATAATAATAATAATACTATCTATAATAAACTATGTCTCCACTTATATTGGTTAGTCATGATAAATTATTGTTATAAAATAAATAAATATTATTTACATCTAATGCTTAAAGTTTATAGATGTTTGACCACTTTGCAATAGAATATCAACAATATTTTTGGAAAGAATATTTTTTTCTTTTTGTTTTTTGGCCTCTTCCAGCTGTGGTCAGGGCTGATTCCTAGTTCTGTGCTCAGGGATCACTGCTGGCAGGGCTTGGAGGACTAAGAGTGATGGTTTGGATTAAATTCAGGTCAGCTGCCTGCAATGCAAGTACTCTTGGGGAAGAATATTGGCCAGATCTATAGATACACTGCAGAAATATTCATGGATGAAAAAATGTGGGAATGCCAGTTCTACAATCTAATTTTCATAATTGGAGGAAACCTTCCTGATATCAAGAAAACTTACTCAGGTCAAGATCAATAGTATACTCAAATATTATCATAAAAACCAAATAATGATCATCACTGCTTATTTACCAGATTCAAGTTTTATTCTGAGACAGATTCACCTTGTCTTGAGTGTGAAATCCATAACAGTGGGAAGAAATGGGCTTTACCATTAGATTTTGCTTGAGCGGGCCCAGTAATGTCTCCATTGTGAGACTTGTTGTTACTGTGTTTGGCATATTAAATTCGTCACAGGTAGCTTGCCAGGCTTTGCTGTGCAGGCGAGATACTCTCGGTAGCTTGCCAGGCTCTCTGAGAGGGGCGGAGGAATCGAACTCGGGTTGGCCATGCTTGCTGCGTGCAAGACAAATGCCCTACCCACTGTGCTATCTCTCCAGCCCAACCATTAGATTAGGATTTAAATTTTACTTTGACTATTTACTAATTGTGGGAGATTGAGAAAGTAATTTAACAATTCCTGAGGGTTTTTCTGTTATTATGATTGAATCACCATGAGATACATACTACAAAGTTGTTCAGTTGGGTTTCAGTTATTATTCAGTTTTTGTCCCTTCCCCAGTGAATGTTTGCCATCACAAGTGTCCCCAGTTTCCTGCCAGCCCTTCCCGCTGCAGCCTTAGAGGCAGGCATTTCTCTGTCTCTCTCTCTTTCTCTCTCTCATTTTAGACACTGTAGTTTGTAATACTGTTACTGAATGGACAGAGAAGGAACCACTATGATAATGATAATTGAAAATAATCACTATGGACAAGACTGCTGAAAGGAAATAAAATGATATAAATGATAAACTTTCAATAATATTTCTGAGTTTTGTTTTTCTAATCAGTGATCTTATTTAACTTCAGGGGATTGTTTTGAATTGCAAACAAAACTAAGCATTAAAAAATCTTTTATAGTTTCTGGCACTTGTTATACACTCAAAAAACAATGACTGAAAACATGAGGGGATATAAAACAACATGAATCAACTTTGAAGACATAAAGTTAGGTGAAAGATATTACACAAAGGGCCATGTATTACATGATTTCACTTATGTGAACTATTCAGAATATGTAGGCAAAAATTCAATACCTGGGATTGGGGAATGGAAGAAAGGGAGTTAATGTGAATGAAATTAAAGAGGTACAGGTTGTGTTTAGAGGGAATTAAAATTTTGGTGTTTTAGATAGCACATTAAATAATTTGCCTGTATGGAATTCAAGTTTTCTAGTTTGTTTTCTATTTGTTATATTTCTTGTTCTTCTTTTTTCACTTTAAAGTCTTCCTTTGATGCCTCCCCCACCCCCACCCCTGGCAGCACGGTGGCCACTGCCTCAATGCTTATTGAACAGCCAGATATGAGCTGGAGGTGACGGGGCAAAGGCAGTCTCATGGGATGGGGGGTGGAACCGGCAATCCTTCCAGCCCTGCTGAGGCTGAGAGTTGCCCCCACCCACGAGCAGCTCTCCAGAATGGCCATGGGCCCAGAGGCACACAAACCAATCTCATAATTATGCGGCTTTTGGCAGAAATCCCTACAGACTTAATTAGCAAAATATCAGAAATCCAACATCTTTTGGTCTTCTTAACCAGCAATAGAAAACAAATTTCACAATGCCTTTTCAGCAGGTCGGATTGTTGGAGTAAGATTCCAAATAATAATGGTGCATCTTTTGTCGAAATAATGAATGCAATCAAAGTAGAGAGAGTGTGAAAAGAAACAGTGACCAAAATACAAAGACAGTCTACAGAATGGGAAAGGATATTCGCCAACTACACATCTGATAAGGGGTTAATTTCAAGGATATACAAAATACTGGTTCAACTCCAAAAAAAGAAAACATTCAACCCCATCAAAAAATGGGGAGATGAAATGAATAGAAACTTTGACAAAGAAGAAATCCGAATGGCTAACAGACACATGAGAAAATGTTCCACATCATTAATCATCAGGGAGATGCAGATCAAAACCACAATGAGATATCACTTCGCACCACAGAGACTGGCCCATATCCACAAGAACAAAAGCAACTGGTGATGGCGCGGATGTGGTGAGAAAGGGACACTCCTTCACTGTTGGTGGGAATGCCGACTGGTTCAGCCCTTTTGGAAAACAGTATGGATGATTCTCAAAAAACTAGAAATTGAGCTCCTATTTGACCCAGCAATACCACTCCTGGGAATATATCCCAGAGAGGCAAAAAAGTATAGCCGAAGTGACATCTGCAATTGTCTGTTTATTGCAGCACTCTTTACAATAGCCAGAATCTGGAAAAAACCTGAGTGCCCGAGAACAGATGACTGGTTAAAGAAACTTTGGTACATTTACACAATGGAGTACTAAGTAGCTGTTAGAGAAGACGAAGTCATGAAATTTACATACAAGTGGTACTACATGGAAAGTACCATGTTAAGCGAAATGACTCAGAAAGAAAGGGATAGACATAGAAAGATTGCATTCATCTGGGGAACATAAAGTAACAAAATAGGAAACTAACACCCAAGAATGGCAGAGATTAGTACCAGGAATTTTACTCAATGACCCGGAGGACAACCACACATGTTAGGGGAAAAGGGAGCTCAGAAATAGAAGGGAACACCAAATAAAGCGTGTTGGGAGGATCGCCCAGGATGGGAGAAGCATGCTGAAAGTAGACTATCGACCAAACATGATTGCCACTCAATGCCTCTTTTGCAAACCACAGCACTCAAAAGGAGAGAGAGGGAAATGCCCTGCCACAGAGGCAGGGTGGGATGGGGGCTGGGGGGGTGGGAGGGATACTGGGATCCGTGGTGGTGGAAAATGCACACTGGTGGAGGGATGGGTGTTTGATCATTGTATAATTGAAACCCAAGCACAAAAATGTGTAAGTCTGCAACTGTACCTCATGATGTCTCACTATTAAAAAAATTTTTTTAATTAATTAATAAAAAATGTAGAGAGAGTGTTAAGTGGAAATCATCTGCCTCATAGACATAGGGAGAGGTGGGATGGGGGTATATTGGGGTTCTTGGTGGTGGAAAATATGCACTGGTGAAGGGATAGGTGTTGAATCATTGTATGACCAAGACTTAAACCTGAAAGCTTTGTAACTTTTCTCATGGTGATTCAGTAAATAAATTAATTTTAAAAAGTCTTCCTTTGAATCACTTCGGTCACCCATTTTTTAAAAAAATACTTTCAAAGTATATAATTAATCATTTTAGAACACTGGCTTTAAAACAATGAGATTTAGAACAATAAAAAAAATTTTCATTGTGCACATTTCAAAGGGTCTTTTAAACCTTTGTTAGTCACTAACCTATTTAGATCTGTATTATCAACATTTTGACTAAAATAACACATGATGGGTATCAGTAGTTTGGGTTAGATTCCACAGCCACAGTATCTGGTGCAGTCTACCGAGGAGTGTTCTCAGGAAGTATCTGTCTTTGTGGGAAACAGGATAGAATAGGGAAAGAAGCCCATAATCAAATAAATCGCTTCCCAAAAAGTGCAGTACCAATCTGATTTACCAGCAGGTCTGCACAAGTGACTTGCACAGAGAAGTTCCAAAGCAGTGGAGGCAACTTTTAAGCAACACCACTAAATCCAAAGCAGACCTTCACAAGAGGGTCCAAGGGTTGAGCTGTTAACTTCCAGCAAGTTCAGCAACAGGTGGATTTTTATGACATCTGTTTGTATGTGTCTGTCTCCCTGAAACCTGCTTCATAGTCAACATTCTCACTGTGTTGATGTTGCATCATAGTGTCTGTCAACAGCAAGTATTTAGTTAATAGGAAAAGTAGTTGAACATATGGACAAATTTTACATAAAAATTGCTGGATAATTAGATAATAAAAATTAAAAAGTAATAATAATGTCTACCATTTGTTAAACATTTACCATATGCAGAAATGATGTGTTTGTGCTCTTTTTGGTAGGTAGGCACCGTTATTTCTCTCATTTTACACCTGAAGAAACTAGATTTATATATTTTCCAGAGTCACTTAGCTGGTGTGATTTCTAACCCAGTACTCTTCCTATTGAGTCACAGTGATATACAGTTACAAAGCTCTTTATAATCGGTTTTCAGTCATACAATGTGCCAACATCCTCCATCCTCCATCATCGTCTATTTCCTACAACTAATGACCTCAGTTTACCTCCCTCCACCACCTCCACTTCTGCCTCTATGGCAGGCACTTTTCTTCTCTCTCTCTCTCTCTCTCTCTCTCTCTCTCTCTCTCTCTCTCTCCTCTCTCTCTCCTTTAGGAGATTATGGTTTGCAATACAGATACTGAGAAGTTATGTTTGTTTCTTTACCTATTTTCAGTATTAACCCAGCATTCTTTTTTTTTCTTTTTGGCTTTTTGGGTCAAACCTGGCAATGCTCAGAGGTTATCCTGGCTCTGCACTTAGGAATTACTCCTAGTGGTGCTCTGGGGACCATAGGGGATGTCAGGGATCAAACCCAGGTGAGCCACATGCAAGAAAATTGCCCTACCCGTTGTACTATCAGCCACCCATTTTGATTTATGTTTAATGCGTTTGAATTTTCTCTCTTACAATGTATACGTGATCACTTATATTAGTATACATTTTCAGTAGCTCCTTTATGTACCATAATATACAGTGAACATATTAAAATGAGGTTGTTTAAATATTTAATGAGTTGAAAAGTATTAAAAAAGATTTTACATCCATAAAAGGGCCTTAACTTTCTCCAATTTTAAAATAAAAACACCTGAAGTATTTTTTCTATATTCATTGGACCCTAAAATCATATGCTATAGTTTTGCTTTAACTATCAAATATTTCAAATAGATTATGAAGAAGCAGAGACATAGATTAACAGGGTGAGCACTGCTTTGCCTTTGAGAAATCTGGGTTCAATCCCTGGCTTTACATGATCCCTTGAGAATAGTTGTAAATGACCTCTGAGTACTTAGCCAGGAGGGGCACCAAGCACACTGAATGTGATCCCAAATATATAAATAAGTAATAAATAAATATGGGATAAAATGTTATACTCACCCTTGATTTTATAGACTCCACTGTTTTCTATCCATGTTTGCAAAGTCCCACTCATTTTGTTATTGCTTGTTTATATTCTGGGACTTCTTTTCGTCTCCTTTTAAGGATAGATCTACTGGGAACAAATTATCTCAGTTTTTCTTTTTTTTTTCAGTTTTTCATAATTTGATGCTGTTATCCTTTCCCTTTCATCTCCATCAGCCTGCTTTTGTTGCATTTAGAACTTGGCATTCATAGTTTCTTTCAGCACCACTTTATTATGGCTTCAATGCAAGGCAAGCACTCCACCTGCTATACTATCACTCCAGCTCCCTGTTGATCAATTTTAAAAGAATTCATAGTTTTCCTTGTTTATATGATATCAGTGATTTTCATTTTTATCCTCAAGACTTAGGGTACCACTATTTGAGACTCTGGATCCTATTTAACCTTCTTTTAAGCTTCTTTATAGCAGGCATTTGAAAAAATTAAACAAATGAAGTTGGTATGGGTGGGAGTGGATGTCCAGCTTATGTTTGGGTCATTTAACAGTATCTTGCTTGGCAAGAATGGAGGCTAAATAATACCAGCATATCACAAATGTTAGGGTAAATATTCAGTTATTTTCCTTCACTTCTATGGATACCCTCTCAGTAAATATCATATAGCAACTTACACAAAGAACGAAAGATCAACACCTCTCCTGGACCCTAATTACACAAAATAATGGTGAGAAAAGAGAGAACTGACTCTCATCATCTGGCACTTCTATGTCCTATCTTGTGGCTTCACCTGAAAATGGAAACTCCACTCCACTCTAGGCCAGGTTGACACTAAGAAGGCAGAAATCATAATGCTTATTTGTACTATGCTATTCCATTATTCCATCATATTGTTACTATGGTGATAGAGACTCAATTCTTCATTGGAATCCCTACTGAGACCTGCCATAGGAATATGGCAGTGCTTCACAACCCTATTATACTTCTTCTTATCCTACCTTATTGATATTGCTCAGTCATGGTAACCCACTTACCATTATATCTTATTGGCATTCCAAGTGTAACCTGCTTCTACTAAGTGGTGGAATGGAAAATCAGCTCTTTCCTGCTCTGCTCTGAAAATTCCTCCAAAGGAGATAATGAAAATAGGTTCTGATTTTATGATGTAGGAGAAAAGTAGAGAAAAAGGTGAAGCAGCGAAAGATCAGCTTCCACTTTGCCTGCCACTAGTACATGGGTGAACTCAAACTATCATCTTCTTCTGGGTAATAAGATTAAAGATCTAATTTCCATTGGGGAAACTGGAATGTACCTTTCTGTTTTTGCAAGAATAGTGGGTGTGGTGGAAAGTTCACTTCTGTTTGGTTCCACTGAATCCATGAAGGCAGGGTACAGGTTTTTCAGTGATATTTAACTGTATTAAGAAAGGCATTCCTGAAAAAGACTTCTAGGATACCATTTTTTCCAATGATTTAGCAAGGAGTTGCAGATGTTTTCTTGGAATGCTTCTAAGATGTGCCTATTGGTTGCAGATTAGTTACTGCTTTGTTTTTCTCTGAGATATATTGATACAAATGGAGATTTTTTTAAAAATAGAAACTACTGCTTTGCTGTTCCTCAAGTCCGAAGGTACCTAAGGTATTCTGACTTCTTTCCTTCTTTAAGAGATTTATTGTTTATTTAACGTGATAAATCCATAGGATTTTTGTTTGTGAGAAATAGTATATAGGAGCTGTTTTATGTTGTTGAAAAAAATTGATTCATGGATTTTTTATAAAATATTAAAAAATGAAAGAATTCCACTTGTATCTAAAAAGTGAATATGAAAATAATGGTATAGTTTTTATAGTTTTAAGGTATAATGTTGGAATAATCATAATAAATCATTTACTATTATTATTAAAATATTACTATGGGCATGTATGAAATCTAATATAATACTTATCTTTAAGATGAAGTAAATAAAACTGGCCTGAATGTAGTTAAGGGTGACTTCAGTGTAACTTTAATATAAGCGTTGCCTAAACACACTAGAATAGACAGATAGAAGACTAAATACTAGCAGCTAATTATAGGGCTGAGGAAAGTAAATGGGTGTTCTAATGCCCCTTTTCTGTATTTTTAACATCTAGTTGAAAGGCATAGGACACATTTGCTTTGTAGTAGAAACAATGGTAGACTTGGCCTGAAAAAGTGGTTATGATACAGTCTGCAATGGGGTGCCATGTGTATCAAGAAAAGCTTATTACATTCTTCCAATAAATTGTGGCTTTTAGCCTTCACTGACACTTGCTCAGAATCTTTTTACTCAGAACTAACTTGTCCTAATTTATTTTTAAAAAGTATTACACCTTATATGTTGCTGATCATATATTAGTGAAGAAAATAAAGCTTAGTAATAAAATATATTATACCAAATATAAGAGCTATACCAAAAGTGTATACAGAGTACATATCTTCATTATAGCTATGTTCAAACTAATAGGCTATAACAATTAACTTTAAAGATTTTGGAGCAAAAATCTGTTTTCTTCTTGTAATTTGTACTTTAAAAGAACTGTCAGTCTGTCTGTCTGTCCTCTCGTTGTTCATCGATTTGCTCGAGCGGGCCCAGTAACGTCTCCATTTTCAGACTTGTTACTGTGTTTGGCATATTGAATACGTCACGGGTAGCTTGCCAGGCTTTGCCGTGCAGGCTAGATACTCTCGGTAGCTTCCAGGGGTCTCCGGGAGGGACAGAGGAATCAAACCAGGCTCGGCCGGGCTGGCTGTGCAAGGCAAACTTCCTACCGCTGTGCTATCACTCTAGCCATTAGGGGCTAATCCTTGGGAAGTTGAGGATTAGTTAATAGGAGCCAACATTCTTTCTGAAATTCTTTCATAGTGAACTTGTTCTTAAGAGGTCATTCAGTTTTGAGGGAAATCAAATTGAAAGTCACTACCCTTATCTTCAGGCAAATCACCAGGCAAAAGTTAACTTCCTGTATACCCTGTCAACTCCATGAATGAAAGAGTCATTAGCTAACCACTCTATTTCTATAGATTATAACCTAAATATACCAAATTTTTCAATAAATCAAACATCTTCTGACCATGATCTTAATGTGAGTTCTTTTGAGCAGAAAAGACTTTATTTCACCCCTATAATAACACCTTGGAAGATGACCTCATACTCTAGGAGGTTACTCTTGATTGAGAAAAAGGATTTCTGTCTTTATCCTGATATCAAAGATTCTACAAAAGCTTACTTAATTCTGAGCCCCTTTTCTGGAGTTTAGGATAAAATATATTTTTCCTGTATTTTTGTTTGTTTGTTTTCAGTTTCTAAGCACTGCCCAGTTTTTTTTTTATAAATGCACACCTTTGATTTTCAAAGACAGAAATTACATCACTTCAATATTTGTTGCTTTTTTCATATTGCCTTTGTTTGTCTTTGAACCTAAGGCTGTCACTTTTAAAGACACTTGAATTATACTGACCCTTGAATTATAAGAAAAATCTAAATATCTTAAAATCATTAATTTTTCACATGTATATAAAACTGTTTTATCAATCCAAGTGATTATGATGTAGGCATTTTTGGTTTGGATTGTTTGATATTATTCTGTCACATTACCATTTTTTAAAATTTATCTCATTGCCTGAACTGCACATCTAAAATTTTCTCAGATATCTCTACAGATTACTGGTAATATCTTTGATATGAGCCTAGATATTATGAAATTCTGTTTGGATTCCCTTTTATTTATCCAAAGAGTAAATATAGAAGGCTGAATTTAGAGGAGTTAGGAATGAGAGATATAGCTTTGGGAGACAAAGGGAAGGACATTTAATCTTCATTATAAACATGTGAGATAAATGCTACTGTCAGGAAACTGAAACTCATACTAATTTCATTAGTCAGATCACACAGATAAGATGTTGAAATATACCTTAAAGAATATTGTTGTGACACTAGGTTCCCTAAACCAGTCAATCAATATTACGCAAAAATTTCCTTCTAGGTAAACTGCCAAATTCATTCTGAATTCCTTCCCCACTGCTCATCCCATTTAAAATTCTCATTCATTCCCTCCATTCTTAATCTCTTTCCCACCTTTCATTCAAATCAATAATTTTCTTTATTGCCAATAGCATTTTGTATCACATGGAATATGTGACTCTACAAGTACTCTAAGTATTTGTGAGGAGTTATTTTCACAAATAATTTCATCTTGAAATGGATTATTTCCTCAATCTTATTTGTGAATATACTACTGGGAATTTAGACTTCATAATAGTGATAATATTTCCCAGATTCAAACAGCCAGGAAGAGTGTGGAGTGAGAGTAAGTCACTATCTTCACCTCAGAAATGACTCTTTCGTTGATGCAACAGTAAAGCCAATCAACATTCTGGGAAGGATGCCAGGGATAACTTTCAGTGAGACCTTGGCTAGGTTAAGAGTTTGGAATTGGCTTGGCATTTTTATTGAATAAAAGAACTCTGTATCTTTTCCTAAATCACAATAACTAAAAAGATAATTCCCAATAATATGAATAGAAATGTTTTATTGCTCTGGGATCAATTCAAACAGAGGCCATGTGCTCAAATCCTGCCTTCACAAAAGACATAGATGGACCCATGTTCTAAGGGAGACAATCATACTGGCAGCAAACCAGTTGTTGGAGTTGTTTTCCAAAACCAAAAAATATAACTATTAATGTGCGGGCCTGAGATCTCCAAGCCTGCTCAGATCGGGGATGAATATCCTCCACCCAGATCCTCCATATTCCAGTAGGCAGGGGTCACACCCACCAACTGGCCCCCTGGAGCCATGTAATCCCATCAATGGCCAAGACCCAGAGACTATAAAACCCAGCTCCCAGAAGCACGCAGCCACATTTGCAGCTGCGCAACATCTTATTATCTCATTCCTACTTTGGACAAACTGGCCGGCTACTGAATGTAACCTGCTCACATGGCAGAGTCTGGCAAACTCCCCGTGGTGTACCCAATATGCCAAATACCAGTAACAATGATGCATCTAATTCTCCTAACCCTGAAAGAGCCTTGAATATGGGTCTTTTTAAAAAATCTCAGGGCTAGGACGAAGGAGACGTTACTGGGGCCTGCTCAAGGCAATCGACAAACAACAGGATGGTCGTGTTTGTGCAGTTGTTGTGAAATATTAAGGAATTCTGCGAACTTTGCAAAGATTATCTATAAGTCAGGGCTATAAATGAAGTTCATTACTAATTTATTAAGAGGGCTTTAGTTTCGGGTTTGACTCACATTGACAATGTGGTCATTATTTGTTTCTAAAGAGACTGTATTCTGATCTAAGGTAGCTTTTTACTGCTTGGCTTTGAGTCTACTTGTATGAATTGTCTGTAGAAAACAAGTGATAAGTTTAAGCCGAAACTGAAATGAGTAGACATATTGTTGTCTATTTGTTTTGTACCATCTGTGTAATATGTCAATGAGTAGATCTTGGTGTTATTTTTTATTGAAAGAGGCAACTAGGAGTCAATAAAGAAAAGGAAAGAAAAGTACCTGAATCGTAGAAACAGACAAATCTGAACCACAAGCCATAAGAATAGAAATCCCAAAGAATTACAGGGACCCAAGCCTACTCTCCAATTTGCCAAATACTAGCCAAACCTCAAGGTGAGAATTAAAATGCCACCACTAATTCAGACTTGGGCTGGAGCGATAGCATAGCGGTAGGGCATTTGCCTTGCGCACAGCCAGCTGGTTGAGCCGGATTCAATCCCTCCACCCCTCTCCGACAGCCCGGCAAGCTATGGAGAGTATCTCGCCCGCATGGCAAAGCCTGGCAAGCTACGGTGACGTATTCAATATGCCAAACAGAGTAAAAACAAGTCTCAAAATGTAGATGTTTACTGGGCCCGCTCAAGCAAATCGATGAACAATGGGAGGACAGTGTGGACAGTGTGACAGTAATTCAGACTTGTAGGAACATAATTGTGTACTACCACTTATTTGCTTGATAAAGCATAAATCAGTCATAGACAATTGAAAGTGATAGATTAGGCTTGTATTTGAATGGGTGGATACATCAATCCCATTTTTCTGAAGTATAAATAAAACCAGATTTTTTGGTGTGCATACTGGCTCCTCTTCAGTCATTCACATGCTCTGGCAAAGAGAGAGGAAAAGAAAGAGTAGGTCCAGGTGTGTGTATAAGATTCAAGGATGATTCATGTTTAGCAGCCCTTGCCACAAGTACAGCTTCTACATGTCAAATTATTGGCAAGATGATCATAATTATATGTTAACCATGAATAAAAGAGTGCATGCTACATTTAGTAAAAATCCATTTGCTTATATTTCCAGAAGTTATGGCCTTAATGATGATACTACTGCATTTTAGGAGCATAGTCTATTCATACTTCTTCAGGGATAATGCCCCCAAAATGAGAGAAAAGTGATATGAATGCATAAAGTTGATCCTTTATGCATAAAGTTCTGACCCTTAATTTCCTGAATATAACTACTTAAAAATCAACAACTTTCAGAGGTATGGTGCCACCAACAGGTCAACCTATACCTGTGGGGCGAGTGGCCTGTTGGTTCCTTCAGGCTTTCTGATACTCCCAAATTGCCATTGTACTTTTGTCCTGAACCCAACAACTTGGGACCAAGTTTACCAGTAAATTAAATGGCCAAAAGTTAGCTATGTGGGATCCATACCAGAAACCACCTCCAGCTCAGCTATACAAGCTCATTTATTGGCCTTATTTCAGAGACCCATAGATAAATCTCAAAAGAGATCAAAATCCACAGTTAATCTCAGACCCAAGTATGGCTGAACAGACAGACTAAATCAGAGGAGTGCAGGTTGGTTTGTGCCTGCTCACACAGAGCCCCAAGCAGCCACTTGCTTCCACAATCCAAAATTGCCGCTGTACCGCAAGCCTCACTCCACCTCACCAAGATATAATCTGCTGAAACTTCGGGTATGTGGGTTTTGTGACTGAAATCCCCAGGCTTTCATGGAGTGGTGTGGGCTACCTCTCCCCACTTCCCAATACACATGGACGCACTGGCAGTTACCCCTACTAACCAACTCCTGTGCCACCCTGTAAACTCTATTACTGGCTTTGCTTCAAAGACCCATAAATAAATCTCCAAAGAGATCAAAATTCAGAGACACAGCAGCAAGTCCTGAAAGACACTACAGAGCCAGAGATCTCCCCAGGCCCCATAACAAGCCAATTTCACTGGGGCACCCCAGATGGAGCAGGTGCACTCTCCCCGCCTAGTCCAGATAGAATCCCGGTGACCAAGAGCTTCCACAAGCAAGGCCCAGGTATGCAGGTTCCAAGATTAAATCTCCATGCCACATGGAGGCAGAGGTGCCAGGCTGTCCCTTCCGGCTCCCTGCCCACTCATTGGCCTGGCTCTCATACCCACAATCTTAGCCATCTTAGCACACCAATACCCCTGATGCAGAGACACCCAATTGAATCCCAAAATGGATCAGTGCCCTACAGAAATGTCTCTGGAACCCACCCATTTATAATCTAGTATTCCAGAAGTGCACAGTCACAGAACCCATGATACTCAAAATGAGCAATGGACAATAAATGATCCAGTGTCTGCCCCTTGCAGGCAGGCTTGAATGGTGGTGGGAAAATTTGAGCAAAACATAATTCCCAAAAGGAGAGAGAGTATTAAGGAAATTGCCTTCCATGGAGGCAAGATAAGGACTGGGATGACGGGGGATATACTGGGAACACTGGTGGTGAAAAGTGTGCATTGGCAGAGGGATGCGTGTTTGATCATTATACGGCTGAATCTCGAACATGAAAGCTTTGTAACTGTATCTCCTTGTGATTCAAAAAAAAGGTAATGTGGAGTTCATGCCCAATTCAATCAGCTTAATCAATGGCTAAATAAATAGCAGTACTCCTACATTTTAAAAAAAAGTCAACAAATTTAAATTTACTGAGGCAAATCAATATCCATTTCGTCTTTCCAAATAATGCCTAAATAATAAGAGTCAGTGCTTTGCTACTTTTAAAATGCCTTTTACCCGCCACCCCCAGCCCCCATGGCATGGCACTATTCTTGATTCTTATAGAGTCTCACCTAGTACTCAATAGTTATGTGTTATGAGGGAATAATTATGCTTGTTGTACTTGTTAAAACAATACTACAATTTAGAAATATTAGGAAAATCACCCTATGTAAGACAACTTGTATGACTTTTTATGACTGTAAAGTCACACTCAATGGATCAACATGACTTAAAAAAAATTAAAATAGATAAAAACAAGGTTGTATGGTGACAATAGGAAGATACAGGGTACATAGCATTAATCTTTATGTTTCTACTATCATTTTACTAACAAATTGCCAATTTTCTTTGAGGCATCTAAGATTTCAGTCATGACCAGAATGAGAGTGGAAGATCCTCCTTGCCTCAAGTGTTAAAATAAGGCTCAGTTCCAAAGCTAGTTGAGTGTGTGCCAAAAGAATATACTTTAGCATCTTCTGAGTTTGCTCCAGCATGAAAAAAACTAAATCCCAAAAGACAAGTTCAACCCAGTTACAGCCACAGAATAAATCACACCAATTTGGATGAGATGTATATTTACTCTTCTTCAGCTTTCCATCTACCATATACTCAACAAGGTCTGCTGTGACCTTTCTGTGATTTTTTTCTATCAATTTTCAGGTACTTGGCTTGGGGATGACAGAGATGATGAGTGGGAATAATGAATGATGTCTATTTACCCCCTTTGTAAATGGTGTATCAATATTCTTAGTCCAAAAGAATAAATAATTCAGTTTTAGTACACTGTTACTATACTACTTCTAGGTTTAAAAGAAGCTAAAAAACCGTGTGACTATCTGATTACCTTGTGGATTATAGTAGTGGTGGCCCTAATGCCACCTACATTTCCCTTTCTTGAAAATTAGGTTGAAAATAGAAGGGTATCAGTCCTTAGTACATTTCCCTTGGAAGTGTGGGAAAAGTGGGGATTTGGAAGGGCATTAAGCCATTGTAAAAGTTCTTAATCTCCTAAAATTTATGATCTGGATGGGGAAGCAAGAAAATTATAGCTAGACCAGAGTGATAGTACAGTGAATATGGCACTTGCCTTGAATGTGGCAAACCCAGGTTTGACCTGTGTCACTTCATATGGCCACCTGAGAATGCTAGCAGTGATTCTTTCTTTTTATTGAACTAAAGTGAGATACAGAGTTACAAGGTTGTTCATGGTCAGGCGTCAGTCATACAATGTTCCAACACCCATCCCTCCACCAGTGTACAATTCCCAACACCAATGTCCCCAGGTTCTCTCCCATCCACTCCAAGCCTTTCTTTATGAAAAGCACTTTCTCTCTCTTTCTCGCTCTCTCCCCCACTCTCTGTCCCCACTCTCTCTTTGGGCAATACAAATACTGAAAGGTTATTGAATAATCAGGAGTAACCACTGAGCATCAGCAGGTGTGGGTCCAAACTTTTTTAAAAAAAGAAAGAAAACTATAGCTAAAGAATCATAATTGAAGAAACAAAGCAAAGAATTTCTAAATCAAATTCAGAAAACTCACCATAATATCTTCTCCCTTAATAAAGAGTTGGAAAACACTGTAACTGCCCTCCCGTTGTTCATCGATTTGCTCGAGCGGGCCCAGTAACGTCTCCATTGTGACAATTGTTACTATGTTTGGCATATCAAATACATCTTGGGTAGCTTGCCAGGCTTTGCTGTGTGGACGAGATACTCTCAGTAGCTTGCTGGGGCTCTCCAAGAGGGGCAGAGGAATTGAACTCGGGTTGGCCATGTTGGCTGAGTACAAGGCAAACGCCCTACCCACTGTGCTATCGCTCCAGCCCGAGTTGGAAAACTAAAACTGATAATAAAGTTATTGAAAATAAGCTTGGTCTGTGCCTGAGTCATTCCACACGATTCCAAGGAGATACCTGTGAAACAACAATTGGCAATCATTTTGAAATGTGTCTAAAGGCAAGTGGCAGGTTTTATTTAGGTCAGTCAATGGTTCAAGAAGCAAATAATGCACTGGTCATTTCAAAGTGGGCTCCTGGGATGAAACCAGGAACTCTTCTCGCTGTGACTAACAATTAAAGGACACCAGGACATGGTGGCCACATGGGCAGTGGAGCTCCTGGTTCCTGTGAGACTACATGACCCCCTCCTCCTGTGGCTGCTAGGGGGAATCATGAGCACCTGCTCTGTCTAGGCCACCTTGGAGGTGAAGAGGAGAACGGATTGAGCTGCTATGGTAAAGGAACCACAACAGGATAGCATAAATAAAGTTTATTAGTAAGTTAATTTAAAAAAGGAGTCAAATAATGAAAGTGGTGCCTATCCAGTACAAAAACATATAAAATGAGCTCAGTTACTCAAAAATTAATGTAATGAAAAGCAAACAAGAGGAAAATTACTTTGATATAATTTGGGTGGATTTTGGACCACATCTGGTAGTGCTCATGGATTACTCCTGACTGTACTCAGGGATCAATACTGGCGGTGCTCAGGAACCACATACAGTGCCAGGAATTGATATAGATCAGGCCACATGAAAGACATAGAATTGACTCTAATTTTTCTTTTATTAGAAAAAAAGTTTCAGAGAACTTTCTTATTTTTTCTCAGGAGATGATGGTAGGGCTGAGACTGGGATCCAGGTTCACTGAACTCCCTGAAGATTTCAAATATGAAAATTTTGTTGAGTTTATTATGTTACTGTCTTACCTGACATTTATGGGCTTATACTTATTTTTTTTGTTTGTTTTTTGGGTCATACCTGGCAATTCACAAGGTTTGCTCCTGGCACTCAGGAATTACTCCTGGCAGTGCTCTGGGAAGTATATGGGATGCTGGGAATCAAACTTGGGTGGGCCACATGCAAGGCAAATAACCTACCAACTTTGCTATCACTCCAGTCCCTGGACTTTACTTCTTGTAGTTAACCTAACTTATCTGCTTTTTTTTCTTTTTGCAAACACTCTAGCCTTTTGAGATCCACTTAAATCACAATACTTGCCAATCCCATTTTTCTAGCTCTCTAGTGGAAACTAGAAATTATCACATGTTCTTGGTCTAGCTTGCCCGTTTATTCCATTAATATGCTTTCATGTCCTCCTGTATGTCCATGTATAATCAAAACCAGCAAAACATAGGTATCATATACATGTACTCTGAAGCCTAACTGCCAAGGATCAATTCCTGGCCATACTGTTAATAATTCTTATGATCTCAGGAAACTCACATAACTACTCTGTCTCAGTATCCTCATCTTCAAAGTGGGAATAGTAACTTTGTTATCTATCGTTAACTTTAAAAAAGTTCTTTAGAGTTTCTGTTTGTACTGTATGAGATCAGGCAAAAGTTTTTATCATAGTTATATACATGCTAATATAAGAATTTTGATTCTTGAGTCAGAAAATCTAGGTATAATGTCCTACTGCTATCAAATGTGATTGTGATCAGGCTACTTGATGACATTGTGATTCAGGTTACTCAACTTTAAATTGTGAATGATAACAGTATCCACGTGCATAAAGCAATTAGAAGGACTTCTGGGAAAATATATCCAAGTTATCTGAATGGTGTCCATTATGAATATTTATGGTTTTAGCTTCCTTGCTTGGCATGCTGCCTGACCTATAATATGTCAGCACTGTCCTCACGTTGTTCATAGATTTGCTTGAGCGGGCACCAGTAACATCTCCATTGTGAGACTTGTTGCTGTTTTTGGCATATCAAATATGTCATGGGTAGCTTGCCAGGCTTTGCCACGCGGGCAGAAAACTCTCGGTAGCTTGCCGGGCTCTCTGAGAGAGATGGAGGAATAGAACCCGGGTCGGCCACATGCAAGGCAAATGCCCTACCCACTGTGCTGTTGCTCCAGCCCTCAATACATAATATATGATAAGTAAATATGGAGGAGACACTAAACTGAATATAATCTGCAACTTATGTTGGGAGAAATTTGCAAAACATCAGCCCTCAAGAGAATGGATAGGAGTTGACAAGATAATTAATGGACTGAATGATAATTAATTATATTGAATCCTTATTGAGGTAATTTTGTCCCACTAGAGGGGACAACTGTTTTGCATAAATGTCAAGCTTGACTCATGTAAAAGAGGGTTCAGTGGTCTGTCATTTTTATTTATTAGAAAATCTGTGAGCAGAAACTGAGCAAAGTGCTTGGTTTCAGTAAATTGATTTGAAATTTGTTCTGAGATCATTTCCAGCTAATAATATCTTATTGAGATAAAATTAGAATTATACACAGAGAGAAGTACATTCCTTACAAGATTAATTGTCTTAAAATTGAAAGGTATTTGTGGGTAGAAAAAAATCATCAAACAAAAAACAGTTGTTATGTTGGGTTCCTGACATCACCAGTTGCCATTCTCATTGACATGGAGAATACCAAGAACTGGGGCCAGCTTAGACTTCCCACAGATTCCCAAGGGATTACTGCACCTACCTTTAAAAAGAGTATTAAAGTGCCATTAAAATACAGCTCTTCAATCCCCTAGTTCCTGGGCTGTCAGTAAGTGAAAATAAGTATGTTCATGTATTGTCACACCATTATCTACTCTACCCCAATGCAGATCAATAGTGAATGAACTCACTTGCCACTTGGCAATTCAGGGGACTATTCTGAGTCTTGCATCCATAATTAGCCTGAGGCAAGATGGCAAAATCTAGAAAGTTTGTCTTCTGAGCCATGACATTTTCATTTCTGAGCAGACAAATTTACTTTTAAAAATACTCCAAGAGGCTGGGGATGTAGCTCAGCAGTAGAGCTTATACTTTGTAAGCATGTGTCCCTGGGTTAAGTCCCTGTTAACCCTCACTTTAAGAAAAAGGAAAAAAGAACACTCCAATATTCTTCCTCCTCTCACATGTTAATATTTAAGTGCTCTGTTAACCCTTGCCCAGCTATGATAAAATAAGTCTAATCTGGTCAGAATTTAAAAACTCATTTGCTTAAGTTTCATGATTACTGAATAACTAACAGTTGAACAGTTCTTTTTTTGTAAGAGTACTGCTATTTATTCAGCCACTGATTAGCTGATTGAATTGGGCATGAACTCCACCTTAATTTTTTTTAATTTTCTTTTTTCTTTTTATACTTATTTATTGAATCACCGTGGGAAAAGTCACTAAGCTTTCAGGTTTAAGTCTCGGTCATACAATGATCAAACACCTTTCACCTCACCAGTACTCATTTTTCACCACCAAGAAACCCAATATACCCCCCTCCCACCCCTCCAAATGCCTGTGAGGCAGATGATTTCCACCCAACTCTTCTCTACATTGGTTACATTCACTATTTTGACAAAAGATGCACCATTATTGTTTAGAATCCCCCCCAAACAATCAGAACTGCTGAAAAGGTATTGTGAAATATTTTGTTTTCTATAGCTGGTTATGAGAATCATATAATGTCAACCGGCCACGATTTTGGATTTCTGCAAAGAGCCAGATAATTACGAGATTGGTTTCTATGTGTCTGGTGTTATGGCCATGCCGGAGAGCCGCTCGTGGGGGGCAACTTGTGACCTCGGTAGGGCATGAAGGATGTGCCAGTACCGCCCCCCTTCCCATGAGACTGCAGTTGCCCCATCACCGCAGGCTCGTACCTGGCTTTCCTATAAGCTCTGAGGCGGCGGCCACCTTGCTGCTGAGGGAGAAAAAGGAGGAAGGGAGCAACACCCTTTCCCTCCTGGGGAGGCATGGTGCCATTCTCTTTTCTTCTGCAAGCTGCTGGGCTCTGGACTAAGTCCTTTTGCCTCTGGAGCCATGGCCGTGCCAGAGAACCGCTTGTGGGGGGCAACTCATTACCTCGGTAGGGTGTGAAGGATGAGCCGGTACCATCCCCCTTCCCATGAGACTGCAGTTGCTCCTTCACCGCCGGTTCGTACCCGGCTTTCCAATAAGCTCTGAGGTGGTGGCCACCTTGCTGCCAGTGGGGGAAAGGCGGAAGGGAGCAACACCCTTTCCCTCCTGGGGAGGCATGGCACCATAGTTTAACGCACGGTCCATTCACTTTTCTTCTGCAAGCTGCTGGGCTCTGGACTAAGTCCTTTTGCCTCTGGAGCCATAGCTGTGCCAGAGAGCCGCTTGTGGGGGGGGCAACTCCTGACCTCAGTAGAGCGAGAAGGACAAGCCGGTATCATCCCCCTTCCCATGAGACTGCAGTTGCTGCGCCACGCCGGCTCATTTCTGGCTTTCCAATAAGCTCTGAGCTGGCGGCCACCTTGTATACAGTCCAAATGCATTTCTGCCAAAAGCCGCTGGGTTTCAAGATTTGTTTCTGAGTCTCCAGTATCATGGCCATTAATCAGCTTGATCAAGAGCCAGAGAGGCCGTTTGTAGGTGGAGACTCGGGGTCTCGTTGGGATGGGGAGAAAGAGTCGGCTCCACCCCCATGTGGTGAGGCCCCATGTGTCTCGTCACTGCAGGCCCAAACCTGACTGTCCAGTGGCCTCTGGAGGATGGTGGTCACCAGGCCGCCAGAGGGAACAGGCCAAGGCACGAAACCTATTCCCACCTGGAGTAGCCCAGTGCCAGTAACCTACTGCAGGGACAGGACGCTTTTCTGCCAAAAGCCTTTGGGTTCCGAGATTTGCTTCTGAGTCTCTGGGATTATGGCCATTAAGCAGTTGGATCAGGAACCAGAGAGGCCATGCCTCCAATTATATAGCTGAGCCGGAGGGGTTTGTGGGTGTGTCTCCCACATACCTAACTTTTGGTCATTTACTTTCTTGGTAAACTTTGCCCCAAGTTTTTGGGGTCTGGCCAAAGGCACAGCAACAATTTTGGGGTATCTGAAAGTCTGACGTTGCCATCTGGCTGCTGATGCACTCACCTCACAGGTACAGATTGATCTGCTGGCTCCACCATATCCCCTGAACAGTTCTTTTATATACAACTGTCAACAGCTGAGAATAATCACACACATCTGCGACACTTTGAACAGCAACCTGCAGTGATGTGTTAAAGAGCATTCTAGGACTTTAGAAACTGTACAGTGTTATAAGGTTAGATATTCTCCAGCATGTCAACCTGGCAGCAATCTTCCTGGAAGACCCAGACTTACACTTGTGAACTACAAATGAGTATCTTTCTCCTGTGTGAAGGCCAAACTCTGAGTTGATGGATTTGTATTGGCTATTTATTTGACAACCTCTTTATTACTTCACTAGACCACAAAGACTGTCTGTCACTCAAGCAGACCGTATTGCATGCAAAGTAAATGTTGACGTTCTTTTGCTGTAGTATGTGTGTCCCATCTCAATCCAAACTTTACCTATTCTGGGATATTCATAGTTCTGACAACCAGGAAAAAGATGAGACAGGAAGGAAATGGAATATCAGGCAAGGCAGACATTTTACAGGATAGCAAGGTGAAGAGCAACTAACAAGAGCCCTCATCCAGAGTTCAGGGCAAGAATGAGAGTAACAAAAGACTAAATGCTATTTTTTGTTGAATGAGTGGAAGAATGGTATTCAAATTTGTTGTTCACTGCAGGCCTTAGCTTTGATGCTAAATCATTGAGGATGCAAAGATATAAGTATTTGCTTGTATAGGGAAAATAAACAAGTAATAATAGCTGTCATATAGTGATTATTAAGTATCCAGCATGTAAGAGAGGTGGCTGTCTATATGCACAGTTGATTGGACCAATATTGACTCTGGATATATATATATATATATATATATATGTATATATATCCATAACAGGGTAGCATGGTGCAGAAAATCAGTGACAAAGAGTATATGTCAGAATATCTTCATTTTCTTTGTCACTCAAAGTTTCACATTAGTTCTTAAGCCTATAATTCATAAAGTATTTTAAAAGCAATAAAACTCAAATTGGGCTGGAACAATAGCACAGCGCATAGGGCATTTGCCTTGTGTGCAGCCGACGAGGGCGACCCAGGTTTGATTTCTCCGCCCCTCTAGTAGAGGCTTCCAAGCTACCGAGAGTATCTTGCCTGCATGGCAAAGCCTGGCAAGCTACCCATGACGTATTTGATATGCCAAACACAGTAACAACAAGTTTCACAATGGAGACTTTACTGGGCTCACTCAAGCAAATCGATGAACAATGGGAGGACAGTGCTACAGTGCTACAGATCTCAAATTTGGCTATGAATTGTAATGACTGAAAGGGAGATTTGCCAATATGTGTGCTAATACATAGTGCTGTTAGTGCTATTCCAGGATGTCCTTCTCAGAAATCTATTTTTAAAAACTCCATGTACCCGCATTATTCTACTGAAGGTGATGTAGGTGATTTAGTTTTTTTATCTGCTACTTTTTGCCCAACTTCATTATGATGAAAGGTTTTTCTCCAACTGCTTAATCAATTGCTTGCCCAATGGTGAATGAAAACAGAAAATCTGGTGAGAAAAACTCAGCAATTCTGTTAATCTCTCAGATGAATGTAATTGATAAAGGATGAGGGCTTTTCATTTTGCTTTGCTTCCTTTGCCTACAGATGTCATGAGATTTTTCTCATCTCAAGTATACATCCTAGGCCAGGAATGTAGCTCAATGGCAGAGCATTTGCCTTGTATGGGTAAAGTCCATGGTACCACAAAAAATGAAAACAAACCAAAAAAAACATATGAAGTATACATCTCACGACACTGTAGGCAATGGAAGCAAAGCAAAATGAAAAGCCCTCATCCCTTGTCAATTACATTCATCTGAGAGATGAACATAATTACTGAGTTTTTCTCACCAGATTTTCTGTTTTCATTCATCATTGGGCAAGCAATTGATTAAGCAGCTGGAGAAAAACCTTTCATCATAATGAAGCTGGGCAAAAAGTAGCAGATAAAAAACTAAATAATAGCACAAGAAAAATGAATGAAGTAATACAAAATTTATTCACACAGAGAAATTTGTGCCAACCATTTCTTTTCCCTAATTCTGCACATTAATCCATAGTAGACTGCGAGTTTCAAAGAAAAAGGCTTGGGCGCAGAATGCAAGCGTTCGAGATCAATTCCCCTGGCCGACAATCAACAGAAGAAGGACTGGGGGAACAAAGAAACAGCGCCTCAGTCTGGTCGGTAGTCAGTGTATTTCTCTCTCCTCCCAGGCATAGTTCAATCTATCCCATACAGCACAATCATAGTCGCAGTTTTGGTCATAGTCCCAGTCATCATAGTTCCATCATCCTAGTCTCATATTCCTAGTCATCATCTAGTCCTTCTCTTTCTCAAAGTCCCCACTCTCCCCTTAGAGCGTAGTTATATATAAGTCGTGAAGGATTGGGGTACACAGAGGTGGTGTGCACATTGTCATAACAATTGTTATAACAATAAACAGACGTAAAGTCACTCCTTCAGGGGAAACTCTAGGAGATTAACTAAAGGACAAAATCTCATCTGAGGGTTCAACACTCCAGATTACTAGGAGATCTGCTCAAGGGCGGGATCCCATCCAGGGTGTATTTCATTATCCTTTTCTCAGCTAGTAATCCATTTAAACAACTATAGTAAATTTACTTCTAATAATATTCTTAGTCCTTTACTTACTTATGAACACAGGTAAGATATATATTTACCTTAAAGTTTGGCTCTTCTTGGCAACTTCTCGCTATATATCACAGACAATAGCCCTCAGGCCAGGTTACTCTTTCCTAACCCTAGCAGGTTCCTTATTCAGTTACTTATTTTTGGCTCATGACAGAGTTTGTTCCATGACCTTGTTTTTAACTTATTATAC
Source organism: Sorex fumeus (assembly GCF_029834395.1). Classification (NCBI taxonomy): domain Eukaryota; kingdom Metazoa; phylum Chordata; class Mammalia; order Eulipotyphla; family Soricidae; genus Sorex; species Sorex fumeus. The sequence continues at coordinate 12,094,542 of NW_026606115.1, forward strand.
TTCTTATGGCACTTAGCTTGTTCCCTTTCTTCTTACCTCTTGCCCTGGGTCCATCCAGTCCCTTAACTGGGACCCTGGTTTTGGAGTGTTAGGAACTGAGGGCAACTTAGGCTTAAGTCAAGTAAATATGGATGCCCAGGAGTAAATATTATTTTGGGATAAATTAAGTTCCATGTTACAAAGTATAGTATGAACTGTCTTTCCGTGTCTATACAAAAAGGACATTGCTAAGCCATGTAAATGATACAAAGAGAAAAGAAGTATAGAATTATTAGTGCTTGATAGAATTTGGTGTGCCTCAGAGGCACTGTTGTGGGAGTAACTCAATAAACCTGCGGGAGGAGCAAGATCAACCCAATGTTATCCAACAGGACACCAAAGAAAATTTTGGGAAAAGCAAGAGTTAAGGGGAGACCAAGTCTAATTTAGAAAATAGGAAGGTGGAAGAGAGAAAAAAGTCAAGACAAGAAAACACAGTAATTGGGACTGGAGCGATAGCACAGTGAGTAGGACGTTTGCCTTGCACATGGTCGAACCGGGTTCAATTCCCAGCATTTCATATGGTCCCCTGAGCACTGCCAGGAGTTATTCCTGAGTGCAGAGATAGGACTAACCCCTGAGCATCACTGGATGTGACCCCCCAAAAAAAGCAAAAAAAAAAAAAAAAGAAAAGAAAAAAAAAGAAAACACAGTAATCAAGCAGATAGTTTCTGGAGTCAAACTGCCCAAGTTAAAATCTATACGCCACCACTTATTAGTAGTATGACATCAAGCAACTTATTTTAATTCTCTATCACTTATTCTTTATCTTTAAAATCAGGTTATTATTAGTAACTCTCCTGAAATTGTTATGAGATTATGTGAATTAAAATCAATGAACAACGGTAGGACAGTACAGTACAGTAATATTTGCAAAGTGGTCATATATTTCCAATGCACTTACTATCTATATTGTATTTAGTGCTCTGTGTGATGTCTGGTAAATAAGAAATACTACATTGTATGACAGAAGACCGATCATGAACAGCTTTACGACTGTGTATCTCATTTTGATTCAATAAAAACAAAATGAAAATGAAAAAATAAATACTATGCATATGAGTTAAATATATGAGACCAGTCACAAAGGAAACTTTTCCCCCAAACTAGGGCCTGATTATTTTCATGGATGAATTAATCTCCTACTTGCTCAATAAAACTAAAATTAATGTGGAATGCAAGATTTAATTACTTTGCCAAATTGTCATTTCCCTAGGAATGGAGGTAACTGCGATTGGTTTCTTTGATTGTTTGGGGTTTTTAGGAAACCTGGCAGGGATTGATCCTGGCAAGCAGCATGCAAGACAAATGTCTTGTCTTCTGTACTATCTCTCTTACAAATACAGTTATTTTATATGGCTAATATGAGAGTTTGCCTACCATTGAGATTCCATGAGTAAGCTTGAAGCAAAATCTTTAAGCTTTGTGTTGCAAAGATGACATTTTTTTTGGAAAAAATGTAGAAGATTTATAATTATTTTTACTATCATATACATGCAATTTTCCAATTTCATGGGCTGGGGCGATAGCACAGCGGGTAAGGCATTTGCCTTGCACGCTGCTAACCTATGTTCAATTCCTCCGTCCCTCTCCGAGAGCCTGGCAAACTACCGAAAGTATTTCGCCAGGATGGCAAAGCCTGGCAAGCTACCTATGATGTATTCAATATGCCAAAAACAGTAACAAGAAGTCTCACAATTTGTTGTGAGACATTACTGGTGTCCACTCAAGCAAATTGATGAACAACGGGAGGACAGTGCTACAGTGCTACAGATTGCCCAAAATCACAGTGCAGGCCATGTTTCTATTAGCATAATTCTTAGACTGATTAAATATTCCTGACTGGTGAGTAGTCCCAGACTCTATCTATTTTGGTTGTAACAGTGGGGACAAATTTTGGGTTCCAAAATCTCAAAGCATGTAGAGAATTCTATGGGGGACATGAAAAACAGCTAACAGTTAAAAAGATGTTCAGAATTTATGCAAACATGAAAGAGTAATGATATTGAAAGTCTTGCAACTGAGAGAGCAACATGAGTGTGGTTTTTAATAAAATGTAAAATATTGTCACATGAGGAGGAATATAGTATGTCAAATATTCATCGAGAAAAAATGAATACTAGTTTACTGTGTAATCTCCGTGTGACTGGGAAACCCCACAGCTCTCTCTCTCTCGCCACTTGCATTCAGTGGTCTCAAGCCACTTCCTCACCCGGACAGCCAATGCCATGGGTGGACGAGGGAGGAAACGAGGGCCAGGCTGGTTGGTGATCAATTGCAGTTTATTCCATTCACCCCACGCAATGATTCTAGTCTCACTAAACCCCTCATTCTAGTCTCACACTGCCCTTCATTTCCATCTCCTCTTGTCTCTCCCACTCACCTCACCACACTCCCTCTTTCACCCTTGGTCTCTCTCTACTCTCTCACCAATTCACCTCATTGGGGGTAGTCACCACATCCCATCAGGTAGCACAATCAATCTTTGAAAGCCCTTCTTCTACTCAAGGGCAAAATACCACTTATGGGTGTTTCTCCTCTCCTTAGTCCAGTAACTTAATTAACATCTTAATTCTACTTCTTAATGTTAGTTATTTTGTATGGGCACAGTAAGAGATACATTAAGCTTATAGGGTGGCTCTCCTGGGAACATCTTGCAATAGATCTCAACCTACAGGGTTCAGGCCAGTTAATCTTTCCTAACCCTAGCAGGGTCCTAATTCGGTTGTTACTTTTTTGATCATGACAGAATTTGTCCATGACCAGGCTCTTAACTTATGCTTAAGTATTATAGCGCTTTGGCCTAAACCATTTTGATGACAGGGTAGCTCACAGCCTGCTCTAAAGCTATCCAGTCCCTCATCAGGACCCTGCTTTTGGGGTGCTAGGAAGTAAAGGCAACTAAGGCTTAAGTCAAGAGAACAGATGCCCAGGAGTTAATATCATCCGGAGTCAATTAACTCCTCAGGTTACAAAACCATAGCATTAACTGTCTTCCTGTGTCTATACAAAAAAGGACATTGTTCTGAGTTAACTACGCAAAGGACTTAAGAAGGGAAAAGCAATATTTACAAGTAAACAGAGTCTTATTAGGAGCAAAGGTGATTCACCTGTTGGGGAAGCAGAGCATAAATAAAGAGGTTACAAAAAAAAACCACAGAGGAATGGGAGCACTTTGATGGGAGTAACCCAATAAACCTAAGCTCCCTGTGGCAAGGCAGAAAGGACAAACCAATGCTATCTTACAGTTTATTCTGTCTGTCACTTAGGTAAGATTTAAAGAAGAACTTTCTGATATAAAAAGATAATGGACACCATTATGAATTATTGGATAGGGCAGAGAAAGGCTGAAGGAAATCATTGAAGCGTAGTTTTTAACTTGGGGCAGGGTTTGCAGGAATAACTATAATTTAATTCTTACTGTAGTGGGAGAAATAAAATAAATGTTCCCTCAAGATCTCTTTCTATGAGTATAATTGGAAACTTTAGTGGAAATTGCTTGAAGCTACCTTAGACATAAGGATGCAGAGCTATAGACTATGAGCTCTTTATTGACATAGATTACATAGAAGTGCTGTCTAGAGCAGTAGACAAAATCATCTTAGCTTATACGCAGCTTATCTTTTTTTACATCAAACTCCGTCTCATTTAAGATAGGTCCAAGTAAGATTAGATTATAGCAAAGAAATAGGATTCTTTTAAGTAGATAAATATAAAGCTTGTCTGAAAAAATTCAATGATAATTGTATTATCTCTGGAACACTGTCAAGGAATTATCTGTATTGTATTAGTTGGTGGAAGGATTCCAAAAATGACTTAAAATGCAAATCCAGTTGTGCTGGTCAATCGGTGATTTGTTACAAATGAATTAAAAGGCTGGAAGATTTCATGTTCATAACCCTCTTTTACCAACAGTGACAAGAGCTAAATATAATTAACAAGCGACAGCTTGAACAGGCTGAAAAAAATTCCTCGTGATGATAATCTCATCTCCTGACCCTTCTCCCTCTTTCCTGCACCCAGTTCAATCTGTTTGCAAAATGTCAGCTGAAAGAACTGTGTTTAGCATCTTGTACACTCTGCAATCACTGCTGAGAATTGTCAATAATCATTTTTTCATGATGTATTAGCACTGTATAATAGTATGCTAAATCTGGGCTAAGAGGGGATAAAAACATTGGTATCAATTTTCCTACCCACCCTAAACCTCCTGTCACAGGCCTTTCTCTCATTAACAACTAGAAGGAAAGTCCAAAATAATTGACAACAGTACTACAGGTCCAGGAAAACTTCTTCACATGGCATCAATCCCATTTATTATTTCTTTTACTGGATCCTAATAAATGCAGCAAAATCATTGCTATTAAAGTTCAGGTAAAAATTATACTCTCCCAGCTGTAGCTATTGAAGCTGAACATATTCCTTTGTCTAGAAGCTTTCACTATCAGTCGACAGTCTAGACTTTAGAATGTATTTACTGCCCCCACTTGTAAAGAGGCAATGTAATGGGTTGGATAGAAGGAGAGATGTAATTTTCTCATAAGATAGTAAAGATCTTACTTTTTGTATAAAAAATGACTCAGATATCACTCTTGAGTTAATGTTTGTTTTTTATACAATTGACTGAAAATACTATGGCATTTTATTTCCTCATTACCCACCATTTGACTGTTATGTGGATTATCGCATTTTATACTTTCCATAGTTGTAAGTGATCTGCTCAGATGCTGGAACACTTACTACCAGATGATTGAATTAAAATACAAAGAGATCAAATATATCAATTAACTAAGATGACACTGGAATCCAAGGGGTCCTGGAATCCATCTACCTACATTCTAAAAAGGGTGTCTGTCACAATGGCAGGCTGGGGGCAGGGATCAGAGAGGGAACCTGGGAACATTGTTGGAGGGAAGTTTACACTGGTGGTAGATTCAGTGATGGAATATTTTATGTCTAGAACCCAACTATGAATAGCTTTGTAAATCACAGTGCTCTAATAAAATAAAAGTTGGAAAAATACTGCATTATTATGCGTATTGGGAATTTGGAATGCAAAAGTGTTTCAAGAGATGCTGATGACAAGTCACTTAAAATGTGAAAAAGGGTCCTTGTTAGTCTTATGAAGTCTGCACTGTTTGGTCAGTACCACATATATTAATATGCCTACATAAAAATTGAACATTTTAAGAGTCTTCTAAAAATACTCTGGATACTGCTCATTGCCATTATTTCAGACCCTAGCAGAAGAAGGGCAAGAGGATAGAAGGTCTCTGAACAGTTAGTGCACACAGTATCCAGTTTTCCTGGGATCATAAGAAATGAGAACTCTGCATCTATTTTCCTCTCATATTGTTCTGGAGAATTCATGTTGAGAGAAAACGCTATTAAGTTCACGCAGGTAATTAAGAGACTAACATATCATATTTATTATTAAATATATGAAGCCAAAGTTTTGAAATAATATTACTTTACTTTTATCCAGTCCTATCTCAATCTCTAGCTTCATATGGGGTCCCCCAAGCACTGCTGGGAATGATCCGTGAACAGAGAATCAACAATAAGCCCTGAAAACTGCTGGGTGTGGCCCAAAAATAACAACTAAAATGGTTTTGGAAAAAGAAACCAGATGTCCTCAATTTATTACTAGGTGTTAATGAACTGTCATTGGTGAGACTGAGTGAATAATTTATCCTACAAAATTTGGAGGCCCTTCTTATCTCCTTTGAACTAAAATAAACTCAGTTGAATAGACAATTTTATCTCAAGGCCCTCTGGGTCATTTGTACCTCGCTTTTTTTTACAAGTACATTAAAAATTTTGAGTTATACATCATTGTATGAAAGCTCTTCATGGAAAGGCAAAATAACTAGGGGAAAGGGAGGATAAAGGACCTAGACTATTAAAATAGTTTTTATATAAATTTCTGAAACCAGAACTCAGATAAAATAGGTAATGTGCTAAGGTAGGAAAAATATTCCTCCAGTGTGCAATGCTAATCCCTAAAAAGCATCCCTTTTGATATCTATTTTTATTGAATAATTTAAGAATATAGGAACTGTTGAAATACAAATATATTATGGTTAGGTTTTAAATTTGAAAATCTTATTAGTAAATATATCAGGGATAAAAGAACAAATATCCTATGATTCCACTAATGTCAGTTATCTAGAGAAATAAACTCATATACATGTAAAGCAGAAGAGTGTTTACTATAGGTTGAGCATGAGAAGTAATCACAGGTGATAAGGTAAAATTTGTCAAAGGAACGATGGTGAAGGTTACATAATAATATGAATAACTTTAGTACCACTCACATGCGTACTTAAAATGGTAAAAATATTGATTATAAGGCTTTGCTATTTAGTCAGCCTAAATGTCTCTCAACAAACGAAAAGATAAAGAATATTGGGCATATCCTCAAAGGTAAGGTAAAGGCCCAAAGGTAAAGGCCCTCCCGTTGATCGTCGATTTGCTCGAGCGGGCCCAGTAACATCTCCATTGGAGACTTTGTTGTTACTGTGTCTGGCATATCGAATACTCTCGGTAGCTTGCCGGGCTCTCCGAGAGGGGTAGAGGAATCGAACTCGGGTCGGCCATGTTGGCCGCTTGTAAGGCGAACACCCTACCGCTGTGCTATCGCTCCAGCCCCTGGGCATATCCATTCAGTGTAATTCTACTTTGCCATTAAAAACATGAAATAGTGTCATTTGGTGGGGGGGAGGGACACAAAATGGATGGAATGTGAGCAGACAATACTAAGTAAAATAAGTAACAAGTCAAAGATAATTATTTGATGGTTATACGTCTACTCGTGTCCACTCAAGCAAATCGATGAACAATAGGACAGTGACAGTGACAGAATCCACACTGGCAAAAAGCAACAAAACTAACTCCATGTCTAGACTTAGTGACCATGACCACTATAGTGGTTATTACAGGGCAGGAAGACAGAGAATGGAGGAAGGTGAAGAAGGGCCTTTTTGAAGATGGGTTGCTACTTTAATTTTGATTGGGTCTGTTATTAAAATTACATATATATGAAGATGTGAAGTTCAACTCCTGCATATCCATAATATTGTAAACCAATGTTAATGGAATAAAATTAAAAATAAAATATAAAACAACATAAAATATTATTAACTGAGTTTGATCATTAATATAGAAAAATCTACATATTTTATTTAATTTTATTTCTAATTTAAGAATTCCATGAAAATTAAAACTTCTAAATATAAAACAAGTACATAAAGGTTTTGGTTATACATCATTGTATGAGAGCTCTACATAGAAAGGCAATATAAATATGGAAACAGGAAGATAAAGATATTGAGGTAATTGTGGGAGAATGGTTAAAGTGTTAAATTTTATGTTATGTATATTTTACCACTGTTGAAGCCTGAATTAAACTTGGAGCTTAACTCAAAGTAAAAAAAATACTTGGTGGTGAAAACAAAATATGTCTGTATGGCAAAGAAAACTGGACCCAACTCTCTGTGGTCTGGCCCGCACTGAAACAGACTTGGCTTCTTCCTTGATCTGAATTGGATGCTGTAATCAAAAATTCAGTTTCCCACAAAATGGTAAGCCTATTGGTTGCTTAAAATATGAAAGAAATTGCTCTGAGCCTCCCTAATTTATTAATTAATTTAATCTTGTGATGTTAATAATGTCTTCATTCTTATTTTCTCAGGCATGAAATGAAGCACTTCAGGAGCATTACGTGGCTTCAAAAAACTTTGGCATGTAGTAAGCTTCAAGTCCAATGCAATCCCCCAGAGATATTTTTTTTCTCTCTAGACACCACTGTAAAATCAGTTTCTCCCTTTGCTGTGATATTTTGTCTTCTATTGTATTGTCTGTTTCTTCAAACTTGGAATAAAGACATAGTAGTGGGTTTATCAATGATTTTCATAGGTTTAAATATATTGGAGAAAACAAATATTATAACACAAAGTATATTAATATAGATCTTCCAGGTTCAATTTGTGCCTAAAGTCAACATTGGGAAGTGTTAGTGGATTACAGCCCACATAAAAGACAAATTTATTCATTCATCATAGTTCTTAAATGTGACATCTCCTTATTTTTTAAGGATATGTGAGGGATATTAGAGTGTAACTAGAAAATTATGAACACCAATTATCTCTCTAAGTATTTTTTCTCAGGCCTATGTTGCCAACATTTTTTCACTTCTTTACCAAGAAAACTTACCCAGAACTTCAGCTGGGTCCCTTTCCAGAGCAAGCGTATAAAAATATGGAGATAGTACTCAAAACTCCAATCTCAGCACCTGGAAATAGAAAACCAAAGCAGCAAGATATCAGGGAAGCATTTTCTGAGAATGTCAAAAAATACAGGGATTATTAGTTCAAAGAAGAGAACTTTAGTGCTCTTAGACTTTGTTCATAACATCAATAAAAAATAACTGCACTTAGTTACAAGAATGGATGTAAATAGTATGTATCAACCCTTTAATTTTCAAGATAATTTTGTAAAGAAAGTGCTGTTGTTACCCGTTGTTTACAAATGAGATCATTTTAAACTATGAGATCTATCTGCTCAGTGAGTATGCAATAAAGCTCTTCACACTGATAACCCTTTCGCTGCTATCATGAAAGCTTACCACATTGTCTCATTACATACTTCCCTTTCACTATCATAAGACCCTGTTCATTTCTTCCACAGCAATTTATACAGCTTAATTATTGTTTTTTTGACGTTTGTGTGGGGGTCTCCTATGTGGTATTCAAAAGACCCCAGGTATCTTCCAGTAGTTTTTGACTAACCTGGCAACAGCATATTGCCTGTACATTATATTTATGGATGGGAGGAGAAAGAGAATGCAGAAACTAAACCCCAGGTAAATAAAATTCCTGAGTGTGTGCCCTTTACCAATAAATTATATTGCTAATTGTTGTAGACTTACACAAATTTTATCCTACTTTCTAGTTCAGTCATATTCAAAGCTGACAACAAATCCAGATACTTGTGCTGTGTTATAGCAGCCAATTCAACAGCAGAAATATCTCCCGAGAAAGTCTATTAAATTCTCTCTTACTATGTTTTGCACCCCTACAGTCCAATTCTAGCCAGCACTGTTCCAACTGGATCACATTCTAACAAAGCATCCTACCATGCAGAATTGGCCCACGTGTGGTTGACACAAGTGGTGATCAAGCAAGTAGATACACAATTTTCTTGAGAAGCAAATATGCTAGTGTACTTTTTCTGAATTCCAATAGCTATGGAACAAATAAATATATTTCACCTTCTGTCCCTCTGCTTTAATTAGTCCTTTACTAACCTCCGTGGTGACTTTGATATGAAAAACCATTAACACTAAATGAATGATTTTCTGATTAAATCTCTTCTCACCACTTCTAAACCTTCAGTTGTTTATTTATGACTGTGAACTTCATTTTACTAAGTTCTATTTCTAGGCCACTAATATCATCTCATGCAGAGACAAATATATTCAGCGTTCCATGTGGTGCTGTTTTCTGAAAGGGATGAAATCTCATCTCCAATGCCTTACTATTATTTCTTTACAGAGAGTTTTATGATGATTAAACAAACTTTTAAACTAAATTTTTATTAAACTAAATTAAACTAAACTTTTTTGAAGGACATCCATTCTTGGTAGTGTACACTTTTGCCTTTATGCCCTTGACATTCCCATTACTGTATTCTAATGGTAAATATTAAAGATTTATGCATGATACAGTAGAGATAAACCCTAAAGTAAAACTAGATCCCCGCTCTCCCCCAAAAGGGCTGTTTTCTAGGATTTGTAGAATAGAACCCAAATAAAATTGAAAAAATTTTACTCAAGTTTTTCAGAAACTATAAAACAATGCTGGCAAGAGTCTTTCCTCTTTGAATGTGATGTACTGAAACTCATTTGATATTTTCAAGTTGGGAATTTAATGAATTGAAATTAATTGACTATCACTAGTTAGTGCCACTCTCTATGAGGAGTTCCAACTGGCATAGGAGAGCTCCACTTGAATCTAGGATATAAATAAGAGGCTGGAGAAATAACACAGCAGGTAGGCCACTTGCCTTGAATGTGGTCAACCTAAGTTTGATCCCCAGCACTGCATCCCTGAGCCCTGCAAGGTGTCATTTCTGAGCACAGAATCAGGAATAAGCCCTGCCGTAAATGTATCCCCCCCAAAAGCCAGATAATAAATAAGACTTATGATGTAAAAGAATGTTATCAAAATTAATTTTAGATAATACATAACAAAATGTTGAAATAAGAACAAATAAGGAAGAGTAACGAAGAATGTGGCATCATCGAAGGTTGACAGATTACATCATATTCTGTAGATAATAGAAAATGTAGTCACATTAAACAAGTTACTAATATCACCAACCAATGTGTCATATGTTCATTTATTTAACTATTCAATACTTACAAATACCATTTGATCTAAATATTATTTCTATTCTCATCTTATGCACAGGTCAGATAAATAAATAACTTGGCCCAAAAATATAAAACTCATAAATGATAGAGCAGAAATTATATATAAAAATAAGTTTATTTTCAAATATCATACACTTAAGTACTAGCCTATCATACCTCTTAAAGAAGATAGCTACTAAGGGTTTAAGAGAGTTTGGTGAAGGAAACAGAGAAAATTAAATGATCAGAGTTGAGCTTTACAGTGAAGCAAACTTTAAAAATTTTAATCTGTTAAAATAATTTTTTTTCAATTTTTATTAGTGAAAGACCATGAGGTACAGTTTTAGACTTACAAATTTTTGTGGTTGTATTTCAAATTACAATGTTCAAATACCCATCCCTCCACCAGTGCCCATTTTCCACCACCACAGGTCCCAATATTCCTCCCACCCCCCATCCCCCGCTGCCTCTGTGGCAGGGCATTCCCTTTTGTTCTCTCTCTCCTTTTGGGTGTTGTGGTTTGCAAAAGAGGCATTGAGTGGCAATCATGTTTGGTCTATAGTCCATTTTCAGCATGCTTCTCCCATCCTGGGAGGATCCTCCCAACACCCTTTATTTGATGCTCCCTTCTCTATCTGAGCTCCCTTTTCCCCTAGCATGTGTGGCTGGTCTCCAAGCCATGGAGCAAACCTCCTGGTACTAATCTCGGCCACTCTTGGGTGTTATTCTCCATTTTGTTTACTTTATGTTCCCAAGATGAATGCAATCTTTCTATGTCTATTCCTCTCTTTCTGACTCATTTGTCTTAACATGATACTTTCCATGTAGTACCACTTGTATGTAAATTTCATGACTTCATCTTTTCTAACAGCTAGTGTTCCATTGTGTAGATATACCAAGTAAATTTTTTAAAATGGATATTATACCAATAAAAAATTCTAAACTAAATTTAAAGAAAAACTTAAAATTGTCCCAGAGTCTAAAAAAACACATTTGTGGGGGAAAAATGCAAAGATGAACATATCATAAATAGGTATATATATGCATATATATATATAAAGAGAGAGAGAGAAGTAGCTATGTAGGTGGGAAAATAGGAAATAAATTCTAACAAGTGTGGGTTTGGCAAGGCGATATGATGAAAATATGATGAAAATGTTTGGAATTGTATAATCATGATACTTGAACAATTCTGTGACGATACAAAAAATTACACAACTGTGTACTTTAGAATAGTATATTTTTTACACCAACCCAATGTAACCTTCCTTCCATTAATATCCCTAGTTTCCCACTTGCCTCCAAGCTTGCCCCTTAGAAGGCACAAAATAGTTTACTTAGTAATACTTGTTGCAATACACACTGTCACGGTCACGGTCCTCCCGTTGTTCATCGATTTGCTCGAGCGGGTCCAGTAACGTCACCATCATGAGGAGACTTGTTGTTACTGTGTTTGGCATATCGAATACGTCACAGGTAGCTTGCCAGGCTCTTTTCTATTTTGATCTGTCTCTAATCATACTGATGTTTATCACCTTTAGGGAACTCATACATGTTTTAATAACACATTTAAGAATGAAATTTCTTATTTAGTCCCATTCTGTATTGGGGAAAGAAAAAAATGATGCTGTCTTTAGATAACACTTATTGAGTGCATCCATAGTCATTGCACTGTGTAAAATATAGTTATTATACTCAACATATAATATTTTTATTGTTGAAGTAAAGTATTTTTATTTAGACATATATAAGGAAGGAGGAAGATTTGTGTGTTCAGGAGAGAACATGGGCTTCTCCATAAAGAAGAAGCCAAGATATAATTTCTTATGCTCAGTGATGCTTATTACATTTAAGCCTGCTTTTAAGATGCCTAACTTTCCAAGTTATTTCCTTTATTAATTGTTCCTTTTGGATTTGGGAGGTTATTTTAAATTCAACATCTATGTTTTCTATAAAAGATGCATGAGCATACAAATAAAATGAAGAGGCAATACACACTAAAACATAAAAAATTACTTGTGTATTGATAATTACATTTGTGGTGGGGGCTTTTGTAATGGAAGAGGTGGCAACCCATTAGGGATTTCTAAGTTTGCACACATGTTCTGGTTCGTTTATGTTCTGGATTATATTGCTTAGTGTGCACACGAGTGTTGGTTCTGTGGTTGCCCACATACATTGGCTCTATGAGTGTGTGCATATGTGCTGGCTTTCTGAGGTTGCACACAATTGCTGGTGTTTTGAGGTTACACACATGTTCTGGTTCTCTGAGGTTGCATGCATGTGCTGGATCTCTGAATCACACACACTAGCTTTGGGGTCAGCATCCTTGACTGCATTGCTCATTATTTGGGTTGCATCACTGGCATTTCTCACCCAACCTTCATGTCTGCCCCATTATCAGTCACAAAATAATTTATTTTTTGTTTCTTCTTATAACAAAATGGCATATAAAATTGTCAAAAAGTAGTTCAGTTAAAGAAAATTTGTGAAGATGGTTGTACCTTGCAGGCACAAAATCATCTACATTAAATTGCTTGTTATGACAAAATGGCAAATGAAATTATAAAAAAATAGGTCAGTAAAAGAAATTTTGTGAAAATTGTTATTTCATACAATGTTGTTACTAAAGTCATTATCCAAGGATTTGCTGACCTAGATAGTGCTGATTGAGCCTTCTCTATCTCTATTTTAGCTCATTGAGTTTCATAGGCTTCTACACAAATTTCTTATCAAGTTTGCTCTGTTTGTGCTTGGCCATCAATACTGTGGAATTTGGAGATATCATATAGCCATATATGTGACAATATGCTGCAGGAACTGAGGAACTGGGCAATTCATCAGTTTGACATCTCTTCAAGATTGGTTGTGGAAGTAGCCAGGTTTATATGTCTGGGACGTCGGGTGTTGGCAGCAGCTACTGAGCCTTTCAGCTGGGTGGAGAACCCACCTGCCCCGTTTCTAGAAGGTTCCAAAGTTGTCAATCCAGAGACCAGTCTACCTGGGATGATTCAATTTCTTGACATATCGTTGAGATTATTTACAATAGTAAATTCTGTTATACGAAAGATATTCAATGAAGCTATTACATTTTTATGTCACAAGTTGCTAATGAAACCAGAAGATTAAGAACATATTTGAAGAAACTTGTTCCATTAATAGAGATATAAAAGAAATGGATGTTCAGTCTACTTTGTTTCTGACATTATGTGTCTAATCCCAAACTTTTCATGTTGGTGGAAGTGAAAGCAGAAAGGAAAACAATTACATTGAGTGTTTTTAAGGTAACTTTTTAAAGAGATTGATTCTATTTGCAACAAATCTCTTTTTAGCAAGCTAATTGAAGCACTATTATGAATGATATTGTCATCACTTACTACCTAAAATACAATCTGAATCAATATAATGAAAAGGTACAGGGTATTGATAGACCACATTACTGCAATTCAAATGTCTGTCACTGTCACTGTCCTCCCATTGTTCATTGATTTGCTCAAGCGGGCCCAGTAACATCTCCATTGTGAGACTTGTTGCTGTGTTTGGCATATAGAACATGCCACTGGTAACTTGCCAGGCTCTGCTGTGCGGACAAGACACTCTCAGTAGCTTGCCAGGCTCTCTGAGAGGGGTGGAGGAATCAAACCTGGGTCGACCAGGTGGATCACATGCAAGGCAAATGCCATACCTGCTGTGCAATGCTATATCATTTTTAAATTGGCATAAGGTATTTAAAATTGTTTAATGAAAAAAAAACTTTAAAATCAGGAAAACATTAAACATTTATAAGTCATAAGACATCAAGAGGTATAATATTTCATCATACAGATTCTAGAAAAAGAGGAAAGGGGAGTGTTTCTGGTGGAAGAAAGAATAGCTAAGAATTTCCTCAATCTGAAGAGCAGGAGATATGATAGGGGAATTCCAAGGAGTTACAAAGTAAGCTCAAACATAAGGACACCAAGCATACTAATTCAATTGGCAGGAACCAGACACATAGATTTCTAAAAGCAGCAAGAGAGAAGCCAAGACTAGCATATATAAGACCCCTCCATAAGACTCATCACATTTTTTAAATAAAACTCACATTCCAGAAAAGAATGGTATAAAGTCTAAAGAACTTCCAGACAAGAATTCTCTATATTGCCATATTAGCACACAGATTTGAGTTATAACATTTTCATACAATTAGCAGCTAAAGGCATTAATTGCTTCTAAACCAATTCTGAAAGAAATTCTAAATAGTCTTATATAAAAGGGAAGGAAATCAACATAGAGCAGACAGATATGTGATTTTTTAAATAAAAGGAAACAATAAAGTGTTTTTTAAATTAAAAAACAAAAAATAAAAACAATAAAACAATAAAACATTCTTCCATAATGAAGTCACCACTTTCTTTAAAAATAAAAAATGTTCTTATAACTTCAGATGCAAACTGCATTGTAAAGGTAAAAAATATCTATAACAATGAAAAGGAAGAGCCTGAAGGTACAGCAGGTAGGAAGCTTTCCTTGCACATGGCCAACCTGGGCATCCCATATGATCTCCTGAGTACAGCCAGAAGTGATTCCTGTGTCCAGAGCCAGAAGTGACCACCTCCCCGTCCCCCAAAAAAGAAAAGGAGGATATAGAAATTGATTCAACTAAAAGGGAAATATCAATGTGCAAAAGATAAAACTAGGAAAAAGAAACAAATACTAAGTTGAAAAACAAAATTCTTGTGTATCTATAAGTTCAATTAAAGGAATGAAAGAACTGTCAATTTCTTAAAGTAAGAAGTAACAGACAAGAGAAGAAACATTAAGAGCAAAAACAAAAGTAATAGAAGATTTTAACACCCCAGTCTTACTATTAAGTAATCCCATCAACGGACAAGACCCAGAGATTATAAAACCCAGTTTCTGGAAGAGAAGAGCTCAGAGTCTCCTGCCTCCCTGCCTGGCTGTCCGAACCAGGGCACCTTGGAGGAGGGTGGGTTGAGTTTCCCTTCCCACCCCGAACAGATCCCCGGCAGCTGAAGACCTCCAGTTCCAGCCACAGCCATACTTAAGACCACTCTCCACATGTTTGGATGAGCCTCATGCATGAAGGAACCGGCAGAGGAACCCACGTGTGCGGGACCCGGGGAATACATCTCCTAGCCTGCTCGGATTGGGACAGGGGCCTCCTCCACCCAGATCCCCCATCTTCCAGTATGTAGTCATTATACCCACCAACTGCCCCCCTGGCGCCATGTGATCCCATCAAGGGCCAAGACCCAGAGACTATAAAACCCAGTTCTCAGAAGCACGCAGCCACATTCGGGACATCTTTTTATCTAGTTCTTACTCTGGAAAACCTGGCAGGCTATCAAAAGTATCCTGCCCACACAGCAGAGTCTGGAAAACTCCCTGTGGTGTATTCAATATGCCAAAAACCAGTAACAATGATGGGTCTCATTCTTCTGACCCTGAAAGAGCCTTGAATGTGGCGCTTTCTAAATTCTCAGGGCTAGGATGAAGGAGACGTTACTGGTGCCTGCTGGAGGAAATCAATGAACAACAGGATGACAGTGATACAGTCATACAGTCTTACTATTGGATAGATCAACAGAACATAGAATCAATAATAAAATAGCATAATAAACAGTTTGTTGGAGAAGTTGGATTTAATAGACGTTTCTTACTGTCGGAGAAATAGTGCAGGGGATAAGGCACTATCTTATATATGACAAACACTTGATCCCTGGCACCACATATGTTCCCACAAGGATAATCAGGAGTGATCTCTGAGCATAAATCTGAAAGTAAACTCTGATGCCTGGTTGTGGCCCAAACACATTGCACAAAAATAGACATTCCATGGATCTTCAGTCGCTAAAATTAAAATTGAAAATATAGGTTTCTCCAGTGCATTTGAAACATTATCCAAAGGAGACCATATGCAGGACACAAAAGAACTATCAATAGAGTCATGAAAATCAAAATTATATCAAACATGTAAACTCCTGACCTACCAAATCTAAATGCACATTGTACTACAGAGCATATAGAACATTGTCCAGGATAGAGCACATGGTAGGACACAAAACACTTATTCAATTCAATACAGACAGAAATTATATGTCAGAGTGCAATGAAAGTAGAAATTAAACATAAAAATAAAGCCAAGATAGAGTAAAATATCTGAAGACTAAACAGTATGTTATTGAACAAGTACTGAATCAAAGTAGAAATCAAAGAATAAATGATATGGTTCTTTGGAAGACAAAAGAATCAAGATACAAGCTGTCAGAATACTTGAGACACATCAAAAACAGTATAAAAAGGGTAGTTAATTGCGATATAGCTTATATCAAGAAGTAAGAAAAAGCTCATGCATATGACATATTCACATCTTAAGGGATTATAAAAAGAAAAATGAAACATAAAATTAGTGAAAATAAGAATACTAATAATCAGAGGAGAAATAAATGATATAAAAATAAAAACATATAATGTAAATTAAACCAATAGCAGGTTTTTTAAAGAATAACATTGGCAAACCCTAAGTTGAACTCTTGTATAAGAAATTTAAAACATTATTAAATTAGACAATAAATGAAAGGAGAGAGTTACAACAAATTCCACAAAATTATAAAAGATTTTAAATTATTATAAATAAATATCTGTCACTAAATCAGAGGATGTAGAATAATGGAAGAATTTTTAAATTATAAAACTCTCTAGACTATTATGAAGGGAAGAAAAACATAAATAGATTGGTAACCAGCAAGGAAATTGAAAGAGTAATAGAAAATTTTCTCCACATAAGATGGCAAGGTTCAGATGAGTTTATTATGGAGTACTATCAAATTTCAAAGAGGTCCAATTACTTCTCTTTCTAAAGTTACAAAAATTTAAAGAAACATGAAAGTTTCCGAATAGTTTCTATGAGAAAACATCACCCGATCACCAAAGGTAAATTGAGATATTATTAAACAGGAAAATTATAGATCACTGTACCTGTTAAGCTTAGATGCAAACATCTCCACAAAAAAGTTCAGCAAGCACAAAATTTGTAAGTCTACAACTGTACCTCATGGCGTCTCACTAATAAAAATTTTTTAAAAAAGTTCAGCAAACCAAATTCAACAATTTATTAAAATAATTATAACACGAAGAGGAATTTATTCCAATGATTCAAATATAGATCAATACATGTAAATCAATTAATGTACTTCACGAGATCAACCAAAGTTGGCACATATAACTTAGCAATAGAAGTAGATTTTTTTGACAACTTCAACGCTCCTTAGGTCAAAAACAGAGGCTGAAGAAATTTTCTTCAATTCAGTATAAACTACATACAACAGCTAATTTTCCATTCAAAGACTCAAAACAGAATGCCTTTCCTCTAAAATCAGGCATAATGAAAGAATATTCATTCTTATAATAACATTTAACACAGTATGTAAGTATGTAAGTACAAACTAAAGCAATTTGACAAGGAAAAAAAGTAAAAGGATCTGTATAGGAAAAAGAAATTAAACTATCAGTATTTACAGAAGAAATGATCATACACATAGAAAACCCCAAAGTCAACACCAAAACAATAAAGTGGAAAGCTACAAAATAAGAATAATAACTTGTTGTGTTTATATAAGTAAACAATAATTTATAAGTGGAATAATTTTTTTTAAATCTTCTGGGCTGGAGCGATAGCACAGAGGGTAGAATGTTTGCCTTGCATGCAGCCAACACCGCAGACCCGAGTTCGATTTCTCCACCCCTCTCGGAGAGCCTGGCAAGCTACTGAGAGTATCTACCCCACTCTGTATCTAGCCCACACGGCAAAGCCTGCAAGCTACCCGTGACGTATTCAATATGCCAAACACAGTAATCACAAGTCTCACAATGGAGACGTTACTGGGCCCACTGGAGCAAATCGATGAACAAAGGGAGGGCAGTGACAGTGACAGTGACTGTATTTAAAATTCTGTCAAAAATTCAAGCACTTACAGGAGGAAGGATCAAGATGGTGGACAAAGGAGCCTAGTGAACTACACATGGACACAAATATCAGAACAGTAATATCGTAAGTTCTGTAATAGATCCATCGGGGAAGAGAGAGTGCAAAACTCTGCAAATCACTGCACAGATGAGTTTCCATCCAGAGATTGTGGAGGTTCTGAGTTTTTACTCTTCAACCAACCATTCTTCTCTTTGTTTGCTCCTAGAATTCCTATAATTTGGGTAATTGTTGCCAAAATTTCATATTATGTTTAAATTTGTCACTGTTTCACCAAGTGGAACACTGTTAATAAAGTCACCAGACGGAGGGGTTTTTTGTGTTATATCATTGAATTCACAAATCTATTCTTTAACTGCTTTAATTCTGTTGCTGAGGCATCCCATTGAGTCTCTGGATGGAAACCTGTGTACATATTTAAGACGCCCAAAGAGAACCAAAGAAAACAGAACTAAACATAACTTCAACACACACAGTAATCAAAATGGCTAAGCCCAAGGAGATACAGCCTCTCTTTGAGCAGAAGAGAGAAGGAAATCCTCAAATACAAGAGAGATAATGCAGCACTGTCCACTGTCCTCCCATTGTCCATCAATTTGCTCAAGAGGGCACCAGTAACATCTCCATCGTGAGCCGACTTGTTACTGTTTTTGGCTAATCAAATATGCCACGGGGAGCTAGACAGGCTCTGTCACGAGGGCAGGATACTCTCAGTAGCTTGCTGGGCTCTCCAAGAGGGGGGAAGGAGTCGAACCCAGGTCGGCCATGTGCAAGGCAAACACCATACCAGCTGTGCTATCGCTCCATAATATATAGCTATAACAAAATTTTTATATAAAACTGATGTAGGCAGGCAGGTAGATAGGGAAGGCCCCCTCCCAAGGCAATGGAGAAAGCTGACCTTGCAGAAAAATAGGAACTAAAAATAGGAACTAAATAACCACTCACCAATCTAAAGCAACAGATCCAGAGAAGCTCTTGCAGAAACAAAAGGCCAGAAAAGGAATTTCAAAGAAGACCATCATCAACCCAACCCTACCCCTGCTCCCCCATGTTAACCTCATTAGCAAGGAACTATTACTTAGGTAGAAGCCCCAAGCAGGAGCAGGTTGGAAAAACCCTATGAAAGCCACCTTGAGCAAAGGAAGAGCATGCATGCGCTGCTTGTGTCCAAGTAGACAAGCACATGTAGTGCCTAAGAACTTGTGGTGCCCACATCTCCCCTCCTGAGATGTGGACTTTTATGCTTCCATATCTAATAATGGGGTGTGAGTTGGGGCTCTCTCCACCCTTGGAGAAGCCCAGGTTCTCTATTGAGCACATTACTCTCCACTCTCTCCCTCCTTCCCTTCAAAAGCTCCAAATAAAAACTGTGTAAATTCACTGCTCATTTACTCCTGAAATTCTCTTCTTCAATGTGAGACAAGAAACCAGTAACCCTGGATCCGGAAGAATCCAGAATGTCAGAGGTGAATAGGGAGAAAGTGATCATCTTTCTCCTTCCCACTCATAAACCACAAGTGGGGCCCACTGACATCATAATTAATGAATGAAAAACAATTACCCTTTCTGTTGTGACTTTTGCTGCAGATTTTTAAAGGAGTGATTGAGTTAGTTTATTAAATTATCATTTTATTATTTTAATTATATTTTAAACATAATACATTATATTGTATAATGTAATAGGATTATACTATTATCATTATAATGTGTAACAATTAAATGTATAAATAACAGCCATTAGCTTTTTATTTTTTTAAATTGATCCCATTACCATAAAGATATTGACATGGAAATAGATGGTTCATCTGATGAATCTATAATTGCAAGCTGGAAAAAATTAAGATAATTCATATTCTTATCCATTCCAGGCAAGAATTTTGTTATTACATCTGATTGCAAGGAAGGTGAATAATATTAATATAACATGGATGAATATAGTTTTAAGGGTTTTTTTTCACTTTTTGGGTCACATCCAGCAATGCACAGGGGTCACAAATATTTGGACAAAGAGAAGATTTTGATTAAAAAAATTGATAAAGAATGACACTTTTTCATTGTACAAATTATTCTTTCAAATTATGTAGAAATTAGTCCTCTAACAAAGGACCACAAAGATGAAATATGCCCCTAGGTAAGATAGTTTAGCTATTAGAATGCAAAGTGTTTGCAGAAATGCACCCAGAAAATAATAATATAGAAAGAAATAATAGAATAGAGAATAAGCATCTGTGAACTGCAACAATGCCTTAGGTAAGCATAGAATACCTAGAGGTATTCTGTTTAGGCTTTTTCAGACCTCAGCAAAGCTAGAACAGAAAATTGTCACAGCTTTATATTTCAAGTGTGCCTATGGTTATGTAAAATACCCCAGTCTTTGATCTCTATGTACTTATTGAATGTTGATGTGCTTGCTAAGTATCCTTAATGTCTCTGTCAGTATTGGCACACTTGTTAGGAGCCTGAGGGCTGGGAAGAGTGCTGGGGAAGCAATAGTGTTTTGAACAAATGGCAGGTTGTGAGATTACTAAGGGCTGCCCAGGTTACCTAAAGTTTGGAAAGTCCTTGTGTTTTGTCTATCTCCTTATGTGTTCATCTGTCTCATACTCAGCTGACAACCCCCACTGCATAAGGTTTAAAGGTGCCAATACAATTGGCTTTAGACAAACTATATATTACAAATGGTCATTGAAGTCAACAAATATGAACAATGAAAAAATAATTCTGCACTGAACAGCAGAAGACACCAACAGTTTGGAAAGGCTGTTATAATGGGAGTAAAGAACACCTTTCTTGGCATATTGCTTATTATGGATGTAATGCAAGTGCCAGAAATAAGATCATATTCATAAAAAGGATATCTATATGAGTGCATGTGTAAAAATGGCATGAGATAAAATTATTTTGTCCTATCTTAAGTATTTGCATTTTGCTGACTACCTCAGCTATAACTAACGATTGGCGAAAGAAAATTCAAAGCATTTATAACAAATTAGTGATACAGTTTAGTAGTTCCTTCTGGGAAATTAGATTTGTTTAAATAATCTTACACAGCAGTTAGTCTCGTGATAAGCTTAATAATTTTAATCAAATATTTATTTCTTGATTCTAATCTACCAATGTTATTTTATTTCTCCAGTTCTATATAAAGTATCAAAGGAAAAAATAAAATCAGATGGGGTAGTTGGAGGAGAAAGTAAATGAAAATTCTAACCAGCTAGCCCATCAATCCTTACTCAAATAGTAAAAAGATGTGATTTCCACATAGCTTGTCTCTTAGCACTCTTAAAATCTTACAGATATCTTAAAAATCTATTGAATTTTAATCTCATTACATATTATCCAAAACTCACTAAACTTCTTTCCTTCTATCTTTTCTGCATCAAGGCCTTAGGATATGTTTATTTGTTGTTCTCTCTTCTTGTAAAACTATCAACTTCTGAAACTCAATTACCTTCACCTTTATTGTTCAATAGTCCTCCAGACTTCAACATAAAGACCAATACCTTTCCTTTAAATAAGATTTTACATAGTTATGAAACCAACAAGATTCCACATTTCTCTATAGTAACATTCTGAAGCATTCTAACTGTCTGCTTTTATCTCCAACACAAATCCTTGTATACTCTGAAATCTATGCCACATAATGTTTAAGAAATATTCGGTAGAAGAATAGATGAATATATGGGTGGCTGAATAAATAAGTGAATAAAGGGATGAGTAAATAAATTAATGAAATCTCAGATAAGCTACAAAAAATATAAACTTTCTCAAAACTACTAATTAATAGAGGACAGAATGACCTGGCTTATTTTTGGTATAATTCACAATTTTTGTAACTGAGCACAGAAAAAGACCATAGAGTAAGAAGTATCTGCATAATAGTAAGGACCAATTCCTTTGCTCATACCAGCTAACAACTTAGGAATACACATTTTCAATATATATTATTTATAATGTATACATGTATGTGTGTGTATATACACACGCACAGTTTTGTATATACACCAAGATGGAGCATATTCTGAGCCTTAAATTAATTTTTAAAAGTACAAATTATTCAAAATATTTTGTACTGTCACAATGGAATCAAACTAGAAACTAATAACAGAATCAAAGAAGGAAAATATATATGTCTTGGCAGCTAAATAGCATACTTTTATGATCCTTTGATAAAAAGGAAATTCATAAGAATGAAAGGACAAAATACGTAAGTCCCCAACTACAATCCTTTTACTCACTTCAAGAACTTCCTCCTCTAAAAGGAGAAAAATAAGTCCAGTGTTGAAGAGAGAAAATAATAAAGATAAGAAGATAAATAAAATATAAATGTAGAACCATAAAAAATTAACTGCAAAAAATTAATTTAAAAACTCTTTTTGGAAAAGATCAATTAAATTGATCTAACTGTGCTCTGGAGGGTGAAGAGAATATTGGAATAAAAGTGGAGGAATGTACCAAAGTTTCTTTAACCAGTCATCTGTTCTTGGGCATTCAGGTTTCTTCCAGTTTCTGGCTATTGTAAAGAGTGCTGCAATGAACAAACAAGTGCAGATGTCACTTCGACTATACATTTTTGCCTCTCTGGGATATATTCCCAGGAGTGGTATTGCTGGGTCAAATGGGAGCTCAATTTCTAATTTTTTGAGAATCGTCCATACTGTTTTCCAGAAGGGCTGAACCAGTGGACATTCCCACCAACAGTGAAGGAGTGTCCCTTTCTCGCCACATCCACGCCAGCATCGGTTGCTTTTGTTCTTTTGAATGTGGGCCAGTCTCTGAGGTGTGAGATGGTATCTCATTGTGGTTTTGATCTGCATCTCCCTGATGATTAATGATGTAGAGCATTTTCTCATGTGCTTTTTTGCCATTCGGATTTCTTCTTTGAGAAAGTTTCTGTTCATTTCATTGCCCCATTTTTGGATGGGGTTGGATGTTTTCTTCTTGTGGAGTTTAACCAGTATTTTGTATATCCTGGATATCAACCCCTTGTCAGATGTGTATTCGGTGAATATCCTTTCCCATTCTGTAGACTGTCTTTGTATTTTGGTCACTGTTTCTTTGGAGGTGCAGAAGCTTCTTAGTTTAAGATAGTCCCATTTATCTATCTCTGCTTTCACTTGCTCGGCCAGTGGCGTGGCATCTTTGAAGATACCATTAGCTTCAATGTCATGGAGGGTTTTGCCAACTTTATCTTCAATGTACCTTATGGTTTCTGGTCTGATGTTGAGGTCTTTAATCCATTTTGATCTTACTTTTGTACATGGTGGGTATGCCCAAGAACAGATGACTGGTTAAAGAAACTTTGGTACATCTACACAATGGAGTACTATGTAGCTCTTAGAAAAGATGAAGTCATGAAATTTACATACAAGTGGTACAATATGGAAAGTATCATGCTAAGCGAAATGAGTCAGAAAGAGAGGGATAGACATAGAAAGATTGCATTCATCTGGGGGATATAAAGTAACAAAGTATGAGATTAATACCCAAGAATAGCTGAGATCAGCACCAGGAGGATTACTCCATAACTTAGAGGCCAGCCGGGTATCCTAGAGGAAAGGGCAGTTCAGATAGAGAAGGGAGCACCAAATAAAGGATGTTTGGAGGATCCTCCCAGGAGGGGAGATGCATGTAGAAAGTAGACTATGGACTGAACATGTTTGCCACTCAATGCCTCTTTTGCAGACCACAACACCCAAAAGGAGAGAGAGAACACAGGGGATTGACCTGCCACAGAGACAGGGGGGATGGGTGGATGGGGGTGGGAGGGATATTATCCATGGTGGTGGAAAATGGGCACTGGTGGAGGGATGGGTATCTGATCATTGTATAATTGAAACCAAAGCACAAAAAATTGTAAATCTACAACTTTAAAAAAAATAAAATAAAACAAAGGGGGGAAAAAAAGTGCAATGAAAATAAACGGTAATCTAATGTAGAAGTGAAAAAAAAAAGTGGAGGGATAAGGGCATCCTGGTGAAGAGCTTGGTATAGCAGAATTACATGTGTTAAACAATATTTGTGGACTTATTACAATAAATAAATAGGATATCTTGTAATTAAACTGATGAAGGGAGCTAGAGAATATACATACATTTTATTTTACAGATGACAGAGCACCTATCTTGCACGTGTCTGATCCAGGCTTAAACCTCAGCACCCGCTGGTCCGTCTACTGATCCCTGTCTGAAGTGATCCCTGGGTACAGAATCAGGAGTATCCCTGAGCACAGCCCAGTGGTCTGAAAACAAAAACAAAGCAAAATAAAAAAACTGATGAAGATAAAAAGAGATGAACCATAAGTAAATAAAATAAAATCTGTCTTGGTAGGTCCTGCAATAATCACAAGGATAATAAGGAAATATACATACATTTTATTTTATTACTTCGATTTTTAAAAATTTTAATTGACATAAAATTCATTTCTATTACTATATGTATTTTAAAAGTCTAATTTCACAATTTTAATTTATTGTTAAATTTAATTTAATTTTTTAAAGTTGTTCATGATTTATTACATTCAATATTCCAACACCAATCCAAGCATCATTCCATCTACCCACCGCCATTATTTCCAATTTTACCAACCACCACCCAAGCATGCCTCAATAATTTATTCTGTATTGCTTGTTATGAATAATTTGCTAAAAATTGTCAAAAATATTTCCTTAGAAATAAGTGTGTAAAGATTATTGTATCTCACCCTGGAGCAATTATGCTCTCATATAAGAGATTACTAAATGTTATTACAGGTTAAGCCTTGTGTGCTAATATTTTTCTTAATCTAAATTGGCTGCTTTCAATGTTATATCTCATGCAATGTGGTGTGCTACTCTTTTTTTTTAAGTTTTTATTATAAAAAAACACCATGAGATACAGTGGTAGGCTTACAAAATTTTGTGCTTGGATTTCAGTTATACAATGATTGAATACCCATCCCTCAACCAGTGTCCATTCTCCACCACCACTGATTAGAGTGATCCTCGCACCCACCCCCATCCCCCCCAACCCCCTCCTTCGCCTCTGTCACAGGACATTACCTTTGTTCTCTCTCTCCTTTTGGTTGCTGAGGTTTGCAAAAGAGGCATTGAGTGGCAATCATGTTCGGTCTATTGGTCTATAGTCTACTTTCAGCATGCATCTCCTATCCTGGGAGGATCCTCCCAACACCTTCTGTTTGGTGCTCCCTTCTCTATCTGAGCTGCCTTTCCCCCTAGCATGTGTGACTGGCCTCCAAGCCATGGAGTAAACCTCCTGGTACTTATCTGGACTATTCTTGGGTGTTAGTCTCCTATTTTGTTACTTTATGTTCCCCAGATGAATGCAATATTTCTATGTCTGTCCCTCTCTTTCTGACTCATTTCACTTAGCATGATACTTTCCATGCAGTACCACTGGTATGTAAATTTCATGATTTCATCTTTTCTAATAGCTACATAGCACTCCATTCTGTAGATGTACCAAAGTTTCTTTAACCAGTCCTCTGTTCTTGGGCACTCAGGTTTTTTCCAGTTTCTGGCGATTGTAAAGAGTGCTGCAATGAACAAACAAGTGCAGATGTCACTTCGACTATGCTTTTTTGCCTCTCTGGGATATATTCACAGGAGTGGTATTGCTGGGTCAAATGGGAGCTCAATTTCTTATGGTTAAGTGAATTTCCATTATATTTATTTACCACACAATCAATATCCTTTACCTGTCTTTGGGTTCTTTTGTTGTTTGAAGATTTTGATTATTGTAAATAAGAATACCATGAGTACAGGTGTAATTCTTTTACTATTATTTTAGACAATATAAATACTGTTAAGGATAGACTTACACTACTGATAATGATAGGGCATGGTGCTGGAATGGCTATGCATACACCCTCCACCAGAATGTTTCCTTCTCTATACTACTGTTCCATAGTCCCCCAATTCCATCCAATTTCTCTCCACTCTCCTGTGCAGATTTTCTATTCCAGTTCTCATTTTCTACTGATTTTGATTATTTGTTATACCCCTAGAACCATTACTGACTGGATTCCACACAATGTCAAAATATCGCATGGACGCCCACCTACAAGATGGTCAGACTTCTTTGTCAAGACCCTGAATGATCGGTTTGAGGCTCTGCATGTTCCTAGAACGAACAGATGCCATTGGGCTATGCTAGCACGCAACAGGGATGAATGGAGACATTACTGGCACCCCCTTGAGTAAATCGATGAATAACGGGGGATCAAGCGATCAAGTTATACCCCTACCATTTTTCCTTATATTCCACTTGTGAGAGAGATCATTCTGTGTCTCTCCTACTCTTTCTGACTAACTTCGCTCATCCTGAGACTCTCCAGATCTATCAATGTAGCAGCACAGGTTCATGGTTTTGTATTTTCTTACAGATCAGTAGTACTTTATACAGATAGATAGATAGATAGATAGATAGATAGATAGATAGATAGATATAAAATCATTTCTTTATCTGGTCATCTGTTTTTTAGACACTTGGATTGTTTCCAGATTTTGGCAACTGTGAATAATGCTGCAATTAACATAGAGGTGTAAATGTTTTTTGTAAATAGAATTTTTGAACACTTAGTGTATTTACAAAGAAGTAGAACTGCTGGGTCATATGGAAGCTTAATTCCTAATTTAATTAGGTGTCCATATTGTTTTTAAAAAAAATACTTTAACCAGATGACATTCCCATCACCAGTGAATGAAGATCCTGTTTTACCCACATCCATGCTAGGACTTGTTTTTGTTCTATATAATGTGTGCCAATCTCGATCCCACTAGTGTGAAATAATATCTCGTTGTTTTTATTCGCGTTTGCCTGATAATATGTGATTCAGAGCATTTATATGTCTTTTGTTGAGCTATACATCTTCTTTGGGAAAAATTTTTATTACAACTTCAACCATTTTTTTCTCTTTGAATCATGCCCAGCTATGCTCAGGGTTTATATCTGGCTCTGCACTCAGGAGTCACTCCTGTAACTGCTCAATGGACTATATGGGAAGCTGGGGTTGAACCTGGGTCCACTGATGCAAGGCAAATGCCTTATGCACTGTACTATCTCTGAGTTCTTCCCCCAAATTTTTTACGGTGTTTGTTTTTTCTTTCAAAATTCTACCAGTGCTTTATCAAAAGGTATTTTAATTGGGCAAAGCTCCTTGAACATTTACTTCTCCAATGAAGATATGGGATATGCTCAGTAGACAGTTGGAAAAAATGATCATGACTTTTTTATGGAAATACAAATGAAACCCACTGAGATATCATTTCCTACATATGACAACCTATATACTATTATTGAAAACGAACAAACATTAACCAAGATATGGAGAAAAGAAAAACCATAGTATGCTATTGGTGTAAAAGTACATTTGTATAACCTTTAAAGAAAAGTACATGGAGAAACCTTTAAAATTTTACAAATACCGTAAGATTGAGCTATACCACCCACAGTATTTAGTCAAAGCATATTAAATATTATTTCAGAAGATTACTTACACCCCTATTTTCATAGCATTTTCCTAATAAAATTCGGAGTCAAGCCATATATTCATGGACATATCACTAAATAAATATCCTGTGAGATATATATATACATATATATATATATATATATATATATATCCGGTGGAACACAATGTAATACATCTTTGCATTTAAAAAAGTTGAATTCATGCCTTTTGGGACAAAATGTAAATAGATAAAACTTGAGATGACTATGCTAAGTGAAATAGGTAATTAAGTGAAAGAAAATTATCAAAATGGCTTCACTAATGTGTGGAATGCAAATTCCTAATGCAAATGAGATTGCTGAAACTAATTAGTCTGTTAAAATTATTATGGCTACCAGATGAAAAGGAGGTGAGAGGTTTGGTGATTGAATGTCAGTGGAAACTCTGCTGTTGATTACACATATCTCTATTCATACAGAGAGATGTTAAGCCATAACTTCCAAGTTAATGAAAACCAATTAAAGATAAAAATGTGGTGCTTCTTTAACATTTATATGAAATTATTGTAAAATCCATAGTTAACATCAAACCTCATTTGAAAAGCTAAAAGCTTTCCCCCAAGTGCAGAAATAAAAAAAAATCAGTCTCCCTCATACCACTTTTTTAAATATTTTTTTTATTTTTAATGAATCACCATGAGCTACAGTTATAGACTTACAAACGTTTGTGCTCACATTTAAGTCATACAATGATGGAGTACCCATCCCTCCACCAGTGCCCATTCTCCACCAGCAGTGTTCCCAGTATCCCTCCCACAACCCCTCTCATTCTCCCCCCATCCGCCTCTGTGGCAGCCGGATTCCCTTTTTACTCGCTCTCTCCTTAAAGGTACTGTGGTCTGCAATGCAGGTATTAAGTGTTGATCAAATTTGGTCTATAGTCTACTCTAAGTACACATCTCCCATCCCGAGTGGGTCTTCCAAGCATCCTTTACTTGGTGGTCCCTTTTCTGTCTGAATTGCTTTTCTTCCAGCATATGAAGCCAGTTTCTGGGCCGTGAAGTAATCTTCCTGGTACTCATCTCTACTATTCTTGGGTGTAAATCTCTCATATTGTTACCTTATATTTCCACAAATTAGTGCAATCGTCCTATGTCTGTCCCTCCCTTTCTTACTCATTTCACTTAGCATGATTCCATAAAAAAAAAGCTTCTGTTCATTTCAACGCCCCATTTCATTATGGGGTTGGATGTTTCTTGTTCCTATGAATTTCTGGAGTGTTTGATACACTTCTTTGAAGAATTCCATGGGTATAATTATAGGAATCACATTGAATTTGTACAATGCTTTGAGGAGTATTGCTATTTTGACAATATCCACTTATATGCAAATTTCATGGCTTCATCTTTTCTAACAGCTGCATAGTATTCCATTGTGCAGATGTACCAAAGTTTCTTTTGCCAGTCCTTTGTTCTTGAGCATTCGGCTTTTTTCATATTCTGGCTATTGTAAACAATGCTGCAATGAACACCGCAGATGTCATTTCTACTATACTTTTTTGCATCATTGGGGTAAATTCCCAGTAGTGGTGTTGCTGGGTCAAATGGGAGCTCAATTTCTAATTTTTTTTGAGAAACATCCATACTGTTTTCCAAAAAGGGCTGAACAAGTCGGCAATTCCAACAGCAGTGAAGGAGAATCCCTTTCTCCCCACATCCCTGCTAGCACCAGTTGCTTTTGTTCCTTTGGATGTCTGCCAGTCTCTGTGGTGTGAGTTGATACCTCATTGTTGTTTTGATCTGCATCTCCCTGATGATTAGTGATGTAGAGCATTTTCTCATGTGCCTTTTAGCCATTCATATTTCTTCTTTGAGAAAGCTTCTGTTCATTTCAATGCCTCATTTCATTATGGGGTTGGACGTTTTCTTCTTGTGGATTTCAACCAGTACCTTGTATATCCTTTATATCAACCCTTTATCACATTGGTATTGGGTGAATATCCTTTCCATTCTGTATATTATCTTTGCATTCTGGTCACTGTTTCTTTTGAGATACAGAAAATTTTAAATTAATTTAAGATAGCCCCATTAGTTTATCTCTGTTTCTACTTTCGTGGTCAGTGGTGAGTCATCTTTGAAGGTATCTTTAGCTTCAATGTCATGGAGGGTTTGACTGACATTGTCTTCAATGGACCTTATTGATTCGGGTCTGATGTTTACGTTTTCAACCATTTTGATCTGACATTTGTGCATGGTGTTAGGTAGAGGTCTGAGCCCATTTTTGGAATGTAGCTGTCCAGTTTTGCCAGCACCTTTGTTAAAGAGGCTTTCCTTGCTCCATTTCACATTGTTTGCTCCCTTGTCAAAGATTAGATGATCATATATTTGGGGGTGGGGTGTCAGTATATTCAACCACGTTCCATTGGTCTGCGACTCTGCTTTGTTCCAGTACCATGCTGTTTTAATGATTACTGCTGTGTAGTAGAGTTTGAAGTTGGGGAAGGTGATGCCTCCCATCTTCTTTTTACCCAGAATTGCTTTAGCTATTCGTGAACTTTTCTTGTTCCATATGAATTTCTGGAGTGTTTGATCCACTTCTTTGAAGAATTTCATGGGTATAATTATAGGAATAACATTGAATTTGTGCAATGCTTTGGGGAGTATTGGTATTTTGACAATATTATTTCTCCCAATTGATGAGCAGGAGATATGTTTCCATTTCCCCATGTCCTTTTATTTCATGAAGTACTGTTTTGTAGTTTTCTTTGTACAAGTCCTTTACCTCCTTAGTTAAGCTGATTCTGAGGTACTTGATTTTCTGAGGCATTATTGTGAATGGGATAGCTTTTTCATGTCACTTTCTTCTCTCTCATTATTACGTATGGAAATCCATGGACTTTGGGGCATTGATATTATAGCTTGCGTCTTTACTGTACAAGTCTATTGTTTCTAGTAGTTTCTTGGTAGAGGCTTTGGGTTTCTCTAAATATAGTATATCATCTGTAAATAGTGAAAGCTTGATTTCTTCCTTTCCTATCTTGATGCCCTTAATATCTTTTCCTTGCCTAAGCACTACTGCAAGTACCTCCAGTACTATATTGAACAGAAGTGGTGATAGTGGGCATCCTTGTATTGTCCCTGATCTGAGAGGAAATGGCCTTATTCTTTTCCCATTGAGGATAATGCCTGCTCTAGGCGTGTGGTAGATGGCTTTGACTATATTAAAGAAGGTCTCTTCTATATCCATTCTGGTGAGGGTTTTCATCATAAACGGGTGCTGGATCTTCTCAAATGCTTTCTCTGCATCTATTGATATGACCAAATGGTTTTTATCTTTTCTTTTGTTGATATGATGGATTGTATTGATTGACTTCCGTATGTTAAACCATCCTTGCATTCCCGGGATGAATCCCACTTGGTCATGGTGTATGATATTTTTGATGAGCTGTTGGATTCTATTTGCTAATATTTTATTGAGGATCTTTGCTTCCATGTTCATCAGAGATATTGGCCAGTAACTTTCTTTTTTTTGTGGTGCCTCTGTTTTCTTTTTGTATTAGGGTGATATGTGGCTCACAGAAACTGTTAGGGAATGTTTCTATTTCCTCGGTTTCCTGAAAAAGCTTGAAAAGAACTGGCATAGGTTCTCTTTAAATTTTTGAAGAATTTTCTAGTGAATCCATCTGGGCCAGGACTTTTGTGTTTGGGAAGACATTTGATTACAGTTTCAATACCCTTGATATAAATGGGTCTATTCAGGTATTCCAAATCATCTTGGTTCAGTCTTGGAAGATTATAGGAATTCAGGAGTTTATCCACTTCTTCTAGATTCTCTTGTTTCATGGCATACAGACTTTCAAAGTAGTCTCTGATGATCTTTTGAATTTCTTTGGTTTCTGTTGTGATGCCCCCCTTTCAGTTCTGATTCTATTTATTAGAGTTATCTCTGTCTCTTTTTTGTGAGTCCTGTTAGTGGTTTATCAATCTTGTTTATTTTATAAAAGAACCATCTTTTGGCTTCATTGATCTTTCGTATTTTTGGGGGGGTTTCCATGTTGTTGACTTCTGATCTAAGTTTTATTATTTCGTTCCTTCTGCCTGCTTTGGCTCCTTTTGTTGGTCCTTTTATAAGGTTTCGAGCTGTGAGGTCAAGTTACTTATGTGGGCCGTTTTTTACCTTCCTGAGATACGCTTACAGAGCTACAAATTTTCCCCTTAACACTGCTTTAGCTGTGTCCCCAAGGTTCTGGTAGCTCGTGTCTTAATTCTTATTTGTTTCCAGGTATCTTTTGATTTCTTCCTTGAATTCATATCTGACCAACTTGTTCTTCAACATTGAGCTGTTTAATATCCAGGTATTTGATTTGGTTCTCCATGTCTGTGCATGATTAACTTCTATCTTCAGTGCATCATGGTCTTAAAAGATAGTTGATACAATTTCTATCTTCCTGATTCTGTTGATGTATGTTTTGTTTCTCAGTACATTGGCTCTTTTGGAAAATGTTCCTTGTGCACTGGAAAAGTATATATATTCTTTTTTATAGGGATATAAAGTCCTGTATATATCTATTAGCCCTCTCTCTTCTATTTCTTCCTCCAAATCCAGTGTTTCCTTGCTGAGTTTTAATCTTGTTGACCTATCCAGAGGTGATAAGGTGGTGTTGAAGTCTCCAACTACTGTTGTGTTGCTAGCAATGTCTTCCTTTAAATCTGTTAGTAGTTGTTGTAAATATTTAGCTGGTCCATCATTGGGTGCATATACATTTAGGAGATCAATTTTTTCCTGCTGTGCATATCCCCTGGTTAATAAAAAATAGCCTTTACTGTCCCTTCTAATCTTTTTAATATGAAATCTATGTTGTAAGATATTAGTATGGCCACTAGGCTTTATTGTGGGAGTTGTTTACTTGTAGGATTGTTTTCCATCCCTTGACTTTGAGTCTGTGTTTGCTCTGACTGTTCAGATATGTTTCTTGCGGGCAGCAGAATGTTGGGTTCAGTTTCTGGATCCATTTTGCCACAATGTGTCTCTTAATTGATACATTTAGACCATTGACAATCACTGTATCACTGTTTCACTGTCATCCTGTTATTCATCCATATCCTCAAGCAGGCACCAGTAACGTCTCCATCATCCTATCCCTGAGATTTTAGAAAGTGCCAGATTCGAGGCTCTTTCAGGGTCAGGGGAGTGAGACTCATCATTGTTACTGGGTCTTGGCATATCTAATACGCTATGGGGAATTTGCCAGACTCTGCTGTGCGGGCAGGATACTCTCAGTAGCCTGCAGGGTTCTCCAAGTGTAAGAACAAGAAAATAAGATAGACTATTGACATTGAGAGAGATTATTGTTATAGGGTTTGGTGCCATCTTTCTGTAGGAGTTTGTTGTGCTTGTAGGAGCTTTTCTTATCTTAAGTAGCCCCTTTAGTCCTTCTTTTAAGTTTCGTTTTGACTCTATGAAGTTCCTGAGCTGTTGTTTGTCCATGAAATAGTGTATTGTTTCTTCGAGTTTGAGTGAGAGTTTAGCCAGATAGAGTATTCTTGGTGAGGTGTTCACTTCATTGAATTTTTTCCACTATATCTCACCATCGTCTTTGGGGTTGGAGGGTTTCGTCTGATAGGTCTGCTATAAATCTAAGGGGTGGTCCTTTGTATGTGATTTCCTTCTTTCACCTTGCTGCTTGCAGTATTGTATCTCTATCCATGATATCCATCATTCTGACTATAATATGTCTTGGAGTCTTTTTATTAGGGTCTCTTTTAGCTGGCACCCTTTGTGCTCATTGGATCAGGATGCTTGCATTCTCCAGCTCTGGGAACTTTCGAGAAATTATTTCTTTAACTGTGGCTTTTTTATTTGGGTTGCCTCCCTGTCCTTCTGGTACTCCCATGATTCTAAAGTTGTTGTTCCTCTTGGTGTCATCCCCTAGGTTTTTTATTTACCCTAGAGATATTTTGAGTTCTTTCCCCATTGGTTGTAGTTGCCTGTAAGCTTTTTGCAGTTCGTCTTCAAGCTCACTGCTTCTGTCTTCGGCTATAACCATTCTACTCTTGAGGACACCCACTGAGTATTTTATTTCATCTACCGAGTTCTTTATTAGTGACATTTCTGATTGTAGCATTTTTATTTCTACTCTCATTTCTTCTTGTATATTCTTTTTTTTCTTTTTTTGCTTTTTGGGTCACACCCGGCGATGCATAGAGGTTACTCCTGGCTCATGCACTCAGGAATTACCCCTGGCAGTGCCCAGGGGACCATATGGAATGCTGGGAATCGAACCCGGGTCGGCCGCATGGAAGGGAAATGCCCTACCCGCTGTGCTATCACTCCAGTCCCTCTTCCGGTATATTCTTGACTGTCCATTCCACTGTTTCTTTCATCTCCTCACTTAATTTAATAGATATCTGCTCCATTGTTTCTTTGAGTTCCTTAACCATCCTTAGCATTTCATCTCTGAATTCTTTATTGGAGAGATCGTATTTGTGTGTAACACCTGTTGAGGCTTCTGCACTCTTTTCTTCATTCCATCCTCGTGGTGGGGATTTGCGCTGTTTCTTCATGTTGTTGTGGTTGTATGGAGGTGGGATCTTCCAGCTCACTAGCACTGTTCACTCTTACTGAGAAAAAGGCTTCTGGATGAGCTCATTCGATGTTAATAGCCTTTTTTCAATTTATTTGTTTATTTGTTTTATTAGTGAAACACCACGAGGTACAGTTATAGACTTACAAATTTTTGTGCTTGGGTTTCAGTTATACAATGATCAGGTACCCATCCCTCCACCAGCACCCATCCTCCACCACCACAGGTCCCAGCATCCCTCCCACCCCCCACCCCCCATCCCACCCTGTCTCTGTGGCAGGTACAGCCATTTTTCCCCTTCTAGAGCAGGTCCTTCATCTCGAGTATTTCTCTGTGACTTATATGTGGCCTCTAGTGAAGGTTTGGAGGGTTTATATTGGGATTGTAGAGCTTCTTGTGTTCAAACGTATTTTGTTAAGATTGGAGTAGACTTAGGCTCAATGGTATTTTGATAGAATTGGAATAAGTTAGTGGAAGATTTGTCTATTGTGTTTGAGATAACCACTGAGTTCTCCACAGAATTAGGTAATAGGGATTGAGATGTGAGTCCAGAGTGATGGGAGAGGGGAAAATGACA
This sequence comes from Sorex fumeus, assembly GCF_029834395.1. NCBI lineage: Eukaryota > Metazoa > Chordata > Mammalia > Eulipotyphla > Soricidae > Sorex > Sorex fumeus. The sequence continues at coordinate 12,129,595 of NW_026606115.1, forward strand.
GCGGCAGTGCCTCCTGGGGTCACGCCGTCTGCTGTAGAAGATACGCCCACTACCCGGAAGGCAGTGTCCCCTTTCAACCCATGGGCTGTGGGTCAAGTTGGGGTTCACTCCTCTGACAGGGGCGCACCCGCAGGGAGAGGAGCACGGGGTCAGAAAAGTCGGCACACATGGAGCGGAAGATGGAGTTGCTGCAAGCCAGCGGTGGGGGGCTAGGTGTTTGGCATGTGGGACGGTGGGGCAAGTTGGGGTGCCCTGGCCGGGCCAGGGCACACTTGCGGGATTCAAATTTTATTTAACATCTTGCTTGGGCAACTTGACATTATAAACCTCCAAACAAAATATAGAAAATTAGTGAGTAAAAATATATCTATTTGCAAATGACTAAGTAAAAGTAAGTGTATACACAAAATACTCAGGATTTAATACAAGTATTAGATATGTTAAGTAGAGCCAAGACATATGTAAGATACAAGAGCAATATGCAAAAATTAGTGTTATTTTCATATACTAGCAAAGAACACTTCTATACAATACTAAGAAAATAATTCCCTTAAAATAACATCAAATAAAATAAAATAATTTCTAATCACGGTCACAATCACGGTCCTCCCATTGTTCATCGATTTGCTCGAGCAGGGCCAGTAACATCTCCATCATGAGGTTTGTTGTTACTGTGTTTGGCATATTGAATATGTCACCGGGAACTTGCCAGGCTTTGCTGTGTGGGCGAGATACTCTCGGTAGCTTGCCAGGCTCTAGAGAGTGGCGGAGGAATCGAACCCGGCTTGGCCAGGCCAGCTGCATGCAAGGCAAATGCCCTACCACTGTGCTATCATTCGCTTAAGCAAAACACCATAAGTCTTCTAACTAAAATAGTTAAAGCACTGTAATTCTGTAACTGAAATATCCGAATGTTGTTGAAATAGATCAAAAAGACTTAAAAGCAAGGGGTAGAAATTCTTCACTGCAGAATGGAAGAGTTAATATTGTTAAAAGCACTATCTTTTGGCCAGAGAGATAACAGAGAGATTAGGGTGTTAGCCTTGCATGCTTCTAAGCTGGGTTTAAATCTGGCACCCTGTATTATCCCCTGAGAACTGCCAGGACTGATTCTTGAGTACAGAACCAGGAGTAAGCCCTGAGCACCTCTGGGCATGGCCAATAACTTAAAGAAAAATACAGCCCTCCCCCAAAGGCTTTAATAGTTTATTAAAATTTATGCCAAAATTCTAAATATATTTATTGGAGGAATGGAAAAACTGATCTAAAATTTATCCCAAGAATAGCCAAGATAAGTACCAGGAGGATTACTCCATGGCTTTGAGGAAAGCCACACACGCTAGAGGAAAAGGCAGCTCAGATAGAGAAGTGAGCACCAAATAAAGGGTGTTGGGAGGTTCCTCTCAGGATGGGAAATGCGTGATGAGGGTAGACTATAGACCGAACAAGATTGCCACTCAATGTCTCTTTTGCAAACCACAGCATTCAAAAGGAGAGAGATAACAAAAGGGAATGCCCTGCCACAGAGGTAGGGTGGGATGGGGGAGGGTGGAGAAGATACTGGGACTGGTGGTGGTGGAGAACAGGTACTGGTGGAGGGATGGGTATTCGATCATTGTATAAGTGAAACCCAAGCACAAAAATTTGTATGTCTACAACTGTACCTCATGGTGTTTCACTAATAAAAGTTTTAGAAAAAAAATAAATAAAATTTATATGTGTTAGTATGGTGAGAAAATGCACCCCATAAATTTCTGAATGGTGAAACAGTTCGACAGTTCCCCTCAGAAACTAAACATAAAATTATCATAATTCCACTCTTAAAGATAAACTAAAATTAATTGGATGCAAGCACTCAAATACATGTACATAAATGTTATGGTGGGAATAATCACAATAATCCAAAGGTACGTGCAACACAAATATCCATAAAAGGATTAATTACATATTATGCATACCATAAATGTTATCTTGCCATAAATATTAAAGTAGAAACAAACGTAAGAAAATGAATGAGCCTTGAAAAAATTATAGTAAGTAAAAGAGGCCAGACACAAAAAGCTATGTATTGTAAAATTTCATTTGTAGAAAAAAATTAGAGTAGTTATATCTCTTAACATAGAATGCAGGCTATGAATTGCCAGTATTCAAGAACAGAGAAGAATAGGGTATAAGTGTTTAATGGGCTTGGGATTTCTTTTGAGGGTAATGGACTACTCTATCATTAGACAGTATTCATTTTTATGCATCATTGTAAATTTACCAAAAGACACTGTATTGTACCCTCTAAGGTTATTGCAATGCTGAATTTTACTGTATAGAAAATTTTATGCACATTAAAAAAAGAAAATCACAATTTTCTAATAGATTCATGAGTGCTGACAAATTATTTAAATTCCTGTGTCTAGTTTGTTTTCCAAGTGTACAATTACAATAATAGATACACCATATGTTTACCTTTAGAAATAAATCAGTATATACTTATAGTGCTGTAGTATAATTCCAAGACGAATGTGATCTTTCATTAACTATAATAACAATAACAATAATATTTCCAGTGAAATGGGAGAAAGCACTATTTAACATTATAGAAGAAAAACCTTTCAACTTTTACTTGAGGAAATCACTGAGGATAATATGCCTAAATTGTAGACGATGGGGACATTTGTATGTTTATCCTCCTCATGGTGTTTCAAAATGAATTTACCCTTGCATTTGGACAGAAGATACTTGAAGCGGGAACATTATACTGAAGGTAAAAATTTTTAATTTTTAGAAGATGCAAAGTGCTCTATTTTGATTTGTACTTAATCCCATAGCGATAACAATTGTGAAATCAACAAGGTTTCTAAAATTCTTTCAAACAAACAAAATTTTTCTAAATGGTACCCTAGGATGCCACAGATACCACAGATTCCAAGAATGGTGAAGAAGTTGGAGAAAATGGAAGGCAGGTAAGTATTTTCTAGTAAATGTATCATTTTTTGTCTGTGAAATTAATGTAAAAACCTAAATGTTGAATTCAAGTCTATTGCTCACCCTTGGAATCTCTATGCCTTTAAAAGGCCCCATGTCATATATTAAGACCATTTTGATGAGAAAGAAATACTAATAAATGGCAAAAACAGTCTATAAGATAAAAAAAAAGCCAGGATGAGGCCTTTAGAGTTTAGAGGTTACAGAGAGGAAAATCAGTAAGTAAGTAGAAGAGCATGAAAATCATGCCAAAAAATTTTTAGCAATATTTCTGTTCATTGCAGAATGTCTACCTAGTAAACGTTTACAAGATTTACCCGACAAGGTGAACTAAATACCAGGTGATATTGACAGCAAGTAGGGAAAAGGGTATTTCCTTATTTTGATAGAAGGAAAATAAGGAAAATAATAAATTATGTTCCCTTAACTTCAGAATCTGGTCTGAAGGTCAATAAACAGACATTAGCTATAGTATCATCAATTACCATATCAGAGACTAATCACACACTGAAAGTTGACCTCAAAAAGGGAACAGAGAACCTCTCAAGAGGTACATTTATCTATTTCCAATCCCTCTGAGAGTATTTCTAAACTACTCTTCCAAACTTTTTAGCCTCAGGAAGAGAAAACAAACTGATAGAGTTAACCATGGATTCTAATGAGCAGATATAAGGAAGTTTACTTGTGAAATATCAATAACTTTCATGAATTTACTGTACAAGAATAAATTCCTAATGAGACTTTATCAACTTTATTATCCCTCAAAAATTAATGGGTTATGGCAAGCAAGTCACTTGCCTTGCATGTAACCACATGAATTTGATTCCTGGCACCCGCATGGTCCACTGAGCCCTTCCAGGAGTGGTCCCTGAGTGTAGAGTCAGGAGTTAACACTGAGAACATCTGACTGTAACCTAAAATAAAACACCACCCAAAATGGAATCATGCTTTTTTCCCTGAGAACATTTTGAAAGGATTATCATCAGACTCATTATTTAGTCACTCGGGGCTCTCTTTGATAGGCCTTTTGCTAAAGGAAAAGCTTCAGCTTAACTTTACATTGAACCAAGATTAGATTAAAATAGAAATATAGTTTGTAAATTAAGCAATGGTATAAACCTGAAAGAGATGTTTTGTTCTAAATACATTCAGATGGGAAAAAGCAACAAATACATAAGTTGCTGCATCCCTAGTGTCTTTGATCACCTCACAATCATAGGCAAGAAATATGGAGAAAAATACTGTATTTAGAAAACTGGACATTAGCTATAAAAAGCTATATTAAGCTATAGATAGATAATAAAACTAAATGGAAAATAATCTGATCAGAAAGCTTGGAGAACTTTTGCTGTAGTTCTAGCTCTAACATTGACCTTGAGCAATTCTTTTCTCTTTATGGATCTCATTTTTCTCTACTTTAAGCTGAAGATATTGGTCAACATTACAAACTCAGACATTTACTTAAAATTATATGTGAGTATATAAAAGTATAATCAAAATAATTTAATATGTCATGTCAGTGTTCAGTCTTTTGGAGATGAGGTGTTTGTTTTATTTTAATTCAAATGGGACATCATATTTTCTCAAAGCTTTGGGTTCAATTGAAGTGGATGGTCATAAATGCCCACTGTCAAGGCTAAATAACATTTTCTCTCCAAGCATCAGTAAATGCAGTCAGGCAAGTTGGTGACTCATTCTAAGACCTCCTCAGGGAAACTGCAGAGGGCAACTCCAAAGTCAGCTTGAAAGTTTCAGACTCCTTTCTAGTCATCTGCTATCCAAATGCAGGAAAATTAAAAGAAGATTCCTATCAGGGTCATTACTTTGGCAGAGAGCCTGGTATCTGACTGAGAATGACGGCAATATTTGGTACTCATGAATAGAGCTTGTGAATGGTATCCTTTATGATATTGCTGAGGGAACAGTGTCAATTTCAAAACAAAACTTCTTTAGGTAGACTGAAGATAAAGATGGGATTATGGAAAAGGAAGAAAATGAACTCAATATACTATAGAGATTATGAGCACAGGGTTTGGAATCAAATCTTACTCCATCATTTTGAGCAGTACCTTTAATTATTTTAGAGTCTCAGTTACTTCATGTGTAAAATATGTAAAATAATATAGGTTATATAAAAACTATTGCAAAGATCAGATTAAATATTGTATATTAATGCAAGACATGTATATGTTGCATAGAAATTGCTCATTAGATGGTAACTTCTATCATCATCATCTTATCATCGTTCTTATCAGCATATCATAACCATCAATTTCTCTTCACAGTGCCAATAAAGATATTTCTAAAACTCACATAGCAAATTGTTTGTCAATAGCATCAAATGAAAAAAAATCAAATGCAAATGAAGATTCCAGATTTCCTAGTTCTAAATCCAAATTCATTTTTGAACACTTAAGGCACCTACAATACTACAACCTCCAGAATCACAAATCACAAACATCATCTTGTTATTCGTCGATTGCCTCGAGCAGGCCCCAGTAACGTCTCCTTCATCCTAGCCCTGAGATTATATTCAAGACTCTTTAGGAGAATGAGACCCATCATTGTTACTGGTATTTGGCATATTGGGTACGCCACGGGGAGTTTGCCAGACTCTGTCGTGTGGGCAGGCTACATTCGGTACTACAACCTCCAGCCTTTCCAATTGTATTAGTCTTTGAAGCCTATGAAGCAAGGCTTTGTTATGATCTCAGGTTTGCTCAAGTATCGTTGAAATCTTAACCATGGCTTTGCATTTATTGAGAGCTTTACATTCTTCTGTGAATAATTTTCCATTTAATTACTCTTTATCACACAGGGGAAACAGTGATCTTGAAGTAACCCATAGTCCCATATAACATTGGCAAATATGGTCTTTAACACATAAATTAGTCTCAATGACAGAGCTTTTGTATCCATCTTCTGGTGATAATAAATTCTATCTTTCCTGTTTGCCTATATCAAATAGGCTCCATTTTGGAAGGCTGTTTTATGCATCATGTTGCTCTCAACTATAGTTGAGGTAAAATATAATTGAGAACAGGATGCCATCCTGTACCAAACTCAGAACATTTTCTGTTATCTTTTATCCCTGTTTCCTCCATACCTCACATACCCTGTACATTCATTTTGAGTGCTGTATTGGACTGAGAATGTTTTAGTCAGGGTCAAAGTGGAAAACAGAAGGTATACTCAGAGTAGGTAATTCCAGAGAATTTAGGGGGTGGCTATTTAAATAATATCATAAAGTTGTTCGGTGTTCCTTCCCGGAGTCCCTTGGAGGGGAGCGGGTTGAGCTTTCCTCCCCGCCCCGGCCAGGGCTACGGCAGCCAGAGACCTCCAGGACCAGCCACCACCATGCTGAGACCACTCTCCGCACACCTGAAGGTACTGGCAGAGGGACAAAGCCGCGCGGGTTCCGGGGCCGAGACCTCCAAGCCTACTCGAATTGGAGTCGAGCATCTTCCACCCAGATCCTCCAAATTGCAGTAGGCGGGGGTCACACCCACCACCTGGCCCCCTGGCGCCGTGTAATCCCATCAGCGGCCAGGACTCAGAGAGTATAAAATCCAGATCCCGGACGAGAGCAGTGCAGTCTCTGCCTCCGCGCCTCGGTGTTCCTTCCCGGAGTCACTTGGAGGGGAGCGGGTTGAGCTTTCCTCCCCGCCCCGGCCAGGGCTACGGCAGCCGGAGACCTCCAGGACCAGCCACCACCATGCTGAGACCACTCTCCGCACACCTGAAGGTACTGGCAGAGGGACAGAGCCACGCGGGTTCCGGGGCCGAGACCTCCAAGCCTACTCGAATTGGAGTCGAGCATCTTCCACCCAGATCCTCCAAATTCCAGTAGGCGGGGGTCACACCCACCACCTGGCCCCCTGGCGCCGTGTAATCCCATCAGCGGCCAAGACTCAGAGACTATAAAATCCAGATCCCGGACGAGAGCAGTGCAGTCTCTGCCCCCGCGCCTCGGTGTTCCTTCCCGGAGTCCCTTGGAGGGGAGCGGGTTGAGCTTTCCTCCCCGCCCCGGCCAGGGCTACGGCAGCCGGAGACCTCCAGGACCAGCCACCACCATGCTGAGACCACTCTCCGCACACCTGAAGGTACTGGCAGAGGGACAAAGCCACGCGGGTTCCGGGGCCGAGACCTCCAAGCCTACTCGAATTGGAGTCAAGCATCTTCCACCCAGATCCTCCAAATTCCAGTAGGCGGGGTCACACCCACTACCTGGCCCCCTGGCGCCGTGTAATCCCATCAGCGGCCAAGACTCAGAGAGTATAAAATCCAGATCCCGGACGAGAGCAGTGCAGTCTCTGCCTCCGCGCCTCGGTGTTCCTTCCCGGAGTCCCTTGGAGGGGAGCGGGTTGAGCTTTCCTCCCCGCCCCGGCCAGGGCTACGGCAGCCGGAGACCTCCAGGACCAGCCACCACCATGCTGAGACCACTCTCCGCACACCTGAAGGTACTGGCAGAGGGACAAAGCCACGCGGGTTCCGGGGCCGAGACCTCCAAGCCTACTCGAATTGGAGTCGAGCATCTTCCACCCAGATCCTCCAAATTCCAGTAGGCGGGGATCACACCCACCACCTGGCCCCCTGGCGCCATGTAATCCCATCAGCGGCCAAGACTCAGAGACTATAAAATCCAGATCCCGGACGAGAGCAGTGCAGTCTCTGCCTCCGCGCCTCGGTGTTCCTTCCCGGAGTCCCTTGGAGGGGAGCGGGTTGAGCTTTCCTCCCCGCCCCGGCCAGGGCTACGGCAGCCGGAGACCTCCAGGACCAGCCACCACCATGCTGAGACCACTCTCCGCACACCTGAAGGTACTGGCAGAGGGACAAAGCCACGCGGGTTCCGGGGCCGAGACCTCCAAGCCTACTCGAATTGGAGTCGAGCATCTTCCACCCAGATCCTCCAAATTCCAGTAGGCGGGGGTCACACCCACCACCTGGCCCCCTGGCGCCGTGTAATCCCATCAGCGGCCAAGACTCAGAGACTATAAAATCGAGATCCCGGAACCGCGCGGCCGCATTTGCGGCCGCGCGACATCTTATTATCTCATTCCTACTTTGGACAAACTTGCAGGCTGTCGAATGTAGCCTGCCCACAGGGCAGAGTCTGGCAAACTCCCCGTGGCCTACCAAATATGCCAAATACCAGTAACAATGATGGGTCTCATTCTCCTAAAGAGCCCTGAATATAATCTCAGGGCTAGGATAAAAGAGACGTTACTGGGGCCTGCTCGAGGCAATCGACGATTAACAGGATGATGAAATGAAATGAAAAGTTGTAGACTAATGATGAAGCTTACAGAAGTTACCAAATAAAGAATCTTTTACTACATCTGGTTATTTTTATTTTGTCGTACCTATGCTCAGGGCTCTTCACTTAGGGATTACACCTGACAGGGCTCACATGAGCCCAGTGATTAAATCTTGGTTAGCAGCATGCAAGACAAGAGCCTTATCAGGTGTAATAATTTCTCTGCCCTTACTATCTCTAGTTCTAAAGGGACTAGTGGAGGAGTCTGTTACAAGAACCCAAGATTCTATGATTGTGACTACAGGAGAATGAACCTCCTCAACAAATTGTAGCCATTGAAAGATAAATCCAGCTACTGATGACTGATAACAGTTTTGGAAGTTAAATTTTGTGTTTCTCCAATCCAGTGTTGTTGTCTTCCATTAGCTTTACCCAGCAGAGAAGTCAAAATACAAAATAAACTAGCTGATAAATTTGAATCCCTTAGGGCACATAGCAAAAAAAGCAGAATTTAGAAGAACAAATGAAAAATACTCACCCCAGGTGGACATTTTCATTGGACACTATGTCATGTCAAGAAGTCAATAGCACAGCGGGTAGGGCATTTGCCTTGCATGTGACCAACCCAGGTTCGATTCCTAACATCCCATATGGTCCCCTGAGCACCGCCAGGAGTGATTCCTGAGTGCAAAACCAGGAGTAATCCCTGAGCATCACCGGGTATGACCCAAAAAGCAAAAAAAAAAAAAGAAGTCAACCATTATTTTCCTTCCCCTGTGATCCTGAAAGCCCAAAATCCATTCTCTACCCAAGAAATTAAAGCTACGCTGGAGATTAGACTTTATATATCAATCTGTATTGCCCCATGATATCAAAATATTTACTAATTACTGTTTTTCAAGTGGTATAGTTTCTCCAAATCATTTTCTTTCTTGCTTGCTAGAAACTTAGAAACTATACTATCGAATTCAACCATATACCAGGTGTTATGCTTGGTGATGGAATAAAATAGTATACAAAACCATGCATAATTCTTCCAATGAATTTTGCTTTCCAGTTGAATAAAAATCACTAATATAATAAACATATTAGCATGTACAAGAGCTAATGTCTGTTAAGTATTTATAATATAACATGCATTGTGTATTTTCATTGTTATTATTAGTTTTGACATAGAGCTATACTTACCAGAATTTTTTTTTTTTGCTTTTTGGGTAACACCTGGCGATGCACAGGGGTTACTCCTGGCTCTGCACTCAGGAATTACCCCTGGCGGTTCTCAGGGGACCACATAGGATTCTGGGAATCAAACCCGGGTTGGTCTCATGCAAGGCAAACACCCTACACGCTGTGCTATTGCTCCAGTCTGGCTTACCAGAATTGTTTTAATTACATAGTTTTTAATTTAGGTTGGCAGAAGAGAAATTTGCACAGTATTTTAAAGACAAAATGGAAGGAATTGTAAGTTTTGAATATCCAAACGTCATCTTGGAGTCAACTGCTATTTCACCCATGATGATGATTGATAATACATTGGCATACCTCATTAGCATGAGATGCATGTGATTAGCTTGTTGATGCTGTGCAACTACAGTACTCACAAGACTTATTTACTCACTTTCCTGGACCATGCACTACCTACAAGTGAACCTCTGTGGTTAAGGGTACCCACTTCCTCTGCGGGTCAACCACATCTTTAAGTCTAGGCATAGTAAGAGACGAGCACGGGTTCTAGATTGCCTTCATATGATTCATTTTGTCTTCAGAGGTTCCAATTTTTTTATCTCAAAAACTTCTAACTTTAGTATCAACACCAAATACTGATACTAAGACTACAGAAAAGAATATATATCACATATATATAATATCTAACTTTTATAGTACAATCCCCTATTCTCTCACCTATATTGCTTCTTCTTTTTAAATTGAACCGTAATATGGACTCAGGTGATTATCATTACTATATCACCTTAAAGATTTATACACTGGAACCAGAGCAATAATAGTACAGTGAATAGGGCGTTTGCCTTGCACACGCCCAACTGGGGTTCAATCCCAAGTATCCTATATGGTCTGCCAACCACCGCCAGGAGAAATTCCCAAGTGGAGAGCCAGGAATAACCCCTGAGCATCACTGAGTGTGACCCAAAAAAGACAAAAATGAAGAATATATTAAGTCACAGAGAGGTAAATTAAACAATTCATTCTAAATGGTTTTGTTAGACTCTAAGATTCTTTCTAGTTATAGGTTACTGTAACCAGTGGCCAATTAAATACAAATCTTTCCAGATTTTCAGCTCAGTTGGGGACTGGAAAAACAGCACAGGGGTAAGATACTTGCCTTGGATGTAGCTGGTCTCACTTGCTCTTTGGTACCACATATGGTCTCAAGAGCACTTTCAGGAATGATCCTGAACACACAGAAGTAAGCCCTGAGCATGGCTTCATTGTCTGGTGGGATCCTAAACATGCCAAAATATAAGTGACTGGGAAATTATTTGTAGACATTTTTTGAGGGAGTGTGCTTTGGCTGGAGTGATAGCACAGCAGCAGGGCATTTATTTGCCTTGTGCGTGGCCAACCCGACTGACCCAGGTTCAATTTCTCTGTCCCTCTCAGAGAGCCAATCAAGCTACCATGAGTATCTCGCCCGCAAGGCACAGCCTGGCAAGCTACCCATGATGTATTCGATATGCCAAACACAGTAACAAGTCTCACAATGGAGACGTTACTGGGCCCACTAGAGCAAATCGGTGAACAACGGGAGGATAGTGACAGTGACAGTGCTTTGGGTCATACTAAGTATTGCTCAAATGTTATAGTCCTGGTTCTGTGCTCAGGAATGACACCATACAAAATAAGGTAGAATTTAGTCAGTGTTTCTAGAATCTAAAAGAAATAAGGGATGGCTAGATCAATTTATCTGGTATAAACTAACCACACAGTCATTGATTATAAGCTCTAAGACATTTTTCTCAACAAAATCTCAAATAAATTCTTGTACTTCAATAAAAGGATTAGCACATTCATTTTTAAAAATTAAATCCACGATTTACAAAGTTCCCTATAGTTGTGTTTTAGGCATAAAATAATTAAACACTAGTCCCTACAGCAGTTCCCTCCACCAGTTTCTAGATTCTCTCCTCATCCCAACCCCTATTCCACCCGCACCTGTCAACTTGACAGGCACACTACAAAATTTCAGTGGTTGCCACTTAGATCTCATATTTTCAGTTCTTTTGAAACTATGCGGTATATTGCTATACCCCTCACTTATATCACTGGCATAAATGAAGCCCTGGTACCTGTTAACCCTTTAGTTCTTGTTTTCATCTTCCCCCTTGATTTCTTTCCTTTGTCTATCTTCTCTCTAAATACTTGGATTGAGGACGATTTAAGCATCCCTCTTTTACTATAATACATTTCTTCATCCAGTAGTGTATATTCCACAGATACGTCTGATTATTCTGTGTTTGTCTTTCTTCTTCTGACTTACTTCACTCATCATAGTATCTTCCAAATTCAACCATATTGCAGAAAATTGCATGATTTCATCATTCATTGCAGCTGCATAATATTCCATTTTATATATATGTATGTATATATAAGCATATATATCACATCTTCATTATCCATTCATCTGTCGTTGGACACCTAGGTTGATTCCATATATTAGCTATTGTACTGAGTGAAGTGATGAATAATGGTGTGCAGATGTCCTTTAGAGAGATAGCGCATTCATTTTGAGAGTAATCTCTTCATCCAAAAAGTCTCCAGGGAAACTTTTATCAAATTGCCAAATGTGAAAGCAGAGCATGATTCAAGTAAACCACATGACATTCTGTCTAGAGAATGATGAATACTTTCTCCTTGGCCAGGAAAGAAAAACAAGTACCAGAATTTATTTACTCTCTCTCATTTGGAGAAAAGTGGCAGTAAGAGTATTCAAAATTCAATTTGAAAATTAAGAATTCTATTTCTAAAGAATTTTTATTCAAATCTTAATTTTATTCTTGATAAAGTTAAGAGAGATAAAATACTGCTCTATTTGGTTACATTTGCATTTCTGCAGTTTGGTCTATATTGTATTAAATTTTCTATTTAAATTTTACAATGAGTGAATTGTTAAGTAAGCACTTCATGTATTGCAATAGGGTTATAATTTAATAACCCATATATTAAATGAATAAAAGATAGCAGCTACATGCTTAGCATTATATTCTAAAGCATATGATTCAGATAAATGAAAAGCTGTACATAAAGTGACATTCACTTATCTGTAAAAAGCATTGGTGATTTAAAGTGATTTCTCTTAGATTCTTGAATAACAAAGTCCTGGAGGTATATGGGTATGATTAGGTCCCACTGTTTTTATCTGCAAGTCCATTAAGAACTTTAACTGGCAAGAGAATAAACTATTTTAATTCAATTAGCATGGAGGGGTTGTTAAAGGAAAACTTGTTTGACTCGTTGCTTATAAGTGATCCCTTTTCAAAAGATGCAAAACACACAATGAAGCTTTATGTGAAAATTTTTATCTCTTATCATAGGAAATCTAACTCATACATTCCCTAATCTCTTCTAGTTGTATTTCATTGTTGTGACATTTGTTAAATCCATTCATTAAAATAACTATTAAACGTGGGTTTTATGTTAAGTATTATGTTGGTATTGTAATAGCTGACATTTTCAAATATAGAGTTTTTTATGATTTACAATACCATTAATGATAGTTATATGCATACACCAAAATCACATTTGCCACATGTGTGTTCACTTACCTCCACCAACGTCCCAAAGTGTATGCTTAGAGAACTCTTGCTCTGCTTACCTGTGCCAACCCCACCCCTTGTTCGTGGCCTTGATATGTCCAAAACCTCTAACCGTAACTACACCACTGTGCACATGTACCACTGTAGCAATGTGCCCATACCACACAATCAAACTCATGTTGAAAAACCTCAGAGTCTTTCTGTAGACTTAACCTACCACCACATATCCCTGTCATTAAAATGTGGGTCCTAGGAACAACCACTGTGGTGTGAAAGGTTCCAGACCTTGTCAAATACTTGATAATTAAAGAAAAGCAATAGCCCAGTCCAACTCCAGCCACCTGTTATATCTGACTTTAACATTTGTCTTTAACATCCCTTGCTAACTCGTGCTGTCTTGCTACTATATTGAATCCTTCATCTTCTAAATCATACTTCATTCTATATGAGGTCACTCTCCTCTCATCATAACTAATACTTTATTCTGCTTTTTATTTCATGCACTTACTACATCCTTGCCATAATGTATATATATATATATATATATATATTTACCTCAATATAATTCCCATGAAGATGGAAATTTATCTGTTTTATTCAGTCTATGACTTGAATCATGCCTGGAAATAGTTAAATATTCCAAAAGTCTATGCAATCAATTAATGAAGGAGTGAGACTCACCAGCTCCTTTGTATTAGCTGCCAATTTGGGGGCCTGAAATATATATTAGATTACCATCAAATGCAAGTATACCTTTACTGTTTATGGTCTAACTAATTAGTATATGAATCTTCAGGATAAAAAGTATATTAAACTAAATTTATGCCTTATGATTTCAGTGTGGAGGAAAAAGGCATATGCCCATATAAAATAAAATTACAATAGAAGACATATCAAAATGTCTAAATGCTCCTATTTAGTCTTAATTTCCTCTAACTCCAGCAAATTTCTTCTCTTCCTTTCCATATTCCATGCTTCCAAACTTTTCCTTTTATCTTTTCCTGGAACCACCATTTCAATTTAAACAAACTCTGACATGATTTTCTACACATATTACTTTGCCAACTGAAATCTGACTCTGCTACAAGTTTTATTCTTTCTCTCAATAGCAATATGCCTATTTACTTTCATGGAAGAAATAATACAATCATAATTTCTTTTTCTGTTTTCATTTAAGGGATGAGAAACACTGAGGCTTATAGACATAACTTCTTGCTAAAAGTTAAACCTCTAAGAAACAATAGAGTTCAAAAAATTATTTTGGCATCAGGTACCTTCCTAGACAACCTTATTAAACTGCCTGATGTTTCTGGTAAAGTAGTAGGACTTTCACAGTTCATATTATCTAGCAACAACCTAACTACTCTTCTTTATTAGAGCCAAAATTATCACCCACACTGCAATTACATTCATTAGACAATTGAGAATGCTGGTAAGTAGCAGTACTTCTTAATCATCTTTCTCCAGAACTCTGGTGTACTGCAAAGTAGATATAGGTTTGTGACTATATTAGTGATATGTCTAATACATCAACCTCAAGGTCACAATGCTCATTGCCTATGAAGTTAGTATCATATTTTTCTACCATTGTTCCCAGAAATAATTTATATTTATGTCATTATTTCTGTGCAGTGACTTGGAAAACAGAGAACATTATGATGACCAAAAGCATATTCCATTCACCAAAGATTTTGTGTTGGAAGATAATGTGCAAATCCTTGACTTTTTCCACATTTGCTATCACAGCACAGTATACAAGTAAATGTGGGATATAAAATACACTCATCGTGGAAGGAACTGGAGGTATGCAAATTGTTGTTGGGAATGATTCTAACACTCTTGATAAATCTTTTCATCAGCATGCAAGATGCACAAGCAGAAATAGAACTTTTAACAAATGGGAAAAATTTCTGTAATACTTGTAACATTGAGATCATCTATATTAAGATGTGCAGTAATATCTTAAGGAATTTCCCAAATGCCAACAAAAAGATGAAGAAATAGAGGAATAAATAAAGGGAAAAGTCTTGGAATTCTACATACCAAAATGTTAATAGCATTTTTACAACATTGGGAGGTCTTTAAGTATTGTTTCATTTGCTTTGACACTGAGCATGCATTTTTACTCTAATAAAAATAATTAAAATTGTTCCTATTTGGGGAAATGATACTACAACAAATGACGTACTATATGACCTTGGTGACTTTCAAACTTCACTTGAACTAGAGTTTTCTCTAGTTCAGAACAGAGAAAAAAGATAATAAGAACAAAGATAATAAGCAGTCTACTTAGTTTAGTTATTGTTTTACATATATGAGATACTGGATTCAATCCCTGACACTGGGGAAAATACACATGTAAAGCAATGATAATCCAAATATATGCAAATATATATAAAATCAAGAGTAGCTCACAAATAACATGAACTCGATGAGTTTCTTTAAAAAGTAAGTCAACAAAAAAGAGTATCAGTGATATAAAGTTGTTTTATACAAAAAGTAAAAACTACTAATGTCATTGTATTCAAGGTGAGACTGCTTATCTTGTGTATCTCTATAGGTAAGCATAAAGCAAATTAAATGTTAAATAGAATTAAGAAACTTAATCTCAAAGAGAAAACAACCAAATTACACCATCACATTTTTTCTGTGCTATTGTTCACTACTTAGTTGCTTTGATATTCTATTTTTACATTCTCTAGTGACATAAAAAAAATTATAAAAATAGCAGTCTCTCCAGATACTCCACTTGTAGTATACATCTTGTTTGCTAAAAACTGTAATGATCTTAGACTGAATGGACACGAAGTCATAAATCAATCTGATCTTTTTTCCTGAACACTAAATTTCCAATATAGTCCTTCATTCCAAGAAGTTTGTCGATATCACTACTTTATGTACCATACACAAAGACAGAGTCTCTTAGTTTATTTAACTCAAAATAGAACAAATTGGAAGTACCAGAACAGAATAAGAGATGCCTGTAAAGCCAAAATCAGAAGAAAGGGGGATTGACTTTAAAAGTCATCTTTAACAAGGAAAGCAAAACATAATAAATATGCAGTAGTTGCTAGATGTCAGAACCTATTCACACTACTCAAATATACAAACTCTTTTATATTCATATTACACCATGAGGTAAGTACTTTTGCTATCTCACTGTACAGTAAAACAAACTGAAGTGCAGACTTAATGTAATTCAACCAGTATGTGCTAGAACCTGACAGTCTGACAATCAGTTTTTCATTTCTAAATGCAGCACTATTTGTCTACATACGAAGCAAGCCACATTCAAACACATTTGGCTATGAATCTAAGAAGACGAGAAGCCCATTAAGTGCTTTTTCTCAATTTCCCCAGACAGTTTTTCATTTAATCCAACTTTGTTCCTACTTACTCACCTCCTTTAGCCAAGAGTTATTCTCATCAACAGGAATTATAGTTGGACCTCAAACAAGGCACTTAAGCAGTACAAGACACTTGAGCAGATCCTGGAGATTAGCCTCTCTCCTCTTACTTGCTATTTCACTCATCTGAGCTCAATGGATCTCTTGTCTCTTGGGTAGGTGCCAATATAAAGAAATGTTCTGTCTCTTGAACACTGACTACTCCCCTTTTTCTTGCCAGTAGGATCACCCAATAACATATTCTTAATGGGAAATGAGAAGAGGAACAGAAATAATTAAATATCCAAAGAACACGCTGCACCCAATTAGTGGACCCAGCAGCTGGACTGGCAATTGGACTATTTTTGTTGGATAGTGTTTCTGGAAGATATTAATGAGTAATATACATCTGTAATCTATTACTAATGAGCACATTTTCATGGACACTATATCAATTACTATGTAGGGCTTTTAAGAAAGGGCCCTTTTGATGAAGTAGACTTCAACAAGTCATTTATCTTCCTAAACAGTGCAGGATTTATCTTTATGAATTTATTTTAATAAACATATGTTCTTTGATAATTAATATGTTCTCCATTAAGAGTATTTGAGTGGAAGTCAAGTGTTCCAAGGCTGGTACTCTATGACAAGAAATAAATTTTAGGGGGCCCTTGAGAATACAGCTGTAGAATCTAACCATCTTGGGGAAAGAAGAGCAAAGTAAGTAAGAGAAAGTAAGTAAATAAAATGACCTATCATTAACAGAACTCTTGAAAGTTCTTTCTTTGTTTTTATATATTTTATATATATGATAAATGTCATGAATACAAAGTAATGGAAAAAACAGAAAATGAAGTAGAGTGAATAATATTGAAAATAAGATAATATATTTAAGACAGTGAGTTCTGTCTACAGAGAATAAGATTTTATATAGGTTTTTGTTCCAGAAGAGACAAATGATTCAATCTAGTAAGATTCAATCTATACAATTTTCGAAAAGTTTTCTGAGGACCTACTAGGTCTAGTTGTTTTACAAATCAAAGCAGAGGGTAGGATGGAGAAAGAGTAGTGAGATTTAGCAGGATAATTTAAAAATAAGAGTAAATCAGAAGAAGAATTCCTTTATTGAATTTACCACTCATTTTGGAAAATTAGTTACATTTCAGGACAGTATTCAAAAGATAACTCACATAAATCTATAAGCAAATGTTTTTATGATGTTCAGGCACCTTGTTTTTATTAAATTTAAAATCAGTATAATTTCATGTTCAAGCATTTTAATGTTTCTAAAAGTGAAGGTTGTTTTATGATTGCTATATTAATTTCAAGTATGTATTCTGTTTATTTTCTAAAAATTTTTCCTTAAAAAATTTATAGTGCATCTTAGAATGATATAAATACTAATTTTTTCAGATTCTGCAACATTGAGACAATCCCCATGGTCCAAATATCAATATTCCCTACACATAAAGCAGTATTTGATCAGAAACCTTAAATAAATGTGTGCAATAGAATAAATATGTAACAATTATTATAGAACGAATAGTTAGAAATATGTCACATCCAGTGTGGGCAATAATTGCAGAGAAAATGAATGGGTAATACAAGAGACTGGAGCCATGTGACCCAGCAAAAGTAAGGAGAGCATGCACTGTTGGAGGGATGAGTGCTCTAGCATTGTATGACAGAAACATAATCATGAAAGTTTGTAACTATATCTCACGGTGATCCAATAAAACTTATTTTAAAAAAATTTAAGGGGGCTGGAGAGATAGCACAGCAGGTAGGGCGTTTACCTTGCACGCGGCCGATCCGGGTTCGATTCCCAGCATCCCATATGGTGTCCTGAGCACCGACAGGAGTAACTCCTGAGTGCAGAGCCATGAGTGGCCCCTGTGAAGTGCCGGGTGTGACTCAAAAAGTAAAAAAAAATTTAAAAGTAAGAGTGTAAACGCAGCTGAAGTTTACAATCCTAGTAAGATATAAGGCAGAACAAGTGACAGGCCTTTGTAAATGAGTATTTTAGTATTAGGTATCTTATATCAAAATACTCATTATCAGGAAATAAGATGATTGAAGAAAACACCTTCAGATGAATCAGTAGGTTAAACCTTTGAGATTTATCTTTAAGGAAAAACATACAAAGTTAGAAATATGACAGAGTCAGTAATTAGAGAAGTCATAAAGAACAGGAAAAGGGAATCTGAAAGCTTATTATAGAGGTTCTTGAATGTAAATACCTAAACTGAGGATAGACTATTTCCTCTGTGTAGTAAACAGGGACACCACTAAGTGGCATGCCCTTTCCATGCACTTCTGTGACATAATAGAAAATTTGTAATCTAAAAAGACTGAAGTACATAGGAGACAAATAAGACCTGCCTTGTTGTACCATATCTGCTTGTTCCTACTAACTGAACAGAGATAATTGACCCACCTAAAAATTCTTCCATACCTGCCACTTCAACAGAATATTGACTTTTTTCCTCATTCAAAAAGACAGTGAGAACTTCTGTACAATGATCACAAAATTAAAAAGTAGATAAGGTGAAACATTTTGAGGAAATGACCCTAGTAGAGCATAGAGGTAAGGAGCCAATACCTGTAGGTAGAGACAACCATGCAATCTTTATCTCCATCAAAAGTATATTTTGTCTCTGAAGTACATGACTTTGAATTGTATAGGTTCACTGACTTAAGTGATTTTCTTCTATCTTTCAGTTCCACACTGTTCTGCACACAGAGTTTGAAAGCCTAGACCTGGAACCTGCATAAGAAAAATAAAATTTATGAGTATTTACTATTTTGAGGAATTGATCCTCAAAAGCTTATTGAAAACTTACTATCTTCTAGATACTTCTGTATACTTTTTATCATTGAAACCTTTGATGCTATGGAAGTAGATACCACTATTCAGTTCCTTTTCACAATTGAGCAATTTGTGACTCAGAAAATTACTTAGCTCCTTCCAAGATCACAGTTAATAGTTTAGTGGATTTGACTCCAAAGTTTCTGCACATACTTCCCCTTCCATATGTTTCTATCATTTGAAGTAGAGTTTCAGTTTTTGAAAATAATGCAGAAGTGAAAAGAAAGACTTTGAATGTAAGTAGAAAATATGCAGGCAACAATGTTTGCAGAAATATTGGCAGATACTCAGTAAAACAATGATTACATTGTCAAACATACCTACAGAAAGGTATATTCTTTGTCTACACCCCTTGATGACATTCCAAAGTTTGAAGATCTCAAACCCAAGCAATACCACATTTGTATCCCTTATCAATCCTATAAGATAAATGGAGCTATTAATAATTTTGTCTTACAGAGTACAGAACAATGAATTTCTGAAAAGTTGAGTAAGTTCCCAAGGTCACAAAGATAGAAGCCTGACAGAGCCAAATTTCAAGTGAAGAATTTCTGGCTGGATTCTACGCACTTGTGGTTTTCCTGCAATTCCATGCTGTGCTTTGTGCAGTTCCCCACGTGGTATGGAAGCTCAACAAATAATTAATGGCATATAATGCCTGGCTTCCAACCAAGTATAGAACACAGGGAAAATGTTTTCCATGCATCGTAAAGCTTTGGAACATGGAGAAGTGAAAAGTGTGTGCCAGGTGCTTAGTATTCATCATTTAGCATCAGCAGCAGGCATCAACATTGAGGCACTTCTATTTTCAGACACTGCTAAATAAATTCATCTTCTTTTCCTGGAATGAGAATAATAGAAATAAATTCTCCTGACTTTTCAAGATGAAACTCTACCTCCTTTAGGTCCTCCAGAATAGAAAGTACAAAACTAAATTATAGAAAACAAATCAGTAGTAGGAATTTCTGAATAAATTACATTTAGTGGAAGCTTGTCTACATTAGATGGCAAAGAGCTGAATATTCTTTCTTGCACATATTTTTAAATTGGAGGGTATCATGGTAAGTGAAATAAGTTAGAGAAATATCAAATTATTTCAAATTATTTGAAATAATATCAAATTATTTCATTCATCTATGAAATATAGTGATTCAATAAGAGAAGCAGAGTTATGAATAAATAGAAAGCGTTAATTATTATGATACAAGAATCAATTACCAAACAGTGGAAGTCATGGACAA
The DNA here is from genome assembly GCF_029834395.1 of Sorex fumeus. Lineage (NCBI taxonomy): Eukaryota > Metazoa > Chordata > Mammalia > Eulipotyphla > Soricidae > Sorex > Sorex fumeus. Next base: position 12,150,096 of record NW_026606115.1, read on the forward strand.
TGAATTAAGAAGATCAGACTAGAAGAGTCATAGGTATCATGATGGAGGGTCATGAGCACCTTGGTGGTGGTGAGTATAATTTTATATATTGATACCATAGACAATATCGTTCTTGTAAGTACATAAACTATAATGAAAAAGGCCTATTGCCAGGCCAAAGAGATAGTTCATGGGCCAATTTTAGTCACAAATTCCCAACACTGATTATGGTCCCATGAGCATTTCCAGGAGCGATCCATGAGCACTGCCACACAGCCTTGAGTGTGTCAGGTATAGCGCAAGACTCAAACTAATTAAGAAACTAAATAAATATTTTTCGTGATTTCTGATTTTTTTCTTCTTTTTTTGCCATGCCTCACATGCTCAGGGCTTACCCTTCACTCTGAACTCAGAGATCGTACCTGGTGGGCACTGCAGACCATATCAGCTTCCAGATTGAACCATGCAAAGAAACCACCCACTTTAATTTACTAACTTTTCAGACCACTAATTAAAATTTTAAGGATGTGAACATGGCAGTGCAGAGCAGAACAAGTAGGAAATATAATATAGAAGAATGTACTGTGTCACTCTGGGAGAACCCAGCAAGCTACCAAGAGTAACCCGTCCGCACGGCAGAGCCTGGCAAGCTCCCCGTGGCATATTTGATATGCCAAAAACAGTAACAAGTCTCACAATAGAGACGTTACCAGTACCCACTCAAGAAAAACGATGAACAATGAGAGTACAGTGCTACAGTGCTACAGCACAGAATGTACTGCGGCCAGGAAATTCTAGAGCAAATTCTAGAGCAAATTCTATCATTAATAGTGTTAGATAAAATGATCAGAAGTATCTTATCCTAAGAACTGGTCTAAGGAACAGAGCTTATCATGGTTGAGAGGTACTGCAGTGGGTGGAGAATGACATTGATGTGGTGGGCGCAGGGCAAGATTAGGAGAATACCAGGAGAGCCCGGCAAGCTACCGAGAGTATTGGATATGCCAGACACAGTAACAACAAAGTCTCCAATGGAGACGTTACCAGGATAATAGTGGAGAAAAATGGACACACTTCTGGGATATGATGTAGTGTTGGAATACTGTGCTCATGAAACCTTACTATTGACAGATTTGTAACAATGAAAAGCACAATATCTAAAGTAAAATTTAAAAATTCTCTTCTCTTTAGCAGGAAAATATGCAAAGTTAATGTTTCCTTCACTGTAAGAAAAGCATCTTCAATATAGTTTATCAGTTTTATACTCAATTATGTAGTCTTTGCACAACATGACATACTAGAAACTAGTCTAACAAAAAGAATAAGAAAAATTCAACTGACTGGTTTTGTAGATATTTTGAAAAATCTACAAAAATCTACAAAAAATCATCTTTAGGCAAAAATTGCACTTCAAAGAGGTAGACTTTTTAATCTACCTCCTTGAAGTGCAATTTTTGCCTACAGAAGATTTTCTTCAGTAAGAAAATCTTTCTTTTGATTCAAAGTAAAACAAGTGATTTTTTTGTGCAACTTTATTTTATTTTTTTCATTTTTTAATAATTTTATTTGTTGAATCACCAAGAGAGCAGTTACAAAGCTTTCAGGTTTAAGTCTTGGTCATACAATGAAACACCCGTACTGTCACCAGTGCCCATTCTCCACCCCCAAAACCCCAGTATACCCCCATCCCACACCCTCCCACAACCTGTCGGGCAGATGATTTCTACATTACTCTCTCTCTACTTGGATTATATTCAATTATTTATTTATTTATTTATTTATTAAATTTTTAACTTTTTATTAGTGATACACCATGAAGTACAGTTGTAGACTTACAAATTTTTGTGCTTGGGTTTCAATTATACAATGATCAAATACCCATCCCTCCACCAGTTCCCATTTCCCACCACCACGGATCCAGTATCCCTCCCACTCCCATCCCCCCCATCCCACCCTGCCCCTGTGGCAGGACATTCCCTTTTGTTCTCTCTCTCCTTTTGGGTGCTGTGGTTTGCAAAGGAGGCATTGAGTGGCAATCAGGTTTGGTCTATAGTCTACTTTCAGCATGCTTCTCCCATCCTGGGAGGATCCTCCCAACACCCTTTATTTGGTGCTCCCTTCTATATCTGAGCTCCATTTTCCCCTAGCATGTGTGGCTGGCCTCTAAGCCATGGAGCAAAATTTCTGGTACTAATCTCGACCATTCTTGGGTGTTAGTCTCCTATTTCGTTACTTTATATTCCCCAGATGAATGCAATCTTTCTATGTCTATCCCTCTCTGACTCATTTCGCTTAACATGATACTTTCCATGTAGTACCACTTGTATATAAAGTTCATGACTTCATCTTTTCTGACAGCTACATAGTACTCCATTGTGTATATGTACCAAAATTTCTTAAAACAGTCATCAAACAAGTGATAATTTTACTTTTCGTTTTGTAATTGTTCTTGTGGTTTAGCTAATTTGATTTGTCTACTTATGGATCAGATACTAATAACCCCCATGATTTATTAGTGCCTTTCTAAAACACCTATCTAAAACTGTTCCTCCGAAGTGGTTATGACCCTCTCTCTGCCCTGATACCCCTGCTATGTGACCTCTTTCTGGGTCCCCTGGACCAGGAAGCCACCGCCTGCTTCTCAAACCTAGGACATACCCGTTCTGATTCATAATGTGACACTGGCCTCTTTCATCACTTTCTTACATCAAGGACTCCAACTCTCTTCTCACCCAGTTAACCCTGTGCAGTAGACTTTTTCTGGATCCCCTGGACCAAGCAAGCCATCACCCCCCTCTTGAAACCAAAACTGTGTGGATAAATTAATGTCCATGTGAGATTTCCACAAATATATGGGTTGTTTATTTTGATATCTTGCTTCAAATACCTCTATAATAAACCTCTATGCAAACCATAATATTAGATACTAACTTGAGTGACCACTGAAAGAGCACTGTAAGGGGACATAAATTGTTATGTTAGTAGATTATCAGGAATAACAGCTTGCTGAAAAGTAAAAAAGAATAATAGGTAATATCTCATAATTGGGAATCTGAAGCTCAAATCACAGCAACCTCAAATCTTTAAGAACCATGGGAAACAGGAATTCATCATCTCTGGAAGACAGGGACACTAGTCCCAAGAAATGATTGGGCACAAATAAAGCCACAAAACCTCAACAATAAGGAACTTAAATAAATGTTTCATGCAATGATCATTGAAACAAACGAATTACTGAAAGAAATATTCAAACAACTTCAATGATGAACTGATCCAGGGTATCAAAGAGTCCATACAAATGGAATTGAAGAAGTTGAAAATATAATAGAAAGCCATTATCAACAGAATTCTGCATATAGGGGACTGTATCAGTGATATTGAAGACAAAACACTACTCATCACAAATAATGAAGTGAGAAAAGAATAGTAAATGTATGTAAGAGATTGTAAGATAAGTGATAGTAGCAAGAGGAAAAGTCTTCCTATCATAGGAATACTAAAAAGAGAGGAAACAGGTAAAGCAGAAGAACAACTGGTGGAAGAAAATTCCTTGATTTCTGGAATGAGACACTTGCATAGATTTAAGAGACAAAGAAAATAAAAACAGATTTAAACAAAAAAGACACATACTAATCAAAAAGTTAAAATCAAAAGACAAAGACAGACTATTTAAAGAAGCAAGAGAGAAGAAAATCATCAAATACAAGGGTAACATAAGAATTGAAACAGACCTTCCATATGATATCTTATAAGCCAGTAAATGGAATACTATATTTAAAGTAAGGAATGCAAAAATTCTCCAGCCTAGAGTCCACTACCCTGAAAAGCCATCACTTAGACTTGAGGGAAGGATAACAACATTTTAAACAAACAAGAGCTGGCAACATTTGCAATAAAACTAATCCTGCAAAAATTACAAGGACACCTATAAATAGCAAATAGACAATAACAAAAACAACTTGATTCCACACAGGCATAGACAAAAAATGGCAACACGGCCCTTTATTTAATTAATCTCTCTCAATGTCACTGGGCTAAATTGCCCTATTAAATGCATAAAGTAGCTTGTTGTATCAGGAATGAAAATCCATCTATCTGCTGCCTATAGGAAATACACCTAAACTCACAGGATAAATACATATTAAGAGTAAATGGATGGATAATAGCCAATGGAAGAATGAAAAGTTAGAGCAGCCATACTTATATTAGACCAAAGCACTGCACTGTAGCACTGTCCTCCAATTGTTCATCGATTTGTTTCGGCCCAGTAACGTCTCCATTCTGAGACTTGTTGTTACTGTGTTTGGCATATTGAAAATGTCACAGGGAGCTTGCCAGGCTTTGCCGTGCAGGCGAGATACTCTTGGTAGCTTGCCAGGCTCTGCAAAAGGGGCGAAGGATCAAAACTGGCTGGGCCAGGCCGGCTGAGCACAAGGCAAACGCCCTACCGCTGTGCTATCGCTCCAGCCCCATCAGACCAAAAAGCATTTAATATGCAGGAAAAAAAAGAACAGTGATGGACACAACTTATTGGTAAAGATAATAGTAGATCAAGACATACTGCCATCAACATTTATGCAGCAAGTGAAGGCTCAGAAAAGTACATAAGGCTTTTCCTCACAAGCCTAAAGAAGCACTACCATTGAAACACAATAGTAGTGCCAGACCTCAAGATACAACTGACTCCAGGGGCTGGAGAGATAGCACAGAGGGTAGGGCGTGTGCTTTGCACGCGGCTGACTCGGGTTCAATTCCCAGCATCCCATATGGTCTCCTGAGTACTACCAGGAGTAACTCCTGAGTGCAGAGCCAGGAGTAACCCCTGTGCATGGCCAGGTGTGACCCAAACAGAAAAAATAGATACAACTGTCTCCAATAGACGTATCTATTGGAGACAGATCTAGAAGAGAGAAGATCCCTAAAGTAGGAGCTAAAAGAACTGGAATTGTTGGTCATATACAGGGCTCTTCATTCCCAAAACAAGAATACACATTCCTTTCAGGTGCACTTAGAACACTTTCCAGGAGATATCACATATTAGAGCATAACTCAAACACGCATACATTTACAAATATAAAACATTGCACAAAGAACTTTTTTAGACCATAAAGTCATGAAGGTATAAATTAACCAGAGGGTGGGGGGGAATGGGGAAATCTACAACACTTGGAAACTGAATAAAACATTTTAAAATAAGAACTGTAGCAAAGAACAAAGAAAAAAATTCAAAAGAGTCCTTAAAACTAATGACAATGAAGATACAAGCAATCAGAACCTATGGGATACAGAAAAGCTGTACTATGAGAAAATTCATAGCAGCCCAAGTCTACATTAAGACAGAAGAAAAATCCCAAATCGACAACCTAAGCTCATTCCTCAAAAATCTGGAGAAGCACAATAAAGATACCAAAAAAGGATTAGAAGAAAAGTAATACTAAAAACAAAAGCAGAAATCAACCACATAGAAACCAAGAAAGCAGTTCAAAGACTCAAAACAACCAGGATTTTGTTCTTTGAAAAAGTAAACAAGATAGAAAAACTTCAGCTAGGATAAAAAGAGAAAATGTTCAAATAAATCAGATCAGAGAAGGGGAAAATTATAATGAATCCTTCAGAAATTTAAAATAAATAAGAAGTTACTATGAACAACATTATGCTTTTAAGATGGAGAACCTAAAAGAAATGGATAGATTCTTAGTTTCTTGCAATCTTCTAAAGCTGAATGAGGTGGAAGTAGAAAGCCTAAATGGACAAATCACAAATAAGAAAATAGAAACATTAATTAAGAAACTCTCCAAGAACAAAAATCCCTGTCCAGATGGATTCACTGATGAGCTCTATCTAACATTCAGAGAAGACTTACTGTATTTACTAGATAAGGTCTTGCAAAAATTGAATACAAAGGAATCTATCCTAACAACTTCTACAAAAATAAACTTACTCTAATACCCAAAGCAGACACAAACATTTCTAGAAAGGAAAGTTCAGAATTCAGGGAGACCAATCTCCCTAATGAATATAGACTCAAAAATTATTGTTTATTATTATTATTATTATTATTATTATTATTTTGTTTTTGGGTCATGCCTGGCGATGCTCAAGGATTACTCCTGGCTCTGCACTCAGGAATTATTCCTGGTGGTGCTCAGGAGACCAATGGAATGCTGGGAATCGAACCTGGATCAGCTGCATGCAAGGCAAACACCCTACCCGCTATGCTGTCACTCCAGCCCCAGACTCAAAAATTCTTAATAAAATCATAACTAATTGAATCCAACAGTATATCAAAGAAACCACACAACCTGTTCAAGTGGGATTAATATGAGTGATTCAAGGATGGCTCAATATATGCAAATAAATTAACATAATACACACAGTATTGAAATGAGAGATAAAAATCATATAATTATATTAACTGATGCAGCACAGAGCAAGATTTTGATAAGATCCAATATCTATTCATAATAAAAACTCAAGAAAATAAGGGTGGAGGGAACCTTCCTTAAGATAATAACAGCCATCTATGACAAACCCATAGTCAGTATAGTTCTTAATAGTGAAAAACTGAAAGAATTACCTCTGAGATCAGGTACAGGCAAGGATGTTACCTGTCTCCACCTTTATTCAACATAATATTAGAAGTCTTGGCTACAACAATCAAGCAAGAGAAAATAAATCAAAGGGATTTAAATAGAAAAAGAACCCAAATTATTTCTATGTGCAGATGACATGATAATGTACATAGAAGATCCAAAACATTCCACAAAGAAGATCCTGGAAACAATAAACCAATACAGTAAAGGGACTGACTAGCTACAAAGTCGATAGACAAAAATCAATTGCATTCTTATATACAAGAATGAATCAGAAGAGAAAAGTCATCAAGGAGTCTATCCCACTTAAATGGGATAGAATTAAATTCCACCAAAAATATCAAGTATCTAGGGATAAAATTAGCAAAAGATGTGCAATATATATACCATGAAAATATTAATTTATTTAAGAAAAATAAGGTCTTGGGAAATGAGAAAATATTCTACACTCATGTATTGGAACAATCAATATTGATAAATGACTATCTTATGTAAAGTTTTATATAGATTCAATACACTTCTCATTCGAATTCAGAAAACATTATTTAAGAATGTGGAAAAGTCAATAATAAAATTTATATCAAATAATAAGAGAGCATGATTGTCAAGTTACACATATGAAACTGGGAGGTATCTCATTACCTATTTTGGAATTGTATTTATAAAGCTATAGTGATCTGCATGATACTTCAATAAAGACAGGATCTATGAGCAATGGATCAGGATCAAATACCCTCTGACAAAACCCCATTTATATGGACAGTTAATTTTTTATAAAGGAGCTGATAACAAGAAATGGAGTAAAGATGGCCTCTTCAACAAATGATGCTAGGAAAACTGGATCATTATGTGAAAGAAATTTAAGCTGGATCCATATTTCACACTTTACACAAAAATCAATTCAAAATGGATCAAAACCTTGAGATCTAATTGGTAGGCATAAAGAACATCGAAGAAAATACAGGCAAAGCACTCCAAGATTTGGACCTCAAAAGTGTATTCTATGGTCTGACACCACTGGCAAATGCAACAAAATCAAAAATTAACAAATGGGACTGCATCAAATTAAAGAGTTTCTGCCTGACCCCCCCCACCCAAAAAATGGGCAAAAAGTAAAAAGCTGGTCTAAAGAGAAAAAATATTTGCATCCAACACAACAGATAAAAGTTTAATATCCAGCATAAAATACTCACAAAACTCAACAGGTAAAATGTTCAAAAGCCCTACAAAAATGGGAAGAGGAAGTGAACTGACACTTCTCAGATTAAGGCAGGTAGATTACCAATTGACATAGGAAAAAGTGCTTAACATCACTTATCAATAGGAACATCCACATCAAGGGGACAATGAGATACCATCTAACTCCAGTGAGAATGGCTCATATCAAAAACAGAAGAAACCATCTGTGTTAACAGGGATGTGGTGAAAAAGGAAATCTAATCCACTGCTGGTGTGAATGTTGTCTGGTTCAAGCCCTGTAGGAAACAGTATGGAGAGTCTTAAGTAAACTTTGAATTTAACTGTCATATGAACTAGCAATTCCACTTTTGGGCATTTAACACCAGGACTTAAAAGCATTTATTTAAAAGGATGTGTGTACATCATTATTAATTGCTGCACTTTGTATGATACCTAAGATATGATATCAACCTAGGTGTCCAATGAAAGATTAATGGATTATGAAGTATATATACACAATGGAATACTATGCACCTGAATGAAACAATGAAATCATTCAATTTGCTGCAACCTGTTTATAACTGGATTATAAACAGATATATTGACTGAAATAGGCCAGAATAAGAAAGACAAACACAAGATGATCTCACTTATATGTGTATATACAATAACTGGATGAAGAAATGTTAGGTAGTTAAAAAGATTATGTCCAGATTATCCTTTATGAATCCTAGAGGTAAGGGAGGAGATGCATAGATGAGGAAGGTAAATCAAGGAAGGAATGAAGAATATGTGAAAAGGAGGTAATGTGGAACAGGGGTCGGTGTTCCTTTATATTGATGATGTCAGAGTATGGCATAGTTTTATATATGTACTTTAGATGTAACACTGAAAATATGAGATCTAATTTTGTAATGTGCCTGTCAAGGTGCCTGTCAAAGGTCAAGATGGGGAATAGAATATGGAAACACTGGTGGAGGAAGTTCACACTGGTGGTGGGATTGGTGTTGAAAATATATTTAAAATGCACCTATCAATAACTTTGTAAATCATGTTCCAACAAATTATAAACTTGCTCTGTTATAAGGGCATTAATACATCAAATCAGTTTGCACATGGAAAAGGGTATTTATGATAAGGACAAGTGGGCATTAAAATCACTTTGTCCTCAACATATAAAAAGAAAGAACATTAACCTAGCAACTTAGGAAGTCTGAAAAGCACAAATGATTAGGCAGGAAAAAGATATTAAGGGCATTCAGGTAGGAAAGGAAGAAATCAAGCTCTCACTATTCGCAGATGATATGATACTCTACTTAGAGAACCCAATAACTTCCACCAAAAAACTCCTAGAAACAATAGACTCGTATAGTAAAGTTGCAGGTTATAAAATCAATACCCAAAAGTCCATGGCTTTCCTATACGCAAACAGTGAGAGAGAAGAAAGCAACATGAAAAAAACAATCCCGTTCACAATTGTGCCCCAGAAAATCAAGTACCTAGGAATCAGCTTAACTAAGGAAGTAAACGACCTGTACAAAGAAAACTACAAAACGCTACTTCAGGAAATAAAAGAGGACATGAGGAAATGGAAAGATATCCCCTGCTCATGGGTCGGGAGACTTAACATTGTCAAAATGGCAATACTACCGAAAGCATTGTATAAATTCAATGCAATCCCTATAAGGATACCCATGACATTCTTCAAAGAAATGGAGCAAACACTCCTGAAATTTATATGGAACAATAAGCCCCCACGAATAGCTAAAGCAATTCTTGGGAAAAAGAAAATGGGAGGAATCAACCTCCCGAACTTCAAACTGTACTACAAAGCTACAAAGCAGTAATAATTAAAACAGCATGGTACTGGAACAAAGGCAGAACTGCAGACCAATGGAACAGGGTTGAATACACTGACATCTCCCCTCAATCATATGCTCATCTAATCTTTGATAAAGGTGCAAGTAATGTGAAGTGGAGTAAGGAAAGCCTCTTTAATAAATTGTGTTGGCATCACTGGACGGCTACATGCAGAAAAATAGGCTCAGAACTCTGCCTAACACCATGTACAAAAGTAAGATCAAAATGGATTAAAGACCTCAACATCAGACCAGAAACCATAAGGTACATTGAAGATAAAGTTGGCAAAACCCTCCATGACATTGAAGCTAATGGTATCTTCAAAGATGCCACGCCACTGGCCGAGCAAGTCAAAACAGAGATAGATAAATGGGACTATCTTAAACTAAGAAGCTTCTGCACCTCCAAAGAAACAGTGACCAAAATACAAAGACAGTCTACAGAATGGGAAAGGATATTCACCGAATACACATCTGACAAGGGGTTGATATCCAGGATATACAAAATACTGGTTAAACTCCACAAGAAGAAAACATCCAACCCCATCCAAAAATGGGGCAATGAAATGAACAGAAACTTTCTCAAAGAAGAAATACGAATAGCAAAAAAGCACATGAGAAAATGCTCTACATCATTAATCATCAGGGAGATGCAGATCAAAACCACAATGAGATACCATCTCACACCTCAGAGACTGGCCCACATTCAAAAGAACAAAAGCAACCGATGCTGGCGTGGATGTGGCGAGAAAGGGACACTCCTTCACTGTTGGTGGGAATGTCCACTGGTTCAGCCCTTCTGGAAAACAGTATGGACGATTCTCAAAAAATTAGAAATTGATCTCCCATTTGACCCAGCAATACCACTCCTGGGAATATATCCTAGAGAGGCAAAAATGTATAGTCGAAGTGACATCTGCACTTGTTTGTTCATTGCAGCACTCTTTACAATAGCCAGAAACTGGAAGAAACCTGAATGCCCAAGAACAGATGACTGGTTAAAGAAACTTTGGTACATCTACACAATGGAGTACTATGTAGCTGTTAGAAAAGATGAAGTCATGAAATTTACATACAAGTGGTACAATATGGAAAGTATCATGCTAAGCGAAATGAGTCAGAAAGAGAGGGATAGACATAGAAATATTGCATTCATCTGGGGGATATAAAGTAACAAAGTATGAGATTAATACCCAAGAATAGCTGAGATCAGCACCAGGAGGATTACTCCATAACTTAGAGGCCAGCGGGTATCCTAGAGGAAAGGGCTATTCAGATAGAGAAGGGAGCACCAAATAAAGGATGTTTGGAGGATCCTCCCAGGAGGGGAGATGCATGTCGAAAGTAGACTATGGACTGAACATGTTTGCCACTCAATGCCTCTTTTGCAGACCACAACACCCAAAAGGAGAGAGAGAACACAGGGGATTGCCCTGCCACAGAGACAGGGGGGATGGGGGGATGGGGGTGGGAGGGATATTATCCATGGTGGTGGAAAATGGGCACTGGTGGAGGGATGGGTATCTGTTCATTGTATAATTGAAACCAAAGCACAAAAAAATTGTAAATCTACAACTTTAAAAAAAATAAAATAAAATAAAGGGGAAAAAAAAGAAAAGCACAAATGATAAATGGTTATTTGACCCACACTAAGGAGCTTTTCCCTCCATCTGCCTTATTTGGTTCAGAAAGAAGAGCAATGAAAGTACTTTACAGGATATTTGCAAGCTGCATTTGAAGTTTTTGGAAAACAGCTGTGTGACAACTAGAGACAGAATGAAGTTGGCAACTAATAAAGTTCTAAAATTGTTATTTAATGTTACCTAAAACTTTGAACAGTTCAGATTCAATAAAGTTTCAACTATCCTTCCTTTATGTAAATTATCTTGAAGATAGGACTTAGAATACATTCTAAACCTAATCACTATCTGGGGCAAATGTCACATTTGCCTAAGCTGTAATTAATTATATTAAAGATTAATGATAAAGGTACTACAATGTATTTGTTTACATTTTAGTCCCTCCAAAGCTTGCTTTGAAAAATTATCTACTCATTTGCCTTGTGTTATTTTATTTTAAGATTTATTGCCAAAGAAGTGACCTGGCTCTAGATGTTTCAAATAAATAATGCTACAATAAATAACACTTGCAGATGGACCTCAGAGAACATGTGACTCTGTTTCAAATATTTTAAAACAAATTAATAGATATGCTAACTACCAAAAGTCAGTGTATCAAATTGAGGGATAATGTTTAGAGAGACATATAACTATTTTATCTATAACCATTTTTATATACAAATATTCAAGCTTTAGGTGGAAACAGAAAGGTTACATTTGCAACATGTTTCTAAATGTAAAATGAAAGGATCAATTAAACTTTTAAAGATGACACTATAAGGCATTGGCAAGATTTTAAACAATTGAATGTTTAAAATGTTTAAAAATATAAAAAACAATTCACTGCTTATTTTGTTTTCCCTAATAGTGACTATCATGATGTTGGACTCTTAGCAGACATCAATTACATAATTAGTAAGTTATTAGATATACTGTAGGTGGTCTGTATTGTTGCTTATCTACTTGGTTTATATCTGTCTTATCTGTAAAGACAAATAAATGTTGTAAATGAACATTAAAGTACCGGGAACTTACAACTAAGAATGAAAAGAACAGAAAAAATGCAAGAATAAGGCTTGGCAAGTGAAACAAGGTCTATTTTAGTTGTTTCAGGGACATACAAAAGATGTGTCAGATACTGTAGTGTTAATCATTGGTTCTTTTATCTATTTCACAGAGAATATCTCACTGTCACTTCAAATTCAGTATAATTTTTACTGGAACACAAAGTAACCTTCTCTTAGGTATCTTTCTATATTAGTGTAGCATTCTCCTAGTTCTCTTGGCTCAAAACCATGGTGACCGAGGGAGCTATTTTTTATCAAATAAAGAAACAAGAATGAAAAAGAGTTGTTAAAAATTATTTCAGGACCATTGGTTTAAAGTACAATTCATGGTAACCCTTGTCATACATGACTCTTCCTTATCCTCATCTAGTTAGCAAATTTTGTCATTTTTTTCCTTCCACATTTGTTAGACCACTACTCTTATCTAAGCTAATCCAAACCTAAATCAGTATGTCAGCTTGATGTTTCTAAGAGCTTTTTAAATCACATTTCTGTTAAAGTCATTGCAATATAACACACTTTCTTATAGGAACTTAAAGAATAAACACTTATGCATAGTTTTTAATAAACGTAACTTGACTCCTATTTCCCAACTATGTTGCTCAGCAGTCTACTCTCAGACACCCACCGTGGTAATATTTGAATAGCCTGAATATGCTTCATAGTGTTTTGCTTTTATTAATGAAGATATTTTTAAATGCACTTTTGTCCATCCAAATCTAAATATTTACTCTCAGTGTCATTAACCTATGATTTCTTTGTTTCAGTTCTCTTAGAAGGGAAATTACAATAGGTTTCCTCTTGCATGCCAACTCTAATAAGTTGTGATTGACTATCGACCCATCCTGAGAAGAATTATAAATTCAAGTACAAATTTGATGGAATTTAATGAAGTGATGGTCTACTGGTGTTTAGTAATCTGTATGAGAGTTGAGACATAAAAGCCACCAGCACTATATTTCTGTCATAGAATCATTCTATTATTTCATGTGGACTAATATTATTTCTGCTAATCCTGAGAATCAATGTGGCCTGAGCAAGTTATTCAACCTTTCTACATACCGAATTTTATTTATCAAATATTGATAATGGGGTAATATTCATATCCACTTTATACTTTGTACATATGTCTGTAGTTTTTATAAAATAAGAAATAGTGTGTAAGCTTAGCACAGTTTCTGTATCCTTAGCACAGTTTCTGGTGCATAATAGACAATCAACAAGCTAGAGTTGCTGTTGTTTTTTTTCTTAAATTTATTAGTTTATTTTTAATAATTTTATTGAATCACTGAGAGATACACAGTTACAAAGTTGTTCATTATTTGATTTTAGTCAATACAATATTTCAACACCTATCCCTTTACCAGTGTATATTTACTATCACAATGTCCTCAGTTTCTCTCCTCCCAGCTTACCCAGCCTGCTTCCGTGGCATGTACTTCTCTCTCTCTCTTTTTCTCTCCTCTCTGTCTCTCCCCTCTCTCTTGCTCTCTTGCTCTCTCTCTCTCTTTCTCTTTGGGCATTATGGTTTGCAATACAGGTATTAAAAGGTTATCACACACATATATGTATATACATAACATATATGTATTTTCTATACTCAGCTCTTGTTGAGAGTGATCATTATTTCCAACTATTATTGTCATAGTGGTCCCTTCTTTATACTAACTGCCCTCTGTCCCTCACAGAATTGTGGCTAACTTCTACCAACCATAGACCAGTCCTCCTAAACCCTGTTTCTACTGTCCTTGGATATTAGTCTCCTAATATGTGTTTTTATTTCCCACAAATGAGTGCAATCATTCTATATCTGTCCCTCTCCTTTGGACTCACTTCACTCTTTTCTGTTGTCTTTGTTATGTGCTTTAAGTGTTGTCTCTTCATTTATACTTTGATGATAAGGATAGTTCTATACTCTGTCCTGCAGGATTTTCTCCCTTAGCGCTATTCCCCACTTCTCTAAACCAGGAGTAAAGAGGAATGAAATCTCAATCTCACTCAAGAATGGAGGACTTAAATTTTTCATTTTTATACTCAGCTCTGTCCCAAGCCCTATACATCAAGATACACACCTGGGGAACACAGAAAAACCACAAACAGTCCAAATAAAAAAGACATTATAAGATACACTACAGAAATGGTAAAGTGAAAGAGTGGTCAGGAGCAGCCATAAAACAAAAGTTTTAGAATTTAACTTGAAGTCGTATATACACATGTTGACTTTTAAAAATACTCATCTTAAACTTTTATAATGTTATAATACAATGTTACCTCAAAAATTATATTTAAATAATCTACTTTTGAAAAATGGTAGAATTATATATTGGTGTGGATAATGGATAAAATTCAACCAGCGAAATTATTGTAGAGAAATATGTACCGACATGAAAAGTGGCCATCTTAAATCATTTATATGGGAAACGTAATATATAATCTAGTTACATTTGATCAAAATAACTCTACATATATGTTTCTATGAGTTTATGTGTAATTACTTATGTACATCTATTTGTACATACCTATTCTCATATATGTGAATATTTATACCTGCACATAATTGCAGGAAGATAAAATACTTCACCATCATTTTACTGCACATCATTTTAGTGGTCATTTCACAGTGATTGGGTTGCAAATATTTTTTATATTCTTTTTGCAGGATTGGGTTGCAAGTATATTTTATCATCTACTTTTCCTCCCACAGTTATTGGAGTGCAAGTTTTTTATCTCCTTTTTTCCTATATTGTATAATTTACATAATATTACATTTACACTAAAATACTATTTTAAAAATTCCATTAGGTTTCTATCAAATATCTGTAATTTTTTGCTTTGAAAAAATATTAGTTCATTTAGGGAATCTAGGCTGAGATTACTAAGACTGCTTTATCAGAAGCAGGCAGACAGTTTCCTTTCAGTGTTAGAGGCCGGAGTCAAGTGATAATTGAAATTTCCTTTCAAGGCAGCCACTGAGGATCAGTGGTCAGGAAGGAGGGGGAAGACTAGTATGCTAAAGGCAAGAGGTCACAAGAGAAATAGGAGTACAGGAATGAAAAGGCTGAGTCCAGGGCAATCAATATTATCCCATGGGTTCAGTAGGAAGAAGTTGAAGTCAAGATCTCATCAGGAAAATCTGGGCAGGTTAGTTTTTATACTGTCATCTGGGTTCAATCCATGGTTGGACAAAGTGTCTGAATTCTAAGGGTCAGGGCTAAAGCTTCAATTCAAAGAGAAAGAAGTAACTAAAGAATGGAAATTAGTCAGGGTAACAGCACAGGAAGCAGCATAAGAGGAAATGACTTTTTAGGTTTTCTGTGCTGATTTTGAACACCTCTTCCTGAATAAACAGAAAATGACTGCCAGATGTGTACTGTTTGTCTGAGGAATACAGCACTCACTATTGATGCAGGCTAAGTCATTGCTGCACAGATAAATACCTGATATTTTTCTATCATTATCCAAATAACTAGAATAACTAAGCTATTGATCAAAAATAAGATGAATAGGAAAGAAAGCCATTGTGGAGTAAGACAGATTACAGTCTTTTGCCCAAAGAGCAGAGGTCTGAAGCTTCTGCTCCATAACTTTTCTTTCAATATGTGCTGAACGGAAAACAACCTAATCTCACGGAAAATCAAAGCAAGTACTACATAAAACTATATTTATGGATAATTTAGCCTAATTTCCTTTGATACATATATAAGGAAATTCAAGTCCAGAAAATGGAAGAAGTTATATTAAAGTTTCATTTCTAAAAACCAGCAAAAAAATATTTTTCTTCTTTTATTTTGAAAAAAATCAATCTTATCCAACACCCTTGCTTTGTATTCAGGGACAAAGACATTTTGTCTTTGTCTAACTTTTCAGTTTGCTGAAATATATTCATACTGTTTTCTATAGAGGTTGAAGAAGACAATATTTCTACCAGCAGTGGATGAAAATTCTTTTTTTCATGACATCCTTGCCAACATAAATTGTTTCCAGTATTATTGATATGTTCCTTTTTCAATTAAAGGCTAAGATATCTCTTAGTCTTCTTGATTTGAAGTTCCTAACAATAGTCATGATGATCATTATTTTCATGTTTCTGTTGGCAATCAATTGGTCTTCCTCAAATAAGAACATGTTTGAAAGAGAATCTCTTTTTTTGGCAGCACTGTTTGAATTAAAATATTTTTTCAAAATATTATTTTATTAAAGTACTGTGAATTACAAAGTTATTCATAGTTGGGCTTTTTTATATACAATGTTTCATCACCAATCTCATCACTGGTATCAGTTTCCCTCCTCTAGTGCTCCCAGGTTCCCTCTCTATCCCCAACCCTATGCTGTCATCTTGAAAGCATCATTTTAATTTGATTATTAATAATAATCATTATTAATAAGGATTATTAATAATAAACCTTAAGGTTTGGGTCTCAGTTTTCAGTATTCTTGATTCTGTGGTTTGGATATTTAGCTCTATCACTCCTTGTAACACCTGAATCTCCAGACCCCTGCCTCCATTGCTTGACAACTATCTCTTGTCCCCTTCGCCTTTATGCTATGTAGTACTGGGATCAAGATAGACACTAAGAGAAAGGTAACTGAATTGAAAGCACAGTGAAAAACTCTCATGCTTATGGATACTCTATTACAAAGAATTTGAATGTATAATGTGAAGCAAAAAAATTCTCTTTATGTCATTAAGATATACAAATGACTTATAGAGCATCTGAAAAAGTATTCAGTCATTTGTTGGAGCATGAAAATTCTCAATATGTCATTAAGATATTCAAATGGCTTATAGAGCATCTAAAAAAACACCTGAAAAAGTATTCTGTAATTTGTTGGAACTGTATTTATTTCATTTCGTTCTCTCAGCTCCTTTGTCAAAAATAGTTGTTTATAAATACGGGGAGATGGCCTTGTGTATTCTATTCTGACACATTGGTCAGAAAGTCTACCTTTTATTTTTATTTTTTTGCTTTTTGTGTCACACACAACGATGCACAAGGGTAACTTCTGGCTCTGCACTCAGGAATTACTTCTGTTGGTGCTAGGGGGACCATATGGGAAGCTGGAAATCATACCTGGGTTGGCCGAGAGCAAGGCAAATTCCCTACCTTCTGTGCTATCACTCCAGCTCCAGAAAGTTTACCTTTATTTAACTACCATGCAGTTTTGATGGGTCCTGATGTGGAGTATTTCAGCTGATCTTCTCGGCCCTATCTTGGCATTAAAATCACCGACAATGATCTTGTAGAAGGTGTGATCTTCTTTATAGACCTTCTCCAGCTCCATGTAGAACTTCTCAATTTCTCCTTAATCATAATTGGATGTTGGTGTGTAGACAACGAAGATAGAAACTTCCAGCAGTGAGCCACATCTATTCAAGTGTAAATGTCTGATTTGGGTTGTTAGGCATTAGAATGAATCAATGCTCGTGGCCAAGTTCATGTTAACAAGGACACTGATGCCTCAAATGCCTCTTTTATCGCATGTTTCGAGGAACTATTCTTCTCCAGTGTCGAAAATGGTGTGATGTGATTGATGCTTTCTTGTCTCGGTGAGACCAATGATGTCGTACTTGATCTTTCGCACTTGTACCATCAGGTCCTCTATGGATGCATCCGATGCTAGCCTACGTGCATTAAAATTACAGATAATCATTTTTGTCTTCCTTCGTTTTGGCAGCCTAGTTTGGCCTTGAGATTTTATCAGCCTCTCCTTCCTTATCCTTCTCAATGCTGCCATATTGGTGACGCCTTCAGGGTCAGGAAAATGAGACCCATTGTAATTACTGGTTTTGGCATATCGAATACACAATGGATAGCTTGCGAGGCTCTGCCGTGCAGTAGCTTTCCAGGCTCTCCAAGAGGGATAGAGGCTTTTGGGGCAGCCTCTAATCACCCTTGTAGGTGTTCCCATGGTTCAAACCATATTTGAACCTTATCAAATAAGGTGTGGCAATTCTGAAAGATGGGTAGTGTCTTATGATGTGTTGTGTTGTCTGGAAAACGTCCTAGAACGTGGCAGCAGCTGAGTAGTGGAGGTAGTGGAGGTAGTGGAGGTCCCACATCGGGACCCATGGCTTAGAATGGAACAAACAGGGTGAGAAACTGTCTGAGTTCATCATGTCGACCAAGACCATCCATGGTAACTCACAGTTCCAGAAGGCCGAATCTAAACGTTGGACATGGGAGTCTCCCAGTGGACAGTTCCACAACGAAATAGACAACAACATATTCAATTGACAGTTTTGCCTGACCGAGGTCACTGTTGTCCAAAAATCCAAGCGGGATCAGACCACCATCTCCTTCTTGCAAAATTCTACTTCACAGAGCAGGGAGAAAGGGCTGCAAAGGTTAAGAAGAGAACTCCCAGAACAACCACCAACTGGGTGCTCTTTGGCACTATTGCTGCAACATGGGAAGGTGCCGTTGTTGACAACATTGACGAGGAATATGATCGACAAGTTCAGCACCTCCATGATTGTGTGAGGAACGCCAAGAGAGAGATGCCACAAAAAAAGCCTGTCTTCGAAAACTCTTGAGTTTATTCACCAAGGTGGTTTGGCACATGCCTCAGGCAACCGCAAGCGAACGCCCGAGCTCACAGAGCAGTGTAGAGATGCGATAAAGGAAGATCTCAAAGACAGAAGAGCAGAAGTGCTGGTAGATGCGGCAGAAGCCAGGAAAAGTATTTGTAACGCCTGCCTGTCCTTTGCCAACAACAAGCCCAAGATGACTTCCCTTCGACCTCCTATCACATCTTCCAGAACTGCAATGGAGAAGATTATTCATGACATCTACTCAGATTTCTTCGATAGCCATGTGCACCTGCCGACACACCAAATTCCACAGGATGGATATGTCATTCCCAATGTTCTCCCTTCCGAAATCCAACACGTCATTTTGTCAGTAAAGAAACCACAACACCTGGCCCAGATGAGGTCAGACCTGAACACCTGAAAAACCTGCCATCAGTACTCATCAATAAGCTGCCTCAGCTCTTCACACACTAATTTTCTGAATGCAAGTTTCTGTCCCAATGGAAAACGAGCAGGACTATACTACTGTATAAGAAGAGAGACATCTACGACATTGGCAACTATCGCCCAATCTGCCTATTGTCTGTCATCTACAAGTTGTTCACTTGAGTCATCCTGAATAGGATTGGCAGAACACTAGATGAAGGACAACCATGGAAGCAAGCCAGGTTCTGAAAAGGATTCAGCACTATCGACCATATCCACATGATAACCAAGCTCATTGAGGTTTCTCGGGAGTTCAAGATGCCGCTCTGTCTAACATTCATTGATTTAAAGAAGGTCTTTGATTCTGTTGAAATGGAAGCGGTCAATAAAGCCCTAGCCAATCAGGGCATTGAAACTCAATACATCAGGATCCTCCGTGAGCTGTATTATGGATTCACTACCAGGAACTCACCATTCTACAAAGAAGTAATGATCGATGTCAAGAGAGGGGTTCAGCAGGGTGGGTGATACCATTGCACCGAAACTCTTCAGTGCCACCCTCGAGAACATCCTGTGATGACTGAAATGGGAAGGAATGGGAGTGAAGATAGATGGTCGGCAACTACACCACCTCCGGTTTGCTGATGACATCGTTCTAATAACACCAAACATTAGCCAAGCAGCCCAAATGCTGACCGACTTCGACTTTGAGTGTGGAAAGGTCGGGCTACAGCTGAATCTCATAAAGACAATGTTTATGAGAAAGAGCCTCATTCCTGATGCTACATTTGCTCTCAACAGAATGCCCATCTCCGAATGCAACAGTTATGTGTACCTAGGTTGAGAAGTCAACATGATGAATGACCTGGCACCTGAGTTGCGCAGGAGGAAGAAAGGGGCTTGGAACGCCTTCAAGAGCATTGAAGAAATAGCTAAGAGGATGAAGAACCTCCGGCTCCGGGCACATCTTTTTGATTCCACTGTTCTTCCTGCATTAACATATGCCTCAGAGACCTGGGCCCTACGCAAACAGGATGAGAACGCTATTCGGGTCTCCCAAAGAGGAATTGAAAGAGCTATGCTTGGTGGGTCACGCGACTATTTATTTACTTTTCTCTAAGTTTTCAGGTTACCTTTAAATATCCCACCCGCATGGCAGAGCCTGGCAAGCTATCCGTGGTCTATGCCAAATAGACCAAATTGATATGCCAAATCCAGTAATAAATGGATTTCATTCCCCTAACCCTGAATATGGCAGAGTCGAGAAGGATATGGAAGGAAAGGCTGATAAAATACCAAGGCAGAAATAGGCTGCCAAAACGAAGAAAAACAAAAATGATTGTCTGTACTTTTAATGCTCGTATGCTGGCATCTGCTGCATCCATTGAAGACCTTATGGTACAAGCGCGAAAGATCAAGTACGACATCATTGATCTGACCGAAACGAGAAGACATCAATCACATCATGCCGTTTTCGACACTGGAGAAGAACTGTTCCTTGGAACATGTGATAAAAGAGGCGTCGGTGGTGTCGGTATCCTTCTCAACACAAACTTAGCCACGAGCATTGATTCATTCGAATGCCTAACAACCCGAATCGGACGATTACACTTGAATAGATGTGGCTCACTACCGGCAGTTTCTATCTTTGTTGTCTATGCACCAACATCCAGTTATGGTGAAAGAGAAACTGAGAAGTTCTACATGGAGCTGGAGAAGTTCTATAAAGAAGATCACACCTTCTACAAAATCATTGTCGGTGATTTTAATGCCAGAAGGACCAAGAAGATCAATCGATGAACTCCACATCAGGACCCATGGCCTAGAATGGAACGAACAGGGTGACAGACTGTCTGAGTTCATCATGTCAACCAAAACCTTCCATGGTAACTCAAAGTTCCAAAAGGCTGAATCTAAACGTTGGACATGGGAGTCTCCCGATGGACACTTACACAATGAAATAGTCCACATCATATTCAATCGGCGGTTTTGCCTAACTGATGTTGCTGTTGTCCCAAAATTCCAAACGGGATCAGACCACCGTCTTTTTCGTGCAAAATTCTACCTCACAGAACGAGGAGAAAAGAATGCAAGGTTTAAGAGGAGGACTCCCAGAACAACCACCAACTGGGAGCTCTTTGGCTCTGTTGTGGCAACATGGGAAGATGCCATCATTGACAACATTGATGAGGAATACGATCGAATGATTCAGCACCTCCTTGATTGTGCGAGGAATGCCAAGAGAGAGATAACCACAAAAAAACCGTCTTTCTTCGAACACTCATGAACTTATTCGCCAACATGGCTTGGCACATGCCTCAGGCAACCACAAGCGAACATCCGAACTGGCAAAACAGTGTAGAGAAGCCATCAAGGATGACCTCAAAAACAGGAGAGCAGCAGTACTGGTAGATGTGGCAGAAGCTGGGAAAAGCATTCGTAATGCCCGCCTGTCCTTCACCAACTACAAAACCAAGATGACTGCCCTCCGACATCATGATGGATCTATCACATCTTCCAGAAGGGAAATGGAGAAGATTATTCATGACTTCTACTCAGATCTCTTTAATAGCCATGTCCACTTGCCCACATACCACATACCACATGATGGATATGTCATTCCCAATGTTCTCTCTTCTGAAATCCAACATGCCATCTCGTCGGTAAAGAAACAAAGAGCACCTGGCCCAGACAAGATCAGACCTGAACACCCAAAGAACTTACCATCAGTACTCATCAATACATTGGCTTGGATCTTCACACGTTACCTGTCTGAATGCAAGGTTCCATCCCAATGGAAAACCAGCAGGACTGTACTACTATACAAGATGGGAGACATCCACGACATTGGCAACTATCGCCCAATCTGCCTATTGTCTGTTGTCTACAAACTGTTCACTCGAGTCATCCTGAATAGGATTAGCAGAACACTAGATGAAGGATAACCACGTGAACAAGCCGAATTCCGAAAAGGATTCAGTACCATCGACCATATCCACACGATTACTAAGCTCATTGAGGTTTCTCGGGAGTTCAAGATGCCGCTCTGTCTCAAGTTCATTGATTTAAAGAAGGCCTTTGATTCTGTTGAGATGGAAGCAGTCATGGAAGCTCTAGCCAATCAGGGCGTACAAACTCAATGCATCAGGATCCTTCGTGAGCTCTATTGCGGATTCACTACCAAGATCTCACCATTCTACAAAGAAGTAATCATCCATATCAAGAGAGGGGTTTGGCAGGGTGATACCATTTCACCAAAACTCTTCAGTGCCACCCTCGAGAACATCATGTGACGACTGGAATGGGAAAGCATGGGAGTGAAGATAGATGGTCGGCAACTACACCACCTCTGCCTTGCTGATGACATCGTTCTAATAACACCAAACATCAGCCAAGCGGCACAAATGCTGAACGACTTTGACCGTGAATGTGAAAATGTCGGACTACAGCTGAATCTTAAGAAGACAATGTTTATGAGAAACAGCCTTGTTCCTGACGCTCCATTCGCTCTCAATGGAACCACCATCTCCAAATGCAACAGTTATATATACCTAGGTCGAGAAATCAACATGATGAATGACCTGGCACCTGAGTTGCGCAGGAGTAAGAGAGTGGCTTGGAATGCCTTCAAGAACGTTGAAGAAATAACTAAAAGGACAAAGAACCTCCAGCTACGAGCACATCTCTTTGATTCCACTGTTCTTCCTGCATTAACATATGCCTCAGAGACCTGGACCCTATGAAAACAGGATGAGAACGCTATTCGGGTCTCTCAAAGAGGAATCGAAAGAGCTATGCTTGGAATATCACGATTCACTCAAATGAGAGGTAGAATCTGGAGTTCTGATCTTCGTCAACGCTCAAGAATCAGGGACACTGTCTCATTTGCCAAGACATCAAAAATCAGATGGGCTGTACACGTAATGAGGTTTAGAGACAACCGCTGGACTAGAGCCATTACTGATTGGATTCCACGGGGCATCAAAAGATCACGTGGACGCCCACCTACAAGATGGTCAGACTTCTTCGTCAAGACCCTGAATGATCAGTTTGAGGCTCTGCATGTTCCTAGAACGAACAGATACCATTGGGCTACGCTAGCACGCAACAGGGATGGATGGAGACGTTACTGGCACCTGCTCGAGTAAATCGATGAATAACGGGGATTAAGTGATTAAGTGATGCTTGGAATATCACGTTTCACTCAAATGAGAGAAAGAATCCGGAGTTCCGACCTCCGTCGATGATCAAGAATCAGGGACACTGTCTCGTTTGCCAAGGCGTCAAAAATCAGATGGGTTGGACACATAATGAGATTTGGAGACGACCACTGGACTAGAGCCATTATAGACTGGATTCCATGGGATGTCAAAAGACCACATGCCCGCCCACCTACCAGATGGTCAGACTTCTTCATCCAGATCCTGAAAGATCATTTGAGGTTCTTCGTGTCCCTAGAATGAACAGATGCCATTAGACTACACTAGCACACGACAGAGATGGATAGGGACATTACTGGTGCCCGCTCGAGCAAATCATTGATTAAAAGAGAGAAGTGTCTGTCACAGAGGCATACTGGGGGTGGGGGCTGGAAGAATGGAAATTGGGGACATTAGTAGTGAGAAATGTACACAGGTGAAGGGACAGTTGTTGTAATATTATATTATTAATAACATAATATAATAATATAATATATTATTATTAATAATATTATGTGACTGAAACCAAATCATGAACAGCTTTGTAATTGTGTATCTCACGGTGACTTAATAAGTGTTTTTAAAGAGCTCCTATTTCTAGGATTTCCAAACTACTTTAGAGAGTCAAAACAATCCCCATCCAAATTCAGACAGTATTCTTCAAGGGCCTAGAAAAGTCAGTAATTTCCATCCTTCCAGCCCCCACCCCCATTCTGCCTCTGTGACAGACACTTCTCTCTCTCTCTCTCTCTCTCTCTCTCTCTCCTTTTGCTCATTATAGTTGGGATAGGAGTTTTACTGTGGACTCTCAGTTTTCCTTACATATTATTGTGTCATTTGCAAATAGAAATAATTTTTCTTGCCCGTTTTCATGTTGAATCACTTTGATTCTATATTTTGCCTGACTGCTGTTGCTAAGATTTCTAATGCAATGTTGAGTAAGATTAGTGACAGTGGACACCCTTGCTTTGTACCTGATCTCAGTGCGAGAGTTTTAAGCTTTTCACCATTAAGACTTATACTGGCTGTAAGCTCTTTATAGATAGCTGTTATTTATCTTGAGGAAGATTTCTTCCATGCTATATTGTTGAAGGGTTTATTATAAATAGTGTGGGATTTTGTCAAAAGCTTTCTCTGCATCATAGACGTGTTCACATGATCTTTATCTTTCCTTTTACTGATGTGTTGTACTATGTTAATTGTTTTGGTAATATTGAAACATCCTTGCAACCCTAGGAAACATTCCACTTGATCATGCTTTGTGATTTTATTTTCGATATGCTGTTCTAACTACTTACCTAAGATTTTTGTTAAGG
The DNA here is from genome assembly GCF_029834395.1 of Sorex fumeus. NCBI lineage: Eukaryota > Metazoa > Chordata > Mammalia > Eulipotyphla > Soricidae > Sorex > Sorex fumeus. The sequence goes on from NW_026606115.1 coordinate 12,174,865, forward strand.
AGTTTTTGCAGAGATGTTCACAAAGTAGATTGGTGATCTAGAATTGACTCTGTCTGATTAAAGTATCAATGTAATGTTAGCTTCGTAGAAGGTGTTAGTAAATATCCCTTTGATATTTTGAAAGATTATAAGGATCAACAGCAGTATGTCTTCTCTGAAGCTTTGATCAAACTAACTAGAAAACCCATCTGGACCAAGGCTTTTTTGAGAGAGATTTTTAATCACTGTTTCAATTTTGTTGTTTGTGATTGGTTTGTTCAGGCCTTCTACTTCCTCATTTTGTTTTCGAAGATTACATTATTTCTAAGTATAACTGTTGTAATTTGTCCCTTTACATTTCTGATCTGATTTATTTCAGCAATTTCTTTTTTTCCTCAAAAATCCAGTAAATTTTTTATCTACCTTGCTTTTTCTTTTGAAGTACCATAGCATGGCTTTCACTGACTCTTTGTATTCCTTTATTAGTTTTTATATATTTGGTTTCTGCTCTGTTTTTTTTTCCTCCTTTCACTCTGAGTCTATGTCTGTGAACTCTTAATATATGAATTTAAGTTTAACATTAACTAGTTGTAGAACTAATATATTTGTGTTTTATATATAGTATCACAATCTGTTTTTTAATGTTTCTTTTAAACCATTAACCTTCAAAATGATTAGTGATGTATTTGCAGCTATGTGTTTATTTGCTCGAGTAAAGTAAAGGCCCTCCCGTTGATCGTCGATTTGCTCGAGCGGGCCCAGTAACGTCTCCATTGGAGACTTTGTTGTTACTGTGTCTGGCATATCGAATACTCTCGGTAGCTTGCCGGGCTCTCCGAGAGGGGCGGAGGAATCGAACTCGGGTCGGCCATGTTGGCCGCTTGTAAGGCGAACGCCCTACCCGCTGTGCTATCGCTCCAGCCCAAGGTAAAGGCCCTCCCGTTGATCATCGATTTGCTCGAGCGGGCCCAGTAACGTCTCCATTGGAGACTTTGTTGTTACTGTGTCTGGCATATCGAATACTCTTGGTAGCTTGCTGGGCTCTCCGAGAGGGGCGGAGGAATCGAACTCGGGTCGGCCATGTTGGCCGCTTGTAAGGCGAACGCCTTACCCGCTGTGCTATCGCTCCAGCCATGTGTTTATTATTATTTTTAATTATTGCCCTTTTACTTATATTTGTCTTCCACTCATTTTCACCTATTTGAGGTTTTAGGGGTTTGGGGGAACCACATACAGCTGTGTTCAGGGATTACTCCTGACTCTGTGCTCAGGGATCACTCCTGGTGGATTCGGGGGTCCCAAAAGTGATTGATCTAACCTGGGTCAGCTGCATGCAAGGCAAATGCCATGCCCACTGCACTATTGTTTCAGCCACAAACATTTGGGTTTTAATTGGCTTCATTTTTCAGTTTTAGTGTTTTTTCCTTCAGTTTTGTAGCAACAACAACTTGTGCTTAGGGCTTACACCTAAATCTGTGCTCAGGAATCACTTCTGATGGTACTCTGTGGACTTACTGTGATGTTAAAGATTGAACCCAGGTTGGCCACGTGCAAGGCAAGAGTATTTCACATTCCACTATCTCTCTGAACCCTTGAGTTTCTTATATGATTCTCTTTTCTTAATATATCAGCTTTCTTTAAACTTTTTTAATCTTTAGATTTTCAAATATACATTTACAATGAATGCAAATACATTTTCTAATATTGTTTCACTTCACTGATCATGTACTTCACAATAGAAAAATAATAATCATTCTTTCTCTCTTTTCCCACCACAAAAAATATTTCACATATATAATTAAACATATGTATATATGTGTGTGTACATAAGTACATATGCATTAACTATGTTCATAGTTGATCGTAGTTTATTATATTTATCATAGTTCATTTTATGATCAATAAAACCTTGCTAAAATTATTTTGAATGTTTTAATACCTCAACAATTAAAAATTTTAAGTTTTTATTTTATCTTCATTTAGTACTTCAAAGTCCTTTTTTGTATGTAGTTCTTAAGTTTTGGTTTATATTATATTTTCCTCTGAATAACTTCTTATAAAATATCTAACTGACTGGTCATTTTACTACAAATTTCTACAAATTTTGTTTTTCAGTGAAAAAAAATTCATTTCTGTGAATCTCACTTCACAGGACAAAAAATGAGGTTGAATTTTCTCTCAACAATTTCAAATTTTCATATCATTTTAATATTTGTTTGATTTATGATTTTAAATGATATTTTGCAGGGTATAGTTATCTTATTATTTTGGTTGTTTGTTTTGGGGCAAATCCCAGCAGTGTTTAGGGTTTACATTTTGCTCTGCACTCAAGGATTATTCTTGGGGACTGGCCATTGGGGACTAATTCTGGCTCCATAAATTATTTTAAATATCTTTTAGTTCTCAAAATATCTTTATTTACCCCTCACTTATGAATGGTAACTTATTTGTTTCTAGAACTCTATCTAGATACTTTCTTTGATCCTTAAAGCAAAATTTTGCCTTCTGTTGCAATCTAAAGCCAGGAATTTACTGCATTTATTTAGCTCTCAAAGAGGGATTTCTGTATTTTTATTACCAAGATTTCTAATTGTGTTGTTTTACTACATAGAATTATCTTTGTAATGAAGGTCTTCATTGCCTATTGGAGAATATTAAAGATACTTTAATAACAATTTCTTATTAGACTGTTACATTAATTTTTCTGTGAGCAATTCATTTCATGATTTTATTTGGTTATTTATTTTCTGAGAATTAGTTTTCTTAAATCGTGTAATATTACTTTGCAGATCCAATTTTAACGTGATCAATCTTTCTTTTGCATCAACCTTCTCTATCTACAACCTTTTTATTTACTTCAATTCACAAAACCACTCTTCCTGCACTGTAGTTTAGAGTCAGGTGGCTTAGTCACCTTGATCTGATGATATTTCAGATACAATTGCAATAATATTGGCTTAGTCCCTGTATTTTGAAATATTTGATACATAATTTTTATAACTATTAACAGGTTGGAGCTATAGCACAGTGGGTAAGGCGTTTGCCTTGCACGCAGCCAACATGGCGGACCCGAGTTCGATTCCTCTGCCCCTCTCAGAGAGCCCGGCAAGCTACCGAGAGTATCTCGCCTGCACGGCAAAGCCTGGCAAGCTCCCCATGACATATTCGATATGCCAAACACAGTAACAAGTCTCACAATGCTACTGGGCTCGCTAGAGAAAATCAATGAACAACAGGAGGACAGTGATAGTGACAGATAACCATTAACATAAAATTAATATACCTAAGTACTTAGTAACTAAGTTACTAGGCATTTCAAAGCTAAGTTCTAGGATGTCTGCTTTACTCTACTAAATTGGTAGACAACTTTATTCAAACCATATCCCCAGGCACTGGTGAGGATGTAATAGCAAGCATAGCTTGTTATTTACCAACTTATGAACACTTTTAGACTGTACTCTTCCAAGAGAACTGAACACGCCAAACTTTCTCTGCCTAAATCTGCACCAGGAATGAAATAGTCGTATAATAAAACCTAGCTTTCAACATTTTTTTCTATTTCTGTCTTCTTCTCTTTGGAGTTGGTTAATCTTATTTTAACCACAGCTGTGTTTTCTACATTGTCTCTGTCTACATTGCCTCTGTTGTTATTGCTATATGTTAGGAAAGATATCCTGAGCATGAACTAACAAAGATGTTTTGATCAAATATCTCCTGAACTGTTTTTCACCTTCTTTTAGTTGCAAGTTGTTTTTAAAATATGTTTATTGTTGTTTTGAAGCACAAGAGATGAAACCCAGATATCCTGTATACAAGGTATGTGCTTTACCATTGAACCACACTCCAGGCCCAATAATTTAGTTCTTGGACCTGTGATTCTAAGATGATATATGAAATAGCTGCATAAGAACAACATAAAATACCTTCTGGGATTTACATTGATATTATGTTTCAAGAAAAACTTAAAAGTAGAAAATGAAGTCTTAAGAACAGTAATCTGATACAACTGAAATATTATGTACAAAATGCTTTGAAATAGGACAACAAACAGAATGAGTTCTTGAACTCAAGTTTAATAGCCAATCTCATGGTCAATGTCCACTATATCTTACCAGAAAAATGTCATGCTGAACTGCTAGAAATTAGGCCTAGCTCTCTAATCAAGCCATAAGTCAAAAAATACATACTACTGAAATCTGAAGTTAAAACTGTAGGCCTATTAATCTAATAGTAATAATGCAATAAGTAATTATGAACAGCAATTGACTGGCATCAGTGAAATGCAAAGTAAGGTATACCAAAAAGCTACTTCTTCATAAAACATAGAGAATACAGGCTAGGACTTGTAAAATCAACTTCTTCATAATTCTGGATATTCTTCACAGGTTTGCAAAAATTTCATCAATATTTATTTTTAAAGAAACTCTTTGGATATTAGTAAGAACAGTGAACATTTTATGTTTTTCTTGCCTTATCTTCATCCCAAATTCCACAGTACTTGGAAACAATAGTGCCATGATCACAGAGAGAATGAGGGGCAGAAGAGGTTCAGAGCTCCCTTAAATCATTTTTCATCTGAATTATCATTATTTGTCATGTGTTGTAGTTCCATTTAAACTTCAATTAACGGAGTTTGTTTTTATTTGACCTAAATTATAGTTTACTCAATGAATATAGTCTTATTATTAATGTTTTAAAAACTTATAATTTTTTTAATATTTCATCTTCCTAATAGAGCAACAAAACTGGGAGCCAATAAGATGACCCATAAATTTAAAAGGAAAAAGTAAAGAAGTACATGCACACTTTTAAAAGCATAAATTTATTGACAGGGATATAAATGGAAATCAAATATATAGGACTGTGTGCTTAGTTGAAAAATACCTAGAAAGATCCTAATTTCTCACCTCTAACTTACCTTAATATTTTGTGTGTGCAAACAGGGTTCAACAAATAAATTGGCATTACAAATTTCTTGGGGCTGAAGGAATGCCATAATAATCACACATAATTTTTCTCTTGGTACTCTCATTTAATAACCTAGCTGTCCAATTATTAGGTGATATCTAAGATAAACAGAAAACAACAAAAGGTAAGATTTATATCCATACCTGTCTGACTATTATCGGTCATTTTTATTATTTGATTAATTATCAATTAATTTCATCTAAATTAATTCATTAAAAATTTAAAACCATTGATGTTTAATGAATTTTTGCATGAAAATATTCTGTATATGGATTTTCAGCAGTTTTGAAATTTGCCTTTGTTTCTCTGTCTTCTTATTTTTTCCTCTTATATTTTGACACATGCCTTTTGGGAGGGATCATGCTCCTTTTTCTTGTTCTTGTTTTTTTCTTTAAGTATATTTCCTGTCATTACCATAAAGTTTCATTGTTGCTTCTATTCTTGGCATTTTTCCCTAAGTATATTTCCTGAGATTACCATAAACTCTACAAATATACTTCTATTATTATGTCATGTATTTAGACAAACAATACAAAAAGAATTTATGACCACAGAACTAGCTATACAAGAAATATAAAAGAGTTGTGCTTTTAAAGGGAAATAAACTCCATGAGGAAATAAGATATTTTATTTCCCCCCACTTTATTTAAATACTGTGATTTACAAAGTTGTTCATGATGATTTGTTACAGGCATCCAATATTCCAACACAATCCCACCACCACTATCACCTTCTCTCCATCATTGCCTACATATTACCAACCACCTCTCAAGCCTGTCCCTGTATCAGGTCCACAATAATTTATTTTATATTGCTTATTACCACTAAATCTCAAATAGAATAATGAAAAGCTCTCAGTAAGAGAAAATTTGTGAAAATTGTTGTAGCTGATCATTGGGACTTTAAGTCCTCGTCTGAGGATTTACTAAACTGTTGTTGCAAGTCTTTTTTGTTAATTTTTTGTTATGTGCACTGTGGAGGGATGAGTGTTTGATCATTGTGTAATTGTAACAGAAACATGAAAGCTTGTAACTATCTCATGTTGATTCAATAAAATTAAAAAAATTGTTAGTCAAGCAGTGTTGGCATCTACGTTACATTCCCATTCAATCTGGTTGCACTTACTGAAATATTAGCATTTAAGAGTTTGAAGATGTCATTCCAGAAAATCCATAATATTTAACTGGGAAGTCCAGCCAGAGGCATGGCAACAGATTTTGTGGTGTGAGTGTGTCTGCCTAGCCTTGATAGTGTAGAAACTTGCCCCCAAAGGTCTCAGTCAGAACTAGGTATCCAAGAAATTTTTGTGGCAAGTCGATCTCTTTCAATATTTATTTATGATTCTCTGAAACAGGGTCAGTAGATGCATTTACATAGCAGAGGAGGTGAGATGTGGATGTGGCTGCACAGGTTCCATAAGTAAAGGGGTTCAGACCAAGTTCTACCCCTATCAAAACCCCGGCAGCCACACTCACACCCCAAAAGCTATCTCCATAACTCTGGCGGTACTTCACAGTGAAAAGACCAAGCTACACAGAGATACCAACCAGAGGAAAATTTCAGGTGCACCAGGGCTTTTTGACTGAAAATTCTGGGCCTTCTAGAAGTGAGGCCAAAAGCCACACCCAGTCCCATGCCATAAAAGTATATCAACTGGCACTGTTCCAGAGTCTTGTAAATAAATCTCAAACAAGATCAACTAGCTGCAAGAATTTATTGGATACCTAGTTCTATTTGAAACCTCCAGGGCAATCTCAGGTGGGCACTGGGTTGTGTGCCTGCCCTACTAAAGCGTTGGAAACTTCACTCATACCCCAACAGGTGTTGCCATGCCTCCAAACAGACTCCACCACCTCATGACTTCGGTCTACAGAGATGCTAACCTGCTGAAAATTTCAGGTGTATTGAGTTTTATTTGGTTGAAAACTCCTGGCCTTCTCGGAGTCTGGATGTGCATAAAATGTGGGAAAGAAGCACACTGACATTAGGGTTTCTTATATGAACTCAACACTTAGATGCTTACAGTTTTAAATGCATTATAAGCTTATAAAAAGAGATTAAATCAGCTATTTAAAATCATTTTACAATAAAGGAAACCATATTTAAATAACTAAAGAATCTGTATCCAATGCTTTATGAAGTATAGAATATAAATACATAAATTATAAAATGGCCAAATAGAACATGTAGAATTTAAAAGTATAACAAAAAGAATAACAATTTTACTATCAGGGTTCAGCAGAAGACTTGAAGAGACAAAAAGAACTTACAAAAAATTCAATTGATATTATTTACTGTGAGGAAAAAGAAAAAAATCCATAATAAAATGATTATTCTGAAATGCATTGTGAACACTCTTATGAACATTAAAATACGTTTCTTGGGAGTGCTAGATGTAGGGAGAAGAAAAGAAGACAGAATATTTGAAGAAATAATGGCTATACCTATTAACTCAACAAAAACCTTAATGTGAACATACAATTAACTTAATAACACTATGGAAGATAATCACAAAGAAATACACAATCAGACACATAATAACCAAATGTCCAAAAGTAGCACTGCACTGTAGCACTGTCCTTCCATTGTTTATCAATTTGCTCGAGAGGGCCCAGTAATGTCTCCATTGTGAAACTTGTTGTAACTATGTTTGGCATGTCAAATATGTCACAGGTAGTTTGCCAGACTTTGCTGTGCGGGCTAGATACTCTCGGTAGCTTGCCAGGCTCTCCAAGAGGGGTGGAGGAATCAAACCTGGGTCGGCATGTGCAAGGCAAACGCCCTACCCTCTGTTTTATACAAAAGGAAAATATGGAAAAAACATTTTTAACCATTTTATAAAATTTTCTTTGTATGCTTAATTTAAATGTGTGTGCTTTAAGACTATGATGCTTTCTGGAATAAACACAGGAATATAGGGGATGGTCTAGAACATATAGTAAGTGGCTGAGGTATACACCAAAACCATAACTGTTAAAAAAAATGAGGGATAAAAGGAAACAGGAAGAGTAGCCTATAGGGGCCATAGGAACAGGTATGGAGGGGTATGGGCATTTTGGTGACGTTGTTACTTATATATTAAGAGCATAACCTAAAAACATTATTTTTTTCATTTTCTGAATAATTTCCCCAAGATACTGCAATCTTCATTAAGTTATTGTAAAAGTTTTTAATAAAGCATATTTGATGGAAAAAGAGACTGATTGTATTTTCACACTGTCAAATGCAAGCATTAGTTTCATTTTTAATTGATATTTTATGACATAGAATACTTATTTCTCTATTATTATTTTAGCTTACAGAAAGTTTAAGTTTTTTGGTTTTGTTTTCTAATTTTATTTTGTTTGCGGCCACACCTGCCACTGATCAGGGTTTACTCTTGGCTCTGTACTCAGATATAACACTTGGTCATATGGGGTGGAAAGGGGGGCAGTGGGAGAGGAGAGTAAACAGATACAGTGACAGGGATCTGTTGCAAGCAAGACAAGTGCCTTAATCCCTGCTTTCTCAGGCTGATAAGAAGAAACAGATTTCCCGTTTCGCTTTAGAAGTAACCTTTGCTTTCATATTCTGTAAATTTTCTGAAGTCTTTATCAAGCAGTGTTTTACTTCTCTTTTCATTGTTAAATTACTAGAGTGTTAGCCTCATAAAAATAAGACTTTTAATATTACAGGTAGGTTTCTTCAATAAAAGTCAGTCATTTCAAATCGAAGAAGACTCTCCTGTTATACAAAAGTCTTAATAACACTACAAAACATAACTTGGATAAAATTCTGCCTGCTTCTTTCAGTCTAAACTGGATTCCAGATATAAAACAGTAAACAAAAGAGAAAAGTAAAAATTTAGTAAGAAACAGTTTTTTTTTCCCAAGACACCAATAATACAGACTTCCAGTAAGAGTCTTGCAAATGTTGGGGCTGTAGCAATAGTATTGAGGGAAGGGCATTTGCCTTGTGTGTGGCTAACCCAGGTTCAATTCCCAGCATTTCATGTGGTCCCCGAAGCACTGCCAGGAATAATTTCTGAGTGCAGAACCATCAGTAACCCCTGAGCATTGCAGGATATAGCCCCAAAACAAACAAAAAGAGTTTTATAAATGTTTTTTCAAAGACCATTTCAAATCAATGTTTATTTATGTACAAATGTACATTGACTACTGAAGTTTTAAATACACAAATTTTAAATGACTTTTAAATTATTTAAAATTTCAGAACACTGAGGGTAAATTTGGCACAATTGCGGCAACATGGGAAGATGCCATTGTTGACAACATTGACGAGGAATATGATCGACTGGTTCAGCACCTCCATGATTGTGCGAGGAATGCCAAGAGAGAGATAGCCACAAAAAAACGACTGTCTTCGAAAACTCTTGAACTTATTCGCCAATGTGGTTTGACGCATGCCTCAGGCAACCACAAGCGAATGTCCGAACTTGCAAAGCAGTGCAGAGATGCGATCAAGGAAGACCTCAAAGAGCGAAGAGCAGAAGTGCTGGTAGATGTGGCAGAAGCCTGGAAAAGTATTCGTAATGCCCACCTGTCCTTCACCAAATACAAGACCAAGATGACTGTCCTCCGATGTCCTGATGGATCCATCACATCTTCCAGAAGGGCAATGGAGAAGATTATCCATGACTTCTACTCAAATCTCTTCGATAGCCATGTCCACTTGTGACATACCAAATTCCACAGGATGGCTATGTCGCTCCCAAAGTTCTCCCTTCCGAAATCCGACTCAACATTTCGTCAGTAAAGAAACGAACAGCACTCGGCCCCGACAAGGTCAGACCTGAACACCTGAAGAACCTGCCGTCAGTACTCATCAAGGCGCTGGCTCAGCTCTTCACACGCTACCTGTCTGAATGCAAGGTTCCCTCCCAATGGAAAACCAGCAGGACTGTACTACTGTACAAGAAGGGAGACATCCATGACATTGACAACTATCGCCTGATCTGCCTATTGTCTCTCTTCTACAAGTTGTTCACTCGAGTCATCCTGAATAGGATTGGAAGAACACTAGATGAAGGACAACCATGCGAGCAAGCCGGGTTCCTCAAAGGATTCGGCACCATCAATCATATCCACACGATAACCAAGCTCATTGAGGTTTCTCAGGAGTTCAAGATGCCGCTATGTCTAACGTTCATTAATTTAAAGAAGCCCTTTGATTCTGTTTAGATGGAAGCGGTCATTGAAGCCCTAGCCAATCAGGGCATACAAACGCAATACATCAGGATCCTCCGTGAGCTGTATTATGGATTCACTACCAGGATCTCACCATTCTACAAAGAAGTAATCACTGATGTCAAGAGAGGGGTTCAGCAGGGTGATACCATTTCACCGAAACTCTTCAGTGCCACCCTCAAGAACATTCTGCGATGACTGCAATGGGAAGAAATGAGAGTGAAGATAGATGGTCGGCAACTACACCACCTCTGGTTTGCTGATGACATTGTTTTAATAACACCAAACATTAGCCAAGTGGCACAAATGCTGGCCGACTTCAACCGAGAGTGTGGAAAGGTCGGACTACAGCTGAATCTTATGAAGACAATGTTTATGAGAAACAGCCTCGTTCCTCATGCCCCATTCGCTCTCAACAGAACGACCATCTCTGAATGCAACAGCTATGTGTACCTAGGTCTAGAAGTCAACATGACAAATGACCTGGCACCCAAGCTGCGCAGGAGGAAGAGAGTGGCTTGGAATTCCTTCAAGAGCGTCGAAGAAATATCTAAGAGGACGAAGAACCTCTGGCTCCGGGCACATCTCTTTGATTCCACTGTTCTTCCTGCATTAACTTACGCCTCAGAGACCTGGGCCCTAGGCAAACAGGATGAGAACGCTATTCGGGTCTCCCAAAGAGGAATTGAAAGAGCTTTGCTTGGAATATCACGTTTCACTCAAATTAGAGAAAGAATCCGGTGTTCCGACCTCCGTCGATGATCAAGAATCAGGGACGCTGTCTCGTTTGCCAAGGCATCAAAAATCAGATGGGCTGGTCACATAATGAGATTTAAAGATGACCACTGGACTAGAGCTGTTACCGACTGGATTCCACGGGATGTCAAAAGACCGCGTGGCCGCCCACCTACCAGATAGATGGTCAGACTTCTTCATCAAGATCATGAACGATCCATTTGAGGCTCTTCGTGTTCCTAGAGCGAACAGACGCCATTGGACTACACTAGCACGCGACAGGGACAAATGGAGGCATTATTAGTGCCCGCTCGAGCAAATCGATGATTAATGGGAAGTCAAGTGATCAAGTGAGGGTAAATTGAAACATCTACTTCTACCCTAGTACCATTTAATCCCAAGTCTATATTGCTATACCATGAAATGTTAGAGTAAACAATTTTTTGTGTGTTTCCTCCTCTAACATCAGTCTCAAGTTTCTACTCTTATTTCAACTAAAGAAGTGCACTAGGCAGATAACGCTATCTCATGCTCTCCTTTATAACCTAACTTAAAAAGCCTAGAGATTTGACAAGAAGAACCACTCATTTCAAGATATTTTTTTAGGAATTTAATCAAACACTTGACAAGCATGTTGACAATTTTGTAAACCTGAACGAGCTATTTTCTCTTTATACTCCTCTAGCAGCACATTTGAAAATGTGCATAGATGTTAATATAGAATTTTGTGACCATAAGATCTGATTATCAGGAATTAGGACAGAATTGCTGCAAAACTGAAAAATCCTTGTTTTGAGTGAGCTAAAGTATCATGAATGCTTGTTTTGCTGAAAAAACAAAAGATGAGATCTTATTTTATTTATTTGCTTTTTGGGTCACACCCAGCGATGCAAGGGGGTTACTTCTGGCTCTGCACTCAGTAATTACTCCTGGCGGTGCTCAGGGGACCATATGGGATGCCGGTAATCGAACCTGGGTTGGCTGCATGCAAGGCAAACGCCCTACCCGCTGTGCTATCACTCCAGTCCCAAGGTGAGATTTTAGAAGTAAATTTTATGTATTTTTTTTCTCTTCAGATCGTATAGGGTATACTGAACACCATCCAATCTATTTCTTTCTTAAATCAATGACTAATGAACGAAAATAGTGGAAAGGCATTAGCATTAATATGAAATTATCAAATTTCTAACGAGTGCTGGAAAATTAACACACATGGCTTCATTACTGATATTTCTTTATATTATATAAATAAATATATAAAATCTTTGGTAATGAGCAAATATAAACCGTTCCAGGATCTGGGGCAGGGTTGGGGCTAGTGATGCAGAGGAAAAAGAAAACAAACCTTTACAAATAATCACCACTTGCCAATCTCCAACTCTAGAAGCACTTCATAATTGTCACTGACTCAGTCCTAAAGGGAAGTTTTCATGCATGAAAATAGAAAGCATCTAGACAAAGAACATATGTTCAAGGGTTCAAGTATCTAAGACCATGTATTGACCGACATTAACTATCAACTTGTGGATTTTTCGTATGCCTATATCTGGCTAACAATAACATTCTCTTTTTTGTGATGCAGAACTATAAATGAAAGGTGATTTATATTCCTTAGTATGACTACAACTGCTAGTGTTTTACCAGACTGTTTCAGAATGTGAGGCATAAACTCTTCCAATGGGAGATTTAAAACGCAGAAGGTTTCTCAGAAGTCCCAGCCTGACATCACATTGAAACTCTTGCTAAAAGAGACAAGCAGCATGAGCGGAAACAAAGAATAGCTTTTAGAGTCCCTTCAAAATAAGTAGGTAGTAAAACAACCTCAATTAATTCTGTCAGAGAAGAATTCCTCTTGAAATCCTTCATATCTCAGATTTGCCTCTACAGACTCAACAAAAGTGAAAATGAGATCTAAACTGCTACCACTGAAACTTTGTAATGTACCTTTCAATTCGACAGATGGCGATAAGGTGGGGTTTTGGGTGGGGAGGGAATATGAAAACACTGGTGGAGGGAAGTTGACACAGTGATGGTATTAATGTTGAAATATTACTCAACTAGCAGTTGTGAGTCAAAGTGAATCAAAGTTCTTTAATAAAAAGGAATTTTATTTCTTATTTTAAAGTATATTTTAAAGCAATTATTTAGCTCAAATTCTGCTTCCTTAAAGCATTGCTTTACTAACTATTCCTCATCTCCCATGGCTATCCACAAATTTATGTTCTTGTACAGTTACACAATGGAATACTAAGCAGCCATTAGGAAAAATGAAGTCATGAAATTTGCTTATAAATGAATGGACATGGAGAGTATCATGCTGAGTGAAATGAGTCAGAAAGAGAGTGACAGATAAAGAGTGACTGCATTCATTTGTGGGATATAAAAATAATATATGGTATGAGAAGAATATCAAAGGTTAGGGTAAAGGGGGCCAGGAGGACTTGTCAAGTATTGGGAGCTTATTTGACCCAGCAATACCATTCCTGAGAATATATCCCAGAGAGGCAAAAATTTATAGTCGAAGTGACATCTGCACTTGTTTGTTCATTGCAGCACTCTTTACAATAGCCAGAATCTGGAAAAAACCTGAGTTCCCAAGAACAGATGACTGGTTAAAGCAAGTTTTGTACATCTACACAATGGAGTACTATGCAGCTGTTAGAAAAGATGAAGTCATGAATTTTACATACAAGTGATACCACATTGAAAGTATCATGCTAAGCGAAATGAGTCAGAAAGAGAGGGATAGACATAGAAAGATTGCATTCATCTGGGGGACATAAAGTAACAAAATAGGAGATTAATACCTAAGAATAGCCGAGATCAGTACCAGGAGGATTACTCCATGGCTTGGAGGCCAGCTGGGCACTCTAGGGGAAATGGCAGCTCAGATAGAGAAGGGAACACCAAATAAAGGGTGTTGGGAGGATCCTCCCAGGAGGGAAGATGCATGTTGAATGTAGACTATGGACTGAACATGATTGCCACTCAATGCCTCTTTTGCAGACCACAACACCCAAAAGGAGAGAGAGAACAAAAAGGAATGCCCTGCCACAGAGGCAGGGTGGGATGGGGGGATGGGTGTGGGAGAGATACTGGGATCCATGGTGGTGGAAAATGGCCACTGGTGGAGGGATGGGTACTTGATCATTGTATAATCGAAACCCAAGCACAAAAATTTGTAAATCTACAACTGTACCTCATGGTGTTTCAGTAACAAAAATTAAAAAAAAATTATTGGGAGCTTGCCACAAGAGTGTGTGGGGGAGGGGTTGGGATGAAGAGCAATTAGGATAAAGAAGGGTCTAGTATGACAATAATATTTGAAAATTTTGGACAGAAACTGAGTGTTGAAAGTAGGTAAAGGATATAACCTTTCAGTATGCGTATTGCAAAACATAATGCCCATAAGGGGGGAGAGAAAGAGATAAAGAGAGAGGAGGGCGAGAGAAAACTGCCATAGAGGTAGGCAGGGGTGGATGCATAAGGGAAACTGGGGACATTGGTGGGACAGTGGTGAAGGAACGAGTGTTTGAACACTATATGACTCGAACCCAATCAAACCTAATCATGAACAACTTTGTAAATTTTTATCTCACTGTGATTCAATTTAAAAAATAATTAATTTAAAAAATTGTGTTCTTCCTGTGAAATCATCTTTTCTACAAATTTAACCCATTATCTCATTTCATGATGCCCCCTTTATGTTATTTTCACCTATTGGCCCCTTGGAATATCTGGAAGGCCCACTGGATCTATATGACACAGTTAAGAAACACTAACAACTCTAAGAATGAATAAAAAAACACAATAAAGAATATTGTGTATTTTGTCATTTTTAAATTTATATCACATATATAAGTAACATTTGTAATAAGCTGATAAATTATTGGATTTTTTGTAGGCCATGGCTGTGCCATACTCCACGGTGCTCAGGAGTTACTCTTGGCTCAGTGCTCAGGGATCACTGCTGGTGGTGGGGCGGGGACCATATGGAGTAACAGGGATTGAATCCACATCGGTGGCATGCATAGTAAATGCCTTACCTGCTATACTATCTCTCCGGCTCCACTTTGCTTGTTTGTTCATTTTTTTATAATGTACTTGTGTAAGTATATGGACACTTATTCCAAAGAGCTAGTTATTAAAATCTTACCATCTCACCACTAAGAAGCATTTTAATCAACTTTTCTCATTCTGCATATTTAAGTAAATATCCTTAATTTTAAAATACATATGTAACACTAGAAATTATATATTTTATCTAACTATGGCTATTGTAAATAACACCACAATAAACATGGATATAAACATAAAAAGAAGCAGTAACAACCAATCCATGATAGTTATCAGAGGCTGCAGAAATTTATGGATTCTAATAAAAAAGGAAGATACATATGTTTATACTACATTCCAGTTTTATGAAAAATAATTGAAATATGTCATTATACATATTTCATAGTAAAATCCAAACATAGTATAAACTTTGATTTCCTTTCAATGTGAAACTTTTACAATAGCTTTAATTAATAACCATATTGCCAACTACATGCTAAAAAGAAATAAAAAAGAATGAAAAGAAAGAAAATTGTCTTTTTGTGATAATGACTGTTAGGATTTGCTTTCTTATGAATCATATATCTATGTTAGTTGTAATCACCATGTTGCATATTTGATACAAAGCACTACACAAATTATAAGTTTTGCAACATTAACCCCTCTTCTTCAGTTTCCCTGTTAAAAAGCCTGAAATTTTATGCGATATTTATATTATCTCCTATATGATTTTATACTATATTTGATTCTTATTTGATTTATTTCATTTAACATAATGTTCTGAAGGAGCATTCATGTTGTCACAAGTGGAAGATTGTCCCTTATTGTGTCTAAATAAAACTTCAATGTACATATACATTACATTATTTGTTTATTTATTTATTTTGTTTTATGGTCACAGCTGGTGGTTCTCAGGGCACTCTCCTGGAGCTGTGCTCAGGGATCACTCCTGGCAGGCTTGGGGGACCACATGGAGTGCTAAAGATCAAACCTATGTCAGCTGCATGAAAGGTAAAGGCCCTATCCTGTGTATTATTTCTTCATTCTTGACACTGTCACTGTCACTTTCACTGTCTTCCTCTTGTTCATTGATTTGCTCGAGCGGGCACCAGTAACGTCACACAACAATTTGTGAAACTTGTTACTATTTTTGGCATATTGAATATGTCATGGGAAGCTTGCCAGGCTTTGCTGTGCGGGTGAGATACTCTTGGTAGCTTGACGGCCACGCACAGCAAAGCCTGGCAAACTTCCCATGACACATCTATTTTTATTTAAAAATTATATTTAGGCATTTTGGATTATAATATGAATTTTGTGATCTAGTCTTACGGTACTTCTATACCACACCAACCATAAGAGTACCAATATCTCTCTACCATTGTCCTTTGAGTGGCAAATTACCACACCACCATCACTGGTATCATTAATTCTGTTTGTAATAGCTCAAACTGGCAGGCTACCGAATGTAGCCTGCCCATACGGCAGAGTCTGGCAAACTCCCTGTGGCGTACCCAATATGCCAAATACCAGTAACAATGATGGGTCTCATTCTCCTAAAGAGCCTTGAATATAATCTCAGGGCTAGGATGAAAGAGACGTTACTGGGGCCTGCTCGAGGCAATCGACGAATAACAGGATGATTTGTGATTTGTGATTTTGTGAATAGCTCATGGCTTGCATTTATTAAGCACTGTCTAGTCCATTAGATTTTTCTTTGCTTTTTAAATGTCTGAGATCATCTGATATTTGACATTCTCCTTATGACTTACTACACTTAGTATGGTGCACTCTTGGTTTATGAAATTCATGATAAAATGCAATATTTCATATATTTGTAGGAAAGTATTATTCCATAGTGTGTATATATATGTATGTATATATATATATATATATATATAATATCTTTATCCACTCATGTGTTGTTGAGCACTAAGGCTGTTTCCAGATCTTGGCTATTATGAGCTCTTCTGCCAGACTATAGAAATACAAATATCCTTACAAATAAACAGTTTTGTATTCTTGGATTAGATGCCCTGGAGAATAATTATTATACCATATGAAGTTCAAATTTTAATTTGTCCCAAACTTTATTAAATCATTGTGAGTTACAAAGTTATTCATAGTTGGGTTTTTGACATCCATCAGCGATCCTGACACCAATGTCAACTTCTCTCCATCAGTGTTACTAGATTCTCTCTCCTAATATTCTCCTTCCCTGGCCAGTCACCTATCCTATCATCTGGATACGCACCTTTTAAGTTTGGTTATTAAAGTTTGGACTCGAGATTTCAATGTTGTTGACTCTGGCTTGGATATTTAGCTATATCATTCCTTAACACCACCCATTTCTAATTTTTTTAAAAATATTTCTTACTGTGTTTTGTAGAGGTTGAACCAGATGGCAGTTCAACCTACACTGAATAAGGTTTTCTATTTCACTACAGTCCTCCTAGAACTTGTTTCTTTTTTCATTCATATAGGCCATTCTCACTGGTGTGAGGTGATAGCTCATTGACATTTTGATTTGCATTTCCTTGATATCAGTGATGACGAACACTTTTTCAGATACCCTATAAGCCATCTGTATGTCTAAATGACAGAAAGAGAAATGTTCTGCTGCACATTATACATTCAGCACCTTTGTCATAGAGTAATCATACAAAAATATGAGGGTTTTTCACTGTGTTCTCAATTCAGTTCTCTTTCTTTTAAAGTTGATCTTTATTCCAATATCACAGAGTTTTAATTACTGTAGCTCTGTGGTACAATTTAAAATCAGGAAATGCTATGCCTTCCATATTCTTTTTTTCTAAGATTATTATGGGCTATTCAAAGAGTTTTATGTTTGCATACAAATTTTAGTTGAGTTTGTTTTAAGTCCTTGAAGAATTTCATTAGAATTTCAATGAGAAATGAATTGAATCAGTATAATGCTTTGGGTACGATAATCATTTTGACAATGTTAATCCTTTCAATCCATGAATATGCAATATTTTTCATTTCCTGGTGTTCTCTTCTATTTCTTTCAATAGTGGTTTAATGTTTTCAATGTTTTGATATATGTTT
This sequence comes from Sorex fumeus, assembly GCF_029834395.1. NCBI lineage: Eukaryota > Metazoa > Chordata > Mammalia > Eulipotyphla > Soricidae > Sorex > Sorex fumeus. The sequence goes on from NW_026606115.1 coordinate 12,192,858, forward strand.
TTCATATTCTTTGTTAAGATGATTTCTTAGGTACTTGATGTTCTTGGGAACTATTTTAAATGGGGTTATTTTTCTAAAGTCTTGGATGTAGAAATTATTACTTTTGGTTTTATAATCATAGGAATAGGTATAGAGTTATGTTATTTTGGATTTTGTTGCTTTAACTTCTGTCTTACCCTATCAGATAGAGTCTTTTCTAAAGCAGCAAACTAATCTGCCCTTACTAGCTCAGAAAGGATCTTTCACTCCTACAGAGTCTAATCATTTCGAAGTGGCATTCCTCTACCTAATGATCTGATCTTTTTATTCCAGATGTTGATAACTTCAACACCCCAACCAGTTCTTTGCTTCGACCCATTAAAACAAACTAAAGTAGCATGAGATTTCACCCATTATGCAAACAGTGTCTAGAGTTATTTGGTCAGCATGAAGAAGCTCCAGAAAATAGACCTTATACCTTCACCTACTTTCCCTTTAAAGATGGAAGATGGTGAAATCTCTAGGAATGAATTTAAAGCATGCATACAGTTAGGTAGGAAAGCACTGCTCCAGCATCAGCCCCCATGCCAATGAATTCTTGAGAAGTAATAAAACCAACAGCCCCAATGAAGCAAAAACCCATCTTGTAAGCATAGGAACTAAGGCCTCATAAGAATTTTACCTGGAACCAGCACAGACCCAGAGAAGGCTAGAGGTGACCCCCCACCCCTCAACACAAACATACCTGGAAAAAAAGCTCCAGCAGGAACAAGACCAGGAAGGGATTTTTTTATTACTAGTGAATCACCCTGAGGTACAACAAACTTATGAACTTTTGTGTTTGCATTACAGTCATACAATGATTGTTTACCTATCCCTCCCCCAGTGTCCATTCTCCTCCACCAATGTTCCCAGCATCCCTCCCACCTCCCCCAACTCATCCCCCACCACTCGACCCCCCCTCAGTGGCATGGCATTCCTTTTGTTTTCTCTTCTTTTGAGTGTTATGGTTTGCAATAGAGATATTGAGTGGCATCATGTTTGGTCTATAGTCTACTCTCGTTGATCTATCCAAAGGTGATAAGGCGATGTTGAAGTCTCCAACTACTATTTTGTTGCTAGCAATGTCCTCCTTAAAATCTGTTAGCAGTTGTTTTAAGTGTCTAGCTGTTCCTTCATTAGGTGCGAATACATTTAAGAATGTAATTTCTTCCTGTTGTACGTTTCCCTTGATGAAGAGAAGATAGCCTTCGTTGTCCCATCTAATCTTTTTCAGCCTGAAATTAATGTTGTCGGATACTAGTTTGGCCACCCCAGATTTTTTGAGGGAGCTGTTTGCTTGCAGGATTGTTTTCCATCCTTTAACTTTGAGTCTGTGTTTGCTCTGATTGTTCAGATGAGTTTCTTGTAGACAGCAGAATGTTAGTTTCAGTTTCTGGATCCATTTTGCCACTCTGTGTCTCTTGGTAGGTGCATTTAGACCATTGACATTAAGGGAGATTATTTTCATGTGGTTTTGTGCCATCTTTCTGTAGGAGTTGGTTGTGTTTATACGTGTTTTCATTCTTATCTTACAGGAGCCCCTTTAGTCCTTCTTTAGATTTGGTTTTGAGTCTAGGAAGTTCCTGAGCTGTTGTTTTTTCTACAAAGTGGCTTATTGTTCCATCAAATTTGAGTGAGAGTTTAGCTAGACAGAGTATTCTTGGTGAGGCATTCATTTCATTGAATTTTTTCACTTTATTCCACCATTACCTTCGGGCTTGGAGGGTTTCCTCTGATAGGTCTGCTGTGAATCTGAGGGGTGATCCTTTGTTTGTAATTTCCTTCTTTGACCTTGCTGCTTGTAATATTGTGTCTCTGTCCACAGCATCCATCTTTCTGACTATGATATGCCTTAGAGTGTTTTTTTCTGCGTTCTCTTTTAGCTGGTACCCTTCTGGCTCCTTGGATCTGGATGTCTGCATTCCTTAAGTCTGGGAACTTTTTAGCAATGATTTCTTTGACTATGGCTTTTTCATTGGGGTTCTCTCCCTGTCCTTCTGGTACTCCAATGATTCTAATGTTGTTTCTCTTGGCATCATCCCCTAGGTCTCTGATTCTCCTTAGAGCCATTTTGAGGTCTTTTCCTATTGCTTGTTGTTCCCTGTGGGATTTCTGTTGCTCATCTTCAAGCTTGCTGATTCTCTCTTCAGCTGCACTTATCCTATTGCTAAGGGCACTTACTGAGTTTTTAATTTCATCTACTGAGTCCTTTATTTGTGACACTTCTTTTTGTAGCTTTTTTATTTCTGCTCTCATTTCTACCTGTATTTTCTCGATCATATGTTCTATTGTTTCTTTCATTTCTTATTTTATGTTTCTGGATATCTCTTTCATTGATTCTTTGGGTAGATCAAATAATCCTCTGCATTTGTCCCAGAATTCTTTATTGAATTGAGCATAATTTTGGGCAACCTCAGTTGAGGATTCGGGATTCTTTTCTTTGTATTCTCCTTGTAGTGGAGAATTGCACTGTTTCTTCATGTTGTTTTGGTTGTCTAGAGTTAGGACCCCGTACTGTTCCCTCTTATTGTGGGAAAGGATTTTGGATAAGGTTGTTCGCTGGTAGTCACCCTTCTCCCTTTCTAGAGTCCGACTTTCTTCTCAGTCAGGCATTATTCTTTGTTTTATAACGGACATTGAATGAAGCTTTGGAGGAGGTGCTCTTTAATATTGAGCTTGTACCACTTATTTCATACTGGTCTTTTGTTAGAAATGGAGTAGGCAAGTGGAATATTGTTTTATTGTGGTACAGGTGTTCAGAAATTTTTGGTTGGTATTAGGTGACAAAGGGTGGGATGGAAGTCCTGAGTGCTCAGATTGGGAAACATAACTGTGGCTGCCCTGGAGAAGGCCATGCCCACTTCTTGGCTGCCACGCCCCCTACATAGTGGCCACTCCCCCGTCCCGTCCCGGGGTCACTCCCACCCAGTATCCTGGAATGGAGGGGCCAGTGAGGTGATGGGTTGTCCCGCGGTGGAGCTGCGGCCAGTGTCCCTCAGTGTCCGGTTCAGAGGGAGAAGGGTGCGGGGCTGGGAGAGAGGAGCCACAATCGTGGTTCAATCTACCCACCTGAAATGGAGGGGCCCGTGAGGTGATGGATTGTCCCATGGCGGAGCTGCGGCCAGTGTCCCCCCCGGAGGGGGGTCCGGTTTGGCCCATATCCCTTGATTATTAAGAAATGACCTTCACTGTCTCCTTTAAACTTTTTCAGCTTATATATATGCCATTGGATGCTAGTATGGCCAACACAGCCTTTTTGAAAGAGTTTTTTTGCTGAAATATTGTTTTCCAACCTTTGATTTTTAGTCTATGTTGTTCTTGCTATACAAATGTGTTTATTGAGGTAGAAGAAAATTATTTAATTTTTTAATCCATTTTCCACACTGTATCTCTTAATTAGTGCATTTCGAGCATTGGTGTTGAGAGAAATAATTGTCATGGAGTTTTGTGCCAATTCCTTTAGAAGTTTGCTGTGTTTGTGGAGTTGGTCTTACCTTACTGAACCACTTCAGTTCTTTCAAGGTTTGTTTTGAGTTTATAAAATTCCTGAGCTATTGTTTATCCATGAAGTTGTGTATCATTCATAGCTTCAAGTCTGAATGAGCGTCTAGCTGGGTAAAATATTCTTGGTAAGGCCTTCATTTTATTAGGTTATTTTTTTACTAAATCCCACCATTGACTTAATTAAGTTTTCTTTACTCTATCCCACCTTTGATCTCAGGCCCATGAGTTTCATTTGTTATGTCAAATATACATCTAAGGGAGTCTCCTTTGTATGTAAGTTCTTTCTTTGATCTTTCTGCTTTCAGTATTATATCTCTATATATATTTTTCATCGTTCTGATTAGAGATGTCTTAAAGTCAACATGGGAAGATGCCATTGTTGACAACATTGACGAGGAATACGATCGACTGGTTCAGCACCTCCATGAATGTGCGAGGAACGCCAAGAGAGAGATAGACACAAAAAATCACCTATCTTCGAAAACTCTTGAGCTAATTCGCCAGCGTGGTTTGGCGCATGCCTCAGACAACCGCAAACTAACATCCAAGCTCGCAAAGCAGTGCAGAGATGTGATCAAGGAAGACCTCAAAGAGAGAAGAGCAGAAGTACTGGTAGATGCGGCAGAAGCTGGGAAAAGTATTCGTTACGCCCGCCTGTCCTTCGCCAAATACAAGACCAAGATGACTGCCCTCCGACGTCCTGATGGATCCATCACATCCTCCAGAATGGCAATGGAGAAGATTATCCATGACTTATACACAAATCTCTTCGATAGCCATGTCCACTTGCCGACATACCAAATTCCACAGGATGGATATGTCGTTCCCAACGTTCTCCCTTCTGAAATCCGACACGCCATTTCTTCGGTAAAGAAACAAACAGCACCCGACCCAGACAAGGTCAGACCTGAACACCTGAAGAACCTGCCATCAGTACTCATCAATACACTGGCTCAGCTCTTCACACGCTACCTGTCTGAATGCAAGGTTCTGTCCCAATGGAAAACCAGCAGGACCGTACTACTGTTCAAGAAGGGAGACAACCATAACATTGGCAACTATCGCCCGATCTGCCTATTGTCTGTCATCTACAAGTTGTTAACTCGAGTCATCCTAAATAGGATTGGCAGAACACTAAATGAAGGACAACCATGCGAGCAAGCCGGGTTCCGCAAAGGATTCAGCACCATCGACCATATTCACACGATAACCAAGCTCATTGAGGTTTCTTGGGAGTTCAAGATGCTGCTCTGTTTAACGTTCATTGATTTAAAGAAGGCCTTTGATTCTGTTGAGATGGAAGCGGTCATTGAAGCCCTAGCCAATCAGGGCATTCAAGCCCAATACATCAGGATCCTCCGTGAGCTGTATTGCGGATTCACTACCAGGATCTCACCATTCTACAAAGAAGTGATCATTGATGTCAAGAGAGGGGTGCGGCAGGGTGATACCATTTCACCGAAACTCTTCAGTGCCACCCTCGAGAACATCATGTGACGACTGGAATTGGAAGGAATGGGAGTGAAGATAGAAGGTCGGCAATTACACCACCTCCGCTTTGCTGATGACATTGTTTTAATAACACCAAACATCAGCCAAGTGGCACAAATGCTGGCCGATTTTGACCATGAGTGTGGAAAGGTAGGACTACAGCTGAATCTTATGAAGACAATGTTTATGAGAAACAGCCTCGTTCCTGATGCCCCATTCGCTCTCAATGGAACGACCATCTCTGAATGCAACAGCTATGTGTACCTAGGTTGAGAAGTCAACATGACAAATGACCTGGCACCGGAGCTGCGCAGGAGGAAGAGAGCGGCTTGGAATGCCTTCAAGAACATCGAAGAAATAGCTAAGAGGATGAAGAACCTCCGGCTCCAGGCACATCTCTTTGATTCCACTGTTCTTCCTGCATTAACATATGCCTCAGAGACCTGGGCCCTATGCAAACAGGATGAGAACGCTATTCAGGTCTCCCAAAGAAGAATAGAAAGAGCTATGCTTGGAATATCACGTTTCACTCAAATGAGAGAAAAAATCCGGAGTTCCGACATCCGTCGATGATCAAGAATCAGGGACGCTGTCTCATTTGCCAAGGTGTCAAAAATCAGATGGGCTGGTCACGTAATGAGATTTAAAGATGACCGCTAGACTAGAGCTGTTACTGACTGGATTCCATGGGATGTCAAAAGACCACGTGGCCGCCCACCTATCAGATGGTCAGACTTCTTCGTCAAGATCATGAACGATCGGTTTGAGGCTCTTCATGTTCCCAGAGCGAACAGATGCCTTTGGGCTATACTAGCATGCGACAGGGACAAATGGAGACGATACTGGCGCCCCCTCGAGCAAATCGACGACTAATGGGAAGTTAAGTGATAAGTGATTAAAGTCTTAGATTCTTTTTATTAGGCTCTCTTTTAGCTGGTACCCTTCCTGCTTCTTGGTTCTGGATGATTGCATTCTCCAGCTCTGGGGACTTTTCAGCAATGTTTTCTTAACTGTTACTTTCACATTGGGGTTGCTTTCCTGGCCCTCTGGAACTCCAGTGATTCTTATGGTGTTCCTTTAGATTATATCCCATTGTTTTCTTGTCTACTTTTAGGTTATTTTGAGATCCTTTTCCATCTTTAGCAGCTGCCTGTAGGTTTTCTTTATCTCACATTCAACCTCACTGATTCTGTCTGCTACTCTACTATTGGCTCTACTGTTGACAGCATCCATTGAGTTTTTCATTTCATCTACCAATTTTTTATAATTTCTTCTGCACTTCTGCTTGTAGTTTTCTTATTCCTGCTCTCATCTCCTCAAGTGTTTTATTAGCTGTCAGTTCCACTGTTTCTCTCATATCCTCCAGTACTTTATTGGATGTCCGCTCCACTGTTTCTTTGAGCTCATTAAACATCCTTTCCATTTCATCTAAAGAATTCACTTTATCAGAGGGATTATGTATGTATTATTTGTCAAGGCTTCAGGGCTCCTATATTCACCCAATCCTCATAGTGTGGTTCTGCAATATTTCTCCATGGTACCTGTGGTAGTTTGAAGGTGATTATTTACAATACAATATCATTATCCCCCCTCATTGCCAAGGAGGACTGTGAGGTAGCTGGGTGTGTAGTGCTCTCTTTTTTCCCCGTCAAGGCTATTCCCTTCCAATTTGGTAATCCTCTGTATTTGTGTGGAGTATCTTCTCCAATTCAGGAAATGAGTTCTTTTTCTTGAATGTACTGTTACTTTTTTATTAGATTGTATTGTTTCTTGTACTCACCATTACTTTGTGTGAGTTTTGGTGTAATTTTCATTGGAGACGGAGATTATGGACTGTTGTCCTAATACAACTGGTGTAGCCAGGTTGCCCTGGTGAGAATTCCAGCTAAGAGGCCAAATTTGAATCTTACTGGTTATGGTGAGAGATTAACTGGGGCAGCCTGTTAACAAAAACCACATCCACTGCTGGTCTGACATATGAAAGGAACCAGGCTTTAGAGCCATGCGGCATCCATTACATCCGTGCCAATACCGGTTGCTTTTGTTCTTTTGGATGTGGGCCAGTCTCTGTGTTGGGAGATGATATCTCATTGTTGTTTTGATCTGCATCTCCCTGATGATTAGTGATGAACAGAAACTTCTCAAAGAAGAAATACGAATGGCTAAAAGGAACATGAGAAAATGCTCTACATCATTAATCATCAGGGAGATGCATATCAAAACAACAATGGGATATCATCTCACACCACAGAGACTGGCCCACATCCAAAAGAACAAAAACAATTGGTGCTGGCGCACATGTGGCGAGAAAGGGACCCTCCTTCACTGCTGGTTGGAATGCTGACTAGTTCAGCCCTTCTGTAAAACAGTATGGAAGATTCTCAAAATATTAGAAATCGGACTCCCATTTGACCCAGCAATACCACTCCTGGGAATATATCCTGGAGAGGCAAAAAAGTACAGTCGAAGTTACATTTGTACTTCTATGTTCATTGTTGCACTATTCACAATAGCCAAAATCTGGAAAAAACCTTAGTGCCCGAGAATAGATTACTGGTTAAAGAAACGTTGGTACATCTACACAATGGAGTACTATGCAGCTGTTAGAAAAGATGAAGTCATGAAATTTACATACAAGTGGTACTACATGGAAAGTATCATGCTAAGTGAAATGAGTCAGAAAGAGAGGGACAGACATATAAAGACTGTACTCATCTTGGGAATATAAAGTAACAGAATTGGAGACAAACACCAAAAGTAGTTGAGATAAGTACCAGGAGGTTTCCTTTATGGCTTGGAGCCAGCAGCACATGCTGGGGGAAAAGGCTGTTCAGATAGAGAAGGAAACACCAAATAAAGGGGGTTTGGAGGATTTGCTCGGGATGTGAGATATGTGCTGAAAGTAGACTGGAGACCAAACACGATGGCCACTCAATACTTCTATTGCAAACCACAACGCCCTAAAGAAAAGAGAGAGCAAAAGTGAATGCCCTGTCACAGATGCAGGGCCATATGGGAAGGTCGTGGTGGGGGGTGGGAGGGCTACTGGGATCATTGGTGGTAGATAATGGGCACTGGTGGAAGGATGGGTACTCGAACATTGTATAATTGAAACCCAAGCACAAAAATCTGTAAGTCTACAACTGTACCTCATGGTGTTTCATTCTTAATCACTTAATCACTTAACATCCCGTTAGTGATCGATTTGCTCGAGCGGGTGCCAGTAACGTCTCCATTTGTCCCTGTCGCGTGCTAGTGTAGCCCAATGGCATCTGTTCGCTCCGGGAACATGAAGGGCCTCAAACCGATCGTTCATGATCTTCAGGAAGAAGTCTGACCATCTGGTAGGTGGGCGGCCACGCGGTCTCTTGACATCCCGTGGAATCCAATCAGTAACAGCTCTAGTCCAACGGTCGTCTTTGAATCTCATTACGTGACCAGCCCATCTGATTTTCGACACCTTGGCAAATGAGACAGCGTCCCTGATCCTTGATCGTCGACGGATGTCAGAACTCCGGATTCTTTCTCTCATTTGAGTGAAACGTGATATTCCAAGCATAGCTCTTTCTATTCTTCTTTGGGAGACCTGAATGGCGTTCTCATCTTGTTTGCGTAGGGCCCAGGTCTCTGAGGCATATGTTAATGCAGGAAGAACAGTGGAATCAAAGAGATGTGCCCGGAGCCGGAGGTTCTTCGTCCTCTTAGCTATTTCTTCGACGTTCTTGACACGACTTCCACTACCCAGCCGTCGCCACACTCCAGGACGCTTTCCGGACCTGCGCGGCCGCTCCGGCCGAGACCCACGCACAACGGAAGACCCACAGAACAAGATAAGCGGAACTCTCTGAGACCTTGGACTCCAGGCTCGGCGGACCCAGGGACAGAGCTTCTCTGCGTGCTCCCACCACCACAGGTGACAAAGGGATTCTAATCAGGAGCCCCACCCTACCCTGCCCTGTCTGCTTCCATCAACCACCCAGGGATCGAATTGTGCACAGGAGACCCACCCTACCCAGATAAATACCCCACTGGCAGACTTCCACTCTCGACACGACTTCCACTACCCAGCCGTCGCCACACTCCAGGACGCTTTCCGGACCCGCGCGGCCGCAAGCGGCCGCGCGACACATCATAAGACACTAAATACCCATCTTCTGGAATTGTCGTACCATATTTGATAGGGTTCAAATATGGTAACACCTACAAGGGTGATTAGAGGTCACCCAAAAAGCCTCTATCCCTCTCGGAAAGACTGGTGTTTCATTAATAAAAAAAATTCTGATCCTATTCATTTGGGGAAATATATGGGAAAGACTGTTAAAGCTTCTTCAGGAATAATACCTTCATCATTACTTAACTGTTCCTTTACTTGTTATTTTTTTTTTTACTTGAAGCACATTTAATATGAGATATCTGTTCTGTCTTTGGGCCACACTTGCTGGTGATCAGGGCTTTTTCCTGACTCTTCCTGGTGGCCCCAGGGGACCAGAAGTGGTATCAGTGATATAAACCGGGTAAGCTGCATGCAAAGCAAGTACCTATCCACTGTACTATCACTGCAGTCCCTGTAGTGTCCTTGTCTACCATTTGCTTAAGTGATTGCTTTTGCATCTTCTTGTGTTTTTCTAATTAATTTTTTGTGTAGGGGTTACCATTGAGGTTTATGTCTAATGTGCTAAAATTATAACCTATTTAAAATGGAAAGCAAGTATATATCAAATTCATATTAACAACTCCTCTTACTACTCTCGTTTCACCACTATGCTTTTGTTACTTTACCATTGCATATTGGGGGTTCTTTTCCTCTTTTAAACTTTCCCATATTTCTTTTTTATGTAAGAGTATTGCTATTTATTCAGCCATTGATTAGGCTGGTTGAATAGGGCATGAACTCCACATTACTTTTTTCCCCCTTTTTTATAATTTTATTTTGAATCACCGTGAGAGCAGTTACAAAGCTTTTGGGTCTAAGTCTTGGTCATACAATAAAACACCCGTCCCTTCACCAGTGCCCATTTTCCACCACCAAAACTCCAGTATACTCCCCATCCTACACCCTCCCCCTACCTGTGGGTCAGATGATTTTCACATTACTCTCACTCTCTACTTTGATTACATTCAATATTTCGACACCAGACCCACCATTATTGTTTGGGATTTTACCTCAACACTCAGATTTGCCGAAAAGGCAACAGTAGACAATTTGACTTCTATTGCTGGTTATTAATAACATATGATGTTTCATGGCTGCAGTAGTGGCCGCGTGATTTTGGAATTCTGAAATTTTAACAATTAAATCTGGAGGGATTTCTGCCCAAACCTCCTGGGGTTTGAGATTTGTTCCTGAGTCTCTTGGATCATGGACAATAAGCATCTTTATCAGGAGCCAGGGAGGGCATTCGTGGGCAGCGACTCAGGATATCGTTGAGGGGTGGAGAGGAAAAGTCCGGGTCCACACCCATCCCGCGAGGCCCCTTGTGTTTCATCATTGCGGGTCCAAACCTGACTGTCCAATGACCTCTAGAAGATGGCGGCCACCAAGCCTCCAAGGGGGAACAGGTGGAGGGACAGCACCCTTTCCCCCCTGGGGTGGCCCAACAACAGTAACCTACTGCAGGGACCGGACACATAACTGACAAAAGCCACTGGGTTCCAAGATTGTTTCTGAATCTCTGGGACCATGGCCATTAAGCAGCTTGACCAGGAGCCAGAGAGGCCGTTCATGGGTGGCGATTCGGGGTCTTGTTGGGGTGGGGAGGAAAAGGCCGGCTCCACCCCATCTCCTGAGGTCCTGCATGTCTCATCACTGTAGGCCCAAACCTGACTGTCCAATGACCTCTGGAGGATGGCAGTGACTGAGCCGCCAAGGGGTAGCAGGTGGAGAGACAGCACCCTTTCCCCCTGGGGAGGCCCAGCGACAGTAACCTACTGCAGGGTCCAGACTCATTTTTGCAAAAAGCCACTGGGTTTTGAGATTTGTTTTGAGTCTCTGGGATCATGGCTGTTAAACAGCTTGATCAGAAGCCAGAGAGGCTGTTCGTGGGCCGCAACTCGGAGTCTCCTTGGGGTGGGAAGGAAAGGGTCGTCTCCACCCCCATCCTGTGAGGCCCCACATGTCTTGTCACTGTGGGCCCAAACCTGACTGTCCATTGGCTCCTGGAAGATGGAGGCCACCAATCAGCCAAAGGGGAGCAGGCGGACAACCTTTCCCCTCTGGGGTGTTCTGGCGCTGGTAACACATTGCAGGGACCAGATGCATCTCTGCCAAAAGCCACTGGGTTCTGAGATTTGTCTTTGAGTCTCTGGGATCATGGTCGTTAAGCAGTTCAATCAGGAACCAGAGAGGCCTTGCCTCCAATTATATAGCTGAGCTGGAGGGGGTTTGTGGGTGTGTCTCCCACATACCTAACTTTTGGCTGTTTACTTTCTTGGTGAACTTTGCCCCAAGTTTTTGGGGTCTGGACGAAGGCACAGCAGCAATTTTGGGATATCTGGAAGTCTGAAGGTGCCATCAGGCTGCTGATGCACTCGTCTCACAGGTACAGATTGACCTGCTGGCGGCACCATACCCCCTCCCATATTTCTTAAAGTACTAGTTTAATGACAATGAACTATTTTTACTGGTTTACCTAAAAGTGTCTTTATTCCACCTTCAAATTTGCATGGTAACAATGTGTGATTGAATATTACTGAATGGAAGTCTTTTCCATGAAGGCCTTTGGATAATCCATGTAAGTCAAATGCTTTTCTATAGCACTTATATTGAGAAATGAGTTTTATGGGTGATCTAGTTTTGTGATTCTTCTCACTTCTCAGTGCTTTTTTAAATTTTCTTTTTTCTTTAGTTTCTACCATTTAATTATAATATATTTTGAAATGCATTTACTTGTATTTATTTTATTTGGGACATTTTGATATTCTGATATTCCTGATTCTGAGTGTCTAACTACTTTCTCTGTTTGTAAACTTCCTCAGCTGTTATTTATTTAAATTATTCTATCCTTTTATCTCTCCTTCTGAAATCCCTTTGATAAGAGTGTTGCTCTTTTTATGTTGGCTGTGAAAATCCCCACTCTCGGACTGTGAAAACCCCTCCTGTCGCAGAGCTGTGAAAACTCCTTCGCTTGGGGATTACATGTGAAAGAATGTTTGCGGGCTCTCCGGGTGGCTCTCTCTCGCCACCAGAGTTCGGTGCCCTCGAACCACTTCCCCACCTGAGATGGCTGTTGCCTTGGACAGACAAAGGAAGAACGAGACCTAGCTGTTTGCTGATTAGTTGCCATTTATTCCATCTCTTGTCTCTCCCAGCTCTCTCTAACCCTCTACCTCTACAACGCTGTCCATGACTCCTTTCCAATCTCCCCAGCCACTCACTCTTACTTACAGCTCTCAGCTTTCTCTCTAACTCGCAACCTTCTCCTCTAACTCTGTGTCTCTCCTCAATCTCCTGTCCTCTTCATCTCACTCAATCTCCCCCTTCTTCCTCTCTCTCTGTGTCTCCATCTCTCTTCTCCCCCTCACTCACTCTTTTTCCCCCCTCTTCTTCCCCCCCCCCCAGCCAATATTTTTCATCTCTCTCACTATGCCCCCCAACCACACTTCTCCATCGGAAGTGCAATCAAAATGTTTATTCCAGTCTTCCCAACCACCTGAAGCCCATGAGGGCAAAACAGACCTCAATGTGTGTTTCTCCTCTTATTAGACCTGCAACTTGATTAACATCCTTCCTAATATTCACCATTCTGTACGGACACAGGAATAGACACTTTTATGCTTGTAGGGTGACTCTCCTAGGGACATCTCGCTACAGACACAGACTACAGTGCTCAGGCAGGATCAACCATTCCTAACCCCAGCAGGGTCCAAATATAGTTATTTCTTTTTGGATGATGACAGAATTTGTCTATGACCATGCTCTGAAATTATATTTAAGCGTTATGGCACTTTGACCAGACCCATTTCTATGCCAGGGTAGCTAGCTCACTGCTTTCCCTGAGTCCATCCAGTCCCTTGTCTGAACCCTGCTTTGGGGGATCTAGGAGGTAAGGGTAATTGAGGCTTAAGTTGAGGGAGCAGATGTCCAGGAGTTAATATTCTCTGGAGTCAATCAACTCCCAAGCTACAGGCTTGTCTTTTTAACTGTCTTCCTGCATCCATACAAAAAGCAATTGCTCTGAAATAGCTAACCATGCTAAGGATATTAAGGAGAAGAGAAAGACAATATTTACAAGTCTGATTAGGAGACAAAGGTAATTGACAAAAGGTTGGGGAGAAATCAACAAACACAAGCTCCCAGCGGCCAGGGAGGAAGGGTAAACCAATGTTATCCTACAGTTGCCCAATAAATATCAAGTTATATGAGTTATCTAATATTTTTATTCTTGTTTACTGGCTCTTTCACTACCTTTGTATTTTAGTTCACTGATAGTCAACTTCTACTATTCTGCTGTTAATCCCTCTCTTATACATTTTAGTTTACATATTGGTCTTTTTAGCTCTATGGTTCCTGTTTTATCTTTAATCCTACTCTCTCTTTCCTTATTGAAGTTGTAATCAATTTATTTAATTTCAGTGTTTGCCATTAAGACTAATATTTTGAAATTGTTTTCTGATATTTTCCATACCTATGTTATAGGAGGCATTATTCTTAACCTACCAATAAGTGTGAATTCCTTTATATTCCTTTATATTTGATGCTCTGAAAGAGTGATCAGGGAGAGTATTCTGTGTTTAGGAGAACCTGGTTGGTAACTGTAAGCTTTTGGTCATGAATGACTTGTATCAGTTGTGGCATTAAGTTTGAACAGACCTGGATATTGATCAAAGTTTTATCATAATATGTTTCTGGCAGTCAACAAGGGAAGATATGGGCAATTGTCATACTTTGGGGATCACATCTTGGAAACTGATTAATCAGTTGAGAAGCACCTTTATGAATGGATATTATGACTGATTTCTACAATGAACGTAGGACTGCAGATATCTTTTCAAGTCAGTATAAACTGCCTTCTTAGTACAGTAGGTAGCATATCAGTTTCATAATATTTGTTTTAAGAGGTAGAGTCAAGAAGGCCAAGAGGAGAAAGATCTTAGAGTGATCCTGGGGCAACAATACAAAGAATGCACAAAACACAAAGTAAATGCAGAATCCTGCATGGGTCCTCACCTAGAATTTATTCTTGAGAACCCAGACACCATCTCCAGCAGATTCTCCACTATGGGGCACAGAGTTAAAGTAAATTTTTAGATCACAACTCAGACGTGAAGAGAAGTAAGAAGCAAGGACGGTTAATCTTGTAAATTTGAACTAAGAAAAAGGATAGGCAGGATGAGCAGTAGCTACAGAATCTTTGCTAGTGAAGTGAAGGATGCTGAGCATGCTAGTGAAGTGAAGGATACTGAGCATGCAGAACTTGTAGAAGTCCAGTTTTGTACTTGTACCCAGTATGTGGGAAAGATACTGAAAACTGTTGGAAGACAGAATGAACGTAGTTCTTATGCCCCCAGGCTGCATTTATGAGCAGATATCCCAGAGGTTAAGATTTCCTGTCTGTTGTGCAGGTGAGAAAGACCACACAGGACTGACAATGTTTACAAAGTCTAGTAAGTTTGCCTTGTCTAACCTACCATTATCAACAAGCAAGTAGAGCATGCCTTTCAAAGCATTGACAGAAAGAGGTTTGTGATAAGAACCAGTCTTCCAAGCTGTAATGATAACCCATATTTACCAAGCACTATACTGAAATATTTTAGTATTTCTGATATATTGAAGCCTATACCCCCAAGATTTAATGAATCTGGCTCACAACTATACATCCATGTGAAAAAGCTATAATTCTTTGTAACTGGCACATTAATCTTTAAAACTTATTAAAAGAGCCACCAAGTAAAGGGTGACCAACCTCAAAGGGTGTTTAGAGGGCATGCTTGGGATGGGATATGCACCCCACTTTCCTCATTAGACTAATAAATTGTATAGAATATCAATAAGTAAACAAGAACCTATGTGAGGAATTGGACCTATATGAGAAATAAGATATATAGACATGCATGGTAGCTCTAATGCCCCCCACTACCCACAAACTGAACACACTTTATTCTTAGTGAATACGAAACATTCTCCAGGAGAGAAAAATGTTGGGACATGAAACAAGTATTCATAAAGTCATAATAATAGGTAACATATCAAGTCTCTTTTTTCAGATCACACTGGCAGGAAGGTATAATTAAAAATAAAAATAAAGTTAGAGAAATATCAAACATATCACAATCACAATCAATCACAACCATCCTGTTATTCGTCTATTGCCTCGAGAAGGCCCCAGTAACGTCTCCTTCATCCTATACCTGAGATTTTTTTAAAAAGTGCCATATTCAAGGCTCTTATCAAACATATGGAAACAAAAAAAACATATTGTAAAGAAAACAAAGGTCAAAGAGAAAATCTAAAAAAATTATTCCTTAAGTGAATTAGAATGTATACATAAATTATCATAAGACAGTAATAAGGTGAAAGTCCGTAGTGACATAGTCATATCAGAAAATAACAAAAATATGAAATGAAAAGAGCAAAACTATGGAAAAACCTTAGCTTCATTATTTAAAAAAGATAGATAAAACAAATTTAACATAACGTGAGGAACAGGAAGGAATTAATGAAATTAGGCAAGAAATTAATCATATAGAAATCAAGAAAACAACATAAAAGGTCAATAAAACTAGGAGATGGCTATGCAGAAGAATAAACAAGATGGAAAGCAGGCTAGAGAGATAGTTAGGGAATAAAGCAATTGTCATACATCCAACAAACTTCGGTTCAAACCCTAGTACAACATATGTTTCCCCCAATTACCACCAGAAACAAACCCTGAGCAAAGAGCCAGGAATAAATCCTGAGAACAGACAGGTATGGCCCAACATCCCCCTACCAAGAAAAAAGAATTAGTAAGACTAACAAACCCATAGCTACACTCAAAAGGAAAAAGATGAGAAACCTCTAATAAGATCAGAAATGAGAGGGATGATATTAAAATAAATGCCACAGCTATATGAAAGATATTGTGGTTTCTATTGATAGCTATGCCATTAGTGTAAAGAACTTAGGATAAATGGATTTGTTTTTATATTCATGCAAACTCCCAAGACTGAGTAAGGAGCAAATTAAGACATGAGCAGACCAAATGCTAGTAATGAAATTGAAAGAGTAATAAAAAATTTCCTTCAAAAAAAATTCCAGGTGCATATGAATTTAGGAGGCTCTTTAGGAGAATGAGACCCATAATCTCAGGGCTAGGATGAAAGAGACGTTACTGGGGCCTGCTCGAGGCAATCGACGAATAACAGGATGATGAATCAATGAATGAATATGAATTTACTTGTGAGTTCTACCACACCTTAAAGTGGATCTAAGATCTCAAAATCTCAAAAGAAATTTAAAAAATTTGAATAATTTGCTAACAGTTTCTAGAAGGTCAATATCAATGTAATATCAAAAGCATACATGATCATTTTTAACATGTTAATTAAAAACAAAATGAAAGACCAATATCCATGATAAACATAGATGCAATGATCCCCAAAAATCCTTAGTGAACTTAATTTCACAGTACATCAAAAGTATACTACACCATAATCAAGTATGGTTGATTCCTTAAAGGAATGTCAAGATGAGTTAATAAATGTAAATCAATTAATGTGATAAAACAGGTCATCATAAGGAAAGATGAAAAGTTTATGACTATAACAGAAGATGCAGAGATAGCTTTTCTCAAAATTCAATACTCATTCATGTTAAAAATCTCTCAAAAAGAGATGGGAAGGAACTTAATTCAATAAAAACATATACAGCAAACCCATAGCCAATATCATACTTAATGACAAAACACTGAAAGCCTTTCCTCTGAGATTACATACAAAGAACAGATATTGATTTTCTCCACTATTATTTACACAGTACTGGAAGTCTAGCCATAGCAAATAAGCAATAAGAACAAATCAAATGTGTTGGATAACATTAGGTTGTCCTTGCTCCTCCCACAGGGACCTTAAGGTTTATTGACCTACTCCCACAACAGTGTCCCTGAGGCACATCCAATTCTGTCAGGTACTAATAATTCTATATTGCTTTTCTCATTCCTTTATGTCATTTGCATGGTTTATTTAGCAATGTCCTTTTTTATACAAACAAAGAAAGACAGTTTATGCTATGCTTTGTAACATGGGAGTTAATTGACTCCAAAATAATATTTACTCCTGGGCATCAATATTTAATTGACATAAGCCTTAGTTGCCCTTAGTTTCTAGCACCCCAAAAGCAGGATCCTGACAAGGGACTGGATGGACCTAGGGAAAGCTGTGAACTACACTGGAATCGAAATGGGCCAGGCCAAGTGACATAATACTTAACTATAAGAGCACAAAGCTAAAAATAAATCTGAGGGTGAAGAATAATAAAAGAGAGAGAGATGCAAAGGAAGAGACATTTGCTTTTTGACTTTTCATCATTAATTTGATACTTTTCCCAGAATTAGCGTGAGAGCAAAAGGAGGCTATTGTCACAGTTATTAGCTGAACTGAGGCAATGCCTTGTTGTTGTTGCAATCTACCCACACAGCTAGAGAGCAAGATTATCGAATCAGTTGGTGCTTTGATACATTTCTGCCCTCCCTTTGATATCTAGTAGAGCTTGTTTTAGAGTGACTGACAGATACAACAGAGGATGAGGAAGTAAAAGATAACTTAAATCAGAAGTCACTGAACTGAGTGGCATAGCAGAAGTAAAGAATCCCATGGAGGTAAAGTAAAGGCCATGTTGGCTGCGTGCAAGGCAAATGCCCTACCGCTGTGCTATCGCTCCAGCCCTAGCATGGAGGGAAATAAAACAACAATTTGAAGAATTAGATGATCAAATCAATATGCTAGAGGACAAGAACCCATCCAGAAAAACAAAGAAAATAATTTATAATAATAAAGAAAATATCAGAGATCAGCGATAAATAGCTTTAAGAAAAACAAGATATGAATAATTGGGATCTCAGAATGAATGGAAGAAAAGAATAGGGTAGGTGCTATAGCAAAATAAATGATAACCAATATGTTGATCAGTTTGAAGTTCAATCCATACACTAAGATCCAAGATCCAGAAATCACAGAGTTCTAAACAGAATAAACCAAAACAGAACACAGAAACACATCATAGTTAAAATAGTAAGAACCAAAGATAGATACATAAATCTAAGTGCAAGAGTAAAGAAAAAAGTACCTATACGTGAGAATCTATAAAACACACAGAAACCTCTCTGATGAAACCCTACAACTATGATACATTGTACTCAATACACAGAATGAAATAGACATCGTATCAAGAATACTTTAGTCAAGATACCATTAGATATCAAAGGAGCAATACAAAACTTCACTAATGAAGCACTGTTAAAGTAGTTCATAGACACTAAAACCGTGATGCAAAATTCACTAAATGGATACATCTCAAAGGCAAAGAAATTTCCTGGGAACTGCACTAATTTCTAAAAGTAAAAAATAAAAATGCTCTCTAATTCTTTCTTTCCTATGTGTTTAATGTTAATGGTCTGAACAGAGAGATCAAAAGGCATAAAATTGCTGTTGAATCAGAAATTGAACACAACCTTCTGCTGGATGCAAGAGATAAACTTGAACTCTCATATTAAACACGAGCTCAAAGTAAAAGGCTGTAAAACAATGATGGCAAACAATAGACTAGAAAGGTCTGAGAAAGCCATATGTATATCAAAGAAGCTAAACTTCAAATTGAAAAAAGGTAATAAAAGAAAGATTAACATTATATAATCATCAAAAAAACAACACTCATTAACATTTATATACCAATATAAGGAGTACCAAGGTATGTAAAGCAACTACAAACAGACCTAAAAGTAAATATTGATAGCAATATAATAATAGCATGAAATTTTAATACTATATTCTCACAATTGGATTGATCAACCAGACAGAAAATCAATAATAAAACTGAGAAAATGAAAAACATAAATGAAAGAGATGTGCTTAATACACATTCATGGGGCACCTTGAACCCCCCAAATCTGGACATGCATTCTTCTTGAGTGCCTAGAGTTCAAAATGTATAATAAACCACATATTGGAACACAAAAAAAAGTTTATACAAAATCTAGAAACTTTAAATTCTACTGAGTATCCTTTCAGACCCCACTCTGAAAACGTAAATAAACCACAAACATGAAGACAGGAAAAACTCCAACCCTTGGAAGCTGAACAACCACTGGTTCAAAGACGTAATTAAAGAAGATATACAACAACTCCCACAAACAAATGTGAATGAAGACTTGAGGGATAAGAATCTGTAGGATTCAGAAAAATTTGCACTAAAATCAAAGTTCATAACAAAACATGAATTTATTTTGGAAAAAAGTATAAAATAAACAACGTAATATCACATTTCAAGGAACTGAGGGGGAATGGAGCCCAAAGTAAATAAAATAAGGAAAAACTTAAAACTCTGGGTGGAAATCAATGATAAGGAAAAAAAAGACAATGCAAAAATCATTGATGAAACCAAGAGCAATATTTCACAAATAATTGCCTGGATTGACAAACCCTCAATTTGTGTCACAAAGTAATAAAGAAAAAACTTTAAAAATCATATCACAAATGAATGATTAGTAGTGACACTACATTAGAAATAAAAATGATCATGTTATATTACCAAGAACAAATTTATTCTGCTAATTTACATAATTTACAATAAATAGAAAATTTCAAGAGTCATACAATCTCCGAAAAATAAGTGCATAATCTGAAATGACTATTTCTGTCAAGGAATTTTCGTAGTAAAAAATCTCCTTCAAGAACAAAAATCCAGGTCTGGTTGGGCTCACTAATGAGATCTTCTTAACCTTTAGAATAGGAGTTTGCCACCTATTCTTCTAACTCTTGCAAAAAGTAGAAAAATACAAGAAACCTACTTAGCAATTTATATGAGGCCAGTATTACCTTAATACAGAAGTAAACAGAGACATCACCAAAAATAAACATTATAGACCAATATTCTTGATTAATTAGATGTAAAAACTCTCAAATATAAAATAAAATACAACAATATATTAAGTAAATAACACTTCATGATCAGTTGAGATTTATCGCAGGGACACAAGGATGGTTTGATATGACCAAATCAATTAATATGATATGCAACTGTAATAAAATAAAAGACAAAACCATATAAACATTTTATAGGTGCACAGAGTTCACAATATTAAACACCCATTTATGAAATAAAAACCCTCAAAAACAGGGATTGGCGGTGCGGTGCTGCCAGGAGGTCAACCTGTACCTGCAGTTCAAGGGCATTGGGAGCCTGATGGTGCCTTTATGCTTCCTGATACCCCAAAACTGCCACTGTGCCTCTGACTAGACCCCAGTCACTCAGGACTAAGTTTCCTGAGAAATTAAATGGCCAAAAGATAGGTATGTGGCAGCACACCCACAAGCCCCCTCCAGCTCAGCTATACAAGCTCATTTATTGGCCTTGCTTCAGAGACTTCTAAATAAATCTCAAAAGAGATCAAAAGCTTCAGTTAGTCTCAGACCCACAGAAGGCTGAAGAGACCAGGGTAAATTAGAGGACTGCAAGTCAGCCTGGTGCCCACCCAGCAGAGCCCATGGCAGTCACTTGCTCCCACAATCTGCCATGACCCTGGCCAGACTCCACTGTCTCAGGATAGACCTCACCGAGAAATTAACTTATTGAAAATTTGGATTTGTGGGTTTTGTGAATGAAATCTCCAAGCTTTCTTAGAGTCTGGATGGGCTACCTCCCCTAACCACCTTTCTATACTTCTGGAAGCCTTGGCAGTCACGCCTACATCACAAACCTGCCACCCAGTTAAACAAGCTACTCTAGATTTACCTTCCCAATAAAAAATACTGAACACCCTGAACAAACACAATGACCACTAATACATGTATTGTAAACTATAATGCAAAAAAGAAGAGAGAGAGAGTGAAATAAAGTGCCTGCCATAGATAAAGGCTGGGAGGGGATGGTTGTTGAGAGATGGTGGGAGGGAAATGGGGGACAAGTAAGTGGAGGGAGGGTGTTGGATCATTGTATGACAGAAACCCAATTGTAAACAGCTTTGAATTAGTCTATCTCAAGGTATTAAGTAATTTTTTAAAAAAGTAATGTATAAGTCATGCCATTAATCCATGGCTGAATAAATAGCAATACCCCTACATTTAAAATAGGGATTAATTTAATCATTCAATCGGCTTTATAAATGGCTGGATATATATAACAGTACTCCTACATTAAAAATTGGGATTAAAGTACTTAACTCAATGAAGTAAAGGACATACACAGAAAAAGCCTGCAACCAACATTATAATTAGTGGGATAACTATTAATGCCTTTCCTACATGATTAATGCTGTCAACTCTCACTGTTATTCCACAAAGTACTTGAACTCATGGCCACAGCAATAAAACAATAAGGAAGAAGTCAAACTATCACAATTTGCAGATGATCTATTGTACATAGACCCTAATACTCATCTAAAATATCTGATAAACAATGGATCTATACACTAAAGTAGCAGGCTACAAAATGAATGTACAGAAATCTGTTGTATTCTATACAGATTAACAACTTAAATATAAAAACAATTACATGCATGATCATGCATAAAACTTTACATCACTACTAAAATAAATAAATACTGATACCAAGAAATAGAAGCATATCCCTTACTTGTGGATAGAAAGTACCATTATCACTTTATATTACACATAAAACTACCAGAATGGATAACAAAGCAATCCTAAGAAAATAATTGGGGTGTTACATTTCCTAAATTTTACAAAGCCTTGGTGATTAAAATTATATGTTATTAGAAAGGGCTGGAGCGATAGCACAGCGGTAGGGTGTTTGCCCTACAAGCAGCCAACATGGCCGACCCGAGTTCGATTCCTCCGCCCCTCTCGGAGAGCCCGGCAAGCTACCGAGAGTATCTCGCCCGCACAGCAGAGCCTGGCAAGCTACCCATGACGTATTAGATATGCCAAACACAGTAACAAGAAGTCTCATGATGGAGACGTTACTGGGCCCACTCGAGCAAATTGATGAACAACGTGAGGACCGTGACCATGACCATGTTATTAGAAAGAAACAGACTCACAGTTCAATAAAACAGGATTGAGGGTCCAGAGAGACATTAAAGGGGTTAAGGCACTTGCCTTGAATGTAGTCAACCCTGGTACCATTTCCTGCACTGAAGATTGTCCACTGAGCACTGCCAGAGTGATTCCTGAGAAGAGAGTCAGAAGTAATCTGTGAGTACAGTGTGGTGTGTATCCCCACAAAAATGTTTTAAGAGCCCAGAGGGAAATCTTCCTATGTAACTATAGTTATACTTTATATACACAAATATATATAGCTACATATAACTATAGTTATATGGTTTTCCACATCAAAGCTGCAAAATGCATGAATTGGAATTAGGAAAGTCTGCAACAAGTGGTGCTGAGAAAACTGGTCACTTCATCCCCAAAACTGGAAATAAAGCCTATCTCACGCCATACATAAATTTTAATTCAAACTGAAATAAAGACCTCAATATCATAGCTGTATCCATTAAATATGTTGAGGAGAACAGAGGCAACACATTCCATTGTAGTAACCTCAGAGTAACTACAGTGAGATGTCTTCACTGGCAAGGAAAGCAAGAGCAGAAACAAACAGGATATAGGTCAAACTAGAAAGCTTTTTGCACAGTTACAGAAATGATTCTTCCCCCCAAGACATTCCACTAAATGAGAATAAATATTTGCATAACATACACTGAACAAACAACCCCAACCCCAAAATAATGAAAGTAATTGAACAGCCACGTCCTTGAAGAAGATATAAAGATGGCCAACAGGCAGATGAAAACGTCTCTACCCTTACTATTTATCAGATAAAATGCAAAGAGATACAATATGTGATGTATCTTGCCAGTGAAAAAAGACTTATAGTAAAAAACTGAAAACAACCAAGGTTCTCAGTAATACCATGAAGAAGTGACCCTATTCAATATTGTTGAGACTATCCTTCTGATACATTCATTCCTTTTGGAAACCTGTGTGAAAAGTACACATATATTTAATACATATTCAATTTGAACCAATGTTTCCCATTCTGAACATTCCACCCAAATATTAAAACATGAATATCCGGGATATAGACACACCTATATTCACTGTAACTATATTCATAATTGCCAGGTTTGAAAACAACCTATGTGCCAGACAACAGATGAGTGGATAATGCAATTGTGAAATATATACAGAGTGGAATACTGTTTAGCTATGAGAAAAAATAAAATTATGCAGTTAGTTGTGACGTGACCTGGTTAGAATTGGAGAGTATCATGCTAAGTGAAGTGAATCAAAAGGGAAAAAAATTACCAAATGATTTTTCTCACTTACAGAGTACAGAAAAAAATAAATCAAGTGATTGGACACTTCCAAATGTAAATAAATAATGAGATTTTGCCAACAGAATAGCTTATTGTAGCAGCAATATGGGAATGAGTTGGATATGGGATCTTGGAACTGTGGTAGAGGTTTACTGATAACTTTGGAGGTGGAAGTAGTGAAGTAGTATAAAAATATGAAAACTGTTGTAAACCACATTAAACCAATAAAAGCAGGACTGCAACTCTCTTACCTAGAATATTTTCTATATTTCCTATCATCTTTCGCATTTTTTCTGCCTAGTTCTTAGGACTATTTAATACATAATGATATATTTTAATTACCATTTTTATCATCACCCTCAACAACATGATAAACTTGACAGAAATGATTATTTTTAACTTGTATCCCAAGGACCTAGAAAAAGAATCACTCATAGTCGACATATATTACATATATGCTAAAGTAGGGCTGAAGAACCATTTTGCTGCCATGATACATTTGGATGTTAACATAATCTCTGGGTCACTCCATATAAGTATATGGTATGTGTTCAGCCAAAGAGAAGCTTATGTGTCTATCCAGTCCCATGCCAGAGTCAAAGCACTTGATTTCACAGACTTTATAGGATCCACACACCGGTCATTCTTCACTCTGTGTTATACAAATTAATAAGAGAAATGATGAATAAAGTGATTAGTTCTATAGGGTTAAACTGTAAAAGTATGGATCTGGGGATTTATTATTTCCAAAAGAAAAGAGTCACTGAATATCTTAATCAATAATATATATACATCACTGTATCACTGTCATCCCATTGTTCATCGATTTACTCGAGCAGCTGCTGGTAAGTCTCTATTCCTCCCAGCCTTGAGATTTTAGCAGCCTCTTCTTACTTGTCCTTACCCAACAATTGGAGGCCCTTTCAGAGTCAGGGGAATGAGACCTGATGTCATTACTGGGTTTGGCATATCTAATACACCCCGGGAAGCTTGCCAGGCTCTGCCCGTGTGGGCGGGATACTCTCAGTAGCCTGCCGGGCTCTCCGAGAGGCACATATTTATATATTTCTCTCTATGATTTGTTGCCTACTATTTGAAACCCATCAAATATGGTGTGGCAATTATGGAAAATTGGTAGAAAGTGTCCTATAATGTGTCCAGAAAGCAGCCTGGAGTGTGGCCGCGGCTGGGGCTCTACTGCTGCTAGGTCAGCTGCTGGGGCTGGGTCCCTTGGGGCAGGGAGGGCTATCACCTGTCCCAGTCTGGGGGACCCCAAGTGAAAACAGCCTGGCACGTAGTTCCATAGATATACATATATATAACTATATTTCCATTTGTTTAGAGATACATACTATACTGTGATATTTGAGGGCTGTGAAACTGTCTCCTCTGATTACTGAGCTATAATCATTGTGTACTTCTTAAGTGTGGCAAAATAAACATATCAATAAGATGAGATGCAGGGATTGCTAGCACAGGCAAAACCATTTTAATTTTTAAAAGTTACTATAAATTGAGAGTTTTCTAATGCTCTTGCCCCTTTATATAATCTAATAAAACTTTTACACAAACTTATTAAGGTAAATAATATTACCTCATTTTGTAGAAGAATGTAAGATTCTGAGAAATTGAGGAACTTCTCAAAAATCATATATCTAGAAACAGAACTGTTTCAAGTGCATTTCAATAGCTCACAGATATTTTATTCTTTTTGTTCTACCATTGGTTTCCCCACTATTGGAAAGTATATTGATCATATTTGGTATAAGTTGGTAAGATACTTGTGGGCCTAGAAACACTTTTTCTTAATTAATGGTGCTTGTACTTTCAGATTCCCATCATTATAACTTACCACACCAAACCAAGTATGTGTTTCTACTTTTGGATCATGGAGAAAGCCTGTAGTACTGTGATTGAAGCCACTTAAGCTTTTTATTCTGATCAAGGTCAAGATCTAGATTTTGTATTCCGTGACATTTGCAGTGAGCTCTTTTCCATTATCAACTAAAAACTCCTCTGCAGTTACATTATTGCCCTAGGCCACCACTGCAATATCAAAATAAATTTTCATCTTATCTCTTACAAGTTATTGATTGTATTTGACTGACCATATTTCATATCCATTTGGAGCTGGACAACCAAAACCAGAATCACACAATGTGTCACAAAGCAGTTTGATAATATTGGGAGAAGTGGTGTACATGTATTCCTCCCTATTTATGACATGATAATAGACTCTAAGAGGTTCTAATCTGACATCTTGAACAGAGAAAATTCCCTGAGATAGAATTCTCCACTGAGCATCAAAAGAACAAGATGCATCAGACTCTACTTAGGCTTTCAAAGAGTTTTCTTCATCATTTACAACATTCTCTTCCTTTGTTTTAGAAAATTATAGTCTACTACAAAATTATAGTCTATTATTCATTCAACATATATTGAAGGAGCACAGAGTCCTAGTCCTGTACATGGTGTCAAGCACAGAAAAGAGAATGTAATTTTATCTAGTAAGAGAAAAATACAACAAATCAGATAATAAATGCCACTCAAGGTAGCAAAGACTATAATGAGGGGTAAGAAAACAATTCAAGACAGACGTAGAAGAGAGAATCTTGACTTTTAAAAGATGTAGACAATAGGGTGGAGGTGGAGTGGTAATACAGGTGTCAGGCTCTTGACCTGCATGAGTTCAACTAGCGTTTTATTCTAGGCACCCTATATTGTCACCCAACACTCTCCAGGCATCATCACTGAGCACAGAGCCAGGAGTAAGCTCTAAGCAACACCAGGTGTGGCTAAAAAATAAGGAAAAGCAAAAGAAAAAAGATGTAGATAATGACTTTCCTAAAGAGATGTCATAATAACTCAATTTGTTTTAAAATCAGCCAAATACTCATTGAATACCTACATTTTTTCAAGGTATAGTGTTTGACTTTATTCATCCAAATGTTTACTTTAAATAAATGTGAGTTACATCATCACCAATTCACTTAAGTTGTCATGACTCTTAGGTCATGACTCCTACCCAAGTAAGGTCATGACGCTGTTTCAAATGCTGTGTTAAGAATTTTAAAGCCTCCCCCAGATGGAATCCCGGTGACCAGAAGCCTCCACAAGCATAGCTCGAGTATGCGGGAACTAGGACTTTTCCTCCAAACCACCGGGACCTTCCCGGCTCCCAAATAACCTCTGATCCCGGAAGTCACACCCACGGCCCACCCCCCAGCGCCATCTTTACAGCACACAGCCATACAGAGAGAAGAAGGACCACATGGAGGGCTGGCTCCACAGCTCCCGGAGAAGAAACCAGGTTCCAAAAAGAGCCGAGATCACCGGGAAGTCCCAGATGGGGTAGGTGCCTCATCCCGCCTCCCCCAAATGGAACCCCGGTGACCAGAAGCCTCCACAAGCATAGTTTGAGTATGCGGGAACTAGGACTTCTCCTCCAAACTGTGCGGCCGCTTATGCGGCCGCGCAACATCTCTGTATATACAAAGTGATCAATGGGAAGTAAATCACCCAACTTTTCTCCCTGAAAATCAGAGTTAAGTTTGGAGCACGGCCACAGCCCCAGAAGCACATGGACTTAATGCAGAACCCAGCAGCTTGGAGCAGAAAAGTGAAAGGACTATGCGTTAATCCAGGCCATTATGTCTGCCCGGAGGGGAAAGGGTGTTGCCCCATTCGCCCTCTCCTCTCTGGAAAGAAGATGGCAGCCGCATGGGAGCCTTGTGGACAGCAGGTATGAGCCGGGGGTGCGGGGACGACAAAAACCTCATGGGAAGGGGGGTGTTCCGGTCCGTCCTTCACGCCCTACCGAGGTCACCAGTTGCCCCCCACGAGCGGCTCTCCAGCACGGCCACAGCCCCAGAAGCACAAAGACTTAATGCAGAACCCAGCAGCTTGGAGCAGAAAAGTGAAAGGACTATGCGTTAATCCAGGCCATCATGTCTGCCCGGAAGGGAAAGGGTGTTGCCCCATTCGCCCTCTCCTCTCTGGAAAGAAGATGGCGGCCACATGGGTGCCTTGTGGAGAGCAGGTGTGACCCGGGGGTGTGGGGGCGACTAAAACCTCATGGGAAGCGGGGCGTTCCAGTCCTTCCTTCACACCCTACCGAGGCCGCCAGTTGCCCCCCACGAGTGGCTCTCCAGCATGGTCACGACTCCAGAGCACAGAAACCAATCTCTTAATTATCTGACTCTCAGTAGAAACACTTCCAGGGTTAATGAGCAAAATAGCGGAAATCCAAAACCAACATTTAATTCTTGAACCTAGCTGTAGAAAGCGAATCACTTCACAATGCTTTCTCAGCATGTCTGATTTGGGGGGAGGGGGTAAACTCTAAATAATAGTGGTGCATCTTTTATTGAAACAATGAATCTAATCAAAGCAGATAGAGTGTTAACTAGAATTCATCTGCCTCACAGGCATTGGGAGGGGTGGGGGGTGGGGTTTTATTGGGGTTCTTCGGGGTAAAAAATAAGTATTGGTAAAGGGAAAGGTGTTTGATATTTACATGACTGAGACCTAAACCTGAAAGCTTTGTAACTTTTCCCACAGTGATTCAATAAATAAATAATTTTTAAAAAAAAAAAAGAATTTTAAGTGTTCCAGAACAACAATATTTCCTAATAAACCACCTTATAATTCCAGCTTTAGGTCACAAGTTTTAGGGGATAAGTGATAACTTAAATTGTAAGTATGGGAATCCATCAAGTTGATCAGTTTTCAAATCACATGGCAAAAAATAGGGGGCAGGAGCAAAATTCATAGGACAACACCACGTGGAAGATTGAAACAGTATAATGCTACAATTTCAAGCATTGAATTTCCACATCTGCTTTGTTTTAGATAAGAGTACTTTTGCTATTTTAAGAAAAATAATCTACTTAATGATTATATATATATATATATATATATATATATATATATAGGAACTTGAGGCTCAAAGAGGAAAAATAGTTTGCCCTTATGACACTATGTGACATGGAACAACTTTACCACTAAGTTTTAGTTTCCCAATCTGTGAAACAGGAAAAATAACCTCACATGTTTGCTCTGAGAATTCACTAGTGTTAGAAGATAATAATAACGTGATCAGTTGTTTCAGTTAATTATTAAAAATTAGGTATTGTGGTTTGCAAACTTGCATTCTCCATTCTCTATATCACACTGACTCACAGGCATTTCCAAAACAAAGGTGAGAGCAACTTAACACAATTAACCTTTGTTCCTCTATCTGCTTTGCCCATTTGGGTTTCTGAGAAACACTGAATTTGTGCTTCAACCTCACTGATTTTTCCCCTTAGTATCTCTTGCTGCTGCCTTTGCATTTCCCTGATCAAAACTTTTAGATTGCTGCAGGGATCAAGCTTCATATCTTTTCTCTCTTCTACATTCAATCCCTGAGACATTTCTTTCTGACCCTTGACTTTTAATTCCCTCTTCTGTTGATGACTCACAAATATATAGCTCAAGCTCAGACTTCTCATCCAGGACTCTAGATTCATAATGTCATCCTAGCCTATTTATTTCTGTATAAACATATCAAAGTCAATATGATCAAAATAAAATTGTGAATTTTCATCTCTAATTTGTTCCACTCCTTACAGTTCCCCATTTCAGTAAATTACTCCAGCCCCTGCCCCAGCCCAGTTGTTCAAACCAAAAACCTAAGAAATTCTTCTCATCAAATATCTGATACATCAATAAATCTTGCAGGTTATGTCTCTAAAACTCATAAATTTATTATAATGGCAAATTTTCCTTCCGATTTTCCTCACACTTCTAAAATGATAGGCTACGGCACCATTATGTTCGGTCTAAATTCCTGTGGTAATGTTCAGTCTTTTCTCCCAGTCCACATACTTGCTGCCTAATAGACCCTTCTCTAAACAGAAAACAGTGATCATTTTTAAATCATTATTCAAATAATGCAGGTCCTCTCCATGAAACATTCTACAATAATTATTATTGGAAGTTTCTAAGTAAATCATTCTATCCCTGCTCTCACATCCAGAGCACTCCCTATCCTGTAGTACTGTTTTTATTCTCTTATAGAACTTATGACTCTAATGTTATATGTTCATGCTGAGGGATAGTATAGAAGATATATATAGAATATAGTATATATTGTAGTATATACTATATATCGTATATACTATATATCGTATATATATAGTATATCGTATATACTATATATCGTATATATATAGTATATACTATATATATACTATATATATATACTATATATCGCTGGAGTGATAGCACAGCGGGTAGGGCGTTCGCCTTACACGCGGCCAACATGGCCGACCCGAGTTCGATTCCTCCGCCCCTCTCGGAGAGCCCGGCAAGCTACCGAGAGTATTCGATATGCCAGACACAGTAACAACAAAGTCTCCAATGGAGACGTTACTGGGCCCGCTCGAGCAAATCGACGATCAACGGGAGGGCCTTTACCTTACCTTTACCATTGTAGTATAGCCACATTTTCTTTGCATGTGGCTGCAGTGACCATACTCTGACTCAATTTTCTGGCACTACATTTGACCACTGAATCACAATCAGGTATCACTCCTGAGCAAAGAGCTAGGAATAGCCTTGAGCACTGCCAATTGTCCATCTCAAATAAAATTAAAATTAAAGGTATAATGGTATAAAATTAAAGGTATAAAGGTATAAAATTAAAGGTATAAAGGTATAAAATTAAAGGTATAAAGGTATAAAATTAAAATTAAAGGTATAATGGGCTGGAGCGATAGCACAGCGGGTAGGGCATTCACCTTACAAGCGGCCAACATGGCCGACCCAAGTTCGATTCCTCCGCCCCTCTCAGAGAGCCTGGCAAGCTACTGAGAGTATTCGATATGCCAGACACAGTAACAACAAAGTCTCCAATGGAGACGTTACTGGGCCCGCTCGAGCAAATTGACGATCAACGGGAGGGCCTTTACCTTTACCTTTTAAAGGTATAATAGTTTGTTCATGAGGCCATGGATAAGGGATCTTGAGCATTTTGAAGGTGGTCATATAAGGAAACTATGTACACCAAGATCTTAAATGTCAACACTTTTGTAAACATATTACCTTAGCAATAATATAATTTTAATCAAATTAATTAAAATGAAATCACATATTCATAAATAGAATACATTTACTTTTTATATTTTTATAAGTCTCACTAACAATGCCTACAGAATGTCCTTACAATCATTTGAAGAATTTTATGCCCATTGTTCTATCCCACACTCCTTAAACAAAGATCAAGACCCCATCTGGAGTCTCATAACTCCTTAGAAACTTGTTTTAAAATAAGTTTCTATATGATTTATTATGAGTAAGTATGTAGTTTGTACGCGTATTTTATATGCTTGTGGACACATAAACATTTCTTAGGAGAAAAGATTGTGAGATTGCGTGCCAGATTGAGAAAATACTGCAGTTAGGGTTTCCTTGCACAAGGCTGACACAGGTTCGGTCTCTGGTACCCCACATGGTTCACTGCACCTGCCAAGACTCATCCTAAGTGCAGAGCTAGAAATTACCCCTGAGCATCACCAGTGTGGCAAAATAAAATTTTAAAAAGGGTCTTAGAAACCTTCCTTAGTTCAGACATTTTGAAAAGCAGCTAGCACAATAGTCCCTCTAAAAATTTGCTGATTAATTGAGATGAAATAGAAATATGAGTAGAAGGTGAATTTGAATTAATCCAAATATTCCCTGCCTGTCTCTGTGAAGTCTCATTTTTGAATACTATATATTCTAAATAAATCATATAAAGACTTGTAAGAACTTGTTTTCTGACCCACCTCAGCTCTTACATAATTAAGCAACAATACAATTTCGTGAAAGAATTTTGGGCATGGATTTGTTTCTGCAGTCTATAAATAATTTTATTAAAATATCTATAATTCTTCCATATAAATTTCAGGAGTGTTTGCTCCATTTCTTTGAAGAATGTCATGGGTATCCTTATAGGGATTGCATTGAATTTATACAATGCTTTCGGTAGTATTGCCATTTTGACAATGTTAAGTCCCCGACCCATGAGCAGGGGATATTTTTCCATTTCCTCATATCCTCTTTTATTTCCTGAAGTAGCGTTTTGTAGTTTTCTTTGTACAGGTCCTTTACTTCCTTAGTTAAGCTGATTCCTAGGTACTGGATTTTCTGGGGCACAATTGTGAACGGGATTGTTTTGTTCGTGTTGCTTTCTTCTCTCTTACTGTTTGCGTATAGGAAAGCCATGGACTTTTGGGTATTGATTTTATAGCCTGCAACTTTACTATACAAGTCTATTGTTTCTAGGAGTTTTTTGGTGGAGGTTATTGGGTTCTCTAAGTATAGTATCATATCATCTGCGAATAGTGAGAGCTTGATTTCTTCCTTTCCTACCTGAATTTATATGGAACAATAAGCCCCCACGAATAGCTAAAGCAATTCTTGGGAAAAAGAAAATGGGAGGAATCAACCTCCCTAACTTAAAACTGTACTACAAATCAGTAGTAATCAAAACAGCATGGTACTGGAACAAAGGCAGAACTGCAGACCAATGGAACAGGGTTGAATACGCTGGCATCTCCCCTCAATCATATGAACATCTAATCTTTGATAAAGGTGCAAGTAATGTGAAATGGAGTAAGGAAAGCCTCTTTAACAAAGTGTGCTGGCAGAACTGGATGGCTACATGCAAAAAAATGGGCTCAGAACTCTGCCTAACACCATGTACAAAAGTAAGATTAAAATGGATTAAAGACCTCAACATCAGACCAGAAACCATAAGGTACATTGAAGACAAAGTTGGCAAAACACTCCATGACATTGAAGCTAATGGTAGCTTCAAAGATGCCACGTCACTGGCCTAGCAAGTGAAAACAGAGATAGATAAATGGGACTATCTTAAACTAAGAAGCTTCTGCACCTCCAAAGAAACAGTGACCAAAATACAAAGACAGTCTACAGAATGGGAAAGGATATTCGCCGAATACACATCTGACAAGGGGTTGATATCCAGTATATACAAAATACTGGTTGAACTCCACAAGAAGAAAACATCCAACCCCATCCAAAAATGGGGCAATGAAATGAACAGAAACTTTCTCAAAGAAGAAATCTGAATGACAAAAATGCACATGAGAAAATGCTCTACATCATTAATCATCAGGGAGATGCAGATCAAAATCACAATGAGATACCATCTCACACCTCAGAGACTGGCCCACATTCAAAAGAACAAAAGCAACCAATGCTGGCTGGGATGTGGCGAGAAAGGGACACTCCTTCACTGTTAGTGGGAATGTCGACTGGTTCAGCCCTTCTGTAAAACAGTATGGAAGATTCTCAAAAAATTAGAAATTGATCTCCCATTTGACCCAGCAATACCACTTCTGGGAATATATCCCAGGTAGGCAAAAATGTATCGTCGAAGTGACATCTGCACTTGTTTGTTCATTGCAGCACTCTTTATAATAGCCAGAAACTGGAAGAAACCTGAATGTCCAAGAACAGATGACTGGTTAAAGAAACTTTGCTACATCTACACAATGGAGTACTATGTAGCTCTTAGAAAAGATGAAGTCATGAAATTTACATACAAGTGGTACAACATGGAAATTATCATGCAAAGCGAAATGAGTCAGAAAGAGAGGGATAGACATAGAAAGATTGCATTCATCTGGGGGATATAAAGTAACAAAATATGAGATTAATACCCAAGAATAGCTGAGATCAGCACCAGGAGGATTACTCCATAGCTTAGTGGCCAGCCGGGCATTCTAGAGGAAAGGGCAGCTCAGATAGAGAAGGGAGCACCAAATAAAGGGTGTTTGGAGGATCCTCCCAAGAGGGGAGATGCCTGTCGAAAGTAGACTATGGACTGAACATGTTTGCCACTCGATGCCTCTTTTGCAGACCACAACACCCAAAAGGAGAGAGAGAACACAGGGAATTGCCCTGCAGCAGAGGCAGGGGGGGATGGGGGGATGGGGGTGGGGGGATATAATCCATGGTGGTGGAATATGGGCACTGGTGGAGGGATGGGTATCTGATCATTGTATAATCGAAACCCAAGCACAAAAAATTGTAAATCTACAACTGTACCTCATGGTGTTTCTCTAATAAAAAAAATCAACAAAAAAAATCTATAATTATCAGAATACTGCTCCAATTGACTTAAACCTTTCATGAAATGGCACAGAGTGACTGGTTGTGTGGGGAAACAAAATCCAACCTTCTATTGTTTAAGCTCTCATGAAAATAACTGGTTGAAATGGAAAGGTTGAGAAACAACTATACAGGCAAATGGCATACTTAAAAACATATATGGCCATATTTGTATCATATTCAATAGCATTTAAGCTAAGAAAACTACAAATACATAGGGATGGAAATTACATGCTGATTAATGTATCTATACATCAAGAAGACTTAAATCTCATCAGCATATATGCACCACATGAAGAGGAAGCAAAGTTTGTAAAATACCTGCTGATAGACCTAGGGCATACAGCAATATCAATACAAATGGAAGATATCAATATCCCACTCTTGTCAGTGGAAATATCAATGAGACAGAACATTAATAAAGAAAAAAGGAGCCCTATTTGAAAAATGGGAAGACTTAGGATATTATATATATACATATATGTACATATGTAAGTATAACCTTTCATGAATTCAAATCTGAATATAAATTTTTGTTCAGTGAACAAGAAACATTCTCCAAGATATATAACATGTTATAAAATAATTTAAATACATATAGTCATGAACATAGAAACCATATCAACTACCATTTCAAAGCACAATACAATAAACTTAGAAATTTATCATACAAAAATGTTGGGGAAGTAAGAGAGATAGAACAATGGTTAAGAAACCTTCCATTTACATCACCAACCCAGTCTGATCCATGATGTCACAAGATATTCCCTGAGTCTTCTAGGAATCATTGCTGAGCACATAGACAGCAGCAAGCTCTAAGCACTTTGACCAAACTACCTCCCTTCACCTCAGAAAAGAAAGTTGAGAAAAGTTACATTATTTGTGGACAGAACAACATATTGTTAACAACTACATCAAAGAGGACCTGGAGGAAAAAACTTTTAAAACATTCCTTGAAGTAAGCAAGAATAAAACACAAATGATCAGAACCCATGGAACACAACACAAGGAAGAAGTTCCTAGCAATACAGGCTTACATCAGGAAACAGGAAAAAGCTCAACTCAATCATCTAACCTCACAACTTGTAAAATTAGAAAAAGAACAAAAATGAATCCAAAAGTAATTAGAATAAAATAAAAATCATAGTGAAATTAATGACATAGAAACCAAGAAATCATGACAGGATAAAAAAACAGGTCACTGTTTCTTTTGAGGTGCAGAAGCTTCTTAGTTTAAGATAGTCCCATTTATCTATCTCTGTTTTCACTTGCTTGGACAGTGGCATGACATCTTTTAAGATACCATTAGCTTCAAAATCATAGACGGTTTTGCCAACTTTGACTTCAATGTACCTTATGGATTCCAGTCTGATGTTGAGGTCTTTAATCCATTTTGATCTTACTTTTGTACATGATGTTAGGCAGAGATCTGAGCCCACTTTTTTGCATGTAGCCGTCCAGTTTTGCCAGCACAATTTGTTAAAGAGGTTTTCCTTGCTCCACTTCAATTTTCTTGCCCCCTTATCAAAGATTAGATGATCATATGCTTGAGGGGAGACAAAAATTTGTAAATCTACAACTGTACCTCATGATGTTTCACTAACAAAAATTTTTAAAAAATGTAAATGATGGAGAATGGGCACTGGTGGAGGGATGGCTACTGGATCATTGTATAACTGAAACCCAACCACAAAAATTTGTAAGTCTACAACTGTACCTCATGGTGTTTCACTAATAAAAATTAAAAAAAAACAGGAACCGTTTCTAAAAATGATAAGCAAGATTGACAAAATCTTACATAGACACATTTTTTAAAAAGACAGAAAGCCAAAATAAATTGGAGTACAAATAAAATTTGAGAAACTACAGACACCTAGAAATGCAAGAAAATAATAGGTGTTTACCAGGAAAAATTATATGTCACTAAGTTAGAGAATCTAATCACTTAATCATTTAATGACTTAACTTCCCGTTAGTCATCGATTTGCTCGAGCGGGCGCCAGTAACGTCTCCATTTGTCCCTGTCGCGTGCTAGTGTAGCCCAATGGCATATGTTCACTCCGGGAACATGAAGGGCCTCAAACCGATCGTTCATGATCTTGACGAAGAAGTCTGACCATCTGGAAGGTAGGCGGCCACGCGGTCTTTTGACATCCCGTGGAATCCAGTCGGTAACATCTCTAGTCCAGCGGTCGTCTTTAAATCTCATTACGTGACCAGCCCATCTGATTTTCGACACCTTGGCATATGAGACAGCATCCCTGATTCTTGATCGTCGACAGATGTCAGAACTCCGGATTCTCTCTCTCATTTGAGTGAAATGTGATATTCCAAGCATAGCTCGTTCTATTCTTCTTTGGGAGACCTGAATAGCGTTCTCATCTTGTTTGCATAGGGCCCAGGTCTCTGAGGCATATGTTAATGCAGGAAGAACAGTGGAATCAAAGAGATGTGCCCGGAGCCGGAGGTTCTTCGTCCTCTTAGCTATTTCTTCGACGTTCTTGAAGGCATTCCAAGCCGCTCTCTTCCTCCTGCGCAGCAAGGGTGCCAGGTCATTTGTCATGTTGACCTCTCGACCTAGGTACACATAGCTGTTGCATTCAGAGATGGTCGTTCCATTGAGAGCGAATGGGGCGTCAGGAACAAGGCTGTTTCTCATAAACATTGTCTTCGTAAGATTCAGCTGTAGTCCTACCTTTCCACACTCACGGTCAAAGTCGGCCAGCATTTGTGCCGCTTGGCTGATGTTTGGTGTTATTAAAACAATGTCATCAGCAAAGCGGAGGTGGTGTAGTTGCCGACCATCTATCTTCACTCCCATTCCTTCCCATTCCAATCGTCGCATGATGTTCTCGAGGGTGGCACTGAAGAGTTTTGGTGAAATGGTATCACCCTGCCGCACCCCTCTCTTGACATCAACGATCACTTCTTTGTAGAATGGTGAGATCCTGGTAGTGAATCCGCAATACAGCTCACGGAGGATCCTGATGTATTGGGCTTGAATGCCCTGATTGGCTAGGGCTTCAATGACCGCTTCCGTCTCAACAGAATCAAAGGCTTTCTTTAAATCAATGAACGTTAAACAGAGTGGCATCTTGAACTCCTGAGAAACCTCAATGAGCTTGGTTATCGTATGGATATGGTCGATGGTGCTGAATCCTTTGTGGAACCCGGCTTGCTCGCATGGTTGTCCTTCATCTAGTATTCTGCCAATCCTATTTAGGATGACTCGAGTGAACAACTTGTAGATGACAGACAATAGGCAGATAGGGCGATATTTGCCAATGTCATGGATGTCTCCCTTCTTGAACAGTAGTACGGTCCTGCTGGTTTTCCACTGGGACGGAACCTTGCATTCAGACAGGTAGCGAGTGAAGAGCCGAGCCACTGTATTGATGAGTACTGACGGCAGGTTCTTCAGGTGTTCAGGTCTGACCTTGTCTGGGCCGGGTGCTGTTTGTTTCTTTACCAACGAAATGGCGTGTCAGATTTCGGAAGGGAGAACGTTGGGAACGACATATCCATCCTGTGGAATTTGGTATGTCGGCAAGTGGACATGGCTATCGAAGAGATTTGAGTAGAAGTCATGGATAATCTTCTCCGTTGCCGTTCTGGAGGATGTGATGGATCCATCAGGACGTCAGAGGGCAGTCATCTTGGTCTTATAGTTGGCGAAGGACAGGCGGGCGTTAAGAATACTTTGCCCAGCTTCTGCAGCATCTACCAGTACTTCTGCTCTTCTCTCTTTGAGGTCTTCCTTGATCGCATCTCTGCACTGCTTTGCGAGCTCGGACGTTAGCTTGCAGTTTCCTGAGGCATGCGCCAAGCCACGCTGGCGAATTAGCTCAAGAGTTTTCGAAGATAGGCGATTTTTTGTGGCTATCTCTCTCTTGGCGTTCCTCGCACATTCATGGAGGTGCTGAACCAGTCGATAGTATTCCTCGTCAATGTTGTCAACAATGGCATCTTCCCATGTTGCCGCAATAGTATCAAAGAGTTCCCAGTTGGTGGTCATTCTGGGAGTTCTCTTTTTGAACTTTGCAGCCCTTTCTCCCCGTTCTGTGAAGTAGAATTTTGCACGAAGGAGACGGTGGTCCGATCCCGTTCGAAATTTTGGGACAACAGCGACATCAGTCAGGCAAAACCATCAATTGAATATGATATGGTCTATTTCGTTGTGGAATCGTCCACCAGGAGAATCCCATGTCCATCGTTTAGATTCTGCCTTCTGGAACTGTGAGTTACCATGGATGGTCTTGGTCGACATGATGAACTCAGACAGTCTCTCACCCTGTTCGTTCCATTCTAGGCAATGGGTCCCGATGTGAAGTTCTTCACCTGATCTTCTCGGTCCTATCTTGGCATAAAATCACCCACAATGATCTCGTAGAAGGTGTGGTCTTCTTTATAGAACTTCTCTAGCTCCATGTAGAACTTCTCGATTTCTCTTTCATCATAATGAGATGTTGGTGCGTAGACAACGAAGATAGAAACTGCAGGCAGTGAGCCACATCTATTCAAATGTAAACGTCCGATTCGGGTTGTTAGGCATTCGAATGAATCAATGCTCTTGGCCAAGTTTGTGTTGACAAGGACACCGACGCCTCCAACACCTCTTTTATCGCATGTTCCGAGGAACATTTCTTCTCCAGTGTTGAAAACGGCATGGTGAGATTCGTGCCTTCTTGTCTCGGTCAGACCAATGATGTCGTACTTGATCATTCGTGCTTGTACCATCAGGTCCTCGATGGATGCATCTGATGCTAGCGTACGTGCATTGAAAATACAGACGATCATTTTTGTCTTCCTTCGTTGTGGCAGCCTAGGTCGGCCTTGAGATTTTGTCGGCCTCTCCTTTCTCATCCTTCTCAGTGCTGCCATGTCAGTGAAGCCTTCAGGGTCAGGTGAACGAGACCAGTTGTAGTTACTGGTTTTGGCATATCGAATACACAGCGGATAGCTTGCCAGGCTCTTCCGTGCTGGCGGAATACTCTCGGTAGCTTGCCAGTCTTTCCGAGAGGGATAGAGGCTTTTGGGGCGACCTCTAATCACCCTTGTAGGTGTTACCTTATTTGAACCCTATCAAATATGGTACGACAATTCCGGAAGATGGGTATTTAGTGTCTTATGATGTGTCTTATGATGCCTGCAAAGCGGCCGCGAAGGTTCAGAAAGTGTCCTGGAGTGTGGCGACGGCTGGGTAGTGGAAGTAGTGTCTAGAGTGGAAGTCTGCCAGTGGGGTATTTATCTGGGTAGGGTGGGTCTCCTTTGCACAATTCGATCCCTGGGTGGTTGATGGAAGCAGACAGGGCAGGGTAGTGTGGGGCTCCTGATTAGAATCCCTTTGTCACCTGTGGTGGTGGGAGCAAGCAGAGAAGCTCTGTCCCTGGGTCCGCCGAGCCTGGAGTCCAAGGTCTCAGAGAGTTCCGCTTATCTTGTTCTGTGGGTCTTTAGTCGTGCGTGGGTCTCGGCCGGAGCTGCCACGCGGGTCCGGAAAGTGTCCTGGAGTGTGGCGACGGCTGGGTAGTGGAAATAGTGTCCACATTTGTATTAGAGAATCTAATACAAATGGAAA
The DNA here is from genome assembly GCF_029834395.1 of Sorex fumeus. Lineage (NCBI taxonomy): Eukaryota > Metazoa > Chordata > Mammalia > Eulipotyphla > Soricidae > Sorex > Sorex fumeus. The sequence continues at coordinate 12,232,083 of NW_026606115.1, forward strand.
ATTTATTAATTCAAAAACCTTCCATGATTTAATCAGTAAAAAGCAGGAAACTGAACAGACCAATTATAAGAAAGGAAATTAAAATAATAATATAAATCATCTCAAGAACAAAATTCCTGGTCCAGACTGATTCACTAATGAATTCTACCAAATTTCATAGAAGACTTAGTGTCCTTACTCTTCAAGTCCTTCCAAACCATCAATGAAATAGGAATAATTTCAACCATTGTTATGAAACTAACAGTAGTTTAAAACCAAAAGCAGACAGACATGTAATTAAAAATGATATTACACGCCAGTATCTCAAGAGAACATTGAAGGAAAGATCCATGACAAAAATCTTAGCTAGCCAAATCCATAAATACATGAAAAAGCTCAAGCTCCATGATCAGGAAAGGTTTTTTTCCTGGGATGCAGAGATGATGAATATACAGAAATAGATTTATGAAATAAAATAAAATGAATGAAAGATATATGATCATATCCATAGAGGTAGAGAAATTTTTTGACAGGATTCAATATTAAATCTTGATTTATCTTTTAAAAATCAATGGAATAATAATAGAAGTAATTGTTTACAATAGCGAGAATCTGGAAAAAAACAGAGTGCTCGAGAACAGATGACTGGTTAAAGAAGCTTTGGTACATCTACACAATGGAATACTATGTAGCTGTCAGGAAGGATGAAGTCATGAAATTTACATACAAGTGGTACTACATGGAAAGTATCATGCTAAGCTAAATGAGTCAGAAAGAGAGGGATAGGCATAGAAAGATTGCATTCATCTGGGGAACATAAACTAACAAAATAGGAGACTAACACCAAAGAATAGCTGAGATCAGTACCAGGAGGATTACTCCATGGCTTTGAGGACAGCCGTACACGCTAGGGGAAAAGGCAGATCAGATAGAGAAGGGAGCACCAAATAAAGGGTGTTGGGATGTTCCTCTCAGGATGGGAAATGCGTGATGAGAGTATACTATAGTCCGAACAAGATTGTCACTCAATGTCTCTTATGCAAACCACAGAACTCAAAAGGAGAGAGAGAACAAAAGAGAATGCCCTGCCACAGAGGTAGGGTGGGATGGGGCGAATGGGGGTGGGAGGGATACTGGGACTGATGGTGATGGAGAATGTGCACTGGTGGCGGGATGGGTTTTCGATCATTGTATAACTGAAACCTAAGCACAAAAATTTGTAAGTCTATAACTGTACCTCATGGTGTTTCACTAATAAAAATTTAAGGAAAAAAAGAAAAATAAATAATAGATTTTAAAAGGCACAAATATTATAAAACTGCTGCATCAAAAAAAAGAGTAGAAGTAACAACCCTCAAGATAGCAATGGCAATATAAAACAAATACATGCCCCACTGCGACCAGGCTTTTGATGGAAGACCTTACATCAGAACCTTTCATAATTATCTTCCCTGGACTACAGACCCTAGATCAGGGAGTTGTGCCATCTGACATCAGCGCTAACTCTCCAAACCCAGAACTACGTGAACACACTCTTCATTGAACTCAGTGGATGCAACAATCACACTTCCCTGCTATGATACAGTAATGTACCTCAATTAACTAAAGAGTGACAAGTTCAAAAGTCTCTTCTCATAGTCAAATAGTTATAGAGAGTAAAGAGAAAAATCTGAACAGCTGAGATATTATCAGTTGCACTGTGGTCTAAATTACTGAATATTTCAGTTCTTAAGTAACTGGGAATCTAAACCTCCAACATTAACCCACATAAAACTCAAAGAACAATGGGGGAACTAACACAAGAGCACAAGAGCTGTGTCAGAGATAGAAACTCAGGCAAACCCAGGTTTCTAGATAGAAACCTAGAGCTTGGTTGATGAGGGCATAAAATCAATATTTACTACATTGGCAGTCAAAATTAAGCAATCACTGGCCAGTGAAATTAGGCAATCACTAGATGAGAAATTTAACCAACTCAAAGAAGAATTGATTCAGAGGATGACAGATTCCTTATAAAATAAACGTAAGAAAACGAAGAACACAATAGCAATAGTAGCAGAATTAGGTAGATGTAGAACCATATAGTTGAACCTGAAGACAAAATACAAGCCAGCATTGATAGGGATCTCAGTAAAAGAAGAGAAACACTATAAAGGAAGAAAATGTAACATACTTAATGGATAACAGCAAGACGAGCAAGCTCCATATTATAGGGCTACAAGAAGGAAAGGCAAATGGGAGAGGGGAAGAACAAATGTTAGGAGAAACCCTAGCTAAGAATTTCCCCACTCTCTATAGGGAGCCTGATATGCAGATTCAAGAGGACCAAACACAATATACCCAAGCAGAACAATACCAAGATATATAGCACTGCATTGTAGCACCGTCCTCCAGTTGTTCATCGATTTGCTCAAGCGGGCACCAGTAATGCCTTCATTGTGAGACTTGTTTCTCTTTTCACATATTGAACAGTCCATGGGAATCTTGCCAGGCTCTGCTGGCCAAGATATATAGTAATCAAAATGGAAAAATACAAAGAGACAGACTTAAATCTTCTACAGAGAAGAAAAACCTTATTTATAAGGGAAACATCGTAAAAATCACAACAGATCTCTCAAATGAAACAGTATAGGAAAGAAAAGAGTAGAATCACATATTTAAATTACTCTCTGGAAAAAACTATGTTTAACTTAGATTCAACTATGATACAAAGCTTTCATTTAGATGTAAGGGGAAGATAAAAACATTCTCAGAAAAACAAGAGCTGACAGCATTTTCTAAAACAAAACTGGCACTGAGCAAAATACTGAAAGGACATTTATATAAACCAAATAGCGAAATTTAAGAGCATCAACACACTTTACACAATAAAATGGCAACACAAACATTTATGTCAATAATTTCTCTGAATCTCAATGGACTAAACTCTCCTATTAAAAGACACAGAGAGTTAGAAAGGATCAGGAAACAAAATACATCCATTTCCTGCTTACCGGAATAATATTTAAAATCAAAAGAAAGATACAGTCTCAGAGGATGGAAAGCAATAATACAAAGCAATGTTAAATAACTAAAGATGTGACAACCATCTTTACATCAGACCAAACTGCTTGAGTCTCAAAAAGTAGCTTGAGATGAAGATGGAAACTAATTATTTGTTAAGGGAACAATAGTTCAAAAACTACAAACTATAATTACCATATACACATGAAATTTAAGATTAAAAAACTTTGTAGGCATTTGGTCACAAATCTAATGAAACATGGATCATGGATAGAAACACAGTAGTAGTTGGGGACTTTAACATCCCACTGTCAACACTGGGCAAATCACCTAGACAGATGTCAGTAAAGGCATAAGAGCACTAAATGAAGAACTAGGATAGCTGGAACTAGTAGACATATAAAAAAAATCTTACATACTCCGAAAGCTGAATACATATTCTTCTCTTGTACACATGGAATATTCTCAAGGATAGATCACATATTAGGCCATAAGACAAACCCACATAAATTTACAAATACAAAAATCACATCAAGTATGAAGTATCTTATCAGATTAAAATACCACAGAGAGAGAAATTAATCATAAAATGAATATGTGGAGAAACTAGTACTGGGAAATGGAAAAATATGCTACTAAATAACAGCTGGATCAAAGAGGAAGAGATAAAAATTTCCTTGAGACTAATGATTAAAATGTTATCGAAACCAATGGCACACAGTAAAAGCCATACTTGGAGCAATACTCATAACAATACAGGAGTACAATAGGAAAGAATAAAAAGATGGGGTCAGAGTGATAGTACAGCAGATAGGGCATTTGATTTGTAAGCGGCTGGCCTGGTTTGATCTTGGTCCCAGTCATCCTATATGCTCCCCCCACCCCAAGTGCCATCAGGAGTAATTCCTGAGTGCAGAGTCAGAAGTAACCCATAAGCACTGTGGGATGTGGCGCAAATGACAAGGGAATAAAGGAAAGAAGAAAAAGATAAAAATCAACAACCTAAATGCATATCCCAACCATCTGGAGAACTAATAACAAATTAATCCAAATACCAGTAGAAGGAAGGAAATAATAAAATCTGGAGCAGAAATAATGATATAGAAACTAAGAAAGCAAAATCAAAAAATCAATGAAACTAGAAGGAAATTCTTCAAAAGAATAAATAATATAGACAAACCTGCTCACAAGGAAAATAAGAGAAAACAATCAAATAGGATCAGAAACAAAAGGGAGAAAATTACAACAAAAAACTCAGAATCCAAGACATCATGAGGTTTTACTATGAACAACTCTACTCAATTAAGTTGAAGTAAATTTTTAGAAACATACTGTAGGGTCCAGGTCTCTGAGGCATATGTTAACGCAGGAAGAACAATGGAATCAAAGAGATGTGCTCAGAGTCAGAGGTTCTTCATCCTTTTAGCTATTTCTTTGACGATATTGAAGGCATACCAAGCCATTCTCTTCCTCCTGCGCAACTCAGGTGCCAGGTCATTTGTCATGTTGACTTCTCGACCTAGGTACACATAACTGTTGCATTCAGAGATGTTCATCCTGTTACGAGTGAATGGAACGTCAGGAATGAGACCGTTTCTCATAAACATCGTCTTCGTGAGATTCAGCTGTACTCCGACCTTTCCACACTCACAGTCGAAGTCGGCCAGCATTTGTGCCACTTGGCTGATGTTTGGTATTATTAGAACGATGTCATCAGCAAAGCAGAGGTGGTGTAGTTGCCGAACGTCTATCTTCACGCCCATTCCTTCCCATTCCAGTCATCGTATGACGTTTTCAAGGGTGGCACTGAAGAGTTTCAGTGAAATGGTATCACCCTGCCGATCCCCTCTTTTGACGTCAATGATCAACTCGCTATGGAATGCTGAGATCCTGGTAGTGAATCTGTAATACAGCTCATGGAGGATCCTAATGTACTGAGTTTGAATGCCCTGTTTGGATAGGGCTTCAGTAACTGCTTCAGTCTCAACAGAATCAAAGACCTTCTTTAAATCAATGATCACTAGACAGAGCGGTATCTTGAACTCCTGAGAAACCTCAATGAGCTCGGTTATCATGTGGATATGGTCAGTTGTGCTGAATCCTTTGTGGAACCCGGCTTGCTCCCATGTCTGTCCTTCATCTAGTGATCTGCCAATCCTATTCAGGATGACTCGAGTGAATAACTTGTAGACGACAGACAACAAGCGGACTGGGCAATAGTTGCCAATGTCGTGGATGTCTCCCTTCTTGTACGGTAGTACAGTCCTGCTGGTTTTCCGTCGGGATGGAACCGTGCATTCAGACAGGAAGCGTTTGAAGAGCCGAGGCTATGTATTGATGAGTACTGATGGCAGGTTCTTCAGGTGTTCGGGTCTGACCTTGTCTGGGCCGGGTGCTGTTCGCTTCTTTACTAATGGTGTGTCAGATTTCGGAAGGGAGAATATTGTGAACGACATATTCATCCTGCGGAATTTGGTATGTGGGCAGGTGGACATGGCTATCGAACAGATCTGAGTAGAAGTCATAGATAATCTTCTCCAATGTCCTTCTGGAAGATGTGATAGATCCATTAGGATGTCAGAGGGAAGTCATCTTGGACTTGTAGTTGGCGAAGGACAAGCCAATATTGCAAATGATTTTTCTGGCTTCTGCAACATCTGCCAACACTGCTGCTCTACTCTCTTAGAGGTCTTCCTTGATCACTTCTCTGCACTGCTTTGCGAGCTCGTACGATCGCTTGCAGTTGCCCAAGGGTTACTCCAATCCACTTTGGTGAATTAGCTCGAGAGTTTTCTAAGACAGGCGTCTTTTTTGTGGCCATCTCTCTTTCCGTGTCCCTCCCACAATCATGGAGGTGCTGAAGTAGTCGATTGTATTCCTCATCAATTTGTCAACAATAGCATCTTCCTATGTTGCCACAATAGTGTCAAAGAGCTCCCGGTTGGTGGTCATTTGGGTAATTCTCTTCTTAAACTTTGCAGCCCTTTCTCCCCGCTCTGTGAAGTAGAATTTTGCACGAAGGAGACGGTGATCCAATCCTGTTTGGAATTTTGGGACAACAGTGACATCAGTCAGGCAAAATCATCGATTGAGTATGATGTGATCAATTTTGTTGTGGAACTGTCTACTGGGAGACTCCCATGTCCAACGTTTGGATTCGGCCTTCTGGAATTGTGAGTTACCATGGATGGTCTTGGTTGACATGATGAACTCAGACAGTCTCTCACACTGTTCGTTCAATCTAGGCCACCGGTTCTGGTGTGGAGTTTTTCGGCTGATCTTCTCGGTCCTGTGTTGGCATTAAAATCCCCAACAATGATCTTATAGAAGGTGTGGTCTTCTTTATAGAACTTCTCCAGCTCCATGTAGAACTTCTCAATATCTTCTTCATCATAATTGGATGTTGGTGTGTAGACAACGAAGATAGAAACTACCGGCAGTGAGTCACATCTATTCAAGTGTAATCGTCTGATTTGGTTGTTAGGCTTTAGAATGAATCAATATTTATGGCCAAGTTTGGGTTGACAAGGGCACCAACACCACCGACACTTCTTTTGTTGCATGTTCCGAGGAACAGTTCTTCTCCAGTGTTGAAAACAGCATGATGTGATTGATGCCTTCTCATCTCGGTCAGACTAATGAAGTCATACTTGATCTTTCACGCTTGCACCATTAGGTCCCCAAGGGACGCATCTGATGCCAGCATACATGCATTGAAAGTATAGACAGTCATTTTTGTCCTTCTTCGTTTTGGCAGCCTAGTTCGGCCCTGAGGTTTTATCAGCCTCTCCTTCCTCATCCTTCTTAACTCTGCATCGCGACACTTCATAAAACACTTAATACAAGATTACTGCACCATATTTGATGGGGTTCAAATATGGTTTGAATCATGTGAACACCTGCAAGAGTGATGATTAAAGGCCGCCCTAAAAGCCTCTATCCCTTTTGGAGAGCCTGGCAAGCTACCAAGAGTATCCCACCCACAAGGCAGAGCCTGGCAAGCTATCCGTGGTATATTCGATATGCCAAAACCAGTAAATACAATGGGACTCATTCCCTTGACATTGAAAGAGCCTTTTAGAAACATATACTCTCCAAAAACTAAATGGAAAGGCAAAAGAACGCCTGAACAGGCAAATCACAAGAAAATTGAAACAGTAACCAATAATCTCCTCAAAACAAAAATTCTGGTGTAGGTAGAAACCTGAAGAAAGAGCAATCCTTCCTAACACCTTTTATGAAGCTAACATTACACTGATACCCAAACCAGACAGAGACATTACTGAAAAATAAAACTTCAGACCAATATCCTCTATAAACATTAATGCAAAAATCTTCAACAAAATCTTAGCAAACCGAATCTAACAACTTTTCATAAAACCACACATTATGATCATGTGATATCTATTCAGGGATTCAAAGATGATCCAATATATAAAAATAAATTAACATAATACACCACATTAATAAAAGTAAGGATAAGAATTATGTGATCTTATAAATAGATGCAGAGAAATCTTTTGACAAAATTCAACATGCATTTGTAGTAAAAACATTCAACAAAAAAGGAGTGGAAGGAAACCTCCTCAAGATAATAAAAGCTATGTAAAGGTCAACAGTAAATATTATTCTTAATGATGAAAAACTGAAAGCATTCCCATTCATATCAGATACAAGGTAATAATGTCCACTATATCATCTATTGTTTAACATCGCATTAGAAGTACTTGCAACAGCAATCATGAAAGAAAGGAATTCAAAGGGGTCAAAATTGGAAAAGAAATCAAATTATCTCTTTTTACAGATGATACAACATTATACATAGCAGACACAAAAGAGTCCACACATAAAAAAAACTAGAGGCCCTCCCCCCTCTGGAAAGAAAGATGGCGGCCGCATGGGAGACCTGTGGACAGCAGGTATGAGCCAGGGGTGTCGGAGCGACTAAAACCTCATGGGAAAGGGGGCGTTCTGGCCCGTTCCTCACGCCCTACCGAGGTCACCAGTTGCCCCCCACAAGCGGCTCTCTGGCACGGCCACGACTCCAGAGCACAGAAACCAATCTCTTAATTATCTGACTTTCAGTAGAAACACTTCCAGGGTTAATAAGTAAAACAGCAGAAATCCAAAACCGCACGGCCGCTATTGCAGCCACGCGACAACATTTAATTCTTGAACCCAGCTGTGGAAAGCAAATCATTTCACAACGCTTTTTCAGCATGCCTGATTTGCGTGGGGGGGGGGGGGTAAACTCTAAATAATAATGGTGCATCTTTTATCAAAACAATGAATCTAGTCAAAGTAGATAGAGTGTTAACTAGAATTCATCTGCCTCACAGTCATTGGGAGGGGTGGGAGGTGGGGTTTTATTGGGTTTCTTTGTGGTAAAAAATAAGTGTTGGTAAAGGGAAATGTGTTTGATATTTGCATGACTGAGACCTAAGCCTGAAAGCTTTGTAACTTTTCCCACAGTGATTCAATAAATAAATAAATTATTAAAAAAAAACTAGAAACAATAAGTACAGCAGAGTGGCTGGCTACAAAGTCTATACATAAAAATAATGAATTAGAGTAGAAAGGGATCAAAGAATCTATCCCATTAAATAGTAGTAATAGTGTCCAAGAACACCAATTACCTAGGAATCAATTAAAAAAAACTGTTGGAAGTTCTATACTATAAAAAATTGAAAATACTTAAGAATAAAATAGGAAAAAGACCTTAGAAAATGAAAAATATTCCATGCTCTTGGATTGGAAGAATCAATATTACCAAATAACCAAATTACCTAAACTACTATATAGATTCAACACAATCCCTTTCCAATTTTAGACAATGTTACTCGGGGACTTAAGCAATTCATAACAAAGTTTGTATGGAATCATAAAAGACCCAAAATATTCAAAATCATACTAAAAACTAAGAAATTTGGCAGTGTGGGTGTATCTCATTACCTAACTTGAAACTATACTCTAAAACCATAGTGATTAAAACAGCATGAAATTGCATAAGGACAGACTCTCTAACCTGATCAAAAGAGACTATCCAAGAACAAACCCTTAGATATATAGTCAGCTATTTTTTTTGGCAAAGGTGCTGTGACCATGAAATTGAGTAATGGCATCCTCTTCAAGCTGTTTATCCAGTAAATTAAAACTGGATCCCTATCTCAAACCTTACAGAAAAGTCAATTCAAAGTGTATTAAAGACCTTGACAACAGACCAGAATACATAAACAACTCAAAGATAATATATGCAGAATGGTTCAAGAACTGATCTCAAAGTTCAAAGCACAATGATACAATGTTACTGGCAAAAATAACAGAATCAAAAAAGAAACAAATGATATTACATCAAATTAGAGTTTCTCCATGATAAAAGAAACACAGTAGGGGGTATGGTGGCACCAGCAGGTCATTCTATAACTGTGCGGTGAGTGCATCAGCAGCCTGATGGTGCCTTCAGACCTCCAGATACCCCAAAATTGCTGCTATGCCTTTGGCCAGACCTCAACAACTTTGGGCAAGTTAAGCAAGAAATTAAACAGCCAAAAGTTAGGTATGTTGGAGACACACCACAAACCACCTCTGGCTCAGCTATATAAGCTCATTTATAGTCCTTATTTCAGAGACCCGTAAATATCAGAAGAGATCAAAAAACGCAGTTAGGGCCTGTAGTGCAGAAGTAGATAGGAACCTGTGACTGAGCGCTCAAGACCTGCTTGGTTCGGGACTGGGCCTCCTCTCCCCAGGTCCCCAGTTTTCTAGTAGCTTGGCAGTCACACCCACAAACAGCCTCTGGCATCATGTAATCTCCTCAAGGGACAAGACCCTTGGACTATAAACTAAAACTCCCAAAAGAAAGCACCACAGACTGTCCTGACTCTGCACCAGGCTATTTTCACTGGGGCGGCCCAGAGGGGGCGGATGAGACCCCTCCCCACCCTAAGGGACCCAGTTCCAGCAGCCAAAATCCTCTACAACCCAAACGCTGCCAAGCTCAAGGCCACTCCCCATGCGCTTGGGACAAGCCTCACACCTGAGTGAAGTCGTACAACTCAGGTAATGTGGAACTTTGTGACCTTGGACTCCAGGATCAACGAGACCAGGAGCGGAAATCCTCTGTCCACTTCCCCCAGTATCTGGCGACCCAGGGGTCACACCCATAAGTCACCTCCTGCTGGCACCAGATAGTCTCGCCATCGGCCACCGACCAGATCACAAGGCTGCTTCTCCAGAAAGGGAGCATAATATGAGGCTCCCATAACCATGCCACCAGGCTCCACACCAGGCTGTTTCACATGGGGCGCCCCAGAGGTGGGTGGGTGAGAGCCCTCCCCACCCCAAGAGACCCAGCTCCGGCAGCCAGAAACCCCCACAACCCAACCACTCAAGGCTGCTCCCCACACGCTCAGGCTGAGCCTCACATATGAGTAAACATATTCCTGGGTTGCGCGGCTGCGACACATTATAAAACACTCCCTACACATTCTCCATAATTACCACACCACATTTAATGGGGTTCAGATAGTAGGCAATAAATCATAGAGGGAAATATATATGTATATATATATATATGCATATATACATAGTTTCAGATATATATACCAAAGGTCACATCACCCAGTCTTTAACAAAATATTAGTGATATACTATAAAATGTCTTAATTGCTCCTGCTAAAATAGAATAATCTTCACACTGTTTCCTATATGAACACTATTTTGTAAGCATGTTCAGCAGTTCTTCATAAGAGACAATATGAAACATATTATTTCGGTTGTGCTTTGGGAGAGGGATTGGTGTTTAGGATGAAAACATCCCAAATTTGGTGGTGGAAAGGTGTAATGGTGGTGGGATTGGTGTTTGAATATTGAATGTAATCAAACATTATGAACTAGCTTATAAAATTTTTTAAAAAAATTTAAAAAATGTAATGTGGAGTCCATGCCCTATTCAATCAGCTTAATCAAAGTCTGAATAAATAGTAATGCATCTAAATTTAAAAAAAAGAAGAAGAAACACGTGCTAAAACTAAAAGGTAGCTAACTGAATAGGATAAAATTAACTGTGGTCAACACATCATATCAAGTGTTGATATCCAGTATATATTAAGTAGTTATGAAGGCCAGCAACAAAAATCCCAAAAACCTCATAAAAAATGGGGAAAGTAAATGAAAAGAGAGTTCTCTTAGGAAGACCAACAGATGTCCAATAAGCACATGAAAAATGCCTACGATTGATCGTCTGGCTGAGACTCACATCCCCCTATCAGCCACCATCCCCAAAGTGCCGGACTTAAGTTCTCCATCAGATGTGTGGACTCCTAGCATTGCCACCTCCATCTACCCATACAGCATACCTTTAAAGCCTCTAAACACAAAACCCAGCAAGCGCATTCACACATCTATGAGAAGAAGTTATTTTGTCTGTACCCCATATTTGAGGTACTAGTTGACCTAGGCCTCACATATACCTATCAATAAGCCTCTGCAACAGGCAGAAATAGCCCAATTGAAGAGGCAACAATTTACAACAACACGAGAAAAAAAAAACTCCAAAACGCAAAGGTCACTAAGGTAAAACAATGCAGGAACTCACCAAGCCTAATGATTGAAATTGCTAGCCCTGATGAATCAAACAGTAATAATGAACTCTATAACCTCTCAGATAAGAAATTTAAAATGAAGATTTTAAGAATGTATAAGGAGCTCAAAGAAGCAATAGAATGCATTGCTGATAAAATATAAGAGGATATGAAAGCGGAGGTGAGGAAAATGCAAACAAAAATACAGAAATAACAGACCTAAAAAACTTAGTAGGTGAAATGAAAAACTCAGTGGAAGGTCTTAGCCACAGAGTAACAGCTGCTGAGGAGAGAATCAGTGAGCTCCAAGATGAGGTGCAAAGAATCTCCATACAACAGCAGAAAATGGCAAAGAGCCTCAAAATAAACCAACAGATGTCAAGAGAACCGAGATGAAGCCAAGAAGAATAACATGAGAATCACTGGAGTCCAGAGGAACAGGAAGAATACCCTGATTAAGAAGAAACTGTCAGACACACAGACACATAATTGCTGAGACATTCCCAGAGCTGAAGACCACATGCAAACAAATTCAGGAGGCTCGAAGAGTACCAGCTGAAAGAAATAAATAAAAATACTCCAAGACGCATCCTTATCAGAATGACAAAAACCATAAACAGAGATAAAATTCTGAAAGCAGCAAGATCAAAGAAAGTAATTGCCTATAAAGGAGCAGCCTTAATATTCACAGAAGACTTATGAAATCCTAACAACCTAAAGACAGTGGTGGGATATAGTGACAAAATAAGTGAAATAAATGCCTCACCAAAAATTCTTTACCCAGATAAAGTCTCATTGATATTAGAAGGAACAATGCACAGCTTCACAGACAAGCAACAACTCAGGAACTTCATAGCCTCAAAACCATGGCTACAAGAGCAAATAAACTGGCTACTTTAAGACAAGGCAAGCCCATCAAGTATACCAAAATTTGGCAGAAAGATGGGACAAAACCCCATAACAATTATTTCCCTCAATGTCAATGGGCTAAATGCACCAATTAAAATACATAGAGTCACCATGGTTTGGAAGCTGGCTCCACATGCTGGGGGAAAGGCGGTTGGAATGAAGAAGGAACCACTAAGTCAATGAACCACTAAGTAAATAATAATTGGAGGGATTGGCAAGGTTGGGAGGTGTGTGCTGAAAGTAGACCAAGGACCAAAAATGACCTCTTAGTATCTGTATTGCAAATCATAGTGCCCCAAATTAGAGAGAGAGTAAGAAGGATTGTACTTGCCAAAGAGGAAAGGAGTGGGGTGGGGTGGGGGTGGCAGGTGGGAAACTGGGAACAACGGTGGTAGAAAATGTGCACTGGTGGAGGAATGGGTGCTCAAACATTATTTGATTGAGAGGCAATCATGCAAGTTTGTAACTGTATCTCACTGTGATTCAATAAAACTTCTTTTAAAAAAGACACAGAGTAACAGGATGGATCCGAAAATTGAACCTAACACTCTGCTGCCTATATGAAACACATCTAAATAGTCCGAGCAAAGACAGATTCAAAGTGCAAAAATAGAATACATTCTACAAGCAAACAACTCCCTCAAAAAAGCTGCTGTGCCCATACTAATATAAGACCACATAGCCTGAAGACTGAAGAAGTTTACAAGAGACAGTGAAGATGTTTTCCTTAATGATCAAAGGATCTGTACACCAGGCAGAACTCACACTCCTAAATGCATATGCATCTAACGAGGAACCAGAAAAATACTTCTACTGTTGCTTAGACTGCTCATAGATTTGAAGAAAGACATTGATAGCAACACAATAATGGTTGAAGATTTCAACACAGCTTTATCACCTCTTGATAGATCAACCAGACTCAATCTCAGTAAGGACATATTTTATCTGAGGGAAGAAATGAAAGACAAGAAAGAAATGAAAGACATTGCATCCCAAAAATGCTGGATGGGGGGATGGGGGGTGGGGGGGGATGCTGGGACCCGTGGTAATGGATGACGGGCACTGGTGGAGGGATGGGCACTTGATCATTGTATAACTGAAACCCAAGCACAAAATTTGTAAGCCTATAACTGTACCTCATGGTATTTCACTAATAAAAAAGGGAATAAATGCTGGATGCACATTCTTCTCAAATGACCCAGGACATTATCCAAAATAGACCACACACTGTGCCACAGAACATACCTCCATAAAATTAAGAGGATAGAAATGGTATCAAAATATTTTCAGAGCATGATGCTCTGAAAATCGAAGTGTATCACACTCAGAAATAGATTTCAAACCAAACTCCTGGAAATTAAACAGCTCATTACTGAATAACGAGTGACTTAGAAAGGAAATCAAAATATTCCTGGAAATGGATAGGAATGAAGGTATGAGTTTGCAGAACCTATGGGACACAGCAAAAGCTGTGTTAAGAGGAAAGCTTATAGCTCTACAAGCATTCATCAGGAAAGAAGAACAAGCCCACATAAGTAACTTATCCTCACAGCTTAAGATCCTGGAAAATTACCAACAAAAGAAGCCCAAACCAGGCAGAAGGAAAGAAATAATAAAATTTAGAGCAAAAATAAATGACATGGAAACCCAAAAAGCAATCCGAAAGATTAGTGAAACCAAGAGCTGAAACCAAGAGTTTATTTCTTTGAGAAAATAAACAAGAGTGATAAACCACTAGCAAGATTCACAAGGAAAGAGAAGGAGAGGTTCCTAATAAACAGTATCAGAAACAAAAAGGGAAAAATCACAAGACAACCCAAAGAAATTCAAAGGATAATGAGAAATTAGTTTGAAAAGTTTTATTCCACAAAATTAGACAACCTCAAAGAAATAGATGAATTTCTGGACTCTTATAATTTCCCAAAGCTGATCCAAGAAAACTTAGAATACTTAAACAGGATTATCACAATCATGGAAATTGAAATAGTAATCAAAAGTCTCCTGAAAAACAACAGTCCTGGCCCATATGGATTCACTAGTGAATTCTTCCAAACATTCAAAGAGGACCTACTCCCAATCCTGTTCAAGCTTTTATAAGAAATTGAAGGAAAAGAAACACTTCTAAACAGTTTCTATGAGACAAATATCACCCTCATACCAAAAGCAGACTGAGACACCACAAAAAAGAGGATTACCAGCCAATGTTCCTGATGAATCCAGATGCAAAGTTCCTCAACAAAATACTAGCAAATAGAATCCAATGACTCATCAAAAAGATCATACACCACAATCATGTAGGATTCATCCTGATGATGCAAGGATGTTTTAACATTCAAATATGAATGAACATAATACACCATATTAATAAAAGTAAAGATAAAACCATATGGTAATACCCATAGATACAGAGAAGGTATTTGACAAGATCCAGTACACACTTATGAAATTTATATGGAGTAATAAAGCCCCACGAATAACCAAAGCAATACTCTGGGAAAAGAAGATGGGTTGCATCACCTTCCTCAATCTCAAACTGAACTACAAGTCATTAGTAATCAAAACAGAATATAGTATTAGAATAGCTACAGACCCGCAGACCAATGGAACAGAGTTGAATATTCTAACACATCCTCTCAAGTATATGATCACTTAATTGTTGATAACGGAGCAAGAAATGTGAAGTGGAGCAAGGAAAGCCACCTCAACAAGTGGTGCTTGGAAAACTGGACAGCTAGATGCAAAAGAATGAACTCAGACCTCAGTCTAATGCCAAGCACAAAAGTCATATTCAAATGGATTGAATATCTCAATATCAGACTTGACTCTATGAGGTATATAGAGGAAAATGTAGGCTGAACCCTCCATGATATTGAAGCAAAAGGCATCTTCAAGGATGAAACAACACTGACCAAGAAAGTGGAAACAAATATAATCAAGTGGAACTACATTAAACTAAGAATTTTCTGCACCTCAAAAGAAACAGTGACTAAAATACAGAACGAGCCCACGAAATGGGGAAAAATATTTACCCATTATCCATCAGAAAGGGGCTTAATATCCAGGATGTACAAGACACTGGTAGAACTTTACAAGAAAAAAACCCTCCAACCCCATCCAAAAATGGGGAGAAGAACTGAACAGAAACTTCTTCATAAAAGAAATTCAAGTGGCCAAAAGGCACATGGAAAAATGCTCTACATCGCTTATCATCGGGGAAATGCAAATCAAAACAACAATGAGGTATCATCTTACACCACAGAAACTGGCACACATGAATAAGAACAAGAACAACCAGTGCTGGTACACAGGCGGGGAGAAAGGGACTCTCATTCATTGCTGGTGGCAATGCCAACTGGTCCAGCCGTTTTGGAAAACAGTATGGACATTCCTTCAAAAACTAGAAATTGAGCTCTCATATTACCCAGCAATATCACTCTTGGGAATTTATCTGGAGATGCTAAAAAAAAGAACACAGAAGAAATGATATCTGCACTTGTATTGTGCAGTTTATTATTGTGCAGTTTATTATTGTGCAGTTTATTGAAGCACTGTTCAAAATAGCCAGAATCTGGTAAAAACCTGAGTGCCCAAGAACAGATGACTGGTTAAAGAAATTTGATACATCTACACAATGGAATACTATGCAACTGTTAGAAGAGATGAAATTATGAAATTTGCATATAAGTGGCTAGACATGGAGTGTATTTTGGAGCATGGTGACAGGCACCAGAGCTGATAAGATCTGTTCTTGCATAGCAGATAAGAACTGTCCCTGCATAGTGACTCAGTTGGGAGTGTCTGGGAGCATTTTACAAGCATCAGGAATCTGGTGTTGAGCTCCATCCCCCCAAAATTATCATTCCTAACTGCAGCATCTAGCCTTATCTGGGATTGGGCCGGGGCAAAGCAGAGTTGGAAAAGTGATAGGTCAGTTATGCTAAACTTTATGTGATTGGACCATCCTCTTAAGTCAAGACCCTCTATAAAATATGTGTAGAGTTGGGAGTAAAGTGAGCAGCCACCAGCTGTGTCCCAGAGTGGCTTCTCCGCACATCCATAATCCTTCTCCCCGTGTCTTCCTGGACCTGGTGTGCAACGTTTCTAGGCACCATTGGGAAAAATCAGTTCCCCAGCAGAGAACTATGCTAAGTGAAATGAATCAGAATGAGAGGGACAAACATGAAATGACTGCATTCATTTGTGAAATATAAAGTAGCATAATGAGACTAACACCTATAGACAGTAGAGTTAAGGGAGGATCACTCCATGCTTTGTAAGCCGGCCTCACATACTGGGTGAAAAGGCAGTTGGAATGGAGAAGAGACCACTTAGTAAATAATGATTGAAGGGATCATTTGCAATGGGAGATGTGTGCTGAAAGTCAACTAAGTACCAAACATGATGACCTCTTAGTATCAGTATTGCAAATCATAACATCCAAAATTACAGAGAATAAAAAGGAATCTACCTGCCACAGAGGCAGGGGATGTGATGAGGTGAGGTGGTGGGAGGGCCACTGGAAACAATGGTAGTGAAAGTGTGCACTGGTGGAGGGATAGGTGCTTGATCATTATATAGTGATAGCACAACAGTAAGGCCTTTGCCTTGCACTCAGAGGGTCCAGCCGAGCCAGGTTAGATTCCTCCGCCCCTCTTGGAGAGCCCAGCAAGCTACAGAGAGTATCTATCCCGCACGGCAAAGCCCGGAAAGCTACCCGTGACATACTTGATATGCCAAACACAGTAAAAACAAGTCTCAAAATGGAGAGGTTACTGGGCCCACTTGAGCAAATCGATGAACAACGGGAGGACAGTGCAGTGCTACGTAATCATGAAAGCTTGTAACCGTATCACATGGTTATCCAATAAAAAAGTGAAATGCTCATCATCTCTTATTATTAGAAAAATCAAAATCAAGATGACTTTGTTGTACCATAACATACTATTGAGAATGGCCCATATAAAAATTGTCACAGTCACGGTCCTCCCATTGTTCATCGATTTGCTCAAGCGGGCCCAGTAACGTCTCCATCATGAGACTTGTTGTTACTGTGTTTGGCATATCGAATACGTCACGGGTAGCTTGCCGGGCTCTGCCGTGTGGGCGAGATACTCTCGGTAGCTTGCCGGGCTAGCCGAGAGGGGTGGAGGAATCGAACTCAGGTCGGCCATGTTGGCCGCTTGTAAGGCAAACGCTCTACCGCTGTGCTATTGCTCCAGCCCCATATAAAAATTAATTGGAATAATTTTTTGTTGGTGGGGATGTAGTGGAAAGGGAACTCTTTCAAAGATTGTGGAAATGTGGTCTTGTGTAACCCCTATAGAAAACAGTATAGAGAATTCTCAGTAAACTTAAATTTGAGCTACTCTACAACTCTGTACTTCCACTCTGGGGTATCTCTATTCCCAGGACAAAAATATATTCATTCAAAAGGACATATACACACCACTATTCATTGCAGCACTCAGTACAATAACTAAGATTTGGAATCAACCTAGATGTCCAACAACAGGTCAGTAGATCATGAAAATACAATATATATAGAAAATATATATATATTATATACTATGCAACTATAAAGAATGATAAAATCATGCAATTTGCTGCAACATAGATGGAACTGGAATATCTGTTAAATGAAGCCAAACTAATAATGACAAACAGAAGATGATATAACTTATATTCGGTGTTTAGAGTGACTGGATGAGGAAATACAGTGGTTTATGGTGTGGGATTGGGGGAGATGCCTATTTCACTCTTGGCCTCAGAGAATAAATAGAGTAAAGTGGAAGGGGAGAAGAGATAAATGAGAAGCAACAGGGATTAGGGATCAAGGGATCCCAGGTATATTGATGTTGTTAAACAATGATAGAGTTAAATATCCAAATCACAGAGTCAACAACACTGAAATTGCAAGAACCAAATTTTAATAATCAATATTAAAAGGTGCTTGTCAAGATGGCAGATTGTGACTGGGATTGGAATATAGGAGAGAAACTCTTGTAACACTGATTTGGGGAAGTTGACACTGGGGGTGGGTCTGGTATGTCAAAAACCCAACCATAAATAACTTTGCATATCATGGTACTTTAGTAAAATAAAATCTGGGGAGGGAGATAAACAGTGATACAGCAAAGAAGATTCAAATGCAACATAACAGGGGAACTAACATAAACAATTGAATTAAAGGACAGGTGAGAGTGAGGGTGGATAATGGGAGGAGGGGAAGTCAGGTAGACTGGTGGTTTCAGAATTACATCAATTAAAAAAACAGTTGTGGTATTATAAGCAAAAAATTAAATAAATCTTTTAACATTAAAAAATATTAATTCACCTTAAAAAGAATGTTCCATCTGAATCATAATGCAAAAAGTCAGTATACTTATATTTATATTATTTACATAATACATTTATATAATTCAGTTATAAATAGATTTATATATTTATAAATGTTTATAGTATTATTTATAATATAAATATATCTATTATTATATCTTATATAAACACCCAAAACATTGGTATATCAAGGAATTTGATGTTATGATGGAATACCTTTCCTTGGGTTTGAAAATTTGAGTGTAGCAGAACTTTCATGTTGAACCTTTTCAGAGAGATATGCATTAAAATGCGAGAAGAAATCCACACTCAATCCTGCAATTTAAAATTTCTGGTTGTATCAGGGTAATGGGCTTGGTGCTCATCATGTCTGAGATTTCACTGTCACTCTCTATAGAATACCACATCCTAATATTTTTATTTCAGGTGCCAAACTTCTTCAGGATTTCAAGTAGGATCATAACTCTCCAAATTTTAGGACTGATTTTCAGTGAGTGACCTGGACACAGTCTTTTGAGATATCACACAGAAATAAGTCGTTTACTTGACCTCACCAGTAAAATAGAAAATAAAAAAGTCTACATGAGGGCATCTTATTTCCAGTCCTTCCTACTTGAGCATCTCATTTGAGGGAAAAGTTGCTAGTGAAGCACTTGTAAAGAAAGTAAACAGAATGTAGACTATTTTGTGCAGTGTGTTTTGCTTAAGTGTCAAGTTTTATCTTTTAACATGCTTTGATATCGTGTGGAGAAAAAAGTATTGACTGTAGAGACAAATATAGCTCAATGCAAAGTTCCCTGGGTCAAGCTATTTGGGGGCAAGTTATTTAGTTCCATTTGAGTCTTTTTTTCTTCACTTAAAAAATGAGCATCGTGAAGCTGTTGTGATAGTAAAGCACATAAGTGGCTTGTTGTGCATGCAGCCAACCTAGGTTCTATCCCCAATACCCCAAATGGGCCCTAAACCTGCCATCAGTGAACCATGAGCTCAAAGCCAAGAGTAAGTTATGAGAACAGCTCCCTGTGACACAAAACATCCAGATTCTTCACCTATGACTTCTTAAATAGAGAATCACTTCTAAACTTACTCTCTCATCTTGAATAAGTTAATCTCAGACTAACCCAGTCTCATATTTCCTATTCTTCCCAAAACCAAATGTAAAAACCCCTAGATATTTAAAGCATTCTCTAAATTGTTGATTCTTTATTTAAATGAAAATACCAAAAGAAAAGCAATATATACTCAAAGACTTGTGTGCCTTGTGGCATGGCACTATATAATTGTATAACAACACATCCAAGTACAGCACAATACAATTTCTACTGCCATTGTACCATAGATTGATAGATGGCTGATCATTTTAAAATCTACCTTGAAACAGAAAATTATAAGGATGAATATATAAATTGGATATTTTATTTTAACTTGAAACAAATGTATGCTTATTTCTCAAGCACTACATTATCATTTTCTTGTTTAACTTTACCTTGTGTTGAGGGGAGCACTGGCCACAATGAGTAGGTGGGAGCATTCCTAGATGCCAGGAACATTTATGCTAACGAACTGACCCAGCTCTACTCTCTTGCTAACAAGAACAGGATAACTTTGGGGGATTTGAACTCCCACTGAAGTCTACCAATACTCCACTTATAGGTTAGACCAGTGGTGGCTGTGGTTTTCCCATTAGCAGCCAGTTATACTCACCCTCCACCAGATCCATTTCTTGGTCTCCTATACTGAATTCCCACCAGGATGCCCTGGGTAATCCAACATCAGTCAAGTAACCCATATCCCCTACTCCAATCAGGTAACAATAAGTTCAGAATCAACAACACATTCCTTAAATCAACTTGAGAGGCTCCACAGAGTTTCACAGAACATCGAAAGAAAAGAAATATCCTTGAAAGGGAAAAAAAGACCACCACCTCCAGACTGACTACCACAGTCACCATGGGAAAATAGCACAGAAACCCACCACGAGGAGTGGATGAAGATAGGAGCTCTGAAAGCTTAGCAAGGAATATCCACATACATAATCTCTCTGATAAATAATTCAGAGAGAAAATGATGAGGATGCTTAATGAGCTCAAAGAAACAGAGGAACCGACATTCAATAAAATTCAAGAGGAAATGAGATTAGAAATAAGAAGACTATAAACAGAAATGTCACCAATAAAAAAATTCAATAGATGAAATGAAAACCTCAATGGGTGCCCTCTACATTAGAATAATAACAGCTGAAGACTGAATTAGTGAGCCTGAAGATGAGCAGCAGAAAATCTCCAGGCAATAACAAAATATGGGAAAAGACCTCAAAATAGCTCAAGGGTAGACAAGAGAACTATGGGTTGAATTCAAGAGGAACAACATAGTAAGCATCAACATCCCAGAGGGACAGAGAGACAACCCCAATAAGATAGTAAGAGATGGATAACTTGGTATCCAGATTCAAGAAGCCTAAAAGGTACCAGCTAAAAGAGACCCTAATAAAAAGACTACAGGATGTTTCCAAATCCAAATGATGAACCTTAGATATACAATATTGGAAGTAGCAACAACAATGAAGAAAATAGAAAATTACGTACAAAGGAGCTCCCTTAGATGTACAAAAGACACATCCAACGAAATCCTCCAGGCCCAAGATCAATTGTGGGATATGGGGCGGGGGGGAAACTAATGAAATGGAGGTCTCACGAAGAATAGTTTACACAGCTAGACTCTCATTCAGATTTGAAGTAATGATACACACATTCATGGATACATAGTCCAGAAACTTCATAGACTCAAAACCAACTTAGAAAAAAGACTGAGGGGGCTATTGTAAGGGAAAACAAACCCCACAAACACAGCAAACTTCTAGGAAGATGGCACAAACTCCCCTGACAATAATTTCTCTCAATATCAGTGGTATTAATGCACCAATTTAGAGACACAGAGAGTCAAAACGAATAAAAAATGCTGATTCCAACATTCTGCTCCCTGCAAGAAACGCAATTCAATATCCAGAGCAAAAACAGACTCAAAAGTAAAGGCAGTAAAAAAATTCGTCAAGCAAACAACTCCCTCATAAAGGCTGAAGTGGCCATACTAGTATATGGTGATATAGATTTCAGATTGAAAAACGTTAGAGGGTACAGTGAAGGCCATATTTCTTAATAATTGAAAGATATATACTGTAGCACTGTCCTCCTGTTATTCATCGATTTGCTCGAGCGGGCACCAGTAAAATCTCTGTTGTGAGACTTGTTACTATTTTTGGCATATAGACTATGCCACGGGGAGTTTGCCAAGCTCTGCCATGCGAGTGCAACACTCTCTATAGCTCGGTGGGCTCTCTCCGAGAGTGACAGAGGAATCGAACTTGGATCAGCCACATGCAAAGCAAACGCCCTACCCGCTGTGCTATCGCTCCAGCCCAAAAGATATAAACATCAGGAAGAAATTGCACTCATAAACATACACACATCCAATGAGGGACCAGCAAAATATTTAAAACAACTGCTAATAGACATCAAGTAGGACATTGGGAACAACACAATAGTAGTTGAAGATTCAATAGCACCTTTTCACCTCCTACTAGATCAATGAGACTAAAACTCAGCAAGGAAATATTGTCTCTGAAGGAATAAATGGAAGAGGGGATGGGATGGGGGGATGGAAGGCGTGGGAGGGTTACTGGGATCATTGGGAGTGGAGAATGGGCACTGGTGAAGGGATGGATACTTGATCATTGTATAACTGAAACCTAAGCACAAAAACTTGTAAGGTCAACAACTGTACCTCATGGTGTTTCACTAAAAAAAATAAATTTAAAAAGAATGTTTCTTAAGGGATATTGAGTATATGAATGTTCACTCGATATTTATATTTTTGTGTGTGCGGGAGCAATAGCACAGTGGTAGGGCGTTTGCCTTGCACGCAGCCAATATGGCCAACTCAAGTTCGATTCCTCCACCCCTCTCGGAGAGCCTGGCAAGCTACTGAGAGTATCTCGCCTGCACGGTAAAGCCTGGCAAGCTACCAGTGACATATTCTATATGCCAAACACACTAACGAGTCTCAAAATGGAGACGTTACTGGGCCCACTCAAGCGAATCGATGAACAAAGGGAGGACAGTGCTACAGTATATTTATTTATTTATTTTCTATCCTAATTTCCCTCTCCGACCTTTCCACCTGTTGAAAGATTCCATTCATGTACCTGTCCTCCTGGCCCTTGTTTCTACTTTCCATGGGTATTAATCTTATACTACAGGTTTTATATTCTACAGATGAGTGCAATCACTCCATGTTTCTCTCCTTTTGAGTCATTTCATTGAGCATTATATTCTATGAGCCCATCCATTTATATTCACGTTTCATGACTTCATTTTTCCTGGTGGTGCATAGTATTCCAGTGTGTAGATGAACCATGGTTTCTTTATCCAGTCGTCTGTTTGTGAGCACCCAGGACTGTATGGAATCACCAGTGATTTCTAGAACACTTTCAAGAATGAATGAACACTTATCCTGCTCTAATATCCCCCCATATAACTAAGTAATGGGAAACATTCAAGTACTTTCTACAATGCAAATATCGTTCTAATTTTGAATTCTCCTTTCCATGGTTTATTTTATTTGAAGGAGGTACTTCTTATAAGAAGTACTCAAATAAGAGTACCTCCTTCAAATAAAATAAACCAAGGAGGTACTTCAAATAAAATCAACCAAAGAAAGGGGTTACTCCTGGCTCTTCATTCATTGATTACTCCTGGTGGGCTCAGGGAACCATATGTGGTGCCTGGTATTGAACACAAGTTGGCTGCTTGCAAGGCGAGTGCCCAACCCACTGTACTGTCATTCTGACCTATGATTCTAATTCTGAAGAGACGAAAGGACAACACTTAAAAGGAAAACAAAGAATTATAATACTAATGAATATAGATGTAAAAACCCTCTACAAAATATCCACAAATTGAAATCAGTAACGATATAAAAAAAGTCATTTATCAAGACCAAGTGGGATTCATCAAAAATTTACGTCTGATTAAACATGCAAATTCACTTAATCACTTAATCACTTAACTTCCCGTTAATCGTCGATTTGCTCAAGTGGGCGCCAGTAAAGTCTCCATTTGTCCCTGTCGCGTGTTAGTGTGGCCCAATGGCGTCTGTTCGCTCTAAGAACATGAAGAGCCTCAAACCAATCGTTCATGATCTTGATGAAGAAGTCTGACCATCTGGTAGATGGGCGGCCATGCAGTCTTTTGACATCCCGTGGAATCCAGTCGGTAACAGCTCTAGTCTAGCGGTCGTCTTTAAGTCTCATTACGTGACCAACCCATCTGATTTTTGTCACCTTGGCAAACGAGACAGCGACCCTGATTCTTGATCGTTGACAGATGTCGGAACTCCGGATTCTTTCTCGCTTTTGAGTGAAACGTGATATTCGAAGCATAGCTCTTTCAATTCCTCTTTGGGAGACCCAAATAGCGTTCTCGTCCTGTTTGCGTAGGGCCCAGGTCTCTGAGGCATATGTTAATGCAGGAAGAACAGTGGAATCAAAGAGATGTGCCCGGAGCCGGAGGTTCTTCGTCCTCTTAGCTATGTCTTCGATGCTCTTGAAGGCGTTCCAAGCCGCTCTCTTCCTCCTGCGCAGCTCTGGTGCCAGGTCATTTGCCATGTTGACTTCTCGACCTAGGTACACATAGCTGTTGCATTCGGAGATGGTCGTTCCCTTGAGAGCGAATGGGGCATCAGGAACGAGGCTGTTTCTCATAAACATTGTCTTCGTTAAGTTTCAGCTGTAGTCCGACCTTTCCACATTCACGGTCGAAGTCGGCCAGCATTTGTGCTGCTTGGCTGGTGTTTGGTGTGATGACATGCAAATTAAACATGGAAATTAAATAATATAATATACCGCATAACCCGAAAAAGGATAAAATCCCATGATAATATAAATAGATGAAGAAAAATCATTTGTTCGCTGATGTGGGTTTGATCTCCAGCATCTCTGAGCTTTATCATGAGTGACTCCTGAACTCAGAGGCAGGAATAAGTGCAAAGCACCACTGGGTGTTACCCAAGAACAAAAAAAAATGAAAGAAAAAAGCAGTTGACAAGATCCAGCATCCATTAAAGATAAAAATATTCAATAAATTAATAGAAGGAACACAGCTCATCAAATTAAAATACACATCATACTAAACTACGTACTTACACTGAAAGTACAACATACCAAATACACAACATACTGAACATGCAAACTAAAGGGACATATGACGAATTCACAGCTAACATACTCTGATGTATAGCTGAAAGAATGTTTTCTTAAGATCAAGAACAAGACAAAGACGAAGATGTTAACGCAAATTGCTACTTTTCTGATATAATCTAAAAACAGTAGTCAGAGAAATTAGACAAGAAAAAGATATAAAAGGAACTTTTGCAAGAAAAAAATTAATAAGATGATTTCTATCTATAGGTGAAATGTCAATATATGCAAAAATCTAAAATTAAACATGAAAAACTATAAATAATTTTAGTAAGGAAACAGATTACAAAATCAAAATACATTAATTTATTGTATATATAGGTGAAATCAATGAGTAGGGGGAGAGGAAAATTATATCAAGAGAGCGGGAGAAAATGGAACTAATGGGTCTATAGGCATTAGGGATTCAGTTATATTGGTGATACAGATGAGTGGTATAGCCATATATCTAAAACACAGATTCAATACTGAAAACGTTATCTAAGCCGCAACCACTGGAACTTTGTCAAATTGACAGAAGAACATCTTTTCCTTCAGATTGACTCTAGATATTGGTAGGTTTTTTGTTTTGTTTTGATTTTGTTTTGTTTTTGAATAAGGTAGTAGACTAGATCATTTATTTGAATAAGAGAGTTCTTTGTTTCAAGAAGTTCATAATCTTTTGATTGGAATTAGAAACTGCAAAAGGTAATCACTACATGATTACTGCTTTATCAGTGTTGTGACCAAAGTAGTGGAAAGGAAGTGATTATTTCCCAATTATGTACGTAGAATCAAAGAAAAATACTTCAGTGAAAAGGTGACATTTTAACTCAACTTGAAGAATGCATAAGAGTGTACCAGGAAAGAATTTATGGAGATTATTTTATACAAAGGGAATAGCATGTGCAATATATGAAACTAAGAAACAACTCACTAAAGCACATCTTCAAGCAGTATGAAAACTCTACCATAATGGGAATATAGGACATAGATGGGGAAGATGAAGTGGGAGAGAAAGTGTCAGATTGCAAAGACTTTCTTTATATGCCATACTAAACAATTTAGGATTGGCAAATCAACATTTTAAAAAAGCAAAGTGAATCAATATATTTGGCTTAATTTTTCATCAAATGGATTTAGTAGCTTAGCAGAGGATGAGGGAGAGACCAGAAGAACGTAGAGCTAGGAAGCTGTTGAAACAATCCAAACAAGCAATGAACACCTGATCTAAAACAGCAACAGAATGGTCTGAAGAGAAATTTCAGAAGTAGAATTGATATGATTTGGTAATTAATTGTAAATATGCAGCTAGATAGAAAGAAGAGTGCAGGATCATATTTATGTTGACTATAATTATAGCACAGTCATTAAAATAATAATATATATTTTAGAATTATAGAAATACAAGTATCTTCTTTGGCGGGACAGCGAGATAGTACAGAGGGTGATGTGCTTGCTTTGCATGCAGCTGACCAGATTCATTCCCAGCAATAGAGATTGCCCCCTGAGTCCTGCCAGGAGTTATCCTAGAGCCGAGAAACATTATAAGTCTTTGAACACAGTGAGGTATAGCCCAAGAAACAAACAAAAATGAAATATTTTAAATTTCACCCAGTTTTATTTAGATATAATTGACAAATCAGAATTTTATATATGTAAGTTTTTCAATGTGATTTTTAAAAGATACAGTACCATGTATATATATACATATATATACATATTACAAAATTATGACCACAATCAAGTATTAACAGATTCATCACTTCATAAACTTGCTATTTTCATGAGCTTGGAGAAAACTTAATATACTCTCATAATGTTTCTGCTATACCATACAGTATTAATTGCTATAGTCAGCATGCTGGATGTTATACTCAGAACTTAATCATCAATTTACCCAAATTTTATTTTATTGAAGCACCATGATTTACATAGTTATTTATGGTTAGGTTTTAGACATAAAATGTTCCATCACGAATCCTGCCACCAATGTTAATATCATTCCATCAGTGTTCACATGTTCCCTTTTCTACCCTTTTTTTACCAGCAGCTTGCCATTTTGGCATTTTTAAGTTTGATTATTATTAAAGTTTTGGTCTCACAATTTCAGCATTGCTCACTCTGTGGTTTGGATTATTAGCCTCTTAACACCAACGCTCTGCCTTAACCTTATCTTCTGTTGCTTATCATCTGCTTCTACTCATCACCCCCTATTTGTCTTTCATTCTCTTCTCTATATTTTGGGACCAAGGGTGATCTAGTCATTCCCCCTTTAAATCATTACATTTCCTCATTCAGTTACTCTTTATAACACATATAAGTGATATCACCCCATGTTTAATCTATTCTTCTGGCTTACTTAATAATATTTCCTAGTTCTTCCATGTTCCAACAAATTGCGTTTGTCATTCCTTATAGCTGCATAGTTTTCCATTGTGTATATATGTGTACATATACCACATCCTCATCATCCATTTATGCCCTTTTGAATTAATATTTTTCTATCTTGGGTATAGAAACCCCAAAGTGAAAATATGGAGTCCTTATAGAAGTTCAATTTTATGTTTACTGAGATCCCTCCATACTTTTTTTCCATAGGGATCGAACCAGACAATATTCCCACTAGGGCGGGAGGAGAGTTTCTTTTTCACCACAATCCCATCACACATATTGTTCCCAGTGTTTTGATATGTGCCATTCTCACTGGTGTGAGATGGTATCTCATCATAATCTTAATTGGATTTCCCTAGTAATAAGTGATGGTGTGATGGAGAGCAATTTCTTATGTGTCTGTTGGCTATCCGTTGGTCTTCCTCAGATAAATCCCTGTTTCCTCTGCCAAATTTATGATAGGAGTTTTGGATTTCTTTTTATTGATCTTTGTGGGTACTTATGTCCTGAATACCAACTATTTATCTGATGTATGGACTGCAAATATTTTCTCCTATTCACTTAGCTTTATGTTAGTTATTACTCTTGTTTCTTTTACTATGCAAAATCTCTTTAGTATGATATTTATTTTTATTCTATTGCCTTTGCCAGTTGCAGTGTAACATTGTAGTCACCTTTGAGGTCAAGATCTTAGAGTGTTTCCCCTATATTTTACCCCGTGTATTTTACAGACCCTGGCCTTATCTCAAGGTCTTTGACACAATTTGAATGGACATTTTTGTAAGATAAGTATTCATCTTTAATTTTTAGCACACAGTTACCCAATATTCCCAGCACTATCTGTTGCACAGGCTGTATTTATTCCATTTCATGATCTCAGCATGAAGTTTTCTTTATAAAATCTTTTGGGTTTTCTATGTATAATAACATGTCATATGCAAATAGAGATAATTTGACTCTTTTCCAATTTGGATATCTTTAATATCCCTTTCTTGCCTGATTGCTGATGCTAAAGAGTCTGATAAACAGATTCAGGAGGCCCAGAGAGTAATAAAAAATAGACCCAAACAGAACAATGCCAAAACACAATGTAATCAAAACAGCAAAATTCAAAGATATAGAGATTTCTAAGCATATCAAGAGAGAAAACAAAACTTACATTTAATGAAAATAACATAAGAATCAAAAGAGATCTCTCACATGAAATAGTGCAGGAGAAAAAGAGTGGAATGACATATTCAAACTACTCACTGAAAAAAAAACCAAAACATTTAAACCTAGAGTCCACTACCACGCAAATTTTTTATTTAGATAGATGGGAGGAATAAAGGAATTCTCAGGCAAAAAAGCTGACAATATTTGTTATAACTAAACTGGCCAGAATGAAATACTGACAGACAATTTAAATAAACCAAAGAGTGAACTGTAGAAGCAACAACCCCACAGAGTAAAATGACAACATAACCTTTTATAATCAATAATTTGTCTCATTGTTAATGGACTGAACTCTCAAAATACAGGGTGGTTGTTGGGTCAAGAAACTAAATCCATCCATTTGATGCTTACAGGAAACACCTTAAATCACAAGAAAGACATAGTGTCAGAGTGAAAAATAGAAAACAATATTACAAATCAATTGTAAAGAGAAAACTGCTGGGACAGCAATATTTGTACTAGACTAACATTCGATCTAAAGAAAGTGATTAGAGATAGGGATGGGCACTACTTATTGGTTAAGAAAACAATAAATCGGCTGGTGTGCACCCACCACCCCAACTCAACTCGGGACCCAGAAACCCAGCCTCCACCGTCGGCCCCGGACATGGGCCTCTCCAGCAGATCCAGCCACTATCCCAGGGAGCGCCAGTCCATGTAATCGCCGCCCTCCTCCACCAACAGGGCTGTGGACTAGCATTTGGACTGGCTGGGGGCGTGGTCATTATTGTAGGGGCGTGGCATCCATTGCAAGTGGGCGTGGCCTCCCCAAAGTGGGTGTGGCCTTCTGGGTGGGGGGTCAACTGATTAAGCGGCCACAGTTATATTTCCCACCCCCAACCCTCACCCCAGCCCTTGCCATCTAATTCTGTGGGGAAAAATTCAGGCCACCTACACTACAATGCAATAATAATCCAGTGTCCTACACCAAGTCTAAAAAAAGGCCAATATGCAATAGAAGCTGTATAAACCCAATACTAAAAGAACACCTCCTACAAACCTTCACTGGATGTCTGTCATAAGCCAGAGGAAAAAATGCCAGAAAGGATGCTCAGACCCAAGAAAGAGAGAAGGGTGTCCACCAGCAAACAGCCTTATCCAGAATCCTTTCCCACAATAAGAGTGAACAGTGCTAGTAAATTCCAGGGTTTTACCACTAGACAAACAAAACACCATGAAGAAACAACGCAAATCTCCACTACAAGGTGAAGAAGAAAAGACTTCCGAACCCTCCACCGGGGTCGCATACAAATAAGCTCTTTTCGATAAAGAACTCTGGGAAGGAAATGCAGAGGATGTTCAAGGACCCACTCAAAGAATCAATGGAAGAGATATCCAGAAAACTAAAAGAAGAAGTGAAAGAAACAATAGAAAGGTTAGTCGAGAAAATACAGGAAAAAATGAGAGCAGAAACAAAAAAGCTACAGAAAGAAGTGTCACAGATAAAGGACTCGGTAGATGTAATTAAAAACTCAGTAAGTGCCCTTAGCAATAGGATCAGTGCAGCTGAAGAGA
The DNA here is from genome assembly GCF_029834395.1 of Sorex fumeus. Lineage (NCBI taxonomy): Eukaryota > Metazoa > Chordata > Mammalia > Eulipotyphla > Soricidae > Sorex > Sorex fumeus. The sequence goes on from NW_026606115.1 coordinate 12,262,248, forward strand.
GGATCAGTGAGCTTGAAGATGAGCAACAGAAATCCCATAGGGAAAAACAAGCAATGGAAAAAGATCTCAAAATGGCTCTTAGGAGAATCAGAGACCTAGGGGATGACGCCAAGAAGAACAACATTAGAATCATTGGAGTACCAGAAGGGCAAGGAGGCAATCCCAATGAAAAAGTCACAGTCAAAGAGATCATTGCTGAAAAGTTCCCAGAGTTAAAGAATGTAGACATACAGAACCAAGGAGCCAGTAGGGTGTCAGCAAAAAGAAACCCCAGAAAAAACACTCCAAGGCATATCGTAGTCAGAACGTTGAATGCTGTGGACAGAGACACAATACTACAAGCTGCAAGGTAAAAGAAGGAAATCACGTTCAAAGGAGAGCACCTCTTAGATTTACAGCAGACCTATGAGAGGAAACCCTCCAAGCCCGAAGGCAATGGTGGGATATAGTGAAAAAACTCAATGAAATGAACGCCTCACCAAAAAATACTTTATCCAGCTAAACTCTCACTCAAACTCGATGGAACTATCCACCATTTTGTAGATAAACAACAGCTTAGGAACTTTATAGACTCAAAACCAAAGCTAAAAGAAGGGTTAAAGGGGCTCCTATAGGATAAGAAGGAAAACACTTAGAAACACAACCAACCACTACAGAAACATGGCACAAAATCCCATGACAAAAATCTCCCTTAATGTCAACGGCCTAAATGCACCAATCAAGTGACACAAGGTGGCAAAATGGGTCCAGAAACAGAAACCAACATTCTGCTGTCTACAAGAAACTCATCTGAACAATCAGAGCAAAAACAGACTCAAAGTAAAAGCAAACAACTCCCTCAAAAAAGCTGGGGTGGCCATACTAGTATCCGACAACATTAATTTCATGTTGAAAAAGATTAGAAGGGACAGCGAAGGCCACTTTCTCTTCATCAGGGGATACCTACAACAGCAAGAAATCACACTCTTAAATGCATACGCGCCTAATGAGGGAACAGGTAAATACTTGAAAAAATTGCTACATATTTTAAGGAGGACATTGCTAGCAACACAATAGTAGCTGGAGACTTCAACATCGCCCTATCACCTCTGGATAGATCAACAAGAACAAAACTCAGCAAAGAAACATTGGCTTTGAAAGAAGAAATAGAAGAGAAAGGACTTATAGACCTGTACAGGGATTTACACCCCCAAAAGAAAGAAAACACATTCTTCTCCAGTGTGCATGGAACATTTTCCAAAATAGACCATGTGCTAGGCCACAAAACATACCTCAGTAGAATCAGGAAGATAGAAATAGTACCAACAATCTTTTCAGACCACGATGCACTGAGAATAGAAATGAATCACACACAGACACGGAGAACCAAATCAAACACCTGGAAATTAAACAACACAATGCTGAGCAATGAATGGATCAGGAAGGAAGTCATGGACGAAATCAAAAGATACCTGTAAACAATGAGAATTGAAGACACAAGCTACCAGAACTTATGGGATGCAGCGAAAGCCGCCGTATTAAGGCGAAAATTTATAGCTCTGCAAGCATACCTCATGACGGAAGAAAGGATGCACATAAAAAACTTGACCTCACAGCTCAAGATCCTAGAAAAGGATCAACAGAAGGAGCCCAAAGTAGGCAGAAGGAAAGAGATCATAAAACTTAGAGCAGAAATCAACGACATGGAAACCAAAGATACAATCCGAAAGATCAATGAAACTTAGAGTTGGTTCTTCGAGAAAATAAATAAGATAGATAAAACACTAGCAACACTCACAAAGAAACAGAAAGAACCCTAATAAACCGAATAAGAAATGAGAATGGGGATATCACAACAGACACCAAAGAAATCCAAAAGATCATCAGAGGCTACTTTGAAAGTCTGTATGCCACAAAGCAAGAGAACCTACAAGAAATGGATAAATTCCTGGATTCCTATAATCTCCCGAAGCTGAATCAAGAAGATATAGAGTACCTGAATAGACCTATTAACATGAAGGAAATTGAAACTGTAATCAAAAGTCTTCCCAAAAACAAAAGCCCAGGTCAAGATGGAGTCACTAGAGAATTTTTCTAAACATTTAAAGAAGACCTATTGCCAGTTCTTCTCAAGCTTTTCCAGGAAATTGAAAAAACAGAAATACTCCCAAACAGTTACTATGAAGCCCATATCTCCCTAGTACCAAAATGAAACAAAGACATCAGAAAAAAAAAAAGAAAACTACAGGCCTATATCCCTGATGAACACGGAGGCAAAGATTCTCAACAAAATACTAGCAAATAAGAATTCAACAACTCATCAAAAAGATCATACACCATGACCAAGTGGGATTCATCCCTGGGATGCAAGGATGGTTTAACATTCGGAAATCAATCAACATAATCCATCATATCAAGAAAAGAAAAGACAAAAATCATATGATCATATCAATAGATGCAGAGAAAGCATTTGACAAAAATCCAGCACCTGCTTATGATGAAAACCCTTGCCAAATTGGGGATAGAGGGGACTTTCCTCAATATAGTTAAAGCCATCTATCACAAGTCTACAGCCAGCATCATCCTCAATGGGGAAAAACTAAGAGCCTTCCCCTTAAGAAAAGAATACACGTGTCCAGGGCACATGGAACATTCTCCAAAATAGACCACGTGTTAGGCCACAAAACATACCTCAATAAAATCATGAAGATAGTTGTATCAACAATTTTTACAGATCATGATGCATTGAAGTTTGATGTAAATCACACAAAGACCCCAAGAAACAATTCAAACACGTGGAAATTAAACAACTCAATGTTGAGCAATGAGTGGGTCAGGAAGGAAGTCAAAGACGAAATCAAAAGTTACCTGGAAACAAAGGAGAATGAAGACACGAGCTACCAGAACCTATGGGATGAAGCTTAAGCCATGCTAAGAGGAAAATTTTTAGCGTTGCAAGCATTCCTAAAGAAAGAAGAAAGGGCCTACATAGATAACCTAAACACACTGCTGGAGATTTTAGAAAAATACAATCAAAAGGAACCCAAAACCAGCCAAAGGAAAGAAATAATAAAACTTAAAGCAGAAATTAATCACCTCGAAACAAAAAAAAATTCTGAAAGGTCAATGAAACCAAGAGCTGGTTCTTTGAGAAAATAAACAAGATTGATAAACCACTAGCAAGACTCACAAAGAAAGAAACAGAGAACCCTAATAAACTGAATCAGAAATTCAAAGGGGACATTACAACAGAAATTAATGAAATCCAAAAGATCATCAGAGACTCCTTTGAGAGTCTGTATGCCACAAAACAAGAGAACATAGAAGAAATGGACAAATTCCTGGACTCCTATAATCTCCCAAGATTGAACCAGGAAGACTTGGGATACCCGAATAGACCCATCCATATCAAGGAAATTGAAGCAGTAATCAAAATTCTTCCCATAAACTAAAGCCCAGGCCCACACGGGTTCACTAGTGAATTCTTCCAAATATTCAAAGAAGACCTTTTGGAACTTCTGCTCAAGATTTTCCAGGAAATTGAAAAAACAGGAAATCTCTCAAACAGCTTCTATGAGGCACATATCTCTCTAATACCTAGAGCAAACAAAGACAACACCAACAAAGAAAACTATAGGCCAATATCCCTGATGAACACAGATGCGAAGATCCTCAACAAAACATTAGCAAATAGTGCTGGAGCAATAGCACAGCATGTAGGGTGTTTTCCTTGGATGCGGCCGACCCGGGTTTGATTCCCAGCATCCCCTATGGTCCCCCTAGCACCGCCAGGAGTGATTTCTGAGTGCAAAGCCAGGAGTAACCCCTGAGCATCGCCGGGTGTTACCCAAAAAGAAAAAAAAATATTAGCAAATAGAATGCAACCACTCATCAAAAAGATCATACACCACAACCAAGTGAGTTTTATTCCGGGGATGCAAGGATGGTTTAACATTTGGAAATCATTCAACATAATTCATCATATCAACAAAAGTAAAGATAAGAACCATATGATCATATCAATAGATGCAGAGAAAGCTTTTGACAAGATCCAGCATTTGTTTATGATAAACTCTCACCAAATGGGTTTTGAAGGAACTTTCCTCAAGATAGTCAAAGCTATCCATGACAAACCCATGGCAAGCATTATCCTCAATGGTGAAACAATAAGACCATTTCCTCTAAGATCAGGGACAAGACAAGGACGACTATGATCACTGCTGTTTAGCATAGTACTGGAAGTACTTGCAATAGCGATTATGCAAGAAAAAGACATTAAAGGTATCCAGATAGGAAAGGAAGAAATCAAGCTCTCACTATTCGCAGATGATATGATACTATATCTCGAGAATCCTAAATCCTCTACCAAGAAACTCCTAGAAACAATTGCCTTGTACGGTAAAGTCACAGGCTATAAAATCAACGCCCAAAAATCTATGTCCTTCCAATATGCAAATAATGAGACAGAGTAAAGTGACATGAAAAAATAATCCCATTCACAATTGTGCCCCAGAAAGTCAAATACCTCAGAATCAGCTTAACTAAAGAGGTAAAGGATCTATACAATGAAAACTACAAAACGCTACTCCGTGAAATAAAAGAGGACACGAGGAAATGGAAACATATCCCCTGCTCATGGATAGGAAGAATCAACATCGTCAAAATGGCAATACTTCCGAAAGCAATATATAGATTGAATGCTATCCCTATAAGGTTACCCATGAAATTCTTCAAAAGAAAAGAAATAGATCAACCACTCCTGAAATTCATATGGAACAACAAAAACCCACGAATAGCCAAAGCAATTCTTGGGAAAAAGACACAGGGAGGAGGCATTACCCTCCCCAACCTCAGTGGTAATAATTAAAACAGCATGATAATGGAACAAAGCCAGAACCGCAGATCAATGGAACAGGGTGGAATATCCGTAAACACAACCCCAAATGTATGACCATCTAATCTTTGATAAGGGAGCAAGAAATGTGAAGTGGAACAAGGAAAGCCTCTTCAAAAAACGGTGCTGGCATAACTGGACAACCACATGCAAAAAATGGGCTTAGACCTCTACCTAATACCCTGAATAAATGTCAGATCAAAATGGATTAAAGATCTCAACATTAGAACAAAATCCATAAGGTACATTGAAGACAAGGTCGGCAAAATCCTCCAGGATATTGAGGTTAATAGTATCTTCAAAGACGACATTCCACTGACCAACCAAGTGGAAATAGAGATAAAAAAATGGGACTATCTTAAATTGAAAAGCTTCTGCACCTCAAAAGATACAATAATCAGAATACAAAGACAATCGACAGAATGGGAAAGGATATTTACCCAATACCTATCTGAAAAAGTGTTGATATCAAGGATATACAAAGCACTGGTTGAACTCTACAAGAAGAAAACATCTAACCCCATCAAAAAATGGGGTGAAGAAATGAACAGAAACTTTCCCAAAGAAGAAATCCGAATGGCTAAAAGGCACATGAGAAAATGCTCTATATCACTAACCAAAAGGGAGATGCAGATCAAAGCAACAATGAGATATCATCTCACACCACGGAGACTGGCCCACATCCAAAAGAACAAAAGCAACCGGTCTTGGGGTGGATGTGGTGAGAAAGGGACTCTCCTTCACTGCTGGTGGGAATGCCGACTGGTTCAGCCCTTCTGGAAAACAGTATGGATGATTCTCAAAAAATTAGAAATTGAGCTCCCATTTGCCCAGCAGTACCACTCCTGGGAATAAATCCTGGAGAGGCAAAAAAGTACAGTAGAAATGACATCTGCACTTCTATGTTCATTGCTGCTCTATTCACAATAGCCAAAATCTGGAAAAAACCCGAGTTCCCGAAAACAGATGACTGGTTAAAGAAACATTGGTACATCTACATAATGGAGTGTTATGCAGCTGTTAGAAAAAATGAAGTCATGAAATTTACATACAAGTGGTACTACATGGAAAGTATGCTAAGCGAAATGAGTCAGAAAGAGAGGGACAGAAATAGAAAGATTGCATTCATCTTGGGAATATAAAGTAACAAATTGGGAGGGAGATTATCATCCAAGAATAGCCGAGATACTTACTAGGAAGTTCACTCTATGGCTTGGAAGCCACCCGCACATGCTAGGGGAAAAGGCAGCTCAGATAGAGAGGGGAGCACCAAGTGAAGGGTTTTGGGAGGATCCTCCGACAATGAGAGATACATGCTGGTAATAGACTATAGACCGAACACGATTGCCACCCAATGCCTCTTTTGCATACCACAGCACCCAAAAGGAGAGAGAACAAAAGGGAATGTCCTACTACAGGGGTGTGGTGGGATGGTGGGGTAGGTGGTGGGTGGGAGGGATAGTGGGCACATTGGAGGTGGGGAATGGGCACTGGTGGAGGGATGGGCATTTGATCATTGTATAAGTGAAACCCAAGCACAAAATTTGTATGTCAACAATCGTACCTCATGGTGTTTCACTAATAAGAATTTTTAAAAAAATAAAAAATAAAAAAAATATTATTTAAAAAAGTACAAAGCTAAACCTTTAAAAAATTATAAACACAAAAATTCATAATAATGTAAGCAATGATAAAAAGAAAATAAATAGAAAAATACAAGAAAGATATATACGCATCTTTATTATATTTTGACATATACAATGCCCCAAATCTGAAGTTAATATAGGCCAATCCATTGATGAATGAATAAAGAAGTTATATAACATATTGCAATAGCTTACTATAAAACTACTTTAAAAGATGAGTTACTACCATTCGGATAGCATAAGTTATCCAGGGACAGTAATATACTCAGTAAAGTAAGTCAGTGAAAGGCACAATATGATTTCAGTTTTTCTGTAGTATGGAGAGAGAAAAAAATACATGAACCAAATAAAACAAACAAAAGATTAGATTATGTGGTTAATAGAAGGCAATGGGAATTTGGAATATATGAAAATCAGAAAAGGTGTCGATTCAACATTGAGGGCTAGAATCATACTTTTAAAGAGAAACTTAATATGGCATGTGCTTCTGTTGATTTTTTTTACTAATTTCTTTAGTCCAATACTACTTGAGGGTGGTTTTTTGTTTTTATTGAATCACCAAAAGTTTCCAAGTTATGTAGTTATTCATAATTAAGAGTAAGACACAGCATTCTAACACCAGTCCCTTCACCGGTATTCCCTTTCATCTACCAAAGCCCCCAATTTCCCTCCTACTCCCAGCCTTCGTCCAAGAAAGGCACCATTTTATAATTAAAATACTGTGATTTGCAGGGGCTGGAGAGATAACACAGCAGGTAGGGAGTTTACCTTGCACGCGGACGACCCGGGTACGATTCCCAGCATCCCATATGGTCCCCTGAGCACCGCTAGGAGTAACTCCTGAGTGCAGAGCCAGGAGTAACCCCTGTGCATCGCCAGGTATGACCCAAAAGGCAAAAAAAAGAAAATACTGTGATTTGCAATGTTATTGATAGTTGTTTTAGGCATATAATATTTCAACACAAATCTCACCACCAGTGTCAACTTTCCTCCACTTTTTTTCCAGATTCCCTCCCCACCCGAACCCCTACCTCATCCCTGCCTGCCAACATAACAGGCACGTTACTAAGTTCCAGTGGTTGCAGTCTAAAGCTTATGTTTTCAGTTTTCTTGAATCTGTACTTTGGAAATGTGACTATCCCACTCACCCATATCACCAGTATAACTGAAACACTGAAGCCTGTTCAGTCATTATTTCCCAATCTTTTCTCCTACCCTTGATTTCTTTTCTCTCTATACTTATCTCTAAGAATTGGGGGTAAGAGTGATCTGGCCTTTTTACAGTACGTTTCATCATCGAGTATTTTATATACCACAAATAAGTGAGATCTCCCTGTGTTTGTCTTCCTTCTGGCTTACACAATTACACAATTACATCATTCCTTGAAGCTGCATTGCATTTCATTGTGTATATATACTATATCTTCATAATCCGTTCATCTGTCATTGGGCATCTAGATTGATTCCATATCTTAGTTATTGTACTGAGAGCAGCAATATGAATAATGCTGTAGATATGTCATTTTGAAAGTGTTTTTTTATGTCTTGGGTTTAGATGCACAAACGTTGAATTGCTGGGTCTTATTGCAGTTCAATTCTAAGTTTACTGAGAACTCTCCCTACTGTTGTCCACAGGGGTTGTACCAGACAACATTCCCACCAGCAGTGGATGAGAGTTCCTTTTTCACCGTACCCTCAACGACACAGATTGTTAATACTAATTTTAAGATATCCCAATTTCACTGGTTAGATAGTATATCAAAGTCTTAACATAAGATGTTATCTCATTTTCTCTCTATATTTTTGATATGGTTTTTGGATTTTTTTGTTCATGTTTGCTAGTATTTTATATATCCTGGATATTAAACTTTTTTCTTATGTTTTAAATGCAAATATTTTTCCCATTCAGCTTTCCTTTAGATATAGCAGTGTTTCTTTTGCCATGCAAAAGTTCTTTAATTTTATGTAGCCCCAATTGTTTATTTTCGATTGTGTTACCCTTGCTGTGGTATCAGATCATTGAAGATAACTATGAGATCCAAATCTTGAAGTGTTACGCCTATATTTTCCTCAACGTACTTTACAGTTTCTGGTTATATCTCAATGACTTTGACCAACTTTGAACTGACTTTTGTATGAAGTGTAAGACTTGGATGTAGCTTTAATTTCTTATATGTAGTTATGCAGTTTTCACAGCAACATTTGTTGAAAATCCTATCTTTACTCTATTTCATGTTCTCAGCTCCCTTATAAAATTAACTACCCATATGTATGGAGTTTCAACATAGGGTATTCGATTCTGATGCACTGATTAGATGGTCTATCTATTCAAATGTCATGCAGCTTTGATCATTCTAGCTTTATAATACACTTCCAAATTAGGTAATGAGATGCTTCTCAATCTATTTTTTTAGTATAACTTTCACTATTCGAGTTCTTTTCTGATTCTATAAAAACTTTATTATCGACTTTTCTAGATCCTGAAGAATGTCGTCTGAATTTGGAGGGGAGTTACATTGAATCTAAATAAGATCTTAGGTAAGATAGTCAATTTCATTTTCTGGGTTTTTTTTTGTTTGTTTTTTGTTTTTTTTTTCTTTTTGGGTCACACCCAGCGATGCACAGGGGTTACTCCTGGCTTATGCACTCAGGGATTACTCCTGGCCGTGCTGGGGGGGACCATATGGGATGCTGGGAATTGAACTCGGGTCGAGCAGCATGCAAGGCAAACTCCCTACCTGCTGCGCTATCACTTCAGCCCTGGATAGTCATTTTTAATATTATTGTTTACCCCAATCCATGAATATGGCATATTTTTCCATTCCATAAGAATTTCTCATCTCTTACATAATTTAAAGTTATCATGGTATAGATTTCCCACTTTTTAATTAAGCTGAGTCCTAGATACTTGATGGCTTTGGATACTATTTTAAGTGGGACATACACCTTGATCGCTTTCTCCTTTCTTGCATTTTTTGTATATATGCGTGCAATCAATATCTTTGTATTGATTTTGTAACCAGCCACTTTGTTATATTTGTGTATTGTTCCTAGGACCAGTTTTGTGGATTCTTTAGGGTCTTCTATGTGTACCATCCTGTCATCTGCAAATAGTGATAATTTGAATTCTTTTAGAATTTGGATACCTTTGATTTGTTTTTCTTTTCTGATTTCTGTATCCAGGACATCTAATACTATGGTGAATAAAAGTGGAGAGAGTGGACATCATAGTCTTTATCTTACCTCAAAGGGAATACTTTCAACTTTTCATCATTAAGGATTGTGGGCTTCTTATAGAAGGCCATTACTATCTTTAGGATGCTCACTTTCCCCCCTATTTTGGTGAGGATTTTTTTTAATCATGAATGGATGTTGGATGTCAAAGGTTTTCTCTGCATCAATTGATATGATCATATAATAATTATCTTTCCTTTTATTAATGTGGTGTTTATTTGTGAATGTCAAATAATCCTTGCATCATTGGAATGAACCCCATTTGATAAGAGTATATAAGTTTTTAATATGTTGTTGGATTTGGTTATCTAAGATTTTGTTCAGGATTTTTGTATCAATATTCATCAGGGAGATTTATCTGAATTTCTTTTCTGGAAGAGTTTCTATATGTTTTTGGTATTAGTGTAATGTTAGCTTCATAGAAGGTATTATGAAGACTCCTGTGCCTTTGATATTTTGGAACAGCCTAAGGAGTATAGGCAGTAAATCTTTGATGGTTTGATAGAACTCATTAATGAACACATCTGGACCAGGAATCTTGTTCTCGGGGAGATTCTCAATTACTATTTCAATTTTCTTATTTTTAATAGGCTTGTTTAGGCTTTCTACTTCCTCTTCCTTCAACTTTGGGAGATTACATGACTCTGAGATTCTATCCATTATGTCTAGATTCTCTAGTTTATGAGCATAAAGTTTTTCATAGTAACCTCATTGTAATTTATCCACTTTTGTATCTAATCTGATTTATTTTAACGTTTTCTCCTTTTTTCTCTTGAGTTTATACAAAGTTTTTTTCTACATTTTTTTTCAAAGAACCATCTCCTGGTTTCATTGATCCTTTGAAATGCTTTCTTGGTTTCTATGTTGTTGATCTGTTTCAGTTTTTATTATTTACCTCATTCTGATCCTTTTTAAATTGACTTGTGGATCCTTTTCCAGATTTTTGAGGTGTGTGTTTAAATTGCAGATTTTGGCTTTTTCATCATTATTAATATAGAACTACATAGCTATGAATTTTTCCCTTAGTATAGCCTTTGCTGTATCCCATAGATTCTGGAACCTTGTCTATTTATTCTCATTAGTTTTAATAATTATTTAAATTTTCTCCCTGATTTCCACTTTGATCCAATCCTGTTTAGCAGCATTTTGTTACACTTCCAAGTGTTAGAACATTTCCCATTTTCTTTATATGATTAATTTCTACTTTCATGACATTTTACTCTGAGAAGGTAGATTGTACAATTTCTTTTTCATGAGGTACAATTGTATCTCCATGAAATTGTACCTCCATGAAATTGTACCTCATGTACCACCATGAGGTACAATTGTAGACTTACAAATTTTTGTGATTGGGTTTCCGTTGTACAATAATAGAGTACCCATTCGTCCACCAGTGCCCATAGTTTAAGATAGTCCCATTTGTCTATCTCTGTTTTCATTTGCTTAGCCTGTGGCGTGACATCTTTGAAGACACCATTAGATTCAATGTCATGGAGGGTTTTGCCGACTTTGTCTTCAATGTACCTTATGGATTCCGGTCTGATGTTGAGGTCTTTAATCGATTTTGATCTTACTATTTTACATGGAGTTAGGCAGAGATCTGAGCCCATTTTTTGCATGTAACTGTCCAGTTTTGCCAGCACCATTTCTTAAAAGGCTTTCCTTACTCCACTTCAGGTTTCTTGCTCCTTTATCAAAGATTAGGTGATCATATGTTTGGGGGGAGATGTCAGTATATTCAACTCTGTGGCATTGGACTGCTGTTCTGCGTTTGTTCCAGTACCATGCTGTTTTAGTTATTACTGCTTTGTAGTAGAGTTTGAAGTTAGGGAGATTGATTTCTCCCATTTTCTTTTTCCCAAGAATTGCTATAGCTATTCATGAGGACTTAATGTTCCATATAAATTTCAGGAGTGTTTGCTCCATTTCTTTGAAGAATGTCATGGGTATCCTAATAGGGATGGTGTTGAATTTGTGCTTTGGGAAGTATTGCCATTTTGACAAGGTTAATTCTCCAGATCCATGAACAGGGTATATTGTTCCATTTTCTTGTTTCCTCTTTTATTTCCTGAAGCAGCGTTTTGTAGTTTTCTTTGTACAGGACCTTTGCTTCTTTAGTTAAGCTGTTTCCTAGGGAGTTGAATTTCTTGGGCACAGTTGTGAACAGGTTTGTTTTCTTCATGTTATTTTCTTCTCTCTCACTATTTGCATATAGGAAATCAATGATATGGGCTTCATAGAAACTGTTTGGGAGGACTTCTGTTTTTTCAGTGTTCTCCGTTTTTGTGTGTGATTCATTTCTATTCTCAGTGCATCGTGGTCTGAAAAGATTTTTGGTAGTATTTCGATCTACCTGATTCTAATGAGGTATGTTTTGTGGCCTAGCACATGGTCTATTTTGAAAAATGTTCAATGCACACTGGAGAAGAATGTGTATTCTTTCGTTTTGAATTTTGAGTATTGATTTTATAGCCTGCAACTTTACTATACAGATCTAATGTTTTTAGGAGTTTCTTGGTAGAGGGTTTAGGGTTCTCTAATTATAGTATCAAATCATATGAGAATAGTGAGGGTTTGATTTCTTCCTTTCCTTCTTGAATGCCCTTAATATCTTTTTCTTTTCTAATCGCTATTGCAAGTATTTCCAGTACTATATTGAACAGTAGTGGAGAGAGTAGGCATTCTTGTCTCGCCCCTGAACTTAAGAGGAAGGCTCTTAGATTTTACCCATTGAGGATGATGCTGGGTGTAGACTTGTGATAGATGGCTTTAACTATATTGAGGAAAGTCCCCTCTATCCCCAATTTGGCAAGGGTTTTCATCATAAGCAGGTGCTGGATTTTTGTCAAATGCTTTCTCTGCATCTATTGATATGATCATATGATTTTTGTCTTTTCTTTTCTTGATATGATGGATTATGTTGATTGATTTCCGAATGTTAAACCATCCTTGCATCCCAGGGATGAATCCCACTTGGTCATGGTGTATGATCTTTTTGATGAGTTGTTGAATTCTTATTTGCTAGTATTTTGTTGAGAATCTTTGCCTCCGTGTTCATCAGGGATATAGGCCTGTAGTTTTCTTTTTTTTTTCTGATGTCTTTGTTTCATTTTGGTACTAGGGAGATATGGGCTTCATAGTAACTGTTTGGGAGTATTTCTGTTTTTTCAATTTCCTGGAAAAGCTTGAGAAGAACTGGCAATAGGTCTTCTTTAAATGTTTAGAAAAATTCTCTAGTGACTCCATCTTGACCTGGGCTTTTGTTTTTGGGAAGACTTTTGATTACAGTTTCAATTTCCTTCATGTTAATAGGTCTATTCAGGTACTCTATATCTTCTTGATTCAGCTTCGGGAGATTATAGGAATCCAGGAATTTATCCATTTCTTGTAGGTTCTCTTGCTTTGTGGCATACAGACTTTCAAAGTAGCCTCTGATGATCTTTTGGATTTCTTTGGTGTCTGTTGTGATATCCCCATTCTCATTTCTTATTCGGTTTATTAGGGTTCTTTCTGTTTCTTTGTGAGTGTTGCTAGTGTTTTATCTATCTTATTTATTTTCTCGAAGAACCAACTCTAAGTTTCATTGATCTTTCGGATTGTATCTTTGGTTTCCATGTCGTTGATTTCTGCTCTAAGTTTTATGATCTCTTTCCTTCTGCCTACTTTGGGCTCCTTCTGTTGATCCTTTTCTAGGATCTTGAGCTGTGAGGTCAAGTTTTTTATGTGCATCCTTTCTTCCGTCATGAGGTATGCTTGCAGAGCTATAAATTTTCGCCTTAATACGGCGGCTTTCGCTGCATCCCATAAGTTCTGGTAGCTTGTGTCTTCAATTCTCATTGTTTACAGGTATCTTTTGATTTCGTCCATGACTTCCTTCCTGATCCATTCATTGCTCAGCATTGTGTTGTTTAATTTCCAGGTGTTTGATTTGGTTCTCCGTGTCTGTGTGTGATTCATTTCTATTCTCAGTGCATCGTGGTCTGAAAAGATTGTTGGTACTATTTCTATCTTCCTGATTCTACTGAGGTATGTTTTGTGGCCTAGCACATGGTCTATTTTGGAAAATGTTCCATGCACACTGGAGAAGAATGTGTTTTCTTTCTTTTGGGGGTGTAAATCCCTGTACAGGTCTATAAGTCCTTTCTCTTCTATTTCTTCTTTCAAAGCCAATGTTTCTTTGCTGAGTTTTGTTCTTGTTGATCTATCCAGAGGTGATAGGGCGATGTTGAAGTCTCCAGCTACTATTGTGTTGCTAGCAATGTCCTCCTTAAAATATGTAGCAATTTTTTCAAGTATTTACCTGTTCCCTCATTAGGCGCGTATGCATTTAAGAGTGTGATTTCTTGCTGTTGTAGGTATCCCCTGATGAAGAGAAAGTGGCCTTCGCTGTCCCTTCTAATCTTTTTCAACATGAAATTAATGTTGTCGGATACTAGTATGGCCACCCCAGCTTTTTTGAGGGAGTTGTTTGCTTTTACTTTGAGTCTGTTTTTGCTCTGATTGTTCAGATGAGTTTCTTGTAGACAGCAGAATGTTGGTTTCTGTTTCTGGACCCATTTTGCCACCTTGTGTCACTTGATTGGTGCATTTAGGCCGTTGACATTAAGGGAGATTTTTGTCATGGGATTTTGTGCCATGTTTCTGTAGTGGTTGGTTGTGTTTCTAAGTGTTTTCCTTCTTATCCTATAGGAGCCCCTTTAACCCTTCTTTTAGCTTTGGTTTTGAGTCTATAAAGTTCCTAAGCTGTTGTTTATCTACAAAATGGTGGATAGTTCCATCGAGTTTGAGTGAGAGTTTAGCTGGATAAAGTATTTTTTGGTGAGGCGTTCATTTCATTGAGTTTTTTCACTATATCCCACCATTGCCTTCGGGCTTGGAGGGTTTCCTCTCATAGGTCTGCTGTAAATCTAAGAGGTGCTCTCCTTTGAACGTGATTTCCTTCTTTTACCTTGCAGCTTGTAGTATTGTGTCTCTGTCCACAGCATTCAACGTTCTGACTACGATATGCCTTGGAGTGTTTTTTCTGGGGTTTCTTTTTGCTGACACCCTACTGGCTCCTTGGTTCTGTATGTCTACATTCTTTAACTCTGGGAACTTTTCAGCAATGATCTCTTTGACTGTGACTTTTTCATTGGGATTGCCTCCTTGCCCTTCTGGTACTCCAATGATTCTAATGTTGTTCTTCTTGGCGTCATCCCCTAGGTCTCTGATTCTCCTAAGAGCCATTTTGAGATCTTTTTCCATTGCTTGTTTTTCCCTATGGGATTTCTGTTGCTCATCTTCAAGCTCACTGATCCTCTCTTCAGCTGCACTGATCCTATTGCTAAGGGCACTTACTGAGTTTTTAATTACATCTACCGAGTCCTTTATCTGTGACACTTCTTTCTGTAGCTTTTTTGTTTCTGCTCTCATTTTTTCCTGTATTTTCTCGACTAACCTTTCTATTGTTTCTTTCACTTCTTCTTTTAGTTTTCTGGATATCTCTTCCATTGATTCTTTGAGTGGGTCCTTGAACATCCTCTGCATTTCCTTCCCAGAGTTCTTTATCGAAAAGAGCTTATTTGTATGCGACCCCGGTGGAGGGTTCGGAAGTCTTTTCTTCTTCACCTTGTAGTGGAGATTTGCGTTGTTTCTTCATGGTGTTTTGTTTGTCTAGTGGTAAAACCCTGGAATTTACTAGCACTGTTCACTCTTATTGTGGGAAAGGATTCTGGATAAGGCTGTTTGCTGGTGGACACCCTTCTCTCTTTCTTGGGTCTGAGCATCCTTTCTGGCATTTTTTCCTCTGGCTTATGACAGACATCCAGTGAAGGTTTGTAGGAGGTGTTCTTTTAGTATTGGGTTTATACAGCTTCTATTGCATATTGGCCTTTTTTTAGACTTGGTGTAGGACACTGGATTATTATTGCATTGTAGTGTAGGTGGCCTGAATTTTTCCCCACAGAATTAGATGGCAAGGGCTGGGGTGAGGGTTGGGGGTGGGAAATATAACTGTGGCCGCTTAATCAGTTGACCCCCCACCCAGAAGGCCACACCCACTTTGGGGAGGCCACGCCCACTTGCAATGGATGCCACGCCCCTACAATAATGACCACGCCCCCAGCCAGTCCAAATGCTAGTCCACAGCCCTGTTGGTGGAGGAGGGCGGCGATTACATGGACTGGCGCTCCCTGGGATAGTGGCTGGATCTGCTGGAGAGGCCCATGTCCGGGGCCGACGGTGGAGGCTGGGTTTCTGGGTCCCGAGTTGAGTTGGGGTGGTGGGTGCACACCAGCCGATTTATTGTTTTCTTAACCAATAAGTAGTGCCCATCCCTATCTCTAATCACTTTCTTTAGATCGAATGTTAGTCTAGTACAAATATTGCTGTCCCAGCAGTTTTCTCTTTACAATTGATTTGTAATATTGTTTTCTATTTTTCACTCTGACACTATGTCTTTCTTGTGATTTAAGGTGTTTCCTGTAAGCATCAAATGGATGGATTTAGTTTCTTGACCCAACAACCACCCTGTATTTTGAGAGTTCAGTCCATTAACAATGAGACAAATTATTGATTATAAAAGGTTATGTTGTCATTTTACTCTGTGGGGTTGTTGCTTCTACAGTTCACTCTTTGGTTTATTTAAATTGTCTGTCAGTATTTCATTCTGGCCAGTTTAGTTATAACAAATATTGTCAGCTTTTTTGCCTGAGAATTCCTTTATTCCTCCCATCTATCTAAATAAAAAATTTGCGTGGTAGTGGACTCTAGGTTTAAATGTTTTGGTTTTTTTTTCAGTGAGTAGTTTGAATATGTCATTCCACTCTTTTTCTCCTGCACTATTTCATGTGAGAGATCTCTTTTGATTCTTATGTTATTTTCATTAAATGTAAGTTTTGTTTTCTCTCTTGATATGCTTAGAAATCTCTATATCTTTGAATTTTGCTGTTTTGATTACATTGTGTTTTGGCATTGTTCTGTTTGGGTCTATTTTTTATTACTCTCTGGGCCTCCTGAATCTGTTTATCAGACTCTTTAGCATCAGCAATCAGGCAAGAAAGGGATATTAAAGATATCCAAATTGGAAAAGAGTCAAATTATCTCTATTTGCATATGACATGTTATTATACATAGAAAACCCAAAAGATTTTATAAAGAAAACTTCATGCTGAGATCATGAAATGGAATAAATACAGCCTGTGCAACAGATAGTGCTGGGAATATTGGGTAACTGTGTGCTAAAAATTAAAGATGAATACTTATCTTACAAAAATGTCCATTCAAATTGTGTCAAAGACCTTGAGATAAGGCCAGGGTCTGTAAAATACACGGGGTAAAATATAGGGGAAACACTCTAAGATCTTGACCTCAAAGGTGACTACAATGTTACACTGCAACTGGCAAAGGCAATAGAATAAAAATAAATATCATACTAAAGAGATTTTGCATAGTAAAAGAAACAAGAGTAATAACTAACATAAAGCTAAGTGAATAGGAGAAAATATTTGCAGTCCATACATCAGATAAATAGTTGGTATTCAGGACATAAGTACCCACAAAGATCAATAAAAAGAAATCCAAAACTCCTATCATAAATTTGGCAGAGGAAACAGGGATTTATCTGAGGAAGACCAACGGATAGCCAACAGACACATAAGAAATTGCTCTCCATCACACCATCACTTATTACTAGGGAAATCCAATTAAGATTATGATGAGATACCATCTCACACCAGTGAGAATGGCACATATCAAAACACTGGGAACAATATGTGTGATGGGATTGTGGTGAAAAAGAAACTCTCCTCCCGCCCTAGTGGGAATATTGTCTGGTTCGATCCCTATGGAAAAAAAGTATGGAGGGATCTCAGTAAACATAAAATTGAACTTCTATAAGGACTCCATATTTTCACTTTGGGGTTTCTATACCCAAGATAGAAAAATATTAATTCAAAAGGGCATAAATGGATGATGAGGATGTGGTATATGTACACATATATACACAATGGAAAACTATGCAGCTATAAGGAATGACAAACGCAATTTGTTGGAACATGGAAGAACTAGGAAATATTATTAAGTAAGCCAGAAGAATAGATTAAACATGGGGTGATATCACTTATATGTGTTATAAAGAGTAACTGAATGAGGAAATGTAATGATTTAAAGGGGGAATGACTAGATCACCCTTGGTCCCAAAATATAGAGAAGAGAATGAAAGACAAATAGGGGGTGATGAGTAGAAGCAGATGATAAGCAACAGAAGATAAGGTTAAGGCAGAGCGTTGGTGTTAAGAGGCTAATAATCCAAACCACAGAGTGAGCAATGCTGAAATTGTGAGACCAAAACTTTAATAATAATCAAACTTAAAAATGCCAAAATGGCAAGCTGCTGGTAAAAAAAGGGTAGAAAAGGGAACATGTGAACACTGATGGAATGATATTAACACTGGTGGCAGGATTCGTGATGGAACATTTTATGTCTAAAACCTAACCATAAATAACTATGTAAATCATGGTGCTTCAATAAAATAAAATTTGGGTAAATTGATGATTAAGTTCTGAGTATAACATCCAGCATGCTGACTATAGCAATTAATACTGTATGGTATAGCAGAAACATTATGAGAGTATATTAAGTTTTCTCCAAGCTCATGAAAATAGCAAGTTTATGAAGTGATGAATCTGTTAATACTTGATTGTGGTCATAATTTTGTAATATGTATATATATGTATATATATACATGGTACTGTATCTTTTAAAAATCACATTGAAAAACTTACATATATAAAATTCTGATTTGTCAATTATATCTAAATAAAACTGGGTGAAATTTAAAATATTTCATTTTTGTTTGTTTCTTGGGCTATACCTCACTGTGTTCAAAGACTTATAATGTTTCTCGGCTCTAGGATAACTCCTGGCAGGACTCAGGGGGCAATCTCTATTGCTGGGAATGAATCTGGTCAGCTGCATGCAAAGCAAGCACATCACCCTCTGTACTATCTCGCTGTCCCGCCAAAGAAGATACTTGTATTTCTATAATTCTAAAATATATATTATTATTTTAATGACTGTGCTATAATTATAGTCAACATAAATATGATCCTGCACTCTTCTTTCTATCTAGCTGCATATTTACAATTAATTACCAAATCATATCAATTCTACTTCTGAAATTTCTCTTCAGACCATTCTGTTGCTGTTTTAGATCAGGTGTTCATTGCTTGTTTGGATTGTTTCAACAGCTTCCTAGCTCTACGTTCTTCTGGTCTCTCCCTCATCCTCTGCTAAGCTACTAAATCCATTTGATGAAAAATTAAGCCAAATATATTGATTCACTTTGCTTTTTTAAAATGTTGATTTGCCAATCCTAAATTGTTTAGTATGGCATATAAAGAAAGTCTTTGCAATCTGACACTTTCTCTCCCACTTCATCTTCCCCATCTATGTCCTATATTCCCATTATGGTAGAGTTTTCATACTGCTTGAAGATGTGCTTTAGTGAGTTGTTTCTTAGTTTCATATATTGCACATGCTATTCCCTTTGTATAAAATAATCTCCATAAATTCTTTCCTGGTACACTCTTATGCATTCTTCAAGTTGAGTTAAAATGTCACCTTTTCACTGAAGTATTTTTCTTTGATTCTACGTACATAATTGGGAAATAATCACTTCCTTTCCACTACTTTGGTCACAACACTGATAAAGCAGTAATCATGTAGTGATTACCTTTTGCAGTTTCTAATTCCAATCAAAAGATTATGAACTTCTTGAAACAAAGAACTCTCTTATTCAAATAAATGATCTAGTCTACTACCTTATTCAAAAATAAAACAAAATCAAAACAAAACAAAAAACCTACCAATATCTAGAGTCAAACTGAAGGAAAAGATGTTCTTCTCGAAATACCAAAATTCTTATCCCCATTATAGTTTGGATGTTTAATTTCAATTCATTCTCTCTACTGGAGTCTCTCTCTCACTCTAAATAAAAGTTTTACTTCACACATATTTTCTCATCACACTAAGAACTAAAATTTCCCCTGTCAGTCCTGGTTTAATGTATGCACCTTGTTAAAAATATTCCTTTAGATCGGCCAGAAATGATAATAGGCATTTACTTTTGTTTTGCTTCATGACAACACCTGATGTTGTTGCTCTCAGGAAATACTCCTGGTAAGGCTCAGGGGACCATTTAAAGTGTCAGGTATTCTACCCAAACTTGCTATGTGAAAAACAAACATCCTACCCACTGTGCTATCTCTCCAGCATACACTTGTATTTACATTTTGGTTGAATATACCGCTACTTCATCTTTCCTACTTCCCCACTGCTAAAGTGGGGCTTTGAATAGAAATATTGAGTGTTTCTTCCACAAATATCACATTTAGAACACTGTCCTGAAGGGACTAAGGATTGCATGTTTTGGGAAAAGGAATGAGTCTTTGGTTTAAGCAAAACAATGGAATATGGAAATTTGATCCAGGGATAAGTGAAACCTTGAATAGTTGTGTATGTGCCTAGGCTTTGGCCGAGAGTCAGCTGTGTCCTATTTCCCTATAAAAGAGTGTTTCCCAAGACTGAAGGCACCTTCAAGAAGAGGTATTGTGGAAGAACAGTTAGCTAAGGAATGTTGCCACTGCCTCTGGCCAGAGAGACATACTCAAGGAGAGCAAAGGAGGTTGCCACTGCCCCAGACCTGGGGGAGGGCCTTGAAAGCCACATCCTGTTCTCCACTCCTCCGAGAGCAGACAAGCAGAACTGCAAATATGAGACAGACCAGCTAGCTGCCAAGGTCATTACTACAAGAGAGAGGACTGCTTTGAGGAAATTCCTGAAACAGATCTTTTTAGAATGAGAGACTTTATGCAAGGTTCTAACAAAGACTGTAAGATTCCCCACTCCCATTTTCACCAAATAGCTGGTCTCCTTCATTACCTACTTCAACTCCAACTCCAAGACCTAGAAGCTCCTAAGAAAGAGAAAATGTTCTACAAGTGGTAGAGAAGAAGCCATAAATCCATGACACAGTTCCTCATTTCAGTAAAGAGATCATTAGTATCTACTAATTAAAAACTTCAATTTAGAAGTTTATTATGAGAGACCCCTATGCAACCCACCACAGTCATGATTAATTATTATTGGTTATATTTCTTAATAATATTGTGATTATATTATTGTATATAGTACTGGAACTTATTCCAGGACACAATGGAACTATATCTTTTACATATCACTTATATAATTTCTTGTCTAGTTTCACTCATTTATTCATCTTCATAAGCAATTATTCTAACAAAATTAGTAATATAATTCTTCTTAAATGGTTTCTCATATTTTAGAAGGAATTTTGATGTTCCTAGCATGAGAACAAATTCTCACATGATCATATAAATGCATAATACAACTGATAAATCTTGCACTCTGCTTTTTCTCCTTTGGATTTATAATAAAGTTGTTTTATTTTGTTTCACTACCATACTCTTTCCCAGGAGTTTTTATATACTGTTATCTTTGTAGTATTAACTTCTAGTATTCTTCATGTGGATAACTCCTATTCCTTAATGTCCTCTCTTAAAATCACGTTTTAATGGACGTCCTCTTAGACCTTTGAAGTAAGTAATGCTATCAAACACTTCTAATAATCGTCACAGAATTTATTGATGATCTATTTTCTACAATGGATTTTAATATATATGAATGTAGACATCAAACATAGTCATATCCATAGTATCTGATACATACTCTATACTGATAGAGAGATTCAATAACTATTTTAGAACTAACAGACAGAAGAGGAAAATAAAGAAAGTGTCTTTAAGTACACATAAAGGGGCAAAAAGAGAAAATAATAAAATTAAAATAGGTCAATGGCAGAGTCTTACTTATATTTTACGTATTAAAATAAAGTAGGTTTTCTTGTGACAGTCAATTTCAGAACCACTAAGTTCTTACTCATGACAGAACATTTAAACGGATAGGTATGAAAGTGAGATGTAAGGAACAGAGAAAATGATTTTCATGCCTGAGAGAAGATGAACAGAAAGAGGTGAAAATTTTTCTATTTCACTGTTGATGCATACACCTACAACAAATAAACAGTGTTTCTACTTACTCATCCTTTTCTAGTCAGAATTCAGAGCATTAAGGGAAACAATTAAATATGAAACAAGGAAGAAATAGGGAAATTGGAGAACAATAAAATATATAGAAAAAGGTAGATATTAAAAAGGTAATGCAGAACTTTGTGACCTTGGACTCTGGGCTCAACGGGAACCAGGAGCAGAGATCCTATGCCTCCTTCCCCCAGTCTCAGCCCACCCAGGGGTCACACCCATATACCACGTCTTGCGGGAGCCAGAAAATCTCCTCATCGGCCACCCTCCAGAACTCACTGCTGCTTCCCCAGGAAGGGAGCATAAAATGAGGCCACCATAACCATGCCACCGGACTTTGCTCCAGGCTGTTTTCACTCGGGGCGCCCCAGAGGAGGGTGGATGAGAGCCCTCCCCGCCCCAAGGGACCCAGTCCCAGCAGCCGACCTCCACTACCCACCCCCTGCCATGCTCCAGGCTGCTTTCCACACACTCAGGCCGAGCTTCACATATGAGTGAACATTTTCCTGGAATGCAGGACACAACATAAGACACTCCCTACCCATTTTCCACAGTTACCACACCATATTTTATGGAGTTCAGACAGTAGTCAACAAATCATAGAGGGAAATACATATATATGCCCCTCTGAGAGCCTGGCAAGCTACTGAGAGTATCCCGCCCATATGGCACAGCCTGGCAAGGTACCCTGGCGTATTTGATATGCCAAAAACAGTAAAAATAATGGGTCTCATTCCCCTGACCCTAAAAGAGCCTCCAATATGGCAGCGTTGGGAAAGTTGAGTGAGGAGAGGCTGCTAAAATCTCAGGGCTGGGAAGAATAGAGATGTTACTGGGGCCGCTCAAGTTAATTAATGAACAAAGGGATGACAGTGATACAGTGACATAGAAAAGGAAAAGCAAGATGACAAAATGTCTTTTTGTCAGTAATTAAAGTATAACTAGATTAAAATATTCATAAAGATAGATAGAATGTATATAATAAAACAAATGATTGAAATATGTACTGTCTACAAGATACTCACCTAAACCCAAAGATACAACCAAGTTGAAAGTGAAAAGCTATTATATGCAAGTAGCTACCAAGAGAGAGATAGCATTGCTAAAATAATATCAGGGAAAATAAATTTTAAGTTAAAAATATTTATGAGGGTGCAAAGAAAATACTACATTAGAAAGTCAACTAATCAACAAGATATAGTAAAATATACATATACACACCAAACAATAGAGATGCTAAATATATGAAGGAAGACTATAAAAGATAAATAATTATACATAATATTTGGTGACTTTAATATCCCACTTTCAATAATGTATAGAACAGTGAGGGAGAAAATTAATTAGAAAATAGAGAAATAACATTGTTAGTTCAACTAGATGCAATTATAGGAGAAATAAAGAGAAAAATAATCAAAACGAAAGTATTTGAGAAGTCTAAATAATAATAATAGTCTTTACATTGACTAAGGAAATAATATGAAGATGCACATTGCTAAAATCAGAAATGAGAGTGACTAAACAGAAATATAAAGAAATATAAGAAAATACAAGCAGTTGAACAATGAAGTAGATAATCACTGCAAAATGGAAATATTAAATAAATATTAAAACTACCAAGCTGACTCAAAGGATAAAGAAAATTTGAACTGATCTATAATAAATAAAGCAATTAATGAGCACTAAAAATGTACCATGAAGGGTTGCAGTTATAAAACAGTGAGCAAGCTCCTTGCCTTGAATCCATCCGACTACCTTTGATCACCTGCATCACCTATACTTCCTCAAGCACCATCAGTAGTGGTGCCTGAGCACAGAGTCTGCGGTATGCAAACATTACAGATTGTGAAGCAAAAGCAAAACAAAACAAATTGTCTGAGGGAAAGGTTTAGTACCAAGTAACTTCACTAGAGAATTCTATCAATATTCAAAGAATTAATGCGAGTTCTTGTCAACTCTTCATAAAAACTAAACAGGACAATATATCTTAACATAGTCTATGAAATTAGCATAACTGTGATACCAAAACCAAAGACACTGAAAAATAAATTCATAAACCTATATTCCTTATAAATATAAAAACTCAATAAAATATTAGTAAACTTAATTCAGTGGCACATTAAAAGTATTAAACAGCATAAATAAGTATAATTTATTCTAGAAATGTATACAAGATTGGTTCATGAAAACTGTTTGATGAAAATAATAAGATGCTGGAAGAACTACATGATCATTTTTATTCAAGAGCATTTAACAAAACAACACTCTCATAAAAGAACTCAGTGAACTAGAAATAGAAAAGTTTTTATTAATCTGTCATTTATGAATTACTTGCAAGCAGTATACTCTGTTGTCGAAAATTAAAAACTTTTCCACATGACATGTAACAAGTCAAGGATAGCCATCTTTTTCACTTATATTCCACACTTTACTGAAAGTTACAGCCAAAGCAATTAGGAAGAAAATAAGTAATAAGTTGTGAAAGGAAAAAAAACTGTATTCACTGATGACAAAATCATATATATACAACAAATAGCAACACAATTGCACCATCTTATTTAACCCAGCATTTCTCACCATTTTTCTGACTGTTGCATCCTTCCAACCTTATTTCCTTCTGGTGACTACCTATCATACCAATTGATCCCTATTTGCATGTTGTGTCCCCTCCCTCTCCATTTATATGATTTTTCCTGTGATTTCCTTGAAATACCCTGGGGTTCCAAAGGAAACTGTATTAACCCTCGCTTTAAAATGCTCACATAACTATAAAATAAATCTGAAATTAATGATATTAAAACTTGGATTTTAAGATTTTTAGTTCACCCTCCCTTTGTTCATCGATTTTGCTCAAGCGGGCCCAGTAACATTGTGAGACTTGTTACTGTGTTTGGCATATTGAATACGTCACTGGTAGCTTGCAAGACTTTGCTGTGTAGGCGAGATTTTTAGTTATTTGAGTAAAATCAGACTGTAACTTTCCTTTGCTTAACTGTAAGACTATGATCAGTTTTTCGAGACTGTACACTGTTTTACTGATCTGTCTAGTAAATGTCTAGTAAAGTTATTTTTTAAATTTTTGGGCATACCTAGGAGTACTCCTGGCTTGCGACTCAGGGTTTACTCCTACGGGTGCTCAAGAGACAATATGCAGTGCCAGAGATCAAACTGGGGCTGACTGCATTTAACAAAAGAGACATATCCCTTTTCCTATACTCCAGTCATTATTAAAAGTTTTTAATGCACAAATGTTTTTATTGAAAAAGCCAAAAGTTGTGGGTACAAGGTTATCATGCAAAATTCAATTATATTTTTTATGTTGAGAGAAAATAGCCCTAAAATGACATCAATGAAACAATTTAATTTTCAATAGTATCATAAAGAAAAAATATTTAGGAAATATTTAACCAAGTATGTATAATGCTTGCATATAGAAAAACGAAAACACTACTGTTGAAGTGTTTTTTAAATACAAATAACACTGGTGGTAAGATTGGTACTGGAACATTTCATGCTTGAAACTCAATAATGAATAACTTTGTAACTAATTTACAGTGACTAAAAATAAAGTCATATCAAAAATTAACCTGAAATAAATGGAATGGCATCTCATTCCATTGACAGAAAAATATTATCAAGTTTGAGATACTATACCAAATGAGTTAAAGATTCAGTATAATCACTATAAAAATACTGTCCTTTTTTAAAAAAAAATTAGTGAAACACCATGAGGTACAGTTGTAGACTTACAAATATTTGTGCTTGGGTTTCAGTTATAAAATGATCAAGTGCCAATCCCTCCACCAGTGCCCATTCTCCACCCCCACCAATCTCAGTATTCCTCCCACCCCCCATCACCCCATACCACCCTGCCTCTGTGGCAGGGCACTCCCGTTTGTTCTCTCTCTCCTTTGGGGTGCTGTGGTTTGCAAAAGAGGCATTGGGTGACAATCATGTTAGGTCTATAGTTTACTTTCAGCATGCATCTCCCATCCTGGGTGGCTCTTCCCAGTACCCTTTATTTGGTGCTCCATTCTCTATCGGAGCTCCCCTTTCCCCTAGAATGTGTGGCTGGCCTCCAAGCCATGGAACAAAATTCCTGGAACTAATCTCGGCCATTGGGTGTTAGTCTCCTATTTTGTTACTTTATGTCCCCCGGATGAATGCAATCTTTCTATGTCTGTCCCTCTCTTTCTGGCTCATTTTGCTTAGCATGATACTTTCTATGTAGTACCACTTGTATGTAAATTTCATGACTTCATCTTTTCTAACAGCTGCATAGTACTCCATTGTGTAGATGTACCAAAGTTTCTTTAACCAGTCATCTGTTCTCGAGCACTCAGGTTTTTTCCATATTCTAGCTATTGTAAAGAGTACTGCAATGAACAAACAAGTTCAGATGTGACTTTGACTATACTTTTTTGCCTCTCTGGGATATATTCCCAGGAGTGGTATTGCTGGGTCAAAAATACTGTCCTTTTTTAAATTAAAAAAGAAAAAAATGAACATGCTGATCCTCAAATTTATATGGTACTGAAGGACCATGATTAGTCACAACAACCTTAAACAAGAAAAGAATTGGAGGTCTCACACTGCTATTTCAAAATGTAATACAAATATATAGTAATCAAGAGTGTGGGCATAGCATATGAATCAACCAGTGAAATACAACTGAGGGTCTAGAAATAAATATATTGATGGCCAGTTAGTTTTTTTTTCTTTTTGGGTCACACCCGGCGATGCACAGGAGTTACTTCTGGTTCATGCACTCAGGAATTACTCCTGGCGGTGCTCGAAGGACCATATGGGATGCTGGGAATCGAATCTAGGTCAGCTGCTTGCAAGGGAAACGCCCTACCCGCTGTGCTATTGCTCCAACCCCAATGGCCAGTTAGTTTTTGAGAAGTTGATAAGATCATTCTATGGGGAAAAAATCATCACTCAGGTATGTGATACTGGAACAACTTAGTATCAACATACAAAAGAATCAAGTTGGATGCGCAGACCACGTCATAAGCAAAAAAATCTTACATAAACTTGCTAAAACAATATTTTTTTTAATTTTTAGCAGAAAATATAGGGACTATTTTCATGACTTCGATTTGCATGGTGGTTTCTTAAATATACCAAAACATAAAAAAATCATAAATTCAAGCACATGAAAAGATGCTCAATGACATTAAGTATTACATAATTGAAATAAAAGTGTAATAAAATTTGCTGCTATGTGGAGGGATCTAGAGAATATTGTGCTGACTGAAGTAAGAGTGAGAGAAACCAACACAGAATGATCTCTCTCAGATGCATTAAAGAAATAATGGTGGGATAACAAATACTCAAAGAAAATGAAAACAAAGAACATAAGAAATGGTATTCAATAGGAGACATGCAACTTGAGGGAGCTGGGGGGATAGGACAGGGAGGGAACAACATCTAGGGTGGAGGAAAGTGTTCACAAAGAGGAAGAGGTGGTGCTGAAAGGTGGTAAAATGTTTTGCATGAAACCCTATCAGCAACAGTTTTGTAAACCAAAGTGCAAAAACTTATTTTAATTAAAGAAAAAACTCCTCCCCACCTTCAACCTGTCTCTATAGCAGGTGCTTTTCTTCTCTCTCTCTCTCTCTCTCTCTCTCTCTCTCTCTCTCTCTCTCTCTCTCTCTCTCCCTTCTCTCCTCTCTTTGGGGCAATATTGATTTACAATAATGACAGTGAATGGTTATCAAGAATATGTCTTACTTACTTTTAACCCTCAGATATTCTCCAGAAGACAGATATAGAATGACTGCATTCGTTCGTGGTATAATACACAAACACAAATATATATATACATGAAGAATAATATTCATAGCAAAGGTGAACAGTGGTTAGGAGGACTGGTCAATGGTTGGAACTAATGACAAGTGTGTGTGGGGCTGAAGGTATGTAAGATAGAGAAGACAATTTTATGACAATAATAGCTGGGAATGATCACTCTGGACAAGGCCTTTTTTCACCAATTCTTGCCCTTCCCTGCTAATCTTTTAAGGGCATTAAAGGATATACAAAGTAAAGCCCTTCCCAAAGATAAAAGTACCATGCAAATATCAGGTACTACTATCGAAATCCCAGAACAAACGCACTAGAGGATCATCTAACGCCAATTACGAAGCTGAGTTAGTTAGGAATACAAGTTTGCTTAAGCTGTTAAATAAGCTGGTGGCTCATATCTTCTGTAATACGAAAATATTTGAGTCTTCTAATTTATGAGAGCATATGTCTGTTTGAACTCTACCAGGACAGTTATCAACCAGAGACCGCATATGCAAAAGTGATTCAAAGCCATAAAAGGAAGCAAAATAAATAACTTAAGACCATAATTACCCGGATTCCAGGACATTTGAATTATTTGAATATATTCTAGGTATTTGAATTAAATACCATCCAGATATAACTGTCAAAATGCTATTGAGACTGGGACATTCAGGGACACTCTTTTTTCTCCACCCTTCTTAAAGACTTAATCATAATGGTGTGTTATGTATATCTAAATTTAGTGTAATAAAAAAGAAGGGACGGATATGAGGAACCCAGATCACTATTATCATTTTGGGCCAGATGATTTCCTTATTGTAAACAGCTATCTTAAACGTTATGGAATGTTTAGAAACATCTCTGACCTCTATCCTCTAGATATAAGTAACCTCTCCCGCACTCTTGTGACAACACAAAATGTCTCCAGATATTGCCAAATAATCCCCTAAATGGCAATGTCAGTTTAGAGCCTTTTAAGGAAATGACCCATTTCAGAGGCCATGTGTTAATCTTAATTCTACCCATATGACATGTCAGTAGAATTAATGACCTTTCCATGAACAGTCTCAGAAAGAATGACATGTTTTATATTTACTGTTTGAAAAATTGTTGAATTCATTATTGCAATCATTTTCACTTCCTCGTCACCATTCAACTTTTGTTGAATGCTCACTATGAGTAGATAGTTGTTTCAACGATCTCTAAGGAGTGGGAGGGATACTGGGACTGGTGGTGGTGGAGAATGGGCACTGGTGGAGGGATGGGTATTCGATCATTGTATAACTGAAATCCAAGCACAAAAATTTGTAAGTCTACAACTGTACTTCATGGTGTTTCACTAATAAATATTTAAGGAAAAAATGATCTCTAAGGTGTAATTCCACTCTTTAATATAACAGAAAACTATTAAGCTGTATATCCAAGAGGGTAAAGATAATAGATTTTCATGGACAGCCTGTTTTTGGGGGGGGGTGGGCAGGGGGAGCGCCACACACAATTCTGCTCAGGAATCACTCCAGATCAAATAATTGACAATAAAAATTTAAGCAAATTTTTATACACAATTGTTTAGAACAGCTATATTCATAATAGCCAAAGTAACAAAAACACAAATCTCTGAAGGGAAAAAATAAAATGTGTCTACTATGGAATGATTATTAGTGGCCCCATAAAAATCTATTATTGAAGCCATATTGTCCAAGTAATGTATATATTTACATATATATTAGATATATATACACACAGGAAAAGGAATACTGTGCAGTTGCAAATAAAATAAAATAATTTCTTTCTCTGCAATTTGGATGGAACTGGAGAATATTATGCTAACTTAAGTAGGTCAGAAGAAGAAGCTCAAATAATGGATGAACTCACTCATCTGTAATATATAAAACAGGACAAGAGAATACAAGGTATCAAAGAGGGGAAAAACCTAGACTAGATTATATAAATGAGGAAAAGAAAGGGAAAAAATTGAGGAGGAAGATAAGAAGAGGCAGAAATGGCCATACTTAGGGCAGGAGGTAGAGCTTTGGGCACATTCATAGTGTGGGTGGAGGTGTGCTATATTAATATATTTAAATCATAGAACTAACAATACTGTAAGCAAGAGATCCAAAGTACAATATCTAATTTTAAAATAACTACTTATTGAGGGCTGGAGATACAGTGGATAAGTCACTTGGAGTAATTCCTGAGCACAGAGCCAGGAGTAAGCCCTGAGAACCTCCTGCTGTGGCTCAAAAACAAAAACAAAAATATGTTTAACAATCCAGGTTTGAGGGACTGGATGCAAGGGAACCAGGAGACATAAGTGGAGGGAAATTGACACTGGTGGTAGAATTGGTGCTGGAACTTTGCTCAAAAGTCTATTATGAACAGCTTTGTAGTCATGGTTCAAAAATAAATAAATAAATCTCTATATCAGTAATATGATCCAAAATAAAGGTAAAAGGTAAAGGCCCTCCCGTTGATCGTCGATTTGCTCGAGCGGGCCCAGTAACGTCTCCATTGGAGACTTTGTTGTTACTGTGTCTGGCATATCGAATACTCTCGGTAGCTTGCCGGGCTCTCCGAGAGGGGCGGAGGAATCGAACTCGGGTCGGCCATGTTGGCCGCTTGTAAGGCGAACGCCATACTAAAATTGGAACGATGATCCAAAATAAAGCAAAAAAAAAATGAATGGCTATGACAAGAACCAGAGAGATAGGACAGGACTTAAGGTACTTGCCTTACATGTGGCTAACCTTGTTTAGATTCACCAGCACCACAAGATGCAGATCTGGAGAAGGCAGCTCTAAAAGAGGTAGCCTGGGAGACTCTTCACCCCACACCAACCCTCCTCAGGTGGCCTGGGTAATCCCTGGTACAATGGCATCTTTGGGATCTTGCATTAAACCCCAGCCCAACAGATGGCTGAGTCACCCAGAGGCACTGGGCTCCTGAGCACCTTCTAAGTACCCCTGAAAAGAATGACTATAACAAATAAACTTTGTCTAAACCATAAAACCTATGGCATTTTGTTATAGCAGCCCAAATAGACTAAGACAGCATATCATATGTCACATAGTATTATATCATTTAAGTCTGTGATATATTACAATATTTTAGATAAATCTCAAAAATACAGCATAACAAGTCAAAATACATATGATTACATATTTTATGATTCATTTTACATGAAATACCTAGAATAACTAGAATTTATAAAATAAAATTAATTGTTGTCAACATTTGGGAAATGATTAGGAGTGACTGAATTAAGGAGGCCTAGGGCCTCCTTTTAAGGTAATGACAGATTTTAGGACTAGAATGTAATGAGGACTGTAAAACACGTGAATGAAAATAAATGCCACTAAATTGTTTAAAATGATTGATTTTATGTTATCTGAGTCACTCTAGTACCAAAAAAGCAGAAGAGCAGAAAGATTAACAATTATTGAGCTACTGCTATATATTATGCTCCGTGCTAAGATTGTGGAATATCCACCTAAATTCACTAAACAACACTGAGTCATCTCCATTCTAGACTTGAACAAATAAAGATTCATCTAATGTAATTTCCACAAGGAAAGACAGGAAAACACAAATCTCAGGTTAAAAGCATGTATGTAGTATAATTCCAAAGTCGATTTTCTCTAAGACGCTCTCTAGAAAGTTACCATAGCTAGAGATATACTCCATTACTCTCCATGAGGACCCGTGTCTTTATCAAGAATAAAGCACAGCTCATTAACAATAACATTCAATAAAAATGCTAAATTTAATATTCTACCTCCTCACAAATATCTAAGAAAGAAAATTTTTCTCATTCTTGAAAATAAATGAGAAAATATTTCTGTCCAACTATAAGCCTCCACAGTTTGCAGGACCTGATTTGCAATTGGGATGACTTCAGAGACCTCCTGAACTTTTCATTACAAGTAACAGTCTCTTTGATAGTGCAGGTGTTAAGGCACTTGCCTTATCTGTGACCAACTCGCTGGTGTCACATATGGTCTCCCAAGCACTGCAAGGAGTGATCCTGAGCACAAATCTAGGAGTATACCCTAAGAACAGCAGGCGTGTGTGACTGACTCCATCCCCTTGAAAAAAGGCTAAACAAGTACATGTCTCTTCATAAAGTATTCCTAAGTGAATAAAACTCCTTTTTTGACACAAGTGGGAAAAGAAAACAACAGAAGATAGAGCTACTCCTGGAAGAGAGAACGTAGTGTTATTTTGAATGGCATTTCATGAAGGAAGATTTCAACAACCTTTGAAGGGGCAGACAAAATAAAGAGGAAACCTGTTCTTCTTAAATCAACACAGTGAGTTAGTGTCAGAGATGTTGGATTTGATTGAAGTCTTGTCTGTCATGATCATGAAGCGTTGGCTAATACCTTTCTAACTACCCCCATGGTGTAATAATGTTCTCTGATTCTATGATTTCACTTTCCGTATTTGCTCAAGTCCTGCTCCATTTTCATTTACACGAAAGGTAAGTACAGCAACATTCTGGGCTTTATTACATTTATTGGTAAAGGTAAAGGTAAAGGCCCTCCCGTTGATCGTCGATTTGCTCGAGCGGGCCCAGTAACGTCTCCATTGGAGACTTGGTTGTTACTGTGTCTGGCATATCCAATACTCTCGGTAGCTTGCCGGGCTCTCCGAGAGGGGCGGAGGAATCGAACTCGGGTCGGCCATGTTGGCCGCTTGTAAGGCGAACGCCCTACCCGCTGTGCTATCGCTCCAGCCCCACATTTATTGAATCACTGTGAAATAAACAGTTACAACCTTGTTCATGAAATAGTTTCAGTCATACAATATTTCAACACCCATCCCTTCGCCAGGTTAAGTTTCCCACCACCCACCAGTGCCTCCAAACCAACACCCCCCCCCAGCCTGCTTCTATAGCACACTTTTCTTCTCTCTCTCTCTCTCTCTCTCTCCCTCTTCCCCCCCTCTCTCTCTTTCTCTCTCTCTATCATTCTAGCTCTCCCTCTCTCCTTTTAGGCACTGTGATTTCAGCAACATTCTTAAGCCAACACATGAAGTGTGATTAACACTTTTGAAAGTTAATATTAATCACTACTTAATTTATTTAACCATTTATTAATTTAAACTTTATGACTTATTCACAAAATTCTGCTGTGATATTTTATATATACAACATACTTTTGAAAAATGAAATATGCTTTAATTCATACAGATATTCATGGTCTTAATGTCGTTGGTTTTTAAATAAAAAATAAGCCTTAGAATACAATCATAAGTTATGAATGTTATTAAAAATTTAATCTATTGTTTATTGATCCCTGTGATGATGGTCTTTATAAGTGATATTTAATTATGTATGTCTGGTATTGAACCAGAAATTAATAAAATTAAATGACATTACAGGTCTGGCTCACTGGAAACTTATTTTCTAAAGCAGCAGTTTAGCCAACTGTTTGAAATAGATACTCTGTGTGACTGAATTATACTTGCTACATTCCTGATCGACATTCCTGATCGGCAAAGCCTGGCAAGTTACCCCATGACGTATTGGATATGCCAAAATCAGTAACAAGAAGTCTCACAATTTGTTGTTAGACATTACTGGTGCCCACTCGAGCAAATTGATGAACAACGGGAGGACAGTATTACAGTGCTACAGTGCTACATTCCTGATCAAAATCCTACAACTTACATCAGTGTTGCTTAACTTCTTGAGGCAAAAACCCATAATCACACCAAGATATTTTTTAACACTTCACAGTATTTTAAGAATAATCTCTTCTTACATTCCACCCAGTTTCCTTGGCCTGTAATATTGTTTAGTATTTCTCTAGTATACAAGTAAATAGAATTGCTTTTGCTATAAACAAAAATCTGTTCTCCAGCTGCTTGAATTCATAAAGCCTTTGTGTTGTGGTCAGATGTTGAATTAACTATTATGGATTAGCAAATGGATTTACAAATGTCATAGACAGAAAAGCCACAAAAAACGTCAAGGTCAGGATATAGTAAATACAAAGAGCAATCTCCCTAAATCTTATGGAACAAGTCACCATTTAGCAATACAGTAAAAATAAATGGAGAAAGCTTGTTTAGAATCAATTCTTAAACTGGGGGTCGGAATTATAATACAACTGGTACAGTGCTTGTCTTTCATGGGGCCGGCTCAGGTAGGATCGCCAGCATCCCATATGGTTCCTCAAACCTGCCTTGAGTGATTCCTGAGCAGAATTGTGTGTGGCGCTCCCCCCTGCCCCCCCCCAAAAAAAAGGCTGTCCATGAAAATCTATTATCTTTACCCTCTTGGATATACAGTTTAACAGTTTCCTGTTATATTAAAGAGTGGAATTACACCTTAGAGATCTTTGAAACGACTATCTACTCATAGTGAGCATTCAACAAAAGTTGAATGGTGACGAGGAAGTGAAAATGATTACAATAATGAATTCAACAATTTTTCAAACAGTAAATATAAAACATGTTATTCTTTCTGAGACTGTTCATGGAAAGGTCATTAATTCTACTGACAAGTCATATGGGTAGAATTAAGATTAACATATGGCCTCAGAAATGGGTCATTTCCTTAAATGGTTCTAAACTGACATTGCCATTTAGGGGATTATTTGGCAATACCTGGAGACATTTTGTGTTGTTACAAGAGTGCGGGAGAGGTTACTTATATCTAGAAGACAGAGGTCAGGGTTGTTTCTAAACATTCTATAACTTTTTTTTTGGCTTTTTGGGTCATACCTGGTGATGCACAGGCGTTACTCCTGAATTTGCACTCAGGAATCACTCCTGGAGGCACTCAGGGGACCATATGGGATGCTGGGAATCAAACCCGGGTTGGACGCATACAAGGCAAACACCGTACCCTCTGTGCTATAGCTCCAGCCCCAATTTTTTTTGCTTATAACGTTTAAGACAGCTATTTACAATAAGGAAATCATCTGGCCCAAAATGATAATAGTGATCTGGGTTCCTCATATCCTTCCCTTCTTTTTTATTACACTAAATTTAGATATACATAACACACCATTATGATTAAGTCTTTAAGAAGGGTGGAGAAAAAAGAGTGTCCCTGAATGTCCCAGTCTCAATAGCATTTTGACAGTTATATCTGGATGGTATTTAATTCAAATACCTAGAATATATTCAAATAATTCAAATGTCCTGGAATCCGGGTAATTATGGTCTTAAATTATTTATTTTGCTTCCTTTTTTGGCTTTGAATCACTTTTGCATATGCGGTTTCTGATTGAAATCTGTCCTGATAGAGTTCAAACAGACATATACTCTCATAAATTAAGAAGACTCAAATATTTTCATATCACAGAAGAGATGAGCCACCAGCTTATTTAACAACCTAAGCAAACTTGTATTCCTAAGTAACTCAGCTTCGTAATTGGCATTAGATATTCCTCTGGGATTTGCTCTGGGATTTCGATAGTAGTACCTGATATTTGCATGGTACTTTTATCTTTGGGAAGGGCTTTCCTTTGTATATCCTTTAATGCCCTTAAAAGATTAGCAGTGTAGGGCAAGATTAGGTGAAAAAAAAAAAAACTTGTCAAGCGTGATCATTCCTAGCTATTATTATCATAAAAGTCTCTTCTCTATCTTAGGTACCTTCAGCCCCCCACACACTTATGGTTAGTTCCAACCATTGACTAGTCCTCCTAACCACTGTTCACCTTTGCTATGGATATTATTCTTCATATATATATATACGTATGTGTATATATATATATGTGTGTGTGTGTATTATACCACGAATTAATGCAGTCATGCTATATCTGTCTTCTGGACAAGATCTGAGAGTTAAAAATAAGTATGGGATATTCTTAATAACCTTTCAGTATAAATATTGCAAATAATATTGCCCGAAAGAGAGAGAGAAAGATAGAGATAGATAGAGAGAGAAAGAGAGAGAGAGAGAGAAGAAAAGCACCTTTCAAAGAGGCAGGCAAGGGGTAGGGGTGGAGGTGATGGGAGGGAACCTGGGAATACTGGTGCTGGGAAATGTACTCTGGTGGAGGGATGGGTGTTGGAATACTGTATGACTGAAATTCAATAATGAATGTCTTTGTAATGCCCTAAAATTTAGTTTATTAATTTTTTAAAATAAATAAAAAACAGCATTTTCCACAGTCCACTAGAAAAGTACTAAAATTCAGTAACACCCGTATTCTTCATATGTTGAAAACAACAGTTCACTTGGCTTTTGACAGAGACATTTTACAAGAATACGATTTTTCCTCTCCCTGAACATTGCCCTTGATTTCATCCTAGGCTTGATGTAGATGCCTCAACAGAACTCTGGGAGATACCTCAAAGTGTCATCCAAAGCCGCATATCTTATTCATCTTTTAAGCCAAAGGAGGGACCTACTTAGTTCCAACCTAGACCTTACTATACATTGAAACTTCCCGTGCCCAATAAAATTGCCTTTAAATGGGAAAAGCAGACTTCTCTCAAATCAAGTGACTTTTTTTGTCTTATTTGCCAACTTTAGGAACACTTCCTGAAATGGTTAAACAATGTGGGGGTGGGAGGGAATGCTCCAATTTTACCTGTATCTCTCATTACATATAAACAAAATCTTGTTTCTTAGAGCAATACTTTCATACAATGCCTTATTCCCACATCAAAGCTTAATATAAAGTTTCCACAACACTGTACTTCCTGAAGGATGAAACATTGAGTTCCACAAAAAACTTGTTTTGCATGATTTTTTATGGACTTTCCCAGAATGTCATAGCAGAGGGTAGATGCTTAGGACTCCCACTAAACAAGTCTGTGCCATCTCTACCAGCATGGCAATACCCATTTACTTGAGGAGATCAGAGTGTTCTAGCACTTTCTAGAGTTTATTGTGTAGTCATAGCATGTTATGGTGATCATAGAAAAATACCTAGGCTCTTTCTGTGTATAGGATTGTACTGTAAAGAGATAAAGAATTGGGTTTTAGGTAGAAGTCCCTTCTCCAAAAATAAGGCTCACAACCAGTTCCTTTTGAGAATTGAGAGAGGAAAGGCAAAGCAAAAGACAAAGTTTGGCTGCTGTGTGTTCAGTCAGCTAGAGAATCAGAGTCTGCAGGCTGCAGATAGAAACCTCAGGCTTAAAGTGGATGTGAGACCAATCAATTGGTCCTCCGTGGGTTGAAGTGGGTCTGTATTCTGGGTGCAAGGAGTAATTGGTGGGAAATAAGGGTAGGGAGGCTTCTCTCATGAGAGACACAAAGATTAAAAAGTAAAACAAGTGTCCAGCAACACTGCCCTCTCCCCAATCTTCACAACTCCAACACACAGAGCATATACTGCCACCTATCACTAAGCAACTTAACTTTGATCTTACAAGCTAGGCTTGGTTTGGGGTGAGAAAGGTACAGATGGAAAAACTGGGTTATGCTACCTAGATGAGATGCCTGCACTAGGTTAAAGCAAACCAGTAACGGCACGGAAGCTTCTCCTAGACAATCCCAGGTCACTCTCTGTAGATACAGGATCCTGCCATTCCACTGTCCCCCGCCGCCAGTCAGAGCTCTCACAGACTTCAATCTCTTTTACCCAGGATGAACCACGGCTACAGAGCAATCTTGCCACCAACGACCCAGATCCTGGCTGAAAGGGGTGGGCATTGGTCACTGTTCAAAGGAGGGGCCACTCAGATCAGGGGATAAGGAGAGATTCTGCAAGGCGAACTGCCCCAAAGCGCTAGTCCCCTCAACGCGTACCCGCGCTCAACCCCCGCCCCCAATTCTCTATCACAACCCAAGAAACCAGGGAAGAACAAACAAACCAAACAGAAAATTCCGTACCGAGGGGGGAGAGCTGAGACGGTGGGACGGGGCAGCGGGGGCTGACTTGGGGTTGCGGCTGCGGCTTCCTTCCACCCCTGGCCACCAAACTGCAGATAAGGCAGGAGCTGCTGCCCCTGCAGGCTGCCCCGTCCTCCCTCTTTCCTTCCAGCTCCCCGCCTCCAGCGTCCCGCCCCGCCCGCCCCTGCTGAGAGCCAGGAGAGTGTGAGGCTTGGGCCCCCAACTGGGGGAGGTGAGAGGTGCAGTCGCCAACCTTGGCAGTCTGCACGACACCCCCAGTCACACTCCCCGCCCCTTCTCTCTCTCTCCCTCTCTCTCTCCCTCTCCCTCCCTCTCTCCCTCCCTTCCTCCCTCCCTCTCTCTCTGTCTCCCCCCTCTCTCACCCCTTCTCTCTCTCTCTCTCTCTCTCTCTCTCTCTCTCTCTCTCTCTCCCTCTCTCTCTCTCTCACACACACAAACACACACACACACACTCATGCGCGCGCGCACCCGCGCGCGCGGACACACACAAGCACCACCACCACCACCACCACCACCACCACCACCACCACCATCACCACCACCACCACCACCACCACACAACACATCTGCGACGGGTTCTCCGCAGCTCACAGCCAACCAAAGGGAGGGAGAAAGAAGAGGAGCAGAGGGAAGCCAGAAGCAGAAGGCAAAAGGAAGAGCTCGGGGTTGGACATTTTTGGAACGAGGGTGAGGGGTGGGAGGAGAAAGGGAGCTTGCCTTTTTGATTATCCCCTCCCCACCCCTTTGCTTGTCTTTCCTTCTTTGCTGTTATGTCATTTTCCAGAAGCGGCAGTAGAAGGGGACAGAAGCCTCTAATCTATTAAGATCTGAAGGGGTGGTAAGGGTGGCAGTGACTCCCACCAGCTGCTACCTAACAGCTGGAGCTTGAGTGAGTGAGTGTATGTGTGTTGTGTGTGTGTGTGTGAGAGAGAAAGAGAGAGTGAATGCGGTTTTTTTTCTCTTCTTCCCTATCTCCCTCCGCCCCCCTCCCGTTTCCCCTTCTCTACCCCCTCTCCCTGTCTTCTCCCTCTCTCCTTCACGCTCCACAGTCAGCTACCCCAATCAGTTTCCCAGTGTCAAATTTGTCCCTTGCTCTTATCCTGTGCCTGGCTGTGTGAATGGAGTTTATGCATTAGAAGGAGCTCAGGTTGGGTCTGGAAGCCGGGAGAAAGGAGTGGGAATAAAACAGGGACTCCCACAGAGCAAAGAGTTGGGGGGGGGGGGATGTAGCAGGGACAGTGTGCCTGTGTTGGGGGAGGGGGGCGGCTGGTTCAAGTGAAAGGTGAGGAGGGCCAGGCAGTTACTGGGAAGTTTGGAGATAACTGAAAGAAAAAGATCAAGATAAAAACCAGCACTTGCACCCCTCTTTTTACCCCGCCCCTTTCCTTGTGCTGACCGGCTCACTGGCCAGGCAGCCTCAAGGCCCGCCGTCCCAGGCGGATGCTGTTTGCGCGCCCGCAGTACAACGGCAGCACCACAAATCTTCCTTCAGGGACACC
This sequence comes from Sorex fumeus, assembly GCF_029834395.1. Lineage (NCBI taxonomy): Eukaryota > Metazoa > Chordata > Mammalia > Eulipotyphla > Soricidae > Sorex > Sorex fumeus. The sequence goes on from NW_026606115.1 coordinate 12,301,209, forward strand.
AGACGACACAACCACAAAGACCACTTGAAATAGGGTAAGTCCACAGGCGGCCGGGTGTCTTATGCTTTGCGGCCAGAGCTCTACCAAGGGGCTAGGTGCCGGTTGAATGAGGGGGTTTAAGATGCTGAGACAAGAAAGCTCTGGGCTGCTCTCTGTGGGGTGGTGGGGAGCTGAGGAAAGCCAGCAACAGATTGCTTTTGGACACAGAGGGAGAAATAAGAGGGAGCTCTTGGGGTGTTTAAACAAGGTGGTACTTGGGGATGATTAAAAGCAACCTTTCCTCTCAGAATATTCTAAACCAGAGCTTTCCTGTACCCCTAGAAAATGATCTACTTAATCTCTGGATAGGTGTTATAGTCCAAGGAAACAGCTCCCAAGCCTGAAAATGGGCTGCTGTTATGCGTATGAGAATAATAGACACTTTAAGATGTATGGATCCAGGGAAAGACTCAGGAGGATTCTGAGATTAGATATCTCATTCATCCTTTTTGTCTGTTTTATATTCTTCAAACTTGAGAAGCGGTCAGATCTATTTACATAACTTCCACCAAAAAATTAAGAAATGCAAATGAGGGACAATAGTCAGAACTCTGCTCCAAAGTGGAGACCTGCCTTCTACACACATTTGCTTAAGAAAATTCATAATTCTATGCTTCCCCCTACAGCCTCTCCCACACACACATACACACAGATACTGAACTATGTTGGTAGATCCTGATCTTAATTCATGATCTCTAAGGGGAAAAAATAGTAGAAGGGCTTCTTACCATTGCAAACCTAGACTCTTCTGACTATTGTCAGAAACACAGTGATAGTCTCGTGGCTAACAAGGTTATCACTCCCTTATAAAAACAACTTGGATCTGGGAAACTGGCATGAACTTTCCTGGAGTTTATTACACAAGTAAGAGAGATAAAGATACCCTCTTAGAGATTGTGCATGCCTGTCCTTATTTTAAATTAGAAATAATTGCTATATTGACATGGCACCCACATTTCTGTTGTCACATATTTACTCTCATGACATTTAGCAATATGTCAAGATTATATATTAGTGTCAATAGCTGTCTATTGTTGGTCTGGGAAAAATGTATTCTATAGAAAATCTTATTATTCATTCTGATAGACTCCTTTTTCCTTCTCTTTTTCAATGCTGGGATGAAACTCAAGGTCTCATACATGAAAGGTGGATACTCTATTACTGAGCCACATCCCCAACCCTGTAGACTCTGAAATACAAATGTTGTCTAATGGTATCTTTTTCTCATTCCTTAAAATCCTATTTTAAATATAAAGAAATGGGGATTTAATTATATAGTACCAGTTGGTTTCAAAACAAATGTTTTACCTGGTATAAAAGTATTCCACAGTATTAGGAGGAACTTTTGTAACTCTGTTTTCAGGGTTGAAAGAAATAGTAAATATTAATTGAAAGATGCTTGGCTGCTAGAAGATAGTAGTTTCATAAAGTCTTAACACATAGGGAGGTAGAGAAACATTAAAACAGGTGCAGCAAATGATAGATTGTGTGTGAAAGAGAAAGACAGAAAGAAAAAGAGAAAAGAAAGAGAGAAAGAATGAGAAAAAGAGAAATAGAAAGAGAGAGAAAGAGAGGAGAAAGAGACAGAGAAAAGAGAAAGGAAAGAAGGTGAGAATTGTTGCAAGGACCAAATAAATCCCATACTACATACAAACTGGGCTCTGTGTTATGGTTGCAGAGTACAGCGAATTTTTGCTTCTAGGGTGCCCAGCCTCCTTTGTGAAACTTTCAATTTCTTACTATGCTACTAGAATACAATGAATTACCTCCTTCCAACTCAACAAATGAGAAAATAGACTCAGCATTAAGTAGAACTGTTAATTGTTGCATCAAGCAATTTTCCCTAATGCTTTCTGTTGAGAAAACAGAACAAAGATTAGTCAAGTTGGAACTAGAAAGGGGCTGATATTACTGCCTTTTTAAAGGCAATCATAAGCAAATATCTTCCTAGATAGGTTAAAATTACACTTTCCTGTAAATAGCAAAGATCAGGTTGCAGATAGAGGAGATCTCAAGGTTTGAAGCAATTCCAAGTGTCAATAAGGATATTAATAAGGTATATTACGTCTTATCTCTGTTCTGATTATGTATCTGGGTACTATGATGCTTCTTAATACACAGTAGATAGGAAGATAGGCAGTCCAGGGATATAGAACAAATACAGTCTGCAGCTTCATTGACACAGCTTCATTGACACTTGGCTTCAGTGTATGCCCCAGTGTAAATACCTGGGCCAGAAAATATATGTTGTCTTAAGTGACTCTAAGAGCTAGAGTTGTATGATTTCATACCTCCTAAAATTGAAACCTGAAACTAGAATGGCACACATCACCACAGTGCTCACAGTAATCCAGAGCAGAAAATAGATATCATGGGGGAAGAAGTCAAATGGAATAGAAAGCCTAAACATGTTTTTGGAAGAAAACTACATAGTATTTGCTTTCTTTTTGCTTGAGCTAGGCATGTAACTAGTCCAGAAAATAGATTCAAATTTGAAGTACACTTAACTGCCAATGATGCTGCCATTATATACGCCAAGGAAATAGTGGTAGAATTCCTTAGATAATGGGAAACACTGGTGAACAATTTTCACTTTTGCCATCTAATTTAACTCCTTAGCATATTAAATTTTCATCTAGAACTCAGGTACCTTATCATCAAGTGTATATTTCAGATGTCAGATATTTCATGCTACTTCTCTCCTGCCTGCTTCCAAATATTCTAGTATGTCTTTTGCCATGTTTCCATCATAACAGGAGAGGGACAAAAACATTTCTCTCTGCTTTACTGTTGTCAAAGATTCTTATTTTCACCTAATTATACTAAGCCATTCAGAAACCTCCTGTTAACCCAAGAACTGATCCAAGCAACTGATTAGGTGGGTAGCGTTAAGAGGACGTGTCGTTTGGGTCGTTGAGAGTAGTGGGTACACTGGTAATGGTATGATGTTGGAACTTTGTGCACAAGAATCTACCATTCACAATATTTTAAACCACAAATTGTCAATTTAAAAATCATGTAAAACAAGCCTGTCAGCTTAAAGACACTGTAAAGGATAAGTGTTTCTGGACTCGTTGTTTTCCAGGTTTGGGGGGGAGGGGTATGACAGTTTGTAGACTCCAAAGAGAAATGATGCCTTTCTAAGCAAAAGTTACAGCTAATCAATTCCAGAATATTACTGAACTGAGACTAACCACCATGTTCAGAGTTTAGTAACTGAGGTTCACAGAGTGTCATCCTTATTAAAATTTTACATGTTTCTTTCTGTTGATGGGTCTTTCTCGTCCTTTCTCCAGTTGAGATCAGCACACTCATATTGTTCTCAAAGAATGATTCCTTAATGACTCAGTTGTGGGCTCATGAATAAATGTAAATTTCATGTTCAATTTAGCAAGAATAAATGATTTTTGAAAAAATAATAAAAAGATAGAGGGGTAAGCAAAATTTGAAGTTCTCCGAGTCAGGGAAAATGCACCTACAACCAATGATTATAACCAAGTTTTTCACTTTAGGGGAGAAATGGGTGATCTCAACAAATTCAAAGAAGGAGATGATGGTGGGAAATTAGTAGGGATATTTAGGCAGAACTCACACCTCTCATTTCAACCTACATAGAAATAGAAGCCCAGAACACAGAACTGACTTGCCTAAATAGTATAATTACCTAGTCACAGAACCAAACTAGAACCCAGGACTGAAAGCTAGTATTGCATAAAAATTTTCATGTTCTCTGGAGATCTTTCCAAGAACAAACTAAAATTAAACTTACCAAGATCAAAAATCCTCTATTTGCATTATATATTTATTTATGATGATTATTTATTCATGATTTGTATAAATATTTTTCAATTCAAAGGGGACTCAATATGCTATAACATATAGTCTAGTCGTGTAGTATTCCATACTATTTAAGGTTTTAAACTAGACCATTTTTACACAGTGATAAATTGCTTATCAGTTTTTCTGAGAGTATACCCATACTATTAATCAATTAATTATTATATATTTGCTATATCTTTATATGCTTTCTCATTCATCTCCCCCACACAAGTACACACAGTTATATCATGTAAACTAAAATATTGCATATGTCTACAAACTAGTATATTTAAGTAGAGATCAGAATTAAACTTGACACATATTTAGATCTTTGGACATATATGGCTGATTGACTCACATCACCAAAAGCCGAGTGTCTAGAAAATTGAGTCCCTGCTATACCCTGTTAGTTTTGAAGAATGAAAACTGGTAGAATCCAGTTACTATGGATCTTGCTTTATTTATTCAGTTTTAGAATCAACACCTATAAGTGTGCACGGATTCACATGCATGTACAATCATACACTTCCTGAAAAATTAAAGGAAACAGACAAAGTCTATTTTTACAGTAGAGTATAAGAAAAAGGGAGGCTTGGAGAGAAGTGTTTTATGCCTTTGTTTTTTTAATGTGAGTTAATTCCACTTTAATCTCTTCTATGGTCTGAGAATACAGACTGATGCAAACATGTCTATTACAGTCCAGAGGATAAGATAAAGAAGTTCCATAATCCAGTTGAGGTATCACAAAGTTAAGGAAAGAGAAGTTAGGATACAGTGGACTAGATCCTTGCTGTTCTACGTTCAAACCTACTGTCCACACCAGTAGACCATCCTCTCATGGAAACCTATGCCCTATCATTAAAATCTGATTTTTAAAGAAGATGAATTTTTGAGGGGCATTGGACTATACTTTATCACAAAAACATCTGAAATTCACTTGAAAATAGAAAATTACCTTATCTACTAGGCATATAGGGACAATCCATATAGCTTATAATGAAATAAAATGAAATAAATAAATTAATATAATGAAATAAAATAAATAAAAATTTTCCCCAGGTTTATTACTGTCATTATCCAGTGCAAAATCATGAAGTACCTATAGGAGAGTTGATTCAAAGAGGTTCAACTAAGGATTGGGTGGGTTTTTCTGTTTAACAGAGAAACATGGGTTTGGGGACTTATGTAGACCTGAGTTCAAAAGCTAATCCTACCTATAAATTACTAGCCATGTAACTTATATAAGGTATTTTATCTTTGGGTCTGAGAATCCTCATCTGTAAAGAGGGACTAACAACTATACCATGACACAGTGTTATTTTAAAGATTAAGTAGGATACTTTAATACATTTTGCTGTGAAAAATTAATATATGGGAGATATTGACAAATTGACAAGACATTTGCAAAGTTGACAAACCCAGTTTTCCAGAAAACTAGAAAAGACATACCATGGGGTAACTAACATTTATTTTAAATTGATGTGAATCACATTGGACTACGTTGAAAAGTAGCTTTGAAAGTTGACATCATTGCCAAGTCCTAGACCTGAAGGGAAAAAGTCTCACCGTTTGACCTTTGTATATGATGTTATCTATGAATTTGCCATGTATGTTCTTTAATATTTTGAGGTGTATTCCTTTTGTTTCCTATATGTTTACTGGTTTTCCTTAAGAAAAGGATTTTAAATCTTGTAAAATAATTTTAAGCATTTATTAATATGATCGTGTGAGTTCTTTTTCTGTCTATTGATGCATTAATTAATTTAAATTGGTTTGTATTTGTTGAATCTTACATCCCTGTTTACAAAGAATGATGCTTTGTTGAATGCAGTTTGCCAAGATTTCGTTGAGAGTGTTTATATCTCTTGGATATTTCTGGTTTTTATATCTCTTGTAAATTTCTTTTTCAATCTATTCAATCACTGTATTGTTCAACTAGTGACTTGAGAATGCTTGCATTTAAAGTGATTTTTAAGGGGCTGGAGCGATAGCACAGCGGGTAGGGCATTTGCCTTCCTCATGGCCACCCCGGTTCTATTTCCCTGAGCACTGCCAAGGGTAATTCCTGAGTGCAGAGCCAGGAGTAACCCCTGTGCATTGCTGGGTGTGACCCCAAAAAAGCAAAAAATAATAATAACAAAGTGATTTTTAAAATCTGGGATTAACTTTCTGCCATCTTTTATTTTCCGCTTGCTTTATATGTCTGCTGAAATTTACCCCTATCTATTGCTGTCTGCCTTTTCATGTGGATGATTTTCCCTGGCAATTCTCTCCATTTATTTGCTGTTTCTTCTAGCAGCCTCTTCTACAGAATTTTGCTTTGTGTTTATAGGAAAGTTTGTATCAAATGTATTATTTCAACAAATCCTTTTTCAGGTATTGACTAATCATTTATTTATGCATATTCTGCCATTTTCTTCCTTTTTCTATATATTTTACTGTTGTCTTATAAAACAGTTGGTTATGGTCCTGATAACTGTATTAATATTTCTCTCCTTGATCCAGGTTCTGTGCTTTTTTTGGTTCTTCTTTTTAATATAAAAGCTCCTCTTAACATTTCGTAAAGCTCAGATCTTGTGCTTGTAAACTCTATTGCATTTTATTTGACTAAAAATCCTTTACATCTTCTTCATATTTAAATGATCATTTTTCGGGGTATTTCTAGTGTTTTTTCTTTAGTAATGCAAATATGTCACTCCATATTCTTCTGGCCTATCAAATTTCTCTTGAGAAATCTGATGATGTTCAGATAGAAGTGCCATTGAAAGTTTTTTCATTTTCCTGGCATCTTGCTATATTTTTTCTTTATCAATAACTTTGGATAATTTAAAAATAAAATGTCTGTGGGCTGGAGAGAGTACAGAGGGTAGCGCATTTGCCTTGGAGACAGCCAACCCAAGTTCAATCTCCAGCACCCCATATGGTCCCCTGAGCCCCACCAGGAAAGATCCATGAGCACAGTACCAAGAGTAATTACTGAATACAGCCAGGTGTGACCCCAAAACCAAATGAAATAAAATATCTTTTTGTAGGCCATCTTTGATTCAATTACTTGAATGTTGTTTCAGCTTCCTGGACATCTATGGTTCCATCTTTTCTTAAGCTTAAGATATTCTTAGCTCTCTTATTTATTTAAATATGGTCTCTGATTCCTTCTCGACCCATGTGCCTTCTGTGATTACTCTAATATATACCCTTTTAATGAACTTTGATATTTCATATGTTTTTGATAAATTTTGCTTCTCCTTTCTCTTTCATTTGAGTCATCACTGTGATTTTATCTTTGAGTCCTGGTGCTCTTTACCTTGTGAGAGTGAGTCTACTGATTATGCTTTCCATGTTATAATGAATTCCATTCAATGTGCTCTTAAGATCCAGCATCTTTTTTAAAAAAGTGAATATTGTTAATTTCTGCTAAAGAGATCGGTTCTGGTAGTTCTACCTCATATCATGGATCTACTTCTCTATTTTTAGTTGAAATTAACATTAAGTCAAGTTTTAATGGATGCCCTTAATTCTTTTTTATCTCCTCCTATTCTTTGTCTCAAAGTTTTCTATTTAGATTTGTAATTTCCTTTGAAGAATTCCATCTTATCTTTAGAAACGTTTCTTGCAGAATTTTCCTATATATGCATCTGGTTTAACTTCTTTTGTTTTCCTAAAGGTGGTGCTATGACTTTAGCATTGAAATCAATGTCTGTAGCTATGCGAATTAGGGGGGTAGGGTAATGGCAAGGAGGAAATAGATCATTGTGAGCAATCAGCATTCCCATGTGAAAGAATTGAAAAAGAAATCTACATGCTGCCCTATATCCTCCTTGACCATTGCCAGCCCTATTTATGCCAAAATTCTGCTTTACGTATGCCAAAGTTCTATGTCTTTTGAACTAAGGCTGGACCATTGCACCATTCCCTTTAGAGGCATAAATACATTAGTCTCTCAGGCAAATTAAGTTGTGAACTAATGAAATTGTTTTCTGTGATATGTAGTTAATTTCTGACTGTACTTGAGCGGATAAATTGGTTTGCTAGCATCCATTATTTCAAAAGACTTCCTAATTTTTATTTTTGACTTAGGAACTCAAGCACACATAAAAATTGTAAGGAGGAGAGCTGAGTGAGCACAACTGAACATCTAGGAGAAAAGGCATGTAACATTTTGATGAGTGAAAGACAAATCACAAATGTGTAGATATCAGCTTTAGAAGTGTGTAGGAATACATAAAAATAAATAAAGCTGAATATACCACAATACTCGATGTAGAATGAAGGAGTTTAATATTTCTAAAACTCTTTGCTCTATGAGGTAGGAAACAAGCTTTTCTTTTATGAAGAAGGGTTTATATAAACATGATGGCTCCATGACCATGGAAATTTCAAAAGAAAATTAATCCATAAGATTTTTAATGGAATTTTGTACTTGACAAAGCTTTGAAAATCAAAACTCAGTGAAACCTTTTTGACACCAAAATTCATAAGATTTTCTTTAGATTTGTAGAAAAGCCTAGGAGAAGACACATATGAAGTGTAGCATTGAGTTGGGATTTTGCATATATGATGGAAGACTTAGAAAATGTAGCAAACACTTGATACCTTAATAGCTTGTCCTTGGGGCAGTCATTGCAGCTTCTTTATCTTTATTCTTCCTGGTGTGATTTCATTATACCACATTGAATAATGACACAGCCTCCCCAGACATTTCTGGATTTATTTCTCTGCAGCATGATAACAGATGGCACACTGAAGAGGAACACAAACTGTGACTTTTATGGAGAAAGAATGACACTATTGAGGGATGGGGCTAAAGCTAGAGATGGTGTGAGTACCTTTCAGGACTCCATGAGTCCAGAAATAAAATAGCTATTAATTGTATTTAGCAGGACATAAGTTTTATGGTATGTTGGCATAGATACAAATAATATGTTGCAATTCTGGTCTCCTATCTGGGAACTTTAAAGATAGAGTAGATACTGTCTCTTCTCAGCTGCCTTAGGAAATTCAAGCAAAGTTTCGTTTTGGCTATGGATCAAGGTAATAGGAAGAAAATAAAAGAAACCATGCTCTCAAATAGGTCCCCAATAATACTTCTGGAAACATACAATTCAGCTGACACTGATAGAAATTTCAGAAGATTCATTTTTTAAATAATGTAGTGGTACTGCTATTTGTTCAGCCATAGATTAAGCTGATTGAATTGGGCATGAAATCCACATTACTTTTTTTTTTTAATTGTATCACCGTGAAATAGAGTTACAAAGCTTTCACGTTTGAGATTCAGTCATACAATGTTGGAACACCCATCCCTCCACCAGTACACATTTTCCACCACCCACATTCCAGTCCTCACCCTGCCTTTATGGCAGACAATTTCTCCAATACACTCTCTCTAATTTTGGGCATTTATGTTTTGCTCAAATTTTCCTACCACCATTCAAGCCTACTTGCCAGGGGCAGACACTAGATAATTTATTTTCCATTTCTCAATTTGAATATCATAAGAGCTCGCATGGCCACAATTGTAAATGTCACGGTCACGGTCCCATTGTTCATCGATTTGCTTGAGCGGGCCCAGTAACTTTGTGAAACTTGTTACTGTGTTCGGCATGTTGAATACGTCACAGGGAGCTTGCCAGGTTTTGCTGTGCAGGTGAGATACTCTTGGTAGCTTGCCGGGCGCTCCGAGAGGGGCGCAGGAATCGAACTCGGGTCGACCATGTTCACTGCGTGCAAGGCTAATGCCTTACCCGCTGTGCTATTGCTCCAGCCCAATTGTAAATGTAAATTTCTATATTGTAAATTGTTGGGTTCCAGAGACATCTCTGTATAGCACTTATCCATTTTGGGATTCAACTGGGAGTCTCTGGGCCAGAGCAGTTGGTGCCCTAAGATGGCACCCGGAGATAAATTGTGGGAGTGACAGCCAGTCTACCAGGAGGGCGGAGACCCAGGGAGTGTCATCCTGGGTCCTCTGTGGACATGTGTCCCGGAGATTCAGTTCTGGAACCCACATACTGGACGGGCAGGAACTTCCTTGTGGAAGCTTCCACAAGGAAGCTCTGGGTCGCTGGGATTCCATCTGGAGTAAGCGGGGAGACTGCACCTGCTTCATCTGGGGTGTCCCAGTGAAATTGGCCCAGTATGGGGCCCGGAGAGATGTATGGCGCTGTGGTGTCTTCCGGGACTTGCTGGGTGCGGGCTGTTGGTGCACTAAGACAGTGCCAGGAGGCAAATTGTGAGCGATGGCCAGTCTGCTGGGTGGGCGGGAACCTGGGGAGGGACATCCCAGGTCCTCTGCCACTATGCAACCTGGAGATTCAGTCCTGGAATCTGCATACCTGAGCCTTGCTTGTGGAAGATCTTGGTCAGCGGGATTCCATCTGGAGTAGACGAGGAGACTGCACCTGCTCTATCTGGGGTGCCCCAGAGAAATTTGCCCAGTATGAGGCCCAGAGAGATCTTCAGGGCTGTGGTGTCTTCTGGGACTTGCTGCTCTGTCTCTGGGATAGGGCTGTTGGTGCACTAAGGTCCACATTACAATTTTTTTCAGCCGATAATAACTTGGTGAGGTCCATCCTGAAATGGTGGAGTCAGACTGGGGGTATGGTGGCAATTTTGGATTGTTGGAAGCAGGTGGCTGCAGGGGGCTCTGCTTGGGTGAGCACTGGTCAATCCTCCCCCTTCAAATTTACCCTGGTCTGTTCAGACATGCACAGGTCCAAGCTTTTCTGCAGCTTTTGATCTCTTTTGAGATTTATTTAGGGAACTCTGAAGCAAGACCGGCAGTAGAGCTTACAGGGTGGCACTGGAGTTGGTTCATGGGAGTTACTGCCAGTGCTTCCATGTGTATTGGGAAGTGGGGGGAGGTAGCCCACCCCTACTCTGAGAAAGCCTGGGGATTTTAGTCACAAAACCTGCATACCAGAATTTTCATCAGATAATATCTTGGTGAGGTCTATCCAGAGATGGTGGAGTCTGCCCGGGGATATGGTGGCGATTTTGGATTGTGGAAGGAAGGGGCTACTGGGGTCTCTGCTTGGGTGGGCCACCAGGACAACCAGCCCCCTCCTATTTCCCCCAGTCTGTTCAGCCGTGTGCAGTTTCGAGATTAACTGTAGCTTTGGATCTCTTTTGAGATTTATTATGGGTCTCTGATATAAGCTCAGTAAATGAGCTTATATACCTGAGCCAAAAGTAGTCTGTGGATGTGACTCTCATTTACTTTTGGCCCTTTAATTTTTTGGTAAACTTGGTCTCAAGTTGTTGGGGTCTGGCCATAGGCAAAGGGCAATTTTGGGATATCAGGTAGTCTGAACACACAATCAGACTGCTGATGCACTTTCCCCACAGGTACAGGTTGACCTGCTTGTGGCACCCCACAGAAGATTCTTTAAAAACTATCTTCAGTGAGTTTGAATCTCCTGCTAGTGAAAGTGGATCTCTTGTATAAATTTAGCTAACCTACCTTGATTTTTATCCAGACAAGTGTGCATTCTATTTAGAGGCTACTAGACCCCATAAATTAACACTGATAAAATCATGCAGAAGGCCATTTGCATTTAGACAGCACTGCAAGTTACTTCTTCAGCTAGCATTTAAACAGACTACTAAAGTGTCAAGAGAACTCCTTAGGAATCACAACTCCTAGGTTTGGGTACTAGCTCTAGTTCTTGGAGTGTGAACTTAAGTAAAACACTCATTCTTTGTAAGCTAAGTCAGTTTAGCATCTATAAACTGAGAATAATAATAGTACTGCTCTTGTAGGTTTGCATTAAATATATATGCTTAGAATAATTCATTGTTTTCCTCCCCCTTTTCCTCCCCCTCTCTCATCATCATTATTACTATTTTAACATATCATATTTAATGCCATTTTAACACATAATAAATGACCATTTAACATACAAAACATTCATACATGGGGCTGAAGCGATATCACAGTGGGTAGGGCATTTGCCTTGCACGTGGCTGACCTGGGTTTGATTTCCAGCATCCCATATGGTCCCCTGAGCACTGCCAGGAGTAATTCCTGAGTGCATGAGCCAGGAGTAACCCCTGTGCATCGCCAAGTGTAACCCCCCACCAAAAAAAAAAAACATTCATACATGACTTTCAGCAGAATTGACCTGAATCCTGTCTCTGGAAGTTACTGGTCATCATATCTGAGGTAAGTTGGATAACCACACTGATTGTTTTCTTATTCTCAGTTACTATCAGACATGCTAAGTAAGCAAGATATTCTATATAAAAATATACCATATTTTCTAAGTACTTGAGGTTAATCTGGGACTGAGGGTTGGCCTACAAGCAGTGGTTCTCAAGAATTACTCCTGGCTCTGTGCTCAAAGTTGACTTTTGGTGTTGCTTGGAATGGAGTGCAGTGCTCGAGACTATTTGTTTTGTTTAGGCCACATAAGGCTGTGCTCAGGGCTTATTCCTGGCTCTGCATTTAGGGATCATTCTTTGTGGCGCTCTGGGGACTGCAGAGGATGCTGAAGAACAAACCCTGGTTGGTGGTGTGCAAGCTCCCTACCAGCTGTAATATCTCTCTGTTCCAGTGCTGGAGATTTAACTCCTGTACTATATCTACGGCACCTAGAGGTTCATTTTTTTAATTAGAAAAAATTCACCTCATCTTGCACACAGTAAAATGACCTGGGAGAAAAAGGGTAGGTATATATATTCAATGAAGGAAAACAAAACCTGAGATGAAAATTCAGTATCCTCTACTCCTAATCTAGGAATGCTCCTACTTATATTTTCTGAGAGCATTTGGTCTTCTACCTAGAATAGAGGGTCCCATCTGGTCCCAACAGTATAAGTTTTGCTAGTGTATGTGTTTCCCTGCTGCTCACCAGCCAGAAAAGCAGCCACATTGATTGAACCCATTTTAGGCAGCTGTAAGAGAATGAACCTCATATTCTTCTCTTTGTCCCTGTAGCAACTGAATAGTATTTGAAAACCAAGACCTGTGGTTATCTTCACATGCAAAAGACTTTTCATTGTCCATACTAGCCAATCTTGTTGTCCAAATTCTCACTAATAACATTTTATTACTTTAACTTTCAGTCCTTGTCCAAGAGATTAACTCACTAGAACCTACATACAATGCCTTCCCAGAGGATAAACCATTAAAGCATCTCATATGTACACTTTTTCTGAGAATGAAGTTACAAAAGGACTTCACGGACTTCCCTGGGATTTAGTAAAGAAGCTGTGCTTGGAATGGAAAGGTCAAAGTTCCTATATCATGACCAACTTTTAAAATCTCTTCTAAGGGTTGGGATGCAGAGATAGTACAGTGGGTAGGACACTTGCCTTGCAAACCAACCTGAGTTAGATCTCTGGTGCTTCATATGGACCTCTAACTCCACCAGAGGTGATTCCTGAATGCAAAGCCAGAAATAAACCCTGAGCACTACTAGGTGTGGCTCAAAGTCCACCCTCCCAAAAAAACCACCTCAGCTTCAGGTGTTTTATTTGTTTTGGGGACTTACCTTTTGACTCTGCACACAGGGATTATGATGTGTGGGGCTAGGAGAAACATATATGGTGCTGAATCAGGTCAGATGCATAAAAGGCAAGCACCCTACCCATATCATTCTGTCCTCTAAGTGTCTGGGTTATTTTAACCTGTTAAATAAAATGATAACATACTCTATCTCACCAGATTGTTTTAAGATTAAAAAGAAAATATGTTTATGAACATGCTTATAAACTTTGCCCACATATAGGTAGGGGATTACTAAAACTTTGGCCACTAAAGTTGTCTGGTTAACTTCTCATATGAAGCTCAAGGATGCAGTAACATTGATATCCAATTACTAGATTAGAATTACCTAGTGTTCCTTCCAGACCTTCTACTATTAGTGGAGCATCATATACCTTTATCCCTCATTCTTTATCTCTTCATCTCTACCTAAAGGGAAGATTTCACCTTCTTCTACCAAGTCTTGCAGTAGTTCTCAAAAGTTATGATTCAAAATTAGGTGAAGTTAGGGGCCAGAGCAATAGTATAGCTTGTAGGGCACTTACCTTTCACATGGTCAACTTGGGTTCAGTCGCCAGAACCCCAGGTGATATCCTGAGTCCCAGCAGGAGTGATAGTTGCATATTCAGAAATAAGTTCTGAGCACTACTGGCTGTGACCCATAAAAAAAAGAACAAAAACCAAAAGGATAGAAAAGGAGAGGCAATGAAGGAGGAGTGGCAAGATCCAAAGACTGTGACTGTAGGTTTTCAAGATCATTACAAAAATCTACCTTTAGATCCAAAGGTTGTTCCACACTTTTCTCTGTGATAAATCATGAAATCAGGGGCAGAGTCAAACTACTGAGTGAAGAACCAAAGAAAAAATGGTAATAAAACTGATATATATCTAGGGTTCACTTGTCATCATCACATGATTTAGACCTAGTCACACAAAGGTGACTGACTATGATCAAAGCTCCAGTATATGAGTCGCAGGATGCTGAACTATTCATCGCATCCTGAAGAGGCATCCCTTGCATGTCCTTCCTCTTTTATTTTTGAAATAAACATTGAACCTAAAAATGAGAGCAACAGGGAAGGTCATTACAATAAAATAAAGTAAGAATTGATAAAAAAGGGAGCAAAGTCAGTTAAATTATTCCTTAAATAAACAATTTAAGCTCATTTTGTGCTATACAGTGTATTTTGTTTAGCTAATCTTAATGTAAAAAATGGATATGCCATACACTCAGTGTTTAACAAATAGTAATTCATAGACTCTTGATTAAGAGTTTTAAGGAAAAGACTATAGTAGTTCCCATTTTATACATTAGAAAATCAAGAAATAAAGACATTAGGTAAATTTTATAGAATGAGATAATTAGTATATGGTGTAACTAATACTTTTTTTTTATTTATTTATTGAATCACTGTGGGAAAGGTTACAAAGCTTTCAGGTTTATGTCTCAGTCATGCAAATATCAAACACATTTCCCTTTACCAATACTTATTTTGTACCATGAAGAACCCCAATAAAACCCCACCCCCCACCCCTCCCCGTCCCTGTGAGGCAGATGAATTCTAGTTAACACTCTATCTGCTTTGATTAGATTCATTGTTTCAATAAAAGATTCACCACTATTATTTAGAGTTTACCCACCCCCAAATCAGACATGCTGAAAAAGCATTGTGAAGTGATTTGCTTTCTACAGCTGGGTTCAAGAATTAAATGTTGGTTTTGGATTTCTGCTATTTTACCTATTGACCCTGGAAGTATTTCTACTGAAAGTCAGATAGTTAAGAAATTGGTTTCTGTGTTCTGGAGTCGTGGCCGTGCTGGAGAGCCGCTCGTGGGGGGCAACCGGTGGCCTCGGTAGGGCGTGAAGGGCGGAGCGAAACGCCCCCCCTTCCCATGAGGTTTTAGTCGCCCCCACACTCCCGGCTCATACCTGCTGTCCACAAGGCTCCCATGTGGCCGCCATCTTTCTTTCCAGAGAGGAGAGGGCGAATGGGGCAACACCGTTTCCCCTCCGGCAGACTTGATGGCCTGGATCAACGCATAGTCCGTTCACTTTTCTGCTCCAAGCTGCCAGGCTCTGCATTAAGTCCTTGTGCTTCTGGGGCCGTGGCTGTGCTGGAGAGCCGCTCGTGGGGGGTGACTGGTGACCTCGGTAGGGCGTGAAGGACGGACCGGAACGCCCCCCGACCCATGAGGTTTTAGTCGCCCCCACACCCCCGGCTCATACCTGCTGTCCACAAGGCTCCCATGTGGCCGCCATCTTTCTTTCCAGAGGGAGGAGGGCGGAAGGGAGCAACACCCTTTCCCCTCTGGGCAGAAATGATTGCCTGGATTAACGCATAGTCCTTTCACTTTTCTGCTCCAAGCTGCTGGGTTCTGCATTAAGCCCTTGTGCTTCTGGGGCTGTGGCCGTGCTGGAGAGCCGCTCGTGGGGGGCAACTGGTGACCTCGGTAGGGCGTGAAGGACGGACCGGAACGCCCCCCTTCCCATGAGGTTTTAGTCGCCTCCACACCCCCGGCTCATACCTGCTGTCCACAAGGCTCCCATGCGGCCGCCATCCTTCTTTCCAGAGAAGAGAGGGCGAATGGGGCAACACCCTTTCCCCTCTGGGCAGAAATGATGGCCTGGGTTAACTCATCGTCCGTTCACTTTTCTGCTCTAAGCTGCTGGGTTCTGCAATAAGTCCTTGTGTTTCTGGGGCTGTGGCCGTGCTCCAAACTTAACTCTGACTTTCAGGGAGAAAGATTGGGTGGTTTACTTCTCATTGATCACTTTGTATATAGAGAGATGTCCCGCACCCTCCATGTGTTCCTTCTCTTATGCTGAAAGCTTCAAAGATGGTGCTGGGGGGCGGGCTGTGGGCGTGACTTCCGGAATCAGAGGTTACCTGGGAGGTGTAGTCCGGCAGATTTGAGAAAAAGTCCTCGTTCCCGCATACTCGAGCTGTGCCTGTAGAGGCCTCTGGTCACCGTGGCTCCATCTGGGGGAGGCGGGATGCGGCACCCACTCCATCTGGAACTTGCGGGTGATCTCGGCTCTTTTTGGAACCCGCTCCTTCCCTTCTTTTTCCCTCCGGGATCCCGCACCCTCCATGTGTTCCCTCTCTTATGCTGAACGCTTCAAAGATGGCGCTGGGGGGTGGGCTGTGGGCGTGACTTCCGGAATCAGAGGTTACCTGGGAGGTGTAGTCCGGCAGATTTGAGAAAAAGTCCTCGTTCCCGCATACTCGAGCTGTGTTTGTAGAGGCTTCTGGTCACCGGGGTTCCATCTGGGGGAGGCGGGATGCGGCACCTACTCCATCTGGAACTTGCGGGTGATCTCGGCTCTTTTTGGAACCTGTTTTTTCTTTTTTTTTTTCCCTCCGGGATCCCGCACCCTCCATGTGTTCCTTCTCTTATGCTGAACGCTTCAAAGATGGCGCTGGGGGGGCGGGCTGTGGGCGTGACTTCCGGAATCAGAGGCCACCTGGGAGGTGCAGTCCGGCAGATTTGAGAAAAAGTCCTCGTTCCGGCATACTCGAGCTGTGCCTGTAGAGGCCTCTGGTCACCGGGGTTCCATCTGGGGGAGGCGGGATGCGGCACCTACTCCATCTGGAACTTGCGGGTGATCTCGGCTCTTTTTGGAACCTGTTTTTTCTTTTTTTTTTTCCCTCCGGGATCCCGCACCCTCCATGTGTTCCTTCTCTTATGCTGAACGCTTCCGTAACTAATACTTTTTACTATTGATTTACAATACCATGGGATTTTTTTAATTTGGCTTCATATTTCTAATGAGTGAACCACAAATAATCCCACATTTAAAGATGTAGTAACTATTCTACCACCAAAAAGATTTCCCTACCCATTTCTCCTATCCCCCATTTCTCTTTTCCTCTAGTAAAAGGTAAAGGTAAAGGCCCTCCCGTTGATCGTCGATTTGCTCGAGCGGGCCCAGTAACGTCTCCATTGGAGATTTAGTTGTTACTGTGTTTGGCATATCGAATACGTCACGGGGAGCTTGCCAGGCTCTGCCGTGCGGGCGAGATACTCTCAGTAGCTTGCCGGGCTCTCCGAGAGGGGCGGAGGAATCGAACTTGGGTCGGCCATGTTGGCCGCTTGTAAGGTGAACGCCCTACCACTGTGCTATCGCTCCAGCTTTTTCCTCTAGTACCCACCATAATTTTCACCAAGACTAGGAGTTAGTTTTGTGACAAGTTGTTTCTTTTAAATATTAATATTCTACATCTGAATAAAGCCATCTGATAATTATTATTTTTCTTGCATATTTAACTTAGATTAATCACTGTAAGAATCAACCATTTTAATAGACTCATATAGTAAAGTTGCAGGCTATAAAATCAATACCCAAAAGTCCATGGCTTTCCTATACACACACAGTGAGAGAGAAGAAAGCAACATGAAAAAAAAATCCTGTTCACAATTGTGCCCCAGAAAATCAAGTACCTAGGAATCAGCTTAACTAAGGAAGTAAAGGACCTGTACAAAGAAAACTACAAAACACTACTTCAGGAAATAAAAGAGGACATGAGGAAATGGAAAGATATCCCCTGCTCATGGGTCAGGAGACTTAACATTGTCAAAATGGCAATACTACCAAAAGCATTGTATAAATTCAATGCAATCCCTATAAGGATACCCATGACATTCTTCAAAGAAATGGAGCAAACACTCCTGAAATTTATATGGAACAATAAGCCCCCACGAATAGCTAAAGCAATTCTTGGGGAAAAGATAATGGGAGGAATCAACCTCCAGAACTTCACACTGTACTACAAAGCAGTAATAATTAAAACAGCATGGTACTGGAACAAAGGCAGAACTGCAGACCAATGGAACAGGGTTGAATACACTGACATCTCCGCTCAATCATATGATCATCTAATCTTTGATAAAGGTGCAAGTAATGTGAAGTGGAGTAAGGAAAGCCTCTTTAACAAATTGTGCTGGCAGAACTGGACAGCTACATGCAAAAAAATGGGCTCAGAACTCTGCCTAACACCATGTACAAAAGTAAGATCAAAATGGATTAAAGACCTCAACATCAGACCAGAAACCATAAGGTACATTGAAGACAAAGTTGGCAAAACACTCCATGACATTGAAGCTAATGGTATCTTCAAAGATGCCACGCCACTGGCCGAGCAAGTGAAAACAGAGATAGATAAATGGGACTATCTTAAACTAAGAAGCTTCTGCACCTCCAAAGAAACAGTGACCAAAATACAAAGACAGTCTACAGAATGGGAAAGGATATTAGCCAAATACACATCTGACAAGGGGTTGATATCCAGGATATACAAAATACTGGTTAAACTCCACAAGAAGAAAACATCCAACCCCATCCAAAAATAGGGCAATGAAATGATCAGAAACTTTCTCAAAGAAGAAATCCGAATGGCAAAATAGCTCATGAGAAAATACTCTACATCATTAATCATCAGGGAGATGCAGATCAAAACCACAATGAGATACCATCTCACACCTCAGAGACTGGCCCACATTCAAAAGAACAAAAGCAACCGATGCTGGCACGGATGTGGCGAGAAAGGGACACTCCTTCACTGTTGGTGGGAATGTCGACTGGTTCAGCCCTTCTAGAAAACAGTATGGACGATTCTCAAAAAATTAGAAATTGATCTCCCATTTGACCCAGCAATACCACTCCTGGGAATATATCCCAGAGAGGCAAAAATGTATAGTCGAAGTGACATCTGCACTTGTTTGTTCATTGCAACACTCTTTACAATAGCCAGAAACTGGAAGAAACCTGAATGCCCAAGAACAGATGACTGGTTAAAGAAACTTTGGTACATCTACACAATGGAGTACTATGTAGCTGTTAGAAAAGATGAAGTCATGAAATTTACATACAAGTGGTACAACATGGAAAGTATCATGCTAAGCGAAATGAGTCAGAAAGAAAGGGATAGACATAGAAAGATTGCATTCATCTGGGGGATATAAAGTAACAAAGTATGAGATTAATACCCAAGAATAGCTGAGATCAACACCAGGAGGATTACTCCATAACTTAGAGGTCAGCCGGGTATTTTAGGGGAAAGGGCTGTTCAGATAGAGAAGGGAGCACCAAATAAAGGGTGTTTGGTGGATCCTCCCAGGAGGGGAGATGCATGTCGAAAGTAGACTATGGACTGAACATGTTTGCCACTCAATGCCTCTTTTGCAGACCACAACACCCAAAAGGAGAGAGAGAACACAGGGGATTGCCCTGCCACAGAGGCAGGGGGGGATGGGGGGATGGGGGTGTGGGGGATATTATCCATGGTGGTGGAAAATGGGCACTGGTGGAGGGATAGGTATCTGATCATTGTATAATCGAAACCAACCCAAGCACAAAAAATAGTAAATCTACAACTGTACCTCATGGTGTTTCACTAATAAAAAAAATAAATAAAAATAAATAAATAAAAAATTTTTAAAAAAAGAATCAACCATTTTGTCCCAAAGACACAACTTCATCCTTTGAAATGGCAGACCAATATTCCAGTGAATACCACTATTTCTTTAACCACTCACCCTTAATGTGCATTAAAGTTGATCTCGTGCTTCTGCTATTGTGAAAATGTTATCATAAACAAAAGGGTACAAATACTCTTTTATAATTAGTATTTTCATATTATTTCATAAAATGCTTAGGAGTAGTATTACTGGATTATATGGAATTTCCATTTTAAAGGAAATCTTTCTACTAATTTCCATTTTATATTCCCACCAACTTGTACCAACGTTCTGTTTTCTCTATGTCCTCATCAATACTGTTTCCAATCTTTTTAACATAGGACATTCTCATAAGGGTAAAATGAATTCTCACTGTGTTTTTGATAATCAATATTCTAACAAAAAAGATGTTAAATATTTATTAATGTGTATGGTCCACATATATGTTTTCTTCAGAGAAGTGTGTATTCAAAATTTAAGCCAGTTTTTTGATTGGGTGACTGATTTATTGCTACTATATTGTGAGGTTTTATATATTTGGATCTTAACTTCTTATCAGATCATAATGTATAAAAATTGTCTCTGGATTGTAAACATACTTTTCTGTTTTTGTGGTAGTTTTTGCTTTGAAAACTTTTTAATGAGATGTAGTTCCATTTGTTCTTGATTGTGTTTTCATTGCCCTTGAACTTGAATCTCAAATATGCCTCTGATATTGAGCTCCAGGAATTGTACTACCTGTGTTTTCTCATGCATTTTAAGGTTTGTGTCTAATATCCAAGTATTTAATACATTTTTGGCTAATTTTATCATGTTATATAGTGATCTAGTTTGGTTTTTTTCTTGCTCTCTTGTTTGCTTTTTGTTTTGTATATGGGAATCCAGTTTCCCCCATGCTATTCATGTAAATGGATCCTTTCTCCATTATATAGTGCTGACTATCCTTTATCATGATTAGATATCTTATACCAAAAATCTTATTTCTTTGCTCTCTATTTTATTTCACTGCTCTGTATGCTTGTTTTGTTCTATAAAAAAAACAAAACTAGAGCTGGGTAGAGGAGGCCCAGTCCTGAACCGAGTAGGCTTGGAGATCTCCGCTCCAGGTCCCACACACCTGGGTTCTCTGCCGGTTCCTCGTCCAAGCATGTGGAGAGTGGTCTCAGCATGGCTTTGGCTGGGTCCCGGAAGTCTTCAGCTGTTGGGGCTCTACTCAGGCTGGAGAGGGAACTCAATCCATCCTCCTCCAAGGGGCTCTGGTGAGGACAGCCAGGCGTGGGGGCAGGAATGATAAGATCTGAAAACATTTGTTTGCTGGCTGTTGAATGAGGTTCAGTTTTGGAGCTGGGCCATTTCCAAGTTGGAGCGCACCAGGTTTGACTGCATGATGCTATGGCTTCAGGTAGAAAGGGAAATCTGCTATCTCCAATTCTGAGAAGGTCTCAGAATTCTCAGCCCAAACCAGTCTACCTGGGCAGGTTTTACAATAAAATGTTCTTTTGGAGATATGACCCTCCCGTTGATCGTCGATTTGCTCGAGCGGGCCCAGTAACGTCTCCATTGGAGACTTTGTTGTTACTGTGTCTGGCATATCGAATACTCTCAGTAGCTTGCCGGGCTCTCCGAGAGGGGCGGAGGAATCGAACTCGGGTCGGCCATGTTGGCCGCGTGTAAGGCGAACACCCTACCCGCTGTGCTATCGCT
This sequence comes from Sorex fumeus, assembly GCF_029834395.1. Taxonomy (NCBI): domain Eukaryota; kingdom Metazoa; phylum Chordata; class Mammalia; order Eulipotyphla; family Soricidae; genus Sorex; species Sorex fumeus. The sequence continues at coordinate 12,322,717 of NW_026606115.1, forward strand.
CTCTTCAAGTAAGATGGTGGATGTGGACAGGGGCTGCTGGAATTTCCTGTACTGAAAGGGGATGAAATCCCCACCCCCATTCTGAGAACACCCTGGAGACAGGTTCTACCTGAAAAGATTCATTTGATCATTCTTTTGAGTATAGATATGATGAGCCATTTCTAAGTTGCAGGGTGTCTGGTATGAGTGTGGGCTATTGTGATGTCAGGCCTGTCCACATTCTGAGAAGACTCCAGAGTTCTCATCCTGAACCAGTCTACTGGGAAGATTTGATGGTATCATCTTCATTTCTTTAATTTCTTCTGTTTGTTGGGTTATATCCAGCAGAACTCAGGGATCACTCCTGGCTCTGAGATCATTCCTGGAGGTGCCCAGGGAACTATATTTGTGCTGGGCATTTAACTAGGCTTGCTGCCTACAAGGTAAAACTCATGACCTTTGTACTATTTCTACAGTCATAAGATTATATTCTTAATTTTTCTTTCTAACAATTCACTGATTTTTATGGAAATGTAATATATTTTGCTACTTCAATGAATTTGTCAATTACTTCTAGTATATTTTCATGGAGTTTTTAGGGTTTTCTATGTACATTCTTTCACCAATAAATAGTAATAATTTTATTCTTTTAAATTTGAGTTATTTTTACACATTTTTATTGAATGATTATACTTTCTAGTACTTTGGACACCACATTGAAAAATATAGGAGTAGGATTTGAATTCAATTAATCCAGTTTTAGATAAAAGTCCATATTCTAAATATCTATGTTTTTGTCTGACAGCATAACTTCAAGCTACATATTTACCATGTTCTCTTGAAATCCATTACTTATATAGGTTATGCTAATATCTCAAGTTTTTTAGGGCTAGGTAGTTCTATCTCACGACTGATTTTACAAACACACATACTATATATGTATATATGTATGTATATATAGTGAAATACAGAGTCAGTAATTGTAAAAACAATTAACTGGAAAATTCTATACAGAGGGTTTAGGACAGGAGAGTTAGCTATGGCTACCTCTCTACTTTTAAGTATGCTTTATTTATTAAAAATAGTCAAATACTTTTAAATAGGAGCAATTTTCAAAGTATGTACAGAACTGTAGAAAACTCTGGGATCATGGGAGCATGGAAACAATAGCGTTTAGTTCTGCCTAGAGAGGTCAGGGAGAGCTATTGAGAATGGTGTAGTGTTTACATTGGGATATAAAGAAATGGATTTACACGCAGATAAAAAGGAAATGAATTTATCCTGGGCCAAGAGAAAGGCATGAGAAGCATTAGAGGTGTGCTAAAGAAAAGCAGTGTGGTGCAACAATTATCTAGGATACATGGGTAAGATAATCGAAGATCTTCCTGAGGGCGCAGGTAGATGCCTATTAATCAATTAAAAGTTAATCCTGTAGCTAGAGTAAAACTACCAGCAAATTTTAAATAGAGGAAATAATGAAAAATTTATATTGCAGAAATCTAGTAGTGAAAGATGGAGAAGAGCATATGTCAGGGAAACTACAAATATAGGATTACTATAGTACAGTAGAGTGATCTTGAAATTATGAATCCAGGAATCCACAATAAGAATGAAGAAAAGGAAAGAAACATAAGAGACATTTTAGACACTCTGGTAACTCATAATGATATGAGGTAGGAAAAAAATGGAAAAGGGGATTCTCAGTTTTATGACCTGAGGAACTAGATAGATGGCATTGCAAAAAATAGGTAAGAAACATGCGAGAGATATTAAGGTAAGAATCAGTATGAATTTGGTATTAGATATATTGACCTTGATGTATATTGAGAGGGATTATCCACCAGGGTCTATGTTCAGCAGGAAGTTTAACATAAATCTTAAGATCGGGTGAAAAAGGTAGGATATTAGATTTGGCATTCATTATTATACAAATCAGTCACTGAAATTAAAGATGTGAGTGAAACTGATATTTTTAATTAATCATGACATGGGCCATCCTATTTTAAAAGGGAACTGTCTACATCTTTAGATAGAAGCTTGCTTTTCCATGACTCATCACCTAAACTTTTTAATGGGGTGATTATTCCCCTATGCATCATTTCTATGGGCTGGAGCGATAGCACAGCAGGTAGGGCATTTGCCTTATGCAGCCAACATGGCCAACTCGAGTTTGATTCCTCCGCCCCTCTCGGAGAGCCAGGCAAGCTACAGAGAGCATCTCGCTCGCACGGCAAAGCCTGGCAAGCTACTTGTGATATATTCGATGTGCCAAACATAGTAACAACAAAGTCACAATGGAGACATGACTGGGCCCGCTCGAGAAAATCGATGAACAATGGGAGGACAGTTACAGTGACAGTGACAGTGGCATCATTTCTATATGCTTAGGGAAAATAGATCAGTGTCTATGGAGAACACATAGGGTTGATTACTATTCTGAAGGGATTAAGCCAGTGTTCCCTGATGCTTTCTTCCTGTTTCTGAAGCTAGCTGCAGGTATCTGTGGAGTTATTGCAATGACCACTCCATAGTGTGCATTGCAAGGCGGGACTTAAAACATCACTTGTCCCCTTGCCATTATAGTTGATGAATTCTTGAACTCAGAGCAAAGCTAGACATTACCCTTTACTCCTTAATTGAAAATAAAGAATCAGAGGAAAGAGCAAAAGCATTTATACTAAATTGTTCGGTGGTCCTGGCTAAGTATACCTTCTCTGTAACTTTGGAAACAATTACATCTGCAGAATACACCTTATCAAAAACTTTGTATCAAATGAACTGAGAAATATAAAAATGTTACTTTACAAGCAAAATATGCTATACTTTTAGGCACCACAATCGTTTTAATTTACTTTTCAATCTATCAGTATTCCACTAAACTGCAGTATTTTACTCCACCTCCATTTACTTTCCTATGTATAACAGAGTTCATAATGCTATTATAAAATTGTTATTTCTCTTCTATGTAAGGGAGTGACTGAGTTGTAATCTGACATATTAAAAACTGAATTAATTTAAAGACTTTGAGTAAGTAATAATTTTAAAGGCTAGATATTTCTATGAACTACTTGACATTATTCTAATCTTTCATGTATCTTCATCTGTTATCTTGTTTTCTTCAAGAAATTCATTTAAGCATACACTACAGAATGCAAAACCAAGTAAGAAGAGGAAATAAATTTTTTCTTGGAAATCTCTTTCTGATCTACAGAAAAAAGTTTCCCTTAATTACATTAATAAAAACAAACAACTAAAAAACATATCATTGCTTTTCACGGCTAGTGTCTTCAGTTGCATAAAAATAAGAAAGTGTCAAACTCTAAGGTGTGCATAGTTCCCAAAGACGACAAATGAGTGGAAAAACATGTATTAATATCAGAGAAACAGTTTTGTACAGGTAAGTATAGAGGGAGATATTCTAGTAGAAAAATTATTCTGCCCCTAAATTGATTGCCTAACAAGGAAAAACAAAGAAGAATGAAGATTTGAAATCTGAATGAGATAGTAAAATAAGGTGTATCAAAACATATTTGAATTGATCTTTCATAGTTTGGGTTAACCTTATATAGTCCAGTATTCTTGAGCATTCCAGTTCATAATATCTAAGTCTTTTCAAGCTTCAGGGTCCCAAAATCTTGTGATAAGAAATAGGCAAAAAATAGTCACTGAGACTAGCGTAAGACACAACATCAAAGTAGAGAATATATTTCTGGTGAGACCACAACTGTTCCTAGGCTTCTGAACTAGAAACCTGATTGATCTTATGTCCCACATTTCCCTATAACAAGTTACTAAGCCCTGCTCATCTCTCTTCTACACTTTCGATAAATATCTCACTACATTTTCCAACTGCTGTTGCCCTGATATAGCCCTTATTACTTACTGTCCAGAATTCTGTTTTAGCCTCATAAGGTAAAGGTAAAGGTAAAGGCCCTCCCGTTGATCGTCGATTTGCTCGAGCGGGCCCAGTAACGTCTCCATTGGAGACTTTGTTGTTACTGTGTCTGGCATATCGAATACTCTCGGTAGCTTGCCGGGCTCTCCGAGAGGGGCGGAGGAATCGAACTCGGGTCGGCCATGTTGGCCGCTTGTAAGGCGAACGCCCTACCCACTGTGCTATCGCTCCAGCCCTCATATATGGTATAAATGCATACAATATATCCCTTTCAATCTGTCTACATACTGTCACCAGATTTATTCTGCCTTGATATTATCCTTTGTTCAAACTTCTCAGTACTATCATACTATTTACAGGATAAAGTCACAAACTCATTCTGATGTGTCCTATGCCTTCCAATATCTGGAAATAGACACATCTTCAATATGGAAGAACTAATTTCAGCATCCCAGCACAATCTATATTTCCCAACAAACACATAAAGTTCCTGCTCTAAGTGACCTTTCTAAATATTACCTATACTTTGATAGGTAAATTTCACCTCAAATTCCGCTTTATTCAAAAATCTATTTAGTGCAAGTTTAATATGTACCGGGACTTTAAATATCTTTGCTAGTTTTTCAAGGTTTTGGTGACAGACCTATCTTCTAAATTTATCATTTAAAACCCAACTTTCCCACCTGATTCTCTCCAGTCATTCACTGTTCTTTTGTTTGAGGGAAACACCCGGTGTACTCAGGGCTTACTTCTGCTCTGTGCTCAGATCACCCTTGGCAGAACTCAGAGGAACATACATGGTGCCATAGCTGGAACCTTCGCCAGCTACATGCAAGAGAAGTGCTTTATCCACTGTACAATCTCTGGTCCCAATTCATATATATATTATTGAGCCACTGTTATCTGTATAATTTATCTTCCCAATACATTATAAGATTCTTCGAACAAGTATTTAGTTCAATATTGATTCTATTCTTATCCAACTGACATTGCACATCTTGCAAATAAAATATTGCCTTAGATATGATTAGGAGATAATGTTTGACATATTATTGTAACATTATATTTATATTTGTAAATTTTATTGCTCTATGAGGGAGTTACTTTGTGACATCATACAAAAATTCTAAATGAAACAGGTATAAGTTAATGAAGTGGCTATTTTAGTCATAATAAAACTGATTTCCAAGTCTAGAATGAAAACACATCTTAATGATTAAACATAAAAAATGATTAAATGTTATATTTTGGAGAATTAAAGAAACATGTCATATGAAAGAAAAATGATGTCTGCTATAAGCCAAAAAAGAAAATTCAAACCATTAAGACATTGGAATAAGTGGTTCCTGGATTTATTTATTTATAATTTTGTTCACTATCCATGATTTTAAAAGCTTTTAGTAACAGAATTTTGTGCACTTAATATTTCAGTTCCAATTCTACCACCAGTATTACCATCCCTTCATTAATGTGCCACATTTCCCTCCCTCTCTCCACTCTGCTTCTTTAGAAAATTACTTTTAAAATTTACTCATTATAATTTGGACCATATGTTTATAAGTGTTGACTCTTTTGGTTTTGATATGCACTATTAACTCAACTCTAAACCACTGAGATGTGCAACACTCTAACTAATTCCATTGTGCTATTGCCAGTACACCTCCTCATTTACTCCCCCACCCCCAATTCTCCTTTCCTGCCATTCCCATTTCTATAATCCAGTGCCAAGAATATATCATCATTGGATGCATCTCACTCCCTTGTCTTGTCACTCTATATACCACAGATAAGTGAGAACATCAGGTATTATTCCTTCTCCCTTTGATTTACTTCAATTAACACGATACCTCAGAGTTCCTACCAGTTTGCAGCAAATTGCAAAATCTCATCTTTTCTTGTGGCTGCATAGTATTCCATTGTATATGTATACCACAACTACTTTATTCATTTATCAAGCATAGACACTTGGATTATTTTATTTTAATATCCTGGATATTATAGTGAGCATTGTGATTAAGATATTTGTGTTTATATATTTTCAAATTAATATTTTTGTATTTTGGGAGTTGATGCCAAGAACTGGATTTGCTGAGTCATATAGAAACAATTGAAAAAACTATTAGTTTTGAGAAATCTTCATGCCTTTATCCATAGAAACTGGGGATTCCTGGTTTTAGACAGGAGAACTAATTGAAAATTCTCAATAATTTCTAGTTATAAATTTATTTAGGTGTCCTTACAGTGTATAGACTAGTTTAAAAAAAGAAGACCAGAGGTGATCTAGCACCAGATAAATATGCTTATGGACATTTTCATTTATCATTTCACCTACCCCTCTCACTATTTACTCCTTTATGGGTTTTCAGTTATCACTGAAGGCCCATTCTCTTTCTGTCACACACACACACACACACACATACACACAAACACACAAACAAACAGTTTTTAACATTAAAGTACTTCTCTATGCATACATATGAGTAACAGAAATACAGAGTTAGCATACTATTAGCTGACTTGGTTAAGTTTGCTATTTTCTGCCTCAAATTAAATTGGTGAATGCGTGAGCACTATTTGTTCGGAAATCGAATGCCAACAACTCTCCGGTGTCTTGGTTCCTGCCTTCAACCACCTCACATTAAAAGTTAATATGGCCCTCAGTTTTTCTTCTCAGTGCTCTTCCTGAGGCATGGCTTTGAATTCTCCCTTATTCTCAGCTGGTCCCTGGCTTCCCAATGAAATAAAAATGTTGTAATATCCGAGATTATTCCCAAGTATGTTCTCAAGACTTTTATAGCACTTGGAATTTGACAGGGTTGAGTGCTTCACTTGATCACTTGACATCCCTTTCGTTACTTATCTGTTTGCTTGAGCGGCGCCAGTAATGTCTCCATCCGTCCCTGTCACATGCTAGTGAAGCCCAATGGCGTCTGCTCACTCCAGAAACACGAAGAGCTTCAAACCATTCATTCAGGGTCTTGACGAAGAATTCTGACAATCTCGAAGGTTATCAACCACACGATCTTTTGATGTCCCTTGTAATCCAGTTGGTAACAGCTCTAGTCCAGTGTTCATCTCCAAATTGCATTATGTGTCTAGACCATCTGATTTTCAATGTCTTGGCAATTGAGACAGTGTCCCTAATTCTTGATCATCGACTGAGGTTGGAACTCCGGAATCTTTCTCTCACTTCAGTGAAGCGTGATACTCCAAGCATAGCTCTTTCGATTCCTCTTTGGGAGACCCAAATAGTGTTCTCATCCTGTTTTTGTAGGACTCAGGTCTCTGAGGCGTATGTTAATGCAGGAAGAACGATATTTGATGGGGTTCAAATATTGTTTGAGCCATGGGAACACCTGCAAGGGCAACTAGAGACCACCCTAAAAGCCTCTATCCCTCTCAGAGAGCCTGCCAAGCTACCAAGAGTATCCCGCCCTCACGGCAGAGCCTGGCAAACTATCTGTGACATATTAGATATGCCAAAAACAGTAAATACAATAGCTATCTTTTCCCTGACCCTGAAAGAACTACCAATACAGCAGCGTTAAGAAGGATGAGGAAGGAGAGGTTATCATGTATATCCCTTTATCCACTTTCAGCACTCAGTTCTTGTCTAGAGTTATCACTTCCAACTATCATTGCCATAGTGATCTCTTATCTATCCTAACTTGTCACCTCCTCAGCCCCCAAGACATTCCACTTATGGTAAGTTACCATTCATGGACCAGTCCTTCTGGCCTTTGTTTCCACTGCCTGTGAATATTAGTCTCATATTATGTTTATTTTATGTCCTACAGATGAGTGCAATCATTCTTTAGACAAAGAATGATTTGTCTTTTGTTTTTCCTTGTGGTTTAATAGTATTTTAGAAAACCTTCAAAAATAGGTTCTGTTGGTTGTTATTGGGCTAGAGCGATAGCACAGTGGTAGGGCGGTTACCTTGCACGCAGCCAACAATGGCCGACCCGAGTTCGATTCCTCCACCCCTCTCAGAGAGCCTGGCAAGCTACCGAGAGTATCTCACCCACACGGCAGAGCCTGGCAAGCTACCCGTGATGTATTTGATATGCCAAACACAGTAACAACAAAGTCTCCAATGGAGATGTTACTGGGCCCGCTCGAGCAAATCGAGGAACAACGGGAGGACAGTGAACTCTTGAACTCTTGAACTTGGTTGTTATCAACCATTTTCACATGGGCCCTTACACAACTCATAAAAAAGAGCATACTCCTACCAACAACATATCTCATTGCAATGAGTAATTTACTGTGAAAAATTTCCTTAAGAAGTGTTGGTGTATATAATGTCTCAGTGATGAACCATCAGGGTAATGAATTCAATCAAACATGGAATTTGAAAGCACAAACATCTTTAACACAGGGCTTCAATTAAGGTTCTATACTTCACAGTTGTTAATATCCTACCACTTTGTTACACTGAATATATACATGGATAGGATCACTTTCATGGAAGCTTGAAATCTATATCTTAAATTATTGAAATATATATTACTAGTATTATTCACCATATATCTTAAATATTTTTTAATTTCTATTTAAGCATTTTTATTTACAATGCAGTTAATAATAAAGCTCAGGCATATAATATTCCAAAACCACACCCACCACCAGAGTTCTAATAATCCTCACCAATGTCTCAGGGCCCTTCCCATCATCACTCCACTCCACCCTCTTGGCAAACTCAGTTCTGAAGTCTCACTCTGTTATTCCTTTAACGGTCGTTCTGTTTATAGTCTACATATGAGAGAGATCATTCTGAATGTATACCCCTAGATCTGAATGACTTCATGATACCTTCTAGTTCTATTCATGTAGTAGAAAATTACATGATGTTATCTTAGAGATGAGTAGTGTTCCATTGTACATATAGACAACAGTTTATCCACTTATCTATTGTTGGTCACTTTGTTTACAGATCTTGCCTCTTGTGAATAATGAGCATATGAGTAAAAATACCTTTTCAAAACAGTGTTTTAGTGATTCTTGGTATAGATGCCAATAAGTAGAATTTCTGAGTCATATATAGGCTCAATTCTTAATTTCTTTGAGAAGTCTCCATATTATTTTCCACAGAGACCAAACTATATGACATTCCCACCAATAGTGAATGGAATTTCCTTTTATCCTACATCACCAACAGCATTGATTGTTTCTATACTTCTTGATGTGTGCCAGTCTTTCTAGTGAGAGGTGATATCTCATTGTCCTTTTGACATGCATTTCCCTTATGATAAGCAATGAAGAATACTTTTTCATATACCTAATGGTCATATATATGTCTTCTTTGAGGAAGTGTCTGTTCAGCTTTTCTTTCCATTTTTGGATGTGTTGTTTACTTTTTGTTAAGTTTTGTGAGTATATACTATTTTTTTGTTATTAACCCTTTACCAGATGTGTGATGAACAAATATTTCCACCCAGTATAAAAGATATCTTTTTTATTCTAGTCATCAATTCTTTTTCTGTACAGAGGCCTCTTAATTTGATGTAGTCCCATTTAAATGTTTTGTTTATTTTTTGGTTAAAGGTATCTAGTCATTAAAGATGGCTACAGAGGCCATATTATGAAGACTTCTACTTGTATCTTCCTAAAGTGAATTCACAGAGTCACATAAAATATGAAAAACTTATATAGATTTTGAATACAGCGTGAGCTAGGAATCCAAGTTCTTTTTTTCATGTGGTTAACAATTTCCCATTATCAGTTGTCAAAGAGCCTTTCTTTGTTCTACTTCATACCTTGGTCAAAGAGGGTCTATCTCTGGGCTATCAATTTTATTTCATTGGTTTGACCCTACCTTTATAGCCAGTGCCACACAGTCTTGTTTACTGTTGTTTTATAGTATAAACTAAAGGTGAGCAAAGAGGTTCTAGATATGTAGGACAATAGGTAGGGTGCTAATTTTGCACATTATCAACCTGAGTTTAATCACCAGCACACCATATGGAACTCTGAGCCCCACCAGGAGAGTTCCCTGACTACAAAGTAATGAGTAAGCTCTAAGAACCAATAGGTGTGCCACCCGATCCTACCCTCACCAAAAGTAAAACCCAGTAATGTTGGTTGGGGGAAAAAAGCTTCCCATCTTTTTTTTTCAGGATTGCTTTAACTGTTCAGGGAACTGTAACAGTACTTGGTCAATGTCCCTGAAAAACATAATAAGAATTTTTGTTTGGTTGTTTTTTTTTATTGGCAATAGGAGTTTTTATGGGAACAACATTGAATCAGTATACTTCCTTAGATAGGATCATCTTTTTAACAAACAATGATCCTTCAAATTCATGAACGGGGAAGTTTTTATTTCTTTTTATCTTTTTCTATTTGCTATAGTTGACATAATTTTTTATAGAAAGCTTTACCTCCTTTATTAAACTGATTCATAGATAGATTATTTTTGAAGGAATACAACCAATACTTGATTCTGTGAGGGATACAAACATATTGTTTATAAGAGTTTTGGAGTCTTTATGATTTTCTAAGTACAATATCATGTCATTTGCAAATAGTGATTCTTTGACTTCTTTTCCCATATGAATCCTCGTAATGTATCTTCTTGTCTATTTTATGTGATAAGGATCTCCAATTGTAATTGAATAATAGTGTTGAGAATGGACATCCCTGTCAACTGAATTTTTAAAATTTTATGTTTTCAATTGAATCACTATAAGACACATGGCTACAAATTTGTTCATTATTGGATTTCAGTTATACAATGTTCCTTCAACCATCCCTTCACCAGTATACATTTCCCACCATTAATGTTCCAAGTTTCCCTTCCAACCCCTCCCCCAGTCTGCTTCTATGGCAGGAGTTTTTCTTTCTCTCTCTCACTCTCTATCTCTTTTGTTGGGGGCATATGCTTTACAATATGGTACTAAAAGATTTTCATGTTTACTCCCTTATTTACTTTCAGCACTCAGTTCTTATCCAGAGTCAACTGAATTTTTAAGAGTAATAAATTATATCCTCTCTTGTTTAAGTTTCTGAACAATAGCATACGACCCTTAGTGGTTACTATTCCTTTCACAATAAATAATTTAATCACTCTGATGCAGTTTAGCTGGTCTTGCAAATATAATTGGATTCAAGGGTCAAGATTACAAAATTATTTAAAAGGAAAGTACAAGACAATTAAGAATAGAAAGCACTATGTTATCAATAGAGAATATGCCAAACAAAACACTTATGCTCTCAAATTTCTAAAAGAAGATGATTGCAAACTGTTGTTTCTACTCTTTGAACTCAAGTTTTTGGGCTCCTTATTTTTGTGTCTTTTAGAATAAGAAGGAAAATAAATTGGTTTGATGAGTCCTCAGTGTTTTTCTGGTAAAACATTTGGTTTATGAAAATGCAATCAGGAATAGCTTTGTAATTCATGGTGACTCAATTAAAAATTGGTCTGTTTTTATCTTAACATAGAAAATTAATCAGAGCTCATTAAAGATAAGATTTAACTTAAGATTCAGAAAAAAATTTCCTTGTACCTTAACACCACCTATCTTAGTTCATAGGGACAAAACTTTTTAATAGGATCAGAGATATATTACAGGGAGTTGGATGTTTTCCTTGCACATGGCTCACCCCAGTACCAAATATTGTTCTTAACCACCAGCAGAAGTCATCCCTGAAGGTAGAGCCAGGATTAAGTCCTGAGCACAGCCAGCAGTGATCAAAATTTTTAGCTATTTCTCCTATGTACATCCCTATAAGTTGTTTCCATTTACCATCAGCGTTTTTCTTAACTACTCTCTTTGCAAAGTGCTTAGATGTTTGGAAGAGTATTGAGCTGATGCCCTTGCTTGGCACACTTCTGTGGTTGACACAGATGAAAACTTTGGGAAATAGTCACTTCCAAAGTATTTATGATGGCCGGCATGAGTACAATATTTCTGAGTTAGCTGAGAATTGTGGTTGATTAGCCTTGTTTCCTTACATTTTTAACCTCACATTCCTATACCTCAGCATAACATTCAGAACTCACAAAAGCTACCCTTTCCCCTGGATACCTACCCAGAACCACAACTTTTACAAGTTATAAAATTAGAACTGCTTTGTATGGCAAAGACATTAGCAACCAAAATGACAGTATGCAATAATAAACTTAGCTGGCCATAATAACCACAGAAATGTCTTAAATGAAAAATTTCTAGAGGACAAAACTCCTTCTATGTGTTGTACATAAAATAGCACCAAATATGCTTGAGCAAGTTGAATCATCACACAGAAATGTATAATGTGGCATAGCAAGGAGATGGCATTGTTGATTAACAATGTAAGGTATTGTTGACGAATCACGCTCCTCATTTCACCTTGCTTATAATTTTTCAAACATTAGTTAAGCTAGTTGAAATACAGTACTATACTTTTAGAACATAACCTGAGCTTTTAAACAGGTAATTGACAGCATGGAGAATGTTTGATAAAGATTATTTTTGGTAATTCCACTTCTTATGTTTTAGAGTCAGGATATGTAGCAGTTAAGCTCATAGACTTTAAAGTCAGACTCCGGATTCTTTCTAGTTCCAACTTTAACACTGAATGTGAGAGTTGGGACATCCACTAAATTCCCCTTTGTTTAATTCCTATCTTAATTCCTTCCTAAAAGTAGATATCCGTCTATAAATGTCCATTATAGTCATGATGATAATCATCATTGTCATTATCATATTTAGCAGTGTTGATGTGTGGTTTAAATATGAAGCACACAGTATGACAGTAAATGGAAACTAGAATTTTGTTGATGAGCATAATGTAGCACACATAATGTATGTAAGTAATGTAAATAATATATGTATTCAATGTAATATAGTGGGGCTGGAGCGATAGCACAGTGGGTAAGGCATTTGCCTTGCATGCGGTGGACATGTCTGACCCAAGTTCGATTTCTCCGCCCCTCTCAGAGAGCCCAGCAAGCTACCAAAAGTATCTCGCCCTCACGGCAAAGCCTGTCAAGCTCCCCGTGACGTATTTGATATGCCAAACACAGTAACAAGCATCACAATGGAGATGTTACTGGGCCCACTCGAGCAAATCGATGAACAACGGGAGGACAGTGACAGTGACAGTAATGTATTGAGTATGATGTTGAATTATAATGGTATATCCTGAAACTTAATCATATTACAATGCAGTGATATATCAATTATTTTTAAAATATGAAATATAACAATGCCTAATATGTAATAAATACTAAGGGTAACAGACTTGAAGGATGAATGGGAAACTGGGAATAATGTTGGAGAGAATATCACACTGGTGGTGCTATTGGTGTTGGAATACTGAATACCCAACACAACTGCATTATCAACAACTTTGTAAACTATGATGTTTAAATAAAATTAAAGAGAAAAACTACTAACAAAAAGTGAAAAGACAACACATGAAATGGAAAAAATAAACATAAACTTGTCAATATTATTTATTTTGAAAGAGGAAATTCCCTTCATTATTTATTTTTGACATATATTCATTTGCTTATGTCTTTAATTAATAGGAGCACTACAGTGCTGCCTGAGGGTATACATGCCAGGAATTAAACCTAGGGCCTGCCTAACACATAGAAAATTTGTGCTGTACCACTTGTATCCCATCTTATATACATCAATGACTCTATTATTTTATTTTTAAAGGTATTAAAAGTAAAAATTAAAGTTATAAACCAAATTTCTTCTAATATAAAATATGTAAGGTAATGGGGAGATAGTACAGCAGGTAAGGTCATTGCCTGAGTTGAGAGTCAGGAGTAAGGCCTGAACACCCAGGTGTGGCCCCAAAACAACAAAAATATATATAGGAGTCTAATGTATAGAATGCTCACTGCAGTTAATAATACTCTATAGTGTATTTGAAAGTTGCTTTAAAGAGTATATCTTGAAAGTTCTCTTCACATGATAAATTGTTTTTGAGTATTTGAGGTAGGCTTTCTCAGATGCTGGGAGGGAAGGCAGTTGGGATAGATAAGGGACCACCATGACAAAGATAGTTGGAAATAATGACTCTGGATGAGAACTGGGTGCAGAAAGCAGGTAAAGGAACAGACATGATAACCTTACCTGTATTGAAAACCGTTATGTCCCTAAAAGGGGAAAGAGAGAGACAGACGCAGAGACAGAGAGAAAAAAAGGAAAGTGCCTGTCATAGAGACAGGCTGGGAAGAGGGTGGTGGCAAAAAAACTGGGAACATTAGTGGTGAGAAATGTACTGATGGAGGGATGGGTGTTGAACACCAACCATGATCAGTGTTGTAACACTGTGTCTCATGGTAACTCAAAAAAATTAATTTTTTAAAAGTCTGTAAATATTAAAAGTGACAGCTATTATCTATCTTTATTTTTGATAATAATTTTCAAGTAAATATGAATATTCAATCGTGAGATACAGGAAAGACTGCTATGTTTTATGTAAATTGTATCTGAAAACCAAAACAGTTTTCAGAAGTATAAGAACTAGAATGAATTCTCAATATTTATCCATTTTAAGGGACTTGAATAGAGTTCTGGCATATCTGGGTCTTAGATTTCCATCATTAAAATGAATTGATGGGTCTATATCATGCATTTTATAAGCATTTGGGGTGAAAAACATTCTGGTTTAGTTTATGTTTCTTTTAAATTTTTATTAAAGAATCATATACCTTTGGTTCTTTTGAACAGCAAGATTGAGCTTTTATCCTCTGACTTAACTCAAATACAACAGGATGGTAAAACTGACCCTAGCTAATCTGATTATACCAGTTTCATCTTTTGTTTTGTTTTGTTTTTGTTTTTTAACTGAATCACCATGATACACACAGTTACAAGGTTGTTCATGATTGACTTTCAATCATACAATGATCCAATACTCACCCCTTCATCAGTGTACATTTCCCATCATCAATGTCCCCATTTTCCCACAGACAACCTCCCTACATGTCCCCCAGCCCCACCCTACATCTATCGCAAACACTCTTCTCTTTGTATCTGTCTCTCTGTCTCGGTCTCTCTTCCCCCCTCTCTCTTTCTCTTGCTCTCTCTCTCTCTTCTTCTGGGCATTATGGATTGCAATACATGTACTGAGAGGTTAACATGTATATCCCTTTACCTACTTTCAGCACTCAGTTCTTGTCCTGAGTTAATCACATCAGATGCTATGGGACATTCTATATCATCTTTTAGCAGTGAAAGCTACAACATGCAACTGAGAACAATATGGTGTGTTATATTGAACTTAGGATGTCACACATGTCAAGTATGTGCCCTACCAGTAAGCTACTTCCTTAGCTGACATGTGTTTTTCTGGTGCTGCTTAGGAATTTTTCCTGATTCTGTGCTCAGAGATCACTCCTATCAATGTCCAGGTTACTATCAGTGATGGCAGGGATGATAACTAATGTAGTTAATGTAAAGGAAGCAACTTACATCCCATGTTATCTATATGGCCCTTGAAATATTGTCTTCATCAATTATTTCCTTTCATTGGCTATAATATATCACACTGGATGATGGAACCAGTCTCTGGTAATAAAAGGACTAAGATTAGTGCATTCACTTGTTTTTTCATTCAATATTACTATCTTGCTGGATGCCAGGATAAAACTTCTAAAAATCTAATCTAAGTGATTAGCTTCTGGTTTTGGCATATCGAATACACAGCGGATAGCTTGCCAGGCTCTTCCGTGCGGGCGGAATACTCTCGGTAGCTTGCCAGTCTTTCCGAGAGGTATAGAGGCTTTTGGGGTGGCCTCTAATCACCCTTGTAGGTGTTACCATATTTGAACCCTATCAAATATGGTACGACAATTCCAGAAGATGGGTATTTAGTGTCTTATGTTGTGTCGCGCGGCCGCTTGCGGCCGCGCGGGTCCGGAAAGCGTCCTGGAGTGTGGCGACGGCTGGGTAGTGGAAGTAGTGTCGAGAGTGGAAATCTGCCAGTGGGGTATTTATCTGGGTAGGGTGGGTCTCCTGTGCACAATTCGATCCCTGGGTGGTTGATGGAAGCAGACAGGGCAGGGTAGGGTGGGGCTCCTGATTAGAATCCCTTTGTCACCTGTGGTGGTGGGAGCAAGCAGAGAAGCTCTGTCCCTGGGTCCGCCGAGCCTGGAGTCCAAGGTCTCAGAGAGTTCCACTTACCTTGTTCTGTGGGTCTTCAGTTGTGTGTGGGCCTCGGCCGGAGCTGCCGCGTGGGTCCGGAGAGCGTCCTGGAGTGTGGCGACGGCTGGGTAGTGGAAGTAGTGTCGAGAGTGGAAATCTGCCAGTGGGGTATTTATCTGGGTAGGGTGGGTCTCCTGTGCACAATTCGATCCCTTGTTCTGTGGGTCTTCAGTTGTGTGTGGGCCTCGGCCGGAGCTGCCGCGTGGGTCCGGAGAGCGTCCTGGAGTGTGGCGACGGCTTGTTCTGTGGGTCTTCAGTTGTGTGTGGGCCTCGGCCGGAGCTGCCGCGTGGGTCCGGAGAGCGTCCTGGAGTGTGGCGACGGCTGGGTAGTGGAAGTAGTGTCAAGTAGGAACAACGAAATAGACCACATCATATTCAATCGACGGTTTTGCCTGACTGATGTCGCTGTTGTCCCAAAATTTCGAACGGGATCGGACCACCGTCTCCTTCGTGCAAAATTCTACTTCACAGAGCGGGGAGAAAGGGCTGCAAAGTTCAAAAAGAGAACTCCCAGAATGACCACCAACTGGGAACTCTTTGGTACTATTGCGGCAACATGGGAAGATGCCATTGTTGACAACATTGACGAGGAATACGATCGACTGGTTCAGCACCTCCATGAATGTGCGAGGAACGCCAAGAGAGAGATAGCCACAAAAAGTCGCCTATCTTCGAAAACTCTTGAGCTAATTCGCCAGCGTGGTTTGGCGCATGCCTCAGGCAACCGCAAGCTAACGTCCGAGCTTGCAAAGCAGTGCAGAGATGCGATCAAGGAAGACCTCAAAGAGAGAAGAGCAGAAGTACTGATAGATGCGGCAGAAGCCGGGAAAAGTATTCGTAACGCCCGCCTGTCCTTCGCCAACTATAAGACCAAGATGACTGCCCTCCGACGTCCTGATGGATCCATCACATCCTCCAGAACGGCAATGGAGAAGATTATCCATGACTTCTACTCAAATCTCTTCGATAGCCATGTCCACTTGCCGACATACCAAATTCCACAGGATGGGTATGTCGTTCCTAACGTTCTCCCTTCCGAAATCCGACACGCCATTTCGTCAGTAAAGAAGCAAACAGCACCCGGCCCAGACAAGGTCAGACCTGAACACCTGAAGAACCTGCCGTCAGTACTCATCAATACACTGGCTCGGCTCTTCACTCGCTACCTGTCTGAATGCAAGGTTCCGTCCCAATGGAAAACCAGCAGGACCGTACTACTGTTCAAGAAGGGAGACATCCATGACATTGGCAACTATCGCCCGATCTGCCTATTGTCTGTCATCTACAAGCTGTTCACTCGAGTCATCCTGAATAGGATTGGCAGAACACTAGATGAAGGACAACCATGCGAGCAAGCAGGGTTCCGCAAAGGATTCAGCACCATCGACCATATCCACACGGTAACCAAGCTCATTGAGGTTTCTCGGGAGTTCAAGATGCCGCTCTGCTTAACGTTCATTGATTTAAAGAAGGCCTTTGATTCTGTTGAGACGGAAGCGGTCATTGAAGCCCTAGCCAATCAGGGCATTCAAGCCCAATACATCAGGATCCTCCGTGAGCTGTATTGCGGATTCACTACCAGGATCTCACCATTCTACAAAGAAGTGATCGTTGATGTCAAGAGAGGGGTGCGGCAGGGTGATACCATTTCACCGAAACTCTTCAGTGCCACCCTCGAGAACATCATGCGACGACTGGAATGGGAAGGAATGGGAGTGAAGATAGATGGTCGGCAACTACACCACCTCCGCTTTGCTGATGACATTGTTTTAATAACACCAAACATCAGCCAAGCGGCACAAATGCTGGCCGACTTTGACCGTGAGTGTGGAAAGGTAGGACTACAGCTGAATCTTACGAAGACAATGTTTATGAGAAACAGCCTTGTTCCTGACGCCCCATTCGCTCTCAATGGAACGACCATCTCCGAATGCAACAGCTATGTGTACCTAGGTCGAGAGGTCAACATGACAAATGACCTGGCACCCGAGCTGCGCAGGAGGAAGAGAGCTGCTTGGAACGCCTTCAAGAACGTCGAAGAAATAGCTAAGAGGACGAAGAACCTCCGGCTCCGGGCACATCTCTTTGATTCCACTGTTCTTCCTGCATTAACATATGCCTCAGAGACCTGGGCCCTACGCAAACAAGATGAGAACGCCATTCAGGTCTCCCAAAGAAGAATAGAAAGAGCTATGCTTGGAATAACACGTTTCACTCAAATGAGAGAACGAATCCGGAGTTCTGACATCCGTCGACGATCAAGGATCAGGGACGCTGTCTCATATGCCAAGGTGTCGAAAATCAGATGGGCTGGTCACGTAATGAGATTTAAAGACGACCGTTGGACTAGAGCTGTTACTGATTGGATTCCACGGGATGTCAAGAGACCGCGTGGCCGCCCACCTACCAGATGGTCAGACTTCTTTGTCAAGATCATGAACGATCGGTTTGAGGCCCTCCATGTTCCCGGAGCGAAGAGATGCCATTGGGCTACACTAGCACGCGACAGGGACAAATGGAGACGTTACTGGCGCCCGCTCGAGCAAATCGACGACTAACGGGAAGTTAAGTGATTAAGTGATTAAGTGAAGTGATTAGCTTCAAGACAGTAGGGAATATTCTATTATTATTCCTTCTTTACTGGATGTGGGTTCTGAAAAAGCCACTTCACCTCTTTAAGTCTAGAGACAATAGAGTCTACAATTACTATCCCTCTTCTCAAAAGGACAACTATTGAGAGAAGAAACTAGATAAACCAAGAGCTAGACATTAGACATTAGGTGGTAGATTCTCTCTCCATTACATCTTTCAAAAATAGTTTCTTCAATGATGTACAACAGACCACTTGCAGTGAAATAATCGGGATTACTTGATAAAAAATTACATCCCTGGCTGTGACAAAATTGTATCTGAATCTGTAATAGTGGGGCCAAATAATTTAAATCTTAATGAATTTCCCAAGTGATTCATTTGTCTATGAAAAAATTTGATTAGGAACCACTGGTCCAACCAATCAATAACTCCTGAATCTAATAGAGATAAAGGCTGATTTCTTATTTTGTGCTTCAATTTTGGACGTTAATTATGGATTTGAAATATTATTAATTATAGATGAGGGTAATTGAAGTGGGTTAAAGGTTTTTTGACAATGTGGTTAGGAATATAGAAATGTAGAAATGATAAAACTGTAATATTTATATAATAAATAAATAAGAGCTATAACATATACACACATATATACACATATATGTAAACCAGAAACTAACTGCAAGGGCTGAAGGGTAACTTACAATTTTGTCTGCTATAAATAACAAAACTGTGCTCTGAAAAAAAACTTTCTGGACCAGAGAGATAGTACAGCATGGAAGGAACTTTCATTTCAAGTGGCTGATGTGATTTGATCCCCAGTTTCACATATGATTCCTTGAGCTTACAAGCCCTGCCACAGAGGCAGGGTGGGATGGGGGGATGGGGGGGTGGGAGGGATACTGGGATCCAAGGTGGTGGGAAATGGGCACTGGTGGAGGGATGGGTATTTGATCATTGTATAATTGAAACCCAAGCACAAAAATTTTTAAGTCTACAACTGTATCTCATGGTGTTTCACTAATAAAAACTAAAAAAAGAGTGACTCCTAAGTGCAGAGCCATAATTTTTCAAACGCCTGCCCCCCAAAAACAATTTCTGAAAAACAATTTTCTTGAGCTCATTTAGCCATATGAAGTTATTTTTAATTTTTTTTATTATTGAATCACCATTGGGTACAGTTACAGACTTATAAACTTTCGTGCTTGCATTTCGGTCATACAATGGTCGAATACCCATTCCTCCACCAGTGCCCATTTTCCACCACCAATGGTCCCAGCATCCCTTCCACCAATCCCGCTCCACCCCACACTGCCTCTGTTTTACATAAGGAAACAGACATAGAAAAGGTATGGTATTTGGCTAAGATTACAAAGTTAATTTGCTTTAAGTCTTAAACACTAATGGATGGGGAGACTAAATTTTCTTGGTTAATTTGCCAATATTCCTAAACCTCTATCCCAAGCTTGAGGGGAAAATCCTCAATATTTCTCTCACTGTACTTTTGTTTTTCAATTAAGATTTGTTCATTAGTTGAAGAAAAATCTCTATTGAGAGTTTGGACACAGCATATAAAGGAAGCCTTATAATCTTTTGCCTCAGAGAAAAGATTCATAAATCACTGCTCTCGGGGTCCTAGCTGCTGTAACCAAGTCTTAAAATGGCTGAAATTAGACTTTTGATCTTATAACTATTTACTGCAGAGGAAAAACATATTTTTTTCTTTTTGGGTCACACCCACCAAAGGTGTGGCATAAGGGTTACTCCTGACTCTGCACTCAGTAAATTACTCCTGGTGGTGCTCAGAGGACCGTATGGGATACTGGGAATTGAACCTGGGTCAGCTGCGTGCAAGGCAAATGCCCTACCCGCTCTGCTATTGCTCCAGTCCCATGCAGAGGAAAATCATATTATGAAGAGATTTTATCAAATTAAATAACCATGGTTTACATAGTTACTGATTTTTCTTTGAAATTTCTTTTAAATTGAATCACCATGAGATACACAGTTACAAATCTGTTCATGATGGGTTTCAGTCATACAACATTCTAAAACCCATCCTCCCACCACCAATATCCCCAGTTTCCCTCCAGCCAACCTCCATCCCCAGTCTGCCTCTATAGCAGGCACTTTTCCTTTCTGTCTCTGTCTCTCTGTTTCTCTCTCTGCTTTTGAGCATTATGGTTTGTTACTGAGATGTTATTATGTTTGTTCCTTTAACTGGCATATAATATTTTATCAATAATCCCACTACACGAGTACTTGCCTCAACCAGTGTTCCAGTACTCCATTCCTCCCCAAACCCATCCTGCCACCTTGCCAGTCACATTACAAAGTTGGTGGTTGCAGCTTAGATTTCATATTGTTAGTGATGTTGAATCCTTGCTTTGGATACATAGTTATACCCTCTCACATCACCATTGAAACTGAATCCAAACCCTATTACTTCCCTTTCTTATTTCTCTCCTTCTCCCCTTGGGTTTTTCCTTTTTCTGGATTCTCCCTAATCTTTGAAATCAAAGGTGATATAGGCATCCCCCTTTACAACAATATACTTTCTCATTCAGTTATTCTACATACCACAGATAAGTGAGACCATCTTATATTTGTCCTTCTGGTTCACATCACTAAACATGGCATCTTCTAGTTCCAACCAGGTTGAAGCAGATTGCATGACTTTATCATTTCTTGCAGCTGCATAATATTCCATTGTGTATATGTACCACATCCTCATAATCCATTTATCTGTCATGGAACATCAATATTGATTCTATAACTTAGCTATTGTACCAAGTGCAACAATGAATAATGGTGTACATACTTCCTTTTAAATGATAGTTTTTAAGTCCTGGGGGCAAAAATGCCCAAATGTTGCATTGCTGGATCATATGGCAACTCAATTCTAAGTTTACTAAGGAATCTTCAAACTTTACTGATCCTACATTTGGTGTATATGTGATAACTATTGTTAGTATTTCTTGATTTATTGTTCCCTTAACCAATAAGTAGTGCCCATCCTTATCTCTAATTACTTTCTTGAGATTGAATGCAGTTTTGTTTAATATAAAATGATTGTGCCAACTTTTTTCATTTTACTGTGGCTTGTATGATTGATTTCCATCCTTTCACTCTGACCGTGTGTCTATTCTGTGATTTTTAGATGTGTTTCCTGTAAAGAGTAAATGTATGAATTTTGGTTTCTAATCCATTCTGTCACTCTGTGTCTTTTAATGGGAGAGGTCAGTCCATTGTCATTTAGAGAAATTATTGATATAAAAGACTGTGCTGTCATATAAATGTGTGGGACTATTGTTTTTATAATTGTTTGGTTGGCCTATATAAATGGTCTTCACTATTTCATTCATGGCCATTTTAGTTATAGCAAATGTTGTCAGTTCTTGTTTGAGAATGTTTTTATCCTTCCCACCCCTCTAAATAAGAGTCTTGCAGCAGAGTGGACTCTAGGTTGAAAGTTTCTTTCAGTGAGTAATTTGAATATGTCACTCCACTCTTTTCTTTCCTGTGTTGTTCCATATGAGAAATCTGTTGTGATTCTTATGTTGTTCCCCTTATATTTAAGGTTTCTCTTCTCTCTCAAAACTTTAAGATATCTGTCTGTCTGTTTCTCTTCTGGCATTTTGGGACTCTCAATAAAAGATAAATAAAATTTGCCCAGTGATGATTTTCCAGTTTCATCAAGCTAATATGTCATTGGGCTGGAGCGATAGCACAGTGGTAGGGCGTTTGCCTTGCATGCAGCCAACATGGTCGACCTGAGTTCGATTCCTCCGCCCCTCTAGGAGAGCCCGGCAAGCTACCAAGAGTATCTCATCTGCACGGCAGAGCCTGGCAAGCTACCCGTGATGTATTCGATATGCCAAACACAGTAACAACAAAGTCTCCAATGGAGATGTTACTGGGCCCGCTTGAGCAAATCAATGAACAACGGGAGGACAGTGATACAGTGATTGGTTGAGTACTAGTATTCCCTGCTCTGCTTCAGTTTGTTCCTGCAGTGTTTGGGGACAAACCAGGGCCTTCAGCATGCAAAGTGTTTTAGCTGCCAAGCTAACTCCCCGGCCCTAAGGTGATTTTAATGTGCAGTCAAGGTTGAGAACTGTTTTAAGAAACTTGTATTTGTTCAGAACTCTGAGTTGATTAGACATGTAAAAAATATCTTAAACGTGCGCCCACGCTGGGGGTTGGGGAGGATGATGATGTGTGTTGTTGGCGGACTTCCTGGACAGCTCTCTCTCGCTGCCCGCATTTGGTGCTCTCAAGCCACTGTATATGGACCAGATCGGGATGGCTCCTCCTTTGTGCTCTCTCCTGTCTGTCTTTCTATTTCTGACTCTGTCTCTGTAGTCTTGCCTCTGGTCTCTTTCGATCGCTCTCTCTGGAGCCCTTCTGCTTCTCTCTCTGGAGCCCTTCACTCTGGATTCTGACTCTGCCCCCCTCTGCTCTTACAGTCTTAGTTTATATAGCAAGGGCTGGAGTGATAGCACAGTGGTAGAGCTTTTGCCTTGCACATGGCTGACTCAGTTGACCCGAGTTCGATTCCTCCACCCTTCTCAGAGAGCCTGGCAAGCTACTGAGAGTGTACCTCCCACATGGCAAAGCCTGGCAAGCTACCCTTGACATATTCAATATGCCAAACACAGTAACAACAAGTCTCACAATGGAGACTTTACTGGGCCTCCTCGAGCAAATCGATGAACAGCAGGAGGACAGTGCTACAGTTTTTTAATTAATGGTCAGAAAAAAAAACTAATTAAAGCCATGCATTTGGCAACATGATCAGATTTAGACAAGAGTCTATATAAGGTTGTTAAAGAAACCCAAAAACCTTCCACACAAAGCAGTAGTTACATGATTATTAGAAGCTAGAAGCCCTGCTCAAGTATGGAATTAAAGACTACAACTCAGGATTCAGGAAATTCAGGAAACACTGCGATATCTGGCCTGACCACTATATGATCACCCATCCTATGCTTTCATTCATTCATTCATTCATTCATCATCCTGTTATTCGTCGATTGCCTCGAGCAGGCCCCAGTAACGTCTCTTTCATCCTAGCCCTGAGATTATATTCAAGGCTCTTTAGGAGAATGAGACCCATCATTGTTACTGGTATTTGGCATATTTGGTACGCCACGGGGAGTTTGCCAGACTCTGCCCTGTTGGCAGGCTACATTCGATAGCCTGCAAGTTTGTCCAAAGTAGGAATGAGATCATAAGATGTCATAAAAAACATGTCCTGATAAGATGTCGCGCGGCCGCATTTGCGGCCGAGCGGTTCAGGGAGCTGGATTTTATAGTCTCTGAGTCTTGGCCGTTGATGGGATTACACGGCGCCAGGGGGTCAGGTGGTGGGTGTGACCCCCGCCTACTGGAATTTGGAGGATCTGGGTGGAGGATGCTCGACTCCAATCCGAGTAGGCTTGGAGATCTCGGCCCCGGAAACCGCGTGGCTTTGTCCCTCTGCCAGTACCTTCATGTGTGCGGAGAGTGGTCTCAGCATGGTGGTGGCTGGTCCTGGAGGTCTTCGGCTGCCGGAGCCCTGGTTGGGGCGGGGAGGAAAGCTCAACCCGCTCCCCTCCAAGGGACCCCGGCGAGGAACAGCCAGGCGCAGGGGCAGGAGACTGCACTGGTCTCATCCGGGAGCTGGATTTTATCCTATGCTAAAAGTTCATTAAAAATTATGAATACGGGGACGGGCACAGAGGCCCAGCTCTGGGCAACAAAGCTGAATGGCTCCAATTCCAAACAGGTACAGCCCGCCCCCAAGGGCCTGGGACCCTCTCTGGGCATGCGCAGCTAGATCCAGCTCTTAGAAAGCCGTTTTTCTCCCCTGATCTGCGCGGGACGGGCACGGAGGCCCAGCTCTGGGCAACAAAGCTGAATGGCTCCAATTCCAAACAGGTATAGCCCGCCCCCAAGGGCCTGGGACCCTCTCTGGGCATGCGCAGCTAGATCCAGCTCCTAGAAAGCCGTTTTTCTCCCCTGATCTGCGCGGGACGGGCACGGAGGCCCAGCTCTGGGCAACAAAGCTGAACGGCTCCAATTCCAAACAGGAGATGTTCCCAACTCCTCGCCCAGTGCCAGGGACACTTTCCGGAGCCACGGCCGCTAATGCGGCCGCAAAATATTTTCCCACTACGTATACCATAGGAACCATAAGCTACCTTCTTAGATGGAAACTTCTCTATTTTAGCTCAGCCACTAGAAACACAGTAGCCAATAACTCATAAGCCTATCTTAACTCACACTGCATATCAAGCAGAATAGTAACAGTGAACGTGAAGGACTAAACCACACCTCTCACAATGGTAAAGCAACGCAAAAGCCCACCAAACTTTCATATTGAAGAGTCTAGCCCAGATGACACCAACAATACTGTAGTGTTAGACAACCTCTCTGACAAGGAATTCAGAAGGGAGCTACTTAGGATGCTTAGGGAATTAAAAGAAACAACGGAAAGCAATGCCAATAGAAGACAAGAGGATCTGAAGACAGAAATGAGGAAAATGCAATCAGAAATGTCAGACCTGAAAAATCTCGTAGGCAAATTGAAAAGCTCAGTCGAAGGCCTCAGCAGCAGAGTAATAGCTGCTGAGAACAGAATCAGTGAGTTCGAAGATGAAGTTCAGAAACTCTCCAGAAAAGAGCAGAAAATGGAAAAGAGACTCACAATTCGGGAACAGATGGCAAGAGAAGATCGTGATGAAGCCAAGAGGGGTAACATAAGAATTATTGGAGTCCCAGAGGGACAGGAAGAAAACCTTGATGAAAAAGAAACTGTCAAACACACCATTGCTACGTTTCCAGAGCTGAAGAAAACTTGTGACCACATTCAGGAGGCCCGAAGGGTACCAGCTAGAAGAAATCCGAATAAAAATACCCCAAGACACATTCTGATCAAAATGACCAAAACAGACAGAGACAAAATTCTGAAAGCAGCAAGATCGAAGAAAGAAATCTCTTACAAAGGAGCATCCTTAAAATTCACAGTTGATTTTTCTGATGAAACCCTCATGGCCCGAAAACAGTGGTGGAACATAGTGAAAAAACTCAATGAAATAAATGCCTCCCCAAAAATACTTTTCCCAGCAAGACTCTCATTCATAATAGAAAGAACAACACACAGTTTCACAGACAAACAACAGCTCAGGAACTTCATAGACTCAAAACCATGGTTACAAGAACAACTAAATGGGTTACTTTAAGGCAAGAAAGGCCCCTCAAATACACCAAATTTTAACAGAACAATGGGACAAAATCCCATGACAATAACCTCTCTCAATGTCAATGGGCTAAACGCACCAATTAAAAGACATAGAGTGGCAGGATGGATCAGAAAATTGAACCCAACATTCTGCTGCCTGCAAGAAACGCATCTCAATAGTCAAAGCAAACACAGACTCAGAGTCAAAGGCTGGAAAACAATCCTACAGGCCAACAGCTCCCATAAAAAAGCTGGGGTAGCCATCCTTATATCAGACCACATCGATTTCAGAGTGAGGAAGGTCATAAGAGACAGTGAAGGCCATCTCTTATTGATCAAAGGATCTGTACAACAGATAGAACTTACAATAATAAATGTATATGCACCTAATGAGAGACCAGCAAAGTACTTAAAACAACTACTCATAGATTTGGAAAAAGACATCAATAGCAACACAATACTAGTGGGAGACTTCAACACTGCTTTGTCACCTCTTGATAGATCAACCAGACTCAAGCTTAGCAAGGACATACTTCATTTGAGGGAAACAATGGAAGAAAGGGACTTAGTAGATATATACAGGACACTTCATCCACAAAAAGCTGAATACACATTCTTCTCAAGCGTACATGGAACATTCTCCAAGATAGACCACATGCTGAGCCACAAAACATGCCTCCATAAAATTAAGAAGATAGAGATTGTATCAACAATATTCTAAGACCATAATTCGCTGAAATTAGAAGTAAATCACACACAAAAACAGAAAACTAAATCAAACACCTGGAAATTAAACAGTGCACTATTGAACAACGAGTGGATTAGACAGGAAATCAAAGAGGAAATCAAAAGATTCCTAGAAACGAATGAAAATGAGAACACGAGTTACCAAAATTTATGGGACACAGCAAAGGCTGTGTTAAGAGGAAAGTTTATAGCTCTACAAGCATTCCTCAGGAAGGAGGAGCGAGCACACATAAGTAACCTAACCTCACAGCTTAAGAGCTTGGAGAAGGACCAAAAAAAGGAGCACAACCCGAACAGGAGAAAGGAAATAATAAAACTCAGAGCAGAGATTAACGAGATGGAAACCCAAAAAACAATCCGAAAGATCAATGAAACCAAGAGCTGGTTCTTTGAGAAAATTAACAAGATCGATAAGCCTCTAGCAAAACTCACAAAGAGAGGGAGAGAGAAAACCCTAATAAACCGAATCAGAAATGAAAAGGGGGTCATTACAACAGAAACTACAGAAATTCAGAGTATCCTCAGGGAGTACTTTGAGAAGCTTTATGCCACGGAACATCAAAACCTCGAGGAAATGGATAAATTCCTAGACTCCTACAGACTCCCAAGGCTGAACCAAGAAGACCTGGAATACCTGAACAGACCTATCACCATCAAGGAAATTGAAATGGTAATAAAAAGTCTCCCCAAGCACAAAAGTCCTGGCCCGGATGGATTCACTAGTGACTTACTCCCAATCCTCTTTAAGCTTTTCCACGAAAATGAAATATCAAAAACACTTCCGAACAGTTTCTACGAAGCAAATATCACACTGATACCAAAAGCAGACAGAGATACCACAAAGAAAGAGAATTACAGGCCGATATCCCTGATGAACACAGATGCAAAGATCCTCAACAAACTACTAGCAAATAGTATCCAACTACTCATCAAAAAGATCATACACCATGACCAAGTAGGATTCATCCCAGGGATGCAAGGATGGTTTAACATTCGAAAATCAATCAACATAATCCATCATATCAACAAAAGAAAAGATAAAAAGCATATGATTATATCAATAGATGCAGAGAAAGCATTTGACAAGATCCAGCACCCATTTATGATGAAAACCCTAGCCAAAATGGGTATAGAGGGGACCTTCCTCAACATAATTAAAGCCATCTACCACAAGCCTACAGCAAGCATCATCCTCAATGGGGAAAAACTGAGAACCTTCCCTCTAAGATCAGGGACGAGACAGGGATGCCCACTCTCTCCACTGCTGTTCAATATAGTACTGGAAGTATTTGCAATAGCGATTGGGCAAGAAAAAGATATTAAGGGCATTCAGGTAGGAAAGGAAGAAATCAAGCTCTGACTGTTCGCAGATGATATGATACTCTACTTAGAGAACCCAATAACCTCCACCAAAAAACTCCTAGAAACAATAGGCTCATGTAGTAAAGTTGCAGGTTATAAAATCAATACCCAAAAGTCCATGGCTTTCCTATACGCAAACAGTGAGAGAGAAGAAAGCAACATGAAAAAAACAATCCCGTTCACAATTGTGCCCTAGAAAATCAAGTACCTAGGAATCAGCTTAACTAAGGAAGTAAAGGACCTGTACAAAGAAAACTACAAAACGCTACTTCAGGAAATAAAAGAGGACATGAGGAAATGGAAAGATATCCCCTGCTCATGGGTCGGGAGACTTAACATTGTCAAAATGGCAATACTACCGAAAGCATTGTATAAATTCAATGCAATCCCTATAAGGATACCCATGACATTCTTCAAAGAAATGGAGCAAACACTCCTGAAATTTATACGGAACAATAAGTCCCCACGAATAGCTAAAGCAATTCTTGGGAAAAAGAAAATGGGAGGAATCAACCTCCCGAACTTCAAACTGTACTACAAAGCAATAATAATTAAAACAGCATGGTACTGGAGAAAAGGCAGAACTGCAGACCAATGGAACAGAGTTGAATACACTGACATCTCCCCTCAATCATATGATCATCTAATCTTTGATAAAGGTGCAAGAAATGTGAAGTGGAGTAAGGAAAGCCTCTTTAATAAATTGTGTTGGCATCACTGGACGGCTACATGCAAAAAAATAGGCTCAGAACTCTGCCTACCACCATGTACAAAAGTAAGATCAAAATGGATTAAAGACCTCAACATCAGACCAGAAACCATAAGGTACATTGAAGATAAAGTTGGCAAAACCCTCCATGACATTGAAGCTAATGGTATCTTCAAAGATGCCACACCACTGGCCGAGCAAGTGAAAACAGAGATAGATAAATGGGACTATCTTAAACTAAGAAGCTTCTGCACCTCCAAAGAAACAGTGACCAAAATACAAAGACAGTCTACAGAATGGGAAAGGATATTCACCAAATACACATCTGACAAGGGGTTGATATCCAGGATATACAAAATACTGGTTAAACTCCACAAGAAGAAAACATCCAACCCCATCCAAAAATGGGGCCATGAAATGAACAGAAACTTTCTCAAAGAAGAAATCCGAATGGCAAAATAGCACATGAGAAAATGCTCTACATCAATAATCATCAGGGAGATGCAGATCAAAACCACAATGAGATACCATCTCACACCTCAGAGACTGGCCCCCATTCAAAAGAGCAAAAGCAACCGATGCTGGCGTGGATGTGGCGAGAAAGGGACACTCCTTCACTGTTGGTGGGTATGTCGACTGGTTCAGCCCTTCTGGAAAACAGTATGGACGATTCTCAAAAAATTAGAAATTGATCTCCCATTTGACCCAGCAATACCACTCCTGGGAATATATCCCAGAGAGGCAAAAATGTATAGTCGAAGTGACATCTGCACTTGTTTGTTCATTGCAGCACTCTTTACAATAGCCAGAAACTGGAAGAAACCTGAATGCTGAAGAACAGAAGAGTGGTTAAAGAAACTTTGGTACATCTACACAATGGAGTACTATGTAGCTGTTAGAAAAGATGAAGTCATGAAATTTACATACAAGTGGTACAATTTGGAAAGTATCATGCTAAGCGAAATGAGTCAGAAAGAGAGGGATAGACATAGAAAGATTGCATTCATCTGGGGGATATAAAGTAACAAAGTATGAGATTAATACCCAAGAATAGCTGAGCTCAGCACCAGGAGGATTACTCCATAACTTAGAGGCCAGCCGGGTATCCTAGAGGAAAGGGCAGTTCAGATAGAGAAGGGAGCACCAAATAAAGGGTGTTTGGAGGATCCTACCAGGAGGGGAGATGCATGTTGAAAGTAGACTATGGACTGAACATGTTTGCCACTCAATGCCTCTTTTGCAGACCACAACACCCAAAAGGAGAGAGAGAACACAGGGGATTGCCCTGCCACAGAGGCAGGGGGGATGGGGGGATGGGGGTGGGGGGATATTATCCATGGTGGTGTAAAATGGGCACTGGTGGAGGGATGGGTATCTGATCATTGTATAATCGAAACCCAAGCACAAAAAATTGTAAATCTACAACTGTAAAAAAAAAGAAACAAACAAACAAAAAAAGAAACAAAAAAAGTGTCTTAATCACTGAGTAATAAAATAAATTCAGAGCTGGACGTTAACACTGAAGTAACATGATAATCCCACTGCAGAAAAATCAGCAGACTTCCTTCTATGTATTCTCTGGCAATATCAGCCAACCACTATTTCTTCGCACATTTCACACATGCCTGATGTCTGATTCTAGGTCTCCCCCAGGCCTCGTCTACCATATCTCAACTACTAAAGAACAAGCCATAGAACTGACCTGTTCATCAAAAGGCAAGTCAGGCAACGAGATCAAATCCTTTTCCCACCACCCTGAGGCCTGATAATCACATTCTTGCTTTGCCAGTAAGCACTGTGCATCCAGTCAGTCACTTGTGTCTGAAAGGTTGCAGCAAAGGGGAACACTGCTTGTTCCATACCAGGAGAATAACGATCCCTGCATGTGTTCCTTGATCATCAGGGAATTGTGTCAGGAGTTCGAAGTACAGAGCAAAGATTTTAGGAAGCTCACTCATCTCACTTTAATGCAAAACCTTCATAAAAATGCCTCCTATAAAACTGCCAGACAGGGGGGTGAGATGGATACTGGGATCCGTGGTGGTGGGAAATGGGCACTGGTGGAGGGATGGGTATTTGATCATTGTATAATTGAAACCCAAGCACAAAAATGTGTAAGTCTGCAACTATACCTCATGATGTCTCACTATTAAAAAATTTTTCATAAAAAAATTATGAATACTTACATAATTAAGAAGATTATGTATTATGTAAGTACACATAATTTTCTCTACAGTAATGAAAGCATAAGTTCTCCTATCACCGTTTTATAGGTGAAGAAGGTGAATCTTGGGCTATAGAGACACTAGAGTGGGTATGATATTTGCCTTACACATATTGGCCATCTGAAATCACCAGGAATGACCACTGAGTGAAGAGCCAGAAGTAAGCCTTAAGAAGTGCTTTTTTGGTTTTTTGGGTGGGTCACACCCAGCAATGCTTAGGGGTTACACCTTCCCTACACTCAGAAATTACTCCTGGCAGTGCTTGCGGGACTTATAGGATGCCATGGATTGAAACTGGGTCTGCAACGTGCAAGGCAAAAGCCTTACCTGCTGTACTATCACACTGTCCCACTGAGAATTCTTGGGTGTGGCCCAATAACAAAAATTAAATCAAAATCAGCTCTTAACCCACAGGCTGCAGAATTTATGTTATTGAGCATAAACATTAATCTGTTTATCCCTTTCTATTAGGGCTCTTGGATGACTAATGCCATTGTCAATGACAATTATCTATGAGACTTTATAGTGTTTTTTTTCAAGATTTTATTTTAATAAAGGACCATGGATTATAAATTTGGGTTGAATTACATAGTCGGGCTTTTGATATACAATATTCCATCACCAATCCCACTACCAGTGTAAGTTTCCCTCCATCAGCATTCCCAGATCCCCTCTCCACCCTCCACCTGCCATCTTGATAGGTACCTTTTAAATGTTGTTATTAAAGTTTGGGTCTCACAATTTCAGTGATGTGGACTCTGTGATTTGACATTTGCTCTATCAGTCCTTAACACCACTGATGTACCTGGATCCCCGTGACTCCTTTGCTTTTGTTTCACATCTATCCTTTCTCTACTCGAGCATTTAAATTTTGAAATCTTCTTTTTTAAATATTTTTCCAGAAAACATTTTTCCTGATCAGTACTTCTCATTGGTAGATGTAAATTATTAAGTAAACTATGTTGTTGAGAGATGTTCTGTCACCTGGTATTTCTGTTCCATTTATACAGCACAAATAGAGTAGATTCATAACAAAAATCTGCTATTTAATTTGTTTTCCTTCCCTTTTTAGTTTTTGCTGCAATGACTTATTATCACAAACAATACAAATAAGCACATCTCATTGCAGGAATCATACAATTGGTTGTGATGCTTGCACATGTACCTGCAGAGGTTAATATTCTAATACTGCTCACATACATTATGGTTACTAGTGCTTCCTGGGGGTTACACACTTGGTTGTGTTATTCATGCTTAAGATGAAATACTTGCTAAGGTCTTAGACACTTGAGTTATAGTGCTTTTCACATACATGGTTGCAGTATAAGAGTTTCCAAACTTTGTTTTGGTGCTGGGGATCCTAAACAGTAGTGCCTCTGGTATAATACTCTTTGCCTGTAGGCCAATGCCATGGATTGACTCCAGGCTTCTCATTTATAAGGCAGGTACTTTGCAACTGAGCTATTCTCCATACTCCTTAAGGGCCCTAGAGTTTTCAGAATTGTTCATGAGCTTGGACATCAATTTAAAGTTACCTGCTGCGTTAGTTTCTAATAAGAAAGTCAGCTTGTCCTTCCAAGCTTTAAACTCTCCTATTGACTTCTTCTCTTTAGATATGAACATCCTACATAGTATCTTCCAATATAAGGCAGTGTAGACTATATTGAAACTGTTAGTTTAACTTGCAGATCTTGAACAATGATCTTAGCTACAACTTTTGGATAATTTGCTGCAGCACTTGTTGCTTTGCTTAACCTTGTACTACTATGTTATGCTGGTGGATTCTTCCCTTAAACCTCTTTAGCCAATCTTTGCTAGATTCAGATTTTTCTTTTGAAAATCCTTCTCCTCTCTGAGCCTAAATAAAATGGAAGCAAGTTGGGGCCTTGCTTTGGACTTGGCTTTGACTTAAAAATGTGATATATTTTATCTACCTAAACCACTAAACCTTTCATTATATGAGCAATATTTTTTTTACTTTCTTATCATTTATGTGTTTACTGAAGTAGCACTGTTTAATATCTGTAGATACTTTCCCTTTGCATTTCAACTTGGCTAACTGGTAAAAGAGAATAGATTACAGCCTCTCTGCTTTCACCATACCCTTCTCACTAAGCTAATCTTTTTTAGCTTTTAATTTAAATTGAGAGATACATGACACGTCCATTCACTGGAAAACTCAAAGGTCATTCTTAACCCTATCAATTGTCCTACTTTCAATATTATTATGTCTCAAAGAATAGTGTAGCTTAGATGGAAGGGAGATAAGATACCAGCCAGTTGTTGAACTAGTCAGAACATATAAAATATTTATCAATTAGTTCCATTCTTATACATGGATGTGTTTGGTATTATATCAAAAATATCACAAGAGCAACATGAAAGATAACTGAGGTTATGATATGACTTCAAAACAAATATAATAATACAATATTAATATTGTGAGAATTACTGAACTATGACATAAGCACAAGAAATAATCACCTGCTATTTAAAAATGGTTTCCATAGATTTATCAGATGTCAGGTTGTCAAATTCATTTTTTAAAAATCTCAGGGCTGGAGCAATAGCACAGCGGGTAGGGCATTTGCCTGGCACGCAGTCAACCCAAGTTCGATTCCCAGCATCCCATACGGTCCCCTGAGCACCGCCAGGGATGAATCCTGAATGCAGAGCCAGGCGTAACCACTGTGCATCGCCGGGTGTGACCCAAAAAGCAAAAAAAATAAATCTCAATATCCACTAAGTGCAGTAAGATTAAGTGCAATAAGAGGATCTACATCTGCACGTGTTGAAAATGGTAAAGAAAATAAGCAACAGATTTGGGTTCTAGTCCTAGGGATATTATCAGCAGTGGTGACTCCAGATGAGTCATTTAATCTAGTCGGACTTTTGGCCCACTCAGGTCAAATATAGGAACATATGTTAAACTAGTCTGTGTCTATAAAACTCAAATAAAATAACAAATGATGAATCTTTTTACCCTAAAAATTCTGTATAATCTTAAGAAAAATGTTTCTTTTCCTATACTTTCCTTAACCCTGTACTTCTCTACTTGATAATATCAGAAAAACAATGGAAGAGTGGGAAAAACTAAACTGGAAGGTGGGAGGATTGTGATTTTCAACAAGTGTTTTTATTTCTCTGGGTCTCATATTTCCTGTGTATACATATCTGAAGTGGATGTTCTTATCAATGTCCCTTCCAGTTTCACTGATTTTTTCCAACAAGAGGTATAAATTCAAAGTATGTTAATCTTTCTACATATAATTATATTTAATGGAACCATGCTATTTTTCAAATTATTTTTTCCCAATCTTTTGATTTATTAAAGTACCATGTTTTACAAAGTTATTTATAGTTGGATTTTAGACATACAATGTTCCATCACAGATCCCACCATCAATGTCAGTTTCTTTCCACTTGTGTTCCCAAGCTCCCTGTCCTACCCTCTCTATAACCTGCCATCTCGACAGCCACCTTTTAAAGTTTGGTTACTAATTTTGGGGTGTAATGATTTCAGTGATGTTGACTCTGTGCTTTAAATGTTTAGCTTGATCATTCCCTAAACAGTGTACCTTTACCCTTGCACCT
This sequence comes from Sorex fumeus, assembly GCF_029834395.1. Classification (NCBI taxonomy): domain Eukaryota; kingdom Metazoa; phylum Chordata; class Mammalia; order Eulipotyphla; family Soricidae; genus Sorex; species Sorex fumeus. The sequence continues at coordinate 12,357,188 of NW_026606115.1, forward strand.
GTTGGTTCTCATCTTTCTCTTCTCCCCAGCCTTCTCCACTTTTCTCTTTCTTTTCTCTTCCTTATACTTTGGGACCAAGAGTGATCTAGGCATCTTCCCTTTACACCATTTCACTTCTCATCCAACTACTCTAAATGCTACATAGAAGTTATATCATCGTGTGTTTGTCCTTCCTCCTCAGGTTGACTTTAACATAATATATCCCATTACCATTCATGTTGCAGCGAATTTCATAATTTTATCGTTCATTAAAGATGCATTGTGTATTTATACCATATATTCATTTTCCACTGATCTTTTGTTGGACATATGAATGATTCCAAAATCTTAGCTCTTGTGCTGAATGCTGAGATAAATAATGGTGTGCATACATTCTTTTGAATAAACATTTTTCTCCAACCAACATTAGCACCCAAGGGAATAAGTACCAGAGTATTAATTTGTTTTAATTCATACCATGTCAGAGACCAAGTCTCCCTATGAAAACAACCTAAGTCATCATTACTTGGCATGTATCCATCTGAAGGAGTAAGAAGCATTACATGCACCTAGAGAGATAGTACAGGGGTCTGGGTGCCTACCTTGAATACAACCAATCCTGGTTTGATCTGCAGCACCACATATGGTCCATTAAGCACCAAAAATAATGATTCCAGAGCAAAAAGACAAAAGCCCTTGGCACAGCTAAATGTGGCCCTAAACCAAAATAAATAAGTAAAAGAATATGTATACAAAGAGAAAGATGTAAAAGCTATCTAGAAAAAGCTCTCTAGAAAAATGATGGGCTAGGGGGTGTGGGGGCGACTAAAACCTCATGGGAAGGGGGGCGTTCTGGTCCGTCCTTCACGCCCTACCGAGGTCACCAGTTGCCCCCCGCGAGCGGCTCTCCAGCACGGCCACGGCCCCAGAAGCACAAGGACTTAATGCAGAACCCAGCAGCTTGGAGCAGAAAAGTGAACAGACTCTGCATTGATCCAGGCCATCAAGTCTGCCGGAGGGGAAAGGGTGTTGCCCCATTCGCCCTCCCCTCTCTGGAAAGAAAGATGGCGGCCACATGGGAGCCTTGTGGACAGCAGGTATGAGCCGGGAGTGTGGGGGCGACTAAAACCTCATGGGAAGGGGGGCGTTTCGGTCCGCCCTTCACGCCCTACCGAGGCCACCGGTTGCCCCCCGCGAGCGGCTCTCCAGCACGGCCAGGACTCCAGAACACAGAAACCAATTTCTTAACTATCTGACTTTCAGTAGAAATACTTCCAGGGTCAATAGGTAAAAGAGCAGAAATCCAAAACCAACATTTAATTCTTGAACCCAGCCGTAGAAAGCAAATCACTTCACAATGCTTTTTCAGCATGTCTGATTTGGGGGGGGGGTAAACTCTAAATAATAGTGGTGAATCTTTTATTGAAACAATGAATCTAATCAAAGCAGATAGAGTGTTAACTAGAATTCATCTGCTTCACAGGGACGGGGAGGGGTGGGGGGTGGGGTTTTATTGGGGTTCTTCATGGTAAAAAATAAGTATTGGTAAAGGGAAATGTGTTTGATATTTGCATGACTGAGACATAAACCTGAAAGTTTTGTAACCTTTCCCACAGTGATTCAATAAATAAATTAAAAAAAAAAAAGATGGGCTAAACACAGGCACCTTTACAAAAGAAACAGTTTATGTTTCTCAACCTTTTTTTTTATTAGCGAAACACCATGTGGTACAGTTGTTGACCTTACAAGTTTTTGTACTTAGGTTTTGGTCATACAATGATTGAGTACCCATCCCTCCACCAGTGCCCATTCTCCACCATGAATGTTCCCAGTAACCCTCCCACCCCTCCCATACCCCCATTCCATCCAGCCTCTGTGGTAGGGCATTTCCTTTTGTTCTTTCTCTCGTTTTGTATGCTAAGGTTTGCAAAAGAGGCATTGAGTGGCAAACATGTTCAGTATATAGTCTACTTTCAGCATGCATCTCACATCCTGGGAGAATCCTCCCAAAACCCTTTGTTTGCTTGGTGTTCCCTTCTCCGTTTGAGCTGCCCTTTCCCATAGCATGTGCGGTTGGCCTTCAAGTCATGGAGTCAACCTCCTGTAACTTATCTTGACTATTCTAGGATGTTTATATCCTATTTTGTTATTTTATATTCCCCAGATGAATGCAATCTTTCTATGTCTGTCCCTCTCTTTCTGACTCATTTCGCTTAGCATGATACTTTTCATGTAGTATACCATTTATATGTAAATTTCATGACTTCATCTTTTCTAACAGCTGCATATTACTACATTGTATAGATGTGCCAAAGTTTCTTTAACCAGTCATCTGTTCTCAGGCACTCGTATTTTTTTCCAAATTTTGGCTATTGTGAACTGTGCAGCAATGAGTATAGAAGTGCAGATGTCACTTCGGCTATACTTTTGCCTCTCCAGGATATATTCCTAGGAGTGGTATTGCTGGATCAAATGGGAGCTCAATTTCTAATTTTTTTAGAATCTTCCATACTGTTTACCAAAAGGGATGGACCAGTCAGCATTCCAAACAGCAGTGAAGAGTTCCTTTCTCACCACATCCACGCCAACATCGGTTGCCCCTGTTCTTTTGTATGTGGGCAAGTCTCTGTGGTGTGAGGCGATATCTCATTGTTGTTTTGATCTGTATCTCCCTGATGATTAGTGATGTAGAGCATATTCTTATGTGCCTTTTAGTCATTCATATTTCTTCTTTGGGAAAGTTTCTATTCATTTCATTACCCCCATTTTTGATGGGGTTGGATGTTTTCTTTTTGTGGAGTTCAACCAGTGCTTTGCATATTCTTGATAAAAAGGTAAAGGTAAAGGCCCTCCCGTTGATCGTCGATTTGCTCGAGCGGGCCCAGTAACGTCTCCATTGGAGACTTTGTTGTTACTGTGTCTGGCATATCGAATACTCTCGGTAGCTTGCCGGGCTCTCCGAGAGGGGTGGAGGAATCGAACTCGGGTCGGCCATGTTGGCCGCGTGCAAGGCAGACGCCCTACCCGCTGTGCTATCGCTTCAGCCTATCATCAACCCCTTATCTGATGGGTATTGGGTGAATATTCTTTCCTATTTTGTAGACTGTCTTTGTATTCTGGTCACTATATCTTTTGAGGTGCAGAAGCTTCTTAATTTAAGATAGTCCCATTTATTTATCTCTGTTTCCACTTCGTTGGTCAGTGGGGTGTCGTCTTTGAAGGTATCATTAGCCTCAATATCCTGGAGGGTTTTGCCGACCTTGTCTCCACCATTTTTTTTATGTTTTGGGTCACACCTCGCGATGCTCAGGGTTTACTTCTGCCTTTGTGCTCAGGGGACCATATGGGATACTGGGAATCGAACCTGGATCGGCTGTGTGCAAGGCAAAGGCTATCCCACTGTGCTATCTCTCCAACCCCTCAGCCTTTTTTTATAGCATCCTTATTCCAAACTTGATTCCTTCCTTTGGTAACCCTACCCTACCAATTTGTGCCATGGCTCTCCATTTACATATTTTTCACCTTTGGCCCCTTTTTAATATCCTGGGAACACACAGGTAGTCATATTCCCTGGATGAGAAACAGTAGTCTATAATATGCTATTGTATACTGAGACTCTCTTAGAAAGTAGAAAATAAGTAGTGCTCTCTTTTGTTATTTCACCGAACTTATTTTACTGTTGAACTCTTTAATGAATGCATGCTTGCTCCATACTCAGAGCATCTCTTATTTTTGGAATGATATCAATTGCTATACCAAGTACTATATGCAGAATCCTCTCCTTACATTCATATTCCAACATCAAGTATGCTATACTTATAGTTTAAAATGCATTTTAACATGTGTTCTCTTTCTCGTATCCTGCCTTGGTGACCCTTGTAGTTGGTAGTACTTATAGAATGGTTATTTAGAGGAGGGGAGCGTACATCAGAAGTTATCCTTTCTTTTTTCTTCTTTTTGGGTCACACCTGGCGATGCTCAGGGGTTACTCCTAGCCCATGCACTCAGGAATCGCTCCTAGCAGTGCTGGGAATCAAACCCCGGTCAGCCATGTGCAAGGCAAACGTCCTACCCACTGTGCTATAGCTGAAGCCACCGGAAGGTATCCTTTCTTATAAAAATCATAAAGACATTCCATAATGCCACTAAGAAGAGGCAATATCTCAGTATTTGGTATTGTTTTGGCAAGCTTAAATGTGAATGATCTGTGTGCAATAATAATAATAATAATAATAAATAATTATAGCAATTAACACTTGAATGACAGGTTATAATTGGAGAGAGCTCTCACAATACCATGCCATTTCTAAATAATTGAGGTAAAATTATCCCCATTTTGCAGATGAAAAACAGCAAGATTTTTTTATTAGTGAAACACCACAAGGTACAGTTGTAGACTTATAAACTTTCATACTTGGGTTTCAGTTATATAGTGATTGAGTACCCATTCCTCCACCAGTGCCCATTCTCTACCACCAATGATCCTAGTAGCCCTCCCACCCCCACACCTCATCCCCCTCACCCCACCCCGCCTCTGTGACAGGGTAATCCCCTTTGCTCACTCTTTCCTTCAGGGTCTTGTGGTTACAGCAAGATTATTTTTATCTTTCAAGATTCCTAAGCAAACAAAACTCTAAAACAGATACAGACATTGCACTTACACGTTTGCTTTTACTGCACCAAGGCTGGAGGCAGAAAAAAATTCCTCAGCTTTGCGATGACATAAACCTTTAATTATTTAGTTGTAGGCATACTACTCTGGGACAGGAACCAGGAAAAATGGTGTCTTTTTGATTCTGATTAATTTCTAGTTCGTTAAGGAAATGGAAGAAGGGAAAGTAAGGTTTCTTGTTATTGCAAAATGCAACTATGTTACTTATAGAAAGGTCAGAAATGGCAAGAAAGAAAAATCAAGTACAGATAGCCATAACTGCCTATTCAGAAACAATTAATGTTCACTCCTGATGTATAGTGTCCCATGAACCATTCTATATGCACAATAGTTTCTTTTTTATATATTTATTTATTGAATCGCTGTGGGAAAAGTTACAAAGATTTCAGGTTTAAGTCTAGGTCATGCAATGATCAAACACCTTTCCCTCCATCATTACTTATTTTTCACCACCAAGAACCCCAATATACCCCCCTCCCACCCCTCCCAATGCCTGTGAGGCACATGAATTCTGTTTAACACTCTATCTACTTTGATTACATTCATTATTTCAACAAAAGATGCACCATTATTGTTTAGAGTTTACATCAAACAATCAGAACTGCTGAAAAGGCATTGTGAAATAATTTGTTGTCTACAGCTGGTTATGAGAACCATATGATGTCGCGCGGCCGTGATAGATTTTGGATTTCTGATACTTTACTTATTAAGCCTGGAGGTATTTCTGCCAAGAGCCAGATAATTACGAGATTGGTTTCTGTGGCTCTGGAGCCATGGCTGTGCTGGAGAGCCGCTCATAAAGGGGGCAACTCGTGACCTCGGTAGGGCATGAAGGATGAGCTGGGAACGCCCCCTTCCCATGAGTTTTCAGTTGCCCCGTCACTGCCGGCTCATACCTGGCTTTCCAAAAAGCTCTGAGGAGGCTACCATCTTGCTGCCCAGGGTGCACAATAGTTTCTATAGTACCTTTTCTTTCAAATTGTAGTATTTCTGGAATTGAACTTTTTCTTACAGTGTCTTACAATTACACTTCATCTAACAGTGTTCCCCTAGCTTATTTACTTAGGGTTACTATTGTGAAAGTGTGTCTTAAAAATCATAACATCTTCAGAGAAAAATTAGAGATCCCTTTTCAAAATTAACTGACCTTGATATTTTAGAATCTCCCTTTATCATCTCCTATATTCTCTGGCTTCATTCTATGTCAAGTGATAAATTTCTACAAAAATATATTTATTGAATGTGAAACAATCCTCTGCATATGCTATGTTTTAAATCAAATACCTATTGTTGGGCCGGAGTGATAGCATAGCAGGTAGGGCATTTTCCTTGCACGTGGCCAACTGGAGTTCAATTCCTCTGCCCCTCCCTGAGAGCCGAGAATATTCTGCCCGCACGGCAAAGCCTGGCAAGCTACCCGTGATGTATTCGATATGCCAAACACAGTAACAAGTCTCACAATGGAGGCGTTACTGGTGCCCACTCGAGAAAATTGATGAACAATGGGAGGCCAATGACAGGGACAGTGACCTATTGTTAACCCTTTAAATTCTTTGAGTATTTTGAACTAAAAACAGCACTAAGAAACAGATACTAGGTCCTACTAGGTTGTAGAGATTGAATAATGAACAAAATATATATGGACCCCATGTTACATGGAATTGATAGTCTAGTAGGGAAAGCAGGTATAAATTCAGAAAACAGATTGTAAATATTTGTAAATATTTTATAGTATTTAATACTATAAAGAGTAAAGAAAACTAAACAACCCAAATCAAAAACAACAGAAGAAGCATCTACCTTATAATTAACAGAAAGCATGGTTCTTGGCCTAGAGAAAATCCGTATTAAACAGTAATTATATTATTTTTTTCTCGATTTACCCTAAAAAGAACTAATTAAAAAATGTAAGTTTATTCTACTGATATTAAATATTATGGGAACATGGTAAACATGGTATGATATATAAAATTATGTTTTAAAGGCATAAATGCCAAAATAAAATCTCATTAGTTACTGAGAGAAAATAATAAAAATTTTTTAAAAAGCATCTTATTTTAAGTTAGAAAAGCAGTGGAGTCTTCACTAAGGAAGAGGGAATTGAGCTGATATCTGAAAGATAAGGGAAAATATTTGATATTAGCAAAGCTGCAGCAAAGTAAATTCCCACAAACTATAAAATATTCTCTCTTGCCAATATGAAATAGTCTCATTTTCATTTACCAAAAAAAATCTTATTATTTTTTAATTTGCATTTTAAAATGAATTTGTAATGTGAAATATTTATTTTTGACTCAGCTATTTCTTCTTCCTCAAAAGAGTTATAATCAGTTCCACTACATTCTCAGGTATGCCTAAATCATGTCTACTACATAGAAGCACAACCGAAAACGTGGACAATGGTTCTCAGAGAAATATGCCTCTGAGAGTTTGAAGTATCATGGCTTTACCTGAGAACATGCTAGAAACGTAAGTTTTTATATATGCCCAGAGACATACTGAATCAGAAACTGCGGGGTTATGATATATAAATCTGTGTTTATTTTGTTGATTTGTTCTCAGGCCACACATGGCTGTGTGCTGAGAGATCATTCCTGGCATGTTCAGGGGGCCATGTGTAATGTCAGTGATGGAACTTGTTTCAGCACAATGCCTTCCCTTCTGTATTGTTGCTCCAGCCAACCCGTCCCCTGCCATATGTGTTTTAACAATATCTCCAACATGATTGCTATGTATGATTAAGTTTGAAAATCATTTCTAAAGTAATATACAATGGATATTTGTAAAAATATATCATCTGACTACTAACTCCATCTAAGACAAAAATCAGAGGAAATGAGTCTCTGATGTAGACAATAAAACCTGAAAAGAGAGTTCATTTATCCATTTCTCCAAATAATGTTTTGAACACACACCAGAAACTGTACTAAGTCTAAATAGTTAGTTTTTTTAAGTAAGACAAGAGTCTCTGCCTCTATAGAGCTAATTGCCTGGTGAGGTTATCACTATCAGCATAGGGTAGGTGGCCAAAGTAAGCCCTATTTTGTACTTTCATTGAAGTCTTAAGTGAGAAAATAAGGTGGACATAATATAAATACATTCTGATTCAGATAGGGGAAACACAAGTAAAGAGAAGTGAATAAAGATGGCTAATCTAAATTAGTCCTGCCAAATATCCTTTCTAGACTGCTTCTTAACAGAAGTAGATTCCAGATGGGAGACCTGCTAAGATTTTACACAATGCTCATTATCCATGGTATTTCTCTAAATTGCACATATTCTTTCCCTTTTCTAGGCAATGTAGCAAAGATTTTCTTGGATTCTTGAAGTGTGTTCCAAGGATCTGAAGTTCTATGTTAATGTGATACATAAAATAGAGTCACCTTGACTTTGCACTTATCTGGCTTATGTAAGCTCTAACCTTTTGCTGCAGTGCAACAGAATTGCTAGATCCATGTTCTAAGCACATAAACAAACATTATGATTCTAAAACATTACTGGGGTCTATGGTAACTGTGAGAGCAAGATAAATCTGCAGGGGAATGAGGGGTTGAGCTACTGATCCAATGATCCAAGTCCTGGTGTGAAGGAAAATACTTCTGCTCAGCTCTTCCCAGGAGAACTCTTCACTGCAAGAAAAATTGGAACAGGCTCCATAACTTGTTCTTCCATTGGCTGCTAGCTAAGGAAGCCATCCAGAAAAGGGATATAATGAGTTTCCCCACAACTGTGGGAAAAAAACTTGCTTTTAATCCTCTTTTCTAAACCAGAAGAAATAAGTTACAATAAAATAAACACAGAGAAAGAGGCTGCTAGTAGTTTTATCTCTCCTACACCAGGATTTCTCGACTTTGGCACTTTTAATATTTTAGGTCAGATAATTATTTGTTGTGAGGGTATGCTATGCATTGTAAAATGTTTAACAGCATTGCAGTTGTCTATATACTAGGTGCCAATAGCTTTTACAGCCCCCAAATTGTGATAAGCAAGTATGTATTCCAATATCAACAATGTTCCCTGGGAAACTGGAAGCAAATTTTCCTCTAATTGAGAACCACTTCCCTAGAAAAAATTATAGGAGATATCTTGGAAATGAAATTTTAAGAAACCACGCAGACTATATTTTCTAAATCTAATGTATCAAATCAGAAAATACCACTCCACAAGTCACATAGTTTGGATAATAGCCTCCTTCCACCTATAATGTTCTCTCAGCTGCCTCCATTGACTTTAAATAATGTATCATCATTGGCACAATATTTTCACTCAATAAAGATTAATTCCTGAGGTCCATAAAGTAGAAAACATCATATCAAGTTATAATAGCTTCTCCTTAGGGATCAGTGAATGGTTGTATCCACAGGGCCTTCTCTGAATGTCGAAAGTGCATGCTTTGAAAGCATGAGGCCTGGAGTTCAATGTGCAGTGTGAAACATGTGATCTGAATATGATGTAGCCCCAGTCATTTTGTCTGGGGCACCAAGCACTGCAACAGATTGCATGATCTCTGGAGCAGCACAGCCAGGTGTGTTTGAGTTCAGCAACTAAAGTATGCAATTCCATGTATGCACTGCAACTAAAACTGTGTGAGTCAGGAACCCAGTCTCTGGCAGACATATGTGTCATCACCACAAGAAACCCTGACTAACACTGCAAACATAATTGTGTGAGTGAACACCACAACCATAAGTTTGCAAGTCTCACTGAGTACTGGAACCAAATATGTGAGTACTGCATCCAGAAATGTGATCCCTGGAAAGCTCCAAGATATGTACATGTGTCATCTCTGGTCATGGCAACAATAATCACAGAGTAAATAAATAAAAGAAGTAATAATAATTACTCCTCAGGGTCCTATGGCATGGCTTTAGAGGTAGAAAAAAATGTCTCAGATCTGTGAGACTCTAGATTTAATTGCAGGCATCACATGATTCCTAGCACCAAAGGTTGTGGGCCCAATAACAACTACAAAAATAACTGAGACCTGGGAAAAGCTTGGTGGGACATTGCGTATTTTGCAAGTGTGAGATAAAACTTTTGATCCCCAACACTGCCACAATAAGTGCTGAGTGCGGTGGCACTGCTTTTGAGATCTACCCTTAGTACCATAAAAAATGAGTGATAACCAGTTCAGTACAAGCTATGTATAAGCACCACGACTAACATGTTTTGCCACTGGAAGACATGTCCGAACTGTAATCAAATGCATTACTCTTGGCGAGCATCACATCTACATTTACACTGCAACAAAGAACCTGTCATCTCCAGACATTGTAACAATGACAACAATATAAAAGGCAGAAGGGGAATCACTTGATCACTTGACATGCATTACTCATTGACTTGCTCAAGCGTGCACAAGTAATGTCTCCATTTATCCCTGTTGCGTGCTAGTGTACTCCAATGCGTCTGATCACTCCAGGAACACAAAGAGCCTCAAACCAATCATTCAGGGTCTTGATGAAGAAGTCTGACTATCTTGTAGGTGGGCAGCCACACGATCTTTTGATGTCCAGTGGAATTCAGCCAGTAATGGCTCTAGTCCAGGAGTCATCTCCAAATCTCATTACTTGTCCAGCCCTTCTGATTTTTGATGCCTTGGCAAATGAGACACCATCCCTGATTCTTGATCGTCGATGGAGGTCGGAACGCCAGATTCTTTCACTCATTTGAGTGAAGCTTGATACTCCAAGCATAGCTCTTTCGATTCCTCTTGGGAGACCCAAATAGCGTTCTCATCCTGTTTTTGTAGGGCCCAGGTCTCTGAGGCATATATTAATGCAGGAAGAACAGTGGGATCGAAGAGATGTTCCTGGCGCCAGAGGTTCTTCGTCCTCTTAGTTATTTTTTTAACGTTCTTGAAGGCGATCCAAGCCACTCTCTTTCTCCTATGCAACTCAGGTGCCAGGTCATTCGTCATGTTGACTTCTCAACCTAGGTACACATAACTGCTGCATTCGGAGATGTTCGTTCTGTTCAGAATGAATGGAACATCAGGAATGAGTCTGTCTCTCAAGAACATTGTCTTTGTGAGATTCAGTTGCAGTCCGACCTTTCCACACTCAAGGTAAAAGTCAGCCAGCATTTATGCTACTTGGCTAATGGTTGCTGTTATTAGAACGATGTCATCAGTGAAGCAGAGGTGGTGTAGTTGCCAACTATCTATCTTCACTCCCATTCCTTCCCATTACAGTTGCCACATAACATTCTCGAGGGTGGGACTGAAAAGTTTCAGTGAAATTGTATCACCCTCCCGAGCCCCTCTCTTGACATGGATGATCACTTCCTTGCAGAATGGTGAGATCCTGATTGTGAATCTGTAATACAGCTCACAGAGGATCCTGATATATTGAGTTTGAATGCACTGCTTGGCTAGGGCTTCAATGACCGCTTTAGCCTCAACAGAATCAAAGGCCTTCTTTAAATCAATGGGCGTTAGACAGAGCAGCATCTTGAACTCCCAAGAAATCTCAATGAGCCTTTTATTGTGTGGATATGGTCGATTGTGCTGAATCCTTTTTGGAACCTGGCTTGCTCGCATGGTTGTCCTTCATCTAGTGTTCTGACAATCCTGTTGAAGATGACTGGAGTGAACAGCTTCTAGATGACGAACAACAGGCAGATTGAGCGATAGTTGCCAATGTCGTGGATGTCTCCCTTCTTGTACATTAGTACAGTCTTGCTGGTTTTCCATTAGGATGGAACCTTGCATTCAGACAGGTAGCGTATGAAGAGCCGAGCCAGTGTATTGATGAGTAGTGATGGCAAGTTCTTCGGGTGTTCAGGTCTGACCTTGTCTTGGCCGGGTGCTGTTCTCTTTTTACAAATTGGTGTGTCAGATTTTGGAAGAGAGAACATTGGGAAAGACATATCCATCCTGCAGAATTTGATATGTGGGCAGGTGGACATGGCTATCGAAGATATCTGCGTAGAAGTCATGGATAATCTTCTCCATTGCCCTTCTGGAAGATGTGATAGATCCATCACGACATCAGAGGGCAGTGATCTTGGTCTTGTAGTTGTTAAAGGACAGGCATGTGTTGTGAAGGAGAATAAATATTTAAAAACCTTTCATTTGGTTGGCTAAGCCCCCACCAGATTACCCTAGAGCACCGACATGAAGTATCGTGATCACTCCATGTGTGCCTTCCGAAAACAAATAAAAACAATATAATCAAAAAGAAACTTCATCCATAGTCATCTTCTGAATTTCCACGTCTATTACTTTAACAGATTAACACTTAGTATGTTTTTAGGCACCTGAAGCTTTAGTCCCTGTTGTCCCAAAATTCCAAACGGGATTGGACCACCATTCCTTCATGCAAAATTTTACTTCACAGTGCAGGGATAAAGGACTGAAAAGTTTAAGGGAACTCCCAGAATGACCACAAAGTGAAAGCTCTTTGGCACTATTGCAACAACATGGGAAGATGCCATCGTTTGTGTGCAGAAAAGATAAAGGAACAAACATTATTACCTCACAGTGTCTGTATTACAAACTATAATGCTCAAAAGTAGAGAGAGATTATGGCGAATAATGTCTGCCATGGAGTCAGAGGGAATGTGGAAAAAGGGCTTATACTAGGGATATCGGTAGTGGGGAATGTACGCTGGTGGAGAGATGGGTGTTTGATAATTGTGTGATTGTAACCCAAACATGAAAGCTTTTAACTATCTCATGATGATTCAATAAAATTTTTTTTTAAAAAAGAGATGCCATCATTGACGACATTAACAAAGAATACGGTTGACTGGTTCAGCACCTCCATGATTGTGCGAGAAACGCTGAGGGAGAGAAAGCCACAAAAAATGTCTGTCTTAAAAAACTCAAGAGCTCGTTCACCAAAGTGGCGGATGCAAGCCTCAGGCAACCACAAGCTAACGTCGGAGCTCGCAAAGCAGTGCAGAGAAGCGATAAAGGAAGACCTTAAGGAGAGAAAAAGCATCAGTGCTGGCTGATACGGCAGAAGCCAGAAAAAGCATTCACAACACCCTCCTGTCCTTGCCACCTACAAGACCATCTGACTGCCCTCTGACGTCATGATGGATCTACCACATCTTCCAGAAGGGCAATGGAGAAGATTATCCATGACTTCTACCCAGATCTCTTTGATAGCCATGTCCATCTGCCCACATATCAAATTCTGCAGGATGTATATGTCGTTCCCAATGTTCTCCTTCTAAAATCTGACATGCCATTTTGTCAATAAAGAAGCAAACAGCACCCGACCCAGACAAGATCAGACCCGAACACCTAAAGAACCTGCCGTCAGTACTCATCAATACACTGGCTCAGCTCTTCACACACTACCTGTCTGAATGCAAGTTTCCGTCTCAATGGAAAACCAGCAAAACTGTACTACTGTACAAGAAGGGAGACATCCACGACATTGACAACTATCGCCCAATCTGCCTGTTGTTCGTCATATAGAAGCTGTTCACTCCAGTCATCTTCAACAGGATTGTCAGAACACTAGATGAAGGACAACCATGCGAGCAAGCCAGGTTCCAAAAAGGATTCAGCACGATCGACCATATCCATACAATAAAAAGCTCATTGAGATTTCTTAGGAGTTCAAGATGCTGCTCTGTCTAACGCCCATTGATTTAAAGAAGGCCTTTGATTCTGTTGAGGCTAAAGTGGTCATTGAAGCCCTAGCCAAGCAGTGCATTCAAACTCAATACATCAGAATCTTCCATGAGCTGTATTACAGATTCACAATCAGGATCTTACCATTCTTCAAGGAAGTGATCATCCATGTCAAGAGAGGGGCTCGGGAGGGTGATACAATTTCACCGAAACTCTTCAGTTCCACCCTTGAGAACGTTATGTGACAACTGGATTGGGAAGGAATGGGAGTGAAGATAGATGGTCGGCAGCTACACCACCTCTGCTTTGCTGATCACATCATTCTAATAACAGGAAACATTAGCCAAGCAACACAATTGCTGGCAGGCTTCGACCTTTAGTGTGGAAATGTCAGACTGCAACTGAATCTCACAAAGACAATGTTCATGAGAGACAGACTCATTCCTGATGTTCCATTCACTCTGAACAGAACTAACATCTCTGAATGCAGCAGTTATCTGTACCTAAGTCGAGAAGTCAACATGACGAATGACCTGGCACCTGAGTTGCACAGGAGAAAGAGAGTGGCTTGGATAGCCTTCAAGAACATCAAAGAAATAGCTAAAAGGATGAAGAACCTCAGGCTCTGGGCACATCTTTTCGACTCCACCATTCTTCCTGCATAAGCATATGCCTCAGAGACCTGGGCCCTACGAAAATAGAATAAGAACATTATTCGAGTCTCCCAAGAGGAATTGAAAGAGCTATGCTTGGAGTATCACACTTCAGTCAAATGAGCAAAAGAATCCAGAGTTCCCACTTTCGTCGATGATCAAGAGTCAGGAACGCTGTCACATTTGCCAAGGCGTCGGAAATCAGATGGGCTGGACACATAATGTGATTTGGAGCCATTACCAACTGGATTTCATAGGATGTCAAAAGATCGCATGGCTGTCCACTTACTAGATGGTCAGACTTTTTTGTCAAGACTCTGAACTAATGGTTAGAGGTTCTTCGTGTTCCTGGAGCGAGCAGACACAATTTGGCTACACTGGCAAGTGACAGGTACAAATAGAGATGTTATTGGCAACTGCTTGAGCAAATCAATGAGTAACAGAATGTCAAGTGATCAAGTGAAGTGATCATAATTGTCATATGTACTATTATCTTTCAATTAATAATGACATAAGAGATGCCTCATAATATTACCAAGCTGTCTATATAGTCAGTGTAGTTATTATAGATGAAAATGTCAGCTTTATATGTTTAGTTATGTTGTTCAAGCCTCAGGACACACAGATACCTTAAAGGCACTTCTCATATAATTTGGATATATAAACGCAAGGTGCTACTAGTTTCTTTATGCATGTGGTTTGGATGATCAAGTTTAAGTATGCTTATCTTATAGCAAAATTAGTGGATTTATAAGACTTTGTACTTTATATATATGTGTGTGTTCATTTTGGTTTAAAGTAATATGTTCATATATGTTTAAGTATTAATTGCATAAAGTGACATATATATATATCTGATCATATTTGTGGTATTATGCAATCTGTTGTCTTTCAGAATAATCTCTATTATCAACTAAAGTTAAAGACTTGTTTCATATTTAAAGGATATTTAGAATGTTCCATCCTACTTCACGCTGTCTTTATTTTTAAATCAAATTTCCTTCCTGACTAGTACATAGTTTCAAGATTTTTATTTGCCTTACAAAAAAGTCTTAAACAAAAGAGCCATAAGCTCTCTTTTCTTGGGTAGAAAAATATTTTCTTCTCCAGTTTCTCTCTAAAACTTCAAGGAAAGAACTTCTAGAATTAGAATTGTTGACAAGGAAGTATCTACTCTGAATTCCCTACATCTAGGTTTTTTCCTGCCTCTATTAAGCAGAGAAACTTAACAAAAAGTAATGTATTGTTACTAAAGACATATTGTTCTGTAGCTTTTCTTGCTATAATACTGAAATAAATTTTATATTCTAATATTAAAAAGATAGAGTCTTAGACCATTAGAACAGCCTATGAGAAAATGTCATAGACTGGTGTCTTATAAATAGCAAATCTTTAGTTTTCACAGTTCTAAAGGATGGGAAGCCCAAGATCAAAGTTACAACAGATTTGGTGCCTAATGACAATCCACTTCTTGGTTCATTGTCAGTCATTGTTTAACTACATTCTCTCTACATGCAAAAAGGTTCTGCTTTATTTTTAAATTCATTTTATTTTTGTTTTAATGTAGAAAAAGCCACAAGTGTTGATATAATTCTAGTATTAAAATTGATTAGATAACAAAGCTGCAATATTAAAATTAATAAGTATAAAAGATCAGTTTATGTGAAAATTATATCTGATCACAGCATCGATAAGTACTAGTCTGAGAATTTAATAAGCTGTTTGTTGCTTTAGGAAGTGTTTTTAGCTGCAGGAACAGGTGGTTCCATGAATTTTAAGCTTCTTGGTGTGCTTCTCCTGGGAGACTTAGTCAGGAATCAGTAGAGCAGGGCTGGTGTGTGAATCACATGGTTGTGGCTACAGGGATGTGGGTGGGCCAAATACATGCCCATAGGAAGCTTTGGAAGATACACCCACACCCCACCTGTGCCAGCTTGCCAAGGGCTCAACTCTACCACTTCTTGAATATTTTCATCAGAGTCACCAATCTGCAAAACATTTCAGGTGCCTGGTACTTAGAATAAATATATTTTATTTTTATTGATTGAAGTTCTGTGATTTACAGTACTGTTACTCTTATTGATGGTTTCCTATAAACATAATTCTAGTACTATACACATACCCAGTGTACCCACCTTCAATCACCAAGGACCTCAGTGCTCCTTCCTATCAACTCCACATCACCCCCCAACTCAACTGTATAGATAAGTTCTTCTGTTTTATAGAAAGGACCTGTTTTATAAGAGCACTCATTTCATTCATGAATTTCCACCATCAAAATCTAAATACTTTTTTAGAGGATCCATCTGTTATTACTGTCAAATTGGCCTTTAGTTTTCAACATATGATGGGATACATTTGGACGAGACAAATACTCAATCTATAGCAGACAGCAATATCTATCCTCCAAACAGATATTTCTTAAGATAGTGGCTAGCTCAATGTAATTTGTCATTTACACATCATCCATTTCCTTAGCAAATTTCTAACTACTTACTCCTTACATGTAGTACTTTCTGCCATAGTCGGACACCTTTTGTTTCCAGATTCAGCCATCCAAGCCAAAGCACATCAAGGCAGCAGATTAAAGAACACACATTTCAGCAACTTTGTATAGAGATATTTAACTGTTGCATCATATGCTATGTTCTATCAAAGAATGTCCAGGCTGTCACCACCCTTAATGGTGAGATTTTGCTAGGCTGGGAGTGCTGTGAGGGACTGTAAGAACTAAGGAGAAATATAAAGCACAGACGCTGTGTCAAGAGGTTTTCAGTTCAATTGTGGAGATGAGATTCCTAAGTGAAGCATTTCTATGGTATAAATAATGGATTTATTTCATACAATCAAAGTAAAAAATGGTGCTGGTGAAGGAATAAGAATCATTAAAACAGAGAGGTGAGATCCTGATAGGGTTTACCTGGATGGCACAAACATTTATGATGGAAAAGCATAATCAAGCTATATCGTAAAGCAGGTTTAGAAAAGATGACCAGCTTATATTTTTTCTGGATAATGGTTTCTAGGAGTAATAATGAAGGCTTAGGTTAGAGAAAGTCTATAGTTAGTATTAATAATAGAGGCAAATACAGATTCATGGGGACAGAAGAGGGCTGATTCATGAAATGAGGGGGAAATGGTAGGAGTTTAACCTTGGGGAAATAAGATAAGGATAAGGCGCATAAATCAACAACAATAATAGAAGTCCCAAAAGAGATGGAGAAGGTTGATTACTTGTCTTTGATTAGTCTTGGAGGATGATATAGCCAAAGGTATGGTCTAAGACGGAGAAAAGAATTAAAAGAAAATTTTCTTGCCCGTTGGAGTAACTGAAAAGAGCTCATAAATAATATCAGATTCTCCAGGTCTATTGTGTCATAATCTATTCATTTCTCCAAATGTTCAGCTCTATTTCTATGACCTTCACAGGGATTGTCCATTTATTGGCTGTCACAAAACTCAGAAAACTTGATTGTAAGAGTGTTATTTCATGGGCACCAATAAAAAAGCTTATTCCAAAGTCCTTGCAAAAGACACTCTTAAGATAAGCAATGTACTTGTTATATCTGCAATGACATCTGTCACCCTCATCAGAGGCTGTTAAAAGAGAATTTTTCTCTAACCCTTAACACTACTTCCTGAGCAAATACTTTAATATTTCCTCAGTGAACTAAATGTAAACTAAGTTTAGTTTATTTGTTTTACATTTAAAATAATGACCTTCACTCTGCAGAAAGTGACAGGTAAAGCAAAAAATAATTTCAAAATTGACAATTTTGATAGGAAAATAACCACTGGGGAATAAGAGAAATGCATTTGCTAACATAGACCTATATGCAATATAACCTATAAAATTGACCAGAAATTTCTATCAATTTCAAGTCAGAAACCAGCAAAAAAAACCTTGGAAAAAGCTCCTGAATCTCTTTACCAGCTGAGAAAGTGGGTAATAAATGAAAAATTAGACAGTATCTTTAAGAGATCATGCCCTTGTACCCAGGTTGTGAGTAGGATATAGTGTTTTTCAGAGTGTCGACTAGATAGTTTGACTACCAGTGTTCAGCCACTTATTAGATTTGTGACATTGAGAAAAACATGTCAGTTTTCTGAACTTCAGTCTTCTAAGATGGAGATAGTGACAGCATTTAGCTTGTAGGGAGCATTAAATGTGTTAACATATATCAAGGTACTTAACATATAGTATACTTAATAGATGGTTATGACTATTGTTATTTCCATTTTTCCAGGTATAGCCTAATTTTCATCACTTTCATGGGAATTGGAAAGTAACCTATAATTCTATTTAACGTTCTTATGTATATCCTTGCACCAGATTTAGCAGATGGAATCATTCATAACACATCACTATGACCACTTCAGAGCACGTTACCCTAGGTTCCTAATTGTAGAACCCTCATTTCTTTCCCTGAGAACTTTGTGTGTCAAAGCTAGCATTACCAACTTGGTACCAGGTTGGATATGCTGAAGTAATAATGACCTTCAGCCAGAGACTGATATGAGTTGGTGTTGCCTCATGTTTCTAACATGTAGAAACTCTGAATGATTTACACTGCACTCAGATTTTTTTCCCTGAAGGCTTTAATTTCAGTTATTCTACTTGATCATTAGTTTGACAATGCTTTCTTTTCCTACTTATTCTATTTCTTCAACTCTTAGTCTGTTTACTTTTAAAATTTTGTCTCAGGATCTAATTCCATCTTGGGGTCCCAAACAAAATCTTCTATTAAACCTGTGAGATAAGTAATTCTAGAGATCAAAATCATACCCTAAGTAAATTGAGGTTTAAATCATATGGATACTTAACAAAGAACTAGACCTCAAACCCAGCTTTCTAGGTCACATGGATTCTTATCACCAGAGTACATGCCATAGTGGGTTTTTTAGTTGGACAGAAACAAATTGGTACGTCAGTTATTCCTCATTATCTTCCTCCTCATTATTAATCGGTTGCTTTTGTGAATATATGTCTAGAAAAGGCATAAAAGTGTTACACTCAGCTGACTCATATCATCGAATTTCTTCATGAGGGCTGGAGCGATAGCACAGCGGGTAGGGCGTTCGCCTTACAAGCAACCAACATGGCCGACCGCGAGTTCGATTCCTCTGCCCCTCTCGGAGAGCCCGGCATGCTACCGAGAGTATTCGATATGCCAAACACAGTAACAACAAAGTCTCCAATGGAGACGTTACTGGGCCTGCTCGAGCAAATCAACGATCAACGGGAGGGCCACTTAAAGGGCCACTTAATATACACAAATATCACTTTTTCTTTAATATTATGATAGTAAATCCATTTACCCTGTGAAAAAATGAATTATCTATCAGTCTGAAAATGGATTGCTCTTGTTCATTATAGCTAGTATAGAAGTATAGCTAGTAAAGAAGTTCCAAATTATCTAAAAATGATTTTTTGAAGTTACAGTTAATACAGTGGTTACACTGATTTCAAATTAAGTTTCCTTTGGTAATTTAGTATGAAACTAGTGATCACAAAGCTTTAATATATGTGTACTCATTAATCTCATTACGTTAAAAGATTTTTTTGAGTTTTTTTAAAAAAAAAAACACCAAGCATAAATGCCATCTGTACTTCGATGTTCACTGCAGCACTATTCACAATAGCCAGAATCTGGAAACAACCAAATGCCCAAGAACAGATGACTAGATAAAGAAACTGTGGTACATCTACACAATGGAATACTGCGCAGCTGTGAGGAAAAATAAATCATGAAATTTGCTTGTAAATTGATGGACATGGAGAGTGTCATGCTGAGTAAAATGAGTCAGAAGGAAAGGAACATATATAGTGACTGAACTTATTTTTGGGATATAAAAAGTAATATGGGACTAATATCCAAGGCCAGGAAAAACAGGCACTAGGATGACTGATCAATAGTTGGAACTTTGCCACAAATGGATAAGGAGGCAAAGGGTAATTAAGAAAGAGAAGGGACTAGTATGACATTAATAGTTAGAATTGATCACTCTGGACAAGAACTTAGCGTTGAAAGTAGGTAAAAGGCTATCCATAAAAACCTTTCATTATCTGCATTGCAAACTTTAAGGTCCAAAAGGAAAGAGAGGGAGAGTGAGAGAGAGAGAAAAAGAAAATTGCCTGCCATAGAGGCAGGTGGTGGGGAGGGAAAGTGACAATATTGGTGGTGGAAAATACACACTGGTGAAGGAACGGGTGTTAGAACATTATATAACTAAAAACCAATCATGAACAACTTTGTAAATGTGTATCTGACTGTGATTCAATTAAAGAATAAGAAATGAAAAATAGAATGATCAGAAAATAAATCAGTAAGACCCATATTTGGGGGAGGGAAGTTGGTGCAAATCATTCTTCAGTAGATGCATTACTGGGTATGAAGATTTGTTTATGTTATGCCTCATCTTTTCTAGGTCATCTTTGTGTTCTGTTTCTTCTTCCAAAAGAGAAGTGCCCACTAAGTACCATAACGAAGACTAGTTTGAGAATCTTTGAAAGGTAGAAGACAAGGAGGTCCTGTTCATTGAGGTCTTTATTTGAATATTTCCTTAATTAGTGGCCATATGGTCCATAATGGAAGACTATAATTATGTAAGCAGTGTAGAAGATCCATCAGTGAAAAGCTTGCCTGTACTTGTCTTTCCTCCAATATATTCAGTACTCAGGTGAATGCCAAGGTCACATTGACCTATTTTTTATTTTTCCTAAAGACTGATTTGGGTCTAGAGGTTGGAATAACATAAATCACCGACTGAATTAAGTGGCAGACACAGGATTTGCTAACATTGGAATGCACCTCACCAAACCTGATTCAGCACATATCTGCTGTTTTCGTTGTCTCTGTTTTTTCCAGATGATTTTTATCTCTGCAGGACAGTAAAAAGTGTTCTCTGTAGACTTGGGGGTGGGGAACTGAATAAGACCGTTAATGTTTTTAACAAAGGAACTTCTAGTGTCAATTTTATTGCAAACATCTCTTTCTAAGGTGAGATCTGGACGTTATTCAGTATCTGAATGCTTGTATATTATGTATAGACTTAACCAAGTTTGGATATTTTATTCCCAGTACTAACAATGGTAAGAGACATCATGTAAATTCAGACAGTGGATGTTAAAACAAATGCTATAGCCAAGTAAAGGGTGTTGGGAGGATCCTCCCAGGATGAGAGATGCATGCTGAAAATAGACTATAGACCAAACATGATTGCCATTCAATGCCTCTTCTGCAAACCACATCACCCACAAGGAGAGAGAGAGAACAAAAGGAAATGCCCTGCCACAAGGGTAGGGTGGGATGGGGGGTGGGGTGGGAGGGATGCTGGGAGCACTGGAGGTGGAGAATGGAGACTGGTGGAGAGATGGGTACTCAATCATTGTATAACTGAAACCCAAGCACAGAAATTTGCAAGTCTACAACTGTACCTCATGGCGTTTCACTAATAAAAATTAAAAAAATAATAAATGCAATAGAACATTTGCAGCAATGAAAGAGGAAGAAACAGTGGGGGGAAATTGACAAAATGGCTTTTAGCAGCCTGAAAGCATTTAGTGTAGGAGCAAATACTGTAATACGCCCTGAAAGCACCTTTTGATATAGCATGGTAAGAATCACAAAATCAAAGCATGGACCCTGAGTCACAGAAAAAATAGTTGAAATTCTACTCAATATTTTCTGGTTAAGGAGATGTGAAGTATAGAGAAAACATTCCAATGAAAATGGTAAAATTGAAAAAATGAGCTCTTTAAATGAAAGCACATATTTACCCTTGCAAACCAATCTAACTTGCTTGTATCTATGCTTGTTTGTTTGCTCATTTCCATTCTGGAGAAGACTGTGGTCTCTTTTGAACTAATTTCCCCTCTTTGTCTCCTTTCACATCTTTTTTTAAAATTTCCAGACCACACCCCATGATGCTCAGGGCTTACCTTTGGCTCTGTACTCAGGATTACTCCTGGCAGTGCTTGGGGGACCACATGGGATGGTGGGGAACAAACGCAGGTCAACTGCATGCAACACAAACACCCTACATGCTGTTCTACGGCCCCAGCCCACCTCCTCTCACATCTTTCTAAGCAAATTTCATTCTACAAAAACAACATTGCCGAGGCTGAAGAAATAATACAGCAGGTCCGGTGCTTGCCTTGCTTGCTGACCCAGGTTTGATTTTTTGGCATCCAATATCTTCCCTGAGCCTGCCAGGAGAGATCCCTGAGCACAGATTCAGGAGTAAGCTCTGAAAACAGGCTACTATGCCCCTACAAAAACAAACAAAAAATTAAAAATAAACCTACCTTCTTCACTAAATATTAACAGTAATGGAACTGCAAAGACATAAATTTGAACTAAAGCTAGACTCTAGATTCATTTTTTCAAGACCTCCATTTATTACTATCGTTTAAATATATATCATTCTGACCTCATCTTTTTTATTTTTATTAGTGAAAGACCATGAGGTACAGTTGTAGACTTACAAATTTTTGTGCTTGGGTTTCAGTTATAAATAACTGAGTCCCCGCCCCTCCACCAGTGCTCATTCTCCACCACCAATGATCCCATTATCCCTCCCCCCCGCATCCCTCCTCATCCCACCCTGCCTCTGTGGCAGGGCATTCCCTTTGGTTCTCTCTCTCCTTTTGGGTGCTGTGGTTTGCAAAAGATACATAGAGTGGCAATCATGTTCGGTCTATAGTCTACTTTCAGCATGCATCTCCCACCCTGGGAGGATCCTCCAAACACCCTTTATTTGGTGCTCCCTTCTCTATCTGAGCTGCCTTTTCCCCTAGTATGTGCAGCTGACCTCCAAGTCATGGAGTGAACCTGCTGGTACTTATTTCGACTATTCTTGGGTGTTAGTCTCCTATTTCGTTACTTTACATTCCACAGATGAATGCAATCTATGTCTGTCCCTCTCATTCTGATTCATTTCACTTAGCATGATACTTTCCATGTAGAATCACTATCACTTGTGTGTAAAATTCATGACTTCATCTTTTCTAACAGCTGCATAGTACTCTATGGTGTAGATGTACCAGAGTTTCTTTAACCAGTCATTTTTTCTTGGTCACTTGGGTTTTTTCCAGATTTTGGCTCTTATGCAGCAATGAACATACAAGTGCAGATGTCATTTTGACTATACTTTTTTGCCTCTCTGGGATATACTCCCAGGAGTGGTATTGCTGGGTAAAATGGGAGCTCATTTTCTAATTTTTTGAGAATCGTCCATACTGTTTTTCAAAAGGGCTGAACCAGTTGGCATTCCCATCAGCAGTGAATGAGAGTCCCTTTCTCCCCACATCCTTGCCAACACCTGTTGCTTTTGTTCTTTTGGATGTGTGCCAGTCTCTGTGATGTGAGATGATATCTCATTGTTGTTTTGATCTACATCTTCCTGATGATTAAAGATGTAGAGCATTTCCTCATGTGCCTTTTAGCCATTCAGATTTCTTCTTTGAGAAAGTTTCTGTTCGTTTTATCACCCATTTTTATGGTGTTTGATGTTTCCTTCTTGTGAAGTTCAACTAGTATTTTGTATATCCTTGATATCAACCCCTTATCAGATGGGTATTGGGTGAATATCCTTTTCCATTCTGTAGATTGTCTTTGTATTCAGTTGATTTCATCTTTTACATTCGTGGTCACCTCTTAATGAAATAATGTGATAATTTTGCATCTCTTACAACATTTTGCAGTGGAAAAATTCATATCGTTGGTTTTGCCAAGTTTTTAAGCTTTTGGAAGAAGTGGAACTTTATTTTTAATTGCATATTTCATATGCTTCTAAGGGGTCATAAACTGCCCTCATTCTTATATTAGCAGTGAATTTCCAATAAAATTTGTGTAAATTCAGACACCCTACCTAAAGTAGAATAAATTACCCACAATGCATCTTTGCAGTAGACTGTTGGTCCAATTAGATTAGGAGGCCATTAGTGTGATTTCTCATCTGTACACTCAGCATTTAGCTTCCATTTTACCTGCAGCAATTGCTGCCTTGACAATTTGTCTGTCAAGTCTGTAACCTACATTTTCCAAAAATTCCAAAGAAGCAGAAGCTACCTATATTTGTAAGATACAGTTCAGAGATTTTGAAAATAGGTAACAGTACTGAATACAGAGCACTGAGACAGAATTGATATAAAGAGGAAATTATAAGACTCGGGTCTTTTTTTCCTTTTAACATAAGGTTAGTTCCAAGAGATATTTTAACAGATTAAAAATTACCTCTTAGAGGGCTGGAGTAATGCATAAACCTCATATAACCCGAGGTTTGTTCTCTGGAACCCCATATTGTCCCCTTAGCCTGCCAGGAATGATCCCTGAGCACTGAGAATGAAGTAAGCCCTGAAAACCACTGGTGTGGCCCAAAACCAAAACAAGTTACCTCTTAAATAGGTCAATGACAAAATAAAGTTTTAAGGGGCGTCACTGTCCTCCGTTGTTCATCGATTTGCTCGAGCGGGCCCAGTAGTGTCTCCATTGTGACAATTGTTACTGTGTGTGGCATATCGAATACATCACGGGTAGCTTGCCAGGCTTTGCCGAGCAGACAAGATACTCTCGGTAGATTGCCGGGCTCTCCGAGAGGGGTGGAGGAATCGCACTCAGGTCAGCCATGTTGGCTGCTTGCAAGGCAAATGTCCTACCAGTTGTGCTATTCCTGCAGACTTTAAGGGGAGTGTTAAAGTCAACGTTTCAAAGAGAATTGAAATGTTAATCCTAGTAAATAAAGTGGCCACTTTCCACGGCAAATAGCCAAAATAAGCAAGAAAAAGTAAAAGTGGTCAGCAAGCTTTTCCATTCCTTTGGTAGCAGTGGTATGGAGGAGGATTAGAAAAGCAATAGAAACAGCTTTTTAGTGGATCTTTGCTTTTAGTATCAAGGATATCAGATTAGGGGAGGTAGATGAATTGGGAATGTAATATTTCAGAATTGTGATTAGTAAAGAAATATATCTATTACTAGAAAAAGAATATAAATATCATTGAAGAAAGAAGGGGGAATTAGGGAAACATAAACCACCCATAGACAGAGAATAGGTATTGATGAAATTTTTTGTGGGTACATATTTTTTGTTGGAGCAATAGCACAGCGGGTAGGAAATTTGTCTTACACGCAGCTGACCTGGGTTTGGTTCATCTGTGCCTCTTGGAGAGCCTGGCAAGCTACCAAGAGTATCCCACCCACACGGCAAAGCCTGGCAAGCTACCCATGACGTATTTGACCATTTGACCATTTGGTACCATGACGTACCAAAACCAGTAACAACAAGTCTCACAATGGAGACATTACTGGGCCCACTCGAGCAAAATCGATGAACAATGGGAGAACAGTGCTACATATTTTTTGTAGGGACATATTTTGAGAGAACACTGGAATATGTTAACTAGATTCTGTTGCTTGACTTATCATCCTGTTGCTTTACTCATAAACAAACTCTTCCCACCTCCCATCAACATTCAAATGTCCATGTTTATCCTTGAGACCTAAATCTGAGAAAGGATTCTTATGTGTGGAATATGCATTTTTTAAATGTTGTTGCCATTGTTGGGGGTGGTCATGCTGTTTTTATGTGTGCCTACAAACATGCCTGTTTATGTATGCACTTGTGTATTCTATGATTCAAGGAAATAGGCATCAAAATGCTAGTTGAATAGAAGCTAAATGGATAGAGACATTACTGATTACCCATGATAAGGAATACAGGCTTTGAAGTTATTTGGAAAATCATTTAAGCAAATGGGAAAATGTATATAGCTATCCAAATCGAAATCAGAAATCCCCATAGAAGAGTGAGAATCTGGTTATCAGAACTGTGTAACATTTTATATCCAATGCCTAGTTTTCTATTAGACATATTACACAGCCAAAAAGAAGTAAAGAAATAATTTCTGTTCACAGGAAACATAAAATATAAAATAACCTGAGGGAGTCTACTATTAAAAGGAAAATTTGTAGTTTTAAACTTCTAAAGAAAAAAATAAAAGAAACTTTAAAATAAATAGCATAACCATACAACATAATGAAATAGAAAATAAGTATAAAAATATACTAAAAACTAGCAAAATAAAAAATAATGAGTAGCACAGAGATTAAAAATAGATAACAAAAATAAGAGTACCTCCAAAAAAACCAAAAAGTGGTCATTAAAAAGAACAAACATGTAGGTACAGTTACAAAGAAAAAAATCAGATATGATTCAGATAGCTAAAACCAGAAATGTAAGCGGGTACATTATTACTAAACTTACAGAAATAACAGGGAATATAAGGAAAAGCAACAACAAATTGTAAAACTACAAGTTAGATAAACTAGACAAATTCCTAGAAACATACTCACAAATTACCAAAACTGATTGAAGAAAAAATAGAAATTTTGAACAGCAAAAATAATGGATTAGTAAATTCTTTAAAAACTACTCCTCTCTTGGGCACTCAGTTGTTTACTGATTCTGTCTATTGTGAATAGTACTGCAATGAAAATAGAAGTGCAGATGGTATTTCTGCTATGTTGCTTTGGGCCCCCAGGGTCCCAGAAGTGATATTGCTGGTCATATGGAAGCTCAATTTCTAGGTTTTTGAGGAATGTCCATATTGTTTTCCAAAAAGGCTAGATTAGTGGGCATTCCCACCAACACTAATTGTTCTTTGTCTTTTTGATGTGCGCCAGTAACTATGATGCGAAATGATATCTCATTTTTGTTTTGATTTGCATCTCCCTGATGATTAGAGATATAGAGAATTTTTATGTGTATTTGGGCCATTTGTATTTCTTCTTTGAGGAAGTTTCTGTTCATTTCTTCTCTCCATTTTTGATGGGTTGTAATTTTTTTCTTGTAAAGTTTTACCAGTGCCTTATATCTCTTTGATATTAAGTCCTTATCCGATGAGCATTGGGTAATTACTTTTTCCCATTCCATGACTGTCTTTGTTTCTTGGTCACTATTTCTTTTGAGGTGCAGAAGCTTCTTAGTTTAACGTAGCCCCATTGGTTTATCCTTGCTTCCACTGTCTTGGTTTGTGGTGTTACATCTCTTAAGATGACTTAACTTCAATGTCATAGAGGGTTCTGTCTATGTTTTCCATAAACCTTATGGATTCAGGTCTGATATTAAGGGCTTTAATACATTTTATCTGACTTTTGTGCATGATATTAGAAAGAAATATGAGTTCATTTTCTTTTTTAGTAACTTCCAAGATTTCCCAGAAACACTTGTTGAAGATGCTTTCCTTACTCCACTTCATATTACTTTTTCCTTTATCAAAGGTTAGGTGATCATATACTTGAAGGCCTGTACCAGGATATTCAACTCTATTCCATTGGTCTACGGTCTGTTTTTACGCAAATACCATGCTGTTTTAATTACTACCTCTTTGTTGTACAGTTTGAAGTTAGGAAAGGTGATGCCTCCCATCTTCTTTTCCCAAGGATTTGTTTAGCTACTCGCAGGGGTGGGGTATTGTGCCATATGAATTTCAGGCGTGTTTGATCTATTTCTTTAAAAAAAATTCCCTAGGTATCCTTATAGGGGTTTCCTTGAATCTGTATAATGTTTTGGGGAGTATTACCATTTTGACTATATTAATCCTCCCAATTTATGAGCAGGAGATGTATCTCCATTTTCTCGTGTCTTCTTTTATGACTTAAAGTAGTGTTTAAAGTAACTAGGGTACATCCACACCATGGAGTACAATGCAGCTGTTAAAAAATGAAGTCATCAATTTTTCTTATAAATGGATGGACATGGAGAGTATCATGCTAAGTAAATGAGTCCAAGGTAAAGACATAGAATGATATAAACGAAGTCCAGGAGGACTGACCCACAGTTTGAAGTTTATCACAAGTTGGGGGAAGAGGTGAGGTCAGTTAAGATAGACAAGGGACCCCTATGACAATGACAGTTGGAAATGATCACTCTGGACAAGAATTGAGTGCTAAATGTAGATAAAGGGACATACATGATAACTTTACAGTATCTATATGCAAACCATAGTGATCAAAAGGACAGAGAGAGGCAGTCAAAGTGTCTTCCGCAGAGGCAGAGGGGTGGAGGGGTGGAAGGAGTGAAATTTGGGACATTGGTTATGGAAAATCGTAAAGGGATGGGCGCTGGAACATAGTATGACTGAAACCCAATCATGGACAATTTTGTGACTGTTTATTTTAAGGTGATTTAATATAAAAAGAATTAAGAAAACCTCTCAACAAAAAAGTTAAAGAAAGGATTGCTCATATTTCAAGAAAAATGACATCAATTATTTACAAACTCTTTCGAAATGTATATAAACAGAAAAATTTCCTAAGTCTTTGTGTAAGGCTAGCTTTATCATGACAAAGACATCACAATAAAGGAAAGCTACCCTTGTTCCTTACTGCTTCTCCCTCCAGGACCACCAAGTATGGCTCAAATAACCCCATTAATAAAAAATAGAAAACTACATATAATATATCCTATTAATATAGGTATAAATATACTCAACAAATAAAAACAAATTTTACTCTACACAGTATAAAAAAGATTTTCTACCATCTGCAGTTGGAACTTATCCTAGAAGTACAAGTAGTTATACATTTTTTAAACCACTGTAAAATATTTGGCCAGAGCACGTGGGTAGGGCATTTGCCTTGCACGTCGTCAACCTAGGTTCAATCCCGGCATCCCATATGGTCCCCCAAGCACTGCCAGGAGTGACTCCTGAGTGTATTGCCAGGAGTAGCCCCTGAGCATCACTGGGTGTGACCCACAAAAAGAAAAAAATCACTGTAAAATATTACATTAAATAAAGATGAGTGAAGCTACATTGTCTCAACTAATGCATAAAAGCTAACAATTTGAGCAATGCTTCAGGATATCAAAACCAACACACAAAACAAAAATAATTTAAATTTATAATCTCAGCAATAAAAAAGAAAAGTTAAACTATGAAGATAATAAAATTTAAAACGCTAAAAATTCTAGTAATAAAATTAGCAAGGAAGTGAAAGATGTACTAAAATATTTTAAAATATTTTGAAATAAATTAAATAAAATTTCAATTAATGAAAAATAGACTATGTTCTCAAATTGCAAGAGAATATTATTCTAGTAATAAAATTAGCAAGGAAGTGAAAGATGTACTAAAATATTTTAAAATATTTTGAAAGAAATTAAATAAAATTTCAATTAATGAAAAATAGACTATGTTCTCAAATTGCAAGAGAATATTATTAATACTTCAATACTGCCTAGAGAATATAATATGTGATGACAACATTTCTTCCAAAAATGCAACAATATTTTGATTTTGCATTTTGTTATCTGGAACACACATAGTTGTTATTGGGGGCTACTCTTTCCTGTGCTCAGGAGTCACTTGCAAGTGATGCCAGAAATGAAACCAGGTGCTCTGGCATACAAGGCACTTATGCCAGTTCTTTGAGTCACATCCCTAACTCCCAGTATAAACTTATTTTGTAGAAATGGAAACATCAATCTTCAAATGCAAAGGAATTTTCCAAGCATCCCAAAAGCCAATCCCCCAATGCGATATTTAAAAAGGACAAAGTTAAAAGAATTCCCTTCCTCATTTTAAAACTTACTAAAAACTGACAGTAATCAAAGTAAGATGGCATTGGCATAAGATTTGACATGGACATCAATGGGATAAAAAGGAAAGTACAGTATAAATCCATACATTTATTGGCAATTGATAGTCTTGAAATGAAGCCAAGACCATTCAGTACAGAAAGAATAATTAAGGTAAAGGTAAAGGTAAAGGCCCTCCCGTTGATCGTCGATTTGCTCGAGTGGGCCCAGTAACGTCTCCATTGGAGACTTTGTTGTTACTGTGTTTGGCATATCGAATACTCTCGGTAGCTTGCCAGGCTCTCCGAGAGGGGCGGAGGAATCGAAGTCGGGTTGGCCATGTTGGCCGCTTGTAAGGCGAACGCCCTACCCGCTAAATTATTGATTGCAGATAAAGTGCTTATTTCACACACACACACACACACACACACACACACACACACTATATATATATATATATTATATATATATATATATAATTTAATTCAAGGCTGGAAAGATGTTTCCTGGTACCAAATGATCTTCCAAGCATTGCTGCATATAGCCCCAGAGGGCCCAAAGCATTGGCAGATGTGCCTTGGAGATCCCCAGGAATTACTGCATGTGGGCCTGGAAGCCCTCAATCACTGCAAGGTTGGCCTTAGTGGTCCATGGCACTATAAGACTTGAGAAACACTGCCTCCTTAGACCCATGCTCTGAAGCACAGATGAGTATGTTTGG
Organism: Sorex fumeus; assembly: GCF_029834395.1. Lineage (NCBI taxonomy): Eukaryota > Metazoa > Chordata > Mammalia > Eulipotyphla > Soricidae > Sorex > Sorex fumeus. Next base: position 12,387,382 of record NW_026606115.1, read on the forward strand.
GAGTAGCTTCTGGGACGAAGGCAATGCTTGGGAGGGCAAAAAGTTAATTTAAAATGTATCAGCAATCTAAATTTAATAAAAATTTTAAAAAAACATAAAAATTCTTACAATAAAAGATAGTGATAGATTTTTCTTTTCTTTCTTTCTCTTTTTATATATTTTGTTGCACTCTAGATAACATGATTATAAATAATAGTTTTAACTTTCATGGTTTTGATAAACAGTTTCTGCACCTTCGCCACTAAAATGTCCAAGATTCCCCCCCCCCACTATCACTTTGTCACTCCTAGTCTGCCCACTCTCTTAGCTTCATATATTGGTAACCTCAGGTGATTGAGTGGAGAGGGAATTTGGGGAGACACTCTGTGATATTAGGACTTGCTTCTGCCTCTGTGCTCAAGGATCACTTATTGTTGTGTGTAGAGGACTATGTGTGGTAAGGGGCTCAAGCCAAATTTAATTTATTCAAAAGCAAGTGCCTAGCCCTCTTTGCTATCATTGCAAGCAATCAAAGACCAAGAGTTTTCCTTATTCCATATTGTCGATTCCTTCATTTTCTTTCCCTGTGTACCACAGATAAATATGATCATCCAGTATTTGTTCTTCTCCCTCTCACTTATTTTACTCAAGTTCAGTCCAAGTTACAACAAACTGCAAGATTTCAGTTTGTTAGAGCTTTATAGTATTCCATAGTGATTATAAACCACCATTTTCACCAGTCACCTCTTGTTGGTCATTTGCATTCTTTTCATGTTTCGGTTACTATACTAAGTACTATAACAAACATAGGTATGCAAACATTATTTTAATTAATGTCTTGGTGTTATTGAGGTAGATATCAAAAAGTACAGGGTAATAAGTAGGCTATATTCTTACCTTTGTGAAGTCTGCATACTGTTTACCGTAGAGGTTAAAGCAGAGACATTTCCAATCAACAGTGAAAAAGAGTTACTTAGTTTGCAACATCCCCACCAGGACTGTTGTTTCCAGTCTTTTGATATATGATATTTTTTATGAATACAATTAAATCTTAGATATAGAACCAAAAGTATAAGTAACCCAAAAAATTAAACTGAATGTAATTCTAATTAAAACATTGTGTTTATTAAAGGACAGAATAAACTGAATAAACTGGGATAATCGTTAGTAGCTAAATACCCTAAATAATTAATAAGAAATTATTTACCATTATATGTAAAATATCACATATACATATATGTGTATACATGTGTGTACTGAGAGTCCAGTATCCCAAATAAAGAAAATCTGCAACTAAAAAATTATATATATTCAATTAAAAACTAAGTACTTGAATATCATGTCTTGAAATTTTTTCTTCATGATTCAGTGTCACGTAAGTGTGTTAAAATTAAAATGTGTAGAATTTTCCAACATTGTGAATATATAAAATGTCACTGAATTGTTTACTTTTTATTTTGGGATTTGGGGTCACACTTTTTTTTTTGCTAGTGATCAGGTGCTATTCCTGGCTCTGTGCTCAGAAGCCTGTTCTGTAGGTGCTCAGGAATCATCAATCTGGGATCAATCCAGAGATAGCCACATAAAGACAAGCACCTTAACTCTTGTACTATCTTTCAGTTCCTGAACTGTTGACTTTGAAATGGTTAATTTTGTCTTATTTTAATTGCCCCTCAATAATTTTTTAAACTGTTGGTGCTTAATACATGTTTCCTATTAAAAATATTTGAAATAAACTATCCTTATTAACATAATTAAAAATTCATTAACTTCAGCAAACTGAAAAAAATATTAGCCAACTAGCATGTATAGGAATTGAATGCAGGAAGCTGAGAGAAATGTTTGCAATTAAAACGACATTGACAGGGTGATTTATTTAAAAAAATTTTAAAAATAAAATAAAATGACAATGAAAACACTGATGTTCATAGCAAAGAGGCCATTCCTAAATATTTATCCTTAATTTGAATAGGGGCAGAAGAGGTATACACAGACTTAGAGTTTTCATCCAATGCAGGAATAGGAAATAAGAAACAGACAATCAAATCCATGTTTCAAGAATCTGTGTATTCTCCCTTTTTTTACTTTCTAGAGAAGATAACAGCGTGTCTGCTCATTTTGCTGTACAGGATCTTTCAGAGAGGGCAAACCAGGATTTAGAAACAATTGAGCAAGATTGTGATTCCTCAGCTTACAGAGAATATTATAGAAGGTAACAAGTGTGTTTTAAATAAAGGCCTATTTCTCCCTCCCACTATAAAGTTGATTGGTGAAATTTTGTAATAAATCAAAATTTTAATAAGAAAAGTTATCAAAAACAATTATACTAGATTACTGAGTATCCAAAGGAATTATTTTCCTCCTAGTGAAACATACGCCATGAGGAAGACTAAAAGCATATTCCTAGAGGAGTGATCAGTAGAACAAGAGAAAGACAAGACTGACAGGTACTTTTACCCCCAGAATCCTTATCTCTATCTGTCATTTATTAGCCACAAATAGTACCAAAATATTCAAATCCCTTAAACAAAAGGAATTTCAGATAATGAATGAATCGTGATTAAATCATTTGAGCAGGAATAGTAGCAGTTTTCTAACCCTCAGGAGACTCAAGGATTCAAACAAATGACTAACAAGAATATGGCTCTATGTTCAGACCCATACTGATGGTTTAATTCCCGGATCTTGACTGAATATTTATAGACCTTGGATAAGTCATTTTGCTTCTCTTGGCATTTTTATGAAGTAATAATACTTACCTTGAAAGTCTATTGTGTCTATTACACATATAAGTATAGTATATATAATAGAACGTGCTATAAATGTAATCAGTGTAGCACGAATTCCAAGTTCTTAGTCAATACTGTATATATTCAGACCCTGTCTTTTCCTATCACATGAAATTATACCTTGTTTTATATAAGGATATGTCTTTTGTGTATGAGACTAGAGTGAAAATGAATAATCTCTACCTCCCTTCTCATTCAAATTACCATTCTAGGAGCTCTTAGGTTATGTTAGTATCTATTAACATGGATTGATTTAAGGAACGGTCATGGTCCTCCCATTGTTCATCGATTTGCTCGAGCAGGCCCAATAACATCTCCATCATGAGACTTGTTGTTACTGTGTTTGGCATATCGAGTACATCACGGATAGCTTGCCAGGCTCTGCCATGCGGGCGAGATGCTCTCGGTAGCTTGCCAAGCTCTCCAAGAGGGGTGGAGGAATCAAACTCTGGTCGGCCATGTTGGCTCCATGCAAGGCAAACGCCCTACCGCTGTGCTATCGCTCAGTGAGTGAAAAGCACAATAAATTAAAAGTTACTAAAGCTGAGTATATTTTTACCTTCACTACTAACATTCACTATCTTTCTAAGCATATATTTATAAATACACAGTGAATGAAGAATTTGGACTGTGTTTCTTTCAGCTTGCATGAAATAGGGACCAGAGAGTCAGTATAGAGGGTAAGGCACTTTTGTTGTATGCAGCTATACCTGATTTAAATCTACAGCACTGCCTTTGCTACCCTGAGCACTGTCAGAGATGGTCTCTGAGCATAGAGTCAGGAGTAAGTTGAGTACAGTTGGATGTATCCCCAAAGCCCAATATAAAATAAGATTAAATTTAATTAAATTAAACTAATTAAACATACTAAATGAATTACTAAGGACCTTCATTTGCAAAAACAAAAAGAGTCACTGACATGTGGATAATTGAGGGAACATAAGATGTCTGGTAGCTCATGTACTGTTAGAATAATTTAGGTTCAGCACATAAGATTTATTCTTTATGAGAGTAAGCATCTATGATTTATATTCATAAAACAAATAGAATATGCAAATATGAAGTGTGTGTATATATAATAGTTACCATATTGATTCAGTGAATTAACCTATATTCAGAAACATGATAAGTTCTTATACGGAATAGTTTTTGGGTAATCATAAAAGGGAATCTATAAAAGAAAACATTGTCATCTGACTTGAAACTACAACATAGTCAACTTTCAGAGAATTTTGTTCTGTTATCAAACCTACTTAGCTATCATTACATAGAAAGATGAAATATAATTGGACATTTAAAACTTTACAAAAATATACTAGGACATATAAAACTTAATAAATAGAGTTTTGTTATACTCTAAGAGCAATGTTGCAAGCAACTAGTGATAACTTGACTCCTTTAAAAATCTGTACAGACTTGTTATCCATCTTTTGCTTATTGTTATGGCAAAAGCGTACAATACTATTGAATAATAATAGTCAGTGTAGGGACTCTTGTCTAGTACCTAATAGTAGAAGGAAAGATTTACAGTAAAAATAAAGATTTTTACTGTAAAGTATGGTATTAGAGAATTTTATGGAGACTTGATTCTTCTGTACACAATACACCATTCAATCTACTAGGCTACTTAAGGAGAAACTCAAAGTCTTCAGGTCAAAATAGAAAAAGTGGTAACTGTTGCTTCTACCTCTCTGGTCTTAGAAAAATGCAAAATCTATTTCATGTCTCTAGGGACGTTCACCCTCCTGCTTGAACCACAATATCTCTCCACAGTTTATGTGTAATGGAATAAATTAATATTACTCATGGAACTTTCATGTAAGAACTTTATCTAGTTCTTACTCTGGAGAACCCGACAGGCTACTGAAAGCATTCTGCCCGCATGGCAGAGTCTGGCAAACTCCCCGTGGCGTACTCAATATGCCAAAAACCAGTAACAATGATGAGTCTCATTCTCCTGACTCTGAAAGAGCCTTGAATATGGCACTTTCTAAAATGTCAAGGGCTAGGACGAAGGAGACGTTACTGGTGCCTGCTCGAGGAAATCAATGAACAACAGGATGATCATGATCGTGATCGTGATCATGATGGAACTTTCAATATAGCCAAGACCCTACACATACGTAGAGAAGTGAGGACTTCAGAAGATGAGACAGGTCCTTAGGTATTGGTAGTACAGTTGTTTCATGCTGTTTCATAACCATTTGGGGTTCCACAAAAGCTCCTCAAACTGACTTATGGAGGTTAATGTACCTTTTGCACCCAGAATGTTTAATGTCTTGCTTCTAAACAAAAGAAAGTCTCCTTTATCTCTTTTATGCATTGGAGTTCTACATATTTTAATAACAGACAGGGGGTTGTGGCCAAAACAATATCCAAACCCACAACTCCAATATGAATTCTTTATTTCACAATGAAGAAATGAAGGTTTTGTAGAGTTCAGCAGGTTTTGTTACAGGTGTTTATCCACTCATAAATTTTGAAGAGAAGAGTGTGCATATTGCCTTGTGATAATTCTGAGATTGCCAAGTCCAAAATAAGTGCAAGATATAAGTCATATTGGTGGACACAATTACAGGGAAAATTTAAAGCTTAGGATTGCTTGCTAGGCCATAATGGATTTAAACTGAGCTATGTCTTATGGTGGAAATCTTTAAATTATGAAGAAAAGAGGGTGTCCTCAAAGAAGTATATTCTGAGTAGAGTAACAAGGGCACTAATGAGTACAGAATGTTCTTTGAAACACTCTCTGTGATAATGGTATAAATTACTTATGTCTTATGCTCACAAACCATTGTTACTCTATTCTGAAAAAAAACAGTTCCTACTGACCCTTTGAGAATGGAGGGTTCTATCAAAAACAGCTTTGGTTTGAACCCTAATAGACATAATAAGTTTTAACATTTGGTGTAATAAACTAATCCTTGTTTGTATTTCAATGAAAAACTTAGAAATAAGGTATAAAATGTTATCCTGTGTACTTAAATAACAATTCAAAGTGCCATTTGATCTTACATGGCTAGACTTTTCTTGCACTATGTCACTATATAAGCATTCATTTCCTATATATTAATTCTGTTGAATGGACATGTCCTTAAAAAACATTCTTCCTGGAAATCATTTCATTTCTATTTTATTTGTCTTGTTTGGGGGCCATACCCAGTGATGCTCAGGTCTTTCTCCTCACTTTGTGTTCAGGGATCACTTCTGGAGGTGCTCACGGGATCATATGCTATGCTGGGAATTAAAGTTGGGTCAGGTGCATGTAAGGCAAGCATCCTACCTACTGTACTATCTCTCCAGTCCCTTATTTGTATTTTATATATACAAACAAAAGTTAGGTTTTACGTCGACACTTTAGTGTAAGTAGCATTAGGTAAGATTATAACAAAAAACACTTCATGATTAATATAAAAATCAGTCAGTGATTGGTATTATCGTTCATTAACAGTGTTAGAAGTACTTGAAATTCTATACTATATCTAAGGCATAAATATATGGTATGATTTTATTATAGCAGTTTTGTCACAGAGGAATTATTTAATGACTGTCATAATACAAATGAGTTAAGATTACAAGTTTTGTTTCTATATTCTTAACAAAGCTTCATTTCCCCCCAAGTCACCCTAATTTGAAATGTTTTCTCTAGACAAATAAGATTGCCTAGGACATTTATCTAAAGAGAGCCCCCAATGTAGATTAAAGACAATATGACCTTAGCTCAATAATATCGTATACTAAAAATTCTAGTAAAATTGCTAGCTGGAACTCTCTTTGTAAATTTTATTTTTTCTATATTGATCCTACCTGGTATTTTCCCTTTGGTTGGTTTTTAGGCAGAGTCTAAAGCATCTAGGGTATGAATATATTTAACAAAGGAGAAACAAGTTACAAAAAACATGGAACTAAAGCTGTAGATAAAGACATAGTATGAAACCATAATATAGGTACACTTGAAAAAAAATACTCCAAATCCAGGGATTTCATAGAAACTGAGGATAAGAATAAAGTAACAATGTAGGCAGACAAAGTAGATGAAAGGCTAGTTCAAAAGTCAGTAGTTTCTGAGACAAAAATATACCAAACAACTTTTACCTTTGACAAAAAGCCTTTTAACAATATCACAGGAGCCTGGGACCAGCTTGCCAGGATCTTGTCAGCCCAGGACCAATATAGTCAAAAGTTACAGAATCAGGATGTTATCAGAAGTATTTACCTAGGTTGTGAGAAATCTATGCGCCTTAAGCTTGCTTGCAAGAAAAGTGCCAATTCTGAGAGTTTTCTGGAACTTCAAATCAGTTTTTTTATTGTATGTAAGTATAGGGAATACAAAAAAAGAGAAAGGGATAGGAACAAATAATTGCCCATAACCTAAAAAGATCAATAGAGTTTTTTCTACATGATTCAATTCTTTAACTCTTCAAACAAGAAGAAAATAAACTGCTTTTCTGTCAGTTCATTCTATCCTCTTGTGACCTTGATCTGGAGGCTGTAATAAGAAGGATAAGGACCCCAAAGACCAGAAGCAAATGGAAGTTATCAAGCAAGTAGCCAGAAGTATCAGACAACCAGATAAACATCCCCAGAAGATTTGAAAATTGACTGCTCTTGTGAGAACAAAAAGTCAGCTGCAGCCAGGTTATTGATTATTTTGCAGTAGAAAAATGATCCTCAATGTTGAATCCCTGGAAACATTACAAATGAGAAGAAAACGTTTTCAATGAATAACCTAAGCTGATTTGATAGGGATCAGAGTCACACCTGAGATGGAAACCAGAGGTAAGAAACAAAGAAGGCAGCTGTGCCTTTAAATTCACTCCTTGAAAAAGTCGAACACTATTGTTGCTAGTCAGGCCCCAGAGATTCCATTTTTATTTTTTCTGCCTTTACAAAAATAAGACTTGCTCATCTCATCACATTGATAATGTACTGTCAGCACTGGAGGAACAAAATATGTGTGTATTTTTAAATTTTGGCTTCAAGGATGTCACTCAGGTGATGTTATTTTGAGACCCCAGGGTGTTAACACTCCATTCTCTGTTCCTCATCAGAAACTTTTAGGAGGCATTCTTAATAGAATATTTTTAGACTTAAAGATTATTTTCATCGATAACTGTCAAGACACATGGTCCTCAGTGGCTCAGGACCTCTCTGTCATTGCCCTTAAAAATAAGTTCTCAGGGGATGGAGCGATAGTACAGTGGGCAGGGCATTTGCCTTGCATGCACGGACCCGGGTTCAATTCACAGTATCCCATATGGTCCCAGAGCTCCTCCAGGAGTAATTCCTGAATGCAAAGCCAGGTGTAACTCCTGTGCATCACCAGGTTTGACACCCCCCAAAAAAGTTCTCAAATAATTCCATGATTATACTTTGTCCTGGGTGGGAAATGGAGCCACTTCTATGCCAAGATCCTCATTTATTAAATTATTGATTAAAAAAGTACAAAACTGAAAATAATAAATGCAGCAAAATTCTCAAGGTAATAGCAACCATTTTTGTTAGACCTGAATGAGAATATAGTCAATATTAAATACTACTTATTTAAGTTCCTAAAATAATACATAAAGAATAAATTTTATTTTATACTGTAAATTGTTTCATAACAATCTCCCTGAGGAGTGAGGATTTTTAATCTCACCAGACTTCAAGTGTTCTGTCAGCCGTGTCAACAGTTGAAAGACTTTACAGGGGGAACGTGATATAGCTGCAATGACAACATGAATAAGCTTCCATTGGTCAGACCATCATTTCCTCAACTCTAAAATGAAAGACATTTTATGTTGAAATTTTATCTCAATACCAATGTGTCCTTATTTCAGGGCTTCTTCCACATGTCCTGTGCCCACTTCCTAAATACATCTTATTCACTCTGAAAGAATGAGATCCGTCTAGACTCCAAGCCTCTGCTTATAATTTCCCTCCCACTGAAACAACAGAGGACCTTGTATGAGTCCTCTGGTAGTAAGAATTCTAAGACCAGAATTCAAGTTATTCAATAAAACACTAATCTGGGTACTGCTGTACAGGATTATCTAGATAAAATTACGGTTCACAATCAGGTGATTTCTCACTTGCAGTATATAAAATAACATAATATGAGACAAACCTTTCATTCATTCCCAGTGGATTCCTCCTCAAACCCGGCTCCGGGGCGGGAGCACTGGCCCCGACCCGCAGCTCCGCCCCGGCTCGTCCCCGTGACCTCCTCACCACCAGCATCCTCCACACTACTTCCACTACCCAGCCGTTGCCACACTTCAGGACGCTTTCTGGACCCGCGTGGCAGCTCCGGCCGAGACTCACGCACTACTGAAGACCCACAGAACAAGATAAGTGGAACTCTCTGAGACCTTGGACTCCAGGCTCGGCAGACCCAGGGACAGAGTTTCTCTGCTTGCTCCCACCAACCACAGCCGTCGCCACACTTCAGGATGTTTTCCGGACCCGCATGGCAGCTGCGGCTGAGACTCACGCACTACTGAAGACCAACAGAACAAGATAAGCGGAACTCTCTGAGACCTTGGACTCCAGGCTCCGCAGACCCAGGGACAGAGCTTCTCTGCTTGCTCCCACCAACCACAGGTGACAAAGGGATTCTAATCAGGAGCCCCACCCTACCCTGCCCTGTCTGCCTCCATCAACCTCCCAGGGATCGAATTGCGCACAGGAGACCCACACTACCCAGATAAATACCCCACTGGCAGGCTTCCACTATCGACACTACTTCCACTACCCAGCCGTCGCCACACTTCAGGACGATTTCCGGACCCACGCGGCCGCTTTGCGGGCACATCATAAGACACTAAATACCCATCTTCCGGAATTGTCGTACCGTATTTGATAGGGTTCAAATATGGTTACACCTACAAGGGTGATTAGAGGTCGCCCCAAAAACCTCTATCCCTCTCGGAAAGACTGGAAAGCTACCAAGAGTATTCCGCCCGCACGGAAGAGCCTGACAAGCTATCCGTTGTGTATTCGGTATGCCAAAACCAGTAACTACAACTGGTCTCATTCACCTGACCCTGAAGGCTTCACCGACATGGCAGCACTGAGAAGGATGAGAAAGGAGAGGCCGACAAAATCTCAAGGCCAACCTAGGCTGCCACAACGAAGGAAGACAAAAATGATCGTCTGTACTTTCAATGCACGTACGCTAGCATCAGATGCATCCATCGAGGACCTGATGGTACAAGCACGAATGATCAAGTACGACATCATTGGTCTGACCGAGACAAGAAGGCACGAATCTTACCATGCCATTTTCGACACTGGAGAAGAATTGTTCCTCGGAACATGCGATAAAAGAGGTGTTGGAGGCGTCGGTGTCCTTGTCAACACAAACTTGGCCAAGAGCATTGATTCATTTGAATGCCTAACAACCCGAATCGGACGTTTACATTTGAATAGATGTGGCTCACTGCCTGCAGTTTATATCTTCGTTGTCTACGCACCAACATCTCATTATGATGAAAGAGAAATCGAGAAGTTTTACATGGAGCTAGAGAAGTTCTATAAAGGAGACCACACCTTCTACAAGATCATTGTGGGTGATTTTAATGCCAAGATAGGACCGAGAAGATCAGCTGAAGAAATTCACATCGGGACCCATGGCCTAGAATGGAACGAACAGGGTGAGAGACTGTCTGAGTTCATCATGTCGACCAAGACCATCCATGGTAACTCACAGTTCCAGAAGGCAGAATCTAAACGATGGACATGGGAGTCTCCCGGTGGACGATTCCACAACGAAATAGACCACATCATATTCAATCGACGGTTTTGCCTGACCGATGTCGCTGTTGTCCCAAAATTTCGAACGGGATCAGACCACCGTCTCCATCGTGCAAAATTCTACTTCACAGAGCGGGGAGAAAGGGCTGCAAAGTTCAAAAAGAGAACTCCCAGAATGACCACCAACTGGGAACTCTTTGGTACTATTGCGGCAACATGGGAAGATGCCATTGTTGACAACATTGACGAGGAATATGATCGACTGGTTCAGCACCTTCATGAATGTGCGAGGAACGCCAAGAGAGAGATAGCCACAAAAAATTGCCTATCTTCGAAAACTCTTGTGCTAATTCGCCAGCTTGGTTTGGCGCATGCCTCAGGGAACCGCAAGCTAATGTTCGAGCTCGCAAAGCAGTGCAGAGATGCGATCAAGGAAGACCTCAAAGAGAGAAGAGCAGAAGTACTGGTAGATGCGGCAGAAGCCGGGAAAAGTATTCGTAAGGCCCGCCTGTCCTTCGCCAGCTACAAGACCAAGATAACTGCCCTCCGATGTCCTGATGGATCCATCACATCCTCCAGAACGGCAATGGAGAAGATTATCCATGACTTCCACTCAAATATCTTCGATAGCCATGTCCACTTGCCGACATACCAAATTCCACAGGATGGATATGTCGTTCCCAATGTTCTCCCTTCCGAAATCCGACACGTCATTTCATCTGTAAAAAAACAAACAGCACCCGGCCCAGACAAGGTCAGACCTGAACACCTGAAGAACCTGCCTTCAGTACTCATCAATACACTGGCTCGGCTCTTCACTCGCTACCTGACTGAATGCAAGGTTCCGTCCCAATGGAAAACCAGCAGGACCGTGCTACTGTACAAGAAGGGAGACATCCATGACATTGGCAACTATCGCCCGATATGCCTATTGTTTGTCATCTACAAGTTGTTCACTCGAGTCATCCTAAATAGGATTGGCAGAACACTAGATGAAGGACAACCATGCGAGCAAGCCGGGTTCCACAAAGGATTCAGCACCATCGACCATATCCACACGATAACCAAGCTCATTGAGGTTTCTCGGGAGTTCAAGATGCCGCTCTGTTTAACGTTCATTGATTTAAAGAAGGCCTTTGATTCTGTTGAGACGGAAGCGGTCATTGAAGCCCTAGCCAATCAGGGCATTCAAGCCCAATACATCAGGATCCTCCTTGAGCTGTATTGCGGATTCACTACCAGGATCTCACCATTCTACAAAGAAGTGATCATTGATGTCAAGAGAGGGGTGCGGCAGGGTGATACCATTTCACCGAAACTCTTCCGTGCCACCCTCGAGAACATCATGCGACGACTGGAATGGGAGGAATGGGAGTGAAGATAGATGGTCGGCAACTACACCACCTCCGCTTTGCTGATGACATTGTTTTAATAACACCAAACATCAGCCAAGCAGCACAAATGCTGGCCGACTTTGACCGTGAGTGTGGAAAGGTAGGACTACAGCTGAATCTTACGAAGACAATGTTTATGAGAAACAGCCTCGTTCCTGACGCCCCATTCACTCTCAACGGAACGACCATCTCCGAATGCAACAGCTATGTGTACCTAGGTCGAGAGGTCAACATGACAAATGACCTGGCACCCGAGCTGCGCAGGAGGAAGAGAGCAGCTTGGAACGCCTTCAAGAACGTTGAAGAAATAGCTAAGAGGACGAAGAACCTCCGGCTCCGGGCACATCTCTTTGATTCCACTGTTCTTCCTGCATTAACATATGCCTCAGAGACCTGGGCCCTATGCAAACAAGATGAGAACGCTATTCAGGTCTCCCAAAGAAGAATAGAAAGAGCTATGCTTGGAATATCATGTTTCACTCAAATGAGAGAAAGAATCCGGAGTTCTGACATCCTTCGACGATCAAGAATCAGGGACGCTGTCTCATTTGCCAAGGTGTCGAAAATCAGATGGACTGGTCACGTAATGAGATTTAAAGACGATCACTGGACTAGAGCTGTTACCTACTGGATTCCACGGGATGTCAAAAGACCGCGTGGCCGCCCACCTACCAGATGGTCAGACTTCTTCGTCAAGATCATGAACGATTGGTTTGAGGCCCTTCATGTTCCCGGAGTGAACATATGCCATTGGGCTACACTAGCACGCGACAGGGACAAATGGAGACATTACTGGTGCCCGCTCGAGCAAATCGACGACTAACGGGAAGTTAAGTGATTGAGCGATTAAGTGAGACAAACACCCAAGGACAGTAGACACAAGGGCCAGGAATATTGCTCCATAGTTGGAAACCTGCCTCATGAGCGGGGGGAGAAGGTAGCTGGAGTAGAGAAGGGATCACTGCTAAGTAAATGATGGTTGGACAGACCGTTCGGGATGGGAGATGTGTACTGAAAGTAGACAAAGGATCAAATGTGATAATCTCTAAGTATCTATATTGCAAACCATTTTAATACCCCAAAGTATAGAGAGTATAAGGGAAATCGTCTGCATAGGGGCTGGGGGACAGTTGGGATCAGCAGGGGGTAGGGATGGGGATACTGAGGACATTGGTGGTGAAAAGTGTGCACTTGTGGAGGGATAAGTGTCTGATCATTTTATGACTGAAACTCAAACATGAGAGCTTTATAAATATCTCATGGTGATTCAATAAAAAATAACAGTTGTGAAAAATCAGGTGATTTGAGATATGGTGATAAGCTGTATGGGAGTACCTTGTTCCTGTGAAAGCAGGTAGCTTTCTCTGGTATGAAAGAAGTCAGAGAGAAGTTCAGACTGCTTGGAAGGAAGCTGACATTTCTCTCATTATCTGCTTTTGGTAGTACTGTGGCATATAATTGTGGGAAACTTCTAGGAATGAATAGTTGTCACTGGCCAACAACAGTTAGATAAAAACTTTTTTCTCATCAAATAGTGGAACTGGGTAAAACCCTGAATTCAGGTAAGACATGAATCTCTGGACAAATATCTTAACTACAATTGAATAAGACTCTGAGCAAAGAAATCAGACATGCTATACCCAGACAGAAAAAAAGATGTCTACCTACATTGAACTGATAATTCAGTTCAGCATGGTACAACAGAAATATATTGAGAACCAACATTTTAGAGAGCTGTTACTGATTGGATTCCACGGGATGTCAAAAGACCGCGTGGCCGCCCACCTACCAGATGGTCAGACTTCTTCGTCAAGATCATGAACGATTGGTTTGAGGCCCTTCATGTTCCCGGAGTGAACATATGCCATTGGGCTACACTAGCACGCGACAGGGACAAATGGAGACGTTACTGGCGCCCGCTCGAGCAAATCGATGACTAACGGGAAGTTAAGTGATTAAGTGAACATTTTAGGTTAAAATTTCTATTACTCATGTAGAAAAATCAAATGAAAAATAGATGAAGGATCAGAGAGATAGAACATCTCTTGCCTTCCACACAGCTGGTTCGATTCTTGGCACCACATATAATCCTCTGATACCCACCAGGAATGATACCTGACTTCAGAGCCAGGAGTGAGCCCTGAGCACAGCTTGGTGCAACAAAAATGAGATGAAATTAATTTTCAGTATTTTATCTTGTTTAAACCAAAATATTCAAAATATCATGCTATACAGAATCATTAATGGTCTACATTATTGTTTTTATAGTGAATCTTCAAATTCAAGTATATTTTGCATTTTCCAAATATCATAACAGAGTCACCATATTTCAAGTGCATAATAGGCACATATGACTGTTGACTATTATAACAGCGCATTTAGTTTTTTTGATAATATGCACTGTGATAATTTGTTATTCTATGAGAATTACTGAGAACTGGTGATATCATGAAGATAAAACACTAAACTCAGGTCAAGGAAAGGAGAAAACAAAGAAGCTCTGATAAAAATATATTAATTAAGTGCTGAGTATAAGAATGTTCTAGGAGGACAGAATGGTATAAACAATTAACTGGAAGTATGAGCAAGGTGAGTGTGCTCAAATGCCATTGAAAGCAAAGAGCTCCTATGGAACTACAAGTAATTTGTATACTCCTTGAGTATGGATGGATAAGGAAGAAGACCTAATTCAATATCTACCATGGAAATAGCCTCACTGACAAAGCTAGTCAACTCTGTTAGCTCTGCCTCCTGCTCCTTAAGGTCACTCATAAGCAAATTCTACCCAGTCATCGCTCTACTTGGAAAGGTACCCTCTAAATCCTTCTTCCCAAGAGTGTTTTATCCTAAAGGCTGTTAAATTGCTTAATTCAACTGTGGTGTTAAGGCAATCCTCCAAGGAAAAGGCTATTCTGATGTTCCGAAATAATTGTTTTGCAGTGCCCCAGACATTTTAGTTATGTTGTCACATTGAAAACTTCTTACAAGTAATGAAATGTAATAGCTTGCATATATTGATATCTTGCAAATGCCAATATGAGGGCTTTACATAGATTAACTGTGATAACTCAAAATTTTTGTAAGGTTCTTTTGTTAATCCTTGTTTACATTTAGGAACTGATGCTCAGCACTGTGATTTATTCAAGGTAGTATTGCTAATAAAAGGTACAGTTGCTATTCAAACACAAGTATAAATATTTTTCCTTGTCATTTTGGGGTCACACCCAGTGGCATTCAGGGCTATTCAGTTCTTTGTTCTAGGTAAGTGTTGGTCCTGGTACATTTGGTGGTGATCATGCTATGCTGGGGATTGATCCAGAGCATCCTGCATGCAAAACAAGTGCTCGGGTCTTTGAGGCCCCAAGGAGTCTTAATTTGGATGGTTAAATTTATTGATAGTCTTTTTCATCAATTGAGATACTGTGGTTTATAAGTACCATTAATAATGATTTCTAAAACACATAATTCTAACACCATACTGGATAGTTAACTTTAAAATATATTGCATCTTCACACACAGAAACACACACAGAGAGAGAGAGAGAGAGAGAGAGAGAGAGAGAGAGAGAACACAAAGTCTGAGTCCTGAAAACTACCAAGTTTATTTGAGTCCAGATCTCAAGAAAATAATCTAGTGGCTTTTCTGAGGGAAGTTACTTGAGATAAAAGAAAACATCCCATTCCTCGTGGTATTAAGAAGTGGTATGCGGTACTGTGTGGTGGTACAGGAAGAGAAATTGTATTATAACTGTCCTTCTTTCTGAGTAGCCCTAACGAAACTAACAACCCTACTCTGGACTTTACAATAGCACAAATGAGTATGAAAAGCTTAGTATCTAATACAGGTAGTATTGCTTAGACTGTAAAACACATGCCAGTATCCCATCGGTTCTTATCTACAATATCTAATTTAACTGGTGTATTGGAGCTCTTCAACTTCCTTACTGGATCTATTGCTGCCTTTAATGAAACAGAGAAAGAGAGAATAAATGGAAAACACAGAAGGTCCATAGTGAGGTTTTATGAGTCAACAGCATTTGGCTAACCCAATTCCTTCTCAACTTCAACATCTCTATCTAGGGACAAGCCTCAGTCCCATCGTCAAGGAGAATAATTATGCTTCCAACTACTGGCAACATTAAGTGAAAGTCACTGTAATATTAAAAAGCAACCCAAACCATCCCTTTCTGGTATGGTACCATGAATTAGAAGTGGCTTTTTTACTGTTTTCTTAGTGCATATGATCACTAATTTGCCCTTGGTCTCCAGATTGCTCCTCTTTGAATAGTCGAAGCCAGTTCTAACTATGGCAGGTGAAGATGGCAGCAAAGATCAAGTCTTGCAGAAACAGAATTAAGATAAACAACATAATGACTTAACACCACAATTGCAGGATTCCTCACATTACTTAATCACTTAATCACTTAACTTCCCGTTAGTCGTCGATTTGCTAGAGCGGGCGCCAGTAACGTCTCCATTTGTCCCTGTCGCGTGCTAGTGTAGCCCAATGGCATCTGTTCGCTCCGGGAACATGAAGGGCCTCAAACCGATCGTTCATGATCTTGATGAAGAAGTCTGACCATCTGGTAGGTGGGCGGCCACGTGGTCTTTTGACATCCCATGGAATCCAGTCAGTAACAGCTCTAGTCTAGCGGTCATCTTTAAATCTCATTACGTGACCAGCCCATCTGATTTTCGACACCTTGGCAAATGAGACAGCATCCCTGATTCTTGATCGTCGACGGAGGTCGGAACTCTGGATTCTTTCTCTTATTTGAGTGAAACGTGATATTCCAAGCATAGCTCTTTCAATTCTTCTTTGGGAGACCCGAATAGCATTCTCATCCTGTTTGCATAGGGCCCAGGTCTCTGAGGCATATGTTAGTGCAGGAAGAACAGTGGAATCAAAGAGATGTGCCCGGAGCCGGAGGTTCTTCGTCCTCTTAGCTATTTCTTCGACGTTCTTGAAGGCGTTCCAAGCCGCTCTCTTCCTCCTGCGCAGCTCGGGTGCCAGGTCATTTGTCATGTTGACCTCTCGACCTAGGTACACATAGCTGTTGCATTCGGAGATGGTCGTTCCGTTGAGAGCGAATGGGGCGTCAGGAACGAGGCTGTTTCTCATAAACATTGTCTTCGTAAGATTCAGCTGTAGTCCTACCTTTCCACACTCACGGTCAAAGTCGGCCAGCATTTGTGCCGCTTCTATAAAGAAGACCTCACATTATTACAGAGAGTATTTGCTTAGTGTCCCTATTGCAGTCCATTTTGTTTTTGCTGGTGTTTGCAAACACATTACAATTTGTATTCCATTCTCAACATAACTATGAGAGTGTGTACATCCTTATAGTGTTAAAAATTGTTTATATATTTTATATTTTTAAAAAATGTATCATCACAATGGTTTTTTAAGGGATAGTGTACAAAAAATTGTGTTACCATCTCTTAATAATAGTAGGTTAGAAAATGGGAGCCCTGCCCAGTAGAGCCCATACAACCTGGTAACTTGTTTGAAATCCAGACTACTAAATCAGAAGTTCTAAGAATGAAAGTAGCAACATATGAGATTTAGGTAATTCTGATGCACACTAAAGTTTTGTAATCACCAATTTACTGAATAAATTCTAAAGTAAAGTACATAATTGGAGAAATAATGTTTTAAAAGTCAAGACGAAAGTGTTGCTTTGGGTTTGAACAGTAGTTCTCAACCTTGGATGCTCATTAAAATCAGCTGAAGAGCTCTCTGCAACCAATACCTGAATTATAACCCTGATATTTAAACTCAGACGGTTTAGTGTGGGACGTAAGCATTATTATTTTTAGAGTTTTTATTTTGTTTTGTTTGGGGCCCATGCCAGCAGTGCTCAGGGCTTACTCCTGACTCAGCACACAGGAATCGCTCCAGCCAGGGTTTGGAGGACCATATGTGGTAGAGGAGATTAAAACTTAGTTGTCAGTGTCCTGTCCTTCCCAAGGGCATTATTATTTTTTTAAAGTTTTCCATGTGATTCTAATGTGCAACTAGTGCTGAGAATCAGTATTTTTAGAAATAGAGAAAATTATGTCTTCCAGAGGCCTTTCCATTTTCAGATTTTACTAGAAAGTGTCTCAGTTTTAATCAGAGGAATGCTAGGATGGTTAATGATGAGTGGGGATGTTTCAGTAGTCTGAAAAACAGAGAGAAAAACCATCAGCTATACACTGAATGCCCTCTATACACTAGCACTAGAAGAGCTACTAGACCCACTGAGCTCAGAGCAAGTAGTCTTCCCAGGAGCAACCACAGTGAAACAGCTAAAAGGAGAAATTAGGATAAGAAAAAGTTAGCCTCAGAACCAAATACAGAAGATATTCACTATAATCCTTAAGGAATGAGTGAAATAATAAAGATGGAGGAGCAAAACATTTATTTGTAATTGGTTAGTTACATACAAGCATAAAACATCATCATTGTGCCTTAGCAATGAACATATTCTTGGGACTGGAGAAATGCTACAGTGGATAGGATGCTTGACTTGCATGCAGCAGCCAGTCTAGGTTTGAACCCCAGCACTCCATTTAGTTCCCTGAAAACCACCAGGAATTATCCCTGAATGCAGAATCAGGAGTAAACCCTGAGTACCACTGGCTGTGTCTCCAAACCAAAGAACCATTAAATGGAGGAAGACAAAAGACTAGAATAAATTACCTAATTTTCTTCCAAATTTCCTCAGAATTATATGAAAAACACAAGGAAATATATGATTTAGAAGTTATTTCTGCAAATTCAAAATGATAAAGAAAACAACTGTTATGCCCAAAACAATTCTCACCTAAGATTTTGAGGTGACCCAGGCAACCAAAGGGAGGAAATGAGGCCAAGTACTTTATGCGTTATATAGAACAGTGCTTTCAGTGTGTGGTTTCTAGAACTTGTAAGAGGAGTGCCCACTTCTTTTTTTTTTTTTTTGATCGTTAAAAAATTTGGGTTTTATTGTTTTTGCTAAACAATACTTAAAAAATTAATTTGGAAAGCAGGGCTTGAATTATTTAATTTTGATCATTTATTTAATTACAAAAAAAGAAAATAAAAAAGGAAAGGGAACAGATCATGGCCAAAAAAATTATCATTAACCCCCACTCCACCCCTGAAAGCTCAAGCCGGTCTAGTGAGCATCACCCGCATCCCACTCAGTGCCTGATATCTAAATATGGGAGTGCTCACTTCTTTTCACACCCGACCCCATATGAAATCCTGGTTTTTGAACCCTGTAATAATTTGTGGAATCTCAGGCCAAGCTATTCATGTAACTGTTGCATGCTCAAGTTTGAGAACAATGGCAGTATTGATGTCATTCAATTGATCTTCAGTTTAGTTGTTTCTTTTTCCCCTTTTTCCACAGCAATACCTGTTCAACAATGAAGCATATCTAGTTTCTAGTCGCACCCTCCCTATAACCACACTGAGAATGTTGACAAGTGCAGTGTCACAGTGGTCACAGTCATGGTCCTCCCGTTGTTCATCAATCTGCTCGAGCGGGCCCAGTAATGTCTCCATCATGAGACGTGTTGTTACTGTGTTTGGCATATCGAGTACGTCACGGATAGCTTGCCAGGCTCTGCCGTGCAGGCGAGATACTCTCGGTAGCTTGCCGGGCTCTCCAAGAGGGGCGGAGGAATCGAACTCGGGTCAGCCATGTTGGCCGCTTGTAAGGCAAACGCCCTACCACTTCGCTATCGCTCCAGCCCCAGTGTCACAGTGAGGGATGACAATAGGACAAAGAGAAAATGCTTGGGAGTGGGCCTATAAAATAGGAACAATGTTGTAGTGTGACCCTAGAGAGGTTATATAAATCTCTGATTCAAAAGATGCCATTCAACAAAAACTTAATAAATATTTTTTACTGGAGCGTCCTATATATAAACATATAATTATAGTATTGAATGAGGCAGAATGTAATTAAGGGAGAAAAAGTGAGTCACATCTAAGTTGGGGTCCTGGCTCTATCTTTTAAATTAATATTCTTTTTTTTCTTTTTGGGTCACACCTGCCAATGCACAGGGGTTACTCCTGGCTCTACACTCAGGAATTACCCCTGGCGGTGCTCAGGGGATCATATAGGATGCTGGGAATAGAACCCAGGTTGGAAGCGTGCAAGGCAAACGCCCTACCCGCTGCACTATTGGTCCAGCCCTTAAATTAATATTCTGACTGAAAGAAATACACTTCCTACTTCAGACTCAGTTTTCTCAAATACAAAATGGAGGATAGAGATTCTGATTATGAAATATCCATAGGAATCAGAAAGATAATACAGAGGGTAAGTTGTTTTCTTTGCATGCAGTTGAATTCAGTTTGTACCCTTGCACCTCATGTAGTCCCCTAATTATCACTGGGAGATCATTCCTGGTCACAGAGGTAGGAATAACCCCTGAGCACAGAAACAAGAATAGTACCTGAGCACTGCTGGGTGTGATCCCCAAGCCCCCATAAATAAATAGATAAATAAAATCTACAAGAGACTCTACTGACATCTAAATTATTTTGTTAAAATATATATACTGGGGGCTGGAGCAATAGCACAGCGGGTAGGGCATTTGCCTTGCACGCAGCCAACCCAGGTTCAATTCCCAGCATCCCATATGGTCCCCTGAGCACCGCCAGGAATAATTCCTGAGTGCAGAGCCAGGAGGAACCCCTGTACATAACCAGGTGTGATCCAAAAAAGCAAAAAAAAAGTTTAAAAGATATATACTGTAACACTGAGAGTTTGTTGACCTATTTTCTATAAATATGTGGTCATATAAACACAAAATATTCTGTAGCCTTCGAACATGTTTTTTATACATGAAAAATTACTAGTGCACAGAAAATATCTACAATTACTACTATCAACACTATTACTGTAGGAGGCGGTTTAATCATTAATGTGCAGCATAAAGCCACCTGATTAAACACTATACTAAACCATTTTATAATAAAATCTTGTCTACAGGAGTGACTTTTCATGGTAGGAAGCTGTTTGGAAAAGCAAGAAAACATTATGCATAAATGAATGGGCCACGCTAATGTGCTCATTAGTATTTCAGGACTGAGTGATATCCTCAATTACCTTTAAACATTAGAAGGTGAAAAATAAATCAAAGGGTAAGGAAAACTTTTAAAATAGAACATCAAGGGGAAAAGCAAATAACAAAATGAGCAAGGGCAATGGAAAGAGGTCAGACCTGGGTACAATTCCCTGCTGCACACTAGTTGTGTTAATTTAGACATGCCATTTTACATATCTGAACCACGAACTCATCTGTGAAAATATAACACCTGTTTCAGAAGATAATTTTGAGAATTACACAGGATGACAAACTATATAAGGGGCCCAGAATAGATTCTAGCACAATCTAGATTACTCAATCAAAGAAAATTTTATTAGACTGAATTACAGTTGTGTATAAAAAAAGGATTGTGAAATCTTTGCTATCTGTTACTTAATCATACAAAAATAGGCTTGACTATTACCTGCCTCTTATTGAGCTCTGTAAAGAGTTTTATGAGGCATAGCATAAAATCCATGGCTGGTAGGGTCATACAATATTGCAATATTTGAACATTTTGCTAACAAACTTACCAACATTCAATATATACTGGGGGCTGGATCAATAGCACAGCGGGTAGGGCATTGAATGAATCAACGTCATTAACAAATAAACCTGCAATTCATTCATATGAAGTCTGATACTGTCGTGAAATGATTGACACACATAAAAACAATAGCAATTGCCAAATGTTTAGCCAAATGATAGACTGGATATACAGCACGCCGCCAGGGTAAGGAGGCATCATTAATGGAAATAGAACGAGTCAGTGTATTCTCTATTGCTATACGACCTAATGAAATCTCCATGCTTTCGGGCCTTTTCTTACTAAATATTTTTTCTTTGGCCAATCACCTGACCCCACACCCTTCCTTTCCTCTGGTTCATAGAAACAGTGTCAATGGAACACTCAACCCCATGCTGAAGACTCGGTTGTCCTCTTTCCTGGGCAATAAAAAAAAGCTTCACTGTCACTGTCACTGTCACTGTCCTCCCATTGTTCATTGATTTGCTCCAGTGAGCCCAGTAACATTGTGAGACTTGTTACTGTGTTTGGCATATCGAATATGCCTTGGGTAGCTTGACAGGCTTTGCCCTGCGGGCGAGATACTCTCCATAGCTTGCTGGGCTCTCCAAGAGGGGTGGAGGAATCGAATTCGAGCCGGCCTGGCTGGCCGTGTGAAAGGCAAATGCCCTACTGCTGTGCTATCGCTCCAGCCCAAGAAAAAAGCTTAGGACAGTAAAAATAAGGTTAAGATGACTTTGTTCCTTGAGATTTAACTAACCTCTGACTGGTGGGAACAGACTGTTTCATTGAACGAATCTTGATGAAAATAGGCAGCAGATGACTCTTCCAAATCACAGTCATTATGAAGCCTGTAACCTTTTTATTATAAAAATACATGCATATCCCACAGAACCCTGCCATTTCCACCTTCCTTGAATGGTTGCTGAGTTTCACACCCACCAGATTAGATGCATTGCAACTTGTTTGAGCACCAGCATTTTAGGTCCAACCATACTGGGAACAACAAAATCAACCAACGGGCCACAAAGGAGAAATTAAGGGCACTTTCCCAGGCAAAGGTCTTCCAAAAGCAGTTGCTTCCCAGGTGATGATAAAATTTGACTGATCCTTCCCCCCAAATAGCCTCCTTAGAGGTAGTCTGTCTTTTGCCCTTGTCACATTGGGGAAGGTGGCATGTTCCTGCTCTAGAGCATTATTTCTTAACCATTGACCAGAATTTTTCAGCAATGAGACAGAGGAAAAACACATAAGCAGTAGGGCCACAAGATGAGACTTAAGAGCCAACTGGCAGCATGGGAAGGGTACAGGAAAGAAACAAGTTCAAAAGTGGTAACTTTCAAAGAAAAAAGACAACAAATATTACTCTCTAGTCTGTACATTTCTCACACACTACTCTAAGGGAAGGTACTGGCTGGCTGGCTGGCTGGCTGGCTGGCTACTCCCAGGGAGAAAGCACAGCTGCAATCATCTCTGATTCCACATTTGCTTTACAAAATTGATGTCATGCTTACAGTATGCGTACTGGTTGCTGATCTAGGTACTCTTCAAATGATAACTTATGTTTGTTCCTATACAAACCATGTTTCTAAAACAATTTTTTAAAAAAGAAATTGACTATGTCCATAAGCATCTTAATAATATATTAAACTTACCAGTTAAAAAACAAAACAAAAAAAGATTGCATTGATCATTTGATCACTTGACATCCCATTACTCATCGATTTGCTGGAGCGGGCACCAATAATGTCTACATTCGTCCCTTCGCGTGCTAGTGTAGTCCAATGTTGTCTGCTTGTTCTAGGAAAATGAAGAGCTTCAAACCAATCGTTCAGGGTCTTGACAAAGAAATCTGACCATCTCGTAGGTGGGGGGCCACACGACCTTTTGACGTCCCGTGGAATCCAGTCTGTAATGGCTCTAGTCCAGCGGTCGTCTCCAAATCTAATTACGTGTCCAGCCTATCTGATTTTTGACGCCTTGGCAAAATCAGAGACAGCATCCCTGATTCTAGACTGTCAATGGAGGTCATAACTTCGGATTCTTTCTCTCATTTGAGTGAAGCGTGATACTCAAAGCATAGCTCTTTCGATTCCTCTTTGGGAGACCCAAGTAGCGTTCTCATCTTGTTTTCGTAGGGCCCACGTCTCTGAGGCGTATGCTAATGCAGGAAGAATAGTGGAATCAAAGAGATGTGCCTGGAGCCAGAGGTTCTTCATCCTCTTAGCTATTTCTTCGTCGCTCTTGAAGGTGTTCCAAGCCACTCTATTCATCCTGTGCAACTCAGGTGCCACGTCATTCATCATGTTGACTTCTCAGCCTAGGTACACATAACTGTTGCATTCAGAGATGTTCATTCCATTGAGAGTGAATGGAACGTCAGGAACAAGTCCGTTTCTCATGAACATTGTCTTTGTGAGATTCAGCTGCAGTCCGACATTTCCACACTCATGGTCGAAGTTGGCCAGCATTTGTGCCACTTGGCTAATGTTTGGTGTTATTAGAACGAAGTCATCAGCTAAGCAGAGGTGATGTAGTTGCCGACCATCTATCTAAACTCCCATTCCTTCCCACTCCAGTCGATGCATGACGTTCTGGACGGTGGCACTGAAGAGTTTCGGTGATATGGTATCACTCTGCTGAAACCCTCTCTTGACGTCAATGATCACCTCCCTGTAGAATGGTGAAATCCTGGTAGTGAATCTGCAATAAAGCTCACAGAGGATCCTGATATATTGAGTTTGAATGCCCTGTTTGACTAGGGCCTCAATGACCACATCAGTCTCAAAAGAATCAAAAGCCTTCTTTAAATCAATGAATGTTAGACAGAGCAGCATCTTGAACTCCCAAGAAACCTCAATGAGCTTGGTTATCGTGTGGATATGGTCAATTGTGCTGAATACTTTGCAGAACCCAGCTTGCTCGCATGGTTGTCCTTCATCTAGTGTTCTGCCAATCTTATTCAAGATGACTGGAGTGAACAGCTTCTAGATGACAGACAATAGGCAGATCAGGCTATAGTTGCCAATGTCATGCATATATCCCTTCTTGTACAGTAGAACGGTCCTGCTGGTTTTCCATTGGGACGAAACCTTGCATTCAAACAGGTAGCATGTGAAGAGCTGAGCCAGTATATTGATGAGTACCTATGGCAGATTCTTTAGGTGTTCGGGTCTGACCTTGTTGGTCCACTACCTCCACTACCCAGCCACTGCCACACTCCAGGACACTTTGCGGACGCTTGGGCCGAGACTCACAAGTGAAGCCCCTCAGAGCCAGGTAAGCGGAACTCTGAGACCTTGAACTCCAGGCTCAACGGACCCAGGAACAGAGATCTTCTGCCTGCTCCCACCAACCTCAGTTGACCAAGAGATTAAAATCAGGACCCCCAACCTACCCTGCCCTGTCTGCTTCCAACAACCTCCAGCAACCCAGGGATTCCACACAGAAGACCCACCAAACCAGTACCAGATAAATACCTCACCGGCAGAGCTCCACTACCTCCATTACCTCCACTACCCAGCCTCCGCCACACTCCAGGATGCTTTCCGGACATATCATAGGACTCTTAATACCCATCTTCCAGGAACTGCCTCATCATATTTGATAGGGTTCAAATATGGTTTGAACCATGGGAACACCTGCAAGGGCAATTAGAGGCCGCTCTAAAAGCATTTATCCCTCTCAGAGAGCCTGGCAAGCTACTGAGAGTATCCCACCCACATGGCAGAGCCTGGCTAGATATCTATGGTGTATTCGATATGCCAAAACCAGTAAATACAATGGGTCTCATTCCCCTGACCCTGAAAGAGCCACCGATACAGCAGCATTAAGAAGGTTGAGGAAGGAGAGGCTGAAAAAAATCTCAAGGCCAAACTAGGCTGCCAAAAGGAAGAAGGACAAAAATGACTGTCTGTACTTTCAATGAACGTACGCTGGCACCGAATGCATCAATCAAGGACCTGATGGTACAAGCGCGAAAGATCAAGTATGACATCATTGGTCTCACAAAAACAAGAGGCATCAATCACATCATGTCATTTTCGACACTGGAGAAGAACTGTTCCTCAGAACATACAACAAAAGAGGCGTTGGTGGTGTCGGTGTCCTTGTCAATATAAACTTGGCCATAAGCATTGATTCATTCGAATGCCTGACAACCCAAATTGGACGATTACAATTGAATAGATGTGGCTCACTGCCGGCAGTTTCTATCTTCGTTGTCTACACACCAACATCTCATTATGATGAAAGAGAAATCGAGAAGTTTTACATGGAGCTAGAGAAGTTCTATAAAGGAGAACACACCTTCTACAAGATCATTGTGGGTGATTTTAATGCCAAGATAGGACCGAGAAGATCAGCGGAAGAACTCGATATTGGGACCCATGGCCTAGAATGGAACGAACAGGGTGAGAGATTGTCTGGGTTCATCATGTCAACCATGACCATCCATGGTAACTCACAATTCCAGAAGGTCGAATCTAAACCTTGGACATGGGAGTCTCCTGGTGGATGGTTCCACAACAAAATTGACCACATCATATTCAATAGATGGTTTTGCCTAACCAATGTCACTGTTGTCCAAAATTCCAAACGGGATCAAACCACTGTCTCCTTTGTGCAAAATTCTACTTCACAGAGCGGGGAGAAAGGGCTGCAAAGTTTGAGATGAGAATTCCCAGAACGACCACCAACTGGGAGCTCTTTGGCACTATTGTGGCAACATGGGAAGATGCTATCATTGACAACAGTAAGAGGAATACAATTGACTGGTTCAGCACCTCCATGATTGTGCGAAGAACGCCAAGGGAGAAATAGCCACATAAAAGCCTATCTTCAAAAACTCTTGAGCTTATTCACCAATGTGGCGTGGCGGAAGCCTCAGACAACTGCAAGCAAATGTCCAAGCTCACAAAACGGTGCAGAGAAGCGATAAAGGAAGACCTCAAAGAGAGAAGAGCAGCAGTGCTGAAAGATGCAGCAGAAGCCGGGCAAAGCGTTCGCAATGCCCGCCTGTCCTTCTCCAATACAAGACCAAAATGACTGCTCTCCGACATCCTGATGGATCTATCACATCTTCCAGAAGGGCAATCGAGAAGATTATCTATGACTTCTACTTGGATCTCTTCCATAGTCACGTCCACCTGCCCACATACCAAATTCCACAGGATTGATATGTCCTTCCCAATGATCTCCCTTCTGAAATCCAACACACCATTTCGTCGGTAAAGAAGCAAAAAGCACCAGATTGGATGAGTCACAATTAAATTGTAAATACACAAAGAGGATGGAGGATAGAAACAGTTACACCAAGAATTATTTAGCTATTAATTTGATTTTACTTAAAATTTTTACCACTATTGTTGAGGTACCTTTATTTTCATGTATTTTTTAGTCACCATGAAATTGCAAAGTTATTCATGATTGAGTTTCAGGCATACGCTATTTCAACACCAATCCCTTCTATCGTGTCACTTCCCTTCACCAATGCCCCGACCCCTTTGGGGGAACCCATCAGTATACTTCTAGGAGAGATTTTTTTAATTAGTGAAACACCATGAGGTACAGTTCTAGACTTACACACTTTCATGCTTGGGTTTCAGTTATACAATGATCGAGTACCCATCCCTCCACCAGTGCGCATTCTCTGCCACCAATGATCCCAGTAGCCCTCCCACTCCCCACCCCATACTCCCCATCCCACCCCTTCTTTGTGGCAGCAGGGCATTCACTTTTTCTCTCTCTTTAGGAGAGATTTTTTAAATAGCTTTTTGTACTGTGGTTTACAGCACCATTGCTGCCAAAAAGGTTTCTTACATAAGACTTTGCTAACTTTCAGCACACCTTCTTCCTCCTGGTTGAACACTCCCCTCCCCCATGGGCCTTGCCCACTTGCTCTCTCTCCTATTATTTAAATATTCCATACAGAAGACAAACTTGAGACACAGGATGACAATACAATTTGTCAAGATCAAAGAGCTGGTATGCACGAATGCTGTTATTTGATCTGGCAGTCTGGTTTTAGAACCTATTTTCTGAACTACTATCCCATCCCATCTCTTTAATACCTTTCTTAGGGACATTTTGAGGTAGAGGTATGGTAGGAGCAACACCCTAACTTAAGGACACAACAACTACTTCTGTAATTGTGTGGAATTGAAAGAAACAAAAGGCCTCTCTATGAAATATCTTACCCTTTCCCTGCTGAATCAGAGTTCATGCTCTTCTCCCTTTTCTGGGTCCTTCAAATCCCTTCCTCAATTATGAATGATTAATACAGTTTATGATTAATGATTAATACAATTATTAATGATTAATACAGATTAATACTTGGCATGATTAATACTTGGCATGATTAATACAGTCATTACTGACATTAACACTCAGGATCATTCAAAGCCAAGCCGAGTCCTTAGATATTGACTCACCATTCAGATAAGTTGTGAAGATGAGAAAGAGTATAGGAAAATTGGTGGTTTGCAGCAGCAGTGAGATTTGAGAATTACCTTGATGAAGATCCCTAAGTAATCATGTATTTCACAAAATTACTGAATACCTTAGTGGTCTAGGCCTAACAAGGAGAAATAAGAGTATATTGAGAATGGATATTACCCTCTTCATGATTCCATCCACCAGTCTGTTATCTCCATTACTGCAGGGGCAAAAACTCTTTTAGGTTAAAAAATGATATCCCTCGTACACTGGGGATGAATGTGGAGTTGGGATTATGTGCATGGGAAATCATTATTAATGGTATTATAAAACACAAAATTTCATCAATTAAAAAGGGATTAAATGATAATCTTGAGTTTGGATACCCTAGTGGAAAGATACCCAAACTCAAGATTGTCTCCCTCTTGACTGTGACAGTCCTCACTGCCATCTTTTCCCAGATCACCCACCCTTTGGCTGAATTTGAGAGAATGGAGTGGAAACAAAGTGTCCAAATTTAGAAGTTACAAGAAAGTCTTTCAATGGCCAAAACAAGCCAAAGACATCAAATATGATAGAACAAGCAGCAGCTTATGAAAACAAGTTTCCCAAACTTCCAACTTGTGGTTATTACACAAACCAGTCAGATTCTATCAATATGATTTTACATGTACCAAGATTATTATGTGTTTCACATTATTAACTCATTTAATTATCTCTTTCTGAGTCACACACAGTGGTGATCAGGGGAACATATGCAATGCTAGAGATAGAACCACAGTCAGTGATGTGTAAGTGACTTAATCATTATACTATCTCTATGGTACTTAACCCAGTTAATCTTTATCTTAACTTTATTAAGTAGTGGTAATTATAAATAAAAACTGAAGGTTTCGGGACCAAATGTATAGTGATGCAGGTAAGGCCCTTGCTTTGCATGCAGTCAATCTAGATTTGATCCCCAACATACAATGTATTTTTTTCTCTTTCCCAAAATAAATTTTGGGAAACATTTTCATGAGCTGCTGCTTGTTATATCATATTTGATGTCTTTGGCTTGTTCAGGCCATTGAAAGACTTTCTTGTAACTTCTAAATTTGTATGTTGTATCCCTGGAGCCCATCAGTCGTGATTTCTGAATGCAGAGAACAGCCAAAAAATAACCCTGAGATTTCAATTCAAGTAACTGGTCAAAGGTCATACTTCTATTAAGTAGGCAAGTTGGGAACTTTTCAAAATTATGGTCTCTGTTTCAAATTACAATGGATCCTTGATAAAAGAGTTTGTTTCTGAATGAGTTTCTATAAATCATTTATCTTTTATTTGAAAATGTAAAGTAATCAGAGGTCTTTGGTCTGCGGAAGTCCAAAAATCTACTGTTTGGAGATCCTGAGAAAAGTGGACCAATATTATTCATGTCATCCACCAAGACACCCATCTTCTTTTTTATTCAATCATTGTGAGATACAGGGTTACAAAGCTGTTCATGGTCAGGTTTCAGTCATGCAGTGTCCAACACCCATCCTCCACCAGTGTACATTTTCACTACCAATGTCCCAGTTTCCCTCCTACTACTCTCCCCACCCTATCTCCATGCCAGGCATTTTCATTCTCTCTCTGTTTCTCTTTCTCTGTCATTATAATTTGCAATACAGATACTGAGAGGTTATCCTGTTTGTTCCTGTACTTATATTCAGCCCGCAGTTCTTATCCAGAGTGATCATTTCTAGCTATGTTTGTCATAGTGGTCTCTTCTCTATCCCAACTGCCTTCTCCCCCAGCACCTGTGGCAGGCTTCCAACCATGGACCTTGTTTATACTATCCTTGGGTATTAGTCTTATATTATGTTTATTTATATCCCACATATAAGTCCAATCATTCTATGTCTATCCCTTTCCTTCTAACTCATTTTGCTCAGCATGATACATATTTTCATATTTTTCATGTTTTCATATTTTTATAGATAGCCCAACTACGTACATTTCAGTCACTTTTATATCCCATGAAGTACTCAGTGGTGTCTTATTTTTAATTAAAAACTCTAATAATATTTCTTGGGTGAGTCCATTTACTATAACATGTCAAGGAAACCTTGGGGTGCCAGTACCACTATAAGCTTTCTTTAAATTCATGGTGTAAACCCAAAGGGCATCAACCTTACCTTATGATTCAGTAAAAACTGTTCCCATTTTTCTTGTATCCTAAACGACCTCTTTCAAATTTAAAATGAAGTTTCAAGAAGGAACGACTTTAGCATAATCTGACAACTTCTAGGGAACAGGTTTGTCTTGACCATCTTTTCATCCCATTTTTGTCTTCTGTTTTCCACTGTCCTACTCCAAAGCACCAAATTTTACTTTAGTCATTCACTGCTGAAGTACAGAAATTACACATGTACCTGTTACTCATGTAGAGCCTCATCTGTACTCAATATCCTCCATCAGAGTAGTACATATGTTACTGTTCATGAACATCCACTGATACATCATAGTAATCCAAATTTCATAGTTTTTATTTGAGTTCACTCTTTTTTTTTGCTTTTAAGTCATGCCCGGCGATGCACAGGGGTTACTCCTGGCTTATGCACTCAGGAATTACTCCTGGCGGTGCTCAAGGGACCATATGGGATGCTGGGAATCAAACCCAGGTCAGCTGCATGCAAGGCAAACTCCTTACCGCTGTACTATCGCTCCAGCCCCAAGTTCACTCTTGATATTGCAAAATCTTTGGATAATGATATATATTCACCATTTTATTGTGACATACAGAATAGTTGCACTACCCTAACATTCCAATGTTCTCTACTGATTCATACATCCCCCATCCAACTGGAGACTACAACTTATTTTTTACTGAATCTAATAATTTTTGCTTTGCCTGCATGACTTATATTTGGAATTATACAGTATTCAATTTTTCAAATTGGATTTTTTCACTAAGTAATAAGCATTTACAGAGTGACATTTCAGAAAATTCTATTATTCTTTCTTTATTTAATTTAATCCCTTGTTTATTCCCACCTTGTTACATGGGCAAAAACCCTGAGTGTTTAAAGGTTTAAAAAGACCCTGCCAGGAATATTCTCCATGGTTGGAAGCCTGCCTCACGAGCTGGGGGAGAAGGCAGCTGGGCTAGAGAAGGGATCACTAAGTCAATGATGATGGAGGGATCGCTCGGGATGGGAGATGTGTGCTGAAAGTAGATAAAGGACCAAACATGATGGCCCCTTAGTATTGTATTGCAAACCATAATGCCCCAAAGTGGAGAGAGTAAGAATGAAATTTTATGACATAGAAGCAAGGGGTAGGGTGGGGGAAGGGGTAGCTGAAGAGATACTGGGAACATTGGTGGTGGAAAATATACACTGGTGGAAGAATGGGTGTTCAATCATTTTATGACTGAAACTCAGTCATAAAAGCTTTGTAAATTTATCTCACGGTGATACATAAAAATTAAAATATAAAAGACCCTGCATTTAGTAGTTCTTAACTGACCTTTGGGGAGGAACATGAAGATTTAGGCATTTTTATTGTCATAATAATATGGAGGCATTTGGTGATAAGAACTATAAGGGCTGTCTTTTATTCAGCAAACTTACATATACAAAGTAGCAATTTCCATCCCTGCAGAAAATTGTTCTCTGCCCCAAACCAATGAATGGCATTCCCACTAAGAAACACCTGGAACACTCCAGCCTCTTCTCCCACCATCCCTTATTCTCTGAACTCCAGTCTCCTGAGCTTGTTGTTAATCCCTCTAAGGACCGTGGGGTACAACTCTGACCTGCTCAGTCACTTAACTCCTAATGACCATTAAATCTTAAATATAAGCAATATTTCTTTAGAAGGTCTTCATTAAATTCCCTTTATTGTGTATATTTCCTTAGAACTGTGTTTTTCCTTCTAAATATTTATTTCATTTTATAATTGTATATTGACTTGTGCAATTATTTGATTAATGTCTATCTCACCCAGGAGATCAGAAGCCCTGAAAAAGCAGGCATCGTGTCTGTTTTTTATCACCACTGTATACTCAGTATCTAGCGCAGTCCTTGGATAGAAGTGAGCACTCACAATCTCTCTCTGAAATGAGTGCCCACATAATTAACCCCAAGTCTTACTCAGGTTTTAAGAGAAAGAGAACAGCTATTAACCTGATCTTCTTTGAGATGATCCTAGAATGATAATGAATACTTTGAGATGGAGATCAGAAACTGAACCAAAAAGAGAAGTCCCTCTGTTTAACAACTGCTAGATTTTTTAACTTAGCTAAGTTACACAGTGGTAAGGTAAGGTAAGGTAAAGGCCCTCCCGTTGATCGTCGATTTGCTCGAGCGGGCCCAGTAACGTCTCCATTGGAGACTTTGTTGTTACTGTGTCTGGCATATCGAATACTCTCGGTAGCTTGCCGGGCTCTCCGAGAGGGGCGGAGGAATCGAACTCGGGTCGGCCATGTTGGCCGCTTGTAAGGCGAACGCCCTACCCGCTGTGCTATCACGTATTGTCTCAAATTTTTGTGACTCAAAAATCTTATATATGAACATATATTCTGATTCATTGCCTACTCCAAAAACTAATTGTATGTTATAAACAAAAGGTGTTTAAAGCAGTGTTTTCCAAAGTAATCAATACAGCCTCTCAGGACAGTGTAAAACCCAATTGCACCTGAGGCTGGTGTAAGCCTCAGGTGCAGTTTGGGGCACTTACTGTTTGCTTACAGAAAGGAGATGTCCAAGGATTTTCTTTTTCTTTTTCTGAAAGAGGGGTGTTCTTTTTTCTCTGAAAAGAGGGTAGTAAACCAAATCTGGGATCTCTGTTTTAAAGGATGCTGAATGTTAACTTTTTAAAATTCACTTCAATATGTGTAGAGCACCTACCTATTTTGAGTAAACTTTGTAAAACACCACGTCAAGAGTTTAAAAATTAGAACAAGCTACCTAACTGCAACTCTCTAGTGAGCTCTGTGTTGAAAATCAAGATAAGAGATAACTTTATCGTTAAGTCTTTACAGTACATTTGTTTTTTTTAATGCTAAATCTGAGGTGATAAGAAAGAAAGAGAAAATTAGCTGGGGGTATGTGTGGGTATACAGCAGGAGTAATGCTGAGAAGAGAATACACTTATTGGGCAAAGGACACAGAGGCCTGTGGTAAGAGACAGTGGAGAAAGTGATACAGGGCACAGATGGTTTCATCATAATAGTGATGTGGATTTAGGTAAGTCTGCCTCTGCGTTATGATGTCACTATTAGAATATCTGCTTTTTGAGGGCATTTTCTGGACATTAGAAGTTAGTATTCAAATTCATCTGCTTCACAGGGACGGGGAGGGGTGGGGGGTGGGGTTTTATTGGGGTTCTTCATGGTAAAAAATAAGTATTGGTAAAGGGAAATGTGTTTGATATTTGCATGACTGAGACATAAACCTGAAAGCTTTGTAACCTTTCCCACAGTGATTCAATAAATAAATTTAAAAAAAAAAAAAAGAAGTTAGTATTCAGAGTTCAAGGTTATAAGTTAAAAATTCTCAGTGCCTTTCTCAGAAGCACTCCCACCCTGAGTTCAGGTAAACTGCTAGCTTCCTCCCCTTTGGTTTCTCTGTCTAATTTTAAATTTTGAAGTAGAATCAAAGAGTTGAAATTGCAACATTCTATCCACTGAGCCTTGGTCCCTGATCATTTACTAGCTCATGCAAAAAATAAACACAAGAAACAATTCAGAGAGTTATGGTGGACTTTTGTTTTTAAAAGCTGAAGGTTATCCTCTACTCACTCAAAGGCTAATTGTTACTTATCTGATTATACAGATTTATTAACTTTGGTACAGTTTAATGTGATTAAATAGTGGTTAACTTTAAGAGACTGATGTACAGAGTTACTGCACACCATACTAAAGTGCCCAAGGCGTCCATCACTGTTCCTACATCACCTTTAGTCTGACTCTTTATTTCCTATCTCATCAGACCCCATTGGTTGGTAATCTCCATTTTATAATCTATGACCAAGGGTTTAACATTGTTCAATATATCTATTTCTTGTTTTGTCTGTCTCTAGTCCATATATGAGGTCATCTAGTATTTGTCCTTCTCCCTCTGACTTATTTAGTTTAACATGATATCCCCCAGTTCAATTCATGTTGTAAGAAACTGCATGATTTCACCTTTTCTTATGTCTACAAGTATTTCATTCTGCATATATCCACAATTTCTTTATTTATTTTTTTCACTGTTTGACACTTGGGGGTTGTTTCTATATGCTGACTATTATACTAAGACTGCAGTTAACCTGGTTGTGTAAATATTTTTTTGAATCAACCTTTTTTGTGTTTGAGGGGTCACTAGCACTGTCCTCCCATTGTTCATCGATTTGCTCTAGTGGGCGAGTAACGTCTCCATTGTGACACTTGTTACTGTGTTTGGCATATTGAATATGTCATGGGGAGCTTGCCAGGCTTTGCTGTGCAGGCGAGATACTCTCCGTAGCTTGCCAGGCTCTCCGAGAGGGGGGGAGGAATCGAACCTGGGTTGGCCAGGTCAGCCATGTGCAAGGCAAATGCCCTACCCACTGTGCTATCACTCCAACCCGTTTGAGGGGTAATATGTAAAAAAGAGGAATCATTTGATTAAATGAGAGTTCTATTCTTACTTTTGTGAGGCATCTGCATTTTTTTCCCACTAAGATTAAACCGGAAGATATTCCCACCACCAACAAATGAGGGTTCATTTTTTACCACATTCCCATCCACACTAGTTGTTTCCAGTTTTTTTGATATATGACATTCACACTGTAGTCAGATAATATCTTAGTGTTGCTATGAGTTGAATTTCCCTAATACTAAGTGTTTATGAACACTTTTACATATTCCTACTGGCCATTTATAAGTCTTATGATAATATGGATTTAATCTAGAAAACAAAACCTGAATCTCAATGATTTTTAAATTCCTGAGCATAAGTTCATAACACAAAGTAAAGATATGCGAATTAAATATTTTACTTGGAGTTGCAAGGTAACAGGCTTAAATAACTATAAGCATCAATAACTTTGTCAATAGTTTTATATTTTTAAGTTTCCTCTAATTGTCTATTATGAATTTTAATTTAATGTTAGAATGCTATAACTTTTTAAAGAGCTGGCATCAATTATTTTCCAAGGTTACCACCCCAAAGAAAATATCATGAGAAACTATTTTATTTAAAATATAATCATTTTTCATGCAAAATAAATTAATATTATCTAAAGAGAGACACTACAGTGAAAAAAGACACATGTCATGCGTGAAGCCCACCCATTTTTTAGTCACATATATGGTACCCTGAGCATCGAGGAGTAAACCCTAATCACCATCAGTTGTGACTTATAAAACAAAAATAAACCAAAAAGAAAAAAAGAAAAATCAATTAACATTAAAAAAGTATCATAAGATGACTATAAAAGTATGTAAAATCCTCCCCTTCTTGCTCACATCATTCCACCAAAAAGTACATTTGACAGAATATATTGCTAAAAGTTTGTGCCTTTGAAATTTTTATTTATTTATAGTTTTGAAGCCATGCTCTACTGTTCTCAATGATTAATTTACTTTTGGCTCTGGGTTCAAGGATCGCTCCTGGCATTGCTCAAAGGATCATATATGGTGCTGAGGATTGCACCCATACAGAAATTGAACCCTGTATAAGGTAAAAACCATACCAAGTGTATTATCCCTCTGGCCTGAAAAAAATGTTTGTTTATTGAAAAAAAATAGAGCTTTGAATGCAGTCAAAGAGAGATTACCATCATTATTGTAGACTGGCAAGGTTTGACTCGGTCCACAGCATGGAGGAGGGACAGCCATATAATAAGGCTATATAATATTGTTCCTCCAATATTTGTCCTCAAGGGCTTTTTCTCCCATTATCCTCATGTTTTCTTGTACTTTTCTAACAGATTAATGTTGTCTGAAATAGTTTACATTCCCCACTCTCCAGCAACCAAAACCAACTATAGTTAAGCCCTAGAATATGCGTGTCATAGAATTAAAGCTGTTTAATAAAGTCGAAGACACTCTGATGAATTTTTAAAGAAAGCATGATTGAAAAATAAAATTGAATTATTTTAATCAAAAATTAAAGTAAGTGAATAGAATCAAATTAAATATTAAATAATGATTGAAAAATTAAAATATCCCTCTCTAGGAACTGGAAATGTAGGAGTGAACAAAACCATCAAACTGATTTTCCCTAGTGGAAATGATATTTTTGTGAGAAGAAAAAGACAGTTATGTAATAAACTAATAAAAATATGTCAGCTGGTGATAAATGCTGTGGAGATTGCTCAAGCATAGTAAGATTATTAGTGAATGCCAAATAATATTGAAATGCTATTTTTGTATAGGATGTTTAAGAATGGTATCTGTAAAGGAAATTATTTTGTTACAATTGAGGTGAGATGGCTGCAATTGTATTAGCATTTATAGTTTTGATATATAGAGTTATTGCACCTCTACCTAGGTTCGAAAGATCCACCCCCACTGCTTTAGCTCTTTCTTCCAGTCTTTATGGACACCCCACTGGTTGGTAACCTCAGTTCTGTAATCAATAGTCAAGGATTTGTTATTACCAGATACTACCATTACTTTGCTTTGTGTCTTTATATGCTACGTATAACTAAGACTATCAGGTATTTGTCTTTCTACCACCGGCCTACATTCCTTAATACGGGAGGGATAGAGGGATAGACACCCTCTATCTCCATTTATGTTGAAGGAGAAAGTAGTATCTCATTTAGCTTTTCTTATAGCTGAGTAGTATTCCACTGTGTATTTATACCATAATTACCTTATTCATTCATCTATTGTTGGGAATTGTGGATTTGTTTCTGTGTTATGACTATTGTAAGTAGCCCTGTAATGAACACTGGTGTACTGTTATCTTGTAGAGAATGTGTTCATATTTGGGTGATAGATTCCAAGGGGTGGAATTACTAGGTCTTATGGGAATTCTATTTCAATTCTCCCTGAGGGCAATATTTAAACAAGATGTGAAGGAAGAAAGAAAGCAAATTAAAGACATAAGAAGGAGGAGAACAGAATTAACTGGTAGAAGTAACATCAAATGCAAAAATCGTGAGGTAAGAGTATATTATATATTAAAGAAATTCTATTCTGGGCCAGAGAGATAGTACAGCAGGCAGGGCACTTGCCTCGCATGAAGCTTACCCAGGTTCATGGGGTGCACCCCATATGGTTTCTGGAACCCTTCTGGGGATGTTCCCTGAGTGCAGAGCTAGGAGTAAGCCCTAAGCACCACTGAGTGTGTTGAATATAATCAAATTAAATATTAAATAATGAAAGAAAGAAAGAAAGAAAGAAAGAAGGAAAGAAGGGAAGAAAAAGGGAGGGAGGGAGGGAGGAAGGGAGGGAGGGAGGGAGGGAGGGAGGGAGGGAGGGAAGAGAGAATGAGAAAGAAAGAAAGAAAGAAAGAAAGAAAGAAAGAAAGAAAGAAAGAAAGAAAGAAAGAAAGAAAGAAAGAAAGAAGAAAGGAAGGCAGGCAGGCAGACTCCTTTGGGATTGGATCACAATAAGCAAAATGGAAAATAATGGAAGATGAGATCAGAGAGACCTAAGAGTATATCAGTTATATTAGTTTGTTCTTTCCTTTGAATGAGCTGAATGTCACGAGTGGGTTTTAAGCAGAGGAGCAACTAAAGTGACCTAAATTATGTTTTTAGGTGTTGTGTTTGCACCTCACCTGGCAATACTTAGGATTTAATATACAATGCCAGGGATTAAACCCGGGTTCACGGTGTGAAAGTCAAAAGTCTTACCTACTGTACTATTGCTCTGGCCTCAATCTAAATTATGTTTTTAAACAGAAGTTGAGAACCCTTGATTTTTTTATTTGCAGGTCATACAATATAGGCCTTATGTCCTAATATAAGATCTTCTTGCAGAATGTTCCCGGTGTACTAGAGAACATGTATTCGGGTTTTTGAGGATGGGTGGCCCTGCATGTATCTACTAGTCCCAATCAGAACTTTGTATGCTTAAAACTCAATTACCAATAACTTTGTAAATCACAGTGCTTTAATAAGAAAAAAAGTTAAAGTTATAAAAAGGTGCCGCTCAGCAAGTCAGGAGGGTGAATGAGAGGGAAACAGCAGGATTGGAAATGGCATTGGTGGAAGAAAGAGGAAAATTGAAGGGATTGTTAAAGCATTGTATACCTAAAACCAAACCATGAAAGTTTTGTAATTAATAATAAAACAAAATACATGTAGAAATCAGCCTACTGTAAAAACTAAATTGAGCTGTTTGAAGACAGGGCCTTTGGAAGACTATTATTGTCAGTTTGAGTCCTGAGGAAAAGCATTGTGTCAACATCTGGGCACAAAAGATCACAATCCTTGGAGGCTTTCACCCATCTATACAAATCCCAGTCCTATTTATGAAATGAGATGCAGAAAAATAAAGGACTAATATCAAAGATATATAAAGTGCTGACAAAGCCCAATAACAAAAATTAATCCCATCAAAAATAGTGAATGGAGGCAGGAGCAGGGTGGGGAGGGGGGGTCATATACTGGGAATATTGGTGGTGGGGAATGTGCACTGGTGGAGGCATGGGTGTTTGATCATTGTGTGATTGTAACCCAAACATGAAAGCTTGTAACTATCTCATGGTGATTCAATAAAATATTTTTAAAAATGAAAAAAATAGTGAAAATATCTGGATATGAACTATGTGTTAAAAATAAGTAAAGGAACAAACATAATAATTTCTCAGCATCTGTATTGCAAGCCCTAAAAGGAAAGAGAGAGGGGGAAGGAAGAGAGAGAGAGAAAGAAAGTGCCCACCATAGAGACAGACTGGGGGATGGTGGAAAATGTGCACTGCTGGAGGGATGGGTATTGAAATATTGTTTGACTGAAATCCGACCATGAGCAACTTTGTAACTGTGTATCTCACAGTGATTCAATAAAAGTAAGTAAATAAATAAATAATATCATTGAAACTACATGCCCCCAAAAAGGCGAAAAGTGGTAAACAGACTCTTCTTCAAAGAAGATGTCTAGCAGCCATATGAAGTTGTTCTTTATCACTTACTATGAGAGAAATGAAAATAAAAGCAACAAGGAGATATCATCTCATACCATTGAGAATGGCATATATAAAAAAGACTGGAAACAACTAGTGCTAGCAGGAATGTGTTAAAAGGCCAGAGATATACTACAGAGAGCAGGGCATTTGCCTTGAGTGCAACTGACCTGGGTTTGATCACCATTGCACAAAGCCAGAATAAAGTCCTGAGAAGCATAGGATGTCCCCCTCCCCAAAAGAAAAAACAAAACAAAAAACCCTCATTCACTATTATCTGGTTCACCCTTTATGGCAAACAATATGGAAACTATTCAAAAAGTAAGAGTAAAACTCCCAAATAACCTAGAAAATCTCTGTCTTAGCATTTTACCACCAAAATGCAAAACACATCAATTCAAAAAGGTATTTTCACATATATGTTCACATTGCATCTATGCAGTGCTTATAAGTACAATAACCAGAATATGGAAAGAAACTAAATGCCCAGCTGAGATGAATGAGATAAAAAGGTTGTGGTATAATATGCATATGTAAGAAAAGATGAAATCATATCCTTCATATAAATGCACACAGGGGAATAGACAGTAATAAACAATGATAAACCTTTGACCTTGGATTACAAAACTGATTACCTAACAGTGAAAAAAAGGGGGTGGGGAATCTCTGGAGGTCCCTACCAGAGGTGATATGTAGACCGTGATGGAGGATTGTGGCACTTTGGTGGTGGTGACTCAATAAATTTGCATATCAACACAATAAATATAAGGTATATTTTAATCATATTGCCTAAAGTATAATAAATTGTATGTAAAATAAAAGATGATGAAAAACTAAAAATATGAGATAATAGGAAAGGAATATTGTTTAAATGGTGAGAAAATTTAATTCAACATAAGTATTAATTTTTCAAGTACAGATGATATGCTGTAAAAATATAGAATGATCAGGGAACCCTTTTTTTGGGTTTTTTAATTAACTTTTTTATTGAATCCCCATGAGATAGAGCATTGCAAAATTGTTCATGATTGCGTTTCAGTCATACAATGTTCCAACACCCATAACTTCATGACTGTAATTTCTCAGGAACAGTGTTCCAAGTTTTCCCTCCACCCCTTCAAGCCACCCTCTCACCCACCCCAGCCTGCCTCTATTGGGAGGCTCCTCTCTTCTCTCATACTCTTTCAGCATCTGTATTGCAAACCATACTGCCTAAAATGAGAGAAAGGAAAGGTTTTTTGTTTTTTTGTTTCTTTGTTTTTTAAATTTTATTGAATCACTGTGAGATAATTACAAGCTTTGATGTTTGGGTTACAATCACACAATGATCAAACACCCATCCCTCCACTAGTGCACATTCCCCACCACCAGTATTCCCGGTATACCCCCCTTTCACACCCTCCTCCTGCCTCCATGAATATAAATGGATAGACATGGAGAGTATCATGCTAAGTGAAGTGAGTCCGAAAGAGAGGGACAGACATAGAAGGACTGCACCCATAGCTGGAAGCCTGTCTCATGAGCGAAGGGGAGAATGCAGCTGTTATAGAGAAGGGATCACTAAGAAAAAGATGGCTGGAGGAATCAGTCGGGATGGGAGATGTGTGCAGAAAGTAGATAAAGGACCAAACATGATAACCTCCGAGGGTCTGTATTGCAAACCATAATGCCCAAAATTTGAGAGAAATTATGGGGAATCATGTCTGCCATGGAAAGTTTTTTTTGAAGGAGGGGTTAAGCGCCAGAGAAATGGAAAATATTTCAAATGCATGTAGCTACTGGGATGACTATTGTATATGAGGCAGGAACAAGTATGATAAATACAATTAGTAGAGAGGAAAAGAAAGTACCCCCAGGTATTCAAAATAGTAGGTATCTGCCTTGCAATGTTGACCTACAAAAAACACACATGGAAAGAGAAGAATGGTACAAATATTTGGTTGTGGTGAGAAAGTTGGTTCAAACATTTGCCTGAGGTGAGAAAGTAGTTGCTAAGTAACTCTGTCTATGCACCACAGTAAGATACTTTTAAGAGAGTCCTTGTTTACTCACCAAATATTAGGTACTTTTAAATAGAAAAACTCCTATTAGTAGCAGAAGTAAGCTTTTTTTAAAAAAAAATTAAAAACTAAGTATAGTCGGGAAATTATGCAAGGAAAACATTTCGCTTCAGTTTTCTATCAAAGATACAAGTATAGGGGCTGCAGCATGTATTCAGTGGTAGTGCATTCGCTTTACATGCTTATGACTTTGGGTTAAATCTCTAATAGTCCCAAAAAAGAAAGTTTGAAGTATTACATGATTGGAAATACCAAAACAGTTCAAATTCTCTGTCATAAGCCATATTCTAGTCAAGCATTTCTGATAACCAACTCATAGCTCATAGGAACCTGTTTGAATAGAAAATTGAATTTAATAAATAAATAAATTTTTTTAAAAAAGAGAATTGAATGCATATTTTATGATAGTAGGAATGGATCTTAAAGGTGATCTTCTCTGATCTCCCAGGGAAAAATTTAAACAAAGTGAAATCCTGGGAGTAATGTTATCTCACTATAATGAGGGTCATTTAAACATGATCATTCATTCAGGAAAACATGTAACCTTAATCCAAACCCAATTTTGAAATTGTTTCTGTCTTACATTATTGAATTATGATTTTATCCTAGAACCATAAAAAATTGTAATTCAAAAAAAGGAACCTTCGGAACTCCATAATCTAACTTTCTTCATTTTTGTTTGAGATATCATCAGATTTATCTGTAACATTCTGTTCTAAATTAAAAAATTCAATTTCAACATTCTCTGAAATAAAATTTTAACTTAAAAATGATTTTGAAAAAACAATAATATAATCTTCTGAAAAAGTATAAGCATAACCAGAACACTGTAGCCCCTGTGTATTACCTCATTCCTGAATATTTTCTCTACTTTTGATTATAAGATCTGATATCTATTCCTTCCATGTTTATTTTTTAGTGAATCACCGTAAGATACAGTTACAAAACTTTCATGTTTGAATTTCAGTCATACAATTATCGAACATCCATCATTCCACCAGTGCACATTTTCTACTACCAAAGTCCCCAGTATAAGCCCCCCATTTCCAACCCTCCCCTTGACTCTATGGAAATTTCCCCATACTCTCTCTCGACTTTGGGGCATTATGGTTTGCAATATAGATACTGAGAGGCTATCACGTTTGGTCCTTTGTCTACTTTCAGCACACATCTCCCATCACGAATGATTCCTCCAACAATCATTTGACTTAGTGATCCCCTCTATATTCCAGCTGCCTTCTCCCCCCGTTTATGAAACAGGCTTCCAAATA
This sequence comes from Sorex fumeus, assembly GCF_029834395.1. NCBI lineage: Eukaryota > Metazoa > Chordata > Mammalia > Eulipotyphla > Soricidae > Sorex > Sorex fumeus. The sequence continues at coordinate 12,429,717 of NW_026606115.1, forward strand.
TGGAGCAATATTCCTGGCCTTGTGTCTACTGTCCTTGGGTGTCAGTCTCATATTATGTTATTTTATATTCCACAAATGAGTGCAAGTCATTCTATGCCTGTCCCTCTCTTTCTGACTCATTTACCTTAGCATGATATTCTCCATTTTCATCTATTAATAAAGCAAATTTCATTACTCTATTTTTTTTCTAACAGCTGTATAGTATTTCATTGTGTAGATGTACCAAAGTTTCTTTAACCAGTCTTCTGTTCTCAGGCACTCACTCGGGTTGTTTCCAGATTCTGGCTATTGTGAACAGTGCTGCAATATTCCTTTCATATTTCTTTTGTGTGAAAGGTTCATTTATTCGTAAGAGTTCCCTAGAACTCTTACCTGATATAAACAGTTACCCTGATATAAAATAAGGCAATATTGGGCAGAATCAATCTATTGATAACTTGGTTTACCATTTCCTTTTCTAGAACAAAATCATATGGAAAGCAGATATATATGGCAGGTAGGGAGTCTAGATGAAACAAAAAGATGGAAAAAAGAGAGAAAAAGAAACACTTTGATCACCTAATGTTATGCCTAATGCCTGTGTTATATAAGAGTTCAAAGGAAATTAATTCGTTTTTTAAAAACTTATTTTTTCATTTGTGCAGCAGAAATTCATCAAGCTATGCAAGGTAAAAAAAATACATTCTATGCAAGGTACATTCTATGCAAGGTAAAAAAAATACAATTGTGAGGAAGACAGACTAGATATTTGTCCTAATGTTCTTGAAATAATGATACACTACATGTCATTGACAACACAATCATGGTCAGCCACATTAGGTTGGGAGTTATAAATATAAAAAGCAGGAAAATCAAAAGTACCTTCAGATTTTATTTACTTCTTCATTCATAGAATTTGTATTATTTTACATGGGCAGTATTCTAGGAGACTTTGTCCTTTGGAGGAACAAAAAATATATAATATAGACTCCAAAGACTGCTTGAGTGTTCATTGAATACGTGAATACCAGCCTAGAATCTCTAAATTCAAGTACAAATGGCTATCTTATGTTTCCAAGTTGTTTGCCTTGCCAGGAACAAGGAGCATTTTATCTCAAATTGAAGAGTTAAGAAGGGGTTGAGAGGCTGGAGCGATAGCACAGCGAGTAGGGAGGTTGCCTTGCACACAACCGACCCAGGTTTGATCCCCAGCATCCCATATGGTCCCCCGAGTACCGCCAGGAGTGATTCCTGAGTAACCCATGAGCATTGCCGGGTGTGACCCAAAAAGCAAAATAATAATAATAATAGTAAATATAAAATAAAATTTTTAAAAAAGAAGGGGTTGAAATTGGTAGAATATGACAAAGTGTCATCTATCACTTTCAAGAAACTTCAGTGTTGAATACAATTTTCTATCAATATAGCTAGGGACAACAAATCAGTGTGGGATTGTTTCTTCTTCACCAACTGACTGACAGGCATGCTACACCTTATTGAAACAAAGTAACAGCAGATTCATATTATCTGACTAGAAGCAGAATAGGAAATGCATTGTCAATGTCTCTATGTTGGATGAGGTATTTTCTAAGATTCAGAGCAAAGTAAACCATCTACCTTGGAAGTAGAAATCCTACATTCCCAGAAAATTTTAACAGTATGCTTCCATTTTTCTCCCAGTCTCTGTGCTATTATCAAGAGTTTTACTTTTATATGTTGTAAATCTCACAACATATTGTAAAATTATTGTTAAGACAGTTGCATTAAAGGAGACTTAAATATGGAAATATTTCTACAAATATAATATCTAATTTAATGTTAACAATTCCTTTTTATCCATTTATATTACTTCTGGAGTTCGCTCTTCAATGTTTCTTAAGTCTACTGCTTTCAAAGTCTTTTTGATTTTTTATTTCAAATCACTTTATTAATTTTTGAAATATTTTTCTGGGAGTAGGCTTTAATTTTTTATTTGAGTGTATTTAAGAGATGTTCTCCACTTACCTCTATAGCGTGATATTTTTAGAACAATTCTTTTGTCAATCTTATCACTGCTCCCTCTTAACTTATTCTCTCTTCTCATACAGCATTTAATGTTTTTCTTTACCAGTAGTTTTAGTAATTTTAGTAATATGTGTATAGTAAGTTTCTACTTATTTTTTTTAATTTGTGGTCCAAACTGAGGGGTTCTCAAGGCTTATTCCTGGTTCTCTGCTCAGATTTAAGTCTTGTTGGAGCTCATAGAACCATATGCAGTATTATGTATTTAACCAGGGTGCATATCAAACACCCCTTTACCTGTTATACTATTACTTTAGGCCCTATCTTTACATTTATTATTCTATAAGTCGATATGTATATACACACGCATATATATTAAAACTTTTCATCAAAACTGAAAGCATTTTGTCAATCTTTTCAAACATTTTCTTCATCACTTTTTTCTGTAGAATTGCAATTATATATATGATTACCCCCATGAAATTGCCTCTCTATGACCTAATTTAGGTACTTCCATTGCTGTGTATTCAAGTCAACTAAAATATTACTCTCTACCATTAATCTTCTGCAGGGTGCAATTCACATAATTTATTTAATTATTTTTACCTCTAGAAGTTAAATTATGTTCTTTTTATATTAGTACTTGTATCACAGTCACAGTCCTCCCGTTGTTCATTGATTTTGCTCGAGCGGGCCCAGTAACGTCTCCATCTTGAGACTTGTTGCTACTGTGTTTGGCATATTGAATACTTCACGGGTAGCTTGCCAGGCTCTGCCGTGTGGGCGAGATACTCTCGGTAGCTTGTCAGGCTCTCCGAGAGGGGCGGAGGAATTGAACTCGGGTCGGCTATGTTGGCTGCCTGCAAGGCAAACGCCCTACTGCTGTGCTATCGCTCCAGCCCAGTACTTGTATAATAGATATATTTAGATGCAATTTATATACGCAAACTTACATTGCCTGTTTACACCATACAATTCACTATTTAGTACATTCACATATGTGAGCATCAATCACTATAGTAATTTTTTAGAATATTTGAACCTCAAAAAGCAACTGAGTACCATTTATATATTATCCATATTGGCAAAATTCACTTAAGTACCAAAATTCTCAGTTTTGAGCAACAACTAATTAATTAAATTTATATCTTGATAGATTAGCCTTTTTTCAACCTTCAATAATAATTGAATCATAAAGTATTTAGCTTTTTTAAAACGTTACTAGTTCGAGTTCTCTTAAAACTGAGTTCTTTCACATAGCAAAATATTCAGTACTCATCTATGTTGTTGCATATATCAGTACTTTTATGGATACTTTTATATAAGTACTTTTGTGGAAAATAGCACTTCGTAGCATGAATACAAGCATAATTTTAATCCAATTATTACTTGATGGTTATATAGATGGTCTTCAGCTCCCATCTATAATGAATAAAGCTGACTTGATGTACAAGTGTGTTTTTTTTCTATTGGGGGATGCCTAGATCACTCTTAACTCCTATGTTTATACATAACAAAAACAGAGAAGAAAATAAATCAATGGGGGAAAAGAGAACTGGAAGTAATGGATGAACATGCATAGGGCTTCTGTTATACTGGTTCTATAGGAGTGAGTATATACAGACACAGATTCAACAAAACTGTAAACCTGAGATCTGAGCTGCAATCACTAATAATTTGTAACGTGCCTGTCAATTTAACAGGCGAAAATAGAGTGAGGGCTGGGATGGGGAGGGAATATGCGGATACTGGTAGAGGAAAGTTGACACTAGTGGTGGGATTGGTGTTTAACTATTATATGCCTAAAACTGAACTATCAAAAAAAGAATTTGAAATTCTTCCAGCAATATCTATGAGGCCAACATTATCTTGATCACAGAAGACAAAAACATCGCAGCAAAAAAATGCAGACTGATATTGCTGATGAACATAAATTCAAACAATCTTGCAGAATCATTAGTCAAACAAATTCAACAACATATTAAAAGAATTGTACATCATGACCAAGTACCATTTATTCCCTAACTATATGGATAATTCCATATGCAAGTCAATTACGTGATACACCATATCAACAAAAAAAGAAATATAAAAACATGTCCATAGGGTTGAAGAGATAGCACAGAGGATAAGTTGCTTGCATTGCGCACAGCTGATCCAGATTTGATATTCGGCAGCCCATATGGTCCACTGAGCCTCACCAGGAATGATCTTTAAGAGAAGAGTCAGGAATAAGTCCTGAGTACTGACAGGTGTAGTCCCAACATCTTCAATCATAACTTCATTATAACAGATACAGAGAAAACTTTTGACTTGAGTTCTTATTCCCAAAAAAGTGTCTCAAATTGTTGTAAATCTGATTAATTCTCATTGTTCTTTATATATCACTTTAAGCAATATTTTGAGAGTATGTTGATTGATATTATGTATTGTTAAATTTTGTGATATAGACCACCATATGAAAAGTGCCTCACACGATTCTCAAAAAACTAGAAATTGAGTCCCCATTTGACCTAGCAATTCCATTCCTGGGAATATACCTCGGAGAGGCAAAAAAGTATACTCGAAGCGACATCTGCAGTAGTCTGTTCATTGCAGCACTGTTTACAATAGCTAGAATCTGGAAAAAACCTGAGTGCCCAAGAACAGATGACTGGTTAAAGAAGATTTGGTACATCTACACAATGGAATACTATGTAGCTATCAGAAAGGATGAAGTCATGAAATTTACATACAAGTGCTACTACATGGAAAGTATCATGCTAAGCGAAATGAGCCAGAAATAGAGGGATAGACATAGAAAGATTGCATTCATCTGGGGAACATAAAGTAACAAAATAGGAGACTAACACCCAAGAATAGCCGAGATAAGTACCAGGAGGATTACTCCATGGCTTTGAGGACAGCCGCACATGCTAGGGGAAAAGGCAGCTCAGATAGAGAAGGGAGCACCAAATAAAGGGTGTTGGGAAGTTCCTCTCAGGATGGGAAATGCGAGGTGAGAGTAGACTATAGTCCAAACAAGATTGCCACTCAATGTCTCTTTTGCCAACCACAGCACTCAAAAGGAGATAGATAGCAAAAGGGAATGCCCTGCCACAGAGCTAGGGTGGGATGGGGGGAAGGGGGGGTGGGAGGGATACTGGGACTGGTGGTGGTGAAGAATGGGCACTGGTGGAGGGATGGGTATTCGATCATTGTATAACTGAAACCCAAGCACAAAAATTTGTAAGTCTACAACTGTACCTCATGGTGTTTCACTAATAAAAATTTAAGGGGGAAAAAAAAAGAAAAGTGCCTCACATGTGCTGGTAATTTTCTTATTTTTATAAATATTTTATCTTTGATAGGCACATTAAGTAATGTAGTTTTAAACAAAAAGATTCTTTTCAATATTGTTATTAGTCTGTTTTGTTTTGTTTTGATTTGGGGTAATACTCAGCGGTGCTCAGGGATTACTCTTGATGTTGTACTCAGGGATCACTCCTGGTGGGCTCGAAGAATCATGCAGGATGCCATTTATCAAACCTGGGTCAGCATGTGCAAGACAAGCACCCTACCCATTGTACTATTGATATGGTCCTACTATTAATTTTTTATATTAGACAGAAATCTGTTTAGTCTACGGATAATTACATGCAACTATCAAGACGAAAAACTTCTTACTGTTTCCCCATGATATACAAGGTTTGCAGTTTGGTTAGTGATAGAATTTGTTCCTCAGTGTTGGCACCATATAATGTTACAATCTAATCTTTATATAATTATTTTTCTTCAGTCTTGGTTATCTTTTTATCCACGCAATCATCAATATATAGTAAAGGTAAAAGGTAAAGGCCCTCCCGTTGATCATCGATTTGCTCGAGCGGGCCCAGTAACGTCTCCATTGGAGACTTTGTTGTTACTGTGTCTGGCATATCGAATACTCTCGGTAGCTTGCCAGGCTCTCCGAGAGGGGCGGAGGAATCGAACTCGGGTCGGCCATGTTGGCCGCTTGTAAGGCGAACGCCCTACCGCTGTGCTATTGCTCCAGCCCCTATATAGCATTGATAAAAAGGTTTTAAATATCTTTGGTAGCAGTATTTATATATTTTCTATTCTCTATGTAACTTTCTCTTGCTCAATAATTTTTTCTTAATCTGTAGCTGAGTCCCTGAACAATAAGCTCTATCAGTTCATACAGGTTGTCCAATAGACTTAACATCATCTTCATCTATGCTTTGTTGTAAATTTAGTTGTATCATGGTTGTAAACTCTCTCAAAGCAGTAATGTTGCGCAAAGATAGAATTCTCAATTGTTTCCCTTTACAGGTGCATGTCTAGTGTCCTACAAACCATTATGTCATATATTTTATTTTATTCACTGTCCTCCTGTTGTTCATCATTTGCTCGAGTGGGCCCAGTAACGTCTCCATTGGAGACTTTGTTGTTACTGTGTTTGGCATATCGAATACATCACGGGTAGCTTGCCAGGCTCTGCCGTGCGGGCGAGATACTCTCGGTAGCTTGCCGGGCTCTCCGAGAGGGTCAGAGGAGGGATATTTAATTCTATGCCTATTATTTTAGGTAAAATAAAAATCTATTCATTAAATACTTTTAACTAACATTATAAAAATTTCTCCATCAAGAATATTTACACACTGGTGGTATGGTGCCGCCAGCAGGTCAATCTGTACCTGTAAGGCGAGTGCATCAGCAGCCTGATGGCACCTTCAGACTTCCAGATACCCCAAAATTGCTTCTGTGCCTTTGGCCAGACCCCAAAAACTTGGGGCAAAGTTTACCAAGAAAGTAAACGGCCAAAAGTTAGGTATGTGGGAAACACACCCACAAACTACCTCAGGCTCAGCTATATAATTGGAGGTATGGCCTCACTGGTTCCTGATTGAACTGGTTAACAGCCATGATCCCAGAGACTCAGAAACAAATCTCGAAACCCAACGGCTTTTGGCAGAAATGCATCCGCTCCCTGTAGTAGGTTGCTGGCATCAGGCCACCCCAGGTGGGAACAGGTTTCATGCCTTGGCCTGTTCCCTCTGGCGGCTCGCTGGCCATCATCCTCCAGAGTGGTTTTGGCCCACAGTGATGAGGCACGTGGGGCCTCAGTGGATGGGGGTGGAACCGGCCCTTTCTATGCAGTCCTAACGAGACCCCTAGTTGCAGGCCCACGAATGGCCTCTCTGACTCCTGATCAAGCTGCTTAATGGCCATGATCCCAGAGACTCAGAAACAAATCTCAAAACCCAGTGGCTTTTGGCAGAAATGCGTCTGGACCACGCAGTAGGTTACTGTAACCAGGCCAACCCAGGAGAGAAAGGGCGCTGTCTCTCTGCCTGCTCCCCCTAGGTGGCTTGGTGACTGCGAACTTCCGGAGGCCATTGGAGAGTCAGGTTTGCACTGCAGTGAAAAGACACGTGGGGCCTCATGGGATAGGGGTGGAGTCGGCCTTCTCCTCCCCACCCCAACGTGACCCCGAGTCGCTGCCCACGAATAGCCTCTCTGGCTCCTGATCAAGCTGCTTAATGTCCATGATCCCAGAGACTCAGAAACAAATCTCAAAACCCAGCGACTTTTGGCAGAAATGCGTCTGGTCCCTGCAGTAGGTTACCAGTGCTGGGCCAACCCAGGTGGGAATAGGTTTCATGCTTTGGCTGTTCCCTCTGGCGGCCCAGTGGCCGCCATCCGCCAGAGGCCATTGGGCAGAGACTTGTGGGGCCTCAAAGGATAGGAGTGGAGCTGGCCCTTTCCTCACCGTCCCAACAAGACCCGTAGTTGCCACCCATGAATGGTCTTTCTGGCTCCTGATCAAGCTGCTTAACAGCCATGATCCCAGAGACTCAGGAACAAATCTTGGAACTCAGTAGATTTTGGCAGAAATCCCTCCAGATTTAATTGTTAAAACTTCAGAATTCCAAAATTGTGCAGCCACTACTGCAGCCATGTGACATCATATATTATTCATAACCAGCAATAGAAAACAAATTGTCTGCTGTTGCCTTTTCAGCTGATCTTAGTGTTGGGGTAAAATGCCAAATAATGGTAGGTCTGGTATCAAATTATTGAATGTAATCAAAGTATAGAGAGAGTAATGTGAAAATCATCTGCCCCACAGGTAGGGGGAGGGTGTGGGATGGGGGTATACTGGGGTTTTTGGTGGTGGAGAATGGGCACTGGTGACAGTACACGTGTTTCATTGTTTGACTGAGACTTAAACCCGGAAGCTTTGTAACTGCTCTCATGGTGATTCAATAAATAAAATTATAAAAAATGAAAAAAAAGAATATTTACACTGATGTGAGTGGTGCAATAGCATTCTCAACATAACATAAACATAAAACTTATAAAGGAACACTTCAATTATTTTAATTTTTCTTCTTTTCATCATTTTATCTTTTTATTGGAGCAATAGCACAGCGGGTTGGGCGTTCGCCTTACAAGCGGCCAACATGGCCGACCTGAGTTCGATTCCTCCGCCCCTCTCGGAGAGCCTGGCAAGCTACCGAGAGTATTCGATATGCCAGACACAGTAACAACAAAGTCTCCAATGGAGACGTTACTGGGCCCGCTCGAGCAAATCGACGATCAACGGGAGGGCCTTTACCTTTTTACCTTTTATCTTTTTATTAACTTTATTTCTTCAATAAAATGAAAATTTAGCCCATTGTTATACCTCTTTATTTTGTTTAGTATAAATATCCCTATGATAGGCAATTTCAAACTATTCACAAATGTAATATTTCTACTATAATAATACAATACCTATAAATAAAGTCAAGTAAAATATAGTAGAATAATTGTGAAACGTTAAATTCAAATTATTTTGTTTTTAGTATAATGTATTCAAGTATAAACTGATAAAATTTAGTTTTAACAACTATGCTTATAAACGAGCTTACAAAATTTGCTAAAACTTAATCATCAGTTCTTATAAGATAGTATAAAATATTTGCAGCACTCTATTTCTGAAGATCAGAATCACTGTGGAAGCATCACGAATCTTTCACAAAAAGTATTCACCTACTGCAGTACATGTGTTGACAATGCCAGTTACACATTTTGAATTAGGTCATGCTAGCAGACGAACAAAATAAATATCTGATAATGATTTCCAAAACAAAAATATATATCTTTAAAATTTTACCATTAAATTTTCATTGCCATGGGTCTTGAAATCGTTTTTGTTTTCTGAAAATCCTCCCTGAAAATGGCAAGTAATTATTGTGAGAAGTATTACTTTAAGCCTTTGAATCCGTTAACACCTTTATAGATATTAAGCAGTTAAGTGAGAAAAAGACCCTGTGTCATTGGTTCATAGTCTCTGTGTTTGGCAAAGGTCGCAGGGGTAGATGTGACATAGGATGGCAATAACATAGCCAAAATAGAAATGTGTCTAAACGGGTGCAATTTTTAAAGACATTAGAGTTTCCTACAGTGCATCTATATCTCAGACTGGGTTATTTTTTGTTTTCTTTTTTCAACTGAATCACCATGAGATAGATACACAGTTTCAAAGTTGTTCATGATTAGGTTTCAGTCATAAGATGTTTCGACAGGCATCCCTTCACCAGTGTATATTTCCCACTACTAGCAATGCCCCCAGTTTCCCACCAAACCCCACCCCTCTCCTGACTCTATCTATGGCAGGCACTACTCCCCTCCCCTATGAATGTGTGTGTGTGTGTGTGTGTGTGTGTGTGTGCGCGCGCGCGCACTTCTCTCTCTCTCCTTTAGTCATGGCGGTTCACAATATCGTTACTGAAAGGTTATCATGTATATCACTTAGTCTCCTTTCAGTACTCAGTTCTTGTCCAGAGTAATCATTTCCAATTATCATTGTCATAGTAGTCCCTTCTATGTCCTATCAGCACTCTCCCACAACTTGTGGCAAGCTTTCTACCATTGACTGATCTTCCTGGCCCTTTTTTCTATTGTCTTTGGGTATTATTCTCATACTATGTCTTTTTTTATATCCCACAAATGAAAGTGATTATTCTAAGTCAGGCCCTCTCCCTCTGACTCATGTCGCTCAGCATGATATTCTCAGTGTCAGATACAGGGTTAATGTCAAAAATATATAAGGCACTGGTTGTTTTTTATCAAGAAAAATTACAAGCCCATGTAAGAGAAGAGATTAACAGAAACTTTTTCAAAGAAGAAATACAAATGGCTAAAAAGCACATGGAAAAACCTGCTCTGCATCACTAATCATCCGGGAAATGGAAATCAAAACAACAATGAGGTATCATCTCACTCTACAGAGAATGGAACAAACCAAAACCAAAACAAAACAAAACAAAAAATCAAGAATGCCTAATGGGGGGGTGGGGCTGGAGCCATAGCACAGCGGGTAGGGCGTTTGCCTTGCACGCAGCCAACATGGCTGACCCAGGTTCGATTCCCAGCATCCCATATGGTCCCCCGAGCACCGCCAGGAATAATTCCTGAGTGCATGAGCCAGGAGTAACCCCTGAGCATCGCCAGGTGTGACCCAAAAAGCAAAAAAAAGAAAAAGAATGCCTAATGCTAGCCCAAATGCAGGATATGCAGGATATAGAGACTTTCATTCTCATTCCTTGCTGGTGGGAGTACTGACTGTACAGCGTTTTTGGAAACAGTATGGAAATTACCACTTCTGGGAATATACCCTAGAGTCCCAAAAACACAATACAGAAAAATCATCTGCCTTCATATGTTCATCGTAGCACTATTCACAATGGTCAGAATCTGGAAACAACCCAAGTGCTCAAGAACAGAAAAATGGATAAAGATACTATAGTACATCTACACAATGGAATGCTGCACAGCTGTTAGGGAAAATAAAATTAGCTTATACATGGAGTGATAGCACAGCGGCAGGGCGTTTGCCTTGTGCGCAGCCAGCCCAGCCGAGCAGGGTTCGATTCCTCCACCCCTCTCGGAGAGCCTGGCAAGCTACCGAGAGTATTCAATATGCCAAACACAGTAACAAGAAGTCTCACAATGGAGACGTTACTGGGCCTGCTCGAGCAAATCGATGAACAACAGGAGGACAGTGTTTTTGTTTGTATACATAGATGGAGTTTTCAATACTAAAAGAACTAATATTTAAACTAATATAAAAACCAACTTTTTATATCTTGCCCAATTACCCTCGATTTGATAGAGAGACATGATTTTCTGATAATTTTCCCTTGCCAATACCCTCCACAACAGTCTTAAGTTGGAAGAAATTTTAAAGAGAAATATATAATAAGACTAAACATTCATTTAAAAATTTAAATGTCCTTACCCTCCCAGGCTGGGAGAAGCATGCTAAAAGTAGTCTATAGACCAAACATGATTGCCACTCAAGGCCTCTCTTGCAAAACACAGTACCCAAAAGACGAGAGAGAGAACAAGGGGGAATACCCTGCCACAGAGGCAGGATGGGACGGGGGGGGGGGGGTTGGGGGGGGATGCTGGGACCCGTGGTGATGGATGACGGGCACTGGTGGAGGGATGGGCACTTGATCATTGTATAACTGAAACCCAAGCACAAAATTTGTAAGCCTATAACTGTACCTCATGGTGTTTCACTAATAAAAAAAGAAAAAAAATAGGTGTATCCAAAAATAAATAAATAAATAAATAAATAAGAATAAAAATTTAAATGTCCTTATAAAAAGATTTTGATGGGGAAAACAATTAGGAAATGATGTAAATTGGGGGTCATATATGTGAGGTGGCATTGATTCTGGGTCCTACTTGCATTTTTATCTATGTAAATTCAGTGATATAAGCAGAAACTACAGATTATTGTTCAAGGATCTGAGTTCTCTGGGTTTTTTTCTGCTGCTGCTCAGGCACTACACCTGATTCTGTACTCAGAGGTCATTCTTCCTGGTACTCAGGGGACCAAATTGGGTGACAGAGATAGAACCCAAGGAATCCAGGCCAGGTGAGTCACATGCAAGGCAAGAGCCCTACCTGTTGTTCTATATCTCTGACTCCAAATTTTCATTTCATTTTGAATAAATTTATATGGGCCACTGCAGGAAAAAAAGACAGAAAAATATTTGATATCTGCACAAATTTTGAAACAGAAATGTTTTGGTTTTCATTTTTATTTTTTCTGAGGTAAGAAAAAATCTAAAGGAGGCAACTCTGCCAGTTCATGATGCCATAGAAAAATACCTGTCTGTGACATAAACAACAGAAATTTCTCATAGCTATGGAGACTTGGAAGTCCAAGATCAAAGTGACAGTCGATTTGGCTTATCACAAGAGTTTTTCTAATCTTGCTTCAGACTGCACTGGACATTTTCTGACTCAGTTAAGAGAGCAGTTAAGCTCTCTGGTATGTCCTCTTTTAAGGACACAAATTTTATAGGGGTCTTATATTTTGACACTTTTAATCCTAATTACTTCCCTAACCCAACTAATTTGCACTGAGCATTTAAAGCTCCAACATGAATGGAAACATTCAAAATTTGGTGGTGGGAAGGTGTAATGGTGGTGGGATTGGTATTTGAATATTAACTGTAATCAAATATTGTGAACCAGCTTACAAAATTAAAAAATATTTTTAAAATAAATAAAGCTCCAACATGATCCAATTCATTGCAGTACTAAAATTTTTTATCAATTGGAAAATTATTACCATGATCCAACTTGGTAAAGGTTACAAGGACAGAATTTTCTCTGGTGTCCAGCTAATATATGTAGCTTGGTCTTCATATACAATCTTAAGTGCAGACTTGGGAAGATTACAGAGGATGATTCACATATAATATTTTATGTCAATCAATATAATTCCTATGTTATCCTTCACTTCTCCTTTTTATACTTTACAAACCAACAAGTGCAATAATCCTCAATGTGGAGCCAGACTTGTGTTAAAATTCTGAATCTGCCATATACTAGACCTTGGGTCTCATAAAAACTTAATTTGAGCAATAATGAAATCAATAACCTTCTTTATAAGGTAAATGAAGCAAGTCTATAAGGTAAGCAAGAGAAAGAGAAAGTATAAAATAAGATATTGTATGTAAAAGAATACTGTCAACATAAAACTCTAGATAAATATCAGAAACAAATTAACAGGAAAAGAAAGTACTCATCACTCCAGAGATAAATTATCAGAGACAATGGCTAAAATGAACATTTTGATCATAATAATCATAATAATAGTATCCTAAGATACTAGAATTTGATGAAATTTGAGGACAAAGAAAAATTCCACTTTAAACACTGACTTACAAATATAACTTAGAAAACTATTGTAAGTAATTGTACTAGGAGAAGCAGGTTCAAGATAAAGGTATAGAAAACACTTGGCCTATCTCATCCATGACCACAAAAAGTCTATACATGATGTAGTCAAATAACAGAGGCATACCTGAAACCTGGATTAATAGTCTACAATAAATTATTAAAGGACAGCAACTTAAAAATAAAATTAAAAAGACAGCATCCAGATAGACATAACAGACATATTTTCACCAAGGAAAAAATTCCATCACAAGGGCAAAAGTAAAATTAAAAAGAGATCTCCAGGGTTGGAACTTTACACTGCAGTGTAAAAGGTGGCTATATCTAACACCCAGAACTCTAACGTTATAGAGTAGAAAAAGATCATAAAATCAACCAAGTAGGAACAAGTCCTTAAAGTCTCTATGTTGAGGCCAAAAGGAAATAAACCAAGACAATCCCAGGAAAATATAGGCACCAAAAAACAACCTTAAATATCTTCTTGCAGCAGACTAACTTTCCCTGGGAACCAAAGCAGTAACTCAGGTCTAAATATTATCTTACAGAAAAGGGGCATATCACAACAGAAAAAAAAAACAGAAATTCATAGGACAATCAGAAATCACTTTGAGAAACTTTATGCCATGAAACAAGACAATCTCGATCAAATAGATAAATTCCTGGACTCCTATAACCTCCCAAAGTTGACCCAAGAAGGCTTGGAATACTTAAACAGACCTATCACTATCAAGGAAATTGAAATAGTAATCAATAGTCTCCCAAAATACAAAAGCCCTGCCCAGATAAATTCACTAGAAATTCTTCCAAACCTTCAAAGAGGACTTACTCTCAATCCTGTTCAAGCTCTCCCAAGAAATTAAAGAAAGAGAAACACTTCTAAACAGTTTCTATGAGTCAAATATCACCGTCATACCAAAAGCAGAAAAAGTCACCCCCCAAAAAAGAATTAAATGCCGATATCCTTGATGAATACAGATGCAAAGATCCTCAACAAAATACTAACAAATAAAATCCAAGGACTCATCAAAAAGATCATAAAATCAACCAAGTAGGATTCATCCTAGGTATACAAGGATGTTTTAGCATTCGCAAGTCACTGTGTCACTGTATCACTGTCATCCCATTGTTCATCAATTTACTAGAGCAGGTGCCAGTAATATCTCCATTTGTCCCAGCCCTGAGATTTTAGCAGCTTCTTATTACTTGTCTTTCCAAATGCTGCCATATTGGAGGCTCTTTCAGGGTCAGCAGAATGAGACACATTATTGTTACTGTTTTGGGCATATCGGATACACCATGGGTAGCTTGCCAGGCTCTGCTGATTTACAAGTCAATTAACATAATACACCATATCAATAAAAGAAAAGATAAAAACAATATGATCATAGCTATAGATGCAGAGAAGGTATTTGCAGATAGCTATAGATGCAGAGAAACACCCGTTTAAGATAAAAAAAAAAAAACCCTAAGCAAAATGGGAGTTGAAGGAACTTTTCTCAATATAGACAAAACCATCTACCACAAGCCCACAGTGTGCATTATTCTCAATGGGAAAAAACTAAGGGCCTTCCCTCTAAGGTTGGGAACAAGACAAAGTTTCAACTCTCACCACTTCTATTCACTATAGTACTGGAAGTACTTGCCAAAGCAGTTAGACAAGAAAAAGACATCAAAGGCATATATATAGGAAAAGAAGAAGTCAAGCTCTGACTATTTGCAGATGACAGGATACTATACTTAGAGAACCCTAAGACCTCTACCAATAAGCTTCTAGAAACAATAGGTTTGTATAGTAAAGTAGCAGGTTACAAAATCAATACCCAAAAGTCCATGGCTTTTCTGAATACAAATAATAAAAGAGAAGAAAGAGATATTTATAAAAAAAATCCCATTCACAATAATTCCTCAGAAAATCAAGTACCTTGGAATCAGCTTAACTAAAGAGGTGAAAGAGCTATACAAAGAAAACTACAAAACATTACTTCAAGAAATAAAAGCGGACACTATGAAATGGAGACACATCCCCTGCTCATGGATCGGGAGGATTAACATTGTCAAAATGGCAACACCCCCAAAGCATTTTACAGGTTCAATGCAACCCCTATAAGGATATCCATGACATTTTTAAAAGAAATAGACAAAACAGTCCTGAAGTTCATATGGAGAAATATCAATGAAATAGACAAAACAGTCCTGAAATTCATATGGAGCAATAAACCCCCGTGAATAGCTAAAGTAATACCTGGGAAAAAGAAGATGTGTGGCATCACTATCCCTAATCTCAAACTCTACCTCAAGACAGTAGTAATTAAAATGATATGGTATTGTAGTAGATGCAGACCCACAGAACAATGGAACACAGAGTTCAATATTCTGACACAGCGTCTCAAGTATATGAGCACTTAATATTTGATAAAGGAGCAAGAAATGTGAAGTGTAGCAAGGAAAACCTCGTCAACAAGTGGTGCTGGAAAAACTGTAAAACTACATGCAAAAAAATGAACTCAGACCTCTGTCTAAAGCCAAGCACAAAAGTCAGACACAAATGGATTAAATATCTCAATATCATACCTGAATCATAAGGTACATGGAGGGAAATGAAGGCTGAACCCTCCATGATATTGAAGCTAAAAGCATCTTTAAGGATGATACCCCACTGACTAAGAAAGTGGAAAAATATAAACAAATGGGACTACACTAAACTAAGAAGCTTATGCACCTCAAAGGAAACAGTGACCAAAATACAGAAAGAGCCCACGGAATGGGAAAAATATTTACCCAACATCCATCAAATAGGGCCTTAATATGCAGGATATATGAGATACTGGTAGAACCTTACCAGAAATGAACCTCCAACCCCAACAAAAATGGGGAGTAGAAATCAACAGAAACTTCCTCAAAAAAGAAATTCGAATGGCCAAAAGGCACATGAGAAAAATGCTCTACATTGTTAATTATCAGAGAAGCTAATCAAAACAACAATAAGATATAATTTTACACCAAAGAAACTGGCACACATAAAAAAGAACAAGAACAACCAGTGCTGGCGTGGATGCAGGAAGAAAGGGTCTCATATTGTTGGTGGGAATGCTGACTGGTCCAGTCTTTTGGAGAAGTAATATGGACATTCCTCAGAAAACTAGAAATTGAACTCCCATATGGCCCAGCAATACAATTTCTGGGAATATAGCCCAGAAATGTAAAAATACAATATAAATGACATCTGCACTTGTATGTTTATGGCAGCACTGTTCACAATAACCAGAATCTGGAAGAAACTCGAGTGCCCAAGAAGAGTTATATACATCTATATAATGGAATACTATGCAGCTGTTAGAAAAGATGAAGTCATGAAATTTGCATACAAGTAGTTCTACATGGAAAGTATGATGCTAAATTAAATGAGTCAGAAAGAGAGGGACAGACATAAAATGACTGCACTCATTTGTGGTATATAAAGTAAAATAACAGGATATATTATCACCTAAGGACAGTAGAGATAAGGGCCAGGAGGATTGCCCCATGACTTGGAAGCCGGCTTGACATACTCAGGGAAAAGACAGCTGGGATATAGAAGGGACTACTAAATAAATGATGGCGGAGGGATAGCTCGGAATGGGATATGTGTGCTTAAAGTAGACTATGGACCAAACATGATGGCCTCTTAGCACCTGTATGCAAACCATAACACCCAAAATGAGAGAGACAGTAAGAGGAAATGTATCTACCATAGAGGCAGGGGGTAAAGGGTGGGAATGGAGGGAGGAAGACTGGGAATATTGATGTTGGAGAATGGGCACTGGTGGAGGAATGGATACTCAATCATTCTACTGAAACGTAATCATGAAAGTTTCTATGTCTGTAACTGTACCTCAGGGTGAGTCAATAAATATAAATAAATAAATAAATAAATAAAATATTACCAATCACGAATCATGACCATCCTGTTGTTCATCGATTGCCTCGAGCAGGCCCCAGTAATGTCTCCTTTGTCCTAGCCCTGACATTTTTTTTATATTTTTAAAATATTGTTTTAAAAGAAAAAGAACTGGAGAGATAGTACAGTGGTAGGGCGTTTGCCTTGCACTCAGCCAACGTGGCCGACCCTAGTTCGATTCCTCCGCCCCTCTCGGAGAGCCCGGCAAGCTACCGAGAGTATCTTGCCCGCACGGCAGAGCCTGGCAAGCTCCCCGTGACGTATTCGATATGCCAAACACAGTAACAACAAAGTCTCCAATGGAGACGTTACTGGGCCCGCTCGAGCAAAAGAAAAAGAGAAATAAAGGAAAATGGTTCCTAATTATTCCCCAACAGTAAAATAAAAGTAGTCTTGTACATGATAACCTCTTAGTATCTGAACAGCAAACAAGACAGAGACAGAGAGAGAGAGAGAGAGAGAGAGAGAGAGAGAGAGAGAGGAGAGAAAAAGTGCCTGCCACAGACAGGTTGAGGGGAGGTGATGGCAGGAGGGAAACTGGGGACATTGGTGGTGGGAAATATGCACTGGTGGAGGAATGGTGTTGGAACACTGTATAACTGAAATCTGACTATGAACAGCTTTGTAACTGTGTATTGCACAGTGATTCAATTATAAAATACAATAAAATAATAATAAAATATTGTTTTATTGAAGTTTCTGTTATAATTACTTTTTTATTAAAAAAATTTTTAATAGTGAGACATCGTGAGGTACAGTTGCAGACTTACACATCTTCGTGCTTGGGTTTCAATTATACAATGATCAAACACCCATCCCTCCACCAGTGTCCATTTCCCACCACCACGGATCCCAGTATCCCTCCCATCCCCCAACCCCCCATCCCACCCTGCCTCTGTGGCAGGGCATTCCCTTTTGTTCTTTCTCTCCTTTTGGGTGTTGTGGTTTGCAAAAGAGGCAATGGGTGACAATCATGTTTAAGCCTATAGTCTACTTTCCGCATGCTTCTCCCATCCTGGGAGGATCCTCCCAACACCTTTATTTGGTGTTCCCCTCTTTATCTGAGCTCCCTTTTCCCCTAGTATGTGTGGTTGGTCTCCACGTCATGGAGTAAAATTCCTGGTACTAATCTCGGCCATTCTTGGGTGTTAGTTTCCTATTTTGTTATTTTATGTCCCCCAGATGAATGCAATCTTTCTATGTCTATCCCTTTCTTTCTGAATCATTTCGCTTAACATGATAGTTTCCATGTAGTACGACTTGTATGTAAATTTCATGACTTCGTCTTTTCTAGCAGCTACATAGTACTCCATTGTGTAAATGTACCAAAGTTTCTTTAACCAGTCATCTGTTCTCGGGAACTCAGGTTTTTTCCAGATTCTAGCCCTGAGATTTTTTTTAAAAGTGCCATATTCAAGGCTCTTTCAGGGTTAGGAGAATGAGACCCATAATTGTTACTGGTATTTGGCATATTGGGTACACCACGGGGAGTTTGTCAGACTCTGCCGTGTGGGCAGGTTACATTTGGTAGCCTGCCATTTTGTCCAAAGTAAGAATGAGATAATAAAATGTCGCATGGCCGCATTTGCAGCCCCACGTTTCCGGGAGCTGAGTTTTATAGTCTCTGGGTCGTGGCAGTTGATGGGATTACACGGCGCCAGGGGGCCAGTTGGTGGGTGTGACCCCTGCTTACTGGAATATGGAGGACTTAGGTGGAGGATGCTCAGCCCCGATCCGAGCAGGCTTGGAGATCTTAGCCCCAGGTGCCATATGCCTTTGTTCCTCTGCTGGTACCTTTATGCATGCGGAGAGTGGTCTCAGCATGGTGGTGGCTGGTTCTGGAGGTCTTCGGCTGCTGGAGCCCTGGTCGGGGTGGGGAGGGAAACTCAACCCACTACCCTCCAAGGGGCCCCGGCGAGGACAGCCAGGCGTGGGGGCAGGAGACTTACCAATAGAGAAATGTGAATTACCAATAGAGAAAGAAATATCATACACTGCTCTTACAGCGTTTGCATGGGAGGCAAGGAACTTTAAGGATTAAACTGAAGTTGTAAACACTGACAGGCACCATGTTTTTAACCTCTTGTAATGTTACTAATAACAATATAAGTGGCTATGAGGCCTGGAGAGTGAATCCCTAATGAGAATTCCTGAAATGTATATAAACTTTCTGTCAGCAAAAAAGACAATAATAAAAATAAAGCTCAACTCCTAATACATAATATAGATTCATGTTATATCCACAGGCCTGGTAGCAAGAAGCCCCACCCATATAGCCAGAAATCACTCCACAGTTCTCCCAAAGTATAGTAAAATACTAAGTAAGCTACACTGCCTACTACACTATCCTTCAACATCACAAACTGCCAGGCCCTGCCTTGAATGATCTCAGCCACATCCTTAAAATCTCAGTTGTCAACTCACATGGGTATATGGCACCACTACCAACTATAGCTTTACAGCTCACCTCTCAACCCTAGTGCTACCTAATTGAGGAGTATGCCTCCATCTGCTGACCAAACTTGTAATACTGCTACCTGATTTGTCACTCTGCACTGTTATTGGTCCAATAAAAACCTTCACCACAGGCAGCTTAGATACCTGAGTACACACTGCAACAAGTACAGGAAGCAATATACCAGTACTGGACCACTTTTTGAGTACATCTAAGTTCACTGCTTAAGCAAAACTCAGCCAACATGCCATGGCCTGGCAATGTTGACAGTGCTATCACAATACAGAAGGTGGTAAACAAATAAATTGGTTAGATACATCTTGAGTTACTAAATCAAAAGTCAAAGGAAGTGTTTTAGACACTATGTGCTTTAAGATTTTTCAGGTGTTTAAGTTAGGACTTCTGGTTCCACTCTTCATCACCTGTATGAAACCAAATATTTAGCACTATTATAGGTAGAAATGTTGCCTAAATATGAAAGTAAACACAAAGAGCCAAGCAAAATAGTGAAGGAGAAAAGTCCACCCTAAATGAAATAGAATAATACTCTAGATAAATACCCTAAAACTAATGGACATAAGCAATAAACCTAAGGGAAAATGCTATGTAATGGCTATAAAGATATTAACTGGGCTCAGGAGGATAAAGGATGTACTAGAAAATTCAATCATTTTGAAAAATAAGTCATCAAACTTAAGAATTCAATAATAAGAACTAAAAATTAGGATATTTCCACTTGGAAGGAACCTGAATGAGATCACTAACATTTTGTTAAAGGTTGAGCCTTGTGTGCTTATATATGTGTGTGTGTATCTGCAAAAGAATATTTCCCTCTAAGATTGGTTACCTCCTACTTTAAACCCCATTAACTTTAATGTGGTACCCTTGGAGTATGGGTGTTGTGAGGTATGAGATGTCGCACAGTCCAGGAATATGTTCACTTCTGGGTGAGGCTCGGCCCGTGCGTGTGGAGAGTGGCCATGAGCATGGCGGCAGTTGAGTTCTGGAGGTTTTCAACTGCTGGGACTGGGTCCTTTGGGGTGGGGAGGAGTCTCAACCGCCCCCTTCCATGGTACCCCATGTGAAACAACCTGGCTCAGGGTCTGGTGGCATGGTTATGGTATTTAATGTGTTATGTTCCCTTCCGGGAGAAAAGGACATGCCATCTGGATGGTGGCCAATGGACAACAATATTATCTGGTGCCAGCCAGAGGTGGTTAATGGGTGTGAGTACTGAGTTGCTGGAAGCAGGGGATACGGGAAAAGGATCCCTGTTCCTCGTTCCAATGAACCAGAGTTTTCAGTCACAAGTTCCGCATATGTGGGTTTTCTATGAATTCATTCATGGGTGAGGCTCAGCCCGAGCATGTGGAGAGCGGCCGTGAGCATAGTGGTGGTTTAATACTGGAGGTTTTCGACTGTCAGGACTGGGTCATTTGGGGCAGGGAGGAGTCTCAACCACCGACATCCGTGGTGCCCCAAATGAAACAGCTTGGTGCGGGGTCTGGAGACAATGGTTCCAGTGTTCTATTTTAACTAACCCCAATCTTTCAACCTCTGAGAGAAGTTTATAGCTGTAAGTAAATTCCTTTCAATAAAACATTTTTTCTTTCTAAAAATATAAGTCAAAATGTGGAAAATGGCTCCAACAGCAGATTGGACAAAGCATAGAATGACATAAATTAGTTGGAAAACAAGTAAACAGAACACACCTACACAACTTAGAACAGCAAAATAAGGAAATACTCCAAGAGACTTATGCTATAACGTTAAGGGAAATAGGGAAATAGTATTCACATTAGGAGACCCAGAAGATAATAGACTTAAAGTACAAGAAAAATATTTGAGAAAATAATCATTGGTAACCTCTCCAATCTTAGAAACAAAGAAGACATACAGGTTACAAGAATTCCAGACAATTCAAGAGAAATGAACCCAAAGATATCAATGGCAAGAGCCATTATAACTGAAATGGCTGAACATAAAAATAAATAATTGATCTCAAAAACGTTTAAGTTTTAATCAATAAGAAAACAATGCATTTAAATTATACACTAAATCTCAAGGACATAATAAGTTTGTACAGAACATTCTATCCCATAGTAGAATAATATACATTTTTTCTGAAATGTACATGGAATAACCTTAAGGATCTATTCAATATTGGGACACACACAAAATAAATCTATTTTAAACTCAATCAGTTCACATATTTTTTCTGAATACAGTGTTTAGAATCATCTATAAGAATCAGAATAACCACTGACATGTGGACATTAAATAAAATGCTATGAAACGATTATATTTGCCAAAAACAAAGGAATATCCAAGTTGTATCAGGTAGTTGATAAAAAAATACTACATACCAGAAGCTTTTGGATACAGTAAATTCAGAATTAATAAGGAAATCTGTGACAATAAAGGCTTATATCAAGAAACTAAGAAAATCTAAAACAACATAAACTTACACCTAAAGTAAATTTAAAACTAACAAATGTAGCCTAAAGTCAGTAGAAGGAAGGGACCATGAAGACCGAAAAAAGATTTTTTTTTACATTTAAAAAAAATTTTTTAGAGCGATAGCACAGCGGTAGGGCGTTCGCCTTACACGCGGCCAACATGGCCAACCCGAGTTCGATTCCTCCGCCCCTCTCAGAGAGCCCGGCAAGCTACCGAGAGTATTTGATATGCCAGACACAGTAACAACAAAGTCTCCAATGGAGACGTTACTGGGCCCGCTCGAGCAAATCGACGATCAACGGGAGGGCCTTTACCTTACCTTTACCTAGTGAAACACCATGAGGTACAGTTATAGACTTACAAATTTTTGTGCTTGGGTTTCAGTTATACAATGATCAAGTACCCATCCCTCCACCAGCACCCATCCTCCACCACCACGGGTCCTGGCATCCCTCCCACCCCCCATCCCCCCATCCCACCCTGCCTCTGTGGCAGGGCATTCCCTTTTGTTCTCTGTCTCTCCTTTTGAGTCCTTTGAAAATTGACAAAATATTTGCTAGAGCTATTAAGGGAAAAATGAGAAAAGATTCAAAATCACAAAAAATACTTTTAAAAAATTACGATAGACGCCACAGAAATAAAAAGTGCCACAAGAAATTACTATGATAGCTTAATGCCAAAAATTTAGACAAAAAAGGGGAAAAACATTTTGTATAAAGACAGTCTACAGAATGGAAAGGGATATTCGCCCAATACACATCCTACCGAGGAGCTGATATCAAGGATATATAAAGTACTGGTTGAACTCCACCAGAAGAAAACACCCAACCCCATCAAAAAAATGGGGCCACTAAATGAGCAGAAACTTTCTCAAAGAAGAAATCCGAATGGCTAAAAGACACATGAGAAAATGCTCTATATCATTAATTACCAAGGAGATGCAGATCAAAACAACAATGAGATAACATTTCACACCACAGAGTCTGGCCCACATCCAAAAGAACAAAAGCAACCAGTGCTGGCACGAATGTGGCGAGAAACTGACCCTCCTCCATTGCTGGTGGGAATGCCAACTGGTTCAGCCCTTTTGGAAAACAGTATGGACGATTCTCAAAAAATTAGAAATTGAGCTCCCATTGGACCCAGCAAATACCACTACTGGGAATATATCTCAGAGAGGCACAAAAGTATAGTCAAAGTGATGTCTGCACTTGTTTGTTCATTGCAGCACTGTTTACAATAGCTAGAATCTGGTTAAAGAAACTTTGGTACATCTACACAATGGAGTACTATGTAGCTGTTAGAAAAGATGAAGTCATGAGATTTATATACAAGTGCTACTACATGGAAAGTATAATGCTAAGCAAAATGAGTCAGAAAGAGAGGGACAGACACAGAAAGACTGCATTCATCTGGGGAACATAAAGTAACAAAATAGAAGACTAACACCCAAGAATAGCAGAGTACCAGGTTTTAAGTACCAGGAGGTTTACTCCATGGCTTGGAGGCCAGCCGCACACACTGGGAGAAAAGGCAGCTCAGATAGAGAAGGGAGGATCAAATAAAGGGTGTTGGGAGGATCCTCCCAGGATGGGAGATGCGTGCTGAGAGTAGACTCTAAACCGAACATGATTGCCACTCAATGCCTCTTTTGCAAACCGCAGCACCCAAAAGGATAGAGAGAACAAGGGGGAATGCCCTGCCACAGAGGCAGAGTGGGATGGAGGGGGCGGGAAGGTGGGAGGAATACTGGGATCAGTGGTGGTGGAGAATGGGCACTGGTGGAGGGATGGGTATTTGATCAATATATAACTTAAACCCAAGCACAAAAATTTGTAAATCTACAACTGTACCTCATGGTGTTTCACTAAGAAAAATCTAAATTAAAAAATTAATTAATTAAAAAATAAATAAAATCATTTTGAGTTGTACAACCTCTGAAGACTGAATCATGAATAAACAATAAAGTTTAACCAATATAAGGTAAATAAATTGAAATGGTTATCAAAAATCCCCTCATCAACAGTTTTGTGAAATTGACAGTTCTGTGATAAATTCTACCAAATATCTTGAGAACTAATAACCATCCTTTGCAAAATCTAAAAGATAGAACAAGAGTAAACAATGCCTAAATACTTAATTAGGACATCATAATATTAGTAACAAACCAGATAAGGAAAGCATAAAAAACATACCAAATCTGTTTTGTGACATAAATTCAAACTTTTTCATAAAACATTAGCGAACCAAATTCAAGTATATGTTTAAAAGATCATGTGCCACAATAAAGTGGGATTTATTTCAGGTATAAGTACCGCGCGTGTTTGCCTTACAAGCGGCCAACATGGCCGACCCGAGTTCGATTCCTCCGCCCATCTCGGAGAGCCCGGCAAGCTACCGAGAGTATCTCGCCCGCACAGCAGAGCCTGGCAAGCTACCCGTGATGTATTCGATATGCCAAACACAGTAACAACAAAGTCTCACAATGGAGACGTTACTGGGCCCGCTCGAGAAAATCGATGAACAACGGGAAGACAGTGTTTTATTTCAGGTGTGAATAGGTAATTGAAAATATACAAACCCAGCAATGTGATAAATTGCATCAACATAATAAAAGGTAAAAAAGTGATAATTGTAATCAGTACATAAAAACATTTAAGATAATCCAAAATTTTTATCATAAATTTTCAATAAAGTTGATTTAGAAATATAATTGAAGACAGAAATGCTAACATGAAAAACCCAGAGTTCTAGTTTTTGAAGGGCTGTCCATATTGTTTTTCAGAAAGGCTGGACTAGTGGGCATTCCTACCAATAGTGAAAGAGCGTCCCTTTTCCCCCACATCCACGCCAGCACTGGTTGCTTTTGTTCTTTTGGATGTGTGCTGGTCTCTGTGGTGTGAGATGCTATCTAGTTGTTTTGATTTGCATCTCCCTGATGATTAGCGATGTGCAGCATTTTTTCATGTGCTTTTTGACCATTTGTATTTCTTTTTTGAGGAAATTTCTGTTCATTTCTTCTTCCCATTTTTTGATGGAGTTGGAGGTTTTTTTCTTGTATAATTCTATTAGTGTCTTGTATATCCTGGATATTAATCTCTTATCACGTGGGTATAGGGTAAATATTTTTTCCCATTCTGTGGGCTCTTTCTGCATTTTGGTCACTGTTTCTTTTGAAGTGTAGAAGCTTTTTAGTTTGATGTAGTCCCATTTGTTTATGTTAGCTTCCACTTGCATGGTCAGTGCTGTTTCATCCTTAAAGATGCGTTTAGCCTCAATGTCGTGGAGAGTTCTGCCTACATTTTCCTCTATGTACCTTATGGATTCATGTCTGATATTGAAGTCTTTAATCCACTTTGATCTGACTTTTGTGCCTGGCATTAGACAGAGAACAGAGTTCATTATTTTGCAGGTAGCTATCCAGTTTTCCCAGCACCACTTGTTGAAGAGACTTTCCTTGTACCACTTCACATTTCTTGATCCTTTATCAAAGATTAAGTGGTCATATATTTGGGGGTCTGTGACATCTAACACCACACAGACTGGCACACATTCAAAAGAACAAAAGCAACCAGTGCTGGTGTGGATTTGGGGGAAAAGGAACACTCTTTCACTGTTGTTGGGAATGCCCTCTAGTCTAGCCTTTCTGGAAAACAATATGGACAGACCTTCAAAAACTAGAAATATAACCCTCAATACCACTTCTCAGAATTTTTCCCAAGGATGCAAAAAAGCACAGTAGAAATGGCATCTGTACCTATATGTTCATTGCAGCACTGTTCACAATAGCCAAAATCTGGAAACAACTCAAATGCCCTAGAACAGATGACTGGTTAAAGAAACTTTGGTACATCTACACAGTGGAATACTATGCAGCTGTCAGGAGAGATGAAGTCATGAACTTTGCTTATAAATGGATAGACATGGAGAGTATCATGCTAAGTGAAATGAATCAGAAAGAGAGGGACAGACATAGAAGGACTGCACTAATTTGTGAAGTATTAACAACATAACATGAGGCTGACACCTAAGTATAGTAGATACACAGAACAGGTAGATTGCTCCATAGGTGGAAGCCTGCCTCATGAGCAAAGGGGAGAAGGCAGCTGGAATAGAGAAGGGATCACTAAGAAAATGATGACTGGAGGAATCGTTCAGGATGGGAGATGTGTGCAGAAAGTAGATAAAAGACCTAACATGATGGCCCCTCAGTGTCTGTATTGCAAACCATAATGCCCCAAAGTAGAGAGAGGATATGGGGAATCATGTCTGCCATGGAGACAAGGGAAAGGGTGGGAAAGGGGGGTATATCCCGGATATTGGTGGTGGGGAATGTGCACTGGTGGAGGGATGGGTGTTTGATCATTGTGTGATTGTAACCCAAACATGAAACCTTGTAACTATATCACAGTGATTCAATAAAATTTTAAAAAATAAAGAAAGAAAAACCCAGAGTTCATGAAGGAAATAAATACATTTCCTAGAAGTTCGAACATAAGACAAGAATGCCCACTCTCAATAACATTAACATTTACATAGTGTTTATTAGAAGTTTTGTACCAAGTAATTTGGCAAAAAAATAAATAAGAGGTATCCAGATTGTTAAAGGAAGATGTAAAACTGGCATTATATGTGTATAACATATATATTGAAAACTACATATTCAACTGCAAATTGTTAGAAATAATAAAGCTGTGTACTACTAAATGAACTTACAAAAATATCTTCATTCCTAAAGTAGCGAGAAATTATTAAAAAATTAATTCAAACAAAAAACACTCCCATTTACAGTTTTATCAAATATGATTAAATAGACTTCAGGGCTGGAGCGATAGCACAGCGGGTAGGGCGTTCGCCTTACAAGTGGCCAACATGGCCGACCCGAGTTCGATTCCTCCGCCCCCTCTCGGAGAGCCCGGCAAGCTACCGAGAGTATTCGATATGCCAGACACAGTAACAACAAAGTCTCCAATGGAGACGTTACTGGGCCCGCTCGAGCAAATCGACGATCAACGGGAGGGCCTTTACCTTTATCTTTTAGACTTCAAGGAGATAGTTCAGTAGTCAGTAGTTCATGCTTTGCATGCACTAGGATCCAAATTTGAAGTCCATCATCATATGGCCTCATTGGTGCCACTGATTATAGCTCTGGAGGCACACAGTAACTTCATTATGGCCCTGGGGGCCCCTGAATAGAGTTGGAATGGCCTTGTGAACACTGTTTGAGTTTATTCAAAATCAATAAAAGGGAAATAAATACATTGGAATATAAGTATGAAGAATAAGTCCTGTTCAGTGAAATCTATAAAATACTATTGAAATAAAATGGAAAATGAAACGCCACAACAGAAAGGATAATCGGTGTTTATGTATTGGAAGAATTAGTGTGGGTAAAATGACTATAGGTTATAATCTAAATTTTTGTAGCCACTAAGAAAAATAGAATAAAATTTCTCCAAAAATTAAATGTAGAACATTTGATATAGCAATCTTACATTTAAACGTTTACCTGAAAAATATTAAAGTACTAATTTCAAAAAATACATATAAAGACATATGTTTGTTGTAGCATCATTTAGAAAGGTTTGAGCGATATCATAGTGGGTAGGGCGTTTGCCTTGCAGGTGGCCAACCTGGATTTAGTTCCTCTGTCCCTCTCGGAAAGCCCAGCAAGCTACTAAGAGTATCCCGCCTGCACAGCAGAGCCTGGCAAGCTCCCCATGACGTATTCTATGTGCCAAAAGCAGCAGCAACAATTCTCACAATTGAGACGTTACTGGTGCCCACTCGAGCAAATCGAGGACAGTGCTACATGGACTGTGCTACTATTTAAAAATCCAAGATAAGAAAACTATTTTAGTGTTAGAAAAAATCTAGATGTTGGAGGATTTCATAAAGAAGAAGTGTACACAGTGAAATGTTACTCAGCTATCAAAAATTAGAATCTTGCTGTTTATGACATGAATAGATCTTGAAGTGAATAAGAAGTGCAATAAGTCCAAAGAAACACAAATACCATAGAACATAACTGATTTTGTAGTATTTAAGAAATCTTTTAATTATTAAAATATTAGATTATGATGATAATACTCTGACTACCTGAAGAAAAGAAGCCAGGTTAATTATGTAGAGGCAATGATTTATTGATGATGGCCACTTGACGATGGGTAAGTGTGATCCATACCAGTGGTTGACAAATTCCTATCCTCAAACTGATGCCATTCCTTGGGTGAATAAAAGTTAAAAACATTAATGAGATGAGAAATTGTATACCAGAAGCCTGTACAAAGTTGTAAACTAGCACTATCATCATTTTTGAAATAGTACAATATGACTAATTACATGACACAGTAAAAATCATTTTGGTCAGTTGGTATTATTAAAGTTATGTTTCCACAAACCATAATTTGTTTATCCGGTTAAGAAAGTGTTCTACTACCAAAATGAATCTGTGGTAGTCAATTTTTGATTTTCAAAAACAAATTTAGATCATGGATAAATATCTGTCCCTGTCAATTTTTTAATTGTTGCCTCTTAAATCCCTAAAAACTTAAAACCACTAGACTTTTGGCTGCTGGCAAAATATATGAACCTGTAACAAAAGTATGCCTATGAAAAGCATATGAGAAGTCATTCATACATTCATAGGTGCATTCTTTTTACTGCACCCTAAGCAGCTAGTAAATATTCCCTGTTGTCATAAGGTGCTATGGAATACATTGCCTCAGTTTACCCTATAGGAGGTGCTATGAAATATATTGTGTCTGTTTACCCTGTAGGAGCTACCCTGAAATACAGGGGAATTGTAGCGTGAAGCATTGTTGGAAACTGAAAATTCTGAAAAGAAGTTGAAGGTATGACCTAGAATAAAACCATTCATTTCAACATTTAATCCATACAAAGATGTGGTCAAAATGGGTCGCTGGGAGAATAAACAGCATTAGAAAAAGGAAAATAAGTTGGGAGATGAAAATAATTGCTGAGTTAGATCTTTTGTATGAATTAGTATGCTTCTGTATTTTATATAGAAATGCTTAAACATTAATATTTAAAATAGTTAAATACTTCTGTATTTCTCAATTTGCTCAGTGTAAATTGAGGTCATTGGTTGTACAGGCTTAAATAATTTATGATACTCAAAATAACTACATAGGACATCCTGACTTACAAGCGATAAAATATCAAGATTTGGAAAGCACTAAATTAACTTATAAATGACAGTCATTGGGGATTAATAGGTCATAGTGTATCTATATCATTTTACCACGGAGAAACAATCTTAATGCTTGGAGGGACAAAATGGAAGAAATACCTCTCATCTAACAACATACTCTTCAGATTCTCTATCATTGTAAAGATCTTGAGTTGATGCCCTATATGAGAAAAATCTCTAAGATTCAATAAAATAACTCTGAGAAATTTTACTACCAATTTTAGTTATCACCACACAAAATAAAGACCTCAGAAAATTAGAGCAGCCACAAGTTTAGGTTCTGTTTTGTCTTAAGAGTACAATAGGTGGGACTGGAGCACAATGGGTATGGCGTTTGCCTTGCACACGGCTGACCTGGGTTTGATTCTCAGGATCCCATATGGTCCTCAGAGCATCACCAGGAATAATTCCTGAGTGCATGAACCAGGAGTAACCCCTGTGCATCTTCGGGTGTGACCCAAAAAGCAAAAAATAAATTAAAAGAATGAATCTTTTAAAAAGAGTAGAATAAAAATAGGTATATAATCTTGGATTAAGGCCAGTATTAAAGAAATCAGTGATTCAAACTTATTCCATACTAAGTTCCTCCCAGGCTGGGGAATTTCTTTTCTTTATCTTCTACTTTCCAATAAAACTTTCAGGTTTCTGAAAACAATAGAAAGAAAAGTTGGTGATTCAATATATATTATTTATTTATTTTCATCTATAAAAATAACCTAATCCATATAGAAAAGTCATGGAATTTTGCATGATAATTTTGTGCCCTGCCATATTGCTATACAAATCTATTATTTCTAAAAGATTTTTTGAGCCTTTAGAGCTTTGAAAATATAATATAGGAGCTCCAGTGGCACAATTGGTTAGCGCACGGTACTTATACGGCAGTACGTGCAAAAAGTATAATATCACATCACCTGAAAATAGTGAGAGCTTGAAATCTTTTCTTATCTAAATGCCCTTAATATATCTTTATTGCCTAAATTCTATGGCAAAGAATTCCAATACTAGATTGAATCATAGTGGTGAGTGGTAAACCTTGTCTTGTGCCTGATTTAAGAGGAAAGTTTCTCAGTTTTTCTTCATTGAGAACAGTTTGCTGTGGGCTTGTAATAAATGGCTTTAGTTATGTTGAAAAAAGTTTCTTCAATTCCCATTCGAATTTTATCATGAGAATTTTATCATGAAGGGGTGTTGAATTTTGTCAAATGATTTTGTACATTTGTTGAAATGACCATATCATTCCAATTTTTCCTTGTATTGATATGATTCATTGCATTGGTTGAATTGCATATGTTAAA
Organism: Sorex fumeus; assembly: GCF_029834395.1. Classification (NCBI taxonomy): domain Eukaryota; kingdom Metazoa; phylum Chordata; class Mammalia; order Eulipotyphla; family Soricidae; genus Sorex; species Sorex fumeus. The sequence goes on from NW_026606115.1 coordinate 12,460,289, forward strand.
CTGTGCTTGCATCCCTGGGGTGAATCCGAATTCTACATGGTGTATGATCTTTTTTTTTTTAGTGAAACACCATGAAGTACAGTTGTACACTTACAAACTTCCGTGCGTGGGTTTCATTTACACAATGAATGAGTACCCATCCCTATACTAGTGCCCATTCTCCACCACCAATGATGCCAGTAGCACTCCCACCCCCACCCCATCCCCCTCACCCCGCCCTGCCTCTGTGGCAGGGAATTTCCTTTTGCTCTCTCTTTACTTTAAGGTGTTGTGGTTTGCAATAGAGGTATTGAGTGGCCATCGTGTTCGGTCAATAATCTACTTTTAGCATGCATCTCGCATCCTGAGCCAATCTTCCAGACACCCTTTACTTGGTGTACCCTTCTCTATCTGAGCTTACTTTTCCCCCAGCATGTGCTCCCAGCTTCCAAAACATGGAGCAGACCTACTGGTACTTATCTCAACTGTTCTTGGGTGTTCGTCTCCCATTCTGTTTCTTTATATTCCCCAGATGAGTGCAGTCTTTCTATGTCTGTCGCTCTCTTTCTGATTCATATCACTTAACTTTATACTTTCCATGCACGCTACTTGTGTGCAAATTTCATGACTTCATCTTTTCTAACAGCTGCAAAGTATTCCATTGTGTAGATGTACCAAAGTTTTTTTAACCAGTCATCTATTCTCAGATACTCAAGTTTTTTCCAGATTTTGGCTATTGTGCAGCAATGAACATACAAGTGCAGATGTCATTTCGACTATACTTTTTTGCCTCTCTGGGATATATTCCCAGTAGTGGTATTGCTGGATCAAACGGGAGCTCAATTTCTAATTTTTTGAGGATAGTACACACTGTTTTCCAAAAGAGCTAAACCAGTCAGCATTCCCACCAGCATGGCAGGAGAGTCCCTTTCTCCCCACATCCATACCAATACCGGTTGCTTTTGTTCTTTTGGATGTGGGCCAGACTCTGTGGTGTGAAATGATATCTCATTATTGTTTTGATCTGCATCTCCATGGTGATTAATGATGTAGAGCATTTTCTCGTGTGCCTTTTAGCCATTCGGATTTTTTCTTTGAGAAAATTTCTGTTCATTTCATCGCCCCATTCTTTGATGGGGTTGGATGTTTTCTTCTTGTGGAGTTCAACCAGTGCTTTATATATCTTAATATCAAACCTTTATCGGATAGGTAATGGGTGAATATTCTTTTCCATTCTGTAGACTATCTTTGTATTTTGGTCACTGTTTCTTTTGAGGTGCGGAAGCTTCTTAGTTTAAGATAGTCCCATTTGTCTATCTCTGCTTTCACTTGCTTGACCAGTGGCATGTCATCTTTGAAGATACCATTAGCTTCAATGTCATGGAGGGTTTTGTCAAACTTGTCTTTAATGTACCTTATGGATTCCGGTCTGATGTTGAGGTCTTGAATCCATTTTGATCTTACTTTTGTACATGGTGTTAGGTAGACCTCTAAGCCTATTTTTTGCATGTAACTGTCCAGTTTTGCCAGCACAATTTGTTAAAGAGGCTTTCCTTGCTCCACTTTATATTTCTTGCTCCCTTATTAAAGGTTAGATGATCATATATTTGGGGGTGTCAGTATATTCAACCCTGTTCCATTGGTCTGCATCTCTACCTTTGTTCCAATACCATGCTGTTTTAATTATTACTGCTTTGTAGTAGAGTTTGATGTTTCAGAGGTTGATTCCTCTCATTTTCGTTTTCCCAAGAATTGCTTTAGCTATCCGTGGGGGCCTATTGTTCCATATGAGTTTCAGGAGTGTTTGCTCCATTTCTTTGAAGAATGTCATGCGTATTCTTATAGGGATTGCATTGAATTTGTACTGTGCTTTGGGGAGTATTGCCATTTTGACAATGTTAATTGTCAAAATGCCCTTAATATATCCATTTCTTTGAAGAATGTCATGGGTATCCTTATAGGGATTGCATTGAATTTGCACAATGCTTTGGGGAGTATTGCCATTTTGACAATGTTAATTGTCAAAATGCCCTTAATATCTTTTTCTTGTCTAACCGCTATTGCAAGTACTTCTAATACCATATCTAATAGAAGTGGAGAGAGTGGGAATCCTTGTCACGTTCCTGATCTTAGAGGGAAGGCTCTTAGTTTTTCCCCATTGAGGGTGATGCTTGCATAGACTTATGGTAGATGGCTTTGACTTTACTGAGGAAAGTCCCTTCTATATCTATTTTGGTGAGGGTTTTCATCATAAACGGGCGCTGGGTCTTGTCAAATGCTTTATCTGCATCTATTTATATGATAGTATTGTTTTTATCTTTTCTTTTGTTGATATGATGGATTATGTTGATTGATTTCCAAATGTTAAACCATCCTTGCATCCCCGGGATGAATCCCACTTGGCCATGGTGTATGATCTTTTTGATGAATTGCTGAATTCTATTTGCTGTATGATCTTTATATATTGTGTTGTTGGATTCAATTTGCTACTATATTTTTTCTGATCTTTGTAGCAGTGTTCATCAGTTCTATAGTTTTCTCTTTTTGCTGTTATCTCTGTATGTTTTCAGTATCAGTATGATGATTGCCTCATAGAAACTGAGAAGATTTCTCTCTTTGTCCTTCTAAAAGAACCTGGAAAGGATTGACAGTAGATATTCATTAAAATTTTGGAAAAACTCACTAGTGAATCTATGTGTGTGAGGGCTTTTGTTTTGGGAGAGACTTTTTATTACCATTTTTTATCCTCAACAGTAATTGCTCAGGTGTTCCGTGTATCCTTGGTTGAACCTTGGAAGCTAGAGTTAACATGGATGTGGGATGGGGGGGATTGACCCTTATTTATGACTGGTGGAAATGTCAACTGGTCCATCCTTTTAAGATAAAAACATTGACATCACAAATTGAGCTTCTACAACTCCCAGAAATTCCACTCCTTGGCATCTACAATATGGGCCCCAAAACACAACCAATGTCTTTTTCTTGTACATTGCAACACTATTTTCAGTAACCAAAATCTGCAAAAAAAAACCCCAAGTGCCCCAGAGCATATGACTGGATATATAAACTATAGTATATGTATACATATATATGTGTGTGTGCTATATATATGTAAAAAACATGTAAATTTTCTTACATATATGAAAGTAAGAAACAGTCAGAAAAGATGAATTTATACAATAATTTGCTGCTATGTGAAAAGATCTAAGAGTATCATCTTGAGTGAAACCAATCAGATAAAGAGGAAGAGATTCAGAATGTCCTCTTCCATGCATGGGATATTAAAAAAACATAGTAGGGAAGTAACAAATACCCAAAGGCAACAGGAACTATACATGAGAATAGGTCTTCAGTAGGACAGTTGGCACTGATAGTGGTAGGGACAGATGGATAAGACAGGGAAGGAAACACTAAAATGATATGCATGATACACCATCAGTAACAGTTTTTCTATATCACAAAGCTTAAAAGAAAAATAAGTGCCTCCCACAGAGGCAGGCAGGGGTTTGGAGAAAGACTAGAGGTATAGGTGGAAGGAAGTGGGCACTGGTGAAGAAATTGATGTTAGAACATTGGATGTCTGAAACTCAATAATTAATAACTTTGAAATTCATGGTGAGTTAATAAAAATTAAAAATAACCTAATCTAGTGAGTCCAAATATCCATTTCTTCTAGCCTGAAACAAACTGTTTATTTGTATTTTAATTTTGGGCTTTTGGGGACCACACCTCATTGTACGCAGGGCATACTCCTGTATCTGTGCTCAGAAATCACTCCTAAAACGGTTTGGGGAACATATGAGGTACTTTGGATCGAATTGTAGAGTATACAAATGGTTAACTGGTAAAAGTGTCCCTCACTTGGTGCTATAACTAGCCCAATATCATAAATGTCAATGCTATTTAAACATATACTGCTTTAATAGTTTGCTTTTAGACTTGTTTTAATCTAAATGATACTTTTTATCCATCTTATTTCACAGGAAAGGAAACAAAATCATAAAGAAGAGGTTATGTGATTTGTTCAAATTCAAACTTCAAATTAGTGAAAGAGGTGAGAATAAAATGCAGGTCTTCTAGCTCTCAGGATACTATTCTTTAAAGTGTACCATTTTATACAAAGAGGTATGTACAGCTATTTGCAGGTAAGTCACCTGCCCAATTTTATTATCTCTTTCAATTCTGTACTATTATCACATATCATGTACAGCTTTGCAGGAAATATGACCCCTATCCAAGTAAAACCCTCAGTAAGAACAAGGGTGACCTGATTTCAGAGAACCCAATATGCAAAATGAGAAAGTTACAAAACAGTCACACCAAAGCAATTGCATTATAAGATAATACTCAGCAGAACTTGAGTGCATTTAAGCATTTTTATGATCATTACTTGGCAAAAACCTCTGGGACACAGAAACAAAGTTAAAAAGTTAAGAGCTATTGCAAAATGGGAACCAAGAAGGAAACAAAACGAATAAGTACCACAGAAGCTTAGTATACCCTGAAAATATCATAACTATAATAACTAATCCAGTAAATTGTCTTTCTCAATCATTGAGATAGCAGCACTTCCACTCTTCTAATAACTTGGGCTTCCAATCGGCTATCGCCTTCAGATTGTCTCAGTATTTTATCCTCTTCCATCTATTTATTACTGCATCCTGTTTTTTTTCCTTTGAAATAACTCTAAATTTTATCTCCATTATGACTGTCATCATTCAAACAAAATCTATTGTCTTGTATCAAAAATCCCATTCTGTTACTTTAATTTACTATAGGAACAGTTGGGAACAGTCATAGGAGTCACCACCTATATCTCTTATGATCACTTCAGGTTGAGAAACAGCGTTTACAATATCAAGTCCTAGCTTTTCAATCGTATGTTCAATATACACTAGAACATATAGCAGACCTGTTCTATGCAATTTTTCTTTTACCCCTAATACTTCCCCACCCAAGACAGTGCCAGTTCCCACAGCTGACTGCCATTCTCACCTCACATATAATAAAAATATTCTCCCATGCCACATAGCTGCTTATCTAAATTCTACCAAGCCTTAAAGATAAAGCTCAGGTTCTACATATTTCACAATTTTTTCTAACCACTTTCTGAAAACAATAGCTAATTTTGATTTTTCCATATTCATTTTTAAACTTTACTTAAATACCATGATCTTTTCAGTTTTATTAGTTCAAGTGATGCTCAAGGTGCTGTTGCCTTGTTTCTATAGAAATGAAAAATATATTAATAGGTAAAAAGTTGTATCCAGTGAGTAAACTGCTGCTGTTCAACAGATATGTTTATACAGTTCTTGATTTCCACTACTATGAGAGTGTCAGTTCATAAATTGAAGTGTTCCCCAATTGATTTTATTCCCTAGATAAAAGTAACACCTCTTGGAACATCTAAAGTGTACTTCCTTCATAACACATTGTCTTTGTTACAGAATCAAGAATCTTAGAATATGTAGCAGGGAAGAGAATTTAGACCATGAATTATACATTACACACATGATAACTGAGGTTTATTTCTGTATCTGGTCATTCTAATGTTTTCTTTTTCTTTAAAAATCTATTATTCATAAATAAAACAGTTTTTGAAAGTTCAGCAGTACATATTTTTTTAAATGTTTCTGGTTTTATACCCAGTAATTTCACTTCTGGGACACTATTTTGAAAAAAATAACCCCAAATAATATACACATTTCCCAGAAGCTTTAAATATATATGCACAAAATATCCATCAGAGCTTTATTTATAATATGGAGATAAATGCAAACAATTCTAAATGTATATGCCAAGACAGGACTCTAATCAAATTCATTATGATAAATCTGATAAGACCAAATAAAATATTACATTGAGGGCCTGACAAATAGCACAGGGTTTAAGGTGTTTGTCTTGCATGTGACCAACCCCACTTTGGTCTCCAGCACCACAAATGAAGCTTCATGAACCTCCAGGAGTCATCCCTAATCTCAGAACTAAAAGAAATTCCTGAATACAGTCAGGTGTAGCTCAATGCCTCAAAATATTATGTGATCACTTAATAGGAATTTTAATATTTGGTTATTATGTTTCATATCATACCTCAGTCTCACCTAACAAAGCTATATAAAAAAATCATTTTCTTTTGTGTAGGGTAGGAGGTTAAAAAATTTTGTAATAGTTAATAGTGTATAGGAAATTCTTATCAACTATTAAGTGAAGAAAACTAGATAGAAAATGTATATATTGTGACTGGAACAATAGTACAGTGGGCAGGGTATTTTCCTTGCAACTGACCTGGATTCAATCCCTGGAACCCCATATGTTCCCTCCATATGGAACACCCACTCCCCCGCCCAAATATATCCTCATTTAAAAGTGTAGCACTGTAGTATTGTTCTCCCGTTGTTCATCAATTTACTTGAGCGGGCACTAGTAACGTCTCCATTGTGAGACTTGTTGTTACAGTTTTTGGCATATCAAATACGCCACGGGAAGCTTGCCAGGCGAGATACTCTTGAGAGCGAGATATTCTCGTTAGCTTGCCAGGCTTTCCGAGAGGGATGGAGGAATCAAACTCAAGTTGGCCACGTGCAAGGCAAATGCCCTACTCGCTGTGCTATCACTCTGTGCTATCCCCATACACAAAGTGTATGGGGAATAAACTTGAAAGAATTCTTTATTTGAAGCCATATTGTTTGATATCTTATGAGAATGTATTCATGATTTGAAAATTTCAGAAATTATTTTATATTTTTCATTTCAAGGTCATTTCAAACATATTTTTAAAATTGTAGGAGCAAACAATGTACTCCAGTGTACTGTTCAGTCAGGTCCCAAAATTGTTAGCATATAGTAATTGTTAAGCTGTCCTTCTCCATTTAAGAATTGTTTGGAACATAAGTTCCTGTGTTGACATTGCTAATTTAGACTCCAAAATGAAGAGACAAATAGAAAGGGGGCAGACATTTAATTCTCATAGTCTGTGGGATCTGGGGTGAAAGCAAGCACCTAGACTAATAATCAGATGAAACATTTTTTAACCAGCAACACTGCCTATTATTTGTTGTAATAATATCATCCTATTCTGCCTCTCCCTTAACTACTTCAGGGAACTTTATGCAGAGAAAGCGATAAAGAGTATTGAGCAAAAGATTCAAGTTTTCTCATATAGCTGAATGACTTGAAGAAGATGAATGTATAGTTTTTGCTCATGTCTTCACTTTAGTGAAAATAAAAAGCATTGAGTTTATCCTTTATCCAGCAGCCAGTGATTAAACATAAACACCCTAGACATCAAAGAGAAGTGACAAATGAACTTAAAAAATAAAAACACCACAGGTTCATTGTCATGAAAATTAATTATGAAAATGAAGTAACCACATTTTAACATATACTGTATACAGATGGTATATATTTTAATAAATACCATATGCCTACTATGAAATTTGGAAGATCCCTCTAATCTTTGCTTCTAGCTAATCCGTACGTAAGCAGATCATCAAATATTAAGTTAAATTTGGAGTAATAAATAATTAAGGTCATAATATGGGCATTAAGAAAGAGTAATGCAAAGTAAGCTTAAAACAATATATTTACATAAATCTTGTAAGCCTTTAACACAAAGATAAGAAGTTTGACATTTATCTAATTTTTATAAATAAAGACTACATTAAATGATATTTTTCTAAGAACAAAAACATAAATTGGAAGAATTCTCTATGTCATTGACATTCCAGAGATAAAATAGACATTTTGGTTATCTGGCACTGTTCAGATGAATTTTCTGTAATGTTCAAAATGTCCTCAATATGTTAGCCATAAAGTCACCTATGGTCATTAAGTACTTTAATGTGACACTGAAATGCAGAACTCTATTGTATTTTATTTTCATCCATTTACATTTAAATAGAGATATATTACCAGCTATTGAAGCTCTAGAGCCCTTCAGTCTAAGTAGAAGTTTCTATATTTTCATCCACAACCAAAAACTCCAATTACCCCTTACAACAATATTATTTTTCATGGCTGTGTGTAACATTCACCTGAGGAGCTCTTTAGGAACATACACTTGGAATAGTATATATGTGTGGGGAAGATACTCTTACCTAGGCATAGATATATTTTAGAATTTTTATATGATTTTCATGTGTGTTCAGGGCTAAGAACCTGTGAACAACAAGCTGATGAGTTCCAATTCTCAATCAGCAACATTCAATACTACCCTGAAGGTGCTGAGACTATACTCAGTTGAAAATCCCTACATAGTTCAAAATCTCCACACAGATCAAAATCCCCACACAGTTAAAAATCCACGTGAAAATTTTCACTTCTCCAAACCTTAATCATGATAACTCTTTGAAATCTGTATGATATCTTATGTGGGCACCAAAATCTTCAGAAACTCAAATCCCTTATAGTAAGTCCTCTATCAATAGGCCTCACAGATCTAAAAATTGGTTGAATCTATGAATGAAACCTACAGATGTGGAACACAATCTTATTGAAAATAAGATTCTGTGTAATAAAATAAGATTCTGTGTAATAAAATAAGATTCTGAATACAAGATTACTGCACCATATTTGAATGTGTTGAAATGTGGTTTGAAGCATGGGAACAACTGTAAGGGCGATTAGAGGCCGCTCTAAAAGCATCTATCCCTCTCAGAGAGCCTGGCAAGCTACTGAGAGTGTTCCCCCCACATGGCAGAGCCTGGCAAGCTATCTGTGTTGTATTTGATATTCCAAAACCAGTAAATACAATGGGTCCCACTCTTCTGACCCTGAAAGAAACACCAATATGGCAGCATTAAGAAGGATGAGGAAGGAGAGGATCATAAAATCTCAGGGCCAACCTAGGCTGCCAAAACAAAGAAGGACAAGAATGACTGTCTGTACTTTCAATGCACATATGCTGGCATCAGATGCATCCATTGAGGACCTGATGGTGCAAGCGCGAAAGATCAAGTATGACATCATTGGTCTGACCGAGACGAGAAGGAATAAATCATATCACACCATTTTTGACACTAGGGAAGAACTGTTCCTCGGAACATGCGACAAAAGAGGTGACGGTGGTATCGGTGTCCTTGTCAACACGAACTTGACCATAAACATTGATTCATTCGAGTGCCTAACAACCTGAATCAGACGATTACACTTGAATAGATGTGGCTCACTGCCGGCAGTTTCTAACTCCATTGTCTACGCACCAACATCCAATTATGATGAAGGAGAATTTGAGAAGTTCTACATGGAGCTGGAGAAGTTCTATAAAAAATAACACACCTTCTACAAGATCATTGTCGGTGATTTTAATGCCAAGATAGGACCGAGAAGATCAGCTGAAAAACTTGACATCGGGACCCATGTCCTAGAATAGAACAAACTGGGTAAGAGACTGTCCGAGTTCATCATGTCGACCAAGACCATCCATGGTAACTCACAATTTCAGAAGGCCGAATCTAAACGTTGGACAAGGGAGTCTCCCGGTGGACGATTCCACAATGATATTGACCACATCATTTTCAGTCGATAGCCTTGCCTGTCTGTTGTCGCTGTTGTCCCAAAATTCCAAACGGGATTGGACCACCAACTCCTTCGTGCAAAATTCTACTTCACAGAGCAGGGAGAAAGGGCTGCAAAGTTTAAGAAGAGAACTCCCAGAATGACCACCAACTGGGGGCTCTCTGACACTATTGCAGAAACATGGGAAGATGCCGTCATTGACAACATTGACGAGGAATACAATCCACTGGTTCAGAACCTCCATGATTGTGCAAGGAAGACTGAGAGAGATAGCCACAAAATGATGACTGTCTTTGTAAACTTTCGAGCTCATTTGTCAACGTGGCTTGGTGCAAGCCTCAGGCAACTGCAAGTAAACGTCCAAGCTCGCAAAGCAGTGCAGAGAAGCGACAAAGGAAGACCTCAAAGAGAGAAGAGCAGCAGTGCTGGCAGATGCGGCAGAAGCTGGGAAAAGCATTCACAATGCCTGCCTGTCATTCACCAACTACAAAACCAGGATGACTGCCCTCTGACGTCCTGATGGATCTATCACATCTTCCAGAAGGCCAATGGAGAAGATTATCCAGGACTTCTACTCAGATCTCTTTGATAGCCACATCCACCTGCCCACATACCAAATTCCGCAGGATGAATATGTCGTTCCCAAAGTTATCCCTTCCGAAATCTGACACACCACTTCATTGGCAAAGAAGCGAACAGCACCTGTCCCAGACAAGGTCAAGCCTGAACACCTGAAGAACCTGACACCATTACTCATCAATACACTGGCTCGGCTCTTCACATGCTACCTGTTTGAATGCAAGGTTCCATCCCAATAGAAAGTCAGCAGGACTGTACTACTACTCATATAGCTGAATGACTTGAAGAAGATGAATGTATAGTTTTTGCTCATGTCTTCACTTTAGTGAAAAGAAGGGAGATATCCATGACATTGGCAACTATCGCCCCATCTGCCTGTTGTCCGTCATCTACAAGCTGTTCACTCGAGTCATCTTGAATAGGATTGGCAGAACACTAGATGAAGGACAATCATGCGAGCAAGCTCGAAAAGGATTTAGCACAATTGACCATATCCACACAATAACCAAGGTCATTAAGGTTTCTCGGGAGTTCAAGATGGCACTCTGTCTAATGTTCATGGATTTAAAGAAGGCCTTTGATTCTGTTGAGACTGAAAGTCATCGAGACCCTAGGCAAACAGGACATTCAAAGTCAGGATCCTCCATGAGCTGTATTGCGGATTCACTACCAGAATCTCACCATTGTACAGGGAGGTAATAATTGACGTCAAGAGAGGTGTTCGGAGTTTCTACGAAGCAAATATCACACTGATACCAAAAGCAGACAGAGATACCACAAAGAAAGAGAATTACAGGCCGATATCCCTGATGAACACAGATGCAAAGATCCTCAACAAACTACTAGCAAATAGAATCCAACTACTCATCAAAAAGATCATACACCATGACCAAGTAGGATTCATCCCAGGGATGCAAGGATGGTTTAACATTCGGAAATCAATCAACATAATCCACCATATCAACAAAAGAAAAGATAAAAAGCATATGATCATATCAATAGATGCAGAGAAAGCATTTGATAAGATCCAGCACCCCTTTATAATGAAAACCCTAGCCAAAATGGGTATAGAGGGGACCTTCCTCAACATAATTAAAGCCATCTACCACAAGCCTACAGCAAGCATCATCCTCAATGGGGAAAAACTGAGAGCCTTCCCTCTAAGATCAGGGACGAGACAGGGATGCCCACTCTCTCCACTGCTGTTCAATATAGTACTGGAAGTACTTGCAATAGCGATTAGGCAGGAAAAAGATATTAAGGGCATTCAGGTAGGAAAGGAAGAAATCAAGCTCTCACTATTCGCAGATGATATGATACTCTACTTAGAGAACCCAATAACTTCCACCAAAAAACTCCTAGAAACAATAGACTCGTATAGTAAAATTGCAGGTTATAAAATCAATACCCAAAAGTCCATGGCTTTCCTATACGCAAACAGTGAGAGAGAAGAAAGCAACATGAAAAAAACAATCCCATTCACAATTGTGCCCCAGAAAATCAAGTACCTAGGAATCAGCTTAACTAAGGAAGTAAAGGACCTGTACAAAGAAAACTACAAAACGCTACTTCAGGAAATAAAAGAGGACATGAGGAAATGGAAAGATATCCCCTGCTCATGGGTCGGGAGACTTAACATTGTCAAAATGGCAATACTACCGAAAGCATTGTATAAATTCAATGCAATCCCTATAAGGATACCCATGACATTCTTCAAAGAAATGGAGCAAACACTCTTGAAATTTATATGGAACAATAAGCCCCCACGAATAGCTAAAGCAATTCTTGGGAAAAAGAAAATGGGAGGAATCAAACTCCCGAACTTTAAACTGTACTACAAAGCAGTAATAATTAAAACAGCATGGTACTGGAACAAAGGCAGAACTGCAGACCAATGGAACAGGGTTGAATACACTGACATCTCCCCTCAATCATATGCTCATCTAATCTTTGATAAAGGTGTAAGTAATGTGAAGTGGAGTAAGGAAAGCCTCTTTAATAAATTGTGTTGGCATCACTGGACAGCTACATGCAAAAAAAATAGGCTCAGAACTCTGCCTAACACCATGTACAAAAGTAAGATCAAAATGGATTAAAGACCTCAACATCAGACCAGAAACCATAAGGTACATTGAAGATAAAGTTGGCAAAACCCTCCATGACATTGAAGCTAATGGTATCTTCAAAGATGCCACGCCACTGGCCGAGCAAGTGAAAACAGAGATAGATAAATGGGACTATCTTAAACTAAGAAGCTTCTGCACCTCCAAAGAAACAGTGACCAAAATACAAAGACAGTCTACAGAATGGGAAAGGATATTCACCGAATACACATCTGACAAGGGGTTGATATCCAGGATATACAAAATACTGGTTAAACTCCACAAGAAGAAAACATCCAACCCCATCCAAAAATGGGGCAATGAAATGAACAGAAACTTTCTCAAAGAAGAAATCAGAATGGCAAAAAAGCACATGAGAAAATGCTCTACATCATTAATCATCAGGGAGATGCAGATCAAAACCACAATGAGATACCATCTCACACCTCAGAGACTGGCCCACATCAAAAAGAACAAAAGCAACCGATTCTGGCGTGGATGTGGCGAGAAAGGGACACTCCTTCACTGTTGGTGGGATTGTCCACTGGTTCAGCCCTTCTGGAAAACAGTATGGACGATTCTCAAAAAATTAGAAATTGAGCTCCCATTTGACCCAGCAATACCACTCCTGGGAATATATCCCAGAGAGGCAAAAATGTATAGTCGAAGTGACATCTGCACTTGTTTGTTCATTGCAGCGCCCTTTACAATAGCCAGAAACTGGAAGAAACCTGAATGCCCAAGAACAGATGACTGGTTAAAGAAACTTTGGTACATCTACACAATGGAGTATTATGTAGTTTATTATGTAGCTCTTAGAAAAGATGAAGTCATGAAATTTACATACAAGTGGTACAATATGGAAAGTATCATGCTAAGCGAAATGAGTCAGAAAGAGAGGGATAGACATAGAAAGATTGCATTCATCTGGGGGATATAAAGTAACAAATTATGAGATTAATACCCAAGAATAGCTGAGATCAGCACCAGGAGGATTACTCCATAACTTAGAGGCCAGCCGGGTATCCTAGAGGAAAGGGCAGTTCAGATAGAGAAGGGAGCACCAAATAAAGGATGTTTGGAGGTTCCTCCCAGGAGGGGAGATGCATGTAGAAAGTAGACTATGGACTGAACATGTTTGCCACTCAATGCCTCTTTTTCAGACCACAACACCCAAAAGAAGAGAGAGAACACAGGGGATTGCCCTGCCACAGAGACAGGGGGGATGGGGGGATGGGGGTGGGGGGGATATTATCCATGGTGGTGGAGGATGGGCACTGGTGGAGGGATGGGTATCTGATCATTGTATGATTGAAACCAAAGCACAAGAAATTGTAAATCTACAACTTTAAAAAAAATAAAATAAAATAAAGGGGAAAAAAAGAGAAAAAAAAAGAGAGGTGTTCGGAAGGGTGATACCATTTCACCGAAACTCTTCAGTACCACCCTCGAGAACATCATGCAATGACTCGAATGGGAAGAAATGGGAGTGAAAACAGACGTCAGCAATGACACCACCTCCGCTTCACTGATGACATCGTTCTTATAACACCATACATGAGCCAAGCTGCACAAATGCTGGCCAACTTCGATCATGAGTGTGGAAAGGTCAAACTATAGCTGATTCTAATGAAGACAATGTTTGTGAGTAATGTTCTCGTTCCTGACGTTCCATTCACTCTCAATGGGACAAACATCTCCGAATTCAACAGTTATGTGTATCTAGGTCGAGAAGTCAACATGATGAATGATCTGGCACCTGAGTTGTGCAGGAGGAAGAGAGTGGCTTTGAATGCCTTCAAGAACGTCAAAGAAATAGCTAAAAGGACAAAGAACCTCCGGCTCCAGGCACATCTCTTCAATTCCACTGTTCTTCCTGCATTAATAAACGCCTCAGAGACTTAGGCCCTACGAAAGCAGGATGAGAATGCTATTCAGGTCTCTCAAAGAGGAATCGAAAGAGCTATGCTTGGAGTATCATGCTTCACTCAAATGAGAGAAAGAATCCGGAGTTCTGACCTTCGTCGACAGTCAAGAATCAGGGACGCTGTCTCATTCACCAAGGCGTCGAAAATCAGATGGGCTGGACACGTAATGAGATTTGGAGATGACCGCTGGACCAGAGCCATTACCAACTGGATTCCACTGGATGTCAAAAGATCGCATGGCCACCCACCTATGAGATGGTCAGACTTCTTTGTCAAGACCCTGAATGATCAGTTTGAGGCTCTTCATGTTCCTAGAATGAGCAGGTGCCATTGGGCTACAGGGATGAATGGAGACTTTACTGGCGCCCACTCTAGCAAATCAATGAGTAACGGGTTGTCAAGTGATCAAGTGATCAAGAAGATTCTGTGTACAAGTGGGAAGATACCATTTTAGATTTGAGTCATATAGTACGATTTTCTTCATGGTTATTATGTGGATTACTTTTTATAGTAAACTAGTTTAGTTTATAAAAACTTCAGTGCTATAAAAACACTATGCCTGGGCTCAAGAGAGAGTATAGCAGATAAGGTATTCAGTTTGCACATTTCCAACCTGAATTTTGTCAATGCTGCCAGTAGGTGTCTCAAATATAATAATTAATATTTTAAAAGTGTTTGATAGGGGCTGGAGCAATAGCATGGCGGGTAGGGCATTTGCCTTGCATGTGGCCAACCCGGGTTCAATTCCCATCATCCCATATGGTCCCCTGAGCACCGCCAGGTGTGATTCCTGAGTGCAGAGCCAGGAGTAAGCCCTGTGCATGGCTGGATATGACCCCAAAAGGAAAAAACTTATTTAAAAAGTTTCTGATAACATGGTATGGTGGATAGGAACAGGGTGGAGGGACACTGACCCTGTGGTGGTTTTGGAGTTGGAACAATATATTCCTTATATTCTATTACTAACAGCATTGCAAATCACAGTACCAAAATGTTTTAAAAGATAGTTGCATTCCTATATTCATAGCAGGATTATTCAGAAAATCTTAAAATTATAATCAACCTAAATGCAAATTGATAGATGAGTGGATTAGGAAGTTTGATGTACACAGTAAACGAAATACTGCTCTGCCATTTATAAAGAAGAAATTGTGTCTTTGGGGTAAAAATGAATGGAATGTGAGTTCCTTATGTTCAGTGAAATAAGAAGTAAAAGACTATGAGCAGTTTTTTTAAATTTTTATTTCTTTATTAGTGAATTACCGTGAGGTACAGTTACATACTTAAAAACTTTTGTGCTTGCATTTCAGTTGTACACAATGATCCAGTACCCATCCCTCCACCAGTGCCCATTTTCTACCACTAATGATCCCAGTATCCCTCCCACCACCCTCACCCCATCTCTCCCTCCCCATCCCGCCTCTGTGGCAGGGCATTCCCTTTTGTTCATTCTTTCCTTTTGGGTTTTGTAGTTTGCAATAGAGGTATTCAGTGGCCATTTTGTTTGAACTATAGTCTACATTCGGCACGCATCTCCCAACCTGAGCAAGTCCTACAAACACCCTTTACTTGGTGTTCCCTGTATGAGCAGATGTTTTTACTCAGACATAGAATGTGAATTACTAAAGCAACAACTTTACAAAAAATAAAAATTCCTAGACTTGCTGCAAACTATGATGGTAACAGTTATTAAAGGAAAATAGACAAAGAGGGTGGAATGAGCAGAGGGGTCTTTAAAATGGTGGGATAGTGCTGGAATTTTAGTGGTAAGAGTTATGACAATTACACATATATAAATACATAAAGTGAAACTCTTGGTATTGTACAATATTAAAAACAACTGACAAACCAATAAATAAAAATTTACTTTCATTAGAAATATTTTGAAAAGATAGTTCAGTGAACATATTCACTTGCATAAGGTTGAGAATTGACAAAAGTTCTCCATGAAAACTTCAATTTTCATGACACAGAATGCAAGCTACTCAGATTTCATGTCTCTCAAAAGGCACTATTTTCTGTGCTGATCAGTTGTCTGGGTTGGGATTTGGCAAAACCACTTTGCACCCTGGCCTTCTGCCCAGCCCATATATTCAGCTCCTTATATTGTTTCATAAAAACCCGCAAATGTCAGAAACCCCATTAAAGAAACTCCTCTGGCTAGTAGCACAGAAAAAGCAGAACATGATAAGTCCTCCTGAGATAGCCTTTTAAACTATTCATGAGAGTTCATGCTTGGGACTACATTAGGACTATAATTCACTCATAAACTGGTACGAAGTGCTAGCTGGTTTCATTTTTTTCAGTTAAGAATATACCTCAAAACCAATGTATAATCTGAGAGAGGCAACCTCACATCTTGATTTAGGTTAATGGCAGATGAGTACAAACTGCCAAATACAAAGGTAAAAGACAAATGGAAAAAATCTAGAGATCAATAAACTCTGTCATTATTTATTCCAAGAAAAGCAGTAGAGTAGGACTAATAAGTATATGGAGACAGGATTTACCTCAGAGCCTGGAGCAGGGCCAAAGTTAACAATGCAAGGGTCAAATGGCACCAGGTATTTTCACTTAAAGAATCCAGAACACTAGGCACAGTAGAAGAACTAAATCTTGATAACCGATGCAATATACTCACTTTGCATCATTCTCACTGTAGTATAGAGGTAGAAATTAATAATAAATAATCCTAATACCGAACACCAGGGCCCTCCTTCATCACACCTTTCCTATTTATGTAGACATGTATTTATTTACTTCCAAGGCCACAGTAACTTTCACAGTCAAGGAATTTACATAGGGGTCATTATCTGGGTTGAGATTTGGCAAAACCACTTTGCACCCAGTGGTTTTGGTGCCCAGTGGTCTTAGTTATTATTCCATTAACATTTAGTTTTAGACATATAAGATTGTAAAATAAAGTAGTTAGTCTGAAGTAGTACAATTCAGGCAACCTTCTTGAAGATATATTTTCTCTACAGGGTAATACTGTGAAGCTTTCCATAATACTGTGAAGCTTTTCATAATATAGTCCGCTAGAAATGCAATAGACCAGGTGAGTTTTAAAATGCAACAAAGGAAAAGTGAAGCTATGCAAAATATTATATATAAAACAATTATAATTATTTCAAGCCTAAAATTACTTTGATTTTTCCCATACTTACTTCATTTATAACATATGCAGCTAAAACATTTTAAGAGTTCAAATGGGTGGCACTACTTGTTGATGCCATTATTGTCTTAGTTAGAAACAATGGTGCCACAGTAAATGACAAAGTCTTTGGAATATATAAATATTCAAAAATGTAATGACTATTTCATTGCAACAACTTCTCACACAGTACCTGGCACTTGATACAGCACTAATTGAGTCTGTTCCCATTATGTTTAGGTTCCTTCCACAGACTGTACCTGTAAAGTGTCCAGAAATATTCCTTTAGTAATATTTAACCCACTATTCCCAGTGACACCATCTGAACACACAACTAATATTTTCTGTCATGGAAGTCCTTAATAAAATATTTCGATAGACTGGAAGTTATGCCATATTATGCCATAATAAATATCATCAGGGGCTAGAGCGATAGTACAGGGGGTAGGGCATTTGCCTTGCACCCATCAACCTGGATTCAATCCCCAGTATCCCATATGGTCCCCTGAGCACTGCCAGGAATAATTCCTGAGTGCAAAGCCAGGAGTAACTCTTGTGCATCACTGTATGTGACCCAAAACCCCCAAAATAAATAAATAAATAAATAAATAAACATCATCAACATTATTCTTGTATTCCGTGGTGCCTGATGCACTAACTTTGTATTTCACATTTAATTTATCCTCCAAGGACTGGTCTTCAATGAGCCTTTTTTGAAATCTCAAAACATCAAATAAGTACCACATAACTGAATACTTCGTTTCAAGATCATGCTGATTCTCCTCACCTAAATTGTCTTTGTTCATCAAATATACACTTCTGATCATGTCATGTGACCTCATTTGAGTGCTGGGAAGGCAGAAATTAAGGAGTTTCTACCCTAGTAACAGAAAAATATATACAGTTAGGTAATGTTAAAGAACTGCAGCAGAAGTTCCAGAGTAGTGTTGGCTAAGTTTTTCAGGTAAAAAAATGTTCCATACAGGAGATATATGAGCAAAATGCTAAGGTCACGACAGAGTTTAAGTGCAGAGTGTAGAATGAAGTTATGTGCAAGGTCATAATCATAAAACAGCAACTTAAGAACATTTTTCAGTCTGTCTAAAATTTATGATAAGGTGGCAAATATATATGTATATAGCATATATTAAATATATATAAACCTTCCATGGTATTCTATTATCTCTCACATATATGCTTGACATATTTTATATTATATATATGTATAAGCACCCATGTTATATCAGATGTAGGAAATTTGTTTTTCAGAAAAACAAAACAAATTCAATTGGTCCATTTAAGGCTAATTGCATAGTACAAATTAATTAACCAGTAGGACAAAGAAATCAAAGAACTATGGTTTTAAAAATTTAATTTTGATGATGGACTCCTAAGTAGTGCTCAAGGGTCAGTGTTTCAGTGCTGGAGGCAAATGTCATTGTACTATTCAAGCCTTGTTGTGTTGAGGAACATCATGGCTGCCACAAAAATACTTGGAGGCATCCAGGGCTACACCCAGTGATACTTAGGAATCAGTGTGGTTCTGGTGAGCAAACCCAGAGTGACTGCATGCAAGGCCTTAACCCTAAACCCTGTACTATTCCCCAGCCCCCAAAATATGCAATATTTTGTAAGCTTTGTTATAAGAATTGCTATAGCAAGTTGTTATAAGCACCAACAAGAAAAAGAAGATAGTACAATGGAGAGAATAGCATGAAGAAACTTTTTCAAAGTGTTTACAGTGGGTTATTCTGAGGAAATAACAATTTGTTGAGGGTTAAATGATAAAAGTTGTAGAAGATTGTTCCAGGTAGTGACCAAAGGTCTCAAGATGGGAAAACTTTTGGCATGTTGAAACAATTGGAAAAGAACCCACAAAACAAAAGAATGGTGTATAAAGGTGAGAGCAGCTTAAATGAGGTTGTAGAGGTTAACAATAATCCAAGACCTAGTAGACCTAATGAAGGAATACTGATTTTATACAAGAGAAGCATGAATTTGACTGAAGAGTAGTAAAATGGCATTCTATTTGTGTTTCATAAGATCACTTGGCAGTAGTGTGGGAGATGTTCTGGAGGGGAAATAATGGGACAAGTGTAAGATTTTGTAATAGTCTAAGTGACAGATGATGAGGGGAGGAACCTCTTTATCCTCCAAAGATAACTAACATTGCTGGGCACACTTTCACTGTGTTAGTATTGTTTAACTAAATAAATATAAGCTGATTTTGACTGTTATGCCTTCCTTTAGGGCAGGGTGGGGAACCTTTCTGCTCTCAAGGGTCACTTGGATATTTAAAATATCATTAGCAGGCCAAATGCACCACAGGGCCAAACCATATGATTTTGCAGGCCTTGTTTGGCTATGGGGAGAATGTTTCCCACCAAAGCTTTCGGAGGTCATACTGTCTCTTCTTTCCTTTAGTTAGTAATAAAGATGAGGGAGAATGTACAATCAGTACTATTAAAGAGTTTTGTCATTTAATGACAAACGCTTAATTCTAGGTGACTTTTCCTTTTGCCACTGCTGAGTTACTTGAAAGTAGCATAAGAAAATATCAGTGATGCCCAAGACAAACAACTGGATCACCTGAGACTTTTCATGCGAAGAGAAATATATCATTTGAACCTGTTCAGGGCAAGAAGCCACATTCACCTTCAAATAATAACTTTACAAAAGATTAAAAGCACATAAATTGCAAATATCACATGGTATAATATACACATCTCCTGCCAAAGCATGTAATTACCTGAGAAAATTAGAAATGTTTGTAGAAGTTCCATATCTTCATCTCTCATATCTAGGTGGCACACAAGATAAGTACACATTTTCATTTTCTTTTTTCTGGAAAACCAGGTTTATAATACAGTATACATGGGTTCATATAAATTCAACCTCCAAATGGCCCCAAAGGTTTCACAGATGGGACGGAAGGGGGAGTAAATCACCCGTTGGTTAGGAAATTATGTTAGCTGTCCCTACCTTGGGACTATAACTACTTCTTTCTTGTAGAACCAATGACGAATACACATTAATTTGATCTGTAAAGTATATGACAAAAGCTTTATAATATGATTCATTGTGTACAATTGAAAACATAGATTACTTAGTTGCTCTTCTCTAAGAGAAACATTTCATTAATGTGCTACCCATGGCATATTCGGTATACCAAAAACAGTAACAATAACGGGTCTCATTCCTCTGAACCTGAAAGAGCTTCCAATATGGCAGTGTTGGGAAAGACCAGTAAGGAGAAACTACTAAAATCTAAAATCTTAGGTCTGGGATTAATGGAGATGTTACTGGCGCCCACTCGAATAAATCAATGAACAATGGGATGAGAGTGATACAGTGAATGTGATTTACATAGTTATTTACTCTGAGAATTTTTAATACATTTACTGAATTAGGGCTAGAGAGATATCACAGTGGGTACTGCGTTTGCCTTGCACACAGCCAACCCTGGTTTGATTCCTCCACCTCTCAGAGAGTCTGGCAAGCTACTGAGAGTATCTTGCCTGCACAGCAAAGCCTGGCAAGCTACTCGTGATGTATTTGATATACCAAAAACAGTAACAACAAGTCTCACAATTTGTTGTGAGATGTTACTGGTGCCCGCTCAAGCAAGTTAATGAACAACTGGAGGACAGTGCTACAGTGATTGAATTAATAATAGATTTTTACTTTAAAATCTAGTCTACTAAATGCAACCTGCTTTGAAAAAGTTAAATCAGCATTAGAAACAGTTAAAAATTGTTCATGATAAGGTTTTAGTTATATAATGTTCCAACATCTCCTTCTCCAGTGTACATTTCTCACCACTATTGTGCTCAGTTTCCCTCCCACCACCATCTCCAGTCAGGCTCTGTGCAGGCACTTTTATTCACTCACTCTGACTCTCACTCTCTCTCTCTATCCCTCTCTCTCCCTGACCCTCTCTGTCTCTTTCTCTCATCTCTCTCCTCACTCTCTGTCCTCTCTCTCCTTTTGGGTATTATGGTTTGCAATATAGGTACTGAAAGGTTATCATGTTTGTTCTTTTACCTACTTCCAGCAATCAGTTCTTGACTAGAGTCTTCACTTACTTCTTGAGACAATAGCCTAGATTTGGGACAGTGAACTCAGTCCCAATATGATGGAGTCTGGAGGCATGGCAGTGATTTTGGAGTGTGGGAACAAACAGCTGCCAGGGCTCTGTTTTGCAAAGCATGGGGCTAACCCACTCCTCTCCGGGGTGCCCCAGATGTCTCAGACATAAGTGGGTGTCCTAATACTTTTGGCAGCTGGTTCATCTATTTTGAGATTTATTTCTGAGTCTCTGGAGCAGAGTCAGTAGATGAACTTACATGGTGGTGCCAGAGGTGGTTCATCTCCGGTCCCACATCACTCTCAGTCCTGACAAGCAGAGACTTGCCCTTCAGTTCCTCTACTTAGCCAGATGACACATGGCCAGTGCCCTGTTCGTCCCACTGCCGGTCCTCATTAAGCATGTACATCTTCACTTGCCATCTCAGTCATCCTGTCACCCTGCAGGCCAAGCCCAAGCTCCCCCCTGAGTCACCCAGGAAGGGAAGCCAGGGCCGGGCAGGAGGTCACTTGCAAACCGAGGGGTCCCCCTGCCTCACTGCCAACATTCACCATCTATGAGCCAAGCTGCCACTGCTGGCATGGCCAAGTCCCAGGGCCTACACCACTGCCTCAGGGTATGCCAACTGTAGCCACGTGGTACTCCGCAGCTTGCAACATGGCTTTTGATATGATACATATAAATTGAACCATTCATTTCTCAGAAATAAATCAAATATAATCTCACATCTTCGGCTATTTAGATTGAAATGGAGGAAGGAGAAAATGATGACTGGGAAGAGGGGTCCATGCTATAATTTAAAGCTGGTTTTGGAATATTGGAATCTACATGCAGTCTTCCCTAGTGAACAGTAGCAAGATGGTTTCACTAAGCACTGAAACAGGATAGCAATCCTGAATCTGAAAAAATATAATCTTAAAAATTATCATATGACACAGGACTAATGCTCAAATGAAATTGGCCAGACGGGAGCTCCAACTTAGTAATGTTAATCTTAAGTATTGTCATAAATATTTTTATTCAACAGGAAGAAAAGAATACACTGCCTTGTTTCACATAACAAGAGGTTTAGCCTGTGACCTTTGCTTTGATAGTGCATTCTTTCATTCATATTTTATGAAGGAATTGCTGACACAGAGGTTGTTCTTTAGCATCAGATCTGGTCTACAGTTGTCAGTAAGTAACTGATATCAATATTATTGATAGTGATTGCTTTAATAATAAAAAGGTAAAGGTAAAGGCCCTCCCATTGATCGTCGATTTGCTCGAGCGGGCCCAGTAACGTCTCCATTGGAGACTTTGTTGTTACTGTGTCTGGCATATCGAATACTCTCGGTAGCTTGCCGGGCTCTCCGAGAGGGGCGGAGGAATCGAACTCGGGTCGGCCATGTTGGCCGCTTGTAAGGCGAATGCCCTACCCGCTGTGCTATCGCTCCAGCCGAGCCGGGTTCAATTCCTCTGCTTTAATAATAATAATAATAAACTAGACTACAAAGGATTTTGAGTAATTCATTCAAGGTCACATAGATGATAAAGATGGGACTTGAAACATGGTCTTTCTGATCCAAAAGATTGTATTTTCTCTGCAAAATACTGTCTTATTTTGGGGGCCACATGCAGCTGTGCTCAGGAATTAGGTTTGTCTCTATACTCAGGGGTCACTAGAAGGCTCTAAGGACCACACGTGGAGCAGGAGTCAAACCTGAGTCATTCATTTGCAATGCCTCTGCCTTAATCCTCATACTCTTTCTCCAGTCCCAGACTGCTATACACTATTGCAAAAGCGGAAAGAGTGCGGCATTAACAGTTCGAGATTTTTCAATCTTTTAGCAATGCTGCCTCTATAACTGTCTACTTGTGGTTTTCAAGTACCTAATAATATGCTTTGTCTCCCTTTCTCTCCTCATTCAGATTTTCAAATTGTAATGAAACATGGCCCAACTATACTACAAAAAGGTAAACTACTCACCATATAGAGACCGGATTCCCTTGCAAATTGTGAGGGCCGAGACGGAACTATCTGCAGCAGAGAAGGCCTTTCTCAATGCAGTAGAGAAAGGAGACTATGCCACCGTGAAGCAAGCCCTACAGGAGGCTGAAATTTACTACAATGTCAATATCAACTGCATGGATCCTTTGGGCCGGAGTGCCCTCCTCATTGCCATTGAGAATGAAAACTTGGAGATCATGGAACTATTGCTAAACCACAGTGTTTATGTAGGTGACGCATTGCTCTATGCCATCCGTAAAGAAGTGGTGGGTGCTGTGGAGCTTCTGCTCAGCTACAGGCGGCCCAGTGGAGAGAGGCAGGTAAGAAAAATTTTCATAGGTTAAAATAGAGTCAAGAACAACAGGATTCCAGGGGCAGAAGCCTTGCAGTAGGAAAGTTATATAGGTTGGGGTTGAAAAACTTTATCAGTGAAACTCTTTACCCTCAGAAATTGCATTGGTGATCTCTGGGGTTGTACTTGGAACTACCCTGCATGCTCCACACTGACTTTTACTTACTTTTTCCTTATTACAATTTTACTGTGTTTGGCATATTGAATACATCACGGGTAGCTTGCCAGGCTTTGCTATGCGGGTAAGATACTCTCGGTAACTTGCCAGGCTCTCAGAGAGGGCAGAGGAATCGAACTCGAGTCAGCCATGTTGGCTGCATGCAAGGTAAATGCCCTACCCGCTATACTATCGCTCCAGCCCATATATATATTCTTATAGGGTATTTGCGGGCCATACTCAGAGGTGCTCAGGGCTTATTCCTGTGATGCTAGGGATTGAACTTAGGTCTCTTGCCTGCCAAACACACAAACCAGCTCATTGAGCTATCTCCTCACACCTGTATTCAACTCATGAGAACGCAGAGTATGATCTCTATTTCCAAAGTATTCAAGCTCTGGGCAAGAAAGATAGTAAAGAGGTTAAGATTCTTGCCTTGCATTACCTTATGAATACTCAAGCCTCAGATCAATCCCTGACATGACAAGTTCCCTGAACACCACTAGAAGTGACCTCCGAACACACAAATGGAGGAGATCTTGAACACTGATGGCTATGACACAAAAATATTCAAGCTCCTTCTACTATCCCTATCCTCTGCATTGTTCATTATTAATTTTACTCAAAGGCTATATTCTAGACCAGGAATATCCAGGCATATACCCGATAAAGGGACTCACATATTTTCCTAGGATTTGTTATGAAACTGTGTTATAATACTGGTTTCTTCCCTTCCTGCATTTTTATCATACTTTTCCCTCTCTCAGATCCAATCACTATGCCTGTGTTTTCATAATCTCTCTCCTAGTTGAATGTTTTTCCATACCATCATCATCATCATCATCATCATCATCTAATAAGTTATTAGAAATGCAAATGAAAATTCTCAGTCCCCACAGACTGAATCATAAACTCTGAGACTGAAGTCCATCAAGCAGCCTCTTAGCAATTACTTGATAGGATGTTGAAACACACTCAAGTTTGAGAGTCATAGACTAATGGAAAGTCTTCTAACTGAAATTGATGCCTTTAGTCTCTTCTCTTCATTCATAAGCCATCCTGAACAATGAACCTGGCTTTTTCTTCCTAAAGTAGCGTAACAATCCTGTCATTCCTGTCCATCTTTCATTACCTACAATATATTCTCATTAGAACATATTAGAAGCAAACCCAAAGAGTATTTGATACCCTTTATTAATAGTCATTTCAAGCTCTGTTTCCTCCTATTCTCTTCAAAAATCCTCTCAAGTTGGGCAGGTCACTTCTTTATTTCTTGTTTTTTGTAACATAGCATTGGATACATAGTAGGAGAAAGGGATATATAGAGTAATAAAATCTTCAATATCTCAGTATGTCCCCAAAAAACAGAAATGATGCAAATCAAAACCCAAATTGTAAAGTGCCCTGAATACAATGTATTATAATATTGCAGGGTCACATAGATAACTCAGGAGTCAGAATCATGCCTTATATGTATAAGACCCTAATTTCTATCCCTGGTGTCATAACACCCCCTCCCCCAAACTCCACCAAGTATAGCCCTCAATGCTATTAATCATTGATAGGTGTGGCTCTGGTGACCTCCAGTTCTGCTTGGCCCAAGAAGCACTGTATTTCTCATCCTGTTGGCAAAATATTGCAAGAAGTGTGCCCTGGATCCCTTGAATACTGCTTGTAGACCACTCAATAAATAATAAGAACAAAAATAAATCTTTGGTGCAAACTGGGTTTAAAGGCAATTTATAATTGTAATATTTGTCTAAATAAATAAAAATAATTAAAATAAGCTAAATAGCACCTGTCAGATTAAGAATTGAAATTGATATAGCACATTTGTAAGTCTACAACTGTGCCTCATGGTGTTTCACTAATAAAAATAAAAAATAAATAAATAAAAATAAATAAATAAATAAATATGCTATATTATATAAAAAATAAAAAAGAAATTGATATAGCATGAAGCAAGAGAGTAGACTAAATTTCTTAATTCCCATCAACAGTTAACTCAAGTGCTAAGAGGTAAGATATCTTCTCTGTCTTTTACAACCACAGTAAACTGGCACTGAAAAAAAAGTGCCAACAACATTACAGGCTTATCAATATTTACTTTATAAATTAATAGCATGCCACTGGCACTGCTAAACATCTTACACAGGTTGCTAACTTAATACTTTTAGCAGTTCTTTTAGCTAGACACAATTATTACCATATGTATTTTACCAGTATGAAGCAATTTTTAATATATTTTTATTGAATCACCATGAGATACACAGTTACAAAGTTGTTCATAATTGGGTTTCAGTCATACAATGGTCCATCACCTGTCCCTTCACCAGTGAACAAATGTACCCAGTTTCCCCTCAGCTCCCCTCCTCCCAGTCTACATCTATAGCAGGTACTTCTCTATCTCTTCTCTCTCTCTCTCTCTCTCTCTCTCTCTCTCTCTCTCTCTCTCTCTCGGCATTATGGTTTGCAATACAGGTACTGAAAAGTTATCATGTTTATTCCTTTACCTTCTTTCAGCATTCGGTTCTTGTCCAGAGTTATTATTTCCAATTATCTTTGTCATAGTGATCCCTTCTCTGTCCTAGCCCTCCTCTCACTACCACCACTTGTGGCAAGCTTCCAACTGTAGCCTTCGTTTCCACTGTATTAGTCTCATACTATGATGTGAAACAATTTTTTATTTTTTTGGCTTTTTGCATCACATGATGCTCAGGAGTTATTGCTGCCTCTGCATTCAGGAATTACTCCTGGCAGTGCTCAGGGAACCACATGGGATGTCTGGGATAGATCTCAGGTCGTCTGCATGCAAGGCAAACACCCTATGTGCTGTACTATTGCTCCAGACTACACTATTTTAATTTTAATGAGGATTTGTGGATTTTAATTATCCAAAACCAGTGCGGTTAAGGCATTGTCCAAGTTCATAATAAGTAATAGAGTAAATATTCTAACTCAAGCATCTAACTCTTAAATCCACCCCTTTAAACACTAGGTTATACTGCTTCTCTGGCAATCTGAGTAACTCTTAGATTTACTAGTGTGAGTCCTGAAATAAGAGAGATTATTGAATATGAATAATTTCTCTGGAAATAATAGAACTTCAGGATTCAGATCAAATAGAAAAGCAAAAAGGTATAAGCACATTGCCTACCTTGTTGACACCCCAGTCTCCATCATAACCGGATTTTTTCCCCTATACCTCATTTTCTTCAGAACCCTGCTAAGTGCCTGAGTTTTGTTTGTTTGATTTTATGGGTTGTTTGTTTGTTTGTTTGTTTGTTTTGATTTATCAGAGATTACTCCTGGCTATTTGCTTCAGGAATCACTTCTGGTGGGATTCAGGGGACCTCGTGTGGTGTCAGGGATCGAACCTGGGTGAGCTTAATGCAAGGCAAGCTCCTTACTCATTGTACTCTCTCTCTAGTCCGTGATGAGTATTTTAATATGCTAATCTAAGAATTATCTGTCTATTCTATTCCATGATGATCTTGCTTACCTCTGACATTATGTAGCTATTGGCTCAACCCTTCATTTAAAACTAACAGCACTCAACTTTATACTTTGATCAGTCTTACTCTGTAATTTGATATTTTCTTATATGTGAGGCATAATCTAATGCCTATCAGTTTCCATATTTCCCTATTATGACCTAACTCACTTCCTAGTATGCAATGAGTGGCATATATTCACTGATGAACATAAAGGAGTTAAGTATATCTCCTGAAAAAGTACACATATAATTAAAAATATACCCCATATTTATTCATTTAGCTTCATAAATATTTTGAGAGAGAGGAGATAACAGGGAGGTCCAAAAGAAAGGAGTAACCCCATCTGAGATTTAATAGATAATAGAACTTATTTGATGTTCCCCCGCCCCCATCTTGTCCATCTTTCTAGAATTGTATGGTAAATCTATGGAAGAAAAGTATGAGGTAACCTTCACTGTATCACTGTATCACTGTCATCCCGTTCGTCTTCGAATTACTCAAGCAAGAGCCAGTAACGTCTCTATTTCTCCCAGTCCTGAGATTTTAACAGCCTCTTCTTATTCATCTTTTCCCAACGATTGGAGGCTCTTTTGGGGTCTGACGAATGAGATCTATTGTCGTTACTATATTTGGCATATTGAATACACCACGGGGAGCTTGCCAGTCTCTGCCCATGTGGGCGAGATACTCTCGGTAGCTTGCCGTGCTCTACAAGTGGCATAAATGGGTAGGAAGTGTAATATAATGTGTTGCACAGAGGCTTTGCATTGGCCCAGTCCGGAAAGCAGCCTAGAGCATGGCGGTGGTTGGGCAGTGGAGGTCGACTGCCGGCGCTGGGTCCCTTGGGATGGGGAGTACTCTCACCTCACCTGCCCCACAGCCTGGAGTGGAGTCTGGTGGCATGGTTCTGGGAGTCTCCTTTTATACTCCCATCCGGGAGGAGCATCTGTGAGTTCTGGAGGGTGGTGGATGAGGAGATTATCTGGTGCTGACAGGGTGTGGCTTATGGGAGTGATCCCTTAGTCACCAGAGACTGGGAGAAGCAGGCTGAGGATCTCTGTCCTGGTTCCCGTTGAGCCCAGAGTCCAAGGTCACGAAGTTCCACATTATCTGGGTTCCGTGGGACTTCATTCTTGACTGAGGCTTGGCCTGAGCATCCATAAAGCAGCCTGGAGCATGGCGGTGGTTGGGAAGTGGAGGTGAGAGGCTGGGGCTGGGTCCCTTGGGGTGTGGAGGGTTCTCACCCTCCCCACAGCCTGGCACGGAGTCCCTAACTACTAGTAATGAAATGTCAAGCACAAGGACCTGGCTTACGCTATTTGAGACAGACTCTCTTTTACTTTCCAACAGACTGTTAATAAAAGACACCTTTGTCTATACTCAAATCTTACCATATATACAAACACATAAAGATTTTTACAAAGTTCCAAACTCAAATGTCTTCAGCAGCTTTCTCTTCCCTTTATCCTCTCTCTCTCTAAACCCCAAGCACTAGTCCCTGCTAAGTTTCATCTTATTCATTGCTCTGACAATTGCTGTGATATGTCATACGTCAGTAATTATAACAACAGGGCACCACAGTAGAAGAAATCTGCCATTCTGGGAGGTGGAAATGAGATCTGTTTACCTGAGAACAATCAGGGATATGAGCAAACACAGGCCTCTTGAAATCCACAGGTCTTATTGGGTAGGCTGCTCTCAGAAAGGCTCTTCTCTCACACACAGAATTAAAACAATTGTCCACTTTCACAGAGATTTTCTCCCATCAATCTAAGTGACTGACCACAGTTCACCTCCATTAGCCTTGAGTGAATAAACTAGTGTCATTCTTGGCTTTAGCATTAAATCAAATTTCACCTCAGGTGGCAAACTTTTGCTCCCTCTTTACCCAATTCCCCACTTGATACCTATCAAAACTGCTCACAGAAAATTTGGAGGATAAATAACTAACACTGGCTGCATGTACCAACAATGTCATGGAGATTTACATTTCTAAGAGGGATTAATTACTTTTTGGGAAATCAAAAAGGTTTTTGCACTGTGTGTGAGAGAGAAAGAAAGAGAGAACACAAGATTGTGTTCTTGTTGAACACAAGAGGTTCAAGAGACAACACAAGATTCTCCAAAGTGAAAAGCAGCAAATTTTAAGGTAAATAATGTACCATATCAAATATAATTTCCTATACCAGACAAAAAAATCCAAGGCTGTGTTAGTGTGTGTGTGTGTGTGTGTGTGTGGAATGTTACTCCTTTGTCTTCTTGTGTGAATTACTCTGTAATGTTTTGCTACTCCAGAAATTCAATGTTCTTTGCAGAAACCACTACTTATGATAATGAACCAGTTGCTTAGAAGTAACTAGATTTTTTTGACCCAAGGAATATGTGATTCCTTGAGGTGAACACGCTTAAATTTTTCTCATAATTCAAAAGTCTTGGAGTACCAAGGTTTTAATCCAACCTATTTTGTGTCAGTAAGGCTTATTCCTTTCAACCTTCTGAGTCTGGGAATCACTGAAAGTAGGAGAAGCAACTATAAGCACAACACACAGAGGAGTCCTAAGTGTTTGTATCACCAAAAGTAGCTCAAAAACCGTCTTGTATTTGGAGACCATGTCAAAATGCAGGCTCTTGAGTCCCAGTGTGAACCTAAAGAATCAGAATTTTGTAGTTCAGGCTCACTCCTACCAGTTCATATTAAGTTTACTAACATCTTCAGATTTTTTTTCCTAGGGATACCGTAGCAAGTAAACATTAGCTTGGTGGCCTAGAAGGAATATGGTCTCATAATGCATGAAGCTCAGAAGTTTAAAATAAAGGTTCTATCAGGAATTATTACCTTTGAAGACACTAATCACTAAAATCTTTGCTTAAGTTGATACATAGAACTTCTTATGTCTCTCTTTTTGAATATACATCTCCATTCTTCTAGGAAGACACCAGTCATTTGGGTTTAAGGCCCATACTAGTCCAGAATGACCTTATTTTAACTTTATTACATCTGCAAATAGCTTTTCTTTTTTCAAATAAAGTCATAATCACAGCTTTTAGAGGTTCAGATTTGAATAAATCTTCGGGGGTAATGTAACTAAATACACTTTACACTATGAGATACTGGTGTATGCTAATGGTTTTCAAACATTTTGACCTGTCTACATGTGAAATAGACTAAAATATCCAAGGAGAGTTTCCATAGTTTGGGTAAAAGTTAAGTTCGAAAACCCTGCTTTATTCTCACACACATACACACCCATTTTCATACCTCCTTGGCCCCTAAAGAGAAACAAATTCTAGAAAAAACATTGTTATAAAATACAAGGTAGTAGAGGTAGTAGATTCTTATGTAAAGTTTAAGGTGCTAGCAAATGTGTGACCTTGGTCAAGTTGCACATTTTTAAGTTATGTGCTGTAAATTTCCTCATCTATAAAATGAAACTAAAAAGACTTGTGTCTACCAAATACAGGTACTTAGTATAAATCCTTGGATTAATGAGGTACAGACATTGTTAGCTTAATTTACAAATGTCAAAGTTCTTTGAAAATCGTTTTAATTATAGTCAGAAGTCACTATTATTTTCGGCTTAACACCATTAGTTTGACTTAGCTTGTCATATTGTGAGTGGAGAGACCAGCTGGCAAATGGCACTAACTCATTATAAGACACCACCAGTACAGTGAGAGAAAGAGCCTGGTGAGTGAGCTGGCCTAGTTCACAGATTGCCTCCTTCTGCCTAGCCTTCATGGCAATGGTCTCCCTTATGTTGCCAAACAAAGCGGCATGACCTCAAAATCATGCCTCATTCACTGGAGTCTAAGGATTTGAGCAACAGGGAGCTAAAACTGCTGAACTCTACATCAAAAGCCCACCTAAGTAATTTGTTTTCTTGGTCACTTGCGTCAATGCAGGCAGGCGGAAAGAGGCTAAGCCAACCTTCTCCCCATGGCCCACCCCTCTGGGCTCTGAAATAATTACTCATTTGTCTGTGGCAGATGGCTCCAAATTAAAACTGGTCTCACAGATGAGCTAGTGAGATTAAGGCTCAACAGCACTAATAAGTGCTTGTGTTGGGATTGTAGAAAATCACCAATAAGATATTCTATTTACTCTTTTTCTATTTGAACATTGATCTCTTTGGGAGTTAGTGCATAGTGTTAAAGGGGACATGGAGGGCCCAGGCAAAGGTGACTCAGCAGAGGGAACCTCATAATTCTCAAACTCTCAATATGAGAGTGGAATATGAAGTAGAGAACTGCAAAAGTCGCCCTGTTATTAAAGACTTCCTGCAATGGTAGAAAAAATACATGCTTTGAAATCAGCCAAGTATTAGATGTATTTCCTTGGACAAGTCACTTAATATCTCCAAGATTCTGTGTATCTCTAAGTGTAAATGGTAATAAAGTCAAATTAATAGAATTATACTTAGCATTAAATGAAATAACACATTTATACCACTTTTTGCATTTTTGAAAATTTTTGGTTTACAATACCATTAATAATGATTCCTCATGGACATAATTCCAAAACCATGCCCACCACCAGTGCATTTATTTTATCTCTCCAATAAACCACTCCAGCATTTCTCCCATTATGCTGCCTTTAGATATTTGTTGCTACATTGCTGTGTATCTTTGAGTCTCACATATGAGCGAGATCATTCTGTATCTTTTCCTTTATTTAGAATGACTTCACTAAGCATGGTATCTTCTAGTTCCATCTATGTTGCTGCAAAGTGTATGATTTTCCTTAGAACAAATGCCTAACATATAGTAAATAAATAGTGTCTGGTATGACGTCTAATCCTACTAGATGAAGTCATGCTAATTCACCAGATGGATAACCTCATTTAATATTTTTTTAAATTATCATGTACCCTCTAGAAATTTATAGCTTCTTAGTATATAGATTTATAGCCCCTTAGCTGAAACTATATGACCAAAGGAAGCCATTTAGCCTACTTGAGTATGTTTCCTTACCTATTAGTGTAAGTGAGGATATTACTGACATTATAACTTGTTTTGAGATTTAAATAGACATTTTAAATTTGCATATTTGTAGAATGTAACATCCAATATATTATATTCATATTTGGTATCAAGATTATTAATTTTTACCTGAATTGCCAATAAAACAGTAGGCGTTTACTCTGTAATAATATGACCAGTAACTTTATTTCTATGGTCCTCTTCAATCCCCTAACCAAAGTGAAAATTTTGAGAGAGTTTGTATCAACTAAAAGAATAAATCAGCCACTTTATTCTTTTTGGGGAAAAAGGAAAGTTTAACTTTATGGCATCATATTGACTTAACTACTAAAATAATACTTCGTCTCATGCATCTATGCCGACTTTCTATACAGTCTAACTTGTATAGCAAAATTTTAATTTAGAAACCATTTGGTCAAGTAAATCCAAAGTCATTCAGGTGAGTGTGAACTGCAACAAATTTTTACTACCCAACTCTGTCTCTAAGAAATTATCAGAAGCAGCAATATTTAAAACAAAACTGAAAAATAAATAAAGCATAGGAAAACAATGTCTATCTATACCATGTCTTGAAAAGCTTTGGCAAATGATTAATTCAACTAAATTATATTCAAATTCCCAAGTATTTTTGACTTACTAATCACGCCACACAAAAAACTGAAATACACCGTTTCCTCAAGATATTTATAGCCCTGGGACCAAAGAGTTAATACAATGGTTAAGGTGCTTATCTTGTAAGCAACTACCCCCAGGTTCAATCCCTGGAAACACATATGGTCCTCTGAGCATCACAAGGAGACATTTCTGAGGACAGAGTCAGGAGTAAGTCCTGAGCACAAATGATATAGCCAAAAAAAAGTGAGAAATTTAGTCTTTGGAGAGTAAAAACATGTATGCACCTCTTTTATTAAGCATAGTTTCTGTGTTCCAAAAGACACAAACTATGTAAATAGAGATTTTGATTATAACCTCTCAAAAATAAAAAACAAGTACTTAAGATTGGTCTTAAGTAAATAAGGTATCTGGCTTTATAATATTTCACAAATAAGATGTCGTGAAAATCTCAAAAACAAGCCACTAAATAAAACCGCCATTTTTTTCAACACGAATTCCAGCTCATTCAAGGTTACTATCAACTCACAGATTTCTTGTAACTTCATGATCATGGCTGTTTATAACCTAACCAATGCACACATATAAAATTAGGAAGCTACCTACACTATTCTTGGACAAGCATATCTCATCTGTGTATGATATCATCCATTCATCCTTGAATTTATGTGTACAATTTCCTAGAGGAAATACCATTTTTATTTCCTTTTTGAGCCAGGTTCCTTGTTATTGATTTGTTTCTAGTTTCTTGTGAAAATTTAGTTCCAGTGTGAAATATAAGTGAAAACAGAACTCTCCCTCTATCTCCCCTCCTGGTTGTCCTATGTCAGTGCACCAAACACTTCAGAGAATTGATCTCTTTCTATAGTAAAGTAAAAGTAAAGGCCCTCCCGTTGATCATCGATTTGCTCGAGCGGGCCCAGTAACGTCTCCATTGGAGACTTTGTTGTTACTGTGTCTGGCATATCGAATACTCTCGGTAGCTTGCCGGGCTCTCCGAGAGGGGCGGAGGAATCGAACTCGGGTCGGCCATGTTGGCTGCGTGCAAGGCAAACGCCCTACCTGCTGTGCTATAAACACGGGACAGAAATATAATTCAAGAGGATGTCATTCAGAATTTGAAATGTGTACAAATTATCCACATCATCCGGAATTTGTAATATATGGAATATAGAGGGCCACTCTGTATATAAACAGACAAATTTCAAAGATGGGGTGTGTTTAGAAAAGAAATAGGCTTTATTTCTGGAAATGAATAAAGAAGATAATGGTACACAGGTCAAAAGGAAGTAAATGAGAAATGGTGTGGGAAATAGTGGATTGTCCGTAGCTGGTTCTGGAAAGGGGGGTTGTAGATGAAAGCCACGCTACTTAGGTTTGTATTACCCTCATTAAGACTAGTCTCATAGAGGCTTACACAGTTAGAACAGATACCTTAATAAGTACATTTGTATAGGTGGATCCTTTCTTATCGTGAACGGTAATTATTGGGTCCCTGTGTGCATCTGCTATTTCACTTTTTCTTTCATATAGTTGGGATAAAGGAGAATGAATCTATAGTTCATATTTAAACTTTTTTTCCTCAACTGGGACCTTGTTGAAGTCACTGTGCTCTGGACTGGTGACGTTACAGGTTCTCTGACTCAGAGTGCTGGAGTGAGGTGAAAGAAATAAACTGGACACTGTGATCACTTAGAGTTCTGGTTGAATATGAGTGCCTTTTAACAGATATGGGTGAGTAAAGGTAAAAAAGGTAAAGGCCCTCCCGTTGTTCGTCTATTTGCTCGAGCGGGCCCAGTAACGTCTCCATTGGAGACTTTGTTGTTACTGTGTTTGGCATATCGAATATGTCACAGGGAGCTTGCCAGGCTCTGCCGAGCGGGCGAGATACTCTCGGGAGCTTGCCGGGCTCTCCGAGAGGGGAGGAGGAATTGAACTCGGGTTGGCCATGTTGGCTGCGTGCAAGGCAAACGCCCTTGGCAATATTGATAGTTGATACTTTTCTATTTAATCTGTTTTTCCAAGTGATACTCACTCTCTCCTCTTCTCTAATCCCTCTCAGATACACAGGTACAATGCCTTTGTCCCATTTTAATCTTATTAGTTGATAATGTTATTGTTTTCTATATATCATGTTTATGTGCTAATTACCCTTCTTCTATAATCATGCTTATTAGTGTCATTTTTAGAATCCATATCATTTCCTCAATTAATTATTAGTTTTACCCAGAATTATGTCATTTTCCATTAATAACATAGCATCTTTCATGAGCTCCAGTTTAATGTCTAATTTTAAGTAGATACAACCATGACCTTTGCATTAAGCCAAATATTCACAATTCACTATTTCTAAAAATAAAATAAATAGAATTGACAACACTAATTTAGCACTTACTATGTTCCAGGCACCAATTTTAAATACATAGCATGTATTACCTCATTCAATACTCACATTGATACTGTGATGTAGAATATTATAATCAATTTTTACAAATATAAACAAATATAAACAAAGATCAAATAATTTAAATTACTTTTCTAAGTTTTTGCATCTAAAATGTAGACTAGCTGGGATTCAAATTGAATGCCAGTGTAATTTGGGTGAAAAGTCTGTTCTTAATCCCTTTAATAGCCTTTTTTGGGGCTCTAAATCATCCCATGGTGTACCTACCCTCAACTGGTGCTACTTTATCCTTCTGGTCACCTATACTTTACTTTCATAATTTTTATGAGGTAGCATGGTATATAATGATGTTAATATTTATGCTTTTGGTATACAAATTTACTAAACTACCACCACCAACAACAATGAAGTGCCAGAACTCTTCAATTCTGAACATTCCATTATTTTATCTTTATCATCCTTTAGGCACCCACCTACAGTTGGATGCCAAATCCTAGTGAATACCTTAAATGGGGTGAGGAGACAAATAAACAAATAGTCAATATATAATTCTTACAGAGGTAATAAATGTCACATATGTGGGACCATATAACGCAAATGACCCCAGTTTCTCCCTTTTTCTACAGGGTAAACTCAAAATATAGGCATGGACTGATAAATTTAGGAAGAATCCTAATTAATATTCCCTCAAATCATGCTGAATTTTCATTGATAAACCTTAACCCTAGGATTTGAGAGACAATGAGACCAACTAGATTAGACAGAATAAAGAAAGTAATTCCTAGGGTCATCAGAAGATCTTTAGAGTGAGTGACTCACCTAGTGTGTGTCATCCTAGATTTAGAGACTCGCTGATAAATTCATACTTTGTTGACTCTCTCAAAATTAAGTGACCCCAATCCAGGAGTTATCCATTCTAAGAAGTATTTTAACTCTCTACATTTCTCATAGATGAAAGGTAATCAGCAAAAGATACTAAGAGCTTGCGTGAAGTAAGCTATCCTTTTCTACTTTATTCTCAGTATATTTTCATTGTCTGTCCATTAATAAAATAGGATTGTGAGCCAGATAAGAAAATGGTACTGAAAAAATATTGCAACAGAAGTCAAATTAGAGACAAAGAAGCCAGTAACTGAATCATCTTCACTTCTTCCCCCAGAGAATGGGGTTGTTCATTTAACAAATATCTCAATAGATGGACAGTAGAATTCCTAAAAATCCTGTTTGTCCAAGGGCAACCTGGACTATGTTTCTATCTACAAGTTACATTTTCCATGTGGGAATCCTTAAAGTAAAAAATTAACTCTAGAGTAGAATTTTACATCTAGGGGTCATATAAATCCTGGTGAAGCCCAAGATATTTAAATA
Organism: Sorex fumeus; assembly: GCF_029834395.1. NCBI lineage: Eukaryota > Metazoa > Chordata > Mammalia > Eulipotyphla > Soricidae > Sorex > Sorex fumeus. Next base: position 12,496,994 of record NW_026606115.1, read on the forward strand.
TAGTCAAAGGTGTAAACGGGGCACATGGCACCCAGGAGCATATGGGGACTACAGGAAATAATGAATTTCAAAAGAGGGCCACAGTAGGAAAAAGGGTAAGAAATGCTGTTATAGAGCCCCAATCTATCCCTTTGTCATCAAATAGTGTTTTGCTACCTTTCAAATGTACCTGCTTAGCAAAGATTTAGTCCTCCATGAGTCATTCATAATTTAGATTAGTTTAGGCATTCTCTACCCAACAAAAAGAAGACATGTGTTGTATTTACTGAAGCAAATTTCTCTAAGAAATAAGGAGGAACCCATATTTCTTTTTTATTAGTGGAACACCATGAGGTACACTTGTAGATTTACAAATTTCTGTGCTTGGGTTTCGATTATACAATGATCAAGTACCCATCCCTACACCAGTGCCCATTTCCACCACCATGGATCCCAGTATCCCTCCCACACACATCCCCCATCCCACAGTGCCTCTGTGGCAGGGCATTCTCTTTTGTTCTCTCTCTCCTTTTGGGTTTTGTGGTCTGCAAAAGAGGCATTGAGTGGCAATCATGTTCAGTCCATAGTCTACTTTCAACATGTATCTCCACTCCTAGAAGGATCCTCCAAACACCCTTCATTTGGTGCTCCCTTCTCTACCTGAGCTGCCCTTTCCCCTAGAGTACACAGCTGGCCTCTAAGCCATGGAGTAATCCTCCTGGTACTGATCTCGGCTGTTCGTGGGTATTAATTTCCTATTTTGTTACTTTATGTACCCCAGATGAATGCAATCTTTTTATGTCTATCCCGCTCATTCTGACTCATTTCGCTTAGCGTGATACTTTCCATGTGGTACCACTTGTATGTAAAAATCATGACAAAAAAATTCTAACAGCTACATAGTACTCCATTGTGTAGATGTACCAAAGTTTCTTTAACCAGTCATCTGTTCTCAGGCACTCAGGTTTTTTCCAGATTCTGGCTATTGTAAAGAGTGCTGCAATGAACAAACAAGTGCAGATGTCACTTCGACCATACATCTTTGCCTCTCTGGGATATATTCCCAGGAGAGGTATTGCTGGGTCAAATGGGGGCTAAATTTCTAATTTCTTGAGAATGCTCTATACTGTTTTCCAAAAGGGCTGAACCAGTCGGCATTCCCACCAACAGTGAAGGAGTGTTCCTTTCTCACCACATCCGTGCCAGCATCGGTTACTTTGGTTCTTTTGGATGTGGGTCAGTCTCTGAGGTGTGAGATGGTATCTCATTGTGGTTTTGACCTGAATCTCCCTGATAATTAATGTTGACGAGCATTTTCTCATGTGCTTTTTTGCCATTATGATTTCTTCTTTGAGAAAATTTCTGTTCATTTCATTGCCCCATTTTTTGATGGGGTTGGATATTTTCTTCTTGTGGAGTTCAACCAATACTTTATATATCCTTGATATCAACCCCTTGTCAGATGTGCATTCAGCGAATATCCTTTCCCATTCTGTAGACTGTCTTTGTATTTTGGTCACTGTTTCTTTGGAGGTGCAACAGCTTCTTAGTTTAAGATAATCCCATTTATCTATCTCTGTTTTCACTTATCTATCTCTGTTTTCACTTGCTCGGCCAGTGGCGTGGCATCTTTGAAGATACCATTAGCTTCAATGTCATGGAGGGTTTTGCCAACTTTGTCTTCAGTGTACCTTATGGTTTCTGGTCTGCTGTTCAGGTCTTTAATCCATTTTGATCTTTCTTACTTTTGTACATGGTGTTAGGTAGAGTTCTGAGCCCATTTTTTGCATGTAGCCATCCAGTTTTGCCAGCACCATTTCTTAAAGAGGCTTTCCTTACTCCAGTTCACATTTCTTGCACCTTTATCAAAGATTAGATGATCATATGACTGAGGGGAGACGTCAGTGTATTCAACCCTGTTCCATTGGTCTGCAACTCTGCCTTTGTTCCAGTACCATGCTGTTTTAATTATTACTGATTTATAGTAGAGTTTGAAGTTAGGGAGGTTGATTCCTCCCATTTTCTTTTTCCCAAGAATTGCTTTAGCTATTCGTGGGGGCTTATTGTTCCATATAAATTTCAGGAGTGTTTGCTCCATTTCTTTGAAGAATGTCATGGGTATCCTTATAGGGATTACATTCAATTTGTACAATGCTTTGGGAAGTATTGCCATTTTGACAATGTTAAGTCTCCCGACCCATGAGCAGGGGATATCTTTCCATTTCCTCATGTCCTCTTTTATTTCCTGAAGTAGCGTTTTGTAGTTTTCTTTGTATAGGTCCTTTACTTCCTTAGTTAAGCTGATTCCTAGGTACTTGATTTTCTGGGGAAAAATTGTGAACGGGATTATTTTTTTCATGTCATTTTCTTCTCTCTCACTGTTTGCGTATAGAAAAGCCATGGACATTTGGGTATTGATTTTGTAGCCAGCAATTTTACTATAAAAGTCTATTGTTTGTAGGAGTTTCTTGGTGGAGGTTATAGGGTTCTCTAAGTATAGTATCATATCATCTGCGAATAGTGAGAGCTTGATTTCTTCCTTTCCTACCTGAATGCCCTTAATATCTTTTTCTTGCCTAATTGCTATTGCTAGTACTTCCAGTACTATATTGAACAGCAGTGGAGAGAGTGGGCATCCTTGTCTCGTCCCTGATCTTAGAGGGAAAGCTCTCAGTTTTTCCCCATTGAGGATGATGCTTGCTGTAGGCCTGTGGTAGATGGCTTTAACTATGTTGAGGAAATTCCCCTTTATACCCATTTTGGCTAGGGTTTTCATCATAAAGGGGTGCTGGATCTTGTCAAATGCTTTCTCTGCATCTATTGATATGATCATATGATTTTTATCTTTTAGTTTGTTGATATGATGGATTATGTTGATTGATTTCCGAACGTTAAACCATCCTTGCATCCCTGGGATGAATCCTACTTGGTCATGGTGTATGATCTTTTTGATGAGTAGTTGGATTCTATTTGCTAGTAGTTTGTTGAGGATCTTTGCATCTGTGTTCATCAGGGATATCGGCCTGTAATTCTCTTTCTTTGTGGTATCTCTGTCTGCTTTTGGTATCAGGGTAATATTTGCTTCGTAGAAACTCTTCAGAAGTGTTTTTGATATTTCAATTTCGTGGAAATGCTTAAAGAGTATTGGAAGTAAGTCCTCTTTAAAGATTTGGAAGAATTCACTAGTGAATCCATCTGGGCCAGGACTTTTGTGCTTGGGGAGACTTTTTATTACCATTTCAATTTCCTTGATGGTGATAGGTCTGTTCAGGTATTCCAGGTCTTCTTGTTTCAGCCTTGGGAGTCTATAGGAGTCTAGAAATTTATCCATTTCCTCGAGGTTTTGATGTTCCGTGGCATAAAGCTTCTCAAAGTATTACTTGAGGATCCTTTGAATTTCTGTAGTTTCTGTTGTAATGACCCCCTTTTCATTTCTGATTCGGTTTATTAAGGTTTTCTCTCTCCCTTTCTTTGTGAGTTTTGCTAGAGGCTTATCAATCTTGTTAATTTTCTAGAAGAACCAGCTCTTGGTTTAATTGATCTTTCAGATTGTTTTTTGGGTTTCCATCTCGTTAATCTCTGCTCTGAGTTTTATTATTTCCTTCCTCCTGTTCGGGGAACCCATTTTTCTTAGCTCTTAGACATATTAAATTATTCAAGTATGAGAGTCCTAAGTCACCACCAACTTTTACCACTTTAATTTGTTTATTTCTGAATATTTTTTGTTATAAAAGGGCTACATGTTGCCTGTAGGAGTTAAAATAGTATAACAATGAGAGAAGAAAAACATTCCATTTACCACTTTTGAAAGGCATAAAAATGTGACTATGAACAATATGCGCCGTCTTAGATATTTTCTATGGATTTCCAACAGAAAAATATCTACACACAAGACTTCTTTTCACACATTCCTGCAACTTATTTTTTCCTTGACGTTACATTGTGGATATCATTTTCTGTGAGAATATCTTAATCATATTCTTATAAATTATACTTTTGTAATATATCAGACATATGTGTCTATATATTTAACAAGTCCTCTATTAATTAACATTTCAATCGTTTCAAGGATATTTAAGTTACCCGGGTTTGCCTTTTTTTAAACAATGCTTAGTAAATATCCTCATAGAGTCGTCTTTGAACACTCGTGTGATTATACCTGTAAAATTAATTCGTAATAATTATATTATGAAATTACAATGCAAGTGTGTTTTAAAACATTGATATACAATACCAAATTTTTCTTACACTAGCAGTGCATAAAATTGTCTATGCCTCACACTACTCAATTATGAACTACAAGAATAAATGAAAGATTTTTTAAATAGTTATCAATTTGACTGATAGAAACTTCTGTCATTATTGTTTCACAGGAGACTTTCTTTTCCTGAGTTTCTATGTCTTTCATATTATAAGTAATTTGTTTTATTCTATGAATTAACTTTTCAAAACCATTTTCTACTATAGTTGCCCTCTTTTGCTAATTTGTCTAAACTCTTTGTTTATTCAGGTCATTAGCACTTCATTTTATTTTGAGGCACACCCAAGCAGTCTCAGTACTTTCTTCTGACCCTGTGCCCAGGGATTACTCATGGCAGTGCTCAGATCATTATTAAAAATTTTACCACAATTCATTAGAGAGCAATCATTTACCCAGGTTAATAAGTCTGAAACACTGAGAAATGTTTGTATTTTAAGTCTTTGGCTATTCTGCTGAAAGGTATTATTTTAAGTGATGCTTAAAGTGTTTCTCTAATATAAGATATCCATGCTTTGTAATTCTTTTGTGCATAATTTTCCAATTTAATTATTGAGTATCTTAGCTTTAAAAATAAATTATATATATATATATATATATATATATATATATCTGTTATAGATACTTGGAAGCACAGAAGAAAACCAAAAGGTCTCCACCACAAGCCCAAGGGAAGTAAAAAAGAGAGAATAGAAGAAGGCTTGGTCTTTATTAGAGCTCTAATATCTAAGTAGTAGCAAAATTTTAATCTGTTCTTTTTCTGACTTTGTTAACAGCATAATTGATACTTTAATGAAGTGACAAAAATACAGGAAATAGTTTTCCTTAATTTTTGTGAGAAAGGCAGAATTTCATGAGAGAAAATATGCAAAATGGCAGGTCTAGACTTTTTCTTATCTAAACATCCAAATTGTCTACATTAGTAAGATGAATAGAATAATTTATAAATTCTTACTTTATTTATATAAATTATTACTTACTTTATTAAATTAAGAATATTATTGGGACTCCAAAACTATCCAAGGGAATAATAGGAATAAATAGGTATAAATCCCTATTTCAAAATACAGTAAACAGGTAGCTATGACTAACATGAAATAAAATAATTAATATTGTAGTGCATTTTAACAACTTCTTTAGGAGTCAATAAAATGGCATTCGTATTTGGAACAGAACAACCTAACTATCTCAAAGAGGAAATCCATCTCTAGATTAATATTACTAGCAACTTAAATTGTCTATTCCCTGGGTTATTTTTTCTAACTTGATTTAAGGACAGCTAGTAAGTTTGAGGATTCAAAAATGAATAAATTTGTATGCATCTTTGAGATATGAGTACTGAAATTGTAGACTCATAATATCTGAAAGTTGCTCTAAGGTTAAAGAAAATCATGAGACTTCTATAACATGACCCCTATAATTTGAATATGACCATTTGCTAAAATCCCTACCACTTTACATAGCCCAAACCATTTTTATATCTTTCTAGTTTGTTTAATTAAAGAACAGTGATTTACAAAGCCATGGATAGTTGAGTTTTAGGCATATAAAATTTTAGCAGCAAATTCACAACCAGTTTCAGCTTGCTCCCGATGTTACCATGTTCCGTCTTGTACCACCCCCGCCTCCACTTGCCACCATGACTGAAGCATTTCAAAATTTGGTGGTTGTAGTTTGGATCTCATATTTTCAGTGCAGTTGAGTCTGTGTTTTGGATATATAACTATACCATTCTCCCACATTACCAGTGTTATCTTCTACCCTGGATTCCTAACTTACTTCCCTGCTTTCTCTTTCAGCATCACTAATCTTTTTTAAAAAGCCAGGGACATCCTCTTTTAAAACGTTAGGCTACATTACTATACCTAAGTCCTCCTATCTAGTAACTACAAGGTCCTACATAATCTGACTTCTAATATCTCTTTACTTTCATTTTCTACTGCTTTCTGTCACACTAGATCATCTCCAGCTATAAACATGTTTTACAAAAAAATATCCAGTCTCAGTACCCTTTCCTGAAATATTCCTCATCAAAGCAACTGCTTGGCTGACTCACATCCTTCCTTTAGATATCTGCTCCAATGGTCCCTTACCAAGGACTTGCTTTTCTTTATCTCCTTATATAAAACTAGCATCACCCTTTATTGCTTCCTTTTTCCTACTTCAGTATTATTTTTTCATCATTTTTATTTTATGTTGGGTGATATACCTCGTGGAATTCAGTGAGTACTCTTGGGGAGTTGCTCAGGGGTCATTCCTTTTGGTGCTTAGAGACATGCGGCATCCTGTGTGCAAACCATGTACATCTCGCTTTGAGCAATTTCCCTGATCCTGCTTTAGGAATCTCAATAGCATTTATTACTACCACAATTTTATATACACATGTTTGACATGCACTCATATGCATAGGTATTTGCTTAATGGCTCCTGTGTCATTGTCCATTAATAAAATAGGATTGTGCGCCAGATAAGAAAATGGTACTGAAAAAAATTTGCAACAAAAGTCAAATTAGAGACAAAGAAGCCAGTAACTGAATCATCTTTACTTCTTCCCCAGAGAATGGAGTTATTCATTTAACAAATATCTCAGTAGATGGATAGTAGAATTCCTAAAAATCCTGTTTGTCCAAGGGCAACCTGGACTATGTTTCTATAGTTTCTAACCTCTCTCTCTAACTCATTTCACTTAGCCTGGTACTCTCATTTCATCATTTCATCGCCCCATCCTCTCTAGAAAAGGCATTTTGCTATTTTATTAACTTTTGAGCCTACTGAGGTGCCTAGGACAGTTTTGTTTTGTTTTTTACTTTTTTTTTATTTTTAGTGAATCACCGTGAGGTGCAGTTACAGACGTACAAACTTTCCCGACTACATTTCAGTCAGACAATGATCCAGTAAGCATCCCTCTACCAGTGCCCATTCTCCACCACCAATGTTCCCAGTAACCCTCCCACCACCACCCATTCCTTACCACACCTCTGTGGCAGGCACATTCCCTTTTACTCTCTCTCCTTTTGGGTGTTACGGTTTGCAACACGGGTACTAAGTGGTCATCATGTTTGGTCCATAGTCTAGTTTCAGCACACATCTCTCATCCTGAGCGATCGTCTGCCATCATTTACTTGATGGTCCCTTCTCTTCTCAGCTGCCTTTTCCCCCACCATGTGAGTCTGGCTTCCAAGCCATGGAGCAATCCTCCTGGCCCTTAGCTCTACTACCCTTGGGTATTAGTCTCCCATTATGTTACTTTATATTCACAAATGAGTATAGTCATTCTATGTCTGTCCCTCTCTCTCTAACTCATTTCACTTAGCCTGGTACTCTCATGTCCATCCACTTATATGCAAATTTCATGACTTCATCTTTGTTACAGCAGCATAGTATTCCATTGTGTAAATATACCAAAGTTTTTTTAACCAGTCATCGGTTCTTGGGCACTTGGGTTTATTGTAAATAGTGCTGCAATAAACATACAAGTGCTGATATCATTTATACGGACTTTCTTGCATCTCTGGGATATATTCCCAGAAGCAGTATTGCTGGGTCAAATGGGAGCTCAATTTCTAATTTTTTGAGAAACGTCAATATTGTTTTCCAAAAGGGCTGAACCAGTCGGCATTACCACCAGCAGTGAAGGAGAGTCCCCTTTTCCCCACATCCACGCCAACACCAGTTGCTTTTGTTCTTTTGAATGTGTGCCAGTCTCTGTAGTGTAAGATATCTCATTGTTGTTTTGATCTTCATCTCCTTGATGATTAGTGATGAAGAGCATTTTTTGATGTGCCTTTTGGTCATTTGGATTTCTTCTTTGAGAAAGTTTCTGATCATTTCATCGCCCCATTTTCTGATGGGATTAGATGTTTTCTTCTTGTAGAATTCAACGAGTGCCTTGTATATCCTTGATATTAACCCCTTACCAGATGGTTATTGGGTAAATATCCTTTTCCATTCTGTAGACTGTCTTTGTATTCTGGTCACTGTTTCCTTTGAGGTACAGAAGCTTCTTAGTTTAAGATAGTCCCATTTGTTTATCTCTGTTTCCCCTTGCTTGTTCAGTGGCATGTCATCTTTGAAATACCTTTAGCTTTAATGTCGTGGAGGGTTTTGCCTAGTTCAGTTTTAAAACAGTTGTTGTAACGTGGTAGTTATCTCATAAATAGTTTTTAATAAGTCAAATTAATACGTCATACTTAAAGAGGTGGTATATTTCATTTTATAGATTGGGACACTGAAATTCACAGAGTGGAAGTTATTTTTCAGGCTCAACAGTGAACTTAATATCTGAACAAATGATGAAAACTCCTACATTACAATTTAACATTACTTATATTGTATTAAAATTAAGGTATTCTATCATGAAAGCTATTTAAAGTGAATTCTATGTCTTATCATGAGCCATTTATGGAATCTTGAACCATGAATTGTCTTCTTTGAATCTAACCTAAATTCTTCTTATTGTAATGCTTTAAACATTGTGTTTTATTTCAGTTCTTGACAAAGAGGAAATATATTCTAAAAACGTACAAATATTCTTTCAATAGAATATTTGTTAAATTAAAGAACTTATATTTGAACCAGGCGATATCTAAATAGTACCATGAATTGTCTTCCTTTAATATAATCTAAATTTTCTGTCTTAATGATTTAAGTATTTTCTTCTATTTTAGCTCTTTTTAAAAAGGAAAGAGTTTAACAATATACAGACATAATTTTAATAAAATGTTTATTGTATTTGAGCCAGAGAAAAAGCTGAATGGGTTGAACACATGATTTATGTGCAGGAGGTTTGGATTTAACTTCAGCACTACATTGTCTTCTGAGATCTGCTCAAAACATCCCTGAGCTCAGATCTGGAAGTATTCCAAAATCGTTACCATATACTTCCCCATAACAAATAAGAAAATACTGATATTTTCTCTAAATAAAAGTCACAGCAAGATTTGAAATCTCCATAGTCCTCCCAAAATACATATAACAACCCCATGAAACAATCGTCAAGAGAGCAGAGATCTAGAGACCCAAGTTAGAAAGATCATTAAAGTACCCATTTAGAAATATCTTTGATTGTTCGTTACTGTGATATAGTCATGAAAGCATCAAAATTAGTTCTCAAAAAATACATTTGTGTCTAAAAATCAAATCAATTCAATTTCTAGCCAATAGCCCTAGGCTTTGTAATTAGAATATTTATCCTTGATACTGATGCAATCATAATTAACAGCTATTTCTGGCCAAATACTTGACCCTTGGACTCTGGAGAAATTACACTATGTGTAATTACTCTTTGTATATAATTACTCTTTGTGTCATTGTTTTTCTGTATTCACTGTTGGAAGCCTGTTTTTTTCTTTTACAACTTAAATCTCCATAATTTTAATCAGAGATAGATATAATTTCTCCGTTACCTAGCTACAATTGCAAAACATGAGGTGGAACAAAGTAGACTTATATTTTCTGCTGCAATTGCTATGATTTTTGTGTTCAAAATTGAGTGGAAGCCTGGAAATCACTTGGGGGTAAATGCTATAGATACTTGGAGAAGCTACTAATATGGAATAAGTCATCTATATGCATAATTCTTTAGGTCATTCCAATTCATTTAGGCTACCTAGGAGAAAGATTCAATTAAAAAGTTCAACTAACTATTTAATAATAGTGTCACTGTCATTTCTCTTGGACTTCAAGATTAGAGAACATAACCAGCAACAAGATAGGACTGAGAGGAACACTGAGCTAACATTTTTTCCTAAACTCTTTCTTTGGAACCAGGCTGAAGTTTTCTTGAAATTCTCTAATCCCAGCACCCATTAGTTCATCGAATAAGCAATGAGCTGCTTTCTGTTGTACCTAGAGAGAAAGAAGAATAACTAAGAAAACCTTCTATTTCACTCTTTTAATTGTCTATCTGGCTTTATTAGATAAAAGGAGTAAACTATTATCACAAAGGGATTAATATAAGCATCCTTCTTGCCAATGGTGAATAGTACATTGATGAAGCTATGTTACAATGCACGTGACTTATCCAATAATTGTTTCCTCTCCTTTTCCCTACCCCACCTTTTTCTTACATTTTTTGGCACTCCAGAAGTCTGTCACCTCACTTTCTCAAAATAGCTACGATATTATGGACTTTACCTCCACACATATGTCTAACTACTTCAAAAATAATCGGGACACTATGCCACATTGGCTTAGAGTATTTTTATTGAATCTCCATGAGCTTCAGATACAAGTCTTTCATATTTGAATTTCAGTCATATAATGACCAAACACCCATCCTTCCACCACTGTACATTTTCTACCACCAATGTTCCCAGTATTACTCCCTCCCCACCCCTCCCCTCCCCCTCACATCTATGGCAGACAATTTCCCTCTCACTCTCTCTATACTTATGGGTATTATGGTTTGCAGTACAGATAGTGAGAGGCCATAATATTTGGTCCTTTATCTACTTTCAGCACACATCACTCAACCAGAGCAATTCCTCCAGCCTTCATTGACTTAGTGATCCCTTCTCTATCCCATCTGCCTTCTCCTCCAGCTCATAAGGCAGGCTTCCAACCCTAGATCAATCTTCCTGTCCCCTGCCCTTACTGTCCTTGGGTGTTAGTCTCAAGTATCCATGAACAGATGACTGGTTAAAGGAACTTTGGTACATCTACACAATGCCTTGCAGCTGTTAGGAAATATGAAGTTATGAAGTTTGCTTATAAGAGTATAGTCATGGAAAGTATTATACCAAGTGGAAAGTGAAATGAGTCAGAAAGAGAGGGACATACATAGAATGTCTGCACTCATTTGTGGCTTAGAGTATTTTTGTCTTCCAAAGTGTGCCGGCCAGGAATACCACTAGATGGTCCATGATAACATCTTCAAGTGAGGGGAACCATAAGCTTTGATCTAAGCAAATGTGTCTATCAATTATAGGTTGTAAAATTCCAGGAATAGAAAAATAAACTTCTGGTGGCTATTCAACCAAACATGGTTATATCTGTCACGACTGAGGATGAATCAAGAAATAGGAAATATTTAATATTCTGTGTTCCATGTCACTACTCAGGAAATCACTCTTAATGAAGAATTCCCTACCAGAGACAGAAGTTTGAGCATGTTAAGAAGTATGAATGCATTTATGGTGAGGAAGTAAATGTAGTCACCTGATTTCAAAACCTAATTTTTGCAGTAGGGAGAAATGTACAAGCATATCACCAGAGGGTATGTCTGAGTAGAAGCACAATGTTCATTGGGCAGGAGAGTTGCCAAATGGATCAAATAAACATCTATTATAAGAATTGACTATGATATTTCCAAAGTTCTTCTAAACCTAAAATTCACAATGTCCTTATCATCGGTGTAAATTCTGAGAAAGGAGTTCTTATGTTGTCTCTATCCCTCAATTATTATGTAGATTTATTGAATAAAACAATGGTTTTATTGATTTAATTCTCACAAAAGGCTTTGTAGTTGAGGGAAAGAATGGTTTCAATGAGTTGAGGGCTCCCTACCCAATTTATGATCCCAGCCATTTTGCAGCCATTTTGTAAATAAGACAGATGACAACTTATCCTGGAGCAAACATTCTTTTATAAATATACAATGGATGTTTTATAAATGTGAAATTATTATACCAAGAATGCATTTTGCTTGTACTGGAAAGCAATCCTGCCCAAGACCCTTAAAGTATAAATGCAGTATTTGATCAGTCAGGATATTAGAAACTACCAGCAGTCCACCAAAAATATAAATACTTTGTCTCTTCTTTATTTCAAATGCAAATTTCTCATCTATTGAAGATAACCTTCTTGTCAAAAGAATAATTACCTTTTTTGAATGGCACAGATTCTGCAGAACGTTGTCTGACTTCTTCTTCCAAGCGTCCCCAGAACTATTAAAGTTTTCATTTTATTCAAATGCAAAAATGATTTTAGTTAACAACTTAGACCAGTTATTTAATGTATCTGTATTTTAACCTCTTACTATTGAAAAGTAAAGGGATAAACACAAAATAAACCTTTAAGATGTTATGCTGAAATCTGTAATGTTTTAAAATTATTTTGAGACTACTGTACAAGCTGAGATTAAAGAGGAACTTTACCTGGCACATAACTCATTCAGTGTAGATGCAAGAATATAAACACCCAATATATGTAAAACCACAGGAGAGTTCACTAACATCTCCACAGGCAATTGGATATTTGAACATTTATAGAATAAAACCTCTGAAATTATGGTGGATATACATTTGGCTATGGTCCACTTAATAATAGAATCAAGAATAAATGAAAGGTAGTGGCATTCTAGTGTAATCTGTTGCCAGTATAATTGATTCAATGGGTATTGATCTCTAGTCTCTAGAAAGAATTAAATACTCCAATGTTAATTTGATGGAACACAACATTGACAGGGTATGAACAAAATCTCAAATCAATTATATGCGAATGCTAGTTACCTTGAATTCTCAAAAGTGTATCTGGGACCTCCGGGTATTAACAAGTTATGAATGAATTGCATAATGAGACCGCAGATGAAGACTACTTTGCTGGGAGATAAGCTTTTTCCTTGCATACAAGATCAAGTATTCTACTCTTTTTGAAAACAGACAAATAATTCCCTTTATCTATGTAGCTCTCAAAGAATTGGGTTCTCCAGTGGCCCAACTAGAATTGGGGATGGAATTACCAAACATCTGGGGACCTTGTCACTACCATTTTAGTAACTTTTATTAACTTTAGTATTGAGTATTCCTATTAACTGAGTATAAGGGAAAAATTTAGCAGTCATGAATTTAATTCAGAAATCCAGTCATAAGGTCTCCTTTCTATTTGTCCTGACCTGTATTCCAAATAAAGATGCTACAGAGTCAAAGACTTCACTGAAATCATCACTTAATCACTTAATCACTTAACTTCCCGTTAGTCGTCGATTTGCTCGAGCGGGCGCCAGTAACGTCTCCATTTGTCCCTGTTGCGTGCTAGTGTAGCCCAATGGCATCTCTTCGCTCCGGGAACATGGAGGGCCTCAAACCGATCGTTCATGATCTTGACAAAGAAGTCTGACCATCTGGTAGGTGGGCGGCCACGCGGTCTCTTGACATCCCGTGGAATCCAATCAGTAACAGCTCTAGTCCAACGGTCGTCTTTAAATCTCATTACGTGACCAGCCCATCTGATTTTCGACACCTTGGCATATGAGACAGCGTCCCTGATCCTTGATCGTCGACGGATGTCAGAACTCCGGATTCGTTCTCTCATTTGAGTGAAACGTGATATTCCAAGCATAGCTCTTTCTATTCTTCTTTGGGAGACCTGAATAGCGTTCTCATCTTGTTTGCGTAGGGCCCAGGTCTCTGAGGCATATGTTAATGCAGGAAGAACAGTGGAATCAAAGACATGTGCCCGGAGCCGGAGGTTCTTCGTCCTCTTAGCTATTTCTTCGACGTTCTTGAAGGCGTTCCAAGCCGCTCTCTTCCTCCTGCGCAGCTCGGGTGCCAGGTCATTTGTCATGTTGACCTCTCGACCTAGGTACACATAGCTGTTGCATTCGGAGATGGTCGTTCCATTGAGAGCGAATGGGGCGTCAGGAACAAGGCTGTTTCTCATAAACATTGTCTTCGTAAGATTCAGCTGTAGTCCTACCTTTCCACACTCACGGTCAAAGTCGGCCAGCATTTGTGCCGCTTGGCTGATGTTTGGTGTTATTAAAACAATGTCATCAGCAAAGCGGAGGTGGTGTAGTTGCCGACCATCTATCTTCACTCCCATTCCTTCCCATTCCAGTCGTCGCATGATGTTCTCGAGGGTGGCACTGAAGAGTTTCGGTGAAATGGTATCACCCTGCCGCACCCCTCTCTTGACATCAACGATCACTTCTTTGTAGAATGGTGAGATCCTGGTAGTGAATCCGCAATACAGCTCAAGGAGGATCCTGATGTATTGGGCTTGAATGCCCTGATTGGCCAGGGCTTCAATGACCGCTTCCGTCTCAACAGAATCAAAGGCCTTCTTTAAATCAATGAACGTTAAGCAGAGCGGCATCTTGAACTCCCGAGAAACCTCAATGAGCTTGGTTACCGTGTGGATATGGTCGATGGTGCTGAATCCTTTGCGGAACCCGGCTTGCTCGCATGGTTGTCCTTCATCTAGTGTTCTGCCAATCCTATTCAGGATGACTCGAGTGAACAACTTGTAAATGACAGACAATAGGCATATCGGGCGATAGTTGCCAATGTCATGGATGTCTCCCTTCTTGAACAGTAGTACGGTCCTGCTGGTTTTCCATTGGGACGGAACCTTGCATTCAGACAGGTAGCGAGTGAAGAGCCGAGCCAGTGTATTGATGAGTACTGACGGCAGGTTCTTCAGGTGTTCAGGTCTGACCTTGTCTGGGCCGGGTGCTGTTTGCTTCTTTACCAACGAAATGGCGTGTCGGATTTCGGAAGGGAGAACGTTAGGAACGACATACCCATCCTGTGGAATTTGGTATGTCGGCAAGTGGACATGGCTATCGAAGAGATTTGAGTAGAAGTCATGGATAATCATAAAGTTTTTAATTACGTGGGTTTTTCAGAGAGTAATCACTTTGTAAGTGATTAAAAAGTCATGCTTATGTTTAAAATATTTTTGCATCTACAAGTTTCAGGTCTGGGGTATATTTCATTTACGTAAATAAGGAAGAGGCAGATGACATTTTCCTGATATCATTACCTAGCTAGTCCTTCTTAGGGAAACAGCATCCCATCCACTTAATCTGAAAGTTTACTGGAAAACAGACCAGAGATAGTGCAATTCAGGTTAGAGGCCCAAAGTATTTCTCCCTTCTCCTGTTTCTAATCACAGACAACCATACTCCTACTCTTCTTTAACACAGAGGTTCCCAAACTTATTTGGCTTACTGTCCTTTTTAAAATAATAACACAATGCTCTCTGGATATCTACTTTCTTTAAGCAAACAAGCATAAATGCCTCTTTCCAGTTGCACCAAAGATCCCTGGACTGTTTCAGTATCTCAAAGGTGTGGTATCATGTACTTTGGAAAACACTGCTCAACACTTAATCTGTTCTGACAAGAACAAAAAAATTTTTTTCTTGAGAAGGCAGTATTGACAAATAAGCTAAGTAATGAAATTTAAAGTAAAGTTCCTGAGTTCCTGCTGGCGATAAAAGGATATGGACAAAATGCCGGAGCGAGATAGTGAGCCGTTTTCCAATCCTTTGGCCCCAGATGGCCACAATGTGGGTGATCCTCACTTCTTCCACCAATCTAAGCTCACCAATGAAGATTTCAAAAAATTTCTCATGACCCCAAGGGCTGCACCTACCTCTGCACCGCCCTCTAAATCACGTCATCATGAGATGCCAAGGGAGGATAACGAGGATGAGGATCCAGCTGCACGGAGGAGAAAAAAGAAAAGTTATTATGCAAAGCTTCGCCAGCAAGAAATTGAGAGAGAGCGAGAGCTACCAGAGAAGTACCGGGACCGGGCCAAGGAATGAAGAGATGGTGTGAACAAAGATTATGAGGAAACTGAGGTGATCAGCACCACGGCAAACTACAGGGCCGTGGGCCCCACTGCTGAGGCAGACAAATCAGCTGCAGAGAAAAAAAGACAGTTGATCCAGGAGTCCAAGTTCTTGGGTGGTGACATGGAACATACTCATTTGGTGAAAGGCTTGGATTTTGCTCTGCTTCAGAAGGTATGAGCTGAGATTGCCAGCAAGGA
This sequence comes from Sorex fumeus, assembly GCF_029834395.1. NCBI lineage: Eukaryota > Metazoa > Chordata > Mammalia > Eulipotyphla > Soricidae > Sorex > Sorex fumeus. Next base: position 12,512,951 of record NW_026606115.1, read on the forward strand.
GAAAGAGGAGGAAGAACTGATGGAAAAGCCCCAGAAGGAAACCAATAAAGATGAGGACCCTGAAAACAAAATTGAATTTAAAACACGTTTAGGCCGCAATGTTTACCGTATGTTCTTCAAGAGCAAAGCATATGAACGGAATGAGCTGTTCCTGCCGGGATGCATGGCCTATGTGGTGGACCTGGATGATGAGTATGCAGACACGGACATACCCACCACTCTTATCCGCAGCAAGGCTGATTGTCCCACCATGGAGGCACAGACCACACTGACAACAAATGACATTGTCATCAGCAAGCTCACACAGATTCTTTCCTATTTGAGGCAGGGTACCCGTAACAAGAAGCTCAAAAAGAAAGCAAAAAAGTAAGCTGGAAGAGAAGAAGCCTCTGAGGCTGACATGAATATATTTGAAGACACTGGGGATTATGTACCTTCTACAACCAAGACACGGTGGGACACGGAGCGGGAAAGATACCGAGAACAGGAGCGTGATCGTGAAAGGGACAGAGACCAGGACAGAGAGCGGGAGAGGGAAAGGGGGCGAGAACAGGAGTGGGGCCGTGAGAGAGAGGAGGAGAAAAAGAGACACAGCTACTTCGAGAAGGCAAAAGTGGATGATGAGCCCATTGATGTTGACACAGGACCTGCATCTGCCAAGGATTTGATCAAGTCCATCAACGAAAAATTTTCTGGTTTCACTGGCTGGGAATGCACTGAATCGCTGAAGAAGCCAGAGGATAAGAAGGAGCTTAGCGATTTCTTGGGGATGTCCAACAGTTATGCCGAGTGCTACCCAGCCACGATGAATGATATGGCTGTGGACAGTGATGAGGAGGTGGATTACAGCAAAATGGACCAGGGTAACAAAAAGGGGCCCTTAGACCAATGGGACTTTGATACCCAAGAGGAATACAGTGAATATATGAACAACAAAGAGGCTTTGCCCAAAGCCGCATTCCAGTATGGCATCAAGATGTCTGAAGGGCGGAAACCAGGCACTTTAAGGAAACCAATGACAAGGCAAAGCTTGATCGTCAGTGGAAGAAGATTAATGCAATCATTGAGAAGAGGAAGTAGATGGAAGCTGATGGGGTTGAGGTCAAAAGACCAAAATACTGATCTCCATTGATGTACAGAAAGAGTCTCTCCAAGGGAAAAAAAAAAAAGAATCTCTCCAAGGATGTGTGTCCCATTGCTCTTTCTTCAGTTCCCAGAAAAGTCGCAAGTTTTTTTGTGAATGTTTATACGTTTTACTGTATAATCATTTGGCTCCATTAAAATTGGTTATCCTGGGCCCCAAGTGGCAGGGCACATGGTGTGCATGTGTGAGGCACAGGGATCAGTCCCTGGCTTCGCATTCCCTGTCTTTTCCCCCAGCATTGCTGGTTGTGGCCTTAATGAACTCTGAACACCTCCAGAAGTAGCCCTCACTATAAATAAATAAATAATAATTAAACCTGAAAAAAAGTAAAGTCAAAAAGAGGAAGATACTATGGCAGGTAAATTCTTCTTGAATTTCTCCTCTTATAATGCATTCCAGTGGAATAGATAAGAAATGCATTCAATAGACTGTAAATGCAGTCTATTGAATGCATTTACCTATCTATTGAATTAGTAAACTTCCATAGTCAAAGATTTTATTTCAAATAAACTTGCGTACAATTGATGATGTCAACATCATATAAATAGGTTCAGTCACAAAATGACTTCTAGTTTTTCCCTTTAACCAAGTGAAATATTTTTTCAAATGAATTTTATTATTTTTATGTGACAACAATGTTACCCCAGCCATTGTATACTGAAAAACTAAACTGCTCATGATGCTATATGCCATCACAGTTGCCAAAGACTTTTGAATTATCTTTTTCTGATAAAGAAAAAATACATATTTTATTTCCAAAATGAATGCTGCAATCTATCTATACTAAATAAACTTGTTTCTTGTCATTGCCCAGGCTTGAAATTTTCTCAAAGGCTCTACAACCCCATCCAATAGAGTGAAGGGGTCTTTGGCAGCATGGGTGTTTCTGAGAGAAACTACTCAGGAATACTAAGTGAGGAGTGCAAGCAGGAAAAAATACCTAAAATATGATAGTCACCCAGAATGCCTCCCAACCACACCCAGCATTATTTCCTGATCTGAATAGTATTGCTGTTTGTCTTGTGCTTTCCTTCAACATACGTAACTCATTCCAATAATTAACAAAATACTTAGCTAGAATGCTGTGAGATGCATATACCCTAATTCAATTTCAGTGTGACTGAAGATAACAGAAAAAGAGAATGCGGTAAAGGTTTTTTTCTATGACCTTCCCCATTCCCTGTCAATATTGGTCTTCACTCCTCCCACCCCGGATGCTCTTGAGGACGCTGTTCCTATTTTGGGGGACTATTGGAGCTAAAGTCCAGCATTTCAGTAGTTTAGCATCTGGTCAGTCAAGCTGCTAGTGCCCCCAAATTGTTTTTGAAGCTTTGCCTGAGACCTTTCCTTGTTGCAATATAATTAAACCTCTGCCTTATACTCTGCTTCAGTGATTCTAAACTGCAATATATTTTTGTCCCCTAGAGGGACATTTGGCAAAATCTAGAGATGGTTCTGTCTGTTACACATTGGAAGGAATTGAAAATATATCAAGTGAACAGAGGCAAGAAATGCTACTAATGAACAAGACCACCCCCCTCATCTTCCCCACAAAAAGTTCTATGAGCCAAATTTTAAAGAATGCAAAGACTGAGATACACTGGACTAATTCTAGAATTAAGTTTCCTTCTTACATACTCTCTAGTAACTCTATTCATTTTGCTTAACCCTCACAAAACCAATCACCTGCCAAACAGGCAACTGCATACCTAATCATTCCCCAGATATAAAGTTTTACATATATACTTAGAAATCTATCACTTCTGACATTTTTTCTATCTCCATAATAATCCACACCTTCTCCTTTAGATTTTTTTAATTTCTGCATAATTTTTACAACTTTTTGATAATTGTCATTACTTAATCACATACAGAATACCCTCACTAAAGAATGGACCCCCACCAAGGACCACCTAAAAGAGTATCCCTTTCCTACTTTGGCTTCTTATTGCTCTTCATTTCTGATATCTACTGCAAAGCTCATCTTACTTTGCATTTTTATCATCATGATTATTCATTAAAATCCACATTTTGCGAAGGAAATGTATGGAATGGTTCATTTAACCATTTTTGACAAGCTATATTTGACAAAATTGCAATTCCAGCTTTCTTTCAAATGGAACCCTGAATTGATAGATGCTTACAACATATTTAATTGTCCATTTGTTACTTTTTTTTGCACAATTAGCTGCTATATTTTTAGTCCCTTAATGAGTTCATATAATGGGAAATCAAATTTTGAGCATGCTATATAGTGCATATATTGATTTAAATTAGAACAATGATTGCAATAAGCATGTATTGCTGCAGTGCATGATACTTTAAATAAGTATGAATTTAAATAATGTGGCTGTGCATGCTTGAGGTGACATTCAGACACTGGAGTAGGTTCCTGGGAACATAGGTGATGGTGGGGTGCAGTAAGTTCTACACTGATAATCATAAGTTTTAACACTATTGTAACAACCTATAATATAAACAAGAAAAAAACTCAGAACACCTCAAAATTTGTGGTTGTGGATTTAATCACACTGATTCAGTAAATCAAACTTTGAATCTTCTGTTTGGTTAGGGGTAAAGTATAGTTGCTAGCAGTACAGCTTTTGAAGCCACACTGCCTGGGTTCAAGTTCTAGATACATTACTTCCTAGCTATGATATTTGGGGAGAGACTTTTAGTTTCACTATGGTTGAGTTCCCTATGCTTTAGAATGGATCTAATTACTGTGCGGTGGTGAGAACTAAGTGAGATACTCTAACATGATGTATCATGTTACATAAAAGGATAAATAACCTAAAAAGTGTGTGTGTGTGTGTGTGTGTGAGAGAGAGAGAGAGAGAGAGAGAGAGAGAGAGAGAGAGAGAGAGGGAGAAGTATATGCCATAGAAACAGTCTGGAGGAGGTAGGTAACTGGAGACATCGGTTATGGAAAATGTGTACTGGTAAAGGGACAGGTGTTAGAACACTGTATGACTGAAACCCAATCATGAACAACTTTGTAATTGTGTATCTTGTGATGATGTAATAAAAAGAGGTAAATAACCAATTATAATTAATATTATCTTTTCAGCTACTCAGGCATTTTACATAGAAATATTGAGTTTTTTTAAAACCTATGTACTTTCTGTGAAATTTTCTCCAAATAATTTTTCCATTGTATTCTTGTAATCTGAATTTTGTATAAACTGAACTTGAAATCAGGTAAAATAATTCAGTCAATCCTGATTCTGATGGCTCTATTTTTCCTCAGAGTCAGAAAAACAGACATTTCCACTATGATAGAAATGGATGCTACAAAATATCTTGTGCTCACTCTTTTTGAGGGTAAAGTAGAGTGGATGGCTAGTGGGGGTGAGATACTCTAGGTAGCTTGCCAGTCTCTCCGAGAGGGGCAAGAGGAATCAAACTCGATTTGGCTGGGTTGGCCGCGTGCAAGGCAAATGCCCTACCTGCTATGCTATTGCTCCGGCCCTACAAAGAAAAATAAAATTTCATCTACAAAAGTCCCATGAAGTGCCAAAAAGTACTGGACAATGATTTTTATCTGCCATGTTAGAATCGGAAGGAAGTGATCCAGCAGGTGAAAAAGAGAATTGCAGTGTTACTAAACTCACAAGATAGAAGAGTCAATTCTATTATGATACAATCAGACTGACAGCCTGAGGAAATGCTCGTCAAAGAGGTTTGGTCTCTGAACAGATGGCATTATGGGTATGAATGAGGTGGCTCCTGATAAGGGGTTGCACATTAATTACAAATGGGGGATTTCATTCCAGAAGGTTACAATTAATAGATCAGGGTATCTATAGCAAGAGTACCTGCTTAATACTGGTATAATAATAAGGTTCAGATAAATTTCAATGAGCAGATTGTGTCCAGTGGTGAGGTTAATGGAAATAATGAATCATTTGGGTCGCTTGCGAACAATAACCTTCAAAAGCTCTATAAACCTTGAGAATGGGGGAATGTGGAACACCATATATTCATCTGTTTTGCTTCCTAGCAATAGAATTTAGCTTAAAATATAAAGAAGCTGGCTTTAGTTAGGTCTGCCACTCTGCTGCAAGTATTTTATGTAATGAGCTCTAAATCAAACAACTCTGTCTCGTACACAATAAAACAAAGGATCCAGGAATGTAATGTTAGCCTTTAAACAAGGAAATTTAAGGTATATCTAGAAACAAACTCATTTGGACCTCAAAGCAAAGCCCCAGGGAAAAGCAGGAAATGAAACCTCTTTACTGTCTATTTCACAAACACAGAGAACACATCATTGCACATTTTAAAATTCAATCAAGTCAATTTATGATCCAGGTATCATTAGAAGTACGGGTATATATAAAAGAAATTAAATCTAATTTCTTGATGCCACTTCCTTCCCTTCTTTCATATCCCACTATTCTTTATTAAAAAAATTAAAAATATTTGCAAAGTTGCCTATAATTAAGTTTGAGACATACTGTGTACCGGCACCTAGATCACCCCAGTGTCTTCTTCCCTCACCCAAGATTCCCAGGTTCCCTCCCAACCACCACAGCATCCCCAGACTGCTCCTTTGGATATTTAGCTATACCACCCCTTTACACGGCTGATGTACTCAGATCCCCTTGACCCGTGCTCCTTATTGCTTCCTGTTTATCTCTTTCCCACCACCTCCACAGTATTTGTTTTCTCTGAACTTCTCCTTGTTATACTCTGGGGCCAAGGGTGATCTATGCATTCCCCCCCTCCTTCAAGCATTTTAATCCCTTGTGCAGTTTTCTATATACCACACAGAAGTGAGATCAACTGTATTTATCATTCTTATTCTGGCTTATTTCATTTAAAATATCTTCCAGTTCCACCAATGTTGCAGCAAATTATATGATTTCATTTATCTTTCTTTATGGCTGCAGGGTATTCCATTTTGAATATATGCCACATATTCATGGTCTGTACTGGAGCGATAGCACAGCAGTAGGGCGTTTGCCTTGCACGCAGCCAACATGGTCGACCCGAGTTCGATTCCTCCGCCCCTCTCGGAGAGCCTGGCAAGCTACCGAGAGTATCTCGCCTGCACGGCAGAGCCTGGCAAGCTGCCCGTGATGTATTCGATATGCCAAACACAGTAACAACAAAATCTCCAATAGGGACGTTACTGGGCCCGCTCGAGCAAATCGATGAACAACGGGAGGGCCTTTACCTTTACCTTTTATTCATGGTCTAAATATATTATTTCAGCTATTCTTTTTTAAAATCTTCACTTAATCACTTAATCACTTAACTTCCCGTTAGTCGTCGATTTGCTCGAGCAGGCGCCAGTAACGTCTCCATTTGTCCCTGTCGCGTGCTACTGTAGCCCAATGGCATCTGTTCTCTCCAGGAACATGAAGGGCCTCAAACCGATCGTTCATGATCTTCACGAAGAAGTCTGACCATCTGGTAGGTGGGCGGCCACGCGGTCTTTTGACATCCCGTGGAATCCAGTCGGTAACAGCTCTAGTCCAGCGGTCGTCTTTAAATCTCATTACGTGACCAGCCCATCTGATTTTCTACACCTTGGCAAATGAGACAGCGTCCCTGATTCTTGATCGTCGACGGATGTCAGAACTCCAGATTCTTTCTCTCATTCGAGTGAAACGTGATATTCCAAGCATAGCTCTTTCTATTCTTCTTTGGGAGACCTGAATAGCGTTCTCATCTTGTTTGCGTAGGGCCCGGGTCTCTGAGGCATATGTTAATGCAGGAAGAACAGTGGAATCAAAGACATGTGCCCGGAGCCGGAGGTTCTTCGTCCTCTTAGCTATTTCTTTGACGTTCTTGAAGGCGTTCCAAGCCGCTCTCTTCCTCCTGCGCAGCTCGGGTGCCAGGTCATTTGTCACATTGACCTCTCGACCTAGGTACACATAGCTGTTGCATTCGGAGATGGTTGTTCCATTGAGAGCGAATGGGGTGTCAGGAACGAGGCTGTTTCTCATAAACATTGTCTTCGTAAGATTCAGCTGTAGTCCTACCTTTCCACACTCACGGTCAAAGTCAGCCAGCATTTGTGCCGCTTGGCTGATGTTTGGTGTTATTAAAACAATGTCATCAGCAAAGCGGAGGTGGTGTAGTTGCCGACCATCTATCTTCACTCCCAATTCCTTCCCATTCTAATTAAAATCTTAATTTTATTATTTAAACATAAGCAAATAAGTTCATGTATTACAATTTTGGAGTTGAAAGAGAAGTCAAAACAAAACACAAAGAATAAAAATTTTTCCATCCTGCTACAGTCTGAATGCAAAATGGTTGTTAAAGGACAATAAAATAACCCAAAAGGTTATTTGATGATCCGCATACAAATTGTAAGTAAATGTATGTGAAAGATTTTATTTAGCTAATTGATTAAAGAGAGAACCAGTAGTATAATTATCTGCAACTGGCCAACAAACCAATCCAGCCTGCAACTTTGTTGCCAATGATAAATTTGGGGAGCTAGGGAAGAAAGAATTAGTAGCCTTGGCAGAGAGGATACTACTACCCTCTTTCTTTAATTAACTTCAATCTTAATAAGGAAGTGCTTGGGGAGCTTAGCAATGATCAAGTGTAGAGGAGGACCTGCACCTGCACAGTGTGGCCATAAATTCCATCATTCCCACAGAATATCACATTGATGTCATTTTGTGACATCAAACTTCAGTTGAGATCTATTTGATGTTCATGTCATGAGAACTTTCCTACCACCTCAGTTTTCAAGGGGTCCTGATTCTCAGGCAGAAGGGAGTCAATCTGCCAGGAAACTGAAAGTCCTGATATTTACCCAGTTTTCCCAGGTTTATTGCCTGCTCTGGTAGAAAAAAATTAGAACAATACAAATGGTAAAGCAAAATATGAAAGAAGCAAGAAAAGGAGACTCCATAAAATATAATAAATTTATTATGAAGCTCAAGCTGGGATATGGGTAATCACAGTAATGCATGCCCAAGCCTGCCCACATACACACAAGAGCTCCTTGCTAGGATGTTATCAAGGGAACAAAGAATGAATTTTTGTGATATTATTTCATATTCTTATTATGACCTTTTGTTCCTGCTGAAGTTTCTCATCTCCTGGGGGGTCCAGCATTCTCTGTGCTGTCATTCAATCTTATGCTTCATATCCAAAGGGACTCCAGCCTTTTTCTTTGGGGTTGGAAAAACAACTAGAAGCAAAGTAACTTCTTTTCTAGATTGTGTCTATTCTATTACTTCCCAAAATCTATTGCCAGTTGCCCCCTTCCTTATCTACCTGCCTTACTGTCTTCTTGTTTTAAAAAGAAAAGGTAAGGAGTGCAATCACACTTGTTCATCAACCTCTTTCCTAATTCTTCTGGCTGTATTCTCTCTAAAACAGCAGAGTTTTTTGATCCACAGAGCCTAACTTATGTGGTATTTTACAGAAAACAAAACCCTGGCCTTTTACAGAAAAAAAATGTTTTCTGGACCCTATGATAGCCTTATCAAGAATGCTAAAACAAATTTACAAATGTCAAAGAAATTACAAATATGCATACACATATATAATACAGGGTAATAACCAATAAATAAGAAAAGAAAATCTGTCCATTTACCAAAAAAAATTGCTGAGCCTTATTGTCCTTATTAAAAATGCTAAAATTAATTTACAAGTATAAAATTACAAATAGATATACAAGAAGGCTATAATCAATTGCCTACACCAGACACAAAATATTTGCATTCCAGTTTACAGAACTGTAAAATAACTCAAAAAAATCAAAGGCATGGTTAATCCAGAAAATATACTATCTTTAGTTATTTGGTCAGTTATATGAACAGAAATTCAGACTAGGGATACAGTTTGTTCCAAGAACTAAAACACAGGTAGGTTAGACACTGGAATTTAGAAACGTTGACAAACGAAAGGTCCTAATGCAAAGTCCCACTAATTATAATTTGAAATGGAAGAAGCTACTTGAGCACTTCCTACATTAAGGCTTAATTGCTCTGAAAACTGGGACAAGATTGAGTCCTAGATCTGTCAGTCCAACTGTAGGAAGGGCCCAGCTGTGGAGGAGACAGGACAAGCAGATGTTCATTCCCATCTGTTTTCTGGATTTCAAGTACTACTACAGGCAAATAACATCTACATTTTCAGCTCTGACCTTTCTTTTGAGGCTTGTTCTAGAGTAATACAATTTCTTGCTACTTTCCTTAAAGGTGACATGTTTAACATCAACATGTCCAAAATGATTTTTTAATTTTCTTTTATTGAGTCACAGTGACATACACAGTTACAAGGCTGTTCATGATTGAGTTTCAGCTATATAATGATCCAACATCCATCCTTTCACCAGTTTATATTTCCCATCACCAATGTCCCCCAGTCCCCCCCACCTGCCTCGATGGCAGTCACCTTTCTTTCTTTCTTTCTTTCTTTCTTTCTTTCTTTCTTTCTTTCTTTCTTTCTTTCTCTCTCTCTCTTTCTTTCTCTTCCTTCCTTCCTTCCTTTCTTTCTTTCTTTCTTCTTTCTTCCTCTCTTTCTCTCTCTCTCACCCCTCCCCCCTTTTGGGCATTATGGATTGCAATACAGATACTGAAAGGTTATCATGTATATACCTATCCACTTGAACACTCAGTTCTTATCTAGAGTGATCATTTCTATGACTGTTATACTGGTCCCTTCTCTGTTCTAACTGTCCATTGTCCAGCACACACTTGTGGAAAGCTTCCAACTATTTGCCAGTCCTTCTGGCTCCTATTTTATATGGCCTTGGAATTTAGTCTCATGAAAATTGACTTTTCAAATCCTAAGCCTGATCTTCCTCCATATTTACTATCTTAATTGGATATGGTATGATGCGTGTGGAGGACAGAAGGGAGGACTTCCAGATACACTAGTTAATACAATTGGTCATTTTAAATATCACCATCGTGTGGGATAGCTAGTCAGTTAATAGAAAGAAAGGGTGTGAATAATAACACTTTTAAGGGGGACACAGGTCAGACATCCTTATCTTTGATCCTATGCTCAGGTCTAGACAGACAATAACTTCTTTTTGACCCCTCATCTCTGTCTAGTTAGATGACAAGAAAGCAACAGTTCTCAGTCACATGACATCAACGTTAAGAAAAGAAAGAGGCAAAGAGCTGCAGGGCTATGGGTCTTGAAAAGCAAGCTGCAAGCCCCAGCAAGAAATCAGGACACTAGTGTACTAAGAAAGAACCAAGAAGACAGCAGAGTGTAAATGGAAGGACAGAATCAATCAAAATCCAGTGTGGACCAAGGCCTACATATAGGGGACCCAGCAAGTAATCAGCGTGAGACACAGACATAGAGCATTAGGGGATCCAAAGACACTTTAACACTATTAAGTAACTAATAACTTCATAAACATCTAGAACTTTACATGCTAATCTTACATATTTAATTCCAGGACCCACTCAGACAGGAAATAAAGCAGTTTCACTGTAATGGTAATATTGATACAGCAGGAGTAGAGGGCGATTGCTTTGGTCAGTTTAATCTCACTCATTGAAAAGGTATCCAATAAGAATAAATAATGGGATGACTGGTGGTAGTAAATAACAGCAAATAAAAGGAATTCTCCAACAAGACTCTTTCTTTCTTCACACACTCACCTGCACCCAGTTGGACTGCAGTATTAGGTATGGTCTGTGTGCCCAGACAGATGGCAGGATACAGACAGGGCTTGTATATCCAGGAAGGTTCCAGAATCAGGCAGGGCTCGAATGCCCAGTCTATGACAAGATATTGCACATGAGAATCTCACCTAGGAGCACTGAGGCCATGGCTAAAGACTAGGAAAGCCAGTAATCTATGATAAAAATCTCTGGGGCACAGTTGTAGAGAGGCCCAGAAACAGTTAATTTGCATAGGAGTATCACCCACATGCACAGTGGCTATAGACAGAGACTAGGAAATCTGGGACAAGAGGAAACTGCTGGAGTTCAGTCCGGAGAGGCCCAGGAACAAGACTTCAGACTAGAGAAGCATACACTGGACGTGAGCAGATGGTAATGGACAGTATTTGGAAGTTATACATTGGGCCAGGAGAGGTCTAGACATTGGAGAGGCACCTAGACCCTTCTACTTGAATTTTAGAATAAACTCTAACTTCTTAATTTTCTGAGTTGTGTATGCAAATCTTTCATACATTCTCAAGAAAACAAAGCACAGTAAACTCCGCTTTGATGGCAACAATATCACCATTCAACTCAATACAATTCAAAAACATGATACACTCATTTCTTTTTTTAACCTTATTTTTGTAATTTATTTATTTTGGTTTAGAAGGGCACCACCCAGCAGTACTCAGAACTTTTTCCTGACTCTGTTCTCAGAAGTCAGTCACTCTTGGCAGTGCCTGTTAAACCATATGCATTGCCAGTGAATCAAACCCAGGTTGACTTATGTGCAAGGCAGAGCCAACCTCGACTGGCTATGTGCAAGGCAAAATTCTTACCTCCTATAATATCTCTCTAGCCCCATATATCTTTATCTCTTACCCATTCAGTACTATCCAATACATCCCCGAAAAGTCTTAAATCTGCTCCTTCCTGTACATATAGAACTAATGCTCAGTTTAAAATGTCTCCATCTCTTCATGGAGTAGTGATATATTTCAATTATCTTTCTGAAAATGATCCAGATAACCTGAGGTGTGCTGCCTGACTTATATCAGTTAGTTACAGCTGATTATAAATATCTCTTTTCAACTCTGCTTCCATGAAGTCAGAGTGTCATCACAAAAGTGGTTTAGCTCCTATGGGTGTCTTTTAATTGTATAAGTAAAATTCTCACATAAGATTCTCTATGTTTATGTTAAAGTTTCTTCATTGTACCTCTTAAATAGTTAGAGATTTTTCTTGATGTCTACGATGTTCTCTCTTTCACCTATGCATGAAATCACTTGTGCTTTATTTTTGCTGACTCTACATTGAATGATTTCACTTACTCTGCCCCTCTCACTGGCCTCTTCTTTCCAGGATACACTGACATTCATCCAATCCCAAACTTCTGAGAAGCTCTGTGTCCTTTTCTGTCCTTTTCTGTCTTGTCTCTGCTACTATATAATCCCTTGCTGTGGATCTACAACATGCCTCTCAAAGCCCATAGTGCAGTGGCTTTATGTGTCTTCTGCTTTTCTTTGTTTTTAGGTCTCATAGATTTAGAATTGGTCTGCATGGACACTGGTGAGGAACCTAAGAGCAAGTTCCTTCTCCTGTGTTCCCTCTAATAAGTGTGCTAATTTCCACCCCCTAGCCATTTGCATTATCTATCATGTTGGCAATATTTTAAATGACTGTCTTTACTAGATTACCTGGCACCCTTATTGTACCCCTTCACTACCACTATAAAGACAGTAGTAGATTTAAATTGGTCACAGTGAGTGTTTACACCAGATAAATTGGTAAGTGCTACAAAGTATTTGTTAAAGTATTGCTCCTGGTTAAACATTTACCACTACATTTACTAGTGCTCATTTCCCATATTTTGAACGAACTAGTCTCCATAAAACATTTGTTCTACTCTGGCATTCTTCTGATTAAAATTCTTCAGTGAAGAACCATGGCCATCAGATAACATTACCTTCTTTAATGTGGCACATGAGGCCTTTTTATCATCCAACTTATTCTCCTGTCCCTTCATAACTTCAAGGTTTATATATTAGTTTAAAGATCACAGAGCAGCTTAATCAAGTTCAATTTGCATCAAATATGTATTTTGTTGTATGTTGGTTTTTTGTTTATATTTATTAAGGCAAATGATTTACAAAGTTATTCATAGTTGAATTTTAGGCATATAATTTTCCAGCACCAGTCGCACTATCAGTGTCAACTTCTCTGTACCAATGTATCCAGATTTCCTTCCATCTCTACTCCCTGCCCAGCATGCTTTCTTGACAGGCATTTAGTTTGTTCCATATACTATCTTTAATTTTTTTGAGTGAGACAACTTTTGTTTGTTTTTGTTTTTTGGCCACACTCTGCTATGCTCAGGGCTTACTTCAAACTCTGCTCCTGGCAGGCATGGGATCATATGGGCTTCTGGTACCTGAACCAGAGTTGAACAAGTAAAAGGCAAGCACCTTCCCAATTGTACTATCTTTCTTGGTTCTAAGTCAAACATTTAAAACTTTAAGACAGTCAACAGTATGATTTATGTTTTTACTTCTTTGAAAATTTTACGTGGTGCCATCATTCCTGGTTATAATAATAATGATTCCTAATTCCTAACAAAATCTGTTGCCCCCTTTGCAAATGCCCCCTTTGAGAGTATCTTAGCTGTATAAATAAGCATTTCCTACCATTCACTCATCAAAATTTTATGTTCTCAAGTACATATTTTTGTTATTTTCATGATTATTGCTGCTGCAGTGTAAGGGAGTTGGGGTCCACTTGCTGCAATGTTAGGGTTCAAGTTAGTAATATGCATTAGTTCCTTCATTGAACCCTGGGTCTCATATATGCAAGGTATGCACTCTACCACTAAACCCCATTCTAACATTGCTTTTTTGGCCCTTATCATTTGCCTTATCACAACTATTATCAAAGATTTTTGAACTCATTATAGAATTTGTTTTTCTTTACCATGTTTGTGCTGTTAGTAATTCATGCCCAAAAGCGGTCCAGAAAACACAGACAGCAGAAAAATGAAAAAAAGAAGCACAGTGTGGAACAGGAATATAAATATATGGTTTTTGAGTCAAAATCTCTGATTTTGAAACAACAGAACTATGAAAAGGACGGATAGGTATTCCCTCCTAGATATTTATGGCCTCATAATAGTCTCATGAGTATCATGATAGTCTTCTAACTCTCCTTGACATATGCTTCCATTTAGCAGAGCAACAGAAGGAAAAGTAAAAAAAATCACATTGTCTCAAATTGTGAGATGTGTATTGACAAATGAGAGTCAATTTCTTATTTAATAATAGCTCAGTTAAAAGGTGATGCTTTAATTCAGTGCTAAAGTACTTGTTTTGTATATACAAGGTCCTAGATTTGATTCCTGGCACCACCACAACAAAAAAATCCAAGAATTGAAAAATTAGTTTTTATTGTTAATTGTTTGCATTTCTCTAGCACTATGCTAGTTGTTATGAAGAAAACAAGAAAACACTGAGACAACTTTCCCTTTAAATAAATTACAACCTTATTGAGGAATCAAGAAATACATATATGAAATAATAAAATAAAAGTGTAAGGCAGCATCAAAAAATATGTTGTATGTAATCTGGTGCCCACAAATATGGGTTAAAAGAAGTAGGATTAGAAGATGGAGAGATACTATAATGGGTAAGGCACTTGCCAACATAGCCAACCCTGGTTCAATCCCCAACATCCTATATGGTCCCCTGAGCACAACCAGGAGTGATTCCTGAGTGCAGAGTCAAGAATAACTCCTGAGCATTGCTGTATTTGGCTCCTAAATAAAAAAAATTACAGTAAATAGGATTGTTAGAATGAAGAGCTATTGAAGAAGTTTGGGCTTGAAATGACCTTTGGTCTGTTCAGAAAAATGAACAAAGGATCCCATAAGGATGTATACACAGAGAATAATTAATGAGGCATATATGGTGGCTTATTTTTAATAAGGTTGACTGGAGGAGAAAAGCAATCTGTTTGGTCCCTGCAAACCAATTTTCCTCTTGAAAATTTTGAAAATTTTTCACTTGAAAATTTTACTCAGGTGTTAAGTGCTCAGAAAGCTAAATAAGGAGTCAGCAGGGCCTTGTTCAGAGCAAAATCAAAGACTCAGGTCATTCTAGAATAAATTTTAAGTTCTATGTATAAACAGCAACTTTTAGCCTCGTGACATGAAAAGCAATACAACATTTATACATACTGTTGTGTTTTAGGTTGGCAGCATTGATAGAAGGATAGAAGAAAGGCAAGGAAGAAGAAAAATAGACCTAGGAAGGAGGGTATAAAGATGACAAGAAGTACCTACTGTATTTAAGAGGATTGAAGAAGCATAAGGCTCAGGGAATTCTGTGTGGCAGGCTACCTATCCATGATCTTCCCTCTACCTCCTGCTTAGACTGATAGAAGTTGATAAATATCCTTGGCCACTCAGAAGGGGAAGACCTTTCTTCTTGATCAGGCTCTGATACACTGCTCATCTATTATCAGTCCAAATCCTAGTGTTGATGTATGTTGTTTTACGTTCATTATCAGGCTCACTCAAAGCTGCTTCTTCCTTAGTCAACAGACTTACATTAATTTCTTATTATTCTTTCCTGTGCCCTATTTGCTTTATCAACTTTTTGTTTGTTCAATTTGTTCAATTTCTGCTGCCTCATTTGTGGCAGATTCCCTCTAAATGTTTCCGCTATGCATCATCTAAGTAATTGATAGCCAAATACATAACTTTTTCTAAACTCTTTCGAGCCCTTTGTAACCTTCCTTCACTCTGTGAAGGAAACAAACTTGATCTTAACTCTACTCCATTGTTTTCCTGTGCCTATCTTCAACTTCCTGTCGCCTGGCTATTTTTCTGTTCTGAAATATTCATTAAGGTGGGGGGGGATAAACGAAATGAAAACACAAAGAATAAACATATCCCTATGTCATTTTGCTAACAACAAAGTTTTATTTATTTGTGTGTGTGTGTGTGTTGGGTCACACCTGGCAATGCTCAAGGCTTACTCCTGGCTCTGTGTTCAGGGATCACTCCTGGTGGGGCTTGGGGAATCATTGGGTTTCCTGCGATGGAACCCCAATTGGCTTCATGCAATTGTAAATATTCACTGTACTATTGCTCTGCCCCTCCAGTAACTGAATTTTTAAATACAAAATATAAGAATTAAAACTACTGACTTCATAATGTTTGTCTATACAATGAGAATCTTAGTTACTCATGTTCTTCTCTTCCAGTTAAAATTAAGTATTTGGAATTATTTATTATAGTAAGTTAATGTTAACCGTCTGGATCTACTTCTAAGGTATGTTAAGATAAATATTTCACAAACTCTGGGATCTTATCCACAAGTTCAATGTTCAGCTCTACTTTACCAGGAAGCCTCCTTGGACTATTTCAGTTCTCATTCTCTAGCTCTAGTTTCTAGCATATTGATACTGTTGTGTGGCTCAGGAAAAGGGACACTCCTTCACTGTTGGTGGGAATGTCCACTGGTTCAGCCCTTCTGGAAAACAGTATGGACGATTCTCAAAAAATTAGAAATTGAGCTCCCATTTGACCCAGCAATACCACTTCTGGGATTATATCCCAGAGAGGCAAAAATGTATAGTCGAAGTGACATCTGCACTTGTTTGTTCATTGCAGCACTCTTTACAATAGCCAGAAACTAGAAGAAACCTGAATGCCCAAGAACAGATGACTGGTTAAAGAAACTTTGGTACATCTACACAATGGAGTACTATGTAGCTGTTAGAAAAGATGAAGTCATGAAATTTACATACAAGTGGTACAATATGGAAAGTATCATGCTAAGCGAAATGAGTCAGAAAGAGAGGGATAGACATAGAAAGATTGCATTCATCTGGGGGATATAAAGTAACAAAGTATGAGATTAATACCCAAGAATAGCTGAGATCAGCACCAGGAGGATTACTCCATAACTTAGAGGCCAGCCGGGTATCCTAGAGGAAAGGGCAGTTCAGATAGAGAAGGGAGCACCAAATAAAGGATGTTTGGAGGATCCTCCCAGGAGGGGAGATGCATGTCGAAAGTAGACTATGGACTGAACATGTTTGCCACTCAATGCCTCTTTTGCAGACCACAACACCCAAAAGGAGAGAGAGAACACAGGGGATTGCCCTGCCACAGAGACAGGGGAGATGGGGGGATGGGGGTGGGGGGATATTATCCATGGTGGTGGAAAATGGGCACTGGTGGAGGGATGGGTATCTGATCATTGTATAATCGAAACCCAAGCACAAAAAATTGTAAATCTACAACTGTAAAAAAAATAAAATAAAGGGAAAAAATAAAAAAATAAAAAAATAAAAAGAGCCTCTGTTTCCTTATTAGACTGAGAAATAACTGGATACAAATAGACTCCAATCAGGTAAAAAGAATAATTAAGTCTTAAATACACACTAGAGAGGTCCTTAAATACCCATATAACCCCATACTTTTCACTTACAGCCATTCTATAGAGCCAAGCTTAACACCACGGATAAAGAAGTTTTATCAAAGATTCTTTTGCCTAAAGGCTCTTATTTGTGAAATATTTACTTCAGTCAGTAACTTTCTCTACATTCCTAGGACTTATAAGTTATTTTTCTACATTTCCAGAAACAGTGTCTTAGTATTTTTCCAGGTCTTTGGTCTTTGGTTCCCTGAAGTCCTATGTACTTATAAAGTCAATGTAATTACTTGAGAGTGGTTTTTTTAGCACACCAAGTTTGATTTGGTGGCATGGGCTTTAAGATTACTACTTCTCTTAGCATTTCAAAAAGTATTCCTAAAATCTGTATTGCTCATTTGGAACTTAACATATGCTATTATGTAGTCATACTTGCCAATTTCATATGTTTTTAATCTGATCTATCCAACTAAGCTCCAGAAAGTGAGGAAATAGTCCTTAACTTTTCTCTATTCCCCATTGTGTCCCAGATAAATTGGACATAGTGCAGTTGCATAATTTAAGATCCAAGCCCTAGATTCCAATTGCCTGGGAATTAAATTTGGCTCTGCTACTAAAAGCTAAGTAACCTTGAGTATGTTCTTTAACCTCTGTACACCTAAATTTGTTCAATTTTGGAAAATAATTAACACATAAGATTGTTGTTGGGAGTAATTGAGTAAACACATAAAAGTACTGCAGATTGGCTATATAATAAGCTACCAAAAATAATATAAGGAGCAGGATTGGTTAAATGGTTGTGACCCCAATCTTTACCACTAATATTGTGATGGCTTCTTTGTTCCTTTTATTACAAGTCTTAATGCCTCCCTCTTCTACTCTTTTCTTTGCTTGTACCCAGGTCCCAACTCTGATGATGGACACCCAGTTCTCTGAGTTCACACCAGATATCACACCCATTATGCTGGCCGCCCACACCAACAACTATGAAATCATCAAATTGCTTGTTCAGAAACGGGTCACTATCCCAAGGCCCCACCAGATCCGCTGTAACTGTGTGGAGTGTGTGTCCAGCTCAGAGGTAGACAGCCTGCGTCACTCCCGCTCCAGACTGAACATCTATAAAGCTCTGGCAAGCCCTTCACTCATTGCTTTGTCAAGTGAGGATCCCATCCTAACCGCCTTCCGCCTAGGCTGGGAGCTCAAGGAGCTAAGCAAAGTGGAAAATGAGTTCAAGACTGAGTATGAGGAGCTCTCCCAGCAATGCAAGCTATTTGCCAAAGACCTACTAGACCAGGCTCGGAGTTCCCGGGAACTAGAGATCATCCTCAATCACAGAGATGACCACAGTGAAGAACTTGACCCTCAAAAGTACCATGACCTGGCAAAACTGAAGGTAGCAATCAAATACCACCAGAAAGAGGTAAGCTGAGTTATCTTCTGCTTTGGGGATACTCAAGGCTTCCTAAATCCAGAATAGTGGAATGGGTAGATTTTCAACTGTTTAGCTCTCTGACAAGCAGGCAAAGTTAGATAGGTCTCAGAAAACTGTAGGTCCACTTTTCCAAGGGGCATAAAGCTTCTACATATTTTCTTTATGCCAGATAAGTAGGGGATAATACTGATAGACTAATTCTTTAAATGAAACTCATTCATTCAGCAAATGCTTCTACAGTACTGTTGGTGACTAAGATTTAGAAAACAGAAACTGACCTTGCCTTCAGAGAGATTTTTTAAATTTTTATTAGTGAGACATCATGAGGTACAGTTGTAGACTTACAAATTTTGTGCTTGGGTTTCAATTATACAATGATCAAATTCCCATCGAGTTGTCATATTAGTACAGAAATAGAAACTGAAGTAAGTGATCAGAAAGAGGGCTTCTTTAACATGTAACAAAAAATCCTATCTTTAGTCTGGGCACATGGTTAGCCATTGTGACAGAAAATTCGTTTTGGGGTTGCTAATAATTGATGACAAAACTAAATCTTCGTCAACCTCTAAACAATAAGGCTGAAATATATTTTTGAAAAATGGAGCCATACTCTGTAGGAGGGTAAAGTGCACCTTCAAACTATTAGGGTAAACTTTGAGTTTAGTTTAAGCAGATTGCAGGTAAGAGTTTGCACTGTAGATTAGCCACACTTAGATTTTAGCAGGTGCTATTCTATGTCATTTTACCAAATAATTTTGGGTATACTTGTAGCAGGTATAATTTAACTGTAAGAAAGCAACATCACTGTCCTGTCCTCCCGTTGTTCATCAATTTGCTCGAGTGGGACCAGTAATGTCTCCATTTTGAGACTTGTTGTTACTGTGTTTGGCATATTGAATACATCATGGGTAGCTTGCCAGGCTTTGCCGTGCGGGCGAGATACTCTCGGTAACTTGCCGGGCTCTCCTAGAGGGGCGGAGGAATCAAACCCGGCTTGGCCAGGCTGGCTGTGCGCAAGGCAAATGCCCTACCACTGTGCTATCGCTCTAGCCCAAGAAAGCAGCATAATATAGTATAAAGAGTAGAAGCTTTGTGACTGTTTTTTTCTCATTAATTTCTTGTAACTATGGTTTCTTGATTTCATGGGGTTATTGTGGGAAATATGTGAAAAAAAACGCTAGTTCAAGTGAAATATAGAATGGGAACTTTAATTTTTTTCCATTATTCTTCCAATGTTATCTGGAGTCATATTCAAACAGCTTGGAAAAAGAGTTGCTTTCTGTCTGAAGAGCAACTTGCAATAACTTCCCTTCATAGATTTAGACTTTGAGGCAAATGATATTGTATGCCCATATGGTCTCTTTCTCTCAAATGAGGGAAAAATAAGCCCTTAAAATGAGGTGAAAATGGGTACCTCAAAAAATTGAAGAGCATGAAAAATGACATAAGAGCAACATGCAGATTGAAAGTGCTAAAAAGGAGATAATGGGGTGACCCAACCATGAATCTCCTTATTCTATTCTTTCCTTTATTTGCTTTAAGTTATTTCATTGAGCTTGAAGAAACTGAACCTCATTTTTCTCTTCTGAAAATTGAGATAATAATAGTACTTCCCTGGAGAAATTTAAAGTTTAAAAAAGTAGAATAGGTAATGTGCTTATGTATAGTACAGTATTCAGCATATATAAGGCATTGAATAAATACTAGTTGCATAATGTTATTGTTATAGTATAAAGAGTAGACAATAGTATATGGTCTGATTCTGTGTACTGAAATTATAATAAATATAGCAAAAGCATCCCTTACCTCTCTCTTCTCCCTCCCATGATCATTCTGTTGATATATACCTTGCTCTTGGTAGCTGGATTAAATGTTCTGTTTTAAGATCTAATAGATTTTGATTTTACTCTTTTCTTATTAAATGTTTGCATTCATAATATATTACAATTTCTGTATATTTTTGTCATTACATAAATTGTAATATTGTGGAAAATTACATGTACTTTCAGAACATGAATTGTTTCCATAAAAAGATAATTAAAGATTATCATAAGATAATCATAAGTGCTGTAAAAATTAGTATTATGGCCTAAAAAAGTCTTAACTTACTATAGAGCATATAACTTCCATCCTGTCTTGAAACTTAAGGTTTATTTTTTAAAAAGTCACTGCAGCTTTTCATCAATTTTGTATTGATAAACCAGCTCCCAACTACATTATAACTTGACCCCTTCTGTTCATAATCTTTATTTGACAGTTTGATACTGCTGAATTTGGAAAATGCTTTGATGACTTCTTCACTTTAATGATACTTTTTTTTGGCATATGACCATGAAATCATCATTGGGCTCTGAATTTATTGCCCTCCATTATGTTCCCCTCACATTTCATCTCCATTCTTTCATGAAAATTTATTCTCTGTGTCTCTTATTTTCCTTATTTTTATTATTATTATTATTATTACAGAATATTCCTAGGATATTTTAGTTTACAAGATATTTTTTTCTCAGTTCTCATTAGACCAACCAGAATGTACCAAGGAGTTATAAGTCTTTTGCTCTCTTAAAAAGCATCAGATTCAACATTTTTTTAAGATTTACAATTTTTTGTGCTTGGGTTTCGATTATACAATGATCAAATACCCATCCCTCCATCAGTGCCCACTTTCCACCACCATGGATAATATCCCTCCCCCCCCACCCCCCATCCCACCCTGCCTCTGTGGCAGGGCATTCCCTTTTGTTCTCTCTCTCCTTTTGGGTGTTGTGGTCTGCAAAAGAGGCATTGAGTGGCAAACATGTTCAGTACATAGTCTACTTTCAACATGCATCTCCCCTCCTGGGAGGATTCTCCAAACACCCTTTATTTGGTGCTCCCTTCTCTATCTGAGCTGCCCTTTCCCCTAGAATGCCCGGCTGGCCTCTAAGCTATGGAGTAATCCTCCTGGTGCTGATCTCAGCTATTCTTGGGTATTAATCTCATATTTTGTTACTTTATATCCCCCAGATGAATGCAATCTTTCTATGTCTATCCCTCTCTTTCTGACTCATTTCGCTTAGCATGATACTTTCCACAGATTCAACATTTTTTCAGTGTCCATTTGCTCTGTACAAAAAGGGCTTTTTGTGGTAAAAAATATACAAAACATAAAAATGTCACATTAACCATATTTAACTTTACAACTTTGTTCGTGGTAATAAATGCATTCATATTATTGTGCATCATTACCTTTAGGAGTCACTTTCTGGGGGTGTCAGTGGGGGTGTCAATTTTTATTTCAATAGTGATTCCATTCAATTAGTTTCATAATTCTCAGACCATATTATTTCTAATCCATAACACTGAGAAATTAGTACATTTTAACTTTTCAAAATTATGGATATTCAGGGGAAAGGCAAAAGTTATCTAAAAACATATTTATGCAGATTGTTAATTTTATACTTGCTAGCATTTACTCATTAAGTAATCAATTAAACAAGGGCAATGATATAATTTAATAGATTGAATTCTCGAAAGAAACCCACGTCAAGTCACGTCGGGATTCTGGAGAGAGCCAAAGAATCCTATTTTCCTCCCCAAGAGCAAACCCTGTCCGCAAAGAGTTGAGTCCAGTCAGCCATCCAGGCTTGGCTCTACTCAGCTCAGCACAGGTCTCTAAGAGCTAGAGAAAGGCTGGGTCGCATCCCATCAGGGTTCTGGACAGAGCTCACGAACACCATTGTTCCTCCCCAGGCCAGGAGTGAACCTCGCCTGCGAACTTCATCTCTCCATAACACACCATCAACATGCTTAATCATCCTAACTGTAGGTTCATAAACACACAAGAACACACAGGGAACAACTCCAAACTACAAGGATCATAATGGCAAAGCAACGTAGGAACCCACAAGGCCTAGTGAGTGCAGACGACCCAACCAGTAATAAAGAGCTCTATAACCTCTCTGCTAAGGAATTTAGAATGGAATATTTGAGAATGCATAAGGATGTACATGCAAACAATGGAATGTACCACAAATAAAATAAAGAGTATATGAGAGTAGAAATGAGGAATTTTAGTTTACTTCAAACTAAGCCACACCAGTTCGCAAGTCAATCTTGAGAATTCTGATATACTTCAAGGTTTACACTTTATAGGTACTGCTTCAATAATGTAAATGATGATTTACACTCATTCGAATCTATAAATCTTTTCCAAATTTGTTTCCAAAAGAGATCTCTACTTTTCCCATTCGGTGAATTTTATGTATTTAAAGACTATGATTTCACTGCATCGCAAATATTTATAGTCTCTAATGGTCCTCTATTCAATCTACAGGTCTGGTTTAAAACTGAATAATCTCATTGTGAACATTAGTAATGCATTATTTTGGAGGTGCTTTTGTCATTTTAAATTTAGTATCTTTTAATAGCAGTGTTGTGGGCTACTGAGGTACCCACATTTCAGGTATCTCTCCTCAACTTCATTCAGATCCTTAATTTCAGTATACGATTAATACATCTTTTCAATAAATATGCATAATATAGTTTTTAAACATGAAACATAGCACTTTAAGTCCAAAATTTTAAAAATGGTTTTAATCCCAATACAGCAAGTCCTGGAATGCTGTCATTTCCTTTAAAGTTGTTGCATTATAGAAAATAAATTTAAGCCCATATCAAACAAAATGCATTATTTGAGAACTTGGATTCCTTATGTTACAACACCACAGTTTCCGAGAACTTATAAACAAAGTTTAGTGAGAATTAATTAATGTTCGGTAAGCCAGGTAGTTATTTTTATCATATGTAAAAGTGTATTACATGATCATCAATTTTCACAGAAAAAACTATTCATGTAGGATGTGATGGAAATAGGAAAGCCAACCTTTTCTTTAGAATACGCACACAAAGAATGAAAACTGACGTTATCTTTCCATTATATTTATGTTAAGTGAACTCAACTTTTATCTGTTAGATAAAAGTCTCCAAATTCCTAGGAGCCATATGTTTTGTGTTTACTTATTTATTAAGGAAAAATAAATATTAACATGATACTGTCCATAAACATCCACTTACAAGCAAAGGTTGGGGGTGGCAGGAGGGATTCAGGGGACATTGGTTGTGGAAATTGTACACTGATGGAATGATAGGTATTCAATAATTTTATGACTGAAACTCGGTTATGAAGGCTTTGTAACTATCTCATGGTGATCCAATAAAAATCAAATAAAAAATAAATAAATAAATAAATAATAAATATTAACATCTTAAATGAGTCACAACACATACTCTGGTGGAAAACATTAAGTTTGAAAGTTGCATCTTGAAATTATTTTTAAGTCAGACACTTTGAGGATGGGGAATGGCAGGTTTCCACAGTTGACTATGGTTGGGATTTACTCCATGTTCTGTGTTCAGGTATTACTTCTGGTACACAGGCTCCTTAACCACTATACTATTTCTCTGGCTAGAAGGCATGATTTTTAAAGGTTATTTTTCCACTTAATCATCAGGTATTAAAGAAAGCAAAAAAAAATGATCGGCCAGTATCAGTATTATTTAAAGAAAAAGACAATTTCGTATGTTCTTGATGGGTGTCAGAAAACTGGTTTAAAAGTTATCTTCTTTTCTACACTTTATTCCTTTTGGGCCATGAGCATTACTTTCAAGGGCAAAGAAGATATTATGTATGGTGAAATAAGTAGAGAGAGAAAGACAAGTGTCATATAATTTTACTCATATGAGATATATAGGGAAAATTAATAGATGAACTAAACTAAACAAAAACATTTAGACTGTAGAACAATGGGTTACATTAAAATTAGGATTGATATTAATACTATTAATATTAATAGTATTTTGGAACAGATTGATAGTACAATGGTAGAGTGCTTGCATATGGATAACCCAGGTTCTATCTCTGGCATCCCAGATGGTCCTCTGAACCCTGCAGAAGTGAGCTCTGAGTGCTGAGCTAGAAGTAAGCTCTGAGCACCACCAGGCATGGTCCCACATAATAGTATTATTAAATACAATAAAATTGCTTTTTATATGCTTTAATACAAATTTTTAAAAGAGCAAATTAAAACAAATTATCAATTACCAGAAATAAAAAAGGACTGGGGGCAGGTAAATAAGATGTCAATTGTACAGTGAAGTATGTCATAGGGCACTTTCATTGCTGTTCTTCCTAATTATTATCTCTACTAGAACTGAAGTATACTCACCAAAATATTTTAATTAGATACCTCAAAAAGCTAGAAGAATGAAACACTAATTAATTCTGGAATCAAAACATTTCAGTTCCGCTGCCACCTAAGAGTCAGTTAATACAGAGATATAGTGTCTAGTAACAAACGACCCTCATTGACAACAACACAGCAGGTTGGAAGATGATGGACTCATGTCCTGAAAGCAACTCTCTTGCCCACACATTCACAAGAAGGGTTTTTATTAAAAAAAAAAGGAGGGGGGAAGGCCAATTTCACCAGGGTACCTCAGACGGGTGCAGATGTTGTCCCTCCACCTGACCCCTAGGAAACGTGGCAGCTACCAATATCCAAAAACCAATGAGAAGCTCAGGTATGCATGATCAGTCACGGCAAATTCCAGACCTCAAGAGATATGGGATGGACTGGTCCTTCTCATCTTCCCATCCCTATGGGACCCTGGAGGTCACACCCACAATCTGCCTCTGGCTGCTATGTAGCACCTTAAAAGCCTCTATCCAGAGACACACAAAAGAATCTTGGAACTGAGCAGCTTGCTGCAGATATTTCACTAGACCCTAGTTATCTAAAATTTTAGAATTCCTGGAGTGCGCATTCTCTCTTGTCACCACGTGACATCTTATGACAGTCGTAACAAGCAATACAAAATAATCTAGCATCTGCCTTTTCGGCAGGTTTGAGTAGTGGCGGGAAATTTCAAAGTAATTGTGGTGGGAAGGTGTAATGGCAGTGGGACTGGTGTCAAAATATTGAATGTAATCCATTACTGTGAACAACTTTATGAAAATAAAAAAAAGAAAAATGGAGGGGGTTTATAAAAGAAAAAAACAAGGGACAAGTGGTGGGTTGCAGATTGGTAGACACAGGCTGGAGCGATAGCACAGCGGTCGAGTGTTTGTCTTGGACACAGCCAACATGGCCGACCTGAGTTCGATTCCTCCGCCCCTCTCGGAGAGCCCGGCAAGCTACCGAGAGTATCTCGCCCGCACAGCAGAGCCTGGCAAGCTCCCCGTGACGTATCCGATATGCCAAACACAGTAACAGTAGACACCAAGGTAATCAATTTATTTCCTCATAGCCTGGATAATCTTTTACATGTTGCATAGACTCAGGCATGTCATGTAATGTCATATAAACGTTTTCATTGCTACTAAAAATTCTGATTCCATATAGAAATCACAGAAATTGACCACAATTTTTTCAAATGTTTAATACATTAAAACACAATATAATGACATGGATCAATAGCTAATAAGGGTTTTATTTCAATAATAATCATAGTGATCACATACAAGTATATAATTATGTTGTTACAATAGCTCATATAGGTTTTCTTTCTGTCAAATGTAATGTGTCAAAGTCATTGAAAACTGCACTATTTTATTTGTTCTTAATTACCATTGAACTTACATAGAAAGATTATTATGTCTAACTTACAAACAAGAAAGAACTATAATGTGAAAGATTTGTTTAGGATTGTATGACGAAGTCAAGAGTATAACTTCAGGTTCTGGTACAATTTGAGCTGAGAGCACTATACCTTCTGCTGAGTAGGGAACTTCTATGTCAGTTTGGAAGGCTCCAAATTCACCACAAGATTACTTAGGACGACCACAATTTCTTTGCTTTTTGAGATGTAGATTTCTTAGTTAAAACATGCTGAAACACATGATAAAATTGTATGTATCAATAGCTAATAAAATTTTATTCCACTAATAAATGGCAGTAATCATCACATATGATGCTATAATTATGCCATCATAGGGCTTACACACTGGACAGAGCACACAGGGTGAAGACTCATGCTTCTTGCAGCTCAGTTTCTTGGTTTTAATACACTTTTCTTTTAAATTTAATCACCGTGAGATTCAATTACAAAGGGGTTCATGATTGGGTTTTAGTCATACAGTGTTCCAACACCCATGCCTCTAACAATGCAATTTCCCAGCACCAGTGTCCCCAATTTCACTCCAAACCCTCCAAACCACCCCTCACCCTCATCTGTCTCTATAGCAGGCACCTATCTTCTCTCCTCTCTCCCTTCCTCCCTCTGTCTCTCTCTTTCTCTTTCTCCTTCTCGTTTTCTCTCATTTTAGGCATTAAGGTTTGCAATACAGATGCTAAAAGGTTATCATGTATATTCCTTTACCTACATGCAACACTTAGTTATTGTCCAGAGTTATCATTTCCAACTAATGTTGTAAAAAAGGATTCTCCCCTATCTTAGCTACCCTCCACCAGTCTCACCTTTGTGGTAATTTCCAATCATTGACCCATCCTCCAGACCCATTTTTCCTGGCCTTAGATATTGGTTTCATACTGTTTGTTGTTTTCCTAATATCCCACAAATAAATGCAGTGATTCTATATCTTTCCCTCTCCTTCTGACTCATCTCACTCAGAATAATACTCTGCAAGTCCATCCATTTATAGGCAAATTTCATGACCTTTCATGACCTCATTTTCCCTAACGACTGAGTAGTGTTCCATTGTGTAGAAGTACCATAGTTTCTTTATCCATTTGTCTGCTCTCAGGAACTCAGGTTGTTACCAGATTCTGACTATTTTAAATAGAGGCGCAATGAACATAGAAGTGGGGGTGGATGGTGTTTACAATGTGTGTTTTTGAACTCCCAGGGTATATTCCCAGAAAGGATATTGTTGGGTCAAATGGGAACTCACGATCATTGAATGACTGAAACTCAAATATAAAAGTTTTGTAACTGTATCTCACGGTCATTCAAAAAGCAATTAATGAGTAAAAAATATTTTTCCTGAAGGAAAAAACAAATGGGAGCTCAATTTCTAGTTTTTGAGATATGCTTCAATTGTTTTCCCCAAAGGCTGGACCAGTTGGTGTTCCCACCAGCAATGAATAAGGGTTCCTTTCTCCTCGCATCCATGCCAGCATGGTTGTTCTTGTTCATTTGGATATGTGCCTGTCTCTGTGGTGGTTTTCACACACAATTATATGTTTCCAAATGATGAACCCATCTCTTCCTAGCCACACAAGAGCTGGTTTTTAGTGTTGATTTTATAAAATCTAGAAAAGAGCTTTTTTTGTACAAAGGACCTGCTACTTCCCCCATTCCACTGAAGGTGAAATGAATGACACCATTCAAAGGTAGTAGACTTTGAATGATATCCCTACTGATAGTACTACCAGTAGACTGGTAGGACCAGTCAGTAGACTGCTAAGTTTGTTGATATAGCTCCCTTTAATTAGGCTTTTATAAAAGAGCATAAGTTGTGTCAAATGTTAACCTTACCTGTTTATATTAACAATCTTAGGGTTAACCAATTTGCTCATGAGAAAACCATAACTTTCACCATAAATAGCTGCATAACTCTTGAAAGAATTATTTCCTTCTGTTTCTTATCCACTACTTCGTATTACTAAATATTTTATTATTTTATACACTTCTCATTACTAACTCTATTTCTATTTTTTTCCATACAGTAACATAATGCAAAACTTTATTGCTTGGATCATGTTTATGTCTTACCAGTTCTTAAACACAATTAACAGTAAAAGTAAATATTGAAATACAGTTTATCTCATCCTGAGGTGTCATTATAGTGCAATCTTTCCAAATGAACCCTATAGCCACAGACTAGCTGTTGCACATGTTGAGACAGTAGCATCTTCTTCCTTTGACACCAAAGTCTTGTGTTAATCACTCATTGTTTCATATGTTGCTTTGATATTTAGTGTGCAATAGTTGCACATATTTCTCTGGATGTACTTTGCCTACTTGTATTAGTATGAGTATTTTCTCACTATTATTTTCAATTTTTAACAGTCTCACATCTCACAGAAACCAACTATGAAACTGTTATATTCCAAATGACTAGTAGGAGGAATAGTTACTCTTCAGTATCTATATTTGAGAGGCATCAAATCTATTTGCCTACAATTAAACTTCTCAGCAAATATAATGTGCAGCAGACTTATAGCCTGTCTTTGGATATGTTTCCTGATCTTGGCCACGTATTGTAGAACTATATGTGTTTCACTATCACAACTGGTTTTTCTGACTTTGCAAAGGGCTCTGCAGGAATTGTTCTTAATCCATAATTATATATCTTAAATTCATTAAATATACTTATCTAAAATTTCAGTGTCAAATTTGAGTTTGGTTTTACCTGTCACTTCTTATTAAAATAATACCTTTTATATTCTATAATCTACCATTTTACCTTTGAAAGTAGCTAATTATCTGTGTAAGCATATCTCACTTAAAATTGCACATATCATCTGTCCTGCTGGTTAGCTCTAAGGTCATATTATTAAATCTTTAATCTTCTTAATGATAATATACTTTATAGCTCTATATTGATTGGTATAGTCTGGGTTCTACCAGTGTGATTTGAGTTTTATTTTAACTCAAAATTATAATCCATTTTCATAAAGTGAAAATTCATAGTAAAAAGTATGAATCAACCATTGCTATTTCTAAACCTTTAATTGAAGAAAAGTTTTCATCTTTTAACTTTTAACTTTCATCCATTTCCTCTGTTATTCTTCTTGGCTGCTGCATGTGTAGAGTCTATATTTAACTGTTATCATTAATTTTCCTTGTAAAACTACTAGAATGGTGAGATAAGATTCTTTCTCTGCCATTGCTCTGCAGATTATTTTAATGTAGTCTTTTTTTGCACTGTATCTATTATTTTCCATTATGACATACTGCATATCTAAAGCTCTCTACATTGAGAAAATTGTATCATTATGCAAAATAAAGTCCCTTAATCAACTATCTGATATGTTTTTAATTACCCATAGGAGTTTCATCATGATGTAACTTTTTTTCCTCCTCTTTGAGTCTATGTTGAACTATGTAAGTCCCCTAGCTCCTCTTCCACTCATCAGTCTCTCCACAGAGAATCTATTGTGAAATTTACTCATAGTAATATTTATAAATAGCTTTGTAAATTATGATTTTCAAAAAGATCTCTGGCTTCTCTTTCTTAAATTTGTTAAATAAGACTGTTCTGAAATTTCTCAGTTAAACTTACATGTGTCTGATGTAACTATTCACCCAAGGAAGACCTGGACTTAAAGTCTACAGTGTCCTTCATTTATTTTTAAAGGTAGATAATTATCAATGCATGCAAACCTTACTTAGCAGTAGATACAGAATCCATCATATTGCTTTGCTTTGAAGCTATCACTATCACTATCACCCCGTTGTTCTTCAATTTGCTCGAGCGGGCCCAGTAACGTCTCCATTCATCCCTGTCACGTGCAAGTGTAGCCCGATGACATACTGGGGGCTCCTTCAGGGTCAGGGGAATGAGGATCATTCACTGTTACTGTTATTGACATATTGAGTATGCCACAGGTAGCTTATCAGTCTCTGCCGTGCTGGCGGGATACTCTAAGTAGCTTGCTGGGCTCTCCGAAATGGATGGAGGCTTTTGGGGCAGCCTATAATCACCTTTACAGGTGTTCCTAGTCAGGCAGATAGGCGGGTATGAAACTCTCAGCAGCCTGCCGGGTTCTCCGAGAGTAAGAACTAGAGAATAAGAGGTCACTTCCAGGAGCTTGGTTTTATAGTCTCTGGATGGCCGTTGATGGGTTACACGGCAGTTGGTGGGTGTAACTGTCTAGCTACAGGTCCCGCACGCCTGAGTTCCTCTGCTGGTTCCTCATCCAAGCGTGTAGAGGGTGGTCTCAGCATGACTTTGGCTGGGTCCCGGAGGTCTTCAGCTATTGGGGCTTTGCTCGAGGCAGAGAGGGGAAACTCAACCCGCCCTCCTCCAAGGGGCCCTGGTGAGGACAGCCAGGTGCGGGGACAGGAGACTCTGCCTTATTCTCTTCTCTTTGAAGCTATATGTGTTAAATGTCTTTTTAAGCCTTTGATTATAAAATGCTAGAGTTGTTCCCTCTTGTCCATGGAGGATAGCTTCGAAGACCCTTGTGGATACTTAAAATACCAATAACACTCCCAAAAACTACCAATAAAATTTAATTTATGAATTAAGCATAGTACAAAACTAATAACAATAACAATAAAATGGTACAACTGTAACAATATAATGTAATAAAAGTTTTGTTAATCAGAATTCTTGCTTTCATTCTCTATCTCTCTTGCTCTCTGAAAATATCTTAGTGAATTTTACATGTTAAGACTGTGGTTGAAAAAAAAGACTATGGTGAATATATGGCATAACAACTTGTGTATGGTGATACCTCATTGTCATTATCACTTTGATTTTTCCCGATACTGAGGGGAACAAATAAGTTGAGTGGCGATAACAAAAGGACAGAGATGGAGGGTCTTAAGTACATGGGTGTGTTAAGGGAGGTAACAGTATGCATCAAACCATAAATGTCAACCAACAAAAAACGAGATAGTTATGAGGGAAGAAAGGTCGTATCAGAGGTGATACTGGAATGAGGGTGGGAGTTATGGGCACTTCAGTGATAGTGGTGGTGAGCGGTAATTTTGTACATCAGTACCATAAACTTGAACACCATTGTAGCGCTATTACTTAAACTACGATAAAATTAATTTTAAAAGAAGAGTAAATTTGAAAAAACTTGTGGGTGTCCACAGGTAACTGAAACTATGGAAAGTGAAATCACAAAGAATGTTGTATGCAAATTGTGAGTCTAGTTTTCACCAATATGCTTTGGATTTTACATGTCATTTCTTCAAGGGTGATTAGAGGTCGCCCCAAAAGCCTCTATCCCTCTCAGAAAGACTGGCAAGCTACTGAGAGTATTCCGCCCGCACAGAAGAGCCTGACAAGCTATCCGTTGTGTATTCGGTATGCCAAAACCAGTAACTACAACGGGTCTCATTCACCTGACCCTGAAGGCTTCACCGACATGGCAGCACTGAGAAGGATGAGAAAGGAGAGGCCGACAAAATCTCAAGGCCGAACTAGGCTGCCACAACGAAGGAAACCAAAAATGATCGTCTGTACTTTCAATGCACGTATGCTAGCATCAGATGCATCCATTGAGGACCTGAAGGTACAAGTGAGAATGATCAAGTACGACATCATTGGTCTGACCGAGACAAGAAGGCACGAATCTCACCATGCCGTTTTCGACACTGGAGAAGAATTGTTCCTCGGAACATGCGATAAAAGAGGTGTCGGAGGCATCAGTGTCCTTGTCAACACAAACTTGGCCATGAGCATTGATTCATTTGAATGCCTAACAACCCGAATCGGACGTTTACATTTGAATAGATGTGGCTCACTGCCTGCAGTTTCTATCTTCGTTGTCTACGCACCAACATCTCATTATGATGAAAGAGAAATCAAGAAGTTCTACATGGAGCTGGAGAAGTTCTATAAAGAAGACCACACCTTCTACAAGATCATTGTGGGTGATTTTAATGCCAAGATAGGACCGAGAAGATCAGCTGAAGAACTTCACATCGGGACCCATGGCCTAGAATGGAACGAACAGGGTGAGAGACTGTCTGAGTTCATCATGTTGACCAAGACCATCCATGGTAACTCACAGTTCCAGAAGGCAGAATCTAAACGTTGGACATGGGAGTCTCCGTTCTTCCACAACGAAATAGACCACATCATATTCAATCAACGGTTTTGCCTGACCGATGTTGCTGTTGTCCCAAAATTTCGAACGGGATCGGACCACCGTCTCCTTCATGCAAAATTCTACTTCACAGAGCGGGAAGAAAGGGCTGCAAATTTCAAAAAGAGAACTCCCAGAACGACCACCAACTGGGAACTCTTTGGCACTATTGTGGCAACATGGGAAGATGCCATTGTTGACAACATTGACGAGGAATACGATCAACTGGTTCAGCACCTCCATGAATGTGCGAGGAACGCCAAGAGAGAGATAGCCACAAAAAAACACCTGTCTTCAAAAACTCTTTTTTTCTCTTTTTTTATTAGTGAAAAACCATGAGGTACAGTTATAGGCTTACAAATTTTGTGCTTGGGTTTTAGTTATACAACGATCAAGTGCCCATCCCTCCACCAGTGCCCATCATCCATCCCCATGGGTCCCAGCATCACCCCCCCACCCTCATCCCCCACCCCTGTCCCATCCTGCCTCTGTGGCAGGGTATTCCCCCTTGTTCTCTCTCTCTTCTTTTGGGTACTGTGTTTTGCAAGAGAGGCTTTGAGTGGCAATCATGTTTGGTCTATCGACTACTTTTAGCATGTTTCTCCCACCCTGGGAGGACCCTCACAACACCCTTCATTTGGTACTCTCTTCTCTATCTGAGCTTCCTTTTCACCTAGAGCCTGTGGCTGGCCTTCCATTCATGGAGCAAAATTCCTGGTACTAATCTCAGCCATTCCTGGGTGTTATTCTCCCTTTTTGTTGCTTTATGTTCCCCAGATGAATGCAATCTTTCTGTGTCTATCCCGCTCTTTCTGACTCATTTCGCTTAACATGATACTTTCCATGTAGTACCACTTGTATGTAACTTCAAAAACTCTTGAGCTAATTCACCAGCGTGGTTTGGCGCATGCCTCAGGCAACCGCAAGCTAACGTCCGAGCTCGCAAAGCAGTGCAGAGATGCGATCAAGGAAGACCTCAAAGAGAGAAGAGCAGAAGTACTGGTAGATGCGGCAGAAGCTGGGAAAAGTATTCGTTACGCCCGCCTGTCCTTCACCAAATACAAGACCAAGATGACTGCCCTCCGACGTCCTGATGGATCCATCACATCGTCCAGAACGGCAATGGAGAAGATTATCCATGACTTATACTCAAATCTCTTCGATAGCCATGTCCACTTGCCGACATACCAAATTCCACAGGATGGATATGTCGTTCCCAAAACAAACAGCACCCGGCCCAGACAAGGTCAGACCTGAACACCTGAAGAACCTGACATCAGTATTCATCAATACACTGGCTCGGCTCTTCACACGCTACGTGTCTGAATGCAAGGTTCCGTCAAAATGGAAAACCAGCAGGACCGTACTACTGTTCAAAAAGGGAGACATCCATGATATTGGCAACTATCACCCGATCTGCCTATTGTCTGTCATCTACAAGTTGTTCACTCGAGTCATCCTAAATAGGATTGGCAGAACACTAGATGAAGGACAACCACGTGAGCAAGCCGGGTTCCGCAAAGGATTCAGCACCATCGACCATATCCACACGATAACCAAGCTCATTGAGGTTTCTCGGGAGTTCAAGATGCTGCTCTGTTTAACGTTCATTGATTTAAAGAAGGCCTTTGATTCTGTTGAGACGGAAGCGGTCATAGAAGTCCTAGCCAATCAGGACATTCAAGCCCAATACATCAAGATCATCCGTGAGATGTATTGCGAATTCACTACCAGGATCTCCCCATTCTACAAAGAAGTGATCGTTGATATCAAGAGAGGGGTTCGGCAGGGTGATACCATTTCACCGAAACTCTTCAGTGCCACCCTCGAGAACATCATGCAACGACTGGAATGGGAAGGAATGGGAGTGAAGATAGATGGTCGGCAATTACACCACCTCCGCTTTGCTGACAACATTGTTTTAATAACACCAAACATCAGCCAAGCGTCACAAATGCTGGCCGACTTTGACCGTGAGTGTGGAAAGGTAGGACTACAGCTGAATCTTACGAAAACAATGTTTATGAGAAACAGCCTCGTTCCTGATGCCCCATTCGCTCTCAACGGAACGACCATCTCCGAATGTAACAGCTATGTGTACCTAGGTCGAGAGGTCAACATGACAAATGACCTGGCACCTGAGCTGCACAGGAGGAAGAGAGCGGCTTGGAACGCCTTCAAGAACGTCGAAGAAATAGGTAAGAGGATGAAGAACCTCCGGCTCCGGGCACATGTCTTTGATTCCACTGTTCTTCCTGCATTAACATATGCCTCAGAGACCTGGGCCCTACGCAAACAGGATGAGAACGCTATTCAGGTCTCCCAAAGAAGAATAGAAAGAGCTATGCTTGGAATATCACATTTCACTCAAATGAGAGAAAGAATCCTGAGTTCCGACATCCGTCGACGATCAAGAATCAGGGACGCTGTCTCATTTGCCAAGGTGTCAAAAATCAGATGGGTTGGTCACGTAATGAGATTTAAAGACGACCACTGGACTAGAGCTGTTACTGACTGGATTCCATGGGATGTCAAAAGACCGCGTGGCTGCCCACCTACCAGATGGTCAGACTTCTTCGTCAAGATCATGAACGATCGGTTTGAGGCTCTTCATGTTCCCAGAGTGAACAGATGCCATTGGGCTACACTAGCACGCGACAGGGACAAATGGAGACGTTACTGGTGCCCGCTCGAGCAAATCGACATCTAACGGGAAGTTAAGTGATTAAGTGATTCTTCACATTTGTATACACTTTGTCCAGAAGTAGAGTTTTAGTCTTCTACCTAGTTTTTGCCTATGCCATGAAATGAAAAATCCATTCTCCAGAAAAGGAGAACCATGCTGTCTCTGGGTTTGTCTTATATAAAAAAGAGTGATTATTTATTTATCTCAGAAAGGTCATCAGAAAAAGAGTAGTTATTCTTTCAAGAAAATGAGTATTTCTGCACAGCATAGAAGAGGATCAGTAAATTCTCAATACATTTATTTAGTTCCTCTGTTTAGATATGGGCTCTTACAATAACTGCATTTCCCCTTGCTGATATATTCAGAATGGTTATAGCTAAATGCCAGTTTCTGTTTGTTTAAATTTATGCTTCCATATCTTAATAGTTAAATTTTCTACATCAAAGTTGCAGCAACTTTAATAAAATAATTTTATCAGCTATCTCCTAGGAATTTTTCTATGACATAAAGGGTATTTATTCACTCCCACTTATGGACCATCATCTCTAACACCATGCCAATACGTGTGTGACTTTCTATTAGTTAATAGTCCTTGTGGGGATTTTAGTCCTCTAGTATTAGTACTCTTCTCATGTTATAATGCCTCATTTACACTAGAGAAAAGTATTGCATAGTAGTTTTTATGTTAACAAGCATTTGAGGGAACAGTCCTTCATTACAACTTCTTGGTTTCAACTTTTTCAAAGGTTTCTCTCAGGAAAACTCTATCTTTAAAGCTTCTTTCACTTAAAAAAATCTGGTAGATACTACTTCTTAGAATCATTTCTCTTCGCTGAATACGGTTTGCTGGATGTTCTCTACTAAAGACCATTTAAGTAGTTATATAAGTAAAAGTGTCCCAATATTGTTTTGTTAATGTGAAAATTTCCTTTCTACAGCTCTCCTTGTATCATAGTGTTTCAATGAACTCTTTCATAAGGTAAAATGGCAGAACACAGAGAAGCAATTGTCATTGTGTTTTTACAGAATTGTAAAGTGTTCCTAGCCACCCCCAAATAGCCTATCAATTGTATAAGTAAAACCTACAATAACATTAATGTATAGTAAAAGTAGAAATGCTGTGATATAGACACAAACTATATAAATTAGTTCCCAGGGAAGGTCTGTGGCATAGCTATCCTCATCACTCTGTACATTGCCTCTAGAACTGCTGCAAAACAAATGCTGAGAACTATTTTTGTCTTTTGTTAAAAAACAAAAGGCAAAATTTATCTTTAGATTCCTTTAGCTTGAAAGGAAATACTAATATAGGAAAGGGAAGTGGCATACACAAATTTATTAAAAGCAAATGATACCTGAAATATCATCTTGGGGGGGGTATGGTGCCGCCAGCAGGTCAATCTGTACCTGTGAGACGAGTGCATCAGCAGCCTGATGGCAACTTCAGACTTCCAGATACCCCAAAATTGCTTCTGTGCCTTTGGCCAGACCCCAAAAACTTGGGGCAAAGTTTACCAAGAAAGTAAACGGCCAAAAGTTAGGTATGTGGGAAACACACCCACAAACCACCTCCGGCTCAGCTATATAATTGTAGGCATGGCCTTTCTGGTTCCTTATTGAACTGCTTAATGGCCATGATCCCAGAGACTCAGAAACAAATCTCAAAACCCAGAAATGCATCACGTCCCTGCAGTAGGTTACTGGTGCTAGGCCAACCCAGGTGGGAATAGGTTTCGTGCTTTGGCCTGTTCCCCCTGGCGGCCCAGTGGACGCTATCCTTCTGAGGCCACTGAACAGTCAGGTTTGGGCCCACAGTGACGAGACATGCAGGGCCTCACGGGATGGGGGTGGAGCCGGTCCTGTCCTCCCCACCCCAATGAGACCCCAAGTCATCGCCCACGAATGGCCTCTCTGGCTCTGGCTCCTGATCAAGCTGCTTAATGGCCATGATCCCACAGACTCAGAAACAAATCTCGAAACCCAGTGGCTTTTGGACAGAAATATGTCCAGACCCCACAGTACATTACTGTTGCTGGGCCACCCAGAGAGGAAAGGATGTTGTCACTCCGCCTGCTCCCCCTTGGAGGCTCGGTGGCTGTCATCCTCCAGAGGCCACTGGACAGTCAGGTCTGGGCCTGCAGTGACGAGACATTTTGGGCCTCATGGGATAGGAGTGGAGCCGGGCCTGTCCTCCCCACCCCAACGAGATCCCAAGTCATCACCCACAAACGGCCTCTCTGGCTCCTGATCAAGCTGCTTAATGGCCATGATCCCAGAGACTCAGAAACAAATCTCGAAACCCAGTGGCTTTTGGCAGAAATGCATCCGGACCCCACAGTACATTACTGTCACTGGGCCACCCCAGGGAGGAAAGAGTGTTGTCACTCTACCTGCTCCCCTTTGGTGGCTCGGTGGCTGTCATCCTCCAGATGCCATTGGACAGTCAGGCTTGGGCTCGCAGTGACGAAACTTGTTGGGCCTCACAGGATGGGGGGGTGGGGAACCGGGCCTGTCCTCCCCACCCCAACGAGACCCCAAGTCATTGCCCATGAATGGCCTCTCTGGCTCCTGATCAAGCTGCTTAATGGCCTTGATCCCAGAGACTCAGAAACAAATCTCGAAACCCAGCGACTTTTGGCAGAAATGCATCTGTACCTTGCAGTAGGTTATTGTCGCTGGGCCACCCCAGGGGAAAAAGGGTGTTGCGCCCCCTCCTGCTCCCCCTTAGCGGATCAGTGGCCGTCATCCTCCAGAGGCCATTGGATAGTCAGGTCTGGGCCCGCAGTGACGAAACTTGTTGGGCCTCGCAGGATGGGGGTGGAACCGATCCTGGTCTCCCCATCCCAACAAGACCCCAAGTCATCGCCCACGAATGGCCTCTCTTGCTCCTGATCAAGCTACTCAACGGCCATAATCCCAGAGACTCAGAAGCAAATCTCGAAACCCAGTGGCTTTTGGCAGAAATCGCTCCAGATTTAAGTGCTAAAATTTCGGAATTTCAAAATCACATGGCCGGAGCGATAGCACAGCGGGTAGGGCGTTCGCCTTACATGCGGCCAACATGGCCGACCCGAGTTCGATTCCTCCGCCCCTCTCGGAGAGCCCGGCAAGCTACCGAGAGTATTCGATATGCCAGACACAGTAATAACAAAGTCTCCAAAGGAGACGTTACTGGGCCCGCTCGAGAAAGAGAGTAATGTGGAAATCATCTGCCCCACAGGTAGTGGGAGGGTGTGGGGTGGGGGTATACCGGGGTTTTTGGTGGTGGATAATGGGCATTGGTGAAAGTATGGGTGTTTCATTTTATGACCGAGACTTAGACTCGAAGCTTTGTAACTGCTCTCATGGTGATTCAATAAATAAAATTATAAAAAATGAAAATAAATAAATAAAATATCATCCTGGGAGATAATTCCCAATTAGTTCCTATCCCTTTTAAATTGGGCCACAAAGTCCCAATAAAATTTATCAGGATTTCACTCCATTTCTAGGTGAGAAGTTTCTTTTCTTTTTTTCTTTTTGCTCATATTATAGAGAGTCCTGCATAGATCAAGTACCAATAATGGAATCCAATAACATTGAATGCAGAACATTTTTTCAGTTGTGGGGCCACACTTAGCAATGCTCATAGGTTGCTCGTAACTCTGAGCAGAGATCACTTCTGGAAGTCTTGGGGATCATACGGAGTGCAAAGGATCAAACCGGGTTCAAACACCCACTGTACTATCTCTCCAGTCCAGAATTAGACTTTTTATTTTATTTTTTCTTTTATATTTTGAAAAAAAACTGGTCTGGGGAAAGGCTCCCGTGTGCTGGCCCGCAGTGCGGGTGCGGCCTTGTACCGGGCAGCACGACCTTGACCTACAGCAAGTGCCAGGGAACAGTGCCTCCCAGCGCATCTGCAGTAACAGGTGAGAGCATCCTAGCAGCAGTTTGATGATCAAAATGATACTGCACACAGAAAAGAGAGAGAGAGAGAAAGAGAAAGAGAGAGAGAGAGACAGAGAAAGAGAGAGAGACCATGTCTTGCTGGAGATACATTAAGTACTACTATTTCTAAAAGATGTTACCAATGAAAATGTATGGGGAAATAAAGTTCTTATTCCTTAATTCACTAAAATCATAATGTATTTAAAACAAAGAAATGATCAGTTCTCACAAATTCTTGGGAAATTTAGGTTCACCAACAATTTTTTTGAGTAGGATCAAATTTTATTTGGAGACTTTTAGGAAGGGGAAGGAGCGAATGAAGGTGAGAGAAATGCACTCAAGAGATAACATGGGTTTCTCTAACCCCAGGACACATCTCAAGAAGCTAGATGCAGGTGACACCTTGCTCAGGCACCACATGTGCTCGACGACTTCTCCCACTTCATAACTCATTGTTTATACCATAGAAAACATTTCAGTGTAATTCTTCATGTAACATAACAAGACCTGTAGTGAGTAATAAGTCTTCATTTTCTGTTGGTACATTGATCCAAAGTCTGAAGATCAACAAGGTCTGGTAGAAGTTTCCTTGAAAGGACATGCATTTGCTTCTGTCTGCCTGTTCACTTTGTTCTACATAAGGTCCTTTTTCTTATGAAAGCTCTGAATATATTCTTAACTGTAGCACTGTAGCACTGTCCTCCCATTGTTCATCGATTTGCTCGAGGGAGCCCAGTAAAGTCTCCATTGACAGACTTGTTGTTACTGTGTTTGGTATATCGAAGACGTCAAAGGTAGCTTGCCAGGCTTTGCCATGCGGGTGAGATACTCTCAGTAGCTTGTCAGGCTCTCCGAGAGGGGCGAAGGAATCGAACCCAGGTCGGCCGCATGCAAGGCAAAGGCCCTACCGCTGTGCTATTGCTCCAGCCCCTAAGACACACAAATCCACCAACTAGAACAGGGCTGACACTAAATCCATTCCACAATGATCTCCTCAGCAGCTAAAATATTACTTATAAGTATGGCAAATGGGTTGTTGGTCATCAAATTCTGTGAGCCTCACAACGGTTCTACGATTATTTGGTAAATAGATTAAGCTGCTGATATATTTTTGATGGTGATGAAGTACAGGATGATGCCAGTAGTTTTGTAATATTTTTAGATAACTTTGGTGAATCTGGCATAAAATTTACATATGGGACTCCTATTTGTACAGACTGTGAACTGTTGTTATAATGACCATTAGACTGTCACAGCCAAGAGAAAAAACAAAGCAGATCTAATAATAGCCAAGCAAAATATAAATATTAGTACCCATTGTACATGTTCTGCCTATAATTTAAACTAGGTAGGGTTTTCTTAACTATTGTTTCTCTTTTGGTTTGACGTTTAGGAGGTGCTACTACTATTTATACTTTCTTCTAGACTTCTCATAGTTTTTCTTCTTAGGACATTTAAAAACAAAATGAGCATAGGTAGTTGTGTTTTCTTGGATACTTTCACTCAGAGGTTTTTAATTTATTCTGTCTTTATTAGCACTTTCGCTGAATTGTCTCTAAATTCTTGCTATGTTTTTAAAAATCACTTCATTAAACATTCCAATTGCCCCCTGAAGCCTGGGAAATCTATGATAAATGAAAGTCTGACTCTCTCTTTTGTCAAATTTTCGTCAACTTCTGCTAGAGAATTTGTCCTTTGGTAATTTGCAACTAGTGCCAGTTTTCTATATCTGGCAGCTAATTTTTCAAACTTTATCTAAAATCATGGCCTTATCACTTTCATCAACATATCTGTTGTGCTCTGCAAACCCACTTTCTAAGTTGATACTTTTATAAGGCAATATGTTGTTTAAATCTGGCAACTGACACAATATAATCTACTTACCACACTGGTCTGACTTACCCTCCTCCTTTGAAA
This sequence comes from Sorex fumeus, assembly GCF_029834395.1. Taxonomy (NCBI): domain Eukaryota; kingdom Metazoa; phylum Chordata; class Mammalia; order Eulipotyphla; family Soricidae; genus Sorex; species Sorex fumeus. The sequence goes on from NW_026606115.1 coordinate 12,553,868, forward strand.
ACGAATATGCTTCTAGTAGTTTGACAAATACATTATCAATCTACTTGTTTGTTTAATTCATAAGGCTTTTATTCACCCTTCTCCTCTGTTTATCCAGGACACATGTTCATTCTGCAATCTTAAACAGAAATAACGAGGAAACTGATGGGGGCCTAGGTGGAGGGGCACACAAGCTGTCTGCCATTTTCTCAAGTTGCTAGCACATGAATAAAATTTTTTCTTCATCAAAAATAAAGTATATTAGCCATATTATTTTTTAAAAATAAGTGAAAGGAGATGGAACTTAGAGACTCAAAACTGCTAAAACTGCTAAGTTTATATTAATTTCAGGGTGTCTGACTTGCTCTTCTTTTATGCTAAATAGATTGTTCTGCCTCTCCATTCTGGTAAGCTGGAACATGTCCTACATGAATTGCTAAATTGCTTTCCATTAATTGATTTGTCTTCATATCTCCCTTCACCAGTTTGCTTGCCCTGAAACAGTCAAGTCAGTAACTTTCCATTTATTAGAGCATATATTTCCAGTACACAGCTGAGCAGTGTAGGTCTAGATCTTTAGCCAATTGTTTACTGGGATAATATATATATAGATATATAAATAGTATATATATATATATAGAGAGAGAGAGAGAGAAATTTTGTTTCTAGCTACAAGCCCTTCAAATGTGGGTGGTTTTCTCTCTCAGTCCCAGTGCAGCATTTCCTCTTGGCTTGGAGATGCTTAGGAAACAGCCTTCCATCTCAGTCTGTTAGAACATTGCCAAACCTTTATTGCCCTGTTTCCAGCAGTTCTGACCAGAGTTATATCCAGAGAGTACAGGCTTCACTTCAAGACAAGTTTACTCCCAGGGCTGGAGAGATAGCACAGCTGGTAGGGTGTTTGCCTTGCACGTGGCCAACCTGAGTTTGATCTCCGGCATCCTATATGATCCCCCGAGCAACGCCAGGAGTAATTCCTGAGTGCAGAGCCAGGAATAACCCCTGAGGATCGCCAGGTGTGATCCCCCCCAAAAAAACAAGACAAGTTTACTCCCTAGACCTTTATTGAAATATAGAAAATAATCATCCAAATGGTCTGCAATATCTTACAGAACTTGCTGGACTCCTCAGGACCTGATTTGATCCAATATTATATACTGTCTCTACTTAACTAAAGTTTTGTCAGAACCTTGCAATCTTTGTCCAAAATTTTAATAAACATAAGGCTTGTCCCGATGACCACAAACATGATGACCAAAGGCATCGTTTTGGTTGCACGTCACTCTCCATCTGGATATGGGAAAACTGGTACTAGAGGGAGAGCAGTTTTATCAATTCAAAGGTCTATGCTTTTTTTCTTTTGGCTAGCAATACCCAGCAAGGTGTCTTAGTGCACCTTCCATGCAACCATCTTCTCTGTATTTTTATTAGAAAAAAGAAAGCATTCTAGGGGTTAAAGCAATAGTTCAGTAGATAGGGCATTTGCATTACGTGCTGCAGAACTTTGTTTGATCCTCAGTACCCCATGTGGTCCCTTGAGTCCACCAGGAGTGATCTCTGAGCACAGAACCAGGAGTAAGCACTGAACGTACCTGGCATGTCCAAACCACATCCCCCAGAAACAGTCTAGTACAAGGAAACAATTGAAAGAATTTGTGACATGAACTTGGCATTAATGTGGAGCATGAATAAGCTCATTAGAAAGGAAATACAAATACAAAATAAAATATATGTATCGAGTATTAATGGAAAACACCTTCACATTTTTAAAGGCAACAATAAACTATGATACACATGACTCAGGATCACAAAAAGATAAAAGAAGATATACACAAAATCTATTGAATTTCTGAACTCACATTTTTAAAGGTTTGAAATTGGCTGTGCAATTTTAATCACATGGATATGCTTTAAAATACAGGTGAATAAGACGGTTGATTTTGTTTTCAGTATTTTACCACAGTAATATAAAAAATGTGCCTGAGACAACTATTTATCCGGTACCAAGAACATTCTTCTGTTTTATTTCTGGTCACCCAGGACTACTCAGGTCTACTATCAGATTATTTTATATAAATTTTTAAATTTTTATTGAATATCCATGAGAAAGAACATTACTAAGCATTACTAAGCTGTTCATGATTGGGCAATAGTCATACAATGATCCAACAGCCAACCCTCCACCAGTGTATATTTCCCACCATCAATGCCCCCCATTTCTCTCTCACACTCTCAAGCTGACCTCTATGGTAGGCACTTTTCTTCTTTCTCTCTCTCCTTTTGTGCATTATGGTTTGTAATACAAGTACTTAGAGGTCATTGTGTTTGTTCAGGACATTCAGTATTTTTTATTGGGAAGGTAAGGCTACAGTAGCTTTTTCAACTGGGTGGCATCTTTGGGATCTGGATGTGACTGCTGAGGCTTCCAGGTGTGTCGGAATGTCGGGGGAGGTAGCCCAGGGTTCGTATGAGCTACCTCCCCCGACATTCTGACATGCCTGGAAGCCTCAGCAGTCACATCCAGATCCCAAAGATGCCACCCAGTTGAAAACCCTGGGAAAGCTTGGAGATTTCAGTCAGAAAACCAGCATACCCAAATTTTCAACAGGTTAATATCTCTGTGAGGTTTGTTCTGAGACTGTGGAGTCCAGCCGGAAACATGTTTGCAATTACAGATTATGGGAGATAGCAGCTGCCATGGGCTCTTCTTGGGTGGGCACCGGGCACCCCATTCGGATTTGCCCTGGTCTGTTCAGCCTTTCACGAGTACAAGATAACTGCGGCTTTTGATCTCTTTCAAGACTTATTTATGGGTCTCTAAGGAAAATAAATGAGTTTGTAGAGCTGAACTGGAGGTGTTTGTGGATGTGATTCCCACATACCTAAATTTTGGTGGTTTAGTTTCTCAAGAAACTTGGTACTGTGTTGTTGAGGTCAAGCCAGAGCACAGGGGAAATTTTTGGATATCAGGAAACCCAAATGCACTGTTAGGCTGCTGATGCACTTGCCCCATGGATACAGGTTGACCTGCTGGTGGCACTGTACCCCCCTGGACTTCCTTTTATATGTTTTGTCCTTTAGTTCCTTTATCTCCCTCTAGGACTCTTTTATTCCTCATTTTGTCGAACATGCCTTCATTTATTGACTTATGCTTTTCATTTTATTTCTTTTTCTTTGTATTTCACTGTACCTTTCTGTCATCTTTTCTTTCATCTCTCACATTTAGTGAAAAATTTTAGGGAAAATTTTAGAAAGAAATTATATTACAATTGTCAAATTTATATTGCACTTAGAAAGTCTTATCTAAGCATGAAAAAGTTAAGGGAGTAAAACATTTCACATTTTCTTAGATTATGAAGAAGAATGTAGCTACTTGTTACTTATACAAGCCTTGATTAAGTTTTCCCAATTGCTTGTTCATATCTGATGGGAAAAAATTCTCTGACCTAGGCTTAATCCAGTTCACTATTGTGTTAATTCTATCATCGTTACATCTTGAAATAAGAGCTAAGGAATACAGGAAGTATAAGGATGTTATTAAGAAATTATTAAGTAATGCAGTACCAATTAATGAGTAATAGCATATAGCATCAACATGTTCTAAATAAGGATTTTTCCAAAACAACCTACCCTTGATATCTTAGTTTGTCTAAAAGGGTATTTGGGGTGGTTTCTACCTTGTATGGCTTCAACTCTATTTAAAGGCCTTTTTACTAGGTGCCTGCGATTCCTTTCCTACACACACACACACACACACACACACACACACACACACACACACATACACACACAAACACACAAATTGACTTCTTGTTATATTGATCTCTGCTTAAATATCATATCAGATATCTAACCCTCCAACATAAAAAGCCCTAATCATCCCATTATCATTGCGCATAGAGTACTGTTTTTGCAAATGATATTCATAATAACCTTTTCTATTTTTTTCTGTCTCCCACTCTACTGTCACATACATATAGACTAAAATGAACATGCTACAGGATAAAGAAACTTGTTCGTTTTGTTTTCTCTTTTGTTCTGGAGGCATAGAAGAGTTACTGCAACAGTCGTTTCTGAAAAAGGAAAAAAGGAAAAGCGAATTTTTAATATTTAGATTTAACAAATATTACCAAGTTTCAATAATACATGGACACAGCCTAAGGTAAAAAGATAAACTAATCGATCAAAAACAGGGTGAATAAAATAACCAATCCACAGACTTGCAAAATCATTCATGAATAGCTATCTAATAAAGAACTCGTAGCCAGAATATATAAAGAACGTCTACAGTACAACAATAAAAAAGACCAAAAACACCCTAAATTTTTAATGGTGAAAATTATATTAATTGACATTTCACAAAGAAAAATGAATAGTTATAAAGTTATGGAAATATATGCAACATATAAAATAACATAATATGAGACTGACACCCAAGGACAGTAGACAAAAGGGCCAAGAATACTGCTCCATAGTTGGAAGCCTGTCTTATGAGCTAGGGGAGAAGGCAGCTGGATTAGAGAGGGAATCACTAAGTCAATGATGGTTGGAGGAATCGTTCAAGATGGGAGATGTGTGCTGAAAGTAGATAAAGGACCAAATGTGATAGCCTCTCTATATCTATATTGCAAACCATAGTGCCCCCAAATAGAGAGAGTATGGGGGAAATTGTCTTCCATAGAGACAGGGGGAGGGTTGAAAAGGAGGCATACTGGGGACATTGGTGGTAGAATATGTGCACTGGTGGAGGGATGGGTGTTCGATCATTGTATGACTGAAACTCAAACATTAAAGTTTTGTAACTATCTCACGGTGATTCACTAAAATAAGAAAATATATCCAGCATCATTACCCATTAGGTTAAATGCAAATTAACATCACAATAAGATACCAAGACTATGCTGGTTAAAAGTAAAGATTGACAGCATTGGATGCTGAGAAATATGTGGAGCAATGAGAATTCTTTCGTATTTGCTGTTGGCACCATACAATGATATAACCTGTATGAAAACAATTAACAGGTTTTTGAAACTGAAACAAGGTAGTTTTATTGACTGAAACTTACTTACAAAGATGTGAGAGGAAAGGAGATTAATTTGTTCATGAGAGAAACAGGCTTCTCTGAGTAGAAATAAGCAAGCAAAGAAACAGAGACAAGCAAGCTAAATGCGTGTTCAAGAGAGAACATGTGCTTGAAGAGCAAGAAAAGTTTCTTATAAAACTAATCTTGCACCTATCTATGCCTCAGGATTCCACTCTGAGGTACTTACAAATTTTTTACAAGAATGGCTATTTTAAAAAAGAACGTGTAAATTATATGCTTTGAGAATAAAATATAAATAGAAGTATAAAAGGATGGTTATAGCAGCTTTATACATAATAGCCCACCAAAAAAGAAGAAAGAGTCTGGGTGCCAGTCAAAAGGAGAATATATAAACATACTGTGGTGTATTCATATAGTGTAATACTAATTAGTAATATAAAGAAAGCCACTACTGATAGGAACAACAACATAGGTATGTATCAGAATAATTATTTCTAAAGAAAGGAATCAGAAACAAAAGAATACACGTTCCATAGTTCTAGTCATAAACAATTCCTAAAAATGCAAAAATTATAAACAGAGAAAAATCAAATGTGATTATATCTAAGGGAGTGGGATCCAATTTTGAGCAGGTATAAGAAAAGAAAATTTTCTGAGGTGACAGGATGTTTACATTTTAGTGATATGGGTTACACAGGAGCATGCATTTATCAAAACTCATTCAATGGTACTCTTAAGATTAGTGTACTTTGGTACTCAGATATCACTCAGTGGTACAGTCCCTTGGATGTGTGAACCCCTGGGTTTAATCCCTGACATACAGGAAAAAACAGAAAGATGTGTGTATCACCCTGTATGTAAATTCTATTCCTCCAAGAAAAATACCATCTTAATAAATATATGTTAAAATACTGGCAAGAAACAACAAAATAACCAAAGATTCAGTGAAAAATATCAGAGTTACCAGAAAGCAAGGGGAGAAAGAATGAGAGAAATGAGTGAAAGTGTCTATTAAGTGGTTGGATAGCATTGGAACTTGGTGGTGGGTGAGGAAACAATTACACATATATAAAAGAGGCATGAACTAAACCCCTGAAACCCAATAATAGTCTAACCTAATTGTGTCGGTGAAAAATTAAAACTAAAAAAGAAATACATACTAAATTATATGTTATGCCCATAAAAAGTTTTCTTTTAAATGTATTACCTAGAACATAGAAGCCCCAGTTTTCTTATGAGTACTTTTAGTCCTTACAATAACTTTATGGAGTGATTGGTTGAAAATGTGAGGATTAGAGAGATGTAATACCTTGCTTACAGTCACATGGGGTCACACGGCAAGTAAAGATACAAAACCAGGTCTGATTTCTAAACTCTTCTGCTAGAGATCACAAATTCAGGTGCTTACAGGAACAAAATTTTCTTTATTCAGGCCAGAGCTGACATCTCATTCTAAACAGAAATAAAACTGAGAATGTTAAATCTTATTTGCCACTCCTGGAAACTGGCTGAATTCCATGTTGACTGTGACTCCTAAGGAGAATGACTCATTACTTCCCTCAGGATCCTTAAGGATCCATTCTGTCTGCCCTTCCACTGAATTGGCTCAAACATTCACAAACTGCTTGCCCGTGAGTTAAGATGCATATGAAGGTCAAGTTCTGTCTACTAATGATTTTCTGGATATTCTCTTTCAAGTGAGATTTGAATGTTCCCATCACAGTTGAGAAATCAACCACCAAAAAAAGAGAAAAAAAAACCTCCCTCAAAGATAAACTGGGAAAAGGTTCGTAGGTTTAAAGATACGCATGAATTGTGGAATCAAGGACAAAATGACTAAAATTTCAGAGAGCAAATGAAACTTCCTAAAAAAGCTGAAACAGTTGCTAATTTGGGTCACATGTTGAAGATGAGGTTTGGCCCTACAGCAGGGGAATACTACTTAGGAAAAAGAAAGCCACATACCTATTGCAGATAGCATAATAGATTGCAAATATGAGAGGTTTGAAGTACATTGCTAATCTTTCTCACCTGAAGTTAGTAGATTTCTTGTCTCCCTCCAGCAGGAGGAAACAATAAATCTCCTTCTCCTGTTACATCAGAAACAGATTCTCACTAGAGGGAGGATGTTGCTACACAGTAACAGTTTCTCCTAAAATCATTACTTGGAAGTTTTGAAGTTGGGAAGGCACAGGAAAGTTAATGAGCTAAATTCAGACCATCCCCAAAGGGCACTTCTAAGTGAGTGATCCTAACAAAGTGATTCTAAAATGTATAAGTATGTATAACTTCACATCATCTGCTCCCAAATACAAAAACATTCATTCAAAAATTATGTGCACTCCTATGTTTGTCACAGCACCAAGTGTAATAACCAAAATAGGGAAACAACCATAATGTCCAACAGCAGATGAATGGAAAAAGAAGTTGTGGTTGTATTCTTAACGGACTGCTGCTCATTTATAAGAAAATATGAAACCTTGCAGCTTACTGTAATGTGGATGGAACTGGAAGGTATCATGTAAAACAAAAACATTCAGAGAGAGAAAGACAAATACTGTATTATCTCATACATCTGTGTTATAGAGAGAAACAAAACAAGAAATAGACAGTATTGAATAATGACAAACATTCAGTCTTGGTTTACAAAACTCAGATTACCAAAAAGCAGGGGAAGAAGTGTGAGGGTGATGAAAAGGCAGACTAAAGGTGATTTAAGTATAGTAATGAAACACTTTGGTTGTACTGAAGGTGGAGTAGCTTTGTAAATGAAAACCATAAATGTTAATACTAATATAACCATGCCATTTAACTCTAATAAAAATTTAAAGCTTCACAAAAATTAGTTGATTAAAGCATATAAGCATATATAAAAGGGGTGGTATCACCAAAGCATTTTTCTTTTTTTTAATTTAATTTAATTTATTTTTTATTAATTTTTTATTAGTGAATCACTGCGAGGTACTGTTACATACTTACAAACTTTGGTGTTTACATTTCAGTCATACAATGATCGGGTACCCATCCCTCCACCAGTGCCCATTCTCCACCACCAATGATCCCAGTATTCCTCCCACCCCCCACACCCCATCCTCATCCCCACCTCGCCTCTGTGGCTGGGCATTCCCTTTTGTTATCTCTCTCCTTTTGGTTGTTGTGGTTTGCAATAGAGGTATTTATTGAATGGCCATTGTGTTTGCTCTACAGTCTTTTTGGCAGCTCCCAAACCTAGCAGATTCTGCCAGTACCCTTTACTCACCAAAGCATTTTGAATTGAAACAAAATAAAAGCACATATACTAGCATATATCAAGGTTAAAATACAGCTAGAATAATTATGATAGCATAACATCAAGCACAAGGACAAACAAAATCATGATCATTACCTAATGGGAAAAAAATAAATGGAAATGTATCATATACCTAAATATGAAAAAAATTTCAAGGACAAACCATAGGTAAATGTCTTCATGACACTGGGTAGGTTAATAATTCCTATTCAACAGAAAAAATATCCTCTATTAAAAAAAGATTAATAAATTTGATGGAAGTTAAATTACGGACTTCTATTTATCAAAACATACCTTTTTGGGGGGTCCACATATAGCAGTGCTCAGAGTTTAATCCTGGCTTTGCACCCAAGGATCACTCAATGTGAGATTTGGGGGACTCTATGTAAAGTGGGTACTCTATAGAAAGTGGATATTAAACCCAGGTTGGTGACATGCAAGGCAAATGCGCTACCTGCTGAGGTCCAGTCCTTCAAAACATATCTTAATACAATATTAAGATATTCTCTATTTCATTTGGTTAAAAAGGCCAACTATGGACCAGGAAAAGTATTTAAATACACATATTTAACAAAGGATTTGTACATAGAAGCACCGTCCTCCCCTTGTTAATCGATTTGCTTGAGTGGGCACCAGTAACGACTCACAACAAATTGTGAGACTTGTTGTTACTGTTTTTGTCATATCAAATACGTCACGGGGAACTTGCCAGACTTTGTCGTGCTTGTGAGATACTATCAGTACCTTGCCGGGCTCTCCGAGAGGGGTGGAGGAATTGAACCCGGGTTGGCTGCATGCAAGGCAAACGTCTTACCCGCCGTGTTATCACTCCAGCCCTTGTATATAGTATATACAAATATTTTAATTGCTTCAAATCAATAACAAATCCAGATTTTTAAAAATACTTCATACAGACTGAAATGTAAGCACGAAAATTTGTAAGTCTGTAACTGTACCACACAGTGATCCATAAAAAATAAATAAATAAATGATAATACTTTATACAAAACAACATCCAAACGACATTCAAGTATATGAACAAATGAAAATTATTATTACTCATCTGGGAAATGCAAAGAGGACTTAAATATGGTACAATATCCATAGCCAAATCTGAAAACAAAATAGGATAATGGGCTGGAGGGATAGCACAGCGGACAGGGCGTTTGCCTTGTACGCAGCTGACCCGGGTTAGATTTCTCCATCCCTCTCGGAGAGCCTGGCAAGCTACCAAGAGTGTCCCACCTGCACGGCAGAGTCAGGCAAGCTCCCTGTGGCATATTCGATATGCCAAAAACAGTAACAAGTCTCACAATGGAGACGTTACTGGTGCCTGCTCAAGCAAATCGATGAACAACGGGAGGACAGTACTACAGTGCTACAAGCATTAGGAAGAACATGGAACAACTGGAAGTTTGTACATGGCTGGTGAAAGCTTTAAGTGATTCAACTATTTTGCAAAACTATTTGACAATATCTGCTAAAGCTAAATATACATTTCACATGACACTACAAGAGTACAAATACCCACAAAAACATATATAAGGATATTTAATGAGAAAGACTCATAAGCGTAAATATATAATTTTATTTAAGTAAAATGCAAAAGCATATAAACAAATCTTAGAAGTGACACAGTGGTTACCTCAAGGGTATAAATTCAGCAGGAAAATGAAGCCATCTGGAGTACTGGAAATATTCTGTATCTTGTTATGGTTACATATGTTAGAAATCATTCAGCCATACCCTTAAAATTTGTTCACTTCACTGCGTATATGCCATGTCTCAAGAATTGCTTTATTTTTTAATTTGGAGGTCTCTTTCTAAATAACCCGTATGTACCACAGGACACTGAGTTGAGTCCTACCAGGATTCCTCGAGCCAGCCGTCACAAACAATAGAAATGAAATAAAATATAAAGATTAACAGAAGGATACTTTTAGTCTACACTACTCCACATCTTGGCAGTACTAAGCATCCATCCTTGTAGATAGATTGGTTGTAATTTAACAAAAGATGTGATGACCCACATCTTTTAAGTAGCTCAAAAGACAGCTGAAGCAAGGGTCATGCAATTCATCTTATAACTAGGATCTTTAGCCCCATGGATTTTTATTAATCTCACTCATGACTTTTCTTTTAATGCACTAGTCAAAAGCAACTATTTTCCTTTTAGCTAAAAATCTTGCCCTGCTATTTTGTGATGATTGTAAGTGACAAACTGGAATGGAGAAGAAGAGACTCCTCTGCGTCTAAGTTTATAGTTAATAAGCTTCTGTGCATCAAAAAAAGGTAAAATAGTTTATTACCAAGAAGAACAGAGGCAGTTATGTGGGAAAGAATTTTTTAATTGTGCATTTTATGAGTATAGGTGACCGTTCCTATTTACAAACAGTATTTTTTTCATAATGCTCCTTTCTTTGGTACAACAGTACTATTTGGATATATGATTTCAATACAAATATTTTTTCCAAAATCACTGTAGAAATTATTTTTCATTGCCCTCTGCAGCACTGAGGAAAACACAAAGAGGTCTTATGCCCAAAGGACAAATTTTATCATTCTGATATAACATAAATTCTCAGGATGGGGAGAGGGGAAGAATACAGCAAATAAAGCAATTTAATTTTCCATTAAATTATTTTTTCTATTTTTGGTTTTGGGGAAACACTCAGTGGTTCTTAGGGCTTATTGCTGGTTCTGTCCTCAGAGATCAGTCCTGGTGGGGCTCATTACCCTTAAACTCTTTTTTATCTTTTCTAAAAGCCATAATCTGTTGCCTTAAAAATAAAATTATGTGCAATAAAGCATTTGCCTGTTATAGGATCTGACATTTAAAATCCCCATGAACCATCTTTAATTTATCAAGCAAGACTTGTACAGCTGAGGAGCTAAACATGGTCCCTGGAAAACATATAAAAATCTCAAAACAGAAACTGAAAATGTGGAGAATATGTTCAATTTAAACCAAATTCTGCTGAATTTCTTTCCATCTATTTCAAATTCAATCACTACTGTGGATAAAATTGCATGTTTTTGTTTACTGTTCAAGAAAAAATGAGACAAAAACAACCACTTTAAAGGATATTTCTTAGTTACTTTCCTAATAAATGAATAATCTCCTCAAAACACAACTCAGTCATGAAAAAATCTATCTCATCTTGATATGGTGGAACCCTGCCTGGCTTGCCTCTCATTCTTAACTGTTGTGAGAAGTCCACAGAGAGAAAAACAATAATATTTCCAGAAATATTAATTGTTTTAGCACAGTGGTAGGGTGTTTGCCTTACAAGCGGCCAACATGGCCAATCCGAGTTCGATTCCTCCGCCCCTCTCGGAGAGCCCGGCAAGCTACCGAGAGTATTCGATATGCCAGACACAGTAACAACAAAGTCTCCAATGGAGACGTTACTGGGCCCGCTCGAGCAAATCGACGATCAACGGGAGGGCCTTTACCTTTACCTTTTACCAGTGTAGAATGCAGGGTCTAGTAATGAAAAAATATTTTAAAAATTAATTTGAGCTAACAGGTAAAGAAACTCTATTCCCAAGTCTTCCTAAGATTGGAAAAAAATGTCTTTATGTTTTCTTCAAGAGATACAGTTAAATGATGAAATGATGCTAGTGATTTTAAGAGCAGGATCTTGTGTTAAGCTTATGTTTTAGTTCTAACTTTTCCACTTAGCTGGAAGATTACTGAACTACTCTTTGCTTCAGTTTTTGCATACGTAAGATAAACAAATAGCAGATAAGAGAATCACAAGTGAATAGATGCAATTAATTTAGAAATGCCTAGAACTTAATAGTTCTAGAGAAATTCTAGCATCTAGGACATAATGTATAGGGCATCCTAGCTACTGAGTACTCCTGAATGGCAAGAAGAGAGACAGATACAAGCATTACAAAACTAGAATGAAGTACAAGAAGCACAGTTGATTATAACCAATGTGACTTTAAATTTTGGCAAAGGAATAAGAAACAGGACTTCCTTATAGCTCTAGATCTGGTCCATTTCTTGAGACGTTACACCAATTTTAGCTTTTAGCTTATTTCTTACAGCTCTGGGTTTGATCTCTTTCCTGAAACCTTACACCACTGAAGTAGGGAATCAGTGAGAATTAGTGGCTGCTACTAGTTAATTTCCCTCTCACATTTGAAGCACTTATTCTCTAGATTCTGAGCTCTGGTAGGCAAAAGCTGACTTCATACTACTCATGGACAAGTTCTGCAACACATTGACAGGTGTATGAAGTTCCTATACTTGGTATTATGACAGCAATTATTTCTAAGTCTTAACTAGCTAGAGATCTTGGAAAGTAATTAATTGGCAAGGTCACTGGAGTAAGATAATGAAAGTTACCACCATGTGGTAACTTTTCACAGCTAACATGACTTCAACTAAACCAGGGGGCTTTCATATATTTCTGTGTGAATTCAGTTGGGTAAAAAAAAAAGGAATATCGTGAAAATATCTTTGTACACCTTTCATCATTTATCGCCCAAGTCTGGATTTAGTTCTGAGCTTCAAATATATCTCAAAGAGTAGAAAAAGTGAGACTTCACTTTTCTTCACTTTTTCACTAAACACCACTTGTGGCCTCATCTCCATTTCTGTGGCAAATATCACTTCCTAGAAGATAATAGATTCATTTATTTTTACGACTTGGAAAGAACATCAGAGATTATTTAGTTCTTTTCTATGCCTACAAATGAACTGTTTGTACACCAAACGAACAGTCCTTGTGATTACAGAATCTCAAAGTAAGATTCTATAAACTCCTCTGTAAACTTGTTCCAGTGTTTTATAATTTCCTCCTTCTGCTAGTTATATCCTCAGAATACTTCCATATATATTAACTTATTCTTCTAATTTTCCATGAAGAAAGGTTTATCCCTAATTTGCAAGTGAGGAAGTGAATACCCACAAAATCTAAGTTATTTGTACAGATTGAATCATTATAGTAGCAGAGGGAAAGTAATATCCCAACTCTTCAACTTCTTAACCTTCTTTGTTCTCTTAGACTGTGTAATGCTTTAGTGATACTCTGGGGACATACAAATTACCTGCCAAATAATAAACAATGTTAAGATGTCAAAAAAAAAACACTAAACAGCCTTATACACTATTATCCCTGGAGTACAACTGCAATTAAATCAGAATATCACTAGGCACTCTAGTCAAAAAGCAAAACATATGCAGACCACAACACCCAAAAGGAGAGAGAGAACAAAAGGGAATGCCCTGCCACAGAGGCAGGGTGGGATGGGGGTGATGGGTGTGAGAGGGATGCTGGGATCCATGGTGGTGGAAGATGGGCACTGGTGGAGGGATGGGTATTTGATCATTGTATAATCGAAACCGAAGCACAAAAATTTGTGGATGTACAAATGTACCTCATGGTGTTTCACTAATAAAAATTTTTAAAAAGGAAAACATATTGTAAAAATTAACTAAATATTTAAAACCACATTAGGACTATATACTGATTCATGAACATAAAAATAACACAAGCGTACTTCATCTTGAGCTGAAGACATAGTAGAGTGGGTAGGATCCTTGCCATGAATTCAGTTGCCCCAGATTTGTTCTCTGACTCCTCTTATTGTCTCTGGAGCACCACCAGGAGTCATAGCTTAATGCAGAGCCAGGACTAAGCCTTGAGAACTGCCAGGTTTGGCCAAAAACAAGAACAAACAATAAAGCACTTAAATATTTCCAACTTTTTATTTTTTACTGTGTTTGGCATATCAAACACAGTAACATTTGTCACAATGAAGACGTTACTGGGCCCGCTCGATCAAATCAATGAACAACGGGAGGACAGTGTCAGTGACAGTTATTTTTTTAATTTCTGAGATAGAATAAATTGAGTAAACAGAAAGAAAATAAAACTTTTCCACATGTTTTAATCTTTGGTATGAATTTATTATTTATTTTTTCTTTCATTTTGAAGATTTCATATCTCTAGTTCTCACAGTACATGAATAAAATGAATAAAGAGTGAATCCTACTGCCGATCACCATGGAACTCAGAAAAACACACGAGGGCCACAGCTTTGTCCTCTAGTGAGAGCCCTTACAATATCATAATAGGATGCCATACAGGTAAAAAAAGGTTTAATGTTGCTGTCCTTATATGATTTTTCACAAACATTCCTTTTATTTTTTATTTGGTGGCCACATCCAGTGTAAATAGGGGAGCCATAAAATAATAATCAAGGGGCCATAGAGATGGTACAAGGGTTCATACATTTGCCTTGCATACAGCCACCTTGGTTTAATCCCCATCACTAAGTGGTCTCCTGAATATTTACAGCTGCAGTACTGGGTGTCCCCTGAAGATGACTGGGGTAGACTTCAAACATTTTATGCATGAAACCCTAACAATAAAAGTATTTCGAATTATGGTGCATCAAATGGAGAACTATGTAGCTGTTAGAAAAGACAAAGTCACGAAATTTACAAATGGTACTACATGGAAAGTATCATGTTAAGCGAAATGACTCAGAAAGAAAGGGATAGACATAGAAATATTGCATTCATCTGGGGAGCATAAAGTAACAAAATAGGAGACTAACACCCAAGAATGGCCGAAATTAGTACCAGGAATTTTACTCCATGGCTTGAAGGCCAGACACACATGCTAGGGGAAAAGGGAGCTCAGATAGAGAAGGAAGCACCAAATAAAGGGTGTTGGGAGGATCCTCCCAGGATGGGAGAAGCATGCTGAAAGTAGACTATAGACCAAACATGATTGCCACCCATTGCCTCTTTTGCAAACACAACACCCAAATGGAGAGAGAGAACAAAAGGGAATGCCCTGTCACAGAGGCAAGGTGGGATGGGGGGAATGGGGGGTGGGAGGGATACTGGGATCCGTGGTGGTGGGAAATGGGCACTGGCGGAGGGATGGGTATTTGATCATTGTATAATTGAAACCCAAGCACAAAAATTTCTAAGGCTACAACTGTACCTCATGGTGTCTCACTAATAAAAATTAAAAATAAAAAATAAAAAAATAAAACGTGACAGTAAAACAAAATGTGAAAATAGGGGCTGGAGCGACAGCACAACGGGGAGGACGTTTGCCTTGCACGCAGCCATCCTGGGTTCGATTCCTAGAACCCCATATGGTCCCCTGAGCACAGCTAGGAGCAATTCCTGAGTGTATATCCAGGAGTAACCCCTGAGCATTACCGGTGTGACCCCAAAATAAAAAAATGTGAAAATAAACATGTGTGCATCTGTTTCAAAAAGAGGTGATGAAGCATAGCTCTTATTGAGAAGGTGATATGTAAACAAAAAGTCAGAAGGAAGTGAAGCATTTTAACATTTAGGTATCAAAGTAAAAAAAATTCTGTCAGATCAATAATAGTGCAAAGTGCATCAAGAGGAAGGTGTTTCTACAACAAAGTAACAACAGGTCAAAGGCAACATAACAGACCTAATCCATAGAACTGTATCATTTCACCTAAGACCCTTTCAGAACTTCCAGTGACTTCTATACTACTAAGTCCAATGATCAATTGACAGCCTTTTTCTTGTTTGTCCTTGAAACAATTGATCACTATTAAAATCATCTTCATCTGCTGTCTCTTCCTTGGTGATCTCATACATATAGATAGATAGATAGATAGATAGATATAGATATGGATATGAGGTAATATATAATAAATTATATAGACATTTACACACCCATATAAATGTAAGTGTGTATAAGTACACACATACATCCACACACTTATGTGTATATATGGAGATGACTCCCAGATTAATTTAGCTAGCTAAGACCTTTTCCTGTATTTCCATATCTGTATATCTGATTTCTTTCTCATTGATTTCTGATATCTAAAACTCAGTATATCCAAAACTGGATAATTTTTTCCCTCCAATTCCTGTTCTATCTATACCATTCTCCACCACAAAAAATGGCAAAAAAAACTCTAGAGGCCAGAGGTACAGCAGGAAGGGTGTTTGTCTTGAATGTTGCTGACCTGAGTTCGGTCCCCAGCATTCCATATGGTCCCTCGAGTAACACCAAGCGTAATTACTGAGTGCCAAAACAAGAGTGAGCTCTGGGCATCATCAGATGTGACCTCAAAAGCCAAAAAAAATGACAACTCAAGACTTCTAATTATATAGGATAATAATTATATGAGACCCATTGTATTTACTGGTTTTGGCATATTGAATACGCCACGGATAGCTTGCCAGACTCTGCCGTGTGGGCGAGATACACTCGGTGGCTTGCCAGGCGCATGCCTCAAGCAAATGCAATCGAACGTCCAAGCTCGCAAAGCAGTGCAGAGAAGCAATAAAGGAAGACCTCAAAGAGAGAAGAGCAGCAGTGCTGTTAGATGCGGCAGAAGCCAGGAAAATCATTCGCAATGCCCACCTGTGCTTCACCAACTACAAGACCAAGATAACTGCCCTCTGACATCCTGAAGGATCTATCACATCTTCCAGAAGGGCAATGGAGAAGATTATCCATGACTTCTACTCAGATCTCTTTGATAGCCACATCCACCTGCCCACATACCAAATTCCGCAGGATGGATATGTCGTTCCCAACGTTCTCCCTTCCAAAATCTGACACTCCATTTTGTCGGTGAAGAAACGAACGGCACCTGGCCCAGACAAGGTCAGACCTGAACACCTGAAGAACCTGCCATCAGTACTCATCAATACACTGGTTCAGCTCCTCACAGGCTACCTGTCTGAATACAAGGTTCTGTCCCAATGGAAAACCAGCAGGACCGTACTATTGTACAAGAAGGGAGACATCCTTGACTTTGGCAACTATCGCCTGATCTGCCTATTGTCTGTCATCTATAAGCTGCTCACTCAAGTCACCCTGAATATTATTGGCAGAACACTAGATAAAGGACAACCATGCGAGCAAGCCTGGTTCCACAAAGGATTCAGCACGATCGACCATATCCACACTATAAGCAGGCCCATTGAGGTTTCTCGAGAGTTCAAGGTGCCACTCTGTCTAACGTTCATTGATTAAAAGAAGGCCGTTGATTCTGCTGAGAGTGAAGCAGTCATCAAAGACCTAGTCAATCCGGGCATTCAAACTCAATACATCAGGATCCTCCGTGAGCTGTATATACAGATTGACTACCAGGATCTCACCTTTCTACAAAGAAGTGATCATCGATGTCAAGAGAGGGGTTTGGCAGGGTGATACCGTTTCACCAAAACTCTTCAGTGCCACCCTCAAAAATGTCATGCGTTGACTGGAATGGGAAGAAATGGGAGTGAAGATAGATGGTCGGCAACTACACCACCTCCGCTTTGCTGATGACATTGTTCTAATTACACCAAATATTAGCCAATCGGCACAAATGCTGGCCAACTTCGACCATTAGTGTGGAAAGGTTGGACTACAGCTGAATCTCACGAAGACAATGTTTATGAGAAGCAGTCTCGTTCCTGACGTTCTATTCGCTGTCAGTGGAATGACCATCTCCGAGTGCAACAGTTATGTGTACCTAGGTTGAGAAGTCAACATGATGAATGACCTGGCACCTGAGTTGCACAGGAGGAATAGAGTGGCTTGGAACGCCTTCCAGAGCATCGAAGAAATAGCTAAGAGGATGAAGAACCACCGACTTTGGGCACATCTCTTTGATTCCACTGTTCTTCCTGCATTAACATAAACCTCAGAGACCAGGGCCCTATGAAAGCAGGATGAGAACACTATTCAGATCTCCCAGAGAGGAATCGAAAGAGCTATGCTTGGAGTATCACGTTTCACTCAAATGAGAGAAGGAATCCGGAGTTCCGACCTCTGTCTACAATCAAGAATCAGGGATGCTGTCTCGTTTGCCAAGGTGTCGAAAATCAGATGGGCTGGACACGTAATGAGATTTGGAGACAACTGCTGGACTAGAGCCACTACAGACTGGATTCCATAGAACGTCAAAAGACCACGTGGCCACCCACTTATGAGATGGTCAAACTTCTTTGTTAAGACCCTGAACGATCTGTTTGCACTCTTCATGCTCCTAGAACAAGCAGATGCCATTGGGCTACACTAGCACGCAACAGGGATGAATGGAGACATTACTGGCGTCCGCTCGAGCAAATCGATGAATAATGGGATGTCAAGTGATCAAGTGATCAATAATTATATAGGGTTTTTTATTGCAAGTTTGCCTCTTTCCCATAAGCTACAGCTAATCCACAAGATAGCCTGTTAACTTTGCTATATATATATATATATATATATATATATATATATATATATATATTCCGATTTAAAATATATTCCGATATAAAATAACTTCTTATTTTGAGACACCAACGTTCACATTTCACCTTGATCGTTTCAACAGACTCTTAGCAAGATTTCTTTTGCACATTCTACTCTCCTCTCAACACAAATGTCAAAGTGATCTCCTAAAAATATAAGTAATGTCACTCTTCCTTTAATGGCTCTTTAATTCTTTCAGAGTAAAACCCAGGTCATCATATCCTGTAAGGTTCTTCGTAATAAAATATAGATCATCTTCTCTATGCAATCCTTGTTCCAGCCATGGCCTCTGCTATCCTTCCATTACCAGACACACTTCCTCTTACTCTACTTTTTAAAGCGTTTTCTATTGCTCATGGCACTCCAAAACTCAGTTCTATGAATCAGTTCTCCTGTTGTTATCTTGCTGCAAACACTTCCTCCCAAGGCACTTTGCACTATTATTGATCTGACAGAATTTTCTTTTCTTTGATACCTAAATGTTTAAATGCTTCACCTCCTTCAGATGTTTTGTTTACATCTCACCTTCTCAACAAGAGGTATGCTTCATCTCTTTTTAAAACAGATGCACAAATGTTTATTTTCACATTTTTTGAAGCATCATAATTCTAAATACTTCTACTGTTAGGGTTTCAAGCATAAAATGTTCCAAGTCTAGGGGCTGGAGTGATAGCACAGCAGGTAGAGCGTTTGTCTTGCACGCGGCCAACCCAGGTTCGATTCCCAGCATCCCATATCATCCCCTGAGCACCTCCAGGGATAATTCCTGAGTGCAGAGAAAGCAGTGACCCCTGTGAATCGCCGGGTGTTACCCAAAAAGCAAAAAACATGTTCCAAGTCTACCCCAGTCATCCTCAGGGGACATCCAGGACTGCACTTGAAAATGTTCAGGAGAACACTTAGTGATGGTGATTGAACCAAGGCCGGCTGCATGCAAGACAAACGTATGAATCCCTGTATTATTTCTACAGCACCTTGAGTATTATTTTTCATGGTTCCCTTCTCTACAACACGTCAAGCACATAGTAGTCAAACTTACAGAACGAGTAACAGGACTAATAAATAATTCCTTATAATTGTATAGCCCTTATACTTTTATAAAAGTGCTTTCACACAGTATCCACTTGATCTTTAAAATTAATATATAGCTTATATATGATAACACTGAGTATATATTATCTTCATTTTGGAAATATTGGTATAAAAAGAATCAAAAATAATCTATCCAGAGTAATATAGCTGTAATGTTATAGAACCATGAATTGAGTTCCATGCTTTTATCACATAGCCTCCAATGTTTTACTGCAAAGCTCACAGTTCTTGTGGAAAGGCCTTCCACTTCCTTTGTTAAGACAGAGACATAGCCTGATTATGCCATTAACCTAATGCCTTGAAACCTAATGTCTTGCCAGCTGATGGTAAAATAAACATGAAGTCATTTAGAAGCCTGAGTTTATGTGAGGAATTGCTATGTGAATGTCAGAGAAAATTATGCCATTCCCAAATGATGCTCTCTCCAAGAAGAAAAGCAACATTTGAATACACCAGCTGCTTAGTGTAATATATCATTTGTTTTTTCTTAACAGATTCTGCCTTGTATTAGCTTTACACATGAAACCATTTAGTCCCTCAAAGTAACAAATACCAAGAGGGGAAAATTATAGTCTAAAAAGGCACATGCTACTTAAAGTGTATCCTAGTGGCCTCTTCCACTGTGTTACCAACAAGTCACTAACTATTCATGTTGAGAACTCTCCCACACTTTCACTGCCACTTTCACAGAAGAAAGGTGGAAACTGTTTCCTTAAGCATAGCACCAAAGAGGGAACTGCTGTTTACTTGGCAGGAGAGAACAAGACAGTTCATACTTGGCAATCTTCTACTGTTGGCATCCAATCCAAAAGCTGCTGCATTCGGCAGAGGTGGCAACAATTTTGTACTCAAGATAAGAGTGCAAGATGAATATATATATGCATGCTTTTTAACAGAGATTCCTGTAATCCCTAGTAAGCTTACAGTAGGATAAATAAATGGCATAGCCAGGGGAAAAAAACATGACAAATTCTCAGTAACTTTGACAACTGAATTCACAATACCAGAGATGGTGGCCTCTTTTGCTGATTGCCAGAATTATATTTATATGTGTGTAAAGTTTTAGGAAGGTCGTCCCAGGATGGGAGAAGCATGCTGAAAGTAGAATATGGACAGAACAGGATTGCCACTCAATGCCTCTTTTGCAAACAACAGCACCCAAAAGGAGAGAACAAAAGGGAATGCCCGCTCAAGAGGCAGGGTTAGATGCGGGGATGCGGGGGTGAGAGGGATACTGGGAACCGTGGTGGTGGAAAATGGGCACTGGTGGAGGGATGGTTACTTGATCATTGTATAATTGAAACCTAAGCACAAAAATTTGTTGTTTGTTTTTTAATTTTTATTAGTGAAACACCATGAGGTACAGTTGTAGACTTACAAATTTTTGTGCTTGGGTTTCAATTCTACAATGATCAAATACCCATCCTTCCACCAGTGCCCATTTCCCACCACCAAAGGTCCCAGTATCCCTCCCACCTCCCATCCCCCCATCCCACCCTGCCTCTGTGGCAGGGCATTCCCTTTTGTTCTCTCTCTTCATTTGGGTGTTGTGGTTTGCAGAAGAGGCAATGGGTGGCAATCATGTTTGGTCTATAGTCTACTTTCAGCATGCTTCTCCCACCCTGGGAGGATCCTCCCAACATCCTTTATTTGGTGCTCCCTTCTCTATCTGAGCTGCATTTATCCCTAGCATGTGTGTCTGGCCTCCAAGCCATGGAGTAAAATTCCTGGTACTAATCTCGGCCATTCTTGGGTTTTAGTTTTCTATTTTGTTTCTTTATGCTCCCCAGATGAATGCAATCTTTCTATGTCTAATCCTCTCTTTCTGACTCATTTCGCTTAACATGATACTTTCAATGTAGTACCACTTGTATGTATATTTCATGACTTCATCTTTTCTGACAGCTACATAGTACTCCTTTGTGTAAATGTACCAAAGTTTCTTTAACCAGTCATCTGTTCTCAGGCACTCAGTTTTTTCCAGATTCTGGCTATTGTAAAGAGTGCTGCAATGAACAAACAAGTGCAGATGTCACTTCAACTATACTTTTTTTGCCTCTCTGGAATATATTCCCAGGAGTGGTATTGCTGGGTCAAATGGGAGCTCAATTTCTAATTTTTTGAGAATCATCAATACTGTTTTCCAAAAGGGCTGAACCAGTCTTCATTCCCACCGGCAGTGAAGGAGGGTCCCTTTCTCGCCACATCCGTGCCAGCACCAGTTGCTTTTGTTCTTTTGGATGTGTGCCAGTCTCTGTGGTGTGAAATGATATCTCATTGTTGTTGTCATATGCATCTTCCTGATGATTAATGATGTAGAGCATTTTCTCATGTGTCTTTTAGCCATTCGGATTTCTTTTTTTTTATTTTATTTATTGAATCACTGTGGGAAAGGTTACAAAGCTTTCAGGTTTAGGTCTCAGTCATGCAAATATCAAACACATTTCCCTTTACCAATACTTATTTTTTACCATGAAGAACCCCAATAAAACCCCACCACCCACCCCTCCCCGTCCCTGTGAGGCAGATGAATTCTAGTTAACACTCTATCTGCTTTGATTAGATTCATTGTTTCAATAAAAGATTCACCACTATTATTTAGAGTTTACCCCCCACCCAAATCAGACATGCTGAAAAAACTTTGTGAAGTGATTTGCTTTCTACAGCTGGGTTCAAGAATTAAATGTTGGTTTTGGATTTCTGCTATTTTACCTATTGACCCTGGAAGTATTTCTACTGAAAGTCAGATAGTTAAGAAATTGGTTTCTGTGTTCTGGAGTCGTGGCCGTGCTGGAGAGCCGCTAGTGGGGGGCAACTGGTGGCCTCGGTAGGGCGTGAAGGGCGGACCGAAACGCCCCCCTTCCCATGAGGTTTTAGTCGCCCCCACACTCCCGGCTCATACCTGCTGTCCACAAGGCTCCCATGTGGCCGCCATCTTTCTTTCCAGAGAGGTGAGGGCGAATGGGGCAACACCCTTTCCCCTCCGGCAGACTTGATGGGCTGGATCAACGCATAGTCCGTTCACTTTTCTGCTCCAAGCTGCCAGGCTCTGCATTAAGTCGTTGTGCTTCTGGGGCCGTGGCTGTGCTGGAGAGCCGCTCGCGGGGGGCGACTGGTGACCTCGGTAGGGCGTGAAGGACGGACAAGAACGCCCCCCAACCCATGAGGTTTTAGTCGCCCCCACACCCCCGGCTCATACCTGCTGTCCACAAGGCTCCCATGTGGCCGCCATCTTTCTTTCCAGAGGGAGGAGGGCGGAAGGGAGCAACACCCTTTACCCTCTGGGCAGAAATTATTGCCTGGATTAACGCATAGTCCTTTCACTTTTCTGCTCCAAGCTGCTGGGTTCTGCATTAAGTCCTTATGCTTCTGGGGCTGTGGCCGTGCTAGAGAGCCGCTCGTGGGGGGCAACTGGTGACCTCGGTAGGGCGTGAAGGACGGACCAGAACGCCCCCCTTCCCATGAGGTTCTAGTCACCTCCACACACCCAGCCCATACCTGCTGTCCACAAGGCTCCCATGTGGCCGCCATCCTTCTTTCCAGAGAAGAGAGGGCGAATGGGGCAACACCCTTTCCCCTCCGGCAGACTTGATGGCCTGGATTAACGCATAGTCCGTTCACTTTTCTGCTCCAAGCTGCTGGGTTCTGCATTAAATCCTTGTGCTTCTGGGGCTGTGGCCGTGCTGGGGAGCCGCTCGTGGGGGGCAACTGGTGGCCTCGGTAGGGCGTGAAGGAAGGACCGGAACGCCCCCCTTCCCATGAGGTTTTAGTCGCCCCCACTCCCCCGTCTCATACTTGCTGTCCACAAGGCTCCCATGTGGCCGCCATCTTTCTTTCCAGAGAGGAGAGGGCGAATGGGGCAACACCCTTTCCCCTCCGGACAGACATGATGGCCTGGATCAACGCATAGTCCGTTCACTTTTCTGCTCCAAGCTGCCGGGTTCTGCATTAAGTCCTTGTGCTTCTGGGGCTGTGGCCGTGCTGGGGAGCCGCTCGTGGAGGGCAACTGTTGACCTTGGTAGGGCGTGAAGGACGAACCGGAACGCCCCCCTTCCCATGAGGTTTTAGTCATCCCCACACCCCCGGCTCATACCTGCTGTCCACAAGGCTCCCATGCGGCCGCCATCCTTCTTTCCAGAGAAGAGAGGGCGAATGGGGCAACACCCTTTCCCCTCTGGGCAGAAATGATTGCCTGGTTTAACGCATAGTCCGTTCACTTTTCTGCTCCAAGCTGCTGGGTTCTGCACTAAGTCCTTGTGTTTCTGGGGCTGTGGCCGTGCTCCAAACTTAACTCTGATTTTCAGGGAGAAAGATTGGGTGGTTTACTTCTCATTGGTCACTTTGTATATAGAGAGATGTTGCGCGGCCGCATAAGCGGCTGCACGGTTTTGAGAAAAAGTCCTAGTTCCCGCATACTCGAGCTGTGTTTGTAGAGGCTTCTGGTCACCAGGGTTCCATCTGGGGGAGGCGGGATGCGGCACCTACCCCATCTGGAACTTGCCGGTGATCTCGGCTCTTTTTGGAACCTGTTTTTTTTTTCCCCCTCCGGGATCTGTGGTTCCCGCACCCTCCATGTGGTCCTTCTCTTAGGCTGAATGCTTCAAAGATGGCCGCCATTCGGATTTCTTCTTTGAGAAAGTTTCTGTTCATTTGATTGCCCCATTTTTTGAGGGGGTTGGATGTTTTCTTCTTGTGAAGTTCAACCAGTACCTTGTATGTCCTTGATATCAACCCCTTGTCGGATGTGTATTCAGCGAATATCCTTTCCCATTCTGTAGACTGTCTTCGTATTTTGGTCACTGTTTCTTTTGATGTGCAGAAGCTTCTTAGATTAAGATAGTCCCATTTGTCTATCGCTGTTTTCACTTGTTTGGCCAGTGGTGTGACATCTTTGAAGATACCATTAACTTCAAAGTCATGGAGGGTTTTGCCAACTTTTTCTTCAATGTACCTTATGGATTCCGGTCTGATGTTGAGGTCTTTGATCCATTTTGATCTTCCTTTTGTACATGGTGTTAGGCAGAGTTCAAAGCCTACTTTTTGCCTGTAGCCATCCAGTTTTGCGAGCACAATTTGTTAAACAGGCTTTCCCTGCTCCAGTTCACATTTCTTGCCCCCTTATCAAAGATTAGATGATCAAACGCTTGGGGGGAGATGTCAGTATATTCAACCCTTTTCCATTGGTCTACAGCTCTGCCTTTGGTCCAGTACCATGCTGTTTTAATTAATACTGCTTTGTAGAATAGTTTGAAGTTAGGGAGGTTGATTCCTCCCATTTTCCTTTTCCCGAGAATTGTTTTAGCTATTGGTGAGGGTTTATTGTTATATATAAATTTCAGGAGTGTTTGCTCCATTTCTTTAAAGAATGTCATGGGCATCGTAATAGGGATCGCATTGAATTTTACAGTGCCTTGGGAAATATTGCCATTTTGGCAATGTTATTTCTCCCGATCCATGAACAGGGGATATTTTTTCATTTCCTCGTGTCCTCTTTTATTTCCTGGAGTAGCATTTTGTAGTTTTCTTTGTACAGGTCCTTTACTTTCTTAGTTAAGCTGATTCCTAGGTACTTGATTTTCTGAGGCACAATTGTGAACGGGATTGTTTTCTTCATGTCACTTTCTTCTCTTTCACTATTTGCATATAGGAAAGTCATGGACTTTTGGGTATTGATTTTATAGCCTGAAACTTTACTACACAAGTCTATTGTTTCTAGGAGTTTCTTGGTAGAGGTTTTAGGGTTCTCTAAGTATAGTTTCATAACTTCTGCAAATAGCGAGAGCTTGATTTCTTCCTTTCCTACCTGGATGCCCTTAATATATTTTTCTTGCCTAATCGCTATTGCAAGTACTTCCAGTACTATATTGAACAGTAGTGGAGAGATTGGGCATCCTTGATGTGACTCAAACACCCCCACCTAAAGAAAATGGTGATGAGGGGTCTCCAGGGCATCACCTGAGCATTCACTTTGTCATGCTCAGGGGATCAGATAGTCACAGGAATCAAACTTGAGTCAGCTATGTGTAAGCATGCACCTTAGCCTCTGTGATATCTCCCTGGACTCACAAATATTTATTGATTACCTACTATGTACAAGATATTATAGGTCATGGGACTATGATAGAAAGCACAATTTATCACAGACTTTGCCCTTATGGAGTTTCCATTCTACAAATTAAACGAGGGAAGATCTGTACAGAATTAGGGAGAAATATCTAAGACATGTGGTCAGAAAAAAAGATAAATAGTAGCAACAGTTTAGCATTATCATATATATGTGCAACAATTTCTGTTGCTGGAGATAACTTTTTAGTGATTAGCAAAGTTAGAATTATAACCCTGAACTGAGTGACTCCAGAGTCCACAAGTTTTCTAGAGTTACCACACTACAGGGCTGATATCTGACCCTAAAAATATCAGAAAACAAAGAAAATAACTTTAAGTATCTTTATATTCCTTTACTGAATCAAATTATGACCAATTATATCAGTCCTTCCTCAATTCTGCCTGCTTCCTAATAACCAGAGACATGGTTTTGATGGGGAAAGATATATTAAAATCTGGTTACAGTGTGCAGGAGTGTGGCATAGGAAATAACTAAAAAGGTTATAATTATATAAAAACCTCTGGACTATGACCATGCTCATGAGAAAAGAATAAATCAGAGACAAAATAATAATTCATGAGAATGCTTTTTAGTAAATTGTTGATTGGGGGTGAAAATAACCAGAAAGTTTGTGACCTCCAAGGCAACAAAATTCTGTGTCTATTGACAGTGAATCCCTGGAGTTGTAGGGAATAATAATGGCTACTAGATCACATTCTGCTAATACAGTAACTAATTCTTGGGACAGATAGGTGGATCAAGTGGAGGAGCACATACTTCACATGTGTGAGAGTTCCTGGGTTTAATCCACAGCACTGTGGATTCCAGGCACCACCACCATAATAGCAATAATAAAAACTCTAATTCTTTCATGTACATACACTGTCCATATCAGGCAAAAATAAAATTTAGCCTTCAGCATGCTTGGGTCTGGTGTGACCCTGTGCATTCCTACAGTGCTTGCAGGAAAAAGATGAAAAGATTTGAGGGCTAACCCTGCTCTATACAGAGCAAGGTTACAGAAATTTTAGACTACTGCAAAAGCAAAAAAAAAAACTTAATCGTTTGGAAATAAGAAATTATCCCTGTCCTCTGATTTATTCACCCTGATCTAATTATAGTAGATTGAAGCCAAAGTTGTTCAGGATTTTCAACAATTGCGCAGTTAAATATTGGAAGATGTCAATTGTTTCTTCACCCTTCCTCCTTTCCATTCTCAAATTGATTCAGAAGCACTTTGTTAATACTATTCATAAAGCCACTATTTTTTCTTTTTTTTTTTTTTTTTTTCCCCTTTATTATATTTTATTTTTTTTAAAGTTGTAGATTTACAATTTTTTGTGCTTTGGTTTCAATTATACAATGATCAGATACCCATCCCTCCACCAGTGCCCATTTTCCACCACCATGGATAATATCCCTCCCACCCCCATCCCCCCATCCCCCCGTCTCTGTGGCAGGGCAATCCCCTGTGTTCTCTCTCTCCTTTTGGGTGTTGTGGTCTGCAAAAGAGGCATTGAGTGGCAAACATGTTCAGTCCATAGTCTACTTTCGACATGCATCTCCCCTCCTGGGAGGATCCTCCAAACATCCTTTATTTGGTGCTCCCTTCTCTATCTGAATAGCCCTTTCCTCTAGGATACCCGGCTGGCCTCTAAGTTATGGAGTAATCCTCCTGGTGCTGATCTCAGCTATTCTTGGGTATTAATCTCATACTTTGTTACTTTATATCCCCCAGATGAATGCAATCTTTCTATGTCTATCCCTCTCTTTCTGACTCATTTCGCTTAGCATGATACTTTCCATATTGTACCACTTGTATGTAAATTTCATGACTTCATCTTTTCTAAGAGCTACATAGTACTCCATTGTGTAGATGTACCAAAGTTTCTTTAACCAGTCATCTGTTCTTGGGCATTCAGGTTTCTTCCAGTTTCTGGCTATTGTAAAGAGGGCTGCAATGAACAAACAAGTGCAGATGTCGCTTCGACTATACATTTTTGCCTCTCTGGGATATATTCCCAGGAGTGGTATTGCTGGGTCAAATGGGAGCTCAATTTCTAATTTTTTGAGAATCGTCCATACTGTTTTCCAGAAGGGCTGAACCAGTGGACATTCCCACCAACAGTGAAGGAGTGTCCCTTTCTCGCCACATCCACGCCAGCATCGGTTGCTTTTGTTCTTTTTGATGTGGGCCAGTCTCTGAGGTGTGAGATGGTATCTCATTGTGGTTTTGATCTGCATCTCCCTGATGATTAATGATGTAGAGCATTTTCTCATGTGCTTTTTTGCCATTCGGATTTCTTCTTTGAGAAAGTTTCTGTTCATTTCATTGCCCCATTTTTGGATGGGGTTGGATGTTTTCTTCTTGTGGAGTTTAACCAGTATTTTGTATATCCTGGATATCAACCCCTTGTCAGATGTGTATTCGGTGAATATCCTTTCCCATTCTGTAGACTGTCTTTGTATTTTGGTCACTGTTTCTTTGGAGGTGCAGAAGCTTCTTAGTTTAAGATAGTCCCATTTATCTATCTCTGTTTTCACTTGCTCGGCCAGTGAAAGCCACTATTTTTTCTATGCAGCTATACTCTCTAGCCCATTTCCTGTATCAAAACGTGTGTTATGTTCTTTAGGCTCTTAACTGTCCTTGGAAAATTCTATAGGGACATAATGTACTCCTCGTTCAAAACTTACTGGCTAGTTTATTATACCTAATGACCTGCAATATCCACCGAGAAAGAAAATGGTTTCATCCTTTGACTTATCAGTAGTATAGAATACAGAAATTCAATATCACACAATGTCATGTTTATTTTCTGTTTCTTTATTTTCCAAAATTACTGATATCTTATTACCTAACTAGAAAAAGTATGGCAAATAGAAAATATAAGTATGATAAATAGTAAATATAAAAAAGAATGTGTTTTGTAACTTCTGTTTCTACCATTATCATCATTGATAACACATCATCCTTCACAAGTCCTGCAGAAGACAGAGTTTATTAATCTCAGTTTTCTGTTTTATAAAATGAAATAGCTTACTCATTTGAAAAAGTGGAGGGAAGCTGCACTAGATGAATCAATCAGATCAGCACAATAGACAAGGTATCCAGATTGGGGTTTCAATTTCACCTCTGTGAACATGCAGCAATATTCCCTCGTCATGTGATTTAATCTCACTATGTCTCACATTTCTTTCTCTGTATAAAGCAAATGAATACTAAAAATATTTATTTCATGGGGACGTTGTTAAGCAAAAATCCTCTTGGAAGCTTAGTTTAATAATATTCCATTCAGAACCAGGATAAATGAGCTATAATTTAAATAATCTCAGCCCTTTAATTCAACCATTTCTGGTGTCTTAAGTGATTTTAACAGATATTTTATTTAAAATATATCAAATTATTTATCTTCCCACAGAACAGTAGGAAGATTCATAGGGCTGTAACAAGGAAACTTAGGATCCTGGAAAATTGGCAATATTACAGAGAAAAATATTTGAGGTTTTAAAGGGCAATATTACCTACTAGTTGTACTTTGCAAGCAAATTAATAAATGATCCCTTGAAGAGAGGAGTTTTAGCTGTAGGAACACTACCAAGTCATTTCTCTAATTAGGTATCTCCTTTACTGTGCTTTAATTTTCAGGGTCATAAGGGAAATTTGTTGGCATCAGATAAGTACTTCATTTTCAAATGCAAATACTGAGCCATGTCCTCTCTCCAGAAAGAGGCAGAGAGAGAAAATGAGCTTAGAGTTCATAGCAAATAACCAAGGAAGGTTATACATCTCTTTATGGAGGTTTGGGATTAGACACCGATGCTTCTCCATGGGAGATGACTTTGAATTGCCTAGACTGAAGGACAGGGGAATAAGTAAGATAAACGTAGCTCACCTAGAGCAGTGGGAATCAATTGAGTGGATCACCACCACAACCACCACCCCTGGGAAATTTTGCAATTCCTGGATAGACTACTTGTTATCACAGCTGTGGGATGGGGAGGGAGATGCCATTGGCAATTTTTAGGGAGAGGTCAGGGATACTACAAAACTTCCTACAATGTAGGAAGTCTAATGTACAAGATAGTCTATTTGAATACAGACTTAATCAGCTCCCCAAACGTCAATAATGTTGATATTGAGATCAATCTGACCTAGAGAGTTATTTCATCCTTCCCAGTCTGGCAAGTAGCAAATATTTTTGTAGATCTTTCTCGAGACATTCTGGGAGGCATTGGTCATAGCCTCTACCCTAATAAAGCTTAGAATCTAATAGGGAGACCAACCAACTAACTCTCCTAGAAATATAGACACATATTAGTCTCTGTGTAGTAGGACATAGAGTTCCTTTGTGTAAGAATTTTGAGAAGGTAGGAACTACAGAAATGGAAATTGTTTTGGAAAATTTAAGAAGAACCAATCTTAAGCAGGTCTTTGAAAGATAAAACTTGCTTCCCTTCCTCACTTTCTTCCTAATCTCAATTTAATCTGCATTTTTAAATCTGATTTAGGAACCTCAGGGTCTAGGATTTCACATTCATCCAATGTTCATTTGTATGCTAACGAAAAGTTAGCATACAATGTTCATTTGTATGCTAACGAAAAGTTAGCATACAAATTACTTACCACAGTAATAAACTGTCCTTAATATTAAGCTTTCTCAGCCCTTACCTTTTTTAAGTTATCTTGGTACATGAATTTTTGTCACTGTTTTGAACCACACTCAGCAGTTATCAAGGAATTCTAAAGGTGCACTGATTAGGGAACAGTCCCAGTGGTACTCAGTGTGGCGGTGGGACATGTAGTGTCAGGGATCAAACCCAAGTCCCTCACATAAAGCATGTGTTCAGTTCACTGAGCTGTCTCTCAAGCCTAACTCTTTGACTTTGGTCCTCTTCTAAACATCACCTGTTCAAGCTGCCATTTGCCTCTTGTAGCTCAGTCCGTTTATTTCCACAGCCAGGCTACACATATAGAGGAATCTCAAACTCTGTCTTGATATCATTTTCCCAATCACCTTTTTCTCTTAATTATTTTACCAATTTACTTATATCTGGAACTACATATATTCCACTTTGGATTTGAGGTAGTTATAGCCCCATGTTATGTATACTCCATTAATTGTAAAATTCCAGTCCTTTACTTTCAGGCATCATATCCACATAGGCAATTACCCCAATCCTACCTGAATCTAATGTCCGTTTTTAGAAAACTCTCCTACCTGTTCGATCACCTGTCTCATATCCAAGATATATTAAATTTACAACAAACACTTCACCCATGTTAGTCCAGGACTCTCCTTGTTTTAGCACTGAAAATTCCATGATTAAGAAATGCCCTCAGTAGCATGCAAAATAAACTGTAAGTTATCATACCTAAAATAAAAACATCAAAATCTTATTTAGAATCAATCCTCCTCATGGTTTTCTGATTTGTAATATCACTTAATAGGATATCAACTCCTCTCTATCTTGCAGCTCTTTTCATGTGGTTGTCAAATACTATTAATTCTGTCTCCAAAATACCCTCACTACTTAGAGATGTTTATTATTTCTTTAAACTCTCACTGTTCTAATTCAGGCTTTATCATCTATTACCTGAAAAGTTCCTAATAAGTTCACCTTCCTCCAGTTGCTCCAGTTATCACACCCCCAGTTATCACACCCCCATATCTCAAGTTCTACCAATTATTACATTCCATCCCCTTTACCTAATTGTACTTCTTATAAACAAGACGAATTATTCTGAAACAAATCTCATCATGTGTAAGTATTTTTCTCATCAACATAAATGCTTTGCAGACTGAATTCAAAAAGAATAGTATGAGACTCAGGGTGGTAGCTTTGGGGTGAAGTACACATGTCTAGAATGAACAATGCCCTAAGTTTAATTACCTACATGACACGGCTCCACAAGTAGCACCAAATAATCTCTGAAGGTACCCAAGTGCTACCAACGGTGGTCCTTAAGCACCACTACTAGGATGGCCCTGTCTCCCCAAGCACGGCTGAAGCCAAGAAGGGTTACATTGCTGTCAGGTAATGTTGACATAGCATTGAACTGTCAGGTAATGTTGACATAGCATCCCCAGGAATGGACCCCAAGCCCCCTGAGTACTGCTTGGGAAGCCATCATACCAAACCTAAGAAGAAGACGAATAGTATTAAAGCAATGCTCCATAGTATTAAAGCACAATACCTATACATAAGCAACATTACCATTATGGTATCATTATCACTATCACTATCACCCCATTGTTCATCTATTTGCTCAAGTGGGCGCCAGTAACGTCTCCATTCATCCCTGTCACTTGCTAGTGTAGCCCAATGGCATATTGGGGCTTTTTCAGGGTCAGGGGAATGAGGACCATCATTGTTACTGTTTTTGGCATATCGAGTACGCCATGGGTAGCTTGCCAGGCTCTGCCATGCGGGCGGGATACTCTTGGTAGCTTGCCGGGCTCTCCGAGAGGGATGGAAGCTTTTGGGGCAGCCTCTAAAATACAGTCCTCTAAAATGGACTAAAATACACTAAATAATAATATATGAGTGTTATGTTAAATGGATAATTAAAACAAAATCTAAAAACTTACCTTTGGTATATAGAACATCAGTATGAGGGGATGAAAGATAATAAAGGGGGAATCTTAGGTCACCCTAGAAAGAAGAAAAGAGAAGGAAAAAAATTGAGGGGAGATTGGGCAGATGGGAAAGAGCAAGGGCAGGATGAAGGGCAGCAGGCATAATGATGGAGTACAGCTATGGTGTGTGTACGTGTGTGTATGTGTGTATAGAAGAGTCAACAACACTGAAGTCTAAGTAGAGGGCTTGCCTTGCATGGGGTTTCCCCAGGTTTGATCCCCAGCACCCCAAGTACGCCGAGTGATCTCTGAGTGCAGAGCCAGGAGTAAGCCCTGAGCACGTCCACATATGTCCCCCAAAACAACAATAAGAAATATGCTTATGAAGGAGGTGGATTGTGGGTGTGGGGTTGAAAGAGAGTATTGGGACACTGGTGCGTGGAAGTTGACACATGGTGGAACTCGTGCTGGAACACTGTATGCCTGTAACTCAACTATGAGTTGTAGTTCCTTAATAATATATTTTTTAATGTTTATACCTTGAGGAGCTAGAAATTTGAGTGTTTTGGTAGATCTTTCATTGCCTCATTTCATTGGGAAAGTATATGACAATCACAGTTATGGCAAGCGTTTCAGAGAATACTAGGTAGTACAGACCCAATACAGCATTGATATGCTTATAAAGCATATGTATTTGAAGTGACATTTTGCACAAATTTATATCATTGAGAGAGAATTCATGTGTTCCTCTATATTATTAGGTCTTACATGCAACCTTACTCAGCAATCGCAATGTAAATGCTATAGACTTTCCATCTCAGACTGGCAGAAAATAAAAGAAAACGTGTTTAAATTGTTTGTAGCAGTGAAAGGAAATATGTATTTCATTTCAATAACGAGAGGACTCCAATTATAGATATGAGCGATGAAACTGCCAGATGAAATAAAGGCAAATGCTTTTCCTGGAGGGAAAAGAGAACTCATCCCTTCATTCCTCAGAAAAACATATCTATCTTCTCTCTGCTTGAAAGTGAATTGTTTATGAAGAACCTCACAGATATTGAGGAGAGATGCCTATCTGAATTAACCTGAATTACCTGATAATTGTAGGAATTTTCATAGATAACTTCCTCTTCCATTTGGGAAGTTAAGAGATATTGCCATCTGACCAGCTTCCCAACTGCCTTTAGTTTTAATATTTTATTTGCAATATCTTTTCAATAGCTTTCCTGTCACTTATTAGGACATTGAACTACCAGACATTTCAATTGTCACCCAAAGGTCTTGCTTCAGAAATGTATTTCTACCAGGGACCTCTTGATAGGAACAAACACACAATACACATATGTAAACACATGCACAAAAACACATACACATACAAAAATAATTTCATTGCTTGAGACCAGAAACAGCAGCAAAATACTACTATGCCACCTCAAGTTCAGAGATATAAGCTATAGTCTTTGCCCTACTTGATCACTTGACATCCCATTACTCATCGATTTGCTCAAACGGGCACCTGTAAAGTCTCCATTTGTCCCTGTCGCGTGCTAGTGTAGCCCAATAGCGTATGCTCATTCTAGAAACACGAAGAGCCTCAAACCAATCGTTTAGGGTCTTGACAAAGAAGTCTGACCATCTCATAGGTGGGCGGCTATGCAATCTTTTGACATCCCATGGAATCCAGTCGGTAATGACTTTAGTCCAGCGGTCGTCTCCAAATCTCATTACGTGTCCAGTCCATCTGATTTTCGACACCTTGGCAAATGAGGCAGCATCCCTGATTCTTGAGCGTTGATGGATGTCAGAACTCTGGATTCTTTCTCTCATTTGAGTGAAGCATGATACTCCAAGCATAGCTCTTTTGATTCCTCTTTGGGAGACCCAAATAGTGTTCTTCAAGCATAGCTCTTTCGATTCCTCTTTGGGAGACCCAAATAGTTTTCATAGGGCCCAGGTATTCTGAGGTGTGTGTTAATGCAGGAAGAACCATGGAATCTAAGAGATGTGCCCGGAGCCGAAGGTCCTTCCTCCTCTTAGCTATTTCTTCGATGCGCTTGAAGGCATTGCAAGCCGCTCTCTTCCTCCTGCACAAATCAATTGGCAGGTCATTTGTCATGTTGACTTTTCGATCTAGGTACACATAACTGTTGCATTCAGAGATGTTCATCACGTTGAGAATGAATGGAATGTCAGGAACGAGACTGTTTCTCATAAACATTGTCTTCATGAAATTCAGCTGTAGTCCGACATTTCCACACTCACAGTCGAAGTCGGCCAGCATTTATGCCGCTTGGCTGATGTTTGGTGTTATTAGAATGCTGTTATCAGCTAAGTAGAGGTGGTGTAGTTGCCTACCGTCTATCTTCACTCCCATTCCTTCCCATTCCAGTCGTCTCATGACCTTCTCGAGGGTGGCACTGAAGAGATTTGGTGAAATGATATCACCCTGCCAAAATCCTCTCGATGTCAATGATCACCTCCCTGTAGAATGGTGAGATCCTGGTAGTGAATCCGTAATATAGCTCTCAGAGGATCCTGATGTATTGAGTTTGAACGCCCTGTCTGGCTAGGGCCTCAATGACCGCTTCAGTTTCAACAGAATCAAAGGCCTTCTTTAAATCAATGAACATTAGACAGAGCGGAATCTTAAACTCCCGAGAAACCTCAATGTACTTGGTTATCATGAGGATATGGTCGTTTGTGCTGAATCCTTTTCAGAAACCGGCTTGCTTTCATGGTTGTCCTTCATCTAGTATTCTGCCAATCCTATTCAGGATGACTGGAGTGAACAGCTTGTAGACGACAGACAACAGGCAGATCGGCCAATGGTTGCCAAAGTCAAGGATGTCTCCCTTCTTGTACAATAGTACAGTCCTGCTCGTTTTCCACTCAGACGAAACCGTGCATTCAGACAGGTAGCATGTGAACAGCCGAGCCAGTGTATTGTTGAGTACTGACGGCAGGTTCTTCAGGTGTTTGGGTCTGACATTGTCCAGGCCAGGTGCTGTTCGCTTCTTTACCGACGAAATGGCGTGTCGGATTTTGGAAGGGAGAACATTAGGAACGACATATCCATCTTGCAGAATGGTATGTGGGTGGACATGGCTTTCGAAGAGATCCGAGTAGAAATCATGGATAATCTTCTCCATTGCCCTTCTTGAAGATGTGATAGATACTTCAGGACGCCGGAGGGCATTCATCTTGATCTTGTAGTTGGCGAAGGACAGGCGGGTGTTGCAAATGCTTTTCCCAGCTTCTGCTGCATCTGCCAGCACTGCTACTCTTCTCTCTTTGAGGTCTTCCTTTATCCCTACTCTGCACTGCTTTTCAAGCTCAGACGTTTGCTTGCAGTTGCCTGAGGCTTGCACCAAGCCACGTTGGCCAATGATCTCGAGAATTTTTGGAAACAGGCATCTATTTGTGGCTATTTGCACAGCGGTAGGGCGTTTGCCTTGCATGCAGCCGACATGGCCGACCAGAGTTCGATTCCTCCATTCCTCCACCCCTCTCGGAGAGCCCGGCAAGCTACCGAGAGTATCTCGCCCGCAGGGCAGAGCCTGGCAAGCTCCCCATGACGTATTCAATATGCCAAACACAGTAACAACAAAGTCTCCAATGGAGATGTTACTGGGCCCGCTCGAGCAAATCGATGATCACCGGGAGGGCCTTTACCTTTTACCTTTTACCTCTCTTTTGGTGTTCCTCGCACAATCATGGAGGTGCTGAACCAGTCGATTGTATTTCTTGTCAATACTGTCAACGACAGCATCTTCCCATGTTGCCGCAATAGTGCCAAAGAGCTCCCAGTTGGTGGTCATTCTGGGAGTTCTCTTCTTAAACTTTGCAGCCCTTTCTCCCCGCTCTGTGAAGTAGAATTTTGCACGAAGGAGATGGTGGTCCAATCTTCTTTGGAATTTTGAGACAACAGTGACATCGGTCAGGCAAGACCTTTGATTGAATATGATGTGGTCAACTTCGTGTGAAACCGTCCACCAGAAGACTCCCATGTCTAACGGTTAGATTCGGCCTTCTGGAACTATGAGTTAACATGGATGGTCTTGGTTGACATGATGAGCTCAGACAGTTTCTCACCCTGTTCAATCCATTCTAGGCCATGGGTCCCAATGTGGGAGTACTTCAGCTGATATTCTTGGTCCTATCTTGGCGTTAAGATCACCAACAATGATCTTGTAGAAGGTGTGGTCTTCTTTTTAGAACTTATCCAGCTCCATGTAGAACTTTTCAATTTCTCTTTCATCATAATTGGATGTTGGTGCATAGACAACGAAGATAGAAACTGCCAGCAGTGAGCCACATCTATTCAAGTGTAATTATCTAATTTGGGTTGTTAGGCACTCAAATGAATCAATATTTATGGCCAAGTTCATGTTGACAAGGACACCGACACCACCGTCGCCTCTTTTGTCACATGTTCTGAGGAACAATTCTTCCCCAGTGTCGAAAACAGCATGATGTGATTGATGCCTTCTCATCTTGGTCAGACCAATGATGTTGTACTTGATCTTTTGCGCTTGCACTATCAGGTCCTCGATGGATGCATCCGATGCCAGCATACATGTATTGAAAGCACAGACAGTCATTTTTGTCCTTCTTTGTTTTGGCTTCCTAGTTCAGCCCTGAGATTTTATCAGCCTCTCCTTCCTCATCCTTCTTAACGCTGCCATATTGGTGGCTCTTTCAGGGTCAGGGGATTGAGACCCATTGTATTTAATGTTTTTGGCATATCAAATACACCACGGATAACTTGCCAGGCTCTGATGTGCGAGAGGACACTTTTGGTAGCTTCCCCGGCTCTCCAAGAGGGGTAGAGGCTTGTAGGGCCGCCTCTAATCGTTTTTGCAGGTGTTCCCATCATTCAAACCATATTTGAACCCCATCAAATATGGTGCAGTAATTTTGTATTAAGTGTTTTATGAAGTGTCTGGAAAGTGTCCTGGATCGTGGCAGCGGCTGGGTAGTCGAGGTAGTGGAGGTAGTGGAGGTCTGCCCGGCTGCTGGGAGCAGGTAGAGGTTCTCTGTTCCCGGGTCCATTGAGCCTGAAGTCCAAGGTCAGAGTTCTGCCTCCCTGATTCTGTGGGACTTCACTCATGTGTGAGTCTCGGGCCAAAGGTCCGGAAAGCTTCCTGGAGCGTGGAGGCGGCTGGGTAGTGGAGGAAGTATAGGTACTGGAGGTAGGTCGGGCTGCTGGGAGCAGGCAGAGGATCTTTGATCTTTGCCCTACAAAGTTTGGAATATTAACAAGGAAACCAAGCAAGCACAACTAAGAAAAATAAGAAGTTTAATACATAGTCATTTTTTCTATAGTTGGCATAGAAACTTGGCTGATGGGAGGTAAGCACTGGAATCTTTAAGAAAACCTCAGTACATCTACACAATGGAGTACTATGTAGCTATTAGAAAAAATGAAGTCATGAAATTTACATACGGGTGGTACTACCTGGAAAATATCATGCTAAGCGAAATGAGCCAGAAAGAGAGGGATAGACATAGAAAGATTGCATTCATCTGGGTAACGTAAAGTAACAAATTAAGAGACTAACACCCAAGAACAGCTGTGATAAATACCAGGATGTTCACTCCATGGCTTCGAGGCCAGCCGCACACTCTAGGGGTAAAGGCAGCTCAGATGGAGAAGGGAGAACCAAATAAAGGGTGCTGGGAAGATCCGCCCAGGACGGGAGATTCATGCTGAAAGACTCTAGACCGAACATGATTGCCACCCAGTGCCTCTTCTGCAAACCACAGCACCCAAAAGGAGAGAACAAAAGGGAGTGCCCTGACACAGACGCAGGGTGGAATGGGGGAATGGGGGTGGGAGGGATACTGGGATTGGTGGTGGTGGAGAATGGGCACTGGTGGAGGGATGGGTACTCTATCATTGTATAAGTGAAACCCAAGCACAAAAACTTGTAAGTCTACAACTGTATCTCATGGTGTTTCACAAATAAAAGAAATGATAAAAGTGAAAAAAGTAGAGCAGAGTCAATTTGAATATAAAATAGGAAAGGAATTTTGAAGATTAAAAAAGGAATTATCATAGAATTGAGGTGTGTGCTCTCGCGCGCGCAGAAACACAACCACAAACTATTTCAATTTCACGATATGATATTGTTCAGAATTATTCTGGCTTAAATAATCTGTTGTATTAATATAAATCTTCAGTTCCCTATCCCTCTCTAGACTAGAACAAATATGTTTAGTGCCCTATCAAGGTTCATGCATCTTTAACAAAACCCCTAAATTTTAGCCTTTTTTCTCCAATATCTATAGAATATATGTCAGCAAGAATAGAAATGAGACAAATGTAGGGATTAGAGAGCTAATAAATGGGCTAAGATAATGACCTGAATGTACCAAACTAAGGACCACACATGGTCCCTTGAGCACTGTCACCCATGAGCAGAGAGCCAGAAGTAGTGCCTGAACACTGCTGAGTAAGGCTCAACTAAAAATACAAGTATTTAGTATTTAAGTGAACATTAGATACAAGCATACAGCTATGTTCTATCCATCCTTATTTACTGCAAATAATTTAACTATCACTTTAAAAAGCATTTACTATGTGCTTGTATATTCAGACATGGTGCTAAGAACTTTTAATATGTGGTAACTTAATTCATCTTCACATTTAACCTAGAAGGCAGGCAATTTTATTAGTCCCATTTTCATAGTTAAGGAAATGTGTTTTTGCATATATGTATACTATCAATAAATGGTGAATGATGGAGTTTAGCCTCAGATACAGTGACAACAACTACATCACAAAGACTTTGTAGTATTCTTAGTTTGAACCATGGTATTATTAAATCTTTCTTGCAAGATAACAGACAGCAAATATTTTAATCACGTATTTCATGTGCTCTTTGTTGTAAATATTCAACTCTGCCCCTATAGCTCAAATAATATGTAAACAAATGAGCATGATTGTATTCCAATGAACACACACAAAAAAAAACAGCCTAGATTTGGGTAGTTTTGATCAGAATATTGTAATATATTCAGATAGATCTGAGTTCAAAAACAAGACAACTTCTTTAGAAGTCTATATTTCCTGCATAGTTTAAATAATGTGACACTCAGAGAATCATTAAAGGTTAAAGAAATGCATAAATAAAAACTACCTATCACATAGTTAAATACTCAATGTCATTATTAAAAACCTATCATAAACTGGCCCATGAAAGGACAGAGAAAGGAGAAAGGTACTGGTCCCTTTAAAATCAAGCGATGAAGAAGGACTGCACTATATTCTTGAATGTTGAAAATTAATGAAAAATCAATAAACAAAATATCCCTGAAAATAAAATCAAGCTACTAGAGCCTGAGTGGTTTTATTGGAAAAAAGCAACAATTATTAACTTGAAAGTGCACTGTCACTGTCACTGTCCTCCCGTTGTTCATCGATTTACTTGAGCAGGCCCAGTAACGTTTCCATTGTGACACTTGTTACTGTGTTTGGCATATCAAATAGGTTGCATGTAGCTTGCCAGGCTTTGCTGTGCGGGCAAGATACTCTCGGTAGCTTGCCTGGCTCTCCGAGAGGGATGGAGGAATTGATTCTGGATTGGCCAGGTCGGACGCACACAAGGCAAATGCCCTACCCTCTGTGCTGAGCGATAGCACTGCAATAGGGCAGTATGCCTTGTGCGAAGCCGGCCCGGACGACCTTAAAAGTTCAGCTAAGTTTATTCTCCATTTGCTCGAGGTAAAGGTAAAGGCCCTCCCATTGATCGTCGATTTGCTCGAGCAGGCCCAGTAACGTCTCCATTGGAGATTTTGTTGTTACTGTGTCTGGCATATCCAATACTCTCGAATCGAACTCGGGTCGGCCATGTTGGCCGCGTGTAAGGCGAACGCCCTACCCGCTGTGCTATCGGGCTGGAGCGATAGCACAGCGGGTAGGGCGTTCGCCTTACACGCGGCCAACATGGCCGACCCGAGTTCGATTCCTCCGCCCCTTTCGGAGAGCCCGGCAAGCTACCGAGAGTATTCGATATGCCAGACACAGTAACAACAAAGTCTCCAATGGAGACGTTACTGGGCCCGCAAATTGACGATCAACGGGAGGGCCTTTACCTTTATTCTCCATTTAGCTACATAAAACTTGTTCTTTTGGGAATCAACATCACTGTTTTAGGTGTTAGAGAGTTCCATACTTTCACTGAAATGCTTGTCAGGCCCTGGGATCCACACCATTGGAGGGCAGGGCTACAAGTTTGTCATTATGTTTAGGTGCTTCCTATAGGAATGAGACTTCAACAGAGGCAATCATGCTTATATCCCAGAGCCTAGCACATGGCCTGCACAGAGTACTTGTTCAGTAAATGAAGTGACTTTGGAATGGTCCAGTCTGAGAGAAAGAGATTTCTGAAAAGACCCACACGAAAACATTAAGGATTTCTGTCTTCCAGACAAACATACAAATACAGATACATAGATAGTAAGATTATGTTGGAGTGTGTGGATGGTTCAGAGAGCAGGAGAGTTCAGATGCCCTATGCCTGGGTTACATTAAATACAATGGTGACAAATCACATTGTATGTATAAAGAGAGGAATATTTATTTAGACATCTTCATGGTCCTCTTTATCCACTCTTGGTTGCTAGGTACTTTGGTGGTTTCCATGTCTTGGCTATTGAAAATAGTGTTACAATGTACAAAAATGAGAATATATTTTTTTGAAATGGTGTTTTTGTGTTCCTTGGATAGAAATCTAGAAGTGTAACTGGTGATTATGTGGTAGTTCTATTTTTATTTCTGGGAGCAGGGTGTCTTAATCATGCTTCAGGGTCTACTCCAAAGATACCAGACCTAATATAAAATAGCATAATATGAGACTGATACCCAAGTAACAATAGAGACAGGGACAGGAATATCGCTCCATGGTTAGAAGCCTACCCCATGAGCTGGGGAGGAAAGCAGCTAGAGTAGAGAAGAGATCACTAAGTCAATGATGGTTGGAGGGATAGTTCGGGATGAGAGATATGTGCTGAAAGTAGATAAAGGACCAAATGTGGTAGCCTCTCAATATCTGCATTCCAAACCATAATGCCGAAAAGTAGAGAGAGAGTATGGGAGAAATTGTCTGTCACAGAGGCAGGGGGAGGGGTGTGATGGGGGGAATACTGGGGATATTGGTGGTGGAAAATGTGCATGGGTGGAGGGATGGGTGTTCAATCATTGTATGACTGAAATTCAAACATGAAATCTTTGTAAATATATCTTACAGTGATTCAATAAAACATAAGAATTTTTTTTAAAAACAAGCAAATATACAAGACCTAGCTGTACAGGCTAAATGGTTCAATTCTCTGGTCAATGATGTGGTGCTCTTTGGGCCAGTTATACAGTGCACTATCCAATACATACCTAGTGATTCTGGAAAATAGTGTTCTATTTTTAATTTTTGAGAACTCTTCCTAGTATTTCAATAGAGATTGAAGGAAGTTTCCATTCTCACTAACAGTGAATGACAATTCCTTTCTCTGCACACCCCTGCCAGTTCTTGTTCTTACTGGGTTTTTAAGAAAATAAATAGGTCATTCTCACTGATGTGATTATTTTCTTGTCATTTTAATTTGTATATTAAGAAACATATGCTAAAACATTATTTGAAATTCAAATTTAACTGAACATCTTGCATTTTATTTACTAAATTGTAGCAATGTCCTTCCATTATTCATCGATTTGCCCAAGCGGGCCAAGTAACATCTCCATTGTGAGACTTGTTGTTACTGTGTTTGGCATATTCAATACATCACGAGTAGCTTGCCAGGCTCTCCGAGAGGGGAGGAGAAATTGAACCTGGCTCTGCTGAGCCAGCCACGCTCAAGGCAAATGCCCTACCACTGTGCTGTCACTCCAGCCCATTTACTAAATTAAACATATCTAATTATAGATGATGCCTCAAAACTCATAGGGGGGTTATATAATATAAGGTGAAGACAGCATATTATTCTTCTGAACTATGACAGATTTATGATTTTAAATTATTTCTGGTCCCAAGGTCCTTAGGATAAGGTACTAATCTTTAGTATTTTAGTATCCTCCCAGTATTTGTAATATCCTTCCAATACTGGCTTTGACCACTTAACTCTCAAAGACTTAAAACCATCAAAATTAGTTGAGTTGCCTCCTAGTTTCACTAGATTTCATCCACTCACCACTATATTCCATGTATATTTTTTCAATCACATTTTCCTTTCTGCTTTATTTTTATTCTTTAAGATATTTCCCCCTGTCAGCATCTTTATGTAAACCCATAAGATTACGACTTTTGGCTGACTTGACTATACTTCGTTGACTTCTTATTTGATTATAGTGAATTTTCAGGTTCTTTGCTATCTCCCTGAAATGTTTCTCTCATATAGAAGTTTTTCCACAGAGAAAAGGTAAAGTCATGCTTCCTTATGGAGTTTTTCTTTTTCTTTTTTTTCTTAATTTTTTTATTAGTGAAACACCATGAGGTACAGTTATAGACTTATAAATTTTTGTGCTTGGGTTTCAGTTATACAATGATCAAGTACCCATCCCTCCACCAGTGCCCATCCTCCACCACCATGGGTCCCAGCATCCCCCATGGAGTTTTTCAATGGAAACTCCCTTTTCCTCCTTTG
Source organism: Sorex fumeus (assembly GCF_029834395.1). Classification (NCBI taxonomy): domain Eukaryota; kingdom Metazoa; phylum Chordata; class Mammalia; order Eulipotyphla; family Soricidae; genus Sorex; species Sorex fumeus. The sequence continues at coordinate 12,596,859 of NW_026606115.1, forward strand.
AATTCCACTCTTTGAAATAAGAAGTGAGTTTCCACCATCTTTTGCTGCCATCTCATGGCTAGAAGAAACCATTGCGTTGGACTTAATTGCACTAGTTGTTTTTGTAGCTCACCTCCATTTACCGAACTCTAATTAGGTAATTGCTATGTATAATTGCAATTCAGAAGATATATTTTTAAATACTTATTCTAAAATGTATTTTTCATCATCTAGCTTCACATTCTTCCATTTAGTTCAAATTAATTAGGCTTAGATCTAGCATGAAATAAGAGGTTTGACTGCTAATTGACTTATTTTTTCTTATTTGTCTGCACCTGTGTTGCCACTGAGAGTGAGAATGCAGCTCAGAAACCTAGTCTACAGTATAATTGCCACAATATTAAGCTTGTAACAAAACGTTTTAGCAAATTCAGTCTAAACACGTCTCCTTTATTAAAAATTTAAAATATCAAATACTTTACAAACATAATATTAAATATGTAATTCATCACAGGTTAGTTATCTAACAAATATCAAATTGATATTGATCACTTGATAACTTGATCACTTGACTTCCCGTTAATCATCGATTTGCTCGAGCGGGCGCCAGTAACGTCTCCATTTGTCCCTGTCGCGTGCTAGTGTAGCCCAATGGCGTCTGTTCATTCTAAGAACACGAAGAGCCTCAACTCGATCGTTCATGATCTTGATGAAGAGTCTGACCATCTGGTAGGTGGGCGGCCACGCGGTCTTTTGGCATCCCGTGGAATCCAGTCTGTAACGACTCTAGTCCAGCGGTTGTCTCTAAATCTCATTACGTGACCAGCCCATCTGATTTTTGACGCCTTGGCAAAGGAGACAGCATCTCTAATACTTGATCGTAGATGGAGGTCGAAACTCCGGATTCTTTCATTTGAGTGAAATGTGATACTTCAAGCATAGCTCTTTCAATTCCTCTTTGGGAGACCCAAATTGGGCTGGAGCGATAGCACAGCAGGTAGGGCGTTCGCCTTACAAGCGGCCAACATGGCCGACCCGAGTTCGATTCCTCCGCCCCTCTCGGAGAGCCCGGCAAGCTACCGAGAGTATTCGATATGCCAGACACAGTAACAACAAAGTCTCCAATGGAGACGTTACTGGGCCCGCTCAAGCAAATCGACGATCAACGGGAGGGCCTTTACTGTTTGAGTGGGGCCCAGGTCTCTGAGGCATATGTTAATGCAGGAAGAACAGTGGAATCAAAGAGATGTGCCCGGAGCTGGAGGTTCTTCGTCCTCTTAGCTATTTCTTCGACACTCTTGAAGGCGTCCAAGCCGCTGTCTTCCTCTTGCGCAGCTCGGGTGCCAGGTCATTTATCATGTTGATTCTCGACCTAGGTACACATAACTGTTGCACTCGGAGATGGTCGTTACGTTAAGAGTGAATGGAGCGTCAGGAACGAGGCTGTTTCTCATAAACATTGTCTGCATAAGATTCAGCTGTAGTCCGACCTTTCCACACTCACAGTCGAAGTTGGCCAGTATTTGTGCCACTTGGCTAATGTTTGGTGTTATTAAAACAATGTCATCAGCAAAGCAGAGGTGGTGTAGTTGCCGACCATCTATCTTCACTCCCATTCCTTCCCATTCCAGTCGTGACATGATGTTCTCGAGGGTGGCACTGAAGAGTTTTGGTGAAATGGTATCACCTTGCCGAACCCCTCTCTTGATATCAATGATTACTTCTTTGTAGAATGGTGAGATCCTGGTAGTGAATCCGTAATACAGCTCACGAAGGATCTTGATGTATTGAGTTTGAGTGCCCTGATTGGCTAGGGCTTTAATGACCACTTCAGTCTCAACAGAATCTAAGGCCTTCTTTAAATCAATGAATGTTAGACAGAGTGGCATCTTGAACTCCCGAGAAACCTCAATGAGCTTGGTTATCATGTGGATATGGTCGATGATAACCATATCCAGAACCCAGCTTGCTCTCATGGTTGTCCTTCATCTAGTGTTCTGCCAATCCTATTCAGGATGACTCAAGTGAACAACATGTAGATGGCAGATCGGGCGATAGTTGCTAATGTCATGGATGTCTCCCTTCTTGTACAGTAGTACAGTCCTGCTGGTTTTCCATTGAGACGAAACCTTGCATTCAGACAGGTAGTATGTGAAGAGCCGAATCAGCGTATTGATGAGTACTGACGGCAGGTTCTTCAGGTGTTCAGGTCTGACCTTGTCTGGGCCGGGTGCTGTTCATTTCTTTACCAACGAAATGGTGTGTCGGATTTTGGAAGGGAGAACATTGGGAACGACATATCCATGCTATGGAATTTGGTATGTGGGCAGGTGGACATGGCTATCGAAGAGATTTGAGTAGAAGTCATGGATAATCTTCTCCATTGCCCTTCTGGAAGATGTGATAAATCCATCAGGACATTGGAGGGAAGTCATCTTGGTCTTGTAGTTGGCGAAGGACAACTACAAGATTGATATTACATAGAAAATATAGGGGCTACTTCCAATCATAATCTGCTTACCCAAACTTATTTCCTCATCTCAGATGTCTGCTGCCATGGTGAAAAGCCAAATTGCTTAATGAAAGTAGGGTTCAGAAAACTCATTGCAATAGTAAGTGAAGAAAGTAGTTTTGAGCATGTTCTTGAAAAAAAATTTTTTACCAAGCGTTTCCTCTTTTGAGTATAATTCTTCTCATTAATCCCAGCTTAATTGACAACTACAAAACAGAACTCATTGTGTCAGCAATCATTTCTGCTAATTGACATAAATACATATCCTTCTATCCAACCCATTTTTTTCTGAAGAATTAGCATCTGATGCAATAAAGTTGGGCTTTTCCTCTTTAACAAATTGTGCTGGCATCACTGGATGGCTACATGCAAAAAAATGGGCTCAGAACTCTGCCTAACACCATGTACAAAAGTAAGATCAAAATGGATTAAAGACCTCAACATCAGACCAGAAACCATAAGGTACATTGAAGACAAAGTTGGCAAAACCCTCCCTGACATTCAAGCTAATGGTATCTTCAAAGATGCCACGCCATTGGCCAAGCAAGTGAAAACAGAGATAGATAAATGGGACTATCTTAAACTAAGAAGCTTCTGCACCTCCAAAGAAACAGTGACCAAAATACAAAGACAGTCTACAGAATGGGAAAGGATATTCGCCGAATACACATCTGACAAGGGGTTGATATCCAGGATATACAAAATACTGGTTAAAATCCACAAGAAGAAAACATCCAACCCCATCCAAAAATGGGGCAATGAAATGAACAGAAACTTTCTCAAAGAAGAAATCCGAATGACAAAAAAGCACATGAGAAAATGCTCTACATCATTAATCATCAGGAAGATGCAGATCAAAACCACAATGAGATACCATCTCACACCTCAGAGACTGGCCCACATTCAAAAGAACAAAAGCAACCAATGCTGATGCGGATGTGGCGAGAAAGGGACACTCCTTCACTGTTGGTGGGAATGTCGACTGTTTCAGCCCTTCTGGAAAACAGTATGGACGATTCTCAAAAAATTAGAAATTGAGCTCCCATTTGACCCAGCAATACCACTCCTGGGAATATATCCCAGAGAGGCAAAAATGTATAGTCGAAGTGACATCTGCACTTGTTTGTTCATTGCAGCACTCTTTACAATAGCCAGAAACTGGAAGAAACCTAAATGCCCAAGAACAGATGACTGGTTAAAGAAACTTTGGTACATCTACACAATGGAGTACTATGTAGCTGTTAGAAAAGATGAAGTCATGAAATTTACATACAAGTGGTACAACATGGAAAGTATCATGCTAAGCGAAATGAGTCAGAAAGAGAGGGATAGACATAGAAAGATTGCATTCATCTGGGGGATATAAAGTAACAAAATATGAGATTAATACCCAAGAATATCTGAGATCAGCACCAGGAGGATTACTCTGTAACTTAGAGGCCAGCTGGGTATTCTAGGGGAAAGGGCAGTTCAGATAGAAAAGGGAGCACCAAATAAAGGGTGTTTGGAGGATCCTCCCAGGAGGGGAGATGCATGTCGAAAGTAGACTATGGACTGAACATGTTTGCCACTCAATGCCTCTTTTGCAGACCACAACACCCAAAACGAGAGAGAGAACACAGGTTATTGCCCTGCCACAGAGGCAGGGGCGGATGGGGGGATGGGGGTGGGGAGGATATTATCCATGGTGGTGGAAAATGGGCACTGGTGGAGGGATGGGTACCTGATCATTGTATAATCGAAACCCAAGCACAAAAAATAGTAAATCTACAACTTTAAAAAAAAAGTTGGGCTTTTCACCTACAGAGCAAAGAGACGTTAGTGAAAATTTTCTTGAATCTCTCTCTCCCTCTCTTTCCCTCTCTCTCCCTCTCTCTCCCTCTCTCTCTCCTCTCCTCTCCTTCCTTCCTTCCTTCCTTCCCTCTTAAAAATTATTAAAGCATTATAATTTAAAAAGTTATTCATAGTTGAAATTTAGGCATAAAATGCTCCATCATCAATGCTGCCACCAGTGTCAACTTTCCTCCCCAATGTTCCCAGGTTCCCTCCCATGCCCCTCACAGTCAGCCTGTCATCTTGACAGACCCCTTTTCTTTATTTTCTTTTATTTTTATTGAATCATCATGAATTACAAAGCTACAAATATACAATTGAGTTTAAGGCATGCATTTTCCAACACCAGTGATGTATCAGGGCCCACTGCTCTCCACCAATCTCCCCACGTTCCTTCCCCCCGTCCCAGATTACCTCTGTGTCAGGCACTTACTGCTCCCCCATTGACCTAGTCCTCTCTTCCCTAACTTATTCTCCATCACCCTTGCCCAGTGCCAAGCTTCCTACTAAAGACCGGTTCTGCTCTTCATTTCTATTGTCATTGGTATTTAATATTCCCATACAAAATTTGTTTGTACCACGCATAAAAGAGAGATCATTCTGAGTATGTTCCTCTCCCTCTGGCTGATTTTGTGCAACACAATATTATCCAGATACATCCATATTGCTGCAAATTGCACGACTTTATCTATTTAAGGCTGTATAGTATTCCATTGTTACCAGAGTTGTACCATAGCTTCTTTATCCAATTATTCATTCATGGGTATTTAGGTTATTGCCAAATTTTGGCAATTGTATATTTTAGGATAACACTGGCTTGTCCTTCCTCCCTGGCTGCAGGGAGCTTGGGTTTATTGGGTTACACCTATCACAGTGCTCCCGAGACACTCCTATTCCTTTGTGTTTATGTTTTTTTCATTTTTTTATAATTTTATTTATTGAATCACCGTGAGAGCAGTTACAAAGCTTCGGGTGTAAGTCTCAGTCATACAACGAACACCCGTACCTTCACCAATGCCCATTCTCCACCACCAAAAACCCCAGTATAGCCCCATCCCACACCCTCCCCCTACCTGTGGGGCAGATGATTTCTACATTACTCTCTCTCTACTTTGATCACATTCAATATTAAGACACTAGACCCACCATTATTATTTGAGATTTTACCCCAACACTCAGATCTGCTGAAAAGGCAACAGTAGACAATTTGTGTTCTATTGCTGGTTATGAATAACATATGATGTCACGTGGCTGCAGTGGGGCCATGTGATTTTGAAATTCCAAAATTTTAACACTTAAATCTGGAGGGACCTCTGCCAAAAGCCACTGGGTTTCGAGATTTGCTCCTGAGTCTCTGGGATCATGGCCGTTGAGCAGCTTGATCAGGAGCCAGAGAGGCCGTTCGTGGGTCTCATTGGGGTGGGGAGGACAGGACCGACTCCACCCCCATCCCATGAAGCCCTGCATGTCTCGTCACTGGGGGCCCAAACCTGACTGTCCAGTGGCCTCTGGAGGCCAAGGCACGAAACCTATTTCCACCTGGGTTGGCCCAGCACCAGTAACCTACTTCAGGGACCGGACACATTTCTGCTAAAAGTCGCTGGGTTTTGAGATTTGTTTCTGAGTCTCTGGGATCATGGCCATTAATCAGTTCAATCAGGAACCAGAGAGGCCATGCCTCCAATTATATAGCTGAGCTGGAAGTGGTTTGTGGGTGTGTTTCCCACATACCTAATTTTTGGCCGTTTACTTTCTTGGTAAACTTTGCCCCAAGTTTTTGGGGTCTTGCCAAAGGCACAGCAGTAATTTTGGGGTATCTGGAAGTCTGAAGCCGCCATCAGGCTGCTGATCCACTCGCCTCACAGGTACAGATTGAGCTGCTGGTGGCACCATACCCCCTGTCCTTTGTGTTTATCTTTAATCTCTTCTCTATGCTCTGCTTCCCCAACCTGTCAATCATCTTTATCTCCAAATCAGACTCTGTTGACTTATAAGGTCAGATCCTCCTAAGAATTCTGCATTGTATTTGTAAGTGAAATATTGCTTTTCTCTACTACTTATGTCCTTTTCATGTTTAATTTGGAACAATGTCCTTTTTGTACAGACACAGGAAGACAGCTAATGCTATGCTGTTTTAACTTGGGAGTTAATCGACTCCAAATAATATTTATTCCTGGACATCTATTTACTCAACTTAAGCCTCAGTTGCCCTTAGTTCCTAGCACCCCAAGAGCAGGAGACTGACGAGGGACTGCTGGACTCAGAGGAAGCTGTGAGCTACCCTTGCACCGAAACATATCAGGTTAAGCGCCATAATACTTAACTATAAGTTGAGAGCACGGTCATGGACAAATTCTCTCATGAACCAAAGAGTAACAACTGAACAAGGACCCTGCTTAGGGTTAGAAAGGACTCATCTAGCCGGTACACTATAGTCTGAGATCTATAATGATATGTCCCCAGGAGAGCCAACCTATAAGCTTAATGTATTTCTTACTGTGTCCATGACTAACATTATTAAGAAGTAGAATTAAGATAAATGTTAAAATTGTTGTTGGACTAAGGAAAACAGAAAGATACCCCTAGATGATATTTTGCCCTTAGTTGGATCATCTTGCTGGATTAGAATTTGTCTTAGAGGAATCTTTCTCTGAAGGAAGGATTTTACATCTGTTTATTGTATGACTGACCCTATGTGTAATTGCTACCCCAACACGTCATGATTTGGGAATATAACTAAGGCTGTAATAGTGGGCAGGAACCTCAAAAGAAACAGTGAACAAAATATAGAGAGAGCCCATGGAATGGGAAAGAATATTTACCCAATACTCATCTGATAAGGGGTTAAAATCCAGGATATACAAGATACTAGTATAATGTAGAACCCAAAAAACTCTAACCCCATCCAAAAACGTGGAGAAGAAGTAAACAGAATCTTCCTCAAAAAAGAAATTCAAATGGCCAAAAGGCACATGAAGAAATACTCTACATCCCTAATCATCAGGTAGATGCAGATCAAAACAACAATGATATAATCTCACACCACAGAGACTGGCACACATTCAAAAGAACAAAAACAACCAGTGCTGGCATGGATGTGGGTAGAACGGGACGCTCTTTCCCTGTTGGTGGGAATGCCAACTAGTCCAGCCTATTTGGAAAACAGTATGAACATTCCTTCAAAAACTAGAAATTGAGCTTCAATATGACCCCGCAATTCCACTTCTGGGAATATATCCCAGGGCCCAAAAAACACACAGCAGAAATGCCATCTGTATCTGTATGTTCATTGCAACATTGTTTACAATAGCCAGAATCTGGAAACAACCCAAGTGCCCGAGAACAGACCACTGGTTAAAGAATTGTTGGTACAGAACCTCCGCAATGCTAGGGCTGGTTGTCTCCCTCTCCCAGGTCAGTGAATAATCGAACCTGGGAGGCCACCTTACCTGTGCAAGGGCCCCAGGCATACTCTCGGACACTGGGCTGACCAACCTCCCCGAGAACCTTCCTGTTCGTCCCCAACACAGCGGCCGGTTTTCTTCCTCTCCCAGTAGAATGGCTACAGCCAAAGCAGAATCCGCGAGCTGGAGGATGAGCTGCAAGAAGCCTACAGGCAACAACAAACAATGGGAAGAGACCTCAAAATAGCTCTAGAGCAAATCAGAGTCCTAGGTGATGATTCAAAGAGGAACAACATTAGAATCATTGGAGTACCAGAAAGTTAGTGAAGCAATCCAAGTGAAAAATCCACAGTTAAATAAATCATTGCTGAAAAGTTCCCAGAGCTGGACAATGCAACCATTCAGATTCAAGAGCCCGAAGGGTGCCAGCTGAAAGAGACCCTAACAAAAACACCCCAAGACATATCATAGTTAGAATGATGGATTCCACCAATAGAGACACAATACTGCAAGCAGAAAGGTCAAAGAAGGAGCAACCCTTAGATTCACAGCAGACCTACCAGAGGAAACCATCCAAACCCTAAGGCAATGGTGGGATATACTGAAAAAAACTCAATGAAATGAACGCTTCACCAAGAATACTTTATCCGGCTAAACTCTCACTCAAACTCGAAGAAATGGTACACTATTTTGTAGATAAACAACAGCTCAGGAACTTCATAGACTCAAAACCAAACCTAAAAGAAGGGCTAAAGGGGCTACTGTAAGACAAGACAAACCCCTACAAGTACAACAAACCCTTAAGAAAGATGACACAAAACCCCATGACAATAATCTCTCTCAACATCAATGGTCTAAATTCACCAATTAAGAGACACAGAGTGGCAAAATGGATTCAGAGACAGAACCCAACATTTGGCTGCCTACAAGAAACACATCTGAACAGTCAGAATAAACGTAGACTCGAAGTCAAAGGATGGAATACAATCCTGCAAGCAAACAATCCCATCAAAAAAAGCTGGGGTGGCCTTATTAGTACAGACAACATAGATTTCAGGTTGGAAAAGATTAGAAGAGACAGTGAAGGCCATTTTTATTAATCAAGGGATATATACAGCAGGAAGAAATCACACTCCTAAAAGTATACGCACCCAATGAGGGACCAGCCAAATACCTACAACATCTGCTAACAGACCTTAAGAAGGACATTATGAGCAACATAATAGTACTTGGAAACTTCAACACCGCCTTATCACGTCTGGATAGATCAAGAAGATTAAAACTCAGCAAGAAAATAATGGCTCTAAAGGAAGAAACAGAAGACAGAGGGCTAATAGATCTATACAGGACTTTATTCCCCCCCAAAAGTACACATTCTTTTTCAGTGAACGTGGAACATTTTCTAGAATAGACCATATGCTGGGCCACAAAGCATACCTCAACCGAATCAGGAAGATAGACATTGCATCAACTATCTTTTCAGACGACAATGCACTGAAGATAGAAGTTAATCATTTAGAGATTCAGAAAACCAAATCAAACAACTGGAAATTAAATAACTCAATGTTGAACAACAAGTGGGTCAGGAAAAAAATCCAGAAAGAAATCAAAAGATACCTGGAAACAAATGAGAATTAAGACATGAGCTGACTCCTGATGTGGCGCCCATCTCATCCCAAATCCAGGACCCCAGGTGTCTCCCAAGATGCCTGGAGAGAAGCAGTTTTGAGCGTCTGCCCTGCCCTCTTCACTCCTGACGCGGCGCCCATCTCATCCCAAACCCAGGTTTCCGTAGAGGCGTGGCCTCCTCACAAGTGGGCGTGGCTTATTTTCCGGCGGGCCAACGCTAACGCTGCCACAGGTTGTTTTCCCATACTAAGGAACCTAGTCCCCAAGGAATCTAGTTCCCAACCTACTCAGCAATATGAAGAAACAAAGAAAATCCCCGCCACAAGGGGAGAACAACGAAAACAATCTAGAACATTCTGTCTATACAGCTCACCTAAGGAACCTCTCTGACATAGAATTCAGATACGAAGTCATGAAGATGTTCAATCAACTCAATGAAACAGTCAGACAGACAGCCAGTAAAACCACAGAAAAAATCGACAAATTACGAGAAGAAATGAGAGCAGAAATGTCACGATTAAAAGATTCCGTAGATGAAATGAGAAACTCAGTTTCTTCTCTTAAAAATAGAATGACCGCAGCTGAAGAGAGAATCAGTGAGCTGGAAGATCAGCTGCACCAAGCCAACACGCAACAACGAACAGTGGCAAGGGACCTCAAAATAGCTCTACAGAGAATCAGAGTCCTAGCAGATAATTCCAAGAGGAACAACATTAGAATCATGGGACGACCTGAACCTCAGGGAAACAATCCCAACGAAAAAAACACCGTCAAACAAATCATTGCTGAAAAATTCCCAGAGCTCCACAATGCAGCCATTCAGGTTCAAGGAGCCGGAAGGGTGCCAGCTAAAAGAGACCCGAACAAAAACACTCCAAGACATATCATAGGTAGAATGATCGATGCTGCCGATAGAGACGCAATACTGCAAGAAGCAAGAGCAAAGAAGGAAATCACATACAAAGGAGCACCCCTTAGATTCACAGCAGACTTATTAGAGGAAACCCTACAAGCCCTAAGGCAGTGGCAAGATATAGTCAAAAAACTCACTGAAATAAATGCTTCACCAAGAATACTCTATCCGGCTAAACTCTCCCTCAAAATCGAAGGAACAGTACACTATTTTCTAGATAAACAGCAGCTCAGGAACTTCATAGACTCAAAACCAAACCTAAAGCAAGGCCTAAAGGAGCTACTATAAGACAAGACAAACCCTACAACCACAACGCACCCGCACAGAAACATGACACAAAACCCCATAACCATTCTCTCTCTCAATGTCAATGGTCTAAATTCACCATTTCAGAGACACGGAGTGGCAAAATGGATACAGAGACAGAACCCAACATGCTGCTGCCTACAAGAAACTCATCTCAACAGCCAGAGCAAACACAGACTCAAAGTCAAAGGATGGAAAACAATCCTGCAAGCACACAACTCCCTCAAAAAAGCTGGTGTGGCCATACTAGTATCCGACAACATTCATTTCATGTTGAAAAGGATTAGAAGGGACAGTGAAGGCTATATTCTCTTCATCAAGGGATACGTACAACAGGAAGAAATCACACTCTTAAATGTATACACACCTAATGAGGGAAGAGCTAAATATTTAAAACAACTGCTAACAGATTTTAAGGAGGACATCACTACCAACACAATAGTACTTGGAGACTTCAACATCTCTCGATCATTGTATGACTGAAACTCGAAGATGAAAACTTTGTAACTGTATCTCCCGGGGTACATGACAAGAGCCTGCATTTCAGTCTGTTCATTCATCCATCCGGGCCTTTGGTGCCACCTGGTGGCGCCCGGGTTTGTGAAGTGCCAGTGGCCTGCTGCAAGACAAGTGCCTCAGCTCCTACTGGGCCCTGGGGGCTGGGGTCTGCACAGTGGGCGGGAGACAGCAGGGTTGGCGGGGATGGTGGGGAGGGGGCTGAGGCACGAGGGGCTCCCGGAGAGGCAGGAGGCCTCATCCCACACCCCCCACTTCCTGGGGGCACACGTCCCGCCTGCCTCTCAGCCTTCCCATGCCCGAACTCCACCTGTCCGAGGGCCCGTTTTTCACTGTGCCTTGAGGTCCCCACTGTGCATGCAAACTCATCCTCCTGCAGTACCACCCCCAGCGCGCCACCTCCTCAGCAGGACCCAGGGTTCTTGGGGTGGGGAGGCAGCAAGTCCGTGTAGCCCAGCACCTCGCAGAGCTCCGGGACACAGTCGAATCCTGCAACTGCCTGCTGGCTGAGTGCATCAGTAGAGATGCAGGATGCTCTGACCTGACTCACGGCAGCGGTGGGTGCCAATGCTCAGAATTCCCAAGGCAACGGGAAACAAGACTTTTCCCATTGCACGTTGCTACCTAGGCAGGGATGCTCCACAAACAACACTTTCCCAACGTCCTGAGATCCATTGAAACTACTTTCGGCTCGTCATTGGCGCCACACCTAGCTGTGCTCAGGGTCCACTCCTAGCTGTGCCCCAAGCCCCTTGCAACAGCAGACCACCTGGCCTCCAGCACCCCCAGCACAGGGGCAGCCTCGGGGCCTCGCCCCAGCCTCCACAGACTGCTGTTGGCTTCAGAGCTATACTGGCCATGCTCAGGGCTGACTCCTGGCTCTGTGCTCAGGGATCACTCCTGGTGGGGGCGCTGTCAGGGATCAAACCCAGGTTGGCTACATGCCAGGCAGGCACCTTATCTGCTTTACTATCTCTCTGCCCCCTATATTTACTTTCAGCTTATTTTTACCTTTTTAATTGACTTTGTATAATTGACTTTACTGAATTGACTTTATTTAGTTAAGAATATTAAGAATTTTGGGCTGGAGTGATAGCACAGTGGGTAGGGCGTTTGCCTTGCATGCAGCTGACCTGGCCGACCCAAGTTTGATTCCTCCGCCCCTCTTGGAGAGCCCAGCAAGCTACCTAGATTATCTCGCCTGCACGGCAAAGCCTGGCAAGCTGCCCGTGATGTATTCCATATGCCAAACACAGTAACAACAAAGTCTCACAATGGAAACGTTACTGGGCCTGCTCGAACAACTTGATGAACAACAGGAGAACAGTGCTACAGTGCTACAGTGGATGGTCATGGAGAGTATCATGCTAAGTGAAATGAGTCATAGAGAGACAGACATAGAATAACTGCACTTATTTGTGCAATATAAAATAACTTAATATGAGACTGACAGCCAATGACAGTAAACACAAGGGCCAGGAATATTGCTCCATAATTGGAGAAATTCCCTCGTGATCTGGGGGAGAAGGCAGCTGGAATAGAGAAGGATCACTAAGTCAAAGATGGTTGGAGGAATCTTTCAGGATGGGAGATGTGTGCTGAAAGAGACAAAGGACCAAACATGATGTCCTCTCAGTATCTATATTGCAAACCATAATGCCCCAAAGTAGAGAGAGAGTATGGGAGAAATTATCTCCCAAAGAGGCGGGGGGGGGGGGGGTTAGAAAGAGAGAGTATACCGGGAACATTGATGGTGGAGAATGTGCACTGCTGGAAGAATTGTAGTTCGATCATTGTATGACTGAAACTCGAAGATGAAAACTTTGTAACTGTATCTCATAGTGATTCAATAAAAAGAAAAAAAATTAAAAAGAATGGGCGGGAGGAAGAGAAGGAGAATCCAGCGGGATAGAGGAGGAATATTGGAGTGGGTGAGACTGGAAGGACGCAGAGGGAGATGAGATTAGAATAAACTGCAAGTGGCCCGCTCCTCTCTGGAAAGAAAGATGGCAGCCACACGGGAGCCTTGTGAACAGCAGGTTTGAGCCACGGGGGGGGGGGGGGGGGGGCGGCAGGGACCTCATGGGAAGGGGGGCGTAATGGGCCATCCTTCACGCCCGACCGAGGTCGCCAGCTGCCCCCCATGAGCGGCTCTCCGGCACGGCCACGGCCCCGGAGGCACAAGGACTTAGCACAGAGAGCCACCCGCTTCGAGCAGAAAAGCAAATGGACTATGTGTTAAACCGCACCAGCATGCCTGCCCGGAGGGGAAAGGGTGTTGACCCACTCGCCCGCTCCTCTCTGGAAAGAAAGATGGCGGCCGCACCTGAGCCTTGTGGACAGCAGGTTTGAGCCGCGGGGGGGGGGGGGGCGGCAGGGACCTCATGGGAAGGGGGGCGTAATGGGCCGTCCTTCACGCCCGACCGAGGTCGCCAGCTGCCCCCCACGAGCGGCTCTCCGGCATGGCCACGACTCCAGAGCACAGAAACCAATCTCTTAACTATCTAACTTTTAATAGAAATTCTTCCAGGGTTAATAAGTAAAATAGCTATTGCGGCCGCACGACATCATTTTATTCTTAAACAAAGTTGTAGAAAGCAAATCATTTCACAACGCTGTTTCAGCATGTCTAATTGGGGGGCGGGGGGTCGTAAACCCTAAACAATAATTGTGCATCTTCTATCGAAACAATGTATCTAGTCAAAGTAGATAAGAGTATTAACTAGAACTCAACTGCCTCACAGGAATTGGGAGGGGTGGGAGGTGGGGTTCTATTGGGGTTTGCGGATAAAAATAAGTATTGGTAAAGGGAAATGTGTTTGATATTTACATGACTGAGACCTAAACCCGAAAGCTCTGTAACTTTTCCCACAGTGATTCAATAAAAAAATAAATTATAAAAAAAAATATATTTGGGACTGGAGCGATAGCACAGCAGGTAGGGCGTTTGCCTTGCATGTGGCCAACCTGGCCAATCTGAGCTCCATTCCTCCGCCCTTCTCAGAGAGCCCGGCAAGCTACAGAGAGTATCTCGCCCGCACGGCAGAGCCTGGCAAGCTCCCCGTGGCGCATTCGATATGCCAAACACAGTAACAACTCTCACAATGTTACTGGGCCCGCTAGAGCGAATTGATGAACAACAGGAGGACAGTGACAGTGACAGTAAAATATTTGATTTTATTTAAATATTTTCAAAGACTGTGGCATCATCCTTTTTGGATTGCAGTAGGGAATTAGTATATCAAATAGGTAGCTAAACAGACAAGGCATATATAACATTCTTAGAAATTCTAAAACATTTAACACAGTTTTTTAAATTTTCTGCAGTAAAGATATTCTTCTAGCAAGAACAGTGGTAATAAAATTTGTATGCTTTGTAAAGACCTTATTTTAGCTTTTCATCATACATTAACTCCTATGCATTTATTATGTTGCACACAAATATATGAAGCTTGTTTATTTCAAAAAAAAAAGAATAAACTGCAACTGATCACCAACCAGCCTGGCCCTCGTTTCCTCCTTCTTCCACCCATTGCCATCGGCTGTCCGGGGTACAAGAAGCAGCCTGAGAGCACCAAATGCAGGCGGTGAGAGAGCGCTGAGGTTTCAAATTCATTTTTTGAATACACAGTATATAGTGCTACAATAAACATAGGAGTGTATATGTCTTTTCTGATTTGTACCTTTGGGCCCTTGGAGTATATTCCCAGGAGTAGAATTGCTGGTTCTTATAGAAGTTCAATTCTTAGTTTTGTGAGAAATATTCATATTATCTTCCAAAAGGCTTGAAATTCCCACCACCAGTGAATGAGGATCCCCTTTTCCACACATCCTTGCCAATACTGACTGTTAGTGTTCTTTCTGATGCATGCCAGTCTCTGTGTTGAGAGGTAATATCTCATTGTAGTTTTGAGTTGCATATCCCTGGTGATTAGTGATATAGAGCATTTTTTCCCATATGCCTTATGACCATTTGTATTTCTTCTTTGAAGGAGTTTCTGTTCATCTCTTCTCCCCATTTTTGATAGGATTGAATAGTTTTTTCTTGTAGGGTTCTAACAGTGCTTTATATATCTTGGATATGAACCCTTAGTGGGTAAATACTTTCACCCAGTATGTGGGCTGTCTTTGTCTTTTGGTCATCATTTCCTTTGCGGTACAGACGTTTCTTCATTTAATGTTTTTCTTCGTTTAATGTAGTCCCATTTTTTATCTCTGCTTCTATTTGTTTGGTCAGTTTCATTGCATCCTTAAAGATGGCTCTAGCAGGGTGGGAGCGATAGCACAGGGGGTAGGGCATTTGCTTTGCATACGGCTGACCTGGGTTCATTCTCCAGCATCCCATATGGTCCCCAGAGCAATGCCAGGAGTAGTTCCTGAGTGCAGAGCCAGGAGTATCCCCTGTGCATCTCCGGGTGTGACCCAAAAAGAAAAAAAAAGATGGCTCTAGTTTCGATGTCATGGAGAATTCTGCCTCTATTTCCCACAAAGTACCTTGTGGATTCAGGTCTGATATCTAGATCTTTAATCCATTTTTATTTGCTTTTTTTACATGGTGCTAAAAAGAAGTCTAAGTTCATTTTTTTACATGTGAGCAACCAGTTTTCCCAGAATCATTTTTGAAAAGGCTTTTCTTGCTCCACTTCATATTTTGATACCTCATGAAAGATTAACTTAATATTTGCCTCCCATTCCCCCATCCCCAACCTGCCATATTGAGAAGCACATTTTTAAGTTGGGTTGTTAAAATTCTAGTGTTATTATTTCAGTGTTGTTGACACTGTGGTTTAGATATTTAGCTCTATAATTCCTTAACACTTCGAACATACCTGAATCGTATGGACCCCCATTGCGTCTTCACTCTCTCTTCTTCCCCACCTTTCCACTCTATTATTGTTCACTCTCCTCCCTATACTTTGGGACTAGGGGTGGTCTATTTATTCCCCCTTTAAACCATTAAAGCATTCCCTCATTAAATTATTCTAAATACACATGTAAGTTATGTCATCCCGTGTTTAGCTTTCTTCTTTCTGGAATAATTTAACATAATACCGCCAATTTCCTGCAACAAATTCCATGGTTACATAACTCCTTACAGCTGTATAGTATTCCATTTTGTATATATACCACATCTCTATGAACCACTTACCTGTCCATTGGGCATCTAGGTTGAGTCCATAGCTTAGCTATTGTACTGAGACTGAGTGCTGCAATAAATAATGGTGTGCATTTGTCTTTTTAAATGAACAGTTTTCTGTCCTGATGATAGTCCTCAAAATTGAAACTGCTGGTCATATAGCAGCTCATTTCTGAGTCTACAGAGAACCCTCCATATAGTTTCCATAGAGGTTAGACCAGACAAGATTCTAATAAGCAGTGGGTTAGAGTTCCATTTTTACCACTTCCCCACCAACATAGATAGTTCCCAGTATTTTTGATATGTGCCATTATCACTGGTGTAAGACAATATCTCATTGTTGTCTTGATTTGCATTTCACTAATAATAAATGATTATGAACATTTTTCCTCTGCCTGCTAGTCATTTATTGATCTTTCTTGGAGAAGTGTTTGTTCCTCTACCCATATTTTGATGGGGCTTTTAGCTCTTGTTGTTGTTCTTTGTGAATACTTTACATATACTGGATACCAATCCTTTATCTGAAGTGTTTAATTCATATGTTCCACATACACTAGAGAGAAGAACATATCTTTGGCTTTTTGATGTTTGATGGCAGTGTATAAATATGTTAGTTCCAGATATTGCTTCTCTCGCTAGTTAATCTATCCAGTGGTTAACGTGGCATGTTGAAGTCTCCCACGTTTCCATACACACGTTTTTCTAGGTTTGTGAGTAAAAGCTAACCCAACATTAGGTGCACATATGTTGACTGGAGTTGGTACTTCTTGGTCTATTTTTCCGTTGATCTAAGTAGTGTCAATTTTTTTTTCTTTTTGGATCACACCTGGCAATGCACAGGGGTTACCCCTGGCTCATGCACTCAGGAACCACTACTGGTGGTGCTCGGGGGACCACATGGGATGCTGGGGATTGAACCCAGGTTGGCCGTGTGCAAGGCAAATGCCCTGCCCACTGTGCCCCAGTAGTGCCCATTCTTATCTCTAATTACTTTCTTTAGATTTCATGCAGTTAGGGCTTATATATGGCTGTCCGAAATCTTTTTCTCCTTTGATAAATGTTTTCAAGCTAGCACGAAAGTCCTTTACCTCAGACACTGCATTATCTGGGAACTCTCAATTTTCTTTTTCAAACCTCATTTTTTTCCTTGAGACTGGAGAGATAGTACAGCAGGTGAAGCACTTTCCTTGCACATGCACAAACATAGTTCTATCCCCAGCATCCCACAGTATCTTCCAAGAACTGCCAGGAGTAATTCCTGAGTGCAGAGGCAGAAGTCCCTGAGTGTCATCGTGTGTGGTCCCAAAACCAAAAACAAACCTCACATTTTTTTAGAATGGGGATTGGCAGGTTTTTTTTGAGGCTTTCTTTTCCTTCATTGATGTTGTTATGAGAACCAAGGGTTTCTTTATCTCTTCTCCCCTTCTCTCTCTTTCTCTCACACACACGCACACATTTGGTCTCAAAGTTGTAAATTTGAGTGTTTGCCATGGAGTTACATACTCAGTTTGCAATACTTACAGGGAGTCATATTACTTTAGTTGTAGTGCTGACATGCATGTTCTTTACAGAGTTCTCTACACTCTTTAATTGTAGTACTCCTGCACATTCTCGTCTGCAGCAATCATACACAGACGATCCTCAATGTCACGCCCTTTTATTATGGTGCTTATGCATACCTGACTGTGAAGTAGTTAGTAATCTCTTGAAACATCGGGGATTTCAGACTTGTCATCTTCAAACATTAGAGCTGTTTGGCTCATGCTTGGCGCGTATGGGAATCAAAGTTGTTTTGATGTGGAACCAAAATCTTTCTTGCAAAGTAGGCATCTTAGCCACTGAGCCATCTCTCAGTCCTCTAAGCTTTCTTTTCTTCCAAATGATCTAAAGGAAGACATGTTTTCCTAGCTGTAAAGTTTCGCAGTTTGACGTCAGATGATCTCTTTTAGGAAGCACACAGAGATAACTCATTGCCAATTACTTTAGAGAACAGGCTGGTACTGCTTTACAAATCGCTGAATGTCAAGTTGACATGTCAAGGTGACTTATCTTCCATTCTTGTCTATTACACTTTTAGTACATGCCCAGCAGTGAAAAGAATTAGTTAAGTAATTCAATGTCGTGCTGACTTGATTTCTTAAAATATATAGTTTTTCTTGCTACAAGCTTCCATGCAGGAGAAAGTGTGGAAGAAGGATTTCTCTGATCTGAACTGTAACCCTATTACCTAAACTATAATAAGGTAAAATGAAGAAACACAAAAGATTTTTCTCCTGTGATAGTTTTCTCTACTGATAGAGCCACCATTCACAGCCACTGGCTCTTTTTGTTGACCTCCCATCCCGGCTTACTTTAAAAGAATCCATGACTCATCCCCAGATGCTAGACTCCTATTAGGAATTTGGACTAATTTTCCATTGCCTCCTCAGAGAGTGGGGGCTCAATAACCAGGAAACTTGTTCCTTTAAAATGAGAAATTGCTACATTTCATAATATACAGTGGACATTAAAATATATTTTGTTATTCCTAATACTATTTGGGCTCACTGAACCTCAATTTTATCATTTGTAAAATGCATTTAAATTTATTTTCAACCTTATAGTTCATCAATGCATATAAAGAACTTTTAAAACATCCCAATATGGGAATGCATGGACTTTATTGGTGATTATTATGACTACAATAGAAAAATACCATGAAGAGGCAGAGATTAAATAGATGAGAAGCTGGGGAAGGGTTTGGTTGAAGAAAGAGTTCTCTCTGGGTTATGTTGGTTTGTATTTAAAATGTACCTGAGTAACTAAACATTCAGGTCTGAAATTCAGCAAAGAGGGAAATTTTCTCATTTTAACAGGTGCAATAAATGTCTGCCAAGCTATTTAGTCATAAAATATCATATAACAGTTAAAGTTGTGCCTTACCTTCTGAAGCTTACTATCTCACTAATTAACTTGAATCTACACTATAAATCCATAGTTTTCTTAACAGCATGGTACTAGAATAAAAAAGACTCTCTAACCAATGGATCAGAATATAATATCCAAGGATAAATTTATATATATATAGTTTTTATGTTGGGGGGAGTCACACCCAGCGACGTTCAGGGGTTACTCCTGGATCTGCACTCAGGATTTACTCCTGGAGGTGCTTGGGGGACCATATGGGATGTCAGGTATCAAATGCAGGTCGGCCATGTGTAAGGCAAATGCCCTACCCACTGTACTATCGCTTCAGCCCCTATATACAGCATTTCCAAGAAATGGTATTGGGAGAACTGGATAATCACATGCAAGAAATTAAAGCTGGATCTATATCTCACACCTTACACAAAAGTCAACTCAAAGTGGACCAAAGACCTTGATATCAGAATTAAATCTATAAAGCACTTTGAGGACTATAGAGTCAGAAAAGTCCAAGACCCAGATCTCAAAGGAGTTTTCAATGATACTATGCCATTGGCAAAAGCTATAAAATTCAGACTAAACAAATGGTACTAAATCAGACTTAAAAGTTTCTGTACATCAAAAGGTAAAGGTAAAGGTAAAAGGTAAAGGCCCTCCCGTTGATGGTCGATTTGCTCGAGCGGGCCCAGTAACGTCTCCATTGGAGACTTTGTTGTTACTGTGTCTGGCATATCGAATACTCTCGGTAGCTTGCCGGGCTCTCCGAGAGGGGCGGAGGAATCGAACTCGGGTCGGCCATGTTGGCCGTGTGTAAGGCGAACGCCCTACCCGCTGTGCTATCCGAGAGTATTCGATATGCCAGACACAGTAACAACAAAGTCTCCAATGGAGACGTTACTGGGCCCGCTCGAGCAAATCGACGATCAACGGGAGGGCCTTTACCTTTACCTGTACATCAAAACAGAACTAAAACTAAACAAAAACTAAATGGGAGAAAATATTCACACTCAACAACACATCAGATAAAGGATTGATATTCAGGATCTATAAAGTACTCACAAGGATCAACAACAACATAAAACAATAAAGGCCCCATCAAAATTGGGGAAAGGAAATGAACAAACACATCTCCAATGAGAACAAATGGATGGCCAACAGGCACATGAAAATCTGCTCATCACCACTTATTAGTATGTAAATTCAAATCAAGATGACAATGAAATATCATCTTATACCAGTGAAAATGGCACATATACAAAATACTGGGAACAATCTCTGTTGGAAGATATGTGGTGAAAAAGGAATCCTCATACACTGCTGGTGAGAAAGTAATCTGTATAAACCCTATGGAAAGCAGTATGAAATACACTTAGTAATCTCAAAATTGAGCTCTCATGACTCAGCATTTCCACTTTTGGGTATCTATCCCCAGGACGGAAAAAATGTTCACTTAAAAGGATAGTAGATACATGGGACAGATAGATTGCTCCATAGCTGGAAGCCTGACTCATGAGCAAAGGAATAGAGAAGGGATCACTAAGAAAAAAATGACTGGAGGAATCAGTTGGGATGGGATATATGTGCAGAAAGTAGATAAAGGACCAAACATGATAATCTCTCAGGGTCTGTATTGCAAACCATAATGCCCAAAAGTAGAGAGAGATTATGGAGAATCATGTCTGCCATGGAGGCAGGAGAGGGTGGGAAAGGGGGGTATATCGGGGATATTGGTGGTGGGTTCTTTACCGACAAAATGCATGTCAATTTCGAAGGGAGAACGTTGGGAACAACATATCCATCCTGCAGAATTTGGTATGTGGGCAGGTGGATGTGGCTATGGAAGAGATCCGAGTAGAAGTCATAGATAATCTTCTCCATTGCCCTTCTGAAAGACGTGAGAGATCCTTCCGGAGATCGGAGGACAGTCATCTTGGTCCTGTAGTTGGCGAAGGACAGGCGGGCATTGCAAATGCTTTACCTGGCTTCTGCCACATCTGCCAGCACTGCTGCTCTTCTTTATTTAAGGTCTTTATCGCTTCTCTGCACTGCTTTGTGAGCTCGGATGTTCACTTGCAGTTGCCTGAGGCTTGTGCCAAGCCACGTTGACGAATGAGATCAATAGTTTTCGAAGACAGGCTTCTATTTGTGGCTATCTCTCTCTCTTGGTGTTCCTCACACAATCATGGAGGTGCTGAACCAGTCGAACATTCCTCATCAATGTTGTCAACGATGGCATCTTCCATGTTGCCACAATTGTAACGAAGAGCTCCCAGTTGGTGGTCGTTCTAGGAGTTCTCTTCTTAAACTTTGCAGCCCTTTCTCTCCGCTCCATGAAGTATAATTTTGCACAAAGGAGATGGTGGTCCAATCGCATTTGGAATTTTGGGACAACAGCAACATCGGTCAGGCAAGACCTTCGATTGAATATGATGTGGTCTATTTCGTTGTGGAACCGTCCACGGGGAGACGCCCATGTCCAATGGTTAAATTCGACCTTCTGGAACTGTGAGTTACCATGGATGGTCTTGGTTGACATGATGAACTCAGATAGTCTCTCACCCTGTTCAATCCATTCTAGGCCATGGGTCCCGATATGGAGTTCTTCAGCTGATATTCTTGGTCCAATCTTGGCTTTAAGATTTCCAACAATGATCTTGTAGAAGGTGTGGTCTTCTTTATAGAACTTCTCCAGCTCCATGTAGAACTTCTCAATTTCTCCTTCATCATAATTGGATGTTGGCACATAGACAACGAAGATAGAAACTGCTGGCAGTGAGCCACATCTATTAAAATGTAATTGTCCGATTTGGGTTGTTAGGCATTAGAATGAATCAATGCTCATGGCCAAGTTCGTGTTGACAAGGACACCGATACCACCAATGCCTCTTTTGTCACATGTTCCAAGGAACAGTTCTTCTCCAGTGTCGAAAATGGCGTGATGTGATTGATGCCTTCTGGTCTTGGTCAGACCAATGATATCGTACTTGATCTTTTGCACTGGCACCATCAGGTTCTCGATGGATTCATCCTATGCCAGTGTACATGCATTGAAAGCACAGACAGTCATTTTTGTCCTTCTTTGTTTTGGCAACCTAGTTTGGCCTTGATATTTTACCAACCTCTCCTTCCTCATCCTTCTTAACACTGCCGTATTTGCGTCTCTTTCAGGGTCAAGGGAATGAGACCCGTTGTATATACAGGTTTTGGTATATCAAATACGCCACGGATAGCTTGCCAGGCTCTGCCATGTGGGCAGGATATTTTCGGTAGCTTTCCAGGCTCTCCAAGAGGGATACAGACTTTTAGGGCAGACTCTAATCGCCCTTCATAGGTGTTCCTGTGGTTCAAATCATATTTGAACCCTATCAAATACGGTGCAGTAATCTTGGAAGATGGATGTTAAGTGTCCTATGATGTGTCTGGAGTGTGGCGGTGGCTGGGTAGTGGAGGTAGTGGAGGTAGTGGAGGTCTGCTGATGAGGTATTTATCTGGTACCAGTAGGGTCGTTCTTCTGTGTGTAATCCCTGGGTCACTGGAGGTTGGTGGAAACAGACAGGGCAAGATAGAGTGGTGCTTCTCGTTTTAATTCTTTGGTTTCCAGAGATTGGTGGGAGCAGACAAAAGATCTCTGTTCTCAGGTAAAGAACCGAACAGCACCCGGCCCAGACAAGGTCAGACCCAAACACCTGAAGAACCTGCCAACAGTTCTCATCTATACACTGGCTCGGTTCTTCACACGCTACCTGTCTGAATGCAAGGTTCCATCCCAATGTAAAACCAGCAGGACTGTGAAACTGTACAAGAAGGGAGACATCCACGACATTGGCAACTATTGGTCGATCTGCCTGTTGTCTCTCTTCTACAAGCTGTTCACTCGAGTCATCCTGAATAGGATTGGCAGACAATGGATAAAGGACAACCATGCGAGCAAGCCAGTTTCTGAAAAGGATTCAGCACAGTCGACCAAATCCACCCGATAACCAAGCTCAGTGAGGTATCTCAGGAGTTCAAGATGCCACTTTGTCTAACGTTCATTGATTTAAAGAAGGCCTTTGATTCTGTTGAGATAGAAGCAGTCATCGAAGCCCTAGCCAAACAGGGCATTCAAACTCAATACATCAGGATCGTCAGTGAGCTGTATGACAGACTCACTACCAGGATCTAATCATTCTACAAGGAAGTGATCATCCATGTCAAGAGATGGGTTCAGCAGGGTGATACCATTTCACCTAAACTATTCAGTTCCACCCTCGAGAACACCATGTGATGATTGGAATGTGAAGGAATGGGAGAGAAGATCGGCAACTACACCACCTCCGCTTTGCTGATGACATTGTTCTAATAACACCAAACATTAGCCAAGCGGCACAAATGCTGGTCAACTTAGACCATGAGTGTGGAAAGGTCGGACTGCAGCTGAATCTCACAAAGGCAATGTTTATAAGAAATGGACTCATTCTAAAGCTCCATTCTCTCTCAATGGGACAAACATCTCGAATGCAACCTATGTGTACCTAGGTTGAACAGTCAACATGACGAATGACCTGCCACCTGAGTTGCACAGGAGGAAGAGAGTGGCTTGGAACGCCTTCAAGAACGTTGCAGAAATAGCTAAGAGGACGAAGAACCTCAGGCTCTGAGCACATCTCTTTGATTCCAATGTTCTTCCTGCATACACCTCAGACACCTGGGCCCTACAGAAACAGGATAAGAACGCTATTCGGCTCTCCCAAAGAGGAATCGAAAGAGCTATGCTTAGAATATCAAGCTTCACTCAAACGAGAGAAAGAATCCGGAGTTCTGATCTCGATCGATGGTCAAGAATCAGGGACGCTGTCTCTTTTGCCAAGGCATCCAAAATCAGATAGGCTGGACAACTAATGAGATTTGTAGACGACCACTGGACTAGAGCCATTACGAACTGGATTCCACGAGACATAAAAAAAATAGCGTGGCTGCCCACCTATGAGATGATCAGATTTCTTCTTCAAGACCCTGAACAATAAGTTTGACGCTCTCCATATTCCTGGAGCAAGCAGACGCCATTGGGCTACACTAGCACATTACAGGGATGAATGGAGACGTTACTGGTGCCCGCTCGAGCAAATCAATGAGTAACGGGCTGTCAAATGATCATATATTACCACTTTCTACAAACTTATATGTAACTTCAATGCTTTAACCTAAATCAATATGTTGTTTCTTTTGAAGTATGCATGTAGTTACAGAGCAGGAGGAGATACCAATAGAGTTTTGTCACTCTATTTTGTGATAGAATTTGCCATGTCCTTATCAATGAAATACCCAGAGAGATAAGAAATGGTGAATCTGCATAAGCTTTTTCCAGGAGTAGACATTTAAAATCTATTATTTCACTAATACAGCTGTGAAGATCTACCTGAAACCTACTTGATCTCTGTGACAATATGACATATATCCTTGATTTTCTGCTAAGTGATATGTCAATTCCTTGGACTATGTTTTAAAATAATTGACTATACTCCACCCCCTCTACCCTAGATAAGTTCATTCAGTCAGTATTCAGGGGATACCCAGAGAATTAGATTATTTTTAATGTTCTCTGGATGATCTTTATGCAGAATCTAATTTGGGGGACCATTTATCTGATCTGATTTGGGGAGGGGGGGTTAGGAAGGCAAGCCAAATTACAAACCAAATTATTTTTTAGTGTATGAAACAATCAATCAATTATAAGAAACATTTACTAGTCTTATAGGAAACAATTACTAGTCTTATAGCTTGACAAGTAGAGTTACCTCTGGAGTTAGACCCATTCATAGTAACTGGGAAATCATTCTTTTTCTGAAGATGTGGCATATTTAGGCTATAAACTAGAAGTATTGTGAATGTGCATTTCTCCCAAACATTCCAGATGCCTAACTTTTTTCTTTTTTTTCACAGTTTGTAGCTCAGCCTAATTGCCAACAATTACTTGCCACTCTGTGGTATGATGGATTCCCTGGATGGAGGCGAAAACACTGGGTAGTCAAGCTTCTGACTTGCATGACCATTGGGTTACTGTTTCCCATGCTGTCTATAGCATATCTAATCTCACCCAGGAGTAACCTTGGGTTGTTCATCAAGAAACCCTTTATCAAGTTCATCTGCCACACAGCATCATATTTGACCTTCCTCTTCATGCTTCTACTGGCTTCTCAACACATCGTCAGGACAGACCTCCACGTACAGGGGCCTCCTCCAACTGTTGTGGAATGGATGATATTGCCTTGGGTTCTCGGTGAGTCAAAAGTACCAGAAGCTTTGGCCAAAGGGCCTGATGGACATACCTGAAGAACCATTGTAATATACAAACTGAACCTAAATTAATATACCTTCACTCTGTGTTGTGGGGTAGCACTTTGTTGGGAGCCTCGGAAATGTGGTTCCTTTTTCCTCTCTGCAGTTTCTCTATATGTCATGGTCCACAATGAGATTGGCAGTGAAACCTGCATTTGTGTTTGAAAACACAACATCTTTAAAGACAGACACATTGCCTTTCAGTTGATTTAGAAAAAAAGTCAAGTATCAGTCAGAATGGCCCTCAGGTATACTAGACATGGCAAGTGCTGATTAATGTCCTTTTTCCCAGAACTGGGGGCTCTTGGATGCTGCTTTCTCATAGTTGCTCCACACAGTCTCAACATTTACTTAGGTTTCACGTGCTGTTTTGTACTTATTCCACAAACAGAAGGAGAACCTAGAAAATCTACACAATCCGTGGTAAAAGCAGCGTTACCAGTAGGGTCCAAGAACAATTGCTAACATTGGACCCTACAATAGATTGCCATCCCGCAAATGCTTGCTACGCAAACTATGGCTATCCTAAACAGCAATGTCAGTATTATCTCAGAGCTTTATATGAATACAGAATAACAAGTTTCATTATACATCTCATCTATAGATTCCAAATTATTTTTTTTTTGCTTTTTGTGTAACACCCAGCGATGATCAGGGGTTACTCCTGTCTCTGCATTCAGGAATTACCCCTTGTGGTGCTCAGGGAATCCTATGGGTTGCTGGGAATTGAACCCGGGTCAGCCGCTTGCAAGGCAAATGCCCTACCCGCTGTATTATTGCTCCAGCCTCTAGATTCCAAATTTTAACATGGTCCCCAGGTGACTAAGAAGCACTACAGTTTGAGAAGCACTTCTAAAACTATAGTCATACTTTTTGCTGATTTATATATTCCAAGTCCAAAGAAACACCTATGTCATCATGACCTCGACAATGTATAAAATTGGAGGAAAGTAGTATATTGTAAAGAATATTATAAATTATTTTGATCCCACCATCTAGCTTCAATGCCATCGTTCAATAATTTGGCCCAGACAGTTTACTGACCTCAAAACTCTCCTGAACAATTTTCTCTCTAGCATTTATTTAGATGAAACTGAAGACTATGTTGTAATATCAATCTTATTACTTTATAAATGAAATTATTCCCAATCTCTAATAGGGAGAGGGTAGATAAAGCACCCCAAATTACAATTTAGCAATTATTCGGTGACATCAAAATTGATTGGAAACAATAAATGTAGCACACAGGGATATCTTTAGGTAAAGGTTATCAGGTTTAGCAAGTTAACGACCTGGAGGTGAGGTTGGAAAGAAGACAGATATGTGATTACTTTCTTGAGGACTTTACTACACTTACCTCAGTTCATGTATTGATATCATCTTTATTAATTTTGGGAACATAGTATGATGACTATGATTATCATTTGACCCTGTACAGAAATAAATATTTTCCCTTCGTTCTTCAGGTTTCATTTGGGGGGAGATTAAGGAAATGTGGGATGGAGGATTTACTGAATATATCCATGACTGGTGGAACTTGATGGATTTTGCAATGAACTCACTGTACCTGGCAACTATTTCCTTGAAGATTGTGGCCTATGTCAAGGTAACGTAGAATGCTCATCATTTGACTTATTTAATTATTTTATTAAATTTAATTTTATCTCTAGGAAGATAAAGTGATTAGGCTAAATGTGGTGATGATAGTGTAATGTATATCCCAAATGGTCATATAGATACATATTTTACATATTCTTTGAATAGTTTGTAAGTAGTTTCCATCTAAGTATAGAAAATGGAGAATGAAGTAATTTGTAAATACATCCTTAGTTTATTTAACTCTAAAAAAGTGTCCTTGGCTGTTTATCTAGCCTGCCAATTTTTAAATTTTGTCTTACAATATCTTGGTCAATAAAATTTTTCACCAATGCTTGTATAAGGCAGAGTCAGAAAAGTCACTGAACTTCTTATGATCAAAAACTCTCTTAACCCTTGTCATGTATTTAACAAATGTTAATTTAACTGAACATAGCATTTCAGGGCGAGTTATCACCACCAGGAGTAGACATGGATCCCCAAGCAGCTACTTATTTCTAGAAAGTGAGCTTTTATATTTTTCTAATATCCTCCGTGTGACACACCCATTAATAATTCTTACTTCCTGTTCAGTAAGATATGAAAAGGATTTCTCGTTTTCATAATAGCACTTCTGATGTGAAGTCATCTCCATAACTCTTTAACCCACTGAATTGTCTTTACACAAAGCTAAATATTCAGAAATTCTCAAGTATTCTTCATATGATAGGTAATAGGAACCTAGAAACTTCATGGCAAGCAGCATAGATTTCAAGAGTCTATGACCCTCAACACTGAGTTGGTCAATTAAACTAAAAATCTTGACTCTTTTTGTATCTATATATATGTATATATACATATATATGTATACATGTATGTATGTATGTATAAAAAACTCAAGTAATATACACATACCCACTTGATGCTTTCTCCACACAATATTCAGCCTGTATTAACCTAGAGAAATCAGGTCTGATTTCCTACATTATATCTCACAGGTTCAAGTTTTAAGTTCTATGCACTTTTGAGAATTGAATTGCTGTGCTTCTTATCTCCAGAGTTTAATTTCTCCAGGATGAGGAAAGCCTGACAACTTAGTTAAAAAATTGTCTAGTCACGCTTTATCTTTTTGGCACAAAGTCCTACATTAAGTAGTTTTAGAATGGGTTTATGGCTCTCTCCCAAAATCTCCAACAACTTAGATTATTTTTATATATCTAATATGCATATTGCATAAATTTTAAGAATTTTGGAGTTATAAGGATAATGAATATTGACTGCAGACATAAAACACTTTTTAAAGAAGCCAAAGCATACCTTATATTTGGGGTGGTCATTTAACACATACTTACAACTTCCTTACCAAAAAAACCTGGTGAGTTAAATATTTTAATCTCTTATTAATGTACCTGGATGAAATTCATGTCATTCTGACAGTCTACTGACTAAGTGACATTATATGCCTAAAAATTCTTCCTTTGAAATTGTTATTTACACACTGGAGGAACAATAAATTATTAATATAAAATCTGTGGGGTTTTGTTAAACAAGAATGGTATAATAAATGATCAGGAATAACTTGGGGAATATAAATAAATGTGTTCTATAGCACAAAATTCACTAATAACATAACCTATCCTACTTCCCTATCAAGGTTTTCAAGGAGTTAAGAACTTCCCTTACACAAAATTAGCTTTATTAAACTGGATAAATTCCCCACAAATGACAAACATTTACAGGAGGTATTTGCTAAGGAGTTGGAGTCTTCTTCAAAAAGGGAAACTTTACCACCAAGACATGCTGCAAACACACTTTGGATTTTTCAATGAGATATAATAAGTAGGGATTCTGATCCAATCATCTATAGGCCTCACCAGTATGAGAAATTTTTCCAAGTAGGTTTATGCAACATCTATGTGGCAAATCTGTAAGAGCAAGTACAGAAGCCCCTTGAAATATTTTAGATCACCATTATAATAAATAAATATAGAAGCTAGCTAAATTATAGCAAGCTAGCTTTATAAAAGGTCATCAGATGAGAAAACTAGTAACATACTACCTCACACACTCTATAACAAATCTGTAACAATAGTCTACTACCTCACACAGGCTACAACTAACTAACTGCTATAAAATAACCTACAGTCTACAAATAGTCACTACCTCACATAATATATAATAGGAAACCAAAGGGATACAACAAAATATTCTAAAGGACCAAATGTGTATATATAACATTTAGCTTCAAAACTCCCAAACAATCCTACAAATGGAGAGTAATTATTTTTTCTTCGATTTAGTTCACTACACTTTACCTCATGTGTACAGACTAAATCTGAACTTTGATGCTCACTAAATTGCCCTTTCTTTAACCAACTCTTCTGCAACTTTGTTATTACTGAGTACCCACATTAGCAGTCCATATTTATGTTTTTAAGTTGATAAGATCCTATCCCTTTTAAATATATGGAGATACATTTTTATGCTGAATTATATTTCAATGAATATAGAAAATCACTTTTCTTCTATTATCACTAACTTACGATTTGGGAAATTTGATTGAAAACCCTGCTGTAAGTTATATTACTACAGACAATAAAATTTAACCATGAGCTAGATTACCATCGACAATCCTTCTAATTCTCTGAACTTTAGATTCTCCCTGTAATGAACAATATCAAAGAATATAGGTGGCTTCTAACATTTAATTCCTATCCCACGTAACAGCATATTTAACTGAAAACCATGTAGAACTTTAACACATTATTAAGCTTGAAAGACTGACACTTCATAAGGTTCCCCAAGCGCTGTCAAGAATGATCTCTGTACACAGAGCCAGAATTGAGTATCATTGGAAATAGCTCCAAACACACATATACACATACATACACTTGCATATGTGTATAAAATCTTGTCCTTGAAAAAATACTTTTGATAACAACTATGTTAAATGAGTTCATTAGGTTGTATTCCATAATTTTTGTCTTCAAAGATTTGTATGCAAAACTTAAGCTTCCCAGAAAATTTCTAAGTGTACTATAAATTCATACAAATAATTCCATGGAGAAAGCCTATCTATGTTTATATTTCTGTTTGTGACAAAAGAAATCCTAAATTATTAGTTATATTAGTTATGCATATAACATATTGGTTATATGTTCTAAATGACGATTTATTGCTTTAAGACATAGGTTTATTTTCTTCACAGCAAAGAACCCCCAGATATCACATACACCTATCAATCTTTAAAAGTCTGTTTAACATATATGCTGTTAAATAACTATCATATAAGTAATATTTGACCACTTGGATACTTAAATTTTATTTCTAGCTTTGCCATGAACACCCGTGTAATATTAAATCAATCACTGATTTTTTATTTCACTAAACCAGGTGTAATAATATCTACCCCACACATTAATGCAGAAAGAAAAATGGCTAGACAAATGTAAGAATATATTTTTGGCCAAAAGTGTACAAATTTATTGGCTACCTAAAGTTTATCTGAAACAGAAGCACAAGTAAAGTATATTGGATACACGAAATGATCTTAACAATGCTGGTTTCCTCGGGTTTTTGGAAGTAAATAACATTTTAGAGATGCTTACACAGTCATCTGGCCCTCAATACAGCATTTCTCAGGAAAATTGTTTACACTTAGCCCTAAGAAATTGTGGTATTTAGATTAGAGCTCAAGGCAATATGGTTCGGATTTGATGCCAGACAAAATTCTACATCTGTCTTAGGAAAGTAATAAGCAATTTCTTGTATTTCTATAACATTTTGGCTACGGATTTCAGACTTTTGCATATGTATACATAACTACAAATGTATGTGATGAGTAAATGTAAATATCTTTATGCTATGGTGAAAATGAGAGATATAGTCTGTTTTATATTACAAAGCCAAAATTGAAATTCAGGTTTCATAAGGAATTCATCTTTCTACAAGATTACCTCCAATATTCCAAGAGCTAAAAATACAGAAACGCGATAGAAATGTGCAACCAACCCTAGAAATTAGTGTACTTTCACTTCTTCAATAGTCTGAGCTTGTAACTATCTCATGGTGATTCAGTAAAATTTTTAAAAAATAGTCTGTTTCCTGATTTTCCTAGAGGGACATTCTAACTTTTAAGGTTATCAAAGAAACAATAAAAAGCACCACCTGATGAGATAACACTAAATTTACTACCTGAAAGATTAACATACCATTTGGAACAGCTTGTAGTACATGACATACAGCTAAATATTTCATCATAAAACTCTGGATAATGGCCCTATAGGGATATTCTTTCTTGTTCCCATCTGCAATTATCAGGGAAGTGAGGATTAAAACTTCACTGAAAAGGCTGACTATCCTACAGTAACCTCAAGTTGTCTTAAATTTTCAGATAAAAAATGGGGGGAGATGTTGAGATGTATATCTGATTTTAAATCTCATCTGGAAGCTGAATGATCTGTTTCCATTACCTTGGTTATACCAGTTGAACTATTCTAGTGGCATTCCCCAACAAACTGGTGAATCCAGTTAGAAAATATCTGTTGACAAACCACAGGAGGTTGTTCCAGATTGCTACTTCAAAATTCATTTTTCTATATCTATATTCAGGACACATATTTAGTACGGGAGGAGTGAGAGTAGAGAAAGTAGCATCATATATTGATTGGGTGGGGAAAATAATCCAAAGAGTGACCTACAGTGCATATAATAAAAATGAATGCTTGGTGCATACTTTGTTTGATTCATTTTATCATGTAAGAAAGGGAAGTGGGAAGTTTTATAAATGCTCACTGTAACTTTCCTCTTATGCACTTGTTTCTTTCAGTATAATGGTTCTCGTCCAAGGGAAGAATGGGAAATGTGGCACCCAACTCTGATTGCAGAAGCACTCTTTGCGATATCCAACATTTTAAGTTCCTTGCGTCTCATATCCCTATTCACAGCCAACTCCCACTTAGGGCCTCTGCAGATTTCTTTGGGGCGCATGTTGCTTGATATCCTCAAATTCCTCTTTATCTACTGCCTGGTACTGCTGGCTTTTGCCAATGGATTGAACCAGCTTTACTTTTATTATGAGACCAAAGCGATCGATGAGCCTAACAACTGCAAAGGGATCCGGTGTGAAAAACAGAACAATGCCTTCTCCACGTAAGACTCTCCATCTCTTCTATTGCTTTTATTCTGCCTTGTCTTTCTTTTCCCTACTTTCAGTTCAGAGCTTTGTCACTGCCTTTGACAATTCGTATAAAGCTTACTATAGATGAAATAACAGAGTTTGAAGTGAAAGAAGACCCTATCCATAAAAAAGGGACTATAAGAAGTGGACTTAGGTGTGGAAGAGAAAAAACAAACACAGAGGTTCCCAAGAACTCACTAAAGAGTTCTGAATAATATGCACTCATATCCCATATTTTAGTGGAACTAGTTGGACAGGAACAAATAATTTATCACCCCCAAAGGTATCATTTACCATGAAAATGAAACAGCAGTGATAATCCTCTAAACAAGTGACTATCAGAACTAAACTATTCATTTTAAATTAACTACAAAGTAAAAACAAAGGAGTATGCAAGAGTATTATAATGTACCTGTAAAAATCTCTTGTAATTGCAAAAGATAAATAGTATACCAGGTAGAATGCTTACTTTGTCCACAGACAACCTGGGTTCAATCCCTGGTACTACATACTGATCCCTGAGCATAGAGCCAGGAGCAAGTCCTTAGAACAGCCAGGTTTGGTCCTAAAAACAAATCCGTTGTAAGAACAATGAAGGTGTCTTTTGTTTTATTAGGGAAGTTAATTTTGAGGTCCTACCATAGGAGTGAAACTGGTTGCCAGTACAGCCAACCAAATGATTAGGGGGTTGGAACTTTTAGTCCCAGTCCTGCAGGCTGGGAATAGAGGACAAAGGATACAGTTCAATCACTAATGGTCAATGATTTAATCAACAATGCCTATGTAATCAAGTGCCCATACCAGTGCAAAAGGATAGATTATGGAAATCTTCCAAGTAGATGAATACAACAAACTTCAGAAAAAATGAAACTCGGCAATGGAATTTAGAAATAGTAAGCGTGATTTTTGTGGCATTGACTCATTGTCCATACAAAATGCAATTTAAGAAGCATGTTAATCTCTAATCCATTTTTATTATTATTCATAATAATTAAAATAGACATAAGTGAAAGTATTAGGTTGGGCCTTAATGCTAAACGAAGTTCAGATTTGGGTCGATTGAGGTTGGGCCTCTAGCATCAAAACCACCTCACAAGAGAAATATACTGTGATAGCAGAAACCTCTCATACACTGGAATGTAGGGGAAAGAGAAAATCAAGAAACTACAATATCCAGGAGGTATAGTGTGAAATAGCTGTTTTATTCTGGGGCTCAGCATCATCAGCTTCCAAAATAACTTCTACTAATTGGGTTATGAGGGTAACTAATTTAGGAGCTGTGTCATTATGTTGTGAACAATGTACAATGGACTTGCATGTCTGGGGTTTAGATAAACAGATAATTTTAGAACTATCACAGATAGCCATGCATTATTCATATATAGCATTTTTTCTGTGTTTCTGAACAAATAGCCTGGTGAAGCAACCCAAGATGAAGTGCTAATATGCTTTGTAAGCAAGGCTTATGAAACTAGTTTCCTAATGACTAGTATCCACCCACTGAATATATGTATTACTCAGGGCATGGTAAATGCTGTAGATAAGGGGATCTATTTCACGGGGACACCCAATATGGCCTTATTACAGAAAAACTGAGGGAAAGTTCAGGAAACCTTACTGAACTTGCTTTATAACCTTTCTTCTGGAGTCTCAGAGATGCTAATAAAACATTAAGTTAATTAGAAAAAGTCAAGGGGAGAGTCAAAGGACTCCATACAATAAGTGGAAATTTTTGAGCAATTATTAAGGAATAAATCAAATGAAGCATATACTGATAGAAATGAAAAATAGAGGAAACAGAGGTATTCGCAGAGCTCATCCTAGCAACATGGAACTTTTTTAATGAAACAGTCATTGATGAGGTTAAGAGAAAGGTTTTCAGAACAGTGTGACCAAAGATTGAGTGAACATAAGGGACACCTGATTGGTCTCCAAGACACAATGGCTCCAAACAAGTCCACTTTCAGTTCAGATCAATTTAAAACATCCCGAAGGTCTAAGTTACAGCTATAAACTTGACCGGTGGTGGTGGTTAAGCAGATAAATAAGGCCAAAGTTTAACAAATGGAGAAGGGCCCTTAGGCTTGATTCATGTTTGAGAAGTGAAAGCATTTTTCAAAATCATAGGTAAAATGATCATGACATAGAGAAGTTTACAGGAATTCTATTAACTATTTGTTGATAAAGCTCTATCTTGGGCAGGACTTCAATCTACAGTTAGATTGAGAGAACATAAAAATGTAAAACTTGATAAGATTATACAAACTATTCAACTATTACAGCTGGCTTTATGTAACTAATGTATCTGGATATTTTATGAAAATGGCTATCGTGCCATATTGGAAACTTTTTTTCATAGTATTGTAAAAGCAAAGTCTATTGATAAGTTTCTTATAAAACTCACAGAATCTAAGAGTTGATGAAATTAAAGTAAACGTGCGTACGTAAGAGCGTATGAACAGACTATATGTGAAGTTTTTGTGTCTTATTTAACTGATTTTATTTTATTATGGTGATGGATGTTATATCTGATCAGGAACATGTCACCTACTTAGTACTATTAAAAACAAAACACATGTAATTTCACCTTTCATGTTACATGAACATGCTAAATGGAAATGAGTAATATTGTCTAAATCTGCCCTGAGTTAAATAGAAACTGTATTGCTTACAGGGACAAATTTTCTGTGTTGCAGTCCTGTGTGGAACCTAGACTAGAGATTAAGTTAAAAATCCATTACTGCCTCTTAATGAGAACTATACCATCTTTAGCAGGAGTAAATTACAAAGTGAAGGGGATTAGAGGCAATGTCAGAGATCACTCAGTTTCTGTGATTAATTAAATATTTTATATGTGTCAAAGGGTACCAAATAGGTATTAGAAATGTCTCCTCTGAACACTTGTGACATATGACAGTTCATTATTCTCAGTCCATAAATCCACTGGCTCCAGATTCAGGGAGTTCCTTTTTCTTTTTAAATTCAACATCTGCTTCTTCAGAACCTTCAATCTCAAGAATAGATTTTATTTTCTGAAAAATAGCTGTTGGGGAAAATAGATAAAGAGAAGTATGTATCAGGAAGTTTAAGTTACAAGAGCTGTCCCAGGCTTACTATGGATCCCAGGTTGCAGGTTCCAGTGCCTGTCCTAGGCTTACCATGGAGTGTAATAAGGTACAAGGTACAGATGTTTTGTACCTTGCCCAACCCTACCACAGCTTCTGTACAGAGTAATACTCTCTACTATTTATAGCTATGATACCAAGGTCATGAATAAAATCTTATTTGTTAAATTAAGACAATTTATTCATCTTTAACTCTATAAAGTAAAACAATTCAGTGAACTCATTTTAGAAGTATATACAATAGCAAAAGTCAAGGAAGATAAAAGTATTTGTTTGACCCCAGCTTGCACCGACATAAAGAAAAAAGAACAACACTGCCTAGCTTATCTCTATATATCTCTGGCAATATTTTCTAAAGTTGGTTATTAATAACCATATTTCAATGTGAAGTTAGCAGAAATGAAAACAGGATCTCTGATCAAATTAGTTTTGGAAGTGCTAGGACACATTTTGAAAGGTTCTTTCACTTTAGGACTTCTTAGATTTTCCATTCAGAATTTGAGATTTAGACTGAAAGAGGATGTCTCTGAAATGTGTTCAAGGTGGTATTTCAATAAACAAATTTCAAAAATATTGTTTCTCACTTTACAGCACCCACCTCCTCTATTAGGTCACATCCTTTGCTTTTCTTCTAATAACTCAAGGTAAAATCTTGGAAGGAGGAAAACGGAGTCATGTAAAGGGGAAAAAGACCCGAGTTGTAAAAGAAGCATAAATGTCTATTTTGGTTGTCAACGAGGAGGTCATAGAAACTGGTCACTTTCTCTTTTCTCTTAATGGGAAATATTTCTATAAATTGCTCTATTGATAGGAATCATATCAATGTGTTTTCAGTATAAACACATTTTTAGTGACTTGAGGACCAAGGGGCTGCATTTGTTCACACCAAATAATTTGACAGAACTTTTCACCTGAATTCAAAGTATGTTATTATCATTCTTTTCTTTCTCATTCTATAAAGATTCCATTTTTTCCTTTGTCTCAAAAAGTAAAAAGCTTTAGCATTTCATGAGAAATTCAAAGTTCTTATACATGATATATATAATAGTACTGTTGGTGATTTGGGTTCAGCATTTCAAACTTGGAATATCTTGCCTTTATACTTTGTCCAGAATAGTCATTAGGAAAGCATCATCATTCTTTATTTTTTTTATTTTTATTAGTGAAACACGATGAAGTACAGTTGTGGAAATTACAAGTTTTTATGCCTGGGTTTCAGTTATACAATGATTGAGTACCCATTCCTTCACCAGTACCCATTCTCCACCCCCAATGATCCCAGTATCCCTACCACCCCGCATCCACCCCATCCCACCCTGCCTCTGTGGCAGGGCATTCCCTTTTGTTCTCTCTCCTTTTGGTTGCTGAGGTTTGCAAAAGAGGTATTGACTGGCAATCATGTTTGGTCTATAGTCTACTTTCAGCATGCATCTCCCATCCTGGGAGGATCCTGACAACACCCTTTACTTGGTGTTGCCTTCTCTATCTGAGCTGCCCTTTCCCCTAGCATGTGCAGCTGGCCTTCAAGCCATGGAGTGAACCTCCTGATACTTATCTTGACTATTCTTGGATGTTAGTCTCCTATTTTGTTAATTTATATTCCGCAGATTAATGCAATCTTTCTATGTCTGTCCCTTTCTTTCTGACTCATTTCACTCAGCATGATACTTTCCATGTAGTACCACTTATATGTAAATTTTATGACTTCATCTTTTCTAACAGCTGAATATTACTTCATTGTATAGATGTACCAAAGTTTCTTTTTTTAATTTTATTGAATCACTGTGAGATAGTTATAAGCTTTCATGTTTAGGTTAAAATCACACAATGATCAAACACCCATCCTTCCACCAGGGTACATCCCCCATCACCAATATTCCCGGTATAACCCCCCTTTCCCACCCTCTATCTACCTCCATGGAAGACATGATTCCCCATAATGTCTCTTCACTTTTGGGCACTATGGTTTGCAATACAGACCCTGAGAAGTTATCATGTTTGTTCCTCTATCTACTTTCTGCACACATCCCATCCCGACTGATTCCTCAGCCATCTTTTTTCTAGTGATCCCTTCTCTATTCCAGCTGCCTTCTCCCCTTTGCTCATGAGGCAAGCTTCCAGCTATGGAGCAATCTATCTGTCTCATCTATCTACTGTCCTTAGGTGTCAGCCTCGTGTTATGTGGTTTTATATTCCACAAATGAGTGCAGTCCTTCTATGTCTGTCCCTCTCTTTTAGACTCATTTCACTTAGCATGATACTTTCCATGTTTATCCATTTATAAGCAAAGTTCATGACTTCATCTCTCCTGACAGCTGCATAGTGTTCCATTGTGTAGATGTACCAAAGTTTCTTTTTTTCTTTTTTTTTTTTGGCGGGGGGGAGGGGGGTTCACACCCGGCAATGCACAAGAGTTACTCCTGGTTCATGCACTCAGGAATAACTCCTGGCGGTGCTCGGGGGACCATATTCCTGGAAATCGAATCTAGGTTGGCTGCATGCAACGCAAACGCCCTACCCGCTGTGCTATTGCTCCAGCCCCCTCCCCCCCAAAGTTTCTTTAACCAGTCGTCTGTTCTCAGGCACAGATTTTTTCCAGATTTTGGCTATTGTGAACAGTGCAGCAATGAACATAGAAGTGCAGATGTCACTTCGGCTATACTTTTTTGCCTCTCCAGGATATATTCCCAGGAGTGGAATTGCTGGATCAAATGGGAGTTCAATTTCTAATTTTTTGAGAATCGTCCATACTGTTTTCCAAAAGGGCTAAAACAGTCGGCATTCTCACGAGCAGTGAAGGACAGTCCCTTTCTCGTCACATTCGCACCAATACCGGCTGCCTTTTTTCTTTTGGATGTGGGCCAGTCTCTGTGGTGTGAGATGATATCTCATTGTTGTTTTGATCTGCATCTCCCTGATGATTAGTGATGTAGAGCATTTTCTCATGTGCCTTTTAGCCATTCATATTTTTTCTTTGGGAAAGTTTCTGTTCATTTTATCACACCATTTTTGATGGGGTTGGGTGATTTCTTCTTCTGGAGTTCAACCAGTACTTTGTATAACCTTGATATCAACCCCTTATCAGATGGGTACTGGGTGAATATCCTTTCCCACTCTATATATTGTCTTTGTATTCTGGTCACTGTATCTTTTGAGGTTCAGAAGCTTCTTAATTTAAGATAGTCCCATTTGTTTATCTCTGTTTCCACTTGATTCATACATTTGGGGTTGTTGAACGGATATTCCACCCTGTTTCATTGGTCTGCATCCCTCCCTTTGTTCCAATACCATGCTGTTTTAATTATTACCACTTTATAGTAGAGTTTGAGGTTGAGGATGGTAATGCCTCCCCACGTCTTTTCCCCAAGAATTGCTTTAGCTACTCGTGTCGTTTGCTGTTCCATATGAATTTCAGGATTCTAATACTTCTAATACTTGATCTATTCCTTTGGAGAATTTTATGGGTATCCTTATAGGAATCGCATTGAATCTGTATCATGCCTTGGGGAGTATTGTCATTTTGACAATGTTAATTCTTCCTATCCATGAACACGGGATGTTTCCATTTCCTTGTGTCCTCTTTTATTTCATGGAGTAGCGTTTTGTAGTTTTCATTGTAGAGGTCCTTAACCTCTTTAGTTAGGATGAATCCGAGGTATTTGATTTTCTGGGGCACGGTTTTGAACGACATTGTTTTTTTTCCTGTTACTTTCTTTTGTCTAATTATTTGCATGTAGGAAGGCCATGGATTTTGGAGTATTAGTTTTATAGCCTGCAATTTTACTGTTCAAGTATACTGTTTCTAGGAGTTTCTTTGTGGAGGATTTAGAATTCTCGAGATATAGTATCATATCATCTGCGAATAGAGAGAGTTTGATTTCTTTCTTTCCTATCTAGATGCCTTTTATGCCTTTTTCTTGCATAATCGCTATTTAAGTACTTCCAGTACTATATTGAACAGAAGCGGTGATAGTGGGCATCCTTGCCTTGTCCCTGATCTTAGAGGAAAGGGCCTTAGTTTTTCCCCATTGAGGATAATGCCTGTCATGGGTTTGTCGTAGATGACTTTGGCTATCTTGAGGGAAGTTCCTTCAAAACCCATTTTGGTGAGAGTTTTCATCATAAACGGGAGTTGGATCTTTTCAAATGCTTTCTCTGTGTCTATTGATATGATCATATGAATTTTATCTTTTCTTTTGTTGATATGATGGATTATATTGATTGATTTCTGAATGCTAAACCATCCTTGCATCCCTGGGATGAATTCCACTTGGTCGTGGTGT
Organism: Sorex fumeus; assembly: GCF_029834395.1. Taxonomy (NCBI): domain Eukaryota; kingdom Metazoa; phylum Chordata; class Mammalia; order Eulipotyphla; family Soricidae; genus Sorex; species Sorex fumeus. The sequence goes on from NW_026606115.1 coordinate 12,636,472, forward strand.
ATGATCATTTTGATAGTTGTTGGATTCAATTTCCTAATATTTTGTTGAGGATCTTCGCATCCGTGTTCATCAGGCATATTGGCCTATAGTTTTCTTTGTTGTTGGTGTCTTTGTTTGCTTTTTGCATTAGGGAGATATGTCTCTCATAGAAGCTGTTTGGGAGAGTTCCTTTTTTTTCAATTTCCTGGAAAAGCTTGAGGAGAACTCGCAAAAGGTCTTTAAATGTTTGAGAGAAATCACTGGTGAATCCTTCTGGGCCTGGTGTTTTGTTTTGGGGAAGACATTTGATTACCGTTTCAATTTCCTTGATATAAATGGGTCTGTTCAGGTATCCCAAGTCTTCTTGGTTCAATCTTGGGAGATTATAGGAATCCAAGAATTTATCTATTTCTTCTAGGTTCTCTTGTTTTGTGGCATATAGACTCTCAAAGTAGTCTCTGATGAACTTTTGAATTTCATTGGTTTCTGTTGTGATGTCCCCTTTTTCATTTCTGATTCAGTTTATTAGTTTTCTCTCTTTCTTTGTGAGACTTACTAGTGGTTTATCACTCTTGTTTATTTTCTCAAAGAACCAGCTCATGGTTTCATTGACCTTTCGGATTATTTTTTGGGTTTCCATGTCGTTAATTTCTGCTCTAAGTTTTATTATTTCTTTCCTTTGGTCAAAATTGCGTTCCTTTTGTAGGTCTTTTTCTAAGATCTTGAGCTGTGTGGTTAGGTTATCTATGTAGGCCCTTTCTTCTTTTCTTAGGAATGCTTGCAACGCTATAAATTTTCCTCTTAGCATGGCTTTATCTGCGCCCCATAAGTTCTGGTAGCTCGTGTCTTCATTCTCATTTGTTTCCAGGTATCTTTTGATTTCGACCTTGACTTCCATTCTGACACACTCATTATTTAACAATGAGTTGTTTAATTTCCAGGTGTTTGATTTGTTTCTCGGTGTCTTTGTGTGATTTACTTCTATCTTAAGCACATCATGGTCTGAAAAGATTGTTGATACTATTTCTATCTTCCTGATTCTATTGAGGTATGTTTTGTGGCTTACCATATGGTCTCTTTTCAAAAATGTTCCTTGTGCACTTGAGAAGAATGTGGATTCTTTATTGTGTGGGTGTAAAGCCCTTATAGGTCTATCAGCCCTCTCTCTTCTATTTCTTCCTTCAAAGCCAATGTTTCCTTGCTGAGTTTTGTTCTTGTTGATCTATCCAGAAGTGATAAGGCGATGTTGAAGTCTCCAACTACTATTTTGTTGCTAGCAATGTCCTCCTTAAAATCTGTTAGCAGTTGTTTTAAGTATCTAGCTGTTCCCTCATTAGGTGCATATACATTAAAGAGTGTGGTTTCTTCCTGTTTTAAGTGTCCCATGATAAATAGAAAATGGCCTTTGCTGTTCCTTCTAATCTTTTTCAACCTGAAATTTATGTTGTCAGATACAGGTGTGGCCACCCCAGCATTTTTGAAAGAGCTGTTTGCTTGCAGGAGTGTTTTCCATCCTTTAAATTTGAGTCTGTGTTTGTTCTGACAGTTCAGATGATTTTCTTGTAGACAGCAGAATGTTGGTTTCAGTTTCTGGATCCATTTTGCACTCTGTGTCTCTTGATTGGTGCATTTGGACCATGGCATTGAGAGAGATTTTTGTCATGGGGTTTTGTACGATCTTTCTGTAGGGGTTGGTTGTGTTTCTAAGTGTTTTCCTTCTTATCTTACAGAAGCCCCTTTAGTCCTTATTTTAGATTTGGTTTTGAGTATATGAAGTTCCTGAGCTGTTGTTTATCTACAAAATGGTGTATCGTTCCATCGACTTTGAGTGATAGTTTACCTGGATAAAGTATTCTTGGTTTGGCGTTCATTTCATTGAGTTTTTTCACTATATCCCACCATTGTCTCCGGGTTTGGAAGGTTTCCTCTAATAGGTCTGCAGTAAATCAAGGGGTACTCCTTTGTATGTGATTTCCTTCTTTGACCTTTCTGCTTGCATTATTGTGTGTCTATCCACATCATCGATCATTCTCACTATGATATGCCTTGGAGTGTTTTTATTTGAGTCTCTTTTAGCTGCCACCCTTCTGGCTCCTTGGATCTGGATGTCTTCATTCTTTAACTCTGGTAACTTTTCAGATAGTATTTCTTTGACTGTGGCTTTTTCATTGGGGTTGCCTCCATGTCCTTCTGGTACTGCAATGATTCTAATATTGTTCCTCTTGGCATCATCCCCTAGTCTGTGATTCTCCTTAGAGCTATTTTGAGGTCTTTTCCCATTGTTTGTTGTTTCCTATGCGGTTTCTGTTGCTCATCTTCAAGCTCATTGAACCTGTCTTCAGCTGTATTAGAAAGCATCATCATTCTGAGGCATATCATTTGTGATGAAAAGGAGACAAAATTGACAAGAAGTAACTTGTTGGTCCGCTGTCCCCTTATAATGTCTTGCCCCGTCTCTATTTTCCAACCACACTGCAAAATTTCTACTGTAAATTTCTATCTCCATAGTCCTATTTATAAACCTATTTATAACCTATTTCCATCCACTTTAGATTGTTATCTTAAAAAATGACATCCACATAATCCAGAGTCATTTGACACTCTCCAGAACCCATTATCTAAAACACTGCATCTTAACACAGAGATCTACTATATATATTTTATACATTTGAATTCATCTCACACACAAATCAGTTCATGTCTAAGTTATCTCACCCTAGAATGACTGAAAGCAAAATTGGTCTCCCAGTTTCCAGTCTTATCTCCCTTCTAAACAATTTCTCATCTTTCACTTAAAAGTTTCTTATGAAATACCATTTCCATCCTGACACCTTCTGGTTTCATGAGCATCAGGTATCTGAGTCATCTTCAGTGAAATATTCAGCCACTTGCCCATAGCATTCAGAACCTTTATAATCCCGATCCCTCCCTTGCTGTTCAGCCTCTCATTCCCTTCCTCCATAATCAAAATTTTCCTCTTGTAACTATAGATGAATATCTTAGTCCTATATACTTTTACATATCACATACATATTCCTTTGCTTGAAATTCACATTTGTCCCCGATTGGCCTAATATACTCTTTTTTTTCCCTTAAATTTTTATTAGTGAAACACCATGAGGTACAGTTGTAGACTTACAAAGTTTTGTGCTTGGGTTTCAGTTATACATTGATCTAATACCCATCACTCCACTAGTGCCCATTCTCCACCACCACCAGTCCCAGTATCCCTCCCACCCCCCTTCCCCCCATCCCACCCTAGCACAGTGGCAGGGCATTTCCTTTTGTTATCTCTCTCCTTTTGAGTGCTGTGGTTTGCAAAAGAGACATTGAGTGGCATTCTTGTTCGGACTATAGTCTACTCTCATCACGCATTTCACACCCTGAGAGGAACCTCCCAACACCCTTTATTTGGTGCTCCCTTCTCTATCTGAGCTGCCTTTTCCTGTAGCGTGTGTGGCTGTCCTCAAAGACATGGAGTAATCCTTCTGGTACTTATCTCGGCTATTCTTGGGTGTTAGTCTCCTATTTTGTTACTTTATGTTCCCCAGATGAATGCAATCTTTCTATGTCTATCCCTCTCTTTCTGACTCATTTCACTTAGCATGATACTTTCCATGTAGTACCACTTGTATTTAAATTTCATGACTTAATCCTTTCTGACAGCTACATAGTATTCCATTGTGTAGATGTACCTAGCTTCTTTAACCAGTCATCTGTTCTTGGGCACTCAGGTTTTTTCCAGATTCTAGCTATTGTAAACAGTGCTGCAATGAACAGACAACTGCAGATGTCGCTTCAACTATACTTTTTTGACTCTCCGGGGTATATTCCCAGGAGTGGAATTGCTGGGTCAAATGGGAGCTCAATTTCTAGTTTTTTGAGAATCGGCCTAATACACTCTTTTTTGAAAAAAAAATTTATTAGTGAAACACCAAGAGGTACAGTTGTAGACTTACAAATTTTTGTGCTTGGGTTTCAATTATACAATAATCGAGTACCCATCCCTCCACCAATGCCCTTTTCCACCACCACTGATCCCAGTATCCCTCCCACCCCCCATTCCCCCATCCCAACCTGCCTCTGTGGCAGGGCATTTCCTTTTGTTCTCTCTCTCCGTTTGGGTGCTCTGGTTTGCAAAAGAGGCAATGGGTGACAATCATGTTTAGTCTATAGTCTACTTTCCTCATGCATCTGCCATCCTGGAAGTATCCTAACACCCTATATTTGGTGCTCCCTTCTCTATCTGTACTGGCTTTTCCCCTAGCATGTGCAGCTGGCCTCGAAACCATGGAGTTAACCTCGTGGTACTTATCTCGGCTACTCTTGGGTGTTAGTCTCCTATTTTGTTACTTTATGTTTCCCAGATGAATGCAATCTTTCTATGTCTGTCCCTTTCCTTCTGACTCATTTCGCTTAGCATGACACTTTCTATGTAGAACCACTTGTATGTAAATTTCATGACTTCATCTTTTCTAACAGCTATATAGTACTCCATTGTGTTCATGTACCAAAGTTTCTTTAACCAGTCATCTGTTCTCTGGCACTCAGGTTTTTTCCAGATTCTAGCTATTGTAAACAGTGCTGCAATGAACAAACAAGTGCAGATATCACTTCGACTATAATTTTTTGCCTCTAGGATATATACCCAGGAGTGGTATTGCTGAGTCAAATGAGAGCTCAATTTCTCATTTGAGAATTTGAGATTCTCGATTTTGAGAATCGTCCATACTGTTTTCCAAACAGGCTGAACCAGATGGTATTCCCACCAGCAATGAATGAGGGTTCCTTTCTCGCCACATCCGCACCAATATCGGTGGCTTTTGTTCTTTTGGATGTGGGCCAGCATCTGTGGTGTGAGATGATATCTCATTGTTGTTTTGATCTGCATCTCCCTGATGATTAATGATGTAGAGCATTTTCTCATTTGCCCTTTTGCCATTCGGATTTCTTCTTTGAGAAAGCTTCTGTTCATTTTGTCGGCCCATATTTTGATGGGGTTGAATGTTTTCTTCTTGTGGAGTTCAAACAGTAATTTGTATATCCTTGATTATCAACCCCTCATCGGATGGGTATTAGGTGAATATCCTTTCCCATTCTGCAGTCTGTCTTTGTATTTTGGTCACTGTTTCTTTTGAGGTGCAGAAGCTTCTTAGTTTAAGATAGTCCCATTTGTCTATCTCTGTTTTCAATTGCTTGGCCAGGGGAGTGACATCTTTGAAAATACCATTAGCTTCAATGTGGTGGAGGGTTTTGCCAACTTTGTCTTCAATTTACCTTATGGATTCCAGTCTGAGGTTGAGGTCTTTAATCCATTTTGATCTTACTTTTGTACTTGGTGTTAGGCAGAGATCTGAGCCCATTTTTATGGTGTCAGGCAGAGATTTGATACCATTTTTTTGCATGTAGCTGTCCAGTTTTGCCAGCACGATTTGTTAAAGAGGCTTTTCTTGCTCCACTTCACTTTTCTTGCTCCCTTATCAAAGATTAGGTGATCACATGTTTGGGGGGAGATGTCAGTATATTCAACCCTGTTCTATTGGTCTACAGCTCTGCCTTCGTTCCAGTACCATGCTGTTTTAATTACTACTGCTTTTAGTAGAGTTTGAAGTTAGGGAGGTTGATTCCTCCCATTTTCTTTTTACCAAGAACTGTTTTCGCTATTCATGGGGGCTTATTATTCCATGGGGCTGGAGCGATAGCACAGCGGGTAGGGCACTTGCCTTGCACGCAGTCAACATGGCCGACCCAAGTTCGATTTCTCCGCCCCTCTCGGAGAGCCCGGCAAGCTACCGAGAGTATCTCGCCCGCACGGCAGAGCCTGGCAAGCTCCCCGTGATGTATTCGATATGCCAGACACAGTAACAACAAAGTCTCCAATGGAGACGTTACTGGGCCCGCTCGAGCAAATCGATGATCAACGGGAGGGGCCTATTATTCCATATGAATTTCGGAGTGTTTGCTCCATTTCTTTGAAGAATATTATGGGCATCGTTATAGGGATTGCACTGTATTTGTATAAATCCTTGGAAATATTGCCATTTTGACAATGTTAATTCTCCTGATCCATGAGCAGGGGATATCTTTCCAGTTTCTCGTGTCCTTTTTTATTTCCTGAAGTAGCGTTTTGTAGTTTTCTTTGTACAGGTCCTTTACTTCCTTAGTTAAGCTGATTCCTAGGTAGTTCATTTTCTGGGCACAACTGTGAATGGGATTTTTTTCAGGTCACTTTGTTCTCTAATTTTTTGCATACAGGAAATTCATGGACTTTTGGGTATTGATTTTATATCCTGCAACTTTACTATATAAAGCTTTTGTTTCTAGGAGTTTCTTGGTAGAGGTTTTAGGGTTCTCTAAGAATAGTATCATATCATCTGCGAATAGTGAGAGCTTTAATTCTTCCTTTCCTACCTGAATGCCCTTAATATCTTTTTCTTGCCTAACTGCCATTGCAAGTACATCCAGTACTATATTGAACAGCAGTGGAGAGAGTGGGCATCCTTGTCTCGTCCCTGATCTCTAGGGGGAAGGCTCTCAGTTTTTCCCCATTGTGGATGATGCTTTCTGTAGGCTTGTGGTAGATTCCTTTAAATATATTGAGGAAAGTCCCCTCTATTCCCAATTTGGCGAGGGTTTTCATCATAAACGGGAGTTGGATCTTTTCGAATGCTTTCTCTGCATCTATTGATATGATCACATGAATTTTATCTTTTCTTTTGTTGATATGATGGATTATGTTGATTGATTTCCGAATGTGAAATCATCCTTGCATCCCGGGGATGAATCCCACTTGGTCATGGTGTATGATCTTTTTGATGAGTTGTTGAATTCTATTTGCTAGTATTTTGTTGCGAATCTTCGCATCCATGTTCATCAGGGATATCAGCCTGTAGTTTTCTTTTCTTGTGATATCTTTCTTTCCTTTTGGTATTAGAGAGTTATGGGCTTCATAGAAACTGTTTTGGAGAGTTTCTTTTTCTTTAATTTCCTGGAAAAGCTTGAAAAGAACTGGCAATAGTTCCTCTTTAAATGTTTGGAAAAATTCGCTAGTCAATCCATCTGGACCTGGGCTTTTGTTTTTGGGAAGACTTTTCATTACAGTTTCAATTTTCTTGATGTTAATAGGTCTATTCATATATTCTAGATGTTCTGGATTCAGCCTTGGGATATTATAGGAATCCAGGAATTTATCCATTTCTTCAGATTCTCTTGTTTCATAGCATACAGACTTTCAAAGTAGTCTCTGATCATCTTTTGAATTTCTTTAGTTTCTGTTGTGAAACTACAACAGAAAAAAACTACCCTTTCTCATTTCTGATTCGGTTTATTAGGGTTCACTCTCTCTTTCTTTGTGAGTCTTGCTAGACGTTTATCTATCTTATTTCCTTTCTCCAAGAACCAGCTCTTGGTTTCACTGATTTTTCGGATTGTTTTTTTTGGTTTTCATGTCGTTGATCTCTTTCCTTCTGCCTAATTTGGGCTCCTTTTGTTGAGCCTTTTCTAAGATCTTGACTGTGAGGTCAAGTTTTTTATGTGGGCCCTTTCGTACTTCCTGAGAAATGATTGCAGAGCTATAAATTTTCCCCTTAACATGGCTTTAGCTGCATCCCAGAGGTCCTGGTAGCTCGTGTCTTCATTTTATTTGCTTCCAGGTATCTTTTGATTTCGTTCTTGACTTACTTCCTGATCCACTCGTTGTTCAACATAGAGTTGTTTAATTTCCAGGTGCTTGATTTGGTTCTCCGTGTCTGTTTGTGATTCACTTCTATTCTCAGTGCATCATCGTCTGAAAAGATTGTTTATATTATTTCTATCTTCCTCATTCTATTGAGGTATGTTTTGTGTCCTAGCACATGGTCTATTTTGAAAAATGATCCGTGTGCACTGGAGAAGAATGTGTATTCTTTCTTTTGGGGCTGTAAAGCCCTGTATAGGTGTATAAGCCCTCTCTCTTCTATTTCTTCTACTTCTTCCTTCAAATCCAATGTTTCCTTTCTGAGTTTTGTTCTCGTTGATCTATCCAGAGGTGATAAGGCCATGTTGAAATCTCTAACTACCATTGTGTTGCTAGCAATGTCTTCCTTAAAATTTGTTAGCAGTTGTTTTAAGTATCTAGCTGTTCCCTCATTAGGTGCGTATACATTTAAGTATACATTTAAGAGTGTGATTTCTTCCTGTTGTACGTATCCCTTGATGAATAGAAAATAGCCTTTGCTGCCCCTTCTAATCTTTTTCAACCTGAAATTTATGTTGTCAGATACTAGTATGGCCACTCCAGCTTTTTTGAGGGAGTTGTTTGCTTGCAGGATTGTTTTCTATCCTTTAACTTTGAGTCTGTGTTTGCTCTGACTGTTTAGATGAGTTTCTTATAGGCAGCAGAATGTTGGATTCTGTCTCTTAGTCCATTTTGCCACTCTGTGTCTCTTAATTGGTGAATTTAGACCGTTGATGTTGAGAGAGATTATTGTTATGGGGTTTTGTGTCATCTTTCTGTAAGGGTCTGTTGTGCTTGTAGGTTTTATCTTGTCTTATAGTAGACCCTTTAGCCCTTCTTTTAGGTTTGGTTTTGAGTCTATGAAGTTCCTGAGCTGCTGTTTATCTAGAAAATAGTGTACTGTTCCTTCGAGTTTGAGTGAGAGTTTAGCCAGATAGAGTAGTTTTGGTGAAGTGATCATTTCAGTGAGTTTTTTTTAACTATATCCTGCCATTGCCTTCTGGCTTTGGAGGGTTTCCTCTGATAGAACTGTTTTGAATCTAAGGGGTGCTCCTTTGTATTTGATTTCCTTCTTTGCCCTTGCTTCTTGCAGTATTGTGTCTCTATCAGCAGCAACGATCACTCTAACTATGGTATGTCTTGGAGTGCTTTTGTTAGGGTCTCTTTCAGCTGGCACCCTTCAGGCTCTTGAATCTGAATGGTTGCATTGTCCAGCTCAGGAAATTTTTCAGCAATGATTTGTTCGACTGTGGCTTTTTTCATTGGGATTGTTTCCCTGACCTTCTGGTAGTCCAATTATTCTAATGTTCTTCCTCTTGGAATTATCCCCTAGGACTCTGATTCGATCTAGAGCTATTTTGAGGTCTCTTGTCATTGTTTGTTGTTGCCTGTTGGCTTGGTGCAGCTGAACTTCCAGGACCCTGATTCTGTCTTCAGCTTGGCCATTATACTGTTGATGGCAGAGACTGAGTTTTTTATTTCATCTACGGAATCTTTTATTCGTGATATTTCTGTGCGTAGCTTTCCAATTTCTGCTCTCATTTCTTCCCAAAATGTCTCGTTTGTCTCTCTCATTTTACTGAATATCTGTTGAACTGTTTCATTGAATTCATTGAACATCTTTATGACTTCATATCTGAATTCTTTGTCAGTGAGGTTACATTAGGTGAGTAGCACCTACAGAGGCTTCTGGACTCTTTTCATCATCCTCCCCATGTGGTGGGGATTTGCATTGTTTCTTCATGTTGGTGTGTAGGTATGGGGACTGAGATGTTACAATAGATTTCTCGGTGTGACTAAACTACCTGCAGCCGGCCATGTGAGCGTCCGCCAGGCTAAAATTAGGCCACGCCCACTTCTACACAAGCCACGCCCACTTTGAAGAAGCCACGCCCCCACAGGTACCTGGTGGGGGAAGTACCAACAGGAAGAGGCTCAGGGATGGTGGGTGACCCAGGGTCCTAGAGGATACCTGGGGCGCTTTCAGGGAGAAAGCCAAGTTCCGGATTCGAATACTGGTGGATTAACTGACCTGGAAGAGGAAGAAGACCAGCACAGCATTGGGGTTGGCCTAATAAACTCTTAAGCCTTACTTTCCTTTTAAGCCTTTTCTTGATCAGCATTGGGGCTGCCATGTGATCTATTTCTGACCTGGGCCTGCTGATTCACTTATCAGACAACCTGATTGGCTCCCACTCTTTGAAGGACACCATAATTATACCAAAATTAGTGTGGACTCTGTATCAGTACAGCACATCACAGACCACAATTAATGGGTGTTAGTGATCCTCCTGACTCAGCCTCCCAAGTAACTACTACTACAAGAATGCACCTTTTTATTACCCATTTCAACCCCATTTTCCATTACAGTCTTCTTTTAGGTTTCTCATGGCATTCTCAAAACATCTCTATATCAATATATAAATTGTATTTTGATCGCTGGCAACCTCACCCATCAAACTGAGAGTCCCACCTTAGCAAGCCTTGTACTGACCACAGAGGGGCCAAGACATAAAATAATCAGCGTGCATATTAAACAATTAAGTGAAAGTCCAATGTCAATCCTATCTGTAATTCTATGAAACCCATTCCTTCTGTTCTCTACATGTGGCTGAAGAGTTTGGCTAACCATCATACTTCTGATCCACTTTGAGCTTGTTGTCAGCATAAACCTTTGGACTGTATCCTAGTTTCCTCATTCAACATTAAGGCCTTGGTCCAAGAGCAGAGTACTACACTTATCCCTATTAAATTCCATCTTTTAGTTATATCCTATGACCCAAGGCTGTTGAAATATTTCTAAATCTTTATCTTGTCATCCAATATATTAACAGTCCCATGTCATCTGAAGATCCAAGAATCTTGCTGTCTATTGTCTGGCCTCATCCAAAGCATAGATAAAAACTGTTAGACAAACTGATATTCACTGAGAATACTGAACAGGTATTAATATGTGAAGTTGCTGTATATGTAACAGTGTCATACCAAAAATGTGCAATTTTTAAAAGCACGTAAAAATGTATGTACTATGACTGCAACCCTGTGCAACTATTTATGAAAATGCATAGCAATTTATAAGTAAATAAATAATTTAAAAGAAATCAAGGTTATATATAGGCATAATAATAAAAGTAATATAAATAAATCATACTTCTTGAGTTGTAGGTCCAGCTTTAAATGAATTAAGTCATTTAAATCTACAACTATGTTATGAATTTAGAAAAGGATAAATCCGGATATAAGTGGCTAAATAGGCTGACCCGGTCACAAAGACTTCGTGGCACTCAGGATTTCAATCTTAGCATCCAATTCCTAGTCATATTTTATCCAGGAGCACCGGATTTTTTAAAATATTTGTTTTATAAAGGTTTATAAAACTTGTTACATAAAATGTCTATAATTATTGACATTGACACTTGACACCCCATTACTCATTGATTTGCTCGAGTAGGCACCAGTAACATCTCCATTAATCCCTGTTGCGTGCTAGTGTAGCCCAATGGTGTCTGCTCATTCTAGAAACATGAAGAGCCTCAAACCGATCGTTCAGGGTCTTGGCGAAGAAGTCTGACCATCTCATAGGTGGGCGGCCCTGTGATCTTTTAACATCCTGTGGAATCCAGTCGGTAATGGCTCTAGTCCAGCAGTCATCTCCAAGTCTCATTACATGTCCAGCCCATCTGATTTTCGATGCCTTGGCAAACAAGACAGCATCCCTGATTCTTGATCGTCGATGGAGGTCAGAATTCCGGATTCTTTCTCTCATCTGAGTGAAGCATGATATTCCAAGCACAGCTCTTTTGATTCCTCTTTGTGAGACCCAAGTAGTGTTCTCATCCTGTTTTCGTAGGACCCAGGTCTCTGAGGCGAATGTTAATGCAGGAAGAACAGTGGAATCAAAGAGGTGTGCCCGGAGCTGAAGGTTCTTAGTCCTCTTAGCTATTTCTTCGACGCTCTTGAAGGTGTTCCAAGCCGCTCTCTTCCTCCTGCGCAACTCAGGTGCCAGGTCATTCGTCATGTTGACTTCTCGACCTAGGTACACATATCTGCTGCATTCGGAGATGTTTATCCTATTGAGAGCGAATGGAGCATCAGGAACAAGACCGTTTCCCATAAACATTGTCTTCCCATAAGATTCAGCTGTAGCTCTTTGGCACTATTGCGTCAACATGTCATCATTGACAACACTGACAAGAAATATGATCGACTGGTCCAGCACCTCCATGATTGTGTGAAGAACATCGAGAGAGTGATAGCCACATAAAGACGCCTGTCTTCGAAAACCCTGGAGCTCATTTGCCAAAGTGGTTTGGCACAAGCCTCAGGCAACCACAAGCGAACATCCGAGCTCGCAAAGCAGTGCAGAGAAGTTATAAATGAAGACCTCAAAGGGAGAAGAGCAGCAGTGCTGGCAGATGCGGCAGAAGCCGGGAAAAGCATTCACAATGCCCGCCTGTCCTTTGCTAACTGCAAGACCAAGATGACTGCCCTCTGATGTCCTGATGGATCTGTCACATCTTCCAGAAGGGCAATGAAGAAGATTATTCATGACTTCTACTCGGATCTCTTCAATAGCCATGTCCACCTGCCCACATACCAAATTCCGTAGTTTGGATATGTGATTCCCAACGTTCTCCCTTCTGAAATCTGACACACCATTTTGTCATTAAAGAAGCAAACAGCACCTGGCCATACAAGGTCAGACCTGAACACCTGAAGAACCTGGCATCATTACTCATCAATACACTGGCTTGGCTCTTCACATGCTACCTGTCTGAATGCAAGGTTTCGTCCCAATGCAAAACCAGCAGGACTGTACTACTGTACAAGAAGGGAGACATCCACGACATTGGCAACTATCCCCTGATCTTCCTGTTGTCTGTCGTCTACAAGCTGTTCACTCGAGTCATCCTGAATAGGATTGGCAGAACACTGGATGAAGAACAACCATGCGAGCAAGCCAGTTTCTAAAAGGATTCAGCACAATCAACCAAATCCACACAATAAACAAGCTCATTGAGGTTTTTCAGGAGTTCAAGATGCCACTCTGCCTAACGTTTATTGATTTAAAGAAGGCCTTTGATTCGGTTGAGACTGAAGCAGTCATCAAAGCCCTGGCCAAATAGGGCATTCAAACTCAATACATCAGGATCCTCCTTGAGCTGTATTGTGGATTCACTACCAGGATCTCACCATTCTACAGGGAGGGGATCATTGATGTCAAGAGAGGAGTATGGCTGGGTTTCACCGAAACTCTTCAGTGCCACCCTCGAGAATGTCATGTGACGACTGGAATGGGAAGGAATGGGAGTGAAGATAGATGGTTGGCAACTACACCACCTCTACTTAGCTTGATGACATTGTTCTAATAACACCAAACATCACCCAAGAGGCACAAATGCTGGCCAACTTCGACTGTGAGTGTGGAAATGTCGGACTACAGCTATAATTATTAATACTAGTTAAACTAAATGTGAGTCATGACCTGAATTTTTACTCCCTATAGACAACCACCATTTATTTATGACTTATCATTGTGTGGTAATATCTATATTACCCCATTTTATTCACCCAAACTTGGACCCCATAGGAAGCTCCTTTTATTTTGACCAAGTTTAAAGGCTATTTTTGGTGGTCTCCAACTTGTCTCCTTAATTATAGTTCATAGCATTACGGTTACTATTAATACTGACCTACCTCTCATTTGTATTTCCCTTGGTTCTAAGATTGTTTTCTTTTATACATATATTTATTCAATATTTATTAAGCAATTTTATATAGCAGATGAGGATACTAAATGAGATGGGCTTTCACTTAATCACTTAACTTCCCGTTAGTCGTCGATTTGATCGAGCGGGCGCCAGTAACGTCTCCATTTGTCCCTGTCGCGTGCTAGTGTAGCCCAATGGCATCTGTTTGCTCCGGGAACATGAAGGGCCTCAAACCGATCGTTCATGATCTTGACGAAGAAGTCTGACCATCTGGTAGGTGGGCGGCCACGTGGTCTTTTGACATCCCGTGGATGGGCTTTATTTCCAAAATATTTATGATTTAATAGAGAACTCAAGTAAGCAACTATTGTTATTAATGTTTACTACCTGCAAAGCACTGTGCTTGGTGCATGTATGTACTAGCATAAGGTTGGTTAATTGTGCGTGGGTTCTGAAGATGTAAAAATTGAGTACAAATGCTAGCTGTGCCGGGACATACCCATATTACCATTGTTCACCCCAGGTTTTCATCTGAAAAGATAGGATATTAGCTACTTTCTACTTTATAGAATTTTTGTGAAACAAATATTACAATACACATTAAATAGTAAATACAAATAATTTAACACATACTAGAGTATAATAAAATGTTATTGGTTAGTATTTATTCTATCAATGAAAATGTTATAAAGTTTAAGCAGTTTACGTAACTTTTCCAAATAATCAGAGGAAACTAAAGTTGTGCTGTTAACCAGTTTCCTTTACTTTCTCTATGGTGGTTTATGTGCTTTCATAATAAGTAAAACAGAAGAGAAGTAAAATATGTTCCCACATTGTAAGAAATGTTGTCAGGGTAAGCTTCTACATGAAACTGAACTTCAGCTGAACAAGATGGGTCAAGTAAGACTTGTGTAAGAAAAGAGACGATCAGGAACTAGAGAGCAGAGTATACATTCCCAAACTTATTTGGCATATCACGCCCCTTTCAGAAAAAAAACCATTCAGTTACCCCCTAGAAATAAATCTTCTTTAAGCAAGCAGAAAGTGTTTTGCAGTTGCATTGGAGGCTCCTACTGCCCCGACGATGGTTCAGTGTCCTCCTGTTGGTAAGTATCACTAACTTTGGGACGAATTAACCTAAAATTTTGGAACATTCCATGCAAAGATATAAGCTTATCAAAGGTATAGCAAAATGAGAAAGCAAAGCACTATAGGACTGCTATAAGAATGTAAAAAAAATGGGGTCCAAAAGATGGTCACAGTTCAGTTTTATTTGGGTTATCAAAGCACAACCTATGAAGTACTCAATGGTGTCTCTTGTTTCTCCTGTGTCCTTTCTATTCCGTTAATTCTATTTCCTGTTCTCTTGGCGAAGTTAGAATCTTGAATACCATGTCTTTCCCAATTTTCAACGCTCCACCTGACTCTGCAATGCACTGTATTGCCTGAATTATACTTAGTCTGCTAGAAATTTAGATCCTATGATGAGACTGACTCCAAGTTTATGTGTCCTTGTCTCTAAACTTTAATCTCTTCTGCGCTGTCTTTAGAGCCCCCAGGGAGCTTGCACGTGGCCCCAGGGGTCAGTCAGCAGCGCAGAGCAAGGGCTCGCGCCTAACTAGGGCCACTAGCCCTCCTTGCCAGTGGCCCATTAAACCGCGAGCGACATGCTAGTCAGGGGGGTGGGAAATAATTCATTCCAAATTCTCCTCTTAATATAAATTTTAAAATCATTCATCACCTGACACTTTCATCAGTTAAGAAATGCATGTGTTGCATCTAGGTGAGTTTACAAGAAACTTGACACCAGGAGGACTGTGAAAGTTAAATATCATTATCAGAGAAGAATTACTTAACAGGTTTACAGGACTATGTGCTGGTTATCCAGGCAACTTTGAAGGAGGGCCCCTGAGAAGTCAGTGCAGAGTACAGCGTTCATTAAAATGAGTTAACCTCTTCTGAGAAGTCTACTTATACAACTGTCAGTGGAACTGGAATTTTCTACATTTACTCTAATGATAATAGGAATAGGGGTAGAGAGAGATAGTTCCATGGGATGGAGCTCATGTTTTGCATACTCGAGGCCAAGGTTCAGTCACTTTCACTGCATGGTTTCTGTAGTACAGTCAGAAGAACAACCTGAGCATCACCGTAGGTCCGCCACAAAAACCAATGCAAATAGCAACAAAAAAGTGATAAAAAATAATTGACATCTATTTATTTGACAAATATTACAAAATGACTATTGTACACCAGGAAAATATTAGTTGTATATTTCAGCTTTCACTGTGCTTACATTCTAGGGGTGAAGAACAGAAAATATACATTTAGGGGGAGCATCAAAGCCAGAAATTCTTAGGCTTACTCTGGATCTGTACTCAAGGATCACTCCTGGTGGTGTCCAGGTGACCAGCAAATAAACATTTAAACAAAACATTATTTTAACATAACTTTATGGAAGTTCAAGGGTTACAGAAATAATTAAACAATATAATAGGCAAAAGAATAGTCAGTGCAACTACTGTAGATAAAGTAAATGACAAGGTAAAACCTCTCTCAGGAAGTAACATTTGAGTTGATAGCTCAATGATATTAAAGCAAACAAAGGTCTAGGAGAAGACTATTCACAGGATAAGGGAATATTTATAACTTTTACCATCTCCTTAAATGAGCCTAAGACAAATCACTAATTATTTCAAACTACATTGGATTTGACACAATTCTCATTGAGCTAAAGTGCATTGATATTAATTTGTCTTTTGGCATGTTCTGTAACCTCTTCCATATGCTTGAGAAAAGGTTGACTTATAATACCCACAATCTGGCTACATTTTATTGTACGCACAGATTTTTTAACATGAGTCAAAAGAAACTCTTGGTATCAAAAACATATCATTGATCCATTTACCTTTGTTTTCTTATCTTGGCTATTTTACTAAGTGCAGTGATGAACATAGGTGTGTGTATGTATACTTTCAAATTAATATTTTTGTGTTTGGGGATAGGCACTCTAGAATACTATACAGTTCTAAGAATTTTTTTAAAAATCATGCAATTTATAGCAACAGGGATGAGGTAGAGGATATCATACTGAATGAAGTCAGTCAATAGGAAAAAGACAGATACAGAGTGATCACTGTCATATGTGGGAGTCAAAGATATACCGCAAGATAGCAACAAAGGTACAAAGGCAATGTAATTAGAAAATGGATTCACACAATTGAGTTGGAAAGGGGGATTGAGAGAGATTGAGATCCTTGGGAAGGGAGATGGGTACACTGGTGATGCATGAGAAACCATTGTTAATAGTATTGTAAAACCACAGAATCTCAATAAAAGTTAAAAAAAACTTTATTGAAAAGTCATATATTTGGATATGAGACAAAAAGAATAAATATTAATTTGTGAAGTTATGAGATATAATATAATGCGGTAGCTTGAGGTGCTAAGATATACCTGGATTTGAACTCTGGTTCCGCACTGACACTGTGGGACAAATCATTCCATTTCAGCAGTAACAATAAAGTTTTAATCAGGATCATAATGTTTATAAAATATTTAATATGTTTATGTGATAAGTTATCAATAATTTTAAATAAATACCTCATTACAAGTAATCTAAGAATGATGTTTATTCAAGAGTCCTTATGTCCCTCTAGAAGTTTAGCATTCACCATTATGGGCTCTGTGAAAGCATAAAGGTATCAGAAAAGTTCACTTTCTCACATCCACTCACCTAGCAAGTTGCAGAGCTGAGATTTTAACTCAATGTAGTATAACCCATCAACCATATTCTTAACCACTGTATTTACTGTAAGTCACAAATCCTGAAGATAAAGAGAAGATATGGTGAAACATGGAGACTTTGAAATAGGTATTAGAGAAATACAGGCTATTTTTGACTTGAGAAAAGGGAAAGATATTCCAGGTGACAGGACAAAACATAAGACACACAAAAAATGGAATAAATTTACCTAACTAGTTTGTTTTAAGAGACTGAAATATGTAAAAATCATCAATCTATGTCTTAAGTGCAAATCTGGCAGCTCCTTCATTAAGATCATCTAACATGTTCTCTCTTGTTCTTAAATTGTCTAGGAGACAATGAACTAACCTGGTCTTTCATCTCTCTTAGGCTCTTTGAAACCCTTCAGTCACTCTTCTGGTCTGTATTTGGCCTTTTAAATCTCTATGTCACCAATGTGAAAGCCAGGCACGAGTTTACAGAGTTTGTGGGAGCTACCATGTTTGGGACATACAATGTCATCTCCCTGGTAGTGCTGCTTAACATGCTGATCGCCATGATGAACAACTCCTACCAGCTTATTGCCGTGAGTATCTTTGTATTATAGGGGTGGCTACTTTGGTTTCAGTAGTCACATTGGCATGGAGCACATTGGCAATTCTGGAGGCTCAATGAATGTCTGCCTCAATTATTTAACATTACCCTTCTCAGACGTTAGACTGAATTAAGTCTTTCACAGGAAACTCATCTTGGGTTCTTAGTCCATTGTCAGTAATCTCTAGGGATGTTCTAGCAGTGTATAAGGGGATTTGTTTTACTTGTTAAATCTCTGGATTTATTTTCTTGCCTTGCCTTTGAAAGGAGAGTTTGGGGATCTGAACACATTTTTGCTATACCATGCTCTCATTAATCTCTGGGATAGACTAAATTGATCTTGTTCTCAAGATAAGGAGGACCATATCTTTCACTTTACTACATACACATTCCTCTCTTCTTTCCACTGCCAAAGACAAGATTCTCAGAAAGTAACATTTCTTGACTGGGATATATGAGTAACAGCTATCCATTTTGAGAGACACTTAACTAGAATCCATCACTGAATCTATTTTTACTCATTTTGATATTTAAATAAATTGTGTTTATTACTCTAAACCAGAAAAGAAAAAACTATAGGATATAGCATTCTAGTTCCAGCTCAGAATTTTTTATGCCAATGAAAATATAAACCTCAGTTTATTTTACAATGTTCTCCTTTTCATTTTTGAAATAGAATACTAACAAAAGATTTCTGACTCCTTGTTTATATGTTAGAAAATTTATAAGTTTAGCTACTGTTAATAAATACCCATGGGTTCGTCTGTTACTATAAGTTTTTTCTCTAGCACAAAGATACAAAATGAAAATCCCTGAGTCTTTCCTTCCTTCAGAGATAGTATTTCTCACATTTGGTTTCACACATCAGAATGATTTAATCTAAAAAAGCTACACTTTTTGTCCTAATTTCCTAAATATTATTGGTGATAGTAAGCATCTGTGATCTATTTGTACTATGCACAGACCAAAAAGAAATGGGTTTATGATGCAACAGGAGACATATGGGTCATATTTTTGGTAAGAAAAATTTTAAGTAGTAAGGGACTGCTTATATAGTTTTAATTTTTATCGTAGTTTTAGCAGCATGGCAACAATAGTGTTAACATTTTGGTTTCAATGCATACCTTCACTATCAGTTAAGTACCCAAGACCCCTTACACTGTCCTTTTATAAAATTTTAACTTCATAATTAATTTTAATTTTTGGTTATTTATATGATATATATCCACAACCATGTTTCTCCTGAGTTTGCCTGAAAATGAGAGCTGCCAAGACCAAATATAGGAGAGTAGAACATGAAGTTTATTCAAAATCCACTGTAGTGTGCCAAGGTCTCCAACCCTTGACAAATGACTCAAAGACTACAATTATATGTATACCCTAAAACTGCACTTCAGTATGTCAATTAATAGCATGCCAGATTAACTGCAATCTGTCGTAAAACAGAACATTACCCCACATCTTAATGAGATATAAAGTGAGCAAAATATGTCTACAGTCATATATTGAAATGAAGAAAATGTTTTATTTTATACTTGAGGGTCAAGTCACTTTTCTGTTACTTATCAGAGAACCTGCATAGATGGCCACCCACAAATTCCAGGGTCTCTCAGGGTGAGCACAGAGTTTCGAAGTCAGCACATAAATTTAGATGCCATAAATTATTTAGGTTCCATAAATTCCTGTGACAAACTTTTTACCATCTGCCCTGCCCAACGGTATGAAGTTTCCTTTACAAGTTCAATATTATAGCAGACTATAATAGTTGGTATATAACATTAGCACAAATATTATCATTTTATACTTGCAGAGCTACTACACCAGAGTGCCAGGATACTTCCACAATTTTCCTAAATCACTTACCTACCACCACCTTAGCACCTACCGATCACTGTTGTTGACTATATATTGGAGTTGTTTCCATTAGGGATTGTCTAATACTTTGTTTTGTTTCTTTGTACCCTGCATATTAGTGAGATCATCTGGTGTTTATCTTTTTTCTTTCTGACTCACTTCATTTTGTAATTGTAAGAGGAAACAAAATGTGTTTTCTAGGTAGGTCAGCAGATTTCTATCAAAAGAAGAGATTTTAGAAGTAGAATATAAATGTATTTAGATAGAAAATAAGGGAATACACTGAAAAATACATATTAGGAGTTAACTTATTTATTCTGGTTCTTTTATTTATAATTCTGTGTCACTGAGTAATTTTTCATTTTGAAACTTCCACTTATTCAACCAAAAATTCATCAATGTTTTGATCATCACATAATTGATGTTTTTGCTGAGGACTTTTAAGATATGATCTCTTGGTGACTTTCAAATATACAACGCTATATTGTTAATTATGGTCACACTGTACATTATTTATCTTCAAACTGGATGTTTATACCCTTTGATATATATTTGCCAATATCCCCATATACATGTGCATGCCTATCCCATTTCTTTCTCTTTTTACTCTTTTTCTTTATTTCTTATTTTTGGCAAAATTTGTTGGTGTTCAGGAGCTACTTGTGGCTCTGTGCTTGAGTATTTTTTCCAGTGGTGCTCAGAGAATCATGCAGTGCTAGAGATTGAACCCATGTCTTTTACATGCAAAGCATGCAGTAATCCTGTTGATCTACCTCTTTAGTTCACTTTTTTTTATCCAGTCATCATCAATAGATAACTTGGTCATTTCGAGGACTTGGCTATTGTGTATAAATATTATCAATAATATCAGGCGTACAAACCTCTTCAAGATAGTGATATCATTACCTTTGTATGTATACCCACAAACATAGTTGCTGGATCACTTGTTAGGTTTACTTTAAATTTTAGTAACCTCTATATTGTTTTCAGTATACTGAAAATTGCCATATCAATTAACATTTCCATCAACAATACTAAAAACATGGTCTTTCCTTACTACTTATTCTAACCAACACATTTTATCTCATCTGTTTGATAATTGTTATTCTAACAAATGGAGAAGTTACCTGTGATTCTGATTTGTAGTTCCCTTGATAATAACTGCTGCTGAACACTTTTTGCATGTCCTATTTGGACATTTGTAGGTCTGAATTAACAGTCTTTAATATCCCTTCTGGCTCTTATGTTCTGTGTGTCAGGATGGCAGTAAATGAACAGGAAAAACTTGTAAGGTTGTTAAAAATTCTGTCCATCTGTTGTTCTGGACAGAAAGGGCAAGATCCCAAATGCTGCTTAGGAGGTATGGAGCCTCCACTGGTGAGTCTCAGGAGTTGAGCACAGAGGTCTGAGGTTGCTGCTTGGGCTCTATAGTGGGATAGAGGATAACTATACCACCTAGCGGTACTATCTGCTGGCCTCATCATCTGTTGCTTTTGAAATGGAATATAATTTAGATTCATCTCTCACTCTCTCTGTTGCTTTTGAAATGGAATATAGTTTAATCTCTCTCACTTTCACTCTCTCTCATACACGCACACACATTAGATCACTGAAATTATCTATATTCACACCTAGTGTATGCTTCCATAGGAATACAGATTTGTTTTTCACCCCTATACCTGGCATCATAATCTCCTATCCCTGCCAGATATGGAAATATCCATGCTGGGGCATTTTCTCCCTGAGAAACTTGTGTTTGATTTTGCTTCTAATGATAGAGGAAAAGGAAAATATTTTCTTGTCACATAATGCAGTGTGCTATGCTGTCTCCTACTGAGCTCAGTGACATTTGTTAGGAAGGGTGAAAATCATCGACACCAGCTCTCTTGTCACTACCTGCTGGTAGTAAATTATGTTTTAATTCCACCTATTGCCACACATGAATAAAGCACTTAGGCTTGGGAAAGACGTGAGTTATGGGGTTTGGGGAGATGGCTTTGATGGGGTCTATATCATATCACACATGTGGAATCATGGTAAATCATTCGTAATACCATCTGCTGCCCTGAGATTCCCTAGTAATGTGTGCTTACCATTTGGAACTAATTATCAGTGAGATTCTGATGTTTCTGGAATGATCAGGTAAACTGATTCCAAAAACATCTCTGGGTATGTTTAAGTAGTAAAGAACAATAATTAACTTTGCTCCTACTCAAAACATCTCAATTTCAGCAGTAAATGCTATTTTAAGAAGAACTCTGATGTGTGATAAAAATCAGAAAAAGGTAGAATATCACTCATTCCTCTGTCAGAAGGTGCCTGATCTGACCTGGTATAAGTAAGGATTCAGGTGTCAATGTGCTGTATTGTTAATCTTTTATGAATACTCTAGAACAAGACTGAAGAATCCCTGGTAATAGCAGTTCTCTGAAAGGTTAAGAAACTCCTCAATACTCTATGCAAGATTCATAACTATATGACTCTGGATCAATTTGTATCTCTAAGCCAGAGTCATGTAGTGTGACTATATGACTCTGGGTCAATTTGTACCTCTAAGCCAAAGAAGACTCCATTGCAGTTGAATTATTGAGTTACTTGGCTGAACAAACAGCAGTACTCCTACATTATTTAAAAAAAGAATTATTGAGTTACTGTCGATATATAAGGAAGCAGAGATCACTTCAATCCACTAGAATCACTCTGTGAACAAAGCCAGAATCAATAGCTGAAGCTTTTTTATACAGTTAGCAAAGACTTGTTTTTTGTTTATAAATATACTAAACCTGATTATTTCCATCACTATAACACTTCTTTAAACATACCATCTTGTGACCACTATTCCTGATATATATGTCCCCAGTTCCAGAAGTAAAGCTGCATCTCGATGACTTCTTAACCAAAATCAACAATATAAAAATATTGAGAGAAAGAGATCAGTTCTACCATGTTCACAGATTAACAAATTTTCCACAAGGGATACCTCTATTGCCTGGGATCTCTGATTCTTTTCCTAAAATATGGAACTCATTAGGACCTGTAATAGAGTCTCATCCAGCAAATTAATAAGACCCTCATATTATTTTGCTGCAATGTAGTCTTCACAGAAACTCAGAAAATAAACAGCAATTACATCATTGAACCATGTCTGCTATATGGCATGGGGAAGGCCCAAATACATAGAATTAGTTGTTTCCTTTGGGTTTGTAACATTTGGAAACTCGAGTGATGGATAGACTCCACCAGTGCAGAAGAGAGTCATGCAAATGAATAAGTTAATCAATTAAGGAAAAAAATGGCACTGAAAACACAGCAGGCAAGGCTGGAAAGGACTGCTACATACCATGGAAATGTCAAAGTGGACAAGTGATCTCCCCATCGTCCCGTCATCTGGGATTAAACTCAGGCTCAAAACAAAAAAGAAGCCAATACTTTACCCACTATACCATGACTATTAATCCTCTAACTGGACAAGTAACCCACTGCTGTGTACTGATATTGTTCCTATTAGCTGTTAAAATATTAAAATATTTTCATATTAGTACGTAAATATATACTATTCCAACTATTCCCTTTGGGGTGCTTTCCAGCTGCCCCACAATCCATAAAATATGGTGTATTATCTGAATAGCTGGTATTTTCCATGACACTACCTAGACTAGTTTTCTTCATACTCTTCCTTCTCCTCCCCCTTCTATTTCCCCTACTCCTCCTTCTCTTTCTCCATTACCAAAAGCTGGGAGTAAGGAGGAGTAGGGAGTTAGGATGTTTGTTGTTTTCTGGTCCCAGAAATCCAACCCAGAGCCTCATTCATTTAACATATGTGCTTTAACACTGAACTTTATTCCCAGACCAGTTATTTCTTAGAAGTCCTAAAATACTTCTCCTGAGATGTTCAACTATAATCATCAAGATTGTGACTGTGAGATAAATGCTGGATATTATGTTGCATTACATGGCAAAAGGAATCTTTCAATGCAATTAAGGTTACAAAACAGGGATTTTATGCAAGTAGACCTAATCTAATGACATAAACACTTCAAAGCTGTTTTTCCGAGCTGGTAGCAGAAGATGGTGTCAGAGACACAGAGCTCAAGGAATATTTGCTGTGTCATTTCTAGCTTGAAAATACAAGTGGACATATAATAAAAAATGCAAGTGGTTTCTAAGTCAGTAGTTTTCAACACCTAGTCTGCGGACCAGTGTAGAGCCACGACATTTCCTGGGGTTCCATGAAAAAGAAATAGCTGTTTAACATAGTGGTTTTCCTTTTTCATTTTTATTTTGGTTTTGAATTATTGTAAGATACACAGTTACAAAGTTATGATTGGGTTTTAGCCACACTACCATCCCTTCACCAGTATACCTTTTCCACTTCCAATGTTCCCAGTTTCCCTCCTTCCCCACACCCCCCAGCCCACTTCTGTGGCAGGCACTTTTCTTTTTTTTTATCATTTTTTTTTATTAGTGAAACACCATGAGGTACAGTTATAGACTTATAAATTTTTGTACTTGGGTTTCAGTTATACAATGATCAAGTACCCATCCCTCCACCAGTGCCCATCCTCCCCCACCACGGGTCCTAGCATCCCTCCCACCCCCATCCCCCCCCCGTCCCACCCTGCCGCTGTGGCAGGGCGTTCCCCCTTGTTCTCTCTCTCTTCTTTTGGGTACTGTGTTTTGCCAGAGAAGCATTGAGTGGCAATCATGTTTGGTCTATAGACTGCTTTTAGCATGTCTCTCCCACCCTGGGAGGGTCTTCACAACACCCTTTATTTGGTGCTCTCTTCTCTATCTGAGCTTCCTTTTCACCTAGCACATGTGGCTGGCCTTCAAGTCATGGAGCAAAATTCCTGGTACTAATCTCAGCCATTCCTGGGTGTTAGTTTCCCGTTTTGTTGCTTTATGTTCCCCAGATGAATGCAATCTTTCTGTGTCTATCCCGCTCTTTCTGACTCATTTCGCTTAACATGATACTTTCCATGTAGTACCACTTGTATGTAAATTTCATAACTTCATCTTTTCTAACAGCTACATAGTACTCCATTGTGTAAATGTACCAAAGTTTCTTTAACCAGTCATCTGTTCTCGGGCACTCAGGTTTTTTCCAGATTCTGGCTATTGTAAAGAGTGCTGCAATGAACAAACAATTGCAGATGTCACTTCGACTATACCTTTTTGCCTCTCTGGGATATATTCCCAGGAGTGCTATAGCTGGGTCAAATGGCAGATCAAATTCTAATTTTTTGAGAATCGTCCATACTGTTTTCCAAAAGGGTTGGACCAGCCTGCATTCCCACCAGCAGTGAAGGAGGGTCCCTTTCTCGCCACATCCGCGCCAGCACCTGTTGCTTTTGTTCTTGTGGATGTGGGCCAGTCTCTGTGGTGTGAAATGATATCTCATTGTTGTTTTTATCTGCATCTCTCTGATGATTAGTGATGTAGAGCATTTTCTCATGTGCCTTTTTGTGTGGCAGGCACTTTTCTTCTTTTTCTCTCTCTTTCTCCTTTTAGACATTATGATTTGTAATACAGGTACTGAAAGGTCATCACATTTGTCTGTTTACCTACTTTCAGCACTCAGTTCTTTCCAGAGTGATCATTTTCAACTATCATTGTCATAGTGGTCCATTCTCTATCCTAGTTAACCTCCCCACCACAACCACCACCACTTGTGACAAGTTTCTAACCTGTACCAATGCTCCTGACACTTGTTTCCACTGTTCTTGAGTATTAGTCTCATACTGTGTATTTTTTAATATCCAACAAATGAGTCCAATAATTCTGTGTCTGTCCCTCTCTTTCTGACTCATTTCACTCACCATCATACTCTCCATGTCCATCCTCTTATACACAAACTTCATGGCATCATTTTTCCTGGTGGATGTGTAGTATTACATTGTGTAGATGTACCATGGTTTCTTTATCTAATCATCTGTTCTTTACAAACAACTCAGGATATTTCCAAATTCTGGCTATTGTGAATAGTGCTGCAATGAACATAGAAGTGCAGATGGGTTTTTGCAGTGTGTTGGGGACGGGGGGCTCCGGGGTATATTCCCAGAAGTGGTATTGCTGGGTCAAACAAAACTTTAAATTTCTAGCTATTTATGGAATGCCCATATTGTTTTCCGAAAAGGCTGGACCAGTTGGCATTCCCATCAACAATGCATGAGAGTACATTTCTCCCTGCATCCATAGCAGAAATGGTTGCTCTTGTTCTTTTTGATATGTGCCAGTCTCTGTGGTGTGAGATAATATCTCAGGTTCTTTAGATTTGCATCTCTACAATGACTAACCATATGGAGCATTTTTGCATGTGTCTTTTGGCCATTTTTGTTTCTTCTCTGAGGAAATGTCTGTTCATTTCTTCTCCCCATTGTTATATGGAATTGGATTTTTTTCTTGTAAAGTTCTACCAGTTAATATTCTGGATATTAACCCCTTATCAGATGGGTATTAGATAAATAATTTTTCCTATTCCATGTGCTGTCTTTGTATCTTTGCTACCATTTCTTTTAAGGTCCAGAAGCTTCTAAATTTAATGTAGTCGCATTTGTTTATCTTTGCTTCCATCATAGTGGTTTTCATCCAGCTCTCTAAAGACCAGTGTTCGTTTTCAGTGGTACAAAGGTTGAAAACCATTGTTTGGGGATACTAAAGTAGCCCGTAGCTATAAGTACAAAAAGATCTCTCTCATATGCAGTACTTAAAGATACACAGCAAGCTAGCAACGAAGGGCCAAAAGCAACACAACAGGAGAACTGGTCTACAAAACTGAGTTGTGTGTGTAAGGTGGGTGGTTGAAAGGGAGGAGCATTGGGGAAGGAAGTGGGTAAACTGGTGATAGATGTGGTGTTGGGTTTGTGTACACAGGAGACCTAACAATACTGTAAATCACAGTACTTTAGTCAACAAAATAGTCCTCAGCTGACGACCTGCAAGAAATGGGGGCCATAGTTCTATGACCACAATAAAATGAATTCTGGCCAACAACATAAGTGAACTTTGAAGCAGATTCTCCACAATTTGCGTGTAGAGCAATAGTACAGTGGGTAGGGTTTTTCCCTTGCACACAGTCAACCTGGGTTCAATCCCCAGTGTCCCATGAGCAGTCCCCTGAGCACCACCAGCAGTAATTCTTGAGAGCAGAGCAAGGAAGAACTCCTAACCATCGCCGGGTGTGATCCAGAAGTGAAAATAATAAGATAATAAAGAATTAAAGCAGAGGACAAAAAAATGGTACAGCATGTAGACTGTTTGCATTACATTAGCCAACCCACGTTTGACCCATGAAAACCCAGATGGGTGATGATTCCCAGGTAGAACAGAATTTATCCCTAAGTACACAGCCAGGACTAATCTCTGAGCATAGAAACAAACAAACAAAAAGTTAAACCATTCTGATACCCAATTTTCAGCCTTGTACAAACCAAACTAACTAAAATGGCATAAAAGTGTCTTGACTGAAAGATCATATGTCCTTTTGAACGATTTCTTGTCGTGAGAGTAAATGCTTAAATGTGGAACTGCTGGGTCATATGGCACCTAATATCAAACTATCAGTAATTTTGTAAATCATGGTTCTTTTTTTTTATTAGTGAAACGCCATGAGGTACAGTTATAGACTTATACATTTTTGTGCTTGGGTTTCAGTTATGCAATGATCAGGTACCCATCCCTCCACCAGTGCTCATCCTCCACCACCACGGGTCCCAGCATCCCTCCCAGCCCCCCAGGCCCCCCATCCCACCCTGCCTCTGTGGCAGGGCATTCCCCCTTGTTCTCTCTCTCTCTTCTTTTGGGTACTGTGTTTTGCAAGATAGGCATTGAGTGACAATCATGTTTGGTCTATAGTCTACTTTCAGCATGCTTCTCCCACCCCGGGAGGATCCTCACAACACCCTTTATTTGGTGCTCTCTTCTCTATCTGAGCTTCCTTTTCCCCTAGCATGTGTGGCTGGCCTCCAAGTCATGGAGCAAAATTCCTGGTACTAATCTCAGCCATTCCTGGGTGTTAGTCTCCCACTTTGTTGCTTTATGTTCCCTAGTAAATCATGGTTCTTTAATTAAATTTAAAAAATTAAAGAAAGATAGGAAATGAGAAAGATAATTATGGTGAGAGATTCTGTATGGCCTGCGAGATGTTAGTGAAAATTTTGGCTTCTATTCTGAATGAAATGGGAATCCAGAGCAGGGTGTGGAGTAGAAGAGATACATAATCTAACATGCATTTTATTTATGTGGGTGTATGAGAGACTTGGACCAGACCCAGCAATGCTTCTAGCTCTGCACTTAGGAATAACTCCTGGTGGACTCAGGGAACCATATGGAATGCTGGGGATTAAACTCGGGTTGGCCACGTGCAAGGCAAATGCCCCACCCACTTAACTATCACTCCAGCCCTCAAGATTTTTAATAAGAATAACAAACTTAGGGAGTATGGTGCTGCCAGTAGGTCAATCTGTACCTGTGAGGTGAGTGCATCAGCAGCCTAATGGCACCTTCAGACTTCGATACCCCAAAATTGCTGCTGTGCCTTTGGTCAGACCCCAAAAACTTGGGGCAAAGTTTACCAAGAAAGTAAATGGCCAAAAGTTAGGTATGTGGGAGACACACCCACAAACCATCTCAGGCTCAGTTGGAGGCATGGCCTCTCTGGTTCCTGATCGAACTGCTTAGCGTCCATGAACCCAGAGACTCAGAAACAAATCTCAAAACCCAACGGCTTTTGGCAGAAATGCATCTGGTCCCTGCAGTAGGTTACTGGCGCTGGGCCAACCCAGGTGGGAATAGGTTTCGTGCCTTGGCCTATTCCCCTTGACAGCCCGGTGGCTGCCATCCTCCAGAGGCCACTGGACAGTCAGGTTTGGGCCCACAGTGACGAGACACACGGGGCCTCACTGGATGGGGGTGGAGCCGGCCTTTTCCTCCACACCCCAATGAGACCCCGAGTCACCGCCCACAAATGGCCTCTCTGGCTCCTGATCAAGTTGCTTAAAGGCCATGATCTCAGAGACTCAGAAACAAATCTCAGAACCCAGTGGCTTTTGGCAGAAATGTACCCAGACCCCGCAGTAGGTTACTGTTGCTGGGCCACCCCAAGGGGGAAAGGGTGTTGTTCCTCCGCCTGCTACCCCCAGGTGGCTCGGTGGCTGCCATGCTCCAGAGGCCACTGGACAGTCAGGTTTTGGCCCTCAGTGACGGCACCATGGGGCCTCACGGGATGGGGGTGGAGCTGGTCCTTTCTTCCCCATCCCAACGAGACCCCGAGTCGCCGCCCATGAATGGCCTTTCTGGCTCCTGATCAAGCTGCTTAACGGCCATGATCCCAGAGACTCAGGAACAAATCTCAGAACCCAGCAAGTTTTGGCAGAAATCCCTGAGATTTAGTGTTAAAATTTTGGAATTTCAAAATTGTGTGGCCACTACTGCAGCCATGCGACATCATATGTTATTCTTAACCAGCAATAGAAAACAAATTGTCTACTGTTGCCTTTTCGGCAGGTCTGAGTGTTGGGGTAAAATCCCAAATAATAATGGTGGATCTGGTGTCAAAATATTGAATGTGATCAAAGTAGAGAGAGAGTAATGTGGAAATCATCTGTCCCACAGGTAGGGGGAAGGTGTGGGATGGGGGTATGCTGGGGTTTTTGGTGGTGGAGAATGGGCACTGGTGAAGGTACGGGTGTTTCATTGTATGATCGAGACTTAAACCCGAAAGTTTTGTAACTGCTCTCACAGTGATTCAATAAATGAAATTATAAAAAATAAAAAATACTAATTCAATCAGCTAATCAGTGGCTGAATAAATAGCAGCACTCCTACATAAAAAAGAATAACAAACTTTCCAATTAGATTACTGTAGCTAATTAAGAAAAGTTGAAAGTCATTCATGGATAAGGCAGAAAGTCCAATTATGAAACCATCACATTCATCAAAACAAGAGTGAATGTAGACTTAGAGCAGGCTAATAATGATGGACATTCTGAGCTGTGTTTGGATATCAGTTATATTGTAAAGACAGAACTATGGTTCAGATGTGGGTGTAAGAAAAGGTGTGAAGTCAAGGGTAACACCAAGATTTGGTAGTGAAATTACTAGAAAATTGTAGAGTTCTTTACTTCATCTGAGGAAGAATGGGAAAGGAGCATATTTCGGAGTCAGAAACAGGTTACAGACTTGATTTTTGCCAACGTAGAGATGGAAATGCCTTTTAAGATCTATAAATGAAGTTAAGTAGGCAATGATCTAAATGTCTGGAGAAGAGATTTAGTCTGGAAATAGAGTTTGAAGATCATCTGCATATGGCAAGTTTTTTTCTTTTAGGTTTCAGGCCACATTCAACTACACTCAGGGCTTACTTCTGGTTCTTCTCTCAGGGATCACTCCTGGCAGGGCTCAGAGGACCATACGGGGTTCCCAGGATCAAACCCAGGTCAGCCACATGCAAGGCAAGCACTGTCTGCTGTTTTATCTCTCTGGCCCCATTTTTTGTTAATTTTCATATATACAACACTCACTCTTATTTAGTGTATGCTGTTAACAATATTTACTCAAACTAAGAATAATGAAAATCTTATTTTTGTTAGGTTGCTGAATAACAGAAAGTTTTGAACTAGTAACATATCAATTTTCTTAAATCAATAACTATTCTAACACCATATTGTAGTTGGAAATAATGTCTTTTATCATTAACAAAGTACCAGAATTAGAATTTCTTTAAATGTATCCACTTGAACACAGCAAATAACTGTAATTACTTTTTATTTTTAGCACCTACTCCCCTCAAGAATTGCAATTACTTTTTTAAAAAATGTATTTTAGTCACCATGATTTACAATACTGTTCATGATATGTTTTATGTATACAGCAATCCAGTTCCACACTCTTCACCATAGTGTCCACATTCCTCTAACGTTGTCTCAGGGTCTCCCACCTCAAGCCCCCTCCACCCCAGAATCTCACTGCCATGGTAAGCTCAGCTCTTTAGATAAGTTATTTAAAACAGAAGCTGGATGAAATCTCTAAGGGAATATGTGTAGACAGAAAACAGAAAAAGTTCAAAAATTAAATCAGACTGGTGAAGGTGTGGATGTTTCATTGTGTGACTGAGACTTAGACCCGAAAGCTTTCACGGTGATTCAATAAATAAAATTATAAAAAATAAAAAAAGTAAGGTGGAGTTCATGCACAATTCAATCAGCTAACCAGTGGCTGAATAAATAGCAGTACTTCTATATTAAAATAAAAATTAAATCAGAGGCATTTCAATATATAGAGGTTTCCCAAAGAGATTAAGAACCACAAAAGCAAGATAAAAATCAGATTACTGTACTATAATATTGTTTAATCTCAAGTATAATAATAAGGTCATATACTACATGGTTCTAGAAACTGTAATTAATTTATTTCTAAATTTTATTCTATTGAATCACTGTGAGATACAATTACAAGCTTTCATGTTTGAGTTACAATTATAAAGTGTACAAACACCCATCCTCCACCAGTGTACATCCCCACCACCAATTTCCCCATTAGACCCCCCCCTTTCCCACCCTCCCCCTGCCTCTCTGGCAGACAATTTCCTCCATAATCTCTCTCTACTTTTGGGCATTATGGTTTGCAACACAGATACCAAGAGGTCATAACTTTTGGTCTTTTATCTACTTTCAGCACACATCTCTCATTCCAACTGATCCTTCCAACCATCATTTTCTTAGTGATCCCCTCTCCGTTCCAGCTGCCTTCTCCCCCCACTCATGAAGCAAGCTTCCAACTATGGAGCAATCTTCCTCGCCTTTTTGTCTACTATCCTTGGGTGTCAGTCTCATGTTATATTATTTTATACTCCACATATATGTGCAGTCCTTTTATGTCTGCTACTCTCTTTCTGACTCAATTCACTTAGCATGATACTCTCCATGTCTGTCCACTTATATGCAAATTTCATTACTTCATCTCTCCTAACAGCTTCATAATATTCCATTGGGTAGATGTACCAAAGTTTCTTTAACCAGCCGTCTGTTCTCGGGCACTCGGGTTGAGAAACTGAATTTAAATTGAGATAGTCTAACTGCAAGACCCATGCACTATGTTAAAACCAAAGATGGACTTAAATACACTTTGATGTATTTCTAGCATGTCTTATATTCTCCCTTTTGTGTAGCATGACTCTGGGCTGTTTATATTCAATAGCCAAACTCTGAAAATTGTTGTCTCCTTGTCATACCAATTCCAAGACTATAGACTTCATTAGGGCAAGAATCACTGGAACTTCATTCAACTCATACATGTGTCTGAATCTTACTTCCAAAGTACTTTTTGTCAGAAGAAAACATAGCAAAGTATTGACTCTGCAAACTTTCAATATCACATAACAGTGCAAATCATTAAAGCTATACGTTTGAAAAATAGAATAGCCTATTTTAGATTACAAAAAAAGGCTTCTCTATTCAGACTGTAGACATTTTATGATATTGAAGCAATCATTTCAAATTTTAATAAATGTCTCTTCCCCTTGGGATTCCCTCAAGAAATCTTGATATTGATTTTTCTCATCGCAGTGTGTGCTTTCACTTTTGTAAAACCCTTGTGCAAAATCTGATCAGATTTTGCTATATCTCACTGCCTAAAAAGTAAATATTAATAGCAGCAGAGGGCTTTTTATTGTAACAATGTGATTTACAAAGTTGTACATAATACAGTTGTTACAGACATTTGATTCAGTGTTCCAACATCAATCCTATCACCAGTGTGACCTTTCCTCTACCAGTGTACCCAGTTTACCATACAGCCCCCAAATACTGCCTTATAAGCAGACAAATTTACTTAATATTGCTTTTTCCAACAAAAAGGTATATGGAATTTTCAAAAGATACTGCAATAACATTCAATTTGTGATAATCATAATATCTCACAATGGTGCTACTAAAATCACTGTCCGAGTATTTACTGAGCTGGTTGGTGGTAGTTAAGCCTTCTGTGTTATTGTTTTCACTTATTAAGCTTGGTGATATTTTATGCAACTTTCCCATCACATCTGCTGTGCAGTCAATATTATGAAATTTGGAGATGTAGAGCTGTAACAATTTGGTGGCTTGGTGGCTTCATGAGTTTCTGTTGCGGTGATGGGCCATTTTTATGCAGGATGATGTTGGGTATGGGTGGCAGCTGCTGGGCCTTCACGCAGAAAACAGAATCTTCCTTCCCCTGTCGTCACAAGGCCGCAGACTTCTCAGCCCAGACCAGTTTATGTAGGGTGATTCAGTGACATCATGTTCTTTTCAAGGTTAGTTGTGGAACTGGCTTGTTTCTGTGCCATAAGTTGGGTGGGAGTGGAGGTTGCTGGGTCTTTCAATGGCAGGGGTTTGGGATGGGAAGTAGTTCCACCCCCATTCCAAGAAGGCCCCAGAGTTCTCAGTCTGGAAAATTGATGTACAAACCAGAGGACATTTTAACTCCTGCTCCTAAGGATGCCCAACTCCTGCTTAGGTCATATGAAACCTTTAAAAAAAACCTGCTGATAATCCTATTTTAATCAAAAATCCAACTTTTCTCATTCTGATCATTTCTGAAAAAAATATGTAAGGCTAAGTACCAGAAATGATACGAAACTAAAGACACAGCTTAAGGTCTAATTTAAAGAAAAGTTTGACATGAATTGAATCAGTGGTCTTCAACCACTGGTCCACAAACTGGTGCAGGTCCAGAGGTGTATCACGAATCACGAATCATGACCATCCCGTTATTCGTCGATTGCCTCAAGCAGGCCCCAGTAACGTCTCCTTCATCCTAGCCCTGAGATTTTTAAGAAAGTGCTATATTCAAGGCTCTTTAGGAGAATGAGACCCATCATTGTTACTGGTATTTGGCATATTGGGTACGCCACGGGGAGTTTGCCAGACTCTGCCGTGTGGGCAGGTTACATTTAGTAGCCTGCCAGTTTGTCCAAAGTAGGAATGAGATAATAAGATGTCATAATAAGATGTGTAGAGGTGTATAAAACCTGAAAACCATTGTTCTACTGCCTTGGTTATCGCACTCTGTGCATGGACCAATGTGCAGGACAGGTGCTAGTACACTGGTGTAAAAGAACCCTTAGTTAAATTACATTAACGGTATTACCATATGCGTATAGTGGCTGTGAAACCAGAGAGTGTGGGCTTAGGAGTAATCGTATTGTCTGAATTTGGACACTGGACTTGCACTTAGTGTGATTTTGATCAACTTTATCTCTTTTTGACTAATTTTATTTCTCTATAAAAGAGCAATGATAATTAGACTTGGTTATTTGGCGGGGGTTGGGAGTGGGGGAGGTCACAGTCAGTAGAGCTCAGGGTCTATGCTAAGGTCTTTGTTCAAGGGTTTCTCTAGGGGTGCTCAGGGAACCAAGTGGTGTGGAGACCCACCCTGGGTTGGATCTTTTTGCATGTAAAACAGGTTTTGCATGTTGTCTGTGCCTTACTCTTAGATCAAGTCCCTGCCCATTTTCTGCTTGGCCCTGTGACAAGGGAATGGCTTTCCCTACAATCTCTCACCTTTTAACTTCTGGGTAGGTTTGGCCAACCAAAATTCAGTAAAACAGGAGAAACTAGAATATATCTTTCCTATCGTCAACTTCACATTTTATGGTGCCTATTGCAGCTGCTGTTGATCCTATAGAGCTCACCTGCAGCTGACCCCAAGTATCACCTCATTTCTTGGCTCCATCTTTTTCAGGGCAGACACATCTTGGTCCCTAGCAGATAGTTTTTGTTAAAACCACTGACTTCTGCTAAAACCCGTCCACTCCAAATCTAAGTGGGGGATCCTGTCACTTATCTTTAAGTTTCGTCACTCTCCTTTGCTTTGCTTCTCAGTTCCTCTGTTGTCTGAGTATCAATCCCTATATTAAATATCTTGTTTGAATGAAGTAATTACTATTTCCTGGCTGCACACCAATCAGTAATACCCTACTGTTTTGTTGTGATATTGGTTTAGGAAGTAGAAATTTGTATGAACTTTGAAGGATCAATCAAATTTGAAAATAATGAAATGGAAGGGAAGTTCAGATCTCATTTCTGGCAGGGAAATTGGTTGCACACAGAAGGTATCAACCTTCTGTTTACTTGAAACAATAATAATGTGGGAGCTGACCTCCCTGCCTTATGATTCTTATCCTTTGATTACCAGCCCAAATAGCTTTAAATTAGAATAAAGCCCTTATTGTGCCATCAGAGTATATTTCCCAACTGTGAGGAGATGTATATAAATCTTTTCTCTAGTATCTAGACAACAAAGTTTTCTACCTAACTAAGGGTCAATTATTATTATTTTTCTAAAAAATAATAAATATATAATGTCTGATTATGTGGCTTTTTATATATCTTTCCTGAGCCCTCTCATTGCTGTCTGTGTAACTCAACACAACATTCCAAGACTGAGTGCCTTATCATACCTGGACCTTACTTAATTAAGCCTCTTGTCTCCACTTTTATAGCTGAGTTCTACTGCAGTTGTCCATGGCTTAGAAACATCTTCAATAACATAAAGGTAAAGGTAAAGGCCCTCCCGTTGATCGTCGATTTGCTCGAACGGGCCCAGTAACATCTCCATTGGAGACTTTTGTTGTTACTGTGTCTGGCATATCAAATACTCTCGGTAGCTTGCCGGGCTCTCCGAGAGGGGCGGAGGAATCGAACTCGGGTCGGCCATGTTGGCCGCTTGTAAGGCGAACGCCCTACCCGCTGTGCTATCGCTCCAGCTTGTGACATCAATAACATAATTAATAAGAATATCTGGCATAAGGCTGTTTCATACAGGGCGCCGTGGAGGGGATCGGGTGAGGCCCCTTCCACCCCGAGACCCAGCATCGGCAGCTGAAAACCTCCATAATTCAACTGCCATCATGCTCACAGCGACACTCCAAATGCTTGGGCCAAGCCTAACCCATGAATGAACCTATTCTGGACTGTATGGCCTCATTTGCAGCAGCGCAACATCTCATACCTCACACAACACATATTCCGAGATTAGTGCATTAGTGCACCATTTTGATGGGGTTTAAAGCAGAAGGAAACCAATCTTAGAGGGACATATATTTTTACAGATATTATATATATATATATATATATATATATATATATATATATATGCACACAAGTCTCAACCTCTAACAACATGTTAGTAATCTCTTACAGAAGGGCTTGATGGCCCTTGGGTGAAATACAACAATCTTCACACACTTAATTTTGGAGCATTTTTAGTGGCTTATTCATAATAATAGCACTGTCTTCCCGTTGTTCATCGATTTGCTCGAGTGGGCACCAGGAACGTCTCCATTGTGAGACTTGTTACTGTGTTTGGCACATCGAATACGTCATGGGTAGTTTGCCAGGCTTTGCTCTGCATGCAGGATACTCTCGGTAGATGGCCGGGCTCTCCGAGAGAGGTGGAGGAATTGAACCAGGATCGGCCACATGCAAGGCAAATGCCCTATCCGCTGTGGTATCGTTCCAGCCCATTTATAACAATCACTGTCACTGTCACTGTCCTCCCATTGTTCATTGCTTTGCTCGAGTGGGCGCAGTAACGTTTCCACTGTGACAATTGTTACTGTGTCTGGCATATCGAATACGTCACGGGTAGCTTGCCAGGATTTGCCGTGCGGGCGAGATACTCTCGGTAGCTTGACAGGCTCTCTGAGAGGGGTGGAGGAAGTGAACTCAGGTCGCCCATATTGGCCGCTTGCAAGGCAAACACCCTACCCACTGTGCTATTGCTCCAGCCCATTTATAACAATAATACAAAATAAATGATTTCAGTTCTGCTTTGGGGAAGGGGTTGGGGTTCAGGATGGAAATATCTGAAATATGGTGATGGGAAGGTGTAATGGTGGTGGGATTGGTGTTCTAATATTAAATGTGATCAAATATTGTGAACCACTTTATATTTTTAAACTTTCTTTTATAAGTTAGTTCCCAATATTTGATTACATTTAATATTCAAACACCAATCCCACCACCATTACACCTTCCCACCACCAAATTCAGCATGTTTTCATCCTAAGCCTAAGCCTGAATTTCTGTCGCAAAATACAACTGAAACAATATATTTTTTTATTTTCTGTTATGAAAAACTGCTGAACATGCTTACAAAAATGTGTTCATATAGGAAACAGTGTGAAGATTGTTCTATTTTGGCAAGAGCCATTAAGACATTCTAACATATTGTTAAAGTTTGGGTGATGTGAGCTTTGGTGCATATATATCTGAAAATATGTAGGGCTGGAGCGATAGCACAGCGGTAGGGTGTTTGCCTTGCACGCAGCCAACATGGCCAACCCGAGTTCGATTCCTCCGCCCCTCTCGAAGAGCCCGGCAAGCTACCGAGAGTATCTCGCCCGCACGGCAGAGCCTGGCAAGCTCCCCGTGACGTATTCGATATGCCAAACACAGTAACAACAAAGTCTCCAATGGAGACATTACTGGGCCCGCTTGAGCAAACTGACGAACAACGGGAGGGCCTTTACCTTTACCTTTATGTATAGATACATATATATATATATATATATATATATATATATTTCCCTCTATATTTTGTTGCCTACTATCTGAACCCCACCAAATGTAGTGTGGTAATTATGGAGAATGGGTAGGGAGTGTCTTATAATGTGAGTCCAGGAATATGTTCACTCATATGTGAGGCTCAGCCTGAGCTTGTGGGGAGTGGCCTGGAGTGTGGTGGCAGTTGGGTTGTGGAGGGTTTTGGCTGCTGGACCTGGGTCCCTTGGGGTGGGGAGGGCTCTCACCCGCTCCCTCTGGGGTGCCCTGGGTGAAACAACCTGGCGCGGAGTCCAGTGGCATGGTTATGGGTGCCTCATGTTATGCTCCCTTCCAGAAGTAGCCATGTGATCTGGATGGTGGCTGATGATGAGATTATCTGGCGCTGCCAGGAGGTGGTTTATAGGTGTGACCCCTGGGTCTCTGGAGACTGGGGAAAACAGGCAGAGGATCTCCTCTCCCAGGTCCTGTTGAACCCAGAGTTCAAGGTCACAAAGTTCCGCATTACCTGGGTTCCATTGGATTTTACTTATGCATCAGGCTTGGCCCGTGTGTGTGGGGAGAGGCCTGGAGTATGGCGGCGATTGGGTTGTGGAGGATTTCAACTGCTGGATCTGGGTCCCTTGAGGCGTCCCGAGTAAAACAGCCTGGCACGGAGACCGGTGGCATGGCTATGTGGGCCTCATGTTATGCTCTGTGAACTACTTTATAAAACTAAAATTAAATTAAAAAAGAATATCTGGCATATAGAAGAGCCTTTATTAAATGCCAGGCACTGAACTAAATACTTTATTTCTATAGTCATACATCATTTAACAACATTATTGTCAACAACAGATCAAATATACAATAGGCAATACCAGAGTCTATAAAGATAGTACAGCAAGTAAGGAGCTTTCCTTGCATGCGGCCTAACTGAGTTTGGTCTCTGGTACCTTGAGCTTTATCAGGAGTCACTGCTGAATGAAGAGCCAGGAGTGAGCTCTGAGCACTTCCTGGTGTGGCCAAAAGCTTAAAAAATAGCTATACCATAAAATTTAGGTGTGTAGGAGGCTATTCAGTGCTTTTTAGTGGCTGATCTGAGAACTATTGCTGATTTGCAGGTGTAAAAATGTTGAAAACCACTGTACTATACAAAATAGATTTGTATAAATACACTGATGTTTACACAATATCAAATCATGTACCATTTCTCAGAACATATTCCTATCTTTAAGTGACCATAGTATCATTACAATTACTCATGATAATAACTATCATTTGCTGAGCATGTATGTGTCAGATACTATATAATGAGTATTTTACACATATTATCTTTTTAACTCCTTACAACAATATTATTGAGGTGCAATAATTAGTTACATTTTATAGGTGAAGAATCTGAAGCAAAAGTGTCTTTACCAAGGATACATTTTTGGGAGGTGTTTGGACTACACCCTGTGTTATTCAAGGCTTACTCCTGGCTCTTTGTTCCTAACTGGGCTTGGGTGACCATACATGGTGCCAGGGATCAAACCTGGGTCTGTTGTAAGCAAGCTCCTTAACCTCTATATTATTTCTCTGTCCTTAATACAAGGGTACATTCTTAATATGAGCACTGACAAGTTATCTTATTAAAAGTAAAAATGATATTAAGCCTCTTCATTTCCTGCCTTCATCCCAAATCCTCAGGCTCTGTTGTATGTCCTCCATTGTTTCCTCAATCCACCTACAACTCCTTATTTTCACCCTTCCACTTGGTTTACTAATTTCCTGACTTTACAGAGTTCTAACCATAGGGTCTTGAAGGAGTCTTTCCATAGTAATGAGACTCAGTGTCATATTCCTCCTTGCCACACCTCCTTGACAGTTTCACGCTTCCTCTTTGAATGTATCTACCAGACTGCAAAGTTCTTTCTTGTTAGCTATACTAATACCCACAACCTCCACAAATGATCAGACAGACTTCCTGACAGCCCTATACTGACACAGAATAAAACATTCAGAACTAACAAGCCCTTTTGTAAGTATAAACTCTTTTCAACTTATATATCTTCCTTCTTTGAATTCTGAACCCTGTTCCATAACAAACACTGAAAGCCTCACTTGATGGACACTAGCAAAATGATTATCCAACCTCCAGCATTTGGTGGGGGGTGGGTGTGGGGAGAACAGTCTCTGCAAAGGGTGCAGGGGGCATCAAAGGCTGACTTGTTAGACCTCCATATTCTGCATAAACCTACTCTGGCCAGATTGCCTAACACAGAAATGGAATATTTGATAATTCTGCATCAGTGCCAACTCATTATACTGAGAAGCTGTCAGTGACCACCACACAATCTTCTGGGAATATGAGCTTTTCACTCAAAATGATGAAATTATATCTTGGCAATTTCTGCTCAACCATAGCCTCTGCTTCCAACATCATCATCAGTCTTTGATGCCTGCTTCTACCTAGTAATGATTCTGGAGAATGACAAAGATCAACAAAGGGAATGGGAAGATAATAAATGAAGAAGTATACTTTCTTTTCCTGCACTAAAAGGCAGCCAAATAGGGCTGACAACTATACTACTCTGCTACAACTGAAACAGAACTGTCCTAGATATTCATCAGTAACATTTATAGTTGTCATGGAGACTGTATCTCCGGTAACATAAAAACAAGATCAACTATTCAAGTGAAGAAAGGACCTAATGACCAAAGAATATTTCTGCGTATTATGTGACTGATGTCCTTTACTCTTTGATACTTCTCTTAGAAATAAATATCTTTTGGCTCAATACAGGTGGCCTGGTTGCTGAGTACCATCTGGAGTGATTCCTGGGGTCCTTGAGCGCTGCTTGGGAGCCCTTGACTCCTTCCAAGAATAAAGGGAAAGTGGAGGTGCAAACATGCACAGAATTCAGCATGACACCTTAAAGGAAATATATTTTTTTCTACTGATATTATACAGTTTGCAAGAAATATGATGTAATATGTTGTGTTATATGTTAGTAGGTCACTTATAATTTAGTGCAAATGAACCTAATGATAACTTACTGACATCAGTGTTACATATGAAGCTAAGTTCTTAAGACATGCCATGGATACACATGAAAAACTTGGATAGGGACCCCCCCAACAAGAAAAAGGGATTGGACTTTCCAGGAAAATGCTGCCATTATAGTTTTGCAATAGAAGCCACAGAGACTGACACATCTAAAAGAACAAGAGAAACCACTTCATAGACATTTTAGCAGGTTATATCATGAGGTTTTTCTTTTTCTTTTAAGAAAATTTTAAATGTAAAGAAACCTGATTTATACCAGTTACGGACAGTTGAGTTTTAGGCATATAATATTTTGACACCAATCCCACCACCAATATGATCTTTCCTCAAACAGTATCCCATGCTCCCTCTACCCCCACCACCTCCCACTCCCCCCATACACTTCACCTGCCACTTTGACAGGACTATTTCAAAGTTCTGTGGTTTTAATTTAGATAGTACGGTTTCCATGTTGTTGAGTCTGTGCTTCAGATATATAGCTATATCATTCTCCCACATCCCCAGTATAACCAAGGCCCCGGATCCTTGTTCCCTCATTACTTCCCATTTTTCCTTCTTCCTCTTCCTTCGTTGGTTTCTTTTCTTCCCTGTCCTCTGCCTCCATATACTCTATCGTCAAAGCTGATCTAGGCATCCCTTATTTGCTAACTTTCCTTGTCCAATTATTTTATATATCGCATATAAGTGACATCATCCTGTGTCTCTTCTGCCTTACTTCACCTAACATATCTTCCAGTTCTAACCAAGTTTCAGTAAATTGCATTATTTGCTGACAGCTGCATAGTGTTACATTTTTTAATATATACCACATCTTTAAAGTCCATTCATCTGTTGTTGGACACCTAGGCTGATTCCATAACTTAGCTATTGTTCTAAGGTGCTGCAATGAATAACTGTGTGCACATCATATATGTATATGTTTTTCTGTCCTGGGGGCAGATGTCCAACAGTGGAATTGCAGAGTCATATGCAGCTCAATTTTCGGTTTGCTGAGGACTCTACTCTTTTCCAAAGGGGCTGATCCAAACAATATTCCCATCAGCAGTGGATGAGAGTTTATCATCACATCCCTGGCAACACAGATTGCCACTATTTTTTTAAGTCTTGTGTTAGTAACTTTTATTTTCAAGTTTTATAATAAAAATTATGGCTAGATATGTTAGACAGGAAAAGGTACAACACAATTTGTACAGCTGTTTTATTGAGAAAAGAAGAAATTTCTCACCGGCCTCCTCTACCCCATTATTTTTGATGTGTTATTCTAACTGGTGTGAGATGATGTACCATTGTTGTCTTGATTTGGATATCCCTAATGATAAGTAATGATGAGCACTTTTTCTTGTGTGTGTTATACATTGTCCTCCTCTGAGAAGTGCCTATTCATTTCGTCTCCCCATTTTTTGTGTTTTATTGGGTAACACCCAGCATTGCAAAGGGTTACTCCTGGCTCATGCACTCAGGAATCGAACCCGGGTCAGCTGCATGCAAGGTAAATGCCCTACCTGCTGTACTATCGCTCCAGCCGCAACCTTTCCCCATTTTTTTAAAAGAAGCCAATTTATTTATTTTCCTTTTTTGGGGGGGGGTCACACCCAGCAATGCTCAGGGGTTACTCCTGGCTTTGCACTCAGGAATTACTCCTGGCGGTGCTTGGCGGACCATATGGGATGCCAGGGATTGAACCCGGGTCGGCTGCGTGCAAGGCAAATGCCCTACCTGCTGTGCTATCGCTCTGGTCCCAACCGTTCCCCATTTTTGATGTTTTTTTTTGGACTATTTTTGTTGTTGCTGATCTCTGTGAGTACTTTATATATCCTCGATATCAACCCTTAACCTGATGTGTTGAATGAGATTAGTTTTGTCCCATTTAGATAGCTGTATTCTGGTTATTGACCATGTTTCTTTCACCATGCAGAAACACAAGATTTTTCTTAATAGTTTCATATGGAAAACTCACCAACAAGGAGATATTTTATTCTGAAGTAGTCTCTCTGTACTTGACTAGGAAATAATGTTCAGCATACAGTAGTCTCTTCTATTTACTAAAAAAATATTTTAAAATATTGCATGCAGACTGAACTTAAGCTATCTGTCCTCTCTTTCAGAAACTGGCAAATTTTTATGCAAGTAGACAGGTAGTGAATATTTTAGGCTATTGCAAACTATGATCGCTCTGTTACAACTATCGAGCTTGGCTCTCATAACAGAAACTCTAGAAATATATAAATGGTGTGTGTGTGTGTGTGTGTACCAATAAAAGATATTTTGTGTACATTTATATTTCAAATTAACACTGATTTTAAGGCGCCAATTTTTAAAATATTTTAACCATTAAAAACAAAACCAATATTCTTCAGTAATGGGATATACAAAATCTGTGGCTCTCCATATTTGACCTATGGGCCAGGATTTCCCCATTCTTGTTCTATTTTTTTTTTGGTTTTGGGTCACACCTGGCGATACACAGGGGTTACTCCTGGCTCTGTACTCAGGAGTTACTCCTGGCAGTGCTCAGGGGGCCATATGGGATGCTGGGAATCGAACCCGGGTCAGCCGTGTGCAAGGCAAACACCCTACCCTCTGTGTTATCTATCCAGACCGCTCTATTTTTCAAAATACTTAATTTCTACCTTTGTAGAATGTAGTTTGGTGAAGACGGGCCCTACATTAGGTTTCCTGTGATCTTTTCACCTCTGGTACCCAATGAAATATAGGACACATAGTAAGCACTCAACACAAATGATTTCACTGATTGATAAAACAAGTTTTAGGAAATCACTGATCTATAGTTTGTAGACGACATTAAATATATAATACAAGTGTTTAATGTTTAGAGATCAAAACATTTCTATGGCAACTGGTAGGGTCATTTTCGGACTACAAGTCTATCTACTTAGGTGATATATTCCATAATGATGGTTAACGTAGTATTTTATAATCTCCAAATCATATTTGTATTATTTGATCCTTAGATCAATTCTATTAAAACAGGCACTATTATCTGAAGACTATAGATGGGAAAACAGTCTAACAAAAGCTAAGACTTGCCTAGGGTTACAAAGCAAGTTTATTCATTCCTCTACTCTTTGACTCTTTCTTTTCACAAAGACGAGTGCTTGCTATGTAAAAAAAATAAGTTAGGGTTAGCAAAGGTCCAGTGATGCTTCATGTGATGTTTAGCACAAATCAGAAAAGCAGAAGTATGGCACAGGTAGTTAAACATAAACTGATAAATGAGGCCAACACTTAGAAGACAAGTATCACGAAAATTCACATGTATGAGAACAGTAGCAATTCAAAATGGAGAAAATACTTGTAGGTATTCTCATGCACAGATGGCGATTCTCTTCCAACCAGAATCAAAAGGGAAGTCCTGATTAACTTGATCTGTTATTTCTGAAAATTGCAAAACTAACTTGGCAAAACACTACTCTCACCACCTTCTGATTACTTTTGTCCTCCCAAAAGAAAATGCCTCCCTCTTATCTCACCAATTGAAACGTACATAGAA
Organism: Sorex fumeus; assembly: GCF_029834395.1. Taxonomy (NCBI): domain Eukaryota; kingdom Metazoa; phylum Chordata; class Mammalia; order Eulipotyphla; family Soricidae; genus Sorex; species Sorex fumeus. The sequence continues at coordinate 12,680,151 of NW_026606115.1, forward strand.
TAACTTGTGCCTGCATGACTGAAGGGCTCAATTTTCATCTCCAGAGACACCCGAAAAAGATGGCAATCAGTTTACTAGGCTTTGGGACTGCCACTCAAGACTCACATCTGCTACGAACAGTGCTCCTTGAGTTGTGCGGTCTACCACAGCTAAGTGCAGGCACTCTGAATGATAAGTACACTTCTGGAGCAAAAAAGATTGAAAAAAAAAAAGCAAGAGCAAAATATGGGCACTTAGAGGCCTGGCCAAGCGTACATGAAATCTGTTCAATCTCAGAACCTTTCTCAGTGTCTGATCTCTACAGGTACTTTTTTGCAGGTATCTTTCTGACACAATGGAGTGATCATCCTATTTATTGTGAAATCTCACTCATGGTATATATTCATTGCTAAGTGCTTAGGTTCTAGAATCAACCCCATTTAGAGTTTAATTTTGCTCTCTAAATTTCTATTTGTGTGTCCTTAAATGAGTTTCTTCACTACCATAATCAGTATCTGAGTATTTATATCACTGTATCACTGTCATCCTGTTGTTCATCAATTTCAGCGGGCGCCAGTAACGTCTCCATTCCTCCCAGCTCTGACATTTTAGCAGCCTCTCCTTACTCGTCCTTCCCAACAGTATTGGAGGCTCTTTCAGGGCCAGGGGAATAAGACCCGTTATTGTTACTGTTTTTGGCATATCAAATACAGCACAGGGAGCTTGCCAGGCTCTGTCGTGCAGGCGGGATACTCTCGGTAGCTTGCTAGGCTTTCCGAGAGGCATATGTATATATTTATTTCCCTCTATAATTTGTTGGCTACTGTCTGAACCCCATCAAATATGGTGTGATAATTATGGAAAATGGGTAGGGACTGTATTATGATGTGTCCAGGAATATGTTCCCTTATATGTGAGGCTAGGCCCGAGTGTGTGAAAAGTGGCCTGGAGCGTGGCAGCAGTTGGATAGTGGAGGTTGGCTGCCGGGGCTGGGTCCTTGGGGCAGGGAGGGCTCTCACCTACCCCTCTCTGGGGTGCCCTGGGTGAAAACAGCCTCGCATGGAGTCTGGTGTCATGGTTATGGGGGCCTCATTTTAAGCTCCCTTCCGGAAGAAGCAGTCCTGAGTTCTGGAGGGTGACTGATGAGATTATCTCGAGTATTTATATAATGATAATAATAATGATAATGATAATAATATGAGTGCTTCATGAGGTTGTTGTGAAGACTAATTTTATACACTTTAAAAGATACATTAATATCCTTCATACTCTTTTAATTTGAATCTGCCTTTGGATCACTAATTAATTCTTTCTACAGAAACATCTGTATATTTACTCTGTACCAGTCTCTAGAACTTGGCTGTAAGACTGCAACAATGAAAAAACAAAATCTCTAAACTTAATGGACCTTCTTTTTAGTGGGAAGTTGAAAAATTAAAAAAGTAGAAATTCTTGGAAATCATTTGTGATGATTGTTGTAAGAGAAAAACAGGCTTTTGTGACTTGGAATTTCATTCTCATTCAGTTGCTCATGGAAGGACTCTTTGAGGAAACTGTATGTGAGAACAGAAAACCAGTGAGCCATCTATATTTACCTGTCTCAGAAAAATAATGAAAATGCAAAGGCAGCCCTCAATATTTCCCCTTTTCATCCAGATTACTCTGTCTTTAATTCCTTTAAGAAGGCCCTTGGGAAGATTAAATCTTCGTGTTGCAATTTAATCAATGATATTGGAAAGGGCATGAAGAGTATTTACTTAGCAGTTTTTTTGAGCCAGTATCAAATCTGAGAAGGACTGAAAGGAGCATGAGGAGCTAGCACTGAAGTTGGAAGCATGGCAAAAATGGTCAGACTAATTGGAGCTCTGACAGAGAACAGAGGATGAAAGGATGTTAATGAGAGTTTGAGCTCTCCAGGAATTGTCACAGTGAGTTCTGTGAAAACTGCTCCTGTTGGAGTATAATCTCTTAGATAGTAAATGAGGAAGATTTGAGTGGAAGCAAAAGTCAGAAACCGTCTAGCTCTAGACAAGGTTTATATCTGTTTTAGCACTAACTCTATGTGTGATCCGTGACAAGTATTTTCCCTAACCTTAGTTGCAACACTGCACAGATTGAAGATGAGAAACAAATAAGGAAACGTATATCAAAGTTCTAGGAGACTCATAAAGTTCTAGACAAATGGAAGGCATTGGTTTTCTGATATCACTTTCCAGGGGTAAATTGAAAGATAAAACAGAGGCCAGGAGATAGTAAAGTGGCTAGGACATATGCCTGGCATGCACTAGACCTGCACTTGATTCCCAGCACCATCTAGCTCTGGGTTTGATCCCCTGAACTTTGTTGGGTTCATCCCTGGAGACCCCTGAGAACTTCAAGGCATGGCCCTAGAGGCCCCCAGCAGTGCTACAGTGGCCCAAGTAATCCTCAGCACAACTGGATGCAAGCTGCACTGTATCAACATGCCTTCATATTCACCTGCCAGACTGGTTGGTTGATAAACACTGGTGGAGTCCCAAGCTTCCTGAACACCACTTGGGTGGCTTCAAAAATAATTTTTTTAAAAAACATTGAAATTATGGAACTTAATTCTCAGGTTTATTGTATCTGGTCAGTAAGAACCTTCATATAAAGACAGTAGTTCCAAAAAGCACTGAGAAGTCACCAAGAATCCTTAATTGATATCTCCCATTGTCAGGACAGGAAGGCAACTCTTCATGTAAACTCTGTAATTTTGGAATTCAATTATAATTTATTTCCTTCAAGGATATACAGCAATCACAAGAAATTCATTTTTGTGATGATGAACTGGTGACCCAGAGAAAGAAACATGTTTTATTTACAAATCTTAACTATGACACATTTTATATCAATCAGGTTCTCTCTACTGCTGTTCTTCCTGATCTTAAACCAGAATCCTGCTCCTAACTTCTCTCTTCAATTTATACCTCAATCAAGATGGATCCATACTGCTTCTATTCTTTTGTAGTAACTTCCTCATGCAATAGTGAAGAATGTGGAATAGTGGAGAGTGAGGAATGGAGAGAAAGTGTACATTCCTCACATAATACTCACTGCCAGTGACTCCTGGAAAGAACCACATTTTAAATTTCCACCATCTGATTACCGCGAGTCTTTACTTCTTCTCCTCACACCTTACCAAGCATTTTAGGGTTGGGAGAAGAGGAGAAACTTCAAACTTAAATGATGACTACATAGGAGGTAGTGTACTCAAACTGTCCTACCAGTTAATTTCATGAAAAATAAATTAGGGTTGGAGACCTAATTACAAGATTAGGTTGCTAGGTATGCCCCACCAAACATAAAGGGAAATATGTGGCTTAAAGCATAGCCAAATTTTATTCTGACTCTAGAAAAGCAGATAATTTATTTAAGGGTCAAAGTGGGCTATGAAGGAAGGAGGAATCTTGAAATCCCAGTGTTACCCCATTTGTTAGCTACTTTTTATGCCATGTGCCTTGGAATTAGAGATGGAAAGATAAATTCCATTGTTTATGACTTGTATTTATTTTTATGGTTCACTTGTGTTCCATACATGAATGGTCCCTAAATAAAATCCAGTGGTTCCTGAGAAAAGTGCAGAGCCAGGAGTTATATTTGAGCAGTTATATAAATGAGATCATTGTACAACCTGTATTGTGCTTTAGGCTGCTTAGTTCACCAGAGGTCTTGGAGGTATGATGACTATGAAAGTAAATGCATATATGTGTATTATACACATGTACGTTCTATATAAAATGAAATGTATAAACTTTGTTTTAACAGCTATATTTTAAGTCATGTAGATATAAACCTTTTAAAACTAGTCTCCCATTGTTGGATACTTTTGTTATTGCCACTTATTTTGGTGTTACAAGCTACAGTGACAGTCAAGTGTATGTAATTTTTTGAATGTATATTAGATTTTTTATGGCCTACACTCAGCAATACTGAAGTATTACTCCTGGCTCTGCACTCAGGAATTAATCCAGGTGGTGGTTGTGGGATCATATTGGATGCTGGGGATCAAGCCTGGGTCACTCACATGCAAGGCAAGTGCTCTACCCTCTATACTATCTCTCCAGTCCTCTTTCTTAAAAAATTATTAAAGAATTGTGATTGGTAGTTGAGTTATAGTTGATATTTAGACATATCATGTTATAACACCAATCCTACTACTAGTGTCAACTTTCTTCCACGAGAGTGTCCAGGTTCCATCTGGATCCCCAACCTGCCACCTTGACAAACACAAAGATTTTTGTTATTGTTGTTTGGATCGTGTTTTCAGTGCTGTTGACTCTGTGGTTTGAATATAACTATACCACTCCTCCACATTAATGATGTACCTGAAGTCCTTGACCCTACTCCCTTGTAACTATTTGTCCTCATCTTTTTACCTACCTCTAAATTTCTTTCCTTCTCTATCCTTCTGCTTACTCTGGGATCAAGGGTGAACCATGCACCCCCCTTAAATACACACTACATTCTTTATATGGGCAGGATTTCTATTTCGGTCACTTTGGCTGGGACCTTTTGGTCTTATTGAATCTGTGCATCTGTACTCCAGTTCTGGGAATTACTATAATTTCTTTGATTAATCAACATCACACCCCCCACCATCATATTCACCTTCCTCACCATCACCATCACCTTTATCTTCTTCAATTTTTTCTCACGAATTCATCCCACAGTTCTCTTGTATGCTGTTCGTTTATTTTGAGATGTTTTCCATCTTCTGTAGTTTTGGGGAGGTTTCCTCCATCTCATCTTAAAGCTCACTGATTTTATCCTCTACTGCTTTCACTTTGCTGCCCAGACCACTGTGCTTTTTCTTTCACCTACCAGGCTCTCCAGTTCTGTCACATCTGATCAAAGTTTACTCATTTCTGCTCTCATTTTTTCTCTCATAGTTTCTTGTGCTTTGTTGACTGCCTGGACCATTGTTTCTTTGAGGTCTTTAAATATCTGCAGCATGTAATTCCTGACCTCCTTCTCTGGCAGATTATACAGCAGGTTAGTGCAGGAGTTTCTGGGCTACTACTAAAATTCAATGAATTTGGTGGGGTTCGAGGCTGTTTCCCCATTGCTTCTGTTGCATTGTGAATGAGTCTTTCAGCTTTAACATGCTTGCCCTGCTGAAAATAAGCTCTCTAGAGACATGAGGAGTAACTCACCTCCTCCTTGGTTGGAGGAGTCAGAATCAATTTTATTAATACTAACATGATGTCTGGATTTATGAAGACTCCAGAGATATTTTCAATGTCCTTGGCCCTTCTCTTTTGGACATAATTTAGGACTATGATTTTATACTCCAACTACTACCTTCGTGACTTTTTCTGGATGTTATGCTAATATGAATCATTGTGTGTGTGTGTGTGTGTGTGTGTGTGTGTGTGTGTGTGTGTGGTGAAGCACTCTACAAAAATATCTGATTTGCTTCCGGTTCAAATTCGTACTTGCTGTATGTTATAGAGGAGAGGAGATATATGTGGCCACATGCTTCTTGGGGGGAAGCTTGACACAAACCTATCAATGGGTGGGAAGATAGGGGGAACTGCTTGTTCCACTGCTATGGAGCAAGTCCCATGTTGGACAAGATTCCTAGAAGTAGGATGTGGATCATGTGGTATGTGTAATTTGGAATTTATAACAACTGGCAAATTTCCCTCTAAAGAAACAAGTAAAACTTGCAGAATGAATAATGGGTATATTTTTATTTCCCATTCTAAGTTCTTGAAGCTCTCTGTTTCATAGGATCATGCAGATATCGAGTGGAAGTTTGCAAGGACGAAGCTCTGGATGAGTTACTTTGATGAAGGTGGTACCTTGCCACCTCCTTTCAACATTATCCCTAGCCCCAAGTCATTTATATACCTTGGTAACTGGTTCAACAATACATTCTGCCCCAAGAGAGACCCTGATGGTAGACGAAGACGACACAACCTGAGAAGCTTCACAGTAAGGCTTTTAAAACTTTCTTTTAAGGGGCCAGAGTGATAGTACAGCAGGTAGAGTGCTTAACTTGTACATGAATGACCCTGGTTTTGATCCCTGGAACCCCATAAAGTCCCCTGTAATTGCCAGGTCGGATCCCTGAACACAGGCAGGCAGAAGCCCTGAGCATGGCTGGGTCTGGCCCCAATCTCCTCCAAAATAAAACTTAAAAAAATAAAACCATTTCCTGGCTTCCCCCTTCTATGATACTTTCTTTCTTAAATATCATATGTTCATTCCAACATAAATATTCAAGGATGTGGGCCAGAGTGCATCAGGTAGGGCTTTTGCCTTACATGCAGCCAACTCGATTTGATCCCCAGCATCCCTTATGGTCCCTGAGCACTACCAGGAGTAACCATGAGAATTGCCAGGCGTGACCCCAAACCTGTTCCCCATGAAGTTAAAAAGAGTAGATTCATCGAGTTGGGAGGTGTCAAGCAGGAGATTTTGTGTCTTTCTCCAGTTACAATACTCATAGATAAATTCAGGCAAGGTTCTGGGTGACTACAAATGTAACTTCTCTGTTCATTTGCAATGACAGGAACGCCATGCTGACAGCTTCATACAGAATCAACATTACCAGGTAATATTTCCTCATAGAAAGTAAGCCCAATAGTTCTTGGCCAACTGTGTGATATTGGTGAGTGATTAAACCATACTGGCCTCAAAAACCTGATCTGTAAAATGTGGATAACAATTCACAGTCTTGTTGAGTTGTTGGTGTGCATGTGTACGATTTTGTGTATATATTTTGTCTCAATGCCTGAGATATGGCATTACGTTGCAGATAACATTACTAAGACAAAGCGTTCACCAAGCATGTGCTATTTCCTAGGGTCTAAGCAAGAGGAGATCAACCATTAAAGAATTGTAGATTGACTTTGAAAACATATCTTCACTATATGATTAGAGGACATTGAAATCAGCAGGCTTAGTGATACTAAAGAATGACTTAACTTTATAAAATGAGGAAAAACTCATATTATTAGGCGGGTTAAAGTTTAATATAGCCTCAACAGAAGTGACCCATACTATAACCATTCAAGGATTATTCTGCTCTCATTATATATGTGTAAGTGTGAATCCATATTTACCTTTCTTTTTTATTAGAATTTACACAATGTTCCCAGATACAAGATTAGCCTATAAAAATCAACAGCATTTCTCTAACACCATCAATAAATCAACAGGGGAAAAAAGTAACTTTAGGACATATTTTTCCCACATTTTAATGTCTCTGAAATGGCAATGCATCTTACATTCATGGTGTGTAAGTTCTGAATAAATACAGAATTGAAAGTAAGAAGCTGCTCATAATAGTTACAGATATATTAGTGCCTAAATATAAGACCCTGGTCAAGGAAAATTTCAAACTATGCCAAGCATACTCTGCTGACGAGAATAACTGAAGGACTCACTATGCTGTTTATTTTGGGGTCACACCTGGCAATTCTCAGGGTTTACTCCTGGCTCTGCACTCAGGAATTACTACTGGCGATTTACCTTATTCCTGGAAGGAAAACTTTCCTTTCAGGTAAATTTAATTTCAGCACTGCTCCCCCCCCCCCATTTTGAGTACATAAGTTTTCATTTAGCTGATGAACTTACCAGGGCTTTTGCAGAAAATAGTTGGATCTTGTGAGGACTTTCTACTGCAAACATGGTCTAAGCATGTTTTATTTCCTGTGTATATTTCTTATTTTCCTCAAAGCATAAGAAGAAAATTGAATACCTGTTCATTTTTTTTCTAATTCCAGGAGGTTATAAGGAATTTAGTCAAAAGATACGTGGCTGCTATGATAAGAAATTCCAAAACAAATGAAGGACTAACAGAAGAAAATTTTAAGGTAATTTAATCCTAATGTGGCTTCTCATTACACATTTTTAAAGAACCATTTAATTTTTAAATGCTTTAAGTTTCTGATGATGGAATTTTATGTCCATATCATCTCTATAAAAAAGCTACAATTTTATACTCTAAAAGAAATTTTAAGAAATTAGTCTTTCACACAGTAGATAGGATTTTACCAATATCAGCCACAATAATAAAGTTTAACAAAAATAAATGTAATCTGTGCATTCTTTTAATACCCTGTGCTCAGGAGTGACCCCTGGCAGTGCTATGGACACCACATGATGCATCAAGGGATTGAACTGGTATCAGCTGTATACAAAGCCTTCCCTCCTGTACTTTCTCTGGCCCCTAAAATATATTTTTAAAAGGGAAAATAAGGAATTGGAGGGATAGCTCATGGTATGAGTACATGGTCTTGCATACAGGAGAATTTGTTCAACCACCGCATCACATATGGTACTCCAAAGCACTGCAAGGAAAAACTACCAAGCATGGACATTTCACAGGGACTTCTTATTTGAACAGAGCTACCTGTTCTCGGCAGAGCAGTCCTATCACCCGACTTCTCACTTTCCTAGTTAACATCCTAAAAGAACCTTCCACTACTTCTATGTACACATACCTGTGAGCCATTAATCCAATATAATATTGTTACTTAATACTTTGTTGGCATGTTCCTGATGGAGAGGTTCTAAAATCTACTACTGCAGTTTTTCCAATGACCACCCCTGGCCACAGAATTTGTATAATTTAATAGCTTATTAGACACCGTGATTTATTTTTTTTACAATAGGTCCCACCGCCAACCCCAGTGCCTATGACCCCATATTTCCACCAATTATCCCTCCTTGCCTGCAATCTGACTTTCTGACAGGTGCGTTTTTATTTTTGTGTTTTGGAACACACCTCACAATGCTCAGGTGTTACTCCTGGCACTGCAATCAGAAATCACCTTGGTGGTGGTGTAGGGACCATATGGGATGCCAGGGATCAAACCCAGGATGGCCGTTTGCAAGGCAAGTACCTTACCTGCTGCACTATATCTCCAGTCTAACATTTAAAATGTTAAGTATTGGGGCTGGAGTGATACCACAGCGGATAGGGCATTTGCCTTGCACGCAGTTGACCCAGGTTTGATTCCCAGAATCCTATATGGTCCCCTGAGCACCGACAGGAGTAATTCCTGAGTGCAGAGCCAGGAGTAACCCCTGTGCATTGCCAGGAGTGACCCAAAAAGTAATAAATAAATAAATACGGTCACAGTCCTCCCGTTCATCGATTTGCTCGAGCGGGCCCAATAACGTCTCCATTGTGAGACTTTGTTGTTACTGTGTTTGGCATATGGAACACATCACAGGTAGCTTGCCAGGCTTTGCCGTGCAGGCGAGATAATCTTGGTAGCTTGCCGGGCTCTCTGAGAGGGGTGGAAGAATCGAACTCGGGTCGGCCATGTTGGCTGGGTGCAAGGCAAACGCCCTACTGCTGTGCTATCACTCCAGTCCAAATGTCAGATAGACTTAGAATAATAAATAGAACCTGGGCTAAATTTCTAACTCACACTGAAGACACCAAAAAATCACCAAACAAAACAACACATGGCCCTATTTCTGCAAAATAAATAAATAAAATTTTAAATATTATGTTTTGGTTCCCATGCTTTCAGTAATGTTGGGTCTAGTGTTTTTAATATATGTATATATACACATATACGTATATGCATATGACTGTCACTGTCCTCCCATTGTTCACCGATTTGCTCGAGCGGGCCCAGTAACGTCTCCATTGTGAGACTTGGTTGTTACTGTGTTTGGCACATCGAACACGCCATAGGGAGCTTGCCAGGCTTAGCCGTGCGGGCGATTTACTCTCGGTAGCTTGCCGGGCTCTCCAAGAGGGGTGGATGAATCGAACTCGGGTCGGCCATATTGGCTGCGTGCAAGGCAAACGCCCTACCCGCTGTGCTATTGCTCCAGCCCATATATGCATATACACACATATATACATATAGAGCTCACTTACTTGTACTGTGAGATTTTTCTAATTTGTGTACTTGCTTGAAACAAACCTAACACATTCTAAATGATACCTTATCTCGAATTAATAAATGTGCTACACTTAATGCCTTCTTTCATGCCCTAGGAATTAAAACAAGACATCTCCAGCTTTCGATATGAAGTACTTGACCTCCTAGGAAACAGAAAACACCCAAGGAGAAGTTTTTCCACTAGCAGCGCCGAACTCTCTCAGAGGGATGATACCAATGATGGCACTGGTGGCGCACGGGCCAAATCCAAAAGTGTCTCTTTCAATGTGGGCTGCAAGAAAAAGGCCTATCATGGACCACCTCTCATCAGAACCATGCCAAGAACCAGTGGCACGCAAGGGAAATCAAAAGCTGAATCATCAAGCAAACGCTCCTTTATGGGGCCTTCTCTCAAGAAACTAGGTTTCTTATTTAACAGGTTTAATAATGGTCATTCATCTGAACCTAGTTCAGAGCCAATGTACACAATTTCTGATGGAATCGTTCAGCAGCACTATATGTGGCAGGACATCAGATATTCTCAGATGGAGAAAGGGAAAGCAGAGGCATGTTCTCAAAGTGAAATTAACCTCAGTGCTGCAGAATTAGGTGAAGCTCGGGGTACTGCTCAGACCAGTGAATGCCCTCTAGCCTGTTCCAGCTCTCTTCAATGCATATCCAGCATTTGTTCCTCAAATTCTAAACTTTTAGACTCCTCAGAGGATGTATTTGAAACTTGGGGAGAGGCGTGTGACCTGCTCATGCACAAATGGGGTGATGGACAAGAAGAACAAGTTACAACTCGGCTTTAAGTCAAACCCCTATCACCTGTTCTGGAACTCTGCAGAATATTTGTAATTTCTTTGCTCTCAGAGGTGTCACAGAGTTATGATTGCCTCACTGCACCTGCCTATCCCTCCTGCCTCTTAGAAAGGAGAACAACAAAAACTCCTATTATTTTCACTGTCTTTTATAGCCACATTTTCCATTTTTTCCTTTTTTTATTATTGCTTTTTATTATTGTTTGCCTTTTTATACCTATAGACACTAAGTTCATTTCACAACCAATTGAAGGGGTATTTTCCCCTTATCAGGAGAGGTGCAGTCAGGTGCTTAATCCTTTGGCTTTGCTTTTCTTACCCTTGCTTCCTTGAAGCTCCAGGTGCCACTTTGCTACTGTTGCTGCCGCACAGATTCCTGACCTTCCTCAGGATCTCATACCATTTCCCCACAGGGATGAGGGACGTATTCAGCAGTCCCCACCAGCTATCAGATAAGGCAAACTAACCTGCCTATTTTTACCCTTCAGTGCTACACGCTGCCCATCTGGTTCAATGAACAGCATCAAAGACTGAATAGACTCCAAAGAATTGTCAGCTTCTGGTTTCTAGGTATAACTGGCCTTTTGTTGTTTTTAACAGTACAACTTCTCCTTATTGTGAGGGCTGTCAGGTTGTTTCTTAAAGTTGTGTTAGTTTCCTAATGTGTGACAATGAATATATACCCCATAGTATATGTCATAACTAATAAGTTAGTGGATTTCTTTCCTGTGTTTGTGTATTTAAGTTAACTTGCTAAATTTTAAACTTTGATAGTACTGAGATTAGTATTTAGGATGTGTACTGTTTTTAAAAGAACTTCTATTGCACTCTAACGAATAGTCACTACATCTCATACACTTGCAAGTAAAAGTAATTAGCTGGTATATTTACTGGGTCCTATCTACTGTTGATAGTTTTAATCATCATGGCTATCAAAGCATTTCTAAGACTAAAACCTGGATTTGAAAATATTTTTATCAAAATGATATTGAGATATCAAAATATAAAAAGAACATCTTCATTTTAAATAACTGGTTTATGATGAAAAACAACAAAAACATTAGGTCTAGATAACCTGATTCATGTTGCAGTTTTAATATTCATTGGGGGCAGTGAAGTTGCATGTGTAAATTTATTTTAGGTATATAACACTAGTGAATTTGTGTAATTATAAACATTATCCAAATTCTATTCTTTTCAAAGAGAGCTGCATTTATACATCCTAACAAATTCTTTTCCATGGCTTTGAGTAACTCATCAGAATACACAGCTGTAGGTTAAAAAAAAAGACATTTAAGTCCACAATGCATATGGTAATTATGTTAGACCAGTAACCAGTCATAACCTGCTAAATAAGGATAGTCTTGATCATCATTGATCAAAAGGTATCCCCATTTATACTCTACCATATTACCTGAAATGACCCTACGAGGTTAAATTAACAGCCTACCAAAGAAAGTTAGGTGTCCCTGGTTCTTGTAAATGTCAGCAGCAACAGAAATCATTTCAAATTCATGTGTATACCTTTTGGGGTAAAATGAGGGGCTGGAGAGATAGTGTAACACATAAAGCTCTTGCTTTGCATGTGGCCAACATGGGCTGATCCCCGGCATCCCATATGGTACCCTAAGGACCGCCAGCAGTGACTCCTGATTGCAGAGCCAGAAATAATCCCTAAGCATCATTGGGCGTGGACCCTCCAAAAAAAGTGAAATGGAAAAAGGTTCAAATGATGAAAATATGGCTCAAAAATAGCTTGTGAAGTGTAGTTTCTGTTATTTGAATCAGCTATGGGACTGGTAATGATAGTCCATATATCCTATATGAAGAGACAAATGATGAGGGTGGTAGGAACTGGAGCTATTATTGAAGAATAAATTTCAGATCCAGTGAAAAGTGATCTGGAGAACAAAGCTTCATCAAGCCCCATTTGACAAGAGACTGTCAAAAAATAATTCGTTAATTATATTTGATTACTTCAATCCAACTTCTCTAAATGGGATAGTTACTTTCCAAACGAAAAGTTTCTCATTACAGATTCAACTTTCCCAAATGTCAGATCGGTCATGGTCCTCCCGTTGTTCATCAATTTGTTCAAGTGGGCCCAGTAACGTCTCCGTTGTGAGACTTTGTTGTTACTGTGTTTGGCATATAAAACACATCACAGGTAGCTTGCCAGGCTTTGCAGTGCAGGCGAGATACTCTCGGTAGCTTGCCGGGCTCTCCGAGAGGGGCGGAGGAATCGAACTCGGGTCGGCCATGTTGGCTGGGCGCAAGGCAAACGCCCTACCGGCTGTGCTATCGCCCCAGCCCAAATGTCAGATAGACTTAGAATAATAAATAGAACCTGGGCTGAATTTCTAACTCACACTGAAGACACCAAAAAACCACCAAACAAAACAACACATGGCCCTATTTCTGCAAAAGAAAAATTACATTTTTCTCAAAAAAATGGATAAGACCAAGATATAACTATTTTTAGTTACTGTATCAATCTATTAAGAGAACAAAGGGAGAAAAACTGAGAGTAAATAGACATAGAGGTCAAACTGTTACAGAAAGAAACCATTTTTTATTTCATGGTCAGAACATTACTTTTCTGATCTTCTCAGGGTTATTTTATTGTGATTTGGGTTTAAGACTTAATTAACTATGCTGGGAATTGAAAACAGTTGTTAAAGTTAAATCTCTATAGCCTTGATTTCCATGTTGGTGACACCATTTTTACTGACTAATGAAAAGTAGGAAGAAAAAATTATATTCTCTACTACCTGATCAGCTACTATCAAGAAAGGCATTTCAAACTAATGCTTAAATATTCTGATCCTAGAGAAGGTATAAGTCATTTTAAGTTTATAAACATAAAATATTAATATAAGAGAACCTTTGAAAAGGTCTACCTTATTTCAACCTTCTATTTCACAAGCAGAGAAAGAGGTCCACAGAAAGATAATGACTCAAGATAGCAGTGAATCACTATTCCCAAACATTTTAAATCACAGCAAAAGGATAACTGGGACTGGAGCGATATCACAGCAGGTAGGGCGTTTGCCTTGCACGCAGCTGACCCAGGTTCTATTCCCAGCATCCATATGGTCCCCCGAGCACTGCCAGGAGTAATTCCTGAGTGCAGAGCCAGGATTAACCCCCTGTGCATCTCCGGATGTGACCAAAAAAAGAAAAAAAAGGACAATTATTAAGCCTCCACATATACAGGTATGAAAATGGAACAACCACTAAAGTACCTTTTCATTTCCTTATAATGGCATGAACTCTACAACTTTTGGGTTGACATACTTAAAGGCAAAGTAAAAATTGTACTCCAAAGTCAAATGTGATTTAAAATGGAATCATTAACCATGTGTCTAAGTATTTATGGCATAGATCATCTCCATAGATATTTCTTTACACTTTTAGACATCTATGTTCACTGACTTACATCATCCTCTCTTGAGCAAATTATTAAAAATAAAAGATGTGAATTATATTATTAAATAAGCATTGTTGAAGTATCTTTCATTTCAGTTTTAAGTCCGGTGAAGAGCGTAAATATTAGAAACTCATCACTTTGGAATATGTCAAATTTTATAGGGATATATATGTTCCAAGTTATATTTCACTGACATGGAAATACTGGAGCATTTCCAGTTATTTCTGCTTCCAGACATTTTTTCATTACACTATGACTAAATATAGGCTACTTCAGCCAAGTACAAAACATCAAAACATCTGCCTTCAACTTGATTAAAAACTTTGAAATAATGTCACTAGGGTCTCTACATTTAGGATGAGTTAAATAACACTTTTTCAATAGGAACTTTATACTACTTATAGCTCTGCAAATCTCCCTTGCAAATTTTATCAGGAATTGCAGTGAAAATGAGTATCTTACTGATCCAGAAAATGTAACCATTTGATATTTATATTGCCTTCTGGGTGACTCAAGTGGTGCTTTGACTAACACTTCATGTGGCCCAGATCTTGTTAAAGCATCAGGTAAAAAGTACTTGAAGTTAGGCATTCTTTCCTTTTAAAAAATACTTAAGAAAAATTGAGAATATTTTGGTATCATTTTTTAAAATGTGCTAATAAATATTGCTTATATGGACGCAGACATTATAAGTTGATGTAATGGTTCAGATTATTTTAATAACCTCTTCATACCTGTCACCTCTCTCCAACCCAAGGCCTGCAGCTTTGCCTTAAATCTATGGGTATCATACAAAGAAATTTCATGTCTACTGTATTTCCAAAATAACCTTTCCCATCATATATTCAATAGATGTAGATTTACATTTGCACTGCTTTTAGGGATGTTGGTAAAAGTGGGAAAGTTGTCGGTGTGTACACATATACACACAATGAAACTTAATAGTATTTGATAAGCTCTTGCCTCAGAGTCTTCATTCGTGTAACAGCTTTTAGTAATTATAGAATCATTTTTGAAGGAAGAGGGAGCAGGAATAATTTTTCAGTGAAAATAAGCATCTTGATATGTGGAAAAAATTGCTAAAATGAACTGCCAGGACATCTGCTCTAGCACAACCATTAGTATTAGTTTTTTCAGAATTTGGGTTTTTAGTTTGGAGATAAAGCATTTAAATTAAAAAACTTACCTTAAAGATAAAAATAAATTTTGGCAAATGAAGTATGCATATTTAAGTTTTATTACATACTTGAGACATTACTCTTTGTGTGCTGAGAGCTTAACTTTTATAAAATGTTTGTTAATGAGTTAATTATTGGACTGACACAGGCATCAGACCACAGTATGCTAGAATTTTTTTTTAATTTTTATTAGTGAAACACCATGAGGTACAGTTGTAGACTTACAAATTTTTGTGCTTGGGTTTGCTAGAATTCTCAAGCTCCGATTACTCTTACTCTTGAATGGCTTTGTAGCTTCTACTTGTAAGTTTATTGGGCTTGAGCTGTATTTTCTTTTAAAAGACACACTATTTTTGTTTCTGGTACTTGAGTCTTGTATATATTAAGGATTATGTATAAGTAGATAATTAAGTGAAAAGGTCTTATGCCAGGATTTATCTTTATCTGATGTGGAAAGTTATTTGAAGGTTCAGTAGCGTTGTTTACTACAGATACATATCAAACAATTTCTGTGTTAACCAAAGGCCCACAACTTCTGACCACTGAAATCAATCTTCCTAAATTCATACTGTAGTACAGAATTGCCCATCCACTTTCCCCACCCTGAAGTGCTTTTATAAGTCCAAATTACCTGACAGAACACACGCACACTGAATGAGTTATTTTGGCATAAGGTGGCGAACCATATTTAAATACAGATAATAAACTGTGCTTGATAACTGTAAAGCATTTGCCACAAAATGTAGTCTGTCTCCTATTCATCGTTATCAATTTATATCAAACCTAGAAATCTTGACAGTACTCCCATCAAGCTTAGTGAGATGCGTTTGAGGTAACTTAGATGTTGATAATAAAGAGATGGATGCAAAAGGTTTCAAAGTAAGGACATACATGAGCAAATGCTTCAAAACATAAGGCTAAACCACCAAATTATCAAAATTTTTAGATGACATAATCTGGAGTTTCTATGATGTAAAAAATAATTACTCGATTAAAATATCAATACCAGCATTTTCTCCCTCAACTAAATTCAAAAATTTAGTAGTACTGGGAAAGTAGCTGTGAATAGCCTGAAGTCATTTTTAAAGGTTGGGTCATTTAGAGGTTGAAATTCCTGTACCAATCACTGCATTTATAAATTTATAAGTTTATAAGTTTAACATATCAAACTCATAGTAACAATATCATTAACTTTATTAAGTAGGCAGTTAGCCAATTGTTGGAAGAACTGATTTGCCCTTATTTTTATATAAGAAATAAAATGTTGAAACTACACACAAGGTAAATTGGGAGTATGAAAAAAAGATGTATTTGGATTCATATTTTAAGTTATAAATTTTGAATAAACTTCAAGTGAGATTACAAAATGACCATGGCATTTTTTATAAACATGCCAAGAAAGTATGCACCTAAATAAACACTGCCCTTCAATGTAGTGTACTTAACAGGCATTATATACTATCATTATACAAAACACTGTGGACAACTGCTTTTCGGGAAGACTTCGAAAAATGCACAATACAATCTCTAAATCTCAGTGTCAAAGAATCATGAACTTAAAGATGAACTTTTAGAAAGTCAAATGTAAAGTTAGATCAATATTTAATTAAAAAGTTGGATGATTGGGCTCGGAACAATAGGCAGCAGATAAGGCACTTGCCTTGCATGCAGTTGACCAAGGTTCCAACCCAGACACCACATATGGTCCCTGGAGCTCTGCCAGGAATGATCCTTGAGTACCACTGGGTGTGGCCCCACATCCCCCTCAAGAGTTGTACGATCAACTTAAGTTCTACTTTACCAAGCAAAAATAACCAATTTAAATGATATTGCAAAATTTATATACTTTAATTAAGATGAGATAATGTGTGTGATTTTTAGTCACTGGAATTTGGAATCCCATTTTTAAAACTTTACTGAGGAATATTTTGTGTACAGGTACCTCCATCCATTAAAATTGTATTAAACATGAACTGATTTGAGAACAATCATGACTTACCCCTTGAAACATTTGTATTTGAATTAGTAAATCACATTCTGAGTCCTAATAGACTGAGTTTAAATAAACTCAAAATTGGCTTTCCAAGTCTTAAATGACCCAGAAGAAATGACACTCATTAATGCAGAATCTGTTAAAGCTAAATTGTTAGCAGGAAGAAGGGGCAATAAAGGAAAGCCCCAGTCTTCAGAGAAAAAATAAAGGGCTTTTAGACTGAGAAGGAGCTCTGGAAATCGAAGAGGGTGTTGGTTCTAGTTGGGGGATGGCAGTAGCTAGCTGAGATTTCAAGTCATTTAAAAAACCAATGTTCTTATTAGGTATTTTCTATATAATATTTACTCATATTTAAGTTACAGCTTAATTTACTGTAACATTACTTTATGGAACTTCTATTACTTATCAAGTGACCAGTTTAAATGACCAAAGAAATGCAGCCCTTGAATCAAGTAACAGAGTGATACCTGTACTGTATTCAGTATGCTTGGGCATAAGCAGCAGTTAGAATCCCCAAGTGTCTAATAGGATCAAGGGAAATCAACGACACCAAAACGAATCTGGTGTGCATTCATGAGGGAAACTCATAAAATGCTAACTCCAAAGGTTAACACATCAGCCTGTGGTTTTCTTAACATTAGATAATCCAATTTCCTAAATAAAAATTTTAACTGCTGAAATTACTTCTTTACATAGTAAAAGTAAACCCCTATGTTCTCTAAGTATAAAAAACACAGACGGCCTCAAGGACATTTCAGTTCAGATAAGAGTACATCCTTCTCAAGTGAAAACACTTTGTCTGTATCTTGTAATACTCAATACAGACCACCAATTATACTCAAGAAAATATTATTTGAAATTCCGTGCCAGATTTTTTATCAAAATTTCTCAAAAATGGGATTAAAAGTCAAGGATGAACTTTCTCCCTATTCAAAATAGTGGATCTAATTTGGAGCTAGCATTAAACAGTAGAGAAAACACAGGCAGTGTTTAATTCACTACATTAGTTCCATTATTAGCCCTAATTACACATCACCATACAGGAAATGTTTGCATTAAGCTTAAGGTAAAAATTTTATAAAGGGAAAATTCCAAATGTGTTTGTGTAAATGACATTTTGACTTTGCAGACTACTATTTTAAAAGTTCAAACTTCATTGGGAAACTATTACTTTTAAATTATTTCTGTATTTCAAAGTTAGTGTCAATCTTAAATGTGTTGAAAAGAATCTTGTAATATAAAATGATTTTGTGTATTTTTAGATTCAGTATAAGCAAAAATAAAGCCTTCACTTTTCCCCTGAAATGTATAGCTGCTCAGATTTAAGGTGTTTCATTCCTTCCTTTTTCAGTGTAATCCTGTAAAGCATCATTGTTAGTAAATATGATCATCAACAAATTTTATACTATAAATTTAACCAGCAGAGACACTTAAGGAAATGTCTGCAGCCAGATTTGCTTTGAAGTGACTGAGAACAGGAACTTTTAGGTTTCCCAAAAATCACAAAGCTGTAACTATTATTTAAAAATTGAGTATCAGTAGGACCCGTGGTGATGGATAACGGGCACTGGGAGGGATGGGCACTTGATCATTGTATAACTGAAACCCAAGCACAAAATTTGTAAGCCTATAACTGTACCTCATGGTGTTTCACTAATAAAAAAAAAAGAAAAAAAAAGAAAAGGATATAGGACTATGGGAAGGAACAAAAAGAAAAAAATAAGAGCTTTGACAAAATGACCGATTGGTCTATAAAGCTATTCATTGCAATGAATTACTAAGACAACCTTTTAGACTGCATTGTGAAAATTTCTTATTCTTATAATGAGTCCCCAAAGTGTGTTAAATATTGGACAGAAGTTTGAATGGGGAGCACAGTGATAAGAAACATGCTATGAATTGAGGCCAGTCATTACTGAAATAGTATAATCTGAGTATATAGTGAGGCCTTATTCTCTCAGGTATGTTGATGTTTTAAGAGTCTTTCTACTGTAGTAGAATTTTCAGCTACTAGTTTTCCCCTATTTCAGACTCCTGGAGGTTAATTTTCTTTTATCTTAGTAGTTAACATTAATGTTTGTGCACCGGAACACTGGTTAGCTATCCAAACCACTTAATTTTTGGTGAAACTTAACTTGCAATTCCTGGTGAAAGTACTTTCAGTATGACTTGGTATACAATATTTACAGTTAGCAAAATAAGAATAGTATAAAGGCTGTTTTAAAAACAGTTCTACAACCAGCTTATGCAAAGAACTCCTACAACTCAGTGAAAAAAATTACAAGTGATCTTAATATACTTCAAAAAGGAATATACATGACTGGCAAATGAATTAATCATAAGAAAAGGCACTGAAAACAATCTGGGAAATGCAAGTTAAAATCACAATGAAATATCACTTACTACATATCTATCAAAAATAACGATTGATGGCACCAAATGTTGATAGAGATGAAAACTGGGATTCTCATACATTGCTTAGGAGTGTGAAATGGTATGTAATCATTTTGGGAAAATGTCCTGTAGTTCCTTACAAAACTAAACATATAGAAAGGACATTTAAGTAAAGATAAATACATTTCTCCCAAGGGAAAACACGTTGTCAGTATCTTATAATACAGAATGCACAACACCGATAATACTGAAGAAAATATTAGAAACACTTCTACAAAAATGTTCAAGAGAATATTTGTTAGTATAGAAAGCAATAAAAATAAACCATACAAAATATGGATTAATCCCAATGTATATCATGCTGAAAGAAGCACATACAGGAATGTATCATTTTTGAAAGTTCTCATCATAAAAGTTTTTGGGGTTTGTTTTTTTCTTTTTTACAAACTTTCTACATTAGTATGTCTTGCCAAGTGGAAGAAATATAAAGATGTTGTCTGCTTTTATGACAAAAGGCAAAAAAGTAAACTTAAGTCTTGAGCATGTTTTAGGAAGAAGTTGTATAAGCAGTTCCCTGAGTAGTGTGTTGCACCTCTAAACTTAAAGAGGCACCATTTTTTAATGCAGGTAATGGATTTTTCACCTCATACCTATTTTTTATTAGTGTTAGCATGGATTTTGTTATTTGCCATGCTATTTTTGGGTCTGAGAAAGCTCAAAACCTTTTCTACAAATATTAAAGGCAACTGTCTGTTTTTACACCATTAGATTATTAAAGGTTTCAGAAAATGCTGTACTCTCAGATAATGGAGGGAACTGGTACTTGTATTTATAGTTTCAAAAACAAACTAATGGAAGAAAATTAGAAGAGGTTGCCTAAGGATAGGGACTGAAAGCAGAAACTAACTGCAAAGAGTCATGATGAAATTGTCTGGACTAATGATAATAAAATCTCAATGAGGGCGTCAGATTCACAGGATCTGTTAAAATTCATCATATCAAACACATACCTGTGTTTCACTGCATGCAAACTGCACCTCAAAAAAATCCTGTAACATACACTGAATGCTAACATGCATGCTAAAGGCAAAGTCTATTGGAATCCTGCAATTTTTGTTGTAATGCACTAGCAGTAGGGATTTAGAGATGGATACGTAAAAAAGTATAGTAAAATGTTAACTGTAGAGTCTAGGTGATGGATATACAAACATTTATTATGTAATTATTTCAAGATTTCTGTTCTTAAAATGTTTTTGGTAATAAAATGTTGGGAAAGACCAGAGACTAAAGAAAAAGAACTAGGTTAAAAGTCGAGTCTATAGTATGATTCAAACAACAAGGAAAACTTTTTGGCTAATATAACTAAAAGAATGAAAGAAAATGAAAGTTCAACTGTTGAAGCAAGAAAAATTAATAAAAATTGTGTTTGTTTTTAAGGCTATACATGTGGTAAAACTAATTTATTTTTATTTCATTGTGGTATGTATACTTAGTATGAGACACTCCTCATAGCAGATTTTTAAGTATACATTTCAGTTCTATTATCTATAACCACAATGCTGTAATAGGAGATCTCTAACCTTACAAAACTAAAACTAAGTTTAAAAATGAGTCTCTTTGAAAGCTGAAAAAATAGCTCAAAAGAATGCAGTGCATGCTTTGCATGAGAGGCCCAATCTTGATCTCTTACACTGCATGATCTCGAAGAAACAAAGCCTTGAGTGGGTCCCAGCACCACAGAATATGGCTCCAAACATCCCCCCAAAATCACTTTGATCTGGCTAATAAGCTCGGCAAAGAAAAAGTTTCTTTAAACCTATAATGTTAAATTTCTAATAATGGAGTCGAATTTTCCCCTATAATTCTATAAATAAAATTTAAAAATCTGTATTATACAATTTGGTAAAAGGTCTCCAGGAGGAGATATGCTCAGTGATTAGGTGAAGGGAATGGTCACCCATGTAATACCAATAAAGAAGTACTCTTCACTAATAATGCTTGGCTAAAATAAAATTTTAACACTTTAAAGTACTTACCAGTCTAAATAGACAAGAATCGTTTTAGTTTCATCACTACCACCACTAACAGTTTCACAAGAGTCAGCATTTTTCCTGGGGGGAGAGAGGATCAACCACAAAACAAAGTAACTGTTCAAAGGTAAACTTTATGATTCCCAAGTACCGTGTGGCAGTCATAGGAAAAAACTGAACTCAAAAGTGGTAGGTAAGTTTTCTAATAAATGCATGAACATGGAGAATATCATGCTGAGTGAAATGAGTCAGAATGAGAGGGATAGACATAGAATGATTGGACTTATTTGTAGTATATTCTAAAAAGGCATAACATTAGAACGATAATCAAAAAGAGTAGAAACAAGGGCCAGGAGAATTGGAGCATGCTTGGAAGCTGCCTCAAATGCTGGGGGGGAAGGACACTTGGGATAGAGAAGGGATAACCATGACAAAGATAGTTGGAAATGATCACTGTGTATGAGAATTGTGTGTTGAAAACAGATAGAGGAACAAACATGACAACCTCTCAGTACCTGTACTGCAAACAATAATGCCCCCAAAAGAAGGGGGTGTAGAGGAAGAGAGAGAGGAGGGGTCCAGGGAGCAGGAAAGGGAGAGAAGGGAAGGAGGAAGGGGTTGAGAGAGAGAAGGTAAGTGCCTGCCATAGAGGAAGTCTGGGGGGGAGGGGAGTGGCGGGAGGAAAACTAAGGACACTGGCAGTGAGAAATGTACACATGTACACTGGTGGAGGGATGGGTGTTGGATGACTGAAACCTGACCTTGAACAGCTTTGTAAGTCTATATCACGTGAATCAAAAAATAAAAAAATTATTAAATTATAGCCCAGTTGGTAGGGCGTTTGCCTTGCACGCGGCCAACCTGGCAGACCCGGGTTCGATTCCTCCGCCCCTCTCGGAGAGCCTGGCAAGCTACTGAGAGTATCTCGCCCACAGGGCAAAGCCTGGCCAGCTCCCCATGACGTATTCAATATGCTAAACACAGTAACAAGTCTCACATGGAGACGTTCCTGGTGCCCACTCAAGCAAATTGATGAACAACAGGAGGACAGTGCTACTGTTATGGATAAACCACTAAAAATGCTCCAAAATTTTTCTTTAGAGGAAAGTGTGTGAATATTGTACTTCACCCAAGGGCCTTAATTAAGCCCTTCTGTAAGAGATTACTAACATACATACACATACACACACACACACACACACACAGACATATATATGTATCTTTCATATATTGCATTTAATTGTCCTTGATGTCACAGAAGCTATACTATTTTTCTCTGCTGTCAACCAAATGTTATCCACTTAGAATTGTTGAGAGGAGATAAAATGATTTATTCTTGTATCTATCCTTGCATTTCCTTCTTTTGAAATAAATTGGTTATTCCAAAGGTACACTATTTTCACAGTGAGAGAAAACATTTTATGCTGTATCTATTTTCAAAACAATTGTGGTTTTCCATTTTCATTAAAAACAAATGAAAATATTGAAACTTGGGCCAAAGAAATTATACCAGGGTTAAAGTGCTTGCATTGCATGCAGCTGACTCCAGTTTAATCCTTGGCACCACATATGGTCTCTAGAACCTCCCTAAAATCGATCGCTGAGAAAAGAGCCAAGGGTAAGCATTGAGCGTTCTGAGTCTAGACTCAGAAACAAATCTAGGAACCCAGCAGGTATTGGCAGAAATCCCTCCCGATTTAATTGTTAAAATTTTGGAATTCCAAAATCTCATGGCCACTACTGCGGTCGAGAGACAACATATGTTATTCATAAGCAGCAATAGAAAACAAATTGTCTATGGTTGCTTTTTCGGAAGGTCTGAGTGTTGGGGCAAAATCCCAAATAATCATCGTGGGTCTGGTGTCAAAATATTGAATGTAATCTAAGTAGAGGGAGAGTAATGTGGAAATCATCTGCCCCAAAGGTAGGGGGAGGGTGTGAGCTGGGGGGGGGGCAGTAGTACTGGGGTTTTTGGTGGTGGAAAATGGGCACTAGTGAAGGGACGGGTGTTTCATCATTGTATGACTGAGACTCAAGCCTGAAAGTTTTGTAACTGCTCTCATGGTGATTCCAGAAATTTATAAAAAAGAAAAAAAAGGTGGAGTTCGTGCCCAATTCAATCAGCTTAATCAATGGCTGAATAAATAGCAATACTCCTACATTAAAAAAAAACAAATTTAAGTAAAGCATGCTTATTTCAAAAACCACACAATTTTCAGACCCACATTCTCAAGAAATCCCTTGAGCTAGTGAACCATTTGCAAAGGTTTCATGAAAAATAGTCTAAATATCTTCTGAATTTATAAAACTACAGATTGAAATCATACAGCACCTGACCCCAATGGACTATTTCAATTAGGATAATCATCTACTGTGAGTTAAGTGCATTTCCTAAATATAAAGATATATGAAAATATTGAAGTGGGGTTTCTCCATGTTTTAACCTTGACCAATCCTTGAAACATTAACTGAGAAGCTGCAAAAGCTCAGAACACAAGAGGTTGACAGAAACCAACAACATGAGCAACCAGAGGTGGCTGTTATAAAGATGAGTGCATACTTGCATACCTATATTATCACTATCACTATTTGCTCGAGTGGGCCCAGTAACATCTCCATTTGTCCCTGTCACGTGCAAGTGTAACCTGATGACATACTGGGGGCTCCTTCAGGGTCAGGGGAATGAGGACCATTCATTGTTACTGTTTTTGACATATCGAGTATGACACAGGTAGCTTGTCAGGCTCTGAAGAGCGGACGGAATGAGGAACTGGCAGAGGAACCCAGGTGTGCGGGACCCGGGGCTGAGATCTCCAAGCCTGCTCAGTTTGAGATTGGGCCTCCTCCAACCAGCTCCCCCAACTTCCAGTAGTTAGACAGTTTTACCCACCAATTGCCGTGTAACCCCATCAACGGCCATCCAGAGACTATAAAACCAAGCATTCCTGGCCGTGTGACCTCTTATTTTCTAGTTCTCACTCTCAGAGAACCCGGCAGGCTACTGAGAGTATCATACCTACCTATATGCCTGACTAGAACACCTGTAAAGGTGATTAGAGGCTGCCCCAAAAGCCTCCATTCATCTAGGAGAGCCCGGCAAGCTACTGAGAATATCCCGCATACCTATATTAGAATTTTCATATCCCAACCCATAGAGTACTCAAGATCACCAATGCAAAATTACAAAACAATCTAAATAGGTCAATGTGAATATGCAGTAGAAGCCTTAACCTGCACTTACTTATGTTCAACACATATACACTATCTTTAGCACAGTGTCACTGTCCTCCCATTGTTTATCGATTTTCTCGAGCGGGTCCAGTAATGTCTCCATCATGAGACTTTGTTACTGTGTTTAGCACATTGAATACGCCACGGGGAGCTTGCCAGGCTCTGCCCTGCGGGAGAGATACTCTTGGTAGCTTGCCAGGCTCTCCAAGAGGGGAGGAGGAATCAAACTCTGGTCGGCCATGTTGGCTGCGTGCAAGGCAAACGCCCGACCTGCTGTGCTATCGCTCCAGCCCACTTACCACAATGTACTGAAGATAAAATAATTTCTTTGCAATAGATTACACTTAAGTTTTTTCAACTATTCAAACAACTAAGAACCCAGAGTTTCAAGGTTCTTTTGGGTCTGGGAAAGAGCTGACTATGAGACAAATGACTTTTAAAGAAGGCAATTAAAAGAGTTTAAAAATTAAAGAGATAATAATGTTTAAACAGACCCTCTTAGTTTATACTATGAATCTGCATTCTTTTTTAACCAAAGTATCAGAAGTGAAAACATCCTGTTTCTCCTTGCTGCCACAAAAGTGAAAAAAGAAAATCTCACTCACTTTAGCAATTTTAAATGCTATTTTTATTTAATGCTAAATGTGCAAATAACACCAATTCAATACTGTGAAGTAAAACACATAAATCTAATATTAAACAATAGCATAAGCAATAAATCCAAAGCAGAGCAATAAATCTACCTTCAAAACTAATAATTATAGAAGGCAACTCAGTTCAGATAATTTTTAAAGAAATTTGACAATTTGTCTCATTTATGCAAGACTCAGGAGCAAAAGGCTGGTGGTTTTGTGTATTATTTTACATAAACTGGTGAAAGTCATTCCAATTTTTAATGTATATACTTGAACCTAGGAAAGAGTGTACCTACTCTTTTTATCAATAGGTACCTTCAGTGAATACAAAGCTGACAAGTTAATTGACAGAAAAATAGCTGAATAGAATGAAGAATGGGGCTAGTTGTACATCCATCCTTATTTCCTTGTTTACAGTCCAAATATTCCTTTAATGCACTATTTAAATCAAAAGATAAAATAATCTTAAAGATATGATAGTAAACACTCTAACAACCTAAATCACTTAAACTCCAACATAAAACACATTTTAAAAATCAAAGCATCAAAAAATGGCAGTACAAGAATAATTCATACTGCTGAATTTTACATATTTTGAGGTAAGTAATGAGAAACTGAGGGAGGAGAAGCAATATAGCCAACTGGTCCAGTATTCATAGCTCCATGAACAGGAGAAGAACCACCATATGCTGTACCAACTGGATGCCATGGAGGAACATAAGGATAATCTGGCATAACAGGAATGCAGGAATCAAAACCCGGCAAAGGTGATGGTGCATATGGATCTGAAATAACTGGATAATAGACTGCTCCATGAGGAACAGATGCAGGATCACCGTTTGGAAAAGTACCTGAAATAATGCATGCAGCACACTTTATATACACAGATTAACTGAAACATCAACATAAATATATGTTCTTGTAGATGAGAATAAAAATCTTGCTCTAAACATATAAATGATCACAGCAATTGTGGCAGTAGTCCTTCATATGTGAACAACATAGCCTGATTAAAACAGACTCTAAAATATTAATATAGCAAAATTCTTTCACCAATAGATAGCAATCTTCCTGGGATCATTTGATACCAACAGACAAAATGCATAATCTTTCTCTAAAATCCCTCTAAGTAACTAAATTCATATAAATGTTGACCGCAATCAAGTTATGTTTCCCAGTAAAAATGATCACTAGGCTACCCAGTATAACATATCAAAAAAAATACATTTTTTTTCTGAGGCTGGAGCAATAGCACAGCAGGTAGGGTGTTTGCCTAGCTCATGGCCAACCCAGGTTCGATTCCCAGCATCCTATATGCTTCCCCGAGCACCACTAGGAGTAATTCCTGAGTGAAGAGTCAGCAATAACCCCTGAGCATCGCTGGGTGTGACCCAAAAGAGCAAAAAGAAAAACAAAACATTTTTCTATCACTGTCAATCAAAACTTGAGGTGGGGGCTGGAGAAAGGTCAATAGGCTGCAGCACACTTATTTGTATGCAGGAAGCCCAGATTTAGACCTCTATCACTACATGATCCCCTGAGCAGAGCCAAAAGCAAAGGGAATACAGATGGAATATAGTATACAAAACTTAAAAATGACAGCAGTATTTAGGGGACTTACCATGAATGGAGCGTTCATAACTGGGAGTTTCTCTGAGTGAGTCAGTGAGTGATGAGTCAACATGAGTACCTAAAACAGAGGTTTCCAAACTTATTTACCAATACTCAACTGCTCAGATAAAAAAAATTACTCAGAATACCCCAGGAAATCGACCTTCTTTAAGCAAATGGACTGAAAATGTCTCCAAACTGCACATGTTGACACCAGTACTCCCTTGGATCATTCCAGTGCTCCCAGGAAGTGGGATGGTATTACCCTCTTTGAGAAAGTCTGGCCTAGAACACAACAATATCTACAATTTATAACATGTGCCAATACTATATTCATAAAAATAGTTCTTTATTTTACTGAAACTATTTTACTTTATGTACACTATATTTGTAAAAATATTCTTTAATAAATTAACCTTATCTTAGTGTAATTATTTTACTTTATAAACTTTTCCATTTTAAAACATACTGTGGGCCAGAGAGATACCACAAAGGACTGGAGTATATGTGTACAGGTGACATGGATTCAATTTCAGGCACCTCATGGTCCCCAAGCACCTCCAGAAACAACCTCTGAAGACTAGCAAGAGGAGCCTGCTTTGTGTGACCCAAAAGCCAACAAAGTTCAATATTTTAGAGCTGCATAAAAATATCCTTATTCCAGGGCTGGAGCAATAGCACAGCCATGTGATTCCTGAGTTCAGAGCCAGGAGTAGCCCCTTATAATCACCGGGTATGACCCACGGTCACGGTCCTCCCGTTGTTCATCGATTTGCTCGAGCGGGCCCAGTAACATTGTGAGACTTGTTACTGTGTTTGGCATATCGAATACATCACGGGGAGCTTGCCAAGCTTTGCCGTGCGGCAAGATACTCTCGGTAGCTTGCTGGGCTCTCGGAGAGGGGCAGAGGAATCGGATTGGGGTCGGCCATGTTGGCTGCATGCAAGCAAAAGCCCTACCCGCTGTGCTATCGCTCCAGCCCAGGGTATGACCCAAAATGCAAAAAAAAAATATATATATATATATATCCTTATTCCATATTTTTACTATTTTTGAATTTTACTTTCTATAAACTTATTTTTTAAAAGCCAAACTACAGAGCTGGAGTGTTACTGACCATTTGCTGATCCTTCTGCCTGTGTGCCATCTTGCCTCTCTACTTCACTTCCCAACTGAAGAACAGTATTATCTATTGGAGGTTGTTCAGTATAGACTGGATAATTCTCTACATGAAGCTGCTGCGGTTGCATCTGTGGCACATAGACCATTGAGTTCCAGTAGTTGTGGTGATAGCACTTGGTTAAGAAAAGAAGTGAAAAACATACATTACTATCTTTATTCTTAAAGTAGTACAGAATCTCCTTAAAGTAGGGTCATGATATTCAGATGGAGTGATATTTTTAGAAAATATTTTACAATTTCAATATCTTCTACATCTGCATATAACTTTTTTCCCATTTCACTTTTGTAGGTTTTTGTTTGTTTTTGGATGGCACCTGGCACTGCTTGGCTGTACTTAGGGGACTATGTGGGGTGCTGGGATCAAACCTGGGTCAGCTATGTGAAAGTTGCCTTCCCTGCTGTACTACCACTGTAGCCTTGCATTTTACTTTTGAACTTAAGAGTTCTATTAGGAAAACAGCTTATGGAAATCATATGTACATACAATGATTTGTTTATAACGTATTTTCATAGCATCATTTTGTAAAGCAAAACCACTAAAGTATTCAATAGAGAACTAGATGAATTAATAATATATCTGTGATTGTGTACTATACAGACAACAAGAATCATGCTGTCAAATGGACAAGAATGTGGCTCAAGTGGTAAGAACACATGTTTACATATGTAAGGCCCTGAGTTTGATCTTGGCACTACATGTGTGCAGGGGTGAGGGAGAAGACACTTTTGAAATTCATACTGTAAAACATTTAAGGTAAAATTCTCACAGTATTAAAAGTTTGTAGATTATATACAGCCAAGTCAGATAGATAATAAGGCCAAGTACGCGCTTGCCTCACACATGGTCAACCCCGGTTCAATACTTGGCACCTGTGTGGTGCCCCTGAGAACTGCCAGGAATTACCTCTCAGTGAAGAGCCAGGATCATGCTCTGAGCACAGATGAGTGTAACCCAAAAACAAAAGGCAAACTATATAGCAAAGTCAATTATTTGATTTTAAAAGTATGCAACTGTAAGAAAGTATGTCAATAAATTAAAACTGGTTATTCAGATAATTCAGTATAATTTAGTATTTTCCAACTGTAGTACTTGTAACATTCAAAAATATTTAAAACCTATTTTGTATTTCCTTGGATTTCTGTGAGACAAAATGCAGGACGATATTTTTAAATGTTCATCTTTGTGGAACAGGTAATTATTACCATGATGCATTGATTCTAAGTTAACAAAGCTACTTAGAGTACTAATGCTGAGATTAGCAATGCTTATGAGGTAACTACCACGGTATGAAACAATTTGTCTTTATTTAATAATAAATTTTATTTAATATGATGAAAACATCACCATAATGCAAGAGTACATTTATAAGTACCTCAACATTTATACCTGTGACCATAATAAGCTAAATCAACTGACAAGAGAAGTAGTTTACTCAACATTTGAAATTGTACTTAGGAACTCTGGAAGCAAAGAACAAAAAATTTAGTTCACAATTCAATTGGAGAAGATGGTTGTCTAGAAACGTCCAAGATTTTAAGTAAATTAATCTCTGAACTTTATCCAGGAGACTACATAATTTATTATCTGCTAACTAGTAAACTGTGTCATTTTTAATAGAAATATACCATCAAGTAACTGTATTTCAGTTGAAAATGATCCCTGGAAGAAGATCATTAAAATAACTCAACTACATAGAGTAACAACTTTTAGTGATTTTTATTAGAACTCCCTTCAATGACTCAGTGAAGTAGTGAGAAATCAGTCAAATATCTACAAACACAAGTAATATTTGAATTAGTCTGATTACTTGTCATAAAATGCAGAAATGAGCATAACAAAAAATCTAGTAAGGGTTAGCATAAATACTGAGGCAAATATATGCAAAATCTGTGCTGGTGAGAGCTCAACACAACTAATTGCTATTTTATTAAGCACTGGTAGGCAAAAGTAGAAAAGTGACTTATAGTATCTTCAGAGATACATCAGAAAGAAAACTTAAATGCCACTGAGAGTGTACTTGTTTTTAAATGAGGATCTATTAAAATAGTAACATTTTTAAATTCTAGAGTTTATTAAAGCAATTTTAATAATTCTTACCTGCAACCCCAGATTGAAATAATACTGCAAAACTTTTGTATCTAAAATTGAAAATGTTAAATGTAGTGACCAGTGATATATGCAATTAGAACAACCACTTATAATTATGTTTTTCCTTTTTAGTATTATGTAGGGAAATATAAAATGCAGTCTTCCCACATCAATACCATGCCTCACAGTAAATAACTCCTTACTATTACTACATACAAGGCTATTCTCCACATTTGCCAAACTACATATGTATTTTATTTCTACTCTAATTTTAAACATACATATAGAAATTCCATTCTACTATCATTTAGAAAAAAATTCAGTAAAGGCACTTTTTTTGCTTGTCTAAAAATAAAGTTTTACTTTAATACAAGTTTACCACATACATAACCATGTTGATTCTAAGTTAACAAAGCTACTTAGAGTACTAATGTTGAGATTAGTAATGCCTATGAGGTAACTACCACGGTATGAAACAATTTAACTTGTCTTTATTTAACAATAAATTTTATTTAATATGATGAAAACATCACCATTAGAACACCAATAGAAGGCAAAGAGATAAATAACTTGACATAAGTTACTTCCTAAGATGATAAAATTTCAGATATTGTAGAGATTAAAATAGTTCATAATAACCAAACAAGATTTCTGAGGGAAGGACCAAACATGATAACCTTTCAGGGTCTGTATTGCAAACCATAATGCCCAAGAGTAGAGAGAGATTATGAGGATCATGTCTGCCATGGAAGCAGGGGGAGGGTGGGAATGGGAGGAGGTATACCAGGAATATTGGTGGTGAGGAATATGCATTGGTGGAGGGATGAGTGTTTGATCATTGTGTGATTGTAACCCAAACATGAAAGTTTGTAACTATTTCACAGTGATTCAATAAAATTTTTTAATAAAACTTTTTGAAAAAACAGCACGTTCAAATTATAGAGAAATATATCTAACTTTTAAGAAACTAAAAAAAATTATGAGGGAAGTACCAGTGTATATATATTCAAATACTGCTTAGCTATTAAAAATGAATAGTACGGGGGTGAGAGATGGTAGTGCAGGAAACATGCTTGTCTTGTACATGGCTGACTCAAGCTAGATCCCTGACATCCCAGATTGTTCTCTAAGCCTCAACAGGACTGGCACCTCAGTGCAAAACTAGGAATAATCCCTGAGTACTGCCAAGTGTGGTTCAAAATTAAAAAATAACAACAACAACAACATTAAACAGTGCCTTCTGGGACAATACGGATGGAACTTGAGGTAATTATGCAAAGTGAAGTAAATCAGAAAGAGAGACTGGTTTCCAAGTGCTTTATATTAGTGGAATATAAATAACCAAAGTCAATACTGGTAAAACAATAAAAATAACATGGCTATCCTTGGGTAAAAGAGACCAATGGGAGGAATGGAAGAAAAGACACTTTCAATAGTGCGATGGCATTAGAACTTTGATAGTGTGTGTCGCAAAATATCAATATACAAATAGAGATGTGAAGATGTACTCCTGAAATTATATTTCATTGTAAACCAATGGCAAATCAATAAAATTTATTTCATAAGAAAACTTACAGAAAATATTGAAAACAAAATCTAATTTGCTTTATGTACGTTTGAACATTTTCATAGTATAATGTTGGGAACTGAAAAATTAGCATTACTGGTAACAATGATCTTGGAGTAAAGGTATCAGGATTTAGATAGAATACTGGGTAAGTTAAGTGAAAATTATTCCACTATTAACAAAGTAGTAAAAAATGAGAAAAATCAATATCCTGTATAGCATGCAAGAAGAAAGATAAAATTAAGAGATTATATTACAGATACACTAAATCTGAAATGAAAGAAAGTCAAGAGAAAAATATCTGGCAAGTAGAAACAGAAACTGAAATGGTGAAGCTCAGACCAGATAGGAATATATGTACATATATACATACATATATATGTGTATGTATACATATGTGTGTGAAATAATAAACTTTTAAGATACAGACTAGAGATGAAGACCTTGGTTAAAAACCTTGGGGACTGAAAACAAGGAATCAACTCGAGACAGTGGAAAAACAAATGGTTAGGTCAAGGAGATATTACAAAAGTTGAGGAGTTTGCTTTGCATGGGGCAAATCCATTTCAATATATAGTGAAAAAATTTAATATATATTCAATGTATAAAAATCAATTAAAAATCAATACATAGCTCAATATATATATATATATATATATATATATATATATATAGCACAATATACAGTCCACAGTACTGTGACACCTGAGCACAGAGCCAGGAATAAGCTATAAGCACACCAGGTGGGAGCATTCCCATAATAATAGATAAATAAGCTACTAAGAACTTTCAAAAATAATTCTCTAATGAGAAACACGGAGGAAATAGATTTACCAATGAACATCCAACTGAAAATTCTTTAAGAAAAAAGAAAACATGGCTTTTAACATGACTTTTGAAACATCACTGTTTCTTAATCATTCAGAAAAAGCTCAGCTTTCAGTTGCTCCTTTATTAGGCCCTTACCTAACATGATCTCAAACTAATTAACTCACATTGATCCCTATTCACATTGATCCCTTCACTACTACCAGTGAACCTAAGTACAATAGTAAACATAAATATGTTGAGATCTTTTATTTTTAAATCTCAGGCCTAAGTAATCTTTACCTAAATCTGCAAATCTACTTACCTTGAGGCAGATCATTGCCACTTGGATCACAGGAATAAGGTGGAGGTGGAGGTGGAAGTGGTGGTGGTGGTATATTTGATGCCTCTTCCACCTCAGCAGGAAGAGGAGGTGGAGGTGCAAGTGGAAGTGGTGGAGGTGGAGGGGGTGGAGGTGGTGGTGGTAAAGAGGATGCAGCACCATTAATAGGAGCAGAGAGATAAGGATATGGTGGTGAAGCAACCACTACAAAAGAAAGAAAACAAAGTAGCAATAGACAACCAGTATGCTTAAAGCAATAAATAGTTCATCATCTACCTGTTTTGCATCCCCAGTATGGTTAAGCAACTAGTTCTTATGGTTTGACTTAACAATTAAAACTTGGGAAACTGAACTGTCCATGTTCTCTTAAACATGCCAATGGAAGAGTAGGAATTAATTACATACTATTCTAAGTTAAAGGAATTACTAAAAGAAAAGCTACATACAGAAAATACCATTCAGGCAAACTTTTTACTTCGCTTCTTACCAAATCTATAATCATCTGCCATTCTTTCTCAAATTAACGGATGCAGAAACTAAGAGACTAAATTGCACAGATTATACACTGCAGCAAATCTTTAAGTTTATATCTGGCAGCACTCTATAAATATCGTTAACTCTAAATCTATAATTTAAAAGAATAAACTCAAAACTGGAGAGAACACAGCAAGTAAAGTACTTCCCTTTCATGCCGAACACCTGTGTTCGATCCACAGAACCACAAGTGATCCCCTGTGCATCACCAGGAGGAACCTTGAGGGCAGAGCCCAAAGTAAGCCCTGAGCACCACTTAGGTGTGGTCCCCAAACCAAATAATAAAAATAAATAAAACTCATTTAGAGATTTCAAACTTTGACATAAATCAAAATGTTTAATTAACATTGACAGAAAAATATGCAGTTTCAACTTATAATTATCTTTGAATGAAGAGTGCAACAGATTAATGTGTTATATTTTCAGGCAGGATCAACAGAACTCATTAAGTTTAGTGGAATTACTTTCACCAATTTAGAAATTCAAGTATTAAATTTTACTTTTGTGTGGTATGCATGTGTAGCAACTTTATTTATGTTCGTTCAGTAAATCTTCATGTAGGACAGCATTGGTTTGTCCTTTCTCCCTGGCTGCAAGGAGCTTGGGTTTGTCAAATTGCACCCATTCACAGTGCTCCTAGGGTACTCCCATTCCTGTTTTTATCTTTAACCTCTTCTTTGTGCTCTCTTCCCCAACCAGTTAATCACCATTTTCCCTTAAGCTATACCTGTGACTTGTAAAGTTAAATTCTTCAGAAATCTCTGGATTTGTATATGTAAATGAAATACTGCTTTCTCCTTCTCTTATGTCCTTTCGCATTGTTTATTTCAGAGTAATGTCCTTTTTGTATAGATACAGGAAGAGAGCTAATGTTATACTTTTATAACTTGGGAGTCAATTGACTCCGAATAATATTCACTCCTGGGCATCTGTTCTCTTGACTTAAGCCTCTGTTGCCCTTACCTCCCAGGACCCCAAAAGCAGGGTCCCAAGGAGAGACTGGATGGACTCAGGGCAAGCTATGAGCTACCCTGGCATTGAAACGGGTTAGGTCAAACACCATTATACTTAACTCTAAGTTAAGAGCACGGTCATCAACAAATTCTGTCATGATCCAAGAGTAACAAGTGGATAAGGACCCTGTTAGAGTTATGAAGGGCTCATCTGGTCTGAACATTGTAGTCTGAGATTTATAGTGAGATGTCCCCAGGAGAGCCACCCTATAAGCTAAATGTATCTCTTACTTTGTCCACAAAAAATGACTAAAATGAAGAAGTAGAATTAAGATGTATTTAAACGGTTTTTGGACTAAGTAAAGGAGAAACACTCCTAGGTGGTATTTCACACTTGAGTGGATCTCGTGGCTGCAGGAGATCAGGAAAGGCATTCATACGTTGATTGTGCTGCCTTACCTGGGTGTGATTACTATCCCCAATGCTTGGAGGTTGGAAAAGAAACAAAAGCTGCAAATGCAGAGAGACCAGCATAGGGCACAGAAGATGGGAATGAGGGGCAGTGTGTGCCTGAAATGTGGCGCTAAGGGAGACTGGAACTGGCATGTGGGGAGAATGGCATAAACAGCAACTGATCACCGACCAGCCTGGCAGTCCTGTTCCCTCCTTCATGCATGTGTTGATGGTGGTTGCAGATCAAGGTGGGGAAGCAGCTCGTGGCCCCTGAGCATGGCAGGTGAGAGAAACACCACCACCACCTGCCAAGCCAATCACTTATTTATTTTGTGATTACACATCTTTATGTCTAGAGTTTTAGAATACTTGGTTTACGGACTTAGGCTCAGTTTTACAAATTGAATTTATTATTCAGGTAATTGGGCTGGAGTGATAGCACAGAGGCAGGGCATTTGCCTTGCAAGCAGCCAACATGGCCGACTCTCACAGAGCCCGGCAAGCTACTGAGAGTATCTTGCCCGCACGGCAAAGCCTGGCAAGCTATCCGTTTGGCATTAGATATGCCAAACACAGTGACAATTGTCACAATGGAGACGTTACTGGGCCCGCTTGAGCAAATCAATGAACAACAGGAGGACAGTGACAGTGATTCAGGTAATTTAGCAAAAGAATTCTAGGTCAAGGTTTAGTAATAATTTACATTATTTTTATTCACTAACAAATAGAAACATAAATATCATAAATATAAATATACACTTCATAAAAACTAAGAACTGGGCACCACAAAACATTTTTACTAAATCTAAACTACAAAATTTTGGAGGCTGGAGCAATAGCACAGCGGGTAGGGCCGACCTGGGTTTGACTCCCAGCATCCCTTAAGTTCGCTGAGCACCAGCAGGAGTAATTCCTGAGTCCATGAGCCAGGATGAAACCTTGTGCATCACCAGGTGTGACCCAAAAATAAAAAATAAAAATGAAAATATAATAAACAATTTTTAAAACCCAGTCAACAAACTGTTTCGCAGTTTGTCATATACTCAAAATTATTTCTAATTTTGGAAGAGGTATTTAATTTTAGAACATCTTAAAACTGTATATTTAAAAATCCAGAAATCCAACAAAGCTTTTAAAAAATTCTTTGGAAGTAACCTTCTCATGATATTTTTGTTTGTTTGGGGGCCACATCTGGCAGTGTTCAGATATTCTTTCTGGCTCTGGGCTCAGGGATCAGTTCTCATGGGATTTGGTGGAATCATATGGAGTGCTGAGGACTGAACCTGGGCTGGCCCCATGCAAGCAAGCACCCTACCCTTGGTATCATTTTTTAAAAAGTGGAGTAAATTCAATTATCTAAAGAGAGTAGAACGTGATTATAACCACTTTGTAAAAACGAACTACTATTCATAGAAGTCAACAGGCCTGAGAGAATCAAGAATAGAGGAAATTTGGAAATTACTTTTATAAAGGTAAACTTCAAAAGTCACCTAGGATTTTATAATGTCCAAACTGCTCTTGAGATGGATCATCTCATTCACAGGTTTAGAAGGTCCTATAGACTGTAGGAACATTAATTTGTCCTTTCTCTTCTGTCAAAAGGAGCTTAGGTTTATTGGGTTATACCCATCACAATGCTCCAGATTTTCTAAATTCTAAACTCTACCATTCTTTTGTGGTGTTCAAAAGGACGTTCTAAGAATCATTAGCTGTTTTCTTCAACTTTAGTCTGCATCTACAATTCCATCCTGATCAATTTTTATCTCAATGATGAATACTCTGCCTAAGATTAGTCCTGTCAGGTGAGTTTTGAGAATACTTAAGGCGCCAAACTTTTCTAAGCACTTATGAATTAGTTGCCCTACTTTCTAGTGAATTCATATTTGCACTTTGGGGAGTTGTTCTGTTCTAATGTCTGTTAAACAGCATTCCCCATGTTTTCATCTTCTTGCTACCATGTAAGTTCTAACAGCACGTTGGTCTTGTGATTGTTGGTTTGTACCATCCAACAAAAATTCTGACTTTTCTGGGGATACCTTATCATTTAAATAGTCTCCATGAGATTTTGTTTTGCTATTCCTATCTCTATATGGGTCTCAAACAGAAAATCTATTCTGTTGTTGCCACATCTTCCAAAAATTCTGGTGATTTTAAATTATACTCCCTCAGTTCAATTTTACAAACACTTCAAAAACTGGTACTATCAAAAATCCCAAGCTCATTTTTAGGAAAGGGTCAATAAGTATTTTGCTTTTGTTTTGGGGGTCACAGCTGGCGGTACCTAGGTGTTACTTCTGGCTCTGCACTCAGGAAATACTTTTGCCATGCTCAGGGGAACATTAGAGGTGCTGGGGATCAAACCTGGGTTGGCAGTGTGCAAGGCAAATGATCTATTCAGTGTACTGTGACTCCAGCCCCTGAAAGGGTCAAAAATTTTACAAAATATGTACAGGTAGTAAGGAAAAACCAGGATTCTGATAGATATCCTACATTCTATATCCCATATTCTTTAATGACAAACACAGGAAAATGGTTCAGTATATAGAAATGTAGTTCACAGAAAACTTTTCAAGAGTGTGAAGCACCTTAACCTTAATTCCTATATAATAAGTCAAGTAAGACATGTTCCTGAGGTATACATTACATAGTAAAAGCTAAAAAATATCAAAATTAATTTGCAAAAAAGGGAAACATTTCTAAATCTCATGGATTCTTTCTACAGAAAATATACATTAAATAGACAAATTTTAGGGCTGGATAGGCAGTATCCAGCAAGATGCTTGCCTAGCAAGATGCTAGCCTTGCATGAGGCCGACTCAGGTTCAATCCCCAGTATTGCATATAGTCCCCAGATCCCTGCCAGGAGTAAGCCAGTACCAGTGGATGTGTCTCCAAAACCAAAATAAGTAAAATAGACAAGTTTAGTATTGGAAATTAATGTAATCCTATTTATCACAAGAACTGTTCTAGAAACATCTTTGAGAAGAGGAATTCCATTATGAGCTACCACTAATAACATACCTGCTCTGCCTTGAGTAGCTGCAGATACAAATAGAGGCTGCACAGCAGTCTGTGAGGAAACAGAAGTGATACTACTAGCTTGATTAGCTACTACTGAACAATTAGAAAAGTCTTGAGCTGGAACATTATCGGCACAGGAAGCTGCAACTGCCGCAGAGTTCACCATCACCTGTAAGTGTGGAAAAAATATTGGAACACAAGTTTGGTTTCTTAAATAATGTTTCTGAATTTAAATCTCTGAAAATAGTACTTTGATAAAACAGAACACTGATAAATCAACCTTTATGTTAACCTAGAAGCTCCCAGACTACTTTGAAAGCTTTAATTTTTAAAGTATTATTTTTCTGAAAAGATGAAACACGTTAATGATTCAAACTCACGTATATAAACATTTCCCTCCAGCTCAAGTCACCAAACTACGGAGTAATCTTCTCAAATATGAAACCTCTGAAATTTCTTGCATACAAATCTGTATTTTAAACATACATTATCTGTATATATTAAATGACATACATTTAAATATATATTCCACCAAATAGCATACTTCTTTGAAACAGAAAAGCTGTCTTCGTTAACTTCATGAGACTGAGCTTTTAATTCTGATTAGGCAACAACTACTTAAGAGAACAGACTATGCTTCACAGTACCCAAACTAGATAGATGGTCTACAGATGATACTGAATGTTTTGAATGGTCCTCACAGGAAGTCTCTATTTCTTTACCACTGTACCTTGTATTCTTTCCTCAATCTTCCTTTTTCCAGGATGTTCTTATGCATTTATATGTTCTTAGCGACTTTCCTTTCTTTGGGGGTGGGACTCCTAAACAATGCTGACAGGGCTCTGGAGCCACTCCCAGCAACAACAGTCAAGTGAGACTGACTGTTAAATACTTGGGACTGATGGTGTAACACTGGCTGGGTTGTGCTAAAGGTCACTAGAGCCAACAAAGGGGTATTGAGGGTCAACATGGATTAGTGGGGGTATAGTATGAAGGATATCAAACTGAGGATCTTGTGTTATGGTCTAGACCTTTAAGCTATCTCCATGATCGCTCAAT
This sequence comes from Sorex fumeus, assembly GCF_029834395.1. Classification (NCBI taxonomy): domain Eukaryota; kingdom Metazoa; phylum Chordata; class Mammalia; order Eulipotyphla; family Soricidae; genus Sorex; species Sorex fumeus. Next base: position 12,719,337 of record NW_026606115.1, read on the forward strand.
TAACCTTTTGAGGTTAACTCCCTATACTGTACATAAACTTTACCTTCTCTGGGTAGTCACATGAGGTATGTGTATCTTGATGGGGCACACAATGTGGTCTTCCTCTGTCCTGAAGAGACTTTAATGAATAGAAAAATATAGTTTTAAAAGGAGGTAGAGTGCACACACCAAGATCCAGGAGGCCTAAAGAATAACAGCTGAAAGAAATCCAGATAAAAATACTCCAAGAATCATTTCACACCACAAAGACAGGCCCACATCCAAAAGAACAAAAGCAACCTATGTTGGCACGGATGTGGCGAGAAATGGGCTGGTGGGAATGTCGACTGGTTCAGCCCTTCTGAAAAACAGTATGGACGATTCCCAAAAAATTAGAAATTGAGCTCCCATTTGACACAGCAATACCACTCCTGGGAATATATCCCAAAGAGGCAAAAAAGTATAGTCGAAGTGACATCTGCACTTGTTTGTTCATTGCAGCACTCTTTACAATATCCAGGATCTGGAAAAAACCTGAGTGCCCAAGAACAGATGACTGGTTAAAGAAACTTTGGTACATTTACACAATGGAGTACTATGTAGCTGTTAGAAAAGATGAAGTCATGAAATTCACATACAAGTGGTACTACTTGGAAAATATCATGTTAAGCGAAATGAGTCAGAAAGAGAGGGATTGACACAGAAAGATTGCATTCATCTGGGGAACATAAAGCAACAAAATGGGAGATTAATACCCAGGAGTGGCCGAGATTAGTACCAGGAATTTTGCTCCATGACTTGGAGGCCAGCCACACATGCTAGGGAAAAAGGAAGCTCAGACAGAGAAGAGAGCACCAAATAAAGGGTGTTGGGAGGATCCTCCCAGGGTGGGAGAAGCATGCTGAAAGTAAACTATAGACTAAACATGACTGCCACTCAATGCCTCTCTTGCAAACCACAGGACCCAAAAGGAGAGAGAGAGAACAAAAGGGAATGCCCTGCCACAGAGGCAGGGTGGGATGGGGGGATGGGGGGTGGGAGGGATGCTGAGACCCGTGGTGGTGGAGGATGGGCGCTGGTGGAGGGATGGGTACTTGATCATTGTATAACTGAAACCCAAGCACAAAAATTTGTAAGTCGATAACTGTACCTCATGGTGTATCACTAATAAAAAAAATTCTCCAAGATACATCCTAATTAGAATGATGAAAAATATAGAAATAGAATACTGAAAGTATTAAGATAAAATAAGAAAACTATACGCAAAGGAGAATCCTACAGATTTACAGAAGATTTATTAAACAAAACCCTGCAGCCCTGAACATAGTGGTGGGATATAATGAAAAAACTAGAGAACCAACTGGTAGGACAGGGAGGCCCCAGGAAAGAAATAATGTCAGAGCGGGATCACAGTGAGTAAAATGTTGAGAAACATTGCACTAATCAATGAAAAATAGAAAATAGAAAAATTAGAATAAACATGCCTTCGCCAGACAGAAGCTGTCTGGAGAGCATTCTTTTCTTTCCTGCCCTGGCCATCAAGAAGCCTGTATCTCTGGGCACAAATATACTATAGAACTCCACTGAAAATGTAAGTATAACTAAGAAGCAAACTTTGTGACATATTAAATAACTAAAATTTATAGTTGCTTTATTGCTTTGTCATTGGTTTATGGTATTAGGTAATTTCACAAAAGTGTTAAGACTCACTGTATCTAACATCGCCATTCCAGCATATGATTTATTCTCACAAACACACAAAAATACAATCCTCTAAAAATTATTAGTGTATAAATTCTTCATCAACATATACTAAGAATACCTGAACAGATTAATTTCAGAAAAGGTTGTGATGGCTGATCACAAGTTTTTCAACTACAAAATGGAAATGACCCTCATAGATCTGTTCCAACTTAAATTAAAGCCATTTTCTAAACATTGTTATACAATGTTATTACATTGACAAAAAGAAATTGACTCCCAGACCAGGAATTTTTCATGTTTCCCCACATCTGTGTAAATTTCTCCTTGTTTTCCAACTTCTCCCATACCTCAAAAAAGGTGTATGCCAGAAGTCTCAGCTGTGCTAGTTTAAGAAATGTGGGTGTCTGTGAGTGCACTCTAAGAAGGAATGGCAACCTTTTAAAGTTGATTACTACCTTGAACCCTGAACTACTGGGACAGCCCCCACCCACCCACAATCCTGAACCAGAAAACTGAAATGGAAAACATTATTTCTTAATATTAAAAAGTTTTGAGGCTACAGAAATATAGGGATAAGGCACTTGGCATTGTGTGTCGCTGACTCTGGCTCAATCCCTGGTGCTACAAATGGTCCCTTGAGCAATGCCAGGAGTAATCTCTGAATTTGGAGCCAAGAGTAAGCACTGAGCACCACAGGGTATGGTCAACAAACCACACTCAACACAAAAAAGTAGAAGTGGTTGGAGATTCTATTAAGTTTTGTGATATGTTTTGACCAAAAATACACAAAGTAAAACTCGAGTACTAAACTCTTCTTTTTTTAATCAATTAACCTATGGCAAAATGGTTTCATTATGAACCCTTTCATTTAAAATCAATTTTGAAGAATCTACCAAGAATATTTAGGAGTCAATGCATACGTACTGCTTTTGGAATAGTGCCATAGTACACAGAACTAAAATGTTAGTCTTTGTTAAATACCTACCAAGTTTGCTGTAGATTCACAAGCAGTATAAATATCTGAAGTTTTATAGTCATTTTCTAGAAGACACAAAGTAAAATTTTAAATGAGCATTACTTTATATTTTGAAATTTTATAAACAATGAAAAATGCCTGATTATATCAAAAACCCACTAGTCCGAAGGATAAACTCTTTATGATAGCCATCTGAGAAGAAAAAGAAATACAATTTAGTTCAGAGAAGGCCAGTCTTTTTCTTAAGTTTTCTGGATATATATACATTCAAAACTTATACACGTATGTTATATATGTATATGCTAGTATACATGTGTTATCTTTGAAATACATGATTTATGGTATTTGTTTTTGAACTAGTTAACATATACTGAATTTTAATTGGCTGTAAACAATTTATATTTTCCTCTGAAAATTCCCTTTATTCCTATTACCCAGCGGTGAAAAACTCAGCTGTGCCCATTTTCTCATCAGGCAATCAAGTATGGGAATTGTGTACATCTGCTCTGGAGTTAGTCCTACCTAGAACTGAATTCTGATCCCAACAATACTTTAGGCAGTTTAATCTTTTTGCCTCAATTTAATCTTTTCGCCTCAATTTCTTTACTGTAAAACAGAAAAAATAGTACCTGGATCAGGGGTTAAGTGTGAGAAGAACTTAGCATGGTCCTTAACATAGTGTAATGATTACTATAAAATAAGTATAACCCAAAGTTTAAGTGAACAATACAAGAATGTATCATGCCTCACCTGTTTTTTTCAGCATTGTTTTAGCTTAACTATTCAGTTCATATCTGTCATCAAAAGATGGTTTTGCTATAGTGCATGTAAAATACTTTGCTTTAAGGCTACTACAACACCAAAATGCAGGGAAAGTTAATCCTAAACTGAACCACAATAAAACCCACAGGTAAACTGGACTTCATTCTTAAACACAAAAGACAGAATTCCTACAGAAAGCAGGGTGAAGATGCTAAGAATAGATTTGGATACCCTTTTTCTCTCATTTTTATTGAGATACCATGATTTACAGTAACACAAATGTTAAGTTTCATGCAAACATGATTCCAAATACCATAACACCACACCGAAGTACAATATTTGGATATTCTGAAGATGTTACTACAGGGGAACAAGTACGTATGAAGATCCTCACTGTGCTAAGTGGTAAAGACAAAAATGTCACATGAAGGAGATTATGCATTCCCCAACATGTGCACACATGCACAATATTCTCAGACCATGCATCCTCAAGCAGATGTATATACAATCACAGATCCATCATGAACTAGATTTTTTGTTCCTCAGTAATTTCCTAGAAATATCTATTTTCTTCAACCAAAGTAGCAGGAAAAAAATCACACAAAAAATAAAGATCTTGACTGGTACATCTGTCATTAGACTGTCTCACACCTCCTCAATTCATTTACTCCTCCAGAACTATTTCGATAGGAATATATAATTTTGCAGAAAAATAATAAAATTAAGTACATCCTAGGTGAGTGGAAAAATTCAACAACTGTTGAATACATAAAGACTTAGAGTGAAACAAACATGATGTCAAATATGATCTCTGCCAGTCACAAAGGTCCACATATTACATCATTCCGTTTGTTTTAAATATCCAGCTTGGATACATGTAAAATCTTATCACACCGAAGGTTGTGTGTTCACGGGCTCACTGGATGGCACGGTCTCACCACCTGCGTTCGGTGCTCTTGAGCCGTTGTGTGTGGCCTGGATCGGAACGGCTGTTGGCCAAGGGCAGACGGAAGAAGAAACAAGGGCCAGGCCAGTCTATATCAATAGTAGTTTATTCCAATCCTCTTCACTCCTGTCTTTCTCTGCCTCCTTCTCTCCTGGGCCCCAATCTTGGAACCTCTCTCCTTCTGGCTCTGACTCTGGATCTCTGGAGCCCGAGCTCTCTCGCTTCTGACCCCCCTCTGAGCGAGCTCTCTCACTTCTGACTCCCTTTCCGAGCTTACGTCTTAGTTTATATAGCAGTCACATAAGGCGGTGACATAAAGGTGGGTTGAATACTGATGAATCAACAAAGAGAGGTAAGAGCACTCCTCCAGGAGATTAACTCAAGGATAAATAAAATCTCATCTATAGAGATTACTTCAGATTACTAGGAGATCCACCCAAGGGTGGGATCCCAACAAGGGTATGTTCTTCCCTCAGTTAGTGATCTACTTATATAGTTGTAATAAATCTACTTCTAATATTTCTACCAATGTCATTCTGTATGAGCACAGTAAGAGATATAAATTTAGTTTGGTTCTTCCTGAGAACATTTCACTATACATTTCGCAGTCCTCAGGCCAGGTTAATCTTCCTAGCTCCAGCAGGGTCCTAGTCTCGTCGTTACTTACTTTTGGATCATGACAGCATTTGTCCACGATCATGCCCTCAATTTATAGTTGAGTATCGTGGCTCTTTGGCCTGGCCCATTTCAATGCCAGGATAGCTCACTACTTGCCCTGGGTCCATTCAGTCCCTCGTCGGGACCCTGGTTTTGGGGTGCTAGGAACTAAGGGCAACTGAGTCAAGAAATCAGATGCCCAGGAGTAAATATTATTCGGAGTCAATCAACTCCCAAGTTACAAAGCATAATATTAACTGTCTTCCTGTGTCCACACAGAAAGGACATTGCTTACAAGTTCAGTGTTCTTAGATGGGTGTGACCTGACAAACCTAAGCTATCTGAGGAAGGACAAAAGAGTGTTATCCTACAGATACATTCATTAGACCAGAAAGCAAATTGACTGTTCTATACATCTGAGAGGAGGTGGAGGGATAATAGAAAGTGGCTACTTATAGGAATGGGGTTTCTTTTGGGGGGTGCTAAAATGTTCCAAAATTGAATGAGTTATTGCAACTGTGACTCTAATACCACTGAACTGTACAGTTTAAACAATTGCATGGCAATTATATCTCACTAGTTATAAAAAATTAAATCTCTGCCACTAAGAGTATTATTTTTACCATCATTTACCATTTAAACCTCAAATTCTTCATTAAAGGTTTCCAAATTTTTGAGAGGGATAATCTAAGTATCTTGCTTATAAATATAAATTACTTAGTGCAGAAGATGAACAATAGATTTCAGTGAAAAGTAGTATTTAGTAGAACAAAAGCAGACTTCAACAAAGAGTGAATTTTATAGCAGTCTTATAAAATAGCAGCTAGTCATAAGAAGCGAAGTGTTTCCACAAATGCTAAATTACAAATAGCTCTTCACTAATAAATGAATATGTATTTTCTATACTAAAATCTCATCAAATTGAAGCTCACTAAAACCCAATACAGAGAGCTGAAAATAAGCTATGCAGTACAAAGAGTTATCAAAACAGAAATCTCTTGTTATAAAATACCAAGACATCATTAAAACTCAGGAAGTTCTAAGGACTGTAAACTTCCAAATTGAGCTACCAAAATTAAGCAAAAGCCTCAAACCAAGCATCTAAGTCTATTTAACACTCCTAACATGCTAATGCCACAAGCGGCTTCTGCAAGTATTAACACACACATATCCCTAACTTGCTCACCATTATCACTCTGGCCATCACCCTCTGAATTCAAAGTTTGTTTGCTTAAGCTATGTCCTCGTCTGGAAACATGGTATCTAGAAGTAGCAGGAACCACTGTAGAGGACACTTCATGACTCTGTATCAAAGAGATATACATACAGTTTTGCAATGTAGTTATAAAAAACAGATTAAAGAAACTAAACAAGGGGCTGGAGTGATTGCACAGTGGGTAAGGCATTTGCCTTGCACGCGGCCCACCCAGGTTCAATTCCCAGCATCCCATATAGTGTCCCACGCAAGGCCAGGAGTAATTCCTGAGTGCATGAGCCAGGAGTAAGCCCTGTGCATCGCCAGGTTTGGCCCAAAAAGCAAAAAATAAACTAAACTAAACAAAGAATATCAATTACTGGGGGCCAGAGAAATAGTACAGTGGGGAGGGCACTTGCCTTGCATGCAGCTGACCCAGATTCAATCCCTGGCACCACATATGGTCCCCCGAACCCCAACAGGAATGATCCCTGAAGGCAGAGGAAGGAGTAAGCTCTGAGTCCCACAGGCATCCCCCCATCATCACTAACAAACTGAAGAATATCAACTACGTTTTAAAGAGCACTTTGGAAATAATTTCCATATAGAGAAAATCATAATAAAAACTAGAAAATATTAGCCCATACTGATATAGCCAAGATTATCTACCCCCTATTTTCTCCCATCTTTAAAAGTGCTAAGATAAAAATGTATCTTTTCCAGGAAGGGTTTTATTTGGTTGGTTGTTTTTTAAAAAAGCAAAAAAGTATACACATTGCCTTTAGTATAAATTTCATGAATTTTTAAAAATAAAGCTTTGACTAACTTACAGGCAAAGGTGGATAAGCAGTCTCATCACCTTCTTCAACTTCATAGAAAGTAAATGTTTCTTCCAAACCCCTGGGCATCTGTCCATTCCCTGGGGCATAACTATACTGGCATTCCTTATTCATGCAATGCATCTGGCGGTGACTACGTCTAAATGAGCTTTAGTTCAGAGAAAATGGAGGAAATGATGTAACACTTCAGTTCAAGTACCTCAACATTAAATAGCACTATAAAAATTAGTTGATATGCTTAACACTTAAAATTCACTTACCGAGATCTATAGAAGTTATCATAATTCTGGCAGCATCTTTTTCCTGGGCCAGGGTGAAAACCCACTTTAGGAACTACTACATTGTTCCTATTTATGAAGCGAGATTCCCTAAGAATATGGGAAGGAAAAACAAATAGAACTCATTACCCCCAAGACAATCTCTATAAATAGAATTGATACATCTTTCTAAAATCATCCAATTAAAAAAATTGGAGTGATACTACAGCGGGTAGGGCATTTGCCTTGCATGTGGCCAACCTGGGTTCAATTCCCAACATCCAATAAGGCTCTCCGAGCACTGCCAGGAGTAATTCCTGAGTGCAGAGCCAGGAGTAACCCCTGAGCATCGCTGGTTGTGACCGAAAAAGCAAAATAAAGGTTTGTGTTCCCTAATTTTGTTAATGATATTCCATATTCTAGAATATGAAATCAGAACTATTCCAACATATTCACTTGACAAGACTTTAAACACACATAGGCTCTTTCCTCTATGCTCCCATTAGGCAGGATTATGAAAAAGTTTAAATTTCCTTTCATAATGGCCAGTGAGATAAGATATTCTACAGGTACAACGTAGTAGGTCCTAAGTACCTGGCATGTACAAGGCCCTAAATTTAATCCCTGAAACCAATAACCCCTTCAAAACAACCCCTCAGTACTTCTTGAGCAAAGCCACGCCAATATATACATAAAGCCTTCATTTTTCTCAAGAGCCACTGACCCTTGCTGGGCTGATCTCTGTCACAAGAAGTCCTGAGCTGCTGAATACCACTGGGTGTGGTTTTTATGGGAAAAAAAAATCTAAGTTGTTGAATACTTCTATAAATAACTCACAGAGATGATTAATCTAAGTTATTAAATACATCTAATACTTGTAAATAATTCAAGTATTCAATAGAGAAATCTAAGAATTCAAGACAAATCTAAGTTATTGAATATTTCTAAATAACTCATAGAGATCTTGGAAGCAAGTGAATTCTTACCTGGGAACTATATAACCTGGACCTTGTCTCTGAGATGAATATTGAGGATGAAAATGTTCATTAGGTATAACACTGCCAGCAGCTGCTGATGAATAGTGCACTGGAGGGCTATGCCCATAATGCATATTGTGCTGAAGCCTGGGAGGGATGAAGGGGTCTCCTCTGCTATAAGCCATAGCCATATAAACCTCTTTGCCTCTTACTTTTTTGAACATCTTCTTCCGTTGTTTCATGTCCATCTCTGACATAGCTTTCAGGAAAACAAAGTGGCAAATAAATTTTATAACCAATATGTTCAGTGGGGCCTACACTTCCCTCAAATTACAAAATATAATCAAATTTTAAAATGGAGGGATTTTCTCTATTTTTGCTTTTTGGATCACACCAGGCGATGTTCGATGTTCAGGGGTTACTCCTGGCTCATGCACTCAGGAATCACTCCTGGAGGTGCTCAGGGGACCATATTTGATGCTGGCAATTGAACCCGGGTCAGCCACGTGCAAGGCAAACGTCCTACCTGCTGTAACTATCCCTCTAGGCCCTGGAAGCAATTTTTTTAAAGGACATGCTATACCTTTCATGTAGAAGTAAAACCAGCAAGTAATTTCTGTATAAATGGACATTTCAGTACTTTTAATGTGAACAGTTTTGGATACAGAAAAAACCTTTCAGTCACCTATTATTATGAAAGCTTATGCCTGTAAATATCTGTTGCTTTTCTTCAGTATTATTTATTTATATTAGAAATATTTCTCCCTTAAGTTTTAGAATTTAAAATCCATTGTAGCTTAAGTTTATAGGGTCCTTCAGAACAATAGTTCTCAACTAAGGATGATTCTGGATTCCACCATTCCCCAACAAATACACGTGGGCCATTATCTACAATGTCTGACTCTTTTTTTTTTTGGGAGGGTCACACCCAGTGACTCCTGGCTCTGCACTCAGGAATTACTCCTGGCAGTGCTGGGAGATCATATGGGATGCCAGGGATTGAACCCGGGGCAGTCACGTGGAAGGCAAACACCCTCCCCATTGCTATTTCTCCTACCCTGTCTGACATTTTTTATTGTAGCAACAAGGAGGAGAATGTGAGCGGTATCATATCGCTAAGCATCCTTCAATACACAAAAACAATTCACTACATTATCCATACCAAAATGTCAATAGTGCTAATGTTGGAAATAGTTACACTACACCTTTGAAAAGTGAAGTAGAAAGGCATAGAAAGGAAAATTTAAAAACCTTCAGCATACAAACCCATATTTGAGACATAGCTCCCAGGCATTTTCTGATAACCTCTTCCTCTCCGACTGGCATTCCAGGAAGGAACAGGTGTCACTTGGGTAACTGGCTTTAAGTTACTCAGTGGAACAATATGCCTAAAGTAAAAGATTCTACCATGAAGCCATTCCAACAGACTTAATTAGCATTAAATACACATCCCCAATACCTCATGCTTTATATTTAAATGTGTTTTACTTAAGCCTTCACACTAGTTTACCTATTAAGGTTGTTTATGCTTGGAAACCTGTGTAGGGATGGAGGAATGTAGCTCAGTGGCAAAGCACTTGCCTTCCATATGTGTGGCTCTGGGTTCAATTCCCAGCACTTCATGGTTTCCCAAACACCCAAACACAGCAACCTGCAAACCACCAATCCAGGAGTAGCCCCTGATCAGTGGACTGTGATCATAAAAAAGAACAGAAAGGAGAGCCTAAGAGTTACTTGTAGAATTCCTCGGCTGTCTGCAGCATCTAGGAAAAAGATTATAATAGTGTTCGTCTATAAAAATTTATTATTTCTCATTAGAGAATTGTATTTTTCACACCCCACTTAAATAAGCTTAACTATAAAATCCACTTTTGCCAATTAATAAAAGTAAACTGATGCTTTAAGAATCAGTACACAATATCATGTTCTCAGTTTTCCCCTGTCTCTGACCATGGAAGTACGTGACAAGGTAAAGCTCCTATTGGTCTGCTTCCTCTTTGCTGACTCACTACTGTCATACAACTGAACAAGAAAAAAACTTAACTATTTTAAGCTGTGAAAGGTTTTTGTTTAAGATAACATAACCAACATAGCCAGTATCATTTAAAGTTTATCCAAGTGTCAAAAGCATCAACCTCACCGGGAAATTTTTGGGTATTGTCAGTTACTAAATCAGAATCACTGGGAATGGAACTCATTTGTGCTTTATTTTAAAATACATGTATATTTTTAATAAAGGCACTGTCATTTGAACGAAGTTGTTCAAAATAGTTCTAGGCATGCTTCCTCTTCAGGCACATTTTTAAGACTAGTTACTGTACTTGAGATCTCCTGCTTGAAGTGTGATTGGGTCTGTGTTTTTTACCTCTGTATATATTTATACCACAAATGTACTAGGACCCTTTTGACCCCTGGCAGAGTTACCTCCCATCAACCTCTTCTAACTTCCCACCTTAATTTCTTTCCTTTGCTAGCCTTCTCATTTTTATAATCTACAGTGCAGGAAAATCAAGGTATCCCTCTCTTTGATAACTTGCATTTCCTTGCTGTGATTTAAGATGTCTTCAAGGTAATACTTTGATATACAAAATTTGAGAATAATATTGGCAGAGATTTTACAAACCAGATTTTTCATTAGCACAAAGATTTTTTTTGCAGTCTAAGAACTTTTTTTTCATAATTTTATTTATTTATCTTCTTATATTTATTTATTGAATCACTGTGGGAAAAGTTACAAAGCTTTCAGGTTTAAGTCTTGGTCATACAATGATCAAACACCTTTCCCTTCACCAGTACTCATTTTTCACAGCACAAAGATTTTGTATGAGCACTCTGTTGGTATATTTCTAATGATCTGGCCGCTGTCCAGCACCTAGAAACTTTCATATATTGATATAATCCTTATTTAACTCTTTAGAATATGCTTTAATAACTTAAATTCATCAGAGGCTAGTACCAAGTATTAATCTGGTTTACTTACTAGCATTATAAAAAGTCATAACTTAGACAAATAATCACTAAGAGACAAAGATTTTGATAATTCATTAAATTATATTCTTACATTTCTGCAAGTTCTTCAATGAAGACTGTTACTGAATTGTTATCATTTCCAACCTCCTGAATATGTGCATTATAGTATCTTCCATTTGATTCCAAGCGAACCTAAAAAAAGTGGAAGTAATAATAAGAATACATCTAATATCAATATTAGCAGACTTGACTTACGCCAAAGAAAACTGGAGTTCAGTGTCTACTAATTGCAGCAGCTGGTACACTGCCAGTTCAATGGGGGAGGAAGGCACACACTAAAAAAGAGCCAAAGCTAACCACAACTTTGTTATTAAAATTTACAAAAACATCTAAAAAGCATTTTGTAAGTATGCTTCAAACCAATTACTGATTAAAAGCGCAATCTTGGAAAAACAACTTGTCTTTACAGAAAAACTAACCTGACACTTGTCTCCCAAATAGTACTGCCTTCCAGCATACTCCATGTAGTCAGATTTTTGAAGTTCTTAAAAATAGGAGAAAAAGAATATTTAAGCTCATTTATATTGTACCTGCTGTTACTGATATCCCTTTTTTGTTTCTGCATATGGGCCACACCTAGCAATGCTCAGGGGTTACTCCTGGCTCAGCATTCATGCATTATTCCTGGAGGTACTCAGGAGACCATATGGAATGACATGAATCATACCCAGGTTGTTGTCCACGTGTAAGGCAAGTGCTCTACCTGCTGTACTATAATTACTTCATTTGTCTATTTTTACTATTATATCTTTTATAATGTTACTACTTTATCCTGAAATCTGGTATGAAAAAATAATCTTAAAGGGTTATTCCATGAATTTAAAAAAAAGTGAAACAATTTTATTTAGAAAAATATAGGGGGCTAGTGGGGTGGGGAAAGAACAGTGCATGATTCTCGGTAGTAAAATATTATGGTCATTTTTATTTTTATAGTGGGATTGGTGGGGAGGAGTCAGAACCAAGGGCCTCACACTAGCAAGACAGTTTATTTTCCATTGAATCACATTCTTGGCCCTTTATCCCATCATAATTTTTGAGAGAGATTGGCAGTTTGGATTTTTGAGCCACAGCTGGAGGTGCTCAGGGGTAATTAATTCCTGGTGAGGTTCAAGGGACTATGAATTGCCAGGGATTGAACCCAGTGACAAAGATCAATCCCAGGTCTCCTGTATGCAAGGCATGTGTGCAGCCCATTGAGCTATCTCCTCAGTCACTCCTACAGTCAGTTTAAAGCATGGCACCAGAGTAGTTCACAAAACTTTGCATAAAACACCAGATGGAAACTGAGAGGTTGCAATCTTAAGATTTATGTAAGGTCAATAGGATTTGCACCTTAAATTTTTTTATTCACCATGAAATTAAAAAGTCATTAATAACTGGCATACAATGCTTCAACACCAATCCCTTCACCAATGCCCAATTCCCTCTACCAATGCCCCTGCCCCCACCCCATCCCCCATTTACGTCTCACCCACAAGTCTGCTTCTACAAGAGGCAGTTTTTTTAAAAATAAGTTTTTGTACTGTGGTTTATAGTAGCTGATAGGGTTTCATACATAACACTTTACCACAAAGACAATGGTGTGACACCTTTGATCTCCGTCCAGTCTGGGACCATTTTCAGAGAATGAAACAAACATACACAAGGAGTGTCGAAGCTTTATGGTAGACTGGAGAGCCATCAGTAATCTCACAGGCAGGCCATTTACTCAATACTATATAGCTCTCCCACCAGGGCTCCCAACAAGTAAACTATTAAGTTGACAAAGACAGTAAGGACAGTTGGCACATCAATATACAATAGGTACACAAAGAGCAGTGGCCGAGGAGGGATATTTCACATAGCCAATCAGTAGGCAGCTTTGTAGTATAAAGTCCAAACAGTTTCCTATTCTATTTTTCCCATGTTGTCATCTACATCTAAAAGACCCTGAGCTGTTTATTCTATACTTGCCTGGGCAGTTTTACACCCTGCAATTATCTGTCATCTATTCTATTATTTCCTGCTATTATATTCCTTCCTGGATGCACCTTTCCAAACTCTTTGTATTCTAAGACCTAAACCTAAGTTATTTTGAACAACTTACTGTGTTCCCTGAGTGCACTGTGATTCAAAAAGTTGGATATATATAAACCATTAAAAGTTATCTTGAAGGCATACTTTATCAACTGAGTTATAGGGAAGGATAATCACCTATTTCAACGTTACTAAGCCTGCTCGAGCAAATTGATGAACAACGGGAGGACAGTGCTGTAGTGCTACCAATCACCTATTTCAAGGACTAGCAAACTTTCTCGTTGTAAATATTTTGGGCCATACGGACTCTGCTGCCCCTATTCAACACTCATAAGGCCTTACATTTGGACACTTAACATTTATAGCTTATTTAACACACATAAAGTTATTTTAATATATTTTCCTGCCACTTAAAAACAAAGCATTATTAGCTCACATATCAAAACAGGTAGCATGCCAGATTTGGCCCACGAGCCATTTTACTAAGTATTGACCTAGTAATTTATCAGTGAGAGCAGTATGGTGTTTAAGACAAGCAGGCCTATTTCCATTTATGACGAATTTCTAGTACTCATCAAGTTATCTAAAGGCTATTTCTACAGTCCTTGTAAAACTGAAGTCCCAAATAAACATCAGATCTCTTCCTCCTCTTAAACTAGTTGTTTCCTCCTTTGGATTAAATCATATACCAAGTTTAAAAAAAAAAAGCATTGCATTGAAAATGTCTCTTGCTATAAATGATTTGCAAAACTATTCTCTTTGATCTGTCAGGACTCAAAAGGTATCCATCCTGTTGAAATATTACCTTTTCTGCTGTCCAACCAAACATCAAATTCTACGTTACGATAGATTTCTGGGTCCAGGGACTTCAGCACCTTATATGGGAAGAGCATCTTTGATGGGTTTTCTGTAGACTTAAAAAAAATGAATCATGCTACCAACTCATCATCCTTACCATTAGTCTTCCCTCTTTAAGAAGATTAATGGTCTTTCTCACCCACTCCCATGTTATACTATGTACATGTGATTCACCTTTATTAGAAGAAACGTTAAAGAAGCAGCATACAAACCATCTAAAAGGGTTTGACACATCCTACATAAATCATTTCAACATAGCCCAGGATTAAAAATTCAGTCAGATTAGAAATTGAGCTCCCATTTGACCCAGCAATACCACTCCTGGGAATATATCCCAGAGAGGCAAAAATGTATAGTCGAAGTGACATCTGCACTTGTTTGTTCATTGCAGCACTCTTTACAATAGCCAGAAACTGGAAGAAACCTGAATGCCCAAGAACAGATGACTGGTTAAAGAAACTTTGGTACATCTACACAATGGAGTACTATGTAGCTCTTAGAAAAGATGAAGTCATGAAATTTACATACAAGTGGTACAATATGGAAAGTATCATGCTAAGCGAAATGAGTCAGAAAGAGAGGGATAGACATAGAAAGATTGCATTCATCTGGGGGATATAAAGTAACAAAGTATGAGATTAATACCCAAGAATAGCTGAGATCAGCACCAGGAGGATTACTCCATAACTTAGAGGCCAGCCGGGTATCCTAGAGGAAAGGGCTGTTCAGATAGAGAAGGGAGCACCAAATAAAGGATGTTTGGAGGATCCTCCCAGGAGGGGAGATGCATGTCGAAAGTAGACTATGGACTGAACATGTTTGCCACTCAATGCCTCTTTTGCAGACCACAACACCCAAAAGGAGAGAGAGAACACAGGGGATTGCCCTGCCACAGAGACAGGGGGGATGGGGGGATGGGGGTGGGAGGGATATTATCCATGGTGGTGGAAAATGGGCACTGGTGGAGGGATGGGTATCTGATCATTGTATAATTGAAACCAAAGCACAAAAAATTGTAAATCTACAACTTTAAAAAAAATAAAATAAAATAAAGGGAAGAAAAAAAAAAAGAAAAGATGAAAGTACTGAAAAAAAAAATTCAGTCAGAGCTATTCAACAAGTATCATCGTGATATGCACACAGAGGCACAAGTGATTCTGTACCAGAACAACCTGAAAAATGTACTTCATTCTAGTTAAAATCTGTTTCAATCTCCAAATGGATTATCTTTTATCTTATATTTACCTACAATCTCACCATATTTAATATTCTTCCCAAATTACCATCACTTTGGTCATAAACACTGTTGTAACAGTAAACAGCCTGTTTAGCTGGCATCAAACTGAAAGACTGCTTAATTTTAGGCCTACATAGATAGTAAATTCTCTCAAACTTTAATAGACAAAGGTCAATATTTATTTTGACTAGGGATAAGAATATTTGCTTCCATAAAAAAGACAGCATCGATATATTACAAACTAAATGTCCATTTAGTTTGAAATAATACTTTAATTTTGAAAACATTTTCTTAAATTTCTCATGTTCAGATTGCTGTGAAAGAAATTCTACAATTCCATAAGAAAAAAATCAGAACAGTAAGTGCACATTTTATATTTTCAGATTAAGATTTTTACAAAGGAAAACATTATCAACTCCTCCCCTGCCCCATATAACTAGAATGGACCATCTGACCATACTTCAAGCTACAATGCTGCAAATCAAGATTATGAAAATTCTTTGCCATAGAAAATCTCAAACCTTTGCTGCTTCTGTTCCTTCACTGTATCCCTCTGGCGCATTTTCAGTGTTGCTCCTGGCATCCCATTCTTCACTCCTAATATTCAGAACAAAGAGATTTATATAAACGTAGTAGCTATTTCTTACATCTAATGATAGATTGCCACCTACTGGTAGAATAGCTGTTTTTAAAATGATCCAAATACTTCTTCTCTCAACATCTAAATATTTATTTCCTTTAAATATGTGCTACAATATTACTTATTACAATATACGAAACATATTACTTCTACTAAGCATATCTCATACCTCTACAGGGGATACATTCCTAAGGACCAGCACTGTCTTCCATTGTTCATTAATTTGCTCGAGTGGGCACCAGTAACATCGCCATTGTGAGACTGTTGTTACTGTTTTTGGCATATCGAATACATCAAGGGTAGCTTGCCAGGCTTTGCTGTGCAGAATACTATCAGTAGCTTGCCGGGCTCTCCAAGAGGGATGGAGGAATCGAACCCGAGTCGGCTGCATGAAAGGTAAACACCTTAACTGCTATGCTATCGCTCCGGCCCATTCCTAAGGTAAGTCTCTATAATCCTAACCTCCCTGCCTCCTGTTTATACTTTTGTGTGATTTTCCTTTCAAATTTGCTTCTAACCAATCCAAAGGATGGATGTACCATTACATTATATTTAAAAAATGTGCCTATGACTCTGATCTCTTTTTTGATGACAATAGACAAGCATTCATGTTCGCCAATCTCACTGGCAAGGAATTGGCAGCCAGCAGAAACTGAAGATCTCAGTGCCAGACCTGCAGTAAGTAGCATATTGCTAAGGGCCATGTGAGTGGAAAGACCCACACTAAGTCCTGACCAAAACCTTCATCAGTTTTGTGAAACCCAAAGCATAAGATCCATCTAAGCAGTATTTCTTAAACAGTATTCCTTTTTTAAAAAAAAATAAAAAGGAGTCACCGTGAGCAACACTTACAAAGATTTCATGTTTGAGTTTCAATCATATAATGATTGAACACCTATCCCTGCGAGTAGAAAGTCTATCCTTCCCAAAGTTGAAGACTCACACTCAGTCCTGGCCAAAAGCTTCAACAGTTTTGTGAAACCCAAAGCATAAGATCCATCTAAGCAGTATTCCTTAAATACTATTTAAGTATTCCTTAAATAGTATTTTTTTTTCAATTGATTCACCATGAGCAACACTTACAAAGGTTTCATGTTTGAGTTTCAATCATATAATGATGGAACACCTATCCCTCCACAAGTGCACATTTTCCCACAACCAATGTCCCCAATATCCCCCCCCCCCAACCATCTCACCCTTCCCCTTGTCTCTATGGAAGACAATTTCCCCCATACTCTACTTTTGGGCACTATGGCTTGCAATATAGATACTGAAAAGCCATCATATTTGGTCCTTTATCTCCTTTCAGCACATATCTCCCATCCTGAACTATTCCTCCAAACATTATTGACTCAGTGATCCCTTTTCTATTCCAGCTTTCTCCCCAAGCTCATGAGAGAGGCTTCCAACCATGCAGCAATTGTCCTGGCCCTTGAGTATCAGTCTCCTATTATGCACAAATGAGTGCAGCCATCCTAAGTCTGTCCCTCTCTTTCTGACTCATTTCACTTAGCATAATACTCTCCAGGACCATCCACTTATAAGCAAACTTCATGGCTGGAGCGATAGCACAGCGGTAGGGCGTTTGCCTTACAAGCGGCCAACATGGCCAACCCGAGTTCGATTCCTCCACCCCTCTCGGAGAGCCCGGCAAGCTACCCAGAGTATCTCGCCCGCATGGCAGAGCCTGGCAAGCTACCCGTGACATATTCGATATGCCAAACACAGTAACAACAAGTCTCATGATGGAGACGTTACTGGGCCCGCTCGAGCAAATCGATGAACAACGGGAGGACCGTGACCATGACTTCATGTTTCGTAACAACTGCATAGTATTTCATTATATAGATATACCAAAGTTTCTTTAACAAGTCATCTGTTTCCGGGCACTTGGGTTGTTTCCAGATTCGAGCTGTTGTGAACAGAGTTGCAATGAACATACAAGAGCTGATGTCATCTCTACTATGCATTTTTGCACCCTCAGGATATACTGCCAGAAGTGGTATTGCTGGGTCATATGGAAGCTCGATTTTTAGATTTAGAAGGAATGTCCATATTGTTTTCCAAAAGGCTAGACCAGTCAGCATTCCCACCAACAATGAAAGAGAGTCCATTTCTCCCCGCATCCACGCCAGCACTGGTTACTCTTGTTCTTTGATATGTGCCTATCTCTGTGGTGTGAGATGATATCTCATTGTTGTTTTGATTTGCATATCCCTGATGATTAGTGATATAGAGCATTTTCTCATGTGCGTTTCGGCCAATTTTATTTTTTTTTTGAGGAAGCTTATGTTCATTTCTTCTCCCCATTTTTTGATGGAGTTGGAGGGGTTTTTTTCTACAATTCTATTAGGTAAAGGTAAGGTAAAGGCCCTCCCATTGATGGTCGATTTGCTCGAGCGGGCCCAGTAACATCTCCATTGGAGACTTTGTTGTTACTGTGTTTGGCATATCGAATACTCTCGGTAGCTTGCCGGGCTCTCCGAGAGGGGCGGAGGAATCGAACTCGGGTCGGCCATGTTGGCCGCTTGTAAGGCGAACGCCCTACCCGCTGTGCTATCACTCCAGTGTCTTGTATATCCTGGATATTAACCCCTTAACAGATGGGTATTGGGTAAACACTCTTTCCCACTCCATGGGCTCTCTCTGTATTTCGGTCACTGTTTCTTTTGCGGTGCAGAAGCTTCTTAGTTTAATGTAGTCCCATTTGCTTATGTTTGTTTCCACTTGCTTGGTCAGCGGTTAAACAGTGTTCCTATCTCATAAATGGTGAGAGAGGAGTTATGCTTTAAGCTATTGAGTTTGTGGTAATACTGTGTTGCTTTGTTGTTTTCGGCACCCCAGCAGTGCTGGAGGGACCATATGGGGTACTGGGGATAGAACACAGGTTGAAAGTCTGTAAGGCAAGCAGCCTACCCTCTGTACTATCTCTCCAATTTGGTAATCTTGTTATGATGCAACAGGTAAATAGTGAAGAATAAAACAACTTTTACTCTGATATATGGCCGCCATCCCTCCCCCTCAATCGCAAATAATTGTTAAAAATCCCTTTTACCAAAAAAAAATGAAAGCAATTAAATATCCAAGAAAATAGAACTGTAGGTTGGAAAGACAGCACAGGAGGTAAGGCAACTTGCCTTGCATGTGGCTATGACAGCTATGTCCCTGATTTGAATCCCCATACAACATAAGGTTCCCTAAGCACAGCCATGCAACACTCCTGAGCAAGGCCAGAAACACCCCTGAGCACCTCTATATGTAGCCAAATTTCAAAACAGAAAGGAAAGAAAAAAATAGAACTAAAAGACAAAGAGTCTAGGTGAGAGCTGCCTGGTACCAACCAAGTTCATGTGAATTTCTAGACGATACAAGAAATTAAGAAGAAATATTACCTAAACTTCATTATATAAAACATAAAGCTTCTGACTTAGTCTGCTCAATAATAGCTGCTTCCTAAGAGGCACAGAATCTATATTCATAATAAGTACCAAGAAGAGGAACTCAAAAGCTCTCAAAACTCCCCTTAGCCTGAAAGATTCTTCTACTCACTTGAAAGTATGCCTAAATCTGTTCAATAATAGCTTGATGGAATATGTGTGTCTGTCTAAATCTGTTCAATAGATGCTTTCGTCAAACATGTAGAATCTACATTCCTATTGATCGATTTGCTCGAGCGGGCCCAGTAACGTCTCCATTGGAGACTTTGTTGTTACTGTGTTTGGCGTATCGAATACTCTCGGTAGCTTGCCGGGCTCTCCTGGAGGGGCAGAAGAATCGAACTCGGGTCGGCCATGTTGGCCGCTTGTAAGGCGAACGCCCTACCGCTGTGCTATATACTGTGCTAGGAATATACTTACCTACTAAGTATATTAAACATATATAAACTATATATAAACATATATAAACATACTAAACATCTCTTAGCCTGCAAGTTTCTCTTCTCGCCAGATCATGTGAGAACACACTGATGCATGTATGGTTACATGTGTAATAATCTGAACATCTGGTTTAGAAACAGTTCTTAGTCAAAGTGTGGTCCATGGTCTACCTACATCAGAATACCTGGATATATTCCTTTAAATCAGATTCCTGGACCCACTTTCACCTCAAAGTTTTTGAGTATAGATCCAAAAATCCACCTAATATCCTGAGTAATTTGTATGTAATTAAACTTTGATCATCACGGGATCAAAAAGTTTTGTAATTATCTTAAGTCTGAACTCTCAAAGTCTGAGCATCTTTAAAAAACCTCATCCTTTGTTGCCCCCTTTAGAAATGTGTTGAAATACTGTATGCCTGAAACCCATCCATGAAAACTTTGTTATTTCAGAGTGACTAAGTTTTAAAAATGTTTATCCAGTATTGGTACTATGGTTGTAAACATAGGCACTCTACCCCTAAAACAAATATTTATACTCCTGTAAATCAATTACTTCAATAAAAATACAATGAAGACCATATACCCATATGTATAATATTTAAGTTTTAAGCTTGTTAAGTCCCCTCCACATTCATACAATGATGAAAAGAAACAAGAAACACAATGATCTTGTAACTGACATCCTCATCCCCTCTATTACCTATCCTGAGTTGGATTCTTGCCCGAGTTAATATGGGAATCTTCACTGGCAGTGGCTGCATTGTTTCTGTTCTTCTTGGAACCACTTCGAAACAGTTCAACTGCAGTATTCAACTCGCCTTCATCCACAACAAATACATCTTTATAGAGAATTTCATACAACACAGCTGAGAGAAAAAATTATGAAAATACTAATAGTCAAAGTCAGGTCTTAATAAATGAAAAATTCATAATTTAGTGTGCAAATGCAGTAGAGAGCAATGGAATTTATTTATGATGGGTCCTTCAATTTAAATACTGGTAGAAATTTGTCAAAAACAGCACCAAAATATTTATAAAACCTTCACATACCCTGACAAATAGCAGCACTTGACTGAAATTGTTTCGAGTATACTGAATCATAATGACCATTACTTGAATAGCAGAGTAGAATCTGAAGAAAAAGCACAAAGAACAACAGAGAAAACTTGACACATTTTACAAACATGAAACACTTAAAATTTAAGGTGCTAACCAAAACCTGATGGAATTAAATATGCGTTTTAAAAAGAAGTAATTTTTAGAATCCACATGTGTTATAAAGTACCTTTCTCTAATTTCTTTCACTCAGCATAATTTGTCGACTACGCTGAAAGTAAACAGGATTTTTTAAATTTAAGTACAGATGTGAGATAAATAGATTTTCCTAACAAAATTTTCCTGCCAATGACTTTTAAAGGCCAAAACTCAGTAAGGTTGACACTGGAGACAGTACAGTAGGTAAGACACTTGCCTTGCATCAACCAACCTGGATTTGATCCCTGGTATCACTGCTGAGTCCTGCCAGGAGTAATTACTGAGCAGAGTGCCAAGAGTAAGTCCTGTGCTCTGCCAGATGAGGCTCAAAAACAGTCACTTAGGCTATAACATCTTAATCATATTGCTGTTCGAATACCAGAAAAGTACTATTTCTCAAATTTATAAAAGATTGGAACTTTTAGAAAAGGAGTTCATGGATATGAGAGCTAACAGAAATCAGAAGATCCATCTTACCTTCTGAATATAACTAAAATTAAGTCAAATACCCCAATACTCCAAACTATACTATTTATACTCCAAAAATGCCCCCTGGCTTCAAATGATAAAAATGTTTGCTAAACTGCTCTAAAACTGTTCACATTCTTACTCAAAAATATGTCTTGTGAAAGGGACCTAATTCTTAGTGATTAAAGCTGTTTTATTTTAAGCCCTCTTTGGTTTGGGTAACATTAGGTATCAAAGATCTCTGTGATCTTTGTCATTGATGCAACTAGCAAGCTTCCTTAGGAAATTATCTTAAGCACCATTTGCTAACTTCCTACACTACCTTGAGCTTCCCGAACAATCAAGTTCTGACTCCAGATCAATAGCTCCCTTACCCATATTTTTAAAAATTACAATGCAAAGTGGCAAAAGTTTCATTTTGATTCAAATATATACAACTTGACATGACTATTCTTATTTTCTTATTTTTTATTGAAGTGACACTGCACTATAATATGTAAAAGTTTCAGGTGGTCATTATAAACTGATGCCTATATGTTCCCACTAAAATTCTAATTCTATAATTCATCATACAATTGGTCATTTTGACTTGATTTACCTTTCTGAGTAACCTTTCTGAGTGACATTTAAATTGGGGTACTACTATCAGGTAGTACCCCAACATTCAAACCTGATAAATAACCTGATAGTTATTTATTGGGGCCTGTTTATTGGGGAACAGGTGAAATGGACCAGTTTTAAAGTTTTATCATCTCCTTTAGCATGGTCTGTCCACCACACAACAATTTGATCCCCCAAAATTTGATTCCAAACCTTGATACACAATGTTGCCTCTAACTACATTGCTCTTGAGCTCTTTTATTTTCCACTTAAATGTCATTAACAGAATCGCATTCTCTAAACACTCTCAAGTAGAAAAAGCCTTTTTTTGTATGTTTTTGTAAGAAAAAATAAATTCAAATGTCTGTCTTCATGACCCCTTAATCTTTTTGTCAGTTAAGAAGTTTCTTGTGAGGCTGGAGCAATAGTACAGCAGGTAGGGCGTTTGCCTTGCACGTGGCCAACCTGGGTTCAATTCCCAGTATCCCATATGGTTCCCTGAACACCACCATGAGTAATTCCTGAAAGCAGAGTCAGGAATAACCCCTGTGCATCTCCAGGTGTGATCCAAAAAGCAAAAAAAAAGTTTTTTTGTATTTATACTGCTAAACATAATGAGCAGTGAAGTGTTTGGGGTATACCACAGGGATAAATATTTGCTGAACAAATTACATGACAGTACTCCCTAAGCTATAAACTGTTTAGAAGAAAAAATGATTAAAAAATATTTGCTAGCATTTTTAACAAAGTCACTTATCACTTTACAGGCACCTATCACTTTTCCTTAGTAGGTAGTGGGACACAAGTCATTGCCTTCAGTAAAGTTTCAGAATGAGAAAAAAATATGTGATGGGGTTGTAGAGATACTACAGTGGGTAGGGTGCTTGTCTTGCATGCAGCCAGCACAAAGTTCGATCCCAGTGACTATATGCGCCCCTCATTTCCACCAGGAGTGATTTGAGCTCAGAACCAGAAGTCCTGAGCACTACCTGGTGTGGCTCCACATACACAAACATCAACAAGTGTGATATATCAATGTGATAAATAATATATTTGGGAGTACTAAAGAAACAACTACAAGAGAATTTGCAAAATTTCATACCAACATTTCAATTATAAAGGAAAAGAAAGAAAATGTATAAAATCCAGACTAACTGGTTATGCAGACTATACTTAGGTTGAAAAACAACTCAGAAAGGATGCTTCAGACCCTTTAGGGTATGAATAGGATGATCTTCCACGAGTTGAACCTTACTTTCTAAACATTGAGAAGCCAATTTACACTGTAGGTTTCTTTTCCAGTTCTAGGGTGAAAAAAACCACGTTTCAAAAAAAAATCCTTGGATGATCAAATAAAAGCAGAAAATTTTTCTAAATGCTTGTACAGGAGATTAACAGCGCTTTTTTATTAACTTAAAATGGGTTTCTTAATATACTAGAAATCCTGAACATAAGTCAATTCCTCGTATTTTAGTGAATATTCGCTCATCTTACCTTATCTTTATAGCCATTATCTGTGACACAAATTGGAGGCTTTCCAGGATAGCGATAAAGAATGAAATCTCGACTATATAGGAAAAAAAACAAAGATGGATGAAAATAGTTATAGCATATACAAGAGACAGTTAAAAGAACACATATTTTATGCATTTAAACTGACTACCTTTAACAAGTATTTAAGAAACTGATAACAACTCAAGGTGGGTAGCTAACTTCCATTAAACTCTGAGGATGTAAAAAAAAGTTGTTTGGAGGTATGACTGAGTAAAGAAGATAAGTTACCAATTCATATATGTTTAAAATAGGGTGGGGGTCTCATTTATTTGAATTAATGGTTGGCAAACTTTGTGTGTAGGGGGGACTTTTAAAAAAAAATTATTAGTGAATCACGATGGGATACAGTTACAAACTTTCGTGTTTGCATTAGTCATACAGATCATTTACTCATCCCTCCACAAGTGCCCGTTCTCCCCACCAATGTTCCCAGCATCCTTCCCACAACCTCCACCCCATCCCCCACCACACCACCCCGCCTCAGCGGCAGGGCATTTCCTTTCATTTTCTCTCCTTTTTGGTGTTGTGGTTTGCAATACAGGTACTGAATGGCCATCGTGTTCAGTCTACAGTCTACTTTCGGCACACATCTGTCAACCTGAATGGGTCCTCCCAACATCCTTTACTTTGTGTTCTCTATCTGAGCTGCAAACTTTTATTGGAAAAGGCCAGATAAATTATTCCATCTTTTGCAGTTCATATGATCTAAATGAGTTAAGACACTGTAGCATGAAAAATTAGAAAACAAACAAGTGCACATTAACTGTGCTCCTGTAAAGCTTATGACCACTGAAATTTAATTCCAAATATGGAGAAACCTCTTTGTCTTCACCTACTTCAAAAACTTTTATAAACAGTCTTAATTTTAGGGCCATCCAAATACAAAACAGGTGAATTTAAAAGCTGGTCCTTCAGTCAGGTTTGGGTCCGCAGTGACAAGGCATGCAGGGCCTCACGGGATGGGGGTGGAGCCGCCCCTTTCCTCCCTGCCCCAATGAGACCCCAAGTCGCCGCCCACGAACAGCCGCTCTGGCGTCTGATCAAGCTGCATAATGGCCATGATCGAAGAGACTCAGAAACAAATCTTGGAACCCAGCAGCTTTTGGCAGAAATGTGTCTGGTTCCCGCAGTAGGTTACTGGCCCCAGGCCACCCCAGATGGGAATAAGTTTCGTGCTTTTGCCTGTTCCCCCTGGAGGCTCAGTGGCCACCATCCTCCAGAGGCCATTGGACAGTCAGGTTTGGGCCCACAGTGACGAGACACGTGGGGTCTCATGGGGTGGGGGTGGAGCCGGCCCTTTCCTCCCCACCCCAAGGACACCCTGGGTCGCTGCCCACGAATGGCCTTTCTGGCTCCTGATCAAGCCACTTAATGGCCACAATCCCAGAGACTCAGGAAAAAACCTCGGAACCCAGAAGGTTTGGGCAGATATCCCTCCTAATTGTTAAAATTTCAGAATTCCAAAATTGTGCAGCCACTACTACGGCCATGCGACATCATATGTTATTCATAATCAGCAATAGAAAACAAATTGTCTACGGTTGCCTTTTGGCAGATCTGAGTGTTGGGGTAAAATCCCAAATAATAATGGTGGGTCGGTGTCAAAATATTGAATGTGATCAAAGTAAAGAGAGTAATGTGGAAGTCATCTGCCCCACAAGTAGGGGGAGGGTTTTGGATGGGGAGTATACTGGGGTTTTGGGTGGTGGAAAATGGGCACTGGTGAAGGGACAGGTGTTTCATCGTTGTATGACCGAGATTTAAACCCAAAAGCTTTGTAACTGCTCTCACAGTAATTCAACAAATAAATTTATAAAAAGGAAAAAGAAATGTAAGGTGGGGTTCATGCCCAATTCAATCAGCCTAATCAATGGCTAAATAAATAGCAATACTCCTACATTTCAAAAAAGCTGGTCCTTGATTTAAAAGCACAATGGATAAGCCACCTGCCCGATACCTCTTCTATGCTAGTGTTCCTTAACATTTTTCCAAACAGTTCCCCATTTTGTAGAGGTTGGCCTAGTCTCCTGCTATGGGCCTTATTAAAGTGGTTTATCATCTGTGTTTCCCTTGAAATATCCTAAAGTCTCACAAGAGACCATATAGCCCTCAGCTGTATACTATTCTTTGTGAATTGTAAGAAATGAGAAGACATCAAAAATACTAACTTGATCAAGACCCCATACCAACAGGGTTCTCAGCCCACTAAGATACATATCAGTATACCCCAGAGTGGGTGATACCAACTTCTGTGGGGAACCTGAGTGATCCAGGGGAAAGGCAGTACAATGGGTGCAATCTGGTGGTGTTTTCACTTAAAGCCCATGGAATGGGAAAGAATATTTAACCAATACCCATCTGGTAAGGGGTTAATATCCAGGATATATACAACACTAATAGAATTGTACAAGAAAAAATAAAACCTTAAACTCCATCAAAAATAGGGAGGAAAAAATGAACAGAAGCTTCCTCAATAAAGGGATGCTCTTTCACTGTTGGTGGGAATGCCAACTGGTCCAGCCTTTTTGGAAAACAAATAGACATTCCTTCAACTAGAAATTGAGCTGCCATATAACCCCACAATCCCACTTTTGAGAATACATCCCGAAGGTGCAAAAAAGCACAGTAGAAACGACATCTGCACCTGTATGTTCATTGCAGCATTGTTCACAGTAGCCAGAATCTGGAAACAACCCAAGTGCCCAAGAACAGATGACTTGTTAAAGAAACTTTGATACATCTACACAATGCAGTACTATGCAGCTGTTATTAAAGACGAATTTATGAAATTTGCTTATAAGTGGATGGTCATGGAGAGAGCATCATGCTAAGTGAAATGAGTCAGAAAGAGGGAAATAGAATGATTGCACTTATTTGTATAATATAAAATAACATGAGACTGACACCCAAGGACAGTAGACACAAGGTCCATAGTTGGAAGCCTGTCTCATGAGCTGGGGAAGAAGGCAGCTGGAATAGAGAAGGGATCCCTAAGTCAATGATGGTTGGAGGAATCGTTCAGAATGGGAAATGTGTGCTGAAAGTAGATAAAGGAACAAACATGATGATCTCTCATTATCTGTATTGCAAACCATAACGGCCAAAAGTAAAGTATGCGGGAAACTGTCTGCCACAAAGGCAGGGGAAAGGGGGGGTATACGGAAGACATTGGTGGTGATGAATGTGCACTGATAGAGGGATGGGTGTTCAATCATTGTGTATGACTGAAACTCAAACATGAAAGTTTTGTAACTGTATCTTACTGTGATTCAATAAAAAAAGAAGGTATATGTCCAGGGGCCACTGTTTTCTGAAATGGGGGGCAGCAAGACAAATTACATTTGACAACCTATAATATATATTTCACCATACAAAGAATTGTGAAGTCTCATAAAAATCAAACTTTTCAAGTAGATTTCTGTAGCTTCTATTATATAATTATTTTTCAAAACTGTATCTTAGAAATACCACTTTTGTATCCTTAATGATCAAATAACAGAGCAGTGTTTCTCATATTCCATTCCCCCCCTTATGTCTAAAAATATCCCTAAAGACATGTTTTTAGACTTTTATGAATTTCCCTATGAAATTTCAGCATGACAAAATCATATTACTTATCTCTCTTATACTGTGACACTTTGAAGCCCTACAAACCACTGTAATTTCTAATGTGTTTTGGTCCTCAAGAATCAGTTTCTCCTCTGTTAGAAGCAATACTGTCCTACTAAGGACGCAGCAGTTTAAATAAAAGCTGTGGGGCAAAATGATACTACAGTGGGTAGGGTGCTTGCCTTGCATGCGGCCAACTCCGGTTGGATCAGCGGCATCACATGAAGTTCCCCAAGCATCACCTGGAGTATTTGCTGAGTGCAGAGCCAGGAGCAACTCCTGAGCATTGCCAGGTGTGGCCAGAAAAAAAAACAAAAATCCTAAGTTCAGATTTCCTACAACAATAATACTAGTTCTGGAAATCCTTTATTCTTTCAAAAAGACACAAATACCAGAAGTTCTCAACCCAAAATTACACTATTTAGATCTCTTCATTCTATACAGCAAATCTCAAATTTTCCCAATACTAAATGGACTAATAACCTTATACACACACTTAAAAATTCAACTTACTTATAAATGAGAGAAAGAGCTCGTATTTCCAGGTGACCAGCACTTTCCTAAACGTAAATAATGTTAAGGGTTTTTTTTAATTAACTGTTATTTACAAAGTTGTTTATAGTTGAGTTTTAGGCATTAACACCAATCCCACCACCAGTGTCAACTTCCCTCCACCAGTGTTCCCACATTCCCTCCCCATTCCCCCTGTCAACTTGACAGGCTTATTACAATGTCCAACATCGACTCATGATAATAACCCTCCATAATGTAAGTTTTTTGTAAAAATATCCTGTAGATAGAAGGAAGGTTTTACAAGTTCAACAACTCGTTTTTTATATGCGTGTTACTATTTCAGATGAAGAATTTGTTGAATATTCTTTGAGACCTGGGATAGTGTGATACTTATTCTGAAAATAAAAGGCCTAATAAAGATCTTCTAATCATTAAATAAAATGGACATAATACAGATTTAAAGAGCATATTCAAAATGAATATGAATTTCAGTAATAAAAAGTAAACAGTATTTAATAAATGTGTCTTAAGTTTAGAACTATGAAATTAATCACGCAAATAAATTTATTTTAGTATATGAATGGGATCAATCCCACATAAAAGAATAGTAAATAACAAAAATAATGTTAACAACCTACCAGTGACAGTCACTACTGCCCTCCTCCCAGCTAAAGAAAATGGTCTAAGTTTGAGCAGTTCAGATTATATTCTTTAACTAGTTGATGGGTAAGATTGCTAAGATAATCTTTGCAAAAAATCTCTTTTTGCTTTTTGGGTCACACTTGACAATGCACAGGGGTTATTCCTGGTTCTGCACTAAGGACTTACTCCTAGTGGTGCTCAGGGGACCATATGGGATGCTGAGAATCGAACCTGGGTTGGCCACACGCGTGCAAGGTGAACGCCTTACCCGCTGTGCTATATAGCTCCAGCCCCTAAGATAATTCTTAATATTCCACAAGAGACTGATTGCAAGTCTTTAAAATTTTGCAAGGTTTGAGTCAACACAGCTGGCTACTTAAGAAAATATACAGAGTCTAGCTAAAGCAACACAGCTTAAAGAATACTTATGTTACTTGCAATAGTAATACCCCTTTATCTTACCTTGGGATCTCCCAATCGTTCCAGGTATTTCTCAAAAGATCCCTCTACATACTATAAAAATAAAACAAAGTTAACTTAAATACACAGTACTACTAAAATATTATTATATTCTGCAATATTATCTTCCAATGAGTTTTTTCTGTTCAGCTCAACAATAGTATTAAATTAATTCACATAGAACTTCAAGATTTGCACATACACAAGTTGTAGAGAAAAGCTAGAATATAAACTACTTTAGGAAACTTTTTAACCACAACAGACATTTCATCACAAAACCTGACTTTTTTCTGAATTGCCAACTTGAGAATTTTCATAAATTAAGCACAATAATAAGGATTTAATATTTTATGAGACCAAAATTTTTAAAGTCAAACTGCAAAATTTTAAATAGAATTTCATTAATTTCAAAACTCCCAGGACATAAGCAAACTTTTTTAAAATTTTTATTAGTGAGACACCATGAGGTACAGTTGTAGACTTACAAATTTTTGTGCTTGGGTTTCAATTATACAATGATCAAATACCCAGCCCTCCACTAGTGCCCATTTCCCACCACCACGGATTCCAGTATCCCTCCCACCCCCCCATCCCACCCTGCCTCTGTGGCAAGGCATTCCCTTTTGTTCTCTCTTTCCTCTTGGGTGTTGTGGTTTGCAAAACTTTTTGAGGTGATAAAAATATTCAGTTTCCTGATCATAGTGGCAGTTCTACGTCTGTATCATTGCCCGACAAAACTAAAAGCACTAAACTTAAAATGGTGAATTTTAATATATGTAAAGTATGTATACCTCAATAAAAATAAAATTAAATGCAAGGAATATGTATAATTTCATGTATCACAAGGCTTAAAACACAATTGTTAATTTTTCTCAATCGCTTGTTTTAACAGTTTGAGTTATAACTGACACAAAGTACATATTTATATAGAACCAATTTTTGACATATGCACGCACCCATGACACTACTGTGAGGGCTGTGATACTGAATATACCCACAACTCTCATATATTTTCTTATGCCCCTTTATAATTGCACAAATCTTTCTGTTACCACAGGGTGAGTCAAGTTTCTAATGCTCATCTATAGGAAATCATATAGTATGTACTTTGGGTGGGGAAGGGGTGGGCTAATTTCCTTCATTAAGCATAATTATTCTGTGATTCATATACAGAGTTTTACAGTTTTACATACATCTTTTTTCCTTAAAATGTAGCCCAAGAACAACAGCGAAAACCACCTGGAGTTTATACAGGAATCCTGGGCCCAGCTCAAATTTCCAGATATTAAACAATCCCCAGGTGATCTATATGCTGGAAAATACTTGAGATGCATTGCCTTAAACCATATTGTATCTGAAGTAACTGAAATTACTTCCATACTCCTTTCCCCAGGTGTAGGGAAGGTAAGCAGCTTCAAGTTAATGAGCCTTAAAGTCAAGAAGCCAGAAGCCTTCAAAGTTTCAGGTAATCACTGAAACCTGTTGAGAAAATTAAGATTAAATCTCAAACACCAGCCAAATACTCATACCACAGAAGAAAACAAATGGTACTGGAATGGATAGCAGAAGGGGAAAATAAAAAAAATACTAATGGTCACACAGACCCTGATTAAAAGTCATTTCATTAAAATAAATTTTAAATTCTTTAAGGTATAAATTTTTTTCCTAAAAATTGTTTTGAAGTCAATCATTTGTGGCAAGGCTTTGATTACCATATTTTGCCACATAAAATAAGATGCTTGGGAATCTGTTTCAATTTTAAATATTTTTTTAAGTTGGTCAGCTAAATATCACTGTTCACAGAATTTAGTAGAATACAAAAGGGGCTCCAATTTGTGCATACTGAAAATATATAGATAGTATTGACAAAGTCACACCTTTCACAAATTGTGATTAATTATTCAAGAAAACGGTGGCATGGGTAAGTTAAAATAAGCTGTCAAAACTTCTGGGATTTGTATTTTATCAGGGAAAGTATGAGAAGAAAACAGTTTTCTTCATTTTCCTAGTACAGAACAAACCAGTTCATGGAAGGGGTCTAGAAGCATGCTAGCAAGAGAAAGAACTGAAAAATACAGACTCGAGAGGAAAAAGCACAGTAAAATGTAGCAATGTCCTCCCGCTGTTCTTCGATTTGCTCGAGCGGGCCCAGTAACGTCTCCATTGTGAGACTTGTTGTTACTGTGTTTGGCATATCGAATACGTCACGGGTAGCTTGCCAGGCTCTGCCATGCAGGCGAGATACTCTCGGTAGCTTGCCGGGCTCTCCAAGAGGGGCGGAGGAATCGAACCTGGCTCGGCCAGGCCGGCAGCTTGCAAGGCAAACGCCCCACCGCTGTGCTATGGCTCCAGCCCTTCGCAGCACATATACTAAAATTGGAATGATACAGAGATTAGCAGTAAAATGTAGGCCTCAAAATCAATTCCCCACCTATGACTTAATCTACTGGTAACTACTGCATATGTAGTTTACTTACAGATTCAAAATCTTTTTGATTTTCCCTCATATATGAGACACAAGTCTTTCTGATTTCCAAATGATGTACCTGGCTGTAAAACATCTAAAACAAGAAACAGCAACACATTCACATTCAGTAGTCATTTGAAAGAGCAGCTACTGGACACATTAATGTTCCCTCATGTAGAATTATGTAGAAATCGAGAAATTAAGCCCCAACATTAGTAAGATTTGTTTTTGTCATCTTGAAATGGGAAGAGAACTCTGTCATGCCTCAACCGTTTCTAATCCTTAGAGAAAGCAGTAGCTCCTTATAATCTACAGTTTTAAAATCATTATCTGATCTCTCACATTCCAAAGTGGCATTTAGGAAAAGAGAAGATAATGAAGATACAATACTATTTTGGAACTGGTATTTTGAATTAATCTTCAAATTTTCACAACACAAGAAAACAGCAATTTTGTTATTGTTCTGAATGAGCTAGATATATTCAACTTACAGTTCCATGCCACAATACAAACTAAAAATTATCATAGGAAAATACATTTGTTTACATTTTACCTGCTCCGAAATAGCCCGAAAAAGACAAGAGGCATCCTTGGCAGTCAGCTTTCGAAACAGCCCTAAGCGTCCTAAGTATTCATCCATTGATGCCTCACTCAGAGACTTCTGGCCGCCGTATTTTTTCCAGCCTTTATGCATTGTGCACACAGGAGAGGAAATGGGAAGGGAGAAAAAGGCACACAAGTGTAGTAGCAAGAACAGAAACAAGAGGGTACAGGTAGGAAAGGGTAGCGTGACAAGGGCTTGCTTATGCAGATATCCGGAAAACAGCCCAAAGCCTAGGCAGAAGGCAGTTGGCAGTCAGTGCAGCGGAATCTTGGCACACGTCTCAGGAACAGAAGCAAGGGGCTATCCTGCCCAGGTCAAGTCGGAGACCTGTGAAAATAAGAGGCAGAGCCGATACTTCTAGGAATAGAGAACTGGCCTAGAGAAGGATATAGGAGGGAGAGAGTACTTAACAGAACTACCTCTTTAGAGAAAGGCAGGATTAACCCAATCAGTCTAAGGTTGAGGATAATGCAGACAAGTCGGCAGCTGAACTCAGAGCCAACTGCTGCACGAGGCTGCAAAGGGACTGCAATAAGGTTCAGGTGTGTCTGATCCATCTTGGTGCACATCACATTGCTTTAAAATCTCTGCCTGAATTTTCAAACAGACTGCCCAAATTCCCAGCTCCTTTCATAAATAATTTCTTAGAAATTGAAGCGGGGATTCTGAATCTAATTTAAGAGTAAGTTTTTGCATTACGATTCTCTTAAGAAGGCTGGGTAGAGATCAAAGGTCTGGAACACAAGTCCGGCAAGCAGAGGCCCTGGGTTAGATACTGGCACCGCATTTTACCCTGAGCACTGCTGGACAGAAGGGGCACGTCATCACCAGGCCTGAGCACTGAACTCTCTGGCCCACACAGCGTATGGCTGGAAGTAATCCAAGAGTTCCCTGAACACTGTGTGGGCGGCTCCCCAGGCAAAGGAAGTATAAAAAACATCCCTCAAGAGGGAAACAAAGAAAAAAAAGGAAAGAATATCCCTAGATCCTTGATCTGTAGGAACGGAGATTGCAATTCAAAGTGCTAAGCCTGTTAACTGATATTTCAGGTATGGGATTTTCAGTACTCCTCTTATTTTGCTCTCCAAGATAAGTAGTCCTGTTAGAATCACAAGACTAAATCCATTAGCTATAGTAAGAAACACTAATACAATTTTTGACTAATTTCTTCAAACTACTGTATATCATTTCATTAACAAAAGAGAATAGTGTTTCTAAAACACTAACATTGAAATTTTAAACTGAAGCAGTATGAAAGTACTACCATGCTAATACACCTTCTAATGCATTACATTTTTTACTCGGTGGCACGGCATTAGAGGTATATAGAAAGAAGTATTTTTCAATATATCTTCAGAGCACTTTGCCAGAAAAATTAGCTACGATTCTAACAAAACCAAAGCAAGAAAAAAATGACACTGTTCTGGAAGGTTCAAAGACTAGTCTCTTATTACTTCACTATCCAATGCTTCATTGTTGCTTAAATTGCAGAATCCAATTTCTCTCTTCCTTTAAGTGTTAAATAGATCAAAACCTGGCTTTGGAAAGTTGCAAAATTAAGCTCTTTTGGGAATGCTTTTCTTGTAGTGAATCCAGTACTAATCATAATCATGACTATTACTAAAAGTATCAATTTTATATCCTAGAAAATCAAAATGTTAAAGAAAAAAACCGCATTTTTCCTTTGTTTTCCTTCTTTTCCTTTTGGGTTTGCTTGTTTAGAGGCACACCCAGCAGTGCTAAGGGCTTACTACTGGCTCTGCTCTTGGGGATTACTACAGGCAGGCTCAGAGAACTATATGGGGCAGCAGGGATCAAACCAGTGTCAAGGATGTGCAATGCAAACCCACTCTCTGACCCCAGGAACACATCTTTTATTTCTTTAGCATGCCAATTTGAAATTACCCTAAACAGTTTGGTTGTTTTGGTGCCATATCCAGCTGAGGCTTACTCGTAGCTGCCTCAGGAATTTATTCCTGGCAGGCACAGAGAAACATATGGAGTCCTAGGGATCTATCTAACCCAGGTTGGCTGCATGCAAGGCAGTATCTCCCGACTCCTTAACCAGTTTTTTAAAGAAAAATAATACTAAGAAAATTATTGCTTTTGCAAAAGTACTGAAACACAATTTCAGACAAGACATGTTTCTTTTAAGCCACAAAATTACTAAGAAAAATTCAGTTAGAATGAAAAAGTTAATTCATTTTGGGCACCCAGTACTTTTAGGGAAAAATACAAATTCTTCATATTTATAGTTGTATATGTTTTAAAAATAAAATACATAAAACAATAGCAAACGATAATTCATTTTGAGTAAAGGAACAGAGAAGGGAAAATGGTGGAAAGAAGGGCAGGAAATATTATAAATTAGAAGACAAAAAGGAAACTCACACATAGGAAGTCCACAGGGAAAAAAGAACAACATAAAAACAGTAAACAGATTTTTGACAAAGGTGCGATTGCTGTTCAATTTTTAAAAGAGACAGTACCTTCAGCAAATGGTACTGGTACAACTGATATCTGTCTGCTAAAATAATTTCCTATATTTCATATCTTGTACAATATTTATGGATCAAATGCCTAAATATAGAACAGAACCTTAAAATTTTTTATAGAATACAGAAAACAAAATCTTTGGGACCTTTGAGTTAGGCAGAGTTCTTAAATGGAGCTGGATTCAATTCCTATCATTATACAGTCTCCCAAGCACCACCAAACTAGCACTGGTTAACCCAAGAACCACTGGGAGGCTTCCCTCCCAAAACACTACAAAACAAAATTAAGGTAAAATAAATATTGCCCAACATAGTTCACCAACATTATAGCCATGGCTAATAATTACATGAAATGAAACTCAACAGCATTACCAGGAAATGCAAATTAAAACCACAATAAGGCATGACTTACTATAATGGCTATGTACATGATTGTATTTATATGATAAACTACAAATGGTAAAACAATAGGGAGAAAGACAAGCCAATACTAGTTAGGATTGCAAGGAAACACTGGAATAAAGAGACACAAAAGAATGATGGAATTGTTCTACATCATGATTGTGATGGTAGTAATAAGATTATGTATTTATTAAAACCTGTAGAACTCAACAAGTAAAGTAAAGGCCCTCCCGTTGATCGTCGATTTGCTTGAGCGGGCCCAGTAACGTCTCCATTGGAGACTTTGTTGTTACTGTGTCTGGCATATCGAATACTCTCGGTAGCTTGCCGGGCTCTCCGAGAGGGGCGGAGGAATCGAACTCGGGTCGGCCAGAACTCAACAAGATACATAAAAAATGCTCCACACCACTAATCATCAGGGAGATGCAAATCAAAACAACGACATATCATCTCATACCACAGAAAATGGTACACATCAAAAAGAACAAGAGCAACAAATGCTGGCATGGATGCAGAAAGGGACTTTCATTCACGGCTGGTGGGAATGCCAACTAGTCCAACCTTTTTGGAAAACAATGCCGATATTCCTCAAAAAAGTAGAAACTGAGCTTCCAAATGACCCAGCAATACCACTTCTGGGAATATATACTAGGGGTCCAAAAAACACACATTAGAAATACCATCTGCATTTCTATGTTCATCATAGCTCTATTCACAATAGCCAGAATCTCAAAATAAACCAAGTGCCTGAGAATAGATGACTGGTTAAAGAAACTATGGTACACCTACTCAATGGAATACTATGCAGCTATTAGGAGAAATGAAGTTGTGAAATTCACTTCTGCTTATAAATGGATGGACATGGAAAGTATGCTGAGTGAAAGTGAGAAGGAGAGGGACAGATACAAATGACTGCACTCATTTGTGGGACATTAAAAAAAAGCATAACATGAGACCAATACCCAAGGATGGTAGAAACAAGGGCCAGGAGGATTGGTACACAGTTGGAAGCCTGCCTCAAATTTTGCGGGAGAAAGAAGTTGGGATAGAGAAGGGACCACTTTTACAAAAATTGGAAATGATCACTCTGGATAAGAACTGTGTGCTGTAAATAGGTAAAGGAACAATCATAACCTCTCAGTATCTGTACTGCAAACCCCAAAAGGGGGGATAGAGGAGGAGAAAGAGGTAAAGAGAAAGAGGAAAAGAAAGGAGGAGGAGCAAGGAGTAGGAGGGAGGAGTAAAAGGGGGGGAGGAGGAGGGGCAAGGGAGGGGAGGAGAAAAGTACCTGCCACAGAGACATGCCGGGGTGTTGCAGAAAGGAACTGGTGGTGGGAAATCTGCACAGTGGAGGGATGGGTGTTGGAATTCTGTATGATTGAAATCTGACTATGCATAGCTTTGTAACTATGTATCAATAAAGTTCTACTCTCACAAAAGATCATAAAATGTGAATTTGGTTATATTCAAATCTAAAATAAACCAAAAGGAATAGAATTTAAGTTGAAGAGCTCACAGAACAGATATGGAAAAGAAAAAGCATTCAATTAGTGGTTGGGTCCAGAAAAGACAAGATGTAACCAACAGGAGGGCCAGGAAAAAAATAAAGAAAACACTTCTACTATGTAAAAAAAAATTCTAGCACAGCAGGACAGCATTTAATTGAAAGCAGGACAGATTGGATGGGTTCATGAAATAGGCAGAATATAAAAGCAAAAATTATGGTCAGAAATGCACCTAATGCTAACACTTCTGAAAACAAGTAATAAACAGTGTAAGATTTTCAGAGGAAAAACACCTCATATACAAAAAAATCACACATATGAACTACAACAAACTTTTCAACACAGCTAGGAGATAGAAAACAATAATAATTCAATATTTGAGGAAAAATTACTCCCAACCTTGAATTCTACTGATATGCTATCAGGAGAGAATGCCAATGCATTTTCAAATATGAAAAATTAAGTTTACTATCCTTTCTCAGAAAGTTACTGGAGGATACTGACACCAAAATGAAGAAGTTAATCACATCAATGTTGAAGGATGTTGAAAACAAAAGGTACAGTACAAGAAAAAATAAAATAACTTCTAGGACTAAAGATAGTACAGGGGTTAAGGTGCATACTAATTTTATACCCATCACAAAAAGATCCTTAAGTATCACTGGCTAAAGCCCTGGAGCCTCCAACCATTATCAGCTCACTGTAGAGCTCATATTCTTGAACCCTCACATTAAACCACCAGCATAATTGGCAGAAAATCACCAGGAGAGTCCCCCAGGTCTCCTGAGCACTGCTTCAAAGGAACTTCTACAGAAATAAATTTCTAAGAAAAAGACAAAGAGAAATCTCAAGACAATCAGTATAACCGGACATATAACCAGCTCAGGTAATTGTACACAGAAGTCCAACACAAATATTTCAGAAGAAATATAAGTTATAATTTATTTGAACATACTAAGATCGACACCTCTGTAAATAGTTTCTACAGAAACTATATCTATAGAAAACTAAGCAAGTGGGGAAAAAAAAAGGTAACACAGTTCTATAAGGAAAAATGCAATCAATGAGCATTTAAGTAAACGGTTCATAGGTGAATTATATTGTACTTAAATAATGTTGTCAACAATGTAACAGATCTCACAAATACTGATAAAACAGAATTTAGTTAAACTTTCAAACACTGAGAATCAAAGTTCTAAAATAGTGTGTTGCATAAGTAGGATCCCGGTGCCAGCAACGGCATCTCAGAATTTGCTTGAAATACTCGAGACCCAAGAGAATCCCTAGCATGGGTCATCTATATTTTAATCAACTTCTTAATGTCAGAGCTTCTTTTTTAGAAGTTTCCACGATTGTAGTAGTTTTCTCTGAAATAATTGTCAACAGGTATTCCAAGTACAACAGATAATTCAAAGGACAATAATGTACTTTCAAATGGTTTCTATTGTAAACAGGATGAAGTCTGTAATTAGTTCACTTAATTTGGAAAAATACTCACCCAGTCCTGAGCCACTGTTAAGATCTTATCTTCGGTATGTAATTCTTCTTTATAATAATTGTTAAAGAATCGGGGAATAATATATAGTTCTATCCCTAGTACCATTTCTGAAGGGATGTGAAAAATTCTTAATACTTTTTAATTTGTTGTGTGCATGTGTCTTTAGGCCACACCCAGCGATGCTCAGGGCTTATTCCTGGCTCTATGCTTAGAAATTATTCCTGATGGTGCTCAGAGGACCATATTGGATGCCTATAATTAAACCTGCATGGGTCATGTGTAAGGCAAGTGCCGTAAGACAAGTGCCCCACCCACTGTACTATTGCTCTGGCCCCTAGACTTTTAAAATCTAAAACTTGCTTCTTCATCTGTAAAATAAGAGGTTCCTTTCCTATTTATTATGCTATTCTTGCTCACTCAGCCATTGTTAAAGGTTCTTTATTAAGATAATACATGTAAAAAACATAAAATAATTCTGCATGGCTTATGATAAAATTATGACAATGGTGGAGGGAAAGGGATACTGGTATGAAGCATGGTGTTGGAATACTATATATGCATGAAACTATCATTAGCAGTATTGTATATCATGGTGCTGCATAAAAATATAACTAACCTTAAATGTATTTAAGCAGAGAGCTTACTTATAAAGGAGTATAAGAGTCGTCAGGATATTAGTGAACAAAAACAAAAAAATTAATTTACAGAAATTATTTCAGCCTAGGGATTCTTAACCTAAGGCTGCAGAATATCTGTAGACTCCCTGAAATTCACTACAAAATGTGCTTGTGTGCAAGGAGAAGAAGCAATAAATACTTACAAGTGTTTCATGGTCCAAAGTTTTACTGCCTTAGCAAGAAGGACTATAGTCAACAAAATCATGGCAATGTCAGTCAAAATAATATGGCAGGGGATCATGGGGTAGGATATACAGTGGATAGGATGCTTGCCTTGCAGGTGGCCAACACAGGTTCCATCATCAGCATCCAATATGGTCTCCCAAGCCTGCAGGTAGTGATCCCTGAACACAGAGCTAAGAGAAAACCCTGAGCACTGCTGGGTATGGCCCCAAAACCACAAAAAAGTCAAAATGTGGTAAAACTACATAAACAATAAAATTATTGACTTGAAATGCCAATGCTGTGAAAGCCCTGGAAAGTCTTTCAACAAGCAATACAAAGAAGCATGTATTCTGTCTGATGTTAATTTACTATATTTGCATTGCATCCCATAAAAAGTACTATAAAATACATAAAGACTAGGCTACTATAGTCATGTAAGGATTTAACCATTTCATAAGTAATTAAAATTAAACATTGGTGGTTCTCCTAAATTATTTTTCATCTTTTTATTGGAAAACACAACTATTACTATCATAAACTTCTGGCCTTACCAGCAAATGTTTTACAAACAGTCCTCATTAAGCACCATTATCATGTGATAAATCCTTAATACCACAAGGATATTACATATAATGAGCACTGCTATTTGAAATACCATTCAAATAAATATGTTATTCTACAAACTTCACTATACAATGCAACAGTCATACCTTTCTTCTATGAGATTCTTCACTAGATATTTGGAGTCAAAGACAGTATTTGCAATATGTTTATTAAGAGTGTTTCTTTTTATCATTGAATCACTGTGAGATAGAGCATTACAAAATTTTTCATGACTGAGTTTCAGTCATAAAGCCTTGGAGAGTATCAGGCGGAGTTAACTGAGTCAGAAGGAAAGGGACAGATATAGAATGACTGCATTTATTTGTGGGACATAAAAAACAGTATGAAACTAGTGTTTCTTAGAACCAGTAAATACTCATAATCAAGAAAAGAATAGTAAGTTTCAAAAATGTGTTTATTAGTCATGGAAAGCCTACTTTGTTTCAGCCAGAAGATTCAAGAATGATTAAGACATTTTTCTATGTGGTTGGAGGGCCCGCTTGTGATGACTGAAAGTAGACTATAGATCGAATACAATGACCGCTCAATACCTCTATTGCAAACCACAACACCCAAAGGGAGAGAGCGAACAAAAGGGAATTCCCTGCCACAGAGGCGGGGTGGGTGGGTGGGTGGGGATGGGAGGGATGCTGGGATCACTGGTGGTGGAAGGTGGGCACTGGTGGAGGGATGGGTACACAATAGAGGGATGGGTTCACTGTATGACTGAAATACAAACATGAAAACATGTTAAAAAAGACAAAAGAAATATTCAGTCTTGAAAACAAACAAAATAAGACATTTTCTACTGAACTAGACTGAATGAGTACTTCCAAAACAGCTCTCCTACTCTAGCTCTCCTACTACAAAATTTGGGTTCATGTTTTGCATTTACTAAAAGACTAAATAAACAGATAACTGGGCATGAGATATTTAAGAAGCTGAAAGTATCTGGTGACCAATCACATATAAAAAGGATTAAGAATATAAAACAGGACTGTACCACTGTAGCACTGTCCTCCTGTTGTTCATCGATTTGCTAAAGTGGGCACCAGAAATGTCTCCATTGTGAGACTTGTTACTGTTTTTGGCATATCGAATATGCCACGCGGAGCTTGCCAGGCTCTGTCGTGTGGGTGGGATACTCTCAGTAGGTTGCCCGGCTCTCCAAGAGGCAGAGGACTAACCAAAATAAACATGGCACCATTGATAGAGATGAGAATCTCACAAGGATTAGTTGGAGAAATATGATCTTAGTTTGGGCACTCAAATTTTAAGGTGCTAAGAGAATTAACAGACAGACATGACTAATAGGCA
This sequence comes from Sorex fumeus, assembly GCF_029834395.1. Classification (NCBI taxonomy): domain Eukaryota; kingdom Metazoa; phylum Chordata; class Mammalia; order Eulipotyphla; family Soricidae; genus Sorex; species Sorex fumeus. The sequence goes on from NW_026606115.1 coordinate 12,760,122, forward strand.
ACTGAAAATACCATTTAAAAGCTTAAATCAGAGCTGGAGATGAAGAATTGAATAGAATTGAATATAGAATAGAATTGAAGAATTGAATAGAGAAGCTATGGCAGAGCTGAAAAGATATATAATAAACAAAAAAAATTGTATCAAGTAAATAGAGTAAAAATAGAACCTAAAACCCAAATGTTTAAAGAGGAAACATGAATCAACAAGTAAATTGCAAACAGGTAAAACAACTTAAAATCCAATAATCAGTATGCTCAAAATATGAATGTAAGGCATGGCACAGAGGACAACAGGAAGGAATTTGCCTTGAAATTTGAGGCTATGAGTTCACTATGAAAAGAAAACAAGGTTAAAAATTAAATAGCCTAAATATGTGGTTATCATACAATCTAAATTTATAGGCAATTTTATTTCAAATATCCTATTCTCTTAAGTGATGAAAAATAATGAAATTCAACTTTTTCTTTCCAATTTACAAATCAAATTTTAGACCCTTAAGAGCACAGAATATCTTTTACATTTTGGTCAGAGATCAGTTTTCTTTTTACAAAAACGAGTCTATAGTAGCAACTATCTCACATAATTAGTATAAATATTGAATGAGTTTATTATTGTAAAATTTTTATAGTGCCTGATCATATTAAACATACAATGAGTGTTGCTGTTTTTATTCTTCATTCCCACACCACCTTAAAAATGTATTATTAGTTGTAAAGCAGAAAATTGACCACTACATAGCTACAAGGTCCACCCATTCCTGATCTTTCCTCCATGTCAATTTCAAATAATCTGCCCACACATCTAATTTCTCAAACTATATTCAGAGAAAAACTCTTTGAAACTTTTATTATTTTTAACAAATTAGAAAGCTGAAGTGCTCAAAATCAAGATGACTCATAGCCTTCTTTAAAAGAGAAGTTTAAGTGCTCAGACCATAATAAAGGTCTAGAAAGATATCTACATTAACTGCCATTAACTGCATTACTGGCATGTTTAGTTTGGGAAAACGCTATCCTCAAATTATCAATGTTAAACATTTTAATTTTTTTCCTTTGTATCTATCAATAATTTGCCTTTAAAAGCATACCAAGTAGTGCTTCAGAGTCTGAAAACAGATACTTGACAGTACTTTCAGATAACAACCACCTTGAAAAACTCCAGAGCCACTTCAGGTTCACTGGCTATAATCTTTATATACTACCAAAAATTTCAAAATGTTGCTTCCCTACCTCCAAAATGACTGTGAGCAAACAGTCATCTAAAACTTACTTGCTGCTGCTGCTTTTGGGGGATGGGTGGGTTTGGGGGCAGCACATCCAGTGATACTCCGTTCTTACTTCTAGCTCTGTACACAAGGGTCATTCCTGACAGTGCTCAGGGGACCATCCATGGTACCAGGAATTGAACTGCAGTCAGGTGCAGTGCCTGCAATGCAACAACCTTACACTCTGTACTACGTCTATGGCTCAAAACGTAGTGCGTTGGGATAGGGATAAAAAATTAAATGCAGACTCTGTGCTTCTCAGTTGTTTTCTGATTCTGGCCCCTTCCAATCTTGTTTCATTCCTGTGGTCTCCTTATGCTACCAGTTGTCCCCCTAGTCTTCTGCCAGACAATCATTATGCAATTTTGGGGAAACTAGGGGCTCTACAGGGGAGGTCACATGAACCCAGTTCAGAAATGCTGAGCTAACTGAATGTAGGAGTCAGAAAAAACGGCAACAATGGGGCTGAAGCGACACAGCACAGTGGGTAGGGTGTTTGCCTTGTACACAGCCAACCTGGGTTTGATTCCCAGCATCCCATATGGTCTCCCAGGACTGCCAGGAGTGATTCCTAAGTGCAGAGCCAGGATGCACCCCTTTGCATCTCTGGGTGTGACCCAGAAAACAAACAAAAAAAAACCCGGCAACAGTAATTAAAGTGCTTCTAAACATGCAACCAACAAAAATTACTTAAAATTCAAATGTGTGGGTCGAAGCGATAGTTACATGGGTGAAGGAGTTTGCCTTGCGTGGGCTGAACTCAGTTTTACCACACTGCATATGGTCCCCTCAGCACCTCAGGAAGTGACATCTAATATACACGTCAACAAAACCCACAAACAAAAACACATAGTGATTTTGGCAGCACTTTCCCATACTGCATTTCCTAGGTAAAAGGAATCACAAGTGGAAAAAGTTTAAGATGAACTGATGTAAAATACTTCCTAAGGTTGTCCTATAACTTCACAACACTTCCCATCTACTCCAAAAACAAAAACTCCCTAATATTATCTTTTAAACCTCTTTAGTTAACCATAGTGTGAATTTATCAACATTTAAATTTACTTTTGCTTCCTTTTTCCCTTGAAATCAAAATACTTCTGAATACCTGAAACTCCAAAGACTGCTAAATGAACTAAATTCCAATTATTTATTTCAAAACCCTCAAGTCCTACCATGTAATTAAACCAAATAAATTTTACTTTCTTGAGCAGATATTTAAAATAGAATTCTGATTGCCATTATTATTTTCATTAAGGACCAGTTAAGATATAAACTTGGCAATTACTCTGTCCTGCCCTCTAATCTGTAAAATGATTTGTACTTAGTATTCAAAAAATTCTTCCACACTTCCCAAATTACACTTATTTACATTAAAGTCTTTAATCATTTGATCCCACCTGTAGCATTATTCTACATTCAAGAAACTCAAGAATCATAAAGTTCTACATATGAGATAAGGTTGTCATGTGCACCAAAGGAAAATCCATCTAGGTGTAAAATTCGTCTTAAAATAACTTCTGGAAAGAAAAAAAATCTTTCCTTAGAAGAGAGTAAAGTAACTGAAATACAAACAACTATAAAGAAAATAATCTTACTATATATATGGTAGAAAGAACACATCAATGGGAGTCAAGGAGTTGCTTCCAATGGCAGCTCTGACAAAACACCTGTATTTTAGACAAATTGTAACCTCTCTCATTCATCTCAGAAATGAGATTGTACTATTTTCAGAATTGTGAGGATTGCTACCAAACCAAAATTAATCTAGGGTATATTGTGATTCTTAAACCCAACAACTGGGGCTTGAGCTATAGCACAGAGGGTAGGGCGTTTGCCTTGCACACTGCCGACCCGGGTTCATTCCCAGCATCCCATATGGTCCCCTGAGCACTGCCAGGAGTAATTCCTGAGTGCAGAGCCAGGAGTAACCCCTGTGTGTCGCCAGGTGTGACCCCCAAAAGAAAAATTTAAAAAATTAAAAAGAAATTAAACCCAACAACTGACATACATTTTTAGTGTTCAGGGATATCACATCTGACAACAGTGGCTTAAACCTCTGATAAAAACAATGGAATAAGCTAGGTTATGCATTACGTTAGAAAAGAAGCATAGGACTTGTGGTCTCATACTGCTTTTTAGTTGGCTGATATTTGAGCACTTTGTGGCTGATTCTCTATACAGCAACATAGGTCAAAAAAATTTTAAGTAATGATTTCTTTTCAAATTAAAAACACACATTTAAAGAGCATTCAGAAAATCAGGTCGACCTTTCCTACCACTTCAGCACTTCAGTGTAATATTAACATACAATCATAGTGAAGTAATTTCTCAACTACTGTAGATTACTCACTTTTAGATTACTCTAAGTAAAATGTTAGTCCAAGTTTCTTCCTGCTAGCCAGAGTATTTCTCAGCCAACACCTCTATCATTAGCAAAAATTTATTATCCTAAGTAAATCAGCCTAAAACATAATCATGAAAATAATTGTATAAGAACATTTATATAATGTATCCTGAGTAAAATGCTTGGATTACTCCACACCATGGTATAAAAGTCAGTTTTATAGTTAATGTCCTATTTTTATAGATGATATGTATCTAAAATTCCTACCAGAAAACTTCGAGACCATTTCTTCTAACAAGACTATTACAACCTATGCATCTCAAAGTGAATTTTAACACCATATAACTTATCTATAAAACTAATTTTATAAATAAACTCTTCTGTTACAGTAAATCTTTCAATATCATATGAAAGGGAGTCCTGGGCCAGAGCAAAAATATAGTGCATAAAGTCTTTGACTTGCATGGGACCAACTAGGTTTCAATCCCCAGTACCCCATATGATCCCTTGAGCCCTACCAGGAGTGATACCTGAGTGCAGAGCCAGGAGTAAACCCAGAGCACCGCCAGGTGTCCCACTCCTCACAAAAATGTGAAAGTCGCTTGAAGAGTAATTGTAAATTCTGTAAGTGCTTTTTGATGTGTTTTTGTCAAATGAGTAATGTTTTGACACTGGGCAAGTCTATATTACTATTTTCTATTTTTATTTTAGAGGAAAAAAGTGAACACATCCACTCTTTAGGTACAATAGATCAAGTGATTTGATGGTTAAACTTTTTAATTTTTATAGAAATTATTAAACTTTACTATACAGAACACACATTAATGTTCTGGTCTTTCTCTAAAATTTGGATTATGAAGCAAACAATCTGATTCAAATAATTTTTACAAATTTGTTATAGCTTACTTAAGGATCAAACTACCTAAAACTGGGGCTGATGTCAAAGTTTTCCAAATTAATTGGGCTTCTCCATGATTCCATTTGGGATTCTAGGGGAAAAAACCTATAATGGACATCCCACATTATTAACATGAGAATTTTTAAGTCTAATAAATTTACTAAGTTGCAGTTAAGATTTGCATTCAGTATCAATATTCATGCCACCTAATTTTAGATACACCCTACAGACTAAAAAACTTTACTAATTCGTATTATTCTTCAATCATATGTTACGTTCAATTTGATTTAAAACATTCCAAATGGACTACATTTCAAGTGTGTTTTTAAAATGATGAGAATTTACTGTTTATTTTTTTAATCCAACAACTTTATCCAAAAATGCAGAAAATTTTTCTGGCTGGCCAGGAGGAAAACATTTCAGTGTTGATAAGTCCATTGACTGTAACAGTCCAGGAAGCGTGCTAAAATAAAAGAAGAAAAATATTAGGTAATATGGGAGAAATTCCATAATTCATCTACTGTCTACTTAATGATTGTTACTTCAAAAATATTGCTAAGTTTCTCAAACTGCACATTAAAATTTGATGTAATTTAAACTACAGGCATACATACTAAGACCCAAACTATACAGGTACCCCACTTTTTGAAGTGTGCTATACCATTTGACTATTGTTTAAAAATAAAAAACAAATACCTACTTTCACTAAATGAAAGTAATACAAAAAGGATTATCATTTTTAAAAATGAATGGTAAAGGGCCAGAGCAATAGTATAGGCGGTAGGGCGCTTGCCTTGCACGCAGACCTGGGTTTGATCCCCAGCACCTGGTATGGTCCTCCAAGCGCCACCAGGAATGATCCCTGAGTGCAGAGCCAGAAGTAAGCCCTGAACACAGTTGGGTGTGGCCAGAAAAAAATGATGAAAGGTAAAATACAAAAATGACATTCTGTGTTTTGCACCAAGTCACAGACAGTACATCCCAAAACAACAAAGAGTGACATGAACAGGTTTCTTCCAGGATACTATTGTACACAGGCTTTGCATTTGTCATATTATTCCTGCCATTACTGTAGATCATTGCTACTGTAGGCTTTATGATGAGTTAAGTTTTGGTTCTGGGGCTTGTTCTTCAAGCCTGTGTTCTCTCCTGAAGATGTATCTTGCTTATCTCTTTCTTTTCTTGCCCATTTCTGCTCTGCAGAAGCCTGTCTCTTTCTCTCCCCTCACATCTTTCTAAATAAGTTTCAATTAAAACTATCTTGCTTCACCAAAAACAAAAGTTTGGGGTCTGGAAAAATGTGGGGGCCACTTTAAAATTTTTCCATATAAATGGTAACTGCCTCTGTATATTACACCATTCTGCATGAAAGCGTCAATGAGAACACTTACTGTACACTTTGTTACTATCAATTCAACATGAACTGAAAATCACTGAACTATTTCAGAAATGTTAGTTCATGAAATATGAGTAAAGATGCTTTTGGAACATGACTGGGAAAGCATAAATTAAAGCAAAATTAATTTATGAAAACAATAAGCAAAACTAAAAGCTGCCAGACATGAACAATTAAGCTGGGGAGAGACCATGCACAAGGAAATAACTTATTTGCCAGCAAATTGCTATCATAAATCCATATATAATTAACTAACATAACATCTCCATGCACTTTCAAAAGTAAAGTTCCATAACACAAAACTGTTATTTCAGAAATTTAATTAAACCAGCCACTTAAATTACAACGGACACACAATCATCCAGCCTAGATTTAGGGCAGAAAAGTTACATACCAAAAAGGAAAACATAACCAGTTATTTTTATGGCATTTGTGAAACTTTCTTGAAATTCAGAAGAATTAGGGCTTGCAAAACTGCAAATATGGCTACTAAATTACCGATTTGCAGCACGTTTTTTTTCCCTCAGGCTAATTGAAGAGACACGCTCTGTTTATAAAACTTAAAATTTTCCCTTTTAATGTGTTGACATGAAATCAAAACAGACTTGATAATTAAAATGAAAATATTGGGGTTGGAGAGATATGGAGGCTAGGGTACATGCCTTATCAAGTAGCCAACTTTAGGTTGGACCAGAGTTTAGTCCACACATGGCCCCTTAAGCATCACTGGTTGTAGCCCTGGAGGCCCAGGTTATCCCCAGCACCACAGGGCTTGGGCAGCACAGCATTCTCTCCCCATCACATTGAAACAGAGACTACTCAGGGGCCCTATGATCGATCACTGCCTGGGTAGCCCCCTTTCCAAACAAAACTAATTAAAATACTCATCGTAAACAGCTGGGAAAAGTGATTTGTATAAACCACTTAAACTGGTTTGTGTAAACCAGGAAGATGAGAGCTAATTCCTCTTTAAAAATGTTAATTGGGGGCTGGAGAGATAGCACAGCGGGTAGGGCGTTTGCCTTGCACGCGGCCGACCCGGGTTCGATTCCCAGCATCCCATATGGTCCCCTGAGCACCGCCAGGAGTAACTCCTGAGTGCAGAGCCAGGAGTAACCCCTGACATCGCCAGGTGTGACCCAAAAAAAGCAAAAAAAAAAAAAAAAAAAAAAAAAAAAAAAAAAAATGTTAATTGGGTTTGGAGTGATAGTACAGGAATAGGGCACTTGCCTTGCATGGGGCCAGACCCAAGTTTGATCACCCGTATCCCATATGGTCCCTGAGTCCTGCCAGGAGTGAGACCTGAGTACAGACAGTCCCCTGAGAACCACCAGGTCTGTGCCCCCCCCACCACACACACAAAATGCCACCCCCCCAAAAAAAAACCCAAATAGTCTCAACTACCCAAAAACTATTATTCCCATTATCTGAAGCCCACATAATTTTGGTTATCCAGCTCCTCTCCCAACTCACAATACTTTCAAGAATGAGTTATATATAACAAAGCCAACCTGGCATCCCTGTCCCACCCCATCATAATAGGGATTAGTTACCAGCATTTGATCATGAATTAATGAATCTATCTCCTCCCAAGGCGAATAGGAATCTTTATTTTTTTTTCACTAATTTATGACAAGTTTTTGACCAAGGGTTGGCACAGAGGTATTCAATATATGTTTAATAAAATGAAGATGCTCATCTAGTAGTAAAGTTAAAAGAAAAGTTAACTATGTTCTAGTCAGTTTCTCCTGTTTAATTCTTTTATTAAAATTATTTTAGTTTGTAAAAAAATGTGTATTGTATAATATAGTCTTGAGATCTTTACTTTTAAAAACATCACATTAGAATAGTTTTAAAAAGTCAAACAATTGGGTAATTACTGACCTGACCCCTTGGCTTCTATTGTCTCAAGAAGAACAAATAATAAACAAACCAGCAATTTTCTTCATCCTTCTATTGTGATGTTGATGAGTTCTTGTTGAATCCTAATATACTTCTAGAAAATAACATGCCTTACCATAAAGCAATTCCTCTGCTTAATATACTTCAGTAGCTTCTCACTAAATACAGAATAAAATCGTAACTCTTGTAAGAGCTATCCCCCCCCACACACACAAACATCCCCAGCCTCATCTTGTATCACATTCTTCCTTGCTCACTATTCTCTCCTGCCGGTTTCCCTCTGTTCCACAAACACCAGAACTCCAACCTCATTCCTAACTTAGAACTTTTATAATTGCCAATGTTCCCTTTGCTTCCAGAACTTCTACTAAAAACTGGCTCTTCCTTCACATTGAGATTTGAGCTCAAATGTCATCCACCAAGTCCTGCTTTCCCTGATTATTCTGTCTAGTCTTACCCTGCCTTATTTTCTTCACAGCACATTTCACTACGTGAAATCACCTTGATCAGTTATTCGTGAACCATTTAACTCTATCCCTATGACTAGAACATAAGCACCATGAGAACAGCCATTTATTTCACTTACCACTTATACAAATTACCTAAAACAAGTATGTTATTAAGGGTAGCTCAATTCATTGATTTGGGGATTCCACTGAACTTCTTGAAGATCAAAATCTCAATTAAAATCATGAAACTTCCTTCATTTAATAATGATAATCTAAGTTAATGAACTCAAAAAGTATAATAGCAAACCTGAGCACTCAAATGAACATACATATGCACATGCAATGCAACTCGCACAGATACAGAAAGAATACAATACAGAAATCATATTCAAAATGAAGGCAAACAAATGAGAGCATCTGACATGCAAAAAAGTTTAAGTATGTGTGGTAAGTTGGAGAAAGATGAGTCAGCTAAAGAGACAGATGAGCCATGTAGGTAAGTAAGAACAGCTGGGGAGGAATTAAGGTAGGAGTTCAAATAGTCTCTGGCATACCTGCAGGTACAGTAAAAGAGATGTCCGTCTTTGTACAGCTGCTTTGCCAATTCTAGCTGATGATTGTTCATTAGCTTTTCATTTATAACGACCACAAGTGGTTTTCTATTTTCCAAAGTCTCCAAACAGCTTCCTGCACCTACAAATTTGTTAAAGTTAGTGTGCTATATCAAGCTTTACAGTCGGTAGGGCATTTGCCTTGCACACGGCCAACCTGGATTCGATCCTGGGCATCCCATATGGTCCCCCAAGCACCAACAGGAGTAATTCCTGAGTGCAGAACCAGGAGTAACCCCTGAGCATCGCTGGGTATGACCCAAAAAGAAAAAAATTTAAAATTAGCTACAAACCTGAACTTTCAATAATACATTCAAACTGAACTTGAAAAATGCATTACTTTATCACTATCAGTGACATTACAATCCAGATTCGTATATCATTTTGCCCTCTATTAGTAAGCTTAGGTATGTGAATTATGTACAATATACTATACAGGAGAATGTACTATACTCTGATTGAAACCAACAGACAAAATAGATTATTCTGAACATTCTTTAGGAGTCATACTTTGAAATACCACCATAAAAGGCCTAAATATCCAGGACATATATATATACACAGTATTTAGTTCTGCTATAAAATCTAAAATTATTTAAAAATTTTAAATGGATAGGGCTGGAAAGACGGTACAGTGAGTTGGGCGATTGCTTTGCATGTATCCCTCAAGGATCATCAGGATAACTCCAGAATGCAGAGTCAGGAGTATCCCCTGAGAATTGCCAGGTATGACCCAAAAACAAACAAAATTTAAATACAAGGGCTTCACGCCCAAGTTCTCCCTTAGACATGAATCTCGCTGTCTCCATATTTCTTTTTTTTTTGTCTCCATATTTCTTGCTTGCTTATTTCCAATTTGGAGAAGCCTGTATTCTCAAACATATATCCTTTCTTTCTCCCCTCTCACATTTTTTAAGCAAGTTTTCCAATAAAATCTACCTTGCTTCACTAGAAAAAATTAAATGGAAGGGGAGCAGTTGAGAACACAGGCTCCAACATCAGACTATTATCTACAATTTATTAACTGAACAATTTACTTCTGTATCAATTTTTTCATCTGTAAAATGGAGATACTAATAGTATTATTTATAGGATGTGAGAAGACAAAATGAGTTATATACACAAAGCATGTAGAACTGTGCCAAAAGCTCAGTTAGCTACATATTATTATCCCATACACTTCTAATTACTAATCTTAAGAGATGTCTATTTCTAATCACTTTCTCTCTTCAAACTCTGATTATTAAGAATCAAGAAACTTCCTTCTAATTTATTCAGAATCAAATTGTAATGCTCTCCAAAAGCAGTTTCTCTGATTGTAATGGAAATCTAAACAAATCAAATGGGAAACTAATACAAGGTTATAGACTAAATGAATTTCACATTCACATTTAATATAAACAAAAAATCATTCAAAATCAATTTCTTCATGACAAATGACTGATGGAACATTCCTACAGATCTAGGCCCAAACACTAATTGCAAGTATACTTTCTGCAGGTATAAGTGGATTATATCCAAAAATAAATTCTTACCAATACTGTTCTCGATCAGTATAAGGTAAAGGTAAAGGCCCTCCCGTTGATCATCAATTTGCTCTAGCGGGCCCAGTAACGTCTCCATTGGAGACTTTGTTGTTACTGTGTCTGGCATATCGAATACTCTCGGTAGCTTGCCGGGCTCTCCGAGAGGGGCGGAGGAATCGAACTCGGGTCGGCCATGTTGGCTGCGTGCAAGGCAAACGCCCTACCCGCTGTGCTATCGCTCCAGCCCGATCAGTATAATCATCACATTAAATTGGATTCAGAAGAGCTACACTGCGTATTCTAGTAAATTAGGGTTTGGGGGAAGGAGCTTCAAGTAAGGAAAGCAATGCTAAAGTCAGGATTGAGTTCAGGTGCAAGCGCTGTGGGATTGGGGATTGAGCTGAATCCCAATGACGCAAAACAGGTGACCCTGACTGACAAACTAAGTTTCAGGCCCATAACTTTTTCTTTTTTTTTCCCGAGTCATTTCATTTCACCTCAAAGATTTGGGGTGGGCCAGAGACATGATATAGTGGGTGCTGCCATGCATGCAGATGACGACGACGCAGATTTTATATCTGACAACGCATAGGTTCCCACTGCCCCCAGCCCCACCAGCAGTGATCCCTAAGCACAAGACCAAGAGTAAGCTCTGAGCAACCTGCCAGGTATGCCTCCCCCCCCCCCAAAAAAAAAGGTTTGGGACTCTGCTCTCATCCATCAAAACCTAAACCACGATGATCGGTGGTACGTTACCTGCGTGACTAATAACTAGATCCGCTTCCTGAAGGTCTTCTTTCAGAGAATCCTTGTACCTGTAAACGTCCAGAGTAAACGACCCAGTCCGGAATGCTTCAGGTACCACCTTTCCTCTGCCTATCTGCAAGACAAGTCGATTGTAGCCAAGGCTCTTGAAGATCTGAAGCCGGAAAGTACAGAAAAAGCAAATATTTTAAACAAACTACTGTCAAAACGGGAATACCAACAAATCCTAAGGTCGAACTTGGCGTTCAGACCGCAGAGAAAAGGCGGCTGAAAAACTCGCTTCAAAAGTAGTTTTTTTTCTGAGGGATGGCCCGCATCTCCAGCTGCGATGTGTCCCTTCTCTCTCGTTCCTTCCTCGTAATCTCTAAAATCTTTTTCACACACACGAACCACCCACCGTTTTTCTCCGTACCAAGCTCCCGTCAGGAGCCGGAACGAACTCAGTGACTCGGCTCCCCGAGTCCGGTAAACGACCGCAAAAGCATCACGCGACTTCGAGAAAAACTGTTAAACAACAACCCAAAAAACCCGACGCAAATAAACCCCAAAGAACTCACTCTTCTCCGGCGAGCGAGAAGCTGCAAGACACGCCCAGAGCCCTGAAAGCCGCGCCACCTCGGAGCAAATCAGCAGCGCCACCACACCTCAGCCCACAGCCCGCGAACTAGGAGTGCTGCTGAGGGGGCGCGTCAACTACAGGGACGGACGGGCGCGTAGGGCGCGGTCCCACCAGGACGGCGGGTGGGGGAGAAAACGGGCAAAAGGAGAAGGAGGACTAACAGACAGACAAAAGTGAAGGCACGGAGAGGAAAAAGGCAAGAAGACACCCTGCGGGAGCGCGAAATCCCAGCCGCACTAGGCGGCGGGTGGGGGAGGAGCGAGGAGGGAGGCGGGGCGGCAAGGCGGGGAGAAGCGGGAGGATGGACCAATCAGGAAGTGGAGGGAGGCCCCAAAAAAGGGCGGAGAGAAGCAGGAGGACGGACCAATCACAAACTGGAGGGGGTGGTGTCCCTAAGACCGAGCAGCAGGAAGTTGCCGTTAGGCTAAGTGGCTGCGGGATTTCACCTGAGGTTCGCGGCCACCTTAGTCGCGACGGTCGACCCTCACCCCCCACTCACTTGGAGCGTGTTGTGCGCCGAAACGCAGGTGATAAGTTCGTCAAAGCTTGTGGTTCCGACTGTAACGAACACGCACTTCATTGCTAGCGTTCCGTAGTCCGCTCTCCAGGGCCGGATGTGACGTGGCGGACGCCTGGCCGGTTGCACCCCTTCCTTTGATGCGGGGAGGAGGGGGAGTGGGGGAAGCGGCGGCGGCATCCGGGAGGCATCCGGGAGACGGAAGCGCTTTCTTCTGTGTCGCCGGCGGCCGGTGGGGGTTGGGAGGCTAGCACTATTCAAGAGTGCTAGCTTTTGTTGTATCTCCTGGGATGTGAATGCTAAAAGGATGGGGAATTGCTTGTTTTCTCCAGTGTAGCACTTAAGTACTACATTGAAGGACTGGGGAGATCACAGGGTGACCCAAGCTTGAACCCCGGCACCACATGCCACCCACCAACACCTCTGGAGTGGCCCTCCTGCTCCCCAGCATTGCATGATAGTACCATTGACCAAGCATAGACCAAGCAGGTATTGATATGGCTCCCTGAGCACTGCTTCTTCGGAGCCTCTCCACCACACATACATCCCTATACTAATGAAACCCAACACCCAGTCTGAAGGGTTAGGTTCGAATTATTGCTAGGGTCCTCCACAATATTTTTTGACTTTTGGGGTCCACACCCGGCGATGCTCAGGGGTTACTCCTAGCTCTGTTCTACTGACCGTGCTCCAGGGACCATATGGGGTGCCAGAGATTAAACCCGGGTCGGCAGCGTGCAGGGCAAACGCCCTACCCATTGTGCTATCCCTCCGGCCGTGGGTGCTCCGTAATTTTTAACCATAGAAATTTGAGGTTCTTTAGTTTCTACTAGGTTGGCCACTATATATTGGCCAATTTATTTCCAGTTCCTTGCGGGAATGTGAAAAAAAAATGACTTTTTAAAAGGACATCTTTAAACCTGGTATTTCTTTCCAGCCATTTCTGAAGTCAGGTCCTCTTCCCAGTTACCTCCGTGACCATGCAATTTGTGTAAAATTGAGACCTATAGTTCATGAAACTGTCCATCAAAATATTCAAAATCTGTAATGTAGAAAGATATATTACAATGTAAAATAACAGAGACACATCCACACTACAGCGTTCAAGTACAGAAGCGATTTCTCATGACTCCCTTAACCGGGCTGGTGCCATAGCACAGCACGTAGGGCGGTTCCTTTGCACGTGGCAGACCCGGGTTTGATTCCCAGCATACAATATGGTCCCCCAGCACCGCCAGGAGTAATTCCTGAGTGCATGAGCCAGGAGTAACCCCTGTGCATTGCTGGGTGTTACCCAAAAGAAAAAGACTCCCCTTACCATCAATGAAGTTGTTGCTGTATTATCTCTTCTGACTTTCTTACCAATAAGAAAAGCACTTCGACTGTTTCATCATTTGCCCTGTTTTAAGAAAACAGAAATAAAGCCATAAGAAGAAATTTTAACAAGGAAATGGACTGGAGGTGAATTAAATCTAGAACATGAGCTAAAAGACCTCATATGCCTAGCAGTCCAGACTGTTGTTTCAATACTGTAGTTGTGTTTCAATACTGTAGTTGTCTTTTTTGTGGATTGATGATGCGTTATCCCCTTTTTGATACCAAGTTTCATGAACTAATAGTATGATAAAACTATAGTTTCATAACAAAAATAAATGTGGAAAGATTGTGAATGAATAGTTAAAAAAGTATCATCTTATTTTCTGTCCAATAAAAGTGAATAAAATATGTGAAATGACTGACATAAAAATTGGGAGCAAAAGGTCAGGAATGCAGGCACAGGGCCTGGATTTCCGTCTGGATTTCCAGACTGAAACCAGGATTTCTACATGCATCTCTTCACCCCAGCCCTGCCAGGGTCTCTCTGGCTGCTCCTAGAACTGCATGCCTGAACAAACACACTGTTTCACATTAACTTGTTGGCTTCACCCTGCTCTGCAGAACTCTGAACCAACAAGCCTGCTTGGTGAAGTTTCTGGTAGGGGTACTCAGGGTGCCCTCAACAGTGCTTGAGAGAGTCCCTCCCAAAATACCAAAATTTGCCTGTACTAAAAAAAAAAACAACTTCTTAGGCCAAGCAGATTGATTAAAGGCGGGGACAGCAGACTGCATGTTAGAGCCAAATCCTTGCACAATAAGGCCACCCACCACCAAGGTGGACCCCTTCTCCTTTCCGGACTCAGTGTCTTGATGGGAGCAGCTCCGCGTGTGACTCTCCATATAACAAAACAAAAATCTAGGACTTTGGATTTATACATATGAATTAGAATACAATGCTCCAGTTATTCTGAATGATGCCAACAAGGCACCACAAAAATATATTGCATGTGAGTTAATGCGTATAACAACCCTTAGGAGGTGGTTCCCAAATGGTTTACCAAAAAAAAAAAAACCTACTGGTTTTTTAGTCTCCAAGTATATTGATAAACTGACATGTCCTGGACCTCACACCACCCTAGTCAGTTGTATATTCTCAAAGAAATCAATGACAGTAGTTCAGTTTTCCTCCTTAAAGTGAAAATAATACATTCATATTTACGAAGACTTGAGAATTTGATTTCTCTTTCTCTAAGAGGAAATGCTCTGCTGTTTAAAAATGATTAGGGAAAAATTAAAATCTTTGTTTTGATATGTTACAAACTCCAAATTTAAATTAATACTATATTCTGTACTCATATTTTTTCTCATTTATGACTAATACTGATATATCATCCGCAGTTTTGTCAAATGTTTTGGTATTCATCATTCTATTTAATTACATATTACTCCTCTGGGGTTACAGGCTGGAAATAAAGCTCAAGATCACAGGGATAGTAAGGACTTTACTCTGAAACTTTTATGCTATTTTTTTTCTGAGTCTTTCATTGCCTTTCAGAGTTCAGTCTAAAACATATAAGTAGCCAGACTCTTTAGAATTAACTTTCTAATTTTTTTGTTTTTTATTAACACAGAGCAAAGTAGTTATTCCTATTTGGTAGCAGCCATAATTGGGAATTTGGTTTTGTGGTACAACTATATAATATCTGTATTGATAGATTACATAAATTAATGTTAATGAATTATAAAGGCATTATCTGTTGAAAAAGAAAGAATAGCTGCTGTTCTTAGTTTTGTTTGCCTATTTTGTACTCAAATCAATTAAGAATTTTAGGCCATCAGGAAGAATAATTTTTAATATATGATTAGCATTGATATTTATCTGCCTTTGATCATTACTAAAATTGTATATCTAAAGTAATAAATGTTTTAAGAATCTATGATTACTATAATTAAATATTTTGGGCAATTAAGTCTTTTTTCTGATTTTTCTATGTTCAGTAAAATATGGACTGGAGCGATAGCATAACGGGTAAGGCATTTGCCTTGCACGCAGCCAACATGGCCAACCCGAGTTCGATTCCTCCGCCCCTCTCGGAGAGCCCAGCAAGCTACCCAGAGTATCTCGCCCGCACGGCAAAGCCTGGCAAACTACCCGTGGCGTATTCGATATGCCAAACACAGTAACAACAAGTCTCATGATGGAGATGTTGCTGGGCCCGTTTGAGCAAAAATCGATGAATAACAGGAGGACCGTGACCGTGACCAGTAAAATATAACATATATTTTGTTTTACTTGGGTGTGTTGTTTTGTTTTGTTTTGTTTTGGGGCCACACCTGGCTATACTTGGCTTACTCCTGGTTATATGCTCAGGGATCATTCCTGGCTCTGGTCAGCACACCAACCTGGAGTGCCAGGAATGAAGCCCAGGTCAGTCACATGCAAGGCAAGTGCCTTACCTACTGTACAATAGTTCCAGCACATTGTATGTTTTTGTCTAAAGTAACACAAGCTTACTGAGCAAATAAGTTAACATTAATTCTAAGAATGTGTATAATTATGATAATTGTACATTTTCAGCAACATTAAATCAGTATTTTGACTCACTTTATTTCAGCACCATTTATGCTTTATAGTATGCCTGCTCAAAGATAATTTCCAGATCTTTAAACAACTAAAAATCATGGAATGGCATTACATTGAACTACTTAGTGTATAATTTCTAAATCTCTAGCTAATCAATAAGATGATTATTGAGATGTTGATTTAAACTAAATATAATTCTAAATTGATATTATTTGCTTTGTCTGTGAAATGCCATAGAGTGACCTGTCTTATTGTAAATGTATTTCTTATTGTATGTCTTATTGTAAATGTATTGTAAATGTATTGTAAATGTATTTCTTATTGTATGTCTTATTGTAAATGTATTGTAAATGTATTGTAAATGTATTTCTTATTGTATGTCTTATTGTAAATGTATTGTAAATGTATTGTAAATGTATTGTATTGTAAATGTGTTCATTTTCCATGTCAGGGAGTTTTTAAAAAATTGTCTAGCTATAGAAAGTTTTGTCACAGTGTATTCTTTTTGGGGTCTCTCCCACGCACTGCTTAGGGGGCCAGGAGTCACTCTCAAATATTCACCCAACCAGATCCACAGTTCAGCACTAGGGCCCTGAAGTGCTAGGGACCAACAGGGCCACTGGGAGGTACTCAGGCATCAAGTATATTCTTAAACTGTTAATCTCTTAAAATGTTTGAATATTCCAGACAGTTTTCGATTTTCCACCCTGAACTTTTCTCTTTAAGATAGGAGTTTGTCTGAAGCCATCCTGCCCTGAAAGCACCTGGTCTCAAAAGCTTGCAGGGTCGGGCCTGCTTAGTACTTGAATGGGAGGTAGGAGTATGTCACTTTTGTTAAAAACTGTGATTAATATGGGGCCAGAGCAATAGTATAGCAGGTGACCTGCTTGCCCTACACTCAACAGACCCAGGTTTGATTCCTGGCACCCGTATAGTCCCCAGAGCACCACCAAGAGTAATTCCTGAATGCAGAGGTCAAGAGAAACTAATTAATATGACTTATTGACACTCTTTCATTATAATGGTAAATGAGAATTGTGGTAAAATAAGCACAATATTTAAAAATATAAGCACTTTATAAATTTTTTTTAAGCAGAAGGAATCATTTTTCCCTAAAGCAGATTATTGTTTTCCATACCACTTTATATGTTTGAAAAAATTCAGGGCCTGAGAGAAAATACTGATAAGGCATATTGATAAGTTTTGCATCTGACCAACTCAGGCTGGATCCCTGTCACCACATATGGTTTCTCAAGGCACTCCTGAACACAGTCAAAAATATTCTCTGAGCATCACATGCTGTGCTCCCAAAACAAATAAGCAAACAAAAATATCCATCTCTAAGGTATTCATGATGTAGGCAGGCAAGCAGATAGGGAAGGCCCCCTCCCTAGCCGGTGGCAATAAATTTCCTGAGCCATAAATAGCCCTGAAGAGGTGAAAGCCTACCTTGCAGAAAACAGGAACTAAGGCCTGATAAGACCCTCACCTGGAGCCAGCAACAGACTCAGAGAAGCTCCAGTAGAAACAAAAGGCCAGGAAAGGAATTTCAAAGAAGACCTTCAGCACTCTCAACACTACCAACCACCTTAGCAACCGGACTTTTACCTAGGTAGACGCCCCACTGGGGGGGGAGGGTGGCAGGTTGGAAAAACCCTATAAAAGCAACCTTGAACAAAGAAAGGGCATGCATATGCTGCCCCAGCCCATGTGCTGATCGACCTCACATGGCCGAACACATGTGGCGCCCACATCTCCCCTCTTGATGTATACTTCATGCTTTCATGTCTAATGCTGGGGTGTGTCTAGGGTTCTCTCCGCCCTTGAAGAAGCCCAGGCTCTCTCTTGAGCGCATTACTCTCCACTCTCTCCCACTTTTCTTCCCCTCCTCCCCTTCAAAATCTTCACATAAAATCTATTTTACTTCACTTTTGTCTACTCTTGAAATTCTTTTCTGCAAGGCAAGAACCCAGTTACCCTGGGTCCCGGGTGGCAGATGGATTGGGAGAAAGTGACCTGACCAACTGTCTTTATCCTCCAGGCTTCACATAAGCCACCCATGGGGCCCAGTTAAGAATCACAAATGTCTTTTGTTTATGTGAATTATAATGTGAATTACAGCGATTGATATATACCTGTTAGAGACTAAAAATGAGAACATTTAAAAACATTTACTGATTAATTGCAAAGTAGCAAACACAAACACATTGCTTGTTAACATAAATTACCTTCTTTTTGAAAAATAATTCGGTTTTCAAAACAAAACTTGTAAGAAATATAGGAATGACTCACTGTTTTTTCCAAGTCTTATTATACCAGGAAATCGAAGAAAGCCTAATCCTTACCCTGCTTTTACATTTAAACTTCACTCACATATCACATAAGTTCTTGAAATCCAACTATATCTTCATGAAAGGATGAGTCAGAAATACTATTAGTATTATTCTGAAATTTATTTTGTTCTCATAGATTCTCCACAAGAATTTGAGAGTTCATAATAAAAGGACAAATTTTATTTGCCTTGACTTTTGATATTTGAGTCTGGAAAGGAGCCATGAAGTGAAATATTGAGTGTTCCCTTAGTACAAATCCAAACTTTTTTTTGGCTTTTGGGCCACACCTGGCAGTGCTTAGGGTATACTCTTGCTCTGTGCTCAGGGATTATTCCTGGTGGAGTTTGGGGACCATTTGCAGTACCAGGAACAAACCCCAGTCAGCTGCATGCATCTCCAGCCCAGATGCTAACTTCTTAATCTGTTGTTCTGAACCCCATGTTTAATTGTATAATTGAATATGGGCATCATTTTAAAATAAATTTCTTTTTATTCATTCTAGGTAAATATTTTATTTCTATACCTATTTCATATGCCTATATAACTGGTGTCACATAAAAATTTGGGAGGGGGGCAAAAGGGAACATGGTTGCAAATTAAAGAGGCCAAGGTTTAGATGATTTTACTTCCTTTAGATTAAAAATTGTTTCTACTGGGGCAAGAGGTACAGCAAGAAAGGTGCTGGCTTACCTTGCGTACAGCCTACCTGCTCTGGTTCCCTGGCTACACATATGGTCCTCCAGGAGTAATCCCTGAGAGCAGAGCCAGCAGTAAGTCCCTCAGCACTGCTGGATATATGCCCCCAAACCAAAAAAACCTGTATTTTACCTTGTTTTTTACCAATTTTTTTTTATTTTCTAGCCTCATGACTCTTAATCTCCTATCATTGTCACGTAATTAGATGTGTTATAATCACAATTTATAGATAAATAAGCCAAGGGTTAGAAAGGAGAAAGAGCATACTTAAAGTTCCCCAACTGACTGCACTGGTAAGAGTCACCTAGTTCGGTTCAGACTTGGAGATCTCACGTGGACTCTGATTTTGACTGAATAAAAATTGGAGTCAGAAGATCAAGGCAAAAACAGGAAAGAGGCACTTGGTTCTGAAAGTCTTTGTGAATTTCCTGTGCAGGCAGGCATCTTTACTGGAAGCTCCACTGGGGATCCAAACCATCAAACCAAAAATGGTTCTATCAGTGCCAACACAGACCAGTGGCTATGACAAACAGTCTTGTGTCAGACAGGAAGGGACTGAAGTCAGCCCTGGGCACTAAACTTGGAAACTTCACTGGTGTGCTCCCTATTCTCCACCTGGTGTTTGTTATCTGACCTGGATGGCCTGCTGTTCTGCCTAAACCCCATTTTCAGAGATTTGTTCCCTGGGGGACATTGGCGTCTCATCCTTGAATTTACCCACAAGCTTCCCTTCAAGCCAAAGGAAATGCATTGTGCTCAACCTGGGTGAGGGCAAATTGTCAATGGGAAACTTCCAGATTTGGGCTATTGTGAATGTGAATAGTGCTGCAATGGACTACAGCAGTGTGCATGCCTTCTCTTAGGGTATAACCCCAGGAGCAGAATTGCTCGATTGTATGGAAGTTCAATTCCTCATTTTTTGAGGAATATCATATTGTTTTCCCACAAGGCTGAACCAGTTGACATTCCTACCAGTGAGGACCCTGCACTCATTCCAGCATTCTCACCAACACCATTTTGTTCTCTGTAAGGAGTGCCAGTTGCTGTGAGGTGGTACCTCATTGCTTTGATTTGCATGTCTCTGATGAATAGTGATATAGAGCAGCCTTAGAGGCAAGGGGGAGGGGAGAGATGGAATTGGGGTGGGGTGGCAGGTTGAACCCTAGGAACACTTTACCAGCCTCATCTTCCCATTGGCCACATCCTCACAGAACAACTGCTCCACAGAACACTCAGATTCTACTTTTCCCACAGCCTCCTGGCCACTGGCCCCACTGGGAAATCCACTTTTGCAGGGTTAACTTGTGAAAGGGGAGTTTTTGAGCATAAGGAGAGTAGAGAGGAGACATACTTTGGGGACAATTGGGCCCTTCCTCTTGTCTTCAGGAAGCCATTCCCCACCCTCCCTTTCAGGATAGTGAGGAATTGTTCAATCTTGTTTCATTCCATTACCAATTGTCTTTGTTAGCCAAAGTCAACACATTTCAGACAGCAACCTGTCTTTCCTATTGTGTTCAATGGGTAGGTACTCTGGTTGATTCCTGAGAAGTTCCTCTCTGCCCATATCCAGAGGGAAATGGACATAATTCCAGAGTAGTCTCTAAGAGGAGGCCTCAGGGAACCTCTTTTCCTTGGTAACCTAAGAGGTTAAAGTCCTGCCCATCCTGGGCCCGATGTTCCTCTCAGGTAGTGGAGATTTCTTTTCTGCCCCTGCCAAAAGTTGCTTCATCCAGGAGCCTTCATGTCCTGAGGGGGGGCTGAAACCTCTGGTGTCCCTCGCCATGGCAGCCCATGGAATGTGACTGTGACATCACTGAGCGTAGTGCCCTGGTGACTGCTACTGGGCTCCCAACTGTTGCTTACTACTCAAGGAGACATGCCTGCTTGCCCAAAAACCAGAAGGGAGAAATGTGTACCAACATTTGGTACAACAAATGTGTACCAAAGAGGCTTTCAAGGAATGGAGCGATGGTCCAAGTAGAAAGAAAGCCAGGCTATCTTTCTATCCTTCACTATCATCCACAAGAGATATGGGAAGGTGGCCCAAATGAATCTGTCCTTGGGTCTCCCTGGGGAAATGAAGAGACAACAATCCCAGGCAGCACAACACCATCCTCAAAGACTCGGGCCAACAAAGGCACTGGTGTCATAGCTGCACCTCTTCAGGTTCACAGCCACAGTGATCGTTGTTCCACTGTGTAAATCATACTTCCAGTGAGTCATGGGTTCTGAGACAAGATCTGCAGGAGAAAAGTGGACTTTGGGGAGATACACTGCTTCACAGGGGCCTACTGAGAACCGTTTCCAGAATAATGCCCCTCGCACGGAGTCCACTGTACGAATCAGGTCTGAACACGTCTGGTGAGGGGAAGGAGTAGGATTTTTCACCGGAAGGGCACGTTCCCCCAAAAAAGAGTGACATAATTGCACCAGGCTAAGCAAGAGGGTACTGGTTTCTCAAGAATAGGAAGAGCCATTCCTGTGGCAGTGCACAGGATGGCCAGAATGGTGCACAGATGACCCATAAGTTTGCCCTTGACTGGCCAGTTGAGTCTCTCACTTTGGGTAGACCTTGAACCTCTCATGTTGGATTCTGCTGAGATTGGGACTGGAGTCACAGCTAGGAGAGCAAGGTAGAAATGGTCAAAGACTATGGACAGATGGCCAATATATCTGCCATTGACTGGACAGCCACAAAAAATTGTCTCCAACTTTGGGTTGGGTTTTGAAGGTCTCATGTTGCACTCTTGCCTTGAAATCAGCCTGCTGACATCAAAACTAGAGTCAGAGCCATAAAAGAAAGGCAGAAGCCGGCAAGTGGGTGTTATTTCTGAAAGTCTCTGTGAGCTTCCTGTGTGGGCATCTGGCATTGCATGTTCCCCGGGGATCCAAACTACCTACCTTCTGCTTGCGATGAAATAGGTGTATCAGAAGCTGTAAAGCACACGGCATTGTTTAAGATGGAACGGGAATGGTCCTAGGTCCCGACCTTTAGAAATATTCACTCGGGAGGTACCTTTTCTCCACCTGGTGTTATCTGACCTGGGTGTTGTGCTTGGCCCTCTGAACCCAGGGCAAAAGGTAAACCCTTGACTCTGTGTTCAGAGATTTGACCTATACGGTGTATCAGTTTCCTGTCCTTAAATTTCCCTACCAGTTCCTATGGGGTCAAAGGGATTGCATTCAGCTCAAGCCAGGTAAAGGTGTAGTGTCAGGAACAGGACGCTGGGTGTGACCCCAAAACACAAGTAAAAACAATCCCACCCCCCTGACTCTGCTGACTGACTTGCCGAGTCACCTCTTGGAAACCTAGGATATCTTCCCTCAGACAGTCACTCCTCAACAAGCTGACAGGTTCAAGTCCCTGAGTGATGGTGTTCACAGTGCTTGAACTCAAACCATCAGCAGAAAATAGATCTTCCCCAATTCCCTAAGTGCCTAAGAAGCACTTGTGAGGTGCTGTTTGGTTTATATCAGCAGAGCACTGACTCCAACTGCTTCTTCAGGAAGAAAGTGGGGACAAGGGAGCTTCCAATTCTTCCATGGCATCTTGGATGAAACAGGCCCTGGGCCTACACAACAAACAATAGTCTGAGATGACACTGGATGCAAAGAGGAATCACCAAAATGAAAAGCAGAGGCAAAGGTGCAGAAACTCAGAGATGGGCACATTTCACCTCTAATAAGGTCAACAGAATGGAGCCCCTTGATTCCAGTATGAAGAAAGAGAGACTGTAGGAGATCCTGTCACTTTTTCAATTTTTTAAAAAATCTTTTTTGTTGTTGGGGAGATGGAAGGCTTATATATGATTGTTCCCATGGCTTACTTTTAGCTTTTTCCTTGTGTGTCACTATTGGTGCTGCTCAGGGGATCATGCAGTATCAGGTACTGAGTTAGGGCTTCCCACATGCAATGCATGCATTCAGAGCTTTGAGCTGATTGTCTGGTCCAGGTTTTTACAAATCTTTTACTCTGTATGTATGTGTGTGTATTAGGGGAACATTTATTGGTATTCGGGGTCTATTCCTGGCTCTGTGATCAGGTGTGACTCATGATGGTACTCAAGGGAGCATACATGGTGTTGGAAATTCAAACTGGAGTCAACTATATGACAGGTAAACACTTTACCTGATGTACTGTCTCTACAACTCTAAAAATTTTTATTTGTACATGAAATTTATGCCTAATAAACTTATGCTAGAAATTATATAAAATCTATATTATTGAAGAAATTAGAATGAAAAATCCTTATTTATACTGTGGGTTTCTGCTCAGTCTACAATAACAACTATAAATAAAACTTAAATGTTTTCATTAACTAAAATCCAATTAGATACAGAACAAGTCACTTCAGTGAAACCTGTCACTCTATTATAGTCATAGAAGACTATATTACTTTTCTTTATTACAAAGTATTTAGAGAAGAAGGAAAAGACATTTGTGTGGTGGAGATTGCATGAATACATATGCCCCTTACATAGAGAAGTGATTTTTGATATTTCTGTTCTAAAATTATCACAATAATATAAACTATAAGTTATAAAAGTTTTGATGATGGAGAACTATATTTAGTAAAACATTATTTCCATACATTGCCTAGAACTGATAATATGTTGCAGGGTTAGTTCTTATATGAGAGAAAAGTTGTTAAGACTGGTATTTTTCATAGAGTCAAATTTTCGCGAAGGTATGAAATGCATTATTTTCTCCTAAGTTTTGCTAACATACAGAAAAAACTAAAGGCTATAACATAGCATTGTTTATAAAGTCATAGACATGGATATGAATTCCCCCACTCTTCTAAAGTATGAAAATTTTCAAATATCTTTCAAAAGCTAAAATAGCCTTAAGCAAGATGCAATTCACGGAGGAGTCACGGTCCTCCCGTTATTCATCGATTTTCTCCAGCGGGCCCAGTAACATCTCCATCGTGAGACTTGTTGTTACTGTGTTTGGCATATTCAATATGTCACGGGGAGCTTGCCAGGCTTTGCCGTGCAGGCGAGATACTCTCGGTAGCTTGCCGGGCTCTCTGAGAGAGGCGGAGGAATCGAACTTGGGTCGGCCATATTGGCCACTTGCAAGGCAAACGCCTTACCCACTGTGCTATCGTTCCAGCCCAAGCAAGATGCAATTACCATTAATAAATGTGGAAAATGTGTTTATCATTCACACACTCAAAAATAATGGACTAAATCATACTAAATAATAAATAAATTACACATTTATATACAAGAAAATCAGGAAAAGTGTAAACTCATAACCTGTATGATTTAGGTTCTAGGGAATGAGCTTTGTGGTGAAACTTGTTATTCAGGGTACAGGTTGCCTCTATAAAGGCTTTAACAAAAAAATACTGAAAACTATTTTTCATATATTTTCCCTAAAAGCAAAAGTCCTACACAGATCTTTTAGCAAAAACAGAGATACTAATAAAGTTTATTTTTATAACAACAAAGTAGCGTAAATCAAACCTGTGTAAAGCTGAGGATACTTGTAAATCACATAAACAACACAAATTCATTCCAAACTAGTAAGCACTTTTTATCTGCAAATCCCCTGCTAGACACAGATATAACACATAGTGTAGGGGATGATAAAATTTATGTGTAAATATGCTTCACACATAATTATAAAATATGATAAAAACCAGAGCAATCCAAGAGAAAATAATGGAATATTGAGGCTGATCTACTTTGGATTCAATGCTCAGAGGAAGGTTCTCAACAAAAAAGTGATGTTTAAGCTGAGACCTGAAAGATGAGGATCCAAGTAGAAGAGTGAAAGAAAGTGATTAGATTGGTGTAGGTCGTCAAAAAAGGTGTTTTGCTTAGTTTTGTTTTTTTTTCTTTCTTTATATTTTTGGTGGTACTGGGAATTGAACTCGGCCTCGCACATGCAAAAGCAAGTGCTCTACCACTAGCTCACATCCCAGCTCATGCATTGCTTGTTTAAGCAAAGAAATGTAAAATGGCAGCATATTGCCATAACAAATAAGAAGCTGTATGTAATGAGAATTGTGAAACTGTAATGAAAATTAAAATGTGATGGGGACTGAGAAACTGAAACTGACCCCCTAAATTAAACAGGAGAAGAGAGAGAGAAGCATTCCTTTTGTGACCCCAATTAACGGAATTAAGGTCCCACCAGCCCACCGGATTTCTGGAAGTGTACTGGGCCCGACAGATATATGGGTGCACAAGGGAGATAGGACCTGAATGCCGCACCAAGTGGGTAAGATATACTAACACTAGCTGTTTTCCCTTTTAGGGCCTGAAGGCCGTACCATATGGGAAAGATGCATTAATTTTTTTTGCCAATTTCCTCTGTATCTCCTCTTTCACTGATAAGAATGTATGTAGATTGTAGCCCACCTGTAGAGGTTAAAAGAGAGACCCTCTCAGCAAATAGGGCTTCAAGTCTTTCTCTTCTGACTTGGGATTCTCAGTGCTGAGCTTCTAATAAACTCACTATCCTCTCCTGAGCTGTCTCTCTCTCTCTGTTCACTCGCCAGCACAGCAATATGTGGGTGGGGAAACTTTTAAACAAATAAAAGGACAGCATAGATAAAGCATAATAAGCAAAGGAACTTGTGACAAATGATGAAATCAGGGACTTAACAAGCCCTGTAGGTCATGGTAAGAATTTGGTTTGGGATCAAAAGGATAATAAAGGGATTAAGGGTTCATGCATCTACCTGGCTCAACTTCAATTCCCATCACCTCATGGCCTCACGAACACCAACAGCACAGTTTTTAGCCCTGGAGTTCCGTGAACAACACCAGGGTGACCCTGAATAACACAGCCTGAATAACACTGCATCTTTGAACCCTAACATTGAAATGCTTGACCACTTGGCTGACTATTACTGGGAGTAGACCCTGAACCTCCTGAGCACTGCTGGGGAAGACACCCCCATTTTAAAATTTATATCTCTCAAAAACTAAGTGGCTAATTAGCAATGCATAACATAATTTTCACTTGTCTAAAAAGTATGATTTCTACACTAGAATATGCACACACATTATCTCATAAGAATTAAGGTAAGCATAAAAATGTATTGTTTGTGGGAATGACACATTTTTTAAACAAAAAGTTCAATTTTATGACATCGATAGCATGTGCATAGGTATAAGAAAATAATACAATAAAAAAATCTTCCTGTATTCCAGCACACTATTCCATCCATCTGAATTTTGAAGCAGAATAAATTTAAACGGTTAAGGGGTGGGGTGAGGGGAGGCAGGCAGGAGGGAATCTGAGGACATTGGTGTCAGAAAACATGCAGTGGTGTTGGAGGATTATGTGAACATCACGAAAAATTTTGTAACTATATGTCACTATTAAAAAAACATTAACAGTTTCTTATAGAACTTGCTAATATGTTTCTATACACTGTGCTTTACTTGCTATTTCTTTTTCAGCATTTTAGATAATATCTACTTACTGAATTCTTATTATGAAATGTGATAGTTGGGGGGGGGGCTTTTTGGGTCACACCCGGAGATGCTCAGGGGTTACTCCTGGCTTTGCACTCAGGAGTTACTCATGGCTTTGCACTCAGGAATTATTCCTGGAACTGGCCGACCTGGCCACGTGCAAGGCACTCTACCCGTTGCACTATCGCTCCAACCATGAAAGGTGGCAATTTGACTCTTTTATGTATCCCTAAACATAGACTTCCCTTCTCCTAGGATTTTTCTATCACATTTTTTTGTGAAATCAGTATTCAAATATTATATTACTATAACTTAATGGTCTGGAGCGATAGCACAGCGGGTAGGGTGTTTGCCTTGCACACAGCCAACATGGCCGACCTGAGTTTGATTCCTCCGCCCCTCTTGGAGAGCCCAGCAAGCTACCGAGATTATCTTACCCGCACGGCAGAGCCTGGCAAGCTACCCGTGATGTGTTCGATATGCCAAACATAGTAACAACAAAGTCTCCAATGGAGACGTTATTGGGCCCGCTCGAGCAAATCGATGAACAACGGGAGGACAGTGACAGTGATAACTTAATAAGCATTGTAATAATTTAACCATATGTAAAATGTCATTTCAGTGGCTGGAGCGATAGCACAGCCTGTAGGGCATATTTGCCTTGCACGCGGCTGACCCCGGTTCGATTCCTAGCATTCCATATATGGTCCCCTGAGCACCACCAGGAGTGACTCCTGAGTGCAGATCCAGGTGTAGCCCCTGTGTATCGCCGGGTGTGACCCAAAAAGCATTAAAAAAGTCATTTCATCTACTTTACCTTTTCTTTTCGGTTTTGAGGCCACACTGAACTTACTAAGGACTTACTCCTGACTCTGTGCTCAGTGATTACCTTTCTCAGTTCTTGTGGAATCATATGTGGTGCCAGGGATAGGTTTACTATGAGGCTCATAATCTAGCACTAAAGATAAGATGTATAAAAATTAGACTGTGTAGTAATTCATGATAATGCCATATGCACGATAAAATTTTTGAGTTCTCTATTTTGCCAAATTACAACATAAATAGAATGCATCACGCTAATATTCTGAATACAGGATTTTTTTGGTATTCTTTCTGTTTGTTTTAGGGACACACCCAGAGGTGCTCAGGGAATACTTCTGGCTCTAAGTTCAGGGATCATTCCTAGCAGGAGCTCAGGGGAACAGATGAGGTGCTGGGGATTGAACCCTGGTTCTCTGTATGCAATGCAAATCCTTTATCCATTGTACTATTGCTCTAGCCCCAACATTTTTTGTATTCTATTCATGCATACTAACCTTTGACAAAAGTTGCAAAACTGCATAAAACATAATTCTGGTACAGTAGGCTTAGAAATCAGATTGCTGGCTATGTATGGCACTTGAGGGAAGAAATTACTTATTTCAAAGTGACATATGTGTATGCATTTCTTTCAATGGAATGTGTATCTTATTAAGTGTTTATTATAGTTCATTCAGTCAAGTGTGTTAGGTATCCATTTTGTTTAATTTTTCAATAATTCTGTGAGGTCAGCATTATTTCTCCCACTTACAGAAGGGACTGAGCCGTAGAGAGACTGAGTAGTTTGTCCAATGATACACAGCTGACAAATGACAGTCAGAAATTGATTCTACTATATTTTGTCTCTAGACTATGCTCTTATATATATTTTTACTGCTGTTTCTCATGGAACATAGCAGTGGCAATTTAGATATCTGAGTTTGTCTCTAATTGAACATGCTAATGGCAATTTAGATATGTGAATATGGAGTTTCAGAAATAGGATTATGATAGAGAGACAGATTTTGTAGAAATAAGGACATGTTAAATATCCTCAAATATAAGGAGACTTCAATACAAAGTTGCTGAAAATTTTATTACGTTAATATTAAAAATGTCTGGAAGTGCTATGACATCATACGGGCTCCATTTTTAATGTTAAACTGACTTCTTGAGTCACAGATTCTTGTGAACTGGATTATAAAATCTTTTAGTAACATAAATACATGAGTCATTTATCTAATTGTTCCATTTAATTTTGATTTGGCAGAATAATTACTTAAGCTATATCATATATTAATTAAGTCATAATTCTTTTTCCCTTCATATTTTATGAAATATGAAGGGGAAAAGAAATAGAGGGTTTGGAACAAGTGAAATTGGGGGTTTGGGACACTTTGGTTGGTTGTAGTTATGCAATAGCATAAACATTATGTGCAAAAAGCATAAACATTAAGTCAGAGAGATAGTTCAATAGACTAAGTACATTTTTTGCATGGAGGAGATCCAGATTTAATTCACAGCACTGTATTGTCCCCCAAACACTCACCAGAATGATTCTCAGGCTCAGAGCAGAGAGTGACCTCTGAACATCATCAGGTGTAACCCCCCCCAAACAAAATAAAAACCAGCATAAATAATAGCACTATTTCAAACCGTTACCTTAAAAATAACAAAATGAAAATTTAAAAAATGAAACAATAAATTGCCTACCTTATAATAAGGGAAATAATTAAATTCTTCACATAAATTTTCAATACTAGTATCTTTATCTTTACCAGAGTGTACTCTTTTCACATCTTATAAAGTACTTACTGTTACTGTCTTTACCTCTATACAGAAAACTATTTACCTCACTTCACAGTGAAGGAAATTCTATCCCAAGTCACAATACCAAATCACATGATCATTGTCCTGTCACATCCCAATAAATGATCATTAGAGTTATATAAAAATCATATCAAATTTATATGGCACTGTATGTGTAAGGTGTATGTATAATTGTTTACTAGTTAGTCTAAAATTTGCTGTGGTGGAGGTTATTTTATGCAAATATTACAGTGCTAATTGAAAACATTTGGAACAGAGAAGTAAGAAATCCTCATGTTACCAAAAAAAGGCATAGATTTACATGATAGCTTCAGAAAGGCATAGAGGTATGTACTTTACTATAAGAAACATTATATTTAATGGACATGTATTAAAAATCTCTTACCCTGGCTTGGGGGTATAGCTTAACTACAGAGCACTTGCCTTGCATGAGTGAGGCCTGGGTTAGATCTCAAGAGCCACAAATGAAAACCAGTCTCCAATCCTTGAGAATGTTCCATGTGTACTTAAAGATCTTACATATTTTGGTGCTATTGGAAGAAATTTTATATGTGTGTTTATTACTTAAT
The DNA here is from genome assembly GCF_029834395.1 of Sorex fumeus. NCBI lineage: Eukaryota > Metazoa > Chordata > Mammalia > Eulipotyphla > Soricidae > Sorex > Sorex fumeus. The sequence continues at coordinate 12,789,983 of NW_026606115.1, forward strand.
TTGACATTTGTTGTTATCCATGTCCTCTGTTTCTTTATTAATGTTTTGTCTGATCTTTTTAATGTGTAAAGTAGCATATTGATTCCAAATTTTAGGTATTGTACTGAGTGCTGCAATGAATAAAGGTGTGCACATGCCCTTTTGAATGAACGTTTTTCTGCTTGGTGGTAGATATCCAAAAGTGGAATTGCTGGGTCATATGGCAACTCAATTTTAAGTTTACAGAGACCCCCTCCATACTGTTTTCTATAGGAGTCAAACCAGACAATACTTAAATGTCCAATGACAGATAAATGGATCTTGAAGATGTGGTATATATACAAAATGGACAACGACACAACTGTAAGGAATGGTTGAATCATGCAATTTTCTGCAACATGGATGGACCTGGAAAATGTCATGTTAAAATGAAGTAAGTGAGAAGAAAAAGGATAAATACAGGATCACTGTCACTGTCCTCCTGTTGTTCATCGATTTGCTCTAGCGGGCCCAGTAACGTCTCCATTGTGACACTTGTTACTGTGTTTGGCATATTGAATACATCACGGGTAGCTTGCCAGGTGGGTGAGATATTCTTAGTAACTTGCCAGGCTCTCCGAGAGGGGCAGAGGAATCGAACTCGGGTCAGCCAGGTCGGCTGCGTGCAAGGTAAACATCCTACCTGCTGTGCTATCACTCCAGCCCAAATACAGGATGCTATCACTTGTATATGTGGTCTTTAGAATTACTGGTTAAGGAAATTTAGTGGTTTGACTAGGGGATGCTTAAATCACCATTAGCCCCAGAATATAGGGATAAGGAGAGACTCTTGGAGGAGAGGGGAGAAAGAGAGAGATGAGAAGAACAAGGGGCAGGGGTCAAAGAAATTCAGGTGCATGGATGGCATTAGGGTGGGGTGGGGGGTTGGGGGGTGGGAGGGATACTGGGACCCGTGGTGGTGGAAAATGGGCACTGGTGGAGGGATGGGTACTTGATCACTGTATAATTGAAACCCAAGCACAGAAATTTGTAAGTCTACAACTGTACCTCATGGTGTTTCACTAATAAAAATTAAAAAATTAAAAATTAAAAACAGAAAAGAAATGAAAGAGCCAAATACCCAAACAAACAAGTCAACAACACTGATATCATGAAACCCAAACTTTAACAACTTAACTTTAAAAGGTGCCTGTCAAGAGGACAGGCTGGGGTTTGGACGGAGGTGGGTGGGTGGGATATGGGAGGGAATCTGGAATCATAGGTGGTAGAAAACTGACACTGGTGGTGGGATCAGTGCTGGAACATTGTATGTCTAAAACCCAACTATGAATGACTTTGTAAATCATGGTGTTTTAATAAAAAATAAAATTTAAAAGCAGTATATTGAAGTCCTCTGCTATCACTGTAATTTGGTCTATTCCTTCAGTTATGTCTATATTTGCTTTAAATATTTAAGTGTTCCAATGTTGGATTTCAATATATATTTGCAATTATTTATATCCTGATGATCACTGTGTTATCAATATTTAATGACTTATTTATCTCTTATACTATGAATATCTATTTTGTCTAAGTATAAGCACTCCTCTCTTTCAGTTACATTTGCAAGGAATATCTTTTTTCATCCAAAATGTATTACCTTTTAAATCTGAAGATTTAATATATTTGCTATCTGATATATTTCTTTAAGCTTACAAAAAACAGGCAAAACAGGCATCTATCATTATAAATCATATAATGGACACTAAGTAAATGTTCAAAGAAGCAACATCTGTCTAAAAGTGACTTTTTAAAAAAAATTTTATTAGTGAAACACCATGAGGTACAGTTGTAGACTTACAAATTTTTGTGCTTGGGTTTCAGTTATACAATGATCGAATACCCATCCCTCCACCAGTGCCCATTCTCCACCACACCTTTCCCAGTATCCCTCCCACCCCCTTTTACCTACCTGGAAACAAATTAATTTATTTATGAAATGTTGTTCACTTTTCCACCAGATGGCAGCCTCATCTGCATCTTTAAGTGGTTCAACCCTTTGCCATCCATTGCAGGTTAGAGAGCTAGATGATCTAAGATGTATAGTTGATTTCTGTAGTGATTACAATAAATTGATACTTGGTCATAACTTTGTAGAGAGTGTTGGAAGGTGGAGAAACTGAAAATATTTTCTGATAAGTATGAAATATTGTAATGGCAGTATTTTAAAGATTAATATTAATAAACTTATAATACCTCTATTCCTACATTGCCGTCCAAACAACATTTCTGGCAAACAAGCAAGAGGGGCTGCTAGTCTGAGGTTGAAGAACTGTTTCACAAGACATTGTACCAGCAGACTAACAAGGGCTATAATAGGGAATTTCCAGAAGTGAGATAGCATAAACCTGACAAACAGTCTACATATATTGTGAATGTAGCCATGTATACCTGACCTACAGTGTCTATGTGAAAACACAGACAAAAGAGGGTGCTTATCTTGCACATAGTTTGGGTTCAATCCTCAGCACCCCATATGGTCTCCTAAGCACCACCAGGAGTAATTCCTGAGTGCAGAGTCAGGAGTGACCTCTGAGCAATGCCAGGTATGATCCAAAACGCCAGAAAAAAGACATCAGAAGAAATAAAACTTAGACTAATATCCCTTATGAATACACAGCAATAAAATTTAGACTCTGTTTTTAACAACATATGAAAAAAATTTAATACATGGAAAAGTGGGATCTGTTCCAGAAATGAAAGGTGATGTAATTTTTTAAAACAATACATATGTTTCTGGGAGATATGACAGTGCTATATTTCAGTCCCTGTCTCTTCGACAGAGAATTTATTGAGGAGGCCCAAGGCCGGTTAGTGAACAGAATTTTTATTAAGAAAGAGAAAGGAATGGAAAAAAGTGTGTCCCCAAAGATATTCAGAGCAGCCTAACACAAGAAGGGTTAATCTTCCAAATCATGCAGTACGTTTTTTTTTCCTGACCATATATTTTTGTTCCAATTTTGAATGTTTCCATGATTTCCTACTATTGTATTACCTAGAGCAGGGAGTCCTGGTGTCTGGTGAGCTCATCCTCTGAAGAGAAAGTTCTAACATCTTCTATAGCATCTTCCACTCCCTCAGGATGCATTAATCCCTAAGAATTTTCTCTTTTGGCATTCTTGTACATTAAAATCCTATACCCCAGGGTGCTTTGGTTAAGGTAGTTTATCTACCTCTGTTAGTATTCCCTATTGTCCTGGGAAATCTACATTACAAGCGGTTTTGACCTTTTGTTCTGACTAACTGCTTATGCTAAAGTTCCTCCTTGAAGGGTTTGACACCCTGAGTATCCTGGGGGCAAGGGGTGGTGGGTTCTTCTTGATTTTGTCAGATAGACAGGGAAGGGCCCCATGACAATGGAATTCCTTGGGAAGTAATAAAACCACTAGCCCTAAGGCTGTCAGGACTTGCCTGGAAGACACAGGAATTAAGGCCTGATAAGACTTCACTAGGTGCCAACAGATCCAGAAAAGGCTGGACCCCACCCTCACCCCCACTCTCTGAGAGAAGCTCCCTCAGGAACAAAAGACTGTCACTGTCCTCCCTTGTGGGCCCGGTAATGTTGTGAGACTAGTTACTGTGTTTGACATATTGAATACATCATGGATAGCTTGCCAGCTTTACCGTGCAGGCAAGATACTCTCGGTAGCTTGCCGGGTTCTCCGAGAGGGAATTTCAAAGAAGGCTATAGACAATATCCAACCGTACCCCCTTGGCAACTACCCTAGCAATAGACTCTTACCTAGCTAGAAAGCCCTATGTGAGGTAGCTAGGGAAAGCCCCTATAAAAGCCAACTTGAACAAAGGAAGAGAGCATATATGCTGCCTGAACCCATGAGCTGCTTTTGTTCACAATGGCCAAGCACATGTGGTGCCCAAGTACATGTGTCACTCAAGTTTTACTAAGAACTGCACAGATCCTTCCTTTGGAGGGTGACAATGAAGAGTCAGGCAGTTACTGATAATAACATTTGCCAGGGAATTGAGTGACCTCTCAAGTTCTCCTAAGATGTCAGCCATTTGGGAGTCAGTATTTTCTTAGAGTCTAGCATCTTAAGTTGTGGGCATGACCCCATATGGGGTTTTGTAAGTGAAGGTAGGGGTGGCCAAAAAATTGGCAACAGTGAAAAGTTTTGAAATGTGAAACAACAAAAAATTAATTCAAAGTTAAACACATTATATGTCTAAAAGGTAAAGGTAAAGGCCCTCCCGTTGATCGTCGATTTGCTCGAGCGGGCCCAGTAACGTCTCCATTGGAGACTTTGTTGTTACTGTGTCTGGCATATCGAATACTCTCGGTAGCTTGCCGGGCTCTCCGAGAGGGGCGGAGGAATCGAACTCGGGTCGGCCATGTTGGCCGCTTGTAAGGCAAACGCCCTACCCGCTGTGCTATCGCTCCATATGTCTAAGTTAATTTTTTTCTGGAAGCTCTTACCCATGTTTCACTTCTTGGACAAATAGGAATCTTGAGTGTAAAACACTTTTTTCTGCCAATTTTCTTGAATGCAAGGGTTGGGCCATAGTGGACAGTGCTTAGAGGAGTGAACTGGAGTCAAAGCAAGTGCCTTACTTCCTATCTGGCCCATCTTGATTGGAAAAGATGTAAGAAATCCTAGGTTAGGAATTAGTAAGAGTTTGTAAGATGGTCTCATAATAGGCAAATTGCCCGGGAAGCAACGAAGGCAAGACTGCTGTTGCTCCTGTGAGTATTAGATGGAATGTCATTTTGGCATATAACGAGATTTATAGGAGATGTGAAAAAACTTTATGCCCCTTGGTGTGATTTCTGTCATGAAGGGTCTTATTCACATATGAACAAACTATAGATTCCAGTGGCTACCTGATCCGTTTTGAGGAAGTTGGTGGGGTATATATAGCCAGACTAGGCCTGGTGGCATAGCAATAAGTGTAAATGTCAGTGTTATACAATTCACAGGTTAGGAAAAGGGGTAGGTCCTATTGGGAGTCTTCATAAGAGGAGTGTGAGGTTTGACTATTTAGCTGCATCTGAACTGGGGCTGAAGTCAGGTAAAACTCCCTGGAGGGTCTAATTCAGTTTGTAGCCAGAGCATCCCAAGTTCTTTAGTGCCCTTATCTTTCTGGAAGTCCAGATAGTAATAGGTTGTGTTAGGTGTAAAAAGAAGTACCATTAGGCTGACAAATAATATGTGACCAATGGAGGTTGTTGAAGATACTGTCTTCTGTGACTGAGGAAATGTTGACAGTCTGCCAAGGCTGTGAATTGGGTTAATAGCAACCAATGGGTTTTGTTTTATCCCAGGGTACAACCTCTTGTGGAGTTTTATTTAAGGGAAAGGGTGGAGGGAGCTGAAAGAGATGAATTGGAAGAGAGTTAGGCTGAAGCATGTTTATTTCTAAACATCCTTGAGGGAGAAAGAGCTGCTGAGGAGACTTTATAGAGGAGTGACAGAAATTATGGCTCAAAGGAAAGATTAATTGTAATTTGTTATATTTTAATTGGGGTGTCTAACTGTAACACGTTTCCAGGATTAGGGAGGCAGAACCAGCACTTGGTCAGGTTTTCTCCCTGCAGCTAAGGTTCAGCGGACATTTAACAAAAAATTACCAGACTAGTCAATTGATTGGGTTAAGATAAATAGAAGAATAAGGATTTTCAGAGGAAGGAGTACAGCTGGTAGTATGCTTGTATTGCAGGCAGATGAGCCAGGTTCAGTTCCTGCCACCACACAAAATACCCCAAGCCCTGACAGGTGTGATGCCTGAGCACAGAGCTAGGAGTAAATACTGAGCACCACTGAGTGTGGCTTCCAAAACCGAAAGAAACAAATGAACATTTTGGGACCATGCAGGTATGCTTATTGAGACAGAGAGTAAACACTATTATTATGAGGAGGGCTCACCCTCTAAGGCACAGAGAAAATTCCAGATATGGTTTCCTCTTGTGTTGTGGTAGTAGAATCCACTTGGATTGTTGAGTCATTTACTGATTATCTCAGGTTCTTTACATTTGAAGAAGAGTTTAATATCCTCAATGGACTTACTAGTATATTGGTAACTTATCCTTTCTTCCATACTTCATGGTGTTTCCTTCTCAGGCCTTAAATAGAATGTAGTGTATCCATTTGTGATGACAAGACCTTAACTGCTGTGGAGGTGTACAGAAGAATAGTGAAAAGACATTTCAAAAAAGGTTCTAGCTGTGATCCTGGAGAGCTGTTTCTCAGTGTTTTGACAAGCCACAAATTAATCACCTGGCTGAAAAATTTATGGTATTTTTTGTAGGGGGCTTCAGCCTCCCCTTGTTGTCCATAGATTTGGAGAACCTGTAAAACCTGTCCTGAAGTTATTATTCAGTTGGTCAAGGTGGCTGACTCTGAATCTGGAGTCAGGTCAGTGTGTGGGAAATATAAGCCCTCAAATAGACTGAACTGGGCTGGAGTGAGAGTACAATGGGTAGGGCATTTGCCTTGCATGTGGCTGACCTGGGTTCAATTCCCAGCATCCCATATCGTCCCCAGGAGTGATTCCTGAGTGCAGAGCCAGTAGTAACCCCTGAGCATCGCCAGGTGTGACCCATAAAGTAAAATAAATAAATAAATAAATAAATAAATAAACCAAAGAAACTGAGCTTTCAAATTGGTTCAAAATCTTAGATGGACAATATGTAGACATTCCAAACAGGATGAAAAGTTTTCTCATAATCTGTTGTTTGTTTGTTTGTTTGTTTGTTTGTATGGGGACCACACCCAGCAGTGCTCAGGGGTTGCTTCTGGCACTGTACTCAGAAATTACTTCCGGCAGTCTTGGGAAACCATATGGAATGGATATCAAATATGGGCTGATTGCGTGCAAGGCAAGCACCCTCTCCACTGTACTATCTCTCCAGCCCCTGATTTCCCCATTTAACTCTCTGAAAAGAAACTGGGGTCTCCCAAGTAAATTTAATCCCCTAGGTCTTGAACATTATTTTTTTGATCTGAGAAACAAAGGAAGGCCTGGTCCATTGTCACTCTGTGAGTTCAGGGTTACCCAAATTTGAGAATCACATCCCTAAGAAGGACTTTGGCAAACTCAGGTGCCCTTTCTGTCTGGATGGGAAATGCCTCTATACATCCGCTGAAGGTAGCCGCAAGAGGGAGACAGTTGCTTGAGGTAAATCTGCAAATGTTTGTGGGGTATGTCTCTTTTCATTTCCTTTCTTTCAACAAGCTGGGCTAAGGGGAGGCTCTAGATCTTTGACATTTACTAAGAACACACAGGGAAGCTTTACAGACCTTTGATAGTACAGTAGAGCTCCTTTACCCATAAATAGCCTTTGTAAAGATGGAAGAAACTCTCCTAAAGTGATAAGTGTTATGCATGGATTTTAGAATTTTTCATTGCTGACTTTGCAGCAAGTGGAGTTTCTGGTCTTATGTATAGCATCCTTCAGAGATTTAGGCAGGGGCCAGAGACATAGTACAGTGGTAAAGAGCTTGCCTTGCACGTGGCAGGCCCAGGTTTGATCACCAGCATCCCATATGGTCTCTTGAGCACTACCAGGAGTGATTCCTGAGTGCAGAGCCACGAGTAACCCCATAGCATTGCCAAGTGTGGCCCCCAAACCAAAATAAAACTAAAACAAACAGAAAATTTAAAACAGAGCTAAAGGCATATCTATCTTTGTGACCAGTATCTTTCCTCTTAGGAGTATTTATTGGTGCTTGGTGGTAAGCAATCAGGGAGGCTCTGTATATTAATGCTCCCATGATGGCAGCTCAAGCAGTTTGACTTATACTTCAGTTTTCATTAACTGTCTCATCACCCCACTCCTCTCATACACTTTGCAGTATACTAACTGCAATTTTCTGAAGCAGATGAAGTCCTCTAAGGGTGTCAGAATTTGTGCTAAGCGAGAGTATTTTTAGCTGTGAAAGAACTCCATGCCTTCCAGGTCATTGCATAGAACTGAAAAACCAGCAAGGTATAAAATCAGTATTAGTGACTGATTTCTCCTCTGTTAAGTGGAGTTCTCCAGTTATGGCCACCAATTTGTACTTAGATCCCAGGAGAGAGTGCCCCTGGCCTCAATGGCATCAGACCAGGGCATCAGATCAGGACATTATTGCGTAGCCTGCTAAGATAAAGATGTTTTCCTTAGAGTTGCAAATAACATCAGGATTGCCTAAAGGTTGATCTCAAAATCTTTTCTGCTGTCCTGTGTCATGGTGATTACTTTAGCACAGCAGTAGAAGCACGAGGGCATGACATTTTAAAAGCCTCCTGTCAGTAATCCTATGAGACCCTTTGTCTCTAGGAGAGCACTTAGTTGATGGGGAGTAAAGGCCTCCAGGGGCTGTCCATATTCAGTTCAGATGCTGTTTTCATTAAGAATGTGTTGGCAGCTACTTCCCTAAATAATCCCTGTCACTGTATATAATTCCAAAATAAATACCCCGCTGGTCTTTAATAGGATCTAAGGCTGGTAGATTACTCCCTATGATGTATCCTTATTTTCAATAGAAAATAATTGAAAGGACGTGTGCATTCTAGAGTGGTTTACAGCTGGGGTCCTTAAGAATTGTTTTAACTGAAGAAAGGTTTTATTTTGTTCTCATCCCCAAGATAGGGGTTTTGTTTCCTTCCTACCTCTGGGGGTCTCATATTAAAGGTTTAGCCATGAGCTTATAATGCACTATACACAGTCTGAAATAGCCCTTTAACCCCAGAAAGGCATATAATTGCTTCTTGGTGGTGGGAGGTGGCAGTTGAGTAATGGCCTAGACTCTTCAGGGAGAGATTTCCTTTCCCCATGGTGAAGATGATGCTCAGATATTGGGCCCTCTAAGGAAATATTAAATACCACTGGTTTCTTTTTTTAAAAAATTGTTCTAATATTTAAACATATTTTCTTATTATTTTTTGAAACACATTTTTCTTTTTTATCTATGGGTTAGAAATAATATTGTTGAGGCTGGAGAGATAGTACAGTAGGTAGAGTGTTTGCCTTGAACGCAGCTGATCGGGTTCAATCCCAGGCATCCCATATGGGCCCCTGAGCACCATGAGGAGTAATTCCTGAGTGCAGAGCCAGTAATAACCCTTGAGCATCACTGGGTGATGACCCAAAAAGCCAACCCCCCTGCCAAACCAAGAAGCATATTGTTTAAGTTCTAAGTATTTGGAAAATTTTGTAGTATTTTTCTGTCACTGAGTTACAGTGATTCTATTATGAATCTAGAATATATAAATTAAATCATATTTTAATTTATTAAAATTAAAATCAGCATGTAGCACTGTTGTCCCATTGTTCATCAATTTGCTCGAACAGTAACATCTCCATTATGAGACTTGTTACTGTTTTTAGCATATTGAATATATCACGGGTAGTTTTCCAGGCTTTGCCATTCGGTCAGGATATACTCTTGTTAGCTTGCCGGGCTCTCCGAGAGGGACAGAGGAATCGAACCCCAGGTCGGCCACGTGCAAGGCAAATGCCCTATCCGCTGTGCTATTAAAATTATTTTTGGCTTTTTGCGTCACACCTGCTGATGCTTATGGGTTACTCCTGGCTCTACACTCAGAAATTAGTCCTTGCAGTGCTCAGGGGATCATATGGGATGCCAGGAATGGAAACCAGGTTGGCCGTGTGCAAAGCAAATGCCCTACCCAGTGTACTATTGCTTTGGCCCCTACATTATTTAAAAATATAAAATCCTCAGGTTTGAAGTGATAGCTTAGAGGGCTGGAGTGCATGCTTTGCCTTGCTTCGTTCGATACCAGTGTAACATTTTCCCTGGTGCACCACCATAAGTGAACCCCAAGCACTGAACCAGAGGTAAGTCCTAAGCTTCACCAGATGTGACCCCAAAACCAAAATAAAACAAACAAAAAATGTTCTCAGAGCAAAATAAAAAAATCACACAACCCTCCCCAATTATAACATAAAATAGATCATAGACTTAAATACTAAAGTTAAACCATAAGAATGCTAGAATAAAATAATTGTAATCTCTGGTAGATAAAGATTTTTAAATTTATTTTGTTTGGGGGTGGTTCGGTCACAACTAGGGCTTAGTTCTTCACTCTGTTCTAGGGGATCATTCTATACCATAGTCAGGAGACCACATGTGTCATGAGAATCAATGGAGGGTAGAGATAGAGCTACATGCAAGTGATTTTACCCCATGCACTCTCACTCTCTCACCTCACTATAACCACTTTAGATACGATACCAACGTTATCAGAAACAAGGGCTGAAAAAGTAAGTAAATTAGATTAGATCACACAGAGCTTCTTAAACTTTGAATCACAGGGTCCTATAATTGAATGTGGGAGCTGAGAAAAAGTTCACAACAGTAAAAATTTTCTTAATGCACAGTCATCTAAAAATGATTTAAAATCAATCATGTAATGAATCCAGTGTAATAAATCTGGCAGCAATTACCAGTTCCATTTCTTTGTTGTAGACACAAATTTCAGCCATTACTTAGATTAGAGACTTTACACATACATAAGAGAGTGGAAGTATATTGGATAATAGGATTGAGGGACTATGGTTAATTTATTAGTATTAGCAACAGTATTATAATTTCACAAACAATCACAAATCATCCTGTTATTCGTCGATTGCCTCGAGCAGGCCCCAGTAACGTCTCCTTCATCCTAGCCCTGAGATTATATTCAAGGTTCTTTAGGAGAATGAGACCCATCATTGTTACTGGTATTTGGCATATTGGGTACGCCCCGGGGAGTTTGCCAGACTCTGCCATGTGGGCAGGCTACATTCGGTAGCCTGCCAGTTTGTCCAAAGTAGGAATGAGATAATAAGATGTCATAATAAGATGTCTATAAAAACTGGGAGCTGGTTTTTATAGTCTCTGAGTCTTGGCCGTTGATGGGATTACACGGCGCCAGGGGGCCAGTTGGTGGGTGTGACCCCCGCCTACTGGAATTTGGAGGATCTGGGTGGAGGATGCTCGGCCCCAATCTGGGTAGGCTTGGAGATCTCGGCCCCGGAACCCGTGTGACTTTGTCCCTCTGCCAGTACCTTCATGTGTGCGGAGAGTGGTCTCAGCATGGTGGTGGCTGGTCCTGGAGGTCTTTGGCTGCTGGGGCCCTGGTCGGGGTGGGGAGGAAAGCTCAACCCGCTCCCCTCCAAGGGGCCCTGGCGAGGACAGCCATATTATAACTTAGGAGAGTAAAATTATCTACTTGTATACAGCACAGAACTATTTCATAAGAATTTTAGTCAATGTTTTCATCTGAGTATAAGAACATACTTAACAGTAATGGCATCGAAGAGTCTCTGGTGCTTTTAGATAAAGTACATAATTTCTTAAATATGTACATTTATACCACATTATTAATATCCTAGATTTTTTGGTGGAGAAATTGGATCCCAGCAAGTGGTGTTCAGAACTTACTCCTGGCTTTGTGCTCAAGTCCTTGGGGTACCAAATGTGGTTGACGTAATCAAATGCTGGTCATGTGAATACAAAACAAATCAGTTAATGCCTGTATTATCTCCCCAGGTGCTCAAAAAACTTTTCTAAACAAATGTATAGTATATAATCAGAAAACGTTTGACTTACATTCCTATTTTATATACTAAGGATCACATAAAAATTTCTTAGAATAAAAGGGGTCACAAGTGGAAAAAGTTTAAGAAGCCCTTATCTATATAAATTTAAGTTAGAAATGGCTGATCATCTTGTGTGAATTGTAAATTCTTCCCCTTCAGTGTTATAATAGTATTTGACTAATTATCAAATATAAATTGAAGTTATTAAACAATTATTGGGGTTTTTTTTTTTGCTTTTTGGGTCACACCTGGCGATGCACAGGGATTACTCCTGGCTCATGCACTCAGGAATTACTCCTGGCGATGCTCAGGGGACCATATGGGATGCTAGGAATTGAACCTGGGTTGGCCGCGTGCAAGGTAAATGCCCTACCTGCTATATCATCACTCCACTCCCTATTGTTCTGTTTTTTAAATTATGGAAAGCCAAATTAAAACATATCAGAGGAGATTAAGATAGAATCATGGGGCGGGGAGAGAGAGAGAGAGAAGAAAAGTGTCTACTATAGAGGTAGGCTGATTGGAGGGTTGCAGAAGGGATATGGAGGATATTGGTGGTGGGAAATGTACACTGGTGGAGGGATGGCTTTTGAAACATTGTATGTCTGAAAATCATGAAACCTTTGTAACTGTGTCTCATGGTTACATGGTGATTCAATCAACATCATCATCATCATCATCATTATTATCATAAGTAGAGTCATGGGTAACTGAGAAACAATATTTGGTTATCAATTTGATCAAAATTATAGTAAAATACTTTTAAACACTCATAGAGGAAACCAAATGATTATTTTAAAGTTACATTTTTTATGCTTGTTTTTGGTATGCGATCTGAAGAGAAACCAGAGTTACAGGGTTACTGGGGTTACAGGGGAGGGTTACAGGACAGGGTTACAGGGAGGGTTCTAGGGGAGGGTTATATGGGGAGAGTGAAGGAGAGGGTTATAAGGGGAGGGTTGTGGGGGATTATAGGGTAGGTTTGTGGGGGAGGTCTATAGAGGGAAGGTTGGGGGGAAGGTTATGGGGAGGGTTATGGGGGAAGGTAAAGAAGAGGGACTGGAGCGATAGCACAGTGGGTAGGGCATTTACCTTTCACACAGCCGACCCGGGTTCCTCCATCCCTCTCAGAGAGCCTGGCAAGCTACCGAGAACATCCCGCCCGCATGGCAGAGCCTGGCAAGCTACTAATGATATATTCGATATGCCAAAAATAGTAACAGCAATTCCCACAATGGAGATGTTACTGGTGCCTGCTCAAGCAAATCGATGAACAATGGGACAACAGTCCAACAGTGCTACAGTTTTTTGTATCTTTGTGTTTATGTTTTTTAATCAAAGACTTGATAAAAGACAATAAAATGTGCATAAATAATTTCGTGATAGTTGGAATCGATATTATCATATAATGTAAATAAACTCCCTTTAAGACCAATTTATAAGAACCACCACCATAATCAAGACACCTAACCCAAGATTCCTTGTTGGTAATTTATGTGATCAATATATTCCTCTAACATCCCTAATTTCTAGCAACTATAAACTTCTATAATTTCCACATACATAGTTATGTTATTTAATTAATGCTACATAAATCAAATCCTGAATTATATAAGATTTTAAGGTTGTCATTTTCATTGACCCTTGAGATTCATATAAATTATTTTATGAATTCATGATTAATCCAGTCGTTACTGACATGTAGTATTTCATGACATGGCTGTATCATAGTTAATCATCATACAAAGGGTACTTGGGTAATTTTAAGTTTTTTAAATTAAAATAAAATGTTTATGATTATCCATGTACAAATTTACACAAAAAATATTCATTCTTTGTTTAAAATGTAAAGAGTAGGAATGCTGTATCATATACGATAGTATCAACAGTATTCCAGAATTTTTTTTTGTTTTTTTGGGTCACACCCAGCAATGCACAGGGGTTACCCCTGGCTCTGCACTCAGGAATTACTCCTAGTGGTGCTCAGGGGACCATATGGGATGCTGGGAATCGAACCTGGGTGGGTTGCATGCAAGGCAAACGATCTACCCTCTGTGCTATCACTCTAGTCCACCAGAAATATTTTAGTGATTTAGTGTCTCTGAGTTTTAACCAGCTTTCACTGTTATTACTTTTATTTTAATCATTCTGATATGTGTAGTATTTTTTAAATTTGTGCGTTCTCATGGTTAATGATGGTGAAACACTTTTTCTTTACTTTTTTGCCAAAAGGTACATCCTTTTGGGTGAAACATCTGCTTGTCATTTCTTCATTTTGTAATGGGATTGGGGATTTTTTAAGTTTATAAGTTTTATTTGGAAGTTCTGAGGAAGTGGTGGAGAGGGAGAAAGGGAGAGAGACAGATGTTCAAGAGAGAACAAGGGGATACTTCAGAGAGGAGAAAGAGCCCCAGTACACATCCTCCCAAGATTAATATATGATAGTAAAAAATTATGAAAGTACACACCTCAAGCGGGATGATGCAAGCAATATGTACTTGGGCAAACCAGGCATCACATGAGTTGGGGTGACACGTGTTTAGGAAGCACATGCACCTGCTTTTTAGTTGCTATTGTTGTTTAAAGTACATTCCATGGTGCTCAGGAAATACTACATCTCTTGTTTCACAATCATTCCTAGTATCACTCAGGGCAAGATATGTGATGTCAGGGACCTAACTGGACCTGCAAGAAAAGTGCTTTAATCTTTCTATCTCTCCAGCTTCTATAATGTTAAGTTTTAAGAGTTCTTTACATACTTTAGATGTAATTTGTCAAAAATGTAACACTGTCCCCAATGCTGTGCCGATCTTTTTGCACTCCCAGGTCGGTTAACCTGCCAGTATTCGAACCCGGGACTTGGCTTTCGCCGTGCAAGCACCCCAGGTGTCCTCTAGGACCCTGGGATGAAAGCAGCCCTGAGCCTCTTCCTCTTTGTCCCCAGTGCTGTACCGGTCTTCTTCCCCTCCCAGCTAGTAACACCCCCCACGACCAGGTTACCATGGGGGCAAGGCCTCTTCAGACCTGAGCATGCCTTCTGCAGAAGTGGGTGTGGCTTAATTTAAGCAGACAGACACTCACATGGCCGCAGGTAGTTTACTCATACCAAAAAATCTAGTGTAACATCTCAGTTCCCATACCTAGACACCAATATGAAAAAACAACGCAAATCCCCACCACTTGGGGACGAAGGTGTAGAGACCAGAAGCCTCAGTAGGTGCTGCTCAGCTAAAGGACCTCTCTGAGAAAGAATTCAGATATGAAGTCAGGAATATGTTCAATGAACTCAATGAAAGAGTCAGACAGATACAATAACATGACAGAAACAATCGAGAAATTATGGAAAGAAATGAGAGCAGAAATGTCACGAATCAAAGATTCCGTAGATGAAATAAAAAACTCAGTCTGTACACTCAACAGTAGAATGACCACAGCTGAGGACAGAATCAGTGAGCTAGAAGATCAGCTGCACCAACCCAACAGACAAAAACAAACAAAGGCAAGAGACCTCAAAATAGCTCGAGAGCAGATCAGAGTAATAGGGGATGATTCCAAGAGGAACAAAATTAGAATCATTGGAGTACCAGAAGGTCAGGGAAACAGTCACAATGAAAAATCAATGTTTAAACAAATCATTCCTGAAAAGTTCCCAGAGCTGGACAATGCAGGCATCCAGATTCAAGGAGCCCGAAGGGTGACAGCTAAAAGAGGCCCTAGCAAAAACACTCCAAGACATATCAAAGTTAGAATGATGGATGCCACGGATAGAGACACAATATTGCAAGCAGCAAGGTCAAAGAAGGAGATCATATACAAATGAGCACCCCTTAGATTCACAGCAGACCTATCAGAGAAAACCCTCCAAGCCTGAAGGCAATGGTGGGATATAGTGAAAAAAAAAAAACTTAATGAAATGAACGCTAGGCCAAGAATACTTTATCCAGCTAAACTCTCACTCAAACTCGAAGGAATGGTACACTATTTTCTAGATAAACAGCATCTCAGGAACTTCATAGACTCAAAATCACTTAATCACTTAACTTCCCGTTAGTCGTCGATTTGCTCGAGCAGGCGCCAGTAATGTCTCCATTTGTCCCTGTCGCGTGCTAGTGTAGCCCAATGGCATCTGTTCGCTCCGGGAACATGAAGGGCCTAAAACCGATCGTTCATGATCTTGACGAAGAAGTCTGACCATCTGGAAGGTGGGCGGCCACGCGGTCTTTTGACATCCCGTGGAATCCAGTTGGTAACAGCTCTAGTCCAGCGGTTGTCTTTAAATCTCATTACGTGACCAGCCCATCTGATTTTCGACACCTTGTCATATGAGACAGCGTCCCTGATTCTTGATCATCGACGGATGTCAGAACTCCGGATTCTCTCTCTCATTTGAGTGAAACGTGATATTCCAAGCATAGCTCTTTCTATTCTTCTTTGGGAGACCTGAATAGCATTCTCATCTTGTTTGCGTAGGGCCCAGGTCTCAGAGACATATGTTAATGCATGAAAAACAGTGGAATCAAAGAGATGTGCCCGGAGCCGGAGGTTCTTCATCCTCTTAGCTATTTCTTCGATGTTCTTGAAGGCGTTCCAAGCTGCTCTCTTCCTCCTGCGCAGCTCTGGTGCCAGGTCATTTGTTATGTTGACCTCTCGACCTAGGTACACATAGCTGTTGCATTCGGAGATGGTCGTTCCATTGAGAGCGAATGGGGCGTCAGGAACAAGGCTGTTTCTCATAAACATTGTCTTCGTAAGATTCAGCTGTAGTCCTACCTTTCCACACTCACGGTCAAAGTCGGCTAGCATTTGTGCCGCTTGGCTGATGTTTGGTGTTATTAAAACAATGTCATCAGCAAAGCGGAGGTGGTGTAGTTGCCGACCATCTATCTTCATTCCCATTCCTTCCCATTCCAGTCATCGCATGATGTTCTCGAGGGTGGCACTGAAGAGTTTTGGTGAAATGGTATCACCCTGCCGCACCCCTCTCTTGACATCAACAATCACTTCTTTGTAGAATGGTGAAATCCTGGTAGTGAATCCGCAATACAGCTCATGGAGGATCCTGATGTATTGGGCTTGAATGCCCTGATTGGCTAGGGCTTCAATGACCGCTTCCATCTCAACAGAATCAAAGGCCTTCTTTAAATCAATGAATGTTAAACAGAGCGGCATCTTGAACTCCCGAGAAACCTCAATGAGCTCGGTTATCGTGTGGATATGGTCGATGGTGCTGAATCCTTTGCGGAACCTGGCTTGCTCGCATGGTTGTCCTTCATCTAGTGTTCTGCCAATCCTATTTAGGATGACTCGAGTGAACAACTTGTAGATGACAGACAATAGGCAGATCGGGCGATAGTTGCCAATGTCATGGATGTCTCCCTTCTTGAACAGTAGTACGGTCCTGTTGGTTTTCCATTTGGATGGAACCTTGCATTCAGACAGGTAGCGAGTGAAGAGCCGAGCCAGTGTATTGATGAGTACTGACGGTAGGTTCTTCAGGTGTTCAGGTCTGACCTTGTCTGGGCCGGGTGCTGTTTGTTTCTTTACCAACAAAATGGCGTGTCGGATTTCGGAAGGTAGAACGTTGGGAACGACATATCCATCCTGTGGAATTTGGTATGTCGGCAAGTGGACATGACTATTGAAGAGATTTGAGTAGAAGTCATGGATAATGTTCTCCATTGCCGTTCTGGAGGATGTGATGGATCCATCAGGACGTCGGAGGGCAGTCATCTTGGTCTTGTAGTTGGCGAAGGATAGGCGGGCGTTACGAATACTTTTCCCGGCTTCTGCCGCATCTACCAGTACTTCTGCTCTTCTCTCTTTGAGGTCTTCCTTGATCGCATCTCTGCACTGCTTTGCGAGCAGCACTGAGAAGGATGAGAAAGGAGAGGCCGACAAAATCTCAAGGCCGACGTAGGCTGCCACAACGAAGGAAGAGAAAAATGATCGTCTGTACTTTCAATGCACGTACCCTAGCATCAGATGCATCCATCGAGGACCTGATGGTACAAGCGCGAATGATCAAGTACGACATCATTGGTCTGACCGAGATAAGAAGGCACGAATCTCACCATGCAGTTTTCGACACTGGAGAAGAATTGTTCCTCGGAACATGCGATAAAAGAGGTGTTGGAGGCGTCGGTGTCCTTGTCAACACAAACTTGGCCAAGAGCATTGATTCATTCGAATGCCTAACAACCCAAATCGGACGTTTACATTTGAATAGATGTGACTCACTGCCTGCAGTTTCTATCTTCTTTGTCTACGCACCAACATCTCATTATGATGAAAGAGAAATTGAGAAGTTCTACATGGAGCTAGAGAAGTTCTATAAAGAAGACCACACCTTCTACAAGATCATTGTGGGTGATTTTAATGCCAAGATAGGACCGAGAAGATCAGCTGAAGAACTTCACATCGGGACCCATGGCCTAGAATGGAACGAACAGGGTGAGAGACTGTCTGAGTTCATCATGTCGACCAAGACCATTCATGGTAACTCACAGTTCCAGAAGGCAGAATCTAAACGATGGACATGGGAGTCTCCCGGTGGACGATTCCACAACGAAATAGACCACATCATATTCAATCGACAGTTTTGCCTGACTGATGTCGCTGTTGTCCCAAAATTTTGAACGGGATCTGACCACCGTCTCCTTCGTGCAAAATTCTACTTCACAGAGCGGGGAGAAAGGGCTGCAAAGTTCAAAAAGAGAACTCCCAGAATGACCACCAACTGGGAACTCTTTGGCACTATTGTGGCAACATGGGAAGATGCCATTGTTGACAACATTGACGAGGAATACGATCGACTGGTTCAGCACCTCCATGAATGTGCGAGGAATGCCAGGAGAGAGATAGCCACAAAAAATCGCCTATCTTCAAAAACTCTTGAGCTAATTCGCCAGCGTGGTTTGGCGCATGCCTCAGGCAACCGCAAGCTAACGTCCGAGCTCGAGCTCGCAAAGCATAGACTCAAAACCAAACCTAAAGGAAAAGCTAAAGGGGCTACTATAAGACAAGACAAACCCTACAAGCAAAACAGACCCTTACAGAAATATGACACAAAACCCCATAACAATAATCTCTCTCAATGTCAATGGTCTAAATTCACCAATTTAGAGATACAGAGTGGCAAAATGGATTCAGAGACAGAACCCAACATTCTGATGCCTAAAAGAAACTCATCTCAATAATCAGAGCAAACACAGACTCAAAGTGAAAGTATGGAAAACAATCCTGAAAGCAAACAGCTACCTCAAAAAAGCTAGGGTGGCCATACTAGTATCCAACAACATCAATTTCAGGTTGAAAAAGATTAGAAGGACAGCTGTCACTGTCACTGTCCTCAAGTTGTTCATCGATTTGCTCAAGCGGGCCCAGTAACGTCTCCATTGGAGACTTTGTTGTTACTGTATTTGGCATATAGAATACATCACGGGTAGCTTGCCAGGCTCTGCCATGCGGGCGAGATACTCTCGGTAGCTTGCCAGGCTCTTCGAGAGGGGCAGAGGAATCGAACTCAGGTCAGCCATGTTGGCTGCGTGCAAGGCAAATACCCTACCACTGTGCTATAGCTCCATCCCCAGAAGGACAGCAAAGGCTATTTTCTATTCATCAAGGGATATGTAAAACAGGAAGAAATCACACTCTTAAATGTATATGCACCTAATGAGGGAACAGCTAAATATTTAAAACAAGTGTTAACAGATTTTAAGGAGGACATTGCTAGCAACACAATAGTAGTTGGAGACTTCAACATCGCCTTATCACCTCTGATAGGTCAACAAGAACAAAACTCAGCAAGGAAACATTGGCTTTGAAAGAAGAAATAGAACAGAAAGGGCTTATAGACCTATACAGGGATTTACACCCCCAAAAGAAAGAATACACATTCTTCTCCACTGCACATGGAACATTTTCCAAAATAGACCATGTGCTAGGACACAAAACATACCTCAATAGAATCAGGAAGATAGAAATACTATCAACAAACTTTTCAGACCACGATGCACTGATAATAGAAGTAAATCACACACAGACACAGAGAACCAAATCAAGCACCTGGAAATTAACAACTCATTGTTGAACAACGAGTGGATAGGGAAGGAAGTCAAGGACGAAAGCAAAAGATACCTGGAAGCAAATAAAATGAAGACACATGCTACCAGAACCTGTGGGACTCAACTAAAGCTGTGTTAAGGGGAATTTTTATAGCTCTACAAGCATTTCTCCGGAAGGAAGAAAGGGCCCACATAAATAACTTGACCTCACAGGTCAAGATCTTAGAAAAGGACCAACAAAAGGAGCCCAAATCAGGCAGAAGGAAAGAGATCATAAAACTTAGAGCAGAAATCAATGACATGGAAACAAAAAAAAAAAACAACCCGAAAGATCAATGAAACCAAGAGCTAGTTCTTCATGGAAAGAAATAAGATAGATAAACTACTAGCAAGACTCACAAAGAAAGAGAGAGAGAACCCTAATAAACCGAATCAGAAATGAAAAGTGGGATATCACAACAGAAACTAAAGAAATTCAAAAGATCATCAGAGACTACTCTGAAAGTCTGTATGCCACGAAACAAGAGAACCTAGAAGAAATGGTTAAATTCCTGGATTCCTATAATCTCCCAAGGTTGAATCAAGAAGATCTAGAGTACCTGCGAAGATTCTGAACAAAATACTAGCAAATAGAATTCAACAACTAATCAAAAAGATCATACACCATGACCAAGTGGGATTCATCCCCGGGATGCAAGGATGCTTTAACATTCGGAAATCAATCAACATAATCCATTATATCAACAAATGAAAAGATAAAAACCATATGATCATATCAATAGATGCAGAGAAAGCATTTACAACATCCAGCACCTGTTCATGATGAAAACCCTCGTCAAAATAGGTAAAGAGGGGACTTTCTTCAATATAGTTAAAGCTATCTACCATAAGCCTACAGCAAACATCATCCTCAATGGGGAAAAACTGAGAACCTTCCCCTAATATCAGGGACGAGACAAGGATGCCCACTTTCTCCAGTGCTGTTCAATACAGTACTGAAAGTATTTGCAATAGCGATTAGGCAAGAAAACGAGATTAAGTACATCCAAGTAGGAAAGGAAGAAATCAAGCTATCACTATTCGCAGATGATATGATACTATACTGAGAGAACCCTAAAACCTCTACCAAGAAAGTCCTAGATACAATAGACTTGTATAGTAAAGTTGCAGGCTATAAAATCAATACCCAAAAGTCCATGGCTTTCCTATACACAAATAGTGAGGGAGAAGAAATGTACATGAAAAAAAAATCCCGTTCACAATTGTGCCCCAGAAAATCAACTATCTAGGAATTAACATAACTAAGGAAGTAAAGGACCTGTAAAAAGAAAACTACAAAATGCTACTTCATGAAATAAAAGAAGACACAAGAAAATGGAAAGATATCCCCTGCTCATGGATAGGGAGAATTAACATTATCAAAATGGTAACACTTCCCAAAGCATTGTACCAATTCAATGTGATCCCTATTATGATACCCATGACATTCTTCAAATAAATGGAGCAAACACCCCTGAAATTAGTATGGAACAATAAGCCCCCCACGATTAGCTAAAGCAATTCTTGGGAAAAAGAAAATGGGAGGAATCAACCTCCCTAACTTCAAACTGTACTACAAAGCAGTAATAATTAAAACAGCATGGTACTGGAGCAAAGGTAGAGCTGCAGACCAATGGAACAGGGTTGAATATACTGACATCTCCCCCAAACATATGGATCATCTAATCTTTGATAAAGGAATAAGAAATGTGAAGTGGAGCAAGGAAAGCCTCTTTAACAAATTGTGCTGGCAAAACTGGGCAACTACATACAAAAACATGGGCTCAGATCTCTGCCAAACACCATGTACAAAAGGAAGATAAAAATGGAATAAAGACCTCAACATGAGACTGGAATCCATAAAGTACATAGAAGAAAATGTTGGCAAAACCCTCCATGACATTGAAGCTAACAGTATCTTCAAAGATGTCACACCACTGGCCAAGCAAGTGAAAACAGAGATAGACAATTGGGACTTCTTAAACTATGAAGCTTCTGCACCTCAAAAGAAACAGGAATCAAAATACAAAGACAGTCTACGGAACAGGGAAGGATATTCGCCCAATATCCATCCGACAACCGGTTGATATCAAGGATATAGAAAGTAGTGGTTGAACTCCACAAGAAGAAAACATCCAACCCCATCAAAAAATGGGGCAACGAAATGAACAGAAGCTTTCTCAAAATAGAAATCCGAATGACTAAAAGGCACATGAGATAATGCTCTACATCATTAATCATCAGGAAGATGCAGATCAAAACAATGGTATGAGATATCATTTCATACCACAGAGTCTGGCCCACATCCAAAAGAACAAAAGCAACCGGTGTTGGCTTGGATGTGGTAAGAAAGGGACCCTCCTTCATTGCTGGTGGGAATGCCGACTGGTTCAGCCCTTTTGGAAAACATGGACGATTGTCAAAAAATTAGAAATTGAGCTCCCATTTGAACTAGCAATACCACTCCTGGGAATATATCCCAGAGGGCCAAAAAAGTATAGTCAAAGTGACATCTGCACTTGTTTAATCATTGAAGCACTGTTTACAATCTGGAAAAAACCTGAGTGCCCAAGAACAGATGACTGGTTAAAGAAACTTTAGTACATCTGCACAATGGAGTACTATGTAGCTGTTAGAAAAGATGAAGTTATAAAATTTACATACAAGTGGTACTACATGGAAAGTATCATGCTAAGCAAAATGAGTCAGAAAGAGAGGGGTAGACATAGAAAGATTGCATTCATCTGGGGGACATAAAGTAACAAAATAGGAGACTAACCCCCAAGACTAGCCGAGATAAGTACCAGGAGGTTTACTCCATGGCTTGGAGGCCAGCCTCACATGCTAGGGGAAAAGGCAGCTCGGATAGATAAGGGAACACCAAACAAAGGGTGTTGGGAGGATCCTCCCAGGATGGGAGATGTATGCTGAAAGTAAACTATAGACCGAATATGATTGCCACTCAATGCCTGTTTTGCAAACCACAGCACCCAAAAGGATAGAGAGAACAGAAAGGAATGCCCTGCCACAGAGGCAGGGTGAGATTTAGGGAATAGGGGGTGGGAGGGATACTGGGATCGGTGGTGGTGGAGAATGAGCACTGGTGGAGGGATGTGTACTCAATCATTGTATAACTAAAACCCAAGCACAAAAATTTGTAAGTCCACAACTGTACTTCATGGTGTTTCACTAACAAAAATTTAAAAAATATATGCATCAGATCCCTGAAGCACCACATATTTATAGTATACTAAATACCTGGGGTATTTAGTATTCAAGCAAACCTGAAATGGTCATCTATGGGTCATTTATGAGTCATCTATTCATCATCATCAGTCAACGTCCTGTCTTTGAAACTCCTGTCTTTGAAAACTCTCGAGCTCATTTGCTAATGTGGCTTGGTACAAGCCTCAGGCAACCGCAAGTGAACGTCCCAGCTCACAAAGCAGCACAGAGAAGCAATAAAGGAAGACCTCAAAGAGAGAAGTAAAGCAGTGCTGGCAGATGTGGCAGAAGCTGGGAAAAGCATTTGCAATGCCCTCCTGTCCTTCGCCAACTACAAGACCAAGACAACTGCCCTCCGATGTCCTGATGGACCTATCACATCTTCCAGAAAGGCAATGGAGAAGATTATCCATGACTTCTACTCGGATCTCTTTGATAACCACGTCCACCTGAACACATACCAAATTTGGCAGGATGGATATGTCATTTCCAATGTTCTCCCTTCCGAAATCTGACACGCCATTTCATTGGTAAAGAAGCGAAGAGCACCTGGCCCAGACAAGGTCAGACCCGAACACCTGAAGAGCCTGCTATCAGTACTCATCAATACACTGGCTCAGCTCTTCACATGCTACCTGTCTGAATGTAAGGTTTCATCGTAATGGAAAACCAGCAGGACTGTACTACTGTACAAGAAGGGAGACATCCACGACATTGGCAACTATTGCCCAATCTGCCTATTGTCTGTCATCTACAAGCTATTTACTCGAGTTATCTTGTATAGGATTGGAAGAACACTAGATGAAGGACAACCATGCAAGCAAGCCAGTTTCTGAAAAGGATTCAGCACGTTTGACTATATCCACAGGATAACCAAGCTCATTGAGGTTTCTCAGGAGTTCAAGATGCCAATCTGTCTAACTTTTATTGATTTGAAGAAGGACTTTGATTCTGTTGAGACTGAAGTGGTCATCAAAACCCTACTCAAACAGGGCGTTGAAACTTAGTACATCAGGATCCTCTGTGAGCTGTAGTATGTATTCACTACCAGGATCTCACCATTCTACAGGGAGGTGATCATTGATGTCAAGAGAGGGATTCGTCAGGGTGATATCATGTCACCGAAACTCTTCAGTGCCACCCTCTAAAATGTCATGTGACAACTGGAATGGGAAGGAATGGGGGTGAAGATAGACGGTGGGCAACTACACCATCTCCATTTTGCTGATGACATCATTCTAATAACACCAAACATCAGCCAAGTGGCACAAATGCTGACTGACTTCGACTGTGAGTCTGGAAATGTCGGACTACAGCTAAACCTCACAAAGACAATGTTTATGAGAAATGGTCTTATTCCTGACGTTCCTTTTGCTCACAACAGAACGACCATCTCCGAATGCAACAGTTATGTGTACCTAGGTTGAGAAGTCAACATGAGAATGCCTTGAAACCTGAGTTGCATAGAAGGAAGAGAGCAGCTTGGAATGCCTTCAAGAGCGTCAAAGAAATAGCTAAGAGGATGAAGAACCTCCGGCGCTGGGCACATCTCTTCAATTCCATTGTTCTTCCTGCATTAACTGCCTCAGAGACGTGGGCCCTACGAAAACAGCATGAGAACACTATTCAGGTCTCCCAAAGAGGAATCGAAAGAGCAATTCTTGGAGTAACCTGCTTCACTCAAATGAGAGAAAGAATCTGGAGTTCTGACCTCCATCGACGGTCAAGAATCAGTGTCGCTGCCTCATTTGCCAAGGCACCGAGAATCAGATGGGCTGGACATGTAATAAGACTTGGAGAGGACCGCTGAACTAGTGCCTTTACTGACTTTATTCCACAGGACGTATAAAGATCGCATGGCCACCGACCTACGAGATGGTAAGGCTTCTTCTTCAAGACCCTGAACGATCAGTTTGAGGCTTTTCGTATTCCTAGAACAAGCAGATGCCATTGGTCTCCACTAGCACATGACAGGGACTAATGGAGACGTTACTGGCACCTGCTCGAGCAAGTTGCTGAGTAATGGGATATTAAGTGATCAACTGATAATAGTTAGAAAATGTAGTATAGTTGCTTTAATGATTAAAAGATGAAATAAAAAATATATAAGAAGTCATCTTACTTTAGGTTACCCGAAAACCCTTTCAAATACAAAGTAAGTCATAGACCACTTCTATGGGAATAAATCATTAGAACTTACTCCCAAAAAACAAGGTATAATTACTGTGGACTCCAGAGAAACTCATCTGAAAAACTACAAAGAAATAACAAGCCATGTAACTGTCTCATCACAGAAAAGAAAAGCTTGGACATTCATCCATAAACTTTTTTTTTTTGCATAATGATCACGATCACGATCATCCTGTTGTTCGCCGATTGACTCGAGCAGGCACCAGTAACGTCTCCTTCGTCCTAGCCCTGAGATTCTAAAAAGTGCCACATTCAAGGCTCTTTCAAGCTTAGGAGAATGAGACTCATCATTGTTACTGGTATTTGGCATATTGGGTAGGCCATGAGGAGTTTGCCAGACTCTGCCGTGTGGGCAGGTTATATTCGGTAGCCTGCCAGGTTGTCCAAAGTAAGAATGCGATAATAAGATGTCGTTCAGCTGCAGATGCAGCCGCGTTCTTCTGGGAGCTGGATTTTATAGTCTTTGGCTCTTGGCCGTTGATGGGATTACAAGGCGCTGGGGGGCAGTTGGTGGGTGTGACCCCCGCCTACTGGAAGATGGAGGATCTGGGTGGAGGATGCTCTGCCCTGATCCGAGCAGGCTTGGAGATCGTAGGCCTGGGACCCGCATGCCTTTGATCCTCTGCCGGTACCTTCATGTGTGTGGAGGGTGGTCTCAGCATGGTTGTGGCTGGTTCTGGAGGTCTTTGGCTTTTGCATAGCCGACTTTATTATATAGAATATCATTACTTATGGTTCCATAGTTTTAAAGTAATCATTTAGGCATGGGGAAATCACTTTTTAAAAAGTCATATGAAACATAACTCATGTTGATGCTTATGTATGTAGTTTTACATGAACATTCATGTGTGCATATAATATAAGATGCATGTATAAGATGAGTATTCAAAACTTCCTTTTAGTTATTTACATAATATAGATAATTTCATTATTGCATATTCTTTTTTTTTTACATTTTGAAGTTTATCTTTAATTTTTTTTGTACTTTATGTTTTTTTAATTAGTGAAACTTTTGACCTCTTTTTTCTTTATTGAATCAACATGATATACACAGGTACAAGGTTGTTCGTGACTGGTTTTCAGTCATGCAATGTTCAAATACCCAACCTTTCACCAGTGTACATTTTCCACCACCAATGTCCTCAGTTTCCCTCCCACGAACTTCCCCACATGCAATCACTCACACAAGCTCCAGCTTGCCTCTATGCCAGGCACTTTTCTTCTTCTTCTTCTTCTTCTTCTTCTTCTTCTTCTTCTTCTTCTTCTTCTTCTTCTTCTTCTTCTTCTTCTTCTTCTTCTTCTTCTTCTTCTTCTTCCTCCTCCTCCTCCTCCTCCTCCTCTGCTGGTACCGTCATCATCATCATCATCTTCTTCTTCTTCTTCTTCTTCTTCTTCTTCTTCTTCTTCTTCTTCTTCTTCTTCTTCTTTTTCTTCTTCTTCCTCCTCCTCCTCCTCCTCTGCTGGTACCTTCATCATCATCTCATCATCATCATCATATTCTTCTTCTTCTTCTTCTTCTTCTTCTTCTTCTTCTTCTTCTTCTTCTTCTTCTTCCTCTTCCTCTTCTTCTTCTTCTTCTTCTTCTTCTTCTTCTTCTTCTTCTTCTTCTTCTCTCTCTCTCTCTCACCCTCTCTCTCTCCTTCTGGGCATTATGGTTTGCAATACAGGTACTGAGGAGTTATCATGTATATACTTTTACCTACTTTCACCATTCAGTTCTTGCCCATAGTGATGATTTCCAACTATTTATTGTCTTACTAGTACCCTTCTCTATCTTAACTTCCCACACCCAACCCTTCCACTTGTGGCCAGCTTCCATCCATGGACCAGCTCTGCTGGCCCTTGTTTTTACTGTCCACAGGTATTAATCTCATATTGATATATTTTATATCCATCAGATAAGTGCAATCATTCTATTATTATCTCTCTCTTTTTGACTCATTTCACTATGATACTTTCTATACCCATGCCTTTATAAGCAAATTTCATGACTTTGTTTTTCCTCGTGGACTTGTGCCCTCTTTTGTTTGAGCATTGTCCACTATACCTATGTATTTAATTCCCCACATGTTTGTATTTGAACTTGTACAGTTTTGGCACCCTATATTTTGACGCCCAAAAAGGCAAGAGCAAAGAAATGTGTTGCTTGGACTTACTTCATAATATTGGCAATGACATATTGAACTACCATGCTGAAGTGAAATCAGGTATATTTAGGGATCTGGAATGGTCTAACTTAAATGTCCACAACAGTACTATTATGAAAGATTTGAATAGCAAAATAATCTCCTATAATGTGTTTCAGCTCATTGTGAATAAGAAAAGATGAAGCTGGACTGTGATGGCCTTTGTATACTAGACGTAAATAAAACTTCATAATTTTGCAACAGGATACACTTCACGATTCTAGCCAGAGAATGACAGATTGCATTTTTAATATTTAAATATTGGAAAAAAATATTTGGAGAAGGGCAAGAGTGGGGTCAGTTGACCAATCTCTTTAAGTTGTTCAAAAAACTGCAAAGATGTGACCATGAGGATGAAATAAAGAATAAATATTTTTTGAGATATTTTGGACGTTAAAGACAAGATTTGGGAAGAAAAATTAAAAGAAGAGTAGGTGGATGCAATCATTTAAATTTGGAACACATTGATTTTGTCATTAAAGCATCCTAATGAGCAAATATGAGAAACATTAAGATATGACAGGTAAGAAAACCATGATTCCTGTATAAAATTGTGACTTACCCATAATTAAAGAGTTACTTCATTGCTGAGTGAAAAGTGGAACTAAGGATTCTCAACAGACTTTTAATCTTATGTTTTCTCATTCAAACTCTGTGCCAAAGAAACCAACTGACACAGATTCCAAGTGTTATTAAATACTCTTTTCACTATCTATAAATAGTATAATAGTAATATCTATAAATAGTATATTTTACCCATTGCAACTCATAACTATGCCATTAAAGGTTGGCTTTAAAATATATAAGTAAAAATTATGCTATTAATCTATAAAGATTTTTAAAGATTTTGAAGTTTCTCATAGAAAATGAAGGTGGTGGGCTGGAAAGATATTGTAAAGATTAAGGTTCTTAAAAGCAACCGATGCTGGTGCGGATGTGATGAGAAAGGGACCCTCCTTCACTGCTGGTGGGAATGCCGACTATGTAGCTGTTAGAAAAGATGAAGTCATGAAATTCACATACAAGTGGTACTACATGGAAAGTATCATGTTAAGCGAAATGAGTCAGAAAGAGAGGGATAGATACAGAAAAATTGCATTCATCTGGGGAACATAAAGCAACAAAATGGGAGACTAACACCCAGGAGTGGCCAAGATTAGTACCAGGAATTTTGCTCCATGACTTGAAGGCCAGCCACACGTGCTAGGGGAAAAGGAAGCTCAGATAGAGAAGAGAGCACCGAATTAAGGGTGTTGGGAGGATCCTCCCAGGGTGGGAGAAGCATGCTGAAAGTAGACTATAGACCAAACATGATTGCCACTCAATGCCTCTCTTGCAAACCACAGGACCCAAAAGGAGAGAGAGAGAACAAAAGGGAATGCCCTGCCACAGAGGCAGGGTGGGGTGGGGGAGATGGGGGGTGGGAGGGATGATGTGACCCGTGGTGGTGAAGGATGGGCGCTGGTGGAGGGATGGGTACTTGATCATTGTATAACTGAAACCCAAGCACAAAAATTTGTAAGTCTATAACTGTACCTTATGGTGTTTCACTAATAAAAATATATTTAAAAAAAGAACTGAAGCATAGAGAAGTAAAATAATTTACTCGGGGTCACACAATCAATATGATCAATAAAGAATGCAACCAATAAAAAAAGATTAAGGTTCTGGTTTAGCACATTACTGTGACTGAGACATTGGCTCTAATCCTGGCATCACACGGTCTCCAGAGTAACACCAGTTATGGACCCTGAGCAGAGTCATGTATGGCCCCTGAACATCAACAGATATGACCCCTAAGCCAAGAAACAAGGAAGGAAGGGAGGGAGGGAAGGAGGAAGGAAGGAAGGAAGGAAGGAAGGAAGGAAGGAAGGAAGGAAGGAAGGAAGGAAGAGGGATGAAGTAAATGAGGGAAAGAGAGAGGGAGGGAGGGAGGGAGGGAGGGAGAAAGAAAGAAAGAAAGAAAGAAAGAAAGAAAGAAAGAAAAGTTAAGGACAATGTTTAAATGAAAGATAATGTGACTAAAATACAGACCTTTTTAATAAATCAGCATGATGATTAATTATCATTAAGTATCCTTAAGTATCATTACAGGAGAAATAACATTTATTACATGATGACACCATCACTCACAAACCCTCACCAACTTCTATTTGAAATTGTTTCAAAGCCAACTTATGAGCTACAGAAAGAAAAGTAGTAATAAGATTCATAGTCATACCTCATACAATTGCTGTACAATTTTTGTCAGGATACAACTAGTCTTTTTGTTTATAAAATCTATAAAAATGAGAACTTATTCAATAAATATTATTGAAGTGACAATTCTGAGTGAATTATCAAACACTAAATCTAGATCAATAATAAATGGTGTTACCAAATGTTTGCATAGAATCTATCTGAGCAATGTTCTTAAGCGAAGCTTCATGATATGATGGTAGGTAGGAGACGTAACTTGTAAAAAGCCTACAACCTGACAAAGGCTGCAAGCTATACTTATGTGATATTTTCAAAAAAGATTCTGAAAGTTAGCTTTAAAATAAGTAGATAATAATTCAACATTTTATTTTTGCATGCATATTTATTTGTGTGTTCAATTCAATTTATGATGGTTAACATATCATGCTCACAATTTTAATATATAACATTTCAGTTTCATAATTTGTTATCTTGATACACAGTTACTGTACCTCACCACAACCAAGGTGTCCAATACCCACTACACATGTCTTTATGTTATTTCTCCTCCACCATTTCATCTTCCCATTTCATTTTCTTTCCTCTAATTGATACTCTCTTTTATAACCCAGGACTTTTTAGAACTCTTTCATGACTTGTACTGTTGTTCATTGCTATCTATTACTTTGTTTTGTTTCTCTGTATACCGGCAATGAATGAGATCATCAAGTATTCGTTCCTTTTCCTCTGACTTCACTTGACATAATACCCTCCAGGTTCATCCATATTGCAACAAACTTCAAGACTTCATCTTTTCTTACATCTGCATAGTGTTTCACTGTTTATATGTCACAACTTCCTTATCCGTTTATCTAATAAATTCTTATATTTTACTCAACCATCCAGCTTCACTCTTATATCGAAATGACATTGTGTATCATTATATATTCAACTGTGCCTAATATATGAATTCCTAATAAATATTATTTCCCTCCAATCATAGAAAAAGATGTTTAGATATTACTTGATTTAACACAAGGAACTCAACAATAAAACCGAGAGTGGAATAGGAGTAATAAGAGTAATAATAACACAAAGAAAACATTGCCTACCTAGAAAGGAAAAAGCATATCTTCACATCTAGGAACCTGCCTGGCATTCATCATACTGCTGAGTATGAAAGGTGTTTTATACCTTCAAGAGCGTCGAAGAAATAGCCAAGAGGACAAAGAACCTCCGGCTCTGGGCACATCTCTTCGATTCCACTGTTCTTCCTGCGTTAACATAAGCCTCAGAAACCTGGGCCCTACGAAAACAGGATGAGAACGCTATTTGGGTCTCCCAAAGAGGAATTGAAAGAGCTATGCTTGGAGTAACCTGCTTCACTCAAATGAGAGAAAGAATCCGGAGTTCCAACCTCCATCGACGTTCAAGAATCAGGGACGCTGTCTCATTTGCCAAGGCGTCAAAAATCAGATGGGCTGGACACATAATGAGACTTGGAAATGACCGCTGCACCAGAGCCATTACTGACTGGATTCCACGGGACGTCACAAGATCGCGTGGCCGCCCACCTACGAGATGGTCAGACTTCTTCGTCAAGATTCTGAACAATCGATTTGAGGCTCTTTGTGTTCCTAGAACTAGCAGACACCATTGGACTACACTAGCGTGCGGCAGGGACGAATGGAGACGTTACTGGTGCCCGCTCAAGCAAATCGATGAGTAACGGGATGTCAAGTGATCAAGTGATAAAAGGTATTACAGATCATAAACTCTTTTTTTTTTTAAAAAAAGGTTACTCTGTGACCATATCATGGTAAAAATTGGGTGAAAGCATCAGGAGAAATCATGCTGTGTAATCATGCTTTCACATAAACAAAAGTGCAAACATTGCTCAAACGACAAAACCTACTGAACCACCTCCTAATCCTAGAAAATATCATTGACCTCTATTTATGTACCAATTACAGCTTTTTCATGGGCTAGTCTTTCCTTCTTCTTGGTAATATATAACAAGATACCTTACTGCATTCTCATTCAGATAATATGTATTTCCAAGAAAAGAGACTGGTTCCCCAAAGCCTTCTCAAATCAACTAAGGCTAACCATTATACTAATTCCTTTTTAAACTCTCTTAATGAGGAGCCCCATGGATCCTCTGGTGCACATTCTTTCTCTTTGCAATAAACACCCATCTATTAAGATAATGAGTAACTCTGCATGATCATTCATATAAAACAGTAACTACTGTTTTCTCAATTTGACAGCAGTTTTTGATTAATAACTTCCCCATACATGTAATGTGTGTAATGTGTGAACACTCTTTTACATAGTAGTCAAGAAATATTTTGAGAATATTTTATATGGATGCCATAAAATTGTAATGATACCCATAACTACTGAGACTTAGAGGTAATCATGCAATCTCTATAAATCTTTGCACACATAGGAAGGAGTAAAAGTAAATGAAACAAGTAATAATAGTAATGAGAACCATATGGAAAGTCAAGTCTAGAAGATTGGTAAATACGTGTAAGTTTTAGAGTGGACTCATTGAATGAGAAGGATTAGGGCAATGCCGTTTTGTCTGAACCGGGAGAAAAAAGCACTAGAAACTGGCAGGCGAAATGAACTGTTTACAGACAAACTACCATGCCAGATATTTCATGTGACTATCTCACATTTAGATATTACAACATTTGTCAAATTGATTATGATTCCCTTTCTATAGATCAAGAAACTGAGCTTCAGAGAATTTGTCACATAGCTGATTAAGTTACATGGGTCAAATACTGACCCTTTCCCTAGGTTTATTTATTTTTCTCCCTGTCAGGTTATGTTTTTAATATAAAATCACCTCTGGAAATTACAGACCTTACAATCAAAACTATAATAAAATTAAGAAAGATGAGTAAGCACAATAAAATAAGCAAAAGACTAACTTAATTTTTTTAATTGACTCACCGCAAGATACACAATTACAAAGTTCTTCATGATTAGGTTTCAGTCATACAATATTCCTACATTTGTCCATTCACCAGTGTGCATTCCCCACCACCAATGTCCCCAGTTTTCCTCCTGATAATCCACGAAGCCAGTCTGCCTCTATGGCAGGCAATTCTCTTTTCCTCTCTCTCTTGCTCTCTCTTGCCAAGAGTTAACTTTGAAAACTGAGTTAAATATCAGACATTCTCTGCTTTATGTTGTTTATCTTGCCTTTAGAAAGACATACATTATCTGTTTTCACTAACAGAAAGAAATCCACCGAGAATTTTCACTTCTACAAAAAAGGTAAAAAATACTGTTAACTATTTGTTTTGCTGTAGTAACTCTAGAGATATCCTTCTGGGAGAGTCCAGCAGGCTGCTGAGAGTATCCTGTTAGCACAACAGAACCTGGCAAGCTACCCGTGGCATATTTGATACGCCAAAAACAGTAACAATAACCGGTCTCATTCCCCTGACCCTGAAAGAGCCTCCAGTATGGCAGCATTGGGAAGGATGAGTAAGGAGTGGCTGCTAAAATTTACTGGTGCCCGCTCAAGCAAATCTATGAACAATGGAATGACAGTGATATAGTGATACAGTTAACTGTAGAGATAGCACACACCCAGAAGTATATGAAAACTTCAAAGTTCTGCATTTTACCTACACATATTCCATATGCTGATTTAATGCCTTTATTTCGAAAGGTAAAGGTAAAGGCCCTCCCGTTGTTCGTCGATTTGCTCGAGCAGGCCCAGTAATGTCTCCATTGGAGACTTTGTTGTTACTGTGTCTGGCATATCGAATAGGTCACGGGGAGCTTGCCAGGCTCTGCCGTGCGGGTGAGATACTCTCGGTAGCTTCCCGGGCTCTCCGAGAGGGGCGGAGGAATCGAACTCGGGTCGGCCATGTTGGCTGCGTGCAAGGCAAACGCCCTACCGCTGTGCTATAAATAAACTGCCACTTTGTTCTCTTGAAATATAATTCACATACCACACATTTTGACCATATAAAGGGGCTAATTCAGTGTGTTCTAATACATTTAGAGTTTAGCCATCAAAACTAATTTCAGAGCATGTTCACCTCTCCAAAATAAACTTCATTAGCAATTACCTTCATTATTTCAAATCTTTTACCCCATTCACTAAATTTTTAAATGCCACCAACAATGCACAAAAATTCTAATTTTTCCTCATGCTCACCAATAGTTACTATTTTCTGATTTTTGGTTTGTGTTCATTAATGAATACATGTGTATTTTTTTCTATTTATAAATGTTCATTCAAATTGTTCACTGACTTTTTAATCAGTCAAAAAATCATAATAAAATTGAGAATGACAAGTAAAACAAAATTAGTAAAGGTGTATGAGTGATATCTGGAGCAAGAATTTTGTGTGAATTATGAAGGAACAAACCTTATTATTAAAGAGAGAATATTAGAAAGTCATAGTGTTCCTGGGTCTTAACAGTATTTAGTCTCTCAGGTAACCATTACTAAAATTGCCCAATCCTCCAGATTTCCTCTTGTGTACATTGAAATTATTTGTTCCCTTATTGGTCAGTAACTTTTAACTAGATATTCTGCAACATCTGTTCAATTATGTATTAAGTGCGTAAAGAATAAATATTTTATTTACATTTATATAGCCTCTATACTTTTGTAGATATACAATCTCCAATAAATTTTGACTGATGACACTTTTGTTACTAATAAGAGCAGAGTACCATAATAGGATTTCGGCAGAACTTTATTAAATCTGTGCAGTGTTTTCAATCAAAACTCATATACATTCACTTATTTTTAGGATCTGCACAGAGCATAATTTGGTGATTACATAGTACCAGAGATGAAACTCAGAAACTCACATGTACATGTGTTCTACTGCTTGATCCACACACCGTAGGCCTGATTTGATTTTATTAGAAAATGTCTTTGGGTTACAACTGTTAATTTTTTTCTATGCAGAAAGCTAAAAATAATTAGTTGAAAATCTGTCAGGTGCTAAGAACTATTGAGTGTGATATAAAAGTCAGTCTATTTAAAAGTAATCATGATCTTTTGGTCACAAATACAAATTCAGCTTTCCAGATAACGTTGTGTGATCCTGAAAGCTCTGCTGCTTGTGCCTGGCAACACTTCCCTGAAATCCCTAATCTCCAGTGCTGCCAGTGATTTCTAGTTACACAACAATCAAGTGTCTATGAGCACCAAAAAAGGTGCAAGTCACCAAAACTAAATTAAATATATTAAAAAATGTAAAATATGTGCAAGTGTATCTGGTCAGGAAGTTTGACCTCTGGAAAGCATGTTTATGTGCACCACAATTCCAGTAATAACTTCTGTGCCTCAGCCAAGAGTGAGAGCCTTGATGAGCATGCACAGAATCACAAAAACTAAAGAGTGCAAACTTCAGTCAATACCTCAGTCGAGTGTGCAAGCATCACAACTTGATGTGAGAAGCCCAGTGAGTTCCCATAGTCATTTGTGTGTGCAGCCATTCCAAGTTATTTCAAATTTATCAACAACAGCAACTCAATTATTTACATTCATTGGTCTAATCTATAATGAATTTTTATTTTCCAGATAGTTACAAAAACAAAAAAATATGGGTTCAAGAAATTGGAGGTTTGTTTTTTCAATGCAGAATTCAAGAGGTGGAAAGTCTAGCCAGAGTGATAATACAGCAGTGAGGGCATTTGCCTTGCACATGGCCAACCAGGTTTCGATCCCTGGCATCCCTATGGTCCCGTGAGCACCACCAGGAGTAATTCCTGAGTGCAGAGTCAGGAGTAGCCCTGAGCATCGCTGGGTGTGACCCAAAAAGAAAAAAAATTAAGAGGTGGAAAGTCAACACTAATATGGTTTTATCAACATCCATAGGATATAGCTTTGTTGTCAGCACAAACCTGGGAGTTTCCCCTGAGAATTTAACCTTTGGGCCTCACCACCGGTGAATATTAAACCAAAAAGCAAAATAATACCAATATACTAATAGAAGAGAACAACAACAACAAAAAACGGGAGAATCACTAGATGCCACAGACCTCTGTAACCTGTCTGAAGATGCCTTAAGAACAACAATCATAACAGTCCTTAATGATCTGAAAACAATAACAGAACTGAAAAATCAACAAACTTGAAGAGAATGAAAAAATGAAAGAAATTATCCAAATAGAAGTAACAGAACAGAAATGGAGTAGGAAGTTTTACAAACAATATGTACAAAAGCAAAAAACACATTGGTAAAAAGATACTGTTACGGTATCTTATCACACTCGAAGAGACCATCAACAAATATATCAAGAAAAAAGAAGAAAATTGAGCGGTATGATGCCACCAACAAGTCAACCTGTACCTGCAGGGCAAGTGCATCAGCAGCCTATGGTGCCTTCAGGCTTCCTGACACCCCCAAATTACTGCTGTGCCTTTGGCCGGACCCCAACAACTTGGGACCAAGTTTACCAAGAAATTAAATGGCCAAAAGTTAGGTATGAGGGAGTCAGGCCCACAAACTACCTCCGGCTCAGTTATACAAGCTCATTTATTGGTTTTATCTCAGAGACCCATAGATAAATCTCAAAAGTGACCAAAAGCCACAGTTAATCTTGAACACGTACATGGCAGAACAGAGTGGGGTAAATTGGAGGGGCGCAGGTTGGCCTGTGCCTGCCCAAGCAGAGTCCCCAGCAGCCACTTGCTCTCACAATCCAAAATCTCTACGATACCCCTGGCCTATCTCCACCATCTCAGGACAGACCTCACCAAAATATAATCTGCTGAAAATTCAGGTATGCGGATTTTGTGACTGAAATATCCAGGCATTCACAGAGTTGGGGTGGGCTATCTCCCCTCACTTCCTAATACACATGGAAGCACTGACAGTCACCTCCACGAACCAACTCCAGCACCACCCTGTAAGTTCTATTACTGACTTGTTCCAGAGACCCATAAATAAATTCAAAAGATATCAAAAGGTAGAGACACAGCAGCGAGTCCTGGAAGATATCACAGAACCATAGATTTCTCCAGGCCCCATACGGAGCCAATTTCACCGGAGCACCCCAGATGGAACAGGTGCACTCTCCCCGCCTCTCCAGATAGAATCTTGGTGACCAAGAGCTTCCACAAGCAAGGCCAAGGTATGTGGATTCCAGGATTAAATCTCCATGCTGCATGGCAGCAGAGGCACCAAGCTGTCCTTTCCTGGCTCCCCACCCATTCGTCAGTCTGGCTGTCATCCCACAGTGTGTCTCCGGGCGCCATCTTAGTACACCAACAGCCCTGGTCCAGAGACTCCCAAATGAATCAAAAAATGGATTAGTGCCCTACAGAAATGTCTCCGGAACCCAACCATTTACAATCTAGGATTCCAGAAGCACATGGCTGAGGCACCCATGATGTTCAAAATGAACAATGGACAACAAATGATCTAGCATCTGCCTCTGGCAGGCAGGCTTGAATGGTGGTGGGAAAATTTTATCAAAACATAATGCCCCAAAGTAGAGAAAATGTATTGGGGAAATTGCAGGGTGAGGAGTGGGATGGGAGGCAGGGTGGGGCAGGGTAAGGAATTGTATTGGGGGGGGGAATATACTGGGGTCACTGGTCGTAGAAAGTGTGGAAGGATGGGTGATCAATCATTGTACGGCTGAATCTTGAACATGAAAGCTTTGTAACTGTAACTCACGGTGATTAAATTTTTAAAAAATTAATGTGGAATTTATGCCCAATTCAATCAGCTTAATCAATGGCT
This sequence comes from Sorex fumeus, assembly GCF_029834395.1. Taxonomy (NCBI): domain Eukaryota; kingdom Metazoa; phylum Chordata; class Mammalia; order Eulipotyphla; family Soricidae; genus Sorex; species Sorex fumeus. The sequence goes on from NW_026606115.1 coordinate 12,827,169, forward strand.
GAATAAGTAGCAGTACTACTACATTTTAAAAAAGAAGAAATTGAAAAGAGAATGAAAAAAATGAAGAGAACATAAGGAAAACGATTGACAATGCCAAGAGGAATAATTTGAGAATCATAGGAATCTTAGAACAGAATGAACGAGAGAAAGAAGAAGAACTAATTGAAGAGAGAAACTGGGGAGAATTTCCCTAACCTGAGAAACAAGATGGGTTGGGTGCATGAAAGGCAAGTGCTTTACTGCTGTACTATTGATCTGGCCCCATAACTTTACTTTTAAAAATTATGCAATATCTTGCCTATTGAATTCCAAAGACTTTAAAGGGTTCCATTCAGGCAATTAGATTAATTGCATATAGCACAGCTCTGTGCATGTCCAGAGCCAATTTGGCACTGCTAATTATCTGTCTACTGGCAACAACTTTGCTACTGCTGCTTTTGCTACTGTCTTCTTGGTATATTTTAAAAATACTTAAATGTATTTTTAAAATATATCTACTTGATATACTTTAAAACTTCTGGTATATTTTTAAAATACGCTATTTTTTATACTATTAATGTTTTAATTTCTATACATTTTATTTGATTCTTCTAATGTTTATAGATTTTTCTATTTTTTTATTAGTGAAACACATGAGGTACAGTTGTAGACTTACAAGTTTTTGTGCTTGGGTTTCAGTTATATAATAATCAAGTATCCATCCCACCACCAGTGCCCATTCTCCACCCGCACCAATCCCAGTATCCTTCCCAACCCCCAAGCCCCATCCACCCTGCCTTTGTGGGAGGGCACTCCCTTTTGTTCTCTCTCTCCTTCTGGGTGTTGTGGTTTGCAGAAGAGGCACTGGGTGGCAATCATGTTCGGTCTATAGTCTACTTTCAGCATGCATCTCCCATCCTGGGAGGATCTTCCCAGCACCCTTTATTTGGTGCTCCTTTCTCTATCTGAGCGGCCTTTACCCTTAAAGTGTGTAGCTGGCCTCGAAGCCATGGAGTGAACCTCATGGTATTTATCACATATATTCTTGGGTATTACTCTCTTATTTTGTTACTTTATGTTACTCAGATGAATGCAATCTTTCTATGTCTATCCCTCTCTTTCTGGCTCATTTCACTTAGCATGATATTTTCCATGTAGTACAACTTGTATGTAAATTTTATGACTTCATCTTTTCTAACAGCTACATAGTACTCCATTGTGTAGATGTACCAAAATTTCTTTAACCAGTCATCTGTTCTCGGGCACTCAGGTTTTTTCCAGATTCTAGCTATTGTAAAGAGTGCTGCAATGAACAAACAAGTGCAGATGTCACTTCAACTATACTTTTTTGCCTCTCTGGGATATATTCCCAGGAGTGGTATTGCTGGGTCAAATGGGAGCTCAAATTCTGATTTTTTTGAGAATCGTCCATACTGTTTTCCAAAAGGATTGGACCAGTCAGCATTCCCACCAGCAGTGAAGGAGGGTCCCTTTCTCGCCACATCCGTGCCAACACAGGCTGCTTTTGTTCTTTTGCATAATGGCCAGTGTCTGTGTGTGAAATGATATCTCATTGCTGTTTTGATCTGCATCTCCCTGATGATCAATGATGTAGAGCATTTTCTCATATGCCTTTTAGCCATTCGGATTTCTTCTTTGAGAAAGTTTCTGTTCATTTTGTCGTCCCACTTTTTGATTGGGTTGGATGTTTTCTTCTTGTGAAGTTCAACCAGTACTTCGTATATCCTTGATATCAACCCCTTTTCAGATGTGTATTCGGCGAATATCCTTTCACATTCTGTAGACTGTCTTTGCATTTTGGTCACTGTTTCTTTCGAGGTGCAGAAGCTTCTTAGTTTAAGATAGTCCCATTTGTCTATCTCTGTTTTCACTTGTTTGGCCAGTGGCGTGACATCTTTGAAGATACCATTAGCTTCACAGTCATGGTGGGTTTTGCCAACTTTTTCTTCAATGTACCTTATGGATTCCGGTCCGATGTTGAGGTCTTTGATCCATTTTTATCTTCCTTTTGTATGTGGTGTTAGGCAGAGTTATGAGCCCAGTTTTTTTGCATGTAGTCATCCAGTTTTGCCAGTAACATTTGTTAAAAAGGCTTTCCTTACTCCACTTCGCATTTCTTGATTCTTTATCAAAGATTAGATGATCATATGTTTGATGGGAGATGTCAGTATGTTCAACCCTGTTCCATAGGTCTGCAGCTCTGCCTTTATTCCAGTACCATGCTGTTTTGATGATTACTGCTTTGTAGTAGAGTTTGAAGTCTGGGAGGTCAATTCCTTCCATTTTCTTTTCCCCAAGAATTGCTTTAGCTATTCGTGGGGGCTTATTGTTCCATATGAATTTCAGGAGGGTTTGCTCCATTTCTTTGAAGAATGTCATGGGTACCGTAATAAGGATCACATTGAATTTGTACAGTACTTTTGGAAGTATTGCCATTTTGACAATGTTAATTCTCCGATCCATGAACAGGGGATATTTTTCCATTTCCTCGCGTCCTCTTTTATTTACTGAAGCAACGTTTTGTAGTTTTCTTTGTACAGATCCTTTACTTCCTTAGTTAAGCTAATTCCTAGGTAGTTAATTTTCTGGCGTACAATTGTGAATGGGATTGTTTTCTTCATGTCATTTTCTTCTCTCTCACTATTTGCGTATAGGAAAGCCATGGACTCTTGGGTATTGATTTTATAGCCTGCAACTTTACTATACAAGTTATCATTTCTAGGAGTGTCTTGGTAGAGGTTTTAGGGTTCTCTAAGTACAGTATCATATCATCTGCGAATAGTGAGAGCTTGATTTCTTCCATTCCTATTTGGATCCCCTTAATATCTTTTTCTTGCCTAATCACTATTGCAAGTACTTCCAGTACTATATTGAACAGTAGTGGAGAGAGTGGGCATCCTTGTCTCGTCCCTGATCTTAGGGGAAAGGTTCTCAGTGTTTCACCATTGAGGATGATGCTTGCTGTAGGCTTGTAGTAGATGGCTTTAACTATATTGAGGAAAGTCCCCTCTATCCCCAATTTGGCGAGGGTTTTCATCATAAGTGGGAGCTGTATCTTGTCAAATGCTTTCTCTGCATCTATTTATATGATCATATGAATTTTATCTTTTCTTTTGTTGGTATGATGGATTATGTTGATTGATTTCCGAATGTTAAACCATCCTTGCATCCCAGGGATGAATCCCACTTGGTCATGGTGTATGATCTTTTTGATTAGTTGTTGAATTCTATTTGCTACTATTTTGTTCAAAATCTTCGATCCATGTTCATAAGGTATATCATCCTGTAGTTTTCATTTTTCTTTTCTTTTCTTTTTTTTGTAGGAGTACTACTATTTATTCAGCCACTGATTAGCTGATTGAATTCGGCATGAATTCCACCTTAATTTTTTTCTTTTTATATTTATTTATTGAATCACTGTGGGAAAAGTCACTAAGCTTTCAGGTTTAAGTCTCGGCCATACAATGATCAAACACCTTTCCCTTCACCAGTACTCATTTTTCACCACTTAAAACCCCAGTATACCCCCCTCCCACCCCTCTAAATGCCTGTGAGGCAGATGATTTCCACTTAACTCTTCTCTACATTGATTACATTCATTATTTCAACAAAAGATGCACCATTATTGTTTAAAATTTCTCCCCAAATAATCAGAATTGCTGAAAAGGCATTGTGAAATATTTTGTTTTTTATAGCTGGTTATGAGAATCATATAATGTCACACAGCCACGATTTTGGATTTCTGCAAAGAGTCAGATCATTATGAGATTGGTTTCTGTGTGTCTGGTGTTATGGCCGTGCCAGAGAGCCGCTCATGGGGGGGTAACTCGTGACCTTGGTAGGGCGTGAAGGATGTGCCGGTACCACCCCCCTTCCCATGAGACTGTAGTTGCCCCGTCACCGCTGGCTTGTACCTGGCTTTCCTATAAGCTCTGAGGTGGTGGCCACCTTGCTGCCAGGGGGGAAAGAGGCAGAAGGGAGAAACACCCTTTCCCTCCCGAGGAGGCATGGCACCGTAGTTTAACGCATGGTCCATTCACTTTTCTCCCGCAAGCTTCCAGGCTCTGGATCAAGTCCTTTTGCCTCTGGAGCCATGGCCATGTCAAAGAGCCGCATGTGGGGGGCAACTCACAACCTCGGTAGGGCGTGAAGGACGAGCCGGTACCACCCTCCTTCCCATGAGACTGCAGTTGCCCCGTCACCGCTGGCTCATACCTGGCTTTCCAATACGCTCTGAGGTGGTGGCCACCTTGCTGCCAGGAGGGGAAAAGGCAGAAGGGAGCAACACTCTTTCCCTCCTGGGGAGGCATGGCGCTGTAGTTTAATGCATGGTCCATTCACTTTTCTTCTGCAAGCTTCCAGGCTCTGGATTAAGTCCTTTTGCCTCTGGAGCCATGGCCATGCCAGAGAGCCGCTTGTGGGGGGCAACTTGTGATCTCATTAGGGCGTGAAGGATGAGCCGGTACTGCCCACTTCCCATGAGACTGCAGTTGCCCCGTCACCGCCGGCTCATACCTAGCTTTCCAATAAGCTCTGAGCCGGTGGCCACCCTGTATGCAGTCCAGATGCATTTCTGCCAAAAGCCACTGAGTTTCAAGATTTGTTTCTGAGTCTCTGGTATCATGGCTATTAATTAGCTTGATCAGGAGCCAGAAAGGCCATTTGTATGTGGCGACTCGGGGTCTCATTGGGATGGGGAGAAAGAGTCGGCTCCATCCCCATGTGGTGAGGCCCTGTGTGCCTCGTCACTGCAGGCCCAAACCTGACTGTCCAGTGGCCTCTGGATGATGGTGGTCATCAGGCCACCAGAGGGAACAGGCCAAGGCATGAAATCTATTCCCACCTGGAGTGGCCCAGCGCCAGTAACCTACTGCAAGAACAGTATGCATTTCTGACAAAAGCCTTTCGGTTCCAAGATTCGTTTCTGAGACTCTGGGATCATGACCATTAAGCAGTTCGATCAGAAACCAGAGAGGCCATGCCTCCAATTATATAGCTGAGCCGGAGGTGGTTTGTGGGTGTGTCTCCCACGTACCTAACTTTTGGCCATTAACTTTCTTGGTGAACTTTGCCCCAAGTTTTTGGGGTCTGGCCAAAGGCATAGCAGCAATTTTGGGGTATCTGAAAGTCTGACGTTGCCATCAGGCTGCTGATGCACTCACCTCACAGGTACAGGTTGACCTGCTGGCGGCACCTTAACCCCTAGTTTTCTTTTTTTGTGGTGTCTTTGTTTCCTTTTGGTATTAGAGAGATATGGGCTTCAGAGAAACTTTTGGGAGAGTTTCTTTTTTTCAGTTTCCTGGAAAAGGTTGAGAAGAACTGGCAGTAGGTCATCTTTAAATGTTTGGAAAAATTCGCTAGAGAATCCATCTGGACCTGGGCTTTTGTTTTGGGGAAGACTTTTGATTACAGTTTCAATTTCATTGATGTTAATAGGTCTATTCAGGTACTCTGGAGCCATGGCTGTCCTATACAGGGCTTTACACTCTTGATCTTCTTGATTCAGCCTTGAGAGATTATAGGAATCAAGGAATTTATCCATTTCTTCTAGGTTCTCTTGTTTCGTGGCATACAGATTTTCAAAGTAGTCTCTGATGATCTTTTGAATTTCTTTGGTTTCTGTTGTGATATCTCCATTCTTATTTCTGATTCGGTTTATTAGGGTTCTCTTTCTCTGTTCTTTTGTGAGTCTTGCTAGTGGTTTATCTATCTTGTTTATTTTCTCAAAGAACCAGCTCTTGGTTTTATTGATCTTTCGGATTGTTTCTTTGGTTTCCATGTAATTGATTTCTGCTCTAAGTTTTATGATCTCTTTCCTTCTGCCTGATTTGGGCTCCTTCTGTTGATCTTTTTCTAAGATCTTGAGCTGTGAAGTCAAGTTGTTTATGTGCATCCTTTCTTCCGTCCTGAGATATGCTTGCAGGGCTATATTTTCCCCTTAATATTGCTTTAGCTGCATCCCATAAGTTCTGGTAGCTCGTGTCTTCATTCTCATTTATTTCCAGGTACCTTTGATTTTGTCCTTGACTTCCTTCCTGACCCACTTGTTGTTCAGCATTGAGTTGTTTAATATCCAGGTGTTTGATTTGGTTCTCCGTGTCTGTGTGTGATTCACTTCTATCCTCAGTGCACCTTGGTCTGAAAAGATGGTTGATACTATTTCTATCTTCCTGATTCTGTTTGGTATGTTTTGTGGCCTAGCACATGGTCTATTTTGGGAAATGTTCCATGTGCTCTGGAGAAGAATGTGTATTCTTTCGTTTTGGAGTGTAAAGCCCTGTATAGGACTATAAGTCCTTTCTCCTCTATTTCTTCATTCAAAGCAATGTTTCCTTGCTGAGTTTTGTTCTTGTTGATCTATCCAGAGGTGATAAGGTGATGTTGAAGTCTCCATCTACTATTGTGTTGCTATCAATGCCCTCCTTAAAATCTGTTAGCAGTTGTTTTAAGTATCTAGCTGTTCCTTCATTAGGTGCGTATACATTTAAGAGTGTGATTTCTTCCTGTTGTATGTATCCCTTGATGAAGAGAAAATGGCCTTCGCTGTCCCTTCTAATCTTTTTCCGGTTGAAATTAATGTTGTCATATACTAGTATGGCCACCCTAGCTTTTTTGCAGGAGCTGTTTGCTTGCAGGATTGTTTTCCATCCTTTCACTTTGAGTCTGTGTTTTCTCTGATTGTTCAGATGAGTTTCTTGTAGACAGCAGAATGTTGGTTTCAATTTCTGGATCCATTTTGCCACTCTGTGTCTCTTGGTTGGCGTATTTAGACCATTGACATTAAGAGAGATTATTTTATGGCGTTTTGTGCCATCTGTCTGTAGGAGTTGGTTGTGTTTATAAGTGTTTTCCTTCTTATCTTACAGGAGCCCCTTAGTCATTCTTTTAGATTTCTTTTTGAGTCTATGAAGTTCCTGAGCTGTTGTTTATCTACAAAGTCGTGTATCGTTCCATCAAATTTGAGTGAGAGTTTAGCTGGATAGAGTATTCTTGGTTAGGCATTCATTTCATTGAGTTTTTTCACTATATCCTACCATGGCCTTCGGGCTTGGAGGGTTTCTTCTGATAGGTTTGTTGTGAATCCCAGGGGTGCTCCTTTGTATGTAATTTCCTTCTTTGACCTTGCTGCTTGTAATATTGTGTCTCTGTCCACAGCATCCATCGTTCTGACTATGATATGCCTTGGAGTGTTTTTACTGGGGTCTCTTTTAGCTGGTACCCTTCTGGCTCCTTGGATCTGGATGTCTGCATTCCTTAACTCTGGGAACTTTTCATCAATAATTTCTTTGATTGTGACTTTTTCATTGGGGTTGTCTCCCTGTCCTTCTGGCACTCCAATGATTCTAATGTTGTTTCTCTTGGCATCATCCCCTAGGTCTCTGATTCTCCTTAGAGCCATTTTGAGGTCTTTTCCTATTGCTTGTTGTTCCCTGTGGGATTTCTGTTGCTCATCTTCAAGCTCGCTGATCCTCTTTACAGCTGCACTTATCCTATTGCTAAGGACACTTACTGAGTTTTTTATTTCTTCTACTGAATCCTTTATTTGTGACACTTCTTTTTGTAGCTTTTTTATTTTTGCTCTAATTTCTTCCTGTATTTTTTCGACTATCTGTTCTATTGTTTCTTTCGTTTCTTCCTTTAGTTTTCTGGATATCTCTTCCATTGATTCTTTGAGTAGATCCTTGAACATCCTCTGCATTTTGTCCTGGAATTTATCAAAGAGAGCACAATTGTAGACAACCTCAGTTGAGGATTCAGGATTTTTTTCTTTGTATTCTTCTTGTAGTGGAGATTTGCGCTGTTTCTTCATGTTGTTTTGGTTGCCTAGAGGTAGAACCCTGAAATCACAGGTACTGTTCCCTCTTATCGTGGGAAAGGATTTTGGATAAGGTCGGTCAATGGTAGTCACCCTTCTCCCTTTCTAGAGTCCGACCTTCTTCTCAGTCAGGCATTATTCTTTGTTTTATAATGGGCATTGAGTGAAGCTTTGGAGGAGGTGCTCTTTAATATTGAGCTTGTACAGCTTATTTCATACTGGTCTTTTGTTAGAAATGGAGTAGGCGAGTGGAATATTCTTGTATTGTAGTAGAGGTGATCAGAAATTTTTGGTCGGTATTAGGTGACAAAGGAAGGAATGAAAGTTCTAGTACAGGCATTAGGAAATATAACTGCAGCCACATGAGCGGCTGCCTGCCCTGGAGAAGGCCACGCCCACTTCCGGGAGGCCACGGCCCTATGTAGTTGCCACGGCCCCGGGAAGTCCCGGGGTCACTCCTACCCAGGATCCGCCGGGCTGGGGAGGAGGAGCAGTCCCGGCTCCACCTACCCAACTGAAAGGGAGGAACCAAAGAGGTGATGTGGAGTCCAGCATAGCACTGGCCTGTATCCCCCGGCCGGAGGGAGTCGGCTGAAGGGAGTCCGGTTCCGCGGGAAAAGGCTTATGGGGCTCAGGGAAGAGGAGAAGTCCCGGATCCTCCTACCCACCTGGAAAGTAGAGGCCCGATGAGGTGATAGAAAGTCCCGTGGAGCTCCAGCAGGTATCCTCCACTGGAGGGTGTCAGGTTCGGTGGGAAAAGGCGTGCCAGGGCTGGGGGGGGGGGGGGAGGAGGAGCAGTCCGGGCTTCCCCTACCCACCTGGAAGGGAAGGGCCCATGAGGTGATAGGGAGTCCCTCAGGGCTCCGGCCGGTGTCACCCGCTGGAGGGTGTCTGTTTTCACGGGAAAAGGGGCATGGGGCAAGCAGAGAAAGAGCTGTCCCGGCTCCTCAAACCTACCTGCAAGGGAGGGGCCAGTGAGGTGATGGTGAGTCCCATGGAGCTCCGGCCGATATCCCCCGCTGGAGGGGGTCCGGTTCGGTGGGAAAAGGCATGCGTGGCTGGGGGGGGGGGGGGAGGAGGAGCAGTCCCGGATCCCCCTACCCACCTAGGAGGGAGGGGCCGATGAGGTGATGGGGAGTCCTGTGGAGCTCCGGCCATTTTAACCTGCTGGAGGGTGTCCAGTTCGGTGGGAACAGGCCCGTGGTGCACAGGGAGGAGGAGCAGTCCCGGCTCCCCCTACCCACCTGGAAGGGAGTGGCCAATGAGGTGATGGGGAGTCCCGTGGAGCTCCGGCCTGTGTACCCCACTGGAGGATGTCCGGTTCGGTGGGAAAAGGGGCACGGGATATGCGTAGGAGGAGCAGTCCCGGCTCCCCTACCCACCTGAAAAGGAGGGGTCAATGAAGTGACGGGGAGTCCCGCGGAGCTCCAGCAGGTGTCCCCCACTGGAGGGTTTCCTTTTCGGTGAGGCTCAGGAAGGAGGAGCAGTACCAGCAGTACCGACTCCCCCAAAGCACCTAGAAGGGAGGGGCCAATGAGGTGATGGGGAGTCTCACAGAGCTCTGGCCAGAATCCCCCTCTGGGGGGTGTCAGGTTTGGTGAGAAAAGGCAATCAGGCTCCGGGAGGAGGAGCAGTCCTGGCTCTCCTACCCACTTGGAAGGGAGGGGCCTATGAGGTAATGGGGAGTCCTGCGGAGCTCTGGCAGGTGTACCCCGCTGGAGGGTGTCTGGTTCAGTGGGAAAAGGTGCGCAGCACTGGGGGGGAGGGGAGGAGGAGCAGTCCCAACTCACCCTACCCACATGGAAGGGAGGAGCCGATGAGGTGATATGGATTCCCTTGGAGCTCCTGCAGGTCTCCCCTGCTGGAGGGTGTCAGGTTCAGTTGGAAAAGTGGCGCAGGCCATGGTGAGGAGGCACAGTCCCGGCTTCCCCAAAGCACCTAGAAGGAAGGGGCTAATGAGGTGATGGGGAGTACCGCGGAGCTTCGGCCGATCTCCCCAGCTGGAGGGTGTCCGATTAGGCCGGAAAAGGCACACGGGGCTCAGGAAGGAGGAGTAGTCCCGGCACCCCCTACCCACCTAGAAGCGTAGAAGCGAGGGGCCAATGAAGTGATGGGGCTTCCCACAGAGTTCCGGCAGGTGTCCCCCGCTGGAGGGTGTCCGGTTCCATGCAAAAAGGCGCAGGGTTCCGGGAGGAGGAGCAGTCCTGGATCCCCCAACCCACTTGGAAGGGAAGGGCCAATGAGATGATGGGAAGTCCCGCGGAGCTACGGCGGGTCTCCCCCTAGCTGGAGGGTGTCCAGATAGGCCGGAAAAGGCACACAGGGCTCAGGGAGGAGGAGCAGTCCCGGCTCCCCCAGCCTCGCTGCAAGAGAGGGGCCTATGAGTTGATGGGGAGTCCCGCAGACCTCCAGCCGGTATCCTCCACTGGAAGGTGTCCGGTTTGATGGGAAAAGGGGAGCAGGGCTCGGGGAGGGGAAGCAGTCCCGGCTCCCCCAAACCACTTGGAAGGGAGGGGCCTATGAGGTAATGGGGAGTACCGCGGAGCTCCAACAGGTGTCCCCCGCTGGAGGGGGTCCGGTTCAGTGGAAAAAGGTGCGCAGGGCTCGGGGAGGAGGAGCAGTCCCAGCTCACCCTACCCACACGGAAGGGAGGGGCCGATGAGGTGATATGGATTCCCGTGGAGCTCCAGCTGGTCTCCCCTGCTGGAGGGTGTCCGGTTTGGTGGAAAAAGTGGCACGGGGCATGGGGAGGAGGAGCAGTCCCAGCGCCCCAAAGCACCTAGAAGGGAGGGGCCAATGAGGTGATGGGGAGTCCCGCGGAGCTCCGGCCAGTGTCCCTGCTGGAGAGTGTCAGGTTCAGTGGGAAAAGGCACACGGGGCACAGGGAGGAGGAGCAGTCCTGGCTCCCCCAACCCACCTAGAAGGGTGGGGCCGATGAGGTGATATGGAGTCCTGCTGAGCTCTGGCTGGTGTCCCCCTCTGGAGAGGGTCCTTTTCGGTGGGAAAAGGCGCACGGGGCTAGTTGAGGATGCGTTGTCCTGCGTGGCCTGGGGAGGAGAGGCAGTCCAGGCTCCCCCTACCCACCTGGAAGGTAGGGACCGATGAGGTGATGGGGAGTCCCTTGGAGCTCTGGCCAGTATCCTCCACTGAAAGGTGTCCAGTTTGGTGGGAAAAGGCGCGCGGGGCTCGGGGAGGAAGAGCAGTCCCAGATCCCCCTACCCACCTAGAAGGGAGAGCCGATGAGGTGATGGGGAGTCCCGCGGAGCTCCGGCAGGTTTCCCCCGCTGGAGGATGTCCTGTTCGGTGGGAAAAGGCACGCGGGGCACAGGGAGCAGTCCTGGCTCCCCCAACCCACCTAGAAGGGAGGGGCCGATGAGGTGATGGGGAGTCCCGCAGAGCTCTGGAGGTGTCCCCCGCTGGAGGGTGTCCGGGTCGGTGCGAAAAGGCGTGCAGGGTTTGGGAAGGAGGAGCTATGTGGGCTCCCCAGAACCCCCTGGAAGGGGGGTGGCGATGAGGTGATGGGTAGTCCCACGGACCCCCGGCCGGTATCCCCCACTGGATGTCCAGTTCTGTGGGAAAAGATGCACGGGGCTTGGGAAGGAGGAGCAGTCCCTGCTCCCACTGCCCAGCTGGAAGGGAGGGGCTGATGAGTTGATGGGGAGTCTTGCGGATCTCCGGCCAGTGTCTCCCACTGGAGGGTGTCAGGTTCCCTGGGAAAAGGCATTCGGGCTCAGGGAGGAGGAGCAGTCCCGGCTCCCCCAACCCAACTGGAAGGGAAAGGCCGATGAAATGATGGGGAATCCCGCGGAGCTCCGACCGGTGTCCCCAGCTGGAGGGTGTCCGGTTCGGTGGGAAAAGGCACACGGGGCTCGGGGAAGAGGAGCAGTCCCGGCCCCCCCGCCCCACCTCAAAGAGAGGGGCCGATGTCGTTATGGAGAGTCCTGCGGAGCTCTGGCCGATATCCCTGCTGGAGGGTGTCTGGTTCGGTGGGAAAAGGCATGTGTGGCACAGGGAGGAGGAGCACTCCCGGCTCCACCTACCCACCTGGAAGGGAGTGGCCAATGAGGTGATGGGGAGTCCGGTGGAGCATTGGCCGGTGTACCCCGCTGGAGGGTGTCCGGTTAGGTGGGAAAAGTCGCGCTGGGCTTGGGGAGGAGGAGCAGTCCTGGATCCCCCTATCCACCTAGAAGGGGCTGATGAGGTGATTGGGAGTCCTGTGGAGCACCAGCCAGTGTACCCCGCTGGAGCTGGAGGGTGTCTGGTTTGGTGGGAAAAGGCGTGTGGGGCACAGGGAGGAGGAGCAGTCCGGCTCCCCTACCTACCTGGAAGTGAGTGGCCAATGAGGTGATGGGGAGTCCCGTGGAGCATCGGCCGGTACCCAGCTGGAGGGTGTCCGGTTCAGTGGGAAAAGGGGCAAGGGATTTGCGTAGGAGGAGCAGTCCTGGCTCCCCTACCCACCTGGAAGGGAGGGGCCAATGAGGTAATGGGGAGTCCTGCGGAGCTCCGTCAGGTGTCCTCTGCTGGAGGGTGTACTGTTCAGTGGGAAAAGTCACATGGGGCTCGGGGAGGAGGAGCAGTCCCGGCACCCCCTACCCACCTAGAAGCGAGGGGCTGATGAAATGATGAGGGTTTCCGCGGAGCTCCGGCAGGTCTCCCCAGCTGCAGGGTGTCCAGATAGGCCGGAAAAGGCACACGGGGCTCAGGGAGGAGGAGCAGTCCTGGCTCCCCCTGCCCCGCTGGAAGAGAGGGGCCTATGAGGCGATGGGGCGTCTGGCGGAGCTCTGGCCTGTGTTCCCTGCTGGAGGGTATCCGGTTCAGTGGGAAAAGTCACGTGGGGCCCGGAGAGGAGGAGCAGTCCCTGCTCCCACTGCCCACCTGGAAGGGAGGGGCCAATGAGGTGATAGGGAGTCTTGCAGAGCTCTGGCCTGTGTTCCCCACTGTAGGGTGTCAGGTTCAGTGGGAAAAGGCAAGCGGGCTCGGGAAGGAGGAGCAGTTCTGGCTCCCCCAACCCACCTAGAAGGGTGGGGCCGATGAGGTGATGCAGAGTCCCTCGGTGCTCTGGCTGGTGTCCCCCGCTGGAGAGGGTCCTGTTCGGTGGGAAAAGGTGTATGGGTCTAGGGGTGGATGATTCGTTCCGGCTCCCCATACCTGCCTGGAAGGGAGCAGCGGATGAGGTAATTGGGAGTCCCGCGGAGCTCTGGCATGTGTCCCCCGCTGGAGGGTGTCCGGTTTGGTGGGAAAAGGTGTGCATGCCCCGGGAGGAGAAGCAGTCCAGGCTCCCCCTACCCACCTGGAAGGTGGGGACCGATGAGGTGATGGGGAGTCCCGTGGAGCTCTGGCCAGTATCCTCCACTGAAAGGTGTCTGGTTTGGTGGGAAAAGGCACGCGGGGCTGGGGGCAGGAGGAGGAGTAGTCCAGGATCCCCAACCCAACTAGAAGGGAGGGGCCGATGAGGTGATGCGGAGTCCCGCAGAGCTCGGGCCAGTGTCCCCTGTTGGAGGATGTCCTGTTCGGTGGGAAAAGGCACGCGGGGCACAGGGAGGAGGAGCAGTCCCGGCTCCCCCTACTCACTTGGAAGGTAGGGACTGATGAGGTAATGGGGAGTCACGCGGAGCTTCGGCATGTGTCCCCCGTTGGAGGGGGTCCTGTTCGGTGGGAAAAGGTGCTCAGGGCTCAGGGAGGAGGAGCAGTCCCGGCTCCCCCTACCCACCTAGAAGGGAAGGGCCGATGAGGTGATTGGGAGTCCCGTGGAGCTCCGGCCAGTGTACCCCACTGGAGGGTGTCTGGTTTGGTAGGAAAAGGAGTGTGGGGCACAGGGAGGAGGAGAAGTACCGGCTCCCTTTACGTACCTGGAAGTGAGTGGCCAATGAGGTGATGGGGAGTCCTGCGGAGCACCGGCCGGTACCTAGCTGGAGGGTGTCCAGTTCGGTGGGAAAAGGGGCGCGGGATTTGCGTAGGAGGAGCAATCCCGGCGCCCCTACCCACTGGAAGGGAGGGGCCGATGAGGTGATTGGGAGTCCTGCGGAGCTCAGGCAGGTGTCCCCTGCTGGAGGGTGTCCTGTTCGGTGGGAAAAGGCTGCGTGGGGCTCCTGGAGGAGGAGCAGACCCGGGTCCGCCTACCCACCTGGAAGGGAGGGGCCGATGAGGTGATTGGGAGTCCTGAGGAGGTCGGGCAGGTGTCCCCTGCTGGAGGGTGTCTGGTTCAGTGGGAAAAGGCACGCGGGGCTCGTGCAATAGGAATAGTCCTGGCTCCAAATATGCTACTTTTAAAAAACTTTTTTTATTATTTAATCATGCATATAGCTTCCTAAAGCAGAGTTTCAAGAAATGAGAATATTTAGTACCCTAACTAAAATTCTACACAATTTCCTCGGATCATTTTATTCAATTTGAAATATGTTTACAAGCAAAATTTTATATTGCATTATCATTTAATTATTGGTTTGAATTGCATCAATTAGCTATGTTCCCTACCAGCAGTAGCATTCATTGCTTAATTTATCTACACTGTCACGAGCCAACAGACAAAACAACCTTGAAGCAAAAATAATTTAGGATAAGTTTTGGTAAGATCCTACCCTTACTTCCTGACATCAGTAAAATGAAGATGATATTTTAGTTATCTTTCATATTTGATCATTTTCAAAGTTCTTCAATAACCAGTTTCTAATAGGAGTTTTATTGGATTCCATGATTTGACCTACCAATTTGATGTGGCTATTTAAATATAAGTGTGTTATTATTTTAGTCTGCAAATAAGTTTCCAAAGAAATAAATCAAGGCATTTGAGAGACAGTAGAGCAGAAAACATGCTTTCCTTGCACCTGGCCAGCCCACATTCGATCCCCAGAACTGCTTATGGTCCCCTGAGCATTGGTAGGAGTGACCCATGAGCACAAATCCCTGGGCACATCCAACTGTGACCCCCAAACAAATCAAATACAGTCATTTAAAAAATGGAACTATTACGTCAAATTGATGTCTCTCACAGAGCTGAAGAGCAAAGCACTTGGAACTAATAGAATTGGCTCAACATTTTTCAAAGGCCTTGGCTCATTCCCAGGCTGACCTCCCACTCAGTATAATGTAACAGTAAATTGGAGTGTCATCTGAATAAGACAGACTCACATAACCTCGACATCGACAAGTTACAATCACAATTAGTTGCATAGTGTATAGTTTCATTCAACTTGAAACACATTCATAAGTAAAATTTTCATCTATTTTCTTAGAAAATACCACACAAATAATTAAGCTGTATTATGTGCCACATAGCATTTTTGTTATACAAGTTATCAGTAAGAGTTTTAATTAGTACTTTTTGGATAACATTGGGTTGTCCTTGCTCCTCCTGTAAGGAGCTTAAGGTTTATTGAGCCACTCCCACAACAGTGTAACTGAGGCACACCCAATTCCATCAATCACTAATAGTCTTATATTGCTTTTCTCTTTTCTTTCTATCATTTGCATGGCTTATTTAGTACTGTCCTTTTTGTATAGAAACAGGAAGACAACTGATGCTATGCTTTATAATATGTGAGTTAATTGACTCCAAAATAATATGTAACCCTGGGCATCCATATTTACTTGACTTAAGCCTCAGTTTCCCTTAGTTCCTAGCACTCCAAGAGCAGGAGCAGGGTCCTGACAAGGGACTGGATGGACCCAGGGCAAGCTGTGAGCTACCCTGGCATTGAAATGGGCCAGGTCAAGCACCATAATACTTCACTATAAGTTAAGATCACGGTCATGGACAAACTCTCTGTCATGACCCAAAAATAAGTAACTGAATAAGAACCCTGCTGGGGTTAGGAATGACGAACCTGGTCTGAGGACTGTGGTTTGGAATATATAGCGAGATATAGCAAGGAAGAGCCAATGTTTAAGTTTAAAATATCTCTTACTCTGTTCATACAAAATGACAGAAATATTATAAGAAGTATATTTACTATGAATGTGTAAATGGATTACTAGCTGAGAAAAGGAGAAAGCAATACACCCTGGATGAAACCCCATCATTGAGAGAGGGTCTCCTAGTAATCTGGATTGCTGAATCCTCAAATGAGAATTTGTCCTTGAGTTAAGCCCCTGTAGGAGTGGTTTTACTTACATCTCTTTGTTGTTATGATAATGTTCAACCCCACCTTTTTATCCCCACCCTTCATGATTTCTACATAACTATAGGAGATGTTAAAAACGTTGAAGACTAGATGTTTGGGATGAGAAAGTTGGGACAAGTGCTGAACACTAGATGCTGAGGACTGGATTCTGAGGACAAGCTGTTGAAGATGTTAGGGACTAGGTGCTGAAGACTAGACACTGAGAATGAGGAGGGAAACTGAGACTTTGGAGACTTTGAGATTTCGGAGACTTTGGGACTAGAAGGAGAACCAGAAGACTACAGTGACTGGAAGTAGAGAACTATGAGACTACATCAAGAAAAGGAAGGATATAATGAAGGAGAGGACTTTGAGGTCTAGAGACTAGGATGATGGAATTCTGATGACTGGGACTATGACCAAAATGACGATTACACTTGCGCTGTGAAGGGAGAGATTGGACTATGCTGGGAAGGATAGAGAAATAAACTGACTACCAACTAGCCTGGTGCTGGGTTCCTGTTCCTCCATTCCCCTGGTCCTTTGCCTGTCTGCCCCCCGTTGCCGTTGTCAAGCCTGGGAAACGGTTTTCAGCCACCAAGCACTCGAGTCCCGCACCAGCGTGCCCATGCACCTTTTTCCTTTTTGGAAATTTACAAGTACCTGATTAAATCATAACATGGTGCTGAAGCGATAGCACAGTAGGTAAACCACTTGCCTTGCACACCTGTCAACCTAGTTTCGATTCCAGGAACCCCACTCGTCTCCTGACAGATCCTTGATGTTAGAGCCAGGACTAAGCCATGATCAGCCAACCAGGTGCCACCAACCAAAATAAATGATTACATGTAATCCTATCAAATAGTCTGGGTGTTATTGGTGATATTGATATAAAACCTCAAATTATATCATGAGCAATGAATCCATTTTATACAGAAAGCAAAACCAAAGGAGAATGAATAAGAGTAAATTATTCTTTATGATATGCTCATTCAATTTTACCTAAAATCAGAAAAGATACCTAAAATCATTTAGCATGCCAAATTTAAGCAAAATAAAAATTATATAAGGGTGAGTGAGTGTTTTATATACTCAATGTACTTACTTTCTTCCAATTTATTTTATCTTTCCCACCATCATTTTAATGCGCTGATTGGAGCATGCCTCCTTTGGCATAAGTATGGTGTTTCACTAACAAATTTTTTTTAAAAAATGTAAATGATGGAGAAAGGGCACTTGTGGAGGTATGGGTACTGGATCATTGTATAATTGAAACCCAAACACAAAAATTTGTAAGTCTACAACTGTACCTCATGGTGTTTCACTAATAAAAATTTAAAAAATGTATAATAATTGTTGGCATACAATATATAAGATTACTGTTGGTAGTTTTTTATAGATAATGGACACCCCCTATTGAGGGATTTATACCCTAATTAGAAAAATGATAGTCAAAATCCCAGTGGAAATATGGTACTTTAATTGGCATTCATTAGTCTTATGCAAGCCCTTGGAGAAAACTAGGAGCTGCTTTTAATTGAAGTCAAATTGTGAACTGTGAGATCAAATAAATTAAAGTTTTCATATATCTAAAACCATTTTCACATTTAATTAGTTTATATAAAAATATCTAGTGATCTGGAATCAACTGAACAATTCTTAATATGTGTGTATAACTCCCTGATATATATCATATGATACATACACATATAAATATTATACGCATATACATATATACACACATATAAATATAAATTATACACACATCTAAATATAGCTACATATATATACTTTACCAACATTTCCCCACCATATTCCCACCACCCTTGCCATTGTTGTTGCAACAAGTGTAAGTGTGGTGCTTGAGCACTCAGTTGCAATGCTCACTGGAAGTCATACACTATTATTGTATTATTTGCACACATGTTTGCTAGGGATCACATTGTTTTATTTGTAGTGCTTGCCCACATTCTGGTTGCAGTGCTCACTGGAGGTTTCTGTGGTAATCACACACATACTTGCAAATGTTACATTCCTGGTCAGTGTGCTTGCAAATTTTCAAGTTGTGCTACTGGAGATCTCATTTTAATTGTGGTGCTCACATATACCTGGTTGTAATCTGCTGAAGACTCAACACTTCATTGCAGTTCCAGAGATCTAAAATAGTTACTGAGTCCATGATTGGCACATGGGGGCAGCACCAGGAATTGAACTCAAGGTCTCATGCATGCAAAGTAAGCTTATTTTGCCATTTAGTCATCCCTTAATAGTCTAGAATATTTAAACACATTTATTCTTACTTTTTTAAGGAAAAGTATACAATTTGTAAACATCTCAAGATGAAAGTTTTTTATATTTTGAGGACTTCCTAGTAGAAAAAAATTAGCTTAGTCAGATGATCCAGGAGGTGAAAGTTTGATAATGGCAGGTAAAGGATGGTGAGATGGAGGGTGAGTGAAAGTGTGTGTGGGGGCGGGGCTGAGAAAATGGTGGAGGAAAATGGGCACTATGATGACAGGTCTGATATTGGAATATTGTATGCACAAACCCTACCATTGATAGCACTATAGAGCTGTAAATCACAGTGGCTAAAATAAATTTTTTAAAAGACTATACTTGAACATCACACATGTAAGATAAAAATTGTATGATATGCTGTCTAAACTCCTGAAGCTCCATGAAGTACCAAACAATATTGAGGCCCAGAAGATAGAACAATGGTATTGAGCACTTGTTTTACATCCATGAGTTTCTGAGATTGATCATGAGCACTGCATGTTTCCCTGTGTACAGGTGGGTGTAATTCTGATGGCTCTCCTTGACTTTATCAGGTATGGGACTGATGGCAATTGAGCTCCACCAGCGTGACTCTGGCATCACTACACTGTTGGGACGCGCACCAAACTATAAGGCTCATAGCACTGGCTCAGTAATGCTGGATAGGTCCAACCAAAAAAGACAAAATTGAAGTACATATGTATTATTAGTCTACTCAGAAATGTTCAAACTTACTTGGTCTACCTCACCTTTTAAGAAAAAATGATTACTCAGTGGCTTCCAGCTCCCAGAAATATATCTACTTTAAGTGAGAAAACAGAAAGTATTTCTCAATTACCTCAGAGTGCTTCCCTGAATCATTTCAGCACACCTGCCCCATAGGGGGTGATATTGACCAGTTAGGAAACAGTGATCCATGAACCATCCAAATATCTATGAAAACTTAGAATTTCATCATCTAAATATTATCTTCTAAACTACACATTACCCATGGAAAATTTCCTTTTGTCATACTTATTGTACATACACAAAATTTCAAACAATTTTGCTACTGACAAACAGATAAAATTTTACTCAAGTAATGTGTTAATTTCTAGTAAGTGTATGTGCAAGCTTTTTATCCTGTATCTAGAGAGTTCAAACAGCCAATTATCAAATAATACCATATAATAGAGAGCATGTGGAAATTATGATACCTTATAGACTGGTAATTGTGTTCTTGGACATGATAAATTCAACAGAAAAATTTATAATAATTTACTTTGATGAAATGATATTTTATTCACTTCTCTGTCAACAAATTCTGAAGTTCTCCCTAAGCAGTTTCCAATTTCTAGGATTTCCTGAAATTTCACACACATTTTTTGATTCAATTCATTTCAGTAGATTAAATATCCATTTAATTGAAAAGCACTGTGCTAAGAATAGATACAAAGTTGAAGTTCTCACAAGAGATTACATTATTTAAATTAAATTTCTAGAGTGCAGAGCCAGGAGTAACCCCTGTGCATTGCCCCCCCAAAAAGAAGGAAAAATATTTAAATTAAATTTCTAAATTGCCATAATATAGTTGGCAGGGTGCTTGTCTTGCATGTGACCTTCGTGAGATCAATCCCTGGCAACACACATAGTCCCCAGAGCACCACTAGGAGTGATCCCTGAGCAAAGAACCAGGAATAAGCCCTGAATACAGACAAGTGTGCACCCCTCAAAAATAACAGTCAAATATTTAGATTCTGATATAACTGAGGTTGCCAACAGGACCATGGTGAGGACTGAAAGGGTTCAAAGGACTAAGATGAAAGGATATAGGCAACTTTCTGGTGGGCACAGTATGGTAACGATGTAGGCAGGTAGATAAGGAAAGACTCCCCGATGGCAATGAGATTCCTGGGGAGTTGTAAAACCACCTAGCCTTAAGGCTGTCAAGACCAACCTTGTGGCTACAGCAACTAAAACCTGAAAAAAACCCTTCACTTAGAGCTAGCCCAGACCAGAGAAGGCTAGACCCACCCTCCAAGAGAAGATCCAGCAGGAACAAAGGTCAAGAAAACAACCCTTGGCAACCATCCTAGCTACAGATCTTACCTTCCTAGAAAGCCCCAAATGGGACATCATGGGAAAAATCTTATAAAAGACAATTTGAACAAAGGAAGTGCATGCATATGCTCCCCGAACTCATGTGCTGCTTGTGTTCATGTGGCCGAGCACGTGTGGTGCCGGGGTACATGTGTCGCCCACATCTCCCCTCTTGAGATGTGTGCTAGGGCTCTCTGCCTTTGGAGAAGCCCACATTCTTTCTTGAACCTGTTACTCCCACTTTTCTTTCCCTCCTTCCTCTACCTCGAAACCTCCGAATAAAATCTACTTTTATTTCACTGCTTGTCTACTCCTGAACTTCTTTTCTGTAAGTAGGGACAAAGACCTGGAAGAACTGGGTAAGGCCAAAGACTGACTGGCCTTTTTTTCCTGCAAAGAGTGATTCTGTGCTTCACCCTGAGTCCGTGGCTTCCTGAGAAATCGGGTGTGGTTTGACAGTCACCCGGTAAAGCTGGTGAGGCTCTAGTTCGTGCTGTGCAGTGTCTCATCTGCATACTTTATCAGTTATAGGCTTTCCAGCCAATCTTGGGGTGACAGAGGAAGATCTGGAGAAAGTGTCCATCTCTATCTTCTCTGTTTCACATAAGCCACCCATGGGGGGTCCACAGACTTGAGTAATACTATACCCCTAATACATATAAACTTTTGCTCTTATAAGATAATGTTACATAAATAAATAAACATGTTTTCTGTAAATGGCCAGATGGTAAATGTTTACAGATTTGTGGGCCATATGGTCTCACAAGTCCTCAGCTTTCCTGTTGCAGCAAAAAAGCAGTCACACACCATAATGCAAACAAATTAAAGTGGTGAGATTTTCCTCACAAGGTATAATTTGCCAAAACATTCTCTAAATGACTCAGGATAAAAACATCTTAATTTCAAGTCTACTATGAATTTAAGATTTAGTGAAGTTGCATGTTAACTTGTAGATTTTAGTCAAATGTATATGCATGTAATTTCTGCATGTATACAAATAAGTCCAAAATTTTCTGTTTCGATTGAACAGTACCCACATTGTATGTAATTCAGTGATTTTTCCTTCCTATTAAAATTCTGCTTTAAGATAATATTAAATATCTTCAACCCAAACATGACATCTCAATGTTTCCTTCATTAATGAGTAAAATCATTATATATATATATATATATATATATATATATATATATATATCTGTCACTGTTCTCCCATTGTTCATTGATTTGCTAGAGCAGGACCAGTAACGTCTCAATTGTGACAATTGTTACTGTGTTTGGCATATCGAACACGTTGCAGGGAGCTTGCCAGGCTTTGCCATGTGGGCGAGATACTCTCAGTAGTTTGTCAGGCTCTCTGAGAGGGGCAGAGGAATTGAACTCAGGTAGGCCATGTTGGCCTCATGCAAGGCAAATGCCCTACCCGCTGTGCTATCGCTCCAGCCCATATATATGCGTGTGTATATATATATAAATATATAACCATTTCATATTTTTGTGAATTCATTCCCACTAACAAAAAAATTCGATCACGTTTGTAATTTTGGGACAACAGTGACATCTGTCAAGCAAGACCGTCGATTGAATATGATGAGGTCAATTTCATAGTGGAACTGTCCACCGGGAGACTCCCAAGTCCAACATTTAGATTCGGCCTTCTGGAACTGTGCGTTATCATGGATGGTCTTGGTCGACATGATGAACTCAGACAGTCTCTCATCCTGCTTGTTCCATTCTAGGCCAAGGGTCCTGATGTGGAGTTCTTTGGCTGATCTTCTCGGTCCTATCTTGGCATTAAAATTACCGACAATGATCTTGTAGAAGGTGCGGTCTTCTTTATAGAACTTCTCCAGCTCCATGTAGAACTTCTCAATTTCTCCTTCATCATAATTGGATGTTGGTACGTAGACAACGAAGATAGAAACTGCTGGCAGCGAGCCACATCTACTCAAGTGTAATCATCTGATTCGGGTTGTTAGGCATTAGAATGAATCACTGCTCATGGCCAAGTTTGTGTTGACAAGGATACCGACACCTCTGATGCCACCGTATCCATCGTGCAAAATTCTACTTCATAGAGCGGGGAGAAAGGGATGCAAAGTTTAAGAAGATAACTCCCAGAATAATCACCAACTGGGAGATCTTTGGCACTATTGCGGCAATATGGGAAGATGCCGTCATTGACAACATTGACTAGTAATACGATCGACTGGTTCAGTACCTCCATGATTGTGCGAGGAACACCAAGAGAGAGATAATCACAAAAAAATGCCTGTCTCCAAAAACTCTTGAGCTTATTTGCCAATGTGGTGTGGCGCAACCCTCAGGCAACCTCAAGGAATGTCCGAGCTCACAAAGCAGTGCAGAGAAGCGATAAAGGAAGACCTCAAAGAGAGAAGTAAAGCAGTGCTGGCAGATGTGGTAGAGCCAGGAAAAGCATTTGCAATGCCCTCCTGTCCTTTGCCAACTACAAGACCAAGACAACTGCCCTCCAATGTCCTGATGGATCTATCACACCTTCCAGAAGATTATCCATGACTTCTACTCAAATCTCTTCAATAGCCACGTCCACCTGCACACATACCAAATTCTGCAGCATGGATATGTCATTCTCAATGTTCTCCCTTTCGAAATCTGACATGCCATTTTGTTGATAAAGAAGCAAACAGCACCCGGCCCAGACAAGGTCAGACCTGAAGACCTGAAGAATCTGCCATCAGTACTCATCAATACACTGGCTAGGCTCTTCACACGCTACCTGTCTGAATTCAAGGTTCCATCCCAATGGAAAACCAGCAGGACTATACTACTGTACAAGAAGGGAGACATCCACGACATTGGCAACTATCGCCCGATCTGCCTATTGTCTGTCATCTACAAGTTGTTCACTGGAGTTATCCTAAATAGGATTGGCAGAACACTAGATGAAGGACAACCATGCGAGCAAGCTGGTTTCCAAAAAGGATTCAGCACGTTTGACCAAATCCACAAGATAACCAAGCTCATTGAGGTTTCTCAGGAGTTCAAGATGCCACTCTGACTAATGTTCATTGATCTAAAGAAGGCCTTTGATTCTGTTGAGATGGAAGCAGTCATCGAAGCCCTAGTCAAACAGGGCGTTCAAACTCAATACATCAGGATCCTCTGTGAGCTGTATTACGGATTCACTACCAGGATCTCACCATTCTACAAAGAAATGATCATCCATGTCAAGAGAGGGGTTCGGCAGTGTGATACCATTTCACCGAATCTCTTCAGTGCCACCCTCAAAAACGTCATGTGACAACTGGAATGGGAAGGAATGGGAGTGAAGATAGACGGTCAGAAACTACACCACCTCCACTTTGCTGATGACAACGTTCTAATAACACCAAACATTAGCCAAGTGGCACAAATGCTGGCCCACTTCGACTGAGAGTATGGAAAGGTCGGACTACAGCTGAATCTCATGAAGACAAATGTTTATGAGAAACAGTCTCGTTCCTGATGTTCCATTTGCTCTCAACAGGATGAACATCTCCAAATGCAACAGTTATGTGTACCTAGGTCGAGAAGTCAGCATGAAGAATGACCTGGCACCTGAGTTGCACAGGGGAAGAGAGCGGTTTGGAATGCCTTCAAGAATGTCGAAGAAATAGCTAAGAGGATGAAGAACCTCCAGTTCTGGGCACATCTCTTCAATTCCACTGTTCTTCCTTCATTAACATACCCCTCAGAGACCTGGGCCCTATGAAAACAGGATGAGAATGCTATTCAGCTCTCCCAAAGAGGAATTGAAAGAGCTATGCTTGGAGTATCACGCTTTACTCAAATGAGAGAAAGAATCTGGAGTTCTGACCTCTGTCAACGGTCAAGAATCAGGGATGCTGTGTCATTTGCAAAGGCGTCGAAAATCAGATGGGCTGGACACGTAATGAGATTTGGAGATGACCACTGAACTAGAGCCATTACTAACTGGATTCCACGGGACATCAAAAGACTGCGTGACCGCCCACCTACGAGATGGTCAGACTTCTTTATCAAGACCCTGAGCGATCAGTTTGAGGCTCTTCGTGTTCCTAGAACGAGCAGACACCATTGGTCTACACTTACACGTGAGGGACGAATGGAGACGTTATTGGTGCTGGCTCGAGCAAATCAATGATTAACGGGATGTCAAGTGATCAAGTGAACAAAAAACTCTAAGGATGCCATATGCCCCTAGATAAAATAATTCGTCTTAAAATGCAAATGGTTTGCCAAAATATAGTCAGAAGAGAATAATATATCAGGAAAGAATAGAATTGATAACAAATAACTGCCAGCTACAAAATGCATCAGTTAAGTATAGAATAAAATTCTTAAGGTCTTTTAGATGTAGGCACTATGTGGGCAAAAATAGAAAAGGAAATTTGTCAGGACTTCAGTCTGTATTTTAAGGGTGCCTGCTTATTGCTTCGTAAAGCACCCCAGCCTCTGGCCAACATGTACTTATTGAATGTTGATATGCTTACTAGGTGTCCTTAATGTCTTTGTAAAAAATGTACCACCTATTGGGAGCCCCAGGGGTGGCGGAAAGTGGTACTGAATAAATGGCTTCCCTGTGAGATCCCTGAGGCCTACCAAGGCAACATAAAGCTAAGACAGTTTATGTGTGTTTTTCTGTGTTCTTATATATTTATCTGCCTAATTTATCTATTTATTTATTTATTTAATTTTTAATAGTGAGACATCATGAGGTACAGTTGCAGACTTACACATTTTTGTGCTTGGTTTCAATTATACAATGATCAAATACCCATCCCTCCACCGGTGTCCATTTCCCACCACCACGGATCCCAGTATGCCTATTTATTTTTGGGTCGACCCAGAGAAAGAAAGACACTTTGAAATCCTGCATATGCAGTTCCATTACCACCCTGAGGATTTCTCATCCCTGGAATCCCTGGAGCCCACAATAAAAGATTATCTACCTGACTTTGATCCTAGCTAATCATCCACTACCCCAGCCTTCCTTGACTTCAATATAAACCAACCCTAAAGAGAAAGGATTACTAAGTCAATCATGGTTGGAGGGTCACTTGGGATGGAAAATGTGTGCTGAAAGTATATAAAGGACCAAATATGATGGCTTTTCTGTTAACTGTATTGCAAACCATAATGTCCATAAGTAGAAAGAGAGTAATAAGGAAATTGTCTGCCATAGAGACAGGAGGAAGGTGGGACGGGGGGTTGGGGAGGCATACTGGGGACATTGGTGGTGGGAAATGTATACTGGTTGAGGGATGTGTATGTGTATGTGTATGTGTATGTGTATGTGTATGTGTATGTTTCATATTTGAAACCCAAATATGAAAATTTTGTAACTGTAGCTCACGGTGATTCAATTAAAATTTTTAAATAAATTAATTAATTAAATAAAAAATAAAACACAGGCAGGCTCAATCCCATTAGCCTCTCTTGGGCTTGTCAGATCCACCTTGGAGCTCTTTCTATCCAATTAATGCCATTCCAGCCTAGTTCTCCTCTTGGCTTCTTGTTTCTTTGTTTCCACAACCCTGTCACAGACCTTTCACTTATGTATATATTTGTTTCATTCTTTGCAACAGACCCCTGTTGCAAGGGTTGAGGTCAAAGTTGCCAACCTGGTTTTAGATACATATTTGCTTGTGTTATTTAACTTAATCTGTTTAAATTTATTCACAATTTTCTTGGCTGTCAGGTTGAATCCCAAACAACAATACAATTTGAACTTTGCTTATTGATCTCATATGTTTTATCCTCTCTACTAAGTTTTGTGCTTTCATTTTTAATTACACAAAACAAAAATGGTTATTATCTCTTTATCATAGTAATTACCAGTAATTGTTTATATTTTCTTATAAAATATCTTATATTTTCTGAACTTTGGGTAGTATTTTTGCATGCATGATAAGCAACTATTCTATATTTGATGGAAACAAAGATATTGTTTGAGGTTTTTAGCCTATTTGTGAAATCAAATCAATTAACAATTTTGAGCCCTTGGGGTTGAAGCAATAGTAGAGAAGGTGGATCCTTGTCTTGTGTGCTGCTGACCCAGAATAGACCCCATAATGGTCAAAATCCATAATGGCCCAAACCCCTCCCAGAGTGATCTCTGAGCACCCCTCCCAGAGGGATCTCTGAGCACTCAGGATTTAACCCTGAGTACCACTGGGTTTAGCCACAAAAAACAATAATAAAAAGCATTTTTGCCCAGAGGACAGAGAGATAGTTCAAAGGGATGGAGTGCATGACTGACATGTGTGAGGTCTCCAATTTGATCAACACCATATGGTACTCTGAACATAATCCTCAAGCATCAAGCATTGCCATGGCCTTATTAACCCCTAGCATCACCAGCCTTAGTGTCTCTGCATTACCAGGGCTGAGCATCTAATTATTGAAAAAGCACTGCCAGTCTCTGAATTGCCAAAAGTGGTCCTGGTTAACACTGGGAGGTTAAAATAATAAAATAAAATAATTATGTGTCCACTATGAGTAACTGATTTTTGTGTATAGACATGAAATTTGTGTTTATGTAATGTTGATTTGCAACAGAAGTAGTAAAACTGAAGCTATAAGCTCCCCATATATATGTGTTTCTCAAATATATATTATTTTTAAACATTTGCTTCAGCCTAGACCAACTCAAACTGGTGACACAAGCTTTTACAAACAACTGTAATTTCACAACATAAGACGCTACCTAGAATCACTTGACCTTGGCACTACAGTTGCTGCCAGGTGCAGGCAAATGCAAATCTCAAGGTAGTTATGAAGTTCAGCTCAGTGCTACAGCTGCTAGTTGGGACTTGAAACTATGACCTTAAAATGCATCTCAGGTCCACTGGACTTTAATACAGCAATCACTACCAGGCATCATCAACTAATAACCACAAGTCATAGTCCGGCCAATCTAGACCTTGGTCTTAGAGCTGCTGCAGGACATTTATGACAGTTGCCCATTCGACAAAAACTCAGAGCCACAGTTACTGTATGGAATTTGTATAGATAAATCTAAGCTTGGTCTGAGCTTAGACCCTAGGTCTAAACTGCCTAGATCTAAATGAATGTTAGACCCACACTCCTATCCTTCCTATCCCAAATAATGAAAAAAAATGTAGATTTCGCCTTCACTTCTGGAAAAAGGGAAAAATGGGAAGAACCACCATCAAAATAAAGCGTTATAAGCCTCTTGGGATGGAATTAAAGACTATCACACAGAGTAAAGTCAGTCAAAAGGAGAGGGATAGATACAAAATGATATCTCACATATGTATCATATAAAGAAACAAAGTTAAGTAACAACAAATGGCCAAGGTCTCAGAATTGGAGACTTGATCTACAGAATTGAGCTTATATAGGTGGAGGGATAAGAGGAATTCTTGGAAGGGAAGCTGAACTCTTATGGTGGGTGTGGTGTTGGAATGATGCGTGTTCAAACTGTCAGTAACAGTGTTGTAAATCACTGTACCTCAATATAAATGGGGTAGTAAAAATTTAAAGCAATAATACTAACGATACTCATTAAAATGAAGAAGTCAGTGAGAAAGAATTCCAACAATGGCAGAAAAAGTATGAGAAAAATTTTAAACATAAATCATTAAGCTAAGGAATACTGTTGTTGAACTAAAAATACACCGTAGAAGGTGTCAACTGCAGAATGGCAGGAGATGAAGTTCAAATGTGTGCGTTCAAAGTCAAAGTAGAGTAAATCATCAAAAGTACAGAAAAAAAACAATAATGTTTAAAATGATGGTAGGGGCCGTAGCGATGGACAGAGGGTTGGGCATTTGTCTTGTACTTGGCTGACTTAGGTTCTATCCCGGGAATCCCATACGGTAAAGAGCACTGCCAGGAGTGATTCTTGAGTGCAGAGTCTGGAGCAACCCCTGAGCATCTCCAGATGTGACCAATAAGACCAAAATAAATAACCAAATATATTAAATGAAGATAACAGGCTTTTTTTTCCACTTGGGAGAAGCCCAAGTTCTCTCTTAAACATGTATTTCTTTCTTTCATTGGGCTTTTTCCACTCTGAAAGAGACCATTTTTTTCTCATGAACGTGCATTTCTCTTTCTCTCCCTTCACATTACTCTCTCTAAATTTCTTTTAATAAAAACTATTTTTCTTTACAAAAATTGAATATAGCATAAGTTTCATTGAACATAATCAAGAAAAACATGTTTATCACAGGAGGTCCAGAAGAGAGAAAGTAGCAAAATTTTTAGTTGAAATAATAACTGAGAACTTCCCAAAACTGAGGAAAGAGATAGATACTCAGACACAGGAAGTTCAAATTTCAAAAAAAAAATAAAAACAGATTCATGTTGCATTTTTATAAACAAATCCATATAATATACAAAGAAAAATATAAATTTTGTCTTCTATGAAAAGACTACTTAATATGAAACTCTTAAACGTATTGTTTTGGCTTACTTATCAGATAACATAATACCTGCAACACTTTCAGGTAAAAATTTTTCAGGTCAAAAATGTTTTCATATCTTTGCTTCAACTACACAATGTAATAGTATTCAGCTTTTAGAAAAGATGAAATCATGAAATTTGCATATAAGTGGGTGGACATGGAGAGTATCATGCTAAGTGAAATTAGTCAGAAAGATAGGGACAGATAGAGAATGACTGCACTCATTTGTGGAACATAAAAGGTAAAGGTAAAGGCCCTCCCGTTGATCGTCGATTTGCTCGAGTGGGCCCAGTAACGTCTCCATTGGAGACTTTGTTGTTACTGTGTCTGGCATATGAATACTCTCGGTAGCTTGCCGGGCTCTCCGACCATAGAGATAAGGGCCAGAAGGATCGCTCCACGGTTTGGAAACTGGCCTCATGTACTGGGGGAAAAGGCAGTTGATATGGAGAAGGGACCAATAAATAAATGATGGTTGGAGGGATTGCTTGGAATGGGAGATGTGTGCTGAAAGTAGACTAAGGATGGCCTCTTAGTATCTGTATTGAAAAACATAATGCCCCAAAGTAGAGAAATAGTAAGAAGGAATGTGCCTGCCATAGAGGCAGGGGGTGGGATGGCGTGAAGGTGGCAGGACGGATACTAGGAACATTGATGGTGGAAGATGCACACTGGTTGACTGATGGGTGCTCGATCATTGTATGACTGAAACTTGAAAGTTTATAACTGCGTCTCACGGTGACTCAATAAAAGAAATGAAATGTTTTCATGTGAAAAATATAGATTTGACTTCTACACTTCATAATTACTCTGACAAACTTTTAAAATTGGCTAAAATCATGTATTGTAGCTTGAGTATAAATTTCAAGATCCTTACATAAATGAAGCACATAGGCTAACCAAAGTAATCAGGACTTAAGAGATAGTATACCGTGTAAGGCATTTTCTTGCTTGTGGATAGCCCTGGTTCAGTCCCTGGCACCACATATAGTCCCCGAATCCACTCACCACCTGGGGTGTATTCTGACCACAGAGCCAAGAGTCAGCCCTGAGCTCTACCAGATGAATCCATTGTATTGGGAATTCCTGGAGTTCTGCCTCAAACTATCTCAAACTATCTATCTCAAATTCTACACCACTGATAAACCAGGAGTAGCATACCATATTGGATGGGATGTAAAGTAGAAGAAAACCAATCTCGGTTAAGAAAATATAAGCACACAAGGCCTACCTAACCTGTAACAACATGTTAGTAATCTCTTCTATAAGGGCTTATTAGCTCCATGGTGAGATACAATATTCACACATTTTCTTCTAAGGAAATTATTTTGTCATTTTTAGCAAATTATAACAAGCAATATAAAATAAAATTTTTGGTCCTGCTATAGGGGCAGGTTTGAGGGGTGGTTGGGAAAATGGAAACAACAGTGGTGGGAAGGTGCAATGGGGATGGTATTGGTTGGAATATTGAATGTAATAAATCATGAACAACTTCATAAAATTAAACAAATAATTAAAAAATAAACACTCACACTATTGTAACCATGTTATCTAAACTATAATATTTTTAATAAACAAAAAGGTTTTTTCTTTTCTCTTTTTTCTTTTTATTTATTGAATCACCATGAGATATACAGTTACAAAGTTGTTTGTGATTAGATTTCAGTCATACAATGTTCATTGGTGTACATTTCCCACCTCCAATGTCCCAGTTTTCCTCCCACCCACCCACCCACCCACCCACCCACCTCCTGCCTCCCCCCTGCCATGGCCCCGCAGTCTGCATCTATGGCAGATTTTCTTTTTTCTCTCTCTTTATTTTCATTTTAGGAACTGTGGTTTGTGATACTGTTACTAAAAGAGTACTGTGCATATCACTTTACCTCCTTTCAGCACTCAGATCTTGCCCAGAATGATAATTTCCAATTATCATTATCATAGTGAGGGTATAGCTCAGGGGTAGAGCATTTGACTGCAGATTGTCATAGTGGTCCCTTCTCTGTTTAAACTGCACTCCCCCTCCCCATTTGTTACAAGATTTCCTACCATAGGCCAGTCCTCCTGGCCCTTGTTTCTACTGTCTTTGGGTATTATTCACATACTGTGGGGTTGTTTATTTTTTTCATCCTACAAATGAGTACAATCATTCTATGTCTGTCACTCTCCCATTGACTGATTTCACTCAGAATACTCTCCACGTCCATCCATGGATGAGCATATTTCATGACCGAAAATGAACATAATTTGTCTATGTTTCAACGGTTGCTTCCATGTTAAAAATGGTATAACAGCTTTTTGCATTAACCTCACCTAGCTACAAGTCTATCGTATAAAAGCCAGAAGAAAATGTTAGATTTTTTTTTTCAACAGTTAACATATCAGGACCTTCTTCAGGGATTAAGGGGTTTGTGGGAGCACCACTGATGGAGCACCGCTATGCTGTCTGTGCCAAAAATTCCACATACTGGCCCCGAGCCTCGAAATGGTCAGCTGGCCGGTTGTATGCCGTCCACACAGGTTCTCCCACAAACAGCCGCATGGCCTTCACGTAGTTCTTTTCGTCCACGGTGAAACGGTGATAAATCCCCGCAGGAAGAGTTATCATGTCTCCTTTCTCCATGAAAATCCGGATCCATTTGTCCTCCTTATCTCTTACATCAAAGTACCCACTGCCGTCCAAGATGTAGCGAATCTCTTTGTCCAAGTGTAAGTGCTCCTCGTAAAACATCTTAATCTTTTCTTCATAATTTGGTAGTTTATCTTTGCATATGGTTATTATGTCCATCCAAGAATAGTGTCTCTCTTTCCGGATATTTTCTAATTCTGGATCATTCTCCTACTTGTCAGCATCCAGCTTCCAGTACAGGACCTCGAGTTGGCGCAGCTGCTCCAGGTCCACAGGCCGGCTGGGCTCCGCGCGGTGCAGCAGCCGCAGGTCGTCCGCGGACTTGTCCATGTACCAGGCCTGCACCATCCTGGGGCTGGGGGTGCACGGTCTACACCCGATTTGCACCCGCTTGCCAGCCACCTCCGAAAGAGGTTTTAAAGTGTCTGATTATTTCAGAATATAAGACAGAGAAAAAGGCTTAATAGTTATAAAAAGCAATAGACTTTTTGAAAGGTATTTTTATCTTCTTTAGTTTATCACTGTATCACTGTTTCACTGTCATCCTGTTGTTCATCGATTGCCTTGAGCAGGCCCCAGTAATGTCTCCTTTGTCCTAGCCCTGAGATTTTAAAAAGTGCCACATTCTAGGCTCTTTCAGGGTCAGGAGAATGAGGCTCATCATTGTTATTGGTATTTTTGCATATTGAGTACACCAGGGAGAGTTTGCCAGGCTCTGCCGTGTGGGCAGGATACTTTTGGTAGCCTGCCAGGTCCTCCAGAGTAAGAACTAGATGATAAGATGTCCGGGAGCTGGGTTTTATAGTTTCTGGGTCTTGGCCATTCATGGGATTACACGGTGCTGGGGGCAGTTGGTAGGTGTTAACGCCTACATACTGGTAATGGGGGATCTGGGTGGAGGAGGCTCCAGTCCCAATCCGAGCAGGCTTGGAGATCTATGCCCTGGGTCCCGCACGCCTGGGTTCCTTGGATGGTTCCTTCATGCGTGAGGCTTGTCCGAATGTGTGGAGAGTGGTCTTAAGCATGGCTGTGGCTGGAACCGGAGGTCTTCAGCTGCCGTGGCTCTGCTTGGGGTGGGGAGGGAAACCCAACCCACTCGCCTCCAAGGGGCCCCCATGAGAACAGCCAGGTGCAGAGGCAGGAGACTCTTCTTTAATTTATAAAAGTTTATTATGATAACTCTGAGATGAAATAATGAAATGGAATGAGTTAAAATTTGCTAAGGTTTGATTCAGTTTTGATTGATTTGCTCATAAGAAAATAAGAATGTCTGAAATTTTACTGCTATCTGTTTATCTATGCAAAATTACAATTTTACTTTCTTCTTTTTCTGTTTTTTTTTTAATTTTTAGTTTCTGGACCACACCTGGCAGTGCTTAGAGCCCACTACTTGCTCACAATCACGAAGGAATTCTATGAAGTGCTGTTGATGAAATATTGGTCTCTTGCATGTAATGAAATTTAGTGGAGTAATAGCCTTTTCCATAAATAGTTCTAGGTAAATTAGCTATCTAAGATAAGTCACATTTATATGATTATTAATACAAATTTGTAAAAGGCACAAATGTAAAGTGTAAAACTACAAATCATAGGAAAATAGCACTGTAGTACTACCCTCCCATTGTTCACTGATTTGCTCAAGTGGGCCCAGTAACATTGTGAGACTTGTTACTGTGTTTCGCATATCAAATACACCACAGGGAGCTTGCCAGGCTCTGCCATGCGGGCGAGGTACTCTCAGTAGCTTGCCTGGCTCTCCAAGAGGGACAAAGGAATCGAAATCGGGTTAGCCAGGTAGGCCGTGTGCATGGCTAACGCCCTACCTGCTGTGCCAGGCAAAGCCTGGCAAGCCCCCCGTGACGTATTCAATACCAAAAAACAATAGCAACAAGTCTCACAATTTGTTGTGAGATGTTACTGGTGCACACTTGAGCAAATCAATGAACAATGGAAGGACAGTGCTACATTAAAAAAAATTATGAGTGAAACACCAGGAGATAAAGTTGTAGACTTACAAATTTTTGTGCTTGGGTTTCAGTTATACGATGATCGAGTATCCATCCCTAATACTAGCAAATAGAATTCAAGAACTCATCAAAACGATCACACACCATGACCAAGTGGGATTCATCCCGGGGATGCAAGGATGGTTTAACATTCGGAAATCAATCAACATAATCCATCATACCAACAAGCAAGTGAAAACAGAGATAGACAAATGGGACTATCTTAAACTAAGAAGCTTCTTCACCTCGAAAGAAACAGTGACCAAAATACAAACACAGTCTACAGAATGGGAAAGGATAGTCACCCAATACCCATCTGACAAGGGATTGATATCAAGGATATACAAAGTACTGGTTGAACTCCACAAGAAGAAAACTTCCAACCCCATCAAAAATGGGAAGACGAAATGAACAGAAACTTTATCAAAGAAGAAATCTGAATGGCTAAAAGGCACATGAGAAAATGCTCTACATCATTAATCATAAGGGAGATGCAGATCAAAACAACAATGAGATATCATTTCACACCACAGAGACTGGCCCACATCCAAAAGAACAAAAGCAACCAGTGTTGGCACGGATGTGACAAGAAAGGGACCTTCCTTCATTGCTGGTGGGAATGCCAATTGGTTCAGCCCTTTTGGAAAACTGTATGGACGATTCTCAAAAAATTAGGAATTGAGCTCCCATTTGACCCAGCAATGCCACTCCTGGGTATATATCCCAGAGAGGCAAAAAAAGTATATTTATTGCAGCACTCTTTACAATAGCCAGAATCTGGAAAAAACCTGAGTGCCAGAGAACAGATGACTGCTTAAAGAAACTTTGGTACATCTACACAATGGAATACTATGTAGCTGTCAGAAAGGATGAAGTCATGAAATTTACATACAAGTGGTACTACATGGAAAGTATCATGCTTAGCGAAATTAATCAGAAAGAAAGGGACAGACATAGAAAGATTGCATCCATCTGGGTAACATAAGGTAACAAAATCGGAGACTAACACCCAGGAGTAGGGAGCACCAAATAAAGGGTGTTGGGAGGATCCTCCCCGGATGGGAATTGCATGCTGAAAGTAGACTATAGACCGAACATGATTGCCACTCAATGCCTCTTTTGCAAACCACAGCACCCAAAAGGAGAGAGAGAACAAAAGGGAATGCCCTGCACAGACGTGGGGTGGGATGTGGGGGATGGGAGGGTTGGGAGTGATAGTGGGATCATTTGTGGTGGAGAATGGGCACTGGTGGAGGGATGGGTATGCGATCATTGTATAACTGAAACCGAAGCACAAAAGTTTGTAAGTCTACATCTGTACCTTATGGTGTTTCACTAATAAAAATTTAAAAAATAAAATTAAATACATTCAGTCATATAAACTGATGTTAAAATAAATTAATATATTTTAAAAATAAAAAAATGCTCTAATATAATCTGTGTAATCTTCAAATGACTAGGAATCCTGCGGATCTCTCTTGCTGC
Source organism: Sorex fumeus (assembly GCF_029834395.1). Taxonomy (NCBI): domain Eukaryota; kingdom Metazoa; phylum Chordata; class Mammalia; order Eulipotyphla; family Soricidae; genus Sorex; species Sorex fumeus. Next base: position 12,861,989 of record NW_026606115.1, read on the forward strand.
CTGTGTTAGGTGGTCTCTTGCTGCTTCCCCACCCGGGACAGTTGATGCCATGGCAGATGAAAGAGGAAATGAGGGCTAGGTTGGTTGGTCATCAGTTGCCATGTATTCCATTTTCCCCACATGCCTGTTCCAATCTCACTAAGGCCCTCATTCCCATCTCCTCCTGCCTACCTCCGCTCATCTCTTTGCACTCGAACTCTCCACCTTGGTCTCTCTCCAGGCTCTCCCAACCTGCCAGCATTGGGGGTAGCAACAACACTCAGGTTCCTTGGCACAATCAATATATGAAAGCCCTTCCTGACCCTGCAGCCAGGGGATCAGCTCAAGGGCAAAATGCCACTTAGGGTTTTTTCTCCTTTCCTTATTCCAGTAACTTAATTTACATGTTAATTGTACTTCTTAATATTAGTTTTTTTGTATGGACACAGTAAGAGATACGTTAAGCTTATAGGATGGCTGTCCTGGATGGATCGCTGTAGATCTCAGACTACAGTGCTCAGGCCAGATTAGTCTTTCTTAACCCCAGCAGGGTCCTAATATAGTTGTTACTTTTTGGATGATGACAGAATTTGTCCATGGCCGTGATCTTAACTTATAGTTAATTAAGTATTGTGGTGCTTTGGCTGGGCCCATTTCAATGCCAGGGTAGCTCACAGCTTTCCCTGGGTCCATCCAGTCACTCTTTGGGACCCTGCTTTTGGGGTACTAGAAACTAAGGGCAACTGAGGATTAAGTTGAGAAAACAGATGCTCAGGAGTAAATATTATTCGAAGTCAACCAACTCACAAGTTACAAAACATAGCATTAACCTTGGTAGAGGGACACATGAAAGACAAGGATCTTACCTCCTGTCCTATCTTCCTGGGCTCTGTTTTGAAGTGGTTTTTGATGATTCGGCCACACTTTACTGTGCTTAGGGATATTAGTAATTATTCCTGACAGTGCTCAGGGAACCAGATGTGGTGCAGGTGACTGACTTAGGATCTGCTCTCAGCAAGGCAAGTGCCTTTCCACCTTTCCTATGTAACCAGTTCCCTATTTTGAAAAAATTTAAAGAAAACCTATAATAATTTTCACAGAGTCTTGATCATTTTGCACTTCAACATAAATAGGGGTTCATATTTCTCCACACCCATACAAACACTGTTGGTTATGGACTATTTGATATAGATTATTATACTGGCATTAAGTAATGTCTCATTGTAGCTTTGAGGTTACCTTCCCCAAGCCTTCTTGTGGTTGGCATTGAAGTTTAATCCAGGAGCTGAAAATGTAAATACCTTGGTAACTCTCCATGTCTCGTTATGCTGAAGTTTATTTGGGATACCTGTGCCAAAAATATTCAATTGTTGCTGAAGTCTGCTGGACACGGAGACCATAGACACTGTAGAAAGAATCAACTGTAAACTCCTTAGTAGAAGTCGGCTAAACCTCTGTGTTTCAACTGCTACAGGATACTCATGGTTGCAAAATCCTAGCAGTTCTCCTTGTTGACACAATTTCAAAGTAATAGTATCTGACTTGCTAATAAGGCCTGTGGAAACTGACAGCCCACCCACAGCCCTCACAAAGCATCAAGAACAATGAAGAGCAGGAGGAATTAATCTGCATTAATGGAAGAAAAAAGTCTTAGAAGGACTCCCTCTGCCTGCCCATCTGCCCGCCCTCCCTCCCTCCCTCCCTTCCTTCCTTCCTTCCTTCCTTCCTTCCTTCCTTCCTTCCTTCCTTCCTCCTTCTAATACTTTGTGGGGGTTGGGGGAACACATGGGGTGTCACGGATCAAACCCAGGTTGGCCATATGCAAGACAGATACTCTCCTTTTGTGCGTTGTTCCAGCCACACCACATATCTTTCTAAACTCCCCAATGAAGACTTCAAAGAAATAATCATTAGGCCGATCACTGAATTGAGTAAATCATTGCAAAACAACTTCCACAGTCAGAGAAAGTATAAGAAAAATCCCATCTGAAACCACTAAAAATTATAGTAATTGAGTTAAAAATATATATAAATATAGGGGATAAACTACTGTTAGAAGATGCAGGTCAACTCAGTAAGCTTAAAGATAGAGTAATAAACGTATAAACATCAAGGCACTAGATAATGTCCAGTGAAAGCAAACCCATAGACTCTGAGAACTTATCTGAGATTAACTATTTGTGTGTGAGGGGGTGGGGTGAGCTGAATGGAATGTTTTAATGGACAATTAGAGGGTTACTGGAACTTTGGTGGTGGGTTTGTTGTGACAGTATTGCACCCCTAAAGCATATGAACATTTAAAGTCCTGAAAAATAAATGATGCAAAGATAATTATTTAATTGATATAATTTTAAATTGATAAAGGAAGACCTCAAAGAGAGAAGTGCTGGCAGATGTGGCAGAAGCTGGGAGAAGCATTCGCAATGCCCGCCTGTCCTTCGCCAACTACAAGACCAAGTTGACTGCCCTTCGACGTCCTGTTGGATCTGTCACATCTTCCAGAAGGGCAATGGAGAAGATTATCCATGATTTCCACTCGGATCTCTTCAATAGCCACATCCACCTGCACACATACCAAATTCTGCAGGATGGATATGTCATTCCCAATGTTCTCCCTTCTGAAATATGACACGCCATTTCGTTGGTAAAGAAGCAAATAGCACCCGGCACAGACAAAGTCAGACCTGAATACCTGAAGAATCTGCCATCAGTACTCATTAATACATGGCTCAGCTATTCACATGCTACCTGTCTGAATGCAAGGTACTGTCCCAATGGAAAACCAGCAGAACTGTACTACTGTACAAGAAGGGAGACAACCACAACATTGACAACTCTCATCTGATCTACCTGTTGTCTGTTGTCTACAAGCTGTTCACTCAAGTCATCCTGAATAGGATTGGCAGAACACTAGATGAAGAAAAACCATACGAGCAAGCCAGTTCCACAAAGGACTCAGCATGATCAACCATATCCACAAGATAACCAAACTCATTGAGCTTTCTCGAAAGTTCAAGATGCCACTCTGTCTAACGTTCATTGATTTGAAGAAGGGCTTTGATTCTGTTGAGACTGAAGTGGTCATCAAAACCCTAGCCAAACAGGGCATTCAAACTCAATACATCAGGATCCTCCTTGAGTTGTAGTATGGATTCACTACCAGATATCACCATTCTACAAGGAACTGATCAACTCTGTCAAAAGAGGGGTTCAGCAGGGTGATACCATTTCACCGAAACACTTCAGTGCCACCCTCGAGAACGTCATGCGAAAACTGGAATGGGAAAGAATGGGAGTGAAGAGAGACGGTCGGCAACTACACCACCTCCGCTTTGCTGATGACATCGTTCTAATAACACCAAACATTTGCCAAGTGGCACAAATGCTGGCTCACTACTACTGCGAGTGTGGAAAGGTCGGACTACAGCTGAATCTCACAAAGATAATGTTTATGAGAAACAGTCTCATTTCTGATGTTCCATTCACTGTCAACAAGACGATCATCTCCGAATGCAACAGTTATGTGTACTTAGGTAGAGAAGTCAACATGAAGAATGATCTGGCACCTGAGTTGTGCAGGAGGACGAGAGCGGCTTGGAATGCCTTCAAGAGCGTCAAAGAAATAGCTAAAAGGACGAAGAACCTCTGGCTCCAAGCACATCTCTTCTATTCCACTGTTCTTCCTGCATTAACATATGCCTCAGAGACCTGGGCCCTTCAAAATAGGATGAGAATGCTATTTGGGTCTCCCAAAGTGGAATCAAAAGAGCTATGCTCGGAGTATCACGCTTCACTCAAATGAGAGAAAGAATCTGGAGTTCCGACCTCTGTCAATGATCAAGAATCAGGGATTCTGTCTCATTTGCCAAGGCATTGAAAATCAGATGGGCTGTGCAGTTGTCTGTTCATTGCAGCACTGTTTACAATAGCTAGAATCTGGAATCTGTTCTTGGGAACTCAAACCTGAGTGCCCAAGAACAGATGACTGGTTAAAGAAGCTTTGGTACATCTACACAATGGAATACTATGTAGCTGTCAGAAAGGATGAAGTCATGAAATTTACATACAAGTGGTACTACATGGAAAGTATCATGCTAAGTGAAATGAGTCAGAAAGAGAGGAATAGACATAGAAAGATTGCATTAATCTGGGTAACATAAAGTAACAAAATAGGAGACTAACACCCAAGAATAACCTAGATAAGTACCAGGCAGATTACTCCATGGCTTTGAGGACAACCGCACACGCTAGGGGAAAAGGCAGCTCAGATAGAGAAGGGAGCACCAAATAAAGGGTGTTGGGAGGTTCCTCTCAGGATGGGAAATGTGTGATGAGAGTAGACTCTAGTCCGAACAAGATTGCCACTCAATATCTCTTTTTCAAACCACAGCACTCAAAAGGAGAGAGATAACAAAAGGGAATGCCCTGCCACAGTGGTGGGGTGGGATGGAAAATGGGGGGAAGGGGGTGGGAGGGATACTGGGACTGGTGGTGGTGGAGAATGGGCACTGGTGGAGGGATGGGTATTCGATCATTGTATAACTGAAACCCAAGCACAAAAATTTGTAAGTCTACAACTGTACCTCATGGTGTTTCACTAATAAAAATTTAAGAAAAAAAAGAAAATCAGATGGGCTGGACCCATAATGAGATTTGGAGACTACCACTGGACTAGAGCCGTTACTGACTGGATTCCCTGGGGGCACTGGTGGAGGTATGGGTACTCAATCATTGTATAACTGAAACCCAAGCACAAAAATTTGTAAATCTATCACTGTATCTCATGGTGTTTCACTAATAAAAATCCAAAAAAAAAAAAGATCGCCTGGCTGCCTACCAGATGGTCAGACTTCTTCGCCAATTCCCTTAATGATTGGTTTGAGGCTCTTCGTGTTCCTAGAAGGAGCAGATGCCATTGGGCTACACTAGCACACGACAGGGACGAATGGAGACATTACTGGCACCCGCTCAGTAAATCCATGAGTAATGGAATGTCAAGTGATCAAGTGAACCTCTAGAATGGTCCATAGTCACAGAAAAAGAATGTATTTTGGTGCTTTGAGTGGGATAATCCTCTGCAAATAAGCATCAAATCCATTTATATTGTTTTCATTGCATGCTATTATTACCTTGGTAATTTTCTGTGTAGATGATATGGCTATTGTTTTTAGTAGGAGGTTGAAGTTTGCTACTATTATTATGTTGTCAATACCTTCCTTTACAGTTGTTAATATTTCCTTTATATATATGTTTATATAATATGTATATATGTGTGCTGTTGTCTTGGAATCATATTTGTTAATAGTTACGCATCCTTGTAGTTTTAACCCAAGTATTAATATATGATACCTATATTTGTGTCTTCCTATGTCTTTTTTTAGAACTATATTTTATCTATAGAACTACAGAGGTTCCTGCATTTTTTGTTTTGCATTGACTTGGAGCATCAGTTTATGTCCATTCACTTTTAGCTTGTGCTTGTGTTCATAGTCTAAGTGCATGTATTGTTAGTAGCATACAATTGGAATTTTCTTTCTTTTTTAATTTTACTTTCCTTAAAGTTGTTCACAATAATTGATTACTCTCAATATTTCAGCACCAATACCACCACCATTATACCTACCCACCACCATTATTTCAAATTTTCCCACCACCACTCAAGAAAGCCCCACAGGAAAATGCTAGATAATTCATTTTGTATTGCTTCTTATGAATAGCATGAAATGTTGTGACTGAGCACTCCTGTAATTCTAAAATTTTAAATATTGGTGGCTGTAGGACAACAGCGACATCAGTCAGGCAAAACCATCGATTGAATATGATGTGGTCTATTTCGTTGTGGAATCGTCCACCGGCACACTCCCATGTCCAACGTTTAGATTCTGCCTTCTGGAACTGTGAGTTAGCATGGATGGTCTTGGTCAACATGATGAACTCAGACAGTCTTGCACCCTGTTCATTCCATTCTAGGCCATGGGTCCCGATGTGAAGTTTGTCAACTGAACTTCTCGGTCCTATCTTGGCATTAAAATCACCCACAATGATCTTGTAGAAGGTGTGGTCTTCTTTACAGAACTTCTCCAGCTCCATGTAGAACTTCTCAATTTCTCTTTCATCATAATGAGATGTTGGTGCATAGACAACGAAGATAGAAACTGCAGGCAGTGAGCCACATCTATTCAAATGTAAACGTCCGATTCGGGTTGTAAGGCATTCGAATGAATCAATGCTCATGGCCAAGTTTGTGTTGACAAGGACACTGACGCCTCCAGCACCTCTTTTATCGCATGTTCCGAGGAACAATTCTTCCCCAGTGTCGAAAACGGCATGGTGAGATTCGTGCCTTCTTGTCTCGGTCAGACCAATGATGCCGTACTTAATCTTTCGCACTTGTACCATCAGGTCCTTGATGGATGCATCTGATGCTAGCGAACGTGCATTGAAAGTACAGATGATCATCTTTGTCTTCCTTCATTGTGGCAGCCTAGTTCAGCCTTGAGATTTTATCGGCCTCTCCTTTCTCATCCTTCTCAGTGCTGCCATGTCCCAAAATTCCAAACGGGATCGGACCACCGTCTCCTTCGTGCAAAATTCTACTTCACACAGCGGGGAGAAAGGGCTGCAAAGTTTAAAAAGAGAACTCCCAGAACAACCACCAACTGGGAGCTCTTTGGCACTATTGCGGCAACATGGGAAGATGCCATTGTTGACAACATTGACGAGGAATACGATCGACTGGTTCAGCACCTCCATGATTGTGCAAGGAACGCCAAGAGAGAGATAGCCACAAAAAAGTCTGTCTTCGAAAATTCTTGAGCTTATTCGCCAACGTGGTTTGGCGCATGCCTCAGGCAACCGCAAGCTAACGTCCAAGCTCGCAAAGCAGTGCAGAGATGAGACCAAGGAAGACCTCAAAGAGAGAAGAGCAGAAGTGCTGGTAGATGCGGCAGAAGCCAGGAAAAGTATTCGTAACACCTGCCTGTCCTTCACCAACTATAAGACCAAGATGACTGCCCTCCGATGTCCTGATGGATCTATCACATCCTCCAGAACGGCAATGGAGAAGATTATCCATGACTTCTACTCAAATCTCTTCGATAGCCATGTCCACTTGCCGACATACCAAATTCCACAGGATGAATATGTTGTTCCCAATGTTCTCCCTTCCAAAATCCGACACGCCATTTTGTCGGTAAAGAAATGAACAGTACCCGGCCCAGACAAGGTCAGACCTGAACACCTGAAGAACCTGCCATCAGTACTCATCAATACACTGGCTCGGCTCTTCACACGCTACCTGTCTGAATGCAAGGTTCCGTCCCAGTGGAAAACCAGCAGGACCGTACTACTGTTCAAGAAGGGAGACATCCATGACATTGGCAACTATCGCCCGATCTGCCTATTGTCTGTCATCTACAAGTTGTTCACTGGAGTTATCCTAAATAGGATTGGCAGAACACTAGATGAAGGACAACCATGCGAGCAAGCTGGGTTCCACAAAGGATTCAGCACCATCGACCATATCCACACAATAACCAAACTCATTGAGGTTTCTCAGGAGTTCAAGATGCTGCTCTGTCTAACGTTCATTGATTTAACGAAGGCCTTTGATTCTTTTGAGACGGAAGCAGTCATTGAAGCCCTAGCCAATCAGGGCATTCAAGCCCAATACATCAAGATCCAGCATGAGCTGTATTGCAGATTCACTACCAGGATCTCACCATTCTATAAAGATGTAATCATTGATTATCAAGAGAGGGGTTCGGCAGGGTGATAGATACCGTTTCACCGAAACTCTTCAGTGCCACCCTCGAGAACATCATGCGAGGACTGGAATGGGAAGGAATCGGAGTGAAGATAGATGGTCGGCAACTACACCACCTCCGCTTTGCTGATGACATTGTTTTAATAACACCAAACATCAGCCAAGCGGCACAAATGCTGGCCAACTTTGACCATGAGTGTGGAAAGGTTGGACTACAGCTGAATCTTAGGAAGACAATGTTTATGAGAAACAGCCTCGTTCCTGACGCCCCATTCGCTCTCAACAGAACGACCATCTCTGAATGCAACAGTTATGTGTACCTAGGTCGAGAGGTCAACATGACAAATGACCTGGCACCTGAGCTGCACAGGAGGAAGAGAGCGGCTTGGAACGCCTTCAAGAGCGTGGAAGAAATAGCTATGAAGATGAAGAACCTCCGGCTCCAGGCACATCTCTTTGATTCCACTGTTCTTCCTGCATTAACATATGCCTCAGAGACCTGGACCCTACGCACACAGGATGAAAACGCTATTCAGGTCTCCCAAAGAAGAATTGAAAGAGCTATGCTTGGAATATCACGTTTCACTCAAATGAGAGAAAGAATCCGGAGTTCTGACATCCATGGACAATCAAGAATCAGGGACGCTGTCTCATTTGCCAAGGTGTCAAAAATCAGATGGGCTGGTCATGTAATGAGATTTAAAGACGACCGCTGGACTAGAGCTGTTACCGACTGGATTCCATGGGATGTCAAAAGACCGCATGGCTGCCCACCTACCAGATGGTCAGACTTCTTCATCAAGATCATGAACGATCGGTTTGAGGTTCTTCATGTTCCTAGAGCGAAAAGACGCTATTGGTTTGAGGTTCTTCATGTTCCTAGAGCGAAAAGACGCCATTGTGCTACACTAGCACGTGACAGGGACAAATGGAGACGTTACTGGCACCCGCTCGAGCAAGTCGACGAGTAAAGGGAAGTTAAGTGATTAAGTGATTAAGGGGGCTGTAGACATCTCTGAAACAAACTACTCATCTCTGAGATTTGTTTGTGAGTCTGTGGATCATGGCCATTAATGCGCTTAAATGGCACCTGAAGGCAGTTCGTGGGCATGACAGTCAGGACTCCAAAGGGGCGGGGAGATGGGAACGAGTGACCAGTCCTCAATCCCTTGAGGCTTGGAGTTTGCAGTCACTGGTCCTGTGTATTTGGGTTTTTCATTGGGTTCTGAAAGTTTGTGGCCGCCAGGATTCATATGGGGCAGGTGACGGGACAATGCCTGCTCTTATCTGAGGTACCCTGGTGAAGTTGGCCTGACAAAAGGTCTGAAATATCTCTGGGTGAGCTGCGTGGTTCTGAGATTCATTTGTGAGGGGTTTTTTTTTTTTTTTTGCTTTTTGGGTCACACCCGGCGATGCACAGGGGTTACTCCTGGCTCTGCACTCAGGAGTTACTCCTGGCGGTGCTCAGGGGACCATATGGGATGCTGGGAATCAAACCCGGGTCGGCCGCGTGCAAGACAAACACCCTACCCGCTGTGCTATCTCTCCAGCTCCCATTTGTGAGTTTGGAGTTTTTTAAAAAAAATCCGTTCAGTGCATACTTATTTTATATTTTCATAGGTATGATAATTTACATAAAATGGTTATGTTTTACCATTGCCATATAAAGATGGGATACCAGTATTTTGTCTTGTTTTCTTGTTCTATTTATTTCCTATTTCCTTGTTCAACTTTAAAATATTTCTTTTTCTAAATTTTCATAGAAGTACTCATTTCAACATTCCTTTTCAGGAGGTCTATTGCTTTTTAAAATTTGAGGGCCACAACTTATGGTGCTCAGGGCTTATTCCTGGCTTTGCACTCATAGATAACACCTGGAAGATTCAGGAGAACTTACGGGGTGCTGGAGATCGAACCTGGGTTGGCCATATATATGCAAGGCAAGTGCCTTCTCCAAGGTGCTATATCTCCAGAACATCGGTGTATCACTGTATCACTGTCATCCCATTGTGCATCGATTTACTACAGCACATCAGTAGATATACTAAAAAAAGAATCATTCCTTAAGTGTTTTGCATATCTGTGAAACCCTTAAGTTTTTTCTTGCATCTGAAAGAGAGTTTTGAGAATATAATATATTTGGATATCACTTTTTAATCTTTGAGTATCTTGAATATACCATTACATTCTATTCTTCCTGGGCTGGAGCGATAGCATAGCAGGTAGGATGTTTGCCTTGCACACGGCTGACCCAGACTCGATTCCTCCACCCTTCTCAGAGAGCCCGGCAAGCTACTGAGAGTATTCTGCCTACATAGCAAAACCTGGCAAGCTACCTGTGATGGTGATATATTCGATATGCCAGAAACAGTAACAACAAGTCTCACAATGAAGACGTTACTGGTGCCCATTCGAGTATATCGATGAATAATGGGAGGACAGTGCTACAGTGCTATTCTATTCTTCCTGGCATGTAAAGTTTCTGCTGAGCAGTCCAATGAAGTTGGATAGGAATGCCTTGATGACTGTTTTTTCTCTTACCCAGCCTCAATAATTTTGTCTTAAAGTCTTGACAAATCCACTCCTATTGGTAGTGGTATAGTTTTCTTTGCATTAGATACCCAGATGTTTAACTGCATGAACCTGTTTATTTTATTTCTTCCATGGGATTGAGAAGTATTTTTCTCTGTTATTTCTGTAAACATTTGTGAATATTTGGGCAACCTGGCAGACTACCGAGTGTAACCTGCCTACGTGGGAGAGTCTGGCAAACTCACCATGGTGTACCCAATATGCCAAATACCAGTAACAATGATGGGTCTCATTCTCCTAACCCTGAAAGAACCTTGAATATGGCACTTTTTAAAATCTCAGGGCTAGGGCGAAGAAGACGTTACTGGTGCCTGCTCGAGGCAATTGACGAACAACAAGATGATCGTGATCGTGATCGTGATTTCTGTGAATCACACTTCAATTGCCCTTCTCTCTTACTCTTTTCTGACATTCATTATTATTATAATCCTATGTAAACTTTTCTAATTAAATGGGCATTCTCATAGTCAGTTTTCTCCCCCTACTTCTCCTCTTCCTCTTCTTCCTCCTCCTCCCCCTCCTCTATTTCTATCTTTGAGGTCACATATTGTTCCTCCAATTGGTCTATTCTGTTTATGTAGCTTTCTCCGGCACTATTGATCTCTTCACATGCCAAATATCAGGAATTTTCTTCATTTTATTATTTAAAGCTTCAACTTGTTCTGGCCATATCTCATGCTGTGCAAGGGCAGAATGAGCTGGAGAAATGGGTCATGATATCTGCAGAGCAAGAGAAGGGTGCTTCAAGTGTGGAATCATCTGGTTCTCTGGAACACACTGGTCCAGAAATCTGATTGGCACAGACAGCAGAAAGCCCTACATAAAACCCTTTTTATGCTGAAAAAAGTAAACCAGAGACAGAGAAAACATATAATACATAGAAAAATAAATTAAGGGTATGAATAATATCAAATAATAAACCTTGAACACTATACTAAAATCTGAAAGTTCTAGATTTTGGAACTAGGGTGTAGCACTGTAGCACTGTCCTCCTGTTGTTCATCGATTTGCTCGAGCGGGCCCAGTAACATCTCCATTGTGAGACTTGTTACTGTATTTGGCATATTGATGTATTCAATATGCTTTGTCGTGTGGGCAAGATACTCTTGGTAGTTTGCTGGGCTCTCCGAGAGGGGCAGAGGAATCGAACCTGGGTTGTAAAGCAAATTATTAGATTGTCGCAAAACAACACAGGTGTATAGGGAGAGGGTCTGGTCCACATAGGTGATAGCTAAAGGAGGCACCAAAAACAGTGTCAATCAACAAATAATAGGGTTATGGTGACATCGGGACAGGAATGGAGGATCATCAGCACCTCAATGTTTGTGGTATGATGGACATTGAATAGGAATACTATAAACTAAAGTACTATTATAACTCTATGACCAAAACTATAATAAGTTTTTCATAAAAATAATATTTATTCATCTCAAGACTGAATCAGGAGCAACTTCTCTCACCTTCTTGATGATGTCTCTCCAATTTTCTCTGAAAAGCACTTTGATATGATCACTTTCTTGCTGTCCTGGAGGTGGAGGAAAAGGCTTTCTTAGAACCTTGATCTGAGCTCAATAGTTTCCCCATGAGGGGCTGGAGTGATAGTACAGCGGGTAGGGCATTTGCCTTGCACGAGGCCGACCCGGGTTCGATTCTCAGCATCACATACGGTCCCCTGAGCACCGCCAGGAGTAATTCCTGACCGCATGAACCAGGAGTAACCCCTGTGCATCACCAGGTGTGACCAAAAAAGCATAAAAAATAGTTTCTGCATGATAAAATTTTAGACTTTATTTGAGCACAGAATTGTTTAAGATTGAATGAATATTTTTTGCAGCATTGATTAAAAGTATTTAAGAAGATTCATTTAGATGGGATAACAGAGGAGGCTTATGTGCAGAAATAAATTCAGAACAAAGACTTGAATTTATTGAGTAAGCCATGTATAGCAGAAGCAAGTTCTAGCAGAGGGAATAAAATTTTCCAAAATCTTGAAGCACATATGAGCATGTAGAAATAAATGAGAACAGCCAGATGAGAACAAAATAGGGGATATTTATTCAGTTTGTTATAACAGGGGCATCAGCTATCATAATTTACAGTTGGCAAGAACTCAAAGGTAAGCAATGACTCAAGAATTGCCACTGTGAGGAGTACTATGCAGCTGTTAGAAAAGATGAAGTCATGAAATTCATGTACAAGTAGTACTACATCGAAAGTATCATGCTAAGCGAAATGAGTTAGAAAGACATAGAAAGATTGCATTCATCTGGGGAACATAAAATAACAAAATAGGAGACTAACACCCAAGAATAGCCAAGATAAGTACCAGTAGGGTTACTCCATGGCTTTGAGGACAGCCGCACACGCCAGGGGAAAAGGCAGCTCAGATAGAGAAGGGAGCACCAAATAAAGGGTGTTGGGGGGTTCCTCTCAGGATGGGAAATGCGTGATGCGAGTAGACTATAGACTGAACAAGATTGCCACTCAATGTCTGTTTTGCAAACCACAGCACTCAAAAGGAGAGAGATAACAAAAGGCTGCCACAGAGGTAGGGTGGGATGGGGGGATGGAGGGTTGAAGGGATACTGGGACTGGTGGTGGTGGAGAATGGGCACTGGTGGAGGGATGGATATTTGATCATTGTATAACTGAAACCCAAGCACAAAAATTTGTAAGTCTACAACTGTACCTCATGGTGTTTCACTAATAAACATTTTTTTTTTTGTTTTTTGGGTCACACCCAGCGATGCTCAGGGGTTACTCCTGGCTCATGCACTCAGGAATTACTCCTGGCGGTGCTCAGGGGACCATATGGGATGCTGGGAATCGAACCCATGTTGGCGATGTTGGCTGCATGCAAGGCAAACGCCCTACCCGCTGTGCTATTGCTCCAGCCCCTCACTAATAAAAGTTTAAGAAAAAAAAAGGAAAAAAAGAATTGCCATTGTGAAAAAGGATAATCTTTGCTATACTCTGATTGGAATCTGGTGGCATGAGGAAGCTGTAGGCAAATTGAAGCAGAGAATGTGAATGTGGAGCGATAGCACAGCGGTAGGGCGTTTGCCTTGCACGCAGCCAACATGGCTGACCCGAGTTCGATTCCTCCGCCCCTCTCGGAGAGCCCGAAAAGCTACCGAGAGTATCTCACCTGCACGGCAGAGCCTGGCAAGCTCCCCGTGAAGTATTCGATATGCCAGACACAGTAACAACAAAGTCTCCAATGGAGATGTTACTGGGCCCGCTCGAACAATGGGAGGGCCTTTACCTTTTTACCTTTCTTTGTCCATTTGATGGTTTTACTCTTGAGAGAGTAAAACTGGGAAAAAATTAAAAGAAACAGTTATTGATCAAGTTTTGGTTGTTCGCAGCTGATTGTTAAAGAGATTATTTTTTACTTCCTGGCTGGTTACTAGAAGATATTAATCTGTCTTTCATCGATTCTGATTTGTGGAAAGTGATTTTCTCTTTCCCAGAGTTCACTTTTATACACGAGGTTTTTGCATATTTTTTGAAAATTGTTTGTTTGCATATTTAGTCTTGAAAAATGTGGGCATTTTTTCAAAAACTAGAAACTGTTCTTCCATATGACTCCACAATACCACTTCTCGGTATATATCCTGAGTGTGCAAAAAACCACAGTAGAAATGACATCTGTACCTATATGTTCATTGCAACACTGTTCACAATATCCAAAATCTGGAAACAACCCATGTGCCCGTGAACAGACAACTGGTTAAAGAAACTTTGGTACATCTACACAATGGAATCTATGCAGCTGTTAGAAGAGATGAAATTTGCTTATAAAGTGGATAGACATGGAGAGTATTATGCTAAGTGAAATGAGTCAGAAAGAGAGGGACAGACATAGAAGAACTGCTCTCATTTGTGGAGTACAAAATAACATAATATGAGACTGACACCCATGGACAGTAGACAAAAGGGCCAGGAAAGCCATAGTTGAAAGCCTGCCTCATGAGCTGGGGAAGAAGGCAGCTGGAATAGAGGAGTCACTAAGAAAATGATGGTTGGAGGGATCAGTCAGGGTGGGAGATGTGTGCTGAAAGTAGACAATAGACCAAACATGATAACCTATCAGTATCTGTATTGCAAACCCCAATGCCCAAAAGTAGAAAGAGATTATGGGAGAAATTTTCTGCCATGAAAGCAGGGGGAGGGTGGGACGGGGGATATACTGGGGAGACTAGTGGTGGGAAATGTGCACTGGTGGAGGGAGGGATGGGTGTTTGATCATTGTATGATTGTAACTCAAACATGGAAGATTGTAACTGTATCTTATGGTGATTCAATAAAATAAAAAATTTAAACACCCAGAAGGCTAATGCAGCTGGAATGAAGAGTAAAGTAAGTAAAGTAAAGGCCCTCCCGTTGATCATCGATTTGCTCGAGCAGGCCCAGTAACGTCTCCATTGGAGACTTTGTTGTTACTGTGTTTGGCATATCGAATACGTCACGGGGAGCTTGCCAGGCTCTGCCGTGCGGGCGAGATACTCTCAGTAGCTTGCCGGGCTCTCCGAGAGGGGCGGAGGAATCGAACTCGGGTTGGCCATGTTGGCTGCGTGCAAGGCAAACACCCTACCGCTGTGCTATCGCTCCAGCCCTGGTGGAGGTTACTGGGAATGAAGAGAGAAAACAAAAATTTTTAAGAGATTAATTTAGAGAATTTTGTAGAGAATAGATCTGGGACCGAACACGAAATTTGTGGTAAAAAATTGGTTGTTGAAATTATGATAAGAACTATTTGGGGGATTTTTAACAAGGAGTAAAGCTGTTGACTTAGTGGTTGGTTTCATAACATTATTTTTCTTTTGGGGTCACACCTGGCAATGCACAGGTGATCTTTTATGATTTGATGTAAAAATTACTGCATCTTTACCACCACCAATGTTTCCAGGTCCTCCAATGGTTCTCTTATGCTGTTTCTAGTCTACATATTATTTTTCCTTAAAGACATAGATATAGTTCAGCAGAAAAGCCTTCAAGGAGGTTGTTGCAATAGTATCAGTGAGGAATGTGAAGGAATTTAGAACATGTTCCCTAAAATATTACACTCTGGCATTTTGAGTTAAAGTACTTAAAAACAACATATTCATGAAAGATACTGTGTCCTTCCATATTTCAGAAACTGGAGATTACATTCTCTAGTGGAAGATTTCACCCTATACCATAAGAAATAGATAACTTTCAAGGGTAGGAAGATAAGGAAAGAGAAACTGTATAAACTTTGTTAAATGATCCATTATCCTTTTAGTCACTTCTTCATCAAATTCAGTACCTTAGCCCAGGTAAGCCCCCTTACCTTACCACACTTTCACATTTTATTACCTTTGTCCGACTCAGTTTCTAAGTCATGTTCTCCTTTTTTGGTAGCGTAGGGTGTTTGGTCCACAGTGGCTGATGCTCAGGGATTATTCATGGCTCTGCACTCAGGAATCACACCTGGCGATGCTCAGGTAACCATAGGGATGCTCGGGACCAAACACAGGTCGGCCAATACAAGGTAAGTGCTGTACCTGCTGTATTATCACTCTGGCCCCTAAACCATGAACTCTTAATTTTTCCTTTGGGTCTTTATGTATCTAATGAATAATCCCTTGTACATGTGAAAAATTAAAAGATTTTGTGATTCTGTTAACTATTAAGTCAATTTAATCTTCTAAGATAGATGATACATTTTCTAAGATATAGCTTTCCACATACATGATAAAAGTATGAACAAGAAAAACAAGTATGAACAAGGATCTAAGCTTTGCCATTAGAGAGAACTGGGAGATTATATATTTGGAAGGTAGAGACAACATGATTCATTAATGGTTTGAACGTTGAGTGTGAGAAAGTTATGAAGAATTTATTCAGTATTTTTGAAATGAAAAATGATTGTGTCATCACTAAGATGAAGAACATCTTTGTGAATGCCTCTGCTCCTTTGTTAAACCATGGCCCCAATCCAAAAGTCATAAGCTACTTAGGGCTAGAGATAGGATATAGTAGAGCTTTCCTTTCACTGTGAATATTGAAGAATTATGTCTTTAACTCTTGACCAACATGAGTTCAACTGTGCAGGTCCACTTGTGTGACTTCTTCCCCCCATTACAGATAGTCCTTCATGTCTGAATTTCAGAATTAATGGAGTCATCCAACACTCATGGATGTTGGTTAGTTGAATTTAGGGGTAAGGAATTCAAGAATATGAAGGATCAATTATAAGGAACTTGAACATATTCAGATTTTGATATGGGGGATTGAGAGGGTGGTTGGATGTGAGGAGATGATGGTTCTGAAATCATTTTATGCAGGATAGCAAGTAGTGACTAATTAAGTTTAGGAGGAGTCAAATGTTACACTTGAATTTTCAGATTTTTAACAGATATGTTGGGCTGGAGCGATAGCACAGCAAGTAGGGTGTTTGCTTTGCAAGCGGCCAACATGGCCGACCCGAGTTCGATTCCTCCGCCCCTCTCGGAGAGCCCAGCAAGCTACCGAGAGTATCTTGCCCGCAAGGCAAAGCCTGGCAAGCTACCTGTGATGTATTTGATATGCCAAACACAGTTATGATTGTCACAATGGAGACATTACTGGACCTGCTCGAGCAAATTGATGAACAACGGAAGGACAGTGGCAGTGACAGATAAGTTGTGGATGGGGAGGTCAATGTCTTTAGTTCCATTGTTTAAGGGTCATTTGTATGTTTAAGAAAGACTTAAGTAAATATTTCAGATTCCACTAAATAAATTTAAAAGTGTCTTTTTATTTTTGGTCACTAGTCAGTTTCTAATTGGAGTGTTTGTATTCTATTTATTTCTGTAACCTCACTTCAGTAAAAGAAATGCTTAGAAAATCTACATTTTCCTACATGGGACCTATTGGCCAGTGTATTGACATAACAATTCTAAGTAAAGTGGCCATATGTTATTACTGGGTATGAAAGAATATGAAATATAAATTCCTTTTGAACCAAAAAATTAAAGAAGCACCTGTTACATTTTGCTCCTGAAGAAAGGAAACAAATCAATACTCACCATAGAATTATAGCTGAATTCGACACCAGGTACAAATCTGTTTTCTGTTACAGCACTCTCATCTTAAAGTATTTCTTAAGTGCCCAACTACGAAAGATCTTCTGCTATGATTTAAATGTGAACTTATAACTTTCGTAAAATTGCAAATATAACATATGGACCTTTCCCCCTACTTATCCTACCATAATATCCTTACTAACCACAGTGATATATAAAAATACAAGTGAACAGTAATTGTGTTTGTAACCAAATTTACATATGAAAGGCAAGCAATGCATTTTTAATCACCTTGTTTCAGAATCTTATCATTATTCTATTAGTCATTTCTGTATAAATATCTCTTTTTGATTGATTATATGGGAGAAATTGCCCCCTAATACAATCGCCAAAGTTGAGATAGTCCCCTGGGCAAAATTGCTTAGATCTTAGAGAACAATGAGGCAAGCAAATGTATGCCCATGGGAAGTAAACACACACTTAATTATCATCAAACAATTTAGGGTTTTTTAGATGAAGAAGGCAATGAGGGCAGAAGCAGAATAGGAATTGGTTACAACTTTATATTTTAAGGATTCCTGCTAATTAACTATGTGAAATATCCCAGCTTCTGTTCTTAAGGTACCCATTGGATTTTTATGTTTATGAACTTTCCTTAAAGCCTCAGTCAACTCAAACAATATCTCACATTTTAGGAAACAGGATGGGAAAGCAATATCACATTAAATAAATGGCCAGCCTATGAGATCACTTGGCTCTGCCTCGGTGACCCCAAGCTTGGAAAGTCCTCATGCATTTGTCTTATTTTCTGTGACAGCCCTTCTGGATAGAGGTCAGAGGTGTCTATATGATTGGCCTTATTGTGGTAAATTGCAACAATTATATACATGAATTTAGTATAAATGATTATAGCTACCATTATATACTATTACCTTCCATTAATTCCTGATAAATAGTTATCATTATATTTAAATTTTGCTCTTTAATGCATTCATGTGGTTCTTTCTTTAATTATCATATACATTTGAATATGAACAAGAGTTTTCCTTTTCTATTATTTGAATTTTACTTTTCTTATTTCAAAATTATGCTGTAATATTGAATTTGTGACATTACCACTGTTTCTGTAACAATTTAGTATAATAGCAATAGCACATAATGAATTTAAAAATTACCAAGCAAAATCAAAACAGAATAAAATAAATAGAAATGTTCAAACTAGTGAATAAATTATTACCAGTAGATTTAAAATATTATAAAGTATTAGGAGCATATGCTAGAGGGAGGTAATTTTTATTCTCAAATTCTTATGATTATCTTTATTTTCCTCATGGAGATAAAATTCCACTAACTGAGGCTTACTGAATGAGGAGTTATCAGAGTACAGAATTTGAATAACAGTGAGGAAAAGGCTTGTTAAGTTAGTGAATACATAAATAATAATGTTTGTATCAAAGCAAACATCAGGAGCCCCACCCTACCCTGCCCTGTCTGCTTCCATCAACCACCCAGGGATCGAATTGCGCACAGGAGACCCACCCTACCCAGATAAATACCCCACTGGCAGACTTCCACTATCAACACTACTTCCACTACCCAGCCATCGCCACACTTCAGGACGCTTTCCGGACCCGCGCGACCGCAAAGCAGCCGCACGACACATCATAAGACACTAAATACCCATCTTCCGGAATTGTTGTACCGTATTTGATAGGGTTCAAATATGGTAACACCTACAAGGGTGATTAGAGGTCGCCCCAAAAGCCTCTATCCCTCTCGGAAAGACTGGCAAGCTACCGAGAGTATTCCAGCCGCACGGAAGAGCCTGGCAAGCTATCTGTTGTGTATTCGATATGCCAAAACCAGTAACTACAACTGGTCTCTTTCACCTGACCCTGAAGGCTTCACCGACATGGCAGCACTGAGAAGGATGAGAAAGGAGAGGCCAACAAAATCTCAAGGCCGACCTAGGCTGTCACAACGAAGGAAGACAAAAACGATCATCTGTACTTTCAATGCACGTACTCTAGCATCAGATGCATCCATCGAGGACCTGATGGTACAAGCACGAATGATCAAGTACGACATCATTGGTCTGACCGAGACAAGAAGGCACAAATCTCACCATGCCGTTTTCGACACTGGAAAAGAATTGTTCCTCGGAACATGCGATAAAAGAGGTGTTGGAGGCGTCGGTGTCCTTGTCAACACAAACTTGGCCAAGAGCATTGATTCATTCGAATGCCTAACAACCCGAATCGGACGTTTACATTTGAATAGATGTGGCTCACTGCCTGCAGTTTCTATCTTCGTTGTCTACGCATCAACATCTCATTATGATGAAAGCGAAATCGAGAAGTTCTACATGGAACTGGAGAAGTTCTATAAAGAAGACCACACCTTCTACAAGATCATTGTGGGTGATTTTAATGCCAAGATAGGACCGAGAAGATCAGCTGAAGAACTTCACATCGGGACCCATGGCCTAGAATGGAACGAACAGGGTGAGAGACTGTCTGAGTTCATCATGTCGACCAAGACCATTCATGGTAACTCACAGTTCCAGAAGGCAGAATCTAAACGATGGACATGGGAGTCTCCCGGTGGATGATTCCACAATGAAATAGACCACATCATATTCAATCGATGGTTTTGCCTGACCAATGTCGCTGTTGTCCCAAAATTTTGAACGGGATCGGACCACCGCCTCCTTCGTGCAAAATTCTACTTCACAGAGCGGGGAGAAAGGGCTGCAAAGTTCAAAAAGAGAACTCCCAGAATGACCACCAACTGGGAACTCTTTGGTACTATTGCGGCAACATGGGAAGATGCCATTGTTGACAACATTGACGAGGAATACGATCGACTGGTTCAGCACCTCCATGAATGTGCGAGGAACGCCAAGAGAGAGATAGCCACAAAAAATCGCCTATCTTTGAAAACTCTTGAGCTAATTCGCCAGCGTGGTTTGGCGCATGCCTCAGGCAACCGCAAGCTAACGTCCAAGCTCGCAAAGCAGTGCAGAGATGCGATCAAGGAAGACCTCAAAGAGAGAAGAGCAGAAGTACTGGTAGATGCTGCAGAAGCCGGGAAAAGTATTCGTAACGCCCGCCTGTCCTTCGCCAACTATAAGACCAAGATGACTGCCCTCCGACATCCTGATGGATCCATCACATCCTCCAGAACGGCAACGGAGAAGATTATCCATGACTTCTACTCAAATCTCTTCGATAGCCATGTCCACTTGCTGACATACCAAATTCCATAGGATGGATATGTCGTTCCCAATGTTCTCCCTTCCGAAATCCGACACGCCATTTCCTTGGTAAAGAAACAAACAACACCCGGCCCAGAAAAGGTCAGACCTGAACACCTGAAGAACCTGCCGTCAGTACTCATCAATACACTGGCTCGGCTCTTCACTCGCTACCTGTCTGAATGCAAGGTTCCGTCCCAATGTAAAACCAGCCGGACCGTACTACTCTTCAAGAAGGGAGACATCCATGACATTGGCAACTATCGCCCGATCTGCCTATTGTCTGTCATCTACAAGTTGTTCACTCGTGTCATCCTAAATAGGATTGGCAGAACACTAGATGAAGGACAACCATGCGAGCAAGCCGGTTTCAGCAAAGGATTCAGCACCATCGACCATATCCACACAATAACCAAGCTCATTGAGGTTTCTCGGGAGTTCAAGATGCCGCTTTGTTTAACGTTCATTGATTTAAAGAAGGCCTTTGATTCTGTTGAGACGGAAGCGGTCATTGAAGCCCTAGCCAATCAGGGCATTCAAGCCCAATACATCAGGATCCTCCGTGAGCTGTATTGTGGATTCACTACCAGGGTCTTACCATTCTACAAAGAATTGATCGTTGATGTCAAGAGAGGGGTTCGGCAGGGTGATACCATTTCACCGAAACTCTTCAGTGCCACCCTGAACATCATGCGACGACTGGAATGGGAAGGAATGGGAGTGAAGATAGATGGTCGGCAACTACACCACCTCCGCTTTGCTGATGACATTGTTTTAATAACACCAAACATCAGCCAAGCGGCACAAATGCTGGCCAACTTTGACCGTGAGTGTGGAAAGATAGGACTACAGCTGAATCTTACGAAGACAATGTTTATGAGAAACAGCCTCGTTCCTGACGCCCCATTCGCTCTCAACGGAATGACCATCTCCGAATGCAACAGCTATGTGTACCTAGGTCGACAGGTCAACATGACAAATGACCTGGCACCCGAGCTGCGCAGGAGGAAGAGAGAGGTTTGATACGCCTTCATGAGCGTGGAAGAAATAGCTAAGAGGACGAAGAACCTCCGGCTCCGGGCAGATCTCTTTGATTCCACTGTTCTTCCTGCATTAACATATGCCTCAGAGACCTGGGCCCTACACAAACAAGATGAGAACGCTATTCAGGTCTCCCAAAGAAGAATAGAAAGAGCTATGCTTGGAATATCACGTTTCACTCAAATGAGAGAAAGAATCCGGAGTTCTGACATCCATCCACGATCAAGAATCAGGGACGCTGTCTCATTTGCCAAGGTGTCGAAAATCAGATGGGCTGGTCACGTAATGAGATTTAAAGACGACCGCTGGACTATAGCTGTAACCGACTGGATTCCACGGGATGTCAAAAGACCGCGTGGCCGCCCACCTACCAGATGGTCAGACTTCTTCGTCAAGATCATGAACGATCGGTTTGAGGCCCTTCATGTTCCCGGAGCGAACAGATGCCATTGGACTACACTATCACGCGACAGGGAGAAATGGAGACGTTACTGGCGCCCGCTCAAGCAAATCGACGACTAACGGGAAGTTAAGTGATTAAGTGATTAATGTTTGTATCATATTTAGGTCATGCAGCTGAGCAACTTATTTATAAAAAGCAGCCCTGAAGGGCTGGAGAGAGAGAAAGTCCAGCACTTGCCTGGTTGCCGACTCAGGTTTAAACTGCAGCACACCATATGGTCACCAAGACCTGCCACGAATGATCTTTAAACACAGAGCCTGAGTAAGCAGTAAGCCCCAGGTACCACTAGGTGTGGCCTACCAAATCAAAAATAAATAAAAGCAGCCCTTCATTTTAAAATCTAACTTACACTCTCTCTTAATAATGGAAACCAGTTGCTCAGAGGATCTGTAAGAATTTAGTATATTTCAAGACCCACTGAGATTGATTGCATTTAGTTGAACCAATGTAGCTGAATCAGGTCATAGAATTAGATATTCCCTCTAGAAATTTTGCAGTATCACCAGAAGAAATAGAATATGGGAGTTAGAAGATGACATTTAACATAAAAGTCATTCAATGTAACTGGACTTTACTACATGTCAGGTTTTAAGTTAATCACTGAGAATCTAGAGAAAAATGTCTTTTTCAAGGAGTTTACATATATGTAAATAAGTGAATTGCAGTTGCCTGTTGAGATGCAAGAATGTATGTCCAAGGTCGTATAGGGAAAATACAGAGAATAATTCATAATGAGAAAATCCTTGTCAAGGAGAATGCTATAACTGGAAAAAATGTGGACAGATCAAGATGTTTTGAAGGGTGATTACTAAGGAGATAGAAGTAAAAGTGGCTGTCCAGGCAGGGGGAGCAGAATGTCATCTTTATGGAGAATATTGTGAAAGGGAAAGTTATGAAGGACCCGTATTGAGTAGAGAAAACAAGGATGTGTGTGGAGAGTTTTATGTACGACACTAGGATTTTATTTTTTCTCTTTTGGCTTTTTGGGTTATCCCCAGTGATGCTCTTGGCTCTGCACTCAGGAATTACTCCTGGCAGTGCATGGGGGACCATATGGGATGCTGGGGGTCAAACCTGGGCCTGCCTCATGCAAGGCAAATGCCCTACCCACCGTACAATCCCTCCGACCACCAGACACTAGGATTTTCTTCACAAGAATATTCATTTTTCTTTATTTTATCATTTTAGTTTTGGGGTCATCCAAATGGGGGTTACTCATGGTTTATCGCTCAGGTTCACTCCTGGTGGTACTTGGAGAATCATCTGGAGCCGAAGATGAAACCCAGGTCATCAGCATGCAAAACAAACGCCTTATGAGCAATCTTCCTTACCCATACTATGGATTTTGGACTAATGTTTGTTTATCTTACAGTGACACCTACAAGTAAGGAGTGTCCACGTACACAGAGCTTCCTCTAACCTTTTCAATGATTTCTCATTATGTATTATATTTGAAAATTCAGTTATGAGTCACCAGAAATATGAAGAAAGCTTAAAAATTAGCAGTGCTGGGAGTCTAACTCAGGGTCTCATGTATGCTAGAAAAGTGCTCTGCCACTGAGCAACATGCCTGACCTGACCTGATTTTCTACAGTTTTATTTAAATAGAATCATAAGTTCGAAGAGCCCGGCAAGCTACCGAGAGTATTCGATATGCCAAACACAGTAACAACAAAGTCTCCAATGGAGATGTAACTGGGCCCGCTCGAGCAAATTGACGATCAACGGGAGGGCCTTTACCTTTACCTAGAATCATAAGTATTTGCTCTTTTCGATTTTTCTTTCATTCATGTATTTATTCTGAAATACACTCATATCGAAAGTCTCAATAATTCAATCCCCTTTTTTTATTAGGTAGTGTGTTACTGTATGAATAAACCACAAATTACTTATCTATAAACTTTGGGGCTTTTTCCACCTTGGAGTTACTTAGAAAATAAGCACTTTCAAATATAGCTTTACCATAAGTTCTCACTAGTTCCTGCTGAATTGCAACTATAAGCAAAACAACATAATGAAATCAATTTTACCATAGATTAATAAGAGTTAAGATCTGACAACATACTTTTTATCCACAAAGTGTCACAAACTTTAGATTAAGACACCAATACTTCTACTATTAAACAATAATTTCAGTTTACTTATTCATTTTCCACCTTCTTAGTCTAGTTCAGGATTGTGGATGACTGGAGTTCATCCCAATAAATCAGGGTACAATGTAGGAGCCACCCCAGGACAGCTCACTTTCTTCCACCAGAGGACACATTCACACATACACCCACATGTGTATCTTTGAAATATGGGGAGTAAATTGGTGTACTGAGGAAAACTCACACAGATGAGGGGAGAAAATGTGAACTCTATTGATAGCAGTCCAAGCAGAGAATCAATTCTATTTATGTCATGTTAATTCTAGCTGCGTTGATTTCTCCAAACTTAGGTCCATACAGAGCATATATAGAATATAGGAAAACAATAAATAATAAGGAAAACAATAAAAATAAATAAAATCCACCGACTTTGCTTTAATAACACCACCTATACATTAGGTCACTCAAAGGAATACCTCATCTGGTTCCCATATTTAGAAGTCTTTATTGCCTGGTAGCCATTACATGACTTACTACCTTACACTAATAGTGCTATTAGTACACTAATAGTCAATGTGGACTTATTACATATGAAGTACTCAGTAAACTACACACAGCTAATAAAACCATAATGAATAGCATAGTTCTAAAACTCTATATAAAGCGTTAAACAATATATATCGATTGTCTAAGGCATGTTTAATCAGCATGATACTTTACCTTATGATATTTTATAGAACTTAAAAATTTATTTAAACATGGTTTTAATAAAAATATTAAACCTTTAAATTAAAAAGGGAAATAAAATCTTCAACAAACCCTAGTGGATGAGAAAAACAAAACAGAATTTAAATATTCTAATGCTCAGTTCTTGTGTTATAAAAGATTACACATGTTTTATGCTTTATATCATAGAATATTAATATTTTAAGATTAAAATCACAAAATGAACAAAAATATAACACGTAATTTCTAAGATAAAAATGAATTAAAATATAATATATTAAAATATAAGATAAATATTAGAAAATATATAAGAAAATATATAAGATAAAAATATATTAAAATAGAAGATCACTGTCACTGTCCTCTCTTTGTTCATTGATTTGCTCGAGTGGGCCCAGTAACGTCTCCATTGTGACAATCATTATTGTGTTTGGCATATCAAATACGTCACAGGTAGCTTGCCAGACTTTGCTGCATGGGCAAGATACTCTCGGTAGCTTGCCGGGCTCTCCGAGAGGGGCAGAGGAATCGAACTCTGGTCAGCCATGTTGGCCGCTTGCAAGGCAAACACCCTATTGGCTGTGCTATCGCTCCAGCCCAAAATAGAAGAAGATAAAATGAATTAAAATATAAGCTGCTAAATGAAATCTAGGAAGGGAAGAGATATTTAAATAAAACAAAGTTAACAAGAGAAGTAAGAGTGAAATGAGTGCAATGTATCCAAATATATTTGTAGTTCTAGTAATATAAGTAGTCAGACTATCAATTAAAACTTATTTTTTAAATACAATAAGAAAGTTATGGTCTAACTGTTTTATGTATAAGATACATATTGAGAATGACAATATATAGACTAAATAAAAATATAGAAAATTTAGGGACAGGGATTTTGCTAAATAGTAGAGCATTTTTTTTTTTTTTTGCTTTTTGGGTCACACCTGGCGATGCACAGGGATTACTCCTGGCTCTGTACTCAGGGGTTACTCCTGGCGGTGCTCAGGGAACCATATGGGAAGCTGGGAATTGAATCAAACCCGGGTTGGCCGCGTGCAAGGTAAACACCCTACCCGCTGTGCTATCTCTCCAGCACCAGTAGAGCATTATTAAGGTTGCATGTGACCCCAGGTTTGATCCTTGTTACCAAAAATTAAAAGCTAGAAAAATGTATATGTTTACCCTTGAGTAATAGTGAGATTATGAATTCTAAATTCTGAGCATAATTTTTAATCAGCATTTCCATATGCAGGGGTTCTCATCCAGGAATTCAACCAATCCATATCCTAGTTTGACTACATCCTTAAATGCAAACAATATGGATAGAGAGAATGGGATTATTTTCATTTGAATTTCCCTAATAACAAGAGATAAACATGTTTTATGGTGTCTATTGACCATTTATATGAAATTTCTATTTAGATCTCCTTTCCATTTTTATGGGGATGTTTCTTTTTAATTGAGTTTTATGAGTTCTTTTAATAATTTATATATTAATTCCCATCAGAGGTATGCTGTGCAAGTAGTTTTTTTTTCTCTTTCAGGATGTACTTGTGTTTTAATGAAAGCTTTCTTTTCTTTTATAATTTCCTTTTGCACCACACCAGCATATCCCATTTTTGAAGATTTTGTTAGGGGGACAAATTTTCACATTTCTATAACATTAGGTAGGCAGTGTAGAATAATGGTAGATTATGGATTCCAAAGTCAGTTGTCCATGTGTTAGAATATCAGTTTCCTGTCAGTTTGTACACATGTGACTCGAGGAAAACATTCAGCCTTTCTTGATTAACCTCAATATTTTCATAGAAAAATGCACTGTAGCACTGTCCTCCCATTGTTCATTGATTTGATACTATATATTTTATGGGATTTTTAAAGTTAAAATAATAATATATACAGAACATTTAACATAGAGATTAATACTTAATAAATCTTAAAAACATTAAGACTTTAAGTTACTGATTATCAGTATGTGTGGTTACTTGAACAGCTTCAATAACATTCTACTCTGCAAGAAAACCTTTCCTATTCTTTTTTTGGGGGTTATTCCTGGCTCATGCACTCAGGAATTACTCCTGGCGGTGCTCAGGGGACCATATGGGATGCTGGGAATCGAACCTGTGTCAGCCATGTTGGCTCCATGTTATCGCTCCAGTCCTGAAAACCTTTCCTATTCTTGGGTGTCTATTCCTAAAATATAAACCACCCTTCATTTTAAATTATGCATGTTGGTACTGGTGTTTTCCTTTCAAACTCTACAGATTTTTATCACTTTAATGTGGAAATTCTTCAGTAGGTTAAAATTAATGTATTTTTCTCCAGAGCAATCTCTACCCAAAATTCTAAACTCTGGATGTCGGAATTAGCTAGCAGATTTAATTATTAAGATTGATTACAAATAATGGATATTCTTGCACTTCAAAACATGTTTTATTTTTTAATTTATTTTGGTAAGGGAAAAGGCTTCTGCTTGGGGGATACTCCTGAGTGCTTTGGAGAATCATGTCGTGTTGGGAATTGAACCAAGTCTCCTCATGCAATGGGAACATGCAACGTAAACACTGTAGTCCTTTGTGCCCTATCAAGGCTGTATGCTGCCTCTTTGAAATGTTACATTTCAGTTGGGGGAAGGGGAGGGAGAGCCTTTCTTCTGTGGGTAGAACACTTGCCTTGAAGGTGGTTGATGTGGTTTGCTGACCCAGGGTTTGAACCCGGTCACCACATATGGTTCCTGGGGTCCACAAGAAATGGTCCTTGGAGACTGCCAGGAGCAATCCTTGAGCACATAGCAAGGACTAAGCCACGAACACCAGTGAGTGTGGCCCCCACAAACAAACAAAAACTTACATTTTGAAGTGTTTGTGTCAGATGTCTGAGCTGTCTCCAAGATTATAATGAGTTTTAGTATCTATATTTTTAGGTTAAAGAACATACTGGTTTTTAGAATTTATTTTTGTATGTGGGTTCCTCCTTTTTACCAAATTTGTTATTCTGGCTCTATATTCTATGTTCTGTGTAGGTGATCCCTTTTCTGTACCATGGAAACATACGAGACACAATCATGGTACATTTACTGCCAAAATATCCATCTCTCCAGGTTGCATGGGTTTCAGACTTTACCGAACATTTGAGAGTATGAAGAAGGTTATAACTGGTTGTACGGTTGTTGTTTGTTCAAAGTTCTTCAGTGAGAAGAATCTTCTCTGGTGGACTCTTCTACTCGAAATTCAGCCTCTTGACACCTTCTCTCTATTTACTATTTTCTTTCCTTCTTTTTTGAGGGGAAAGGGGTAGCGGGTGATGCTCAGGGCTTACTCTTGGCTCTACAGTCAAGAATCACTCCTGGTGGTGCTCTGGAACTATATGGAATGCCGGAAATCGAATCCAGGTTCACTGCGTGCAAAGCAAGTGCCCTACCCTCTGTGCTATCTCTATAGCCTCTCTGCTTAGTATTTTTCACTTATCTTTAATTCATATCCAATACCCTTTCAATGCCTGGGAGTTATTTTTATAGCCTGGGAGTTATTTTTTCCACAGTATCTAAGAAGAAATTCTGCCCCCAGATAGTTTTAACACTGACACTTTATATCTCAATTTACTTTAAAGCAATGCCCTTTTTGTATAGATACAGGAAGACCGTTAACACTATGCTTTGTAACTTAGGATTTGATTGGCTTTGAATATTATTCACTCCCGGGCATCTGCTTTCTCGACTTAAGCCTCAGTTGCCCTTAGTTCCTAACACCCCAAAGCAGGGTCCCGACGAGGGACTGAATGGACCCAGGGCAAGCGGTGAGCTACCCTGGCATCGAAATGGGCCAGGCCAAGGTGCCACAATTCTTAACTATAAGTTAAGAGTTTGATCATAGACAAATGCTGTCATGATCCAAAAGTAAGGACGAGACTAGGATCCTGCTAGGGGTGGGAAAGACTATCTGGCCTGAGCACTGTAGTCTGAGATCGAGATGGCCCTAGGAGAACAATTCTATAAGTTTAGGATATTTCTTACTGTATCCATACAAAATGATTTATATTATATATTCTTATATGCTTGTCGGACAAGGAGAGGAGAGACACACCCGTGGGATCCCGCTCTAGGGTGGATCATCCTGCTGAGAAAGAATCTGTCCTAGGAGCTAGGACAGAGTCCCTGAGGCTAAGATTTCTACCCCTATTGATTGTGACTGCACTTGTGTGTAATTGTTCTCCCAATTCCTCATAGAGAGAGATATAATGAGATATAATGAGACTGTAGAATGGGCAAAGGGAGCAGAGGCAGAGAAGAGAGATTGATGTGGATGGAGAGAGGATTGGAATAAACTGCGACTAAGACCAACCAGTCTGGCCCTCGTTCCTTCCTTTGCCTGCCCATCGCCATTGACCTCCCTAGGGTGGGGGAAGAAGGATGAGACTACTGAATGCGGGTGGTGGGAGAGAGAGAGCCACCCCTGCTGTGTGCCTTGCCCCTTTCTTGAGTTTACACAAGTGACCATCTGTGGTGCCAGCATAGAGTCCGCATCCCCTCGTGCAACAAAAGCATCCTACCTGGGGCCGGAGTGATA
The DNA here is from genome assembly GCF_029834395.1 of Sorex fumeus. NCBI lineage: Eukaryota > Metazoa > Chordata > Mammalia > Eulipotyphla > Soricidae > Sorex > Sorex fumeus. The sequence goes on from NW_026606115.1 coordinate 12,891,494, forward strand.
GTGTTGCACATTGAGTGATAGCCTTTACCACGGCCAACCTAGGTTTGCTCTCCAGTATCCTATATGATTCCCCGAGCACCGCCAGGAGTAATTTCTGAGTGCAGAGCCAGGAGTAATCTTTAAACATAGCCAGGTGTGGCCCCAAAACCATAAAAGGGAAAAAAGAAAAGAAAAGGAAAAAGAAGAAAATCATCCTACCTGTTATACTATCTATGATTCTAGTTCTCAAAGCTGGCTTTTAAATTTCTGCTCTCGGTTGTATAATTATTTTTATATCAAGAGCAGGAATCCACCAGTCAATGGACATTTTCCTGATGACTCTATCACATAAATAGATTTGACAACCCAGCCCTATTATAAGAAAACTATCAGAACCTTGAATGTATTATTGTTGAGCTGTACCCACACTACTTCATTGTTTTTGTTTGTTTGTTTTCTGAGTGAATGACTGACCTTATTTACCTCTGATTTATCATATTGCTCATCATTTCATACTAAATGGTTGTATTGATTCAAACTATAAAAGCCCACCTGTAAGGCGAGTGCATCAGCAGCCTGATGGTGCCTTCAGACTTTCAGATACCTCAAAATTGCTGCTGTGCCTTTGGCCAGACCCCAAAAACTTGGGGCAAAGTTTACCAAGAAAGTAAATGGCCAAAAGTTAGGTATGTGGCAAACACACCGACAAACCACCTCTGGCTCAGCTATATAATTAGAGGCATAGCCTCTCTGGTTCCTGATCAAACTGCTTAATGGCCATGATCCCAGAGACTTGGAAACAAATCTCGAAACCCAGCAGCTTTTGGCAGAAATGTGTCCGGTCCCTGAAATAGGTTACTGGTGCTGGGCCAACCCAGGTAGAAATAGGTTTTGTGCCTTGGCCTGTTCCCCCTGGCGACCCGGTGGCCCCCATCCTTCAGAAGCCACTGGACAGTCAGGTTAGGGCCCCCAGTGATGAGACACACAGGGCCTCACTGGATGGGATGGGGGGAGCCGGGCCTGTCCTCCCCACCCCAACGAGACCCCAAGTCATCGCCCACAAATGGCCTCTTTGGCTCCCGATCAAGCTGCTTAACAGCCATGATCCCAGAGACTCAGAAACAAATCTCGAAACCCAGCAGCTTTTGGCAGAAATGCGGCCAGACCCCGCAGTAGGTTACTGTCATCGGGCCACCCCAGGGGGGAAAGGGTGTTGTCCCTCCTCCTGCTCCCCCTTGGTGGCTCGGTGGCCGTCATCCTCCAGAGGCCATTGGATAGAGTCAGGTTTAGGCCCGCAGTGAGGAGACATTTTGGGCCTCATGGGATGGGGGTGGAGCCGGGCCTGTCCTCCCCTTCCCAATGAGACCCCAAGTCATAGCCCACGAACAGCCTCTCTGGCTTCTGATCAAGCTACTTAACGGCCATGATCCTAGAGACTCAGAAACAAATCTCGAAACCCAGCAGCTTTTGGCAGAAATGCGGCCAGACCCCGCAGTAGGTTACTGTCATCGGGCCACCCCAGGGGGGAAAGGTTGTTGTCCCTCCTGCTGCTCCCCCTTGGTGGCTCGGTGGCCGTCATCCTCCAGAGGCCATTGGATAGTCAGGTCTGAGCCCGCAGTGAGGATACATTTTGGGCCTCATGGGATGGGGGTGGAGCCGGTCCTGGTTTCCCCTTCCCAACGAGACCCCAAGTCATTGCCCATGAACGGCATCATCTGGCTTCTGATCAAGCTGCTCAATGGCCATGATCCTAGAGACTCAGGAGAAAATCTCGAAACCCAGTGGCTTTTGGCAGAAATCCCTCCAGATTTAAGTGTTAAAATTTCGGAATTTCAAAATCACATGGCCCTACTGCAGCCATGCGACATCATATATTATTCATAACCAGCAATAGAACACAAATTGTCTACTGTTGCCTTTTCAGCAGATCTGAGTGTTGGGGTAAGGTAAGGTAAGGTAAAGACCCTCTTGTTGTTCATTGATTTGCTCGAGCGGGCCCAGTAACGTCTCCATTGGAGACTTTGTTGTTACTGTGTTTGGCATATCGAATATGTCACGGAGAGCTTACCAGGCTCTGCCGTGCGGGCGAGATACTCTCAGTAGCTTGCCGGGCTCTCTGAGAGGGGCGGAGGAATCTAACTCGGGTCGGCCATGTTGGCTGCACGCAAGGCAAACGCCCTACTGCTGTGCTATCGCTCCAGCCCCAGTGCTGGGGTAAAATCTCAAATAATAATGGTGGGTCTGGTGACAAAATATTGAATGTGATCAAAGTAGAGAGAGAGTAATGTGGAAATCATCTGCCCCACAGGTAGGGGGAGGGTGTGGGATGGGGGTATACTGGGGTTTTTGGTGGTGGAGAATGGACACTGGTGAAGGTATGGGTGTCTCATTGCATGACTGAGACTTAGACCCTAAAGCTTTGTAACTGCTCTCATGGTGATTCAATAAATAAAATTATAAAAAATTTAAAAAAAGTAAGGTGGAGTTTATGCACAATTCAATCAGCTAATCAGTGGCTGAATAAATAGCAGTACTCCTACATTAAAAAAAAACACACCAAAAAAACAAAATATAAAAGCCCCAGGTTGAAGTCTTCCATTGATCCAAAGGACTTTGGATTTGATTTATTCTTCTATTGGTCTTGCACTCTTAAGTATCTCTCCGGGATAATGCTTTAGTTTAAGCATTCTTAAATATAATCTTTTTCTTCTCAACCAACTTGACTAGTGAATAATCATTCCACAAATGAACATATTTGGTCATAGAATACAACATAGAATTTTACATTATTGTCATTTTCTCTCATTCTCTTCTACATCCCTTTCCGGAGCAGTTTATAATCAGTTCTGAAATGAGTTTTCCTACCCTAATTACTCTTCTAAACTCCAGACCAATATTTGAAGTTGCTAGTCAATACTTGGTTTGGATGTCTGAAATGTACACCAAGCTAAACTTCCAAAATCTAATTCAGCTCTTCCTTCTCAGAGAATTAAACTATTAACCATTTCTCAAAATAGGACTAGTATGTCACTTTATTTTATTTTATTTTATTTTTGGTCACACCAGCGATGCTCGGGGGTTACTCCTGGCTCTGCATGCAGATATTACTCCTGGTGGTACTTGGGGAACCACATGGGATGCCAGGGATCAAACCCTGGTTGACTGTGTGCAAAGCAAATGCCCTATCCAATGTAATATTGTCCTAGCCCCTAGTACATCATTTTAGAATCTTCCAGACTTATTCCAGTTAATTTCCATGTAATGCTAATTCTAACTCCTAGATCCATCTCAAATCTATCCATTTCTTCTTATACCAACAGAGTACCACTTAATGGTAGAAATTCTAAGGTAATCTCATATTTCTTTTTAAACAATGAGACCTTGAATGTAGCTTAGTGGAAGATAATTTGGCTTGTGCATTTGAGGCCCTATGTTCTATCCCTGGTATGACAAGAAACACAAAACAAAACAAGATCTGAAGTATTGCCTTAGCCTTTTAACTAATCTCCCTGCATTCACTTTTGTGAATAGACTTCAGTCTATTTTCAACACTTCTGCCAACATTCTCTTGTTTGTGCTTAAAAGAAAGTATAATTCCATAACAGTCTATGAGACACTATGTTATTGTGCCTGTTAACCTTTCCAGGCTTCTATGCTTCACTCTGTGATTTTTCAAGTATATGAAGTTTATTTAATCTCAAACTTTTTGTTATTGCTGTTCTCTCTGTGGAATGTTTTTTCTAGTCATTCATTTCACTCATCTGTTTGATTTTTAGCCTAGGTATTATTTTTTCAAGTCAAGTTTTGCCTGACACTCTAGATCAGGTTAGGTAGCATCATGCCCACTTTGTATATACTCAAACTCTATATTTCTCTTTTATAATACAGTATTAATATAATTATCTACTATTGCGATAGCACAGTGGTTGGGCGTTTGCCTTGCATGCAGCCAGCCTGGCTGAGCCGGGTTCGATTCCTCTGCCCCTCTTGGAGAGCCCAGCAAGCTACCGAGAGTATCTCGCCCGCATGGCAAAGCCTGGCAAGCTACCCTTGACGTATTCATTATGCCAAACACAGTAACAACAAGTCTCAAAATGGAGATATTACTGGGCCTGCTCGAGCAAATTGATGAACAATGGGAAGACAGTATTTGTTTGCTTTTTATTGTTCATTCCAATAAGACATAACTGTCGCCAAGGCATAGACTGTGATGTTTACATTACAAACACACTCACTAGGTACTAAATGAGCAAATAATTAATTTAGGCACTTTTTCTTGTCATATTGTAAATTTTGATTCAGAAATTCAATCTCTGCAGAGACTAGCTCACTGTATTTTATAATCTTTTCTCATCCATGTTTATATAGAATGTAATCAGAGACTACTAAATGGAGTTGCTGTGGGGACTTCAAACATTTATAAAATTTTAGAGAAAAACACTATTTACCTAAAAGGACATGTTTCTGGATGGGAATTAGATTATAATCATGCATATGAAGAACTTGCATTGACTGAAGATTAAATCAGAGGATTGGAATTTGCAATGTGGATGGTAATTCAGTCTTATTTCTGCCTCTTTCCTTATTCAGATAAATTAAGGTTGCAGGATGTGTCTTTGTGCAAACTTTCTTACAGATATGAATGTGTAGCTGCACCTATAAAATTCTGGTCATTTACTTCGAATTTGCACACAAGAAGTTAGTTAACTATAGAGCTAAATTGTTGTTTGCAGAACTTCGAATGATACAAAATGATTAGATTTGAAATATTTGTTCAGTGCTCATAATGCAAACTACAGTTAGATGAATACTAAATTAGGAGTCCAAAGACTTGCAATATGATCTCGACTTGGCCTCTGAATAACCCTGAATGCCTCATTAGTCTATGTGCTCATTTATTCTTTTCATAAAACAACCCTTATAATACTTCAATTCAGTTCTCACAAGGTTGCTTTTAGGAATAAATGAGTAAAGCATAAGTTGAAAGATATATTTTAAAAATCCCAGCAACACCTTGGACAAAGGAAGGGCGTGCATATGCTGCCTGAGCCCATGTGCTGCTTGCGCCCACGTGGCCGAGCACATGTGGTGCCCGAGCACATGTGTCGCCCGCATCTCCCCTCTTGAGATGTGTACTTTCATGCTTTCGTGTCTAATGCTAGGATGTGTGTAGGGGCTCTCTCTGCCCTTGGAGAATCCCATGTTCTCTCTTGAGTACGTTACTCTCTCCCTCTCTCTCCCTCCATACCTAAAAATCCTCCAAATAAAATCTATTTACTTCATAAAAATCCCAGAAAGGTGGAAAATTATGAAAGATTTTACATTATAAATAACTTTAACTATCCTTACTATCTTCTCAGATCACCGTCATTGACAACTGGTAGTCATCATCTATTTTTTCCATCTTCTACTGAAGAGAGTAAGAAATGCATCAGTAAATTTGCAAGGAGGATAAAAACAAAAACTAGGAGGTTATGGAATAAGAAAAATTGGTGATAGTTCAAAGTTATAAATTCCACAAATTTGCAGTTGTCAAAATTTATTTGAAATGAAGACACTAATGTTGTTCACATGCTTCAGACAATAGATATATATGTACATATATTTCAGAAAAATAAAACAGTCAGATTATATTTTCTAGTATTCAAAAATGACATGCTAAATATTTAAATATTATAATTCTTTGTTTTATATGATGCGATTTTTAAAAATATTGACTTCGGGCAGAGAAGCTCACTTTAACTCCTACACAACTTTTCAATTTGTTTAAAAAAGTCTTCTTTAGCACGAATGTGGGTGAAAAAATGTATTAATGATTGGAACCATTTAATTTTATTTAATAGACCCCTTTACCTACTTAGTAAGCACAATGGGGTCTTCAGTGGTCAAGCTAAGTTATTAGTTCAAAGCATTAGATTTGGCATAAATGGAAAGATTAGACTGGAGGAAATTGTCTTGCATATTAACCTCTATATTTCCTTCTCAATCCATAATACATAAACCTTTTGCAATATACATTATTTTACATAACCCCCCAGATCTGAAATATATTCAAAATATTTGTACAAATTGAATTATTTTTCAACACATCAGGAAAGATTACTGCTTATTCATGTGATGATTAAAAAATAAACATTATGAACTTGTTGATAATGATACCTTTTGATCTTCAGAAATAGTAATTTCATATAGTTAAGTGTAATAAAATATGAAGAACCATTTTCTGATCTTAAAAAATGAGTATAGGGTCCAGAGAGATAGCATAGCAGGTAGGGTGCTTGTCTTGCCTACGACCAATCTGGGCTTAATATCCGGCATACCAAGTGGTTCCTCTGAGCACTACTGGGAGTGATTACTGAGTGTTGAGCAAGGAGTAGCCTCTGAGAATTGCCCAGTGTGGCCCTCAAACTAAATCAAATGAATACATATATGTGACCTGCATGTTTATATTTATGTATTGTGCAATATCAATTTAGGAAGTGAAGTTGGAAGAAAGTTGCTAAATTTGTGATAGATGTGTAACTTAATATTATGCCCATTATTTTCGTTAGCTGTCTCAGTGAGCTACATAGGAATATATTTTAATGAATACAATAGCGTGTATAATATAATTTATTATAAATGAAAAATTCTTTTCTTTAGTGTAAATTGGCTTTGATGAAAAGGTTGAGTTTATTTCCACAAATATTAAATACCATGTGAGTCTCCATAATGACACATCTACTTAAGTGCATCTCCATTTGTGTAACCATTGGGGAGTTATGTGAGGAGAAATTGTGGGGAGTTATGCTGCTATTTTAGTGCAATCTGTTCTGTATGCTTTGGTTAATGCACAGTAAAGATCTAGATCTCATGAGAGTGATTGTGATGAAAGAGCATAGTTGTTTTACTAATCATAGATCAGGAATCTTCATCCAAGTTGCTGATTAAAGATGAGTATTTTTAACTTCTGAAACTTGGATTGGGAGGGCAGGTAAACAGGGTATTTTTATAATCTCCCTCTTCATCAGATTCAGCAAGACAACATTGGATATATTACTATTTTCTGTTGTTCAAAATAGAATCAGTTTCTTCATTTATTCAGCCACTGACTTCCTTAAATTATAAAGTGCATTTAAATACTGTAAGCACAAAAGGGATATTCTGGAGTCAGGGGAGATATATGTCCTTCACAATTTCTGGGGTATATAGGCAGCATTTGATGAAGTCTGCCAATAAAATTGTACATGGAGTCTGAATATTGAAAGAAGACACAACTTAAACCATCAAATATAACAATAGGAGTCATTTGCATTTTAGAAACTAGAAAGCCATAAGGGAAGTATATGTCCACCCCATATTTGAGTTTTCATCTAACTGCTTGATTTGTGCTGATTGGTATAGAATGCAGCAGTCATCTTTTACAACCCTCTGTTGAAAGAGGTGTGCTAGAGTCAGCCTTGCTGCTAAGTTTAGCTTTGCATGTGGGGATTTTACACTTTGCAGCCCCTTGGAGAGGGAGGTATTGGCAAATAACAGTGTGTAAAAGTAGAAAGCACTTGGGAATTTCACCACCAAGTTAGATTTAGATCAGAGCAAAGGGGCCAATCTAAATTGGTTACAGTCTAGAGAGAGAGAGAGAGATTGCTGCATGTCTGGTGGAGGTGGCATTAATCTAACACCCATTCCATTTATCTGTCCCTGCCACTAGAATTCCCAAGAGAGCACCCTTTGAAATTTGATGACCACCCTAAGTGATTTTTTTAAAACAAGTTGAATTTAACACAGGTTTATTAGTTCTTTGGTGGAAAGCATATGACCAGCTTTCTAACCTGATTTGTAAACAGTACTCAAATCCTTTGGTTCCCCCTTTGGAATGTTAATTCAAAAAATTAAAATTATTTCTCCACTACTGGCATACTAGGTCTACTTATGAGAATAGAAATTTTCAAATACATTTCTCTTATGTTAATAAGTGAAACACTTCATAATCTGGCAGGGATCAGGAAGAGGGGAGAATTTTCTGGGAAAGACAAATGTGACATTTAAGTACATTGATCTAAATATGGATTTGTTAGAGAGTGCTGTTTAGTTCTTTTCTCTTTTGTCTTTTATTTCTTACACTTAGATCTAAAAGGAGGCTAGACATAAATAAATATCTCTCTGATAATTTTTATTAAAGAAAAAACTGGGACCCAGAGGCTTGAATGTTTTGTCCAAAGCCATAAACATTCAACTGATGAAATACCAAGATAATTTTGTTTCTGCTTTAAAGTGTACTTGAGTCTTTTCTGCCAAGACCACTTTTAACCAAAACTCATATTAGTGTGCAATTCAGAGCTGGAGTGTGATGAGGGGAACAAAAAAGCAAAGAGTTGCATGTATAATGTAAGCTTCATTGTCATGTGTCATTTAACTGAATTTTCCTTTGGTCTAGGAAATCATCATTCCAGATTTTTATAATACATCTGCGATTATCTTAATTTTTAAAACTTCCAGTAATGGCAATAAAACAGATATGAAATGCACTTTTCCCCTCTCTAGATACATTTACTGATTATAAACTTCTTTCTGTAAATGTGGGATTTAAATTAAAACTGTTTCTTTAAATCTCTTCTTTCATTTAGGACATACTGAATGGCCTTAGATGATTAAATTTCTGCTCCTTTGGGAAAGATTAATGGTCCCTTCCATTAACTTCTGACATGATCTAGTTTCATGTCAGCAAAAGATATACTTTAAGGTCCAATTTCTAAATTAAATCCTACTTTAGAGAAGCCCCTTTGAAGACAAATTCTTCTTTTTTATTTTTGAGTATCAGGGATCCTGTGGGGGTTTGTTTTTCTTTTCTCTTTTTCTCTCTCTTGCTCACTATCTCTTTTTCTTTCCTTCCTCTCCCTTCCTTCCTTCCTTCCTTCCTTCCTTCCTTCCTTCCTTCCTTCCTTCCTTCCTTTCTTTCTCAACTGCATATGAATTTCTGTGGTCTCAGGTTTGCTCAAAGCCCAGGCTCTCTTTAGTTACTATGGAAACTTGCCCTCCCAACCAGCTGCTATTTCCTATAGACCTGGCAAAGAATGAGTCTTAAATTTCTTGTATAATCCACAAACTCCAATGAAGAATAATACAAAGAAAATATGAGCTCGTTCATTCCTTACATGGAAAACGCCATGCAACAAAGTAAGCTTTGTTGAACATCAACATATAATGAATTGATGATATCCATTAAAGTTCACCTTCATTTTCTGTTATGGAGTAGGTATTCGACTCTGCATCTCTACATCTGTAAATTGAGGAACACTTTCTGTGCTCTCGGAGGTTATGGGTGAAATGACATGTTTGAGCCGAAGAAGCATTGTGAAGAGCAGGATGAGGAGAATGGCCAGAAGGCTCAGGAATAAGCCCACATACATGTACAGGTTCGAATACTTATCTGAAGTGGTATCAACCTCTGTTGCCAGGGTAGGAAAATGGGCCCGCCCAGTAAGATTTCCATGATATTTGAAATGCAGCTCCGTCATCACTAAAGACTTGAGGTGATAACTATTTCTATCTGATTTCTACCGCCCTTGAGGCATTATCTATAATCACTTAGACTCTGAATAGATTGTAGGTGTTATAACAATGTCATACAAAGCAATCACAATCAAAGATAAATGCATAAGAAAGACAAAATAATATTCTAATTTGGCAATTGCCTCATGTCCTGTACCCCAGCTCAATACCCCCACTTCCCAAGTAGATTTTGTCAGAACTTTTTTATTATTAAAAATAAATAAATAAATAAATAAAGATTTTGTTTCTTGAGTCCTATGCTGATACTGATTTAAAAGTGTGGTGAAACTGCCTTATAATACTGATTTGGAATACCCAAGAACTAAATCAGTCTTCTTTTTTGGTTAAGGGAGAAAGGTCTCCAGTTCTACTTAAATGTTTTCACCAGTTTAGATTTAACTGATTTCCACTGCTGGGAGACTTACTAAAGCATTTTGTATATTTCAGACTCAGCATATTGAGTTTCACTCTTCTTCTGTGTCTGATTACTCTGTAGTGATGTATCTTGAAAAGTTCCTGCCAAGCTGCCACTGTGTGAGGGTTTGACAATTAGAGGATATGAGTGTTCTACAGCTTTGTCGATGTTCCTCACTGTGGAGCGGAAGGAAAATGTTGTCAGACCTTATAGTTCTCAGGTGTATGATGTCTCAGAGATGCTGACAGCCTCCAGTCTAGGCTCAGAAGATCTGACTTCCAAGATTTGTCAACAGATTTATTTTCCTGAAAATAAAAAAAATCAATTCCATGAGGAAATATATGTTCATTTCTTTTAAAATAAAAACTGATACATTGAAAAATCATTTGCTATAGAAAAATTAGTTTCAAGATAATTTTCTAAATTTTTAAAATATGAATTCTTTATTTACATATGGAAAATAACTATTTAATGTTAAAGGAAAATTCATGCTTATAAATGGATGGTAATGGAAGGTACCATGCTGTGAGTGAAATAAGTCAGAAGGAGAAGGACAGACTTAGAATGATTGTAATCATTTGTGGGATATAAAAAGCATGGTATGAGACTAATATCCATGGATAGTAGAAACATGGGCCAGGAGGATTGGCCCATGGTTGGAGGCCTGCCACAGGTGCTGGGAGAAAAGGCAGTTGGGATAGAGAAAGAAGCACCACTATGGTAATGAAGTTGGAAATGATCACTCTGGATAAGAACTGCATGCTAAAATTAGGTAAAGGAACAAACATGATAACCTCTCGGGTATCAGTATATGTATTGCAAACCTCAGTGCCCAAAAGGAGACAGAGAGAGACAGAAAGGGAGGAGGGAGGGAGAGCGGGAGGGAGGGAGGAAGTGGGGAGAGAGAGAGAGAGAGAGAGAGAGAGAGACAGAGAGACAGAGAGACAGAGAGACAGAGAGACAGAGAGAGAGGGGAAAAGTGCCTGCTATAGAGGCAGGCTGCAGGGGTGGGGTAGGGGTATGGAATCTGGGGACATTGGTGGTGGAAAATGTACACTGGTGCAATAATGGGTGTTGGAGTATTGTCTGACTGAAACCTAATCATGAACAGCTCTGTAACTGTGTATCTCATGATAATTCAATAAAAATAAAGAAAAAATTCATATTACTGAACAAAAGTTAATTACCAGGCAAGATTATGACAGTTTTTCAAATTAAGTGATCATGCAATTATACCTCGGCTACTTATATATATTCTGGGCCTCAACATAGATTTTCTGAATCATAATATCCACAGTTAAAGCCTGAATACCCCTCCAAAGATAGAGAATTTATTGGTTGGGGTGGGATCTAAAGAAGAGGTAATTTTTTAATCGAATCACTGTGAGCTACACTTACAAAGCATTTGAGTTTCAGTCATACAATGATTGAACACCCATTCCTCTAGCAGTGTACATTTTCCACCACCAATGTCCCCAGTATCCCTCTTACCCACCATCACATCCCACGCCCCTGCCTCTATGGCAAAAAATTTCCTTTTTTCTCTCACAGAGGTAATTTTTAAAAGCTCCCTCAACTGACTCTAAGGTCTAGTCATACTGTTAATCACTACTCTTTCACAAAAATTTTTGAATCACGGTGAGGTACACAGTTACATAGTTCTTCATGATTGAGTCTGAGTCACACAATGTTCCAACACCCACCCCTTCACCTGTGTTCATTTCCCACCACCAATGTCCCAGTTTCTCTTCCAACAACCCCTCCCCCACCATCCACCTGCTCTATGGCAGACACTTCCTCCTCTTCTTCTTCCTCCTCCTCCTTCTCTTCCTCCTCCTCCCCTCCTCCTCCCCTCCTCCCTTCTTCTTCTTCTTCTTCTTCTTCTTCTTCTTCTTCTTCTTCTTCCTCTCCTTCTTCTTCTTCCTTCTTCTCATCCCCCTCTTACTCCTCCTCTTCCTCTTCCTCCTTTTCCTCTTTCTTCTCCTCCTCCTCCTCCCTTTCCTCCTTTCCTCCTCCTATTTCTCCTGCTTCTCCTGATCCTGATCCTCCTCCTCCTCTTTCTCCTCCTCCTCCTCCAACTCCTCCTTTCATCTATCTCCTTTTGAAAATTACAGTACAGCTATTCAAATGTTATCTTTATTAACTAGGAAACTCTAGTTCTAAAATAAAGAAAACCTAGCTTTAAGGGTTTAATTTTTAATCTCTGAATCCCACTGTTACAGAATACCTTAACAAACTGCAGCATTTTCAGGAATGCAGTCTTCCCTCAGGTTCATTTTTATTCTTTCTCTTAGTATGTGAGAGTAATAACACATATTTTCTAAAAGTACTTATAAATCATAAGAAATTGGGGGTTTAAATTTATTCTGAGCAAATAAGTGCATATTTAATTATTTTTAAAAATAGAACCTTGTGTTCATTAGCAAAAATATTTCAGTAAGTACACAGGGTCAACTACTTACTGTTGAAGCCTAATAAAATGATTTAGCTTGTGATTCCAAATATGAATTTGAAAATGGGTGACTAGAATCAAAACTATAAACCACCATCATCTATCAAATTTTCATGTGCAATGGTAGCAGAAAGTTAATGAGGTAACCTAGTTCCATTGTTGAACAAACGTACTGAATTAATTAAAATAGCCCTAGAAATCACAAAATTCTTGCTATTGTGTTGATTTTTTGTTTTTTATTTTGATCACACTTGTGGCATTCAGGTCTTACTCCTGACTCTATTGTTCAGGATTACAACTGGCAGTGCTAGGGGACCATGTATAGTTTCAGTAATTAAACCTGAGTCTTTATCTCTGTACCTTCTCTCCAGTCTATATTGAATTTTGCCCCTCCCCATTAGTTTGGGAACACATCATCTTGAAGTTTATATTCATTAGCTCGTATAAACATATTTTGTATTCCGTTTTTGTCCATTTATCTCCTGCCTCTTCTATCCATATAGAACCATTTGGTTCACAAGAAACAAGAGCAATCTCAAAGTGCAGAATTAATTGCTTTCCCCCAGACTGTGAATTGGCCAAAGTGTCAAGAAAGAGCATCTAAACTGGTTAAGTTAGAATAGATTAATATCTACTTCTAAAAATACTGTGATTTTTCTTTTTATGTGTTCTGTATTCACTTCTAGTTCTATGAACAGTCATTTGGAGAGAACTAGAATATTATCAGCTCTTAATTTTTGTTGCATCATGGGATTGACACCAGAGAATATTTCCTCTAAACCAGAAAGCTCTGCAGAAGAGGAACAATGGACATTGGAGGTTTCCAAAAGTAAGTTGATGGAATTATCCAACAAGGAAAGTTGCTAACTCCTGGACCAATGCAATGGAATATTATTAAAGGGCTATGTTTTAACACTAGTGAGAAACATCTTCCATGGGAAGGAACTGAACAGCAAGTAAGGGAGAAGTAATTCAGAACTGTGCTTTCTGTGCCATTAATGAACCTAGTGGAAATCCTGAGCCTCCTCTCCTAACACCTGTTCAGCATCAAGAGACTTAGAGGAGGATCGCAGCTTGACCTCATGCAAATGATCACATGCTCATATGTTCAAGGTATAAATATCTGTTGGTTCTTATTGATAGCTTCAGTGTATGGGCAGAAGCTTTTCCAATCTGTACTGAGAAAGCCAGAGAATGGCTTGGTGTTTCTGTGTCCATTAGAAAAATCTGGACACAGGAAGTCATTATCAACCAAACCTGTGGGTAGAGTTATTCCTTTTCATTGTTTTAATGAACTCTTGTTTTTTAAGACAGCAAACAACTCTGTCTTTTCTGGGTCAGAAAGGAACTTCTACTCCTCCAGGGTCTAACCATTTCAAAGTGATCCCTCAGTCTAATCCATCTGATCTTTTTTTTCAGATAACTTCAGGAACCCAACCAATTCATTGCCTGGGGCCCATTATGAACTAAGGTAGTCTGAGATTTCCCCCTTTCACGGGCAGGGTCTGCGTCCCTTGTCAGCATGAAGCAGCTTCAGAAGATGGACCACCCGACCAATTTCCCCTTAAAGATTTAAGGTGGTGAAATCTCTAGGGGGGATATGATGTAGGCAGGTAGACAGGAAAGGCCCCCTCCGGAAGCAATGACAAAAGCCGGCCCTGCAGAAAGGAGGAAAACAGGAACTAAGGCTTAATAAGACCCTCACCTGGCTCCAGCAACAGATCCAAAGAAGCTCCTGCAGGAACAAAAGGCAAGGAAAGGAATTTCAAAAAAGACCATCACCACTCCCATCCTCCCTGGTAACCTCCTTAGCAACGGACTTTTACCTGGGAAGAAGCCCCACGTGGGGGCAGGTTGGAGAAACCCTATAAAGGCCACCTTGAACAAAGGAAGGGTACGAGCCCATGTGCTGCTTGCGCCCACATGGCCGAGCACATGTGGTGCCCGAGCACATGTGTCGCCCGCATCTCTCTCTCTCTCTCTCTCTCTCTCTCTCTCTCTCTCTCTCTCTCCCTCCCCCTCCACACCTAAAAATCCTCCAAATAAAATCTATTTACTTCAAAAAAATACAAGGTATTTTTCTACTACCTTTGGAGCAATAGTCCTGGAAGCATTTTTTTGTTAGCATTTGGAATCAATATTAAAACTAATTATTTTATTTTCTATTTTACTATATAGTGAAAAAGACAATCAGCACAGGTGTCTTTCCATAGTTTAGAAATACTCTCTCCCAAAGGTAATTGTTCACCTCAATAACTTTTTTATAAATTCAACTTTCACTGTATGCACTAAGGAGCTCCCTCTTCCGAAACCACATGGTTCTGGATCTTGTTTTCCTCCCAAACTCAGTTTTTAATAAGGATGGATCCATCTCCCGCATATAGTTAAAATGGAGATTTCTAGGCTTTTCTCCAGGCTTTCTGAATTGTAATATCTTAGAATATTGATTCTAATGTTGAGGGATATCCAATAAATATGCACTCAGAGCACTTTTCAGGTGATTTTTCAAACATTCTCCGAGGTAACTATTAGTCTATGCCTATTCCAGCTAATATATATATATATATACATATATATAACTAAACTTTATTATTAGAAAGGTAAAGAACCTCTCTAATAAAGTAGTTTAGGGAATTAAACTTCAAAAAACTATTTTAAACAGTGTTATGATTTTAATTGTGTCTCCACTCACATAGATAGGTTGAATTCCTAATCTCCAGTGACTGTGAATGTGACCTTATCTATTATTATCATAATTATTATACTTATTACACTTAGTTCCTTGCAGATATAATAAAGGTAAAATGAGTTACTGATGTTTGGCCCTAATATAATGTAGCTGGTGTGCTAATAATGAGACATGGAGAAAGACAGGCTGAGATTGGACCAATGCTTCTATAAAGCAAGAAATGCCAAGAACTTTTAGCAAATTCCATGAACTGGAAGAGACAAGGATAACTGTACCTCATGGTGTTTCACTAATAAAAATCTAAAAAAAAGATTGAAGAGGGAACCTGGCCATGCCATTGCCTTAATTTGAAATTTCTAGCCTCCAGACCTGAGAGAATAAATTTATGCATTTTAAATCACCCAGTTTGTGGTAGTTTGTTTATGGCAGCCCTAGGAAACGAATACACAGAGTAATCACCCTGAGGCCCTAGTGTTTTGGAACCTTTGGGCCAATGTTTTTTTTTTCATATGGTACAAGGAAGTTCCTTTATCAGAATCACCTAGAAGATGCCTATTGCAAATACATATTTTCCAGGCCCTTTGCCTTTTATCCTAGTTTATAATATTTGGGTATAGGACCCTAAAGTCTGTGTTATTGGCCAGCTACTTAGAGTTTCTAAACATTCTGCTAGGAATGGTTTTCAGTCCTTGCTACCCTTCAGAATTACTTATGTCCTCCACCCCCCCCCCCTTTTCTGGTTTTGTGCCACATCCAGCAGTGCTTGGAGCTTGCTCCTGGTTCTGTGCTCAGGAATCACTTCTTGTGTGGCTCAGGGTATGAAAAGAAGTCAAAGGAATTAAACTGGGATCAGTCATGTGTCAGATAAGTGCCTTGTCCACTGTGTTATCTCTCTATCTTTACTTAAGTTTATTAAAACAAGTATTTTGTACCTGAGTGGTTTAGATTCAATAGATGTGTACATGTATGAACTTAATGCATTGCTTAAGAGCTACAATGGTTTCCTATTTGTGGCATAACCTGAGGGGCACCACTCTATAAACAGAAAAAACACTTCAGTTGCAGGGCCCTGATATACCACTTAGACATCACAGAGCATCTTTCAATCTCAGCTGTCCACCTATTTATTAATTGTGCTTCATATGTAGGTTGTCAGGTTGAACAACCTCTCTCCTCACCATCTACACTTTCTGCAGATGCCTTCCCTAAGAATTGTGAGGTCCAGAGATAAGGGTTTAATCGATTTTTCACCTTTGTAATTCATGAGTCATTTTGTCACCTCCCTTCCAGAAGAGAAATAGGAGGATAATAAATAGTGCTACTTCAAGCCAATTTGGAGAAACTTCTGTGGTATTAAAGTACCTTTCAAGCTCCTTATGGTCCTCAAATACACTGATTTGAATAAAACATGCTCCTTGGTTTAGACTACATTCTTATCATGAGTACATTCAGGGCCTCTTATTATTTTTTTTTTCTTGGAGGCTACACCTGATGATGCTCAGGGGCTACTCTTGGCTTTGTGCTTAGAATTCACTCCTGGCAGGCTCCAGGGATCATATGAAATGCCAGGGATCAAACCCGGGTTGGCCACGCACAAGGCAAGTGCCTTTCCCACTGTACTATCTGTTCTGCCCCTTAAGGCCTCTTTCATTGGTTTACTTAATAATATTCATAGAAAAGTGGATGTGAACAAACTGTTACCAACTTTAAATTGAGAATAATAGATTACATATACCTATACTTTGCCCCCCATCTTACTCCCTATTTCTCCCCAGAAGTAACCAAAACTTATTTTACTTACAAATATTAATGTTTTATTCACATGAATATACATACAAATACCTATATCTAAGCACATTACTTTGTTAATTTTAATCTTTAGAAGCTAGGGGCTAGAGCGGTAGTACAGTGGGGAGGGCATTTGCCCTGCACGCTGCCGACTCTGGTTTGATTCCCAGCATCCCATATGGTCCCCCTGAGCACCACCAGGAATAATTCCTGAGTTCAAAGCCAGGAGTAACCCATGTGCATTGCCAGGTGTGACCCAAAAAGCAAAAACAAACAAACAAAAAAAACTTTAGAAACTGTATGTATTTAACTTTCTCCTTTTATTTAATATTCTATTACTATATGGTTTATTTATATTTCATCCCTATTATAATGGAATGAAAAAGAAAAAAGTTCTGGAAGTCCACATATTGACTTTGAGACTCCTTGCTGCCTTTTCTTTGGGACTTTACTCCATTCTCCTTAGTGTGGCACTGGAGGTTGTGGTTCTTAATCTTAATTCCTTTCACTACCCTTTCCAATTAAAGAAATGGTTTTGTTTGATATGTTCCTTCAATTTTCACATATCTTTGCTTGAAAATCGATACTATCATTTTTCCCCTGGTTTGGCTTGCGAATATGACCTTGATTTCCTATCCAGCTGCAGAGCATGCTTTTCACGCAGGAGTCCTACGTTAAATTCCAGAAACAGTCTGCACAACTCTACAAGCGACCTGTTTCTTGCACTTTATTAGGACCTAAGCACTACTGTGTATCTCATTCAAATCCTAATTCCCAAACTATAACACATAATTTCCTTTTTCAGCTATTCTCTTTTAAATTCATGTATACAGTGCCGCTCAATAATTTGTAAATAAGTTCATATAAATGGCTAACAAAATGCACTCAGTGTTGACAATTGCTTGGGTCAGAATTCAAAGCCTTTTTCCTTTGCATTCCCTTCTCCAACCTCCTCACCTATGCAAAAATATTAAAATATTAAATTTCAGGTTATAATGCAAAATTAAGGGATAATCAATTCATTTGAAAGTTTGTCATTGAATTACTATTTCAGTTACACTACTACATTTATATTTATAAATTTTATAATATTTATATTTTGTTATATTATTTTTTTGCTTTGAAATATTTTAATTTTATTAAGTATCATACTTTACAAAGTTATTCATACATATCGTGTTCAAGCACCAATCTCACCACTAGTGTCAACTTCCCTCCACCATGTTCCCAGGTTCACTTCCCTCACCCAACTCCCAGCTTGCTATGTTGGCAGTCATATTTTTAAGTTTGGTTTTTAAAATTTAGATCTCATGTTTTCAGTGTCATTAGATATTTAGCTATACACTTTAGGCCAAAGGAGTGGTATTTTATTTTAAAAATTTTAGTTTTGAAATCTTGGTTTACAAAAATGTTAATGTTTAATGTGCAAAAAACACTCCAGCATCACTTCCTCCACCAGAGTGTCTGCTTCTGCTTTCCATCATGTCCTTCCAGTGCGCACCCGCCCCTCATGGCTGCCCCCCTCATCGCCTCTGTTTCTCTCCTGCTATATTCTTCTTAATGAAGATCTCTTCTCAGTTTTGATTGACTTTGGGCATTTATTACTCCCCTACTATGTTTCTTTATAGTCTGCATTTAAGAAAGAGAATTATGTTTCTGTTCCTTTCCTAATTTCACTCAACATAATATTTTCCAGATCCAGATCCATCCAAGGAGCAGAAAATTGCTTAACTTTTTCTTCCCTTAAAGCTAAGTAGTCTAATCTGTGTATGTGCCATGGTGTCTTTATTCAGCTAAATTGTTTTGAAGAAAAGCTACATGGTATAAGTTTATTGCTTTCAATTTAAAACATGCAATTATATTTATGAGATGTTTTAGTAGCAATTGACAGTACATTTTCTGTCTCCTACACAATTCACCAAATATTCCTTAAGGGTTATTTTTATTGAATATTGATTAAAACCTATGAAGCTTGCATAAGCTATGGAAAATAATGATTGCTTGTCAATTTATCAACACATTTTATTTGAGATGTAAAAAACTAATTTTTTAAAACCTCTATAGTACAGTCTTCAGAACATCCAATTCCTGGAAACTCAGACAGGCCTAACAATTTATTCTTTATATCCACTAGGATTTGGAGAGCTGGAAACATGGAGAAACAGAAGAGCACTTGCTTTGGATGTGTGGAGTTCTGATGATCCTGCCACTGCCAAAACCAAAATCCATTAAGGCCTTTAAAATGATTTTAAGTGCATTGGGGAATCCTCTCTTATTACATTGCAGTTTATCTGTAACAATTTTTCATAAAAATATTCCATAGGTCTCTTTGCTAATTAATAAGTTGCATGGATATTGTGCTTCTCCCATTAAAACTTTTGTATATTTTGGGAAGAAAAACAATGATATAATTTAAAAACAAGTCTAGATTCCATTAATTCTGAAGAATCTCACCTTTGTGGTGAGGCCTTATTATTTTAGGACTTTTTGAAAATTTAATTTAAAATTTAGGCTACAGTCTGTCTTTGTAAAGATTGCTATTAAGCTATTAAGTTATTACTTAATAATAATAGTTATTATTAAGCTATTATTACTGAAAGCTATGAAGAGGATAATCGAGTGAGGGATAAGAAATACATATGTCTTCATAGAGACAAGCTCAAGAGAGCAATGGTGAGAGGAAAACTGGGGATATTGGTGGTGGGAAATGTATATTAGTGGAGGGATTGGTGTTGGAACATTGTATGACGGACCATGATCAGCGTTGGAATTGTGTATCTCATAATGATTCATTTAAAAATTAAAAAAAATAAAAATAAAGAAATGTATAAATCATCAGGAATTTAAAGGAAGGGAAATAAAAGGAAGAGGTAATGATGGAAAGAAGAAAGCCTGAGATGTGAGTAAAATGATGAGGAATGTGGGAAGTCATGGGAGGAAATGATTAATAAGAGGTAAAGCAAGAAAAACAGGGTCAAGGACTGAAGAAGCAGGGAGAAATGGGGGAGGAAAGGCAAAAGGAAAGCAATTAGCTTAATAATTGGCCAATATTATTCTATTAGCCTGAATATCTGGTTTACTTTAATAAATCTCAGTGCTATGAGAATGCTCTATGAATACACCTTTGATTTTATTATTCCAAGTTTTGCTATTGACTTGGCAAATAAATCTCTTGTTAATTAAAAGCACTTCTTGTGTTTTGGTATGAACATTGAAATGCCAGATCTCTGACAATGTTCAACAGTAGCACTGAATATATGCACATATACTCATATATATCCATATATCCACAGAAACAACATATAGCAACAGGTCATGCATTTTGCTCCTTAATGTGAGAACGAAATGGATTTTTACCCATCCATTACCCTGAGAATAATTCCTTGGTTGAAAGATTTTTTCCTAATAAATTATGTGTCAAGTTTCAAAGTTATGTTTCAAGTATCAAAAATCAGATTGACATTTATTTGGCAAACTTTTGAGTGTCAACCAAGAATCAGCCACTTTCCCAACTACTGAGGATATTGAGATAAATTTAATATGAGTTCTGTTTTGGTCCTTAAGATGTTTCCTTCTAGTGGGTTAGTTCTGCTATTTATTTAACTTGATGAAGTTCTAAAAAAATTGTTATTAATTTTCTGTTATTACTGTTGTATAATTTAAAGCTGACTTCTCACCAAATAGCTAAGGAACAATAATAAATGGAACAATTCAGAAGACATAGTCAAAATTACCTATTATAACAGCTTTCAGGAGTCAACATATTCTGTTTGTGTTTCTCTGTCATGCGTAAGAAAGAGCTTAGTGCCTTTAAAATTCTCTAGTTCCACTAAGGAAAAAATATTTCCAGCCTCAAGAGATTCTTCAATGGATGGAGCCATTAAGAAATAAGCTTTTTCAGTATTAAGAATTGCTCGTCTTCTGCAGCAGATGGTACCTATTTGTCACACCTGCCGATATATAAAATAATACCGCTCACTTTACTGTGAATAACATCATCATATTTCCAAATCGCTCTTACCTTTCCTGGTTCACAGGATGAATAGAGTTTCCCATTTAAGTATTCCTTTTGAAGTTTGCACCTGTAGCAACTTATTCAGGAACGTTTCTGGAATATCTGGAAAATAGAACGAATGTATTGCTTTGCAAGAGAAAGCAGTACTATGATCATGCATTGTATGCTTTCTCTTTCATCTTCCTAAAGAATCAGAGCTTTTCAGCATTAAGCAGAGAAACACTTCCCGTTAGTTGCTTAAAATGCCAGTTGTCACTTACAGCTTCAGAGTTCAGTTTCAAATGCCTGCTTCTTATACACTCCAAAAGAGCCAAAAGAAGTTTCTGTATGTGTATACACAATCTAGAATACATGAATCGAAACAGCCTGTTTAGTTAAGTAGCCGGTTCCTCTTTCACAGGCAGCAGATTAGAGTATGCAGGGAAAGTAGTGTGGAGCTGAGAGGGAGGAGATAAGAGGCTGAGAAGCAAAGTTTGTGTAAGCCTTCCACTTTAACCCCTTAGGGGATTTTTAATGAATCTGTAGGATTAACTAAGTCTGTCTTTACTAAAGCTCCTTTGTAGGTAATTTAATAGGATAAAACATTTATTCAAATCAAGAGGTTTTTTTTGGTTCTACGTTGAGTAGTAAATATACTTAGAATTGATATCCAACATGTCAGATGTAATGATATTTTGTGTAGCCCTACTTAGGCTTTTGGAGTTTAGAGTGGGGGCCACCAATTGAATACTTTTTTCCATGTAAAATTTTTAATAATTTTTGTGGAAATTTAGTATTAGTCTTTAAATCTAATCTAGGTCTGGGTTTCAGGTTTGGGTTCTAAGACTTTGGTAGAATAATTTTGGAAAAGGCATATTATTCCGGGTATATGGTCCATTATAAATGAGTCACTCACATGTAGTTTATATGTTGTGGGAGGAGAAGAAAATTTCCCTTTTTTTTTTAAATTTTTTTTTCTTTTTTTATTAGTGAAAAACCATGAGGTACAGTTATAGGCTTACAAATTTTGTGCTTGGGTTTCAGTTCTTTAATGCTTTTTCTGTATCGAACATAAAACATAAGAGAAGTTTTCAGAATTCACATAACAAACTTGTGACTTATGTATTATTATCTTAGTTTAAAAAATATTTAAGTTACCATGATTTAAACTACTGCTGGGGTTGGAGTGATAGCACAGCGAGTAGGGTGTTTGCCTTGCACACAGCCAACCCAGGTTCGATTCCAGCGTCCCATATGGTCCCCCAAACACTGCCAAGAGTAATTCCTGAGTGCAGAGCCAGGAGTAACCCGTGAGCATTGCCAGTTGTGACCCAAAAAGCAAAATAAATAAATAAATAAATAAATAAATAAACTACTGCTAATGTTTCATGTATACAGCATTTCAACCACACACCTCCACCTGAGTGTCTACTTCCCTCCACCAAATGTCTCCAGGACCCCTCCCCCCCACATACATCACCAAATACCATCTCCCATTGTTGTCTTCCTGTCACAGCAAGCTCAGTTTTTTAGATAAGTTCGTAGACTCTACTGATTTTTGGACACTTGTTTTTTTAGTGTGCGTTCTTTATATCCCACATGTGAGACAACCTTCTGTATCTGTCTCTTCCCTTCTGGCTGACTTCATTAAGCATGATACCCTCCAATTTCTTCCACATAGTGTAACATTGTATGATTTAATATTGTCTTACAGCAGAGTAGTATTCCACTGTGTGTGTGAGCGCGCGTGTGTGTGTAAAATAGCTACTTAATAAATGACTATCTTTCCTTGAACACTCGAGTTGTTTTCAGATTTTGGCTACTGTGAACAGCACTGCAATGAACATAGGAGCAGAAAAGTCATTTCTGAGTAGAGGTTTTTCGCCCTTATGATTGATGCTAAGAAGTAGAATTTCTGGGACATATGAAAGCTCAATTCTTAGTTTATTGAAGAGTGTCCATGTCGTTTTCCAAAATGGTTGAATCAGTGGATGATGGTTCCTTTTCTCTCACAGCCACATCAACTGATTATTTTTGTTCTTTGTGATGTCTTCCAGTCTCACTGGCATGAGATGAGATCTCATTATTGTTTTGATTTGCATTTCCCTGATGGTCAGTGATGCAGAGCATTTTTTAAAAGATACATGATGAACATCTGAATATCTTCCTTGAGGAAGTTTCGTTCATCCCCTTTCCTCACTTTTGGGTGGGGTTGATTGTTTTATTTTTCTTCTTAATTTTTATAAATGATAGAGTGTGAGACTGGAGGGGTAGGTAACATTTTATGCCTAAATTCTATTATTAACAGCTTTGTAAATCATGGTGCCTAAATTTTAAAAAAATGATAAATGGCCATTAAAACTAGTCAGGATATGGAAACCACCTAGGTCATCAACAAGAACTAAATGAATAAAGAGATTGTGATGTGCATAATGAAATATTATACAACTACAACAAAATAAGTAGTTCATATGGTTTGTTATGACTTGGATGAGCTGTAGGGCATAATAAATTAAATAAGTTATAGAGAAGAATAAATAATAAATGATCTTACTTATCTTTGGTATCTTTAGAGAAGCAAAGCATGGAAATAGATAATGTATCTAATGAGGACAAGCCCTTTTCCTCTTGGCAAGAAAAAGAGATAGACCTAAAGGACCCATAAGAACAGTACTGGATGATCTTGGGGTATAAAATATAAGATGTTTTCATCTCCCAGGAATAGGTATACAATTTCTGTGAACCATGGTCTCCAAATTAAGAACAGCATAATGTCATTATATCACCTTCCAAATATTATACCATCAAGGACATTATTTATCAAACAAATCATAGTCATGATTAATTTGATCACGAAATTAGTATTAATAATAGCATCAATTAAAGTGTTATGCAAAACTCTAAAATGTTATTGTAGTGCTCTCCATTTATTTTCAAATTATCTTTAAAGTTCTGACTTTTCTTTCTTGTTTTCTTCATTTTCACCTGTTCCTTGGTTCTAGTAGTTATAAGGATTGGGGTTTTCCTTGAAATCCTCAGTGATTTACAAACTTAGTCTAGTACCTGGTTGGGCATATAGTAAAATTTCCAAGAGGATTAATTTTACTAAAAATTCAGGTAGTGAGAACATAAATAAATTAAATACCTGAATAAATTCCTGAATTTTCTGACTACCAGAACTAAATTTAGTGATGATTTAAAATATGCGTTATACAACATCAAAAATTAAATATAATTTTTTATATTTTTATAATTATGAGACTTCAAAGACATTTCACACTTGTAGTACAACCTCTTCTGGCCACCCAAACTTCCTCAAAGATACATGTTCATTCTATTATTCCATTAAGGGTTTTTTGTCTTTTTTTAAATTTTTGGGTCACATCCTGTGATGCACAGGGGTTACTCCTGGCTTTGCACACAGGAATTACTCCTGGCAGTGCTCAGGGAACCATATGGGATGCTGGGAATTGAACTCTAGTCGGCTACGTGCAAGGCAAATGTCTTACCCGCTGTACTATTGCTCCAGCCCCATTAGGGTATTTTGATGGAAAAGTTTGAAGATCATGGTGTAAAAGATCATAGCTTTTGAAGTCAAATGTACCTGTGTTTCAGTCTCAATTTTGATATGTATTTTATGGGTTATCTTGAGATAGTCAATTTCTTTGAGTTTCAATTTTCTAATCTTTAAAAGACACAAACCTGTCTTTATGAGTATTAAATGGGAAAACAGCTCTAAAACATATAGTTGTCTCAGATCTTAGAGTTTCAGATGAACAATAATGTTTATGTATTCATCTCAAATGTTTAGGTGTAAAAGATAATGAAGCTACTTGAATATACTGGAGATTTCACCAGGGGTAACTAACTTTTCTTGCTCAATTAGAAAAAAAATTGCTTGGGGCTGGAGCAATGGCACAGCGGGTAGGGCGTTTTCCTTGCATGTGACCTACCCAGGTTCGATTATCAGCATCCCATATGGTCTCCCGAGCACTGCCAGGAGTAATTCCTGAATGCATGAACCAGGAGTAACACGTGTGCAATGCCGGGTGTGACCAAGAAAGCAAAAAAAAAAAATACTGCCTTAAGTAGCATGATATTAAAATTGCATTTCCAGGAAGATAAAAACAGATAGTTCACAATTTCAAAATACAAAACCAGGTCACCATAAACAGAATTTAAAAAGGAAATGCTCCATAGTCCAATTAAAAAGTCAAATTATGGAATGAAGTGGGGAAAAGAACTTCTATGAACTGTGTTTGCAGAGACCTGTTGCCAAAATAACATCATTCTCCCTTCCATAGAAGCATGGAAAAATGACTTCCTAATGAATAGTTTTGAACCAGCCCCCTAAAATAATTTAAACTGGTTTTCTGCAGTAGAGTCAAAGTACAGCGGCACTTCCATTCTGAGAAAGCTGACGTGACTCATGGCAACAAAGCATTGGCTGTTAGAATTGGCTGTCATTCCTCAAAATTTTTAGGGTAAAGGATTTTTAGTGCCTCCTGCATATCAAGTAGGGCCCACATAAGAGCGAGATCCTCAAGACACTTAGGATCTCTGTTGCTTGCTCTTAGTATTTTAAAAATAGTTTTTAAATTCATATACTGTGAGTTTGGAGAGATAGTACAGCTATTAGAGTGCTTGTTTTGAATGCAGCCGACTCAGGTTCCATCCCAGCCATCCCATATGGACCCCAATCAACGTCAGGAGTGATCCCTAATCTCAGGGACAAGAGAAAGCCCTGAGTTCCCCTGGGTGTAGTTCAAAGTCTAATAATAATAACAATAATAAAACAGTAGCACTGTAGCACTGTCCTCCCATTGTTCATCGATTTGCTCCAGCAGGAACCAGTAATGTCTCCATTGTGAGACTTGTTGTTACTGTTTTTGGCATATCGAATATGCCACGGGGAGCTTGCCAGGCTCTTCCATGTGGGTGGGATACTCTTGGTAGCTTGCTAGGCTCTCTGAGAGGGGCCTCTCAGAGAGGGATTCCTCTGAATCAAAACTGGGTAGGCCGCGTACAAGGCAAACACCCTACCTGTTGTGCTATCGCTCCAGCCCGATATAGCTCATTCAGGAGAGCATTAGACTGAATAAAACAGTAATAACGCTTATACTATCAGTTTCTGTGAAGCAAAGTTATTTCTTTTGAAAGAAATTTAGAAAGAGAGATGTGATGGGAGATAATGGAAGAGATAATGGGTTCAAGAGAAAACATGAGTTTCTCCAGTGTGGAAAAAAGCTTCATGCATCATTCTTGTAGAATATACTAAAAGAGATTATGAGTTGGATTTAGCCCATAGACCAGAGTTTTCTGAGTACCAATATGTGGAAGGAACAAATTTTTAAACCATCACAATATGTATATTTGAATATGTATTTTGAGCATTTGTGCAGGCATCATGGAAGAGCATGGTCTACCTTTGACTGGGAAATGGTGACTTCCAGGAAGTAGTGATGTTGCTTATTTGAAATCTGAAGGATCAGTAGGCATTAATCAGAGTATGGAAGGTTAGTGGTATTTTAAGACACAAGAAGCTGCCTGTTTAAGGATATCAAAGATTGAGAGAATTTGGGCTCACTTTAAACTGATTAAGTGCTTGACAAAAGGTCACACAGCTATTAAGTGGTGAAGCTTAAGCTCCTAACTCAGACATGTCTGTTTCTACCCATACTCTTAATCACTATATCATATTTTCCCCCCGGCACTGAAGCTATCTAAGATATACATTTTACTGTTTGCAAATCAGTACCAGATGGCTCACTTCTGACTCACATGGAAGGTGTTAAAAGGTTTACAAACCAAAAAACCAAAAACTGTGAATTAGGGCCAGGAGTGTATCTCAAGAGATAGTGAACATGACTTGTATGTGCAAGACCCTGGGTTCAATCTCTATTATCACCCAGTCCCCTGAGCATCACGGTGTGACACCTCCCACAACAATTTAAAAAATTTTAAATGTTGCGTTATCTTAATTGTATCTATTATTCTTTCCTTTAACACTAATCCTTACAACCAATAAAATATAACCAACAATACACAAATTCAGGTATGATCATCCTTACAGAAAGATTGCTTTTGTTAGTATTTTTCCTAGTAGTAGTTTTTTCCTAGTACATTATCCTACTAGTGTAGTGATAATATAGTTTTTTTTTAGTTTTATATATTTTAGACATTGATAAGTGATGTAATCTGTTTGTACAATGGTGATTTATTCCAGTATGACTCTCCATCACTCATCTCAATGACTTTGAACAAGTGATGTTATGCAGAGTTAAAATCTGTTAATTTTGATTTACTTGCTGAAATTTTACTGAGGTCCCACCATGTAGAGACTTAGGTTGGCCCTGCAGCACCTTATCACTGTCCAAAAGGAACTTGAAATCTAGTTACACAAAGTAAAAAAGTACAGTGTACAAGCAAATTATAAAACTAAAATACATAGTAAAATGCTGAATATTTTAAATACTGAATTGAAACTACTAGAAAATTGTGCACTGGAAAGAATATACATTCTTGTATATAATATCATATATTGTAATTTAAGCATAAAAGATTATATGTAAATATATATGTATTCTGAAATATCATTCAGCCATAAAAGAAGGAAATTCAACTATTTTAACAAAAAAGAAACTTGAAGTAATAATAAATGAATTATGACAGAAAAAAATATCACGTGTAGAACATTTTAAAAAACAAACTCATAGAGACAGGGTATATTGGTGATGACAAGAGTAGAAGTGATGGGTAGGGTGCAAAGTGAGTGAAAGTGATAAAAGAGTAACTTCCATATATAAAATAATTAAGTTCTGGGGGCAGTTAGCATTATTATACTATATATTTGAAAGTTGATATAAGAATAACTCTTAGGACAAGAATGAAGTTTATCAGCGAAGTACTCATCTTGCATATGTGGGGATCTGGGTTTAATATCCAGCACCATAAAAAGGAAAATCTTAAAAGTTCTTGTCTCACATAAAAAAAAAAACTATGCATCTGGTTGCAAACCATAATGCCCAAAAGTAGAGAGAGAGTATGGGGGAAATTGTCTGCCACAGGGGCAAAGGGAGGGGTGGGATGGGGGAGGGGGACTTGAGACATTGGTGGTGGAAAACATGCACTGGTGGAGGGATGGGTGTTTGATCACTGTGTGACTGAAACTCTAATATGAAAGCTTTGTAACTGTATTTCATGGTGATTAAATAAAAAAAGCCAACTATGTACAACAATAGCCATGTGAGGTGATGGATATGTTAACTGTCCTTAGTAGTAATCTTTTTGAAATTTATTTGTATATCGAATCATCATCTTGCATACCTTAAACTGACACAATGTAATATGTCAACTATATATGATTAAAGTTGGTAAATGAAATTAAATTCTGCTTTAAAAAGAAGTATATAGAAGTTTACTATATGAATTTTACAGTCCTCTACCCTAAGTGGGCTTTGTTACTAAATTATCTGTATGCTATCACAGTCATGAGAAGGATGTTCTTTACTCCCATAGTTACAGAGGAAATGAAATATTAGTGAATGTGAGATAATAAGTTTAGGCATTTCAATAAGTTAAGGATGGGAGACACATACATACATATCACCTAAATATTATGAGATACATTAATATATATACAAAAGAAATACAAATATATACAAATACATACAAATATATACATACAAATATATACAAATAAATACAAATATATACAAATATATAAAAATAGGGCTGGAGCGATAGCACAGCGGTAGGGCGTTTGCCTTGCAAGCAGCCAACATGGCCGACCCGAGTTCGATTCCTCCGCCCCTCTCGGAGAGCCTGGCAAGCTATCTCGCCCGCACAGCAGAGCCTGGCAAGCTCCCAGTGACGTATTCGATATGCCAAACACAGTAACAACAAAGTCTCCAATGGAGACGTTACTGGGCCCGCTCGAGCAAATCGATGATCAACGGGAGGGCCTTTACTTACTTTACTTACTTATATAAAAATAATATATATATTTTATAAATATATTTATATATTTATAAAGGAGCACCCCTTAGATTCACAGCAGATCTATCAGAGGAAACCCTCCAAGCTCGAAGGCAGTGGCGAGATATAGTCAAAAAACTCACTGAAATGAATGCTTCACCAAGAATACTCTATCTGGCTAAACTCTCACTCAAAATCGAAGGAACGGTACACTATTTTCTAGACAAACAGCAGCTCAGGAACTTCATAGACTCAAAACCAAACCTAAAACAAGGGCTAAAGGGGCTACTATAAGACAAGACAAACATTACAATCACAACACACCCTCACAGAAAGATGACACAAAATCCCATAACCATACTTTCTCTCAATGTCAACGGTCTAAATTCACCAATTAAGAGACACAGAGTGGCAAAATGGATTCAAAGACAGAACCCAACATTCTGCTGCCTACAAGAAACTCATCTAAACAGTCAGCGCAAACAGACTCAAAGTCAAAGGATGGAAAACAATCCTGCAAGCAAACAGCTCCCTCGAAAAAGCTGGGGTGGCCATACTAGTATCCGACAGCATTAATTTCGTGTTGAAAAAGATTAGAAGGGACAGTGAAGGCTATTTTCTTTTCATAAAGGGATGTGTATAACAGGAAGAAATCACACTCTTAAATGTATACGCACCTAATGAGGGAACAGCTAAATATTTAAAACAATTGCTAACAGATTTTAAGGAGGACATTGCTAGCAACACAATAGTAGCTGGAGATTTCAACATTGCCTTATCACCCCTGGATAGATCAACAAGAACAAAACTCAGCAAGGAAACATTGGCTTTGAAAGAAGAAATAGAAGAGAAAGGGCTTATAAACCTATACAGGGTTTTACACCTTCAAAAGAAAGAATACACATTCTTCTCCAGTGCGCACGGAACATTTTCAAAAATAGACCATGTCCTAGGCCACAAAACATACCTAAATAGAATCAGAAAGATAGAAATAGTATCAACAATCTTTTCAGACCATGATGCACTGAGAATAGAAGTGAATCACACACAGATACGGAGAACCAAGTCAAACACCTGGAAATTAAACAACTCAGTGCTTAACAACGAGTGGATCAGGAAGTAAGTCAAGGACGAAATCAAAAGATACTTGGAAACAAATGACAATGAAGACACAAGCTACCAGAACTTATGGGATGCAGCGAAAGCCGTTTTAAGCGGAAAATTTATAGCTCTGCAAGCATATCTCAGGACAGAAGAAAGGATGTACATAAACAACTTGACTTCACAGCTCAAGATATTAGAAAAGGAACAACAGAAAGAGCCCAAACTGGGCAGAAGGAAGATCATAAAACTTAGAGCAGAAATCAATGACATGGAAAACAAAGAAACAATCTGAAAGATCAATGAAACCAAGAGCTGGTTCTTCAAGAAAATAAATAAGATAGATATAACACTAGCAACACTCACAAAGAAACAGAGAGAGAGAACCCTACTAAATCGAATCAGAAATAAGAAAGTGGATATCACAACAGAAACCAAAGAAATTCAAAACATCATCAGAGACTACTTTGAAAGTCTGTATGCCATGAAACAAGGAAATATAGAAATATATTTTATAAATATTTATATTTTATAATAAATATATAAAATATTTTATTATATAATATATTAGGGCTGGAGCGATAGCACAGCGGGTAGGGCGTTCGCCTTACACGCGGCCAACATGGCCGACCCGAGTTCGATTCCTCCGCCCCTCTCGGAGAGCCCGGCAAGCTACCGAGAGTATTCGATATGCCAGACACAGTAACAACAAAGTCTCCAATGGAGACGTTACTGGGCCCGCTCGAGCAAATCGACGATCAACGGGAGGGCCTTTACCTTTACCTTTACCTATATAATATATTATACATAATAAATATAATAATAAAAATATAATAAAATATATAATAAAAATATAAAACAATATAAATATATTTTATAATTATTTTATATTTATATTTTATAATAAAATGTATTATGTAAACATAAAATAATATATACAAAAATTCATGTTGAGGAAGAGAATGGGAGCAGGGCCATTAGCAGATAAAAATGGGCAATCATATAAAGGAGTAGCCACTGATGAAACAGTATGGAAGTAGCCACTATTTCCACATGCAATGAAAAAGAATCACCTTTCCCTGCATAAACATTAATTTACAAAAGGAAAATGAATAAAATATAAGAGAAAGATGGTTTTTAGTTTATGAAGTTCCTGAGTTGTTTATCTGTGAAGTTGTATTTTTTTCCTATTTTGGGGTCACACCCAGAGTTGCACAGGGGTTATTCCTGGCTCATGCACTCAGGAATTACTCCTGGTGGTGCTTGGGGTACCATATGGGATGCTGGAAATCAAACTCCGGTCGGCGTGCAAGGCAAACACCCTACCCGCTGTGCTATTTCTCCAGCCCCTGAAGTTGTATTTTGTTCCTTCAAATCTAAATGAGAGTCTGACTGTGTAAGTATTCTTGGTGAAACAGTTATTTTATTGAGATTTTTTTCACTATATTTCACCACTGTCTTCTGACCCACACACTGAATCATGAACAACTTTGTAACTGTGTATCTCATCGTGGTCAAATAGAAAAGAAAAGAGAGAAAGATAATGAGTAAAGTGATTTTTCATAGATTTGAATCCTGACTCATATTCAACAATCTAATAGAATGCTTTGTAGTTAGATATTTCAAACATAAGCTACAAAAATAATAGACTGTTATTTTTTGACACTGAAAAGTCCAAGAGATCTTCACAACGCCCCTAATAAAATGGCCATCTCCTTATTCATCTTATGTATGAAATCCCTCATCTTAATTTTTTGCTGCTTCATTCTTTTATGTGAACAAAAAATAACTGCTAGACATTTAATAAAAATTTAAATATGAAAAGAATAATAAACAGACCCTTGAATAAGAGAAAAGAAGAGAGGCAAGATTTTGTTTTGTTTTGTGGCCACACCGAGAGGTGTTCAAGGTTTATTTCAGCTTTATGCTCAGAGGCACTCCTGGTGGGACTTGGGGGGGTTCATATGCAGTCCTGGTGATTGAACCAGGGTCAAATGCATGAAGCGCAAGCATCTTACCCACTGTACTGTCTCTCGGGCACACAAACACTGTGATGAGTATACTCAGATATTTTTAAAAAACATTGTGCACATTAAAAATAATTTTTCTAAAACACAGTGTTGGTTTGGGTGTGGGTTAAAAAAGGAACACTCAACTACTGTTGGTTGGAATGTCAGCTGGTTCAAACTCTTTGGAAAATAATAACACTTCTTTACAAAACTAAGAATTGAGCTACTATATGAACCAACAGTTCCCCATCTTGACATGGACCCCAAAGGCCCAAAAACACCATTTCTAAAGATTATTTGGTGCCCCCTTTTTTATTGCAGCACTATTTACAAAAGCAACCATCCGCAAACAAACCACATGTCTAAGAACAGATGACTAGGTAAAGAAATTGTGATATATAAAAAGAATATTACTCATCGACAAGTAGAAGTGGAGTCATGAAATTTGCCACTTTGTGTTACAGAAATGGAGAGTATTATGGTGAGTGAAGTCTTTCAGAAGGAGGGAGACATAGAGAATGATCTCCTTCATATGTGGGATATAAAGAAACATAGTAGTGGTCAAAGACAACAGAACTAGAGAACTGGTCTACATAACTGAGCTTACCATGGGCAGGGGATAGAGTGGGAGGTTAGTACTGTTGTTGGAAGGGGACGATGAGACAATGGTGAAGGAAAATGAACACTCTGGTGGAGTGTGTGTTGTTTGAACATTGTATGCAATAAAAACTACTATTAACAGAATTGTAAATCATGGTGCTTCAAATAAAAAAAATAAGTTACTAAAATGTGCAGTCTACCACTATTTACAGTAGCCTTAATCTGGACACCTTAGTGCCTGAGAACAGACAAGTGGATAAAGAAACCATGGTATGTCTACACAATGAAATACTACACAGATGTTAGGGAAAATGAGGTCATGAAATTTGCCTATAAATGGATGGACTTGGAGAGTATCATGCTTAGTGAAATGAGTCAGAAGAAGAGGGACAGATGTAGAATGACTGCATTAATTTGTGCTATATAAAAAATTGTGTGAAACTAATATCCAAGGCCACGGAAAACAGTCTAGGAGAGCTGGTCAATGGTTGGGAATTACCACAAGAGTGTGGGAGGTGGAGGTAGTTAAGATAGAAGAGGGTTCATTATAATAACATTAGTTGGAAATAATCACACACTTTGGACAAAACTCAGTGTTGAAAGTTGGTAAAGGGATATACATGAAAACCTTTTATATCTTTATTGCAAACGATAATGGAGAGAGAGAAAGAGAGAAGAGAGGACCCTGCCATAAAGGCAGACTAGGGTGAGGTGTGTTTTCTTTGCGGGGGGTGGTGAGAGAAACTGGGGAAATTGGTGCTGGGAAATTACACTGGTGGAGGGATGGGTGTTGGAACATTGTATGAAACCTAATCATGAACAGGTTGGTAATGCTCTGTCTCACCCTGATTCAATAAAACTAAAAAAAAAACCTTTAAAGTGCAATCTTTTTTTTTATTAGTTAAACACCATGAGTTACAGTTGTAGACTTACAAATTTTTGTGCTTGGATTTCAATTATACAATGATCAAATACCCATCCCTCCACCAGTGCTCATTTTCCACCACCACGGGTCCCAGTATCCCTCCCACCCCCCACCCCCCTCATCCTACCCTATAATCTTTTTGACTTGGCTCTCTGATTGCTGCTTGCAGTTGTGACCTGCAGGCTGGCAACATAGATGAGGATGTCTCTCAGCTCATCTTTTGGAATGAGTTTGCGATACCTGGCATGATTATAAATTCAGAAGTTCATATGCTATTGGAGCATAAAAGCAACAGAATAAAAGTGTTGAAGGTGAACAGAAACTTTTCATGGTTTTCACAAAAATTTTGACCAACAGTCGTCTTCAATAAATTTTAGAACAGGGTGACAAATGTTAATAGTTTATTGCTACAGAAAAACCTTCATAAGTTTGAGTTAGTATGTTTGCCCAACTTTTGCCTAGAGACTAATAAAGAGTCCAAGACTCTGATCCCAAGCCTGGACATTCAATTTAAGAGGAAGATCTCCAGCAGATTCTTGATGATCTCCAGAAAAAATGCAACTTTCAATGTTGATCTCAAAATATTAATGCTGCAGAGGGAGCCACATCTTTAACATGCCACAATGGATCCAGCATCTGGTGTGACTTTAACAGAAATTCTTATTTTTTTCTTTTTAGGTCACACCCAGCAAAGTACAGGAGTTACTCCTGGCTCATGCACTCAGGAATTACTCCTGGCGGTGCTCGGGGGACCATATGGGATGCTGAGAATTGAACCTAGGTTGGCTGCGTGCAAGGCAAATGCCCTACCTGCTGTGCTATTGCTCCAGCCTCAACAGAAATTCTTTTAAAGGAGACATTTGAAAGTTTGTTTTGAGTCTATAAAATTCATGAGTTGTTTATCCATAAAGTTGTGTATCATTCCATCTGAAGTTGTGTATCATCCTCTTCTTCAAGCTCACTGATTCTGTCTTCAGCTGTTATTACTCTATTGTTGAGGACACCCATTGAGTTGTTCATTTCATCTACTGAATTTTTTATTAATGATATTTCTGTTTGTATTTTCCTTATTTCTGCTCTTATTTCCTCCTGTATTTTACTGGCTGTCTGTTCCAATGTTTCTCTCATACCCTCCTGTATTTTAATTGCTTTTTTGGTTTTTGGGGTCACACCCGGCAATGCACAGGGGTTGCTCCTGGCTTTGCACTCTGGAATTACTCCTAGCGATGCTAGGGGGACCATATGGGATGCTGGGAATCTAAGTGGGGTTGACCACGTGCAAGGCAAATGCCCTCCCCGCTGCGCTATCGCTCCAGCCCCTCCTCCTGTATTTTATTAGATGTCTGTTCAATTGTTTCTTTGAGCTCATTAAACACTCTCACCATTTCATCTCTAGAATTTCACTGAATTTATCAGAGAGATTATGTATGTAGGCATTTCTTGTGAGGCTTCAGGGCTCTTATCTTTATCCACTCCCTGTGGTGGGGTTCTGCACTGTTTCTCCATCGTGACTGGCAGTATTGGGGTGGACTAAATTCTCAACTTTCAAGAAACTTATTTGATTCAGATGAATTCTAGAAGTCAACTCATATCTGAAAATGGTATTATCCTATTCTCAACCTTAACTGTCATTAATGTGTTGAATTGAAAAAAGGGAGAAATGAAACAAGAAAGGTAAAGAAATGAATTCTTGAAAAGAGTGTGGATCCAATCCAGAGAAGCAGGGAGATTCTAGTGTGGTAGCTCCAAATTGAGTCTAGCGAGAAATCAAGACAATTGCCTTTCAGTGGAATTTAATTTGGAAATCTATGGGAGGAAAGTTTCCAGGAAAGGTGAATTTTTCTGGTTATTTGGGGGAACTTAGAAAGTAAACCAACAAACTGAGAATATGATACATGTAAATATTACAAGATAGAAAAAGTGCTGTTAAAAACAGAAATTTTTTTAAAAAAACAGAAAAAATTAACACTGGGAAAGAAAAATAAAATTGATTATTGGTTCTGCTATAAGCGAAATGTAGACAGTTACAATAAAATATGATGGACTTTTGCTTTCAGGTTAGCCTACAAAGTTCAAAAGACTTAATTATGATTATAGGAAGAATGCAAAAGAAATGCACAGATGAAAAATTGGTATGTATAAAGAAAGAGAACTAAAGAACATGGACCAGAGGCACTATTCCTATAACAGAAAAAAATTCAAAGAAACTGGAATCAAAGTGACATTTTCATTTTCATTTCATCATCCTGTTATTCGTCGATTGCCTCGAGCAGGCCCCAGTAACGTCTCTTTCATCCTAGCCCTGAGATTATATTCAAGGCTCCTTAGGAGAATGAGACCCATCATTGTTACTGGTATTTGGCATATTTGGTACGCCATGGGGAGTTTGCCAGAC
The DNA here is from genome assembly GCF_029834395.1 of Sorex fumeus. Classification (NCBI taxonomy): domain Eukaryota; kingdom Metazoa; phylum Chordata; class Mammalia; order Eulipotyphla; family Soricidae; genus Sorex; species Sorex fumeus. The sequence continues at coordinate 12,927,349 of NW_026606115.1, forward strand.
TCTGCCCTGTGGGCAGGCTACATTCGATAGCCTGCAAGTTTGTCCAAAGTAGGAATGAGACAATAAGATGTCATAAAAAAAAGTTCTGATAAGATGTCACACGGAAGAGCCTGGCAAGCTATCCGCTGTGTATTCGATATGCCAAAACCAGTAACTACAACTGGTCTCATTCACCTGACCCTGAAGGCTTCACCGACATGGCAGCACTGAGAAAGATGAGAAAGGAGAGGCCGACAAAATCTCAAGGCCGACCTAGGCTGCCACAACGAAGGAAGACAAAAATGATCGTCTGTACTTTCAATGCACGTACGCTAGCATCAGATGCATCCATCGAGGACCTGATGGTACAAGCACGAATGATCAAGTACGACATCATTGGTCTGACCGAGACAAGAAGGCACGAATCTCACCATGCCGTTTTCGACACTGGAGAAGAATTGTTCCTCGGAACATGCGATAAAAGAGGTGTTGGAGGTGTCGGTGTCCTTGTCAACACAAACTTGGCCAAGAGCATTGATTCATTCGAATGCCTAACAACCCGAATCGGACGTTTACATTTGAATAGATGTGGCTCACTGCCTGCAGTTTCTATCTTCGTTGTCTACGCATCAACATGTCATTATGATGAAAGAGAAATCGAGAAGTTCTACATGGAACTGGAGAAGTTCTATAAAGAAGACCACACCTTCTACAAGATCATTGTGGGTGATTTTAATGCCAAGATAGGACCGAGAAGATCAGCTGAAGAACTTCACATCGGGACCCATGGCCTAGAATGGAACGAACAGGGTGAGAGACTGTCTGAGTTCATCATGTCGACCAAGACCATTCATGGTAACTCACAGTTCCAGAAGGCAGAATCTAAACGATGGACATGGGAGTCTCCCGGTGGACGATTCCACAACGAAATAGACCACATCATATTCAATCGATGGTTTTGCCTGACCGATGTCGCTGCTGTCCCAAAATTTCGAAAGGGATCGGACCACCGTCTCCTTCGTGCAAAATTCTACTTCACAGAGCGGGGAGAAAGGGCTGCAAAGTTCAAAAAGAGAACTCCCAGAATGACCACCAACTGGGAACTCTTTGGTACTATTGCGGCAACATGGGAAGATGCCATTGTTGACAACATTGACGAGGAATACGATCGACTGGTTCAGCACCTCCATGAATGTGCGAGGAACGCCAAGAGAGAGATAGCCACAAAAAGTCGCCTATCTTCGAAAACTCTTGAGCTAATTCGCCAGCGTGGTTTGGCGCATGCCTCAGGCAACCGCAAGCTAACGTCCGAGCTTGCAAAGCAGTGCAGAGATGCGATCAAGGAAGACCTCAAAGAGAGAAGAGCAGAAGTACTGGTAGATGCAGCAGAAGCCGGGAAAAGTATTCGTAAGGCCCGCCTGTCCTTCGCCAACTATAAGACCAAGATGACTGCCCTCCGACGTCCTGATGGATCCATCACATCCTCCAGAACGGCAATGGAGAAGATTATCCATGACTTCTACTCAAATCTCTTCGATAGCCATGTCCACTTGCCGACACACCAAATTCCACAGGATGGATATGTCGTTCCCAACGTTCTCCCTTCCGAAATCCGACACGCCATTTCGTCGGTAAAGAAACAAACAGCACCCGGCCCAGACAAGGTCAGACCTGAACACCTGAAGAACCTGCCGTCAGTACTCATCAATACACTGGCTCGGCTCTTCACTCGCTACCTGTCTGAATGCAAGGTTCCGTCCCAATGGAAAACCAGCAGGACCGTACTACTGTTCAAGAAGGGAGACATCCATGACATTGGCAACTATCGCCCATCTGCCTATTGTCTGTCATCTACAAGTTGTTCACCCGAGTCATCCTGAATAGGATTGGCAGAACACTAGATGAAGGACAACCATGCGAGCAAGCAGGGTTCCGCACAGGATTCAGCACCATCGACCATATCCACACGATAACCAAGCTCATTGAGGTTTCTCGGGAGTTCAAGATGCCGCTCTGCTTAACGTTCATTGATTTAAAGAAGGCCTTTGATTCTGTTGAGACGGAAGCGGTCATTGAAGCCCTAGCCAATCAGGGCATTCAAGCCCAATACATCAGGATCCTCCGTGAGCTGTATTGCGGATTCACTACCAGGATCTCACCATTCTACAAAGAAGTGATCGTTGATGTCAAGAGAGGTGTGTGGCAGGGTGATACCATTTCACCGAAACTCTTCAGTGCCACCCTCGAGAACATCATGCGACGACTGGAATGGGAAGGAATGGGAGTGAAGATAGATGGTCGGCAACTACACCACCTCCGCTTTGCTGATGATATTGTTTTAATAACACCAAATATCAGCCAAGCGGCACAAATGCTGGCCAACTTTGACTGTGAGTGTGGAAAGGTAGGACTACAGCTGAATCTTACGAAGACAATGTTTATGAGAAACAGCCTTGTTCCTGACGCCCCATTCGCTCTCAATGGAACGACCATCTCCGAATGCAACAGCTATGTGTACCTAGGTCGAGAGGTCAACATGAAAAATGACCTGGCACCCGAGCTGCGCAGGAGGAAGAGAGCAGCTTGGAACACCTTCAAGAACGTCGAAGAAATAGCTAAGAGGACGAAGAACCTCCGGCTCTGGGCACATCTCTTTGATTCCACTGTTCTTCCTGCATTAACATATGCCTCAGAGACCTGGGCCCTACGCAAACAAGATGAGAACGCTATTCAGGTCTCCCAAAGAAGAATTGAAAGAGCTATGCTTGGAATATCACGTTTCACTCAAATGAGAGAACGAATCCGGAGTTCTGACATCCGTCGACGATCAAGGATCAGGGACGCTGTCTCATTTGCCAAGGTGTCGAAAATCAGATGGGCTGGTCACATAATGAGATTTAAAGATAACCGTTGGACTAGAGCTGTTACTGATTGGATTCCACGGGATGTCAAGAGACCGCGTGGCTGCCCACCTACCAGATGGTCAGACTTCTTCGTCAAGATCATGAACGATCGGTTTGAGGCCCTTCATGTTCCCGGAGCGAACAGATGCCATTGGGCTACACTAGCACGCGACAGGGACAAATGGAGACGTTACTGGCGCCCGCTCGAGCAAATCGACGACTAACGGGAAGTTAAGTGATTAAGTGACAAGAGAAAGGGGATGTAGTTTGGGTGGCACTGAGATTTGGGTGGAGAATATAGTGTTGAATCACTGTATATATGAAATCCTAACATTAACAGTGTTGGAAATCAGGCTTCCTAAGACTAAAAAGTAAAAAGTCTGTGGCTTTTCATAATAAGCTTTCTTGCATTTAAAATTTTAAAAAATTATTAGAACCCCATTATTTACAATGTTATTTAAAGCTGGGTTTTAGACATACCGTCCCAGGTTCCCTCCCACCCTTCGACTCACTCCCATCCTCACCTGCTGCCTTAACAGGCACCTTTTTTTTTGCAGTTGTAGATTTACAAGTTTTTGTGTTTGGGTTTCAGATATAATCTTGATCAGTTTCAGATCAAGTACTCATCCCTCCACCAGTGCCCATTCTCCACCACCAACGATCCGAGTATCCCTCACAGCCCCCACCCCCCATCCCATCCCACCTCTTTGGCAGGACATTCACTTTTGTTCTCTCTCTCCCTTTTGGGTGCTAAAGTTTGTAAAAGAGGCATTGAGTGGCAATCATGTTCTGTCTATAGTCTACTTTCAGCATGCATCTCCCATTCTGGGAGGATCCTCCCAACACCCTTTACTTGGTGTTCCCTTCTCTATCTGAGCTGCCTTTTCCCCTAGCATGTGCGGCTGGCCTCCAAGCCATGGAGTAAACCTACTGGTACTTATCTAGACTATTCTTGGGTATTAGTCTCCTATTTTGTTACTTTATGTTCCCCAGATGAATGCGTTCTTTCTATGTCTGTCCCTCTCTTTCTGACTCATTTCACTTAGCATGATACTTTCCATGTAGTACCACTTGTATGTAAATTTCATGACATCATCTTTTCGAACAGTCACATAGTATTCCATTGTGTAGCTGTAGATTTCTTTAACCAGTCATCTGTTCTGGGGAACTTGGGTTTTTTTCCAAATTTGGGCTATTGTGAATAGTGCAGCAATGAATATAGAAGTGCAGATTTCATTTCCACTGTACTTTTTTTTGCCTCTCTGGGATATATTCCCAGGAGTGGTATTGCTGGGTTAAATGGGAGCTCAATTTCTAATTTTTTGAGAATCGTCCATACTATTTTCCAAAAGGGCTGAACCAGTCGGCATTCCCACCAGTAGTGAAGGAGGGTCCCTTTCTCACCACATCCGAGCCAATACCAATTGCTTTTGTTCTTTTGGATGTGGGCCAGTCACTTAACAGGCACCTTTTAAAGTCTGTTTAATGATACTTGGATCTTTTGTTTTCAGTGTTGTTCACTCTGTGATTTGGATATTTAGCTGCATCACTATGTATTCAGATCCGCATTGACCCCTGTTCCCCCATTGCTTCCTATTTCTTCTCCTCCCTAAATTTCTTTCCTTCTCTGCCCTTCTTCTCCCTATATTCTGAGGCCAAGAGTGATGTAAGAATTTCCCCTTTCAAAACTGAATTCTCTGATCCATTTATTCTATATATCACATATAAATGAAAACATCCTGTGTTTGTCCTTGTTCCCTCGCATTTTTTAATTTTCTTTTTATTAGTGGAACATCATGAGGTACAGTTGTACACTTACAAGTTGTTGTGCTTGGGTTTCAGTTATGCAATGATCGAGTACCCATCCCACCACTGGTGCCCATTCTCCACCCCCACCAATCCCCGTATCCCTCCCCCCCCCCCCATCTCCATCCCACCTTGCCTGTGTCAGGGCACTCCCTTTTGTTCTATCTCTCCTTTTGGGTGCTGTGGTCTACAGAAGAGACATTGGGTGGCAATCATGTTCGGTCCATAGATTACTTTCAGCAGGCATCTCCCATCCTGGGCAGATCTTCCCAGCACCCTTTATTTGGTGCTCCCTTTTCTATCTGAGCTGCCTTTACCCCTAGAGTGTGCGGCTGGCCTCTAAGCCATGTAGTGAACAACCTGGTATTTATCACAGCTGTTCTTGGGTGTTAGTCTCTTATTTGTTACTTTATGTTACCCAGATGAATGCAATCTTTCTATGTCCCTCTCTTTCTGACTCATTTCGCTTAGCAGCTTCCTCATTTTGTCTTAGACTCTGGTCCTTCTAGTCTGTTATGAGCATCTCATTGAATTTGTTATTTGTCCCCTTGTAAACACCTGTCTTTTCACACCTCCTACCCATACCTTCAAAAGCATTATCAGGTCTATTTAAACTTATGTCTCTTCTATTTAAAAGCACGTCTCTTCTCTTTATGACTAATTAATCGATCTTTGCCCTAAGTGTTTTCTTAATAATTAGCATGTAGCTTCTTAACTCTCTGTTTTCAGAAAATATCTAACTAAAATTACTTTGCAGAACAAGTAAGAATATTTAATTTGTTGCCTTCCCCTGCAATTGAGGTATTCATCTCCTTATTATTAATTGTGCTACTTTTGACTAACATTTTAAAGTAGTTTAAATTGTGACAGCATGTATGATAAATGAATAAAGCAATGCACAATTCATTAGTGAGAAATACATATTTCCTTAAGAATTTCTGAGTTTAGTTACTAATTATAACAGTATTCTAAACCACAAAATATTAGTCTTTAAATTAAAAAATGTTTATAATTCTATATTTGACAGCTTTATGTTTCACTCTTATTAACAAATGTATTCAGTATTTTCTTTATCTTTCTCCTGAAATAGCTTTCTATGGAGTCAGAAGCTCAGTTATTATTGTACACAATTATTATTCTGGCTTTGTAAAATGAGCTTTTTAATCTGTATTCTAATTGTAAGCTTAAACTATAATAAATAATAAGGATTTTCCTCCATTGCTACAATCTGTTTTCATTAAATGCAAGTGGCACCCAGGTCTCTAACTGCCTCCTTGAAGATGATTTATAATAGCCTAAAATTACTTTCACAAAATTAATCAGAAAACCAAAGCAAAAGAAATAAATTTCGCATTCCATCTGAATGTTATCTGATTCATAACCTATGCCCTAAAATGTTTAGCAAATATAACTTTTTTCTTCTAAAATCTTAACTTTAGAAGAAAAGAAACTCCTCCATTCTAGTATTCTTTGTTTGTGGTGGTGGGGCTTAGAGTCACAGGGTGCTGTAATTTGAACCCAGAGAATCACATTTGTGTTCTTCCACTTGATTTGCATCCTCCTCTATTGTGTTTTAATCTTGAATGTGCTACTTTGTGTTACTTTGATAAATAGCCTTTAACTGTTTATGAAATTGATCATTTAGGATTTTTCTGTTTTTGTACAGTGAAGATGATCACTATTAATAATGGGGTTTATATCAGAAAATAAATTTCTTAGCAAACATTTGTTGAATACTTATGTACTTAGCATGTTGACACATGTTAAAGAGAATTAATTCTAAGAGTATTTAAGACACATTTACTCTTTCTCCAAAAGGATCTTGAAATTCAGTTGGACAAACAAAGTCATTAGAAAATTAAAATACATTGTGAAATACTGAATTGTTAAAATATTAAATTTTGCCTACTTAAAAATATGGCAACAGGATAATAAAATAAGTTGAGAATGAAATTAGGGGAGGTTTCAGAGAGAGCTGTGGATTGTTTCTGGTGCTAAATAATGGAAAAGATAGGTTACTTTAGAGGAGGAAAAAAACAGTATGAAAAACAGCATAGAAATGATTTCTTTTCTTCCCACTTATGTATAATTAGACGCCATTATTTTATCCTTTCCAAATTCACTAAAAAGCACTTTCGCTTTAAATTTCCTTAATATAACAACCTTTTCCTGAGTGGATTATTTTTTTCTTGCTGACAGTGCAATAAATTTCCTGTTGCTTTGCAGAATGGGAACTGCCATTTACTAAATGAGCTCTTCTGCATTCTGTGCTCCTTTTGTGCCAAGTCTTAATAAAGACAGATGGGATTTCCCCATTATACTGCTGCTTCCCATCAGGGTGATGAAAATGAGACTGAGAGTCTGACCTCTTTATTGTCAAGTAATATAAAAAAGCTTCATACCTATTTATTGCCATACTTTAATTATTAGGGGGATCGTATCAATTAAGAAACAAAGGATTTAACATTCTGTTAGCAAAACCAGGAAGCTTGTGCAAAATAAAACATTTTCTTCTCTGCCTTCTTTTGTGGGCAGAGTGAAGGTGGTGGTATTAGTAGTATTGTTGGAGCGATAGCACAGCGGGTAGGGCGTTCGCCTTGCAAGCGGCCAACATGGCCGACCCGAGTTCGATTCCTCCGCCCCTCTCGGAGAGCCCGGCAAGCTACCGAGAGTATTCGATATGCCAGACACAGTAACAACAAAGTCTCCAATGGAGACGTTACTGGGCCCGCTCGAGCAAATCGACAATCAACGGGAGGGCCTTTACCTTTACCTTTACCTTAATTAATAAGAACTCCATATAACCCAGTCACGGGGAGCTTGCCAGGCTCTGCCTGTTGGTGAGATACTCTCGGTAGCTTGCCAGGCTCTCTGAGAGGGGCAGAGGAATCGAACTCGGGTCGGCCATGTTGGCTGCGTGCAAGGAAAATGCCCTACCACTGTGCTATCGCTGGAGAGCTTGGCAAGCTACCGAGAGTATCTTGCCCGCACGGCAGAGCCTGGCAAGCTCCCCGTGACGTATTCGATATGCCAAACACAGTAACAACAAAGTCTCCAATGGAGACGTTACTGGGCCCGCTCGAGCAAATCGATGATCAACGGGAGGGCCTTTACCTTTACCTTAATAAGAACTCACAACATAGTGTGCCATGAAGAAGGAACATGTTAAAACTCATGTAACTATATAGGTTTTTATTTCAAATACTTGGGTTCAATTCAGTTAAAAATTTAGCCAAGTTTTGAGGCTTTGGTAACTGTGGAAGCTCTTTATAGATATGGCTAGAATCAGCACCGGATGTTAACTACTTCATTCTTGTAATAACTCCAAAGATAAGTTTTATAGTAGAGGTGTTGGCTCCCTAAACCCTTTGGGAGTTATTAGCTGTTCCCCATGTGTTTCAATGCAATGTGGGAATATTAGAGGTACCTCGTGACTCCATATACCCCAAATTATTCCCGTTTTATTTCAAGTGCCCCGAATCTAAAATGCCATTCAATTATTACAGATTCCTTGGTGGTAATATTTTATATCTCAAGAGACCTTCAGCTAAACTGAATCTACCCCTCAGGCTTGGTTTTATAGCTTTAGTCTGCTTCTATATTGCTTAAATTATTTAGCCAATAGCTTATTGATGAAAGCAGTGTTGCTTGTGGTTTTAGTATCATAGCAACCATATAATGATTATCCTTTACATACACACAGCTGGATTTAAAAATAGAGTTATTGAATTAAATATATTCAAAATTTTAAAAAATATTGTTAACTAGTTGCCTTCCAAAAAGTAGCCTACCCTTTGAGGACAGCCACACATGCTAGGGGAAAAGACAGCTAAAATAGAGAAGGGAACACCAAATAAAGGGTGTTGGGAGGTTCCTCTCAGGATGGGAAATGCGTGATGAGAGTAGATTATAGTCCGAACAAGATTGCCACTCAATATCTCTTTTGCAAACCACAGCACTCAAAAGGAGAGAGATAACAAAAGAGAATGCCCTGCCACAGTGGTAGGGTGGGATGGGGGGAGGGGGGGTGGGAGGGATACTGGGACTGGTGGTGGGGGAGAACGGGCACTGGTGGAGGGATGGGTATTCAATCATTGTATAACTGAAACCCAAGCACAAAAATTTGTAAGTCTACAACTGTACCTCATGGTGTTTCACTAATAAAAATTTAAGGAAAAAAAAGTTGATGGTCCTCTGTAAAGTGGATAGAAATTATCCCATTAACGTTGATGAATAAAAATATGGACAGAAAAAAAAAAAACAAAAAACAAAACAAAAAACAAAAAACAAAACAAAACAAAACAAAACAAAAAAAGAAACAAAAAGTAGCCTACCAATGTATTTTACTTTTTATTGTATTACCATAAATTACAAAATTATTCATAATTGAGAGTCAGGTGTACAATATTCCTACACCAGTGCCTTCACTGGTGTTCACTTTCCTCCACCAGTGTTGTCAGCTTCTCTTCCATCTCCCAGCCAGCCTCTATGACAGACACTTTTTTTCTTTTCACTATTAGGCATTGTGGTTTAGAATACTGGTATTGATAGGTTATCATATATGTCACATTACTTTCTTTCTGTACTTGGTCCTTGTCTAGAGTGACCACTTCCTTCTATCATTGTCATAATGGTCCCTTCTGTCACCTATCCCATCTCTCCATCCAAGCCCTGCCTCCAGTGGTAAGTCTCCTACTAAGGACCAGTTCTCCTTCTCTTATTTCTATTTCCTTTGGGAGTTAGTTATTCCCCTCCTATGTTTCTTTATATTTCACATATTCGTAAGATCATTCTGTGTCTGTCTATTTCACTCTGACTCATTTTACTCAGCATGCTACTTTCCATATTAATCCATGTTGACTTCACCTTTTATTAAGGCCAAGTTGGCAATATTCCATTGTGTATATATATCATAGATTCTTTATCCAGCCATCAGATCTTGGGCACTTGGATTGTTTCCAGATTTGGGTTATTGTGAACAATGCTTCAGTGAATGCAAATGTCCTTTCTGCTTGGTGTTTTTGTGCGTGTAGTGTATATACCCAGGAGTGGAATTGCAGGTTCAGTTCCTAGTTTTATGAAGAATGTCTATATTGTCTTCCAAAAACGCTGGAGCAGTTGACACTCCCACTAGCAGTGAAGGTCCTTTTTTCCATATCCTCACGTATACTGGTTGTTCTTGTTTTTTGATGAGTTTTTATTTAATTTTTTCTTTTTGGGTCACACCCTGCGAAGCTCAGGGGTTACTCCTGGCTCTGCACTCAGGAATCACTCCTGGCGGTGCTCGGGGTACCATATGGGATGCTGGAAATTGAACCCAGTTGGAGAACGGATGCAGGTCATGTCCCAGGGTTTCCCTCTGTCAGGCACTGAATGGTGCAGCAGATCTTGGTCTGCAGCGCACAGATCTGTGTTAAAGGGTAGAATCTCGCTTGTCTATACTCTTCAGAACTTTCTAAACATGTAATCATGTCATAAACAGACAGTGAAAGCTTGACTTCTCCCTTTCCTATCTGGATGCCCTTGAAATCTTTTTCTTGCCTGACTGCTATAGCAAGTACTTCCAGTACAAAATGGAATAAAAATGGGGAGAATAGGCAACCTTATCTTGTGCATGATTTTAGAAGGAAGGCTTTAGTTTTACCCCCATTGAATACAATGTTTTCTTCAGGCTTGTGTTAAATGGTTTTGACTATGGTAATTTCCCTCTATTCTCATTTTACTGAGTTTTTAATCATGAGTGCTGGGTCTTCCAAATGTTTTTTCCGCATCAATTGATATAATCATGATTTTCAATGGTTTTATGGTATTGATATAGTGCATTAAATTAATTGAATTGCATATATTAAGTCATGTTTGCATCCCCAGATGACTCCCACTTGGTCATATAGTATGATCTTTTTGATGAGTTGTTATATTCAATATGGTAGTGTTTTTTTGAGGATCTTTGCATCAATGTTCATCAGGAAGATGAGTATGTAATTTTCACTTTTGTGCAGTCTCTGTCATCTTTTGGCATCAGGATAATGTTTTTTTCATGGAAAATGTTTGGGAATATTTCTCTTTCTTTGCTTTCCTGAAAATGCCTGAAAAGGACTGCCAGTTGGTCTTCTTTAAAGGTTTGAAAGAACTCACAAGTAATTTTATCTGGGCCTAAGATTTTATTTTGAAAAGACTTTTAATTGTGATGATCATTATAATTTGTTCAAATATCCCATATTTTCTTGGTTCAGGTTTGGAGGATATAGGAATCCAGGAATTTATCTATTTTTATCTATTTTTGTTTCATGCACAAGGATTTTTGAAGCAATCTCTGAGGATCCTTTAAATTTCTGTAGTATTTGTTTAGCCATTCCCCCTTTTATTTCTGATTCAGTTAGTTACATTTTTCTCTCTGCTTTTCTCTGTGAGTTTTGTTAGTAGGTTATCAACCATGTTTGTATTTTCAAGGAACCAGCTCCTGATTTCATTAACCATTTGGAGTATTTAAATTCCAATTCATTAATTTCAGTTCATTTTCTTCCTCTTACCGGCTATGGGCTACATTTGTTGGTTATTTTCCTGTTTCTTAAGCTATGCTGTGAGATTATTTATTTGAGTTCTTTCTTCATTCCTGATGAATGCTTGTACATCTATGGACTTTCCTCTTAACACTTTTTGCTGTGTACCACAAGTTCTGGTAGCTTGTGTCTTCATTCCCATTTGTTTCCAGAAATCTTTTGATTTCCTTCTAATTTCCTCTGTGATACATTGTTTGTTCAGTAGTGAGCTGTTTAATTTTCAGTTGTTTGAGTTATTTTTCAGTTTATATGTGTGATTAATTTCCATTTTCATGGCATCATAATCTGAGAACATAGTTGTTATAATTTCTGTCTTCTTGTCTTAATGGAGGAATGTTTTGTGGCCCAGCATGTGGTCTATCTTGGAGAATGTCCCATATGCATTGAAGAGGATTTGGGGGAATGAAAATACCTTTACATATCCACTAAAATCCACTCTTCCATTTCTTCCTTCAAGGTCAGTATTTTATTGTTGAGCTTGAGTCTAGTTGATCTATCAAAAGGTGACAGAGCAGTGTTGAAGTCTCCACTATTATTGAGCTGCTATCAATGTCTTCCTTCAAGTCAATTTGCAGTTGTTTTAAGTATTTTGCTTGTTTCTTATTGTGTGCATATATGGTTAGGACTGTTAGATATTGCTGATGTACATATCGCTCTATTATTAAGAAATAACCCTCTATTATAATATTTTAAAAACTGGGGGGCTTTTTGTATGCCTTGTGTGGATAAATGACTAATGTTAGGATTTCAATGTTTGCTCTCTGTGAGATACGAAGAAGAAAAGTATTACATCGCCATTAATGCAGCTGTATACTTGGCAAAGGTCCTGAGCTGGGTGAGAAATAGCAACTTCTGAGTGTAGCTCCATAGGAAGGCTTTGACACTCTGGGTTCACATATCTTGGGATCAGGCTGAGATGGAGGTTGTTAGGCCAAGTGGGGTCCTCGCCAGGCAGCAGGAGAGTTTCACAGGGATCCTGACCATTTTCCTTCTTTTTTTTGTGAAGATCAGATTTTATTATGTTACCTTTGGACCTTTGTTGCTACTTTACTATGTATCCTAAGTACCATATTTGAGGGAGATTATTCTGTTTCTATCTCATTCCTTCTGATTGATTTCACTCAGCATCCATCTAGTTTCATCCATGTTGCTGCAAATTGCATGGTTTTGTTTTTTTTCTTAGAGCTGTATAGTATTCCATTGTGTATATATCACAATTTCATTTTTTTAAGATAAAAAGTTGAGAAAGCATATATTGTTCAAAATCAGTGTTACAATGAGCCATAACAGCAAGCACAAAATCACTGCAATAAATAAGTTAATGGCTATGGAGACTAACTTTAATCACACATTTAGACATCATGCCAAGCTCTCCAACAAGCATTCATAGGAAGATGAACATCAGTCTCATCTCAGTCCAAGGCATACTTTTTCTTGAGTGAATGAGAGACACAGTTTCCAAATCAGAGAAATATTTTCATAGCATGTTCAGTACACAGGTATAACATTAGCTGCTCTACCACCTTATCTGAAGGTATATAAAATGTCAAGGAAGCCCATTAGAGTTGTTGGCAAAGTTTTGTCCTCTTCTTCACCAAAACATATTTCTCCTTTCTAAAAGCAGCCCATCACTGGATGCTAGCCCTTGGTATAGGATTTTTTCCTTTAATTTTATTGAATCACCATGAGATAGTTATAAGCTTTCATGTTTGGATTATAATCACACAATGATCAAACACCCATCCCTCCACCAATGCACATTCCCCACTTCCAATATCCTCAGTATACCCCCCTTTTCCCACCCTCCTCCTGCCTGCATGGCAGACATGATTCCCCATAATCTCTTTCTAATTTTGGGCATTGTAGTTTGCAATACAGACCCTGAGAGGCTATCATGTTTGGTCCTTTATCTACTTTCTGCACACATCTCCCATCCCGACTGATTCCTCCAGCCATCTTTTTCTTAGTGATCCATTCTCTATTCCAGCTGCCTTCTACCCCCTTTTCTCATGAGGCAGGCTTCCAGCTATGGAGCAATCTATCTGTCCCATGTATCTGCTGTGCGTAGGTGTCAGCCTCATTTTATGTTGTTTTATACTCCACAAATGAGTGCAGTCCTTCTATGTTTGTCCCTCTCTTTCTGACTCATTTCACTTAGCATGATACTTTCCATGTCTATCCATTTATAAGCAAAGTTCATGACTTCATCTCTCCTGACAGCTGCTTAGTATTCCATTGTGTAGATGTACCAAAGTTTCTTTAACCAGAGTCCTGACCACTTTCAATGACACGTCATACACTGGAATTGCACCACTTCTCTCAAAAGTATAAACTCCAAAAGCAAGGTGATTTAAGGAAGTTTTCAGTAAATATCCCGATCAAGATCAATTCTACATGTTCTTCTTCAGCGGGATCCCTTAATGAGCACCATATGCACAGTCTGGAAGCCAGCGTCCAGGTTAGACACTAATTGTGCAGTTTATCCCATGCTGCAGAGCCCCAGCATTTATTAACATATTCTTTCTTACATTTTTTCCTCAGTGATGAAGGAGCTCATAATTAATGTTTGTTTATGATTACAAAAGGATTGCATTTAATTTGTAAACAATGTTAGAAGACTAGTTGTAATAAAAAGTTGGAAATTCTGTCTTCCTTTTAATCAGTAAAAGTACACAATTACATGTATGTTGTGGTGAACTTTTACTGCTTTTTTTAAAAAATAAAATATTATGGCCTGTGTCTTTGGAGGAAAATATATCTTGGGAGAGTGATAGCTCACTCTCAAAAAGCACAATTTTTATATTTAGTGTAGAGTGTATACTGGTATAATTTCTATTATTTATTTATATAGTTTTTCATGTAAAAATGTCTACATCACTTTCAAAGTGAAATATTACACCATTATTCATTTAAAATTTAATATTTTATTTTTGAGCCATACCTGGCTGTGATCAGATCTTTCTTCTAGCTCTGTGCTCAGAGATTACTCTTGGTGGTGCTCAGGAACCTATATGCAGTGCTGTATATTGGATACAGGGTAGCCATATTCAAGGCAATCAGCTTTCATTTCTCTCTAGTCCATAATATTTATATTTACTGGCATTATCTTATAAATTTTAACCTTTCACTCAACACCATAAATTGCATTTGGTTTTTCTTTTTTAGTATAAGTTAAAAGAAATGTAAACTAATGCTCATTTCTTTTGTTTTTTGTTCCTATTTATTTTGGAATAATTAACTGCTTTTTTGGATTAATATGAATTTAAGTTAATCCGTACTGCTTTAAGGTATTTAGGGTATAGTTTTCAAAATACCATATCTGATATATGACCATTAATAATTGTTCTAATGAGCTCTAAATGAAGTAAATATCCTGTGTTATTTACAGAACACTGCATATTCCTAGAATGAGCAGATGACATTGGGCTACCCTAGCATGCAACAGGAATGAATGGAGACGTTACTGGCACCCGCTCGAGTAAATCGATAAGTAAAGGGGTATCAATTGATCAAGTGATTTACAGAACAATAGATTTTAAAATGGCCAACTTATTTTGATTTTTAGTATTGGGCTCAATATGCAGATCGAGTCATGTCACTCTTCTACTTCAGCAGATTATTTTATTTTATTTTATTTTTTTGTTGTTACTTTTTTTTATTAAAAAGTTTTTAATAGTGAGACATCATGAGGTACAGTTGCAGACTTACACATTTTTGTGCTTGGGTTTCAATTATACAATGATCAAATACCCATCCCTCCACCGGTGCCCATTTCCTACCACCACGAATCCCAGTATCCCTCCCACCCCCAATCCCCCCCATCCCACACTGCCTCTGTGGCAGGGCATTCCCTTTTGTTCTCTCTCTCTTATTGGGTGTTGTGGTTCAGCAGATTATTTTAGTTCTCACAAAATGATATTGGTATAGACATATTATTGTGCACTTTTGTTTACTTGTTAATTCCTGATAGAAATGTTTTATATTTAATACATAGATATTTACTAATTATTTTTAATATGTGGGTGATACTCTACAAGTAATTAACTCAACATTACATTATTGATCAACATTGAGAGATTTTTTTCTAGTTGGTTATTTAGTAAAAGCACAACCCATTTTGTCATCAACTTATTTGAGTTTTCCTGGAACTTTTTCTAGCATTTATAATAAAAGTCCCCAATCCCAGGAAATTTCAAGCCTATCCTAATTGGAACCCTAATTACCTCATCCTTACATCCTACTATGTCTGTTCACCCTTACATCTTCGTACACCTATATTCATATATTGATATTTTTGTTCTATCACATACTTTCCTAAAACTTCCAGATCATCTTAGTGTTTTTATACCTACACTGTGGATTTTCCTAGTTTAATCAGACTTAAGTTATTTAGTTAATCAAAATATGAAGACTAAGTCATAGAGTTATGATACAGGTCCATATTAAAAGCCATAATAAAAATGTTAGTATTAAATTTATTGGGAGGGTAAGACAGAATCACAGACATGCATGAAGATAACAGATGGATAAAGGAAAATGAAGAAATATCAAAAAGGCGCATATGCTGCCTGAGCCCACGTGCTGCCTGTGCCCCTGTGTTGCTGCCAAATACAAGTGGTGCCCAAGTACATGTGTTGCCTGAATTTCCTCTTTTGAGATGTGTACAATCATAATTTCATGTCTAATGCTGGGATGTGTACTGGGACTCCCTCCCCACTTTGGAGAAGCCCATGTTCTCTCTTGAGTGCATTTGAGTGCATCCTCTCTCTCTCTGTTCTCTCTCTCCCCCCCTTCAAAACTTTCAAATAAAATAATGTTATACTTCAAATAATTATCAGACAAATTCATTTTTTCTGAAAAATTTGCTGTAATTGAGCTCTTTTATATATATCTATAATTTAAATACATGGTAATGAGTTGACAATATAAAAACCTGCTTTTAATATATTTGCATCTAATGTTTTTAGAATTCAAATAATAAAAATAACCCCATCTCTTACCCTAAACATACCAAAAGCCTAAATTCCAGTGCTAATAAAATTTATGCGATTTGCTTGTAGAAGATGCCTGAATAGGAAGGGACCTAAAAGCACTCCCTGAAGATGACAGCAAAATCTGTCTCAAGGGCTGGAGTGATAGGACAGCATGTAAGACATTAATCTTGCATGTAGCCTACCTGGGTTCAACCCCTGGTACCCAGATTGTCACCTAAGCGCTACCAGGAGTGATCTCTGAGCACAGAGCCAAGTGTAAGCCCTAAGCACAGCTAGGTGTGCCACCCCCCCCCAAAAAAACAAGAAAAATCACATCAAAATGGAATTAAATACAAAAAAAAACTAAAGAACTTCACTGTCTATATGTAAGCCCTGTGCACGGTATTAGAAAGCTCTTCTACAAAAGGCAAAGATGTCCTACTTGGAAATAGTTGGCTACAAGAAGGCATAAAATATGGGAAAGAAGAATAGTTTATAAAGGTTCTTTTATAGTGAACTTAAATCTTATTTGCCTTTATTTTAGTAGAAAATGTAAGCCTACAATTCCAGTGAAAATATTCATAATAAAAATAAAAAACAAATATACTTATTAGACACAAATATAAAAAAACAAATATACTTATTAGACACAAACAAGAACATATATATAAATCCTTACTGCTATGTGACAGAGAGAAATAAAGTATCGGGAAAGAAAGTCAAAGAAAGCCAAAGAAAGCAGACTGTTTTCACATATATCCATAAATCATATAAAGTGGTAATAAATTCCTTTAGTTGAATAATTTCAATAAATATCACTAGCTTTAACTGATCAATTTAAAGACAAATAGTAGCAAGATTTATCAAAAAAACAAAACACAATCAGTTTCCTATTAGAGATGCACTAATAATTTTATGATAAACACAAGTTCAAGGGCTGGAGAAATAATACAGTGGGCAGGGCCATGTGTTGAATGTGACTGATCTATGTTCAATCCTCGCACCCCATTTAGTTCCCCAAGCCCCATCAGGGGTGGTCCCTGAGCAAAGGGCCAGAAGTAAGCTTCAAACACCATCAGGTATGATCCCCCCTCCCAATTAATTAAAAGGTTGGAAACAACTGTATACAGGCAAATAGTATAAAAAGGCATAGGCAGTCATATTACATCAAAAAGATAGACTGGAAAGTAAAAAACGTAATAATTGAGAGAGATGTACATTACATAACCATTAAGTGATCAGTACATAAGGAAGACAACACTTTTAAACATATATTCACAAATGAAGGAGTATCAAAATATAAAATGTATCTACTAATAGGCTGAAGAAAGATCAACACAATAGCAGTATAGTAGTAGATCTTATCATTCCTCTCTCATTACTATATAAGTAGATTAAAAGTGAATAAGGAAACAATAGCCTTAAAGAAGGATGGGACTAGAGAGATACTACAGGTTTCAAAGCATGTGCTTTGCACACAACTAACCCTGGTTCAATTCTAAGAAACACATATAACCTTCCAAGCACTTCCAAGCACTTCCAAGACTGACCCATGAGCACAAAGGCAGAAGTAAGCCCTACGCTCTGCTGGGGCTTAAAACCAACATAAAACCAACAATCAGCCAAAGTACGGGAAAAGTGTAACAATCAGCTTGAACTGGTTCCTCATCACTCAAAAGCTCGAAAATACACTTTATTTTCCAGTGCACATGGGATATTCTCCAAGATATACCATATGCTATACACAAGTGTCAATAAAATCACAAATCATGAAGGCAAATACTATATCAATGTATTCACAGTTTTTTAAAAAGTAGAAATAATCAATAGAAATAAAACTAAGAAAATTTCATATATTTGGAAGCTAAGCAACTGTTCAACTATAGAACAACCATTGCATCAAGAAGAAAACCAAAGAAGTACAAAGATTCCTGTAAAACTAAGAATGAAGACACAAGCTGTAAGAGCGTATGGGACACAGCTAAAAAAAGTTTCAAGAGGGACAATAATAGTGGTACAGCTTACAGTATGAAATAAGAAATGAAAATAACCTAAGAAAATAACCTGTACTGCACCTTAAAGGTGGAGGGGACTGGAGGAGGACCTAGTGTAGTAGTCAATCCCAATTCAGTCTCACCACACCAAGAAAGGACTGACCACGGAGCCCCACCACTTTGCCACTGCATCCCTACAGGTCAGCTGAAGCCCTGGTGTGAGAGGACAAAATCTACCAAAACCCTCTGGTGAGAAACTGAGAAGTCGCACGTGGCCTGAGACAGAGTCCAAATCCGTAGAAAATAGAACACCAGTAACAATAAAAAAAATTTATCCCCACATATATAGGCTTTTAAAAATCTGCTTGAAAACTTTAGGGCAATCATAATACTGCTTAATGACCCGAAAAAGACATTTGAATAGAGAAACAAAACATTTGAAGGAAGTCTGATGCTCTACTCAAGAAAAAAATGTAAGAACCCATTCCAGGAGAAATAAAAGAAGTTAAAATATATAATAGCAAATATCAGAAGCAGAATTGATAGAATTGAAAATAAAATCAGTGTCTTCAAAGATATAGGAAAAATTTCCATCAAAAATGAAAAGGCAGTAGAAAAGAGATTGAGAAAAATGAAGAAAGTATAAAATATTATGCACAACAGCAGAAGGACCAACATTAGAAACTTAGTAATATCAGAATGAGAGGACAGATAGAGAGGGTACTAATCACTAATTGAAATTATGAGTGAGAACTCCCCCAAATAAAAAGTAGATGGGAGCACTGATACAAGAGGCCCAAAAAATGACAATTAAAGTAAACCCAAACAGAACAACCACAGGACACATTGTGAGCAAATGAGCAAGAACAAAAGATAGAGAGAGATTCCGTAAGGCAACAAGAGAAAAACAAAATTTCATATATAAGGGAAAAAAACATAGTGACCTGAAGATTTTTTTCTAATGAAACTCTACTAGAGAGACTGAAATAGTATATACTGAGTACTTGGTGAAAGGAAGATCTAATAATCCTCTAATATACAAAGTTATAATTATGAGTCAAAGAAGGGATAAAAATATTTCAGACTTTTTCTCTGAGAAAATTTTTGGATCATTTTTAACATATTATTCATAACAAGTCATACAAAATAAATTATTTAGGACCTGCTTTTGTGGTAGGCTTGAGTGGTAATGGGAAATTTGAAACAATGGTGGTGGGAAGGTGTTATAGTGGTGGGATTGGTGTTGAAATACTGAATATAATAAATTATTGTGAACAACTTTATAAATATAAAATAAAATTGGAGGAAAAATATATTTTATACAATTTCCTGGAAGAGCCTGAAAAGTATTGGCAGTAGGTTCTCTTTAAGGATTTGAAATAATTCACTAGTGATTCCATCTGGGCCTAGGCTTTTGTTTTGGGAAAGACTATTTTTAATAATTTCAATTTCCTTTATAGTGATAGGTCTGTTCAGGTATTCAAAATCAACATGGGTCAGTATTGGGAAGTTATAGGAGTCCAGGACTTTATCCAATTCTTCTAGGTTCTCTCATTATGTGGCATACTGATGCTTTTTAATTTAATTTAATTTAATTTAATTTATTTATTAATAGTGAATCACCATGAGGTACAGTAACATATTTATAAACTTTCGTGTTTGCATTTCAGTCATACAATGATCGAGTACCCATCCCTCCACCAGTGCCCATTCTGCACCACCAATGATCCCAGTATCCCTCCCACCACCACCATCCCATCCTCCCTACCCCACCCCACCTCTGTGGCAGGGCACAAATCAAATCACAAATCATCCTGTTAATCGTCGATTGCCTCGAGCAGGCCCCAGTAACGTCTCCTTCACCCTAGCCCTGAGGTTATATTCAAGGCTCTTTAGGTGAATGAGACCCATCATTGTTACTGGTATTTGGCATATTGGGTACGCCACGGGGAGTTTGCCAGACTCTACCATGTGGGCAGGCTACATTCGGTAGCCTGCCAGTTTGTCCAAAGTAGGAATGAGATAATAAGATGTCATAATAGGTTCCGGGAGCTGGTTTTTATAGTCTCTGAGTCTTGGCCGTTGATGGGATTACACGGCGCCAGGGGGCCAAGTGGTGGGTGTGACCCCCGCCTACTGGAATTTGGAGGATCTGGGTGGAGGATGCTCGACTCCAATCCGAGTAGGCTGGGAGATCTCGGCCCCGGAACCCGCGTGGATTTGTCCCTCTGCCAGTACCATCAGGTGTGCGGAGAGTGGTCTCAGCATGGTGGTGGCTGGTCCTGGAGGTCTTCGGCTGCCGGAGCCCTGGTCGGGGCGGGGAGGAAAGCTCAACCCGCTCCCCTCCAGGGGCCCCATTGGCGAGGACAGTCAGACGCGGGGGCAGGAGACTGCACTGTTCTCTTCCGGGAGCTGGTTTTTATAGTCTCTGAGTCTTGGCCGTTGATGGGATTACACCTCCAGGTATTACCCCACCCCACCTCTGTGGCAGGGCATTCCCTTTTATTCTCTCTCTTCTTTTGTGTGTTGTGGCTTGCAATAGAGGTATTGAGTGGCAATGGAGAAAAACTGAAAACTTTCCCTCTGAGATCAGGCACAAGGCAATGATGTTCACTTTTTTCACATTTATTTAATAGTTTTGGAATTTCCTGCTATAGATCTTAGACAAAAAAGAAACAGCGGATTTAAACTATAGAAGTTAAATTATCACTATTTGACTATGGCATGATTATATATATATGTATAAACATATATAAACATATATACAAAATCTTAGAAAACACAATAATTAATTACATTCAGTATTCCAACACCAATCCCTCCACCATAACACCAATATTCCTAGAAAATAATTAGAAACAATAAATGAATAAAGGAAAGTGGCTGGAGCAATAGCACAGCGGGTAGGGCATTTGCCTTGCATGCTGCAGACCCTGCCGGCCTAGGTTCGATTCCTCCGCCCCTCTTGGAGGGCCCGGCAAGCTACCGAGAGTATCTTGCCCGCACGGCAAAGCCTGGCAAAACTACCCATGATGTATTTGATATGTCAAAAACAGTAACAACAAGTCTCACAATGTTACTGGGCCCGCTTGATCAAATCAATGAGCAACGGGAGGATAGTGACAGTGACAGTGATCTGGCTACAAAATAAATGTACAAGAAATTCATTGCATTTCTATATGCAAATTTTGGTACATCTGCACAATGGAGTACTATGTAGCTGTTAGAAAAGATGAAGTCATGAAATTTATATACAAGTGGTACTACATGGAAAGTATCATGCTAAGCGAAATGAGTCAGAAAGAGAGGGACAGACATAGAAAGATTGTATTTATCTGGGGAACATAAAGTAACAAAATAGGAGACTAACACCCAAGCATAGCAGAGATAAGTACCAGGAGGTTTAATCCATGGCTTGGAGGCCAGCTGCACACGTTAGAGGAAAAGGCAGCTCAGATAGAGAAGGGAAGACCAAATAAAGGGTGTTGATTGGATCCTCCCTGGATGGGAGATGCGTACTGAGAGTACACATTACACCGAACATGATTGCCACTCAATGCCTCTTTTGCAGACTGCGGCACCCAAGGAGAGAGAGAACAGGGGGGAGTGCCCTGCCACAGAGTTAGGGTGGGATGGGGGAGAAGGGGGGGGTGGGAGGGATACTGGTATCAGTTATGGTGGAGAATGGGCACTGGTGGAGGGATGGGTATTAGATCATTGTATAATGGAAACCCAAGCACAAAAATTTGTAAATCTACAACTGTACCTCATGGTGTTTCACGAATAAAAAATCTAAAAAATAAAATAAAATAGAAAGAAAAATGACAGCCCTGTTTTAAATAGTGTCCAAGGTCACAAAGACAGTATAATCGTAAGGCATTTGACTTGCATGAAGCTGATGTGGGTTCAATCTACAACACTACATGTCATTCCCCTGAGCACTACCAAGTGTTATTTTTCAACGCTGCTCCAGCAATATTCCTGAGCATAGCTAAGTGCTCTGCTCTCAACCCTCAACCACCCCAAATATTTCCAATAACATAAAATACCTAGAAATCAACAAATAACTTGCAAACTTTATGCATTTAAAACTACTTCAGTCTTGCAAGAAACAGGACACCCAGGACATAGAAAAATATTGTATGTTCTTGGTTAGGAAGAATTACCATTGTCAGAATGACCATCCTACCAAAAACATTATGCAGACTCAAAGAAATTACCATTTAAATTCTGTTGTCATTCTTCAAGGAATTAAAACAAACTCCACTAAATTGTTTTTAATCATAAAACTCTAGCCAAAACAATTCTACAATTCTAAGAAAAACAAATATGGGAGGTATTTCATCTTTAGAATTTAAATAGGTAAAGGTGAAAAAGGTGAGGTAAAGGCCCTCCTGTTGTTCGTGGATTTGCTCGAGCGGGTCCAGTAACGTCTCCATTGGAGACTTCATTGTTACTGTGTTTGGCATATCGAATACGTCACGGGGAGCTTGCCAGGCTCTGCCGTGCGGGCGAGATACTCTCGGTAGCTTGCCAGGCTCTCCGAGAGGGGCGGAGGAATCGAACTTGGGTCGGCCATGTTGGCTGCGTGCAAGGCAAACGCCCTACCGCTGTGCACTATATTGATCAAAACTATGTAGTACTTTAATAAATATGAATTGTCAGACCAATGGAATAAAATTGAGAGCTAAGAGATAAATCTTAAGATTTATGGAGAGATAATTTATGACAAATATGCTGGGAGTATGAAGTGGAGCAAGGGAAGTCTCTTCAACAATCTGTACTGGGAAAACTGGTCAGCTCTATGCAAAAAAAATAATAGAAAGAAAGAAAGGAAGGAAGGAAGGAAGGAAGGAAGGAAGGAAGGAAGGAAGGAAGGAAGAGAGGAAAGAAGGAAATGAAGAATGGAAGGAAGGAAGGAAGGAAGGAAGGAAGGAAGGAAGGAAGGAAGGAAGGAAGCAAACTGTACTGTTATTCACATCACAGATAAATGATGAATGTTAATTCAAAGGGGACGAAGGCCTCGAGTACACTAGAATCCATCAAATACACAAAAGAATACATAGACAAAAGACTCTGGGATATGAAGCTCACAGCTTTCTTTAACTATCTGGCTCCACAGAAGTAACAATACAAATAAATTCGACAGTATTAAATTTGAAAGGTTGTAAAAGGAAAAAAAAAACTGAGGTTAAAATTTAAAGACAAGGGGCTGGAGCGATAGTACAGCAGGTCCGGAATTTGCCTTGCATGCGGTTGACCCTGATTCGATTCCCAGCATCCCATATGGTCCTCCAAGCACCGCCAGGAGTGATTCCTGAGTGCAGAGCCAGGAGTAACCCCTGTGCATCGCCAGGTGTGACCCAAAAAACAAAAAAAAACCGAAGACAAGATGATCACATATAACTGGTATTTACAATAACCGTGTGAGGAGATGCATTGGTTTAAAGGGGGGATTCCTAGGTCTCATCCTTGGCCCCAGAGTATAGGAGTATAGGGATGAGAAGGGAGGAAATCGAGTGGAGGGGTGGAGAGTAGAGACAGATTAAAAGCAATGTGTGGGGAGCCAGAGGTTAAGGGGATTCAGTGGTGTTAAGGAATTACAAAGCTAAATATAGAAACCACAGAATCCACAGAATCAATGACACTAAAATTATGAGATCCAAACTTTAACAACCAAACAAAAAGGTTTCAGTCAAGATGGCAAGCTGGGTGTGGGCATAGGGGAGAGAAGCTGGGAATATTTGTGGAAGAAAGTGACACTGGTGTTGGGATGAGTGACAGAATATTGTATGGCTAAAACTCAACTATGAATAAATTTGAAAATCAAGGTGCTTTAATAAAATAAAATTTAGAAAAATATAATTTACTAAATAGAAAACATATTTCCACACCACATTTCAGATAAAGCTAATGTCCAGGATATATAAAGCACCCTTAAGACTCAACAACATATTAACAGTACCCCACCAAAAACTGGGGAGAGATGAACAGATACTTTTCCAAGGAGGACAAGAGAATATATGGATAGGCCATAGACAGAAAAGTGTTCATGATCATTAATTATCACAGAAACTCAAATTGAAATAGAAATGAAACATTCCTTCATACCAGTGAGAATGGAACATATCAAAATGACTGCAAACAACCAGTATTTTCAGGGATTTAGTTATAAAAGAATTGTCATCTACTGCTGGTGGAAATATTGTCTGGTTCAGTCTCTATGGAAAAAAGTGTCGAGAATTTTCCAAACACCAGAAATTACTTAATCTCTCTGTGTCTTAATATTTTCATCTGCAAAATAAGAATGACCTTAAGGCATTATTGTAAGTATTACATGAAATAATTTATTTTAGGAGCTTAGAACAGAATCTTGCACATAGTATACAAGAACCTTTATTATTTTTTATCCAAGAGCCTTGATTGATGAAGGTAGGTCCTCGTGAGTATTTTCTTTTCTTTTACTTTACCTACCCATACTTTTGGTGTTAGCTATCTTCTAATGTACCATGCTTTTATCACTATTTCTTCATTAAAACCTATTTTCCAGAATTTATTTAACACTGGAGCTGCCGCGCGGGTCCGGAAAGCGTCCTGGAGTGTGGCGACGGCTGGGTATTCGATATGCCAAAACCAGTAACTACAACTGGTCTCATTCACCTGACCCTGAAGGCTTCACCGACATGGCAGCACTGAGAAGGATGAGAAGGATGAGAAAGGAGAGGCCGACAAAATCTCAAGGCCGACCTAGGCTGCCACAACGAAGGAAGACAAAAATGATCGTCTGTACTTTCAATGCACGTACGCTAGCATCAGATGCATCCATCGAGGACCTGATCGTACAAGCGCGAATGATCAAGTACGACATCATTGGTCTGACCGAGACAAGAAGACACGAATCTCACCATGCCGTTTTCGACACTGGAGAAGAATTGTTCCTCGGAACATGCGATAAAAGAGGTGTTGGAGGCGTCGGTGTCCTTGTCAACACAAACTTGGCCAAGAGCATTGATTCATTTGAATGCCTAACAACCCGAATCGGACGTTTACATTTGAATAGATGTGGCTCACTGCCTGCAGTTTCTATTTTCGTTGTCTACGCACCAACATCTCATTATGATGAAAGAGAAATCGAGAAGTTCTACATGGAGCTAGAGAAGTTCTATAAAGAAGACCACACCTTCTACAAGATCATTGTGGGTGATTTTAATGCCAAGATAGGACCGAGAAGATCAGCTGAAGAACTTCACATCGGAACCCATGGCCTAGAATGGAACGAACAGGGTGAGAGACTGTCTGAGTTCATCATGTCGACCAAGACCATTCATGGTAACTCACAGTTCCAGAAGGCAGAATCTAAACGATGGACATGGGAGTCTCCTGGTGGACGATTCCACAACGAAATAGACCACATCATATTCAATCGACGGTTTTGCCTGACTGATGTCGCTGTTGTCCCAAAATTTCGAACGGGATCGGACCACCGTCTCCTTCGTGCAAAATTCTACTTCACAGAGCGGGGAGAAAGGGCTGCAAAGTTCAAAAAGAGAACTCCCAGAACGACCACCAACTGGGAACTCTTTGGTACTATTGCGGCAACATGGGAAGATGCCATTGTTGACAACATTGACGAGGAATACGATCGACTGGTTCAGCACCTCCATGAATGTGCGAGGAACGCCAAGAGAGAGATAGCCACAAAAAGTCGCCTATCTTCGAAAACTCTTGAGCTAATTCGCCAGCGTGGTTTGGCGCATGCCTCAGGCAACCGCAAGCTAACGTCCGAGCTTGCAAAGCAGTGCAGAGATGCGATCAAGGAAGACCTCAAAGAGAGAAGAGCAGAAGTACTGGTAGATGCGGCAGAAGCCGGGAAAAGTATTCGTAACACCCGCCTGTCCTTTGCCAACTATAAGACCAAGATGACTGCCCTCCGACGTCCTGATGGATCCATCACATCCTCCAGAACGGCAATGGAGAAGATTATCCATGACTTCTACTCAAATTGCCGACATACCAAATTCCACAGGATGGGTATGTCGTTTCCAACGTTCTCCCTTCCGAAATCCGACACGCCATTTCGTCAGTAAAGAAGCAAACAGCACCCGGCCCAGACAAGGTCAGACCTGAACACCTGAAGAACCTGCCGTCAGTACTCATCAATACACTGGCTCGGCTCTTCACTCGCTACCTGTCTGAATGCAAGGTTCCATCTCAATGGAAAACCAGCAGGACCGTACTACTGTTCAAGAAGGGAGACATCCATGACATTGGCAACTATCGCCCGATCTGCCTATTGTCTGTCATCTACAAGTTGTTCACTCGAGTCATCCTGAATAGGATTGGCAGAACACTAGATGAAGGACAACCATGTGAGCAAGCAGGGTTCCGCAAAGGATTCAGCACCATCGACCATATCCACACGATAACCAAACTCATTGAGGTTTCTCGGGAGTTCAAGATGCCGCTCTGCTTAACGTTCATTGATTTAAAGAAGGCCTTTGATTCTGTTGAGACGGAAGCGGTCATTGAAGCCCTAGCCAATCAGGGCATTCAAGCCCAATACATCAGGATCCTCCGTGAGCTGTATTGCGGATTCACTACCAGGATCTCACCATTCTACAAAGAAGTGATCGTTGATGTCAAGAGAGGGGTGCGGCAGGGTGATACCATTTCACCAAAACTCTTCAGTGCCACCCTCGAGAACATCATGCGACGACTAGAATGGGAAGGAATGGGAGTGAAGATAGATGGTCGGCAACTACACCACCTCCGCTTTGCTGATGACATTGTTTTAATAACACCAAACATCAGCCAAGCGGCACAAATGCTGGCCGACTTTGACCGTGAGTGTGGAAAGGTAGGACTACAGCTGAATCTTACGAAGACAATGTTTATGAGAAACAGCCTTGTTCCTGATGCCCCATTCGCTCTCAATGGAACGACCATCTCCGAATGCAACAGCTATGTGTACCTAGGTCGAGAGGTCAACATGACAAATGACCTGGCACCCGAGCTGCGCAGGAGGAAGAGAGCGGCTTGGAACGCCTTCAAGAACGTCGAAGAAATAGCTAAGAGGACGAAGAACCTCCGGCTCCGGGCACATCTCTTCAATTCCACTGTTCTTCCTGCATTAACATATGCCTCAGAGACCTGGGCCCTACGCAAACAAGATGAGAACGCCATTCAGGTCTCCCAAAGAAGAATAGAAAGAGCTATGCTTGGAATATCACGTTTCACTCAAATGAGAGAACGAATCCGGAGTTCTGACATCCATCGACGATCAAGGATCAGGGACGCTGTCTCATTTGCCAAGGTGTCGAAAATCAGATGGGCTGGTCACGTAATGAGATTTAAAGACGACCGTTGGACTAGAGCTGTTACTGATTGGATTCCACGGGATGTCAAGAGACCGCGTGGCCGCCCACCTACCAGATGGTCAGACTTCTTTGTCAAGGTCATGAACGATCGGTTTGAGGCCCTCCATGTTCCCGGAGAGAAGAGATGCCATTGGGCTACACTAGCACGCGACAGGGACAAATGGAGACGTTACTGGCGCCCGCTCGAGCAAATCGACGACTAACGGGAAGTTAAGTGATTAAGTGATTATTTAACACTGCGATAGCACAGCGGTAGGGCATTCGCCTTACAAGTGGCCAACATGGCCGACGCGAGTTCGATTCCTCCGCCCCTCTCGGAGAGCCCGGCAAGCTACCGAGAGTATCTCGCCCGCACGGCAGAGCCTGGCAAGCTCCCTGTGACGTATTCGATATGCCAAACACAGTAACAACTAAGTCTCCAATGGAGACGTTACTGGGCCCGCTTGAGCAAATCGACGAACAACGGGAGGGCCTTTACCTTATTTAACACTACATAAAAATCTGGTTGTCCGGGAGGCTTTGTGAGTTAGCTAAACTATAAACTGGAACTAAAAGAAAACGCGGGTTTCAGGTTGAGGATAAATGAAAACTATAGGGTTTTGAGAAGGAAATCATACCATTGGAAAGTCAAACTTGCAGGACTGGGTTAGTATTTCATAGTTATTCTGAGAAAATGTGAATTATTAATGCATGTAGCAATCCTAAAATAATGTATATAATCCTAATAGCACTGCTCTGTAGCACTGTTCTCCCATTGTTCATAGATTTGCTCAGGCACCAGTAACATCTAACAACAAATTGTGAGACTTGTTGTTACTGTTTTTGGCATATCAAATACATCACGGGTAGCTTGCCAGGCTTTGCCATGCAGGCGAGATACTCTCAGTAGCTTGCCAGGCTCTCTGAGAGGGGTGGAGAAATCGAAACTGGGTCGGCTGCCTGAAAGGCAAACGCCCTACCCTCTATGCTACCACTCCAGCCCATATAAACCTAATACCCAAAGGAAATAACTGCCTGTTATCCTCCAGATTTTGTTGAAAGGTCATGCATTATACACAGTATTACATGAGAATTTCCT
The DNA here is from genome assembly GCF_029834395.1 of Sorex fumeus. NCBI lineage: Eukaryota > Metazoa > Chordata > Mammalia > Eulipotyphla > Soricidae > Sorex > Sorex fumeus. The sequence goes on from NW_026606115.1 coordinate 12,956,019, forward strand.
GCGTTTTTGGTTTTATATCATTTCCTTTATACAGTACAACAATGGTTTATTTTAGGCAGTGACTCCATTTTATTTATTTAATTTTCAGTTTGCGGGCCACACCCCATAAGGCACAGGGCTTACTTCTGACACTGCTCAGGAAGAACTACCTGCAGTGCTCTGGGGACCATATGGTATGCCAGGAATAGAATCCCGGCAGACTACATGCAAGGAAAACACACTACCCACTGCACTATCTCTCTGGCTACCATTACCTAAGTTTTAAAATTTATAAAACAGATATGCACTTTCAGGAGTTTTATTTATCCCAAGTTCTTAAATGATGGAGTCAGGCTTCAAGCTCAGAAGTATCTAATCTCAAATCTCATATTATTTTCACTTTACCGGATTGAAAGAATTTTTGTTCTGAGAACATAGTGTCAGTCACTGAGTAGGAATCACTTTGGGAATTCAGAGCTTTGATAGCTTTAGTTCAAAAGACCACTGAATTTTTTTTATTACTGCTTTTTTTATCCCTTGCTTTGGTCAGTCAAAGGGACTACAATAGAAATGAAATATATGCTTCGGATTTTCAACTGGGCCCAGAAGGCTTAAAGTGACTAAAATATGATTCAAAATCTGACTGCAGAGGTTTTCTATTTGCAAAAATGTATCTGCAATAATGAAAGAAAGAAATTGGGTTGATGATTGCTCTTCCTTCAAGTCCTACTAGACTAAGAATATGCATAATACTCCTGCTGAATGTTGGAAATGTGGCTGCTCATTTAACATCATGTTTGGTATTGAGGCTAGACATCAATTGATTGTGAAGCTGGCAAATAATATTAAAAAGTTATGCTTCATGTATTTAAAATATTTTCTATGGAGACAGTAAGAACATATTTTGAGGAATAGTAAGACAGACAAATATTTAGTGGTTGTCTAGTTTTTCTGAGTTCTCTGCAGACTTTCTATTCTCTACACATTGAGTTTTAGAAATGTCTCTTAATGTTTATAAGATGCAATGTAATACAAACATTGTTTATATTAAAATAACTTCCATATCCCGCCCATGACTCAGCAAGGCTTTTCTGTCAAGGTTTGCATGCCCTATCCCCGCTGAACTAGATTTAAAATGCTAATGTCCTTCCACAAACTCTGCCTCCATTTCATCTCAGGATCTTGCCACCATCCTCCTTTTCTCTAGTCCCCTCTCTTTTGGGTGGTGGTCATGTGAAGGAAAAAAATGCTCACTTTAGGGGCATTAGTCTAGCCTGTAATTAAACTTCCAATTTGCATATAGCATAAGATAATATATTGTTATTTAAAATCCTGACATAGCGAATTTTATTCCGGGTGGATTTAGTAAGTTCATTTCAATGTATGTCTTTTTATTTTTGAGCAGAAAACATGCTTTATTGAAGAGCAGATATAGAACAGCACATTCCAGCATATGTGGAGAAGGACTAGCCTCTGTAAAGGGCTTGTAGCCTTAAGGAAACCCCCAATATAATTGTTTTTGTATATATTTTAACAGTGACAAGTACCTGTCACTAAATATTCTTTTTTTTTTTTTAATTTTTTTTTTTTATTTATTGAATCACCTTGGGAAAGGTTACAAAGCTTTCAGGTTTAGGTCTCAGTCATGCAAATATCAAACACATTTCCCTTTACCAATACTTTTTTTTTTTACCATGAAGAACCCCAATAAAACCCCACCCCCCACCCCTACCAGTCCCTGTGGGGCAGATGAATTCTAGTTAACACTCTATCTGCTTTGATTAGATTCATTGTTTCAATAAAAGATTCACCACTATTATTTAGAGTTTACCCCCCCCCCCAAATCAGACATGCTGAAAAAGCATTGTGAAGTGATTTGCTTTCTACAGCTGGGTTCAAGAATTAAATGTTGGTTTTGGATTTCTGCTATTTTACTTATTGACCCTGGAAGTATTTCTACTGAAAGTCAGATAGTTAAGAAATTGGTTTCTGTGCTCTGGAGTCGTGGCCGTGCTGGAGAGCCGCTAGTGGGGGGCAACTGGTGGCCTCGGTAGGGCGTGAAGGGCGGACTGAAACGCCCCCTTCCCATGAGGTTTTAGTCGCCCCCACTCCCCCGGCTCATACCTGCTGTCCACAAGGCTCCCATGCGGCCGCCATCTTTCTTTCCAGAGACGAGAAGGCGACTGGGGCAACACCCTTTCCCCTCCGGACAGACATGATGGCCTGGATTAACGCATAGTCCTTTCACTTTTCTGCTCCAAGCTGCCGGGTTCTGCATTAAGTCCCTGTGCTTCTGGGGCTGTGGCCGTGCTGGAGAGCCGCTCGCGGGGGGCAACTGGTGACCTCGGTAGGGCGTGAAGGAGGGACCGGAACGCCCCCCTTCCCATGAGGTTTTAGTCGCCCCCACACCCCCAGCTCATACCTGCTGTCCACAAGGCTCCCATGTGGCCGCCACCTTTCTTTCCAGAGGGAGGAGGGCGGAAGGGACCAACACCCTTTCCCCTCCGGGCAGACATGATGGCCTGGATTAACGCATAGACCTTTCACTTTTCTGCTCCAAGCTGCTGGGTTCTGCATTAAGTCCTTGTGCTTCTGGGGCTGTGGCCGTGCTGGAGAGCCGCTCGTGGGGGGCAACTGGTGGCCTCGGTAGGGCGTGAAGGACGGACCGGAACGCCCCCCTTCCCATGAGGTTTTAGTCGCCCCCACACCCCCGGCTCATACCTGCTGTCCACAAGGCTCCCATGCGGCCGCCATCCTTCTTTCCAGAGAAGAGAGGGCGAATGGGGCAACACCCTTTCCCCTCTGGCAGACTTGATGGCCTGGATTAACGCATAGTCCGTTCACTTTTCTGCTCCAAGCTGCTGGGTTCTGCATTAAGTCCTTGTGCTTCTGGGGCTGTGGCCGTGCTGGAGAGCCGCTCGTCGGGGGCAACTGGTGGCCTCGGTAGGGTGTGAAGGACGGACCGGAACGCCCCCCTTCCCATGAGGTTTTAGTCGCCCCCGCTCCCCCGGCTCATGCCTGCTGTCCACAAGGCTCCCATGTGGCCGCCATCTTTCTTTCCAGAGAGGAGAGGGCGAATGGGGCAACACCCTTTCCCCTCCGGACAGACATGATGGCCTGGATTAACGCATAGTCCGTTCACTTTTCTGCTCCAAGCTGTTGGGTTCTGCATTAAATCCTTGTGTTTCTGGGGCTGTGGCCGTGCTGGAGAGCCGCTCGTGGGGGGCAACTGGTGGCCTCGGTAGGGCGTGAAGGACGGACCGGAACGCCCCCCTTCCCATGAGGTTTTAGTCGCCCCCACACCCCTGGCTCATACCTGCTGTCCACAAGGCTCCCATGTGGCCGCCACCTTTCTTTCCAGAGGGAGGAGGGCGGAAGGGACCAACACCCTTTCCCCTCCGGGCAGACATGATGGCCTGGATTAATGCATAGTCCATTCACTTTTCTGCTCCAAGCTGCTGGGTTCTGCATTAAGTCCTTGTGCTTCTGGGGCTGTGGCCGTGCTGGAGAGCCGCTCGTCGGGGGCAACTGGTGGCCTCGGTAGGGTGTGAAGGACGGACCGGAACGCCCCCCTTCCCATGAGGTTTTAGTCGCCCCCGCTCCCCCGGCTCATGCCTGCTGTCCACAAGGCTCCCATGTGGCCGCCATCTTTCTTTCCAGAGAGGAGAGGGCGAATGGGGCAACACCCTTTCCCCTCCGGACAGACATGATGGCCTGGATTAACGCATAGTCCGTTCACTTTTCTGCTCCAAGCTGTTGGGTTCTGCATTAAATCCTTGTGTTTCTGGGGCTGTGGCCGTGCTGGAGAGCCGCTCGTGGGGGGCAACTGGTGGCCTCGGTAGGGCGTGAAGGACGGACCGGAACGCCCCCCTTCCCATGAGGTTTTAGTCGCCCCCACACCCCTGGCTCATACCTGCTGTCCACAAGGCTCCCATGTGGCCGCCACCTTTCTTTCCAGAGGGAGGAGGGTGGAAGGGACCAACACCCTTTCCCCTCCGGGCAGACATGATGGCCTGGATTAATGCATAGTCCATTCACTTTTCTGCTCCAAGCTGCTGGGTTCTGCATTAAGTCCTTGTGCTTCTGGGGCTGTGGCCGTGCTGGAGAGCCGCTCGTCGGGGGCAACTGGTGGCCTCGGTAGGGTGTGAAGGACGGACCGGAACGCCCCCCTTCCCATGAGGTTTTAGTCGCCCCCGCTCCCCCGGCTCATGCCTGCTGTCCACAAGGCTCCCATGTGGCCGCCATCTTTCTTTCCAGAGAGGAGAGGGCGAATGGGGCAACACCCTTTCCCCTCCGGACAGACATGATGGCCTGGATTAACGCATAGTCCATTCACTTTTCTGCTCCAAGCTGTTGGGTTCTGCATTAAATCCTTGTGTTTCTGGGGCTGTGGCCGTGCTGGAGAGCCGCTCGTGGGGGGCAACTGGTGGCCTCGGTAGGGCGTGAAGGACGGACCGGAACGCCCCCCTTCCCATGAGGTTTTAGTCGCCCCCACACCCCTGGCTCATACCTGCTGTCCACAAGGCTCCCATGCGGCCGCCACCTTTCTTTCCAGAGGGAGGAGGGTGGAAGGGACCAACACCCTTTCCCCTCCGGGCAGACATGATGGCCTGGATTAACGCATAGTCCATTCACTTTTCTGCTCCAAGCTGCTGGGTTCTGCATTAAGTCCTTGTGCTTCTGGGGCTGTGGCCATGCTGGAGAGCCGCTCGTCGGGGGCAACTGGTGGCCTCGGTAGGGTGTGAAGGACGGACCGGAACGCCCCCCTTCCCATGAGGTTTTAGTCGCCCCCGCTCCCCCGGCTCATGCCTGCTGTCCACAAGGCTCCCATGTGGCCGCCATCTTTCTTTCCAGAGAGGAGAGGGCGAATGGGGCAACACCCTTTCCCCTCTGGCAGATTTGATGGCCTGGATTAACGCATAGTCCGTTCACTTTTCTGCTCCAAGCTGTTGGGTTCTGCATTAAGTTCTTGTGCTTCTGGGGCTGTGGCCGTGCTGTAGAGCCGCTCGTGGGGGGCAACTGGTGGCCTCGGTAGGGCGTGAAGGACGGACCGGAACGCCCCCCTTCCCATGAGGTTTTAGTCGCCTCCACACCCCTGGCTCATACCTGCTGTCCACAAGGCTCCCATGCAGCCGCCACCTTTCTTTCCAGAGGGAGGAGGGTGGAAGGGACCAACACCCTTTCCCCTCCGGGCAGACATGATGGCCTGGATTAACGCATAGTCCATTCACTTTTCTGCTCCAAGCTGCTGGGTTCTGCATTAAGTCCTTGTGCTTCTGGGGCTGTGGCCATGCTGGAGAGCCGCTCGTCGGGGGCAACTGGTGGCCTCGGTAGGGTGTGAAGGACGGACCGGAACGCCCCCCTTCCCATGAGGTTTTAGTCGCCCCCGCTCCCCCGGCTCATGCCTGCTGTCCACAAGGCTCCCATGTGGCCGCCATCTTTCTTTCCAGAGAGGAGAGGGCGAATGGGGCAACACCCTTTCCCCTCTGGCAGATTTGATGGCCTGGATTAACGCATAGTCCGTTCACTTTTCTGCTCCAAGCTGTTGGGTTCTGCATTAAGTTCTTGTGCTTCTGGGGCTGTGGCCGTGCTGTAGAGCCGCTCGTGGGGGGCAACTGGTGGCCTCAGTAGGGCGTGAAGGACGGACCGGAACGCCCCCCTTCCCATGAGGTTTTAGTCGCCCCCACACCCCTGGCTCATACCTGCTGTCCACAAGGCTCCCATGCAGCCGCCACCTTTCTTTCCAGAGGGAGGAGGGTGGAAGGGACCAACACCCTTTCCCCTCCGGGCAGACATGATGGCCTGGATTAACGCATAGTCCATTCACTTTTCTGCTCCAAGCTGCTGGGTTCTGCATTAAGTCCTTGTGCTTCTGGGGCTGTGGCCATGCTGGAGAGCCGCTCGTCGGGGGCAACTGGTGGCCTCGGTAGGGTGTGAAGGACGGACCGGAACGCCCCCCTTCCCATGAGGTTTTAGTCGCCCCCGCTCCCCCGGCTCATGCCTGCTGTCCACAAGGCTCCCATGTGGCCGCCACCTTTCTTTCCAGAGGGAGGAGGGTGGAAGGGACCAACACCCTTTCCCCTCCGGGCAGACATGATGGCCTGGATTAACGCATAGTCCATTCACTTTTCTGCTCCAAGCTGCTGGGTTCTGCATTAAGTCCTTGTGCTTCTGGGGCTGTGGCCATGCTGGAGAGCCGCTCGTCGGGGGCAACTGGTGGCCTCGGTAGGGTGTGAAGGACGGACCGGAACGCCCCCCTTCCCATGAGGTTTTAGTCGCCCCCGCTCCCCCGGCTCATGCCTGCTGTCCACAAGGCTCCCATGTGGCCGCCATCTTTCTTTCCAGAGAGGAGAGGGCGAATGGGGCAACACCCTTTCCCCTCTGGCAGATTTGATGGCCTGGATTAACGCATAGTCCGTTCACTTTTCTGCTCCAAGCTGTTGGGTTCTGCATTAAGTTCTTGTGCTTCTGGGGCTGTGGCCGTGCTGTAGAGCCGCTCGTGGGGGGCAACTGGTGGCCTCGGTAGGGCGTGAAGGACGGACCGGAACGCCCCCCTTCCCATGAGGTTTTAGTCGCCCCCACACCCCCGGCTCATACCTGCTGTCCACAAGGCTCCCATGTGGCCGCCACCTTTCTTTCCAGAGGGAGGAGGGCAGAAGGGACCAACACCCTTTCCCCTCTGGCAGACTTGATGGCCTGGGTTAACACATAACCCGTTCACTTTTCTACTCCAAGCTGCTGGGTTATGCATTAAGTACTTGTGTTTTTGGGGCTGTGGCCATGCTCAAAGCTTAACTATGATTTTCAGAGAGAAACGTTAGGTGGTTTACTTCCCATGGATCACTTTGTATATAGAGAGATGTCGCGCGGCCGCGTAAGCGGCCGCGCGGTTTTAAGGAAAAGTCCAAGTTCCCGCATACTCGAGCTGTGCTTGTAGAGGTTTCTGGTCACCGGGGTTCCATCTGGGGGAGGCGGGATGCGGTACCTACCCCATCTGGGACTTCCCGATGATCTCGGCTCTTTTTGGAACCGGTTTTTTTTTTTTCCCTTCGGGATCTGTGGATCCCGCCCTCCATGTAGTCCTTCTCTTCGGCTAAATGCTGTCAAGATGGCGCTGGGGGGCGGGCTGTCGTCACTAAATATTCTTACAGTTACAAAACTGTCATGATTTGAGTTTCAGTCACACAATGGTTGAACGCCCATCCCTCCACCAGTGTATATTTTCCACTACCAATGTCCCCAGGACCCCTCCCACGACCCCTACCCCATCCCAGCCCCTGCCTCTGTGGCAGGCACTTTCCTCCTTGCTCTCTTTCTCAACAAACTTAAAATGTGCTCGCCCAATCCACAGTGGTGTACAGAGATGACACTGCAAAGGCATAGACAACCAGAGCTGGCTTTGTGGCAAGGGCTCCACATGAAGACAGCAGTGTTGTAGGAGACCAAGCTAAGATGGAGGACAAGTCCAACATCAAAGCTGCTCCAAGATAGCAGGTTATAGCAGGATTGGAGAGAAATTAAAGGGAGCATTTTTTTTTTTGCTTTGTGGGTCACACCTGGCAATGCACAGGGATAACTCCTGGCTCATGCACTCTGAAATTACTCCTGGCGGTGCCCTGGGGACCATATGGGATGCTGGGAATTGAACCTGGGTCGGCCACATGCAAGGTCAACGCCCTACCCACTGTGCTATTGCTCCAGCCCCTAAAGTGAGCATTTTTTTCCTTCACATGACCACCACCCAAAAGAGAGGGGACTAGAGAAAAGGAGGATGGTGGCAAGATCCTGAGAGGAAATGGAGACAGAGTTTGTGGAAGGACATTAGCATTTTAAATCTAGTTCAGCGGGGATAGGGCATGCAAACCTTGACAGAAAAGCCTTGCTGAGTCATGGGCGGGATATGGAAGTTATTTTCAATCCTGTTTTACGTCTCCATGGATGTTCAGAAAAAAATCAATACAACTTATGTGGAAGGACAGGTGTGCCATGTCGAACTAATACAGGTGACAAAGCTTTGTGGTATAATTAATCAGTTAACATGCAGCATGACAAGGAAAGGTTAATTTATTTTGGTACCGCGAACTTGTAAAAGGGGGTGTGGAATAAAGAAAAAACATTTACCACTGGATACTTTGTGGTGAGGCTCACAGATCAAATCAAAGCTCAAATCAAAATACAAGATTAACACCTATGAATTCTTCTCTCCACCCCTTTCAGGCAGATTATGTGCTCTTTCCCAAACTCATCCCCTTTAGACAGATTATGTGATCTTACCCAAACTCATTTAGTTAGTTAATTTCAATGTATGTTTTATAAATGGTGAGTAAACAATAACTGTTTACCTTTTACTATATTCCATAATTGTGAAGGAAAACTAATGTCAGCTTCCAGACCACAAGTTTTTCACAATATAATTGATGATACAAATGTTGACATTTAGTTGCTGTTGTTTTGGGGCCACAACCAGTGGTGCTCAGGGTTAATTCCTAGCTCTGTGCTCAGAGATCTCTCCTGTGCTCAGGGGACCATCTGTGGTGCTGGGGATTGAACCCAAGAAGGTCACATGCAAAACAAATGCCCTACCCGCTATACTACTATCTCTCCAACCCCAAAGGTCAATATTTTTAATTAAAAAAAACAAATGAAATGTAGTTGTAGTACTAAACAGCATTGTGAAAGTGTGGGGGAAAGTTAAGTTCTACCTGAGGAGATTGGACTTGAATTCATGGAAGAATTTAGAACCCGTTATCTGGGCTGAAAAATGAGTTGAGTTCTGACAAAGATACAGAGACGTATATTCCAGGATGTACGTGGGAATCAATCATGGAATAAATTCAATCATGGAATTTATCAAAGTTACAAATATGTGGAGGCTAGGTCATTTTCCTTTAACCATTGAGTTATATAGTTATGTAGTCAGAGCACACGGTATGGATAGTGACCTGTGCAGGCTGGTAAATCTGAGTCTAGAAGTAAATTTGAGAATCAATAACTGAACTGCAGCGATTCTCACTTTTTCATTCTTGGACATCACTTTTGAAGCGGAGGGAAACATGATCGAGTAATAGATAGCTATTCTTTTATGTGTTGAATAGTTGTATCCTCTCTCTAGTTCGTATGTTGAAATCCTAATGCCCCAATGAGATGGTGTTATAAGACAGGGATTTGAGAGCTAGTTAAGTCATGTGAGTGGAGCCCTCATGAATCAAATTAGTGAGTGTTCTTATAGGAAGAAACACAGAGGTTTTCCTTCCTGTCTCTTCTCTTTACCAGGAGGATACAATAAAAAGTATTTTGTTATAGCAACCCATGATAAGACACTTTCTGTTCCCATTGGATTTTACACTCGGAAGAGGATTAGGGAGAGACCAGGCATCTTACAGAGGAAGATTGCAGTTTTGAATTAGAATTAAATTCTTAGGTAAGTAGGAAATCATTACTAAATTGAATATTGAAATACATATAAAATTTTCTCTCATTATTTCAAATTCTTCCCTATTCTACTACTTTTGTAGCTTCTTTTTGGAGATATTTCAGTTAAATTTTCTTAATTTATGGTTTGGAAACAATATTAACTAAATAAAATCGTAAATTATCAATAATATCAATATTAACCAAATAAAATTGTAAATTATAATAATGTAATTTAATTTTTTTACATGAAGCAGATTATTTAGGATATATGAGAGATGAGAAAGTGCCCCGTGAAATAAGGAAAGAGAAATTACACAACCCAAGCAACTTCAAAGTGGAGTGCCAATATACTGGTTTTCACTTGAGTAGAGTTGCTGTTTCATTATTAGTCATTAACTTGCAAATATGCTTTATCTCTTTTGTGTAAATATTATATAACCTTGAATAGTATCATTTTCTTCAACTTAGGTTTTTATAAATAGCATTGATCAGACAAAAACAATCCCAGCAGAACTTGAATGAAATGACATTATTCAAGAGCCTGAGTTCATCATATTCCATTTCACTCAAAATTATTTTCCAAAAACCTATGGAGCACATAAAGTGAGGACTTAGTGAATAATGAAAAGCAATGTTTTTGTAACCTCTTTTGATTGTGTGCTAAAACTTACACCACAAAAATTATCTGCTCCAGTTCAAATTTGAGGACAATTTTTCTAACTCAATGAAAATGAAAAGTTTTAATTATAATTATTTCTCCTTAATGTTTAAATCAAGCCTGTGTGTTCTTGTCAAGTGTGCTTACTAATTTGCAGATGGACCAGTTTCTACAAATAGATGTTTTTATTTTACATAAAGCAGCAATGTAAATCACTTAAATGTATCTTTTAATTTTGATATTTTGATACACAGCAAATGTGAGACAAAAACCAACTGAAGAAATTCCACTTGATAATTGGCTGTAATGCATATCAATCTCTCTGCTCAATTAGAGGTGGCAAATGCAATATTGCATTTGTATTATTCAAGCTTGAAATTTGCCATAAGACTTCAGAAATTACCTAAAATTTGGGTGAAAATTTGAACTATGCCCAACAGACACATAGCATATTAATTACTTGAATTTTATAGGATCAGATAAAATATACTTTGATTTGTGCTAAGGCTCCAGGAAGCATACTTACACTTGGAAGAGGATACTTACACTTGGAAGCATACTTTAGGTATATAATAAAACCTATGTGGGCAGATCACTCATGCACTCTAAACCTTAGTTTCTGTATCTATAAATATAAAGGACTTGACTATGTGTTAAAAATGTCAGTTCATGCCAGTATCTTCTGATTCCATAAACTGAAATATTTTTCATTTTTCAAGTGCTTTTTCAAGTGTTATTTAATTTTATTTCTCCAACTTTCTGAGGTTGTATAGGCGAGGTATTGGTATTGCCATTTTAAGAATGGAGAAACCAAGTTTCAGAGAGTAGGATGTCTCTAAGGCATGCAATGCAACACTATTGAATTCAAATGAATTGATAAATATGACAGAATACGGATGCTAGACACAGAGCAACATTCATGTTGAAAATTTGGTGTGACACTTGATACATAACACACTTAGCAAAACATTACAGAGTATTAAGAAAAGCTCAGACTATTTAATAAAGGTACTGCAGCAAATAATTATTCATAAAAAGTATGAAATTGAATCTCCTCTTCACACTATATATAGCAATCATTTTCAGATGGTTTATTGGATTAAATTGTCAACAAAAATGTTTAGAATAAAGCATAGTTTTTGTGACCTTGTAGAAAGGGGATTTTTCCTTATTAATACAAACGATATTAAAGGAAGATATAAAGTTTGACTAATTAAAATATAATAAAATATAAAGCAAACAGGTATATTAAAATCAAGAGGTAAGGACATTATCTCAATTTTATTTATTTTATTTTTTAATAAATTTTATTTTTATAAAGCTGTTCACAGTAATTTATTACATTCAATATTTCAACACCAATTCCATGGCAATGACACCTTCCCACCACCATTATTTAGAATTTTCCCACCACTACCTCAGCCTGCCCCAAAGGCGATGCTAAATAATTTATTTTGCATTGCTTGTTATGAATAATCCACTATCACTGTCACTGTCCTCCTGTTGTTCATCGATTTGCTCGAGCGGGCCCAGTAACGTTTCCATTGTGAGACTTGTTGTTACTGTGTTTGACATATCTAATACATCACGAGTAGCCTGCCAGACTTTGCCGTGCAGGCGAGATACTCTTGGTAGCTTGTCAGGCTCTCCAAGAGAAATCAAACTCGGGTTGACCATGTTGGCCGCTTGCAAGGCAAATGCCCTATCCACTGTGCTATCGCTCCAGCCCTATCCACTAAAAATGATCCAAAATGATCCACTAAAAATGATCCAAAAAAAAGATCCAAAAAAAATGATCCACTAAAAATGATCGCTCCAGCTCTAACCACTAAAAATGATCCAAAAGTTTCTCTGAGAGAAAAGTGCATGAAAATTATAGTATCTCACCTTGAAACCATTAAGACCCTGTCATTATCTCAATTTTAAAGTGCACTTCTATGAAAGCAGAAGAATATAACAAAAATTTCAAGGGAGAGGGAAAACTACGATTAGTGAAATAGGTCCTTGACTCCATCAAGAGAAAAGACAAAGTCAAATTCAACATATTTTAATAGGTAGGCTCAGTAGTCCAATTAAATTTGACAAAGCAAGAAGTAATGGAATTAACTCAAAAGTACAACACCAGAGAGAGAGAGAGAGAGAGTGCAATTGCTGAGCACATGCTTTGTTTCAGGAGGCTCAAGATACAAGTTTTATTCTCAATACTGCATGGTTTCTGGAGCTCCACCAGAAGCGAATTCTGTGTCCTGAGCTGGGAGTAGTAACCACTGAGCACTATTGAGTATAACCCAAAGAAAAATAGCAACAAAAAGCACAATTCATCAAAATGTCTCATTTCTGAGTAATTGGAAGCAGGGCTAAGAAGGAAACGTTTTGTTTTTAATTTTGGAAACTTTTGTAACACTTGAATTTTACTGCATGATAACATATGTCTTATATAGTAAAAACTTAATTAAATAAACTCTATAAGAAGAAGACACCCAATCCCCTCAGCAAATGGGGCGATGAAATGAACAGAAACTTTCTCAAAGAAGAAATCTGAACGGCCAAAAGGCATGTGAAAAAATGCTCTTCATCACTAATCATCAGGGAGATGCAGATCAAAACAACTATGAGATATTATCTCACATCACAAAGACTGGCACACATCCAAAAGAACAAAAACAACCGGTGTTGGCATGGATGCAGGGAGAAAGGACTCTCCTTCACTGCTTGGTGGGAATGCTGACTGGTCCAGTCTTTTTGGAAAACAATATGGACGTTTCTCAAAAACTAGAAATAAACCTCCCATTTGACCCAGCAATACCATTTCTGGGAATATATACCAGAGATCCAAAAAGGTACAGTAGAAATTACATCTGCACTTCTATGTTTATGGCAACACTATTTAAAATAGCCAGAATCTGGAAAAAACCTGAGTGCCTGAGAACAGATGACTGGTTAAAGAAACTTTGGTATATCAAAATACTGGTTAAACTCCACAAGAAGAAAACATCCAACCCCATCCAAAAATGGGGCAATGAAATGAACAGAAGCTTTCTCAAAGAAGAAATCCGAATGGCAAAAAAGCACATGAGAAAATGCTCTACATCATTAATCATCAGGGAGATGCAGATCAAAACCACAATGAGATACCATCTCACACCTCAGAGACTGGCCCACATTCAAAAGAACAAAAGCAACCGATGCTGGCGCGGATGTGGCGAGAAAGGGACACTCCTTCACTGTTGGTGGGAATGTCCACTGGTTCAGCCCTTCTGGAAAACAGTATGGACGATTCTCAAAAAATTAGAAATTGAGCTCCCATTTGACCCAGCAATATCACTCCTGGGAATATATCCCAGAGAGGCAAAAATGTATAGTCGAAGTGACATCTGCACTTGTTTGTTCATTGCAGCACTCTTCACAATAGCCAGAAACTGGAAGAAACCTGAATGCCCAAGAACAGATGACTGGTTAAAGAAACTTTGGTACATCTACACAATGGAGTACTATGTAGCTGTTAGAAAAGATGAAGTCATGAAATTTACATACAAGTGGTACAACATGGAAAGTATCATGCTAAGCGAAATGAGTCAGAAAGAGAGGGATAGACATAGAAAGATTGCATTCATTTGGGGGATATAAAGTAACAAAATATGAGATTAATAGCCAAGAATAGCTGAGATCAGCACCAGGAGGATTACTCCATAGTTTAGAGGCCAGCTGAGCATTCTAGGGGAAAGGGCAGCTCAGATAGGAGTACATGTGCGCCAGAAAACCCTTTGCCTTCCCTGTCCCAAGCAGAACCCTGCAGCCGAAAACCTCCAGAACCCAACTGAAGCCATGCTCAATGTCACTCTCCACATGTTCCTTCGAGCCTCACCCAAGAGGGGACGAGCCTCACTCAAGAAGGGATGAACCTCACTCAAGAGCGAATCAGCAGAAAAATCCAGGTATGTGGGAATCCACGATTGAAATCTCCAAGCCTGCTCAGGCTGGGACTGGGCCCCCTCCCCTCAGATCCCCAGTTTTCCAGTAGTTTGGCAGTCACACCCACACTGCCCCCAGTGCCATGTAATCTCATCAACGGCCAAGACCCAGAGACTATAAACTAAAGCTCCTGGAAGAGAGCGCCACAGAATTTCCTGGAGCGCAAAAGGCCGCATTTGCAGCAGCACGACCTCCTACACTCTATCTTACTTACTTATCAAAAGTAGCACATGTTTGTTTGTGCTACTTAACATACTTGATTGTATTCTCTTATATTCAGGCTTAAATGGCTCCAGAATGAAAAACAACAACCTTAACACACTCCCCTCTTATTGTGGTGGGAAGGTGCTCAGTGGTGGGATTGGTATTTGTATATTATCTATAATGAACTATTGTGAACTACTTTTATGAAAATAAAAATATGCATATATAAAAGGAAACCCTTCACCTTAACGTCATATGTAATGGGCTTTTTTAATGGCTATGTGAGGTCTATATTATTACCCTATTTTACAGATGAAGTTACTGTGGCTTCTGAAATTTCGATGATTGGTTAAGGTCTCACACACTGTCACATTGGTTGGATTTGGGTTTTAAATCACTCAGTGACAAGTTTTATTTTACCATATATTAATGAAGAAAGGTTTATTGAAATTTCTAACATCTTCAACCTATTAAAGACCCTTTTTAAAAAACATGCTGCAGATTAAACTCTAATGTTCTACCTTTGATTTGTGAATTTGTCTCATTTACAAAATAAACCAACATTTTATGTGGTTCAGTTTACTCAAACTTGTAATTATTGCTTCGGTGATTGCAAACCAAGAACGTTCCACTTCTCTTAACTACAGACAGCAGGGTATCTGTTCCTTTTGAATCATATATACAGTGAATACTTGAGGGAAGGATTTAAAAACTTTTTTACCTGGCTCTGACTTATTATAAAAATGCAATCAAATGTCCAGAAACTTAACCGATGCCCTGTTTAAAATTTGATCTGCTAACTTGATCCTCTTGTGTAACTTGGAAACTTATGGCTAGAAAATGAAGTCAAAGTCTCCAGTTTAGTCACATTTGTATGTTCTGTTAATTTTTTAAATATTTTTTATTTTAATGAATCACCGTGAGATACAGTTACAGACTTACAAACTTTCATGATTGTGTTTCAGCCTAACAATGTTCAAGTACCCATCCCTCCACCAGTGCCCATTCTCCACCACCGATGTTCCCAGTATTCCTCCCCCAACCCCCACCCTTCCCCACCCCCTGCCTCTGTGGCAGGCATATTCCTTTTACTCTCTCTCTCTCTCTCTCTCTCTCTCTCCCCCTCCCTCTCTGGATGTTATGGTTTGCAATACAGGTATCAAGTGGTCATCATGTTTGATCCATAGTCTACTTTAATGTTCTTTCTGTAACTCCTTTTGATGACATCACTATATTGCGCCCTTTAGAGGTACCATGATCTATATAAGGGAGATTTCAGGGCTCTCTGGGGGACATGTGCGCCAGAGAACCTGGGAAGATGGGGCTGAGGACAGAAGTTGAGAGAACAAGTGTGCATCCACGTGCTTGAGGATTCCTGAGGCCTCTATGACATACACTTCTTTCATGTAATAAACTGCTGCTAAGACCAACCAGCTTGGTCCCCGTTTCCTTCCTTCGCCATCGACCTCCTTGGAGTGGGGAAATGGCCTGACCGCCGACCTTTTTATTTTTTGTGTGTTTACACAGCGGCCACTGTGCCACCAGGGGGAACAGGCCAAGGAACGAAACCTATTCCCACCTAGGGTGGCCCAGTGCCAGTAACCTACTGCAGGGACTGGACACATTTCGGCCAAAAGCCATTGGGTTCCAAGATTTGTTTCTGAATCTTTGGTATCATGGCCATTAAGCAGTTTGATCAGGAACCAGAGAGGCCATATCTCCAAGTACATAGCTGAGCCGGAGGTGATTTGTGGGTGTGTCTCCCACATACCTAACTTTTGGCCGTTTACTTTTTTGGTCAAGTTTGCCCCAAGTTTTTGGGTCTGGCCAAAGGCACAGCAGCAATTTTGGGGTATCTGGAAGTCTGAAGGTGCCATCAGGCTGGTGATGCACTCGCCTCACTGGTACAGATTGACCTGCCTGCGGCACCATACCCTCTTAAATATCAAATTGAAAAATATCTTTATACTTATTTTCTCATTAACATCTCACCTACTACCCACTCAGAAAGAAAACTTCAACACAAGGTAAACATTCGTTTTTGTCAGACTATTTGCAATAGGTAATACGTGATCAAAGCTTCCTCCAAATAACATTTATTGGGGAGTTTTACAGAGACACAATAAGTAAATTCCAAAGTTCTGATTCTGATTTTCCCTTAAAAACTAAAGCTTCAAGACTATATGCCTCTCATTTTTGGATGTTGTTACTATGGTCCTTGTAACCATACCCTTACAATTATAACCAAAGGTATGTTGGTAAAATAATATATCATGTGAAGGTCAATAAGAAACATTCCTCTCTCCCTAAACATTCACTTCATTTTTTTCATCAGGTTATTTACTTTTTCCAAGATATAAAATAAATTTACATGAACCATACATTAACTTAAAATCCAGTTCTGGGGCAAAAAAGAGATAGTTTAGGGGTTAAGGCTCTTGCGTTCCCATGCTACTTATCCTGATTCAATCCACCCCCTTCACTGCATGTGTTCCTCCAAAAACACTAGGAGTAACCACTGAGCACAGAGGCACTGAGAATTTCTGTGTGTGGCACAAAAACCAAATAAAAAATAAACAAATAAATAAAAAAGTGAACCCTAAAAGCTTCCAAGGACTTTTACTTTTCCCTATCTGAAGCTGAATTAACATGATCATATTGATTTCTGTCTTGGATTATATTGAATATGCATTGTAAATAACTCAAATTTTAATGATGAGAAGGTAGAATGTAAACCAAACTTTTATTTATTTAGGCATTGGGGACCACACTCAGCAAAACTCCAGGCTTATTCTTGGCTCTGAACCCAGGGATCACACCTACAGGTGCTCAGGGAACTATATGGGGCTCCAGGGATCGATCCCAGGTCAGTCATGTGCAAGGCAAACACTTTCTCCACAGTATTATCACTCTGCCTCTTGAAAACCAAACTTATAAATATGAAGAATGTATTTTCATTTACGGACATCTAATTCACAATGAAAGGACAGAGCATGCAATTGAGAAAGGAAGACTTCTTCAATAGTAATGGGAACACTGTATAGGGACATGCAAAAAATGAAGCTGGCTCACTACTTAACACCACACATAAAAAATAACTCAAAAGAGTGAATATTATTTAAAAGGTTTGGAAGCCATAGAATAATAGAAGAAAACATAGGTAATTCTAACTACCTTAATTCCAGAGATATGTTTGGAAATTCAACTCCATTGGCAAGGGAAACAAAATTCAGAATAAGGACATGGGGCTACATGAAACTAAAAATGCTTTTATACAGCAAAGAAACAAACATGAAACAAAAATATACACTAGCAACTGGGAAAAGATAACACATGATTTGGTAATGTTACTCCAAGACATTTATGCAAAGTATATGAAAACATTTACTCAGAAAATATATGTACCTCTAAATTCATGGCAACATTATTGTTATTCATAATAGCCAAAACATGGAATTGATCTAAATTCCCACTGATAAATATATTGGATAAAGTAGCTGTGGACAAAAGAAGTTTTTAAAAGAATTGTAGCAGAAGAACTCATTGAAATACTACTCTGACATTTAAAAAGATGACATTTGGTACAAAATGGATGCTACTTGAGGTAATTATACTGTTAAAAAATTAAAAGTCAATTATCAGATGGTTTCACTCCAAGTGGAGTATCTACTAAAGCAAAGAGACTGGTAAGAAAGAAACAACAAAATTCACTCACCAGTGCTAATTGTGGTGGTTACTAGTGGAGTGGGTGGAAGGAAGGAGCAGAAGGATCCTTTTGGTGGTATAATGTCAATGAAACTCAGTAGTGGGTGCAGTGAATATAATACACAAAATGTTTGATGACAGACCCCTGAAATTCAATAATTTTTCAAATCAATGCTAAATGTGAATGATGGAAGAACTTCTGATGGAGAGGAATTAAACAGACACAAACTAGAGAACAGATTTGGGGGAGAACAAAGAAATAGAGTACAGTCCTAAGTTTTAAAAAAAGGAGAGCAATAAATTCTTTTCAAAGGGGTACAAATTTAACTCTAATTAATACATATCACACTTGGCTCTATAATTTTTTAATTACTATCAGCAGCAAACCAAATACATTATTTTATTAGAATGTCCCAAATATTCATGGAAGTATCAGATCCTTCCTCCAAGGTTGAACTACAAGCCTCCTGCTAATTTTCCTTGCCTTTTATTTACTCTACTGCTTCCGCATGGCCATGCCCACATCCAATACCCAGGTTGCTCTGCTAAGCAACACTTCGCTGGCACATGGGATCTGTTGCTATTTGGCTTTATCTCTTCCTCTCGTTTGTTTCTTAGGTTTTTCCATGCTGGGGAATGAGGGATTTGAGTAAGCAGGATTTGTTAGCCAGGCTTTTCTCCACAAACTCTATTTAAATTCTGTTGTCTTAAAGTACATCTTCCAAAAAACGTGCCTGTCAAGATGGCAGGCTGACACCGGGGGGTGGGAGGTAGGAGAGGGAACCTGGGAACGATTGTGGAGGGAAGTTGACATTGGTGGTGGGATTGGTGTTGGAAAATTGTATGTGAAAAACTGGGGACATTGGTGGTGGGAAATCTACA
Source organism: Sorex fumeus (assembly GCF_029834395.1). Classification (NCBI taxonomy): domain Eukaryota; kingdom Metazoa; phylum Chordata; class Mammalia; order Eulipotyphla; family Soricidae; genus Sorex; species Sorex fumeus. The sequence continues at coordinate 12,974,833 of NW_026606115.1, forward strand.
GTGGTGGAGGGATCGTGTTGGAACATTGTATGACAGAAACCCAACCATGAACAGCTTTTTAACTGTATATCATGGTGATTCAATTAAAAAAACATAACTTTGTAACTCATGATGTTTTAATAAAACAAAATTTGTGTGTGTGTGTGTGTGTGTGGTGGGGGGGAAAGAAATGGACTAAATGGGACTGTAGTGATAGTATAGAGGTAGGACACTTGTTTTGCATACTGCCAATCCTGGGTTCGATCCTCAGCATCCCATATCGTTCCTTGAGCACAATCAGGAGTAATTCCTCAGTTCCGAGTCAGATATAACCCCTGAGCATAGCCAGATGTGCCCCCCCACCAAAAAAAAAAAAGAAATGGACTAAATAGCCAAGAATGCCGGGATTTTGGCTACATGTCCATTTGTCCCATATACTTTCACTATAGGCCTTCCTAGAGGCTAAGGAATGAAGTGAAAACTCAATGGCCTAATGAGGGCATAGCTAGCTCCTTGACCCTCTGGTTCAAATAAATTAGGTTTTTCATTTTCAGGATATATGAGGATATATGTCCTGATTTCCAGTCTGTTCCTGACTACAACAATAGCAGTAGTAATTTCCTTGAACTCTAGTGATCCCCAGATACCATTAGGGATCAAATATTCCTGAAGGCACTTATAAAAGGCACAATAATGATATGCATATAAAGTTCTGATTTTCTCCCCTATTTCTTTTTATTTTTACATTTTTATTTTATTAATGCACCATGATTTACAATATTAAAGTTGAGTTTTAGACATACAATGTTGCAGCATAATTCCCACCTCCAGTGTTGCCTTCTTTCACCAATGTTCATACATTTCCTCCTCTATCCCCTTGCCCCTCAGTCTGCCCTCTTTACAGGCATGTTTCTAAGTCCAGTTATTAAAGTTTGGGTCTCTTGATTTCAGTGTCTTTGTCTCTGGTGATTTAGACATTTAGCTCTATATTTCTTAACACCACTTTTGTAAGTAAGTCCCCTGATCTGGCCCTCATTGCTTCTCAGTTTTCTCTTCTCCTCCCCTCCATTTTTTCTTTCCTTCTTCTCCCTATACTCTGAGGCCAGGTTGATCTGGGCACCCCCTCTTAAAAACATTGCATTCTCTCATCAAGTTATTCTAAATACCATATTTGTATGATATCATCCTGCATTTATCCTTCTTCTGGCTTGCTTCATTTAATATGAAGTTTTCCAGTTCCATCTATGCTGCCACAAATAGCATGATTTCATCATTCCTTACGTCTGTGTAGCATTCCATTGTGTATGTAAGTCATATCTTCATGATCCACTGATCTGTTGTTGGACATCTAGGTTGATTCCAATAATAGTTGTACTGAATGCTGCTAGGAGTAGAGAGAAATAAACTTCTAAGGAAAAACTGATGCAATGTCATTGCAGTGGTTTCCCATAAAAGTTTCCCCAAGAAATCTACATATATTATTTTTAACTTAGAGAAACCTACTTTGCACAGTTAATTTTAAAGGAAAATTGTAGCCTCTAGTTCATTATGTGGCAATTTCCATTCTAGTCTAGCTGATAGATCAGACTCACTCTAGTTCCAAGAAAATACTTGACTTACTGAAATCATGCAAACCTAGGGGCTGAAGTAGATATTATAATTATCCCCATTTTACAATTTAAGATGACAATGACAGAGAGGAAAGTAACTTGACCAATTTTAAATAAAGGGGTAAACCAGGGAATTGAAAATTGGCAGTAAAAAGTCTGAACTTTTTACCACTTTACCAAGGAAACTAATATGACACAATTCACTCAGTAGGCACTATAGAAATAGAAAATATGCTTATAAATAAATTTTATGTATTTTGTGATAAACTTGAACTGGTATTTTTAGTGTTCTTCAGAGATGTCAGCTAAGGAGCTGTACCAATTCCTATAATGTTTCCACAAATCATTTTTGGGGCGGCATGTGGGTATATCTGGCACTGTTGAAGGCTTACACCTGTCTCTGTGCTTAGGAATCACCCTTGTGCCCAAATGCAGTGCCACAGATCAAACTGAGATCTGCCTTGTACAAGACAAGTGACTTAACCACTATATTATCTTTTAAACTCTCTCTCATAAATATTCCACTAGGAATAATTTTTGCATGTGATCTTCACAACCTTTTGATATGCATTGACTATTGTTCTCAGTTGATAAGTAAAGCAAACAGTTCTAAGAGTTTAAATGACTTGCCACTCCCTCCCCCCTACCGCCTAGGCTGGAGTGATAGTACAGCAGGTAGGGTGTTTGCCTTGCATGGGTTGGAGTCCCAGCATCTCATATGGTTCCCCTTCCCCCAACCAAGCACCGCTAGGAGTAGTTCCCGAGTGCAAAGCCTGTGCATCGCCAGGTGTGACCCAAAAAGAAAAAAAAAATAAATGACTTGGCTCAGCATTCCATATTCACAAATTGGAATATAATACGGTTAAGATGACTATGTTTCCTGAATTGTTTTGTACATTTAATATAACCCTTATCAGAATACTAGCTGCCATTTGGGGCAGAAGTTGACAAGCTGATCATAAGAAATACAAGAGAACCATAGTTAAAATAGTCTGGAAAAAGAACAAAACTGGAGGACTCACGATTCCTGAGTTCAAAACTTACTACTAAGTACTAACAACTAAGTCAGTGAAGGCTAGCATAGAAAATATATATACAGACACATAGGTCAATGAAACAGAGTCGAGAATCTAGGAATAAAAACTTACATTAGCGATAGCACAGCGGGTAGGGCGTTCGCCTTACAAGCGGCCAACATGGCCGACCCGAGTTCGATTCCTCCGCCCCTCTCGGAGAGCCCGGCAAGCTACCGAGAGTATTCGATATGCCAGACACAGTAACAACAAAGTCTCCAATGGAGACGTTACTGGGCCCGCTCGAGCAAATCGACGATCAACGGGAGGGCCTTTACCTTTACCTTTAAGGATACCAATATACCTCAACTGGAAAATGAATAATCTTTCAACATATGGTTCTGGGACAACTAGATATCCACGTACAAATGAAGTAATACAACATAAATCAAAGACCTAAATGCAAGAGAGTAAACTAAACACTCATAGAAGAAAATATGAAGATGAGAGAAATAGTACAGAGGATATGGCTCTTGCCTTGTTATGTGGCTGACCATGGTTCAATCACTGGCACCACACATGGTCTCCTGAACACTGCCAAGAGTGAACTTAAACAGAGCCAGGAGTGACGCCCGAGTACCACCAAGTCTCATTGCCCACCAAAAATATAGAAATGTCAACTTTTATAACTTTAAGTTAGAAGTTTCATATATCTGACAACAAAAGCTCTGAAAATTTTAAAAATTGATGAATTATATTTTACCAAAATACAGAATATTTGTGCTTCTGAGGCTAGAGAGATATATACTGAGTACGTTCCTTGCATGTGACTGACCTAGGTTTGATCCCCAGTATGCCATATGATTCCCCTGAGACCCACTAGGAGTGATCTTTTGGCATAGAGACTGAAGTAAGCGCTGAGCACAGCTGGGAACACTCCGAACTAGAAAAGAAAAAACTTCTTTGCTTCAAAGAAATGTTCCAAGAATGTTTTTAGAATTATCAATATATGAGCTATCTTTTGTCTTATGTGTAACTTGTATCAAGAATATATAAAAAACAGTTACAACTCAACATAAAAAATCAAATAGCCTCATTATAAAAAAGGCAAAGAATATTAGCACTGTAGCACTGTCCTTCCGTTGTTCATAGATTTGCTTGAGTGGGCCCAGTAACTTTTCCCTTGTGAGACTTGTTGTTACTGTGTTTGGCATATGGAATACGTCATGGGTAGCTTGCCAGGCTTTGCTGTGCAGGTGAGATACTTTCAGTAGCTTGCCAGGCTCTCTGAGAGGGGTGGAGGAATTGAACCCAGGTTGCCCAGGACCACTGCATGCAAGGCAAACGCCCTACCCTAAAAGAAAAATTTTCAAGAACTTATACAAATAGTCAATAAGTACATGAAAACATGCTTACTAACATTAGTCATTAGTAAAATTCAAATCAAAACCACAAATCATAATTTAATACCATGAAAATACCTCATACTTAAAAAAAAGAAAATAAGTTTTGGTAAGGATGTGGAAAGTTTAAGCCCTCACACATTGCTGGTGGGAAAATAAAATTGTGCAATAACTTTGGAAAGCAGCCTCTCTTTAGAAAGTTAAACCTAATTTACCATATGACTCAGAATTTCCACTCATATATATATATTCATACATATATATATGAGAATTGAAAACACATGTTCACAAAATACTTATATGTGAATGCTCACAGCAGCTTTATGCTAGTCAAAAGTTGGGAAAAATCCCAATGCACAATTGATTATTAATGGGAAAAAATGTAACTATATCAATACAATGAAATACATTATTCAGCAACTAAAATTAATTAAGAATTGATACATGGACAAAGGTTGCACTAAGTGAAAGAAGTCAAACACAAAAGAACTTGTATTATTCCATTTTTATTAAATGTTTTAGGGAGGCAAATCAATAGAGTCAGAAAAGTAAATTAATGGTTCTAAGGGTTGGCATGCTTGTGGGGAAAGAGGGAGTGAATGCTAATGATTATGAGGTTTCTTTACAAAATAATAAAAATATTATCAAATTAGTGATGATACTTATGTGACTTTGTGAATATGTTATAAAACACTGACTCTTATACTGTAAACCTTTTTATTTTGTAATATATACATTATAAATCAATATAGTTGCTGAAAATGTTCAAAGTCCAGTATTTTGCATAACAGAACTGTTTCATCCAGCCTAATGTTCTTCAAACCTGTAGTTTTAATATTCATTTGTTATATTAAAAATAACTTTTGAGCAGACCTACTGCTAACAAAGCTTATAGGTACAATTTTATCAGCTATAAAGCCCTCATCATGAGATTTAGCTTTGGTTTATATAATTATAATTATAATATAATAGTGAATAATAAAGAGTAAATAAACAAATAATTTATATTGTCACTGCTTAGAATATTAAGGAATTCTAACCATGGAAACCTATGTATATTAGAACTTTGGGTAGATTTGGATTACCTGTCACCAAGGATTAGGAGTAGTATCTGTATTGATAATCCACTTAATATAACTACAAGAGGCAATAACTAGAGCTACAATTTAGAATCACTTGATCACTTGCTATCCCCTTACTCATTGATTTGATCAAATATCACCGGTAACGTCTCCATTCGTCCCTGTCACATGCTAGTGTAGTCCAATGACATCTGCTCATTATAGGAGCACGAAGAGCCTCAAATCGATCATTCAGGATCTTGATGAAGAGGTCTGACCATCTCGTAGGTGGGCAGCCATGCCATCTTATGATGTCCTGTGGAATCCAGTTGGTAATGACTCTAGTCCAGCGGTCATCTCCAAATCTCATTAAATGTCCAGCCCATCTGATTTTTGACGCCTTGGCAAATGAGACAGCATCCCTGATTCTTGACTATCCATGGAGGTCAGAACTCTGGATTCTTTCTTTCACTTGAGTGAAGCATGATACTCCAAGCATAGCTCTTTTGATTCCTCTTTGGGAGAGCTGAATAGCGTTCTCATTCTGTTTTTGTAGGGCCCAGGTCACTGAGGGGTATGTTAATACAGGAAGAACAGTGGAATCGAAGAGATGTGCCCAGAGCTGGAGGTTCTTCGTCCTCTTAGCTATTTCTTCAACGCTCTTAAAGGTGTTCTAAGCCTCTGTCTTCCTCCTATACAACTCAGGTGAAAGGTCATTTGTCATGTTGACTTCTCAACCTAGGTACATGTAACTGTTGCATTCAGAAATGTCCATTCCATTGAGACCGAATGGAACATCAGGAAGGAGATTGTTTCTCATAAACATTGTCTTCGTGAGATTCATCTGCAGTCCGACCTTTCCAAACTCATGGTCAAAGTCGGCCAGCATTTGTGGCACTTGGCTAATGTTTGGTGTTATTAGAACGAGGTCATCAGCGAAGCGGAGGTGGTGTAGTAGCTGACCGTCTATCTTCACTCCCATTCCTTCCCATTCCAGTCATCTCATGACGTTCTCGAGGGTGGCACTGAAGAGTTTCAGTGAAATGGTATCACTCTGCTGAACCCCTCTCTTGACATGGATGATCACTTCTTTGTAGAATGGTGAGATCCTGGTAGCGAATATGTAATACAGCTCATGAAGGATCCTGATGTATTGAGTTTGAACACCCTGTTTGGCTAGGGCTTTGATGACTGCTTCAGTCTCAGCAGAATCAAAGGCCTTCTTTAAATCAATGAGGCATCTTCAACTCCCGAGAAACCTGAATGAGCTTGATTATCGTGTGGATATGGTCAATCCTGCTGAATCCTTTTTGGAAACCAGCTTGCTCGCATGGTTGTCCTTCATCTAGTGTTCTGCCAATCCTATTCAGGATGACTCGAGTGAACAGCTTGTAGACAACAGACAACAGGCAGATAGCGTGATATTTGCAATGTCGTGGATGTCTCCCTTCTTGTACAGTAGTATAGCCCTGCTGGTTTTCCACTGGGACGGAAACTTGCATTCAGGCAAGTAGCATGTGAAGAGCCAAGCCAGTGTATTGATGAGTACTGACAGCAGATTCTTTAGTTGTTTGAGTCTGACCTTGTCTGGGCCGGGTGTTGTTCTCTTCTTTACTGATGAAATGGCATGTCAGATTTCAGAAGGGAGAATGTTGGGAACGACATATCTATCCTGTGGAATTTGGTATGTGGGCAGGTGGACGTGGCTATCGAAGATATTCGAGTAGAAGTCATGGATAATCTTCTCCATTGCCTTTCTGGAAGATGTGATAGATCCATCAGGTCATTGGAGGGCAGTCATCTTGGTCTTGTAGTTGGTGAAGGACAGGCGGGCATTGCGAATGCTTTTCCTGGCTTCTGCCTCGTCTGCCAGTACTGCTGCTCTTCTCTCTTTGCGGTCTTCCTTTATCGCATCTCTGCACTCCTTGCAAGCTCGAATGTTCACCTGAGGTTGCCTGAGGCTTGCGCCAAGCCACGTTGGCGAATAAGCTCAAGAGTTTTTAAAAACAGTCGTTTTTTTTTTTTTTTGGTGACTATCTCTCTCTTGGTGTTCCTCACACAATCATGGAGGTGCTGAACCAGTCGATCATATTCCTCGTCAATGTTGTCAAAGACGGCATCTCCCTATGTTGCTGCAATAGTTCCACAGAGCTCCCAGTTGGTGGTCCTTCTGGGAGCTGTCTTCTTAAATTTTGCAGCTCTTTTTCCCCATTCCGTGAAGTAGAATTTTGCACGAAAGAGATAGTTGTCCTCCCAAAACCCAAGCACAAAAATTTGTATGTCTACAACTGTACCTCATGGTGTTTCACTTAATCACTTAACTTCCCGTTAGTCGTCGATTTGCTCGAGCGGGCGCCAGTAACGTCTCCATTTGTCCCTGTCGCGTGCTAGTGTAGCCCAATGGCATCTCTTCGCTCCGGGAACATGGAGGGCCTCAAACCGATCGTTCATGACCTTGACAAAGAAGTCTGACCATCTGGTAGGTGGGCGGCCACGCGGTCTCTTGACATCCCGTGGAATCCAATCAGTAACAGCTCTAGTCCAACGGTCGTCTCTAAATCTCATTACGTGACCAGCCCATCTGATTTTCGACACCTTGGCAAATGAGACAGCGTCCCTGATCCTTGATCGTCGACGGATGTCAGAACTCCGGATTCGTTCTCTCATTTGAGTGAAACGTGATATTCCAAGCATAGCTCTTTCTATTCTTCTTTGGGAGACCTGAATGGCGTTCTCATCTTGTTTGCGTAGGGCCCAGGTCTCTGAGGCATATGTTAATGCAGGAAGAACAGTGGAATCAAAGAGATGTGCCCGGAGCCGGAGGTTCTTCGTCCTCTTAGCTATTTCTTCGACGTTCTTGAAGGCGTTCCAAGCCGCTCTCTTCCTCCTGCGCAGCTCGGGTGCCAGGTCATTTGTCATGTTGACCTCTCGACCTAGGTACACATAGCTGTTGCATTCGGAGATGGTCGTTCCATTGAGAGCGAATGGGGCGTCAGGAACAAGGCTGTTTCTCATAAACATTGTCTTCGTAAGATTCAGCTGTAGTCCTACCTTTCCACACTCACGGTCAAAGTCGGCCAGCATTTGTGCCGCTTGGCTGATGTTTGGTGTTATTAAAACAATGTCATCAGCAAAGCGGAGGTGGTGTAGTTGCCGACCATCTATCTTCACTCCCATTCCTTCCCATTCCAGTCGTCGCATGATGTTCTCGAGGGTGGCACTGAAGAGTTTTGGTGAGATGGTATCACCCTGCCGCACCCCTCTCTTGACATCAACGATCACTTCTTTGTAGAATGGTGAGATCCTGGTAGTGAATCCGCAATACAGCTCACGGAGGATCCTGATGTATTGGGCTTGAATGCCCTGATTGGCTAGGGCTTCAATGACCGCTTCTGTCTCAACAGAATCAAAGGCCTTCTTTAAATCAATGAACGTTAAGCAGAGCGGCATCTTGAACTCCCGAGAAACCTCAATGAGTTTGGTTATCGTGTGGATATGGTCGATGGTGCTGAATCCTTTGCGGAACCCTGCTTGCTCGCATGGTTGTCCTTCATCTAGTGTTCTGCCAATCCTATTCAGGATGACTCGAGTGAACAACTTGTAGATGACAGACAATAGGCAGATCGGGCGATAGTTGCCAATGTCATGGCACTACTTCCACTACCCAGCCGTCGCCACACTCCAGGACGCTTTCCGGACCCGCGCGGCCGCTCCGGCCGAGACCCACGCACAACTGAAGACCCACAGAACAAGGTAAGCGGAACTCTCTGAGACCTTGGACTCCAGGCTCGGCGGACCCAGGGACAGAGCTTCTCTGCTTGCTCCCACCACCACAGGTGACAAAGGGATTCTAATCAGGAGCCCCACCCTACCCTGCCCTGTCTGCTTCCATCAACCACCCAGGGATCGAATTGTGCACAGGAGACCCACCCTACCCAGATAAATACCCCACTGGCAGACTTCCACTCTCGACACTACTTCCACTACCCAGCCGTCGCCACACTCCAGGACGCTTTCCGGACCCGCGCGGCTGCAAGCGGCCGCGCGACACATCATAAGACACTAAATACCCGTCTTCTGGAATTGTCGTACCATATTTGATAGGGTTCAAATATGGTAACACCTACAAGGGTGATTAGAGGTCACCCCAAAAGCCTCTATACCTCTCGGAAAGACTGGCAAGCTACCGAGAGTATTCCGCCCGCACGGAAGAGCCTGGCAAGCTATCCGCTGTGTATTCGATATGCCAAAACCAGTAACTACAACTGGTCTCATTCACCTGACCCTGAAGGTGTTTCACTAATAAAAATCAAAAATAAATAAATAAAATACGACATCTAGAAAAAAGAAAAAAAGAGACAGTGCTCAGATCCCGTTTGGAATTTTGGGACAACAGTGACATCAGTCAGGCAAAATCGTCAATTGAATATGATGTGGTCAATTTCATTGTGGAACCGTCCACTGGGAGACTAGAATAGGGAGAAGATTTGGGCCAAGCATTTGAGAGTACTTATGTATGAAGAAAGGTAACAGAAATAAGGATTGTGTGATAGAAATTGTCTTTGAATTTATCTTTTTGTTGTTGTTTTATCCCAAATTATATTTTATAAAAGCACCATAATTTACAAAATTATTCATAATTTGAGTTCATCTTTGACAAGGAAATGAATTTCAAGCATAAATAAAGACATTACACTCCAGGTAAGGCTTGGGAATCAGCCTGCAAAGTAAGTACATATAGGCCTGGTATGAGTGGATAATGTTAAATGGAGCCAGGTTAACAAAGATCGTAATCACCAACCTATGGTATTAGGGCTAAGTCAGGATGTTGTGTGTTGGGAAAGGCCATGGTCTTTTTTTAATTAATAATAGTTTTATAGTTACAACATTGTTAAGTTTATGGTATTGATGTAAAAAGTAATGGAATCCCACCACCATCAGAAAAGTGCCCACGGCTCTCCTCCACTGTCTCTGTCACCTCTGGTCACTATCTCCATTTCTTCTCATCCTTCTTCCCACTGCTTGGTAATCAGTTTTGAAATCCAAGGTCAAGTGTTTCTCATTAGTTGATATGGTCTATTCCCATGTTGTGTGTCTCTCTGTAGTTCATAGATGAATAAGATCATCCAGTGTTTGTTCTTCTCCCTCTGACTTAATTTTATTTACATGCTATGCTGTAGTTCCATACACATTGCAACAAAATGCACAATTTTGTCTTTTCTCACAGCTGCATATATACCAAAACTTCTTTATCCATTCATCTATCATTGGACTTTGGGTTTTTTCCATATTCTGGTTATTGTACTGCAATAAACATAGATGTGCATAATTCTTTTCAAATTAATATTCTTGTGTTTTGTGGTTAGATGTCAAGAAGTGGAAGAGCTCTGTCATATGTTCTTCATTTTACTTTATTTAAACACCATGCTTCAGAAGGTTGTCTATAATACTGTTGTTATGTGCTTTGATATTCCAATACCAGTTATCCCACCAGAATGATCTTCCCTCAACCACTGTGCCCATTTTCCCAAATAGTCTGCAAGCCTGCCCCTTAAAAATCACACAATTGGGGGTATGGTGCTGCCAGCAGGTCAATCTGTATCTGTGAGGTGAGTGCATCAGCAGCCTGATGGCACCTTCAGACTTCCAGATACCCCAAAATTGCTGCTGTGCCTTTGGCCAGACCCCAAAAACTTGGAGCAAAGTTTACCAAGAAAGTAAATGGCCAAAAGTTAGGTATGTGGGAGACACACCCACAAACCACCTCCGGCTCAGCTATATACTTGGAGATATGGCCTCTCTGGTTCCTGATTGAACTGCTTTATGGCCATGATCCCAGAGACTCAGAAACAAGTCTCGGAACCCAAAGGCTTCTGGCAGAAATACGTACTGTTCCTGCAATAGGTTACTGGTGCTGGGCCACTCCAGGTAGGAATAGGTTTCGTGCCTTGGCCTGTTCCCCCTGGTGGCCTGGTGACCACCATCCTCCAGAGGCCACTGGACAGTCAGGTTTGGGCCCACAGTGACGAGACACATGAGGCCTCACCACATGGGGGTGGAGCCGACTCTTTCTCCCCATCCCAATGAGACCCCGAGTCACCACATACAAACTCTGGCTCCTGATCAAGCTGATTAATGGCCATGATACCGGAGACTCAGAAACAAATCTTGAAAACCAGCGGCTTTTGGCAGAAATGCATCTGGACTGCATACAAGAGGGCCGCTGGCTCAGAGCTTATTGGAAAGCCAGGTATGATCCGGCAGTGACGGGGCAACTGCAGTCTCATGGGAAGGGGGTTGGTACTGGCACGTCTTTCACGCCCTACCGTTGTCACTAGTTACTCTCCACAAGCGGCTCTCTGGCCTGGCCATAACACCAGACACACAGAAACCAATCTCATAATTATCTGGCTCTTTACGGAAATCCAAAATCGTGGCCGCCTGACATTATATGATTCTCATAACCAGCTATAGAAAACAAAATATTTCACATTGCCTTTTCAGCAATTCTGATTGTTTTGGGGGAAATTCTAAACAATAATCTTTTGCATCTTTTGTCGAAATAGTGAATGTAATCTATGTAGAGGAGTTAAGTAGAAATGATTTGCCTCGCAGGCATTTGGAGCAGTGGGAGGAGGGGTATACTGGGGTTCTTGGTGGTGAAAAATGAGTACTGATGAAGGGAGCGGTGTTTGATCATTGTATGACTGAGACATAAACCTGAAAGCTTAGTAACTTTTCCCACAGTGATTCAATAAATAAATATAAGAATAAAAATAAATAAATAAAATTATGAAAAAAAATTAGCAAAGCACAATCATATTTTAGGAGCCCTGCTCTCATTATGACCAAGACTTAAATGTGAAAGCTTAGTAACTTTTCTTACAATGATTCAATAAATAAATATAAAAAGAAAAAAAAGAAATAAAATTTAAAAAATTAAGGTGGAGTTCATGCCCAATTCAATCAGCTAATCAGTGGCTGAATAAATAGCAGTACTCCTACAAAAAAATCACACAATCATTTTTTTCTATATTGCCTATTACAACAAATGGATAAAGGGATTATGAAAGATATTTCAGTAAAATAAGTCGTGATATTTTTTTATATCTCCCCAGAGTAAGCCCTGGCAGTCATGCCTGCCTCCTGTAGTCACTGCCATGTTGACTCACCCACTGGCCCAGCTCTTCAGACTCACAAACGAAATCTCTGAGGTCATGAAAGCCAAGCAGATGAAATTCATGGGCACATGGATCGCCACACCTGAAAACTCTGTGGCACACTCAGGAGAGGTGGACTGAATCCCTGCCTGCAGAAGCCCCAGTAGCCACACCCGTACCCCACTGCAGCCGCCACACAGCTTCAGTAAGATTCTTCGCTGACTCATCCCAGTTTTACAGATCCTGAAATTTCTGGACTGCATGGCCACGTACCTCCAAATTTCACCACACTAAAACTTCAGTAGGAACACACCAAATCAGATGGGAAAGTAACATAGAAATCAACTAAACTCAACAGACAAAAACATAACACAGAAGGCTCTGCTAGAGGTGAATAGCTTAGTAAATACTCGGACATATGTTCTACTCCTACTTTTCTGAGGAACTGCCACATAGTTTTCTAAGACATGAAACTGGATGACATCGCCACCAAGAGTGAATGAAGGTTCCTTTTTTCTTCACATCTAGGTCAACAAACCTAAGTTCAAATCCTAGTCATCTCACTGATCAGGGTGGTGAACTTCAATAAATTATTTTCCTTTCTTTGGTGAAATTTAAACAAAACTCTTTATTATTTTTTAACAAAAAATCACCGTTTGGGGGCTGGAGTGATAGAACAGCAGGTAAAGCGTTTGCCTTGCATGCAGCCAACCCAGGTTCAATTCTCAGCATCCCATATGCTCAGCATCCTAGTACTACCAGGAATAATTCCTGAGTGATGAGCCAGGAGTAACCCGTGTACAATGCTGGGTGTGACCCCAAAAAGAAAAAAAACCCACCATTTTATATTCTTGACATAATTTTAAAATCTTTCCAGTGGAATCAAAACCTCCTGAGCATCTTTCTGTGTTCTCCAAAAGTTGAACTACTTCTATTTCTGGATTTAAAAAATGCATTCATAAATTTATTTTTTATTTATGAAAATTTGACATTGTATGACTGAAATCCGATCATGACCAGCTTTGTAACGGTGTGTCTCACGTGATTCAATTTAAAAAAGAGCTGTTCGAGTTGGTGACCCTTTTTGACTTAGAACATTTCTTTGCCAAAATTAAACAGTACAACACCAACATTTCTTCTACAGTCTTTATCTATTATACCAGTGAAGAGATGAGCCACACCATGTGGTAACAACATGACAGGCAGCAGAAATGAGAAAAATCAGCTAGGGCTCAGATTCAGTTCCTGGAACTGAAACAGTTTTGTTTTCTCAGAAATAAAACAACGTGGAACTAGCCCCCCAAGACCCCACTTGGAAAGTCCTTGGACCCAGCAAGTGGGCTCAATAAATCACCATATGCCATATCAGCGATGACTATTCCCAGAAATTGTCTTTTGTAAACCGCAAAGAATGAGTAGCTTATGTAACAATACTCTATATCATGTCCTCTGGAACTAGAGTCAGGGTTCTTGTCTTGGAGCTGCTGTGTTGGTGTGGACTTGGATCTTAGCTCGAGCTAGCAATAAAATTCCTTCCTTTTGCATCGCAAGAGTGGTACCTTTTCCTTATTCCGAGATCTGGTATAACACTTAGTATAACACCAGCTGCAATATCTCTGAAGTGTTTTGCAGCCCAGTGAGTATGAGGAGCTACTCTTTCAACACACACAGAAGAAAGAGCTATCTTGAATGTTGGTTTTCATTAGGGCTTTCTCCTTTGGTGGTACTGTATAATCATAGACACTGTAGAGGTCATAATCCATGGCGCACTCATACCCCCTTATAAGGGTGGTTGCATGCTCTGAGAGTTGTATAAAGAGGATCAGCTGGCACTCCTCCAAACATGCCCCTACCCACCCCTGCCCACTTGCTGGGTGAGACAGTGTTTCTAGAGCAGGCAGAGCCAAGGACACCTGAAACAGAGGTGATGAATCAGTCAGCTCAATTATTTTTCTTAATTTTAAAAATGGGAATAAGGAGATCTACCTAACCTTGTTTGTGAGAATTTATGGGGAATAGAGCAGCTATTGTATGTTAGAAATACCACTAGTATATATGTGGGGAGTGATAGTGGAGGTGGTTGAAATTATGCTGTAGAAAGATTTATACATCAGCAAGAAGAGGAAGGAGACTTCAAAGAAAGCAATCAGGAGACTGCTGCTATAGGTCAAGTGAGAGATCGATCATGTACACCAATTCCAAAATGGCATCTGTGTAAGATGAGATTTTGTACTGATAAGATCCAAAATAAGGATGGTGACCTTTCAGAAGCAGAACCAGTAAGATGTTTGAGTTACAAGCTGACTTATGAGCTCAGGGCTTTTGAACTTGATCACTTGATATCCCGTTACTTATTGATTTGCTCAAGTGGGCACCAGTAACGTCTCCATTTGTCCCTGTCACGTGCTAGTGTAACCCAATGGTGTCTGCTCGCTAGAGGAACACGAAGAACCTCAAACTGTTCATTCGTGGTCTTGATAAAGAAGTTTGACCATCTTGTAGGTGGGCGGCCACACGTTCTTTTGACGTCATGGGGTATCCAGTCAGTAAGAACTCTTGTCTAGCAGTCTTCAAGTCGCATTACGTGTCCAGCCCATCTGATTTTTGGTGCCTTAGCAAACGAGACAGTGTCTGTGATTTTTGATCGTCAACAGAGGTTGGAACTCCAGATTCCTTCTCTCACTTGAGTGTAGCGTGATACTCCAACCATAGCTCTTTCAATTCCTTTTTGGGTGACCTGAATAGCGTTCTCATCCTGTTTTTGTAGGGCCCAGGTCTCTGAGGGGTATGTTAATGCAGGGAGAATGGTGGAGTCGAGGAGATGTGCCCAGAGCCGGAGTTTCTTCATCCTCTTAGCTATTTCTTCGACGGTCTTGAAGGCGTTTCATGCTGCTCTCTTCCCCCTGTGCAGCTCTGGTGCCAGGTCGTTAGTCATGTTGAGTTCTCGACCTAGGTACATATAACTGCTGCATTCAGAGATGTTCATTCTCTTGAGAGCAAATGGAACGTCAGGTACTAGTCCGTTTTTCATGAACATTGTCTTGGTGAGATTCAGCTGCAGTCCGACCTTTCCACACTCACAGTTGAAGTCAGCCAGCATTCGTAATGCTCGGTGTTATTAGAACGGTGTCATCAGCGAAGCGGAGGTGGTGTAGTTGCTGACTGTCTATCTTCATCCTATTCCTTCCCATACCAGTTGTCGCATGATGTTCTTGAGGGTGGCACTGAAGAGTTTCGGTGAAATGGTATCACCCTGCTGAACCCTTCTCTTTACGTCTATGATCACTTCCCTGTAGAATGGTGAGATCCTGGTGGTGAATATAATTACAGAGGATCCTGATGTACTGAGTTTGAATGCCCTGTTGGCTAGGGCTTCAGTGACCGCTTCAGTCTCAACAGAATCAAAGGCCTTCTTTAAATCGATGAACGTTAGACAGAGAGGCATCTTGAACTTTTGAACTTAAATTCAATAACTGTATTGCAATTTAAAAAACCCTGAAAGTTGGGAACTAGAATACATTTGGCATAGTAGGTAGATGAACTAGGTTTTGGGCTTTTGTGACAAAATAATATATTTAAACTTTTGGGGAAGACCACACCCGGCGGTGCTCAGGGATTGCTCCTGGCTTTGTGCTCAAGAATTGTTCCTGGAAGTGTTCAGGGGACATGTGGGATGCCAGACATCAAACCTGGGCTAGCCATGTGCAGTGTAAAAGTACTCTACACGCTGTAATATTTCTCCAATCTACAAAATATTAATTTTATGGAAAGAGAAGGAAAATATGTTTGCAAGCCACAGTTAGGGAAGTGCTAAATATGTCATGAGTTCTTAGGGATCTTTCAAGTTTGGGGCTGAAGATACCCTTAATAGTAATATACTTTCACCCGGGAAAGCTAAAGAAAGCTGCAGGGGTATTTTTCAGGAAGAATTGATGTATTTGAAAATTTTCCCCAAGCAGGCCAAGACCACTCCCAAGACAGGAGAGAAAGACTTTTGTTTCTCTTTTTTCTTCATCTCCTCATTATTTTATGTCAAATCTCACCCAGAAGTTAACAAAATATAAGAATACAGAATTCCAACTAACACAATCACTCAGATACCCTGAGAATTAATAGGTTTTATAATGTACTGATCAGCGACTTTATACTTAACATATAACATTTAATTCTAGTAGAAAAGGATGTTTTCATTTCTAAAGTTTTAGAGCACATTTCATTTCCATGCGGAAAAATTACTTTATTAAAGTCATAGTTATAATCTTATACTTATACATATTTGTTCATTATATAAAGCTATATGATATTGAATGTATACAGGAAAGGTCATGGAGATAGTTCAGTGGATAAGGAATTACAAATACAGCACTGTATACCTTGCATGCAGTCAACCAAGTTCGTTTTAGGGCATAGCTTATGGTCGTCTGAGCACCACAAAGAGTGATTCCAGAACACAGATCCAAGAGTAAGTCCTGAGAACAGCCAAGTGTGGCCCCAAAACCAAACAACTGACAACTAAATTAAGCAAGCATATAGAAAAAACTGCCATCCATGTGCAGATTGAAATGTCAGCTTAATCATCTGGCTGGTCACTGGGCCATCTGCTCTTATTTGAGTTCCTGCTCATCTACGGTTCTTGAAAAGATCATGCCAATTCACTTTATAACAGGTTATTAGCTACTTCAGTCATAGCCCTTAGACTCCCACTTTAAAAGAGGCTGGCTGGAGCGCTGGAGCGATAGCACAGCGGGTAGGGCGTCTGCCTTGCACGCAGCCAACATGGCCAACCCGAGTTCGATTCCTCCGCCCCTCTCGGAGAGCCCGGCAAGCTACCGAGAGTATTTGATATGCCAGACACAGTAACAACAAAGTCTCCAATGGAGACGTTACTGGGCCCGCTCGAGCAAATCGATGATCAACGGGAGGGCCTTTACCTTTAAAAGAGGCTGTGATTAGTAATTAATTACTTCTGTTACCTTGGGCCTTCTAGAAAATGTAAGTTAGTAGAGGGCTGTTTTGGTTTAACTGTCTTTCTTGCAAGCCTGAAAACAAGCTGGATGTTTAGGATCCTTTTGTACCCTGATGGATATAATGTCTTTGAAATGTTCTGGCACTGGCAACCCACAGTTTCTATAGTACTACTTGTCAGTCAACCATCAGGTGTCTCTGTTTTCTGCCTTTGTGGCATCCATGGAGCTAATTGTGAACAATGCTCAAGGAATAAGCAACATCTGTCCCCATGTTACTGAATTAGGGCCTTACCTCATATTGAGTAGCCATTCTTCTTATGAGGCAGAGCCAGAAGACCAATATAGGACAGAGCATTTCTTACATCAAACCTGAGCCTCTTGCATACAAAGCATGTGTTCCACTCATTGAGCTATCTATCTCTCTGGTTTTGATACATAACTCAAAAATTCTTCCTGAATTACCAGCATAAAGCACAGGCACATAAGGTATTAAATTAGTTTCCTCAGTGCACCATAGTTTCCACTATGAACATGGGGCAAGTGTGCTGGTGATAAATTAGACATGGAACATGTTCTCAGAACACGTATGGCCTGGTGATAGAACTAGAAGCAGAACCAGGTTACAATGTTAGAAACACAAAGAGCACCATGGTTACACATTTGAGGTGCACTTAGCCTTTCTGGTAATTTATGGAAAATTATCTCAAGGGGTGGCACGTGAATCTTGAAGGAATATTTGGGAATGGGAAGTGGTAAAAGATAGGAGAAGTTTTCTAGGCACATGGAACTCTGTAATCAGAGGCAAAGAGCACTATAAATTATGACAAGTAACTAGAAGCAGTTTGAACTACTAAAGTACATAGTTTTAGGTGTAGCTGGCAAAAGAAGTTTCTTAGGAGATCTGTTAAGAAATGGAACTTTACGCCTTTACTAGGCATCTGTATAACAAATGGCCAAAATCAACATAATCTGAGAACTGGTCTAGAATGTAGGCTGCCATAGAGATGACATGCATGTGTGGAGAAGTATGAAGGCAGAGAGTATGAGGGGAAGACCCTGAGATAATGGTATACGGGAAAGGAAAATCTGGTGTGTGGGATTGTATGGTGTTGGACTGGTGTGATTATGAAAATCTGTCACTGATAAATATTTTTGTGGTCTGTTTCTGTTTTTGTTTCTTGTTATTATTGTTTTGGGGACACATCCAGTGGTATGCAGGGCTTACTCATGGCTCTGTCTTCAGGTATCACTCACGGTGGAGCTCAGGGGACCATATTCAGTGCCTGGGATCCAGTCCTAGTTGGCTTGTACGAAACAAATGCCTTACATGCTGTGTTATCTCTCTAGCACCTGAAACCCCTTCATTAACAGTATAGTAAAATTGGGGACAGAAATAAAATTTGAAAGAAAAGGAACTTTATCCTATAGTTGTGGAAGTGCTATTTAGGAATTGTAAGTTGTGTGGCCCGAGTTATAGTATAGTAAGTAGAGTGCTTGCCTTGCACAGGGAGGACCTGGGTTCAATTCCCAGCATCACATATAAGCACCTCAACTCCAACAGGAACAATTCAGAGCAAAGAACCAGGAGTAAGACCTAAGCACCACCTGGTGTAGTCCAAACAAGCAAAGAAAGTAATGAAAGTTATGAGTAACTTATCTATTCTTCATTGTCTACAGAAGACATTGATATAAAATTTAAGCTTTGCCTTTTTCTAAAACATTGACAGAGCTAAAAGGGGTCATATTAAGCAAAATTACTCAGAAGGAGGACAGACACCAGATGATCTTACTCATTTGTGGTATAGAAAGAAACGAAACAAGGAAATTGATTTAAATCTTTTGAACTTTGAATATACAGGGCTGGAGTGATAGCACAGTGGTAGGGCGTTTGCCTTGAATGCAGCCAGCCCAGCCGAGCGGGGTTCGATTCCTCCACCCCTCTCAGAGAGCCCAGCAGCTACTGAGAGTATCTCGCCCGCATGGCAAAACCTGGCAAGCTAGCCGTGACATATTCAATATGCCAAACACAGTAACAACAAGTCTCAAAATGAAAATGTTACTGGGCCCGCTCAAGCAAATTGATGAACAATGGGAGGGCAGTCGACAGTGGACAGGACTTTGAATACAGAAGTAAGGTATCCAAGGAGGGAGGTGGGAGAGAGGAAGAGGTGGACTGAAGAGATAGTGAGACAATGGTTGAGGGTGTTGGGTATTTAGTATTACTGGCAGGACATTAAAATTTTGTGCACCATAAGCATGAATGTAAATGCTATTGTAACCATATTCTCAATTCAAATAAATACTGTTTAAATTTTGAAAAATCATTAAAAATAATGATTTTTAAATTATTTTAATAGTAAAATAAAAAAATCTTAACACTGAATGACAGGTTATGGACATTGGGAAATGAGTATACTCATTCTGCATGTTGTTGTTCTTTTGGGAAAGATTAGAAATGTGGACAAAAAACTATTTGCAAGAATATTTATGTAGCAATTAAAGTGGTTAGAAATTAGAAACTATGTAAATACTTGTTGGTGAGAGAATAAATAAATGGGTGAGGAACATTTACAACATGGAGAATTAGCTGTTACTGAAAAGGCATAGTTTTCCTTTTTAAATTATTTTTAAACATTTTCCCCTTTTCCATCTGTTCATTGTTGTTGATGCTACGACTCAGGAGTGGGGAGATTAAGTCATGAACATGGTTGGTTGTGGAGCTCACGCTTTTTTTTTGCTTTTTGGGTCACACCTGGCAATTCACAGGGGTTACTCCTGGCTCTGCACTCAGGAGTTATTCCTGGCGGTGCTCAGGGAACCATATATGATGCTGGGAATCGAACCCGGGTCATCCGCGTGCAAAGCAAATGCCCTACCCGCTGTGCTATCTCTCCAGCCCCAAGAGCTCACGCTTTTTAAAAAAATTTTATTCAATACCATGACTTACAAAGTTACTGATAATTCAGTTTTAGGAATGCAAAAATTTGACACCAATCCTTCCACCAATGCCAACTTTTCCACAACAGTTTCCTCAGATTCTTCTCCACCCCAACCCCCCACCCCACTCCCACCTGTCAACTTGACAGGCACATTACAAAAGTTCAGTGGTTTCCACTTAGATATCATGATTTTAGCTATGTTGAACCTGTCTTTTGGATATGTGGCTATACCCCTCACTCATATCACAGATATAACTGAAGCCTTGATGCCGGTTGACCCATTACTTCTCCTTCTCTTCTTTCCCCCACTGACTTCTTTCCTTCTCTGTCCATCTCTAAACGCTGGGGTCAAGGGTGATCTAGGCATCTCCCTCTTCCTACAATACATTTCCTCATCCAGTATCCTATATTCCAGAGGTAAGTGAGATCATCCTGTGTTTGTCTTCTTTCTTTTGGTTTATTTCACTTAACAAGACATCTTCCAGTTACAACAATGTTGCAGTAAATTGTATGATTTCATCATTCTTTGCAACTGCACAGTATTCCATTGTGTATATATACACCATATCTTCATAATTTATTCATCTGTCATTGGATGCCCAGTTTGATTCCATACCTTAGCTATCACACATTTATTTATGGTGATCTTCACAATGCTTGCAAACACCTGGCCAAGCTATTCCTAGAAGCAGCTTGTAGCATCAGGGAACTCAGAAACTAGAAGGGCTGCATACAAATCACACAGCTACCAGTGCCTTGCTTAGAGCATGTTATGATATCAGCAATCAAGCTCATGGCCTCATGCTTACAAGGCAAGCACTTTAAACACTGAGCCATCTCCTGGTCTCCAAAAGTCACACTTCAGTAAAGTGGATGATATGGTAAATGCCTATAAGTTATAATCTAACAAAGAAAGATAACAGAACTTAAATATAATATCGTCTCAGCTTAGGGGAATATACACAAATACAGAGGAAACCTTAATTCTATTTATCGCATGCATACTATTTTTAAAATTTCTATACATTTAATCATCAATGTTATAAATAATACAAATTGAGGGTAACCCCCACCCACTTAGACTACTCTTTCTCACATTTCTCATTTTTTTGTTCATTTTGTTCATATTTTTTACTCAATCTATGAGACAAGGAATGTTTAGAGATTTTTATGAAGATCAATATAGTCAAAGGTTGGTACATAAAGGTTGTTAGAAATGTTGGAAAGAACAAGAACTATGGGAAAACCCACGGGGATGGAAATATGACCATTCAGCAGCTAGAAGAGATTAAATTAGGAAATTTGTCTTCCACTGAAGACTAAAAATCAGAATATTAAATTGTAGCTGAAGGTATTTAGGGAACAGCTATAGCAAGCACTCTTGGTAACACAAATTGTTAAGTTTTCAAGTGGGTCGCTCATCTGTGTGAGTGTTTTAAGTCTAGATTAATTTAAAGGTAGGTAGACAGATAAAAAGATCTGATACATTTTTCAGCCATCATGTCCTATGATTTCATATTTAAGAAAGCTAATAAAAATAATGTTTAAGTGGTAATTTCAAAGGGAATGTGAACTGGAGACCATTTGAACTTTCATTTTTATCTCTGCTATGCCCATCGGTAATCAAATCACAAACAAATATTACCTAGTGTCATCATGTAACAACAAATAGAGGGTGATTGTTTTTGCTTGTTATTGCCTTTTTACCACGGTATAATAAATAAGTTTGCAAATTTTCTTTTTTGTATATACTAGTTCTTTACTAGCTCTTAAAATACACGATCATCAAGGACGTCTAAGGGAAAGGATCTTACAAACAGTGAATCTTGGAACTGGAATCCTTAGAGGTTGGCTCAGGCCCAGGGACCCACTTAGCTGATGCTATGTTCTGAAATAACCCTGATTATAAAGCAGAGTTTCTAAGCACCAAATCTGATGCCAACTCAATGATCTGATTCTATAAAGTTAGCAGGAACCCAGGAACCTGTTGCAGCACTATGAATTACTGCTGTTGTTCGACTAGGGAATTGTTACTGTGAGTTACATGTTTCTATGCCCCAGACAAAAACACTGATCCCAAAGGGAGTAGTAATACTTGAACAGGGAAAGAGGGCAAATAGTCCAGAAACAAATGAGCATGAGTACCCTCCTAAATGTAACCTCAGGAGTCACGAGAAAGTATTGCTTACTTCTGAGGAATTTGTAGGTTAGGAAAATGAAGGCTAAAATCTTTAATATGCAAAAAAGCATTCTTTAATTATACAAATCAGAGCTAAATATCACTATGTAAATGCTCAAGAAAATAATTAGGGGGGTGACATCACTAACTCATATAGAAGTACATACATAGGTAAAGAACTCCAATGGGTAGACAACAATGACAGAGGCTATACTGGCTTTTTTTTATGGAATTTAACCAAAAGCAGAGAGAAGCACTTACGGAGTCCGGTGGACCCATCTCTTTTTCAATCTTGGTCTTAGGGCAGCTTGTAAGAATCTGAGTACATGTTTTTATGTGAAACAATACTGTTCTGTGACTGCGCATGGGCACAAGTTCAAAATCTCTGAAGACTGTGAAGAAATATCAATACTTTTGCACCCAAGTTCCCAGACACTATACAAATGTTCTCTCACCTATTCATTATAAAGTAGTTATTATTCTTATAGTCATAAAACTTACTCAGAAAGATTAAATTGCTTGCACAAGGTATGAGAATATAATAGAGTCTAGAAATAAAACCAGGTCGTAGTGAGGCAAGCACTAGGCTTCCAATTTATACTTACATCTCCATTTGCAATAATAGAAACAGTTCTCTAGTTTGTGTGTACCATAAAAATGCTAATTTGCTCTTGACAAAACCTTTCAGAGTAGTGCACATTTTTGTGATTTGTATTATTTCTATAGTCATTATTATACCAAGAGCATTAGTAAAATGGAACTAGACTAAGACTCCTGGGACTGTTGAAAGACCCGTGCCTTTGTAATACTATGTAATCAACATTGACTAACAAATGATCTCTCTAGAACACAAATTTCATCTTGTCATTCATTTATTTAAATTCGTTTAATGGCTTCCATTTCCTTCATTTAAAGGCCAAATTCTTTAGCTTTGTCTTTAATAGTCTAACACCATCTGACCTATTTGATTATATCTCCTAACACTTTACTTATATACCCTTGGAGAGTTCTGCTATACATTTCGCTGACTATTGTCCAAATGTGCTTTGCTCTTAACAATTCCAGTATTTGACAATTTTTCCCTTTGACTGCAATCTCTCTTCTTTTTTTCCTCCTGGAGCACCACTTCTCTTGGACTGTTTAAAGTAGCAACATAGGGTAAGAAAAGAGATGTGTAATTTACTTTAAATACAGCAATATAAGTAAATGGAAGCAAAGATAAACAAATGGAACTATATCAAATTACGTGGTTTCTGCACCACAAAAGAAACAATGACCTGCATAGAAAAGACACACACAGACTGATAGAAAATATTTGCTCACTAATCCTCTGACAAAGGTTTAATATCTAATTATATAATCCACTTATAAAATTTGAGAAGAAAATAACAACCCTATCCAAAAATAGGGAGAAGAGATGAACTGAATTTTTTTTAAAAAAATGAATCACCAAGAGATACAGTTACAAACTTACAAACTTTTGTGATTATGTTTCAGTCATATGATGATCGAATACTCATCCCTCCACCTATTCTCCACCACCAATGTTCCCACTATCCCTCCTGCCACCCCCATCCCATCTCCCCTCAGGCTCTGTGGCAGGCACATTCCCTTTTACTCTCTCCTGTTGGGTGCTATGGTTTGCAATACAGGTAGTAAGTGGTCATCATGTTTGGTCCATAGTCTACTTTCAGCATGTATCTTCCAACCCGAGCGTGCCCTACAAGCATAATTTACTTAGTGTTCCCTTCCCTATCCCTGCTGCCTTTTTTCCCAGTATGTGAGGCTGACTTCCAAGCCATGGAGTGATCCTGCTGGCCCTTATATCTACTATAAGCATAAGATACAGCGGGTCACACTATATCACTCTATCACTATCCTCCCATTGTTCATCAGTTTGCGCAAGCGGGCCCAGTAACATCTCCGTTGTGAGACTTTGTTGTTACTATGTTTGGCATATCGAATACGTCACGGGGAGCTTGCCAGGCTCTGCCGTGCGGGCGAGATACTCTCGGTAGCTTGCTGGACTCTCTGAGAGGGGCGGAGGAATCGAACTCGGGTCGACCATGTTGGCTGCGTGCAAGGCAAATGCCCTACCGCTGTGCTATCGCTCCGGCCCAGGTTCATATACAGCGGGTCACAAGTATATGAAAATTGCTCTGAATCACTTATCATCAGGGAAATGTGAATCAAAGCAAAAATGATATATCACTTTATATCAGTGAAACTTGCAACATCACAAAGAACAAAAGTGTTGGTGTGGATGTGGGGAAAAATTCTTCATCCATTGTTTATGGGAATGTAGACTGGTCTAATGTTTTTGTAACATAATATGGACACTTCTCAAAAAACTAAAAATTGAGCTTCCATATGACCCAACAATTTTACTTCTTTTCTTTTGAACCCTAAGGGTCCAAAAACAATTGCAAAAAGACATCTGTGTTCCCATTTCATAGAAGTATTATTCACAGTAGCCCAAATTTGGAAGCAACCTCGTATTCAAGAACCAGTGACTGGATAAAGAAACCATGGTAATTATACACAACAGAATAATAGTAGACCATAAAAAATGAAATTTGCTGCTGCATGAATGTATCTATAGAGTATAATGCTTACTAACGTTAGTCAGTAAGAGAGGGACAGACACAGAATGATCATATGTAGGATGTGAAGAGACAGTAAGGGAATAACAAATGGCCAGAGGGCAACTGAACCTGAGAACTGATCTACAGGAGGAACCTTACAATGGTAGGGGAACATAAGGGGTTAAAGATGAGAGAGGCACACTGGGACAATGGTGGAGTGATGCAGACATACCCTGGGTGCTGAATCATTTTATGCATAATACCATACCATAATTAATATTGTAAATTGTGGTACTAAAATGAAAATACTGCTATAAGACTGAAAACAAGAGGCCAGAGCTATAGCATAGCACATAGGATACTTGCTTTGCACCAGGCCAACCTGGGTTTGATCCTAGGCACCCCATATGGTTCCCTGAGCCTTTCCAGAGTTGATCCCTCAGTGAGTAACTAGGAGTAAGCCCTGAGCACTGCTGGGTTTGGCCCATAACTTAAAATAAATAAAAATATGCAGTATTAGGTCTATATTACTATGCATTGAACTACCCAAAATACATGGTACATTACTTTATTTTTCTAACTTGAGCATAAATATGCATCAAAATATATATTATGAACACTGAAATTACATTCAGGTGAGTAAAATGCCAAGAATCTGAAATGAGGAAATCACAAATATAATTCATCTAATGCTGAAATTCAGAGTCTTCTTGATAGTCTAAATTATTAGAATTGTCTTTTCCTCTCTTCAGTGTAGATGCACCAATACTATCTGATTAGAGCCAAAAATTTTATGAATCTTCTGCTGAATCCCTTAAGAATTATCAACCTCATAGATTCTATTAACATCTTTATTATAACTCCCACCAGGTATTGTCAGGATAATTTAAGTGTCTGTTTTCCCAACTACATTGTGAATTCTTGTGTTAAAACCATATTCTCTTTATTGCTCTACCCTTCGTACTTGGGACAGGACCAATGTTTCTCAAAACATATTCCAAGAAACAACATTAGAATTATCTAGGGAAGAATTTTAATTTCTTTTTTATTGAATGACCATTAAAAAGTTGTTCATGGCTGGGTTTCATTCTCACAATTTTCCATCAGCCTTTCCTACACCAGTGTACATTTCCCATCACCAATCACCAATGTCCCAATGTTGTTGTCATCTCCTCCTCCTCCTCTTCCTCCTTCTCCTCCTCCTTCACTTCCTCCTCCTCCTCCTCTTCCCCCGCTTTCTCTCTGTCTCTCCTTTTACTTTGGGGCATTATGTTTTGAAGTACAGGTACTGAAAGTTTATCGTGTTTATCCCTTTACATAGAGAAGTCCACTATCATAGTGATAGCTGGAAATGATCACTCTGAAAAAGAAAGCATGTAAAGGGATGTACTGTAGCACTGTCACAGTTCATCCCTTTATATACTTTCAGCACTCAGTTCTTTTTCAGAGTGATCATTTCCAGCTATCACTGTAATAGTGGACTTCTCTATCAGAACTGCCCTCCCCCCTCCACGACTTGTAGCAAGCTTCCAACTGTAGGCCAGTCCTCCCTACCCTTGTTTCTTCTAGGGCAGGGTTTTCTTTTTACAGCCTTTTTTGTCGTAAAAGTACAATATGGGTGTAGCACTACTAGAAACTTTGGATTCATTACCCGGTTAATTTTTACTTAATTTTAAATTAATTTTTGTACATTGCAACCTTTCCCTATTGAAAAAATTTTCATGACACCCCACATTTAGTTACTTTAATCTGGTGCCTTAGACACCTCAGCCATCCTGACACGTTCACATTTAGTTATTTAACCCCAAATAGACCCCCACGGTTTAACAAGCTAGGACTTAGGGTGCCCTTGAAATGCAAATTCACTAGAGAGAAATAATTTAATTTTTGTTTATTTTCACACCATTATTTCTAGGTTTGATGTAGGAATCCCTATTGTCAAGGTACTTCAGTTAATGATTCAAAAGTAAATGTAGTCACTTCTCTGTTGCTCCCTCCATCTTTCATCTATCTGCTATAGGATGAGATATGGAGATGGCTCAGAACTAAAATACAGCAAGAATTACTGACTCTGGAAAGAATTCACTGAGAAGAAATTAGAAAACTGGCTTGAAATTTGCACAGAGGTATTAGTCCCAAGGAGACTTACCTGTCTGTGGTTGATACAAAAGTTGCAAAGTAGCAACACTATACATTGTGAAGGAATACTGTGTATACATTTAGTACACTGTGAATAATTTGATAGGAAACATTCCATTTCTGTCCCAGCAAGGAAAATACGAGAAAACTCCCAGCTTAAGGAATAAGCCTGGCTGATCTAATAAAGACATACTTTATGCCAGTTTTGTTGCAGTCACTCATACTACCAGAAATTCAAGTAAATATTTATTGGGAGATTTTATCCTGATTTTAAGATAAGCAAGAAAACACTTGGTTCTGATTGCTGTTGATAACTTTCTAATGATTAGGTTGAGAAGATAGCTATAGACAGCAGCTGATCTCTGGAAATTTGACTAGAGAGGTGGAAAGATTCTGGATCAATTTGTATCATAGCAGAGTACCTAGGACAAGATTTGCCATTTTAAATATTCTTAGCACATAGGCCAGTGGTATTGAGTACATTAATATTTTTGTGCAACTATTTCTGCCATTCATCTTGAGAACATTTTCATCAACTGAAATTCTACCCATTAACCATGAACTCTCCCATTAGTGCATCTACAAATTTGAGGTAATTCCAGTCTACTTTCATTCTCTATTTAATTTTACTACTCCAGGAATGTTATGTGAGAGGTATTATCTAATATATGAGGTTTTATAGTATTTAACCTTTTGTATTTGACTTATTCATTTAGCATGTCGTCAAGATTCATCTATGTGGTGTACATATAAATTTTTCTTAATTTTTCCTGCTAAATAACATTCTATTGTATATTTTTTATTCAATTGTCATTCTAAGGAGACGGGCCACTTCTACTTTTCTGCTATTATAAATTATAAATAATACTACTATGAATATATACCAGAAGTAGAATTCCTGGATCATAAAAACATAACTCTGTGTTTAATGTATTGCAGAATCAATATAACATATCCCATAGTAGATGTACCTTTTTGCACAACCACCTGCAAAGTCTGAACATTTTTTCTGCATCCTTTCCTACATTTATTTTCTGAATTTTCTGCTGTATTATTTTTATTTTAGCACAGCGGTAGGGCATTTGCCTTGCACGCAGCCAACATGGCCGACCCGAGTTCGATTCCTCCGCCCCTCTCGGAGAGCCCGGCAAGCTACCGAGAGTATCTCGCCTGCATGGCAGAGCCTGGCAAGCCGCTTGTGATGTATTCGATATGCCAAACACAGTAACAACAAAATCTCCAATGGAGACGTTACTGGGCCCACTCCAGCAAATTGATGAACAACGGGAGGGCCTTTACCTTTACCTTTTATTAGTGAAACACCATGAGGTATAATAACAACCCTTCTAACTAATACGAAACAGTATGTTACCATGTTTTTTATGTGAAATTTCCTCATTACTAGTGATTTTTGAAAGATTTTCTTGCAATATTGGTCATTTGTATACCTCTTTTGGAGAAATGTACATTTAATTCATCTGCTTGTTGGATTTGACTTATTGACACATTTAAACTGCTGAATCAATCAACGCTGAAGTTTGTTCTGACTCATACTCTCATTCAAATAATGTGGAAAACAACCTAGGGTAGATACAATAATGGTACTCTAAAGATGCTCATGCCTAATTTCTGATACCAGTGAATGTCCTCCCGTATTCCTCTCGTATATATCAAAAAGGACTTAATGTATGTGATTAAGTGACAGATACTAAAATGAGATTTTGCAGACTATTCAGGTGTACCTACTGTTATCACATTAATCCTTTTGAAAGGGAGGCAAGAGATTCAGAAGCAAAGAATGAGATTAATAGTAGAAGCAAAGATTTTAGTAATATAAGGTTATGAATCAAAGAATATGGTAAACCTCTGAAAGGTGAAAAGGGTAAGGAATTGATTTTGCTTTGGACTTTCCAGATGTTGCATGACTCTCCAAACCTTAATTTTAGTCTTGTAAAACCTATTTAGTACTACTAAAATGTAAGACCCGTGTTGTTTTAAGCCTCTAAGTTTGTGGTAATTAATTATAGCAGTGAGATAATACACACCAATTGTTTACGTCATAGCATCTTTCAGGGTTAGTTGATTAAGCGGGTTGAAAATGTGATAATGACGGAAAAAAATTTATAAAAGAAAACGTGATGATGGGCCAGAGAGATAGTAAAGGGGCTAAACCCCATGATTTGTGTACAGACTATCTTGGTTTGATCCTGAAACCAAATATTCCTCAAACACTGCCAGAAGTGATCCCTGAGCACAAAGCCAAGAGTAAGAACTGGGCACATCCAGGTGTGCCCCAACAACCCCTAAATAAATAAAGACATGATAAAGATATAGTTTCTATAGACAAAAGAATACTGCTCAGCTATTTAAAAATGAAGTCTTGTCATTTGCAACAATGTGAGTGGGACTGGAAGGAATTATGCTACACACCCCAAAAATCAGCCAGAAGAAGAAAATATCCAACCCCATCAAAAAATGGGGTGATGAAATGAACAGAAATTTTCTCAAAGAAGAAATCCGAATGGCTAAAAGGCACATGAGAAAATGTTCTACATCATTAATAATCAGAGAGATGCAGATCAAAACAACAATGAGATATCATCTCACACCACAGAGACTGGCCCACATCCAAAAGAACAAAAGCAACCGATGCTGGCGTGGATGTGGAGAGAAAGGGACCCTCCTTCACTACTGGTCGGAATGCCGACTGGTTCAACTCTTTTGGAAAACAGTATGGACGATTCTCAAAAAATTAGAAATTGAGCTCCCATTTGACCCAGCAATACCACTCCATGGAATATATCCTAGAGAGGCAAAAAAGTAGTGGAAATGACATCTGCACTTCTATGTTCATTGCTGCACTGTTCATAATAGCCAAAATTTGGAAAAAACCTGAGTGCCTGAGAACAGATGACTGCTTAAAAAAACTTTGGTACATATACACAATGGAATATTATGCAGTAGTTAGAAAGGATGAAGTCATGAAATTTGCAAACAAGTGGTTCTACATGGAAAGTATCATGCTAAACGAAATAAGTAAGAAAGAGAGGGACAGACACAGAAAGATTGCATTTATCTGGGGAATATAAAGTGATAGAATGGGAGCTGAACACACAAGAATAGTTGAGATAAGTACCAGGAGGTCTGCTCCATGGCTTGGAAGCAGCACATGCTGGGAGAAAACGCAGCTCAGATAGAGAAGGGAACACCAAGTAAAGGGTGTTTGGAGGACTCCCTCGGGATGTGAGACATGTGCTGAAAGTAGACTATAGACCAAACACGATGGCCACTCAATATCTCTATGGCAAACCACAACACCCTAAAGGAAAGAGAGAGCAAAAGGGAATGACCTGCCATAGAGATGGGGCGAGGTGGGGAGGGATGGGGGGCTGGGAGGGCAACTGGGTTCATTGGTGGTAGAGAATGGGCACTGGTGGAGGGATGGGTACTTGATCATTGTATAACTGAAACCCTCCTTCAGGGTGAGGGGAATGAGACCCATTGTAATTACTGGTTTTGGCATATCAAAAACACAATGGATAGCTTGCCAGGCTCTGCCGTGCGGGCGGAATACTCCCTGTAGCTTGCCAGGCTCTCCTAGAGGGATAGAGGCTTTCGGGGAAGCCTCTAATCACCCTGTAGGTGTTGCTAGAACTACCAGACGCCACTGGGCTACACTAGCACGTGACAGGGACAAATGGAGATGTTACTGGCGCCCGCTCAAGCAAATTGATGATTAACGGGAAGTCAAGTGATCAAGTGATCAAGTGATAACTGAAACCCAAACACCAAAGTTTGGAAGTCTGCAACTGTACCTCATGGTGTCTCACTAATAAAAAAATATCAGCCAGATAAAGATGAATAATGGATGATTTTACTCATATATCAAATGTGAAGAAACAAAGCAAAGAAACAGACAAAAACAAATAAAATACTTAGATTATGACTGCAGGATTTAGGTTATAGTAAATACAGGTGGAAATGAAGGGTAGAGGGTGGTTAGACTGTGTAGAAAAGTTATTTGTTGATTGGTATAGTGTATATTTTCATTGTTTATGTACTTTCGGTGTGAGGTATTTGCTCAAACCAACACTACTCTATTAAAAATTGGAAGTGTCATAAAGTACCAATAAGTACTATAGAACCAAATAATCTGATTAAAAGGGGTAACGTTTTTGTTATTTATACACAAGAATAATCTAATTCATACAACAATAAAGAACAAAAACAACAATCCCAGATTTTCATTGAATTCTAACTACACAGAAACTGTGTGTAGGAATAATGAACTGTCATTACATAACAGGAGGCTGGCTAGGAAAATATATTATGTTCTATGATATGCTTAAAGAACTAGAATCACACTCAAATGTTTGATAAATGTAAGAATAAGATTGTTTTTGTTTAACTTGATTACTGTCATTTATAATTTCCTCTCTGGTCTAATGATTCTGTAGTACTGAAAAGAGGCTGTTTTTCCCTCACCAGGCTCTGGACTGGTGTGTGTATTTGAGGGTGAATTTGCCTAGGAGTTGATTGTTGCCCCAGAGGCTTGTTTTATAAACTCAGACTCTTTTGCAAACTCTACATTGCCTCCCTCAGGGATCTTTTCCTTCCCTGTTATTTGTTGTTAAATCACTAGGCAGTGTTAAGTAGCCAAACAACAGGTATTTATCATCAAGTCCCAGAGGAAAAAGTTCTTGTCCACTCATCTGGACCCCAACGTTCTCAAATAACAAATCAAACTCATGGTGTTCCACTAATAAAATTTTTTAAAAAAACATACATTGTGTAAGTTTCCTAGGAGAAGGTTCCAATTTTATCTTAGATGGGCACAAATTCTTTATTTCAAATTTGAGAAATAAAATAAACAGCCATGCTTACTTCCCTTTCTTGATGTCTAGAGTTTTCCTATGTGTTCTCAGATGACAGTATTGCTAATTAGTGCTAAAAAGATCACTGAAGACTTTGCAGGATACTTTGAAGAGAAAAGAACGTTTTCTGGAAAACATGCAATTTTTGTACCTAGAAATAAAGCTGTTTCCTGTAATATAATTTTTCAGTAATCAGGTCTCTTAACGGTGAACTATAAAAAACTGGAAAGACCATTTGCAATGCAAGTGCCCTAACCTCTGTACTGTTGCTCCAGCTTGAAAATTTGACTTTTTGTAGCACACTGGTAGCTTCATTAAAGCTAAAATATTGTCTTTGACAACTTATTACAGGAATAATAAGAAACTGGGAGTTTCTGTGCTAGAGAGTAAATGTAATAGGTAAGAGGCTTACCTTACATATGTCTGACTCAGGTTCAATCTCCAGCACCACATACAGTCCCCCTGCACCACTAGGTGTGATCCCTGAACAAAAAACCAGGAATAAGTCCTTAGCAAAACCATGTGTTCGCCCAAGAGAAAAAAGAATTGGGGCATTTCTTTGAAAATGTGTTCTGTGAAAATGTGTTCTCCCATTAACTACTTGGCTTCTATCTTCAGGGTTCAAGGGGGTAAACCAGACTATACAGATTTATCAGCTCCCATGTCCTTCAAAACTTGACATAAGAAATAGCTTATGCTATAAGAGTCTCAGCTTATGCTTTAGAATAAGATGGCATTAGGTTCAAATTATGAGTTACAATACTGACTGAAGGTAATTTTGAGGTTTATCATTGCAAGTTTCAATTTTATTATTGGTGAGAAGGAGATAATAGTATCTACTCACAGTGTAGTTCTAAGTACTAAATGAGATAGTTTGCATAGTAATGCCCAGTTAAGGGAATTGGAAAACACTTGTATCAATTTGGGGGCCATGTTTTCTCCCAATGATTCTCTAGAGTTAACTCATAGAATCGTCATTTCTGGCTGGAAAGTTAAAATATAAACTCAATAAATGCTTATATAATTTTGATGAACTTTATAAACATAAAAATAAAAATAACACATAAACCTTATAAACAAAGTGATAAACCTTAAATTCTGCAACAAGAAATTGCAGATTTGTTTCATGGTATATTCTGGTCTTTTAAAAATAATAATGCTGTGTATAAGCCTAAATATATACCTCAGTGATGTTCTCTCCTGATCTTATCCCACCTTCCCAAATCTCCAAACTGCTAACTGTGGCCCCAAATCCCTGCTTATATCTGACTCTACCTTTCACCATTCCTCTTCTTAATTATTCTGTTCTAGTCCCTTTGATTTTCATTTATTCCTCCAAACACTAAACTATTCCTACTTAAAAACCTTTCAGTCAACTACTTCCTCCACCTGGAATACTTTTTTCTCAAGCTTTCATATGGTTTAATTAGTTTCTTTTTACATCTTTGATACAGTGTCACCTCCTCAGACAGGCTTTCTGGGACTATGCTAATTAAAATCAGTGCTATCCTCTTTCTTACAATTAAAAAGGTCACCTTTATGACCTTATCATAATTTATATTTTCTTCAAGCACTTGTCATAAACTGAAAATTGTATTCTATTTATGGTTGTCTATGAATTAGTTGTTTTCCTTGTAGTGGCAGCTGTAGGATACTATTCTCAGATCTTCAAAAGAAAATTTTTGCAGGCTGCATAACTTACAGACCCATATTAGATGACCCTGTATATAACACCACAATGACAACAAAACCATGCTTTCCTCACCAGTCAAGGATCGAGAATGCTGAAAAGCTGGCCCATTCTAAGGGAGGAATGACAATACTAATCAGAAAATTTAATAAGGAAATTTCCTTATTAAACCCTTATTAATCTGACCAAGAATTTCTTGGGCCTTTATCTTTTGCCCAAGCCTCCCTTTTCACTTTTCTTACCTGTCACCTGCATGGGACCTGAAGACTCTTGCTTCTTATTCCTGGCCCATTCTCTTTATCATTCACAGGCACATCCCCCAGTAAAAGATTTGCATATCTAAACCTATTTTACTATTTACTTTATTTATGTATTTATTTATTGAATCACTGTGGGAAAGGTTACAAAGCTTTCAGGTTTAGGTCTCAGTCATGCAAATATCAAACACATTTCCCTTTACCAATACTTATTTTTTACCTTGAAGAACCCCAATAAAACCCCACCCCCCACCCCTCCCAGTCCCTGTGAGGCAGATGAATTCTAGTTAACACTCTATCTGCTTTGATTAGATTCACTGTTTCAATAAAAGATTCACCACTATTATTTAGAGTTTACCGCCCCCCCCCCCCCCAATCAGACATGCTGAAAAAGCATTGTGAAGTGATTTGCTTTCTACAGCTGGGTTCAAGAATTAAATGTTGGTTTTGGATTTCTGCTATTTTACCTATTGACCCTGGAAGTATTTCTACTGAAAGTCAGATAGTTAAGAAATTGGTTTCTGTGTTCTGGAGTCGTGGCCGTGCTGGAGAGCCGCTAGTGGGGGGCAACTGGTGGCCTCGGTAGGGCGTGAAGGGCGGACCGAAACGCCCACCTTCCCATGAGGTTTTAGTCGCCCCCACACCCCCGGCTCATACCTGCTGTCCACAAGGCTCCCATGCGACCGCCATCTTTCTTTCCAGAGAGGAGAGGGCGAATGGGGCAACACCCTTTCCCCTCCGGCAGACTTGATGGCCTGGATTAACGCATAGTCCATTCACTTTTCTGCTCCAAGCTGCCGGGTTCTGCATTAAGTCCTTGTGCTTCTGGGGCCGTGGCCGTGCTGGAGAGCCGCTAGTGGGGGGCAACTGGTGGCCTCGGTAGGGCGTGAAGGGCGGACCGAAACGCCCACCTTCCCATGAGGTTTTAGTCGCCCCCACACCCCCGGCTCATACCTGCTGTCCACAAGGCTCCCATGCGACCGCCATCTTTCTTTCCAGAGAGGAGAGGGCGAATGGGGCAACACCCTTTCCCCTCCGGCAGACTTGATGGCCTGGATTAACGCATAGTCCATTCACTTTTCTGCTCCAAGCTGCCGGGTTCTGCATTAAGTCCTTGTGCTTCTGGGGCCGTGGCTGTGCTGGAGAGCCGCTCGCGGGGGGCAACTGGTGACCTCGGTAGGGTGTGAAGGACGGACCGGAACGCCCCCCGACCCATGAGGTTTTAGTCACCCCCACACCTCCAGCTCATACCTGCTGTCCACAAGGCTCCCATGTGGCCGCCATCTTTCTTTCCAGAGGGAGGAGGGCGGAAGGGAGCAACACCCTTTCCCCTCCGGGCAGACATGATGGCCTGGATTAAGGCTTAGTCCTTTCACTTTTCTGCTCCAAGCTGCTGGGTTCTGCATTAAGTCCTTGTGCTTCTGGGGCTGTGGCCGTGCTGGAGAGCCGCTCGTGGGGGTCAACTGGTGACCTCGGTAGGGCGTGAAGGACGGACCGGAACGCCCCCCTTCCCATGAGGTTTTAGTCGCCCCCACACCCCTGGCTCATACTTGCTGTCCACAAGGCTCCCATGTGGCCGCCATCTTTCTTTCCAGAGAGGAGAGGGCGACTATTTACTTTTTGAAGATACTAATGGATCCAGCAGTTTGCTCTCTTGAAGGGCATGGGAAGACTGCTATGACCACTTGACCAGCAAATTTGGAGAGAGATGCTAAGGGTAGGAACAAGAAGATCTGAAAGTAATGGACTAGTCAACTGGTAGAAGCACTGATACTATTTCAAGTCAAAAAAGACAAAGAGAACAACTTGCTCACAGTATTTGCCAGTCAAGAAACTGAACTTAAGAGACCATCTGGCAGCAAATACCAACAGACAAGCAGAGAGGCATGACACTGAGAACTGGTAATCTACCCTCCAGTTTCTAGGGGGATCTGTAACCTTTACCCTCTGTAATTCAGTGTAGTTGGGAACTCCTGAATAAGATGAGAACAGTAGTGATAAATCAAGTCATCTTTTGTTACATCTACATGATAAATCAAGTCATCTTTTGTTGCACTTATAAATTAGTCACCATACAAAATAGAGAACATTAGAAGCTTTAGTATTTGTTCTATGTTCTCCCCTTCTCTCCTTTCTTTCATTGTTGTGATGATAGTGAACTACACATATGCCTGGATGTGTGCTTGCATATTTCAGTTCTGGTGCTTACAGGTAATCATACATTAGGTTGTGATGCTCCCACAATCAGCTGCAGTGCTTACAAAGGATTATGTTCCTTTTATTGTGATGCTCATATGCATGCTCAGTCTAGAGGAGGTTCTCATGCACATTCTAGTTATAGTGCATATTGGGTGTCTTTGGGTCTCTGCAGTGCTCATACAGGTGATTGCTGGGGCATACTTCCTGGTTGTGGTGTCCACACATCTTTAAATAGTGTGTTCCACGTGATGCACAAATGTAGTTGTGATGTTCACACACCCCTGGCAGTGCTACAGCTGGCAATTGCTTAGAGAACAGGAATCGCAGTCAGCTGTCAGACTCAAAGAACAGCATTGCCAAGATTGTTCTCTGAACAGGTTGTGTCACCAAAGACTGAATTTACTATCCTTATGCTAACAAGGCAGATGTTTTAAGTCACTGAGCTATCCCCCGAGCTGAAGGTCTTTGATGGTAAGTAAATAATTCCAAGCCTCTTTATGGCTTTGAGTGAATCATAAACTCTGAATTGAAGCAAGTGAGTTGAAAGATCTGGCTTTAGTTTGTTCTTTGCTCTATTTCTAGCTACATAGGTCTGGAAGACTGGTTTGTCTTTTAGAGTTTACGCATAAGTAGAATAATCTATATCCTGAACATATCACATGATTATGATGGAGACATATCACATAGTAAAACTCTATATATATAAAGGGAGATAGGTCAAAGGGCTCGAGTGTACATCATGCATGTGTGAGGCCCAAAGTTCAATTTTAGCACTTCCAAGGGTGATCCTGCCAGTTCAAGAAATGCTGTATTACTAGGTCTGCATCACAAAAATGTCAGGTCCACACAACCAAGCCAGTCTCAGATCAAGAGTTTATGCCTATGCTGAAGGAGCGAGCCTCGCCTGTTGATAGTAAACATAATGTAACATACACATATGACAATTTATATAACTCTGTGTAATTGAAAGAAATATTATAGACTGATGTCACTGTATCACTGTATCACTGTCATCCCACTGTTCATCGATTTTCTCAAGTGGGCGCCAGTAACATCTCCATCCATCCCAGCCCTGAGATTTTAGGAGCCTCTCCTTACTCATCCTTCTCAACAGTGCCATATTGGAGGCACTTTCAGGGTCAGGGGAATGAGGCCTATTATTTTGTTACTGTTTTCGACATATTGAATATGCCAGGGTAGCTTGCTGGGATCTGCCATGCGATTAATGGATAAGGCACTAACTGATGTCACTTTGATAAGCACTGTAGCACTGTCCTCCAGTTGTTCATCGATTTGCTCCAGCGGGCCCAGTAACGTCTCCATTGTGAGACTTGTTGTTACTGTGTTTGTCATATCAAATACCTCACGGGTAGCTTGCCCGGCTCTCCGAGAGGGACAGAGGAATCAAACTCTGGTTGGCCGGGTCAGTCGCATGCAAGGCAAATGCCCTACACACTATGCTATCGCTCCAGCCCCCCACAGAGACTCCCATCAAAATTACCATGGTCTGGACTTCCTACCCCTCTTGCAACTGGGAGACAGTGGCGGGGGCGTAAGCCATGAAGACAGGGGAAGAGAACAGAGGTGAGATGCGGCTCTCCAAGGCCAGGAGACAGGACTTTTTCTTTCTGGGCTCCCCGTCTGGCAGGTGGGGTTCGCAGAGACGAGGAGACTGCACTTATCAGCCCCGGTCTTCCTCTGTGCTGAGTGGCCATCCCATGGCCACGAGACCACGAGACCAGAGACCATGCACGCCTCATTCCATGCTGTGGCCCCCTGGCTCTTTCCTTTCCTCTTCAATGTGGCAATTAGCCACCCACCCTCCCAACACCAGGCCTTGAGGGAACTTTCTCCCCCTCCAGCAACCACTTTGCACTGGTTGAGAAATTCTCTCCCAGTGTCCCCACTCGTTCCTTAGCCAGAGGTCTGTCCACAGGGCAGGCTGTGCGCTCAGAGCCAGGTCAAATGGCAGCGGTGCAGCGACATGTGGTGGAGCTGACCCGCCCAGTTGGGGAGAAAAGCCACTGCCTCGTGGCTGCTTCACTAACTTTGCTCACGGCACAGCTGTCGTGCCAGGCTGTGTGAATGCCCCGGTGACGTACGGGACACGCCACCACCACTCTCCATGGTGGAGGTCAGGAGACCATGATGGTTTTCCTAAACACCCACCTTGGGAGTGAGTCGAGCTTGGAAAGATGAAGATGCAAAAAACGTTCAAGAAGTCAGATCGTGCAGGGCAGGGCCGAGTCCTCCGTAAGTGGGGAAGGGGTCCTCACCCCGACG
The DNA here is from genome assembly GCF_029834395.1 of Sorex fumeus. Classification (NCBI taxonomy): domain Eukaryota; kingdom Metazoa; phylum Chordata; class Mammalia; order Eulipotyphla; family Soricidae; genus Sorex; species Sorex fumeus. Next base: position 13,013,171 of record NW_026606115.1, read on the forward strand.
GGAACGAGATCTGCTGACCACCAGCGGGGCTGAAGAGCCTGGATCTTCACTTCCAGGACGGTGGTCCCGAGACGACTCCACCAAGGTCGTGTTCACGGAGCAGCTCATGGGCCACAGGGCAGGGACGTGATGACTGTTCTCTCCTCTACCCTGCAACCGGGCCCACTGCCCCCTCGCTGCTGATGGGTCAGCTGAGGACCAAGCAGGCACATCTGTCCAGGACGTGTTGGACAGTAACCAAGAACTAGGACATCCAACCAACAGGTCCTGCTGGTGGTGCCGACGCCGAGTCAGTCCCGAGATCTCGGCGTGGGCTGATTCTTCTCCCCTTCCCAAGGCCCCTCCAAAACCCCCGGATTCTTTTTTTTTCTTTTGGCTTTTTGGGTCACACTTGGCGATGCTCAGGGGTTACTCCTGGCTCATGTACTCACTCAGGAATTACTCCTGCCACTTTAATAAAATATTTTTAAAATTAAAAATATTTTTCTCCATGATAAAATTGCATATATGTTTTAGTTAATTTTATAAAATATTAGAAAAGGTTTTCTTGGACAATAAACTGCCTGTGATTCTGAAACTATCTTTTATATGATGATGCCCTCTGCTGGTCTCTTGTACAGCTTTAGTACACAAGAAACATGATCCATATTTAAGTAAATGCGATATATCATCATCACTTTGTCTTATACTAAAGATTAAAGCAAACCATACATAATGGTAAACTACTTAAAACAATTAAAATAAGGTTAAACCTAGACTTCTGGACTCAAGGTTCAGTGTCCCATAAACAAGCATATACTTCTACAGAAATATAAATATACGATTGAGTTTGATTTAAACATACAGATGTACACTTTTCTTTCCCCATCTTTGTTGTTCCTCTAAAATTCATAAGCAACATTATGACCCAAGACACAAACCTCACAAAACTTTTAATTATATCCTCTCTTTTATTTAGCCCATAATGTATGTTATGTAGTCTCACTGATTCTATTTTATAAATGTTTAATCCATTTGTCCATTTAAACTGCCATCATTTAAGCATTTGAATTCATTTTCCAGCTTGTGTTTTCCCAACAGGTTCTTGTTTGAGCAGTCGCCAATTTTGTTCACTATTTCATTCATTCATTCAAATTCTTACCTTATATTTGAACCAATGTGCTAGAAGTGGAAAATTGAGAAAAGCAGACATAACCTTTGCTCTTAAGAAAATAAAAATCTTGTGTAGAGAGATAAACATATAAACAACTGTATAATTATCAATACTCCAAATTAATGCCCAAACAATCTTTTGATGAGGCAAAGTTGAAGGATTTTTCTTTCTCTAATGAGTGGGGAATACTTACTAAGTAGCATCTATAAATTATGAGAGTGATGCAAGAATATTTACAATATTCTGACATCTTGTTTAAGACATATTTCAATGGACAGGGGACTTGATTATGATTGAATAAGAATCATGATACAACAGTTTTATGATATGTAAACATTGTAAGTGAGGATGTACAAGAAGTAGTCAAAGATTCTTTGGGTGTAAAGTGTTAATGTTTTCTGCTGAACAATCGATGTCAGTAAGTCCCTATAGTGCACAATAATAGATAACTTACAATTTTTTGTTTTCTTGGAATAAGAGAGATCCTGAAGTTAGTTGAAAAGTAATGCTATGTAAACAATACATGGTATGGTTGTAGATTGGTGCAGCAAAACATTATGGACATGTGTATAGGAACTGTTACAGGCATATACGGGGTCCCTGGTAAAGAGCTGGTAGTTAAGAAAAAACTTAGGAAAAAATTGCCTAGCTCTGAAGTAGCCCAAAGGTATGAAGACTGAATCAAATTGAAATGCAAACTTTGAGCTTTTTGGAGATAGGAAAACTGAGGCACCACTCAGAGAAGGGTTAGCCTCTCAGAAAAGGAGAACTTACAGTAGACTCCAAGGGTCAGGATAACATGAGAGGACCATCAAAAGGCCAAGGATTTCCCTCTTACAATGTCCAGATTAACTTTCATATATGTAGAGAACTGCAGGCCAAAACATTTTAGAGCAATGGTATTTAACCTTCTCCCAAAATGCATTCTCTGCTTTTTCCACCCTGGAGAAACCCATATTCTTTCATGAGCATGCATTACTCTCTTTCCCTGCTCTCTCACTTCTCTACTTAACCTTCTGTCAGTTAAATTTTTTTTGGTATTTCAAGGCGACTCAATTAAAACATGAGACAAAACAAACAAAGAAACCCTCTTGCTTCATAATTTCACCTCCTGAATGTTTTTTTGTGATAAAAGGCAACAGACCTGGAATGACTGCACTGAGGTTAGGATTTTCTTTTCCTGCAAAGAGGAAATCCTCTCTCAGTTCTGGCCTCTTTGAGAACTCAGGTGGTGACCAGTTCGCTTTATTGTATAGAGCAAGGTGACTTCAGGAACAGCTTGAAAATTGCGTTGTGGGGCTGATGGGATGTGAGTGCTTAAGCTCATGGAGCTGATTTCAGCAGTCCTATCCATGCAAGTCCTTTCCCCGGGTATCTAAGGCAGATAGAACGAAGAGGTGGAAGCACTGTTTTCTTGAGGTTACTTCCAATGCTCGCCACTTTACCAAGCCATGGTAACAAAAGCCATGGGTACATGGAGGAAAGATTGCTAAACGAATCTTTAAATTAGAAGGTAAAGAATGAGAACACATTGAACAGAACTGAATCTGTTAGAGGTGAATCATATTTCCTTATGCATGTGCGATATTTTGCTTATCCACTCCTAAGTTGATAAGCATTCAGGTTCTTTCTGCTTCAGACTGTAATGAATAATGCTGTTATGAACATTTTGTGCTGATTCTTATGAAGAAATATTTTTATCTCTTGTATGATTTCATTTCATCTAGAAATGGAATTGCTGGATTATATGGTAATTTTGTGTTTAACATTTTAAAAAGGTGGTCTTGAAACTTGTTTTATTATTGAGAGATTTTGCACAATTTATGTGTCTATAGACAACAATTACTTCCTTTGTCATTCCTGTCTTGCAATCTTTAGAGCCATAAAGAAAAGCGGGAATGAAATATGCTCCAGGGAATGAGCTGAGTTGAGAGGGCTTGGTCACCTCACCAGGAAGCTCTCTTGTAGCCCTTGGGGCTTAGTGCAAAGTCTTGCCTTCTTTCTTGCAGTTTGCTGCTTTTCTTTCAGTCTTGTGCATTTCCTGCTCTGAGAAATTCCTCCCTATTACTAGGAAGCTTTAGGGGATAGGCTGTGGAATCTGGCAGACCTTTGCTTTTGAAACAGTCAGGCAGGTAGTTGGTAGGAGGTGGGGTGGGGGGTGGAGGGTGGGAATGAATTCTTGAAATAAAAGCCATGGATTGTGGGATTTGAAGGAGTTACTCTGTCACTAGGCTAAAGCTGCGAAAAGCTTTAGATTTCCAGGATCTACTTTGTGGACACAAGAACTGAGATCTGATAAGACTCTAACTAGGATGCAAGCAAGGACCTTGAGAAAACTCAACCATCTATGAGAGAAGTTCCACTGGGAACAAAGGGTGGTGATAAGGACATAGAGAGAATGGGGAAACAGTTTTAAACTCTTCTCCTTAACAACACCTTAGACTTTACCTAGGTTGAAAATTCTATCTGGGAGCAATTTAGCAAGTTTCCAAGATGAATTATATCTATTTACTTTCAAAACGACCCTTTCATTTCTCTGACAAATCCTAATTACTCTTGTACCTTTAATTCATTGTTGCATTGAGTATGCTAATATTGTTTGGCAAATGTTTGGCTTTTATATTCATATAAGATATTGTTTGTCATTTTCTTGTCATATCTTTGGCTTTGGTACCAAGGCAAAATTGTTCTCATAGAATGAGTTTGAAAGTATTCACTACAGTTCTATTTTTGGAGTAGTTTTTGAAGAATTGGTAATAAATTTTAAAAAATGGTAAACATTACAAGAGAAGCTATTCTATTCTGGACTTTGTGGGGTATTTATTTTGGTTGGGGGCCACATCCAGCCATGCTAAAGGCATAGTCCTGGCTCTGAGCTCAAGAATCACCGCTAGTGTGCTCAGGGTACCATATGCGATGCTGGGGATTCAGCTCTGGTTGGTTGCATACATGGCAATCACCTACCCACTGTACTATCTCTCTAGATCCTTTGTGGGTTTTTTAAATACCAGTCTCAACCTTCCTGGTTGCTATTAGTCTCTCTCTCTCTCTCTCTCTCTATATATATATATATATATATATTTATTTATTTATTTATTCTTGAATAAGTTTTAATAAGTTGTGGATAATTTGTTGAAAAACAAAATATTTCAGGGTCAGAGAGATAATGCCACAGGTAAGGTGATTGCTTTGTATGAGGCCAACACAGGTTTAATCCTTGGCACCACATATAATCTCCTTAGAAGTTCTAGGAGTTACCACTAAGCACGGAGCCTGGAGTAATCCCTGAGAACTGCTGGAAGAAAATCAAATATTTGAAATTTAACAAAGTCTAAGTTTTCTTCCTTGTGTCACTTATGCTTTTATCATTATATTCACAATAACTTTGCCTAACTGAAGTTAATATAGTACTACTACTTAGTAGTGGTAATAGTAGTAGTAGTAGTAGTAGTAGGAGGAGGAGGAGGAGGAGGAGGAGGAGAAAGAAGAGAAGGAGGAAGAGGAGGAGGAGGTTATGAGATGGACAGAAATAAACAAGAAGAATTTAACAGGAGGTGGGGAAGGAAAGAGGAACAGGAAAACCAAAAATTAGCTAGGAATGAGCAAGGAAATGTGCCAAGAACTCAGCAGTGAGGCTGTAGTTCTTTGCAGAAAGGAGAGGCAGAGCATCAGTCCGGTAACAGCTGTCTATGACAATATTTAAGGTGGAAGAAAGTCAGTGGAAGACAGAGAAGAGAGAGCACTACTAAACATTAGCAGAAAAGATAAAGCAAAAAAAGGAAGCTTCTTATTTCACATAGAGATAATTAAAACTGGTGTGAGCATAGATGAAAAATATTACTCAGTCTCTCTTGGGGCCTAATCTTATGTCTTAGACCTGCTAGTCGACAAATCCCTTCCTGTTATTTTAGGTTCAGAATAAAGGCTAAAAAAGCTATAATTTGTCCCTGCCTGTATAGGTTATTAGGACCCATGACAAGCTGTGATCATTAGAAGTGTGCTTTTAAGTTGCATTATGTAAATTGCTATCTGAGGGGCACTATACTAAAGTTAAAAAGATTGCAAGCCAAATCTTGACTTCCAGTCGAACTACTTGTGTGTCATTGGAGAAGTTACTTAATCTCTTTGAGTCATGATTTTTCTCTTGTCAGATGCAGATTATACATGCTACATACATTCTGTATTCTGTGTATGAGAATAAAGTGAGAAAACTATTGGCAAAGAACCTTACACGTGGTCTAATACATACACATATAGATACGCAATATGTTCCAGTTCTTTTCCCCAGTTTCTCATCATTTTGGCCACATACACAGTGGAACAGTCTCCTGTTTCTGAAACCTTTGACAGAATAATTAATTCTGCTTCTGACATTATGTTACAATGAAATTCCCAGAAGGAAAGAAACATTTTGCGGTCAAGGATATTTATTGTGTTTATTCATGGAAAACACATAAATATACACTCATAATTGACTATTCAAATGTCTATGCTAGGAAACTGCTATTAGTCTTTTGTTTTATTTTGGAGTCACAACTGGCTGTGCTCAGGGCTTTCTCCTGGCTCTGTGCTCTGGCTTCTCTCCTGGTGATGCTCAGGGGAGTGACTATATGTGGTGCTGGGGACTGAACCCAAGTAAGGCACGTGCAATACATGCATCTTATGTCCTGTCCTATATCTCAGGCCTGGGGCTGCTATTTAAAAAAATAATTTTGTGAAGACTTTTCATGACATAATGAACTGTTTATATTATAGAATTAAGGTCACGGTCATGGTCCTCCTGTTGTTCATTGATTTGTTCAAGTGGGCCCAGTAACGTCTCCATCATGAGACTTGTTGTTACTGTATTTGGCATATCGAATATGTCACGGGTAGCTTGCAAGGCTCTGCTGTGCAGGCGAGATACTCTTGGTAGGTTGCCGGGCTTCTCCGAGAGGGGCAGAGGAAATGAACTCGGGTCGGCCATGTTGGCCGCTTGTAAGGCAAACGCCCTACCACTGTGCTATTGCTCCAGCCCAGAATTAAGGTAACATTAATTAATATATTAATGTATTTATATATAAGTCTGGGCTGGAGCGATAGCACAGTGGGTAGGGCGTTTGCCTTGCACACAGCCAACATGGCCGACCCGAGTTCGATTCCTCTGCCCCTCTCGGAGAGCCCAGCAAGCTACCGAGAGTATCTTGCCCCCATGGCAAAGCCTGGCAAGCTACCCGTGACGTATTCGATATGCCAAACACAGTAACAAGTCTCATAATGGAGACGTTACTGGGCCCGCTCGAGCAAATTGATGAACAACGGGAGGACTGTGATATATAAGTCTATACCAATATATAAAAACAATTCAAAATGCTGAAAAATATACAAAAGTCTGAAATAAAATGACCAAAATATTAAAGATAATTGTCTTTGAATGGAGGATTATTTTTCATATTTAAAACATTACACACTTTGGGCAGGAGACACCCTACAGTGGGTAGGGCACTTGCCAGCACACTGCCAGACAGAGTTCGATCAACAACACCTGATATGGTCCCTGGAGCACTGCCAGGAACAATTCCTGAGTATAGAGCTAGGAACAACCCCTCAGAATTGCCAGGTGTGGCCCAGAACAAAAACTCAAAAACATTGCACACTAGGGCCAAAGAGAAAGAACAAGATTTAAGGTACTTATCATAACTATGGCTGACCAGTGTTCGATTCCCAGTACCACATACAGTATCCCAATCACTTCCAGGATTGACCCCTGAGCACTGAACCAGGATTAAGCCCTCAGTACTTATAGGGGTGGCCTGAAAATGAAAAAAAAAAGTCTTTTTTTAATGTAGGAGTACTGCTATTTATTCAGCCACTGATTAGCTGATTGAATTGGGAATGAACCCCACCTTACTTTTTTTCATAATTTTATTTATTTATTTTTCTTCTTATATTTATTTATTGAATCACTGTGGGGAAAGTTACAAAGCTTTCAGTTTTTTTTGTATTGAACATTTGGTTAAAAATTTAATTGAATGATTCAATGTATTCGATATGAAGAGTTATGTCAGTATACACTGTAACTTTGATATCAATATCAAACTATTTGATCTTTTGACATGTTTACTAGATCCCCTAAACTTTTATTATGACATTTTCATACCAACACCAAGTAGATACTCTTAAGTACAAGCTGAAATATTTTGTGTCTGAACTTCCCTTTCCAAGGAGTTTGGTAGGATTATCTATATTTTATTTTCTTTCAAGAGATGAAGAGAAATAGTGGTGATTCCATGTACTTTTTTTCTTAGGTTAATATTTTTTTTAATTTTTATTAGTGAGACATCATGAGGTACAGTTGTAGACTTACAAATTTTTGTGCTTGGATTTCAATTATACAATGATCATATACCCATCCCTCCACCAGTGCCCATTTCCCACCACCACGGATCCCAGTATCCCTTCCACCCCCCATCCCCCATCCCACCCTGCCTCTGTGGCAGGGCATTCCCTTTTGTTCTCTCTCTCTTATTGGGTGTTGTGGTTTGCAAAAGAGGCAATGGGTGACAATCATGCTTGGTCTATAGTCTACTTTCAGCATGCTTCTCCCATCCTGGGAGGATCCTCCCAACACCTTTATTTGGTGTTCCCTTCTCTATCTGAGCTCCCTTTTCCCCTAGCATGAGTGGTTGGCCTCCAAGCCATGGAGTAAAATGCCGGCTACTAATCTCGGCCATTCTTGGGTGTTAGTCTCCTACTTTGTTACTTTATGTTCCCCAGATGAATGCAATCTTTCTATGTCTTTCCCTTTCTTTCTGAGTCATTTCACAAAGCTTTCAAGTTTACGTCTTCGTCGTACAATGATTAAACACCTTTCCCTTCACCAGTACTCATTTTTCGAAAAAAAAAAAGTCTTAAAAAGAAAAAAATAATCATTGCACATTGATTCTGTGAGATAGTACAGTAGTTAGGGCACAAGCTAACATGTGCCCAACTCAGGTGAATTTTTGTATCACATCGTCTCCTGGGCATCACTGGTTACAGCTCTGGAGGCTCAAAAACTGATTGTGGTGCTGGAGCCTTAGAAATCCCTGACACCCCAGGACCTGAGCTCTACACATTCTTAAACCCTTGCCTACTTTGCTAAGAATGACTAGTGGGCCCCCCAAACTCCTGAGCACCACTTGGGACGCTACCTCCCAAATAAATGAAAATGAGAAATGCACCTATGTTATTTTAATATTAAAATCAATAATAGAATATTGTTAAAGGCTATTGAGGAAAACTCCAGAGCCTAGATTTATAAAATGTGAGTTGAAACACCATATCAGGCCATGGAACTTATTTGATTAATGTTGTTGGTAAAAAATTGGTAACAGTAAAATTTTTCTGTGTGAGGTATTTCTGATAGTGATGAAGACAATAGATCCCTGGCACATTTCAAACAAGCTAACTTCAAGCAGACTAACACCGGAGAACAGGAACTAATAGAAATCTGAATCTGGATGACATAACATAACCATGGAGTGCATTGAAAGTGTCGTTATGTGCTCATAGTCTTGCTTTGTGACTCTGATAACCCAGAAATGCACTCCAGATGTGCTCATGTCCTTGAGGTGGTCCAGATTCTGCTTTGCAAAATAAGTTGCTTGAGAATTTCTGCTTTCACGCTCTTATTCCAGCTGCCTGAAAATACCCTACTCCCCACCAGATTTTCTGTAGAACTGGGCTCTTTCCTATGTCCTATGCCCAGTTCTGGAGCACAAGCTCAACTGGACCCACTATTAAAATAAACAGTGCTTTCCACTTCTCAAGGCAGATTGCTTGGTGTTTTGCTGGCTTTTTGTGGGAATTTTAGTAGCGGCATTCCCCAATATTGCATTTCTTGGGTGTAAAAGGGTCATGAATGGAAAGTTTTAAAAGCCCTACTCTATTGCATTGAGAATGCTCTACAACTACATATGCCAATGTGGATAAATTTCATAAGAATAGTATCAGCAAAAGAAGCCAGGTGCAAAAAATACATAGTATGCCACACTGGTGCATAATTTGAAACAAAAATGATGCTATTCTGTTTGTAACAAGGATGTTAGTAACCCTTAGAGTGAGGGCAGTGAGCTCCATCTAGCTTCTTTTACTCAACATTATCTTTGTGAAATTCAGTGTCTGGAGGAAGGTTGTGATTAGAATAGGGCACAAAAACGTTTCTGAAAGCTGGTAATGTTCTGTTTCATAACATGGTTACCAAAAGTGTTCAGTTTTTGAAAATTTATAATTATTATGAAAAGTTTAGCTTCAATAAAAATTAATATATGATGGATAAATAGATTTAAGATGTGCTGATGGCCCAGGAATGCATCTCAGTGATAGAGTGCCTGAATTTAAAACATAAAGCCAGTGCATCTCCTGGATATTTTCCCAGAAGTGGTATTGATGGGTAAAATGGAAGCTCAATTTCTAATTTTTGTATGTTCATTGTAGCACTGCTTACAATAGCCAGAATCTGGAAAAAATCTGAGTGCCCGAAATCAAATGAGTGGTTAAAGTAACTTTGGTACATCTATACAATGGAATACTATACAGCTGTTAGAAAAGATGAAGTCATGAAATTTGCATATAAGTGGATCAACATGGAAAGTATCATGTTAAAGTGAAATGAGTCAGAAAGAGAGGGACAGACATAGAAAGATTGCACTCATTTGTGGGATATAAAGTAACAGAATGGGAGACTAATACCCAAGAATAGTAGAGATAAGTATCAGGAGGTTTGTACCACGGCTTGGAAGATGGCCTCACATGCTGGGGGAAAAGGCAACTCATATATAGAAGGAGAAGGGACTACCAAGTAAAGGGTGTTTAGAGAGTCTGCCTGGGTTGGGAGATGCATGTCAAAAGTAAACTATAGACCAAACATGATGGCCATTCAATACTTGCATTGCAGACCACAACACCCTAGAGGAGAGAAAAAGTAGAAGGTAACTGCCTGCCACAGAGGCAGGGCAGAGGGGGGTATGGGGGGATATTGGAGGGATACTGGGAACATTGGTTATGGAGAACGTGCACTGGTGGAGGGATGGGTACTCAATCATTGTATGACTGAAATGTAAGCACGAAAGTTTGTAACAGTATCTCTTGGTGATTCATTAAAATTAAAAAATTAAAAAAAAATAAAGCCAAAAATTTGATCCACAGCATTGACCACATAACTGACTGTTATGCTGTTACCACAGTATGCAATTTTTGCAACATCTTGGCATTAACAACTCATGACTGTGTTAAAAAATGTAGACACTCTGCACGTGCATTTGGTGGCTATGAGCCTCTTCCCCCACTCTGGCTGGCTGCCCTCAACAGACGCATAAAGGAGGGAACAGGGACATCAGGTTGGTTGGTGATCAGTAGCTGTTTATTTTAATCTCCATCTCCATACCAGACTCACACTCCTCTCATCCTAGTCTTGCACACCCCATTCAGTTTCCTTCTCTCCATCCGATTTTGCCCTCTCCATCCAGTTTCACTCTGCCCCCTCATTGCCATCTTCTACTGTCCCACATGCTAGTTTCTCCATCCCCAGTCTCACAGCCTTAGTTATAGAGAACTATACATAACTTAGTTATCTATCTATCTATCTATCTATCTATATATATATATACATGCTAAGGATTGGGGGTAGCAATTACACGTAGGTGAGATAGCACAATCAACATATGTAAAGCCCTTCCTTGGGGGGGAGCTCTTCTAGGACAGCCACTGTCACCGTCACTGTCCTCTCGTTGTTTATCAATTTGCTCGAGCAGGCCCAGTAACGTCTCCATTTTGAGACTTGTTATTACTGTGTTTGGCATATTGAATGTGTCACGGTATCTCATACAAAATCCAGAGCCCTAGAAGAGTCTGACTTTACAAGTCACAGGGTCTGATTTGGGGATAAGCGATTAATAGATAGGGAAAAGCAGAGCACAAAGAAGAGATTAAAGAAAAACACAGAGGAATAGGAGTACCTTGGGAGCACTGTGATGGGTGTAACTCAATAAACCTAAGCTCCCTGACGCAAGAGAGAAAGGACAGAAGAGAAAGAACCAATGCTATCCTACACACAGTCAACTATACAACCCACTGGTGACTGTCACAACCAAGTGTATAATATTCAGATACTGAAGAAGCAGCTAACCACCACAACAAATAATAAAAAAAGGACGGGGGTTACTGTAAAAAATCATCAGAAGAACAAACTTTAGGACAAAAGAAAAACCTTATAAAAGAGGAAAAAATTTTTGACCACAAGATGGCAGCATTGGCTTCTTAAAAATCAATTTTTTAAAAAAATTTTATTGAATCACCCTGACATAGTTACAAGCTTTCATGTTTGGGTTACAATCACACAATGCACAAATATCCCTCTACCAGTGCACATTCTCCACCACCAATATCCCCAGTATATCCCCCTTTCCCACCCTACCCCTGCCTCCATGGCAGACATGATTCCCCATAATCTCTACTTTTGGGCATTATGGTTTGCAATACAGGTACTGAGAGGTTAACATGTTTGGTCCTTTATCTACCTTCTTCACACATCTACCATCCCGACCGATTCCTCCAGCCATCTTTTCTTAGCGATCTCTTCTCTATTCCAGCTGCCTTCTCCCCTCCGCTCATAAGGCAGGCTTCCAGCTGTGGAGCAATCTATCTGTCCCATGTATCTACTGTCCTTAGGTGTCAGCCTCATGTTGTGTTGTTTTATACTTCACAAATGAGTGTAGTCCTTCTATGTATATTCCTCTCTTTCTGACTCATTTCACTTAACATGATACTCTCCATGTCTTTTCATTTATAAGCATATTTCATGACTTCATCTCTTCTAACAACTGCATAGTATTCCATTGTGTAGATGTACCAAAGTTTCTTTAACCACTCATGTGCTCTAGGGCACTTGGTTTGTTTCCAGATTTTGGTTATTGTGAACAGTGCCACAATGAACATATAGGTACAGATGTCATTTATACTGTGCTTTTTTGCATCCTCGGGATATATTTCCAGAAGTGGTATTGCAGGGTAATATGCAAGCTCAATTTCTAGTTTTTGAAGGACTGTCCATATAGTTTTCCAGAAATTCTGGACTAGCGGTCATTCCCATCAACAGTGAAAAAGCGTCCCTTCTCCCCCACATCCATTCCAGCACTGGTTGCTTTTGTTCTTTTGAATGTGTGCCAGCCTCTGTGGTGTGAGATGATATCTCATTGTTGTTTTGGAAAATCAAATTACAAGCTGCTGTTTCTCAGCACATTTAAAAACCAAGTATTTGGCAACATAAGTGGAGAATTAATCCCCACAATTGAGTTAGTATGAGGGAGTCTTGAAAGTTAGGGGCACTAGGATCTGTCGGGGAGGGAGGTGGATACATTGGTGATGGGCATGGTATAGGAATTATGTGTGTTGGAAACTATTATTAACAGTATGTAAGCCACAGAATCTCAATCAGTTAAAAATAAAATCAAGCCAAATATTTGGACATTGTAAACCAGGGTGCCTCAGTAAATATGGGGGAAAATAAAACCAAATATTTTATGCATTAGAAGAGAATTTAGAGATTTTATGAACTGCCCTCTTATTTTCAAAATTCAAAGTTAAGTTGAACTTGCTCAAGATCTCACTGTTAGTTAGAAGACCTACCAGGAAAATTCATGTGTCTATGCGATCAGCTTCTTCTGTTCACACTTAAAAAACTCATTTTCAGGTCTTGTATCACCCTACCATGTTCTGGAATAATGTTATGAGTAATTCTACTTTCCTCCAGAAGACAAAAGTTCAGAAAACAAAAGCCTCAAACAGAATAGAATTTTTTTTATCAGAAATTGCAGCAGTATTAACAACCAGCAGTGTGAAATTTCTTTATATGGACACAAAACATATGGTCAATTCTGCCTGAGGTAGTTTAGGGTTCTTTAAATACAAAGGATTAATGATGCACCTTATCTGTTTTTCTGCCTCCCTCTTACTGTTAAAATTATCTGCTAAAAATTCTTTCCTAAAAAAAAAATTCTTTCCTTCATCTCATGTAGCTTCTCTGTTTGAATTCCAGAAACCAACAATACTTCCCAGAGCTGGAACTACAGTACAGCAGATAGAGTGCTTGCCTTGACCGGGTCTGACCCAGCTTGGATCCTGGCATCTCATATGGTTCCCCTGAGCACCACCAGGAGTGATTCTTGAGTTAAGAGTCAAGTGTAACCCCATAAGCATGACCAGGTGTGATTCAGATTTAAACAAAAAAGCCCAAAATTCATATGTAAAACAAAAAAATTCATATGTTAAACAGATCATGTGTTTTATATGTCATTGTTGCAGAACACTCACTGGAGAAAGCCCTTGGGGCAGATAAAAGTGTCAAGGTAAAATAGAATAAATCTGTCCTGGTAATCCAGACAATTGAGGAGTTTCCTTAGTCCTTGGTAGATGAAGACATCTGTAAAGAGATGAGTGAGACAATGAGCAGATTCTACAGTATGTTCTACAATATTTTCAATAACTCCTAACTAAAAGGGAGTTTACAAATATGAATGTAAAGATGAGTTGAAACAAGTAGGGAAGCTACTAGGTCACCCACAACCCCTGAATATTTCACAGTACCAGGAGACATTTTTTTTCATTATCACAACTGGTGAAGGTGCTGTTGAAAACTAATGTGTTCAAAGATCACAGGTAGTGCTAAACATCCTACAATGTATATAATAGCCCCTACAAAAAATATTCTACAACTTCAAATGTCATTAATAACAAATTTGAGAAATCTTGCTCTGTATAAAATTAGATCCCAGGAAAATAATGTGGCAACTTAGATCCTTTTGACTTCTCATTCAACTAAGATTTAGAGAGACATAGATGGAAGAAAGAGGTAAAAGAAGAGAGAAAGCTAGAGAAAAAGAGATAGAGAAAAAGAAATAACAAAAGAGAGAAAAAGACAACAAAATAAAGAGAAAGCTAGAGTCCTGAGAGATAGTACAGCAGGTGGGGCACTTGCTTTGCACAAAGCTCTCCCGGATTCAAACTCCAGCACCCCTTATGGTTTTTTAGTTCATTCGGAATGATCTCTGTGCAGAGAAGCAGGAGTCAGGCCTGAGCACCACTGAGTGTGGCTCAAAAACCAAAGAAAAGTAAGAGAAATGAAGGAAGGAAGGAAGGAAGGAAGGAAGGAAGGAAGGAAGGAAGGAAGGAAGGAAGGAAGGAAGGAGAGAGGGAGGGAGAGACAAAATGTCTAATTCAAAGGTGAAGACATAAAAATAATTTGATTGTATTTGGAATAATCTATATTTTATTATATGCTTTTGCTTTTTAATTTATTCTTTGTCCAGAAGGATTTGAGTCGCTTTTAAAAACATTGAGTGCCTACATGTATAAGGAAGGGATGGTACTAATAATTCACCAAGGAGACTATTGAAGGCTTAAGCTATAAGATGAGGTGATAAACAAAAGGAGAGAGGGAGAAAGAGAGAGAGACAGAGACAGAGAGACGGAGAGACAGACAGAGATAGAGACACAGAGAGACAGAGACAGAAAAGAAAAGTGCCCCTGCCATAAGGGCATGCCTGGGGGTGGCAGGAGAGATACTGGGGGATATTGGTGGTGGGAAACGTACACTGCTAGAGGGATGGGTGCTGGAACATTGTATGATAGATCACAAAAGCTTTGTAACTGTATCTCACTGTGATTTAATAAAAAAATAAATTTTTAAAAAAGATGAGGGGCTAAAACTTAGACTGACATTGTTATTTCCTCTGTTATTTTTCTAAAGTGGTGACAAAGGAAACATAATCTGAATCTCCCTTGAAAGAACTGCTGAACATTGTTTAGCATAACTCTTATTTCATATACCACTGAGGTCATTCTGAAACCTAAGAAAAGACATGATTTCTGGTCTGCCTTAGAGGCTATTGAATCTACACTCCAGCTGCCTCTAGTTCTGCTTCTTACCATCAATAAGCATAAAGTACACATGCAGAAAAACTTATCAGAGGGAAGCCTCAGGTTACCAGAAATGCTTTTTGTGACCGAGCGAAGGTTTCTGGTTGACTTTTCTGAGTAGCTAAGGAATAACTCGCAAATCTATTGTTTTGCTCCTTGTGACTGAAAATATACTTGCCTCTTTTTTACACTAGAAAGTAAGAGAACTTGGAGAGTAAAGTTGAAGCAGATGTTTTCATTGCCTTAGTCATTGTCTTGTTTATTAGTGATTTCTAGCCAAATCATGAAATGGTAATTGTAATAAAAAATTCAGAAGTAGTCCATTATCTTAAATGAGGGACTGAGACCCAGAGAAAGAATTGAACTCTCTAAGGTCATAGAGGTCAAAGAGCTGAAAGTCATTGAACTTGAGTTGATATAAATTATATTTTCTAAAATTCAAAATGAAAAAAATCTTGTCTAAATTTAAGGTCTGGCTATCTTAAATAGAAAGGGCAAGTTCCCCTGTTCTTTGTTCACTGCTAGTAGTACCAGTCAAAATTCTACTGACAAAGTAAAGGATTGAAACAATTTTGTGAATCATTTGATCTGAAACCCCCTTGCACAGCTATAGCCTTTAAATACATGTGGTGTGGCTGTAGAGCAATGTGACCATTTTCCACAAACCACACAAGAAAACTGGGCACATCATTATATATTCATGCCACATGCTCTGAATTTTCCATGAATGCAGGGGACAGGAAATACAGAAATAACCTCTAAACTTGTTTTTAAGTCACTTTATACCTCCACCTTTAACAAACCTTTTGCAAAAAGCCACTGTGGGGAAGCAAATGTGACTTAGCTATAACATCATAATTCTTATCTTTGCTCTGTGCTTGTCTGCTTCATCGTGTCTGGCTGCTAATTCCAAGGAAATTGGAAAAAAGGTCAAAAGAAGGGGCCACAAGGAGACAAATAATAAAAGTAGACTACTTACTGGGTAAAAGACAACACTAGCATTGACTTTGATGTCTGCACTCAAAGATAAAAAGGTATCTGTTCACTTCTAATTATACCCAAAACTATGCTATACGAAGGGTGGTCTGAGTGCCAAAAGCGTTGGTTTCACCTAAGAGCTTGCTATAAATGCAGAGTGCAGGGCCTGTGGAGCTCTCCGAGTGATTTGTGTGCTCATTAAAATTTGTGAAGCATTACTATAGAGTATCATGAGAACAACGCTGGGTTAAAAATTCAAAAAGTAGGTTTTTTTCCTTGCATTTATTTACGGCTTATGATTTTAGAAACTTTTCCAAATAAATTTCAATTTTTGAGCTTCAGTTTTTTTCATGGGTTCAATAAGGAAGTTGGACTAAAATATCTCTGAAGGTTCTATATCCCGAAATTCTGTGATTTTAATTTGCACTAGATCTTGAATATTTCTTTGTAAATAGTTCAACTTCCTTCAGATTAGCATTTTGTTATGGAAATTTCAGGTGTTAGGACATTGGAGTTTATCATCCTTTACAACTAACTCCTTTCTGTTTGTTTCAGTTCCACTGGCCTCCCAGAGATGGGAAGATCACAGTTATTATCAGTTTGAATTTTTTCATAGTCAATCCACATGAAACTGTCAATGGCAGATGTGCTGACGATGATGGAAAGGAAACATTAGTGGCTGTCCACTTGGATGTTGGAGTAGACAGAAAAGCATCAGGATAAAGAGACTAGAGAAAGTTTTGAAAGCTAATTCTACTCACCTAGCACTTCCTCCTCATAAAATCATTAAAGGCTCACTAATGTTAAAGTTTTTCCATATTTTTCTATTCTTCTACTTTTACCACACTGTTTTTCTTACCATGCAATGTTTGGCCATAGGCTTATTTTTGAAAATGAGCTAAAATGTGGCACAAGGAAAGCATTACTACAAATTCAGGGCCATGGTTTGTACGTACAGTGAGCTTTTGAGTGGATTATCTTAAGTACTCCAAACCCAAACTAAATATATGCAGACCCTAACTAAATTCTTCTATAATTTCCACATAACTATCCCAACTTTAGTAGCATAGCAACTATTTTATTCTATTTTATTATGTCTATGAATTCTGTGGTTCAAGAATTTGGGCAGAGTTTGGAATGGTGATTCTATTGCTTCTTGTGGTATGAACTAAGGTTGCTTGAGGGTATTTAAATGATTGATAGATGGAATAGTCTGCAGGATCAAAATGGCTTCATGCTTATGTTTGGTGCCTTGATAAGAATGTCTAAGATAGAATCAACTGAAATTGTTGCCTGCAGGCTTACATATGGCTAGTGCAATACGACCACTTCAGGTTTATTGAATGTCTTACTGAGAAACTGGATTCCCTTAGAGGGATTATCTTAAAAGAATCAGGTAGAAAGTGGATAGATTTTTATTGCATAAAATCAAAGGGATATGATATTGCTTCTGTTTTATTATATTGCTTGATGCAATCAGAAAGACACATTGACTTAAGGAAAGAGCATTGAGACTCCACATATTAAGAGAAGTTTCAATAAATTAATAGTCATCTTAAAATCTTTATCAGGAAATAAATATAACCAAGAAAATACTATATTAGATAGTATATTCAATCCTCAGGGCATGTGTGCTGCCTAAGATTCCTTTTTCATTTCTCTTGCAACCCACCACATAAGATGGTAAGTAAATTTAGATGAAAAGGATTTTCTTTTTATTATTTTTATTTTAAATATTCATTTTTATTAAATCACCATGAATTACAAAGTTACAAAGATATTTGTGATTGAGTTGCAGGTGTACAATATTCCAACAACAATCCCTTCACCAGTGTTCACTACACTCCACCAGTATGCCCAATTTCCCTTCCCCCCTCCCCATCCTGTCTATTTGGCTGGCTCGTTTCCTCTCCATGTTTTAGTATTCCTTTCCCAACTAAACCCCCAACCCAATTCCAGTGGCAAGATTTCGACTGAAGACTGGTTATCCTACTCTTTGTTTCTATTACCTTTGGGCATTTGATGTTCCCCTAGGAAGTTCTTTATATTCCACACATGACAGAGATCGTTCTGAGTCTGTTACTCTCCTTCTGTCTGATTTTACTCAACATGGTACTCTACAGATCCATCCGTGTATCAGAAAATAACATAACTTCATCTGTTCTTATGGTTGAGTAGTATATCATTGTGTATATATATCATAATTTAGCTATTAAGTCATCTATTCTTGGGCATTTAGTTTATTTACAGATTTTGGCTGTTGTGAATAATGTTTAATTATTTAACCTGGTAGTAAACAACCTTTCATTTTTGTTTTTCTTTTATTGAATCACTGTGAATATACAGTTACAAAGATTTTTGTGATTACAATGTTGCTAAGGATCTTAGTTCCTTCTCTCCATGACTCACCCCCTATCTCTCACCAACTTTCTTTTTAAAAAAAGACCTGGATTGACTAAGTCACCAATTATCTGTCTTCTTTCCTCTAGGCCATATGCTGCTCAGTGGGAGAATAGTGTTTTACTGTCAGTCCTCAGTGACTAAAGGAATTAAAAGAGTAAACTCTAGTGGCAAAGAAGAGCTAAAAAGAAGCAAAAGGAAGCAAAGATTTGTCTGTCTTAGGCCAGTTCTATTTCTTTTTTAGGGCGAATGTGGTTTTTATATATGAAATATCTAATTTAGTATATGAAATTTGTAAAAACCTTCGTATATGACAAGTTCCATATTCAAGGAAAGACAGATTGCAAACCTATTGGCATAACATTAGGATAATGATGAGGACAAGGAAGACACTCCAGGTTTTTAACCCAGCTCTATAATGTCAAGGTTGTAGATGATAGAATATTTCTTAATGTGCTGGTCCAACATTATCTCTTTCTCTTTTTATTTATTTATTCATTTTTGATTTTTGGGTCACACCCAGCGATGCTAAGTGGTTAGTCCTGGTTCTGCCCTCAGGAATTACTCCTGGTGGTTCTTGGGGGACCATATGAGATGCTGGGACCATATGAGATGCCAACTCATGTTGGCCATATATGCAAGGCAAAAACCTTACTCACTGTACTCTTGCTCCAGTACGCATTATCTCTTTATACATATTGTTTCTACAAAGTTTTATAAAGAAAATAGTGTAGAAACTAATAGTAAGAAGAATACTTGTTATATGTAATATTACCATGGCAGAGCCTGGCAAGCTATCCATGGTGTATTTGATATGCCCAAAACAGTAACAATAACAGGCCTCATTCCCCTGACTTTGAAAGAGCCTCCAATATGGCAGCATTGGGAAATATGAGTAAGGAGAGGCCGATAAAATCTCAGGGCTGGGACAAATGGAGATGTTACTGGCACCCACTTGAGTAAATCGATGAACAACGGGATAACAGTGATACAGTGATATAATATTACAAGTCTGCTTTATATGATGGAATTAAATGAAAAAAGCAGTTGACTGAACAGATCATTTGGCTACATAGATCAAAAGACCAAGAGTAATTTGATATGCTTGCTGTAATCAATTCATTTCGTCTTAATTTTATGTAACTTATGTTTATTTTATATTTCTTAATAATGTAATTTATTGTTTCCAGAGACATTTGTCTAAGAACAATAGGGGGTATTAGCACAATGAAGGTGATTTTACTATGACACATATAGATCCTTTTTGTTCAATAAACAGATGACAAAGGACTACATCACAATTTAAAGTTATTTTAAATCAGAGTCAGGCAATGGTCACTGAACTGAAACTGTTTTGATTTTGAATTTTGACGAACTCATCTAAGGTTAATAATTTAAACAGTCAGTTATATTTTACTATTTTGTACTAAATCAGGCAATATGGAAAGAGCATTGTCCATGCAAAACTTTGAGAGAACTACATTTAGACACAATTTTAACAACTTTTAAATATTCACATTTATGTTTTGAATTGGTTGAAATATCCTTTTTTAGGGCCAATAAAAATGTGTTTCTTCAGATGTGTTCATTCGAACCAAAAAATGTATTCCCAGGAGTTTTGCTACATAAGGGTTAATCAGCAACACTTTAAAAGAGGTTTTTTTTTCTGAAGGATTTTCCCCCAATGGACAGAAGCTATAAGTGGTAGAGTGCTTTGCTTAAGGTCATCATATTAAAATGTTCTTTGAAAGGATTGCCCAGCCATAGTTATTTATGCCAGAGGCTATGAGGCCTTTGCAATATTGAAATATATCTCCTTTAATTGTCTGTACACTAAAAGAATCAGAGACTGGGTATGTTGAGCACCCTATGACTCAAGGAGGTGAGAGTTTATGGGTTACAGAAGGTTGTTTCTGAGATTAAGATGATCAAATGGGTTCCAGATGGGTTGTTGTTGACTCTAACACCTTATTCAATGGTGTTCCAGTTTTCCAGGTGATTGTTCCAAAAAAATTTCCTAGCTTTTTTATATACGAAAGGATGAAGGGTATCTATAATTGGGATATGTAACTATAGGTGAATGTTAATGTTCTTATACATAACGTTTGCCAGTAGCTTACAATGTAACATAAACTAAAGAAACATTTTATCTACATTAATTTGTGGATTGTTCTCAATATCTAAGTTAGTGGTGTCATTACTATCAAATTTTCATAAGTGAGTAAAATGAACGAAAAAATCTTCCCAGGATAATACAGCAATAAAAGTAGCAAAAATTTAACTTTAGGTAATTGGTTCAAGTCTATGCTCTAAAATACGTAATACTATTTGCCCATGAAAAATGAAATCATAGATGTTATTAACCTTTCTATAAAGAGGAGGATCATAGCCTACCCTCGAGGTACAGAGTTTCATACATCAAAGTGTTAGTTTGGTTAAGTTTTTGTATAAGTTTTGAAGAAATATTTTATTAATAGTTGAATAGTGCTTTGCACATAGTAGATACTCAACAACTGATTTTGTGATGTTATTTAGTCATTTATATTATAGAAACTTTTGATTATATGAAACAGTAAGCTAAATGAAACCAGTTGAGGCCAGGGAAACTGTTCAGTGGTCAAGGGCACATCCTTGCATGTGCAGAGACCTGAATTCTATCCTCAGCACTACACTGATCCGTGAGCACTGCCAAGGTTTCCTTGGTGGCCATTATCATTGCCAGAGGGTGGCAGCACTAAATTGTTGACCTGAACATCAAACCATCCAACATGACTGTTATATTGCAAGGAGTTATCCCAAGACTCCAGAGCACTTCTTGGGAGTCTCCCCCCCCCAAGACAAAAAACAACATAGTTTCTGTTTAACTTTGGTTGATGTGTATTACGCTTCAGTTTATTAGGCTATATGTTCCCAAAGAATTTTGGGAAACAAAAAGTGTGAACTAAGATATTTATAACGCCTTTGAAATGTTCTGGTCAGGACTCTATGCATCAAATAGATCTCATATTTTATTTATAGAATATTTTCTTAGTTTTGTTTTCTTGGCTCACACACAGCTGTGTTCAGGACTTACTCCTGACTCTATAGTCAGGGATCACTTCTGGTGGTGCTCATGGGACAATATATCATGCTGGGATTGAACACAGGTCACCCACAGGCAAGAAAAGCACCTACCTGCTATACTGTTTCTCGGGATCCTTGTTTCTAGACTCATCAAATTTCCTTTTCATCTGGAAATATTTTTTATATCAACTTTACTCCGGAGCTCTTAGGTTGTAATTAATTAGTCTTATTATTACAGATTCCTATCCCTACCACTTCTCTAAAAATGGTACCTCACATGGAGATACCTCTTTGTCTCACCATATTCCTCTAAACATGCCTGAGGAGTTGCATTTGCCAACTAGTTTGTTAGAGGAGTGAGGGCACAAATTCAATATGGCTTCAGCTTTACTATTTTTGATGCAGTCCCATTAACAAGTACTGACCAATTTTTCTACCACATCAAGCACAAATATATTTCTCTGGTTTTCTAGTTCTTCTGTACCTACTTCCAGCCTCACCATAATTCATAACTCCATTGCTCCCTGTTTCTGTCAAGATATTTTGTCAGACAAAAAATCTGTTTACAGAAATTGTACAATTCTCATTCCCACCTTGTATTAATACATTCAGTTCTCCCTTTCTCATCTTATCACTAGCATTTGTAACAGCCAAATTAAGATTTAATGATATTCTTGTAATGGAGGCAATTACTTTATTATCAACATTGGTTTTTCAACTATATTTTTAATATTGTGACTTATAATACTATATTTTGTGTTCCTCTCCATTTCTAACACAGAGCTTATAAAACCCTTGATATTTCCTAATGGATAAGAGAGATGCTGTGTTTGTTCAAACAGAGGTTTATGGGTCTACCCTAGCCCCACTAAATTAAAACCTCTGGGGGACACAGCTGACTTCATAATTCTTTTTTGAGCAAATACTATGGACCAAATTATGGCCCTTAAATATTCAAATGTGAAATCCCTAATTCCCAGTATGACTGTAATTGGATATATGACTTCTAGGAAGAAATTAAGGCTAACAAAGATTATAAAATCATATTTATTTAGATCATAAACAAATAGAATTTATAACCTTATAGGAAGAGAACAAGAAAGATTTCTCTTTCCATATGCATGCACTAAGAAAAGAGCATGTAAGCACACACCAAGAAGGCATCCATACACAAACTAAAAGTAAAGTAAAAAGTAAAGGCCCTCCCATTGATCATCGATTTGCTCGAGCGGGCCCAGTAACGTCTCCATTGGGGACTTTGTTGTTACTGTGTCTGGCATATCGAATACTCTCGGTAGCTTGCCGGGCTCTCCGAGAGGGGCGGAGGAATCGAACTCGGGTCGGCCATGTTGGCTGCGTGCAAGGCAGACGCCCTACCCGCTGTGCTAAAGTGTTATTACTGGAAACCTATTATGTTTACTTGAACTACCAGTCTCTAATATAATGAGAAAACAAATTTGTATAAACTTACCTAGTCTAAAGAATTTTGTTATGTCATCTAAACATACAAGACAACAATACTCTGCAAAGATTCTCATGCAGTCAGCACAGACCTTTCTCTCTTCAACCCCTTATCTAGAAATTTTCCATTCACCTTTTAAAATTTATCTTATAGACTACTTATCTCTGAAAGGTCAGGCAGCACCTGTAATAAATGAGAATCTTTAAACTAGCACTGGATTCACCATTTTCTCATGATCCACTTGCTAGGATATAGAAAGGATATAGGTCTAAGACATAGACCAGTTTCTTCTGTGCCTAACAAGGGACTTGTATACACTTCACTTTATAAAAATGCTTGAGAAATACAATCTGCTCTTCTATCTTTACTGCAGCACTATTCACAATTTCCAGAATTTAGAAACAACCCGAGTGTTCGAGAACAGATGTTTGTTTAAGAAACTATGGTACACCTACACAATGGAATATTATGCAGCTGTTAGGAATAATGAAGTCTTGAAAATCACTTATAAATGGATAGATATGGAGAGTATAATGCTGAATTAAATTAGAAGGAGAGGCACAGATAGAAAAAAGGCCCAGGAGGATTGGTCAACTGATTCAAGTGCTTCAGGAGAAGCCAGTTGGAATACAAAATGGATCACTATAACAAAGACAGTTAGAAATGATTACTGCAAAAGGACAGTGTGTTACAAGTAGGTAAAGGAACAAACATGATAACCTCTCAGTATGTGCATTGCAAACCATTATGCCCAAATGTGGGATGTGGAGGGGGGAGAGAAAGAGAGATAGAGACAGAGACAGAGACAGAGACACACTGGGGACATTGATGGTGGAAAACATACACTAGTGGAGGGATAGTTGTTAGAATATTGTATGACTGAAACCGGATCATGAACAGCTTTGCAACTGTGTATCTCACAGGGATTCAATAACATAAATGGTCACGGTCCTCCTGTTGTTCATCAATTTGCTCGAGCGGTCCCAGTAACGTCTCCATTGGAGACTTTGTTGTTACTGTGTTTGGCATATCGAATACGTCACGGGTAGCTTGCCAGGCTCTGCCGTGCAGGTGAGATACTCTTGGTAGCTTGCTGGGCTCTCCGAGAGGGGCAGAGGAATCGAACTCGGGTCGGCCATGTTGGCTGCGAGCAAGGCAAACGCAGTACCCACTGTGTTATCACTCCAGCCTAATAAAATAAACAAATTGAAAAAGAGAAAGAAACAGAATACACTGTGTCTATATATTTTAATAAAACTTTAAAGTGTGGGGGCTAATTCTAATAACTCTAGATAGAGGTAATATAGGTATCAATACCACTTTTCCTGGTCGTTAAGGGTTTTACAAAAACTATAGGGATCAAATCCAGCAAAAGAAACAATAAGCATAGATTCAGGCATAAAATCAGAGGTTTAAATTAAGATAGCATCAGATATTTATGAGACAGCATCAAGAAAATAATAAAAATTTTAAAAAGTCATCGTCAGGTACAAATCAATGTGAATCAATGTGGATATGTGAGAAGGCAAGAAATAAGATTTGCAACACTCTGGTAAATATATCTTCCAGATAATCAAAAGTAGTGGAACTATATTGGCAATTATACTTCTTAAATGTTAATTAGATTGAAAATTTGATAATTAATCTAAAAACAATGGGGAACTGAGGAGTGTAACATTCTTTAAAATGTACTGATCCCTGTAATTCTTTAATAAATAAAATCTTCAACCTGGAAAAAAAAGATTGCACTCCTTCTCCCACAAAAAAAAAGTCATCGAATAGAGATAGATTGGGGTGGGAATTTATTCAAGTAAATAATATCAGAAAAATTTAGGAATGATACATATAAAGATCCAGAAGGCTCACAGAATAAAAAAACAAGATATGCATTGTAATTTAAGTAATAAAAGTCAAAGATTAAAAAAGATCCTGAAAATTTCTACTGAAGCCACCTCTTTTCCAGCCCCTTCCTTTCCATCTTGACTGCCTGAAGACAAGAACCTGAGTGTACTGGAATAAAACCAGTACATTTAATTGCTGCTGCCATGCAAATGAAACCTCAGTGAAATTAACAGAGTTTACACTTTCTTTTTTTTTTTTAGGGGAGGGAATCCCTGTGCTCAGGGATCAGTCCTGGTGGGGTGCCAGGGATTGAATGCAGGTCAGCAGAATGGAAAGCCAAGGCAAGCAAGCACTCTAACCGCTGGACTGGACTTATCTTCCAATTCCTCCTTTTTTGTTTTATTCTTGAAGCTAGATAGTTTTCATTGAAACTTGCTTAAGGGATGAGAGAGAGAGAGAGAGAGAGAGAGAGAGAGAGAGAGAGAGAGAGAGAGAGCAAATACATGTTCAAGAGATAACACGGGTCTCTCTGGAGTGGAAAAAGCAAGAAAAGAGGCAGAGAGACAGGCAAGTGAGATTTGTGTTCAAGGTAGAAAGGTAGAACACAGGCTTGAAGATTAAGCAAGAATTCTCTCTGAGGCACTCGGTGTTAAATGCAATCCAGCACCTGTTAAGACCTCCAGGAATAATTTCTGGCAGTAGTTGGAGAATCCTATGGAATGCTGGGAATTGAACACAAGTCGACCATATCCAAGGTCAGCTTGGCTGCCGGCTCGCGACTCTGGGACCTCCATCTTTCCCTGCAGGACCCCAGGTGTCTCCCGAGATGCCTGAAGAGAAGCAGTTTTGAGCGTCTGCCCTGCCCTCTTCACTCCTGACCACGGCGCCCATCTCATCCTAAATTCAGGTCAGCTTGGCTGCCGGCTCGCGACCCTAGGACCACCATCTTTCCCTGCAGGACCCCAGGTGTCTCCCGAGATGCCTGAAGAGAAGCAGTTTTGAGCGTCTGCCCGCAGCGCCCATCTCATCCCAAACCCAGGGTTCCGTAGAGGCGTGGCCTCCTCAAAAGTGGGCGTGGCCTCAAAAGTGGGCGTGGCTTGATTTCCGGCGGGCGGCCGTTGTTTTCCCATACTAAGGAACCTAGTCCCCAAGGAATCTAGTCCCCAACCTACTCAGCAATATGAAGAAACAAAGAAAATCCCCAACACAAGGGGAGAACAACGAAAACAATCTAGAACATTCCGTCAATACAGCTCACCTAAGGGACCTCTCTGACATAGAATTCAGATACGAAGTCATGAAGATGTTCAATCAACTCAATGAAACAGTCAGACAGACAGCCAGTAACATCACAGAAAAAATCGACAAATTACGAGAAGGAATGAGAGCAGAAATGTCACGATTAAAAGATTCCATAGACAAAATGAGAAACTCAGTTTCTTCTCTTAAAAATAGAATGACCACAGCTGAAGAGAGAATCAGTGAGCTGGAAGATCAGCTGCAACAAGCCAACACGCAACAACAAACAGTGGCAAGGGACCTCAAAATGGCTCTACAGAGAATCAGAGTCCTAGCAGATGATTCCAAGAGGAACAATATTAGAATCATGGGACTACCTGAAGCTCAGGGAAACAATCCCAACGAAAAAAACACCGTCAAACAAATCATTGCTGAAAACTTCCCAGAGCTGCACAATGCAGCCATTCAGGTTCAAGGAGCCGGAAGGGTGCCAGCTAAAAGAGACCCAAACAAAAACACTCCAAGACATATCATAGTAAGAATGATCGATACTGCCGATAGAGACACAATACTGCAAGCAGCAAGAGCAAAGAAGGAAATCACATACAAAGGAGCATCCCTTAGATTCACAGCAGACCTATCAGAGGAAACCCTACAAGCCCGAAGGCAGTGGCGAGATATAGTCAAAAAACTCACTGAAATGAATGCTTCACCAAGAATACTCTATCCGGCTAAACTCTCCCTCAAAATCGAAGGAACAGTACCTATTTTATAGATAAACAGCAGCTCAGGAATTTCATAGACTCAAAACCAAACCTAAAGCAAGGCCTAAAGGGGCTACTATAAGAAAAGACAAACCCTACAACCACAACACACCCGCACAGAAAGATGACACAAAACCCCATAACCATTCTCTCTCTCAATGTCAACGGTCTAAATTCACCAGTTAAGAGACACAGAGTGGCAAAATGGATACAGAGACAGAACCCAACATTCTGCTGCCTACAAGAAACTCATCTCAACAGCCAGAGCAAACACAGACTCAAAGTCAAAGGATGGAAAACAATCATGCAAGCACACAACTCCTGTAAAAAAAGCTGGGGTGGCCATACTAGTATCCGACAACATTAATTTTACCTTGAAAAAGATTAGAAGGGACAGTGAAGGCTATTTTCTATTCATCAAGGGATACGTAAAACAGGAGGAAATCACACTCTTAAATGTATACGCACCTAATGAGGGAACAGCTAAATATTTAGAACAACTGCTAACAGATTTTAAGGAGGACATCACTACCAACACAATAGTACTTGGAGACTTCAACATCGCCTTATCACCTCTGGATAGATCAACAAGAACAAAACCCAGCAAGGAATTATTGGCTTTGAAAGAAGTAATAGAAGAGAAAGGGCTTTTGGACTTATACAGGGCTTTACACCCCAAAAAGAAAGAATACACGTTCTTCTCCAGGACGCACGGAACATTTTCCAAAATAGACCATGTGCTAGGACACAAAACATACCTCAACAGAATCAGGAAGATAGAAATAGTATCAGCCATCTTTTCAGACCATGATGCACTGAGGATAGAAGTGAATCACACAAAGACACGGAGAACCAAATCAAACACCTGGAAATTAAACAACTCGATGCTGAACAATGAGTGGGTCAGGAACGAAGTCAAGGATGAAATCAAAAGATACCTGGAAACAAATGAGAATGAAGACACAAACTACCAGAACTTATGGGATGCAGCGAAAGCTGTATTAAGGGGAAAATTTATAGCTCTGCAAGCATATCTTAAGTCGATGGAAACGATGCACATAAACAATTTGACCTCACAGCTCAAGACCTTAGAACAGGATCAACAGAAAGAGCCTAAATCGGGCAGAAGGAAAGAGATCATAAAACTTAGAGCAGAAATCAACGACATGGAAAACAAAGAAACAATACAAAAGATCAATGAAACCAAGAGCTGGTTCGTCGAGAAAATAAATAAGATAGATAAACCACTAGCAACACTCACAAAGAAACAGAGAGAGAGAACCCTAATAAATCAAATCAGAAATAAGAATGGGGATATCACAACAGAAACTAAAGAAATTCAAGAGATCACCAGAGACTACTTTGAAAGTCTGTATGCCACGAAACACGAGAACCTGGAAGAAATGGATAAATTCCTGGATTCCTACCATCTCCCAAAGCTGAATCAAGAAGATATAAAGTACCTGAATAGACCTATTCACATCAAGGAAATTGAAACTGTAATCAAAAGTCTTCCCAAAAACAAAAGCCCAGGCCCAGACGGATTTACTAGCGAATTTTTCCAAACATTTAAAGAGGACCTATTGCGAGTTCTTCTCAAGCTTTTCCAGGAAATTGAAAAAACAGAAACTCTCCCAAACAGCTTCTATGAAGCCCATATCTCTCTAATACCAAAAGGAAACAAAGACAACAAAAGAAAAGAAAACTACAGGCCAATATCCCTGATGAACACGGATGCGAAGATTCTCAACAAAATACTAGCCAATAGAATACAACAACTCATCAAAAAGATCATACATCATGACCAAGTGGGATTCATCCCAGGGATGCAAGGATGGTTCAACATTCGGAAATCAATCAACATAATCCATCATATCAACAAAAGAAAAGATAAAAATCATATGATCATATCAACAGACGCAGAGAAAGCATTTGACAAGATCCAGCACCCATTCATGATGAAAACCCTTGCCAAAATGGGTATAGAGGGGACTTTCCTCAATATAGTTAAAGTTATCTACCACAAACCTACAGCAAACATCATCCTCAATGGGGAAAAACCGAGACCCTTCCCCCTAAGGTGAGGGACGAGACAAGGATGCCCACTCTCTCCACTACTGTTCAATATAGTACTGGAAGTACTTGCAATAGCGATTAGTCAAGAAAAAGATATTAAGGGCATCCAGATAGGGAAAGAAGAAATTAAGCTCTCACTATTCGGAGATGACATGATACTATACTTAGAGAACCCTAAAACCTCTACCAAGAAACTCCTAGAAACAATAGGCTTGTATAGTAAAGTGGCAGGCTATAAAATCAATACCCAAACATCCATGGCATTCCTAAACACAAATAGTGAAAGAGAAGAACGTGACATCAAGAAAACAGTCCCATTCACAATTGTGCCCCAGAAAATCAAGTATCTAGGAATCAGCTTAACTAAGGAAGTAAAGGACCTGTACAAAGAAAACTACAAAACGCTACTTCAGGAAATAAAAGAGGACACGAGGAAATGGAAAAATATCCTCTGTTCATGGATGGGGAGAATCAACATCATCAAAATGGCAATACTTCCCAAAGCACTGTACAAATTCAATGCAATTCCTACAAGGTTGCCCATGACATTCTTCAAAGAAATGGAGCAAACACTCCTGAAATTTATATGGAACAATAAGCCCCCACGAATAGCTAAATCAATTCTTGGGAAAAAGAAAATGGGAGGAATCAACCTCCCGAACTTCAAACTCTACTACAAGGCACTAATAATTAAAACAGCATGGTACTGGAACAAAAGCAGAGCTGCAGACCAATGGAACAGAGTTGAATATACTGACATTTCCTCCCAAACATATAATCATCTAATCTTTGATAAGGGGGCAAGAAAAGTGAAATGGAGCAGGGAAAGCCTCTTTAATAAACTGTGCTGGCAAAATTGGACGGCTACATGCAAAAAAGTGGGCTCAGATCTCTGCCTAACACCATGCACAAAAGTAAGATCAAAATGGATTTATGACCTCAACACCAGACCAGAATCCATAATGTTTATTGAAGACAAAGTCGGCAAAACTCTCCATGATATTGAAGCTAATGGTATCATCAAAGATGTCACGCCACTGGCCGAGCAAGTGAAAACAGAGCTAGACAAATGGGACTATCTTAAACTAAGAAGCTTCTGCACCTCAAAAGAACCAGTGACCAAAATACAGAGACAGCCTACAGAATGGGAAAGGATATTCACCAAATACACATCCGACAAGGGGTTGATATCAAGGATATACAAGGTACTGGTTAAACTCCACAAGAAGAAATCACCCAACCCCATAAAAAAATGGGGCGAGGAAATGAACAGAAACTTTCGCAAAGAAGAAATTTGACTGGCAAAAAGGCACATGAGAAAATGCTCTACATCACTAATCATCAGAGAGATGCAGATCAAAACCACAATGAGATATCATTTCACACCACAGAGACTGGCCCACATCCACAAGCAACCAATGCTGGCGCGGATGTGGGGAGAAAGAGACCCTCCTTCACGGCTGGTGGGAATGCCGGCTGGTCCAACCCTTTTGGAAAACAGTATGGACGACTCTCAAAAAATAAGAATTTGATCTGCCATTTGACCCAGCTATAGCAATCCTGGGAATATATCCCAGAGAGGCAAAAAGGTATAGTCAAAGTGACACCTGCAATTGTTTGTTCATTGCAGCACTGTTTACAATAGCCAGAATCTGGAAAAAAACCTGAGTGCCAGAGAACAGATGACTGGTTAAAGAAACTTTGGTACACAATGGAGTCCTATGTAGCTGTTAGAAAAGATGAAGTTATGAAATTTACATACAAGTGGTATTACATGGAAAGTATCATGTTAAGCGAAATGAGTCAGAAAGAGCGGGATAGACACAGAAAGATTGCATTCATCTGGGGAACATAAAGCAACGAAAAGGGAGACTAACCCCCAGGAATGGCTGAGATTAGTACCAGGAATTTTGCTCCATGAATGGAAGGCCAGCCACACGTTCTAGGTGAAAAGGAAGCTCAGATAGAGAAGAGAGCACCAAATGAAGGGTGTTGTGAGGACCCTCCCAGGGTGGGAGAAGCATGCTAAAAGTAGTCTATAGACCAAACATGATTGCCACTCAATGCCTCTCTTGCAAAACACAGTACCCAAAAGAAGAGAGAGAGAACAAGGGGGAATACCCTGCCACATAGGCAGGATGGGTCGGGGGGGATGGGGGGTGGGGGGGATGCTGGGACCCGTGGTGATGGATGACTGGCACTGGTGGAGGGATGGGCACTTGATCATTGTATAACTGAAACCCATGCACAAAATTTGTAAACCTATAACTGTACCTCATGGTGTTTCACTAATAAAAAAAATAAAAGAGATCCTGAAAGTATCACGGGAAAAACAGATTCACCAATAAAGAAACCCCCATTAGATGGAGGAAATATTAATAGAAATTTACGTTTCGGAAGACAGTAGAATGTGTTATCAACATAAAAGAACAGAGGGAAATTTTACAAGAGACCATAAACTTTAAAGGTATTGGTACTTAGTAGGATACCTTGGCATCAATTTCAATGTACGTGGGAAACATAAGACCCACCCAAAAACAAACAACAAAAAAAAATACAACTTTTAGGTATGATTCAGAAGGAAATCGGAAGTTGAACACAAGAAATAGAGCAAGGACATTAAAACAGTAATCAAAATTTACTCCTAATACTTAATTTCAGCACCAGATAGTTTCATCAGTCAGTTGTACCAAACCCTCAGACGTAGTCAATACCTATCATTCTCAGGTTCTTCACAAAAATTAAAGATAAGGAAATACTTCCAGACCCATTTTTCAAGACCATCATTTCCCAAACACTAAAAGTAGACAAATGATAGGGAAATAACATAAACCAAACCACATATCAGGTGACTACAAAGATTAAAAAATATTCAAAATAGCAAATAAAATCCAATGATCATACATCGTGATTTTTTTTGGGTCACACCAGCGATGCTCAGAGGTTACTCCTTGCTCTGCACTCAGGAATCACTCCTTGCAGTGCTCGGGGGGACCATATGGGATTCTTGGAATCAAACCTGGGCTGGCCGCATGCAAGACAAATGCCCTACCCGCTGTGCTGTCACTCCAGCCCACATATACCATAATTAAGTAGACTTTATTCTAGAAAAAAATGAATAGTTCAACATACAAAGATCAATAAGAGCAATATATCACAGAAAATAGAACAACAATATAATCACATCAACGAATGTGAGAAAATATTTTATAATATTTAAAATGTATTTATGTTAAAATGCCCAGTAAAAATTAGATAAGAGGAACATTCTTCTTTTTTTTTTCTTTTTGAATTACACCCCTCAGTCCATAGGGGTTACTAGTGGCTTTGCACTCAGTAATTACTCCTGGCGATGCTCAGGAGACAATATGGGATGTTTAGAATCAAACCTGAGTTGGCCACGTGCAAGGCAAATGCTCTACCCGCTGTACTATTGCTCCAGCCCCCAAGAGGAACATTCTTTTCTATTTTTTTAAATTTTATTGAATCACCGTGAGATAATTACAAGCTTTCATGTTTGGGTTACAATCACACAATGATCAAACACCCATCCCTGCACCAATGCACATTCCCCACCACCAATATCCCTGTATACCCCCCTTTCTCACCCTCCCCCTGCCTCCATGGCAGACATGATTCCCCATAATCTCTCTCTACTTTTGGGCATTATGGTTTGCAATACAGACCCTGTGAGGTTATCATGTTTGGTTCTTTATCTACTTTCTGCACACGTCTCCCATCCCGACTGATTCCTCCAGCCATCTTTTTCTTAGTGATCCTTTCTCTGTTCCAGTTGCCTTCTCCCCTTTGCTCATGAGGCAGGCTTCCAGGTATGGAGCAATCTATCTGTCCCGTGTATCTACTGTCCTTAGGTGTCAGCCTCATGTTATGTTGTTTTATACTCCACAAATGAGTGCAGTCCTTCTATGTCTGTCCCTCTCTTTCTGACTCATTTCACTTAGCATGATACTCTCCATGACTATTCATTTATAAGCAAAGTCCATGACTTCATCTCTCCTGACAGCTGCACAGCATTCCATTGTGTAGATGTACCAAAGTTTCTTTAACCACTCATGTGCTCTAGGGCACTTCGTTTGTTTCCAGATTTGGGCTATTGTGAACAGTGCTGCAATGAATATATAGGTAGCACTGTAGCACTGTCCTCCCGTTGTTCATCGATTTGCTCGAATGGGCCCAGTAACATCTCCATTGTGAGACTTGTTGTTACTGTGTTTGGCATATCGAATAGGTCACAGGTAGCTTGCCAGACTTTGCCATGCAGGCAAGATACTCTCGGTAGCTTGCCCCTCTTCAAGAGGGACAGATGAATCGAACCTGGCTCAGACTGGCCGGGGGCTTGCAAGGCAAACACCCTACCGCTGTGCTATTGCTCCAGCCCTTTGCAGCACTTATACTAAAACTGGAATGATACAGAGAAGATTAGCAGTAAAATGTAGGCCTCAAAATTAATTCTCCACCTACTACTTAATCTACTGGTAACTACTGAGTATGTAGTTTACTTACAGATTCAAAATCTTTTTGATTTCCCCCATATATGAGACACAAGTCTTTCTGATTTCCAAATGATGCACCTGGCTGTAAAACATCTAAAACAATATACAGTAACACATTCACATTCAGTAGTCATTTGAAAGAGCAGCTACTGGACACTTAATGTTCCCTCATGTAGAATTATGTAGAAATTGAGAAATTAAGCCCCAACATTAATAAGATTTGTTTTTGTCATCTTGAAATGGGAAGAGAACTCTGTCAAGCATCAACCGTTTCTAGTCCTTAGAGAAAGCAGTAGCTCCTCATAATCTAAAGTTTTAAAATAATTATCTGTTGTATAATCAAACCCAAGCACAAAAAATTGTAAATCTACAACTGTACCTCATGGTGTTTCACTAATAAAAAAAAAGTTAAACATGAAAAAAAATAAATAAAAATAAAATTATAAAAAAATCATTATCTGATCTCTCACATTCCAAAGTGGCATTTAGGAAAAGAGAAGATAATGAAGATACAATACTATTTTGGAACTGGTATTTTGAATTAATCTTCAAATTTTCACAACACAAGAAAACAGCAATTTTGTTATTGTTCTGAATGAGCTAGATATATTCAACTTACAGTTCCATGCCACAATACAAACTAAAAATTATCATAGGAAAATACATTTGTTTACATTTTACCTGCTCCGAAATAGCCCGAAAAAGACAAGAGGCATCCTTGGCAGTCAGCTTTTGAAACAGCCCTAAGCGTCCTAAGTATTCATCCATTGATGCCTCACTCAGAGACTTCTGGCCGCCGTATTTTTTCCAGCCTTTATGCATTGTGCACACAGGAGTGGAAATGGGAAGGAAAAAAGGCACACAATTGTAATAGCAAGAACAGAAACAAGAGGGTACAGGTACAGATATCATTTCTACTGTGCTTTTTTGCATCCTCGGGATATATTTGCAAAAGTGGTATTGTGGGGTCATCTGGAAGCTCAATTTCTAGTTTTTGAAGGGCTGTCCATACTGTTTTCCAGAAAGGCTGGAATTCTAGTGGGCATTCCCACCAACAGTGAGAGAGTGTCCCTTTTCCCTCACACCCACACCAGCACTGGTTGCTTTTGTTCTTTTGAATGTGTGCCAGTCTCTGTGGTGTGAGATGATATTTCATTATTGTTTTGATTTGCATCTCCCTGATGGCTAGTGATGTGGAGCATTTTTTCATGTGCCTTTTGGCCATTTGTGTTTCTTTTTTGAGGAAACTTCCGTTTCTTTCTTCTCCCCATTTTTTGATGGGGTTGGAGGTTTTTTCCTTGTACAATTCTACTAGTGCCTTGTATATCCTGGATATTAATCCCTTATCAGATGGGTATTAGGTAAATATTCTTTCCCATTCTGTGGGTTCTTTCTGTATTTTGGTTACTGTTTCTTTTGAAGTGCAGAAGCTTCTTAGTTTGATGTAGTCCTATTAATAGAAACATTCTTAAATGCAACAAAGACTACTAAAATAATTACTGTTAACAATACACCAGCAACATATCATGAAGTGAAATGTTACTTTTGCAAACAAAAGTATGTTCTGCATTTATATACATAAAAATAAAAAGGAAAACACAAGAAAAATAATTACATATGCAGTTATAGATTATGCAAATAAGTACTTATGGATTAACAAATGAGGTAAAAGATCTCTACAATACACAAAAAATGAGAAAATGCTTCATGCTTATGGAATGGTTTAACTACTATCATTAAATGAGTACCCGGGACCATAGAGATAGTAGAGATAGTACAGATGTCTTGCCTCACAAGTTCAAACCCCGGTTCAAATCCTGGTCTCCTGAGCCCATCAGAAGTTATTTCTGAGTGCAGAGATTATTGTACAACTTAAATAAAATGTACAAATTTTTAAAATCATACAAACTTCTTAGACTGAACCAGGAAGAAATTGATAGATTAAACAGTATAAAAATTGAAATTATAATCTCTCAAAGATTCTCTCAAAGAACAAAAACCTAGTGCTAGATGGCTTTGCCAGTGTGTTATACAGAACTTTAAAAAAACTAATATTCATCCTGTTCAAATGTTTCAAAGTTCGAGGGTGGGAACAATCCCTAACACGTCATATGAGGCCAACATCACATTAATCTCAAAACCAGAGAAACAGAACCAAGAAAACTTCAAAAAAACTATATCTGATTTATGAAAATGCAAACACTCTGAACAAAGTCTTGGCAAATGGAATGCAACAACATAGCAAGAGAATCGTTCATTATAACCAAGTGGAATTTATAACAGAAATACAAGCTTGGCTCAATGGAGGAAAGCTGATTAATGTAATAAAATACTTCAGTAGAGAAAAGCCCACATGATTAGATCAATAGCTGCTAAAAAGCATTTGAGAAGTTTCAGCATTCCTTTAGAATAAAATTTCTCAATAGATCAGAAATAGAAGGAACATACCTCAACATTATAAAGGCTATACATGACACAGCCAACTCCATACTCAGTGGTGGGATATGAAAACTTTTTTTTTCCCTTTATTGTATTTTATTTTTTTTAAAGTTGTAGATTTACAATTTTTTGTGCTTTGGTTTCAATTATACAATGATCAGATACCCATCCCTCCACCAGTGCCCATTTTCCACCACCATGGATAATATCCCTCCCACCCCCATCCCCCCATCCCCCCTGTCTCTGTGGCAGGGCAATCCCCTGTGTTCTCTCTCTCCTTTTGGGTGTTGTGGTCTGCAAAAGAGGCATTGAGTGGCAAACATGTTCAGTCCATAGTCTACTTTCGACATGCATCTCCCCTCCTGGGAGGATCCTCCAAACATCCTTTATTTGGTGCTCCCTTCTCTATCTGAACTGCCCTTTCCTCTAGGATACCCGGCTGGCCTCTAAGTTATGGAGTAATCCTCCTGGTGCTGATCTCAGCTATTCTTGGGTATTAATCTCTTACTTTGTTACTTTATATCCCCCAGATGAATGCAATCTTTCTATGTCTATCCCTCTCTTTCTGACTCATTTCGCTTAGCATGATACTTTCCATATTGTACCACTTGTATGTAAATTTCATGACTGGGATATGAAAACTTTTGCTGCATGATCTTGCACATGATTTTGAAGTCTACTCTCATCATTACTTTTCAACACTTTTTTCGGAAGTTGTAGTCAAAGCAATTAGGCAATAAAAATATAAGTAATCCACATGGTAAAAGAAGTAAAAGTTTCACTATTTTCAGGTGACATATCATACATAGAAAACCCTACATACCACCACCAAAATCTACCAGATATAACAAACTAATAAATAAAGTGTCATTGTACAAAATTAATGTACATATATCTATTGCATTTCTACACACAATGAGTTGAAAGGAAATTAAGAAAACAGTTTTTAAATTCATAAAATATACCTGGGAGTAAATCTAATAAAGAAAGGAAAGACCTGTAATTTGAAAGCTATGATATTAATTAAAGATATAAAAGAATAGAGAAATAAATAAAAATACTTTCAGTTTTCATGTATTAAAAATAAACATTACTAAAATGGTCATCATAAACAATCTTCTACAAATTTGATGCAATCCCTGTCAAATGGAGTTTTTTGAAGTAAATAGAGAAAGAATTCTAAAATTTTTATGGAATCATAAAACATAAAAGACCCTAAATAGTCAAAGCAATTCTGAGAGAAATGCAATAATAATTAGAACATTATCTTAATCAGAAAACACACAGAGAGACCAATAGAAGAGACAGCTCATAAATAAAACACACATATGTGGGCAGTTACTTTTTTACAAAGGATCCAAGACCACACAATGCAAAAATAAAAATCTTTTCAACAAAAAGTACTGGGAAAACTGTCTAACCACATGTAAAAACATGAACATAGACCACTACCTCACACCATACAGAAAAACCATTTAAAGTGGATTACAGACTTCATGTAACACTGAAGCTGGTTTCAGTGATATGTTTAGAAACTCAGCTCCAGAAGTATGGAAAACAAATACAAAAATAGACAAATGAGAATAAATCAAGCTAAATAGGCTCTGCAAGGTAGAATAAACTGTTATTAGAACTAAATAAAGAGTGCTAGGGATGAAATTTATGGAAGAGTTCACACCATGCCTTACAAGGGTTCAATTTCAGGCGCTGCCCGAAAAATAGAACCTAAGGAATGGGATTAAGTATTTATACATTGTACATTCTATGAGAGTTAATGTTCAAGATATGTAAAGGGCACAAAACTCAACAACAACAACAAAATTGCAGCATGATAAATGGATATGCAGATAATTAGCTATCTTCTGTGAATACACGTCCTAAGATGACCAACAGACATTAAAATGCTCACCTTCACTTTCTAGCAGAGAAACGCTAATCAGAGCAGAAATCAGTGTTTCTCAACCATGAGACCGGAGGTCAAAATTGTGTAACATGTGAAATGAGAGGGGCAACGGATTAGGACAAAAGACCACAGGATGAAAACAAATAAGAGAGGTAATGCTGGTAAAAGGTTAAGAAACACAATTTTTACATCAAAAAATGCAGAAATAGTTAACAAATTCGTGGGAGAAAAGTATCCATCTTCTGTCACTAATGGTTATTTAAACTGGACTAGACACCTTGGAAATCGGTTTGGACATGTCTTAGTCTGCTAAAAAATAAGCAATTCCACTTTGAGATGTCTATTAAAAATAGGAAAACAGTAATTCAAAAATTTGTATAGATTTCTATATTTATTTTAGTACTATTTAATATAGCCAGAATGTGGACATAACAACCATGTCCAACGATGGATGAGTGGCTCAAAAGGTTATGGTATATATTCACAATAACATTTTTCTCAGTTATATCAGGGAAGATTAAATATTGCAGTTTGCAGGAACATGGCAGGAGTTGAAGTGTGCTAAGTCAAATAAGTTAGAAAGATAAATACCAGACGATCTCACTCCTGGTATCATATAGAGAAACAGAGCAAGGGAACAGACAAAACAAATCCCAATCTAATTCAGACTGCAGAACTGATGCCACCCAAGTATTTGGACATAGGATCACAAAAGGTGAAAAAGGAGAAAAATAGATAGTGGTGAAGGGATATTGGCACATTGGTGGTGACTGTGTGGTAACAAGTTATTTGAAGACATGAAAAAAACGCTTCTGAACAATGTTGTAAACTAATGATACTTCAATATAAAAATAACAATTCCAGTTAAATACCAATAAAAATTGTAACCCTGCCTTCATTTCATCCACACTAGCAAGGTCAAATGGGGAACGCAGTCTTCCACTCCTGTAGAATTATAATGCACATTCTCTCCTCCAGAAGAGGTAAAAAGAAAAGGTGAGTTTTCATCATAAATGGGTTCTGGATCTTGTCAAATGCTTTCTCTGAGTCTATTGATAGGATCATATGGTTTTTATTTTTTCTTT
The DNA here is from genome assembly GCF_029834395.1 of Sorex fumeus. Taxonomy (NCBI): domain Eukaryota; kingdom Metazoa; phylum Chordata; class Mammalia; order Eulipotyphla; family Soricidae; genus Sorex; species Sorex fumeus. Next base: position 13,052,024 of record NW_026606115.1, read on the forward strand.
TATTGATAGGTAAAGGTAAAGGTAAAGGCCCTCCCGTTGATCGTCGATTTGCTCGAGCGGGCCCAGTAACATCTCCATTGGAGACTTTGTTGTAACTGTGTCTGGCATATCAAATACTCTCGGTAGCTTGCCGGGCTCTCCGAGAGGGGCAGAGGAATCGAACTCGGGCCGGCCATGTTGGCCGCTTGTAAGGCGAACGCCCTACCCGCTGTGCTATCGCTCCATATGATGGATTATGTTGACTTGTGAATGTTAAACCATCCTTGTATCCCAAGGATGAATCCCACTTGGTCGTGGTGTATGATATTTTTGATGAGTTGTTGGATTTAATTTGCTAGTATTTTGTTGAGGATCTTCGTATCCGTGTTCATCAGGGATATCGGCCTGTAATTTTCTTTTTTTTTTTGTGGTGTCTCTGTTTTCTTTTGGTATTAGTGTGATATGTGCCTCATAGAAAGTATTTGGGAGTGTTCCTGTTTCTTCAATTTCCTGGAAAAGCTTGAAAAGAACTGTCAATAGGTCCTCTTTCAATGTTTGAAAGAACTCAGTAGTGGATCCGTCTGGACCTGAGCTTTTGTTTGGGGGAAGACTTTTGATTACTGTTTAAATTTCCTTAATAGAAATAGGTCTATTCAGGTATCTCAAGTCTTCTTGGCTCAGCCTTGAGAGGTTATAGGAACCGGCACACATCTGAAAGGACAAAAGCAACCAGTGTTGACGAAATTGGGGAGAAGGTGACTCTACTGCTGGTGGGAATGCTGACTGGTTAAGCCTTTTTGGAAAACAATATGGATGTTTCTCAAAAAACTAGAAATTGAGCTCCCACTTGACCAGCAATATGACTTCTGGTAATATATCCCAGAGACACAAAAAAATAAAAAACAGTAGACATGACATCTGTACTTGTATGTTTATTGCACCACTATTTACAATAGTCAGAATCTGCAAAAAACCTGAGTGCCTGAGAACAGATGACTTGTTAAAGAAACTTTGTAAATATACACAATGGAATACTATGAAGCTGTTATAAAAGATGAAATCATGAAATTTGCATATAAGTGGATCAACATGGAGAGTATCATGCTAAGTGAAATGAGTCAAAGAGAGAGAGACAGACATAGAACAAGTGCACTCATTTGTGTAATATAAAGTAAAAGAATGGGGAAACTAATAAACGCCCAAGGATAATAGGGATAAGGGGAAGGAGGATCGCTTCACAGCTTTGAAGTTAGCCTCACATGCGGGAGAAAATGCAGCTGGGATATAGAAGGTACCACTAGGTGAATGTTGCTTGGAGGGGTCACTTGGGATGGGAGATGTGTACTGAAAGTAGACTACAGACCAAACATGATGGCCACTTACTACCTGTATTGCAAACCATAAAACTCTAAAAGAGAGAGAGTAAAAGTGAATGTGTCTGCCACAGATACAGGAATGGATGGGGTGGGGGTGGTGGGAGGGATACTGGGAATATTGGTGGTGGAGAATGGGCACTGGTGGAAGGATGGGTACTTGATGATTGTATGACTGATCATGATAGTTTGTAAGTCTGTAACTGAATCTCAAGGTGATACATTACAAAATCATTTGATCACTTGACATCCCCTTACTCATCGATTTGCTCAAGCAGGTGCCAATAACATCTCCATTCATCCCGGTCACGTGCTAGTGTAGCCCTATGGCGTCTGCTCGCTCCAAGAACATGAAGATCCTCAATCCCCAAACCGTTCATTCAGGGTCTTGACAAATAAGTCTGACCATCTTGTAGGTAGGCGGCCACGCAATCTTTTGACATCCCGTGCAATCCAGGCTCTAGTCCAGTAGTCGTCTCTTTCGCATTAAGTGTCCAGCCCTTCTGATTTTTGATGCCTTGGCATACGAGACAGTGTCCCTGATTCTCGATCGTCAATGGAGGTCAGAACTCCGATTCCTTCTATCACTTGAGAGAAGTGTGATACTCCAAGCATAGCTCTTTCAATTCTTCTTTGGTAGACCTAAATAGCGTTCTCATCCTGTTTTCATAGGGCCCAGGTCTCTGAGGCATATGTTAATGCAGGAAGAACGGTGGAATTGAAGAGATGTGTCTGGAGCCAAAAATCTTCATCTATTTAGCTATTTCTTTGACGCTCTTCCATGCCGTTCTCTACGTCCTGTGCAACTCAGGTGCCAGGTTGTTCATCATGTTGAATTCTCGACTTAGGTACACATAACTGCTGCATTCGGAGATGTTCGTTCCGTTGAGAGCGAACGGAATGTCAGGAACAAGTCCATTTCTCATAAACATTGTCTTCATGAGATTCAGCTGCAGTCCAATCTTTCCACACTGACAGTTGAAGTCGGCCAGCATTTATGCCGCTTGGCTAATGTTTGGTATTATTAGAACGATGTCATCAGTGAAGTGGAGGTGGTATAGTTGCCGACCATCTATCTGCACTCCCATTCCTTCCCATTCCAGTCATTTCATGATGTTCTCGAGGGTGGTAATGAAGAGTTTTGGTGAAAAGGTATCACCCTGCCGAACCCCTCTCTTGACATCAATGATCACTTTCTTGTAGAATGGTGAGATCCTGGTAGTGAATCCATAATACAGATTACAGAGGATCCTGATGTATTGAGTTTGAACATCCTGTTTGGCTAGGGCTTCGTTGACCAGTTCAGTCTCAACAGAATCAAAGGCCTTCTTTAAATCAATGAACATTAGACAGAGCGTTATCTTCAACTCCCGAGAAAACTCAATGAGCTTGGCTTCCTTGTGGATATGGTCGATGGTGCTGAATCCTTTTCGGAATCCGGCTTGCTTGCACGGTTGTCCTTCATCTAGTGTTCTGCCAATCCTATTCAGGGTGATTCGAGTGAACAACTTGTAGACGACAGAAAACGGGCAGATCGGCCGATTGTTGCCACTGTCGTGGATGTCTCTCTTCTTGTACAGTAGAACGGTCCTGTTGGTTTTCCATTGGGACGGATCCTTGTATTCAGACAGGTAGCATGTGAAGAGCCGAGCCACTGTATTGATGAGTACTGATGGCAGGTTCTTCAGGTGTTCGGGTCTGACCTTGTCTGGGCCGGGTGCTATTTGCTTCTTTACCAATGAAATGGCATGTAGGATGTCAGAAGGGAGAACGCTAGGAACAACATATCCATCCTGCAGAATTTGGTATGTGGGCAGGTGGACATGGCTATTGAAGAGATCTGAGTAGAAGTCATGGATAATCTTCTCTATTGCCCTTCTGGTAGATGTGATAGATCCATCAGGATGTCAGAGGACAGCCATCTTGGACTTGTAGTTGGCAAAGGACAGGCGGGCGTTGTGAATGTTTTTCCCGGCTTCTGTTGCATCCTGCATTGGACAGCTCTGCTGCTCTTCTCTCTTAAAGGTATTCTCTGCACTGCTTGGTGAGCTCGGACGTTAGCTTGTGGTTGCCTGAGGCTCGTGCCCAGCCATGCTGGCGAATGAGCTAGAGAGTTTTTGAAGACAGGCGTCTTTTTGTGGCTTTCTCTCCCTTGGCGTTCCTTGCACAATCATGGAGGTGCTGAACCAGTCGATCATATTCTTCATCAGTGTTGCCAACGATGGCATCTTCCCATGTTGCCTCAATAGTGCCAAAGAGCTCCCAGTTGGTGGTCGTTTTGGGAGTTCTCTTCTTAAACTTTGCAGCCCTTTCTCCCTGCTCGGTGAAGTAGAATTTTGCATGAAGGAGACGGTGGTCCGATCTCGTTTGGAATTTTGGGACAACAGCAACATGGGTCAGGCAAAATAATCAACTGAATATGATGTGCTCAATTTCATTGTGGAACTGTCCACCCACAACTCCCATGTCCAATGTTTAGATTAGGCCTTCTGGAACAGTGAATTGAAAGGTGTTGGTCGGCATGATGAACTCAGACAATCTCTCACTCTGTTCGTTCCATTACAAAATATATATATAAAAAGAAAAGGTGAGATTTTTATCTGTGCTAGGTAGTAATGAGTTCTCCTGCCACGGTGATTCTGGAGAAATCACCAGGAGAACCAGGGGAACTTCCATGCCCATGTAGCTAAATAGCTAGGTGCCCTTCATTTTCTCTGCTAGGGTGGTGTCAGAGGAGGTCTAGTGCAGAGTAATACAACCATGCTAATAGTATGTCAATTGAGACTACGTGAACAGCTAGACCTCCTAGTCACCACATGGCAAAATTAAGGAGCGATTCACTAATTCAAATGTCAACAGAGTCCATGTGGGGATCTTGGGCTTCTATCTCATCTCCAATAATGAAGTGACACTCCCTCCTTCCTCTTCTGAAATGGTGTCAAATAAAGGGAACAAAAATAAAAGGTTTAAATAACATCCAGAGACTCAGCGCTTAATGTGAAAATGTGCCAATAGGAACATTAAAAAACACTTCAAAAGTAAAATGCTTGTCATAATAAGTACCAAGATGAAACTTATTGAACTCGGTGGAAAAAAGATAATTAACATATGCCAACACTGAGATGATATAAATTTTAGCATTATCTGACAGGAATTTTAAAGCAGCCATTGAAAACTTTCTCCAAACTTAACTGAACCCTTTATTCAACCGTTTGAATCTGATAATTTTTTTAAAGCTTCAGCAAGGGCCAGAATAATAGTACAGCAGTTAGGGCACTTGCTTCTCATGTGCTTGACCTGAGTTTGATCACCATCATCCCAGGATGTCCCCAGACCCCACAAGGAGTGATCTCTGAGAGTACAGCCTGAAGTCAGCCCTGAGCATCCTAGGTGTGCCCGCCTCCCCCCAAAAAAGCTTTCAGCAAATAAAAAATAATTAATTAATATATAAGCAAAACAAAATTGATCTTGACATTCTTAAAGTACAGTAATTTAATTAAAAGTTCCAGAAGAGGGTCAGCAGGAGAATAAGTTTAAAGAAGAAAGATTTAATGAATTTGGAGTTTGTAGAATAGAAATACTGTGATCAACAAGCAGAGAAAACACTGGAAATAAAAACGGTCACAGAGATACGTGGAAGTGTGATGAAATATAAAATGCATAGTCTAGGAAATGAGAGCAGGGCTCCTAAAATATGATTGTGCTTTGCTGATTTTTTCATAATTTTATTTATTTATTTATTTATTTTTCTTCTTATATTTATTTATTCAATCACTGTGGGAAAAGTTACTAAGCTTTCAGGTTTAAGTCTCGGTCATACAATGATCAAACAGCTCTCCCTTACCAGTACTCATTTTTCACCACCAAGAACCCCAATATAGCCCCCTCTCACCCCTCCCAATGCCTGTGAGGCAGATGATTTCCACTTAACTGTTCTCTACATTGATTACATTCATTATTTCGACAAAAGATGCACCATTATTATTTAGAATCCCCCCCCCCACAATCAGAATTGCTGAAAATGCATTGTGAAATACTTTGTTTTCTATAGCTGTTATAAAAATCATATAATCTCGTGTGGCCACAATAGCAGCCTCGCAATATTGGAATTCTGTAAAGAGCCAGATAATTAAGAGATTGGTTTCTGTGCATCTGGTGTTATGGCTGTGCCAGAGAGCCGCTCGTGTGGGGTAACTCTTGACCTCGGTAGAGCATGAAGGATGAGCCGGTACTTCCCCCCTTCCCAGGAGACTGCAGTTGCCCCTTCACCCCCGGCTCATATCTGGCTTTCCTATAAGCTCTGAGGCACCGGCCACCTTACTGCTGGGGGTGAAAAGTCGGAAGGGAGCAACACCCTTTCCCTCCCGGGGAGGCATGGCACCGTAGTTTAACACATGGTCCATTCACTTTTCTGCTGCAAGCTGCCGGGCTCTGGACTAAGTCCTTTTTGCCTCTGGAGCCATGGCCATGCCAGAGAGCTGCTCGTGGGGGGCAGGCAACTTGTGACCTCCGTAGGGTGTGAAGGACGAGCCAGTACTGCCCCCCTTCCCATGAGACTGCAGTTGCCCTGTCACCGCCGGCTCATATCTGGCTTTCCAATAAGCTATGAGGCTGCGTTCACCTTGCTACCAGGAGGGAAAAAGGCGGAAGGGAGCAACACCCTTTCTCTCCCTGGGAGGCATGGTGCCGTAGTTTAACGCATGTACCATTCACTTTTCTGCTGCAAGCTGCTGGGCTCTAGATTAAGTCCTTTTGCCTCTGGAGCCATGGCCATGCTGGAAAGCCGCTTGAGGGGGGCAACTTGTGACCTTGGTAAGAGGTGAAGGATGTGCCGGTACCGCATCCCTTCCCATGATACTGCAGTTGCCCCATCACCGCTGGCTCATACCTGGCTTTCCAATAAGCTCTGAGGTGGCGGCCACCTTATATGCAGTCCAGATGCATTTCTGCCCAAAGCTGCTGGGTATCGAGATTTCTTTCTGAATCTCTGGGATCATGGCCGTTAATTAGCTTAATCAGGCGCCAGAGAGGCCATTTGTAGGTGGCGACTCGGGGTCTCGCTGGGATGGGGAGGAAAGGGCCCGTTCCATGCCTATCTGGTGAGGCCCCATATGTCTCATCACTGCAGGTCCAAACCTGACTGTCCAGTGGCCTCTGGAGGATGCTGGTCACTGGGCCACCAAGGGGAACAGGTCAAGGCACGAAACCTATTCCAACTTGGAGTGGCCTAGCACCAGTAACCTGCTGCCAAAACAGGATGCATTTCTGCCAAAAGTCTTTGGATTCTGAGATTGGTTTCTGAGTCTCTGGGATCATGGCCATTAAGCAGTTCGATCAGGAACCAGAAAGGCCATGCCTCCAATTATATAGCTGAGCCAGAGGTGGTTTGTGGGTGTGTCTCCCACATACCTAACTTTTGGCCATTTACTTTCTTGGTAAACTTTGCCCCAAGTCTTTGGGGTCTGGCCAAAGGCACAGCAGCAATTTTGGGGTATCTGGAAGTCTGAAGGCGCCATCAGGCTGCTAATGCACTCACCTCACAGGTACATATTGACCTACTGGCAGCACCATACCCCCTGCTTTGCTGAATTTTTAAAAAAATATTATTATTATTGGGCTGGAACGGTAGCACAGCGGGTCAGGCTTTTGTCTTGCACATGGCTGACCCAGATTCAATTCCCAGTATCCCATATGGACCCCTGAGCACTGCCAGGAGTAATTCCTGTGTGCATGAGCCAGGAGTAACCCCTGTGCATTTCTGGGTGTAACACAAAAAGCAATAAAAAATATTATTAATGGCCAGAGCAATAGCATAGCGGGTAGGGCGTTTGCCTTGCACGCAGCTGACCTGAGTTCGATTCCTCGGCCCCTCTCGGAGAGCCTGGCAAGCTGCTGAGAGTATTCTGCCCGCACAGCAAAGCCTGGCAAGATACCCATGACGTATTCGATATGCCAAAAACAGTAACAATAAGTCTCACAATGGAGACATTACTGGTGCTTGTTCGAGAAAATCAATGAACAACGGGAGGACAGTGCTACAGTGCTACTTTTCCACACCACTTTACAAATGATCCAGAAAGCAAGTATCTGCCTCTTTTTCCTCTTCTAGAAATACTGACTCTTGTCTTCTGAGGAATGAGTGTTCTCCCTCCTTCAGAAACAAGTTGCCCTGAGGGCAGAACACAGTGCACAGCAAAGTACATAGGGTGCTTGTCTTGTCTTGCACGCTGCCAACTTGAGTTCCATGGTTCCAAAGCTTGCCAGGAGAAATCACTGAGCCCAAAGCTAGGTAGAACTAAGCCTGAAGAACCTCTGGGTGTGGCCCAAAACCAAACAACAACAACAACAACAACAAGAAACAAAAGCCACCATAAAAGCCCTGAGTATCACCTAGAAAGACACCAAGGTTTTCCCTGGATTATTATTTTATTTCAGCTTTCAAATAACTTACTGTTCAAAGCCTGTGGTGCATTTTACTTAAAAATGAGAGGGGCTGTTTACAATTCATAAGCAACAATTTTTGTTGCTTTTTGGGGTAGGAGAGGGTTGAACTTCTGGTAAAAGACCTCTTCCACTGTTAATAAGATAACTTTAAAATTCATGAAAATGTCATAAAAAACTTTCAGTGCTCACCTACTTGCTCATCACTTGGTTTATATTTTATCGAAATTGCTTTAAAACATACTTACCCACTTATGCACATTTTCCATATGTTAATCAACCCCTCTCATTTCTTCAATAATCTCTCTAAACACTTTACTATGTGTATCATTGGCTATGTGTTCAATAATTGTCTAAATTTATCTTTATAATTTGATGTAAATTTTGAATACATTGGTGCATTTTTACGGAATAGAAAAAAATCTTTTGATTGGGGGTGAGTTGAGACTCCCAAGCAGTGCTCATGGAACTAAGAAACTACTTTCACTGATACTAAATTAGGCTGTGTGAACCTAATAGTTCTGTGCTTGGGCTCCCAATGTTGTACCCCCAGGGCCCAGCTCTGCTGGATGCCAAAGAGAGACACAGTCTCTGATGTTCAAGGCTACAGGTGTCACCATGGATCAAATTTGGACCCTCATGCATGCCAAGCATGTGCTACACACCCTTTAGCTACCTCTCTTCCCCCACATATACTAATCTTAAGGATTACTTTCGCTGAGTTTTGACATAAACATATGAAGTGATGACCCTGAAGAAATAGAGGTACCTGGCATTGTTATGCTGGAATAAACAAGATATCCTGATTCATTCACAGTGTTTTACAGGAAATGCTTTGCAGAAGCAGTCAACTCTAACTGTTTAACAGGAAGAAATAATAAGCAGAAATTTATTTAGAAATACTGTTCCCTTTGTTCCTGCTGGCCTTTTACTTTGAAAACAATCTGAAGAATCTAAGATACATTTATATGTTTTAGAAAGAAAACTATAGAAAATGTGCAACATGAATCTATTTATCCTGAGACTTCTGTTCTTTCCTCAAGATCTCATTTCTTTACTCAAAAACCTACCACATTTTTTCAATAAATAGAAAATTTCAAGCCCCCACAGATGTCAATATAAACATTTCCTGAAACAAAAAGACAGGAAGGTATATTTGAACATTACTCCAGCCTTCACTGCACTCTGGACCATAGACCTCATTTAGTAAAAGCCTTTCCTTCCTTGCAAAAGACTGTGACAATATTTGTCTTTGTGGTTCAAGGATGAGCTCTCATTCAACTTCAAATAGTGTTCATGAATGAACTGAAGTCCATTGATCTACTGTCTCTGGCTTAACATGCCTCTAGGGTAACAATATTTGGTTTTCTGAAGGCAGCAAGCCTTCCTTTGATTTAACATAAAATTGTATCATCCCAACTTGTGACAAAATATGACATATGACCTTTCCTTTCAACTAGAATTACTGTATTCCAGTAAATCATCAAATATAAAATACATATAAGTAAATCTAGGAATGATTAAAAAACCTTCCGTTTAAGCTGTAACTGACATTTTCCAGTAAATTCTCAAATTGATCAACTTAGGGGCTGGAGCTATAGCATAGCAAGTAGGGCATTTGCACGCAGCTTACCCGGGTTTGATTCCCAGCATCCCATATGGTTCCCTGAGCACCACCAGGAGTGGTTCCTGAGTGCATGAGCCAGGAGTAACCCCTGTTGTGACTCCCAAAGAAAAAATAATGATCAACGTAGATTTTTTTTTAAAAGAGAGGCATCTGCTATATATTATCTAGACATTTTAGAAAACATAAAGTTGTTTCTTTGGTCACAAACAAGTGGATGATCTACATAAAAGTGATATTATAGACATAAAGAAATGGACACTGTTCAAAAGATAATGCCCCAAAAATGTTCCCAAGTCAAAACTGGAAGTCCACAATGTTGGTAAGCATGCATATTGGCATTATAATGAAACAAACAAATAAAGAACAAGAGTCTTGCCAATAGAATTAATGTTCATTTTCAGCATGTTAAGCAGTTTAAGAGTAAAGACACATTCCTGAGAATTGAAGGAAAATGACCAGTAAAACTATGAAACCAGAGAAAGATACTGGGGTTTAGCCCACTCTACCCAGAAAAGCCAATTGTGTGAGAACCAATGAAAAGGGCCTAAGTTTCTGGAACCCATTCCTGGGCCATTCAGATTATAATGAAAGGCTTTCAAAAATATGGAAAAAACCCACTGAACTACAAAAATATTTCTTCAAAATGGACCTGGGAACACTGTATTACTACGTGAAAAAGCAAGTTGGAGCCATACCTCACAATATTGACAAATGGAAACTCAGAGTGGATTAAAGATCTAGAGATTAAACCAGAATCCAGGGCGGGTATACCGAGGATATTGGTGGTGGGGAATGTGCACTGGTGGAGGGATATATGTTTGATCATTGTGTGATTGTAACCCAAACACGAAAGCTTGTAACTATTTCATGGTGATTCAATTAAAAAAAAAAACCAGAATCCATAGCGTACGTTGAAGAAAACTTCAATGAAACTCTCCAGGAAACTGACCACAGAGGGATCGTCAATGAGATCACCATAGTGGTAAACACAACAAAAATAAAGAAATGGGATCATCTAAAATAAAAAGGCTTCTGTATAGAAATAGAAACTCAAGCTATAATAAAAAAGACATCAAGTTATAATAAAAAGACTGAATGGAAGAAAATATTCGCACACAATACATCAGATAAAGGGCTGATAGACAATATCTATAAAGCACTCAGAAAACTAAAAACATCTAATTACTTCAGATACAAATGTGGAGAGAGTTGAATAGAGATTTTCCAAAAGAAGATGCATGGATGACCAATAGGCATATAAAAAGTGCTCATTGTTACTCATGATTAGGGAAAGGCAAATCAAAGCAACACTGTGATATCATCTCGTCCCAATGATAATGGCACATATCAAACACTCTGAAACAACCAGTGTTAGCAATGTTGTGGTAAGAAAGGAACCCTTTTCTACGCATTGTTACTGGGAATGTCATCTGGACCAGCTTCTGTGGAAAGCAACATGGAAGCTCTCAAAAAATAGGAAATGAGCACCTATATGGACCAGTGACACCACATCTTGATATATATCTCAAGGCATAATAACCAATGAACATTGGTTCATAAGGACATATGTACACATACATTCATTGCAGGACAATGTCCAAGATTTGCAAAAGACTCACTAGCCTGACAAAAGATATATGGATCAAGTAATGGGGTGTACATGCACAACAGACAACCATGCAGGTCTAAGATAAGAACAAAATCATGCAACTTGCAACAATATTGATGGGATTAGAGGATAGCATGTCGAGTGAAGTCAGTCAGATACTGAATGAGCTCTTTTATATATAGGATTTAAAGGTACACAGCGAGATAACAACAAAGTACCAAAGGCTGCACAATGGGAGAACTCATTCACACAATTAAGTTGGTGGGTGAGGGTGGGAGCATTGGAAGGAGGGTTGTTGGGTTCCATAGAAAAGGGAGGTGGCTACTTTGGTGATGAGTTTGGTGTTGGAGTTATGTGCATGGGAAGCCATCATTATTAGTATTTTGAATCACAGAACTTCAATCAATAAAAAAGAAAAAAGAAAAACAAAAGTTATTTCTCTTTAAGTGTCACATCCCTTACCCACAATTTATGTGAAGCAAAATTTCTACTGTGTTCTAATGAGTTTAGTGTGATGCCTTTGATATTTAAATTATTTTTTGTTTAGGAATAATGATTTACAAAGCTTTTAAAAATAAGGCTTCAGACATATAATGTTCTAACTCAAAAACAGCATCACTATACTAATGTTCCAAAGTCCCTTTCCACTCCCTTTTAATGTCAAATTACTGTCCTTAGAAATAAATATTAAATCTTCTATTCTTGTGATAGATTTTATTTACAGGCCGCACCTGGAGGTTCATAGAGACAATTTTGACTTGAGTCATCGTTGGTCACTCCCAATGGTGCTTGGGAGATCATGTTGGTATCTGGGATGGAACCCAAGCCTTCTGTGTACAAAACATGCACTACAGCCCTTTGAGGTATCTCCCCTGTTCTACTACAGCCTCTTTTTCCAGATACAATTTATAGGTGTTTAGGTTGATTCCATGTTTTAGTTATTGTCCGTCACTGTCACTGTCCTCCCGTTGTTCATCGATTTTTCTCGAGCGGGTCCAGTAATATCTCTATTGTGAGACTTTGTTGTTACTGTGTTTGGCATATCAAATATGTCATGGCTAGCTTGCCTAGGCTTTGTCATGCGGGCGAGATACTCTCGGTAGCTTGCTGGGCTCTCCGAGAGGGGCAGAGGAATCAAACCCGGCTTGGCCGGGCTGGCTACGTGCAAGGCAAACGCGCTATCACTGTGCTATCACTCCAGCCCATTGTTCGTAGAGTTGCTATTAACATAGTGGTGTAAATATCTTTAGATTAGTGTTTTCCTCTCCTTCACTTCTAGAAATAATATTCTGGTCATATGATATCTACATTTTTAGAAAGAAATATCAATACAATTTTGCCCCACAGACAATACATCAATTTATATACATACTTAGCATGGATTGGGGTTCGTTTTCTCCACATTTTTACAAACATTAGTTGTTTTGGACCTCTTTGACATAGATCATTCTTATGTGTGTGAGTGAAGTAGCTACATACATTAACAATTTAAATTTAGTGGGATTTTTTTCTTGCTTAAAGGTGTAAAATGGTTTATTGTGCAACAGAGAATATGAACAATTGATTCAAAAGCTTCCAGGCAATGTAAAACATGCTTGTTTTAAAATAATCCTCTGAGTCACCCTGAAAGGAGGAATTTAATAAATAAAAAGAAGGTTATCTCTTGCCCTACAATTATAATCAGGAAAGTTGGTTGCTCTTAATTTAGTCATAAATAGCTGTCTTAAAGATCAGAAATTTGCTTTTGAAGCCTACTCCTTAACTATGTTTTTAAACATACACAGAAAAAGCAAAATATATGGAATATATTTATCATAGCCATATCCACCTGCCTTTATACCAAATTCCGCAGGATGGATATGTTGTTCCCAAAGTTCTCCCTTCTGAAATCCGACACACCATTTCATCAGTCAAGAAGCGAACAGCACCCGGCCCAGACAAGGTCAGACCCAAACACCTGAAGAACCTGCCATCAGTACTCATCAATACACTGGCTCGGCTCTTCACATGCAACCTGTTTGAATGCAAGGTTCTGTCCCAGTGGAAAACCAGCAGGACTGTACTACTGTACAAGAAGGGAGACATCCACGACATTGGCAACTATCACCCAATCTGCCTATTGTTTGTCATCTACAAGCTGTTTGCTCAAGTCATCCTGAATAGGATTAGCAGAACACTAGATGAAGTACAACCATGCGAGCAAGCCAGTTTCCAAAAGGATTCAGCACAATAGACCATATCCACATGATAACCAAACTCATTGAGGTTTCTCGGGAGTTCAAAATGCTGCTCTGTCTAAAATTCATTGCTTTAAAGAAGGCCTTTGATACTCTTGAGACTGAATCGGTCATCGAAGTCCTAGCCAAACAGGGCAATCAAACTCAATACATCAGGATATTCCGTGAGCTGTATTGTGGATTCGCTACCAGAATCTCACTATTCTACAAGGAGGTGATCATTGACATCAAGAGGGGTTTGGCAGGGAGATACCATTTCACTGAAACTCTTCAGTGCCACCCTCAAGAACGTCATGCGACGACTGGAATGGGAAGGAATGGGAGTGAAGATAGATGGTCGGCAACTACACCACCTCCGCTTTGCTGATGACATCGTTCTAATAACACCAAACATCAGCCAAGTGGCACAAATGCTGACCGACTTCGACCGTAAGTGTGGAAAGGTTGGACTACAGCTAAATCTCATGAAGACAATGTTTATGAGAAACGGCCTCGTTCCTGATGTTCTGTTCGCTCTCAACAGGACATACACCTCCAAATGCAACAGTTATGTGTACCTCGGTCAAGAAGTCAACATGACAAATGACCTGGAACCTGAGTTGCGCAGGAGGAAGAGAGCAGCTCGGAATGCCTTCAAAAGGATCAAAGAAATATCTAAGAGGACGAAGAACCTCCGACTCTGGGCACATCTCTTAGATTCCACCCACCTATGAGATGGTCAAACTTCTTTGTCAAGACCCTGAACCATCGGTTTGAGGCTGTTTGTGTTCCTACAATGAAAAGATGCCATTGGGCTACACTAGCATGCAACAGGGATGAATGGAGATGTTACTCGCACCTGCTTAAGCAAATAGATGAGTAATGGGATGTCAAATGATCAAGTGATCATTATCTTAAATTTCTCTTCCTGGTTTTCTCTCTCACCCTTGTTTCTGTGATGCTGGAACTTAAACCCAGGGCATCACACATGTAAGGCAAGTACTGTACCTCTCTTCTCTTTCCTGGTCCTTGTTTGCACCCAATAACCTTCAGAGGGAACAGTGTTCTGATATTTTTGCACTACAGTGCAATTTTTGCCTTACTTAGAATTTCATATGTACTCTCTTTTTCAATGTGGATTTTGGTGCTCAGGATCTACTTCCAGTTCTGTTCCTGAGTCATTCCAGTGGACTCAGGAGTCTATGTATTCCCAAAGATCAAACCCAGCTCTCCTGATTGCAAAGTATGCAATAAGCACACTGAACTGTATCAATGATCCATCAAAAGTACTCCTTATTTTGATGGGGACACAGTTGGAAGTACTCAGTGCTTACTCTTGACTCTGGGTTCACTCTTGGCAATGCTCAGCTCAGTTCTGGGCCTTGAATTGAAGCCATCTGTATGCAAGGCAAGCACCCTACAATCTGAACTATCTCACCTGGTTCCTCATTTGTACTGTACTGTCTATGTTAGGATTTTTTTATTGAATCACCATGAGAATAGTTACAAAGCTTTCGGGTTTAAGTCTTGGTCATACAATGATCAAACACCCATCCCTTCACCAGTGCACATATTCCACAACCAAGAACCCCAGTATACTCCCCACCCATCCCTCCCCCTGTGTGGCAGATGATTTCCACTTTACTCTCTCTCTACTTTGATTATATTCAATATTTCAACAAAGACCCACCATTATTATTTGGAATTTTCCCCCAACAATCAGACCTGCCAAAAAGGCATCATTAGATAATTTGTTTTCTATTGCTGATTATGAAGAGCATAATTTAATCATTGTAAAAATATACTTTAGTGGAAAACTATGCATCTATAGTACATTCTTCCAGACTGTCTTATTTGGGATTGTTGATGGCCTTTTAGTAATTTTGAAAAGGGTAAAATTATTTTGAAAAATTTAAATAACTGATATTCAAAGTACATCTATTAGAGTTTTTATTGATTTCTTATGCTTCTGTCAAAAGGAAAACTTTTACCTTGGTTTGAAGTTTACTTCCATTCATATAAATCTGTGCTCTTTTCACTTTTCTTTTCAATTATGATACATGAATGTGTCCCACATACGAGTAAAACAAATCTTTAAATGTATTTTTGTATCTCTGCAAGTTCCATGTGTTATCCTATTTTCTGAAATTCTCTATTTTTATATTAGTTTATATAACACAAAACTCATTCCCCTCAAACAAAATTCTGTAGTATAGTATAATAATAAATATATTTATCATATTATTTATAAAATAAATATAATTTTATATTATTTTATCATATCATGTCATCACACCACAGAACTGAATTATCTACATAATTAAGTAATTAATAATAGTCATATAACATTGAAAATTACCTTTTGGTGTAAGGTTGGGCCACACGCTATCAAATCTTTCTCCTGGCTAGTGCTTAAGGATCATTTATGGTGATGCTCCAGGAACCATTAGGAATTTCAGATGTAGTAAGGTAAGTGTCCTGCCCACAATACTATCTTCTCCAGCCCCTGAAAAGGATACTTTAATATACCATTGAGATTTATCTAAGTGGTTGCATGTAACAATAGTTAATTTTGTTCTATTTCTGAGAAATATTTCATTACATAGATATTTAACTTTTATCTAGTTCACTTATCTTCTGAAAAAGATTTGTATTATTTCAATTTTGGTTATTATGAATAGAGTTGCTATTGAAATTCATGTATCTAAGGTATTGTTATTTAGTATTTAATATCCATCTTAATTTCAACATTTAAATTGTTTAATGTAATTTGATTTTAGATTTCTTGGTTATGTATATTTCTATACAGATTATCTTATTTGTTCACTGTGGAGGATTATATTTCCCATCAATGGAGGCAATTATACGTACTGCTAAGCAGACTCTTTAACAGTGTGACATTAACACATCAATCAAGACATAGGTCAAAATCCTCTCCCCTTGAATCTAGGATGGCTTTAGTGAATTGTATTAATGGGATATGGTGGGACTGACAGTATGACTTCTGAGGTTACATCAGAAAAGGTCATGTTCTTATGCAAGACAAGTGTAATGATTTTCCACTAAGTGGTCTTTGAATTATTTCAGCTCATGTACCAGACATGTAAATGAAGAATGCCATTCAAAGTTCAGAGACAAGTTATTCTTGCTGTAACACATTTTTGTGTGAGCAGAAGTTTTCATTTACTTAGGATAAATACCTAAATGTTAGATTATTTAGTCATAATTTTACAAGAAGCTATCAAACTTTTGTAGACTGGCTGTATAATCTTGCACTCCCACTAATAATGATAGTTGTGGCTGCTTGAAAACTTCACCAGATCTAGCAGTAGACTTTATATTTTAGCCAATATTTTAAGTTCTGGATAAGTTCATTGTGAATTCAATTTGAATTTAATTAATAGAAAATGATGAGGAACATTTTTCATGCACTTATTTACCCATCATATGTGCTTGTTGGTAAAATGTCCATTCAATATTTTTGCCATTTAATCATTTTTGTAGGCTAGCATTTAAATAATGAAATATGACAATTCCTTGTCTATTCTCTCCTGCATGAAATGACATTATTATCTTATTTACTATTCAATGTTTCTTCCTTTTATGCTTGCACTGAGCTTTATCAAAGATATATACTTGTGAAAAGTAAACCTATAAAGTGATAGGATAAAACAATATTTCAGAAGTTTCCTTCATGCCACTTCTATTTTTTCCTGCACCTAACTCCTGGAAAGTACTCAGTGTTCTGATTTTTCCCTCCATTTACATTTCTTGACATAATGGAATCATATGTAACATGCTTTTTTATTGAGATCACTTAATTTATTATATGTTTTAATGCTATAGAATTTCAGGGATGTGACTTTATAAATCTATACGTGTATAAGGTTGAACACATCTTACTCTAACATTCCAGAGACATACCACTACCAAAAAAACCTCCTATATTTTATCCTTCATGCACCCTCCCCCTCTAGCATCTTTTCCTCTGAAAACCATCAATCTTAGCTGAGGAGCTAATTTTGTTAATTACAGAAGGTTGTTTTTTGTAAGCATTTGTTATTTTACATGTTATAGAGATTTTACATGTTATCAATCTTGCATTGTCAGTAATTTTTCTTTTTATTGTTGATTATCATTCTATTGGCTGACTAGGTTATAGGAATTTTATCTGTTGGTTCACAAAGGCTATTTCCACTTTGGATATACTACATAAAACTGAGTAATTATATACAAGTCTTTTCTGAGGTAAGTGTTTTCATTTATCTTAAACTAGTAGTTTAGTTTCTGGATCATGATATTGGTATATATGTAATTTTGTAAAAATTTGACATTTATTTAAAATTTTTTTATAAAAATATATATGTATATGCATATATATGTCAGATTTGTAATGTGGAGAAGTACCTCTTTTCTATAAAACGATTTAGGCATTTCTGACTCGTGTGCTTCTCAGGAATAGAAGTTGCTTTACTGTCAAAATTGTAGGGGTGAGATGATTACAATCCACCCCTGGATCAGAATTGATAAAAGAATATATGTGCCTGTCTTAGTGCATCAGCTTTTACAGCTGTCAGCCCTGGTCAGAGTAATGTGGAGTGTTTTAATTATAATGATTTTTATAGTTTGTGAGTAGAGAGCTTACTGCCTGCTACATTAGATGCTGAGCTAAGCTTGAAGCTGCCATACTGAAAACTCACTTCTTTATATCTGCTTTTTCCCTCAGTAGGCTTGAATAATGGCAAGAATTTCATGTTTCCACATACTCAGTGCTGGTCAGGTGTTGGTTTCAGTCACACACCAACTTAAGAGGATTCCATCACTTTCTGTATTTTACCATTAGGTTAGCTGAAGCACAGCATACAGTCCAGCAAAAGCTAAGAATCTACGAATGGAGGCTTCATAAAAACGGAATTGTACATATTTATTGGGCTGGAGTGATAGCACAGCGGGTAGGGCATTTGCCTTGCAAGTGGCCAACATGGCCGACCCGAGTTCGATTCCTCCGCCCCTCTTGGAGAGCCCGGCAAGCTACTGAGAGTATCTTGCCCACACAGCAAAGCTTGGCAAGCTACCCATGACGTATTTGATATGCAAAAAAACACAGTAACAATTGTCACAATGGAGATGTTACTGGGCCACTCGAGCATACCGATGAACGGGTGGACAGTGACACTGACAGTGACATATTTATTAAAGCTTCACATGTATCTACTGACTAGCTCTGCTCTTGTCCTTCGAGGATTCACTTACACATCATCTGACTTCTTTTCCCCTTGATTTATTAGGAGACTAGCATAAACATACTGTGGGAGGTAGATACTCCTGTTGCTCTCCTTGCAGAAATGTTCACTTCCTCCTTATCACTTAAGCTCTGCCTTTTTTAATGACCCTGAACACTTTCTACACTGTATTGTCTCTTCTTGATGTCAGATATTTACTTAATAGTTCACCACGTTCCAAAAAGATTTGATGTCATTTGTCAGTAGATATCAGAACCAGGTAAAGTGGAACTTTGTGACCTTGGACTCCAGACTCAATGGGACCCGGAAACAAAGATCCTCTGCTTGCTTCCACCAATCTCCAGCGACGCAGGGATCACATCCAGAAGACCCACCCTGCCAGACCCAGATAAATACCTCATCGGTCGACCTCTACTACCTCCACTACCCAGCAGCCACCACGCTCCAGGCTCCTTTCCGGACCACTCGGCAGAGCCTTACGCAATGAGTGAAGCCCCAGAGAACCAGGTAAAGTGGAACTTTGTGACTTTCGTGGCCACGTGACACATCATAAGACACATTTTTTTAACCAAAGTAATAATAATTTATTAAGTTCTGTTTATTTTCTTGTTTGCTATAACATTCTTTCTGTATTTTTTATTCCATTAAGGATGCCATACAGCATTTTGCTCCCATGTGTCTTGGATTTAATCACAGCTTCTTGGCATTTCTATTTGTTTGGTTTTTTAACCGACTTGACAGATAAACTGAATAAATATTTTTGAGTACTTTCTTTATATTGGAATTTGTTAAAGTATTCTTTTTTTAGTGAAAACCATGAGGTACAGTTTTAGACTTACAAACTTCCGTGTGTGGATTTCAGTTATACGGTGATCGAGTGAGTACCCATCCTTCCACCAGTGTCCATTCTCCATCTCCAATGATCCCAGAATCCCTCCCGCCCCCACCCTATGCCCCCACCCCACCCCGCCTTTGTGGCAGGGAATTCCCTTTTGATCTCTCTCTCCATTAGTGTGTTGTGGTTTGCAATAGAGGTATTGAGTGGCTAACCTGTTCGGTTTATAGTCTACTTTCAGCATGCATCTTGCACCCCGAGCAAATCCTCCAAACATCCTTTATCTGGTGTTCCCTTCTCTATCTGAGCTGCCTTTTCCTCCAGCATGGGCTGCCAGCTATCAAACCATGGAGCAGACCTCCTGGTACTAATCTGAACTATTCTTAGGTGTTCGTCTCTCATTCTGTTACTTTATATTTCCCAGATGAGTGCAGTCTATGTCTTTCCCTCTCTTTCTGGCTCATATTGCTTAGCATTATACCATCATAAGACATTAATACCCATTTTTCATTATTAATGCACCACGTTTGATAGGGTTCAAATATTGTTTGAATCATGGGAACACCTGCAAGGGAGATTAGAGGCCGCCCTAAAAGCCTCTATCCCTGTCAGAGAGACCAGTAAGCTACTGAAAGTATCCCGCCCCAATGGCAGAGCCTGACAAGCTATCCATGGCATATTTGATATGCCAAAAACAGTAAATACAATGGGTCTCATTCCCCTGACCCTGAAAGAACCCCCAAAATGGCAGCGTTAAGAAGGAAGAGCAAGTAGAGGCTGATAAAATCTCAGGGCCAAACTAGGCTGCCAAAATGAAGAAGGACTAAAATGACAGTTGTACTTTCAACACATGTATGCTGGCATGAGAGGCATCCATTGAGAACCGATGGTGCAAGTGCGAAAGATCAAATATGGCATCATTGGTCTGACCTGAAGAAAAGGCATCGATCACATCATGCCATTTTTGACACTGGAGAAGAACTGTTTCTAGGAACATGCGACAAAAGAGGCATTGGTGGTGTCGGTGTCCTTGTCAACACGAACTTGGCCATGAGCATTGATTCATTTGAATGCCCAACAACTCAAATAGGAAAATAACACTTGAATAGATGTGGCTCACTGCCGGCAGTTTCTATCTTTGTGATCTATGCACCAACATCCAATTATGATGAAGAAGAAATTAAGAAGTTCTACATGAAGCTGAAGAAGTTCTATAAAGAAGACCACACATTCTACAAGATCATTGTTGGTGATTTTAATGTCAATATAGGACGGAGAAGATTGGCCAAAAAACTCCACATTGGGACCCATGACCTAGAATGGAATGAACAAGGTGAGAGATTGCCTGAGTTCATCATGTCAACCAACACTATCCAATTCACAGTTCCAGAAGGCCTAATCTAAACATTGGACATGGGAGTGTCCGGGTGGACAGTTCCACAATGAAATTGAGCACATCATATTCAGTTGATTATTTTCCCTGACCCATGTTGCTGTTGTCCCAAAATTCCAAACGAGATCAGACCACCGTCTCCTTCATGCAAAATTCTACTTCACCGAGCAGGGAGAAAGGGCTGCAAAGTTTAAGAAGAGAACTCCCAGAACGACCACCAACTGGGAGCTCTTTGGCACTATTGAGGCAACATGGGAAGGTGCCATCGTTGGCAACACTGATGAAGAATATGATCGACTGGTTCAGCACCTCCATGATTGTGCAAGGAACGCCAAGGGAGAGAAAGCCACAAAAAGACGCCTGTCTTCAAAAACTCTCTAGCTCATTCGCCAGCATGGCTGGGCACGAGCCTCAGGCAACCACAAGCTAACGTCCGAGCTCGCCAAGCAGTGCAGAGAATACCTTTAAGAGAGAAGAGCAGCAGAGTTGTCCAATGCAGGATGCAACAGAAGCCGGGAAAAACATTCACAACGCCCGCCTGTCCTTTGCCAACTACAAGTCCAAGATGGCTGTCCTCTGACATCCTGATGGATCTATCACATCTACCAGAAGGGCAATAGAGAAGATTATCCATGACTTCTACTCAGATCTCTTCAATAGCCATGTCCACCTGCCCACATACCAAATTCTGCAGGATGGATATGTTGTTCCTAGTGTTCTCCCTTCTGACATCCTACATGCCATTTCATTGGTAAAGAAGCAAATAGCACCCGGCCCAGACAAGGTCAGACCCGAACACCTGAAGAACCTGCCGTCAGTACTCATCAATACACTGGCTCGGCTCTTCACACGCTACCTGTCTGAATGCAAGGTTCCATCCCAGTGGAAAACCAGCAGGACCATTCTACTGTACAAGAAGGTAGACATCCACAACATGGGCAACTATCGGCTGATCTGCCAGTTTTCTGTTGTCTACAAGCTGTTCACTCGAATCACCCTGAATAAGTTTGGCAGAACAGTAGATGAAGGACAACTGTGCAAGCAAGCCAGGTTCCGAAAAGGATTCAGCACAATTGACCACATCCACACAGAAACCAAGCTCATTGTTTATCAGGAGTTCAAGATGTCACTCTGTCTAATGTTCATTGATTTAAAGAAGGCCTTTGAATTTGTTGAGACTGAATCGGTCTTCGAAGCCCTAGCCGAACAGGGTGTTCAAACTCAATACATCAGGATCCTCCGTGATCTGTATTATGGATTCACTACCAGGATCTCATCATTCTACAAGAAAGTGATCATTGACATCAAAAGAGGGGTTCGGCAGGGTGATACCATTTCACCAAAACTCTTCAGTGCCACCCTCGAGAACATAATGTGATGACTGTCATGGGAAGGAATGGGAGTGAAGATAGATGGTCGGCAACTACACCACCTCCACTTCTCTTATAACATCATTCTAATAACACCAAACAATAGCCAAGCGGCACAAATGCTGGCCGTCTTCGACCGTGAGTGTGGAACGATCACACTGCAGCTGAATTTCACGAAGACAATGTTCATGAGAAATGGACTTGTTCCTGACATTCCATTCGCTCTCAACGGAACGAACATCTCTGAATGCAGCAGTTATGTGTACCTAGGTAGAGAATTCAGCATGATGAACGACCTGGCACCTGAATTGCGCAGGAGGAAGAGAACGGCATAGAACACCTTCAAAAGCATCGAAGAAATAGCTAAGAAGACAAAGAACTTCTGGCTCTGGACACATCTCTTCGACTCCACTGTTCTTCCTGCATTAACATATGCCTCAGAGACCTGGGCCCTATGAAAACTGGATGAGAACACTATTCAGGTCTCTCAAAGAAGAATTGAAAGTGCTATGCTTGAGTATCAAGCTTCACTCAAGTGAAAGAAGGAATCCGGAGTTCCGACCTCCATCGATGATCGAGAATCAGGGACCCTGTCTCTTTTGCCAAGGCATCGAAAATCAGATGGCCTGGACACTTAATGCGATAGAGACGATTGCTGGGCTCGAACCATTACCAAATGGATTTTCACGGCACGTCAAAAGATCGTGTGGCTGCCCACCAATGAGATGGTCAGACTTCTTCGTCAAGACCCTGAACGAATGGTTTGAGGCTCTTTGTGTTCTTGGAGCGAGCTGACGCCATAGGGACAGGGATGAATGGAGACATTACTGGCGCCTGCTTGAGCAAATCTATAGTAAGGGGATGTTAAGTTATCAAATACAACCCACAGCCTGGCTTGATTCCAGTAGCCTTCAAATCTGACCTTTAGCATACTAAGGGGCCTACACAATAGCTCCTAAATATCTATCTGATTGCTACTCTACACTTCTAGTAATATTAATCTACAGCTTATATCTCTGGCCTCACTTGAAACAGGAGACAATCCCAAAATTCTCATTAGATTTCAGCAGCATTCTCACCCAACCTCTGCCAAATTAACAGGCCCATGCCTCAGCTATGTAGCAAAGTTCAGAGTGCACACAATTATACTTTCTATCACTGGGTAAAGATGGGTTGGGAAGGAAAAAACAACTCCCAGTCTAAACCTCCATAATCTCTCACTGAAATCTAACTACAAATATTCACCTTCAGAACAGCAGAAACACTGGAAAACCAATGGGGAAGATGCATAGAAACCCACTAAGTTCAATGAGCTAAAAAGAATAGCAATGAAGTAACAACCAAAGCCAAGTAGTTCAGTAATTTATTTCGTTGACAACATGATAAGGATGTCTAAAACACTCAAAGAAATCATGGCAGAGGTAGTCAGCAAAGCACAAGGAAGTGTGAGAACCCAAATGAAAAAAAATACAAGTAGAAACAACAGAAATGGAGAATGTTGTAGGGGACAAAAAAACTCAGTAGAATTTATGAGCAGTATAATAACAACAGGTGAGAAAAAGATTGAAAATCTTCAATATGAGAAGAGTAAAACTCTAGAAAACAAAAGAGGAAAAGACACTGAATACCAGGGAGATAAATTTGATGAAGAACTGATAAATAACAGTTAAGAGCTCCCAAAGTTGAGAAATATAGGCAACTGAATATGAAACGCTCAAGTTGTCCCAGTGAAAATAGCACAATTAAGAAAAATCCAAGACACTGTAATCAGAACGAAAAAAACCAAAGACCGAGACAAAATATGGAAATCAGCAAGACCAAAGCTGGAGCTTATATACAAACGAAAAGCAGTGCTACTAAATAAGACAATACAAGCCAAAAGATAATGGAGGGATGTAATGAACACGGCGATAATGGAGGGATGTAATGAACATGATAAGTATGTGTTTTCACGGGCTCTCCGGCCGTCTCTCTCTCACTGTCTGTGTTTGGTGCTCTCAAGCCACTGTGTATGGACAGGATCGGGATGTCTGTAGCATATAAGCAGCGGAAAGAAGAACAAGGACCAGGCTGGTTGCTGATTAGTTATCATTTATTCAATCTCCTGTCTCACCAATCTCACATATTCTTCCTTCCTTGCCCCTCGTTCCTCGACCTCATTCCTTGATGCGCCTCTTGGAGCCTGGGATCTCACTCTCCTCTCTGGATTCTGACCCCCACTGCTCCACTCTCCACCCCTATTTATCTTTCTCCACCTTGCCCTCTGGACCCATGCTCCACCCAGTCTGGAAGCAAAAACAACATAAGGAAGCCCTTCCTGACAGCCAGCTGGCAAAATACCTCTTAAGGTGTTTTCTCCTTTAGTTATTTTTGTATGGACACAGTAAGAGATACATTGAAGCTTGTAGCCTAGCTCTACTGGGAACACCTTGCCACGGACTCAGACTACCAAACTCAGGCCAGATTAATCATTCCTAACCCTAGCGGCGTCCAAATCTAGTTGTTACTTTTTGGATCATGACAGCATCTGTCTATGACCAAGCTTTTAACTTACAGTTAAGCATAAGGTACTTTGGCCAGGCCATCTCAATTCCAGGGTAGCACATAGCTCACGTCTAGCCCCCAGTCCATCCAGTCCCTCGTTGGGACCCTGTTTTTGCTGCTGCTAGGAAGTAAGGGCAGCTGAGGATTAGGTATAGAGAACATCTGACCAGGAGGAAAGTGCCATTTAGAGTCAAATGACTCTCACATAACAAAAGCATAGCATTTACTACTGTTTTCCTGTGCCCATACAAAAAAGACATTGCCCCGAATAAACTATACACAGAACTTTTTTCTTCTTTTTTTGAGGGGTCACACCCGGCAATGCACATTCTTTACTCCTGGCTCATGCACTCAGGAATTACTCCTAGAGGTGCTCGGGGACCATATGGGATGCTGGGAATCGGACCCAGATGGGCCGCATGCAAGGCGAACGCCCTACCTGCTGTGCTATTGTTCCATACCCTATACACAGAACTTAAGGAGAAGAGAAAAACAATATTTACAAGTCTATGGAGGACAAAGAAAGAAGTTACAAATAAACAGAGAAAAGGAAGCACTGTGATGGGAGCAACCCAATAAACCTAAACTACCTGAGGCTATGCAAGAAGGACAAAACAATGTTATCCTACAGAGTGACATAGTACAAAATCTCAGTGAAATAAACACCTCACCAAGAATACTCTATCCAGTTAGATTATCATTCAGCTTCTTGGATGGGTGACAGTTTAGGGAATTGAAACCAGTTTTGCAAGAAGCTTAAAGGAGTTTCTTTAAATGACAGGACAAACTTCCCAGTCTGTGGCTCTGAGTATGACACTCACTCATAGTGTATATGGTTGCCCTCTAGTAGATTAAGAAAGGTATGTTTACTCCCAATTATTTCACACATTTTCAGCAATGAGTTAACATCTTATTTATACTGAAATTTCTATATCTTAATAAGACTGATTTTTACACCCTAAGAAATTTTTTATTATTTTACTTGCTGATACAGTCACTTACTATGTAGCACTGTGCCACTGTCCTCCCATTGTTCATCAATTTGCTCGAGCGGGCACCAGTAATGTTTTCATTTTGAGACTTGTTACTGTTTTTGGCATTTTGAATACTCCACGGGTAGCTTACCAGGCTCTGTCATGTGGGCGGGATACTCTAGGTAGCTTGCCGGATTCTCTGAGAGGGACGGAGGAATTGAACCCTGGTGAGCCTCGTGCAAGGCAAATGCCCTACCTGCTGTGCCCTATCCACTGGCCATAGCACAGCAGGTAGGGCTTTTGCCTTGTACATGGCCAACCCGACCAATCTGGGTTCAATTCCTCTGCCCCTCTTGGAGAGCCTAACAAGCTACCGAGAGTATCTCGCCTGCATGGCAAAGCTTGGCAAGCTACCTGTGACGTATTCGATATGCCAAACACAGTAACAACAAGTCTCACAACGGAGATGTTACTGGGCCTGCTAAAGCAAATTGATGAACAATGGGAGGACAGAGAGAGTGACAGTGACAATATGTATATATAATATATTTTCTAATATAAAGCCAATGTTACCTTTCTTAATATAAAGCCCAGTACTTTATAGGCCTACTCAGATTTTCCCATTTTCTTATTTATCTTCACTCTTACTAAATTTTACATTTGTGGAGTTTACCTGCTTCATGTAATCTCCAATATATATTTGCACAGAAATATACACAATATTATTTAAACGTAAATAACTTTAAAATGCTTTAGCTTTTGAAAAATGATTTTGACTTACAATTTTGTGGAATTTATGGAGACTGTCTCTATTCATATATGTGTGTATAAGTGTCATCACTTCCACAAATTAGAGAGAGAAAATCCTGTCTATATGTTGGGGGTAGGGAGAAGTATAGTAAATGAAAAACAACTGGTCAGAGTTATAGGAAATCATTATCAGTACATTTTGTCTACATACTGAGCATAGATGAGATGGGGTTTGGGTGAGGTTGGGGGGGGTACCTCAGGCACAGGTGTGATGGGTGTAGTGTTGGAATGGTGTATACTTGAAAAGTGTGATTAACAGTGTTGTAAGTCTAGGTGCTTCAATAAAAATGGTTTAAAAATGAAAAATTTGATATGAATACAAATAGATATAAATTAAAGGTGGACTAAAATAAAATGAAGGCGTCACACATTTTATTCTCTTTGTTTCCTTTTTGGAGGGAGTGTGTTTAAGTGCTACTTTGAACTCACTGCTTGGTGTTTGCCTCTGGTGGTATTCAAGTGACCTAGTGGTGCCACAAATCAAACCCAACTTTCCTGCATGTAAAGCATGTACTTTAGCCCATAGAGCTGAGCTATCTCTGAAACCCCATGAAACACTTAGATCTGGAGTGCTCATATCCCAACTTTGAGTTTATATCACTGCCTTTTTAAAGTAATGATTTCTTCTTTATCTTTACAGTACAGCTTCCCAATTTGGACAATACCAACCTCTAAAAGGAGTTAAAATCAATCAGGATAGTGGTTCAATTGGGGGGCACTGAATAACATAAAGGGAATGAGAGAAGAATAAAAAACAAATAGTTTACACACAAAATGCAAGTTATATTTGATCAGTGATGAAATTTCCCCACGGGTCAGAAGACTAAGAAAGTATATATGAAATTTACTTTAGACTCTTTCTGAAATTCGTTACAAGAAATTATCAGTAGTATATTTGCAATAAGTGTTTAAAATTTTATCCGTTTAAATACCTTTGATATTTACAGGTTTTCAATCAGACACAAAACAAATTGTTTCATTTCAACCTGAAACTAACATATGAGTATTTTTATGTTTGGTTTGTTTTTTCTTTTTGGGTCACACCAAGAGATGCTCAGGGGTTAATCCTGGCTCTGTACTCAGGAGTTACTTCTGGCTCTGCACTCAGGAGTTACTCCTGGCGGTGCTTGGGGGACCATATGGGGTGCCGGGGATCGAACCCAGGTAGGCCGTGTGCAAGGCTACCGCTGTGCTATCGCTCCGGCCCCAACATATGAGTATTTTTAAACATTTTCTTTAATCTACCATAATTTCTGTGACTTCTAGTGCAGAATAATAAAATTTAAGCAGAATTATACTGGTACAATACTACTTGAACTGTATAGACAAAAATTTTGTCATAATTATAATTTATTATTAGCAAAATATTATAATATATTATTTTGAGATCATAAGTAAACTATTGACCCTTAACATTTATTAATGTCTACTGAATCAGTTGTGTTAATTGGTAAATAAGACTTGTGTTGACAAGGAACAATTATTTAAATTGGGAAAACTAATTTAAAGGCTGGAGCGATAGCACAGTGGTAGGGCGTTTGCCTTGCACGCAGCCAATATGGCCAACCCGAGTTCGATTCCTCCACCCATCTCGGAGAGCCCTGCAAGCTACCAAGAGTATCTCGCCCGCATGGCAGAGCCTGGCAAGCTACCCGTGATGTATTCGATATGCCAAACACAGTAACAACAAAGACTCCAATGCAGATGTTACTGGGCCTGCTCAAGCAAATTGATGAACAACGGGAGGACAGTGACAGTGACAGTGACATCACATCCATGCCTCTGGAGGATGACGGCCACCGGGCCGCCAGGGGGAACAGGCCAAGGCACAAAACCTATTCCCACCTGGGGTGGCCCAGCGCCGGTAGCCTACTGCAGGGACCGAATAAATTTCTGCCAAAAGCTGTTGGGTTTCAAGATTTGTTTCTGAGTCTCTGGGATCATGGCCATTAAGCAGTTCGATCAGGAACCAGAAAGGCCATGCCTCCAATTATATAGCTGAGCCGGAGGTGGTTTGTGGGTGTGTCTCCCACATACCTAACTTTTGGCAGTTTATTTTCTTGGTAAAGTTTGCCCCAAGTTTCTGGGGTCTGGCCAAAGGCACAGCAGCAATTTTGGGGTATCTGGAAGTCTGAAGGTGCCATTAGGCTGCTGATGCACTCGCCTCACAGGTACAGATTGACCTGCTGGCAGCACCATACCCCCTTTAGTAAAGTTTTTGATATAAAAAAATCTAAAGTAAAAGAACCAAAGTCCCAGAACTGGTATTTGATCATTGCTCTCTATAAGAAGTATCAATGAATTAGGTGTTGAAATTTAAATTAGAGATGGCTTTCAATAGTTAGGAGCACAAAATAAGATATCTACACCTTATACTAGGTTATGGCTATAGTACAACATTTTAGGGGCTGTGGGTACACTCAAGCAGTAATAAGAATATCTAGAGGACCCAGTGGAAATTATTAGGAAACCAGGCTTGTAGTTCAATGTGAGAGCCCATAAATGAGATGCTTTTTGAAGCCTGTAATGTTAGATATTATCCATGCCACCCCAGAGGAGCTGAGAACTTCTGGTGTAGCTGATAATGTTTAGGGTACCGTGTAGTGCCAGGTATTGAATCCAGGTCAATAGCTTTTTGACCTTTAGGCTAAGATCAAGTATAAGAAATTAAGCCAGGTCAATCCCTTATTGGCATGTGCCCTAACCTCTGTACTATCTCCCAATTCCAGTACATAGGTTTTAAATTTCATTTTCTTGATCATGTTAAGTAAAACACATGTTCAGTGCAATCACAAACCTACTAACTAAACAAACAAATTGACCAAAATAGCTTATAGCTGTGATTTAAGAGTTCCAGTGAAAAAATAGAGCTGATAATTTGTTGATAGCAGTACACCAGGTTCAACGTTCTCAGAATTATTTTTTAGTCATAATTTTACTTTATCTTTAATTGTCTCAAATTTACATAATATTTGTGTTACTAAGGTTGGTTTTAATATATAATTTTATAATTTCAAGATTCAAGATGTCTTAAGTACTGCGTCTTTTCTTTACTATGTTGAAGGACATTAGTTGAAATATAGATACGTACAAGGGCACAAGTTTGCCAGTGAATTTTTTTCTTCTTTGCCTCAGGAAAACAAAAGTCTGGAGAGGTAGTAGAAGGGTTAAGGCACTTGATTTGCATGCAGCAAATCCCAGTTGGAATTCCAGCACCATGTATAGTCTCTTGAATCAGAGCTAGTAGAAAGACTGGAGCATGGCCAGATATGACCACAAAACAAACAAAACAAAATACACAAAAATTAGAGCAAAAATTAATAAAATAAAAATAAAATGACAAGCTAAAGGATCAATTAAACTGAAAACTCTCTGTGAAAGGATGAACAAAATAGACATGATTTCAGAGATAATCACAAAGACAGAGAGAGAAAGTACAAATAAATACAAAAACAAAAAAGAAGTTATAACAGACACTATGTAAATACAAAAGATAAAAGAGAATATTACGAATAATTGCATAATAACATATTTAGCAGCACAAAATGGACAGATTGTTAGGAACATACAAAATACAACATTTAAAGAAGAGAAACAATAAGCCTGAACACAAAAGTCTAAGTAACAAAATTGAAACATTAAACACAAACTTCCACCAAACCACTTGTGTCTTCACTCATAAATTCTGCCAAACTTTCAGAAAAGAATTAATATCTTTCTCCAACTTTTTTCATAATTGAAAAGGAGAAATTTCAATTGAAAAGGAGAAATTTCAATTGCGCAAGATAAAGACAACATTATTTGATCACTAAAATGTACAAGGGCATCAAAATTAAATAAAACTATAAACCAATACCTCCTGCGGCTGGAGAGATAATACAGCAGGTAAGGCACTTGTTTTGCACATAGCTGACACAGGTTCTATCTGTGGCACCCCATATTGCCCCCCTGAGCCACAGCAGGAATAAACTCTGAACTCAGAGCCAGGAGTAATCCCTGAGTACTTCTAGTTGTGGACCAAAATAAATACATAACTAAGCGAACAACTTGATGACTTAATCACTTGACTTCCTGTTAATCATAGATTTGCTCGAGTGCGTGCCAGTAACATCTCCATTTGTTCCTGTCATGTGCTAGTGTAGCCCGTTCTAGGAACACGAAGAGCCTCAAACTGATCGTTCAGGATCTTGATGAAGAAGTCTGAGCATCTGGTAGGTGGGCAGTCACGTGGTCTTTTAGCGTCCCATGGAATCCAGTCGGTAATGGCTCTAGTTCAGCGGTCATCTCCAAATCTCATTACGTGTCCAGTCCATCTGATTTTTGATGCCTTGGCAAACTCCGGATTCTTTTTATCATTTGAATGAAACGTGATACTCCAAGCAGAGCTCTTTCGATTTCTCTTTGGGAGACCCGAATAGCGTTCTCATCCTGTTTGCGTAGGGCCCAGGTCTCTGAGGCGTATGTTAATGCAGGAAGAATAGTGGAATCAAAGAGATGTGCCCGGAGCCGGAGGTTATTTATCCTCTTAGCTATTTCTTCGATGCTCTTGAAGGCGTTCCAAGCTGCTCTCTTCCTCCTGCGCAACTCAGGTGCTAGGTCGTTCATCCTGTTGACTTCTCGACGTAGGTACACATAACTGTTGCATTCAGAGATGGTTGTTCTGTTGAGAGCGAATGGAGCGTCAGGAATGAGACTGTTTCTCATAAACATTGTCTTTGTGAGATTCAGCTGTAGTAAGACCAGACCTTTCCACACTCATGGTCGAAGTTGGCCAGCATTTGTGCTGCTTGACTAATGTTTGGTGTTATTAGAACAATGTCATCAGCAAAGAGGAGGTGGTGTAGTTGCCGACCATCTATCTTCACTCCCATTCCTTCCCATTCCAGTCATCGGATGAAGTTCACGAGGATGGCACTGAAAAGTTTCAGTAAAATAGTATCACCCTGCCGAACCCCTCTCTTGACATAAATGATAACTTCTTTGTAGAATAGTGAGATCCTGGTAGTCAGTTCATAATACAGTTCATGGAGGATCCTGATGTATTGAGTTTGAATGTCCTGATTGGCTAGGGCTTCTATGACCGCTTCCGTCTCAACAGAATCAAAGGCCTTCTTTAAATCAATGAACGTTAGACAGAGCGGCATCTTGAACTCCCGAGAAATCTCAATGAGCTTGGTTATGGTGTGGATATGGTCGATGGTGCTGAATCATTTTCGGAACCTGGCTTGTGTGCATGGTTGTCATTCATCTAGTGTTCTGCCAATCCTCTTCAGGATGACTCGAGTGAACAGCTTGTAGATGACAGACAATAGGCAGATTGGGCGACAGTTGCCAATGTTGTGGATGTCTCCCTTCTTGTACAGTAGTACAGTCCTGCTGGTTTTCCATTGGGATGGAACCTTGCATTCAGACAGGTAACGTGTGAAGAGTCGAGCCAGTGTATTGATGAGTACTAACAGCAGGTTCTTCAGGTGTTCAGATCTGACCTTGTCTGGGCTGGGTGCTGTTTGCTTCTTTACTGATGAAATTGCGTGCAGAATTTTGGGAACAACATATTCATCCTGCGGAATTTGGTATGTGGGCAGGTGGACATAGCTATCGAAGAGATCTGAGTAGAAATCATGGATAATCTTCTCCATTACCCTTCTGGAAGATGTGATAGATCCATCAGGATGTCGGAAGGCAGTCATCTTGGTCTTGTAGTTGGCGAAGGACAGGTGGGCAATCCGATTGCTTTTACCGGCTTCTGCCACATCTACCAGCACTTCTGCTCTTCTCTTTGAGGTCTTCCTTTATTGCATCTCTGCACTGCTTTGTGACCTCGGACAGTAGCTTGTGGTTGCCTGAGGCATGCGACAAACCACGTTGGCTCAAGAGGTTTCGAAGATAGGCTATCTCTCTCGGTGTTCCTCGCACAGTCATGGAGGTGCTGAACCAGTTGATCGTATTCCTTGTCAATGTTGTCAACAACGGAATCGTCCCATGTTGCAGCAATAGTGCCAAAGAGCTCCCATTTGGTGGTTGTTCTGGGGGTTCTCTTCTTAAACTTTGCAGCCCTTTCTTCCCACTCTGTGAAGTAGAATTTTGCACGAAGGGGACGGTGGTCCGATCCCGTTTGAAATTTTGGGACAACAGCGACATCGGCCAGGCAAAACCTTCCATTGAATATGATGTGGTCTATTTTGCCAATTGCCAGAGACCCAGGGATTGGATTGCGCACAGAAGACCCACCCTACCCCTACCGGTACCAGATAAATACCTCACTGGCAGACCTCCACTACCTCCACTACCCAGCTGCCGCCACGCTCCAGGATGCTTTCTGGATGCTTGGGCCGAGACTCACACACGACTGAAGCCCCACAGAACAAGATAAGCGGAACTCTGAGACCTTGGACTCCAGGCTCAATGGACCGGGGGACCGAGATTCTCTGCTTGCTCCCATCAACCACAGGTGACAAAGGGATTAAAACCAGGAGCCCCACCCTACCCTGCCCTGTCTGCTTCCACCAACCGCCAGAGACCCAGGGATTGGATTGCGCACAGAAGACTCACCCTACCCCTACCCGGTACCAGATAAATACCTCACCGGCAGACCTCCACTACCTCCACTACTTCCACTCCCCAGCTGCTGCCA
Organism: Sorex fumeus; assembly: GCF_029834395.1. NCBI lineage: Eukaryota > Metazoa > Chordata > Mammalia > Eulipotyphla > Soricidae > Sorex > Sorex fumeus. Next base: position 13,085,072 of record NW_026606115.1, read on the forward strand.
TGCTCTAGGATGCTTTCCAGACCGCGTGGCCACAAAGTGGCCGAACAATACATTGGAAGACACTTAATACCCATCTTCCAGAATTGCCGCACCATATTTGATAGGGTTCAAATATGGTTTGAACCATGGAAACACCTACAAGGGCGATTAGAGGCCTCCCCAAAAGCCTCTATCACTCTCAGAGAGCCTGGCAAGCTACTGAGAGTATTCTGCCCGCACAGCAGAGCCTCACAAGCTATCCGTTGTGTATTCGATATGCCAAAACCAGTAATTATAATGGGTCTCATTTCCCTGACCCTGAAGGCGTCACCAATATGGCAGCATTGAGAAGGATGAGGAAGGAGAGGCTGATAAAATCTCAGGGCCGAACTAGGCTGCCAAAACGAAGGAAGGAAAAAATGATTATCTGTACTTTCAATGCACGTATGCTAGCATCGGATGCATCCATCAACGACCTGATGGTACAAGCACAAAAGTTCAAATATGACATGATTGGTCTGACCAAGACAAGAAGACATCAATCACATCACTTGAATAGATGTGCCTCACTGTCAGCAGTTTCTATCTTCGTTGTCTACACACCAACATCCAATTATGTTGAAGGAGAAATTGAGAAGTTCTACATGGAGCTGGAGAAGTTCTATAAAGAATACCACACCTTCTACAAGATCATTGTGGTGATTTTAATGCCAAGATAAGACCGAGAAGATCAGCAGAAGAACTCCACATCAGGACCCATGGCCTAGAATGTAACGAACAGGGTGAGAGACTGTCTGAGTTTATCATGTCGACCAAGACCATCCATGGTAACTCACAGTTCCAGAGGGCCGATTCTAAACGTTGGAGATGGAAGTCTCCCGGTGGATGGTTCCACAACGAAATAGACCACATCAAGTGAACAACATCATATATTAAATAGATACAAAAATTATCATACACCATGATCAAGAGAATTTAACCCCTGGAATGTGAGGATGGCTCAACTTATGTAAATAAATAAATGTGATATACCACTTCACCAAATAAAGGGCAAAAATAATACAATAATGTCAACTGATGCATAAAACAAGCATTTGACTAAATCCTTTTATGTTTAAAAAATCAATAAAATTGGTATAGAAAGTGTGCCCATCAATATAACAATGTTATATACGAAAAATATCATAAACAAAAAAATACTAAATGATGAGGAATTGAAGATTTTCCCTCTCAGATCAGGAACAAAACAAGAATGTTAACTCTCTCCACTGTTGTTTAATATACTTTTGAAGTTATTACAATAGTAACTAGAAAATAACAAAATATAAAGTGATTCAATTTGGAAAAGAATTAAAACTATATAATGTATGCTAATGAGATGATAATAAACGTAGCACTGTAGCACTGTCCTCCTGTTGTTGATTGATTTGCTCAAGCGGGCATCAGTAATGTCTCAATTGTAAGACTTGTTGTTACTGTTTTTGGCATATCGAAAAGGCCGAGGGGAGCTTGTCAGGCTCTGCCATGTGGGCGGGATACTCTCAGTAGCTTGCTGGGCTCTCCAAGAGTGATAAAGGAATTGAACCCAGGTTGGCTGCATGCAAGGCAAATGCCCTACCTGTTGCACCATCGCTCTAACATGATAATATACATATGTATATAGAATAGCAAATATTCCAGTAAAAATCTATCAAGAAATAGAAATAGTGACAGAATACAAAATGAATATTAGCAATACTTTTTCATTTCCACATGAAAATAGAAGTAGAAGCAGGAAAATAATTCCATTGATAATCACCTTAAAGAGAATGAAAACCTTAAAATAAATTTAAACAAAGAAATGTTAAGACCTGTAAAATGGAAGAGTTTCAGAAATTGTTTAAAAACAATTGAAGAAGAAAAATAAAATAAAATAAAAACAATTGAAGACACAATAAGATGGAAAGTTATTCCCTGCTCATTTATAAAAAGTTTTGGTATAGTTTTAAGATGCTACATTACACTGATGTAATGTACAAATTCATTGCAATGTTTTCAAAATCTTAAAGGTATTGTTTATAGAAATTGTACAAAAATCATGACATTTATTTGGAACTACAAAGAGTCAAATTATGAACACTCTCTAGAAAAAATGAACCAAAGTGGAAGCCATAGTCCTGGCTTCAAACTATATTACAAAGTGACATTATTGCAAAAAACGTTCTACTGTAATAACAACAGAGATGAAGATCAGTGAATATCAGTAATAAAACCACACATTTAAGAACAACCAATTTATGACACATAAGTAAAGACAATACATAGGTACGGAAACTGCCATTCTATAAATGTTATTGAAAAAATAAGACAGCTACAGGAAGAAAGAATGAAACTTAAACCACTATCTAACAACATACAAAAAATAATTCAAAATGTGTTATAAGCTCAGATATAAGACCTGGGGAAACCATAAAATACATATCAGAAAAAAATAGGCAATACACTCCTTAACACCAGCCTTAATGGGTTCTCATTTCCAAAAGCAAGGGAAACAAAGTTAAAAATAAATGGGACTTGCTGGGTCAAATGGGAGCTCAATTTCTAGTTTTTTGAGAATCATCCATACTGTTTTCCAGAAGGGCTGAACCAGTCGGCATTCCCACCAACAGTGAAGGAGTGTCCCTTTCTCACCACATCCGCGCCAGCACCGGTTGCTTTTGTTCTTGTGGATATGGGCCAGTCTCTGTGGTGTGAGGTGATACCTCATTGTGGTTTTGATCTGCATCTCCCTGATGATTAATGATGTGGAACATTTTCTCATGTGTCTTTTAGCCATTCGTATTTCTTCTTTGTCAAAGTTTCTATTCATTTCATCTCCCCATTTTTTGATGGGGTTGAATGTTTTCTTTTTGTGGAGTTGAGCCAGTATTTTGTATATCCTTGAAATTAACCCCTTATCAGATGTGTAGTTGGCAAATATCCTTTCCCATTCAGTTGACTGTCTTTGTATTTTGGTCACTGTTTCTTTTGAGGTGCAGAAGCTTCTTAGTTTAAGATAGTCCCATTTATCTATCTCTGTTTTCACTTGCTTGGCCAGCGGTGTGACATCTTTGAAGACACTACTAGCTTCTATGTCATGAAGGGTTTTGCCAACATTTTCCTCAATGTATCTTATAGTTTCCAGTCTGATGTTGAGGTCTTTAATCCACTTAGATCTTACTTTTGTACATGGACCCAGCAATACCACTCCTGGGAATATATCCCAGAAAGGCAAAAAAGTATAGCCGAAGTGACATCTGCAATTGTCTGTTTATTGCAGCACTCTTTACAATAGCCAGAATCTGGAAAAAACCTGAGTGCCCGAGAACAGATGACTGGTTGAAGAAACTCTGGCACATTTACACAATGGAGTACTATGTAGCTGTTAGAAAAGACGAAGTCATGAAGTTTACATACAAGTGGTACTACATGGAAAGTATCATGTTAAGCGAAATGACTCAGAAAGAAAGGGATAGACATAGAAAGATTGCATTCATCTGGGGAACATAAAGTAACAAAATAGGAAACTAACACCCAAGTATGGCAGAGATTAGTACCAGGAATTTTACTCAATGACCCGGAGGACAACCACACATGTTAGGGGAAGGGGGAGCTCAGAAAGAGAAGGGAACATCAAATAAAGGGTGTTGGCAGGATCCGCCCATGATGGGAGAGCATGCTGAGTGTAGACTGTCGACCAAGCATGATTGCCACTCAATGCCTCTTTTGCCAACCATGGCACTCAAAAGGAGAGAGAGGGAAATGCCCTGCCACAGAGGCAGGGTGGGATAGGGGCTGGGGGGGGGGGGGGGAGGGGATGCTGGGATCCGTGGTGGTGGGAAATGCGCACTCATGGAGGGATGGGTGTTTGATCATTGTAGAATCGAAACCCAAGCACAAAAATGTGTAAATCTACAACTGTACCTCATGGTGCCTCACTATTAAAAAATAAATAAATATAAAAAAATAAATAAATGGGACTTGGTCAGAAAGAGAGTACAGTGAGTAGGGTGCCTGCCTTGCTAATGACTCACCTGAGCTTGATTACTGAGCTTGATGGTCTCCTGAGCCCTTCCGGGAATTGTCCCTGAGTATAGAGGCAAGAGAAAGCCCTGAGCAACACTGGTTGTGGGCCTCAAAGGCAAATAAATGAGATTGTACCAATCAAAATGCCTCTGCATAGTACAAGAAATTAGTATCCAGTGTTAAATACATTCATTTACACTGGAGAAAATTCTTTCACATCTTATCTGACAATGGGATAATATACAAAATAAACCTCAACAATTTATATTAAAAAATAGACTGAGGATCTGAATAGCCATTTCTTCAAAGAAGGCAAAGATTGCTAATAGGATGAAAGTATGTTCATCTGCATAGACTATCCCAAGATAATTACGGCAAATTTCTGCAATACAAGGATTCATCATATCTGAAAAACATAAAATCAGAATGCACAAATCAATTACATTTTTGTGTACTAGCAATGTACACATGGAAAGCAAATCTTTTAAGTGTAAAACACTTTATTTTCTCCCGTTTTTACTGAGGAACTGAGAGTTAAAGTACGGTCAATGATAGTTTCATGTATACATTTTTCCAACTCCACACTCACTACCAGAGTTTCTTCTACTTTATTTCACCAATGTCGCAAAGGCACTTCCTACATAATGTCCTCCTTCCCGGATGAGGTTAATTTTGTAGACTAATTCATCAATTCTCTTACTTCAGCCATTTGTTTTGCCCTTTAATATGTTTATTTTATTTTAGTCTTTGGATATTCTGCTTTCAAATTGTCTTTTTTGAATTTGGAAAATCTTTCTTTATTTATTGCCTAAAATCCAAGTGTGTTGGAACCAGAAATAACACAGCAGGCAAGGAACTGGCTGATAAGTCAGCTATAGATTATAGATCCCAAATAAGCCTGGCTGATTAGGGATCAATCTCAGGCACCAAATGCAGTCCCCCGAGAAGAACCATGAATGGTCCCTGAGAACAGAAACAGGAGTCAGAAATGAGCACACCCAGGTATGGTTAAAAACCAAACAAAATTTTTAAATTAGAATAGAATCCAAAAAATCAACCTAGATTTCTGAGAATGAATAAGTGGATCATGAAGATGTGGTTTATATAATCAATGGAATAAGTCACAGGTGCTATGAATGGTGAAATCATGCAATTCAGGGCAACACAGATGGAACTGGAAGATATCACATAAAATCAATTCAGGGCAACATGGATGAAACTGGAAGATATCACATAAAATCAAGTAAGCCAGAACAACACATCCTTATATCAAATGTCTTTATCAATTATGTGTGGTACTTAGACTATCTAGATGAGGGAATGTGGTGGATTAAATGGAGGATACCCAGACCATCTTAGGCCCCAGAGTATATGGATGAGAAAGAAATAGAGTGAATGGGGAGGGGAAGAAAAGACAGATGAGGAATATCAGGGGGCTTGGGTCAAAGGGATTCAGGTACATTGGTGGTGTTAAAGAATAATAGAACTAAATATTCAAACCACAGAGTCAACAACACTGAAATCATCAGACCCAAATTTTAGTAACCTAACATTAAAAGGTGCTTATCAAAAGGGAAGGCTGTAGGTAGGGGGTGGATGGGAGAGAACCTGAAAACATTGGTGGAGTGAATTTGACACAGGTGGTGGGGATTAGTACTGGAACATTGTTTAAAACTCAACAATGACAAAAGAAACAGTGACCAAAATACAAAGACAGTCTACAGAATGGGAAAGGATATTCGCCGAATACACATCTGACAAGGGGTTGAAATCAAGGATATATAAAGTACTGGTTGAACTCCACAAGAAGAAAACATCCAACCCCATCAAAAATGGGGCAATGAAGTGAACAGAAACTTTCTCAAAGAATAAATCCAAATGGCAAAAAAGCACATGAGAAAACGCTCTACATCATTAATCATCAGGGAGATGCAGATCAAAACCACAATGAGATACCATCTCACACCTCAGAGATTGGCCCACATTCAAAAGAACAAAAGCAATCGATGCTGGCGCAGATGTGGCAAGAAAGGGACACTCCTTCACTGTTGGTGGGAATGCCGACTGGTTCAGCCCTTCTGGAAAACAGTATGGACGATTCTCAAAAAATTAGAAGTTGAGCTCCCATTTGACTCAGCAATACCACTCCTGGGAATATATCCCAGAGAGGCAAAAATGTATAGTCGAAGTGACATCTGCACTTGTTTGTTCATTGCAGCACTCTTTACAATAGCCAGAAACTGGAAGAAACCTGAGTGCCCAAGAACAGATGACTGGTTAAAGAAACTTTGGTACATCTACACAATGGAGTACTATGTAGCTGTTAGAAAAGATGAAGTCATAAAATTTACATACAAGTGGTACAACATGGAAAGTATCATGCTAAGCGAAATGAGTGAGAAAGAGAGGGATAGACATAGAAAGATTGCATTCATCTGGGGGATATAAAGTAACAAAATATGAGATTAATACCCAAGAATAGCTGAGATCAGCACCAGGAGGATTACTCCATAGCTTAGAGGCCAGCCGGGCATTCTAGGGGAAAGGGCAGCTCAGATAGAGAAGGGAGCACCAAATAAAGGGTGTTTGGAGGGTCCTCCCAGGATGGGAGATGCATGTTGAAAGTAGACTATGGACTAAATATGTTTGCCACTCAATGCCTCTTTTGCAGACCACAACACCCAAAAGGAGAAAGAGAACAAAAGGGAATGCCCTGCCACAGAGGCAGGGTGGGATGGGGGGATGGGGGTGGGAGGGATATTATCCATGGTGGTGGAAAATGGGCACTGGTGGAGGGATGGGTATGTGATCATTGTATAATCAAAACCCAAGCACAAAAATTGTAAATCTACAACTGTACCTCATGGTGTTTCACTAATAAAAATTAAAAATAATAAAAAACTCAACAATGAATAGCTTTGTAAATTAAAAAAAATTCAATATAGTATTAAAAGAGAAATTCAACCCCCCAAAATAAATTAAAAATATAAAATAAAATCTGGGGGGCTATGGTACTGTCAGCAGATCAACCTGTACTCAGTGGTCGAGTGCATCAGCAGCCTGATGGTGCCGTCAGGTTCCCTATACCCCAAAATTGCCTCTGTGCCTCTGGCCTCACCCTAAGAACACAGGACCTAGTTTCCTGAGAAATTAAACAGCCAAAAGTTAGGTATGTGTGAGCCACACCTATAAACCACCTCTTGCTCAGCTATATAAGCTCATTTATCAGCCATGCCTCAGAGATCCATAAATAAATCTCAAGAGATCAAAATTCATAGTTAATCTTGGATCTGCACAAGACTGAATAGAACAGAGTAAATCAGAGGAGAGCAGGTCAACCTGGTGCCTGCTCAAGCAGAGCCTCTGGCAGCCACTTGCGTCCACAATTCAAAATCTTCACCATGACCCTGAAGAGACCCCACCATCTCAGATGGACCTCACTGAGATACAATATGCTGAAAATTTAGGTATGCGGGCTTTGTGATTGAAATCTCCAGACTTTTTTAGGGATGGGATGGGCTACCTCCCCAGCTTCCTTATACTCCTGGAAGCACCAACAATCATTCCCACAAATCAATTACAGTGTCTCCAATTCTTCTACTGGCTTTGCTTTAGATACCCATATATAAATCTAGAAAAGGATCAAAAGTTTCAGTTAATCTCGGACCTGTGAAAGGCTGAACAGACAGAGGTAAATCAGAAGGGTGCAGGTAAGCCTGGTGCCCACCCAAGCAGATCCCCTGGAAGCTGTTTGCTTCTACAATCCAAAATTACTGCCATGTCCCTTAGCCGAACTCTACTGTCTCAGGATGGACTTCACTGAGATACAATCTGCTGAATATTCTGGTATGTACGTTTTGTGACTGAACTCTCTAGTTTTTCTCAGTGTCAGAATGGACTGCTTCCTCTCCCCCACCCCCCCCCACACCTCCTTTGACTTCTGGAAGCCACGGAAGTCGTATCCTCATTCCGAAGGTGCCACCACGTTAAAAAAGCTACTCCAGCCTTAACTTCCTGATAAAAATACTGAACACCCTGAACAAACACAATGACCTTTTAGTTTCTGTATTGCAAACCACAATGCACAAAAGGAGAGAGGGGGAGGGAGGGAGGGAAGGAGAGAGGGAGGGAAGGAGAGAGGGAGGGAAGGAGAGAGGGAGGGAAGGAGAGAGGGAGGGAGAGATAGAGGGAAGGAGAGAGGGAGGGAGAGAGAGGAGAGAGAAGAGAGAGAGAAGATAAGTGCTTACCTGCCATAGATGTGTGGAGGGGTATGGTGAGAGAGAAACAGGGGACATTGGTGGTGGAAAATGTACACTGGTGAGGGATGGTGTTGGATCATTGTATGACTGAAACCAAATCATAAACAGCGTTGTAATGGTTTATCTCACAATTATTCAAGAAAAAAATTAATTAAAAAAATTAAAAGAGTAATGTGTAGTTCATACCAGCTTCAGCCAGCTTAATCAGTGGTTGAATAAATAGCAGTACTCCTACATTTAAAACAAATAAAATTCAAGTGTTCTGATTTTTTCCATTTCTGTTAGTTATTGATTGCCATTTTAAAAGCATCATGGCCTTAGAGGACAGTTGATGTGATTTCTATCTTCTCGGTTTTATGGACATACATTTTGTGAGACAGTATTTGTCTTATTCACTGGGAAAGAATGCATACTCAAATATGGGTGATTGAGGGGCCCTAAATATGTCTGATGTATGCGTCCTTTATAGATCCACAATTTACATTTCTTCCTTCGTGGCTAGAAGGAAAAGTTTCCTTGTTGACCTACCCAGCAGTAATAGAGGATTGTTAAGGTCTCCTAATACTATTGTGTTACTGTCAGTATCTTCCTACATGTCTGTTAGCAGTTGTTTTAAATATTATGATGCTCTACCAATATATCAAAATTAAAATTTTACATATAATACTATTTACAATATTTAAAAACTAAACTGATAAAATTCCAACAAATGTGCACATGATTAATATGATGAATATGCTAAAATTATGAAACACTGAGAAAGAAATCAAAGATAAAAACATGGAGATATTTATACGGTATAGAATTAAGACTCAACAGAGCAAAGGTATAGATTCCCCTCAAGTTGGTGTATAATACAATTTCTATGGAAGCAGATGGGATTATTATGCAATTTTTATAAAAAGACAGAACATCTACGACTGGAAAAACAATTTAGAATAAAATTGGAAGAATAAGTCTTCTAGATTTAAACTTCAGTAGTCAAAAATTTTGATATCAGAGAGGTAATAGACATATATATATATAAAAGGTGCAAAATACAGACACAGAATCAAAATTATAAATACAATCACAATTATAAATACAATAATCATACAATGATTAAGGACTTAATCCATCAAGAAGACATAATAGTCATCAATATTTATGCACCAAACATGAGGCTACACAAAGACACAGCTATGGGTCACTCCGGAGCGCAGAGCCAGGAATAACCTCCCACCCAAACATACCCAGTTGTTTGCTAATCTTTCCACCCTCCCTTCCCTTCCTCAATAAGAGCTCTTCAGAGATACATTGCTATAGTATAATAATTATGGAGAATCTCAGGGCCATAGAGATAGCACAGAGATTAAGGTACTTGTCTTGTTTTAGCCTCGGCACCATATATGATCTCTTGAGCATCACCAGGAGTGATTCCTGGGCACAGAGCACAGAGTAAGCTCTAAATATTGCCATATGTAGCCTCGCCCCTCTAAATAATAACAATTTGGAGAATTTTAATACACTCTTTGCACCTCTATACAGATTTTCCAAAATATTAATAATGGCATAAAATAAAATGTCAGTTGATTAGGTAGAGTTAATAAATGTATACAAAAAATCTATCCTAAAAGAAATGAGTACATATCCTTATAAAGTTCACATGAAATATTCTCTAGTTTTTCACACAAAAGAAGTCTTTAAAATTGTGAGTATGGAAATCATATAAAGCATTTTTCTGATCACGAGTTTATCAGACTAGAAATCAACAGAAAAGAAGATGGGAAGAACGTCAGTATATTTCACAATGGCACTTGAATAACCGAAGAAATCAAAGGGTATATTAAAAATTTCCTGGAAACAGTTAGAACAAGGAGATAAGCCCTCAGGCCCCATGTGACACTGCAAAATCAGTATCAAGAGGCAAATTCATAGCATTGTAGGCCCAATTCAATAAATAAAAATCTAAGATTGTACATCAAAGAACTAGTAAGGGAACTATAAGCAGAGCCAAAATTCAGCAGAAGGAAGAAAATAATAAATTGAAGTAGAACTAAATGCATAGAAACACAAAAGATCAGTGAAACCAAAGCAGTTTTTTAGGGATCAATAAAATTTTAAGCCCCTTTCTGTACACTCCTTGGAATAAAAGAGAAATCAAACTCTGATAAAAGAATCAGAAAGGCAAGAGGTAAAGTTACAACTGATACTGAAGAAATGAAAGGATCATGAGATAATGAATAGATAGATGTAAGAAAATTGAACAACCTAGAAGATACAGGCAATTTTTAAAGAATGATATAGCCTCCAAAACTGAATTAGGAATGAACAGATTCAACAGAGAAATCACACAAATTGTAACAGTAAATTGGGAACTTTTTGTATAATTTTAAACTCCTTATAAATGTATATGAATATCAAAATTACAAAGTTTTTAAAACATGTGCAGAAAAAAGATGTGATACCCATAATCTCACCACTCAATTTTATTCATACTTTTCCCATAATTAAACATTTTACTTTTATTTGCATTCAGCAAAACTAAATTTGTACATTTAGTTTTATGAATTTCAGCACACTTAGAGATTTGTATCAGTATTGCCACAATTAGCTATTTGGTTTTGGTTTGGGGGCCACACCCGGGTTTGCAACATTTAACCTCTCACAATACTGATATTTGTTCCTATGGTTTGTATTTTCCATAATGTTGTGTAAGTCATATCGCCCTATCAAATGTGCTTAGTTCAGTGAAATTTTATATATTCACATGGATAATATATTCACCACTAATTCAAGATTATTTTTAAAGACGACACAAAAATGTACCTAATACTGCTGTGGGCTACAAAGCAGTATATTGGGATCACAAAACTGCAAGGTGTCTAACCATATGCACAATCATGTTCTCAGAACATATTGCTACTTTAGATTTGAAGAAGCCTTGCCTAACTATAGAAAAATCACATCTGGAAAACATGCTGCCAAATAGTGACAACATGTTGCACAATGATTATCATACCACTTATAAATAACATAAAATATCACTCTGCTGTAAGGCTATCTAATGTCTCCAATCCTTAACCCCCAGAACAGAGTGCTCTCTTCAGTCTATCCTGCACTCAATAATCTGTTTTGTATTTGCCATTGCTTTACCCTTTGGTAGATAGACCCTCGGCTCGTGGCAATTACCAGTCACTCCCCATTCCGTCCTATTGCTAATCCCTGGCAACAATCAATCACATGTCCCTATGGATTTGTCTATTCTGGGTATTCCACACAAATAGTATGTGGTCTTTTATGTCTGGGTTTCTTCATTAGCATAGTGTTTCCAAAGTTCATTTATATAGTAGTGTGTATCAGTACTTCATTCTTTTTTATTTTTTAAATATATTTTTATTTAATTAAAGGGCTGTGATTTGCAAAGTTATTGATTGATAGATGAGTCTTAGGCATACAATGCTCCAACACCAACACCATTTCTTTTTATATTTGAGTGTTACATTGCCTGGATATATGGCGTTTTGAATTTTTGATTTTGGATAGGCACATATGACAATACTCAGGTCTTATCCCTGACTGTGCTCAGGGATTACTCCTGGCAGTGCTCAAGGATCATATGCAGTGCCAGAGATCAAACCAGGGTCAGCCACGTGCAAGACAAATAAGTTATTCCTTACTATTTCTGTGGCACGACATTTTATTTTGTTTTCCCTCATCAGTTTCATAAAACATAGGCTATTTTTTGCCTTATTAGCTGTTATACTGAAAGCTGCTATGAGAATGTGTACAAGATTTTATGTGGACGATGGTTTCATTTCTCTGTGTGCACATATAAAATTAGATCTCCAGGGTAACGTTGAAACTCTATGTTTAATTTTTGCAAAGACTGCCAAACTGTTTTCTTAAGTGTATGCAACATTTTATATCATTGCCAGCAGTGCATGAGGGTTCAAATTTTCTACACTTTCTCCATTTACTTTGTTTGCATTTGTTTTACCAGAATCATCCTAAAGGGTGTGAAATGTTATCTTCTCATTTTGATTTGCATGACTCTCCTGGTTAATAATTCCGAATATCATTTAATTTGCTTAGTAAAATGTGTCCATTGGGTAAATGTGTCTTTGCAGAAATGGAAAATAAACCCATTTCTCATTTTAAAATTGGATTGCCTTTTATTGTTAAGTTGTAAGAGCTCTTTATATATCCTAAGTAAAATCTCTTTATAAACTTGTGTGTCATTGTTTTGTTCCATCCTTTGAATCTTCTTTGTTGTCTTTTTCAGTTTACTTGAGATATAATATACATAAAACATATTTAACATGCACATCATATTAATTTGATATGTAATTTGATATATATATTCATATTTATGCTTTTTCCATAGTGCTTTTGTTCTGTTTTTTTTGTATTTTGCTCTTTGAGTCACACCTGGTGGTGCTCAGGACTTTTATCTGGCTCAACAAAAACTACACGTTTTGTCGAGATCAATGTTTGATAGTTTGAATTTAGATTGCTCTTTCAGCAGATAGAAATATGGTAATATTCCCTTTAAAATTTTCCCTTTAACACATGCAAATTCAATTTTGTAGGGACAGAAGTCACTCTTTATGAATGAATCACTAAAGTATAATAATAATAGCTTCTGCCTCAATTTCTATGCTCTGATATCATAATTGTAAGAGAAATATTGGGAGCTGGTTCAGAAGACATACCACATCCAAAAGATAATTCCTCAAATTAACAATATGTGGTCTTACAACTGAGGTTATAACTAATTCTGCACTATGTGATTTCACCATTTTATAAGATTATCTGCTTCTGGCTGATAATATTCATGGTAAGATCAAAAAAATTCATGTATGTAAGACCATTATCAGTTTTTTTTATTAAATAAGCCATTTGATTAAAAGAAATGTTGCAAGTTATTTTTTATGATTTATAAGGTATTCAGGAAATCCATAGGTAGTAATATTAACAGAAACATTCAATAGGCAAGGTTTTCTAGTGCATTGATATCTAGATATTGGTTATCTAGTGAAATGAGAGCAAATATCTCTTTCCAGATAATAAATATAACCACCCTATTCCCACATGGCTGTATGGTTATGCTCTGCTATGGTACTAAACCAGCAACTCAACAATGATCATCACTTCTTTAAGCATAGTGATTGTTTAACATGAATTATGGTTAATTTTTTATTAGGATAAACTTATGTTATTTAATTGTATCTAACTCTGAGTCTCACCATCATAGTTGTGATTCATGATTTCATTCAGCAAACTCTGGTATTGCTGAGCAAGGACATTGACAGATAAAATGTTTACTTTCCACAATATTTTAGTACTTGCTTGGTCCTCATCTTGTATCTATAATTTAGATAGTTGAATGTTGTTTTTCACACTCAAATCTATAGGCATGTCGATTAATCAATCAATTAAAATTCATTTACAATAGGCCACTGGGTTTAAGGATTATTCTGTACCCCATGGTAAGCTATTTGGTTCTTATTCAAGCCAAACTAGCACATGATGAGTTATCTCTCAAAAAAAGAGGCTTGATCCAAGATCTGTGAGGGAAATACAGGGGACTTGAATCTGAATCTTCTACTGAAGCTTGTCACCATTAATATACAGAAACCTGAGCTACACTAGATATTTTGACAAGATTGAATCTTTTGCCCGCAAAACCCATTTCAGAGGTAATATAAACCAGTCACTATTTTATCTGTTGGGATGGGATAATGATCAAGGTTCCTGTAAACTGAATTACTCTAGAGATAATGGCCAGCTTATAGACCTCAGAAATGAGGGCATTCTGGTGTCGGTGGGTATAATAAAGCAATAGGGTTAAAGTAAAATTGACCTTTTAAATGTCTTTTTTTAAATTTTAACATTGCATTTATTCTTACATCTTTATTGAAAATCAAATGATTCTGATTTCTGATGAGAAGCAAATGTTTAATGTTTAACATTCTGTAGAATGTTTAAGCTATGCAAGAGAAAAGTGTTATTATTGACATTGCTAGTTAAAGAAGTTTCAACCATTGAAATTTCAATATGTCCCTGTTAGTTTTCTTCTTTTCTTTTTGACCACACCCAGCAGTACTCAGGGCTTACTCCTGGCTCTGCACTTAGAAATTACTCGTGGTGGGCTTAGGGGACCATATGGGGTGTCCGGAACAAAGCTGGTCAACCATGTGCAAGGAAGTGTCCTACCCAGTACACTATCTCTCAAACCCCCTGCTCTTTTTTCTTGTTATCACTTTGTCTCTGGCTTGAATAATCCTGATTTTTGAATGAAGTGGCCACAATGTAAGATAGCAACAAATGGAAGAAACACGCAGACACATGCAGTACCCTTAGATACTTATTTAGAAACCCGGAGATCAACAGCAGATGTTGGGAGGACTTGACTGGGCAGGTTGCACACTTGAGTTGGACCACCCAACTAACAGCTAGCTTAAGCCCTGCTGCACCAACACCTTCCAGAGAAAGAAAAGAAAAATCACTCTACTCAAGGCAGCTTACAGTTAAGCATATGAATGGAATGCACTTAACAACAAACCATCAACTGCTATATATATAAAGGAAGACTTACTGTAGTAGAATTAGATAAATTATAATTATTAGCATACTGTTAACTCTGAGATTTCTGAAAGACAAAGATGCAACAATGATTTTTCAAACTGATTATATTTTAATACATGTAGCAACAATTGTGAAGATAGTAGTTTATTAGTCTCTCATCTTTTTCTTTTTTTCCTCCAATTTAGTCTCATCTTTTTCTTTTTCTGTCTTAGAGTTTGTTCTGATTTTATGAATTCGATTTGGATACTTCTTGTCGCTTTATGACACATTTGATACAAAGTGGTAAGTTAGTAACAAATAGGGAATTTGAGGGGAAATGCATTAATATTTATCTTATACCCCACCAGACACAACTTCACATAAAAAGGTCTCTGAGTCAAAATTGAACTCTCAAAGATAAATGTTGAATATTCCATTAACCAAATTATTATATGAGGATGAAATGTTTTTGGGTCCTTTTCCAATTCCATTCTCCATAAAATTCTGAAACTATTTCTTTGTCTTGTCCCTATACTCCTTGTATACCATTGATCTTATTGCAAAAAAACCAGTTGTTGAAGGCATGAACTAAAATACCTTAATGAATTGGCATGTTTGATTACTTTATCCCAAGAAGTGAAAGAAAGAGCTACACTTTCTTAGAAGCCTGATGGACTGTCCCTACGCAGATTAAACCAAGGTTTTGGTCCAATAAAAAATTGCCATTTCTCTAAAAGAAAAGGCTAGCACATTGCTCATTAGAGCGTTTTGAGACTTGCCTATGCAATCTTTTTGCTATTCTGCAATGTCGTGTTGATTACAAATAAAAATGTTTCTAGCTGTTGATGCTGGCTCTGAATTAAAAAAAAACATGTAATTAATGATAGGAGGTTGGGGGGGGATTCGCTAAATCCTGAGTTATAGGGGAGAAGCTGGACAAGGCACTAGGACCTAGAAGGCATCTATCCACCCTGGCAGGAATTTCTTGCTTGGAGCTCAGACAACAAAGGCATAGAGAGATTGGTTTTCTTTCTCTCAGCATCTCCACCCAACCAGCAGAAAACCGGTGAGTGGGGCTTTCAAGTGATTTTCAGGCAGCATGTAACAGATGTCAAACGGGAAAGCACAAGTCAAAGTGTGCTCTCTCTCTTTTTCTCTCTCTTTTCTCATCTTTTCTTGCTTTATTCTATCGGATTTTTCCCTAAGCTTATACCTGGGATTTTCCTTTGGAAAAGTGAGTTTGCCCTTCCTTTGTTTTCACTGTGATGCTTATTTAGAATACTAGTCTAGATGGATGATAAAGCAAACCAAGCATAACTGGCATGCCTGGGGAAATGCTTGCTGCTTGTCTTGAGGAGGTGGGGTCTCTTACCACTGCAGGGTGTCTGACAGAGACAATGCTGAGCTCAGCACAGGTCATGGTGACATTGGAGAAAAACGGGGGTGAGACTGGCAAATCTGCTAGGCACCAGACCTCCTTTATCTCTTGCTCTCCTTGTCCTTTGCAAATAATTCAATGTGGCAGTGTGTGGCAGCTGAGCCCTGCTTGCATTGAGAGTCCTTTTATCCCTGTCTGTGAGATGCATGTTAATACTTTGGTTCCTAGGCTCTCACTATATTTGCTAGCATTAAGAGTTTCTGTTTTATTTCTCTCTCTCTTTTTTGCTTTCTGTTGTTGATGGTTGTTGAATAGAATGAGGAGAAAGCAGAGCCTGGCAGAAGACCAGATCTTTTGCCTCGGTTAATACACCTGGGGAATAGACAAGTTTGGTGTGAATAGCCTGCTGTGAAGGCAAGATGCTATTTCAGTCAGGGTAGAAAGCCAGAACAATGAAAGGTGTGCTTGCTTCTAAAGAAGGTCCCATATGCTGTTCAGGAACTCATTTGGGAATCTTTCAACAATTAAATTATTCCATTAAGGGGTGGTACTACAATGGTGTGGAGGAGAAAGAGCATCTAAAACAAACAAAAAGGGTTTCTGACCAAAGGGGAAAGCAGAACTAATAGCTTATTAAATGATTAATTTGTCTAATCCTTTTTTCCAGCTTATTTCTTATGAATTATGTCGAATAGTTACACCATCTTTGTGGCGAAAGGGTTTGATGAATAGCACAAAGGCACTGGTTAGTCCCTGGAGGCTATCCCTGTAAAGGAGAATTCTAGTTTATTCCAGGGGGAGGGGAGGCACACAGTAGAGTAAGAGAGAGGGTTTGGAATAAAATTAAAACATTCTCCCATACTCATTTTGCAGAGATTTAAAGACTGCCTCCTAAGCTGTAGAAGATAACCTTGGCTAGCTCCTTCTATTCTCCTCAAGGAGAATTTTATCAGGCGTTGGATTCATTTACAACTGTTAGTCGTGTGGGCATGTGTGAGGAAACAGATGCCAGTTTTAATGTATTTAGCCTAAAGTTACAATTTGATAGGAGTCACTGTCAATATATCCTAGGGTTTTAAGCTATTTCAAAATCTTGCCGTTGTCTGTGTTTGGAACAGTGCCCAAAGTGCCTCCTTCCCTACAACTCACCCCCACCCCCAATAGCCACCAGCACCCCTCCCCCTCCTTCTTCTCTATTAAGATCAATATTCTGCAGGACAGGGGCAAGAAGCAGATGGGTCACTGGCTTTAAAAAAAATTCTTTTCAAAAGCAGCAGATTGCAGATCTAGAGCTGGCAAATATTTTAATTTCTTTTCCCCCCACCTTGCCCCCTTTGTTTTTGCCTCATTTCATCCCCACCCGCTTTTCTAACACTCAGGTCTCTGCGGTTCCACCAAAATATGGAACTTGATTTTGGACATTTTGATGAAAGAGATAAGACATCCAGGAACATGCGAGGCTCTCGGATGAATGGGCTGCCTAGCCCCACTCACAGCGCCCATTGTAGTTTCTACCGAACCAGAACCTTGCAGGCTCTGAGTAATGAGAAGAAAGCTAAGAAGGTACGTTTCTACCGCAATGGGGACCGCTACTTCAAGGGAATTGTGTATGCCGTGTCCTCTGACCGTTTTCGCAGCTTTGATGCCTTGCTGGCCGACCTGACTCGATCTCTGTCTGACAACATCAACCTGCCTCAGGGAGTGCGCTACATTTACACCATTGATGGATCCAGGAAAATCGGGAGCATGGATGAACTGGAGGAAGGTACTCATCAAGGTGTGGGTGGTAGCCTTTGGTGGGAGGCAGCATCATTAGCTATGGTGAAAAAATTTAAATTTCATTGAAAGTGATTAGGAAATATCTTTGTCAACCCCCCAGGTTGATGCTGAAATCTCTCATTTTATAGGCATCAATCGAGCCATTAGTCATTACTCCCATGGCTCTGCCTTAGCTGGGGCTGAATGTGGATGATGGTAATAATGAATTGTGCTGATCTGTCGGGTTATACAAAGGAAAATCTGAATTATGTTGGTTATCTCGATACTGTTCTTAAATTTAAGAAACCCTATTGAGGCAAACTATGAAATCATTAGGATTGTAACATAAAGAAAGGGGTTTTGTAAAGTTAACAAAAGCTATTATTCCCAGACTTTTTTAAAAACAAATGAGACACTATATACCTAATGAAAATATGCAGCCTAAAAGCAATACTTCATAGATATATGCTCAAAGGGTTATACTTTTAAGTAAGTAGTCACCACTCAGCTGTTGCTTCTAAAGACCCCACTTCAGGGTGTGTCCCTAAAGCTGAGGTCATTGTGAGAAATGCCAAAGAAAGCTGTAGGTATGTCTGGCATTCTAATAAAGACCATTTCTATTAGAAGAGGAACGGACTCATTGTACCTAAATCCCTTTAAATCCTCTCTAGATTTTGTCTTTAGTAATTGAATTTTATGACTAGGTTGCTGAAAATCCTGACGACCTCCATACCCACCACAAAATATGAGAAATTATAGGTCTTACAAAACTTGTTCAGCCATGTAATTTGTTTGTAACCATGTGAAAAAACCACGGGTGCAATGATGGAACAGTTTATTATTATTATTATTATTATTATTATTATTACTTTGTGGTATCAAGTCAATTAGACTAAGGATGTTTTCCTTATCTGAACACTTAGATTAGTACCACAAATGTGATCAGTTTAACCTGACACAGTGCTGTGAAGGGCACCTTTTAGGAGTGGTGATAATAAAAAATGTTTTTCTCAAATCTCTCCCCATCTTCATCACTCTCTCCTTACTCTTTCCATTCTGTGAGCAAAGGTGAGCTTAGAGAGAGCATGCTGGTCTTGAGAGAAACCAAACTACGAAACACCAACAAGAAAGGAGAAACAGCATATTAAATGATTTGGTGTGGGAGGACCCCGCCTCCACTTCACTGCTTCTAGGTTTCTTGCATTCCTAGACAAAGGAGCATGAGGGATTCCCTTGTTAAAGATCATGCTCTTGCAAGCAGCTACTATTTTCCAAGTCAGGTCCAGTAATTTGGGACCCATTGCTTGCAAGAAACAGTGTCCATATGGTTACTGGATCTGGGTCTCAAAATTGGTATCTGAGGTTCTTTTTTTTTAAATAGCTGACCTTGAAAAATTTATGCTGAAGAGATTTAATTATTTGAGCATATGCTGGATTTTCTTGAACATTGCTGGATTTTTTTTGAACATTGAAGAAATGGACAATACAGAGCGCATCTTAAAATAATGGAAAGGAGAGACAGGGCAAACTTGAAAGACAGGGCTTGAAGCTAGGTTGAAGGAGCTGTCCAACAGGGTGTGTGTCTTTGTTACTGTGAAATGTACGGATCACTCAAATTTGAAGTGCATTTTAAAAAAAAATAACATTCACAAACAAAGAACCCTGATTCACTCAATATTTCCTCATTTTCACTCTCTCACCTAAAGATCACAATATACATTAGGGAAGAAGTCTGGGTCATGTCATTGTGTTTGGAGTAAAGGTTTAAATGTTCTTGTTTCTGATAAAAGAGAGTTGTCATGCATGGTTATCCCCCATGAAAAATACATTTTAAAACATATCTTACTCAAGATAAAGTGCTTGATATTTATTTCCATCCTGGATGTGTTGATGTGTGTGTGTATGTATGTATGTATGTATGTATGTATGTATGTGTTTAGTATTGCTGTGATCATCTTAGTCCAGTATAATTAATAAATGAAATTTGGAAGACTGCAGATTTCTTTATTCTTGAGTTTTCTTGAGTCCTACTAGATTAGATTCCTATCATTTACCCTTTCTGGGTGTGATGGTAATACTTCTTGGTGAATTCTTGCACTGTGTAGAATGTGATCGGACTCACAATTGCTTTTATTCATATTCCATCTATAGCCACAAGGTGCAGTGGGTTTCATTGCCCTCTCATTCCTAATATAGCCTAGTCAAAGAAAATTCTGTGTTATTTATGGGATAATGTTGAGATATGTCACTGAGTTTCCTGCTATCACAGTCTGATGGCAAATGTCATTGGGAAAAAGAGGTAAAGAAAAGAGGTTCTTTTCTTTATTTTGTTCTTCAGAATTACACATCTTGGAATAAAGGAAAATGTCTCTAGGACTTTCACCTTTAGCAGAGTTTGAAAAAAAAACTAAACCATGCACATTGTTCCGTGAGAGACTTTTTAGAGGCAGAATATTATAGCAGAAAAAGACGTTTTGGGTTTGTACTTGATTTGAACTGAAAATTTGCCACATGCTAGTTGTGTGATTAGGATTATTATTCAGAATCACAGAGCCTCAGTTTTTCTTCTGTTAATGTAAAATTCCTGGTTTGAGGATTAAATAACACAGAATATGGAGTATTTAGTATTTTTACTGGCATACAATAGTATTCAATAAAGGGTAGAAATTACCATTTGAGTCACTCTGGTTTACAGCTAGTTAGCTATATTGTCAAAGTTTTGCCTTTATATAACTAATGTTTTATTTTTGTAAATACAACATTGTTATGGCATAATTTTCATACCACAAAATTCACAATTTAAGTGTATAATCCATTCAAGTTTATAATAAAAATATATAAGTTTTTTTAAAAGTTACCAAGGTTACAACCATCACAATCTAATTTTTGTTAATTTTCAGCAACATCTACTTCAAATCTGTACCAAATACCTGTCGTCGCCCATTTCTTCCATTTTTTCCAGCCCTAGAAAACAAGTACTTACTTTCTGTCTATTATTTATTTTTCTATTCTAGACACTTTTGAAATATTCAAATATTCCTTCATACCTGATATGTTATGGTCCCCTGAGAACTTCCCTGAGTAGTTCCTGAGCACAGAGCTAAGAGTATCTCACCAAGCACCACTGGGTGTGGCCATAAAACAAAACAAAATAAAGGATACACTAGGATATCTGTGACTGACTAATTTCAATGAACAATTTTCCTTAGGCTCAACCATGTTATATTGCATGAATTAGTGTTCAAATTTTTGGTTATTAAAGAACTGTGATTTACAACATTGTTGCTAGTTGAGTGTTAGGTATATAATATTTCAACATCAGTCACACTACCACTGTGAACTTCTCTCCAACAGTGTCCCCATATTCCCTCTCCACCCCAAGTACCCACTCCACCCCTGTCTATTTAACAAGCTCATTTCAATGTTCCTGAGGTTGCACCTTAGATCTTATGTTTTCAGTTTTGTTGAGGCTGTGCTTTGTATATATGACTATACCATTCACCCATATCACCATACCACTGAAGACCTGATGCCCACTCTTCTTTATGACTATATAGTATTCTATTTTGTATTATGACTATATAGTATACGTTTTGTATCTTTTATGACTATATAGTATTTAATTTGGTATTTCATATATTACATTTTGTATGTATATTGCAGGGCTGGAGCTATAGCATAACGGGTAGGGCATTTGTCTTGCATGCAGCCAACCAGGCCGAGCCAGGTTCAATTCCTCCGCCCCTCTCAGAGAGCCCGGCAAGCTACCGAGAGTATCTCGCCCATGATGTATTCGATATGCCAAACACAGTAACAAGTCTCACAATGGAGACATTACTGGGCCCGCTCGAGCAAATCGATGAACAATGGGAGGACAGTGACAGTGATGTATATTGCAATATATTGTGTATCTGTAAAATGGTAACATATTCATTCTTTATCAATCATGTTAGTGCTTTGTGAAGATAAAATTATAAAATATGGAATCCATGGACAAGGTAAAGTCGAAGCTGTAATGCAGTAACATTGCCAGTGGTGTAAGCTTAATACTAACTATAACAGTTATGGCGCGAGTGAGAAGTAAAATTGAAGAGTGGTTCCATTATGGCTTTCTGAATCATTTATTTACTTGTTTTAGGGGATTGCTCCCTAGTGATGCTTAGCAGCTCCAGGGTCACTTTCAGAAATACTTAGACCAGTGGAGCTGACCTGAAGTTGAAGTACTCAGGCCCACTGATGCAGTATATCAGGCCAAGCAGTACTGGGAGTTCCCATGTCTTCACTTTCCTATGCTTTGCGTGAATAGGAGGCAGGATTATGCAGGGTGAAGATATAATTCAAGGCAGTCAGACCTTTGTGTTTGTCAAACCTTTATGGTCCTCAGAATCAGATTTTTAAACAAATACAAATTCATGGACCTAACCCAATT
The DNA here is from genome assembly GCF_029834395.1 of Sorex fumeus. NCBI lineage: Eukaryota > Metazoa > Chordata > Mammalia > Eulipotyphla > Soricidae > Sorex > Sorex fumeus. The sequence goes on from NW_026606115.1 coordinate 13,107,468, forward strand.
CTACTGAATCAGAATTCTCAAATTAGGGACCCAGTACCTTATGATTTTATAGTTATTTCCAGGAGATTTGAGAACCAAGGCTTGGGAAATACTGAATTGGGTGATCAAATAAGTCCTTTTCCACTAATTACTGCAGTAGAAGTTCCTAGGAAATCAGACATCCTTGTCTTATTTAGATCTTTAAGAAGTAATTCCATGTAGGACAAACAATGTTTACAAATTACCCAATCATTAAATATGTAGTCCAAAGTGAAGATAAAAAGAAGTAATTGGGTAACATAATGGTATATGGCACTTCTTTGTTTAAAGCTTTTAGCCTTCCTACATAAAAGAGCAAAGAGAGTATTTTAGAGCAAAGTTGGAGTATTGATGTCAGCTTAGCCACAGCACCTGGGGTAAACAAATGGTCTTAGAGAAGCCATGTAGGACGGCACCACATCTATATTAACTGTGTGTCCAGTGGGTGAAATGAATAAAATCCAGACACTCATTTTTATTTTGTTTTGCATAATCTTTCATTATGTAATCATTCTCCTTTGCCTCATATCCTGTACTATTATTTTTATATATCCTTATATGTGTGTACTCATAACAATCTTAGGGCTATCATTCTGAGCATTATTATGAAGACCATAGGCACCTTATTGACTGCTGAGACTCTAATTGGAATATAGACGTATATGGTGACATTAACTATAATTCAATTCATTTGCTGTAAGTTATTTGTTCCAATGACCTGGAACTATCTCTCACTAATGTATCCATTAAGTACTAAAACAAACACATTGCCCAAAGAGGGTTTTTTTTGTGTAAAAATTTACTTGAGATTTTGTGTTATTGAGTTGACATGGTTTACTTAGTGTTAATGTTGATGCTTGTGGCATACAAAGTTACTTGACCATCACCATCACCAAAATCCTGAAACAAGGATTTTGAGATATGGAAGAGATGCATCATTAATAGATGTCACAATATAACAAAATACCACTTTACATTTTCTTTCTTGTATAAGAAAACCCTAGAAAAGAAAACAGTATGCCCATCAGAATGGCCTTTTTGTGGAGAAAATACAAAAATGTTTAATATTCTTGAAAATGGGCACCTCCTGAAAGTAAAAGGGAGGCAGAGGTTAGGTAGAGGTTACATCTTCTTCGGGTGATGACTTCCTGCCCTTTGACCTGTGCTTCCTTGACTTCATTGCCTCCTTGCTCTGAAACAAGTTTTCATTTACAGCAAACTGTCACCATGCATTCCACTCGGTATCCAACTTCTAGACTCCCACTAGATGGGAATTGGCCCCTGGAAAATTGTGACAGGACAGGAACCCAGTGTATGAAACACACCTCAGCCAATTACAAGTGCCAGGTAGCTAGAATGCAAAAAAGAAACTGAGCTCTGCAGCAGATTTTGTAGATGTTTGGAAATCAGACAAAGGACACTTGTAGATCATTTACAGAAGCTGCATATCTGATGCCTTTCCAGTAGTAGAAGTGGAGAGTCATTAATGGTAGCTTATGGTTTCCTTAACATTGGATTCTGTAGCAACTTTGTCTCCACAAATCTGTTTGGAATGGGACAGAAAAGAAAATTCCTCCTTAAGAGTCTATGGAACTGGAAGGGACTCAGGTGTTGCTTGCATAATATCTTTGATTTATACATGGAAAAGCTGTGTTTCAGAGATAAGTGACACACTTGAGGTCACAGAGCTCATAAATTTCTGACAGGATTTAAATCCAGGCTGTCTGACTCCCCAGTTGCCACGCATAAAGACCATAAATATCCTGCTCACTCATGGGGGATGCTTTTAATGGAGGAGGCTTTACATGTACTGGGGGTGCACAAACAAATCTCAAATCTCTGTTCCTTTCCCTTCATTTTTATGGAAACCTAAAATTGATATTATTTATTTGATGCTATTTTATTTGTTATAATAAGGAATCATTGCAACACTGACATTTCTTCTCTTTTAAAACCTTTTTATTTTTAATTATGGTTGAGTTCACAAGGTGTTTATGATGTTATGATCTTCTTCTAGATCTTCTTAGGGTTCTTCTTGATCCCTTTCTGCCCTTTACTTCCTTGACTTCATTTCCTTACCTCCTTGTCCTGAAACACATCTACATCACCACCATCAAAGTGCCCAAAACACTTCACTAATGTCCCCCAGGTACTTTCAGTCACATCACGCCCCCTACATACACATGCAGTCCCACCCTTCTTTCCTAGTCTCAGTTCTGAACTCTAGAGTCAATAGTTTGTCATTATTTAAAATAACCTATTCCCTTTTTCTCTATATATGCCATAGATGAGTGATATCATCCATTGTTTTTCCTTATTCGCCTGACTTTACTTAACCTAATGTCTTTCACTTTCATTCACATTACAATAAACTTTGAGAGCTCATCTTTACTTACAGCTGCATAGTATTCCATGGTGCAAGGAATATATATATATATATATATATGTGTGTGTGTGTGTGTATGCAAACAATGTATTATTGTATTCATATATAATCACAACATCTTTACCCATTGATCTTTCATCGGACTTTTGAACTGTTTGCATAAATGACTAGTGTATTAAGCACTGTGATGGATACAGGTATGCATATTTAACCAAAAACTGCTTTTTAAAAAATGAAGTTTGATTTTTTTTGCCCCATGTGTATGAGTAGTGACAACAGAAAATTTACTTTGGGATAGCTTATGAACTTCTACATTTGGAATTTGTAGCAACTAGAGTCCTTCTTTCAACTAGCAGGGACTATTTCCTTTGAAACATGGCACTTCAGTGTTCATGTTATACAGCATTAATGATAGCTCTGAATGGCTTTCCTTGCCTTTTTCCTTGCCTTTTTCCTTGCCTTTTTCCTTGCCTTTTTCATTTCATATTTCCCTCCTCTTCCCATTTCTTTCTTTCAACACTTTTCCCCTAATTTCTTTGTTTACTCTTTTCTTCTTGTTCCCTTTATTCCTTCAGATAAATTCTTTAATAATAATAATAATAATAGCCAGAATTGACAAGAACTTACTAAGTACCACACTGTAGGCTCAGCATTTTATATTCATCATCTGATGTGCCTCCCAACTCTGTGATATAGATATAGCCCTCATCTCATCTTCATAGACAAATACCTGAAAGCAAGGAAATCAACAAGTTAGCCACAGGCACACACCAAGAAAGTGTTGGGGACCCCACTCTGATCAACATCATAATAGTCAGCAATTTTTTATTACTCATATTAGAGCCCAAAAAGGAGACACTGATGAGGCTAAAATAGACTGCTAGAAAGTGCTCAATATAGTTTTCACTAAGGGTTGGCCCCTCTGGAAAGTTCTTAGCCGCCATTTGATACTATAGCTGTCTGCCATCATGTTCATTTTCATCTGGAGATAGTTAATCATATTCATAGTTCAGAGGCTTAAGTGGTTTAAGAGATGGGAACAAAGAAAGTCCAGATTCCTAATAACACTACACAGCTGACTGTGGACGAGTGAAATCATAAATATATATCCTCACAAATTTATACACCACCAGTTGTCTGACAGTTTTAAAAGTACATGACAAATTACAGAAAACATCTGACTCAAAGATAATGACCTCTTTGAGTGTGTCTCTGAAACTCCTAGAGTTTTAAGGTAAAAGACCATTTCCAGTGTGTGAGAATATTAACTTTGAGTATATGAGGTACTTGAATGGTCTCTTCATGCTTTCAAATCACAAATTAAAGATCTCAATCTCTAAGTACTTGGGCTGGTTCGAACTGGATTAGGCAGCCATGGAGGTAGAAATATTAGGTAGACCTCATGGTGTCTCACTAATAAAAATTTAAAAAAAATATTAGGTAGAAATCTTAGGACTTCTTGAGACTCTAGACTTTGACAGTCCTAGTCCCATCCTGCATGTTTTAATGTGCTTCGAGTCAGTGAGGGCCCCCATGTTTGCCCACCAACTCTCCCCCGGTTCTCCAGTGATGACAAAACACTAGTAGCTTCTGGGACTCAGAAAAGTGATGGAAGCCTCCTTGCAGATACTAGAACATTTTCCTTCCCCCACTTACACTCATATGCATACAAACACATACACTATACTGACCTCAAAGATTTTCTAGAAAAATCTGGCTGAACTGCTTTTGGCACTAACTGAGAAATTTATTAATTAGCACGACAAAGGATTTGGCACTACAGAAAAATCAATAAATATTTGCAAAGATAGTGAATTATCAGCCCAGTGTTTCTAAATGTCTCTGTACAGTTCTCCTGCTGAGACCAAAGGAACAAGAGTCATCAGACTGTAATTACAGTTAATGCTCTCTTTCCACTGGCTAGGGTTGACTTATGTATTTCTTTAGAGTTATTACTGATAAGTTACGCCTGATTAAATCATACTGGCTTTCTGCAGCTTGACCTCTAGATGAACTTCTATATACCTTGGGGCTAATGTGTTTTATTCAACAAAGTCAACCTTTTCTCCCCCCCTTCTCTTTCTCCTCCAGCATCTATTCCCAGGTGTCTAATCCCCTTCTCTTGACTCTGGTCCTTGCGTTTCTTCCACAGAGTTAGTCATTTTCTCTAGGTAAATGTGAAAGTGATACTAGATTCCTCCAATGCATAAATCATGCTGTAGAATGTATTCTCACATCTCCACCTCATTCCTGTGGCTGCCAAGGATAAGCACTGGTAAAGATGGCACTGAGTACATAGTTTTAGTGTGCAGCAATTGGTAAGATGAAAGATGGGGATGGGTAATAGAAACAGGGAAAAATACTTATCAGCAAATATCACACTTGCAAACACAAAAAATAGTGTGTGTGTGTTGTGTGTGTGTGTGTAGTCTGTTACGTTTCTCTATTTGGGTATGGAAGTGGGTGGTAGAGAACACAATTATGCACACAAATATGCATTCACCAAATGCATACACATATATTACATAATTCTATATTTAATTGCTTAGCCATATACTCAATGCAGATGACAATATGACTTCTTGGCAAATAAATATATACTGTATGTCCAATGTGCAAGTTTTCTTGGATAACTTTAATTTTTTTTTGTTTTTTTGGGTCACACCCAGCGATGCACAGAGGTTACTCCTGGCTCTGCACTCAGGAATCACCCCTGGCAGTGCTCAGGGGACCATATGGAATGCTGGGAATCGAACCCGGGTTGGCCGCATGCAAGGCAAATACCCTACCCACTGTGCTATTGCTCCAGCCCCTGGATAACTTTAATTTTGAGTGAAATGTATAAACTTTGAAGTTCTTCTTGTCTTATAAAATTGGAATGGGGTTATAATTCCAAAATATGAGTTGGGAAAATAAGATATAGAGAAGCTAGAGAGAAGGTACAGATGCTAGAGTGCATGTTTTGGATATGCCAGGTCCCAGTTTCATTCCTGGCACGATATCCTTGCCTCAGTATCACTGGATAAAGCTCTGGAAGCTCCCACCCACTAATATCTATGTTTCCTGGGTAACTCTCCACCAAAGGGTCATAGCAGCTCCCATCCCCCAACACTCATGTTAAACAACCTGCCCAATTGGTAAGGAACCACACTTCTTGGGAAGTTTCCTTCCCCTGCACCTGAAGAAATACAGACATTACAAAAACTTCTAGATGATAACAAATTTCTTAAAACTAACATAGACATTTCTATTTGTTATATTACACTTATGTTTGTTTATTATTCTTAAGATACCATAGTTTTATGGGATTTTTCAACTAGATATGCCATTGTTACAAAGAATGTTTTGAACCAATGGATTACTTGCTCTCGACTTTGAATGAACCAAGCCATTAGAGAGCCCAATATGCAATTGTACCTAATGTTGGTGATTATCACCATTTTCTCAAAGACCTACTTTAAGGTCAGTGTATATTAGCTTGGTTAGAACAGTCTATATATATAACCTGCTATTTAGCTAATCTATGCTTATTTCTTCCCTTAGGGGAAAGCTATGTCTGTTCCTCAGATAACTTCTTTAAAAAGGTGGAGTACACCAAGAATGTCAATCCCAACTGGTCTGTTAATGTGAAGACATCTGCTAATATGAAAGCCCCCCAGTCCCTGGCAAGCAGCAACAGCGCCCAGGCCAGGGAGAACAAGGACTTTGTACGCCCCAAGCTGGTAACCATCATCCGTAGTGGGGTGAAGCCTCGGAAGGCTGTGCGTGTGCTTCTGAATAAGAAGACAGCCCATTCTTTTGAGCAAGTCCTCACTGATATCACTGAAGCCATCAAACTAGAGACCGGGGTTGTTAAAAAACTCTACACTCTGGATGGAAAACAGGTAAGTACTTTTTGTTTCAAATCATTCCTTTTCTCCTTTATTCTAAATCCTTGCATGACCATCTTATACTTCAGACATCCTTTCCAGGTTGTAGGATCTTCCTCCACATTTTACTATCACCACCTGAGAGTATTAGATGTCTCATTGGGCAGGAGATGGGGAGTTCTCAACAGACAAAATGATGGATCAGGAATCTGAGGCTTTGAAATTTGACCTACTTAAGTAGATAGGTCTCTTAGCTTCAGCTTCCAGAGCGGCTAAGAAATATTATAACCTAATTCCTTCATATTCATGTGAATTTAGCTATGACATGACGTTACCTTGTTTGTTAACGCATGTGACTGGAAATGAGATTTGTCTGCTCATTTCTTCATTGATACTCTCATGTCAGGCTTCATTCTCCATTCTTGTGAAAAAAAAAAAGTTGAAGTGACCTTAAGAACCTATGAAAGGAATAAGATGTATGTATGGAGTGGGGTGGGGGGGGCGCATTTTGGTGCTGTGCTTGCCTCATATGAGACCACCTTTCTCTTGCTCACTTTTCCCTGATATCGCTGTATTAATTTGGCTTCACTGATGGTTTGTGTGAGAAAGAGACTATTTCAGGATACTAAAATTAGACCAATAAGATGTTGCCATCTGCTTCCCTCCAAATCAGGTACTTTATGTCATTGGTTACGCTACTAAAGTGCCACCTATATTAATATCCGAGAAAGAATGTAGCCAGGCGTCTCCACCAGACAGATGCATCATTCTCTTAAGCATAGGGAGCTGTAAATATATGACCCAAAAATGTTCCAAGGGAATTGGAGCAGTGGCTGGTTCGGTTGGCTCTAAAGAAGGATCCTGGTCCCCCATTAGAAAAGATAAATGCGGATTATTATCAGTCCATACTTTATGCATCTTAAAATACCTTTGCTGTTTGAAAAACAGTGTAAATTCTAAAATTAAAAATTAAAAAGAGGGGGCCAGAGAGGTCGTACATAGAGTAGGGCACTTGCCTTATACACAACATACACCGGTTTGATCCTTAGCATCCCATATGATCCCACGAGCTTGCCAGGAATGATCCCTGAGCTCATAGCCAGGAGTAAGCCCTGAGCACAGACAGATTTGGGCCCCAAATATTTTTTAAAGATTAAAATACTTCAGAATGGCTGATGAGCACCCAAATGTAGGCCCATGGTGCCTGCTATGGTTTCTGACCTTTATACAACATTTTAAGTTTCTGGGATAACTCAACCCATATACTTGGATATGTTGGTAAATGTATGTCTTCTATCTTGTTTTAGCCATTTATATAGTTTCTTTGGGAAAATGTCTACTTATATCTTTGCCAATTAAAAACCGAGTGTCATATTAAGTTACGTTTTATATATTAGGGATACAAGCACTTTATCATATATGTGATTATAATTATTTTCTTTCAGTGGCAGATATCATCTGATATTTTAGAACCTATTGTAAGGTTTTAACAGAAGTTTTATTTTTTTATTTTATTTATTTTTTCTACTTTCTTTTTAAAAAAAGTTTTATTAGTGAGACACCATGAGGTACAGTTGTAGACTTACAAATTTTTGTGCTTGGGTTTCAGTTATACAATGATTAAATACCCATCCCTCCACCAGTGCCCATTTCCCACCACCACGGATCCCAGTATCCCTCCGACCCCCCATCCCCCTAATCCCACTCTGCCTCTGTGGCAGGGCATTCCCTTTTGTTCTCTCTCTCCTATTGGGTGTTGTTGTTAACAGCAGTTTTATTTTAATTCAGTACTGGTTTTTCTTCCTTGATCTTTACTTTTTATTGATATTTACTTTTTACTGATATTTATTTTTACTGATACTTACAGAGTTATTAATAAATGAGTTTTAGGCAAACACGTTTTCTTTTTTTAAAAAAAATTTTATTAGTGAAACACCATGAGGTACAGTTGTAGATTTACAATTTTTTGTGCTTGGGTTTTGATTATACAATGATCAAATACCCATCCCTCCACCAGTGCCCATTTTCTACCACCATGGATAATATCCCTCCCACCCCCATCCCCCCCATCCCACCCTGCCTCTGTGGCAGGGCATTCCCTTTTGTTATCTCTCTCCTTTTGGGTGGCAAACACGATTTCAACATCAATCCCATCACTGGTGTCAATTTTCTCCATAAATGTCCCCAGGGTCTCTCCCACTCTGCCCCACAGCCTGTCTCTTTAAAATATACTCTTTAAAATTCAGATTATTGTAGTAAGTTTGGGTCTTATCTTTTAGTATTCTCTCTCTCTCTCTCTCTCTCTCTCTCTCTCTATATATATATATATATATATATATATATATATATCACTGTTACTGTCCTCCCGTTGTTCATCTATTTGCTCGAGTGGGCTCAGTAATGTCTCCATTGTGACACTTGTTACTGTGTTTTGGCATATCGAATACATCATGGGTAGCTTTCCAGGCTTTGCCGTGTGGGCGAAATACTCTCGGTAGCTTGCCGGGATCTCCGAGAGGGGTGGAGGAATTGAACCTGGGTTGGTCAGGTCGGCTGCATGCAAGGCAAATGCCCTACCTGCTGTGCTATCGCTCATATATATATATATATATATATATATATATATATATATATATCACTTCTGTTGCACCTATGTGCCCTAGACTGCTTACCCCTGTCCCTACTACCTGCTATCTGCCTTTTCTTATCCCCCCATATGTTTCTTTCCTTCTGTGTCTTTCTCCTTTCTATAGCCTGGGGTCAAGATACTCTAGGTATATATACACTCTGATACCTTGCATTTGCCAATCCTGTTAATCAATATAACAGAAAGAAGTGAGATCATACGCTATTTATCCTTATTCTGATTTCACTTAACACGATGTACTACACTTATATCCAAGACACAGCAAATTGCATGATTTCATCATTCCTTTCATCTACATAGCATACCAGTGTGTCTACACACACCCCATATATATGTATATATTACCTTTATTATCATTTATTATCAAATATATGATCAGCTTATCTGTCTTTGGATACCTCGATTGATTCCATATCTTAGCAATTGTAGTAAGTGCTACAGTGAGCAATGTTATCTATATGTCCTTTCAAATGAATGATTTTGTGTCCAAGAAGTGGAATTGTTGGTTTATATGGCATCTCTATTCTTATTTTTCTGAGAAATCTCCACACAGTTTTTCTTGGGAGAATAAACCAGAAATATTTACACCAACAATGGATGAGAGTTTCTTTACACCACAATCCCGCCAATCAAGATTGTTTCCAGTTTTTTTATATGTTCTATTATCACTGGAGTGAGATGATATTCATTGTCATTTTTATTTTTTATTTCCCTGATAGTAGCTGATGAGCCCTCTCCAAGCGCCTAGTGGCCATCTGTTTGTGTTCTTCAGAGAAGTGTCTGTACATTTTCTTTCCCATATTTTGATAGGGCTATTGGATTTTTTGTTCTTGATATTTGTGAATTTGTGTATCTTGGATATTAACCCTTTACATGATGAGTGAAAATACTTACTTCCATTCTATTGGTTTTATTTTAGTTTTATCCTGTGTTTCTTTTGTCATGCAGAAACTTTTGAATTTGATGGAGTCCCATTTGTTTATTTTGTTTCTGTTGCCTTTGCCAACGGAGTCATATCATTGAAAACACCTTTTTCCCCTTTTCAAACTTTATTGAAACACCATTATTTGCAAAGCTGTTCATAATACAATCCTTTCAGATATTCAATATTCCAACACCAATCCCACCACCAGTGTTACCTTCCCTCCCCCAATGTCTCAAGTTACCTACAAATCCACTGCCTTCCCCCTTAGAGGGCACACAATAGTTTATTTTATATTGATTGTTACAGCATATATCTTACAGTGGTTTTGCTAAAGTCATTATCTGAGGATATGATGAACTACTTGGTGCTAGTTGAGCCTTTTCTGCCATTGCTTTTGCTCACTGAGCTTAGTGGGTTTATGCATGGCTTTCCTCTCTAATTTTCTGTGGTCCTATTGGGCTGTTAGTACTAGAGACTTAGACTACCAGGATAGGTTCCATTGAGGCTTTTCTCCAAGATCCATCAGGGGTCAGGCTATTTAAATTTGAAGAGAAGTGTGTGTGGGAGGTGGAGCTCTGGGCACTCCAACAGGTCAAGGACTTGGCCTGTCATATCCTGACAAAGTGATCTGGGTCCAGAGATCTGGTCTAACAGGTTTGGCTCGATGGCAGCTTCTCCCAAAAAACACTTTTGTGGTCCAAATCTTGGAGCACTCTGAAAATATTTTCCTCAGTGGATTCTATGGATTCTGGCCTGATCTCAAGTAAATTCAATACCTTTTAGCTATTACCTCCTCCCATACAATTTTCATTTATTTTATCCCTAGACAACAAATAGTACACTTCCTGTAAGTAGCTGCCTTTTCAGGACACTTCATATAAATGAATCCTACAGTACAAGATCTTTTGTGACTAACTTCTTTTAATTATTATAACGTTTTCAAGTTTTACTGAGTATATTTTCATGTTATGTGTTGTAGGGTGTAGTTTCACTTTATTTCACTTTAATGGGGGAATAATATTATTTTGTATGGCTATACCACTTTTATCTATATGTTCATTGGTGACCCATTGGTGGACATTTGAGTTATTTGCATCTATTGGCTAATATTAATAATACTGTCATAAACATTTGTGTATTAGTCTTTATGTGATCATTATAGTTTCTTATCTTTTTAGTGGACTGGAGCAGGTAAGGCATTTGCCTTGCAAGCAGCCAATATGGCCAACCCGAGTGCGATTCCTCCACCCCTCTCGGAGAGCCTGGCAAGCTTCCGAGAGTATCTCACTCGCACGGCAAAGCCTGGCAACTTCCTGTGAAGTATTCAATATGCCAAACACAGTAACAACAAGTCTCACGATGGAGATGTTACTGGGCCCACTCAAGCAAATCAATGAATAACGGGAGGACCATGACCGTGATCTTTTTAGTATATACCTAGTAATAGAATGGGTGGGTTCTACTTTCTCCTGTTCCCTCACCACCAAATCCAAGTTCCTGAAAGATTTTGAAGGTTTATTAACAAATTGAGAGACTTTTCTGTGGAGAGATTCATCTCACAGTTCTTACCTAAATAGTGTAAAAGGAAAGACAAATGTTCTTTTGACATTTTTTTTCTTGAAGCCAAGACGAATATAAAGAGACCATTTTTCTTTTTCTTTTTATCTATTACCATGGCCCTTCTTACTCTCCAGAATCCTAAATGTTTTCTAGAAAGAAGCAACATCTCTGGTGGAGAGTTAGAAAAAAAGGTAAGGTGCTTGCTATACTTGTAGTCGACCCTGGTTCAATCCCCTTCACCATATATATAACCCCTCTACCATGCCTGGAGTAAGCTCTGAGCACCACCAGGTGTGTCTCCAAAACCAAAACAAAAATTGAAATTATAAAAAATCAGAACCAATGTTCAGTACAAAGAATCACTGATTCTCCCTAAATCACCAAATTTCCTCAATTTAAAAAGAGCATACCAAACTGGACTTCTAAAGTCTAAATCCATTGATTTTTCCTAGACTTAAAATATTTTAATCTTGCATGCAGCCAACATGGCCGACCCGAGTTCGATTCCTCCGCCCCTCTTGGAGAGCCCGGCAAGCTACCGAGAATATCTCGCCCACACGGCAGAGCCTGGCAAGCTCCCCGTGACGTATTCGATATGCCAGACACAGTAACAACTAAGTCTCCAATGGAGACGTTGCTGGGCCCGCTCGAGCAAATCGATGATCAATGGGAGGGCCTTTACCTTTACCTTACCTTTATTTTCTTTTTGAATTTAGTATATACCTGAAGCCCTTGACAGTTACTCCCAGCTATGTGCTTGGGGGTTCACTCTGGTCTATGCTTAGGGAACAAGTTGGTTTTCAGGATCAATACTGGACCTCCTTCATGGAAAACGTGAGCTCAGACAATTGTACTGTATCCAGTCCCCCAAAACTTTTGTTCATAGTACCATAGATTCTTTTCTCTCCTAGACTCCTGAGAAAAAATGGCTTGAGTAAAGGGAGACACATTAGTTTCATACCATTATACCGTTGGTTTTCCACCAGGGTAATTTTGATTTCCAGGGGTATTTGACAATGTCTAGAGACATTTTTGGTTCTTATGACTGGGGGTGGGATGCTTCTGTCATCTAGTTGGCAGGTGTTAGATACTAGCAAGCATTTTATAATGCAGAGGTAATAGTTTGCCACTGAAAAGAATTGTCTGGCACCAAATGCCAACAATACTATGCTTGAGCAATTGTACATTACAGAATAAAGTGCAATCAGGCATGACAGAAGATGAAGCTGATATAAATTCAAGGGCAAGATTTAGGAATAATTTTGCAAACTGTTAAGAATATTGGATGTTATCCTGTAGAGATAAAAGCCAATAGAAGTTATTAAGCACAAGAATAATGGGTTTTAAATTTTGATTAGTGGACTTCATCATTTTTAATTTGAAGAATACAAATCCAGCATTGAAGCAAAATTAGAAAGCTATGTGGTTGCAGAGAAACAATAGAAGGTTAATAGTCATAGAAAAAGATAGGCTATTACTTAAGGTGGGGTAGTATAGCTTCCTTGCCAGTTTGAGACTCTATTTACTAATCCCTATTGCTGTGGCTGAGTAAGGCTCTCCACAGTACTACCAGAAACAAAGAGGAAAACAGATCCAGGTAATATTAGAGAGGTAGGAAATTGAAGAGACTAAGAATTATTTTAATTCAGTTTTCTATTTCTGTGTAATAAATTACCACATACATAACGCCTTAGAGCATCACTCTTTTATCATTTCAGTTCAAAGTTGCACTATGGTTGGCTAGGATATCATTAAACCTATAATCAATGTGTTTAATGGGTTATGCTCATATCTAGAACCTTGAGGGACAAATCCAGTTCAATGTCATTAAGGGGATTGGGCAGAAACCAATTCCTTGGAGCTATAGGACTGTTGTCCTTGCTGATTGTCAACTGGGAGTGTTGTAGTGGCCACAGAGGTACTTGTCCTCAAACAGTCAAAAATGAAAGCAAGAGACCAGATAGCAAATGGCTGAATTCAGTAAATATTTTCTTTATGGAAAGGCAAAGGAGAGAGTAAGCCAGTGAACCTCTCACATTATAGGTGGGATCTTCTAAAGGAGTATTCTGAAAAAAGGCTGAAGTCCTTCCACATTTATACTTTTTCAATAAAGGTGGGTAGGTAACCATTTCTTTACTGTGATCCAAGAATGGGGCCATTAAACAGGTGAGAGGATGCTGAGGTAATTATCTTCTGGATCGAGCAGTATCTAGCTCATCCAGTTTATCAGGCATCACCAAGACTTCTCTGCAATATTCAATACTGGGTAATTCCTTTTTGTAAGGGCCATATCCCCAATCTTATCCTTCCTGCTCTCCCTCTTTTCTCTATCAGGAGCATTTTCAACTTTTAGAAGCTACCCACGTCATTTTTTTTTTTTTTGCTTTTTGGGTCACACCCAGCCGATGCTCAGGGGTTACTCCTGGCTCTGCACTCAGAAATCACTCCTGGCGGTGCTTGGGGGACCATATGGGATACTGGGAATAGAACCCAGGTCGGCCACATGCAAGACAAACGCCATACCCGTTGTGCTATTGCTCCAGCCCCATCCCATGCCATTATTTTATGGATTTTTCCATCTTCAACCCAACAAGAGTTGATATTATCTTCTCTCATGCTTAGAATTTCTCCAAATGTCCTATGGTACTCAGGGCTTGCTTCTGGCTCTGTGATAAGGGATCAATTCTGGCAGTGATCATAAGACCATATGCAGTTCCAGGATTAAAATCTACGTCAGCTGCATGCAAGGCAAATGCCTTATGACCTGTATTAACTTCTCTGGCTCAGAAAACTGCTTTTAAACACTCATATGAAAAGATTGTCTCCATCTGGTTATTTTTCCCTGTAGTTAACCTAAAATCAACTAAACACTAATCTTGATTACATCTGAAAAACATACCTTTTTCTCATGAGGGTTGATATATAATACATACAGGTTACAGCCTTACTTCAGGGTAGGAGATTATGCAAGAGCAAAGGTCATTCTTAGAATTCTGCCTGCCATACCTGATCAAGGGGATGGTTTAGGTGATTTATATGAATGTAGAGTAGGGCCAGTCAGTGAGTTAAGGGAAATCCTGAACAAGAAATAGAACTTAGAATAATGAATTTGTAGTACCTCTCTGCATACACTTAAGTGAACACTCAAGAAGATAGTGGTATGTTGTTCTAAAATACCCAGTGAATGCTCTGGATAGAAACACTGATTTGGCAGTAATCTACACAGGATGGTAGTTAAAATTAGGTAAGTAGATGAACTAATAAATTTGCATTTGAAAAGTTATTCCAGTAAAAGACCTTGGAGGGCAATTTGCAATAAAGGGTGAAGATTAGAGAGAAACCCAGGGTTTGTGGGAGACAGCCTTGGAGAACTAAATGAAGACATTTCCAGATAAACTAAGACAATGGTTTGAAGACTGTGCATCTGTGTCAAATGTAGCACTGTCCTCCCATTGTTCATCAATTTGCTCGAGTGGGCACCAGTAACATCTCACAACAAATTGTGAGACTTGTTGTTACTCTTTATGGCATAGTGAATACGTCACGGGGAGCTTGCCAGGCTTTGCCGTGCAGGCGAGATACTCTCGGTAGCTTGCCGGGCTCTCCCAGAGGGGCGGAGGAATCGAACTCGGGTCAGCCATGTTGGATGCGTGCAAGGCAAAAGTCTTACCTGCTATGCTATAGCTCGAGCCCCTGTGTCAAATGTAGCAGACGAAATTTATTTATGATGAATATTTACATATTTACCCTGTAAAATTCAAGTGATATGCCTCATTATTATTGCTGGAAAATAGGAGCAAAAATCTCCCACAGGCTAGAAAGCAGAGCTGGCGAAGTTAGACCTGCTGAGCTTTCTAGGCAGATGGAGCTGTGACTGAAACACGCTATAGGATTTTGAGGATTCTTTGTAGCTCCCCATGCTTCAGACCTATCACAATTTATCTATCTAGTGTTTCATTTCTCACTGAGTTTTACTCTTTGCTAGCTTTTGAGTATTGTGAAAATTCCTCTCACTTGCGGGCAGTGTAAACCCTTCCCTCACGCAGGGATTACACATGAAAGGATATTCGCCAGCTCTCTGGGCAGATCTCTCTTGCCTCCGAAGTTCAGTGCTCTCGGGTCGATTCTCCACCTGGGTCGGCTTGTTGCCTTGAATGGACGAAGGAAGAATGAAGGCCAAGCTGGTTGCTGATTAGTTGCCATTTATTCAATCTCTTGTCTCTCCCAGCTCTCTCCAACCCTCTCTCTCTCTTTCTCTCTCTCAATTCTTTCTTCCAGCTGTCTCTGTCTCCTCTCTCTCTGCTGTCTCTGAAACCGTATCTCTTCTCTCCTTCTTCAACCCCTACTCTCCTTCAATCAATCTTCTCAAGCACACCTCCCCCACCACGCCTCTCTACAGAAGCATGATCAAAAATGTTTTTTCAGTCTTCCCGACCACCTGCAGCCCACAAGGGCAAAACAGCCCTTAAGGTGTGTTTCTCCTCTCCTTAGACCTGCAAGTTAATTAACATCTTTAATTCTACTTCCTAATATTTACCATTCTGTATGAATACAGTAATAGACACTTTTAGGCTTATAGGGTGACTCTCCTGGGGACATCTCACCACAGACTCAAACTACAATGCTCAGACTGGATCAATAATTCCTAACCCCAGCAGGATCCAAATTTAGTTATTACTTTTGGATCATGACAGAATTTGTCCATGACAAAGCTCTTTTATTTATTTATTTATTATTTAATTTTATTGAATCACCATGAGATAGTTACAAGCTTTCATGTTTGGTTTACAATCACACAATGATCAAACACCCATGTCTCCACCAGTGCACATTCCCCACCACCAATATCCCCGGTATATTCCCCCTTTCCTACCCTCCCCCTACCTCCATAAGGTAAAAGGTAAAGGCCCTCCCGTTGATCGTCGATTTGCTCGAGCGGGCCCAGTAACGTCTCCATTGGAGACTTTGTTGTTACTGTGTCTGGCATATCGAATACTCTCGGTAGCTTGCCGGGCTCTCCGAGAGGGGCGGAGGAATCGAACTCGGGTCGGCCATGTTGGCCGCTTGTAAGGCGAACGCCCTACCCACTGTGCTATCGCTCCCCTACCTCCATGGCAGACAATATTCCCCATACTCTCCCTCTACTTTTGGGCATTATGGTTTGCAATACAGACACTGAGAGGTTACTATGTTTGGTCCTTTATCTGCTTTCAACACACATCTCCCATCCCGACCGATTCCTCAAGCTATCATTTTCTCAGTGATCCCTTCTCTATTTCAGCTGCCTTCTCCCCTTTGCTCGTTAGGCAGGCTTCCAGCTGTGGAGCAATCTTCCTATCCCGTGTATCTACTATCCTTAGGTGCATAACCAAGCTCTTAACTTATAGTTAAGCATTAGGGTACTTTGGCCAGGTCCATTTTGATGCCAGGGTAGCTCATAGCTCACGGCTTGCCCTGGGTGCATCTAGGCCCTCTTTGGGACCTTGCTTTTGGGGATCTAGGAAGTAAGGGAAACTGAGGCTTAAGTTGAGAGCAGATGTCCAGGAGGTAATATTATCTGGAGTCAATCAACTCTCAAGCCTCAGGCTTGTCTTTTTAATTGTCTTCCTATTGTATAATTAAAATCCAAGCACAAAAATTTGTAAGTCTACAACTGTACCTCATGGTGTTTCACTAATAAAAAATTTTAAAAAAAAGCAATTGCTCTGAAATAGCTAACCATGCAAAGGACATGAAGGAGAAGAGAAAGACAATATTTACAAGTCAGAGTCTGGTCAGGAGACAAAGGTAATTGACAGGTTGGGGGACAGTCAACAAACACAAGCTCCCAGCGGCCAGGGAGGAAGGGCAAACCAAAGTTATACTACATGGTATATGATTAGTATGATTAGAAAAATGCCCTTCCCATGTGAATGTTCATATGTATGCATTTTAATATGCAGAGCTAACTCCAGATGAGGTAGAATTCTCTTTTTGGATCTAAGTTTCTCAGGGACATGAGAAATTCAGGGACACGAGAAATTCATTTGGTAACGCTCACAAACCAATCCTCTCTATAATATTAGCTCCTATCAGTCTATAGTGAATTGTTATGTATAATTTAATCAAATATTCTGTTCAAATAATTTTAATAATCTTTATAGTAAATTTCCCTCTTGGATAAAGACTCAAGAATCCTCTCTGAAGAAATCTGCTTTTCTTTTGTTTGCTTTTGGGTCACGCCTGGTGATGTGTAAGGCTTACTCCTGACTGCACTCTGGAATTACTCCTGTGTGTTCAGGGGATCCTATGGCATGCCAGAGATCAATCTCAGGTTGGCCACATGCAAGGCAAGCACCATATCCACTGTATTATTGCTCCAACCCCTGCTTGATTTTGCTTAATCCAGTATACCCCAAGCTTTCCTGAACACCAAATTCATTTATTTATTCATTTATTTATATTAGTGAATCACCATGAGGTACAGTTGTAGACTTACAAACTTTCGTGCTTGGGTTTCAGTTATACAATGATCGAGTACCCATCCCTCCACCAGTGCCCATTTTCCACCACCAATGATCCAAATAGCCCTTCTACCCTCCACTCCACCCCCCCCCCCGACCCCACCTCTGTAGCAGGACATTCTCTTTTGCTCACTTTCCTTTAGGATGTTGTAGTTTGCAATAGAGGTATTGAGTGGTCATCCTTGAACACCAAATTTAAACAACAATGACAACAACAGCAAACTATGACAATATAAGAGATTGCATTTGGGAATCCATGGTCTATGCCTTGGGTATTTATTTGTATTTTAATTCGAAATTCATGAAAAGATTGAAAAAAGAAAAGAATGTGATTAGAAGTAGTGGAGTTAAAAGCCTTTTTCTTCACTCTACAGGAACCAGAAAAAAAACCTTTAATAATCCAAAAAATTATAAAGGGAAAAGAAAACAGGTACCATTATCCATTTGACAGGGGTGATAAACTGAGGCTGCAATGCCTTTGTAGGTACAACATCAGTAATAGCTGCAAAGGTAACACTATTCAGATTGAGAGTTTTTGTCTCTAATAAAGACTTTTGGGGGTAGGAGGTTGGGCCATACCAGGTATTATTAAGGACTTACTCCTAACTTTGTGCTCAGAGACCTTTCTAGCAGGCTGCTGGGTTCCAGGCATTGAACTCACATGGAGTACGTGTCAAGTGAGCACCCTACCTGTTGTACTATCTCTCCAGCACCTATAATAAAGACTTTGAAGGAAAATGCAGAAACTGGTCAAGAAGTGAGAGTTTTTAGCAGATGTTTCAAGAGGTCCCTTTTCCCAAATGTTGTAAGAGATAAAGAGAATAACCAATGGCCAAGGATACTAAATGTTGACTTCTCTAAACCACAGTGGTAAAGAACCAGGGACAATTCCATTGCCAGTTTCAAAACCTGATTTATTATATAGATATATAGATTTATTATATATATTTATTTTATATATAGATAGGGCTGGAGTGAAAGTACAGTGGTAGGGCTTTTGCCTTGTGCACAGCCAGCCCAGCCGAGCCAGGTTTGATTCCTCCGCTCCTCTCGGAGAGCCCAGCAAGCTACCAAGAGTATCTAGCGCGCATGACAAAGCCTGGCAAGCTACCGTGACGTATTCAATATGCCAAATACAGTAACAACAAGTCTCAAAATGGGACGTTACTGGGCCCACTCAAGCAAATCGATGAACAACAGGAGGACAGTGTTTGTTTGTTTTTTTATATATAGATTTATTTCACTATATATCAGTACTGCAGTCTCACTGGAGGAATCAGACAGGTTTACTTATTAGACCTAACTGCCATAAGTGCTTGCCATTGAAGTAGACTGCACGCTTTCCATTGCACCAAGTCCATGCTTTTCCAGCTGGCAACAATTTGGCAGCCCCCTAGGGGTCTGAATGCCTTGCCCAGCATGATAATATTCCTTAAAAGAGATTTGAGCCAGAGACCATTACCTCCTGCAGACTCTTTGTGTCTGCATAAGCAAGTCTGTACCTTCCTTTCACTTAAGTACTGGGTGTTTCATCTGATGACGTTGCATATAAATATTTATACATCAGGACATTTCTGGTCCTTCTCACCAGATACATTACACATCTTAATAAGCTCTGCAAGGCATTCTCTGGCAGCCTTTGCCTCCACAAGTTAATGTGGTAGTTGATAGGTGAACTTCCTTCTGCTGTTTGCAAAGATGAAGCCTTGCCTCGCTTGAAGTTTCAAGTTTTTGGCTTGCTGCCTGCTGGGAATTAATGTTTGTGCTTTCCCTAGGACTTCACTGATTAAAAGGATCTATACTTTAGATTGCAGGACTAGCTGAGATATTTATGGTTGCGCTATGACTTTTGTGGGCTCTGGGCACTTACTGCATTTTTGTGGAACTCTGCACAAAATAATATCACAGTGTTGATATGAATAGAAATAGATTAATATTATATATTTAAGTATTGCATTCAAAGTAAAAGGGTTTTTCAAATTTTAAAAGAAATTAAATAATTTTCGTGGGTCTGTGAAAGTATTCTGGGCATGGAGTCAGGGAGATAGCAAAGTATGTGTGCTTGACCCTGGTTAGGTCCCTTGAACAACATGGTCCCAAAGCATGTGTAATCCTAGAGGCACCTGTGCATAAATAACTAAGTGCTGGGTAGCCAGGTGAACTTCCAGGGTTCAAATAGCACCATAAATCTGGGACCTAGCACCAAACCAATTGACAGTTTAGCTAAAAGGCCCCTGAGCACCCTAAGCATTTTTAGGAGGTTCCAAAAACAAAAAAATATTCTGGGCTGATAGGCCTACTGTACCTAGTGAATACTCATCTTTGAGTATTAATAGGCTGCTTCCTGGTCTAATGCTGCAGGCTCATGTGAACTAAACAGTGAATAAAAGTGCTCTGACTGAGGGTTCAGTCCAATAGTGAGGTAGCTTCTTAGGCATATCAACTAATAATTGAGAAGTACCAAGTAATACTCAGACTGTAGTTTAGTTATATTTTACCCAGTCTACAAAACATGAGGAAACAGCATTTCCTTTGCCATGGTGGACTCAAAATTGGGAATAAATATATGTTCCTCCTCTGCATCTTCAAAGAGACACTTCTGAGACTGAGAACTGGGGTCATTTATTTCCAGGCTGGAACTGCTTCTGTCATTTGGCTTATGGGTCTGCACAAAACATCTGAGCAAAGTAGGTATGAAAGTTGATTAGCAGTGAAGTGGCTTACTTCAGCCCATCCATTAAAAAAACACATGTTTGGGGCTGGTTTAAATCCAAATACACTTTTAATGGAGATAAATATACACATTTCTTTCTCAACACCTATCCTATTTTTTTCTTAGCAGTAGCCACACTACCTGGAATGGGGCTCTAAATGGTTTGGCTGCCACATGGTTTGTTATCTTTACCAATAAGCCCCACCTGGAAGTTGGTGGTGTTGGAAATTTAGAATTGGGCCTAAACTAACATATAAGAGAATTTAAGGCAAGATAAATCCTCTCAGAAGCTTCACTATATACAGTGTACCTTGCTTTGAGAATTTTCTCCAACAGGGACTAGGGCTGAGACTATAGAGACAATAGCTATTACCAAGAAAGCAAAATATTTATATCCTCCCTTATATGGTGTAACAATCCTGGCTCTGATTTAGTAAATCGAGTGGTATGGATTTAGGCTGCTCCACGGGGACCTTGCTGAGACCTTGAGGTCAGATTGAGCAATCTCTTTCCCTCCCTTCTTTGAAAGTAAAAAAAATAATGTGATTAAATCAATATTTGCTCGTCCCACAGCTGAATGTGGCTTTGAAAGAAGACCGCCTCTGCTCCATACTGCCCTCACGCTTGTCAAGTCCTAGTCTGAAAGAGAACAGAATAGGGTGGGGCAGCTGGGTTTGTGTGTCTAACACATACAGCATGAATACGAAGACACAGATGCTGGAAATCATTGCACAAAAGGCAGAACTGATGAAATACTATCCAAAAGTCATCAGAGAGAAGTATAATTGAAAAGAATTAAGGTTGATCAGTTTGCAAAACTCCCTTTGGAGTAGAAAGAAATTGATTTTCCATTACTCACAGTATATTAAATCAAGGGTTAAAAAGCTAAGTTTTTAAAAAGGGGAGAAAATATACAACACAGACCATGTGACACCACAAATCCTGACATATTTGTTACATGGCCTGTGTTTACCAGGGTTCCTCAGGGGAAAATAAAAGCAAACGCTATAGGGTGTTCGTCTGTGTGTGTGTATGTGTGTGTACAGAGATTTAAGATATAGGTTCAGGTAATTGTGAGGGCTGGCAAATCTAAAATACTCAGAGTAGGCTAGAATACTAAAGAAAAGTTGAGGATTCAATCTGGAGTTTGAAGGCAACTTCAAACTGTTACAGGCTGCAACAGAAAATTCTTGTAGGGCAAGAAGGATAATACAGGCATTAAGGTGCTTGCCTTGCACATGACCAATCCCAGTGAAATGCATATGGTTCCCTGAGAAATAGGCCCTATGCTGGGTGAGGCCTAACCCTCACCTCTTCCCTGCCCACCAAACAAAGAAAAAAAAACATGTGCAACTCCAGCAAAAGAGGAAGGAAGAAACAATGGAAAAGAGCTTTGGGCAAGGGAGTTAGTCTCATGCTCTGCCACTACTGAAGTGCTAACTTTGAGTAAACAATTGCCTTTCTGAATCTATTTCTGCTTTTGTACAATACCCTTACTGTTTTTTTTTCTACAGAGCAAACGTTATTTGCGTTTTAGTTCTTTCTATACTTAAAGTTCTTTGATACTACAACTTTAATCTGGAAAATACTAAAAGGAGATGGTTATAGCCTCCTGTTATTCTAGAAATGACGCTACATTGACAATAGTACCAGAAATCAATAAAGTTCAATGATCTGTTACAGACATCATTAACAAGGTACCCAGTTTTTACAGTTATTAGTGGTTTCCTAATAGGAGTTTCTACTAAAGATAACTAACTCATAGTTAAAGTCTTTGTAATCATTAAATAAGAGAAAGCTCTATTATTTGTAAGCTATTGTACCCTTTGGAACACTCTATAGTAAAGTACTAGAAAAGAAATTCTTGTCTTGAAATGATATTTAGAATCTTGTTAGAAAAACACACACCATAACTAGAATACATTCTTGAATCAAAAACTATCGAAAGCAGAGTCATTGGCTCATTCATAGATATATTATCAGGGTCTAGAAAAATGTCCAAGGCATGGAATATTATATATATAGGATATATATAATAAATGAATACAGAGTATATGACTTGCTAATGATTACTAAAGGAATGCATGCACACCGTAGACCAGGACCAGGAAACAGCTAATTTGGAAGTCCTTTCAATGCTAGAGAGGACAATGTGAGTTCAGCAGAAGTATCTAATAGCCTAAGGGTGATTTAAAATTTTTTTTAATTGATTCACTGTGAGGTACAGTAACAAAGCTTTCATATTTGAGCTTCGATCATACAGTCATCAAACGCCCATTCCTTCACCAGTGCACGTTTTCCACCACCAAAATCCCCAGTATCCCCACACATACATTCCACACCTCCCCCTGCCTGTGTGGCAGACAATTTGCATAACACTCTCTTTCTCTACTTTAGTTACCTTTGATATTTCTAAACCAGTCCCACCACCATGTATAGCTGCCGAAAAGGCAATGCTAGGCAATGTGTTTTGTATTGCTTGTTGTGGGTGCAATATATTGTCGAGCAGAGCTGCTGCGCACTCTAGGAATTCTAAAATTTTAATAATTAGGGTCTGAAGAGATCACTGCAGCAAGTTGCTTGGGTCCGAGATTCGTTTGTTTGTCTCTGGATCAAGGCCATGTGGGATCTTAAGTAGACGGTGGCCGGATGTGGCGTCATCTCAGAGTCCCATCAGGGTGGGGGGAAGGAGAAGGGCCTGCTCCTCCCCTGTCCTGTGAGGCCTGATGTTTGCCGCCACCGTCACTTGTACCTGGAGCTTTTCACTGACTTCTAGAAAATGATGCCTGCCAGGGCTCCTAGAGGGCAGGTGGAGGGATGCACCTGCCCCCGTCTGGAGTAGCCCAGCAGGAATGGCCTATTGCAAAGTCCAGGCCATCTCTGCAGCAAGTTGCTCAGGTCCGAGATTCGTTTGTGTGTTGCCTAAGGGTGTTATTTTTGAAATGCTTGATTTCTAGAAATAAAAGTAAACAGAAAAACTCAGTTTGGAAATTAGGTCAATTGAAGGCTGTCTAAAACATAGTTATAGACTTTTACCTTGAAAAATATAGGTCGTATCTACCATAATTAGGGGCACTGGTGATGGGAAATGACCACTGGTGGAGGGATGGGTGTTGGAACATTGTATGACTGAAACCCAACATGAACAAACATGAAACTTGTAACTTCGTAACTTTGCAACTTTGTAACTGTGAGGCTCAGCGGTGATTCAAAGAAAAAAAACCTCAGGGGGCCAGACTGAGTAGGGTACTTGCCTTGCAAGCTGCTGACCTGGGTTTGATTCCCGGTATTCCATATGGTCCCCCAAGCACTGCCCTCAGTGAGCCCTGAGTGAAAAGCCAAAAGTAAGTCCTGATCTTTGCCAGGTGTGGTCCCCAAACAAAACAAAACAAAAAAAATCAATTCTGTTTTTGTAGCCTTGGCAGGTACATTGCAAATGTGTTGTGGATGTGATAAAAGCCTGTCAATTTCTTATAGCTTGCATTTATCATAGTTCTCTTTAGTTATCAAGCTTTAGCAGACATTCCCTTGGTGAATGCTCAAAGAACTGAATTGAGTTGTAATAATAATACCTAATACCTGACTTGTACTTCATTATCTGATTTAATTCTATTCTCTGATTGTAACAACCACCTTGGGAGATAGTTTGAGTGATATGATTGTTTCCTTTTGATAGACACAGAATCTCACATATTCAGAAAGTGAAGGAACTTGCTCAATGTTAAAGAACTGAGGCAGAGACAATTGCAGAGACTTAGATTCAAACACTTTGACTCTTAAATCTGTGCTCTTTCCTTCGTATCAAGCTGACTGATTAAAGAAAAATTTATTTCAGATATTCATTACATGCTAATTAGATAACTACAGGCACAGATATAAAACTTGTCTTTAAAAATGTAAATATGTCCAATTTTTATTCATTTGCTTGTGTAAAGCATATAGCAATATAGAAACTGTCAAAAAGCCAAAACTAAGCATTTCTGTTTGAAATTTATCTATGTAAAAAGACTTATTGACTATTGGCAGGCAGCATATTTCAAGAATGAAAGGTATGAATTGGATAACTACAATAGGAAACCAGAAAATATTCTTTCATTATTTAAATACCTTCACAATGTATTATTAACAAGAAATTATCTATTAATACAAGCTAAAGTTTGCATGACACATGACTCATACTTAATAAGTGGGTATCAAATTTCAAATTTGCATAGTCAGTGTTACTAGGATTTATAAAATAGATACATCCTATTCATAAGTATATGCTGGAGAATTCAATATTTTGCTTGAACAGACAAAACTGAAGTATAAAATATGTTTTATTTCTAAAGGGGATATTTTATTTTATTTGGACCACACCTGAGTATGCTTATGGATTACTCCTTGCTCCCTGCTCAGGGATCACTCCTAGCAGTGCTCAGGGGACCATATGTGGTGCCAGGAATCAAACCTGGTTGGCCACATGCAAGACAAGTGCCATACTGTTGTACTCTCTTGCTCTGGGCCATAGAGGATATTTAAAAATAGGTTTTTGACAATCTTTACTTCATATAATAAACAAAGGCTACCTGACTGGGTCTTGAGGGCAATGCTGCATTCTACCATGTCACCTTCCCAAAGCCCTCTATAAAAAACACACATGAATAATGGGGTTAGAGCAATGGCATAGTGGGTAGGGCATTTGGCTTGCATGATGTTGATCTAGATTTGATCCCTGGCACCACATATGGTCTCCTGTGTTCACCGGAAGTGATCCCTGAGCAAAGAGAAAGAAGTAAGTTTTGAGTACCGCTGAGGATCTGCTCACCCCCCCTCCCTAAAAAATAGTACACCAAGACTATTACACACTGATAATTCTCCTTCGCTCAAAATTCTGTTTAAAGCCCTCTCCCTTCCCCACTGATTTATGCTTCCTTGGTTCTTTGATTTAAGATTGTGTTCTATCTAACCCTTTGCATTTAGTTGTGTTTACCGAAGTATTTTTTGATTGAGGAAACAAATATTTCAAACTTCTAAGTTCAGTGATAGTAAATATATAGTTGAAAACAAGGATGTCAAATTGGCACAGTAGAAAATTAGTATTGTTCTGGCTGGGGAGATAGGTCAAAGGGTTGGAGTGCATGCTCTTGCATAATGTAACCATGATGGCAGCCTGGAGTGATAGCACAGTGGGTAGGATGTTTGCTTTGCATGCGGCCCACCCGGGTTCAATTCCTCCCTTCCTCTCAGAGAGCCCCGCAAGCTACGGAGAGTATCCCGCCCACACGGCAGAGTCTGGCAAGCTCCACGTGGCATATTCGATATGCCAAAAACAGTAACAGCAAGTCTCACAATGGAGACGTTACTGGTGTCTGCTCGAGAAAATCGATAAACAACAGGAGGACAGTGCTACAGTGCTACAACCTTGATGGCATGTGACCACTTCTGCTCTCCAGAACAAGCACCACATCACTGGGGCCTAGCAAAATCTTATTTGCCTATCGCTCAAAGCGGTCTCTTAAACTTCTGGTACTGCTGGGGAGGACCTAAATACTTATTGATAATAAAGGGGTTAGCCATGGGGAGTACAAGGATGAATTACTTTCCAGAATACATCTAACAATACTGTTACATCATTTATATAATTAATATTTAATGTATTTTTTTCTGTATATTTTATGGCTACACCCACCTATGCTCTGGGCTTATTTACTCTTCCTATCTCTGTGCTCAAGAGTCATTCCTGGTGGTGTAAAAACCCATTTAGAAACACTAAGGATTCAGAACAGCCAAAGAGTCTTACAAAAGAAGAAGAAAGTAAAAGTACAAACTTCAGAATTTTGAAAATTAACACAAGATTGCAGTAATCAAAACAGTATGGTACTGGCATAAAGACAAACTTGTAGGTCAGTGAAATAAAATCTCAAGTCCAGAAATAAACTATCATATTTATAGCTAACTGGTTTTCAAAATGAGTAGCAATACAGTTCAATAGGGAACGAATGGTCTTTTGAAAAAATGATGTTGATAAAACTGGGTGTCCATGTACAAAACCAAGTAAATAAATTAATTCAAACCTGCTTATCTTACCACATAAAAAATTAGTGGATCATAACTTGGAATGTGGGTCAGTTGTATAGCGTCTAACTTGCATGTGTAAGGTCTGGGTTTGATTTCTGGCACTCCTTGGTCCTTTAAAAACTACCAGAAGTAAACACCTCAGCAATTCCTGCCCCCAAATCAAAATTAATTAAATATGTAAATGTAAAAGCAGATATTATGAAACATTTTAGAAATAAATGAGAGAATATTCTATACTTTATACTAAGCAATGATTTTCTTAGATAAAACAAAAACAATACAATCAACTGAAGAAAAAATAGGAAAATTGGATTTAACCTAAAACTTTTTGAGTTCCAAATTATACCAAAAACAAAGTCTAATACTTAGAAGCTGTACATTTGATTAGGGCTTTGATTTTAAAATATATATTAAGAACAAATAAATCAATAGTAAAAGGGAGCAAAATGTACAGGTGATTAAAATAGTCCTTTTTCCAAAGAAGTTATACAGATGACCAATAAAATTATGAAAAGATATTTGGCATCAGGGAAATGCAACTTAAAACCACAATGAGGACTGGAGTCACAGTACAGTGAATAGGGCAGTTTCCTTGCATTATGATGGCCAGGACTCAATTGCCAGCATCCCAACTCAATGGTTTCCTGTGCACAACCAGGAGTAATTCTGAGGGCAGAGCCAGAACTAACCCCTGAGCATTTCTGGATGTGGCCTGAAAAGAAAACTATAACCACTTTGTGCCTACTAGAATGTCAATAATCAAAAAGACAAAAAATAATCAAAAAGCTAGATTGACAAGAGGTTAAAAGAGGTATGGTGAAATTGAACCCTCACAAAACTCTCAGTTGATGAAATTGTAAAATAGGCATTCATTTTGGACATAGAAACATACTGTTACAATATAACCCAACAATTCTGAAACATTTAGGTATTTGGTCTTCAGATACATTTAGGTTAAATTTAAGAAAATGCAAATATCTATCTACAGAAAACCATGCAAAAGTTTATAACACTATTCACAAAGCCTAAAATGTGGAATCACCTAATTGCCTTTCAGCGGATGAATGGGTAAACAAAATGTGCTACACTCATTCAATATAATATTTTTCCGTCATAAAAAGCAATAATGTACTAATGCATACTATAACAATAGAAATTTGGAAAATATTATTTTAGATGAAGGAATTTAGACAAACAACAAAACATTATGAGTTCATTTATATAAAATGACCAAATTAGGCAAATTTATAGAGATAGAAAGTAGATTAGCAGTTGCTTGAATTTATGCAGTTTGGAGAGAAATTAACAGTAACTACTAATAGGTATGGAGTTCCTTTTGTTGATGGGAATGTACTAAAATTGATATGATAATAATTACATAATTTAATAAATGAAGAGCCATTTAAATACATACTTTTAAGCACAAAATTTCCAAGTTGTCATATAGAATGACAGAAATAAACTAAATATATAGAAGAACTAGAGATTAGAACCAGAAGAAGTAAAACAGCTTTTCTGCTAATGAAGAAGCAAAAGTGGATATAGATGCAGCTGTAGTATAGTAATGGAACAAGCCAGTGATGCCCAAAGAAAGAAACTGAGACATTACCCAACTGGACTTATAACATTGGAGGGTGGTGAACTGTTATGAAAAATTGGGTGAGTAGCATAAAAGCTGTTATTTTAACACACATTTAAAAAGCACTTTGTGTCAAAAGGTACAATAAACCAGTATCTTGCAGTTTTGTATATGGATTCCACCCAACTAATGAGTTTGTTCAAAATGTAAACTTCCTGACCTCTACCTCATACCTTCTAGATTTGATTTTCGAGAATCTGGTCCTGAGATACAATAAGTGCTAATGTTTAAACTCCATTTTGCCTTCTTCAGAAGGTTCCTTGCTATCCCAAACTAGAGCGTTTCTATTTGGCATGCACACACTTTTCTATTTCAAATAATGTTAACAGTGTTCCCAGCCTTTCAAAATAACTTATTAAATCATAGTAAATAAGGTTATTCTACTTTTGGACAGTCAAGGGGCGGATTCTCAACACTGACCACATATTGTAAATACCTGTGGTACGCTTTAATAAAACTGCAGGAAGTTAGGTCCTTCCATCTGTATTTGTGTGTGTGGTGCTAGGGAACAAACCTAGGTCTCATTCATTGAAGGCATGCACTTGGCTACTGAGTCACATTCCAAGCCCATCTCTATTTTTCAAATGCAGAATGGAGTATATGAAGAAATAGAGAAACAGCGAGAGTGTGGGACGAAGAAGGGAGAGAAGAGAGAGAGGAGGGGAAGGAGGAGGAGCAAGAGAATGAGGAGAAAGGTGTTAAATTTTTGAAGACACATATTAAGTATTGATATTCACACTGTCAAAGAATAAAGACTATGTGCATGGCACAGAATATTTAACAACTCTGAGAGGCATATTCATTCCCACACCCCGCCCCCAGTCCACCCATTTTCATACACAGACTGGTAGAGCAGGTGGAGGTGACAGGAACTTGAGCCCAAGAAGCCTGATTTGGCAATTGACTCGCCATAGTAAGGGGCTTTGATTTCCGCTGATTTTTTTTCTCACTGGAATATAGTATTAGACCCAAAGACAAAGCTTAGATTAATGCAATCCCCACCCCACCATTCTCCTGGCTTCATTTCTATAAGTTATGCTTTTAGCATTGCAAGTCTGGCAGCTGCAAGGTCTGGTTGCTAGGTAACAATTTCCCAGCACAAAGAATCCTCAGCTGGGAAGGTCAGGTCTGTCAGTGTGAAACAGCTGTACAGAATTTTTATTTGTCTTCCCTTGTTTTGGTTAATCATAGGGCATGGAACCAGAATCAAACTTTTCAGAGAAATGAGAAATGCTGGAGGGTATCCGTTCAGCTGCTGTTACTCCTCGCCCACCCCTTATCCCCCGCTCTTCAAATCACATCTTTTCTGGCTTAATAGAGGCCCAGTAAATCCAAAGGCTGCAAATCCAAAGGCAGGAGGTATAGGTCTCAGGTGTTACTTCTACAGCTTCTGGGTGGGAAGCCATGATTTAAGAAGATAACACTCTTCCTTCAAATTTACAGGAAGTATCTTAGGATTTTTGCCACCAGATTAAATACAGAATAATGGTCAAATCTGAGTTTCAGATAAACAATGATAAATTAAAATTTTACTAGATAATTTACAAAATATGGTAACCCCACTTTATATCGGTACACTATCTATACTGATATGGTATAGATTTTGTATAGGTTTGATGTCAAAAGAGTAATAGAACTCGAAGAAGACCAGATTGTATTGTTGTTATGAAGGATTAAGCCTCAGTCATGACTTGGCAGTAATTCAAACAGTGTGCCAAAGGTGAGAAGCAGTTTTATAAAAAGTAATGCAGAGACAAACTCCATTTCTATCACTGTTACCAGGTTGAGTTACCATCTCAACCTGGGTGCCATGCTCTGTGATAGAAAACATAGAATTGGTGGGGAGGGCTGGATTGATAGTAAAATAGATAGAGTGCTCGCCTTGCATGTTGCCAACCTGGGTTCTGTACCCGGCAGCCAACATGGTCCACCCAGCACCATTAGGAATAATTCTTGAGTGCGGAGCCAGGAGTTACTTCTGTAATTACCAGGTGTGGCCAAAAGCAAAAAAAAAATCCCCATAGAATTATAATGAACTGTATATGATATAGCTTAGTGTCAAAGCACAAGAATTGAATATGTGAGTCCTGTGTTCACTATCTAGCACTACACCATGCATAAAAACATACAACACACAGAATTGAAAATCTGGGGACTTAAGCTGTAGGACTTGATTGTGATCCAAGGCATCATATATCTTTAAGGTCTTATCTGTCTTTTCTATGCCCTAAATTGCTTAGTTTAGAACAATGTATTCAAAGTGCTCCCTTTTAATAGCATCAGAACCTTCTGAGATTTGGTTAGAAATGCAGATTAAAAGAACCTACTTCACACCTAAATCAGAAACTCTGGCAGTGGTGTCGTGCAATATGTATCTTAACACATACTTACACATGACTGTCTTGTGCTCTTATATTTAAGAAACACTAAGCTATAGAACCTGTAAGGGTGTTGAATTCATTGGTTCTGTTTACTTTTTGGCAATTTCAGTGGGCAACTTGTCATTTGAAATGCTCAGATCTCATCATTTCTACCTTTCTCAGAAAAATATTCCATAACAGTTTTGTATGGACTTTATTACACAACACTGAAATGTCCCTGATTTTTACACCTTGATGTGTCCTTATAACCTCTCCTATTTTCGTACACTCCCTGACTTCCTCAGTCAGCTTTTGCAAGAGTTTCCAAAGTCCAATTTGTTAGCAGGCCACTGTTATATGAAAGTTTCTGCAACGGTCCGCAATGCCTTAACATATTTCATCTCACCACTAGACAAATGATTCTATGTGCATTTGGTGTTGCTATGCAGGAATGCCTTCAATTCTGATATTTCCTAGAAACCTGTTTTCAAAAGCCCATCTCCCTCCTGATTCATTGTTAATTCTATAGAAAATTATGCACCCCACCATGTTGTCTACATAATTATCTTTTTGCAAGATAAAGAAGAGTAATGAAGAGGAGATAAGTGAGAATCTAATGAACACCACACCCGGTTACTTGCAATGGGTGACATCCAGCGTTATCCTTGGTGCCGAATGTGGTTGTGGATTCAAGCATCAGAAAGCTTTGGGAAATATCTGCAAGGGAGGGGTATCTGGATTGCTGTAGTTGTCTGTCCTTTATTTTATCTCCCACTGGAGACAGCCTAATGAATTTGATAAACAAATCATACTATTTATTCAAGATGACCAGGGCAATTATGTTGTTTTATAAGTCAGTGCTTTTCTCTGGTGCCTTTCTAATGGACTAGTAGAGAAAGCCACTTCTATATGGGGTAATTATATTTTGTTCTAATGGAGCGAGCTTGCTCTATGCAAAGTGTGTGTTTTCTTAAGAGCAATGAAGAGTCCCTCTTAAATACAACTAACTGTTAAGAATAGAAAGATATGGAGTTAGCATTCAAAATCATAAAGTCGTACTCAAGTCATCTTAACCATAATGCATCCTTAAGAGTAAGAAAAAACAGTAATCATACCAAGACTACCATAAATTTTTTCTTAAAGCTATTCTGGGATATGTTCACCTGAGTGGTAGATAGTGGGACACACATAATTAGAATTGATTAGCCAAATACTTATACTTTTTTCAGCCTTGTCCACTAGACTTTGGCTTTCTTCACCTCCCTTGAGTTCTCATTATGAGAACTCCTCTGTGTCTATAGTGATGTAGTGCTAACATTGGCATGTATCTCAAATTTGGGGATAAAGGAAACCAATATTATTCTAAGAAGACTGGGTTTGTCTAGGAGAGCACAAAGTGATATATATATATATCTAATTGCAAAATTTTCACATTAAATTATATAATATGATCCTAAGTAAGTTAGTAAACTTCTTTGAGCCCCAGTTTTATCATCTGTAAAAGGGCACAATAAGTTATTAGATACTATATGAATAGTTAATATGTCACATACTGGTCAAACTTCACAAATCTCTCTTACAATTACAAACAGTTGTTAGAATATGCCTGGTGCATAGTAAGCACTCATAAATAGAATGCAATAAAATTATCATTGATGGGTCAAAGAGATAGTTCAGTGGGTAAGGTACTTGCTTGCCTTTCATGCTTCTGACTCAGGTTCAATCCCTAAGACCTGCCAGGAGTGATCCCTGAATGCAAAGCCAGGAGTAAGCCCTGAACACCCCCATGTGTGGCCTGACTCCAATAATATTGCTATTATTATTGATTAATACAAATATTTTACCTCAGTTGTGAGGCAATATTTGTTCATTTAGGTAGTGCTTGGTAGATCAGATTCTCTTGCTATCTAGGCACTGACACTGAATTTTGTTAGAATGTCTAACATAAGTATCCCAGAAAGAGTATTTATTCCCACAAAATAGGGGAAATTCAACAAATTTCTTTTCATTTATTGACTCAACAAGCACCATTTTTGTGTATGAATAACCCTGAATGAAGACAAGAACTATTTCTAATATAGTAGACTCCTTAGATTAAAAGTTTAAATATCCACACAGGCAAACTCTTATTTTGTGTATGGGGACACACCTAGCAGTGCTCAAGGATACTTCTTGAGGGGGGCCGGGGGACCATATGTGGTGCTGGGAATCCCAGGTCAGCCATCTGCAAAGTAAGCAGCATACTACCTGTTGTTCTATCTCACCAGCCCCCAGGAAGGCAAGCTCTTGTGAACTAGTACTGGGAAGTCATTGCTGGTTAACATTCACAAAAATTTATCTATTTTATGGAATCAGGAGAAAAACAATTTATTACACCTTAAACATGTTCTGTGTATTCTTATAGCTGTTAATGAGATGCTCAGTCCCTCTGGGGTAAGAAGGATAATGGTGGAAAGGCCAGCCTGGCTGTAATTCAACCAGAAGTCCCTTAGATACCTAGTGGTAACAAATCACAATACTGATTACCCTGGGGACAATAAATTTATGGGGGTTGTGATAATGCAACATTGGCTTTCCTAATAGAGAACCTTATTTCATTGTGTTATCAACTTTACTCTATTGGCAAGGGTCCCTTGAATGCTGACATCATCATCACCCCAGGCACTTTATTTCCTAAATTTCCAGCTAGTTTTCTTCCCAGTGAGTGGTAGGTTCCCTAATAGCCTTCATATGATTAGAAGAAACCTGGAAATCTAAGATTCCAAAGGAGCCACTGAGCTTGAAGGTGATTTAAGAGAATGAGCAGTTCTCATTCTCTTAACAATCATTGCTGCCTTTCTGCTGAACTGAGCTTCTAAAACTTTGAAATTGATGTACAAGCCATTTACTCATAGGTTTCCTGATAGTGTTAAAAGAAGTAGTTTTCTGTTTTTAGCTGTTGCCATGCTTCCCCTTAAGTCTCAGCTAGAGAATTTACTACTAGATACCCATCTGCTGTCCTGTGCAGAGCATGGCATTGTCTTCCTTTTTTCAACCAATTGGGAACATAGCCTGTGAAGACAGGCTGTTAGAAATGAGTGGCCCAATATGGGAGACTAAGGAATATGATGGCTTTGTGTGAGGCTGCTTTAGTTAGGGCAAAAAATGCACTCTAGTGTGCATAAACAACCATCCTGAAAGGGGTGTGGATAATTGTCCAATTTAATAGGATTTGTATTTGGGGGAAGGGTAGCATAATGTAGCTTAAGTGAGCCCTGCCCATTCTCTGGTTCTGCAAAGATGTTAATCACGCTGCTCCTGGCAAGTCTGTCAGGGGTGAAATGGATGATGTAACTGATTTTCCAGCAAGTCCTTTGTCTGAGAGACTGCAGCACAGATGCAGAGCAGAATGCCAGGGAGCTGAATGTGTTAATAAGGAAAAAAGAGCTTTCCCTAGTTCTTTTTTCCAGAAGGATGTTGTTGCTGGAAGCTTTGTGTCTTGGTCAGTGCTTTAGCTAATCTTATTGCCAATATTTCTCAAAGTCATGATAAAAAGCGCACTGTTAGGAGCACAATAGATATACTCACACCAATCCATAGACCAACAACATTGAACTAATTAAATTTATAAGCATTTTTTTGTGTAGTGGGCCCATGATTTCATATGGAATATGTAACTGAATAAGTTGTATAAATGATTAGTAATACATATATAATACAACATGCTCATAATAAACAGAGCATTTCTGAGCTCTTATTGAGTGAAAGATATAGAGGACATATGATAGCAGTGTGGGAGTTGATCCTTAAAATCAAACTACTTATAATTACTAGCTGTGTAATTTTAGGCAAGGTGCTTAGCATTTATATTTATCTTTTCCCATCTTTCCTGGGATTTTAGCAGTAGGGAGTATAAGATAAGGTAATATATTCAATTAAATAAATGCCTAGCAAATTATAAGCACTTAATAGTTGTTTACTAATTTAATTATGTATCACATTTAAGACTTTCAATCAACTATCTGTACTGGTCACCATCATGGTCTATATTATATAGGTAGGAAGCCGAGGCTTGCATAAGTTAGCTTGGCAGAAAATCTCAGAAATCGCACTTGGCTGAGCTATCCTTGGCTTTAAGTTATTTGACAACAGAACTGTTCATCAACAAGCCGTGCTGCCTTAATTACAAAAGCCTGGGGAAGTGAAATTTGTCTTTCTTTAAGGGGATTTGCCGTCTTGACTGAAAATTAGAATCACCTGGAAAAAATTAGGCTTGAGCAATGATTGTCCATGGGGATGATGTATGAGGGGATTTTTATACATCTTGATGACGATTTTTATTATACTGGTACTTAAATTTGTCAAAATTCATCAAATGAGACATTGCAATTTATGCACTTCACTATATGTAAATGTTTTCTAATGAGAAGACCCTATTTTACACAAATATTGAACACTGTGTGTCTGTTAAAGTGTTTAATGAAGTATACTGACATATACAGCTTATTTTGAAAGATATAAAAATTAAACGGGTTAATGAGAAGATAGATGGATACATTTTTTTCCCTTTATTTTATTTTATTTTTTTTAAAGTTGTAGATTTACAATTTTTTGTGCTTTGGTTTCAATTATACAATGATCAGATACCCATCCCTCCACCAGTGCCCATTTTCCGCCACCATGGATAATATCCCTCCCACCCCCATCCCCCCATCCCCCCTGTCTCTGTGGCAGGGCAATCCCCTGTGTTCTCTCTCTCCTTTTGGGTGTTGTGGTCTGCAAAAGAGGCATTGAGTGGCAAAGATGGATACATTTGTGATAATGATATACATACAATCCTCATTGTGTAATGCATATATACTATTTTACACTATGGTTCGGGCTAGAGCAGTAGCACAACGGGTAGGGCGTTTGCCTTGCACACAGCTGACCCGTTTTTGATTCTTCCGCCTCTCTTGGAGAGCCTGGCAAGCTACCGCCCGCACGGCAAAGCCTGGCAAGCTATCTGTGATGTATTCTATATGCCATGATATGCCAAAAAGAGTAACAACAAGTCTCACGATTTGTTGTGAAATGTTACTGGTGCCTGCTCAAGCAAATCGATGAATAACGGGAGGACAGTACTACAGTGCTACACTATGGTTGAAAATATTTATAATAAAATGTAAAAAGCAATTATAAATTGGAAAGCTTTTTAAATTTAAATACCTGCAATCGTCTCGGGATTTACTAGCTAAATTAAATGTGGAACAGAGGCAAAGTATATTTCTTCAAGTTAATTGTAAAGATTCTTGAGACCAGAGTGATAGTACAATGGATAGGGTGCTGTACCTTGCAAGCGGTTGACCCAGGATCAGTGTCCTGCATTTCATCTGGTCCCTGATCACCATGAGAAGTGATCCCTGATTTAGGAGCCAGGAGTAAACCCTGAGCACCGCTGGATGTGGTC
This sequence comes from Sorex fumeus, assembly GCF_029834395.1. Taxonomy (NCBI): domain Eukaryota; kingdom Metazoa; phylum Chordata; class Mammalia; order Eulipotyphla; family Soricidae; genus Sorex; species Sorex fumeus. Next base: position 13,143,576 of record NW_026606115.1, read on the forward strand.
CAAAAACAAAAAAAAAGTTTAAAGTCTTTAAAATAAATGGCATGTGCTCTAGGTTCTCTAAATCAACTCACAGTAAGTGTCCTTAGGTACAAAACTGAACATTTTTAGTATAATGCACCAACTGCTCTACTATCATTCTAACCCCTAAAAATGTTTTAATGACATGTCAATCATTGAAAGTCTGTCCTTCCACTCCTCACATTTCTCTACTCCCTAGCCTTTCTCTTACTTCAAGCACTTCCTTTTGTTTTTAGTAGCACTGGGAAGAATTGTAATGAATAGTGCAAGTTACATTACAGATAAAACCCAACTAGCTCTCTCACCTATCCCTTAGTCATTAGATCATTGCTCCAGATACTGCCCAAAATTAGGTCTCTAAATTTAAGCACCTGGTTGGGCTAGCACTCCTTTGGCTAAGTGGTTAGCTTGATAGCTATAGTTAAACATGAAATATAGGACCATGAAACTTCATGTTTAGTTAAAAAGGCAGTTCAAGATTGCCTGTGTTTTAGTTTCTCTTTTGTTTCTCCTTGATTTGGAGAATCTGATTTGGAATTATGCTATCAAAGAGTCCTATTTTTATACAGACATCTCCAGTGCTGCTTGGGGGCCATCAGGACTACACCCAACACTGCAGATATGGTTATGGAAGTTAACTATAGATGGTGCCACTAATCAAGCTTAGGGTCTCCTATATGCAAAGCTTGCATTTCGTCCCTTTCAGCTATCTTCCTGGCCCAGAAAAGGCACTATTTAAGTGTGTATAAGAAGAGAAGAAGCTCCAGTTTCCCAGAATTTCAACCTATGGACTTCCTTAGATGTATTTACCACATATTTCCTGTCAACCTTACTCAAGATTCCATGCTTCTTTTCTCATCCTTACTAGAGTTCTGTGGATCTCTAATTGTGCATATCTGGGAAAGATCTCATACTGTCCAAGACCCATAAATTAAATTCCTGTACACAAATAATGAACTGGAAGTTAAAAAAAATAGTGTTCCCTTCAATATAGTGACCAAATATCAAATACCTAGGAATCAATTTGACAAGCAATGTGAAAAACTTTTATAGTGAAAATAATAAATCACTGCTAAGAGAATTATCAGACACCAGGAAACAGAAAAACATTCCCGTTTCATGGATTGGAAAAATCAACGTTGTTAAAATGACTGTCCTATTCAAAGTACTAAACATATTCAATGTAATACCCATTAAAATTCCAATGACATTTTCCAAAAATATGTAACAAACTCCTCTAAAATAGCCAAAACAGTTTTGAGAAAACAAGAAAAAAGGCTGGGAAGCATTGCATCGCCTAATTTTGAACTATATTACAAAGCTATAACAATCAAAACTGTGTAACACCAAAATAAAGATAGACTTGCAGACAAATAAAACAGAATTGAGAGGACAAAATTAAGCTACCAGCTTTATGGCCTGATAATATATGAAGTAAAGTAAGGAAAATCTCTCCAACATATGGTACTGGGAAGACTGGATAGCTACAGGTTAAAAAACGAAGTTAGAATTGTAACTCACATCATTCACAAATTAACGTCAAAGTTAGTTAAAGACGTAGAGATTACAGGTGGAAGTAAAGCATGTGGAGTGCTTGCCTTGCACGTGGTTGATCCCGGTTCGATCACTAGAATCCCATACGATCCTCTGAGCCCTACAAAGTGTTATCTCTGAGCAGAGAACAAGTAATAAACCTTGAAGACCAATCAGCTTGACCCCCAAACAAATAAAGAAATAAAAGATATAAAGGCTAGATCAGAAGACATTAAATATATTAAAGAAGACATTGGCGGAGCTTCCAGGAAACTGACCACAGAGGAGTCTTCAACAAAATGTCCACAGTGGCAAAGTAAACACATAAAATAAACAAATGGGAATGCATGAAATTAAAAAGATTTTGCACAGCAAAGGAAACTCAAGCTCTAATAAAAAGATACCCTATTGAATTGGAGAAAATATTTGCACAGAGTACATTAGATGAAGGGTTGGTATCAAGATCTTTTTCAGAATTCACAAAACTCAACAACAAAAACCACAACAACATGATTGTCACCCATTGCCTCTTTTGCAAACCACAACACCCAATAAGAGAGAGAGAACAAAAGGGAATGCCCTGCCACAGAGGCGGGGTGGGATGGAAGGGAGGGTGGGGGTGGGAGGAATACTGGGATCCGTGATGGTGGGAAATGGGCACTGGTGGAGGGATGGGTATTTGATCATTGTATAATTGAAACCCATGCCCAAAAATTTGTAAGTCTACAACTGTATCTCATGATGTCTAATAAAAATTAAAAACAAAAACAAAAACACAACAACCCATCCACAAATGGGGCAGAATGATAGACACTTCACTAAAGAAAACATACAGATTGCTATGATAAAAGTGTTCATTGTCACTCATGTTTAGAGAAATTCAAATCAAAACAAAACTGAAATAACATCTAACACCAGTGAGAATGATATGTATCAAAAAGTCTGTAAAGAGCCAGAGTTGGCAGGGTTTTGGTAGAATGAATTCCTCAACAACTGCCGGAATGTTATCTGGTTCAGCCTTTATGGAAAGCAACATAGAGATCTACATAAAACAGGAATAGAAATCTTTTTTTATTTTTACTTTAAAATTTTTTATTAGTGAATCACTGTGAGGTACACTTACAGACTTACAAACTTTCGTGCTTGCGTTTCAGTCATACAATGGTCGAATGCCCATCCCTCCAACAGTGCGGGGTGGGGGTGGTGGGAGGAATGCTGGGAACATTGGTGGTGGAAAAAGGAATAGAAATATTATTTGACCCAGCAATACCACATATTGGTATTTATTCTGCACAAAAATTATTTAAAAATATATGAACACCTAAATTATCGCCACATGTAGTACAATATAAGTACAAGATAAGCAAAGAACCCAAATGTCCAACTAGGTATGGGTGAATCAGAAAGATGTGGTATACATACACAGTTAAATACTATACAGTTCTAAGATAAGCAAAATTATGTAATTTTCAGAGCATAATGAATGGAACTATAAGATATCATGCTGAGTGCCATCAGTCAAAAGGAAAAAAGATATAAACTGGTCTCTCTCATATGTGGGACTTCAAGATACACAGCAAGGTAGAAATAAAGTCCAAGGGCAACATAATGGGAGAACTTACCCACACAGCTGAGTTTCAGAGGGAGTGACATTAAGTTTCTTTGGGGGAGGGCGGTAGGTACAGTGGTGATGGTTGTGGTGTTGGAGTTATTCACATGGGAAACCATACTAAAAATATTGTAAACCATAGACTTTAGGAAAATAGAAAAATTAAAATTAAAATAAATCACACCACTAGTCAAAGGCTAATTCAACTGAGAAGTAGTGACCCTGTCTTCGATCATTGATGTAAATCATCATGTGGATAGATTTTCCTCTGTATATGTAATGTATTTGTGATAGAAGTAGCAGGATTCCTTAGACTTACATATGTCTTTTAAAGTATTTTGTGAACATAAAACAAAGAAATTCAAAAGATCGCCAGAGACTACTTTGAAAGTCTGTATGCCACAAAACAAGAGAACCTAGAAGAAATGGATAAATTCCTGGATTCCTATAATCTCCCAAGACTGAACCAAGAAGATCTAGAATACCTAAACAGTCCATTTAATATCAAGGAAATGAAACTGTAATCAAAAGTCCCCCAAAAAACAAAAGCCGAGTTCCAGATGGATTCACTAGCGAATTTTTCCAAACATTTAAAGAGGACATATTGCCAGTACTTCTCAAACTTTTCCAGGAAATTGAAGAAAGAGAAACTATGCCAAACAGTTTCTATGAAGCTCATATCTCTCTAATACCAAAAGGAAACAAAGACAACAAAAGAAAAGAAAACTACAGGCCAATATCCCTGATGAACACGGATGCGAAGATTCACAACAAAATACTAACAAATAGAATTCAACAACTCATCAAAAAGATCATACACCATGACCAAGTGGGATTCATCCCAGGGATGCAAGGATGGTTTAACATTCAGAAATCAATAAACATAATCCATCATATCAACAAAAAAGATAAAAACCATATGATCATATCAATAGACGCAGAGAAAGCATTTGACAAGATCCAGCACCCGTTTATGATGAAAACCCTCACCAAAATGGGCATAGAAGGGACTTTCCTAAATATAGATAACCCCATCTACCACAAATCTATGGCGAGCATCATGTTCAATGGGGAAAAACTGAGAGCCTTCCCTCTAAGATCAGGGACGACACAAGGATGCCCACTCTCTCCACTGCTGTTCAATATGGTACTGGATGTACTTGCAATAGCGGTCAGGCATGAAAATTATATTAAGGGCATTCAGGTAGGAAAGGAAGAAATCAAGCTCTCACTATTCGCAGATGATATGATACTATACTTAGAGAACCCTAAAACCTCTACGAAGAAATTACTAGAAACAATAGACTTGTATAGTAAAGTTGCAGGCTATAAAATCAATACCCAAAAGTCCATGGCTTTCCTATACTAAATAGTGAGAGAGAAGAAAGCGACATGAAAAAAACAATCCCATTCACAACTGTGCCCCAGAAAATCAAGTACATAGGAATCAGCTTAAGTAAGGACGTAAAAGACCTGTACAAAGAAAACTACAAAACGCTACTTCAGGAAACAAAAAGGACACGAGGCAATGGAACGATATTCCCTGCTCATGGATCGGGAGAATTAACATTGTCAAAATGCCAATACTTCTCAAAGCATTGTATAAATTCAATGTGATCCCTATTAGGATACCCATGACATTCTTCAAAGAAATGGAGCAAACACTCCTGAAATTCATATGGAACAATAAGCTCCCACGAATAGCTGAAGCAATTCTTGGGAAAAAGAAAATGGGAGGAATCAACCTCCTCAACCTCAAATACTACTACAAAGCAGTAATACTTAAAACAGCATGGTACTGGAACAAAGGCAGAACCACAGACCAATGGAACAGGGTTGAATATACTGGCATCTCCCCCCAAATATATAATCATCTAATCTTTGATAAGGGAGCAAGAAATGTGAAGTGAAGCAAGGAAAGCCTCTTAAACAAATTGTGTTGGCAAAACTGGACAGCTACATGCAAAAAAATGTGTTCAGATCTCTACCTAACACCATGTACAAAAGTAAGATCAAAATGTATTAAAGACCTCAACATCAGACCGGAATGCATAAGGTACATAGAAGACAAGGTTGGCAAAAGCCTCCACGACATTGAAGTGAATGGTATCTTCAAAGATGACACGCCACTGGCCAAGAAAGTGAAAACGGTGATAGACAAACGGGACTATCTTAAACTAAGAAGCTTCTGCACCTTGAAAGAAACAGTGAACAAAATACAAAGATGGTGTACAGAATAGGAAAGGATATTCGCCCAACACACATTCGACAAGGCGTTGATATCAAGGATATACAAAGCACTGGTTGAACTCCACAAGAAGAAACTATCCAACCCCATCAAAATGGGGTCATGAAGTGAACAGAAACTTTCTCAAATAAGAAATCCAAATGGCAGAAAGGCACATGAGAAAATGATCTACATCATTAATCATCAGGGAGATGCAGATCAAAACAACAATGAGATATCATTTCACACCACAGAGACTGGCCCACACCCAAAAGAACAAAAACAACCAGTGTTGGTGTGGATGTGGCGAGAAAGGGACCCTCCTTAACTGCTGGTGGGAATGCCAACTGGTTCAGCCCTTTTGGAAAACAGTATGAATGATTCTGAAAAAATTAGAAATTGAGCTCCTTATTTAACCCAGCAATACCACTCTTGGGAATATATCCCGGAGAATCAAAAAAGTACAGTCTAAATGACATCTGCATTTCTACGTTCATTGATGCACTGTTCACAATAGCCAAAATTTGGAAAAAAACCGAGTGCCTGAGAACAGATGACTGGTTAAAGAAACCTTGGTACACCTACACAATGGAATACTATGTAGCTGTTAGAAAATATGAAGTCATAAAATCTACATACAAGTGGTACTACATGGAAAGTATCATGCTAAGCGAAATGAGTCAGAAAGAGAGGGACAGATGTAGAAATATTGTATTCATCTGGGGAATATAAAGTAACAGAATGGGAGTCGAACACCCAAGAATAGTTGAGATAAGTACCAGGAGGTCTTCTCCATGCCTTGGAAGTCAGCAGCACATGCTGAGGGAATAGGCAGCTCAGATAGAGAAGGGAACATCAAGTAAAGGATGTTTGGAGGACTCACTCTGATGCTAAATGTGTGCTGAAAGTAGACTATAGACCGAACACGATGGCCACTCAATACCTCTATTGCAAACTACAACACCCTAAAGCAAAGAGTGAGCAAAAGGGAATGCCCTGTCACAGAGGTGGTGTGGGGTAGGGGGGTGGGGTGTGGGGGTGGGAAGGCTACTGGGATCATTGGTGGTGAAGAATGGGCACTGGTGGAGGGATGGGTACTCAATCATTGTATAACTGAAACCCAAGTACAAAAGTTTGTAAGTCTATAACTATACCTCATGATGTTTCACTAATAAAAAATAAATAATAAATTATTTTGTGAAAATTGTGTCAGAGTATAGTGAAGTAATTTTGAGAATAGTGTAGTCATCAGCAGTTTAGAGTGAGGGAAATAAAACTAGAGGAATATGCTAGATTACATCAAAATGAACAGTCCTGGACTTTCTAATTTCCAGACAAGGGAAATGAAAAATCAAAACATTAAGAGGGCCGGAGCAATAGTATATTGGGTAGGACACTTACCTTGAACACAGCTGACCAGAGTTCAAGCCCAGCATCCCCTAAGGTCCTTCAAGCACCACCCAGTATAATTACTAAGTGCAGAGCCAGGAGTAATCCCTGAGCATATTCCGGAGAATCTTTTGAGGAATACGGTAACCTTTAAGTTATCAGTTTTTAGTAGAAGATAGATATACCCAAGATAGATTCACAGAAGCTGTCTTATTCATTTTCTTGTCTGGTTGCCAGACATGTGCCTAACTCAAAAGTAGATGCCTGAAGTGTGTTTGCTTAACCAATTTACAAGTTATCTATAGCACAGCGGTAGGGCGTTTGCCTTGCACGCAGCCAACATGGCCGACCCGAGTTCGATTCCTCTGCCCCTCTCGGAGAGCCCGGCAAGCTACCGAGAGTATCTCGCCCACACGGCAGAGCCTGGCAAGCTCCCCGTGATGTATTCGATATGCCAGACACAGTAACAGCAAAGTCTCCAATGGAGATGTTACTGGGCCCGCTCGAGCAAATCGATGAACAACGGGAGGGCCTTTACCTTTACCTGTAGATAACAGCAAAGCAAGGTATTTATTGGGGTAGGATACTTGTGAATTCAAGAATAACAAAGAAATGCTTTTCATTTGAATGTGTAGGACTAAAATAGGGAATGCAGTCCTTGTTCCTAATTGTCTGTAGAACTACTTAAAATAGCTATTTTTCATTTTCACACCTCTTTATTGAAAATTAGAAATCTATAGAATGAGGTTCTGGGGTGATAGTACAGCAGATAGGGCACATTTCTTTTGCAGGCACCCATTCAGGGTTCGATCCACAGCATCCCATATGGTCCCATAAGCACCACGAGGAGAGACTCCATAATACAGAGGCAGGTGTAAATCTGGAGCATTGCTGGGTGTGGCCCAAAACCAAAAAAAAAAAAAAGGAAAAGAAACCTACAGAGCTTCAGAACAGGGTGAGTGTGTTATGTATGGAAAGTAGTGACACTGTACTTTCTCCTTTGCCAGAAAGAAGTGCTTTGTGGTAAGTATTGAGGACCGAAGCCCTAGGAGAATGAATTTAGCCAAAGAGGAAAAGAATCAAGCAGTTGTTGGTGTTAATCTGTTGTCAGTACCTAATTCTCCTATTTTTTGACTTTTGAAAATGTGTGCTAATGGATTATGCGATTTAAGGTATGCCAGATACGGGGCCAACACTCTTCTACATGCTTCCTTTCATGAGTCTGCATGATTCCTGAAAGCACATCCTTTTAGGGATGATCCCTTTATATAATGTAGGTTTTTGAAAGGTTTTTGTTAAATATGAAGTTCTGCATATGGAGAAATTATAATAATCGGTGTCCTAGGGCTGGGGAATGGAGATAAATGGAAAGTGACCACTGATAGGGCCAAAGTTTCTTTTTGAAAGGATGAGACTGTCATAATTAATTTGTGGTAATGATTAAAAAACTGTGACTATACAAATACCCATTGAAGTGTATATGTTGTTAGTAAACTAATGTATAGCATGAATAATTTCTTAATGAAGCTGTCACTTATATGTATAAGTATTTGAGGGGAACAAATTAGTTCTGTGGTAGAACACCTATCTTTCAAGACTGAGGCTTGTGAGGCTGTGTTTGCTTCAGATATTATCTTGGTGCTACCACAAAATGTAATCTCCTGTACATCACAAGCAAATGTGTGTGAGCAGCACAGCTGAAGTATATAACCCAGGTGAGCTTCAGAATTAAGTATACAAGTACTGCAATCAAGTGTGAGACACCCTTGGTGACTGCAACCAAGTAAGCGCCATGACTGAATTGTGATACCCTCAGAAAGGATCAGTACTAAAAGGTACATAAGTATCAAAAACAAGTGTGTGAGCACTAAAACCAAGTATGTGTGGACTGTAGTCATCACAGGAAAAAAGTCATCACAGGAAAAAGCGGGGGGAGGCGAGAGGAAAACTCTGTATGTTTACATATTAAAAGATCCAGGTTCAGTTAGGAATGGTTGAAGGAAATCTAGAGTACCATATAGAAAGAGAGAAGGGATAGTTCCACCAATGGAGAATGAAACACTGGAAAACAAAACACAGGGCAGGAATTATAATTCTTCTTTTTAAAAACTTCAGCTTTCCATTAATTTATTTTTTACATTTTGGAATTTGGAATTTGATTGCCAATAATTCCAATTGTTTTGGTTTTAGTTTTTGGCTTGTGCACCACATCTGGCAGTCCCCAAGGCTAACAACTGACTGCTCAGGTACTACTTCTGTGGTGCAGTAGGAACCGTATGTGGTGCCTGGGGATAAATCTCAGCTAGTTGCATGAAAGGAAAGTAACTTAACCCCTGTACTATATCTCCAGCCCCAGTGATTCCAATTGTTATCAAGTTATCCAGCACTAGATTCTTCACGGGCAAAAATGAGCATACAGTATTCAAATGCTGTAAAACTAGAAAGAAATGCAGGTCTGTTAATATTATCATGATATCTATTAATAAGGCAAAGGAACTGGCACCTTTGGAAGCTTTTCTTCCCCTGATTTTTGGGTAACAATCGGCGATGCTCAGGGGTTACTTCTGGCTCTGCACTCAGGACTTACTTCTGACAGTGCTTGGGGGACCATAAGGGATGCCCAGGATCCAACCCAGATTGGCCATGTGTGAGACAACCGCCCCCTCTGTACTACTGATCCAGTCTCCTTGAGTATTTTAAAGTATTACCAAGCTGGATTACAGTTATTTTAGTCTACAAAGGCCTGTGAGACGTGAAAAATTGGACTTTCTTTTACCATTGAAATGGAAACTATAATTTTGGAAGAGTTGATTTAAAAATCACATTATTTCATATAATCTTGGCTCACATAGCCACATAGGTTGGCTCATGTAGTTCATATATGTTATATCATATAATTAAAAGCTCCGGAATCTCAGAGGGGGAAAACCTGTATCTTCCCATATGGATTTTCATGAACCCACTGTAATTTCTCCAGTTTGGTATGTCATTTTTGTAGCATAAATAGAAGGACCAACTTAATAATTCTGTTTAAAAAGTAAACAGAGATTGCAGAGTTTAAAGAATTCTTCCTAGGCTGAGTTCATGCTGATTTAATATACAAGTTTTATGGTTTATAATAGAGAAGAGCCCTTCCACTCCCCAACTTGTGGCTTAGAATACCTTGGGAAAAATAGCACATTTAGTCATTATCATTGTCTATATATGTTGTCAGTGTAAGTGATACGGATTGATCTCAGTTTGGGGGAAGAATGGCCTACCATTGAGGGAAAGTAATGTCCAAAATGAAGGTGTAGGTTAACAAAACAAACTGATTTTTGGCTCTAGGATTCCTCTTTCTGTGACTTTTGCACAGAATTACTGGATATGGAAATGTAAATTGAGAAGGATATCACTGAAACCCAAATTGGGAATTTGCCCCTGATCTGTCACTTTGAGCATCTTCCTTCACTGCCCATCTTAATATGTCACTGTCATAAGCTTTTATAGTGCCAAAGAAAACCAGGACAGATGAGATGTCTATTCAAAGACAAAAGGAGTAGGCATTCAGTAAAATTATTAAATATGTATTTCACAATTTCATATCAAATCATCATCTTTGGTATGTCAAAAGGTTACCTTTGGAGTTAGTTCAGTATTTGGTCAGTGACTGACCCTGGGTGCAATAAAACCCTAATTTTTGAAGAAAACATGCATAAGGTCCTTTGATTAAACACAGTTTACTCTTCAGAGGACACTGGGTTAAGTACAAGGCATAATGATTTCTTCCAATGTTCCCTTTCCTGCTAAACAGAGATTATATCATCTCTTCAGACTTCACAGCAGGGTCAGCCTCTCTTGGCTACACTTTCCTTGTGTCTGCATCTCTCAAATTGTTGGGGAACATATTGTCAGGGAAAGGCCAGATGGGCAGACAGGGAAGTGATCCAGCCCCTGAGGAAATAAAATGCTCAACCTATTTCCACTCCTCCAGGACACTGGAGGATGAAGGGCCAGGCATACAAAGACACAGGAGGAAGTGCTCCAACTTGGTTTAGAGCTGCAGGACCATAGGCCAGATGGACATTATCGTAAGCAGGGAATTCAAATGTCCATGTTGTAAGCTCACATGATGAAACATGATACCATCCTCCCTAGGCTCTAGAAATGAACTCTGTCCTCTCATTGAATTGAGGTTTCAGAACCACAGAGCTGCATAATTCAATTTTTACTCCCCACACTCTTTGAGACAAAATGAAATACTGAGCCCATAGGCATGGCAGTTGTACATAGCATTGTAGTACTGTTGATTGATTTGCTCGAGTGGGCACCAGTAAGGTCTCATTGTAAGACTTGTTGTTACTGTTTTTGGCATATCTAATATGCCACAGGTTGCTTCCCAGGCTCTACTGTGTGGGCAGGATACTCTCGGTAGCTTGCCGGGGTCTCCAAGAGGGAACATTTGTACATAGTCTAATAAATGCTGAACATGTAGGACCCTCTCACTTCTTTTCAGTTTGACTAATGAGAAATGGATTTATTTGGAAATTACATAGATTGCATATATATTTATATATATTAGTATATATGTATATATATATATAATATTGGTTTGGGGACTACACCCAGTATTGCTCATGGCTTACTTCTGGTTCTGCGCTCAGGGATCACTCCTGGAGGGGCTTCATGAACCATATAGGATGCCTCAGAACAAACCTGGGTTAGCAGTGTGTAAGACAAGTGCCCTGCCCACTATATTTTATCTAATATGTTGTAGATTTTAGACTAAGTCATTCAAGAGTCAATGTAGAATCACCAGCATATAAAGAACGTGGTGGTGCTCAGCGTATATTTCTTTATAGAGTAAGGATGACACCTGGAATTAACTTGTCCTTATATCTTTGCATTATGAGCCTTAGGATCTCTTGTTTCAACCTCATCAGACAGATACCCATCCTTTCCAGGACCCATATCTGGTCCTTGTATTGGTCATGCCTTGGTAACCTGTGTAAAAATCTAAATTAAGTCATCAGGGAAGTGGAAGTAAGTGACGCAGCCATGCTTTTGATTTTTCTGAAATGATCCTGGAGTTGGCTCTGATGGTTTCCTCTGCTCACCCATACCCTTAAGCCCCATGGCTTTGTCCAAAAGCAATAACTCGGAACCAATTACTTTCTATTGTTTTATTGGGTTTCTTGATTATTTTGAAATTCCCTAATCCATGATCTAAACACATTTATCAGAAGAAAGAGCTTTGCTTTTACTGTTTAATTACTTCAGTAGCGGTTAGAGTACAGGCCTGAGTTGAGGAATTCCATACCAATTAATCTAAAAAGGGGGCAGTCAGAACACAAGGTTGTGTTTCCAAGAGTAGAACTGAGATCCACAGGTAAGAATATGAGAATAAATAGAGACACAACATTAACATTGTATTTAAATTATAGGATGGATTATGAAGACTTCATAAAGTCATAACTTTATGCTTCGATATACTTAACCAGTGCTTCTTAGCCAGGGGTTATGTTGCTTATCAAGATATATTTAAAATGTCCAGAAATAGTTTTGATTATCATAATTATGTGGGACTATTGTTATTTAACAGGTAATGGTCTGGAATGCTGCTGAACCTTCTACAATGCACAAGTGAATGTCCCACAACAAAGATTTATTCAACTCAAAATGTCAGTCGTGTCGGTGTCCAGAAAAAGTTTATTTTTAATTTATATTAAATCACCATGAGATACATAGTTTGAAAGTTGTTCATCATTGGGTTTCAGTCAAACAATGATTTAACACCCATCCATTCACCAGTTACGTTTTCCACCGCCAATGTCCCCAGTTTCCCTCCTTCCACATTCCACCCCAAGTCTGCCTCTATGGCAGGCATTTTTACTCTTCCCTATCTATCTTTCCTTTGGGGCATCATGGTTCACAATACAGATTCTTAAAAGTTATCATGCATATCCCTTTACCTACTTTATGCACTCAATTCTCATCGAGTGATCATTTATTTACAACTATCATTATCGTAGTGGTCCTTCTTATCCTAACTGCCCTCTCACCTCACGTGCAGTGAGCTTCAAACTATAGTCCTGGTCCTCATTTGACTGTCCTTGGTTAATAGTCTCATACTATGTTTTTAAAATTTAATCACTCTGAGATATAGAGGTACAAAGCTTTTCATGGTCGGGTTTTAGTCATACAGTGCTCCAAAACTCATCCCTCAACCAATGTCCCCGTGTTCCCTGCCTCTGCAACACTCTCTCCCTGCTATATGTTTTTATATCCCACAAAGGATTGCAATAATTCTATGTATGTACCTCTCCTTCTGAGTCTTTTTACACAATATAGTACTCTCCCCATGTTATCCATTTATAAGCAATTTCATGACTTCATTTTTCCTGGTGGCTGCATAGTATTCCATTGTATATATGTACCACAATTTCTTTATGTAGTAATCTCTTCTCAGGCACTCTGGTTGTATCTAGATACTGGATATTGTGACTATTTCTGCAATGAACATAGAGAAACAGATGGCATTTCTGCTGTGTGTTTTGGGGCTGCAGGGTATATTCCCAAAAGTGGTATTGTTGGGTTGTGTGGAAGCTCAATTTCCAGTTTTTTAGGAATGCCCATATTGTTTTATATTGTTTTCCAAAAAGGCTGGATGCCTCACGTACTGGGGGAGAAGGCAATTGGGATAGAAAAGGGATCATTATGATCATTATCCAAAGATAGTTGGAAATGAAGTAAAGGAACAAACAAGATAATGTCTCAATATCTGTGTCGCAGATCATGGTGCCCAGAAAGGGAGGGGGGGGGAAAGAGAGAGAGAGAAGGAGAAAAAGAGAGAAGGAGAAAAAGAGAGAAGGAAAGTGATTACCATAGAGAGGCAGGCTTGGGGGTGGCAGGAGGGAAACTGGGGTCATTGGTGGTGGGAAATGGACACTGATGGAGGAATGGGTTTTGGGTCATTGTATGAATGAAACCATAAACAGCTTAGTAACTATGCATCTCAGAGTGACTCAATTTAAAAATTAAAAAAAAGCATGAACCAGTCAGAATTCCCACCAAAAATGAATGAGAGTCCTCTTCTCCCCAAAACCGCACCAGCACTGGTTGTTCTTGTTCTTTTTGATGTGTGCCAGTCTCTGTGCTGTAAGTTGATAGCTTCTTGATTTGCATCTCCCTGATGAATAGTGATGAAGAGCATTCTTTCATGTGCCTTTTGGCTATTTGTGTTTCTTCTTTGAGGAAGTTTCTGTTCATTTCTTCTCCTTGCTTTTTGAGATGGGGTTGTAAGTTTTTTTCTTGTGAAGTTCTATCAGTGCCTTTTATATCTTGGATATTTGCCCCTTATTTTTTTGTATTATTTTATTTATTTATTTATTTTATTATGACATCGTATTATCTCATTCCTACTTTGGACAAACTGGCAGGCTACCGAATGTAGCCTGCCCACACAGCAGAGTCTGGCAAACTCCCTGTAGTGTACCCAATATGCCAAATACCAGTAACAATGATGGGTCTCATTCTCCTAAAGAGCCTTGAATATAATCTCAGGGCTAAGATGAAGGAGACGTTACTGGGGCCTGCTCGAGGCAATCGACGATTAACAGGATGATTTGTGATTTGTGATTGTGATTTTTTTGTAGGAGTACTGTTATTTATTCAGCCACTGATTAGCTGATTGAATTGGGCATGAACTCCACCTTAATTTTTTATTTATTTATTTTCTTTTTATATTTATTTATTGAATCACTGTGGGAAAAGTTACTAAGCTTTCAGGTTTAAGTCTCGGTCATACAATGATCAAACACCTTTTCCTTCATCAGTACTCTTTTTTCACCACCAAGAACCCCAGTATATCCCCCCTCCTACCCCTCCAAATGCCTGTGAGGCAGATGATTTCTACTTAACTCTTCTCTACATTGATTACATTCATTATTTCGACAAAAGATGCACAATTATTGTTTAGAATTTCCCCCAAAACAATCAGAATTGCTGAAAAGGCATTGTGAATATTTTATTTTCTATTGCTGGTTATGAGAATCATATAATTTCACGTGGCCACGATTTTGGATTTCTGCAAAGAGCCAGATATTTACGAGATTGGTTTCTGTGTGTCTGGTGTTATGGCCGTGCCAGAGAGCCGCTCATGGGTGGGTAACTCATGACCTCGGTCGGGCGTGAAGGACGTGCTGGTACCACCCCCCTTCCCACCATGAGACTGCAGTTGCCCCGTCACTGCTGGCTCGTACCTGGCTTTCCTATAAGCTCTGAGGTGGCGGCCACCTTGCTGCCAGGGGGGAAAAAGGCAGAAGGGAGCAACACCCTTTTCCTCCTGGGGAGGCATGGCGCCGTAGTTTAACGCAGCGTCCATTCACTTTTCTTCTGCAAGCTGCTGGGATCTTGACTAAGTCCTTTTGCCTCTGGAGTCATGGCCTTGCCAGAGAGCCTCTTGTGGGGGGCAACTCATGACCTCAGTAGGGCGTGAAGGACGAGCCAGTACCGCCCTCCTTCCCATGAGACTGCAGTTTCCCCGTCACCGCTGGCTCATACCAGGCTTTCCAATAAGCTCTGAGCCGGCGGCCCTCTTGTATGCAGTACAGATGCATTCTGCCAAAAGCCGCTGGGTTTCAAAATTTGTTTCTGAGTCTCAGGTATCATGGCTATTAATCAGCTTGATCAGGAGCCAGAGAGCCGTTTGTAGGTGGCGACTCGGGGTCTCATTGGGATGGGGAGAAAGAGTTGACTCCACCCCCATGCGGTGAGTTCCTGTGTGTCTCGTCACTGCAGGCCCAAACCTGACTGTTCAGTGGCCTCTGGAGGATGGTGGTCACCAGGCCACCAGAGGGAACAGGCCAAGGCACGAAACCTATTCCCACCTGGAGTGGCCCAGCGCCAGTAACCTACTGCAGGAACAGGACGCATTTCTGCCAAAAGCCTTTGGGTTCCGAGATTCATTTCTGAGACTCTGGGATCCTGGCCATTAAGCAGTTCAATCAGGAACTAGAGAGGCTATGCCTTCAATTATATAGCTGAGCTGGAGGTGGTTTGTGGGTGTGTCTCCCACATACCTAACTTTTGGCCATTTACTTTCTTGGTAAACTTTGCCCCAAGTTTTTGGGGTCTGGCCATTGCACAGCAGCAATTTGGGGGTATCTGAAAGTCTGACGTTGCCAATCAGGCTGCTGATGCACTTACCTCGCAGGTACAGATGGACCTGCTGGCGGTACCATACCCCCACTTAACAGATAACTGTTGGGCAAATAATTTTTCCCATTACATGTGCTGTCTTTGTATTCTGGTCATTATTTCTGTTAAGGTCCAGAAGCTTCTTAGTTTAATGTAGTCCCAATTGCTTATTTTTCCTTCCACTTATTTGGTCAGTGGTATTTCATCTTTGAAGATTCCTTTAGCTTCAATGGCATGGAGGGTTCTTCTTCTGTTTTCCTCTCTGTACCTTATGAATTCAGGTCTGATGTTGAGGTCTTTATTCTATTTTAATTTGACATTAGTGCATGGTGTTAGAAAGAGGACTGTGTTTATTTCTTTGCAAGAAGCTATCCAGTTTTCCAACACCACTTGTTGAAGAAGCTTCCCTGCTTCACTTCATATCACTTGCTCCTTTATCAAAGATTAAATGATCATATATTTGAGGGTGTGTGTCAAGTTATTCAACTGTATTTAATTTGTCTGTAGGGCTGTCTTTATTCCTATATCATGCTGTTTTAATTACTACTACCTTGTTCTGTTTGAAGTTGGGGAATGTGATGCCTCCCATCTTTTCCCCAGGGATTGCTTTAGCTATTCCTGGGGGTTTATTGAAGAAACAGCATTTTAAAGTAATAAGACCCAAACTCTATAACAAAGGTTTTCTAAAAATATGTGGGTAAAAGTTACTGGAAGGATTTCATAAATATAGTTATAATCAAATAGTATTTAGATTGCAAGACTATGCATCTTTTTTTCTTTTTTGCCCATTAAAAAATCTCTTAATTGTGAATTGAGGCTGAAAAGGGGGCAAAAGAAAGGATCCTTGAGTCAGTGGTGAAAAGATGTTCACACTGGTGGTAGTGGTGGTGGCAGTGTAGCACAGTATAAAACAATAATGTGCTTTTGTAAGCCATGGTATCTCAATCAAAATAACTGATAACAAAAAATAAATAAAATATTTACATAAAGTTGGCAAGAATTCATTTTTCAATCTGTCCTTTGGACTCTCATTCACTGTTGGTAGAAAATCTGACTGGTCAAGGCTTTGTGAAAAATAATATAGACACTTTTTCAAAACACTAGATATTGACCTCCCATATTGTCCTGCAATCCACTTCTTAGAATATATCCCAAGGGCTCCAAATCACAATGCAGAAAATATGTTCACACACCAATATTCAATGTAGCACTATTCACAATAGCCAAAATCTGGAAACAAACCAAGTGCCTGAGAACAGATGATTAGGTAATTAAACTATGGTACATATACACAATAGAATACTACTCCACCATAAGAAAATATGAGAATATTCAATTTTCTGTTACATGGGTGGATCTTGAGAGTACCGTGCTGAATGAAGTCAGTCAGGGGTAGAGGGACAGACACAGAATGATCTCTCTCATATGCAGGATATAAAGAAACAAGTTTGAAATGAGAGTTTCATTTTATCTTCTATATAATAACAAATGTCCATGCAATAGAAATGAAGAACATGAGAACTGGTCTTTGATAGGAAGCATCAGACTGAAGTTCGGGGTTAGGGAAAGGATCAGACCAGAAGGGAAACACTATGACAATGATGGAGGGTAGTGCTCACTCTGGAATAGGAGGGATTCCTATTGGCAAAAGAATCCAAGCTGGAATATCATATGCCTAAAAATCAATCACAAATAACTTTGTGAATAACAGAGCCTCAATAAAAACAAAATTTTAGAATATCTTCCAATTTTCCAAAAACGCTTCAGAAAAGTCACTTGCACTCTTATGTTCTCTGCAGCACTATTCAAAATAGTCCAAATCTGGAACAACCCAATTGTCCAAGAACAGATTACTTGATGAAGAAACTATGGTTCATAAATACAATGGAATGCTTCATGATAAGAAAAGGTGAAATCATTCAATTTGCTGCTACATGGACTGATTGGTGTAGCTGATACTAAGTGGAGTTACTTAGGAGAGGAACAGGCAGAAAACTCTCTCTCATACATAGGATTAAAGAAACATCATAGGGTAATAACAAATGCCCAAAGGGAACAGAAACTGAGAACTGATAATCAGTAGGAAGATTACCAGGAGTTAGTGGTGTGACTGAGAGGGTTAGATAATGGGAGGTGACATGGGGACAGTGATGGAGGGAAGGAGCAGTCTGCTGGAGTGTGAAGTGCTTGAATAATTTAGGAAAGAAACTCTATAATAGTATTATAAACAAGGTGTTTAAAGTCAAATTTAAAAATAGAAAAGTTAAATGAACAGCATATTTGTATGATATATTTAAAGAATTTCCCTTCATCCAGAACTGCCATTTTCCAGTGAATAGTCAAAATGATCAACACAAAGTGAAAAAGAGAGGCATTTCTCTCAAAACATATGTTTGCTATATGTTTTTAGAAAACATGGAGTTGTTCCTTAGGTCACATACATGAGAATATACATGACAGGTGATATTTTAGATAAGAAAGAGACTGGACACTGTTCAAAAAGGATGCCACAACTGTCCCCATGGTAAAACTGGAAGAGTCCACAATGTTTTTCAACACACAGTTGGTGTTGTTGAAAACAATTTTAAGGTAAGATTTTTTTTGCTAAGATAATTAATGTTTGTTTCCAGCATATTGAAAAGTCTAAAAGTCATTTCCTTCTCCAAAACTGACCAATAAAATCAGGAAGTCAAATAGAAAGGTATAGAAGTTATTTGAAGTACCAGCCCATTCCACCTTGTAAGGCCCAATGTGTGAGAACCAATGGAAAGAGTTTCAGCTGCTGGAACCATACCTAAGGATTTCATGGCATGATAGTAGATGTTTAACAAATATATATATAACCTTGAACTATTATATAAGGTTATATATATATAACCTTGAACTATTCAAAAACTGTTCTCATTAATTTTAATTATAAAATAATTTGTGAATACATTCTCACTGTAAAATATTACAGTTTTATGGAAAAGAATGATGTTCTCTTTTTTTTGCTTTGGGGGCATACCTGGCAGTGCTTAGGTCTTACTTCTAGTTTTATGCTTAGGAATTACACATGCTGGAGCTTGAAGGACCATATGTGGTGCCAGGAACGACAATGCCAGGAATGGGCTACATGCAAGACAAGCGCCTTACACCTGAACTATCTCTCCAACCCTAAAGGTCTCTTTGACTAACTTGGCTTTCCCTTTCTCAGATCACTTCCTGGAAGTATCCAGTTTTGTGTGTGTGACCTTTCAGAGCTTTAGTAAGCATATATTCTGAGCAGCCACAGATTTTTTTTTACTTTATGGTAGTCTATAGTTCCTATTGTTCCCTTCTAAGAAATGTTGAGTTTGGTTTGTGTATTTTTCCTGAGGGCAGCGATGTTCTATATGTCCTACCGCTTGTGGTTGATGGTCTCTGCTTCACCCACTCTTGGGGGGGGGAGGGAGGTCAACCGCAATGGATAGGCGAAGGAGGGAACGAGGGCCAAGCTGGTCGGTATCAATTACAGTTTATTCCTGTCTCCTCTCCAATCTCCTCTGATTCCCCTTCTGCTTCTCTCTCTCAAGTCACCTCAAATCTTACAGTCTTAGTTTATATAGCAGTCACGTAGGGTGGTGACACAAAGATGGGTTGAACGTTAACAAATCAACAGAGAGAGGTAAGACCAGTCCTCTAGGAGATTAACTCAAGGACAAAATCTCATCTAAAGAGATTACTCCAGATTACTAGGAGATCTGCTCAAGGGTGGGATCCCATTCAGGGTGTGTCACTTTCTTCTTTCCTCAGTTAGAAATCCACTTAAATAGTTATAGTAAACCTACTTCTAATATTTCTAGCAATGTCATTCTATATGAGCACAGTAAAAAATTATATCAAACTTAAGTTTGGTTCTTTCTAGGACATTTCACTATATATTCCAGATCACCGTGCTCAGGTCAGGTTAGTCTTCCTAACCCCAGCAGGGTCCTAATCTTGTCATTACTTTTGGATCATGACAGCATTTGTCCATGACCATTCTTTCAACTTATTGTTGAGTATTGTGGTGCTTTGGCCTGGCCCATTTCGATGCCAGGGTAGCACAGCTACCTCTTCGGGACCCTGCTTTTGGGGTGCTAAAGAAACTGAGGCTTAAGTCGAGAAAGCAGATGTCTGGGAGTAAATATTATTTGGAGTCAATTAACTACCAAGTTACAAAAGCATAATATTAACAGTCTTCCTGTGTCCATGCTAAAAGGACATTGCTTTAAAGTAGACTATGCAATAGATGGGAGAAAACAATATTTAATTTACAATACCTGTTATATACTTCCTTCTGTGGACAATGCATTCCTCACTCACTTTTGTATTGTAATGTTTTTCAATGAATTTTCAGAACAAAAGAGAAGGATCAGGTTTTCATACAAACATAGAAGGTAGTTCACTCAGTGTTTTGCCTGTCCTTCCTATTTAATGTCCCTAGTTCCATCTAGAAAAAACAATAATGATTTCTTGTCATTACTGAAAAACAAGAAAGCAGACACATTAGCTAACAAATTACCCAAGCATGTTTTTTTTAACCATTGTTTCATGTTTTCTCTGGACTATGAGATTTTGTTCTGCCAGCTTCTTGACACTGAGTTGTCAGCAGATACTGCCAGTCAGATTCGCTACAGTCAAATACAAATCTGATATGTAGTGAAGCATAAAGGACCATGAAAGGCAGCTTGTGAACTGGATGGTATTCACTGCCCGTGCAAATGGCATTTAGGACCATTAAATTTCAGTTAATCTTCATTAAGAACATCTGTTGTGTAGCCCACATGAGAAAACCAAGGATGAGATTGGGTGTTTATGACATCTACAAATAACTAGTTGTATCGATTATTTTCCTCCTACACCTCTTATACGTAAACCGAGAGTTTTAAGGAAAATATGAAATATGCGATATGTAGTGGTCAAGGAATAAAAATGGATGCAAAGCATCTTTTCATTTTCTTGAGCATTATCTGACACCAGTGTGCTTGTAAACTATACCTTTTATATTTAAAAAAAGATTATTTTGTTGCTGGTGAAACACAAGACAAAAGGGGGTTCCAAACCTTCTGGGTAACCAGAATTAGCCCTTTGACTTGGTGTGACCAAATTGGTCTGCAGCTTATCTAGTCCTTCTGGTCCACTGCAGTCCTTTTGATTGCCCTATTATGTATACCCTCTGAATCTGTCAAATTAGAGTACTGGTCTGTGTAAAAGTAGTATGGGTGTAAATACTTCAAATACCTGCTACCAACAGATTGTTTGAGTGCCATCTTCGTAGCCACAAGTGGAAGATATCTTCTGCCTGTCACTTTCTCAGTGGGCTTATTTCTATGGTCTTGAAGGCAGTCTCAAAATTGTTCTTAACATTTACAGAAGAGGTACTGGAAGGACAAGATTTCTTTGTGTGGCTTTAGAAGGTTAGCTCAAAGTTGATTGTACTGTGCTTTTCTAAGTGAGTTGCCTTTCTAATGATCTTTACTAAGTTGGAAGTCAAGTAGGGAAGAAGCTAGGTAGACTAGTGATCTAAGTTATGTTCCTTTGTATATATACCATTCTTGCAGCTCTATCAAAGTTGTAGTTTTACATTTGTTTGGTTGCTATTTGATGAATAGAAGTATTCACTGCCAGTGTTTTTTTTCTTTTTTTTTTTGTATTGAATCACTGTGAGATACAGTTACAAAGCTTTCATGTTTGAGTTTCCATCATAAAATGATGGAGCATCCCTCTCTCCACCAGTGTACATTTTCCACCACCAGTGTACCCAGTATCCCTCCCACCACCCTCACCCGATCCCACCCCCTGCCTCTATGGCAGACAATTTTCTTCTTACTCTATATTTTTGGAAATTATGGTTTACCATACAGATACTGAGAGGCCATCATGTTTGGTCCTTTATCGACTTTCAGCACACATCTCCCAACTTGAGTGATCCCTCCAATCATCATTGACTTTTCACTGCCAGTCTTTAAGCAACATGAAAACAGAAGAATGACTACTTTTTCATCGCCTAGCACAGGATCTTCTGCATAAGGGTTACATAAAATTTGTTAAATCAACAGAGACGAACAGTAGTGATTCTGATGTTCTTAAAATAAATGAGAGTTTTATATATATAAAGAAAAGATGGTGGATAAAAGGCGATTTTTCTAATTGCAGAGATACATGTCACCCTGTAAGTTCATAAATCACCTTCAAATTAGGCTGTCCAAAGTCACAACCATCCCCTAAATGTTCCAACGGTATTTTCATCTGGAAGTATGGGCATAAGTGAGCATTGATGATAGAGAGTAAGGGTTGCCATGACATTTTATTGTTTTCTATGATCTCAATGCCATTATCTTCTCCAGATAGTGAAAGCAAGATGCTTTTTAGTAGGCACAGATCTCTCTTGTTACTTGGAGCCTAAGAGTAAAAGTATGCCAGCAAGTTCTTAATCTGAGGTGAAAAGGAAACTGAGTAGCTTGAGAACTGTATTCCCATTAAATTTAAAACAAAGACATACTAATTTCAATGCATTTCTTGTATCATAATTGCACTAGAAATCTGGTGAGATATGACTCATTTGTATCTCAAATATACTTGTCACATAAAAAACAAAGGCTGAAGGTTGCTGGAAAGATACTGCAAATGAAACGAGTGTTTTGAGCATGATTTGATTCAAACTTTGCTTTATAATATTCTTGTGCACCAAAGCTATGATGCTTTCTTCAACTCTT
Source organism: Sorex fumeus (assembly GCF_029834395.1). Lineage (NCBI taxonomy): Eukaryota > Metazoa > Chordata > Mammalia > Eulipotyphla > Soricidae > Sorex > Sorex fumeus. The sequence continues at coordinate 13,166,248 of NW_026606115.1, forward strand.
CTCAACTATCCCATTTTGTCTCCTTTCATTTCAGACCTTGCTCTTTTTTTCAAGACCCTATCATTGATCTCTTATCTATTGCCTTGAATTCTTATAGAGTCTTATACTTATGTCCATTAAGAGCAAAAACAAGATTTGAAATCTTCATCTTTTCCCATATAACCCAGGACCCTGATCTGAAAATGAGAAGCAAGCTGAAAGGATGCATGTTTTTACCACTTAAAATCCACAGTTGCTACTAACTGGAATACACTTTATTCATAAAACCCATAGATTTCCAGTGAGATCATTGGTAATTCCATAACCTCAGAGCTTAGATAAAGCAGTTGGCTTGGGTGTCACTAATTTCATTTCCATGCTTATGTTTGACATAATTCGTTGAGAGACAAGAACAAATCAGCTATAGTAAGAATAAACCCTGGATTATCATTGTGAATTGTAGCTGTATGTTGTAGCTATAGCTACAACATACAGCTGTAAATAGAATCCATATATGATTTAAATCCAGTTTGAGAATAAACAAGAAGATAAATATAAGTATCTGTTGGAAAATAAGTTAATTGATTAGTGGATATTTGGGATTAGTAATTTTTATCAAATAAGGCTATATGGTTCTTAATAGACCTGGAGACTAAATTTATAATAACATTTTAAGATTTAAAGTAAAGTAAAAAGTAAAGGCCCTCCCATTGATCATCGATTTGCTCGAGCGGGCCCAGTAACGTCTCCATTGGAGATTTTGTTGTTACTGTGTTTGGCATATCGAATACGTCACGGGGAGCTTGCCAGGCTCTGCCGTGCAGGCGACATAGTCTCGCTAGCTTGCCGGGCTCTCCAAGAGGGGTGGAGGAATTGAACCTGGCTCGGCCAGGCCAGGCCCTGCGCAAAGCAAATGCCCTACCACTGTGCTATCGCTCAAGCCCATCTGATTTATACTGAGGAATAATTCAAGTGCACTGGAGAAGATAGTGTATTCCATTTTGTAAGGATGGAGGGTCCTATTCCTAACTCTCCAAGTCCTTATTTGGGACTCCTCTTTCCTTACTGATATTCTGGTTTATCTAATGATGAAAGAAGAGTGTTAAAGTCTCCCACTATTATGATGTATCTCTTTGATGTATCTCTTCAGGTCTATCAGCGGTTGCTTTATGAATGTTTCTGCCCCTTCATTTGGTGCATATGTGTTGAAAAGAGTTAAGTCCTTTTGACCTATTGATCTCTTAACTAGTATGTAGTGTCCACCTCTATCTCTTATTACTTTCTTTAGTTTTAGCACTAGTTGATCTGATGCAAGTATGGCTATCCATCCTTTTAAAAATCTACTGTTAGCCTGTAGAAATTTTTTCATTTTTTCACAATGTACTTGTGTTTATTATGTGAATTCAAGTGTGTTTCCTGTAAGCCACAGAAGGTTGGATTGCTTCCTGATCCATTCAGTCACTCTGTTACTTTTTTGCTTTTAGGACTTGTCCAGTGGTGCTCAGGGATTACTCTCAGCTCTGTGCTCCTGGTGAGGCTCAGGGGATCATTTAGGGTGCTGGTTTTGGTGGATTTTTTTTGCTTTTTGGGTCACACCCAGTTATATTCGGGGATTATTCCTGGCTCTTCACTCAGGAATTACTCCTGGCGGTGTTGGGGGACCATATGGGATGCCAGGAATCAAACCTAGGTCTGCCGTGTGCAAAGCAAATGCCCTACCCGCTGTACTATCGCTCTGGCACCAAGGGTGCTGGTTTTTTACTTAGGTTAACTGTCTTCAAGATAAATGCCCTACACACCGTACTACCTCTCTGATCCCACTTTGTGCCTTTTGATAGGAGTGTTCAGTACATTGAGATTTAGGGAGATTATTGATATAAAAGATTTTTTGCCATTATTCTCTGAATATTTAAGTCATTCTTACTGTTTTATAATTATTTGTGATAACTTAGATCACGCACCTTCTTTTTTTAATTTTTATTAGTGAAACACCATGAGGTACAGTTGTAGACTTACAAATTTTTGTGCTTGGGTTTCAATTATACAATGGTCGAGTAACCATCCCTCCACCAGTGCCCATTTTCCACCACCAGTGATCCCAGTATCCCTCCCACCCCCTATCCCCACCATCCCGCCCTGCCTCTGTGGCAGGGCATTCCCTTTTGTTCTCTCTCTCGTTTTGGGGGCTGTGGTTTGCAAAAGAAACATTGAGTGGCAATCATGTTCGGTCTATAGTCTATTTTCAGCATGCATCTCCCATCCTGGGAGGATCCTCCCAACACCTTTATTTGGTGCTCCCTTCTCTATCTGAGCTGTCTTTTCCCCTAGCACGTGTGGCTTTTTCCAAGCCATGGAATGAACCTCCTGGTACTTATCTCAGCTATTCTTGGGTATTAGTCTCCTATTTTGTTACTTTATGTTCTTCAGTAACAGTGATGGGTCTCATTCCCCAGACCCTGAAAGAGCCTCAAATGTGGCACTTTCTAAAATCTCAGGGCTAGGACGAAGGAGATGTTACTGGTGCCTGCTCAAGGAAATCGATGAACAACAGGATGACAGTGATACAGTGATGTTCCTCAGATGAATGCAATTTTTTTATGTCTGTCCCTCTCTTTCTTACTCATTTCGCTTAGCATGATACTTTTCATGTAGTACCACTTGTATGTAAATTTCATGACTTCATCTTTTCTAACAGCTACATAGTACTCCATTGTGTAGATGTACCAAGGTTTCTTTAACCAGTCTTCTGTTCTCGGGCACTCAGGTTTTTTCCAGATTCTAGCTATTGTAAACAGTGCTGCAATGAACAAACAAGTGCAGATGTCACTTCGACTATACTTTTGTGCCTCTGTGGGATATATTCTCAGGAGTGGTATTGTTGGGTCAAATGGGAGCTCAATTTCTAAGTTTTTGAGAATCATCCATACTGTTTTCCAAAAGGGCTGAACCAGTCAGTATTCTCACCAGCACTGAAGGAGGATTCCTTTCTCGCCACATCTGCGCCAACACCGGTTGCTTTTGTTCTTTTGGATGTGGGCCAGTCTCTGTGGTGTGAGATGATATCTCATTGTTTTGATCTGCATCTCCCTGATGATTAATGATATAGAGCATTTTCTCACGTGCCTTTTTGCCATTCAGATTGCTTCTTTGAGAAAGTTTCTGTTCATTCAGATTGCTTCTTTGAGAAAGTTTCTGTTCATTTCGTCGCCCCATTTTTTTATGGTTGCCTAATAACTGACATAGTTTTTTTCAATTAAAAATTTTTTGAATAGTGAGACATCATGAGGTACAGTTGCAGACTTACACATTTTTGTGCTTGGGTTTCAATTATACAATGATCAAATGCCATCCCTCCACTAGTGCCCACTTCCCACCACCACACATCCCAGTATCCCTCCCACCCTCTATCCCCCCCATCCCACCCTGACTCTGTGGCAGGGAATTCCTCTCTGTTCTCTCTCTCCTTTTGGGTGTTGTGGTTTGCAAAAGAAACATTGAGTTCGTTGCCCCATTTTTTGATGGGGTTGGATGTTTTCTTCTTGTGGAGTTCAACCAGTGCTTTGTATATCTTTGATATCAACCCGTTGTTGGATGTGTATTGGGTGAATATCCTTTCCCATTCTGTCCACTGTCTTTATATTTTGATCACTGTTTCTTTTAAGGTGGAGCAGTTTCTTAGTTTAAGATAATCCCGTTTGTCTATCTCTGTTTTCACTTTCTTGGCCTGTGGCATGTCATGTTTGAAGTTACCATTAGCTTCAATGTCATGGAGGGTTTTGCCAACTTTGTCTTCAATGTACTTTATGGATTCTGGTCTAATGTTGAGGTCTTTAATTCATTTTAGATCATACAACTTCTTAATGTAATTAATTAATAGAACTAAACTTGAGTCTTCTAACTTCCATTGCTGAGATCTTTCACTATGCAATGCTATTTCTCATATTAACCCTCCACTTTACTGACATATATTAATCTTGGTATTAAATGAAATCCGAGGACTGTAGTTAAGGTCCAGTTTTATTCAACTGTTAAATTGGAATTTTATGAATGTAAATGAAAAATTCATATGCATTAAATGTGTATGTATAATCTCTTCTTGAACTCAAAGGAACATTCTAAATTTTTTGACTCATAAATCTTGCTTTTAAAAACTTTATCAGTCTTGTTTCTGTTATCAAACATCAATCAACTTTTTTGACGTGGATGTTCAAGTAAGGATGTGCTGATATTCAATTCCTAAATCTTCAAACTGCCAATCAAGTCTAAATTTCAATTGCTTCAGATTCACATTTTCTGGAATTGCTTCTTTTTCTGGCCTCATCTATGAAGACCTATTTCAAATTATATCACTTCTATGAAGGCTGCATTTATTGACTATGAAGCAGAATTTAGAAGTCCCTTTATATTATACAATAGAATCTTAATGACTAGAATACTTTATTTTTTAAAAAATCCTTTAAATGTATTTATGTATTCTCTAAGTTCTCTGGCTGAGTCTGCAATGGAATATGGCCTCTGATGACTAGCCACTAATAACTATGAAGTCATATAGGAATTCAGTGGTAAATAGTGCTATGATGGGTTAATAATTTATGCCATGGGCTACAGAAGGAAATATTTTGCTAAACCTGGCCAATGGCATCATCTGAACTCAAAATATGATGTTAGTGTATTTTTCACATTCACACTCCAGAGCCTATTAACTTCATTCAAAGAAAGCTTACATTGATATTACGTATGTCAGACCTTGTTTGTACCCACTAATAATGATTTCTATTGAGTGTTCACAAATAATATTCTTATAACCCTTAAAAGATTTTCCTAGGTATCACCATCACTTTAAGTGCTAGTTTACATTTTTGAGATACACTTTGTCCCCTTTTCATAAAAGCAGGACAACATTTCCTTGTCTTTAACCTTCTGGAGCCTCCTCTATTTTCCAAGAACTTTCCAGGTGGTGGTGACTCATTTGAAGAAAATGGCTCTTTTCACTCGGACCTTTCAACAGCATTGTTTGTAATGGTTAGGGGCCATGACTAGTAGAGCTGTTTCTTTGGGGGGAAAGTATATTTGAATTGGGCAAAATCAGAGGCTGAATCAGGATGGCCAATAAATGTGTTATTGACAGAGGCCTGGCCTAGAAAGACAGCCAAGTCTATGGAGGCAGTTTTCTCTGAACCATGGCCCAACAAGCATTTCAGATGGCTCTCCCTGTCTATTTTCCCTTCCTTTATCTTGGCTCCATGTTCTCCTCTTGCTGGAGTTCATCTCCTTTGAACTGAATTTGGATGACTAAAGTGTAACCGCAGCACAAAAAATGAGCAGAAGAATGCACATCTGCACTTGAGTTCCAGATGAGGGCCAAGGTTAGGTCTGTTAGTGACAGAAATAATAATATGGAAAAATTTCAAGAAATTCAAGATACTAGGTTAATGATAGATGTTCTGCGGGGTGTATAGGTTTTAAAAAGAGAGGGCATTCGTCATGTATACATACAAACATGCAGTAGAGTAATGACTTATTGACTTCCAAAAGGACTTATTTTTGTGAATATACTATGTGTCCAGTTTTGTGCTAGTAGCTTTGAAATACAAGGGATGAAAATAAACAGGGATTGCTTTGGTAGCAGTGGAAAGGTTTGAGTTGAGTTCCTTCCAAGCAATCGCACTGGCTGCCATTTTATACAGACTATTTCTGTCATCCGGTACACATCCTTCAATTTTCATTCCAGCTTAACCTTGCCACTACTAGAGCTTCTCTGTGTGGGAGGTAGAATGGATTTCAAAAGAGGAAATAGAAAGGTATTTTATGAAAATTGGGATAATAAAGGACTTTCATTAGCTGTTCCTCCTAGATATCTTCAGAGAAGCATTATTCTCCTGCCTTTCTTTTCTTTTTCTTTTTTAACCGAATCATCATGAGATACAGTTACAAAGCTTTCATGATCAGGTTTCAGTTATACACTATTCCAACACCCCTCCCTCCACCAGTGTACATTTCCAACCACCAATGTCCCCAGTATCCCTTCTGCCACCCCACCACCAACCTCCAGCCTGCCTCTATGCTCTCTCTCTCCCTCTCTCCCTCTCTCCCTTTCTCTCTCTTTCTCCCTCTCTCTCTCCCTCTCCCCTTTTGGACATTATGGTTTGCAATACAGATACTAAGAGGCCATAATTTTTGTTTCTTTACCCACTTTTAGTCACATCTCCCATTCAGAGTAATCAATCCCTTCCTACCATCATTGTTGTAGTGGTACCTTTTCTATCCCAAATAGCCTCTCCCCCAGCAGGCTTCCAATAAATACCAATCCTCCTGTTTCTTGTTTCTACTGTCCTGAAGTGTTAGTCTCATACTATGTTTTTAGGATAACACATCTTTTAGCACACACATAATATTTGTTATTATCTGTACTTGACTTTTAGTTGTAGGGAAAAAGACCAAAACTAGTCCTTATACTAAATAAAAACTCTGGTGCATATCAGTAATATCAGTAAGAAAAGGATAACTGCTAGAAAAAACTATTTGGTGATGAGATGACACTGAAACTGGTGGTGGGTAGAATAAGTTCCATAGACATAGACACACATAAAGCTATACTCTGAAACTATTGTAATATTGTAATTTACATAAACTATTTTTAATATTGTAAATTACTTTATAATATTGTCAACTAATGTTATGTAATTAAAAATGATACTTGACATAATGAGAAGGTGAGCTAAAAGATGGTCAAAACAGAATGCTGAGGCTGGTTTACAACCTGAAGATGGTGATTGAAGGGACAATCAAAGGCACTCAAGTATCTACTCATAAAATTTAAAAGAAGTGAGATGTCTGTCTGATAACATGGCTTTTGTCTTTAAAGTTTAGTTATGATCCTCTGTAAGAATTATTCTCAGTACTAGAAAGGAGAAAAATTAAGCTATAAACACTCTGGCATGAATTAGTTCATCTGAAATTTGCAGTCAATTCATCTATTCCCAGAAAACAGTTGTAGCTCCTTGCCAATATACTGTATTTGGACCATTTCTCCTATTTTTAAGGGAAACTAATTTCACTGTGTCTATTCACAGCTTTAGCAGACTCAAAAATAAATTGAGTCAAAACTTGGAATGGGTAAGTGTTTTAGACAATTGTATAAACAAAGTCTAAAAGTCATTTTTATCTAATCATTAAATGTGGATCAAATTCATGAAAAAAATTAAATTGGCACAGAAAAGTTTCAACCAAGAAATTCTCAACAGATTAACAGTTTCTTTAGGACAGGGGTTTTGTCTTATTCTTTCCTGTATCCTAATAAATCCCTACTTTGTCAAGATTCTTAGGAATAAACACTGAAAGCTATTTAAAAAGTGGATTCTTCAGAAATATTCCACTACTAGAAGATGAATTCCAAAATAAATTACCAAACATTGTTAAGACATCCTTTATTATTAAAATCTCATAAAATAAGATAGGTACTACAATATCCAGGATGCATATGAAAAATACTTATTAGGGGCAAAGAATGATGGTTAGATTTTCTTTCTTTTGCTTGAGAGTATACAAGGCGAAAATAAGTTATATAAGTTTCTCTGTTTCTGTTTTTCCCAGACTTGATTTTCTTTACCACATTTTCATGATTCCTTCTTATACACTACATTTTCTCGCAAACTAGATATATTTTGCAAATTAATTATAATTATTTTCATACATATAGCACTAATGCTTTTCAAGGTATTTTCATGTGCACTATTTTTTGAATTCTGAATTGAAAAGTCTGTTATTATCAGTTTTATTTTCAGATAAGGAGCCTGAGGAATAGAGTGCTAGGCAGATTTTCAATGATAAATAAATAAATAAATGTGTTATTGATTCAAGACTGGTAATCAGTTCCTTTGTAAAATATCACCCAAGTATAAAAATTCAATATTGGAAGCTTGTTAGGAGGACAACAGTTATGCTGCCTTCATACTTATAACTCCATACCTTCTCTTGTTTCATATTTGCTTTTTGTGTTTCTTTCAAGGCATATAAGTATACAACTAGAGAAATTAACAAATGAAACATTGCAATCATGAGTTCTAAATTTATTGTCAGCGTTTTTCTTCTTCAGTATGAATTTTATGTGTCATCTCTCCCTATCTTTCTCTTTCCCTTCCCTTCTCCTCCTCCCCGACCTTCCCTCCTTTCTTGTACCAGACATTCCATTGAGTCTTTTCCTTCCTGGGGCTGGCAATTTTCTCACATAGACTCAAGAGGTAGCAGGTCTAGTGTAATTACCAGCCCAAACCCTGTTTGGTATCCTGGAATGAAATGAGTAAGGCACTGTTTTACTGAAACCATGGATGGAGTTGGACCTCAGATCCTGGGAAGGATGCCAGAACTAGAAGAGCCAAGGGCTTTGCAAAAACCAGAGGTCTGGAAAGGCAGTGAGTCATTAACCAGACAAGCAGTTACGAACTAGGAAATAAGCTTCTTTTGAGGTTAAAGCAAGGCCAAAGGTCAAAAACTAAATAGCAATGAACTATAGTAATCACAACAATAGCAACAGTACCACTCTGATAAATGAGATAAATTCTGTCGAACTTCCAAAGTCTGCAAAATGCAACTGACTCTAGGGAATGACCATTCAGAGACCTAAAAGTAGAAGCAAGGAAGACATTTTTATAGGACCTGAGAGTATGGTAATCATTGAAAAGCTGATGCCTTAAGGCAATAATATACTCTAGAATAGTGTTTGTCGACCTAGGAACTGTTGGCATTTTGGATGAGCTATTTCTTCGTGATGTAGCCTGTTCTGTTCATTGGAAGTAATTTAACAGCATCTCTGACCTCTACCCACTAGATTTCAGTAGCTCCCCCGCCCACCAAGTTATGACAACAAAAAGTCTCTAGATATTGGTCAGTGTCCCTTGGGGGATGGGAAACTCAAATGACCTGGGTTGAGAAACACTGCTCTGAAAGTTCTGAATTGTGAAATCTTAATGGTCTTGAGCCTTCTAGGATTCTAAGTTATCTTCAGAGCAGCCAATCTAAGAAAGCATGCAAGATATTTGCAAATACATTCTAAATGTTCTCTTGCTTCCAGTACCTGGGTCACCTTTTCTATTAAGCAATCTTGGTTCCTAAGAATACTGGACGTTCAGATTTCCTCAAATTCCACTTAATTGCAAACTCACCGGTAGATCATTTCATGGTTTTCATTTTTGGTTTATATGAAAATTGGAACTAATGTGAAAATACCTCTTACTCTTGGCTAAAAGAATTACTTTGTGGGAGCACACCCACATGTGCTCAATGATTAATCCTATTTCTGCACTCAGGGATCACTCCTGGTAAGTTCAGGAAACCACAAGGGGTGTTGGGGGTTGAGACTGAATGTGCCATGTACAAAGTAAATACCTTACCCACTGTACTATATCTCTGGCCCCATTGACTAAATGAATTCCAATAACATATTAAATTTTTGTTTTTTTCTTTACCACTGAGCTTACCGTTTCTTACTTTCCATTTCTTTGGTGAGGGGAGGGTTAGTTCATCCACACTCAGTAATACTCAGGAGCTGCTTTTAGTCCTGAATTCAAGGATTACACCCGGTGGTGTTGGAACAGAGGTGTACATATTTATGCAGTGCCAAGTATTAAACTAGGGTCAGCTGCAAGTAAGACATATGTCTTTATCCCTGTATTATCTCTCCAACCCTTCTTGCCATTTATTTTTTTATTCAACATGAACTTTTACAATTAATGAATATAACTTATTAGTGGAACAACTAGAGATTGTAAACAAAGAGAAGAAGCAGAAAGGCAGAAGCAGAAAATTGAGGAGAGATATTTGGTCAAACCTTAGTCTAAGTATGTCTACTCTGAGCAGAATATTGTACCTAGTTATCTTATAATTCAGCCTACTTTCTTACAACCCATAATAAACCCATAATAGTGATCTGGTGATGGATTTTTATGCCTGTCAGAAGAACGACGAGTACTCCCAAAACCTGTCAGAATATTTTTGTGAACTGAAATAGTGTACTAATGTGACTAGGATATAGTAGAAACTTTCCTAGATGGGATTTCAAATCCAAATTTTAGTCTACTTACTTTAAAAAAGTTTATATTTTGGGAGCCATATTCAATAGTATGTGTGGGATCGATCATACTGTGGCTAGCATTGAACTTCGGATTTCCACATGAAAAAACATGTGTCCCAGCTGTTTGAGTCAATTCCTCGGTTCCTAAGAATTTGTTATAGACATTTGATTCTGCAAGTAATATAGCCTTGGCTGAAACTTAGTTTCCTCAAATGTAAAACAGAACTACCTGTTTGACTTCATGGTACTAACATAATTCAAATGAGACAATGGGTGAAAGCAGCATGAACTATGTAAACTCTTTTACAATAAAAGTGATATTACATTTATTTAATTGCAATTAATTCCATTTCAATTGACTGCATCCTTGCAGAAAATCATTGCAGAAAATCCTTGCAGAAAATCATTGCTCCTGTTATGAAGTTCTTTACATATAATTGTACCCTCTTCTCTGTCTTGGTTCTAGTAACTGTTACCTCCTCTCTCTTTCAGGCTTGAACGTGATAATAAATATCAATGTAACTAGTTCTGATATACTTCAGCACACTTTGATTCTTTCGGGGAGAAATGTTGGGACTATACCCAACATTGCTCAAGGCTTACTGAAGGCAGTGTTCAGGGGAATTGATTCAGGGAGAGCTATCTGCAAAGACCTGATTTATACTCTCATCAAATCTCTTTCTCTTTCCTGTTATCTTTATAGATATAGAATAGGATGTGTAAAGACAGTAAGTCTATAGCCAGTAGTGTTCAATTCCACATATTGAGAATTAGTTCTTAAATTACCATTTCAGAACATCTATCATTGAACTATATGTTCATTACCAAATGGGTGGTTATGCTCTTTGTCTTATTACCAATCAACCACGGAAAAACATTTAAACACCATGTTCCTGTGTCTGTTCTCTCCCACAAAATTTGTATCCTGACTGAATTCCAACAACATGGGAGGCAGATTTCTTATGCACACTCAAGTCTCTGTCTTACTGTAAATCAGTTTGCACCCCTTTGCTTCCCTTGGACTCAGTTTGCAGAGAATGAGCTTATATCCTTTTACTTCACTTGGACTGTAGTTTCAGGAAGCCTGGGGCGGGAGGGGGGCGCGGGTACAGTTAAGCCTCTAGGATTCCATGACATCTGCCAGCATTCTGGCCCTGGTGTCTCCGCTCATTAACTGTGTCCAACTTGGAATGTTTCATAGAATGTTAGAGCTAGAAAAATCAGCTAGTCCAGAGAATCTTAACTTGAAAATCTATATCAGAGGTCTACAACCTCTCTTCTTAATAGATACATAGTCAACACTGCCCTGAAAATATACCTTCTTTAACCAAAAAAACAGAAAACATGCTATCCAGTTGAACCCAGGACTACTGCTGGCCTCCAACACCATTCCAGCTCCTCATTTGGAACAATATAATCTACTTTGGGAACACCACTATAATTGACTTAGGGAATTACTTAACTCCTCTTAAATTACATGAAAAAATTAGTTGCCTATATGCACATAAATGTTTTTCTGAGGAGAAAGCTTAGATCTTTTATCAAATCCTAGAAAGGGCTTGTGACACAGAAAAGACATAAAACTCAAAAGACTCTAGACCAACACTCTCACCTTAGAGCCGAAGTAACAAACTGAAAGAAAGCAACCTAGCTAATATTCCACAATGAGTCAATGACAGGATTTAACCTAGAGCCTAGGTAGACATGAACTTCCTGTTTTTAATAAATCTTTCCTGCTTCTACTGATTTCTTACCCCCACATATTTTGTGCACAGCAGACACCAGGTAACTGTTAAATTCAATCAATAACTGCTATGGACCCTACAAACACACTCTTATTTTCACTGACCATGCTAAACAGAACCTGGAGTTGTGTGGCGCCCAGGGCCAACCTAAGAGTTTAGTGGTGCCAAAGGATCAAGCAGGGATTTTCCACCCCAGTTCTTTCTGATGAATGGAGTTCTGTCTCGTCCCTGTTTTTCTGAGCCAGCATGTCCCCAGGGCCTTGTGGAGGGCAGGTGTTGGTACTGGGCATGGACTCAACAGTCCAACTCCAGTGCCTCTACAGCTGTTCTCATCTCTGTGAGGCCCCCAGTGGGAGCTGACACAGACACTCTTGGAAAATGTGTGTCCTGTGGGTGGGGGGGAGTTAAAGGAAAAACACCGCTGAGCACTGAGGGGGTTTTAAGCTTTCAGGGGAGCTGGAACTTCCTAGCACAGGTTATTAAATCATAACTATTTTCTGGTAAAAATAGGGTAGACAATTTTGTTCCTTTTCATATCCCCTTCACTTCCCTGCCTTCCCAGGTCACAAGTATTCCCATACTACCCAGAGTCCCATGTTGTATTTGATTACCCAGTTCTCCCAAATAAGTGTCTTTTCAAACTGTAAGCATTTTGCCCAATAACTACCTCCCATGCCAGGTTCTGCCCCTGACCCATCTATCTAATATCTTAAACTCTGATCCATCAATCTAACATCTTAAACACAGGTGTGTATGGCCCAAGGTGTGCTCTTCACCCTACCCCAGCCTGAAGTCCAGTCCCCATATAAAGGGAAGGATGGACCCTCAGCCTTATGTCCTCGCAACTACCCCTCGTGTTGTCCCTTTTAAAATCTCTAATTCCAAAACTGTGCTGAAGGAAGTTACTTCATCTATAACCTATATTAGAGGCACCAGTGAACCCAGCCTCATATTTCTTCACCTCTCCATAACTAACCGAAATGTACAAAGACAGTCTAACTGCAGGGGCCTAACTACACAACAATATACAAGAAACAACTCCAAACCACAAAGGTCACACTGGTAAAACAATGCAGAAACTCACCAGGATTAGTAAGTGAAGTCGCTATCTCAGATTAACAAAACAGTGATAATGAGCTAGAGATAGAATACTGAAAGCAGCAAGATCAACAAGATTTTTTTTTTATAAAGGAATATCCTTAAGATTTACAGCAGACTTCTGTGACAAATTTCTCTGGAGCCAAAGACAGTGGGGGGATATAGTGAAAAATTGAATAAATTAATGCCTCACTAAGAATACTTTACTCAGCTAGACTCTCATTCATACTTGAAGGAACAATACACAGCTTCACAGAAGAACAACTCAGGAACTTCATAGACTCAAAATCATGGTTACAGGAAAAACTAAACACGCTATATTAAGACAAGACAAATCCTTAAAACACATGAAACTCCTGCAGAATTATGGGACAAAACCCCATAACACTAATCTCTATCAATGTCAATGTGCTAAACTCCCCAATAAAAAGACACAGTGTGGAAGGATGGATCATAGTATTGAATCCAACGTTCTGTTGCCTGCAAGAAACACAACTGAACAGTCAGAACTAACACGGACTCAAAGTCAAATGTTGGAAAACAATTCTACAAGTTAACAACTTCCTCAAAAAGCTGGAATGGCCATAGTAGTATCAGACCACATAGATTTCAGATTGAAGAAAGTTATAAGAGACAGTGAAGAACATTTCTTAATGATCTGAAAATCAGGAAGAACTCACACTCTAAATGTATATGCACCTAATGAGGAACCAGCAAAATACTTGAAGAAAGACATTGATAGCAACATTATAATAGCTGGAGATCTCAACACTGTTTTATCACCTCTTGATAGGTCAGCCAGACTAATGTTCTCAATCACTTATCACTTAATCGCTTAATCCCCGTTATTCATCAATTTATTCGAGCGGGTGCCAGTAACATTTCCATTCATCCCGGTTGCGTGCTAGCGTAGCCCAATGGTATCTGTTCATTCTAGGAACATGCAGAGCCTCAAACCGATCATTTAGGGTCTTGACGAAGAAGTCTGACCATCTTATAGGTGGGCGTCCACGTGATCTTTTGATGTCCCGTGGAATCCAATCAGTAATGGCTCTAGTCCAGCAGTTGTCTGTAAACCTCATTACGTGTCCAGCCCATCTGATTTTTGATGTCTTGGCAAATGAGACAGCGTCCCTGATTCTTGAGCGTTGACGAAGATCAGAACTCCGTATTCTATCTCTCATTTGAGTGAATCGTGATATTCCAAGCATAGTTCTTTAGATTCCTCTTTGAGAGACCCGAATAGCGTTCTCATCCTGTTTTCGTAGGGTCCAGGTCTCTGAGGCATATGTTAATGCAGGAAGAATAGTGGAATCAAAGAGATGTGCTCGTAGCTGGAGGTTCTTTGTCCTTTTAGTTATTTCTTCAATGCTCTTGAAGGCATTCCAAGCCGCTCTCTTTCTCCTGCGCAACTCAGGTGCCAGGTCATTCATCATGTTGATTTTTCTACCTAGGTATATATAACTGTTGCATTCGGAGATGGTGGTTCCGTTGAGAGCGAATGGAGCGTCAGGAACAAGGCTGTTTCTCATAAACATTGTCTTCGTAAGATTCAGCTGTAGTCCAATCTTTCCACATTCACGGTCAAAGTCGTTCAGCATTTGTGCCGCTTGGCTGATGTTTGGTGTTATTAGAACGATGTCATCAGCAAAGCGGAGGTGGTGTAGTTGCCGACCATCTATCTTCACTCCCATGTTTTCCCATTCCAGTCGTCGCATGATGTTCTCGAGGGTGGCACTGAAGAGTTTTGGTGAAATGGTATCACCCTGCCGAACCCCTCTCTTGACATGGATGATTACTTCTTTGTAGAATGGTGAGATTTTGGTAGTGAATCTGCAATAGAGCTCACGAAGGATCCTGATGTATTGAGTTTGTACGCCCTGATTGGCTAGGGCTTCCATGACCGCTTCCGTCTCAACAGAATCAAAGGCCTTCTTTAAATCAATGAATGTTAGACAGAGCGGCATCTTGAATTCCCGAGATACCTCAATGAGCTTGGTTATTGTGTGGATATGGTCGATGGTACTGAATCCTTTTCGGAATCCAGCTTGTTCACATGGCTTTCCTTCATCTAGTGTTTTGCTAATCCTATTCAGGATGACTCGAGTGAATAGTTTGTAGATGACAGACAATAGGCAGATTGGGCGATAGTTGCCAATGTCGTGGATGTCTCCTTTCTTGTATAGTAATACAGTCCTGCTGGTTTTCCATTGGGATGGAACCTTGTATTCAGACAGGTAGCGTGTGAAGAGTCGAGCCAATGTATTGATGAGTATTGATGGTAAGTTCTTCAGGTGTTCAGGTCTGATCTTGTCTGGGCCAGGTGCTCTTTGTTTCTTTACCGACGAGATGGCATGTTGGATTTCGGAAGGGAGAACATTGGGAACGACATATCCATCATGTGGTATGTGGTATGTGGGCAAGTGGATGTGGCTATTAAAGAGATCTGAGTAGAAGTCATGAATAATCTTCTCCATTGCCCTTCTGGAAGATGTGATAGATCCATCATGATGTCGGAGGGCAGTCATCTTGGTTTTGTAGTTGGTGAAGGACAGGCGGGCATTACGAATGTTTTTCCCAGCTTCTGCTGCATCTACCAGTACTGCTGCTCTCCTGTTTTTGAGGTCATCCTTGATGGCTTCTCTGCACTGTTTTGCCAGTTTGGATGTTCGCTTGTGGTTGCCTGAGGCATGTGCCAAGCCACGTTGGCGAATAAGTTCAAGAGTGTTCGAAGAAAGACGGTTTTTTGTGGTTATCTCTCTCTTGGCATTCCTTGCACAATCATGGAGGTGCTGAATCATTCGATCGTATTCCTCATGAATGTTGTCAATGACGGCATCTTCCCAAGTTGCCGCAATAGAGCCAAAGAGATCCCAGTTGGTGGTTGTTCTGGGAGTCCTCTTCTTAAACCTTGCATTCTTTTCTCCTCGTTCTGTGAGGTAGAATTTTGCACGAAGAAGACGGTGGTCTGATCCCGTTTGGAATTTTGGGACAACAGCAACATCGGTTAGGCAAAACCGCCGATTGAATATGATGTGGTCTATTTCATTGTGGAACCGTCCATCGGGAGACTTCCATGTCCAACGTTTAGATCCAGCCTTTTGGAATTGTGAGTTACCATGGAAGGTTTTGGTTGACATGATGAATTCAGACAGTCTGTCACCCTGTTCGTTCCATTCCAGGCCATGGGTTCCGATGTGGAGTTCATCGACTGATCTTCTTAGTCCGATCTTGGCATTAAAATCACCGATAATGATCTTGTAGAAGGTGTGATCTTCTTTATAGAACTTCTCCAGCTCCATGTAGAATTTCTCAGTTTCTCTTTCACCATAACTGGATGTTGGTGCATAGACAACAAAGATAGAAACTGCCGGTAGTGAGCCACATTTATTCAAGTGTAATCATCCGATTCGGGTTGTTAGGCATTCGAATGAATCAATGCTCGTGACTAAGTTTGTGTTGACAAGGATACCAACACCACCGACGCCTCTTTTATCACATGTTCCAAGGAATAGTTCTTCTCCAGTGTCTAAAACAGCATGATGGGATTGATGTCTTCTCGTTTCGGTCAGACCAATGATGTCGTACTTGATCTTTCGCGCTTGTACCATAAGGTCTTCAATGGATGCAGTAGATGCCAGCTTACGAGCATTAAAAGTACAGACAATCATTTTTGTTTTTCTGCATTTTGGCAGCCTATGTCTGCCTTGGTGTTTTATCAGCCTCTCCTTCCATATCCTTCTCGACTCTGCATATTCAGGGTTAGGGAAATGAGATCCATTTATTACTGGATTTGGCATATCAATTTGGTCTATTTGGCATAGACCACGGATAGCTTGCCAGGCTCTGCCGTGCGGGTTGGATATTTAAGGTACCCTGAAAACTTAGAGAAAAGTAAATAAATAGTCGTGCGGCCGCGAATGCGGCCTTGCGGTCCCGGGAGCTTGTTGTGATAATCTCTGGATCCTGGCCGTTGTTGGGGTTACACGGCAGTTGGAGGGTGTAACTGTCTAGCTACTGACAGGTCCAGTCCCAAACCGTGCAGGCTTGGAGATCTCAGCCCCGGGTCCCACACACCTGGGTTCCTCTGCCAGTTCTGTTATGTCTGAGGCTTATCCAAGTGTGTGGAGAGTGGCCCCAGTAAGGCCTTGGTTGGGGCCTGGAGGTCTTCAGCTGTTGGGCCCTGGCGAGGATAGTCAGACACAGGGTAGGAGACTCTGCCTTGTGCTCTCCCGGGAGCTTGTTGTGATAATCTCTGGATCCTGGCCGTTGTTGGGGTTACACGGCAGTTGGAGGGTGTAACTGTCTAGCTACTGACAGGTCCAGTCCCTAACCGTGCAGGCTTGGAGATCTCAGCCCCGGGTACCACACACCTGGGTTCCTCTGCCATTTCTGTTATGTCTGAGGCTTATCCAAGTGTGTGGAGAGTGGCCCCAGTAAGGCCTTGGTTGGGGCCTGGAGGTCTTCAGCTGTTGGGCCCTGGTGAGGATAGTCAGACACAGGGTAGGAGATTCTGCCTTGTGCTCTCCCAGGAGCTTGTTGTGATAATCTCTGGATCCTGGCTGTTGTTGGGGTTACAATGCTCTCAAGTACTTAGTTTTTTTGAGGAAAGAAAAAAAAGAGAGGGGTTTCATCCCCATTTTATTTTATTCCCCCAAAACTGAACACACATTCTTCTCAGTACATGGAACAGTCTCCAAGATAGATTATATGCTTGGCCACAAAACATACCTCCATAAAACTAAGAGGATAGAAACTGTATCAGAAAACATTTTAGATTATGAGGCACTGAAAATAGAAATCAATCACACACAGAAATGGAGAATCAAATCAAGCACCTGGAAATTAAACAGCTCACTACTGAACAACGAGTGGCTTAGAGGTGAAATCAAAGGGGAAGTCAAAAGATTTCTAGGAACAAATGAGAATGAAGACACAAGTTACCAGAATTTACATGACACAGCAAAAGCATTGTTAAGAGGAATGTTTATAGCTCTATAAGCATTGGTCATGAAGTAAGAGTGATCCCTCTTAAGTAATTTGACCTCGAGTTTAACATCCTGAAAAATCACCAACAAAAGGAGCGCAAACTAAGAAGAAGGAAGGAAATAATAAAACTCAAAGCAGAAATTAACCAGCTGAAGCAAAAAAAAATCCAAAATATCAATGCAGCCAAGAGGTGGTTCTTAAAGAAAATAACCAAGATCAATAAACCACCATTAAGACTCACAAAGAAAAAAAAAGAAGCTTAATAAACACAATCAGAAATGAAAGAGGGGGCATCACAACAGAAACCACAGAAAATTCAAAGGTCCATCAGAGAATACTTTGAGAATCTTTATGCCATGAAACAAGAGAACCTCAAAGAAATGGATAAATTCCTGGACTCCTATAATCTCCCAAGACTGACCCAAGAAGATTTAGAATACCTGAATAGTCCTATCACTATCGAGGAAATTGAAATAGTAATCATAAGTCTCCACCAAAACAAAAGTCCTGGACCAAATGGATTCACTAGTAATTTTTCCAAACCTTTAAAGAGGAGCTGCTCCTAATCCTATGCAAGCTTTTCCAGGAAAGCGAAGAAACAGAAATGTTTCCAGTTTCTATGAGAAAAATATTACTCTCATACCAAAAGCAGACCGAGACACAACCAAAAAAGAGAATCACAGGCCATTATTACTGATCAAAATAGATGCAAATATCCTCAACAAAATACTAGCAAATCGAATCCAATGACTCATCAAAGTCATCATACACCAGGACCAAGTAGGATTCATCCTGGGGGGCAAGGATGGTTTAACACTCACAAATCAAACAATATAATACACCATATCAATAACAGAAAAATTATATCAATAGATGAAGAGAAAGCATATGACAAGATCCAGTACCTATTCATGATAAAAACTCTCAACAAGAAGAGAATTGCAGACACTTTCACAGCATAGGTAAAGCCGTCTACCACAAGGCCACAGCAAACATTATTCTCAATGGGTAAAAACTAAAACCTTTCTCTCTAAGATAAGGCAAAAACAAGGCTGCCCACTCTTTCAGCTTCTATTCAATATAGTACTGGAAGTACTTGCCATAGAAGTTAAGCAAGAAAAACATATCAAGAGCATCCATATAAGAAAGGAAGAAGTCAAGTTATCACTATTTGCAGATGATATGATACTATATGTTGAAAATTCTAGAGACTCTACCAAAAAAGCTCATATAAACAAAACTTTTGTATAGTGAAGTGGCAGGTTACAAAATCAATACCCAAACGTCCATGGTTTGCTATACACAAACAATAAAAGAGAAGAAAGACTTTATTAACAAAATAAATCACATTCACAATTGTGCCTCATAAAACCAAGCATCTTGGAATAAGTTTAACTAAAGAGGTGAATGACCTATACAAAGAAAGCTACAAAACACTGCTTCAGGAAATAAAAGAGGACATGTGGTAAAGGAGACACACCCCTTGCTCTTGGATCAGAAGGATTAACATTGTCAAAATGGTAATACTCCTCAAAGCATTTTACAGATTCAATGCAGTCCCTATAAGAATACCTATGACATTTTTCAAAGAAATATTCAAAACACTCCTGAAATTCATATGGAAAAATAAACCCTCATGAATAGCTAAAACAATCTTTGGGGAAAAGTAGTTGTGAAGTATCAACTTCCCCAACATCAAACTGATCATCAAAGCAGTAGTAATTTGAAAAGCATAGTTTTGGAATAGAGATAGACCTGCAGACCAATGGAATAGAATTTAATATACTGACACAGATCCTCAACAATATGATCACTTAATTGTTGTTGACAAAGTAGCAAGAAATCTGAAGCGAAGAAAAGAAATCCTCTTCAGAAAGTGGTGCTGGGAAAACTTGACAGTTACATGCAAAAAATGAACTCAGACTTTTGTCTAATGCCAGGGACAAAAGTCAGATCAAAATGGACTAAAGATATCAATATTAGACCTGAATCCATAAGGTACATGGAGAAAAACTGTCCAGCCTTTTTGAAAAACAATATGGACATTCCTCAAAATACTAAAAATTGAGCTTCATTTTGACACAGCAATACCACTTCTGGGAATATAATCTTTGGGTGAAAAAATACACAGCAGAAATGATATCTGCACTTGTATGTTCATTGCAGCACTGTTCACAATAGCCAAAATCTGTAAGCAAACTGAGTACTCAAGAACAGACTGGTTAAAGAAACTATGGTACATTTATACAATGGAGTAATATACACCTGTGTAAAATAAAGTCATGAAATTTGCTTATAAATGGATGGATATGAAGTGTATCATGCTGAGTGAAATAATTCAGAAGGATAAGGACAGACAAAGGCTGAACTCATCTATGGGATGTAAAAAACCATAGTATGAGAATAACACCGAAGGATAGTAGAAACAAGGGACAGGATGAATGGTCCATGGATGGAAACCTTTCTCAAGGGCTGCCGGAGAGGGCAATTAGGATAGAGGAGGGACGATTATGACAATGATGGTTGGATGGGATTTCTCTGTATGGGAGTTGTGTGCTGAAAGTAGGTAAAGGTTCAAACATGATGACCTCCCAGTACCAGTATCTTTATTGCAAACTATGATGCCCAAAAGGAGAGAGAGAGAAGAGAGAAAGAGAGACAGAGAGAGAAGAAAAGTGCCTGCCATAGAGGCAGGCTTTGAGGAGACTGGAACGAAGACAACAGGGGATATTGGTGATGGGAAATGCACACTGGTGGAGGGATGGGTGTTGGAACAATGTATGACTGAAACCGGATCACAAAACCTTTGTAACTGTATCTCACAATTATTCAATTAAAAAATCAATTAAATAAAAAATCCAGTTGCCAAGGACTCAATATTATATGATGGTATTTGTATGAAATATCCATTTTTT
Organism: Sorex fumeus; assembly: GCF_029834395.1. Taxonomy (NCBI): domain Eukaryota; kingdom Metazoa; phylum Chordata; class Mammalia; order Eulipotyphla; family Soricidae; genus Sorex; species Sorex fumeus. The sequence continues at coordinate 13,187,043 of NW_026606115.1, forward strand.
AAAGCAAATTGTAATAGGCAGAGGCTAATCAGTGATTATCTGGAGCTAGTGTGCATCTGGAAATTGACTGCAAATGGACTTAAAGAAATTGCTTTTGGATAATGAAAATCTTCTGAAACTGGATTGCGGTGGTCGTTTGCATAAGTACTAAGTTACCAAATATTATCAAACCGTCCAATTATGATGGTATGCAAATTATTCCTTAATAAAACTATATATTTAAAAATAAGTATCTTTGCTATAAAGTTTATGTACCCAGAATGCCAGAGTAAAGGAAACCACTTAGGTTCTAATATCAGCACTGTAATTTACTGGCAATATGATCTTGTACAAGATACTTAACATAGATGAACTTTTGTCATTAAAAATGGCTAATAAAACAAATGAGGTAGGTTCCTTTCTGGGCACGCGCAGCTAGAAACAGCCCCTAGACAGCCGGTTTTCAACCCCTGATCTGCGTGGGACGGGCACAGAGGCCCAGCTCTGGGCAACAAGGCTGAACGGCTCCAATTCCAACAGGTACAGCCCGCCCCCAAGGGCCTGGGTTCCTTTCTGGGCACGCGCAGCTAGAAACAGCCCCTAGACAGCCGGTTTTCAACCCCTGATCTGCGTGGGACGGGCACAGAGGCCCAGCTCTGGGCAACAAAGCTGAACGGCTCCAATTACAAACAGGAGACGTTCCCAACTCCTCGTCCAGTGCCAGGGACTGTTTCCGGAGCCGCGGCCGCTTATGCGGCCGCGAAATATTTTCCCACTACATATGCCATATGAACCATAAGCTAACTTCTTAGATGGAAACTTCTCTATTTTAGCTCAACCACTAGAAACACAGTAGCCAATAACTCATAAGCTTATCTTAACTCACACTGCATATCAAGCAGAATAGTAACAGTGAACGTGAAGGACTAAACCACACCTCTCACAATGGTAAAGCAACGCAAAAGCCCATCAAACTTTCATATTGAAGAGTCTAGCCCAGATGACACCAACAGTACTGTAGTGTTAGACAACCTCTCTGACATGGAATTCAGAAGGGAGCTACTTAGGATGCTTAGGGAATTAAAAGAAACAATGGAAAACAATGCCAATAGAAGACAAGAGGATCTGAAGGCAGAAATGAGGAAAATGCAATCAGAAATGTCAGACCTGAAAAATCTCGTAGGCGAATTGTAAAGCTCAGTGGAAGGCCTCAGCAGCAGAGTAAGAGCGGCTGAGAACAGAATCAGTGAGCTCGAAGATGAAGTTCAGAGACTATCCAGAAAAGAGCAGAAAATGGAAAAGAGACTCACAATTCGGGAACAAATGGCAAGAGAAGATCGTGATGAAGCCAAGAGGGGTAACATAAGAATTATTGGAGTCCCAGAGGGACAGGAAGAAAACCTCGATGAAGAAGAAACTGTCAAAGAAATCATTGCTACAACATTTCCAGAGCTGAAGAAAACTTGTGACCACATTCAGGAGGCCCGAAGGGTACCAGCTAGAAGAAATCCGAATAAAAATACCCCAAGACACATTCTGATCAAAATGACCAAAACCTTAGACAGAGACAAAATTCTGAAAGCAGCAAGATCGAAGAAAGAAATCTCTTACAAAGGAGCATCCTTAAAATTCACAGCTGATTTTTCTGATGAAACCCTCATGGCCCGAAAACAGTGGTGGGACATAGTAAAAAAACTCAATGAAATAAATGCCTCCCCAAAAATACTTTTCCCAGCAAGACTCTCATTCATAATAGAAGGAACAACACACAGTTTCACAGACAAACAACAGCTCAGGAACTTCATAGACTCAAAACCATGGTTACAAGAACAACTAAATGGGCTACTTTAAGGCAAGAAAGGCCCCTCAAATACACCAAACTTTAACAGAACAATGGGACAAAATCCCATAACAATAATCTCTCTCAATGTCAATGGGCTAAACGCACCAATTAAAAGACATAGAGTGGCAGGATGGATTAGAAAATTGAACCCAACATTCTGCTGCCTGCAAGAAACGCATCTCAATAATCAAAGCAAACACAGACTTAGAGTCAAAGGCTGGAAAACAATCCTACAGGCAAACAGCTCCCATAAAAAAGCTGGGGTAGCCATCCTTATATCAGACCACATTGATTTCAGAGTGAGGAAGGTCATAAGAGACAGTGAAGGCCATTACTTATTGATCAGAGGATCTGTACAACAGGAAGAACTTACAATAATAAATGTATATGCACCTAATGAGAGACCAGCAAAGTACTTAAAACAACTACTCATAGATTTGGAAAAAGACATCAATAGCAACACAATACTAGTGGGAGACTTCAACACTGCTTTGTCACCTCTTGATAGATCAACCAGACTCAAGCTTAGCAAGGACATACTTCATTTGAGGGAAACAATGGAAGAAAGGGACTTAGTAGATATATACAGGACACTTCATCCACAAAAAGCTGAATACACATTCTTCTCAAGCGTACATGGAACATTCTCCAAGATAGACCACATGCTGAGCCACAAAACATGCCTCCATAAAATTAAGAAGGTAGAGATTGTATCAACAATCTTCTCAGACCATAATGCACTGAAACTAGAAGTAAATCACACACAAAAACAGAAAACTAAATCAAACACCTGGAAATTAAACAGTGCACTATTGAACAACGAGTGGATTAGACAGGAAATCAAAGAGGAAATCAAAAGATTCCTAGAAACGAATGAAAATGAGAACACGAGTTACCAAAACTTATGGGACACAGCAAAGGCTGTGTTAAGAGGAAAGTTTATAGCTCTACAAGCATTCCTCAGGAAGGAGGAGCGAGCACACATAAGTAACCTAACCTCACAGCTTAAGAGCTTGGAGAAGGACCAAAAAAAGGAGCACAACCCGAACAGGAGAAAGGAAATAATAAAACTCAGAGCAGAGATTAATGAGATGGAAACCCAAAAAACAATCCGAAAGATCAATGAAACCAAAAGCTGGTTCTTCGAGAAAATTAACAAGATCGATAAGTCTCTAGCAAAACTCACAAAGAAAGGGAGAGAGAAAACCCTAATAAACCGAATCAGAAATGAAAAGGGGGTCATTACAACAGAAACCACAGAAATTCAGAGGATCCTCAGGGAGTACTTTGAGAAGCTTTATGCCACGGAACATCAAAACCTCGAGGAAATGGATAAATTCCTAGACTCCTACAGACTCCCAAGGCTGAACCAAGAAGACCTGGAATACCTGAACAGACCTATCACCATCAAGGAAATTGAAATGGTAATAAAAAGTCTCCCCAAGCACAAAAGTCCTGGCCCGGATGGATTCACTAGTGAATTCTTCCAAATCTTTAAAGAGGACTTACTCCCGATGCTCTTTAAGCTTTTCCACGAAATTGAAATATCAAAAACACTTCCGAACAGTTTCTACGAAGCAAATATCACACTGATACCAAAAGCAGACAGAGATACCACAAAGAAAGAGAATTACAGGCCGATATCCCTGATGAACACAGATGCAAAGATCCTCAACAAACTACTAGCAAATAGAATCCAACTACTCATCAAAAAGATCATACACCATGACCAAGTAGGATTCATCCCAGGGATGCAAGGATGGTTTAACATTCGGAAATCAATCAACATATTCCACCATATCAACAAAAGAAAAGATAAAAAGCATATGATCATATCAATAGATGCAGAGAAAGCATTTGATAAGATCCAGCACCCCTTTATGATGAAAACCCTAGCCAAAATGGGTATAGAGGGGACCTTCCTCAACATAATTAAAGCCATCTACCACAAGCCTACAGCAAGCATCATCCTCAATGGGGAAAAACTGAGAGCCTTCCCTCTAAGATCAGGGACGAGACAGGGATGTCCACTCTCTCCACTGCTGTTCAATATAGTACTGGAAGTACTTGCAATAGCGATTAGGCAGGAAAAAGATATTAAGGGCATTCAGGTAGGAAAGGAAGAAATCAAGCTCTCACTATTCGCAGATGATATGATACTCTACTTAGAGAACCCAATAACTTCCACCAAAAAACTCCTAGAAACAATAGACTCGTATAGTAAAGTTGCAGGTTATAAAATTAATACCCAAAAGTCCATGGCTTTCCTATACGCAAACAGTGAGAGAGAAGAAAGCAACATGAAAAAAACAATCCCATTCACAATTGTGCCCCAGAAAATCAAGTACTTAGGAATCAGCTTAACTAAGGAAGTAAAGGACCTGTACAAAGAAAACTACAAAACGCTACTTCAGGAAATAAAAGAGGACATGAGGAAATGGAAAGATATCCCCTGCTCATGGGTCGGGAGACTTAACATTGTCAAAATGGCAATACTACCGAAAGCATTGTATAAATTCAATGCAATCCCTATAAGGATACCCATGACATTCTTCAAAGAAATGGAGCAAACACTCTTGAAATTTATATGGAACAATAAGCCCCCACGAATAGCTAAAGCAATTCTTGGGAAAAAGAAAATGGGAGAAATCAACCTCCCGAACTTCAAACTGTACTACAAAGCAGTAATAATTAAAACAGCATGGTACTGGAACAAAGGCAGAACTGCAGACCAATGGAACAGGGTTGAATACACTGACATCTCTCCTCAATCATATGCTCACCTAATCTTGGATAAAGGTGCAAGTAATGTGAAGTGGAGTAAGGAAAGCCTCTTTAATAAATTGTGTTGGCATCACTGGACGGCTACATGCAAAAAAATAGGCTCAGAACTCTGCCTAACACCATGTACAAAAGTAAGATCAAAATGGATTAAAGACCTCAACATCAGACCAGAAACCATAAGGTACATTGAAGATAAAGTTGGCAAAACCCTCCATGACATTGAAGCTAATGGTATCTTCAAAGATGCCACGCCACTGGCCGAGAAAGTGAAAACAGAGATAGATAAATGGGACTATCTTAAACTAAGAAGCTTCTGCACCTCCAAAGAAACAGTGACCAAAATACAAAGACAGTCTACAGAATGGGAAAGGATATTCACCGAATACACATCTGACAAGGGGTTGATATCCAGGATATACAGAATACTGGTTAAACTCCACAAGAAGAAAACACCCAACCCCATCCAAAAATGGGGCAATGAAATGAACAGAAACTTTCTCAAAGAAGAAATCCGAATGGCAAAAAAGCACATGAGAAAATGCTCTACATCATTAGTCATCAGGGAGATGCAGATCAAAACCACAATGAGATACCATCTCACACCTCAGAGACTGGCCCACATCCAAAAGAACAAAAGCAACCGATGCTGGCGTGGATGTGGCGAGAAAGGGACACTCCTTCACTGTTGGTGGGAATGTCCACTGGTTCAGCCCTTCTGGAAAACAGTATGGACGATTCTCAAAAAATTAGAAATTGAGCTCCCATTTGACCCAGCAATACCACTCCTGGGAATATATCCCAGAGAGGCAAAAATGTATAGTCGAAGTGACATCTGCACTTGTTTGTTCATTGCAGCGCTCTTTACAATAGCCAGAAACTGGAAGAAACCTGAATGCCCAAGAACAGATGACTGGTTAAAGAAACTTTGGTACATCTACACAATGGAGTACTATGTAGCTCTTAGAAAAGATGAAGTCATGAAATTTACATACAAGTGGTACAATATGGAAAGTATCATGCTAAGCGAAATGAGTCAGAAAGAGAGGGATAGACATAGAAAGATTGCATTCATCTGGGGGATATAAACTAACAAAGTATGAGATTAATACCCAAGAATAACTGAGATCAGCACCAGGAGGATTACTCCATAACTTAGAGGCCAGCCAGGTATCCTAGAGGAAAGGGCAGTTCAGATAGAGAAGGGAGCACCAAATAAAGTATGTTTGGAGGATCCTCCCAGGAGGGGAGATGCATGTCGAAAGTAGACTATGGACTGAACATGTTTGCCACTCAATGCCTCTTTTGCAGACCACAACACCCAAAAGGAGAGAGAGAACACAGGGGATTGCCCTGCCACAGAGACAGGGGGGATGGGGGGATGGGGGTGGGAGGGATATTATCCATGGTGGTGGAAAATGGGCACTGGTGGAGGGATGGGTATCTGATCATTGTATAATTGAAACCAAAGCACAAAAAATTGTAAATCTACAACTTTAAAAAAAATAAAATAAAATAAAGGGGAAAAAAATAAAAAAAGAAAACAAATGAGGTAATGAGAATGGTATCATTTGCTAAATATAAATCAATACAATCTAACTGGGGTCATTATGACCTTTAACCTTTCAAAGATAGTTATTTTATACCTGCTTGGGTTGGGAGCTGCCAAAAATAGACTCTAGACTGAACACAATGGCCATTCAATACCTCTATCGCAAACAACGATGCCCAAAGGGAGAGAGAGAACAAAATGGAATGCCTTGCCATAGAGGCTGGGTCGAAAGGGGGTGAGGGAGGGAGTCAAGGGGATAGGAGGGATACTGAGATCATTGGGCACTGGTGGAGGGATGGGTAACTGATCATTGTATAACTGAAACGCAAACACGGATGTTTGTAAGTATGTAACAGTACCCCACAGTGATAGTTATTTTACCTCACTAATAAAGATAGTTATTTTATTTTTATTGAATCACTATGAGTTATACAGTTACAAAATTGCTCATGATTGAGTTTCAGTCATAAAATTCTCCAACACCCATCTGTTCATCAGTGCCCATTTCCCACCACCATCGCCCCCACTTACCTCCCTCCTGCCTCCCACCGCACCCTCACAAACTGTCTCTTTGTCAGACACTTTTCTTCTATCTTTCTTATTTTCCTTTTAGGAACTGTGGTTTCCAACACTGTTACTAAAAAGTTATCACGCATATCACCTTACCTCCTTTCAGCACTCAGTATTTTTGACCAGAGTGATCATTTCCAGCTATCATTGTCATGGTGGTCCCTTCTCTATCCTAACTGCACTCCACTTCCTCTTTTATGGCAAGCTTCCTACCATAAACCATTCCTCTTGGCCATTGTTTCTACTGTCCTTGGGTATTATTCACATACTACTTTCAGAGAAAGCAAATAAAAATGGGCTAAAGACCATGACATCAGACCTAAATCCATAAGGCACATAGAGGAAAATATGGGCAGAACACTCCATGCCATTAAAGCTAAAGGCATCTTCAAGGATGAAGCACCACTGACCACGGAAGTGGAAGCAAAGATAAACCAATGGTACAACATGAAACCAAGAAGTTTCTGCACTTCAAATGAAACATTGACCAGAATTCAATAGCAGACCACAGAATGGGGAAATTTTTAAATATTAAATGAGTATTTACTCAATACTCATCTGATAAAGGGTTAATACTCAAGGTACATAATGCACTGTTAGAACTTTATCACTGTATCACTGTCATCCCATTGTTCATCCATTTCCTCCAGCAGGCACCGGTAATGTCTCCATTCATCCTAGCCCTGAGATTTTAGCAAGTGCCACATTCAGGGTCAGGGCAATGAGACCCATCATTGTTAATGGGTTTTGGCATATTGAATATACCACGGGGAGCTTACCAGACTCTGCCGTGCGGGCAGGATACTCTTGGTAGCCTGCTGGGTTCTCCAAGACTGAGAACTAGACAGTAAGAGGTCGCACAGCTGCAAATGCAGCACTCACTTCTGGGAACTTGGTTTTATAATCTCTGGATCTTGGCCGTTGATGGGATTACACAGTGCCGGGGGCAGTTTGTGGGTGTAATGGCTAGTTACTGGAAGATAGGGGATCTGGGTGGAGGAGGCCCAGTCCTGATCCGAGCAGGCTTGGAGATCTTAGTGCCAGGTCCAGCGCACCTGGGTTCCTCTTCATGCATGAGACTTGTCTGAGCATGTGGAGAGTGGTTTTAAGCATAGCTGTGGCTGGGTTTCAGAGGTCTTCAGCTGCCAGAGCTCTGCTCAGGGTGGGGAGGAAAACTCAACTCACCCTGCCTCCCTGGGGCCCTGGTGGGGACCGCCAGGCACGGGGGAAGGAGACTTATAAAGTTAGAACTTTATAAGAAAAAATACAATCCCTTTAAAAATGGGGAGAATATATGAACAGTAACACAGTAACACTGTAGCACTGTCCTCCCGTTGTTCACCGATTTGCTCAAGTGGGCACCAGTAATGTCTCCATTGTGAGACTTGCTGTTAATGTTTTTGGCATATCGAATAAACTACGAGGAGCTTACCAGGCTATGTCGTACAGGTGGAATACTCTCAGTAGCTTGCCAGGCTCTCCGAGAGGAACGGAGGAATCAAACCCAGGTTGGCCATGTGCCAGGCAAACGCCCTACCCGCTATGCTATCACTCCAGCCCTTGTAATGTGGGTATGAGAAAAAATATGAATTTAGATTAAATGGCTCATTCTCTTTTCTTTTCCTATTTTTGGGCCACGCCCAGCAATGCTCAGGATTACTCCTGACTCTGCATTCAGGAATTACTCCTGGTGGTGCTCAGTGGACCATAACAGATGATGGAGAATGAACCCGGGTCAGTCATCTCCAAGGCAAGCGCCTCCCTGCTGTGCTATCCCTCCAACCTCATGGCTCACGTTTTTATTTCTACCAGGAGGCCTTGTTGATCTTTTCAGAAAGCTCAATTCTCTTTAGTTAAATCATGGATAAAATATTTCCTGTGGACTTTTCCAACATTGGAAAGAGATGACAAACTCTCTTCTCATACCTAGGAATTTTTACACTGTCACCAAAATGTCGCTGAAGCCGGCCCCATAACCCAGTCTCAGCTTGCTTCCCAGAAACGCTGTTCTCTCTTTAAAGACACGGTCTGGGGACCAGAGCAATAGTCTAGTGGGGAGGGTAACTTCCTCAAAAAGAAGTACAAATGGATAAATATTTTAAATATAGGAAAGAATTAGATTTAGTGCCATAATCTCTGCTGAGACTTGCTGCCTAGGTTTCAGTATAAGTGGGTTTTACTGAAGGAATCTTCCAGAATTAAGAGGGAAGGAGAGTCACCATTTATTGTACTTCAAACAGACTAGTGGAAAAAGTATGTTGACAGAATTGTGACATGTTTTTGGGGTTTCACATACCTTCCTGGGTCTTACATCATAGAAAATTCTGAAAGAACTTGTGAAGATCAGTCATTCTTTGCAAAACAAGGATAAAAAGAGACTCAATCAAATTTCATTTTGGAAGCTCAGATTTTAGTCTCAACATGATTTGCCATAAAAATTAGAACAATAGCTTGTAGATGGATAGAGGGGTACTAGAATGTCATATTCCCAGAATGTGATGTGATGTGATGAGATAAAGTGGGAACATAATATCTGTCCCTTCCTCCACAATGAGCCTCCCATCATTGTTTTTGATAGCTGGGGTACTACAGCTAAAGCACCAAAATCAAAATAAAGGAAATCAAAGATTTTTTAGTGCCTTTCAGAAATGATGCTTTGAGGAGCTAAAAGAAGAAAGAACAAAAGTATCCGAGGTAGTCAAAATGCTTCAGGGACCAAGAGAGATAGTATGGCATTTAGGTGATAGCCTTGGGTGTGACTGACCCAAGTGCAACTTCCAGCACTGCAGATGGTCCCCCAACCACAACCAAAAGTGATCTCTGAACACAGAGCAAGTGATAAGCTCCGAACACATCTAGGTGTGGCCCCAAATCTCACCAAAATGCTTTCAAAGTGGTTGACGCTAAACTGTTCTGGGTAAATAGGAAAAATAGATCCAGAATTCAGTAGTGAACAAACTTATGGTGCAGAGAATAGTGATTACTAGTATTCTAGAATAATATTATCTCATTGTTATAGCCTTGATCATGAAATAGGGTGGTTAGTTATTATGGTTTCCAGACTCTTCTTGCTCTTGTTATTAATGATCAGAATATCTATTAAATATGCTGTACTTGAATCTATTGGGAGTACAATACCAAAAAGAAAGCTGAGGGCTCTGCTCACTTGGATTCTCATGGTGGTGGTGGTGACTCTGATTTTAGATTGGGAGATAAGGAGGGCATCCCTCAATTGGTGAAATTGAGCTGCTACTTCTGAGATAATGGCAAACCAAGTTTTCTAAAAAAAACCCTCTGGCTATAATGACTTGATTATATTAAAAGAAAATGTTCTTTTAATTTCTTTTCTCTTTTAACAGATTTGCTGATATATGTCACTTACCATACAATCAATCCATGTAAATTTTATAAGTTAGTGGCTTTGGGTATATTACGTTATTAGTATATTAATTATTTGATATTCTACATTGCAATTCAGAGACATTGACTGGATTCAAAATATTGTTCAATTTTCACTGCTACCTATTGGAGAACTTTTTCTTCAACATATGTAAAAGTTGTGTAACCACTAAGCAATCATTCCCCATTCTTACTTTCCCATAGCTTCTGATAATAGTTAATCTCTTTGTCTCAATTATTTGATTAATTATAGATATTTCATATAAGTAGAATAGTGAAATCTATTTTTTTGTATTTAGTTTATTTAAATTAGCATTTGTTCAAGGTCTGGGTTGTATTAGAACTGCATTCCTTTGTGGTTCAATTGTATGAATTAAGTGAATAGAATATGGCTCTATTCTATTTATTTTACTTGTATACAACAATTGTGTAACGATTGACAGGAGAATTGTTTTAACATTTTGGCTACCGTGAACAATGCTGAAATGAACATCACTTTCAAGTATTTATTTGAGTCACCTACATCAATTCATTTGTGTATACATATATATCAAAGTAGAACCTCTGTGTATTATGGTATAACAAGTGTCCTTTATTATTAGAAACTTATATTTGGTCCTTGTCTTTTTTTCTTTGAAAAGTACCTAAAATCCTTGGAATTTCCCGATCAATGAAAGTGATAAAATGTCTTCTGTTACATTGAGGCTATTATTAGAAATTATTTAATAAGATAGGAGCTGGTTACCAGGTGAATCAACTATGTGATTATAGGTTTGGCACCTGCACTCCTACCTCTTACCTCCTTGGAGAGGAGAAGTTCTGGAGATTGAATAGATCACAATAACCAGTGATTTCACCATAATGACATGATGAAGCCTCCATAAATTCCCCCAAATAAGAAGTTACTTCTAGTTTTGTGGGCACATGGAAATAGGGAAGGCATCATCCCCAGAGATGGCAATGATATTCTGTACCCTTTCCCCATACCTTGCCTTACTGTGTGTCTTGCATTGGTCTATGCCTGAGTTACACCCTTTTGTAATTAAACAAGGCTTTAGTTACTAAACAGATTTTCCTAGTTCTGTGAGGCACACTAGCCATAGCAATATTAATGGAATCCAAGGAGGGGTCATGGTAACCTGTTATTTATATCCTGTCAGTCATAAATACAAGTGACAAATTAGACTTATGGAGGGGTCATGGGAACTTGTGATTTATAGGCTGTCAATCATAAGTACAAATGACAACATAATTAATGTCAGAAGTGGAGGAGAGAAGATTAGCAGTATTTTAAGATTTAGCTCTTATGCTGTGTGTGAGATCTGATGCTACCTCAGGGTAGATAATGTCAGAATTAAGTTAAATTAAAGTGAATCTTGCTGGTATCTGAGAATTTCTTCTTGGTATAAGGACACACATATATGCACACGATGAAATTGGCTCCAGAATACAAATTATATTGTAATTTTATGTTTAACTTCCTGAGGCACCTACAAAAAACACTTTTAAGCTCAAAGAGGGGAAATGTAGGACAGGAGAATGGAACTAGAAGTAGAAGCAAGAATGGCAGGTGATATGTAAAATTTTAGGGTTCCCTGGAGGCAGCTTCCCAAATCGGAGCCTAATATTTTACGTATCAACCATTACGTAGCTGTCATGGCACTGCGGGAGGCGTGCGAGGCCTACCTGGTGGGGCTCTTCAAGGACACCAACCTCTGCGCATTCCCCGCCAAGCACGTCACCATTTATGCCCAAGGACATCCAGCTGGCGTGTCACATCCACAGAGAGAGAGAGAGCATAAAGTTTACGATGCTAAAATCTCAGGACTGGGACAAATGGAGACGCTACTGGTGCCAGCTCGAGTAATCGATGATTAACAGGATGACAGTGACAGTGAACCAATACGCAGGAATAAAAATTCCTAAAAAAAGTGAGGGACCTACAGCTTCAACCTCCACATGAAACAACTATCTTTAATTGGGAGATACCAGAAACCCATTGGCAAATGTGTCTATCATGGTGCCAAGTGGGAAACCAAGTTTTAAAAGGAACTGTACTCATACTGTTGCTGAGCCCCCTACTCCTGCATGTAGTCCCTTAAGAAATTGCAACCCAAAGCTTTCTTTAACACATGCCTAAAGTCCAAATTTATGTTAGTAATCTCACAAAAGAAACCACAGTAGAGAAAAAGTGATGCCACTTTGTTAGTGCCTTCCAGCACCATGCAGAAACCAGCTCACCAAGCAGAAACCAGCTTTGTTTGGAAGAAATCATTCCAAATCTGGAGGCCTCAGGATTCTCACTGATTTAGTTTAAAGAAATAGAGCACTGTAGTACTGTAGCACTGTCCTCTCGTTGTTCATCGATTTGACTGAGCGGGCACTACTAATGTCTCACAACAAATTGTAAGACTTGTTACTGTTTTTGGCATATCGAATATGTCACAGGTAGCTTGCCAGGCTTTGACCTGAGGACAAGATACTCTCGGTAGCTTGCAGGGCTCTCCAAGAGGGGCGGAGGAATTAAACCCGGGTTGGTAGCGTGTAAGGCAAATGCCCTACCCGCTGAGTTACTGCTCCAGCCCAAAGAAAAAACACTATCACCATTAAAGAAAAAACACTCTCAAATTCACGAGGAAACAAACCACAATGAGGGATAATTAGCATAATTAGTTTTAGATATTTAGATAATAGTTTTAGATTCCCATTAAATTCCCAACGACATCACATATTAGAAAAACCTGATTGGGCCAAAGTGATAGTACAGGGTGTAGGTCACTTGCCTTTTTTCCAGCCTACCCAGGTTCTATCCCTGCACTACATATGGTCCCTGGAGCCCGTGAGGACTGATCAATGAGTGCAGAGCCAGGAATAACCTTGAGCACTGCCAGGTGTGACCCCAATTCCCCAAAAATTACCTGATAGAGGAAATAAAATTAATTTACATATACTTGATCAAGACAGAATAAGAGAAAAAAGACTGTCAGCTTAATCAGGTGAATTTTCAGGGGGAAATCAAATGCAGTTCCTAAAATCAAAATTATAATTACTGAAATTAAAAATTTAGTGAGGTCATAAAATTAAACATATCTAAAGAAAGTGAAATGACAGATTAGAAGATGATTTCAAAATATAGTGCCAAAAAATAAGATAACAAAAAATAAAAGTGAATTTGAGACATGAAAGATAGAGTAGGAATGGCCTAACTTTAAAGCAGTGTGAGCTGGAACAAAAATAGGTATATAGATCAATGGCATAGACTAGAGAGCTGAAGTCTGAAATATATCCACACATTATGTGGGCATCAGTCTAAAGGGCCAAGAGCACACAATGAAAAAGGAAAATCTCTTTAACAAATGGTTCTGGAAAAACTAATAGCCACACACAAATAAAAAAGAAAGGAAAGAAGGAATGAAAAAAGTCAATGTATTAAAAACTAAATCAATGTTTAGCACATTCATAAAAATTCAAATGTATTAGGAAAGAAAGGAAAAGAAAGGAAAGAAGGAATGAAAAAAATCAATGTATTAAAAACTAAATCACTGTTTAGCACATTCATAAAAATTCAAAATTCAAATGGTATATTATATTAGGGTTAGAGCAATAGCACAGCGAGTAGGGCATTTGCCTTGCACGTGGCCGAAGCAACCGACCCAGGTTCGATTCCGCCTCGGAGAGCCCAGCAAGCTACCAAGAGTATCTCGCCTGCACGGCAAAAGCCTGGCAAGCTACCCGTGATGTATTCCATATGCTAAACACAGTAACAAGTGTCACAATGGAGATGTTACTGGGCCCGCTCGAGCAAATCGATGAACAACGGGAGGATAGTGACAGTGACGATGATATTATAATAGACACAAATTCATAAATATATATGTAAAACATAGTTGACTTTTTTTTCTCACATCAACACCTCTGATGTTAAGGTGATTTTTTTACTTGAATCACTGTGAGATAGTTACAAAGCTTTCATGTTTGAGTTTCAGTCATACAATGATCAAACACCCATCCCTCCACCAGGGTATATTTTCTAACAACAGTGTCCCCAGTATCCCTCCCCCATCCCTCCCTTCCTCCTGCCTCTATGGCAGACAATTTCCCTCTTACTCTCTCTCTACTTTGGGGCACTACAGTTTGCAATACTGATACTGAGAGGTCATCATGCTTGATCCTTTATCTACTTTCAGTGATCCGTCCAACCATCATTGACTTAGTAATCCCTTCTCTATCCCAGCTGCCTTCTCCCCAGGTCATGAGGCAGGCTTCCAACCGTGGAGCAATCTTCCTGGCCCATTAAGGTGATTTATACCTTAACATTAGAGATGTATTTTGAGATGCAACTTCATTAGTGAAGAAACGAAATACAGTAATTAGTGAATGGAACTACATAGAAATTTAAAAGCTTTTACAAGATTGAAAAAAAATACCATGAAACAAAGAGGCAAAATAGTGATTGCAAGAAGGTATATGCACATCATATACCCAGCAAAAAGTTGAAATATAAAAAATATAAAGAATTCACAATTCAACAACCCCTCAAAGTTAGCAACTCAGTTGAACATATGAGCAGAAGATCTGCAGATACTTCTTTAGAACAGGCATACAGATGATCCATAGACATATGAAAATAGTGCTCAATATTACTTACATCAGGGAAATGCAAATTAAAAAGACAATGAAATATCCTCTTACATTAGTGAAAATTGCCTATATCAAGAAGATTGGAAAAAACAAAGAAGTGTTGATGAGGACAAAACATGGACAAACAGCCCATTGACAAATGACTGGATAAAGAGTTTTTGGTGTATATGCTTAATAGAATAATACTCTGTCATTTAAAAAAATGAGACCATGCTACTTGGGAGAAAATTGATGGCACTTGGGATGATTATGCAAGTGAAATAAGTAAGGGAGTGAAAAATAACTATTAGTTTTACTCCGTGGGCTTAAAATAACTAAGCAAATGTACTGAAAAAATAACAATAACCATGACTAAACTGGGATAAAAGAAGATTAAAGTGTTTGCCTTGCATATAGCCAATACTGATTTGATTGCCTGCACCCCACATAGGTCCTGAGCACAGGAGTAAGCCTTAAGCACCACCAGGTGTGGCCCCCAAGCTCACACACATAAAAATGAACAAAAATGTTCCCAAATTGGAAAACAACCCCCCCAAATCCCATCAAAACTAACTCTTCGACTCAGTGAAAGCTATGGTTACCAGAGGAAAAGGTAAGTGGAGGTAGGAGGAATGGGGAGGGAATCTTTTTGGTGATAAAGATAAAGCTTTTTTTTTTTTTTTTTTTTTTTTGCTTTTTGGGTCACACCTGGCGATTCTCAGGGATTACTCCTGGCTTTGCACTCAGGAATCACTTCTGGCGGTGCTCAGGGGACCATACGGGATTCTGGGAATTGAACCTGGGTTGGATGCGTGCAAGGCAAACGCCCTACCTGCTGTGCTATTGCTCCAGCCCCGGTGATGAAGATTTTGTGTCCTATAAACATATTGAGGTATAAAGCTGTACCCTGAAATGCAATAATTTTGTAAACAAATAAAGTTAGATTAGAAGTCTTTCCCAATGCTTGCTCCCAACGAGTAAGAAGAGGCTGCTAAAATCTCAGGGCTGGGATGAATGGAAACGTTATTGGCACCTGCTCGAGTAAATAGATGAACAATGGGATGACAGTGATACAGTGAAATTAAAAGTAAAAATAATCCTAAAATAAGGTCTGAAGTGTAATAATAAATTACAAGACAACTGATTAATATGTTCGTAAGTCTAAACAATATTGATTATAGAATTGTTGCATGTCTATGTTATGGGATTTCAATTTAAAGAACTAAAACTCTTAGCAAAAAATGGTAGGTGAGTTGAGGAATTCTCAAATGTATGAGTCTTAATTCTCAGACTTAAATGTATGATACTTTGGATTGAAAAAGTACTTATCTCTGTGAATCTGCAAGGAGGACCTAGAGATAGAGGGATCTGTGACAGGAAAATCATGACATATTTTAATAACAGGAAAAATGTCGGTGTGATTAGAATTAGCAAGCATATGTGTTACAAGACAAGGTATATTATAAAGCAAAATAAGTATTTGTATTTTACACTATCTATGATGGGCAAGCTGTAGAGTTATTGCAGTGCAATTCAACAGTGATATATGCCTGATTGAACTAGGTTAAGAGAAAAACTGAGATGCGGAAAAGGACATTCAATAGTCTCTGTGTAAATATGTCTTAAAATGGTGGAAGTACTTTATTTTCATTTACTTATTGGAGAAGGATGAGTATAGACCATATCCTCTCATGCTCAGGAACTGTTCCTGGCTCTTTGGTCAGGGTTGACCCCTAGCCATGTTCGGGAGATCATTATGTGGTGTCAGGAATCAAACTGTCATAGCAAGACAAGAGCTGCTTTAATCCTATAACCCTCTCCAACCTCTAGTTTAATTTTAAAATATTTATTGTAATTTAGGTAGCATGGTTATAATTGTGTGAACATTTATGGTTTTGATGTACAAATATTCTGTGTCTTCACCACCAAAATGTCCAAAACCCTCCCCATTCTTCCCTTATTACAAATGCAGTTGGCGTTGTTAATTCTTTCAACAGAAACTTTTGGGAAATTCAATCAACTGAATAAAGAGATTTGATAGTAGAGACACTGCAGAATCAAAGAACATTTTGCCTACACAAAAACATTGTCATAAAAAACCCAGGAGTAAAATTTCATAATAATGCTAGAAAAACAATTTTTGATAAGAGAGTTCAGGTTGTATCAGAAACCTTGTCTTAACTAACCAAGCCAACACTGTGTTCATCTAACTGGAGCTCATACAGGCCCAGCAGACAGAAAATGTTCTAGAATAAGCACAGCAGTAACTTTGATAAAAAGCCTCATTTGTAATGTTGACTGAATCTTTCATTAACTTACTTGTGAAACTTGCAAAGCAGTCTTAATGTGCAGGACACACTGTTGGCGTAGATGTTTGGTATGTCTTTACCACAGGGTTCCCTCTTCTTCACCACTAGAGCCACCCCATAAATGTTCTCTCTCCTCTTCACCCTCAATTCCATAACTAGGCAACTTTATGTTTTGTTTGTCAGAAGGCTGGCAGATGGGTCTGGACAGTTGTGCTTTGGAGGGTTGGAATCCTTATGAATAAGTAGTCAACAAAATGCATGCAGTGCTTTTTTCCTAAGGCCCACTTCTCTGCCCTTATTTTTGCAGTTACCACTGCCTAAAATATCCTTCCCTCCTGTTTGTCAGCCTATATCCCACACATCCATGAAGATTCAGAATTTGCGTAATCCCTTTGCATCCTTCAATTCTGCTAATTAATATTACTCTTTTTGACTTCTGTGCTCCCCTTGTGTGGTTCATTTTGTGACTCTATAGTAGTTTCAACAACAGTTTTTATTGTATCTTGGTTATTTGTGTAAATATGAATTATTTATTATATTCTCAATTTTGAAGATAGAGGTCTTTTATTGTACTTTTTGTGTCTCTCACACAACATTACAAATGAGGCTTTTTGTGTCTCTCACAAATTTTGTGTCTCTTTGCTTAATGTAAGTGCTTAATGAATGAATATTAGTAAATTGATCTTTCAATGATTTTCTTTTGTATCTTGAAAGTTAGTCTCATAGATATGTACAAGCATGACCTTACTTCCTGAGATAACATACTTTCTGTACAATTAATAAAATAAAGAATCCTTTGGCAGCAGGCATTTAAGAGAACTGTCAGGATCTGTAAGGTGTGGACGGAGAATCTAATAAAGCTTAAATTGAGTCACAGCTGAATTTTCCATTTGTAGCTAATAGACTCAGAATACTTCCACACAGTGATTGTTGTCTCCATTTCCCATTTGTACTTTGCCATTTAAGCCACTGGGCTAAAAATATAACCAACTGTTCACACTAATGCACTACCAAGCTATATCTCCCTCCTTTCCCTAAAGCCTGCCATTTTATAAATGGAGAACTGTGAGTAACTGATTCAATGTTCGTATAAGTTGGTTTTATTGATTTTACACTGGCACTTGATTAATTACAGAGGCAGGTGTCAGACTCTTATGTTCTATTCACTGACTTAAACCCACAAAGGTGATTCATACAAAAGCTGATGTCAGCAAGACCCTTACTCACTAAGGATGCTCTAAGTGGTATCAGGTATCATAGTGATATTATCTAATGATAGAACACATGTCTTGTTTGAGGCCTTAGATTCAATCCCTGGGAGCACACAAATATGCACACACACAGTAATGATTGTTATTTTTACCACTTCAGTTGCCACATCATAGTGGAGATTTTATCTCAAAAAACTAATTTGCAAGCATTACAAGTCAAGGGTTGTCTTTATGAAATGTTAACTACTCTCTATTAATGCAGGTATAAACTTTATTTGGGAATTACTTAATTTTTTGTTTATAATTTTTATTTATATTTTTATTAAAGCACCTTGAGTTACAAAATTCTTCACAATTGGATTTTTGACAACTATACAATGTTTTATAAAATGTTTCATCATTAACTTGCCACCAGTGTCAACTTCCCTCCACCAGTGTTCCAAGGTTTTCTCTTATACCTGCCCATCCCAGCTCCAGCCTGCCATCTTTACATTTTACATTTTTACATTTAGTTAGGCATATTTTACATTTAGTTATTGAAGTTTGGGTTTCTTGTTTTCATTGTTGTTTACTCTGTGCTTTTGGATATTTAGTTCTTTCATTCCTTAACACCACCAATATACCTGAATCCTCTTGGCCCTGCCCCCATTGCTTCTCATCCACCGGTTCTCCAATTCCTTCTCATCCTTATACTTTAAGGCCAAAAGGTAATCTAGGAATACCCACTTTAAACCATTGCATTTCTTCATCCAGTTACTCTTAATACCACATAAAGTAATTTATTCTGTGGTTGTCCTTCTTCCAGCTTACTTCATTTAACATAATATCTTCCAGTTCCATCCACGTTTCAGCTAATTGCATGACTTCATCAAGTCTTAGAGTTGCATAGCATTATGTTGTATATGCATACCACATCTTCATGATCCGCTGATCTATTGTTGAACATTTAGGTTTGATTCCAAACACTAGCTATTATGCAGAGTGCTGCAGTGAATAATGATATACACTATCCTTTTGAATGAAAGTTTTCTGTCCTGAGGGTAGATGCCCAAAAGTAGACGTGCTGGGTATATGGTAATTCAATTTTAAGTTAATTTAGAACCCCTCGCTTCTCCACAAAAAATGAACCAGACAATAGTCCCACCAGAAGTGGATGAGAGTCTTCCACTGCATCCCCACCAACATAAACTGTTTGCATTATTTTTGATATGTACCATTCTCACTGGTGTGAGATAGTATCGCATTGTCTTTTGATTTGACTTTCCCTAATAAGTGACAGTGAGCATTTTCCATGTGCCTTTGACCATCTGTTGATCTTCCTCAGAGAAGTACTTGTTCATTTCCTCTCCCCATTTTTGATCAGGGTTTTAGATTTTGTTGCTGATCTTTGTGTAGCAAAACTTTATTTGGTGTGTTGACAGCAAACATTTTCTGCCATTTCATTAGCTATCTTTTAGTTTTAGCTTGTGTTTCCTGACATGCAGGAAATATTGATGTAGTCATAATTGTTTTATTGCCTTTGCCAGCAACATTGTATCATTGAAGAAAACTTTCAGGTCCAGATATTGGAGAATTACGCCTATATTTTACTCAATGTATTTTATAGATTCAAGTATGATATCACGGTCTTTGATCCACTTTGATCTTATGTAACTTGTGACATATGGATCTAGTTTTAATTTCTACATGTGGTTATCCAGTTTTGCCAGCAAAATATGTTGTAGAGTCTCTCTTTACTCCTTTTATACTCTCAGAACCTTTGCTAAGTATTAGCTTACGGTTTACCTTTGAATATTCTATTCTGAGCCATTGGTCAGAGGCCCTATCCTTATTCCAATGCTGTGCTGTTTTGATCACTATGCTATGTAGTGTAGTTTCAAATTAGGTAATGAGATTTTTTAGTATGATTTAGCCTATTTGGGATCGTTTATGATTCCATACAAACTTTATTCTGGACTAAATTCTTGAAGAATATTGTCTAAATTTGTATAGAGAATGCACTGAATCTATATAGTAGTTTAGGTAAGAAGGTCATTTTGGCACTATTGATTCGTCTAATCCAGGATCATGAAATGTTTTTCAATTTTCTAAGAACTTCTATTTCTTTACGTGTTTTGAAGATTTCTTTCTATAGATCTCCCACCTCTTTTGTTCCATTGTTTCCTAGGTACTTGCTTTTTTTGGACACTATTTTGAAGGGTATAGATGTTTTGATCTCTTTCTCCTCTGATTCATTATTTGTCTATAAGAATGTGATGAGTTTCTGAGGATTATTTTTTTTATAGAGCCACTTTACCGTATTGGTTTATTGTTTTGGGAAGCTTTTCTGTGGACTCTTTGGCTCTTCTATATATATCATATCATCTGCAGATAGACATAATTTGACTTCTTTTTGATTTTGTTTTCTTGCCTGATTGCTGTTACTATGGCATCTAACACAATGTTGAATAAGAGATGAGACAGTGGAGTTGCTTATCTTCTAACTGATCTCAATAAAAATGCTTTCACTTTTTCACCATTAAGAATAATATGTGCTATCAAAAATTTATAAGTCTATAACTGTACCTCATGGTGTTTCACTAATAAAAATGATTTAAAAAAATTTGAGGTTTCATATGAAAATTAGTTATTTTGAAACTCTGCCACTCTAAATTGAACAGTTTTCTGATACTTAAAGACTTTTTCTTAACAGGTTAAGAGGTCATTTTAGTAAATGTCTTTTTGACATTTGGAATTTCTTCCTAAATCAATATTTCCAAAATTAAATCATAAAGTGTTAAAAATACGCATGCAGTCTCAAGTCTTAAGAGAGATAAATGTAACTTAATAAACAAAGATACTTTGTTCATACGGTTTTAAATTCCATATTATAGCTAATCTTTTGGATTGTTGACTTCTGGGGATGATATCAAAGAAGAGTGCATATGATATAGTAAATTGTTACTAAATCACTTAATGCACTCCAACTGCATATTTGTATGATTGGTTTTAATATATGACAACGAATAGAAAGAAACAAATAAGACAGTCGATGTTTAGGTCATATATTAAAGAGATATACTAGACTGTAAAACTGTGCTGTTCTCATTTTCCCTGTTTTTGAAACTGTAACAATTTTTTAATAAAATTATGTTATTTAAAAAAATAAAAATACAATGCATCTTAAAGGAAAAAAAAATAATATGTGCTGTATACTTGTTGTAGATAGACCTTACTATCTTGAGGAAGGTTCCTTCCACTCCTATTTTGTTGAGGGTTTTTTAATTATAAATGGATGTTGAATCTTGTCAAAAGCATTCTCTGGAATGATTGATATGATCATATGATTTTTTATATTTTCTTTTACTGATGTGGTGTACTGTGTTTGGCATATTGAATACATCACGGTAACTTGCCAGACACAGTAACAACAAGTCTCACGTTGGAGACATTACTGGGCCTGCTCGAGCAAATCGATGAATAATGGGAGGACCGTGACCGTGACCGTGATATGGTGTACTATGTTAATTGATTTCCGTATATTGAATTGTTCTTGAATCCCTATGTAAATTCCATTTGATCATGATGTATGATATTTTTTAATTCAGATTGCCAATATTTTGTTGAGAATTCTGGTGTCAATGCTCATGAAGGAGATCAGTCTGAAGTTTTCTTTTATTAGAAATGTCTCTGCTTTCAGGATAAAGTTAGTTTGTAGAAGTTATTAGGAAGGATTCTTGTTTCTTTGATATTTTGGAACAGCCTAAGGATCAATGACAGTAAATCTTCTCTGAAGGTTTGGTAGAACTCACCAATAAACCAATCAAGACAAGAACCTTTGTTTGGGGGAGATATTCTTGATTCCTTGCTTGTAGTTGGCCTGTTCAGGCTTTCTATTTCCTCTTAGTTCAGTTTTGAGAGATTACATGTTTCTAAGAATCTCATTTCTTCTATGTTCTCAACTTAACTGAGTAGAGTTGTTTATAGTAAGCTCTCATGATGTCTTGGATTTCTGAGGATTCTTCAATTTCTCCCCTTTCATTTCTGATCCTATTTATTTGAGGATTTTTTCCCCTCGTGATTTAAGCTAAAAGGTTTATATCTTATTTATTCTTTTGAAGAATCAGTTTCTGGTTTCATTGACTTTTTTTGTTATTGATTTCTTGGCTTCTATATCATTGATTGCTGCTCTTATTTTTATTTCCTTCCTTCTGCTGATATTTGAATTAATTTATTGTTGGTTCTCCAGATGGTTGATACGTACATTTAGATTGTTGACTTTATCTATTCCTTCTTTCATAATGTAGGGCTGTAATGCTGTGATTTTCCCTCCAAGTATGATTTTTATGTGTCCCACAGATTTTGATAACCTGCCTCATTATTATCATTATAATCAAGGAATTTTTATATCTTCCTTGATTCCCTCCTTGGTCCAAATGTTATATAGTAAAGTGTTGTTCAGTCTTTCAGGTGTTAACGTTTCTCCACATCTTCTTTATATAATTCATTTCTATCTCTGCGTCATTGTGGTCTGATAGGATATTTGGTATGGGTTTGATGCCTGAAAATATATGTTTGTCTTATGTCCTAAAATGTGATCTATCCTGTAAAATATTTAGTGTGCACTAGAGAAGAATATGTATTTAGTTTTATAAAGCTGAAAGACACTGTAAATATGCACTAGTCCCAGATCTTCCAGTTCTTCATTTAGTGCCCTTATGTCTTTACTAACATTTTTTCTAGTTGATCTGTCCAGTGGTGACAGTGGATTATTAAAGTCCTTCATTACTATTGTGTTTCCATCCATACATTTCTTTAGGTTTGTGAGCAAGAATCTTATAAACTTTGACGATCCAACATTTGGTGCATGAATGTTAGAGTCAGTATTTCTTGATCTATTGTTTCCTTAACCAACATGTAGTGTTCGTCCTTATTTCTGATAACTTTCTTTGGATTGAATGCTGTTTGGTCTGATAAAAGTAAGTATAGTTCTCCAAGTCCTTTTACTGTTTACTGTTGACTTGAGTGATTGTTTTCCATCCTTTTATTCTGAGCCTGTGCCTATCCTGTGATTTTTAGATGTGTTACTGTAAGCAGCATATGGATGGATTTTGTTTCTGATCCTTTCTGCCACTGTGTCTTTTGATGGGAGAGTTCAGTCCGTTGACATTCAGAGACATTGTTGATATAAAGGTCTGTGTTACCATTTTACTGTTGGGGTTGTTGCTTCTACAATTGGCTGTTGGTTTCTGAAAATGGTTTTTAAGTATTTCATTCAGAGCCAGTTTAGTTTTAGCAAATGCTGTCAGCTCTCATTTGTCTGAGTTGGTTTTTTATCTTCGCCTCCCATCTAAATGAGAGTTTTGCAGAGTAGTGGACTCTAGGTTTTTCAGTGAGCAATTTGAAAATATAATTCCACTCTTTTCTCTCCTGTATCATTTCATATGAGAGATATGCTGTGATTCTAATGTTGTTTCCCTTATATTTAAGGTTTATTTTTAGAAACTTTAAGAAGTCGTCTCTATCTTTGGGTTTTACCATTTTGATTACTATATCTTGTCATTATATTTGGGTTTATTTTTCTTCATACTCTTTGGACCTCTTGAATCTGGATATAAGTCTCCCTCCAAAGAGTCAGGGAAGTTCTCAGCTATGATGTCTCTCACCAATTATTCTTCCCCTTTCCCATTTTTCTTTCCTCTCCTTCAGGTATTTCTATAATATGGAGATTTTTCCTCCTGCTGTTATACATAAAGTACCTTATATTATCTTCTATTCTGGTGCTTCTTTTTTTCAGTTGCCAGTTCCATGTCAATTTTGGCTTGTAGTTTGTCTTCAAGTGCATCTATGTGGCTCTCTACCTGAGCAATTCTGCTGCTATCACTTGCTATTGGGTTCTTTAGTTCTTACAGTTCATTTTGTATGGAATCTTTCATTATCTGTGTAACTTATTCTTTGAGTTGGTTGAAATTAAGTTATTGCTTAATTTCACGGCCAGTGCTTGCTTAATTTTGATTGCCAATAAGTGAGTGTTGACTTCAGGTCCTCCTCAACCAGGCTGGAAAGATTTAATGAGATTGAGGATTTGCATGGATTTCTATCTCTGTCTGCCATAGCAGTTGGGTTCCTTAGTTTCCACATCGTTCTTTGAGTTTTTATGTGGGACAATGTTGGAAGTTTAGATTAACAGTTACTTAATAACTGATCAGTTCAGTTTTTTCATCAAAAGGCTACTGATGATACTGCTGTTGTTCAATTATTTTCTTTACCATGTAATGCTATTAGAGAATGAAAATGGAGGATTTTAAGTAGTCACTCTGTTTTACTGGCTGAAATATATGACTATATAATGCCAATGACGTATTTTTGTTGCATCCACTAGCTTCAATATGAAGTGTGTTCAGTAATAATCTTGCAAAGACGCTTTAGTGTCTGAGTGGTTTTGGGTTTGGAGAATGAGAGTTGATGTCAGATGTTGCAACTACCTGAACTAGGGGCTGGGGTTGGTGAGAAGGAAGCCCTCAGGGTCTCATATCCGAGGTTTTCCATCTGGACCCTGGACATTATGAGAGGGAGAGGGTAGATGCTGTCCCAATTGCCAGAAGCTCACACAGGGAACCCATTCTCCTTCCTCATTCTCCTTTCTCTTTTTTTCCTTACCAACCTCATTAATGCATACTCATTTATAATTAGTGAATACTTTACTTGTCCATAAGTTAAATATCCATAAATATGTTTTTTTAATGTAGGAGCACTGCTATTTATTCAGCCACTACCTTAGCTAATTAAATTGGGCATGAACTCCACCTTACTTTTTTCCCATTTTTTATAATTTTATTTATTGAATCACCATGAGAGCAGCTACAAAGCTTTCGGGTTTAAGTCTTGGTCATACAATGAAACACCTGTATCTTCACCAGTACCCATTCTCCACCACCAAAAAACCCAGTATACCCCCATCCCACTCCGTCCCCCTACCTATGAGGCAGATGATTTCCACGTTACTCTCTCTCTACTTTGATTATATTCAATATTTTGATACCAGACCCACCATTATTATTTGGGATTTTACCCTAATACTCAGATCTGCTGAAAAGGCAACAGTAGACAATTTGTTTTTTATTGCTGGTTATGAATAACATATGGTGTCACGTGACTGCAGTAGTGGCCATGTGATTTTGGAATTCTGAAGTTTTAACAATTAAATCTGGAGGGATTTCTGCCCAAACCTGCTGGGTTCCAAGATTTGTTCCTGAGTCTCTGGGATCATGGCCATTAAGCAGCTTGATCAGGAGCCAGAGAAGCTGTTTGTAGGTGGCAACTTGGGGTCTCATTGGGATGGGGAGGAAAGGACCGGATACACACCTCATCCTGTGAGGCCCCATGTGTCTCGTCACTGAGGGCTCAAACCTGACTGTCCATGGCCTCTGGAGAATGCAGCCACCTAGCCGCCTAGGGGGAACAGGTGTAGGGACAGCACCCTTTCACCCCTGGGGCGGCCCCGTGACAGTAACCTACTGCGAGTCTGGACGCATTTATGCCAAAAGCCAAATAGGTTCCGAGATTTGTCTCTGAGTCTCTGGGATCATGGCTATTAAGCAGCTTGATCAGGAGCCAGAGAAGCCGTTTGTGGGCAGCGACTCAGAGTCTATTTGGGACGGGGAGGAAAGGGCCTGCTCCACCCCCATCCTGTGAGGCCCCACATGTCTCATCATTGCGGGCCCAAACCTGATTGTCCAGGGGACTCTGGAAGATGGCGACCACTGGGCCACCAGGGGGAACAGACCAAGGCACGAAAACTATTCCCACCTGGGTTGGCCAAGCACTGGTAACCTACTACAGGGACCGTTCGCATTTCTGGCAAAAGCCGCTGGGTTTCAAGATTTGTTTCTGAGACTCTGGAATCATGGCCATTAAACGGCTTGATCAGGAGACAGAGAGGCCGTTCATGGGCGGCAACTCGGGGTCTCATTGCAGTGGGGAGGAAAGGGCCAGCTCCACCCCCATCCCGTGAGACCCCACATGTTTCGTCACTGTGGGCCCAAACCTGACTGTCCAATGGCCTCTGGCGGATGGTGGCCACCGAGCCGCCAAGGGGGAGCAGACAGAGGGACCGTACCCTTTCCCCCTGGGTTGGCCTGGTGACAGTAACCTACTGCGTGGTCTGGATGCATTTCTGCCAAAAGCTGCTGGGTTTCCAGATTTGTTTCTGAGTCTCTGGAATCATGGCCATTATGCAGCTTGATCAGAGAGGCCGTTCATGGGCGGCAACTCGGGGTCTCTTTGGGACGGGATGGAAGGGCCGGCTCCACCCCCATCCCGTGAGGCCCCACGTGACTCGTCAATGTGGGCCCAAACCTGACTGTCCAGTGGCCTCTGGAGGATGACAGCAACTGAGCCACCAAGGGGAACAGGCCAAGGCACAAAACCTGTTCCCACCTGGGATGGCTCGGCGCTGGTAACCTACTGCAGGGACCGAACGCATTTCTGCGAAAAGCCGTTGGGTTTCAAGATTTGTTTCTCAGTCTCTGGGATCATGGCCGTTAAGCAGTTTGATCAGGAACCAGAGAGGCCATGCCTCCAATTATATAGCTGAGCCAGAGGTGGTCTGTGGGTGTGTCTCCCACATACCTAACTTTTGGCCGTTCACTTTCTTGGTAAATGTTGCCCCATGTTTTGGGGGTCTGGCCAAAGGCACAGCAGCAATTTTGGGGTATCTGGAAGTCTGTAGTTGCCTTCAGACTGCTGATGCACTCGTCTCACAGGTACAGATTGACCTGTTGGCGGCACCATACCCCCCCATAAATATGTTTTCAATTGAGTAAAACGTCTAATGCATAATAGGTATTGATTAGTACAAGTGCAGACTCTACCATCTAGGTTTATTTATGCCTTTGAAATAAGGGTTTTAAGAGGGCATGTCCCCTCAAGGTAATTAATTATTGTGCCCTGAGCTGAATGAGAACACCTGGATGCTAATCTCAACTCTGCCATTATTCAGTTTTGTAATCTTGGACAACATTCATTCTCTGTACCTCAAATTCTTCATTTTTTAAATGAAAAGCATTCTATTTTCCCAACCATATAACACAGTAATGGCTATTATGTTTCAGTATCCAATACATTTGGAAAAAAACTGGGTATCCCACATGCACAATGTGAATTTTTCTACATTTTGGAGCCAATAAAGTGTGGGATGGGATCACACAAGAAACCTGATGCTTAACAGCTGGATTGAAGGATAAATTGTTTGAAGCTACTCACACCACTGCTTGTCAGAAGCATGAAGGACTTTGCCTTTCTTAGAAGTGCCCCGAAGGAGAGGTTATCCAAAGGCTTTTCCCAAACTCTGGGTGGGAGCTAAATGAGAGGGTGTCATTATAATAGCAACCACCAGAACAATCTGGGAAGGCTTTGTTTTCCTACAATAGGCTAACTTGGCATGTCACCGCTAAAACCAAATGCTTTTGAGCATTTGGTTTTCTTCTTGAGAAGAAATTTCCACAGATAACTCCAAAATGAATGTTCTGGTGACTTTTGGGGGAAGCGTTGCTGTTTGAAGCATTTACTAAATTCTGTTTGGGGCTAATAGTCGGTTTGGATTTTCCATTTCATTTTTAGCTAATTTGATTATTTAAGATTTCCTTTAAAATAATTCATTTCTTCTAAATTTCCAAACTAACACCGATATACAAATATTAACTTCAGAATTTATAATCATTACTTTTACAATCATTTCCTTTTCCTAAATTTGTGTAGTTGCGCTCCCTTCAAAATCTTTGATTGTCACCAATGTGATATTTCTTGTTCCTACTTTTCTGCCTTTGTGTATTCTTAAGAACCATCCTTATTAATTTCTTTGCCTTCAATTAGCCTTAGTAAAGTTCTCACTATAACAGTCTATAATGAAATATGGGGATATATATAAAGGGAGAGATAAACTTGGTTTTAACATTTTTATAAAGCCTGTGACCTAATGGAAGAACTATGTGAGTGCTTATGAAAATAAGGACAGGTCTTTAAACAAGTGTTAGATCCTAGAGCCCACTAGAGGAAGGATGCCAAGTATAAAGGTCCCCTTATAAATGCAGTCAGGGATAGAGGCATCCTCAAACATGAAGGAATGGAGGAGATCTTAAAGGTTTGGAGGTCACAGGAGTAAAAATATATAAGTAAAGTGAAACTTTAGAAGCTCATAATGAATCAACAAACTTATCAAGCAAAAGTTTATTATATCTATGGGAGGCTATAATAGAGTACAAGACCATGTGGCCTCTGTAATTGGACCTGCTATTAGGACGGTATGCAGAATACTTATTGAATTAATAGTGTCAGCTAGTGACTCATTCACTTGGATATTATAATCAGTCATTCCAAAGGCACTGCTGATACAATTTTTCCTAGCACTCATGCCACTAAACCAACAATCTCTTTCTATGTATCTCACTCCATCAGGATGTGATCTCCATGAACTTCAGTTCATGTTTCTCTCCAAAGTGCCTGAACTATACTTAGGCGCATTATATTACTGTGTGATTAGGAGCCTCTGCTTTTCAGTTAGTTTACATAGTCATCAATCAATTAGCATCTGCTTTTGTCTGACCTCATCACTTTCAATTTAAGGAACCCAGTTTTCATATCTGTACAGATGTTGACAATAATACCCACTCCTAGGATCATGTTGTGAGCGTAAAATTTAGTAACTCAGCTCAGTGCGTGTTACTGTATATGCATCCACTTAAAGGTAGCTCTACTTATCAATATGTGATTGTGGAATGAATGGACGAGGGACAAATAGGCTGAAGAATGGTGTTGATGAGGTCAAAACCTAGGGCTGGGATACTAATATGGAAGACTTCCCAGTGTCCCTCCCTTTTCTTGGCATGTGTTGGATGATTGGGGGACCGAGACAATGGGACAGTCTTTAAGCATCTCTCTTTGTTTAGGGCTTATAATGATCTTGGCTGGGAGAATGGTGATTGAATACACCCTGGGTGGGGGTGATGTTATTCACATAAATATTTTTCGATTGCAACATATTGCCCTTTGCAACCAGCAAGCTGTTGTTAGTTTGTGAGCACTGTGCCTTTGGAAATCCATTTTGGCAGCTTGAATGGATAGCTTAAAACAATTAGAAGCTTTGAACATTTTTAAGCCAAGAGTTGGAATAAGAATTTTTTTTAATCTATGGTTTCTCCTGGGGTTTCCCTGATGTATTGGAATAATTACCAGATGTAATTTGAAAAGCTGAGAAGTGGGGAGCCTTTAGGAAACCGCATATTTTTCCAGAGACCCTTACTTCTTTGTGCAGAAAGGTGTCTGGTAAAAAGCAGCAGTGAAGATGGCATTGAAGTGCAAGAAGTATCCTGGAGCCTGATTCCTGCATGAACCTCTTAAGTTTTAGTGAGCAGTACAGTTTTCTCTTCTTGGTTCTCCAGAGAGGAATAGTATTCTGAACCATGGCAGTTAATTGGCACATTTTAAAACAGAATTGTAGTTTCTTTGATTCCAAAGTGCAGTAACTAGTGTCCTTTCTCTCAAAATTCATCAAAGAGAGAATATCCTTCACCTCTCAATCAACTCCCTGGACAGCATATCTTTATGTTTCTAGGACTCTCTTTATTTTCTTGATGTAATGGGAAAAAGTTGCCACAAATGAAACATGGAAAGACAATGACGAAGAGTTTGTCTTTACTTAGTCAGGGCCATGGTATAGAATCTGAGCTTGGGAGTTAAAAAGAAAGTCTCTAGGGACTAGAGAGTATGATCCAGATAGAAAGATATTTTTTACCACTGCTTATATGTCAGACAGTTCATTGTCACAAAAGCATCAAAAACCAATCCAGTGTGTGTTTTTTCTCCATAGGTAACCTGTCTCCATGATTTCTTTGGTGATGATGATGTGTTTATTGCCTGTGGTCCTGAAAAATTTCGCTATGCTCAGGATGACTTTTCTCTGGATGAAAATGGTAAGTACATCCTCTCTGTTTTAAATATCCATTGATCCCTCATGTTCTTAAGGTTTCTATGGATTCCCCTGACCTAGAGAATATAAGTGATTGGTCCAAATAAACAAACACTGTCCTCCCGTTGTTCATCGATTTGCTCAAGCGGGCCCAGTAATGTCTCCATTGTGAGACTTCTTGTTACTCTGTTTGGCATATTGAATACTCTCGGTAGCTTGCCAGGCTCTCCGAGAGGGACAGAGGAATCGAACCCGGCTCGGCCGGACTGGCTGCATGCAAGGCAAATGTCCTACCTCTGTGCTATCCCTCAAAGACAAATATCAAATCTTCTTTATATTTAGATACATGAGTACATAACTGACGAGTTTATTGTATGGTCCCAGTTGATAAGTGTCCAAAATCACTAACATTTATGATATAAATGATACTACACCCCACTAACGACCATGTATTTGAATCACCTTTTGTCATATAGTCTAACATACACAATCAGACCACAGGAAGGACCACTTGTAGTCAGAACTTGAATATTGTATGCATATGTTTTTTCCAGTCAACATTCTCCAGCAATCAGCGTTGTTTTATGGTTCCATTTTAGAAATGTTTTCTTCTATATCCTTAATATTAAACCTATTTCTTTTCCCCCACTTTCTAGCTTGTTGCTCCACTCCCCTGAATAATGACTCAACATTCCACATGGTTATTAATCTCAGGAAGAAGGGGAGTATCCCCATATCTCACTCTGCTTGAGTCCAAGGTTCAGGTGTAAGTTAATGATGACATAGTGCAAATTGCAACAGGTGCAGGACATCATTCTGCTGGAAAGATGCATTGAAAACATATTTTCCATTTATAAGAAGTCAAGTGTCCAGAAAAAAGATAGTTGTACCAATAAAGACTTTATGGACAACTAGAAGTGACAAGAATCCTTAAAGAGAGTGAGTTTCTCTTCTCTTCTCTTTGAGAGTATGGAAATAACCAAACATTTTTTTCCAACAAATCCCAGGAAATGTCCAATTTTATATACTTTCTACATTTTCAGCTTTGAGTACTGATCACCAAAGTTTTCAAAATCAAAAGGGAAAGCAAACAGAAATAACCATTTTTGGACACAGTTTCCTTAATAATCTAAATTTACCAGAAATTATTCTTAAATTTTCTCGGGAACTGATATTTCACTGTGTCTTTAAGTAGGAGGTGACCCTCAAGTTTGCAAAATAAGAGACAACTCTGTGCATAACTGGTTTCACTTTGAGCAGCAAAACATTCCCTTGGGGTAAATACAGTGAAATAAGCACTAGAAACAAGCACTCAAGAAACTTTGCTGTCAGTTTTTGTGCTACTATTTCTTCCCCAAGCAAGAGGTTTAAATGCATCATTCTCATCCACAAAATGAAAGTAATAGTCTTCCTAATATGCAGAATTACCTCTGAAAGTGACCCTAGTAAGAATGCTGAGTGACTTGCTTAGGAAAGGTGCTTGGAATGTGTCAGACTCTTGGCTCAGTCAAGTAGCAGGAATACTGAGCCAAGTCTCCTACACACCCAGGAGTTTTCTAAAATTCAGAGTCGCAGAATCACTACAGGCCCATTTATTCATTAAATCAACATAGGAAATTGTGCTAATGTTTACTGAGACTGAAAATAACTACAAATAATTCATAGTGAAAGTGTGGGAATGCTTATTCATATAAAATGCTAAGATACCCCCAATAATTCCTATTACAACATGTGGCATATAATGAATAATAAATGCTAACTTCTCCCTTACTGAAAATAAAATAATTTCATCCATGTGACTGCAACCTCTGAGCTGTCAATCTCTCCTCTAAGGAAATTAATTTAACATTATGTTAACAGGTGCTATATTGAGACTTAGTTGTCCACAAATGATTAAGTTGACTATTTAATTACCTACTCAACCTGCTTTTCAACTTCTTCCCTTGTTTTCATAATCCAGGGATTTAAACACCTGGCTTAGTCCAGGTGACTTTTGAAAATTTCTCCCATGCCTTCTTCTGCAGAGCCATCTGTCTCACGAACAATGAGGACCACCTTGGAGTACTGAATCAATATTGCTTTGGCCTGTGGTACTTGTGCCAGTTTCCAGAGACTGATAATGTACTAGGCCTCATTTTTACCCTTGGTTCTACTATGCTGTTTGTGTCTTTTTACAACAGAATGCCGAGTAATGAAGGGGAACCCATCAGCTGCAGCTGGCCCAAAGGCATCTCCAACACCTCAGAAGAGTTCAGCTAAGAGCCCTGGCCCCATGCGCCGGAGCAAGTCTCCAGCTGACTCAGGTAACGACCAAGACGGTGAGTGCTCTTCTCCTAACTGTGCACGCTGATTTTATGGAGACTGATACTCTATGCATGCTGAAGAATGAATTCCTCATGAACATCATTGTGTCTCCATGTTGCAAAATATATCAATTCATAGACAAAATAGTCAAACTTGTTTGGAGTCATGGAAAAACAGTCACATCTCTGACTCAAGTGAATACAACCAGAAACTTGACTCCTTTTGCCATGATTGCTCTTTTGTCTTCATTGTCATCATCGTTAGCATCACCTAGTAAAAGCAGAGTTAAATAATTAATCCGAACATAAATGTGAAATAGAAAATCAAATTAAAAAGCAAGAATGTGAAAAATAACACCTGAGCATGAGAGACAGTACTAGTGTTATGATATACAGTGTTTGCTTTGAAAGTGACCTACCTGAGTTTGGTCCCCACCAACACCTCGTATAGCCAGGAGTGATTCCTGAGCACATACCTAGAAAACCCTGAGTACCGCTGTGTATAGTCCCAACCTCCCAATACAAATAATACCTGAAAATGTCCTTGTACTTGAAATACTTCAACTTATAATTTGACTTTAGACTACTTCTAAGTCAAAATGATAAATTACATCGCTCTCACAGTAAGCAGGAAAAGTATAGGTTATATTTTAAGGTAAAAATATTTTGTCATACAGAATTTTACAAGTGAATGGTAGTGATCTAACAATCTGTTCTATGGATCACTCCTGACCCAACCATGAACCATTTAACTGTATGTGACAAGAGCAGTGGCTGTGTCAAAAATAAATTACCTATGCCCAAGTAAGTCATTTACTTCAGTTGACTTTTTCATAGCATGATTTTTTTGGTGGAAGCAGATGTTGGTTTGCCTTTATGATATATGTTCTTGCTTCTGAAGTTTGAGTGGCACTGATCTATAAGATACTAAGTGACTCAAGTCCACTTTGAAAAACTCATTTGACTCATGCACAGACAATTTGAGTTCTTTGTGGTAAGGAAATCACATGACTAAAAGACCACATTTGTCCTCCAAGGACTCAGAGTGTACCATAACTCTTTTAGCCTGAAAACCTTTAGGTTGACAGCACAAACATGTTCTCTCTTTCCTCCAATTCTGAGGCAGGTTGGAAAAAACTATTAGTTTTAAATTCTTTTGGCCTAAATAATCATCCTGTCTAGCTTGCCTCACATTCCTTGGAATAAGATTCTCACCAGAAATCTCTTCAGTTTTCAGTTACAGAGGAAGAAATTAAACTATCAAAAGAAAACCCTCAGGCTTTTTATACATCAATGTCTTTGCACACCCTGTTAGCTAATACCTGTAATGACATCCCTCCAACCACTTTACTTTGCTTGAAAACTCCTATTTATATTTTAAGACCATGAATAGAAATAATTGTTTTATTATATACATTATCACAGTATGTTATTTGTACCTCTGGAGTATTAGTCACCGTGCTGTTTTAATTATGTTTACTTGTATACTGCCCTAAATTCTGAGCCTTACAAAGCCAAGGTGTCATGTTCATTTCTGTATCCTCAGTGCCAAGCACAGTGCCTAAATCCCAATAGATGCTCAAAAATATTTTTATTTTAAACATACATAAGAGAAATACATAATATATTTCACACATCATGTTTATAGATTTAGATAGTTTGCTGAAGAAATAAAAATATTTGTCTTTGGTCATATTATTGTTAATTTTACAGAGCAGCATATAAATCAATCTAAAACAAACTCATATGCAAAAACTACGAAGACCTAGGTTTTGGCACTTGGGTTCAAAATGAAATTGTTGGTAAGGATTCCAAGCAAAGCCTTACAAAGCAGTAAATTTTATAACTTGGTACAAATGTATAAAGTTGAGTATTAATCCTTAAGCTTATCATGGTTCAAAAATATCATTTTTTCTAGGTTCTTAACTGTATTGCTTATCCCCTGCTGGGAAGCAAATTACTCCAAACCTTAGTCACTGAAGAAACATTTAGGGAGCCAGAGTGATAATACAGTGGTAGAACACTTATGGTAGCCATGTATGGTCCCCTGAGTCCATCAGAAGTGATCCCTGAGTGCAGAGTCAGGATTAAACCCTGAGCACTACCATGGATAGTCCCCCCCAAAAAAAATCCAAGAGAAACATTTAGGGTTGAAGAGATAGCTCAATAAACTGGACCATATGCTTTGCATGCCAGAGGCCTGGGTTAAATCTCCCCCAACCAGTACTGGGAATGTCCCCACCAAGTACTGATCTGAGATGATCCAGGTGTATCCTTGAACACTGAGTGTGACTAAAAGGTAAAAGGTAAAGGCCCTCCCATTCATCGATTTGCTCGAGCGGGCCCAGTAACGTCTCCATTGGAGACTTTGTTGTTACTGTGTTTGGCATATCAAATACACCACGGGGGAGCTTGCCAGGCTCTGCCGTGCGGGTGAGATCCTCTCGGTAGCTTGCCGGGCTCTCCGAGAGGGGCGGAGGAATCGAACTCGGGTCGGCCATGTTGGATGCATGCAAGGTAAACGCCCTACCGCTGTGCTATTGCTCCAGAGTGTGACTAAATAAAATTATTTTGCAGTTCTGTGGATTCGAATTTATGAAGTTGCTAAGTTGTTGGTTCACTGTAGCTCAGGAGGTTTCATTTACTTGTAGTCAAGGTATTTGAAGGGGATGCAGTCACCTAACGACTCAGCTGGGACTGTGGGGTTCATATACAAGATGGCTGTTAGAAAGACTGAGTGGAGAGAGTGAAGAAACTATACTGTCTTTTACGATCCATTTGTGTCACCTCTGTTTTAGTCTATTAAGAACATCACTAAGCAAATTCAGCATTCAAGGAAAAAAAATTGCTCGACATCTTGAAGGTTACCATATACAGAAATTTGTGGACCTATTTTTTCCTCCGCCCCTCTCAGAGAGTCCGGCAAGCTACCGAGAGTATCTTGCCTGCATGCAAAACCTGGCAAGCTCCCCGTTGATGTATTGGATATACCAAAAACAGTAACAACAAGTCTCACAATTTGTTGTGAGACATTACTGATGCCCGCTCAAGCAAATCGATGAACAATGGGAGGACAGTGCTACAGTGCTACATTTTTTAAACCAACACTTAACCCACTGCTTAGAAATCCTAAAGTGGCAGAAAATTTAAGTAAACTTCTTTGCATACTGTATCCAATTTGGTTACCCAGTATACATGAACACAACTACCTATAATTATACAGCTTAAATATATGGTAAAGCATAATCTTCAACATGCTATTTACAGACTTTCCTTCCTATATAACAGTCACTTCATTGATTCCAAGATTAGAGACATAGAAGTAACACATTGGGATACAATTGTGGTTATTTGTCAAATTGAAAGGACTTACAATAGATCCAACCCAGACTCAGACAGACAAGGACAGCTACTGCTGCTTCACAACTCTCTTACTATTGGAAAGGAATGAAGATGTACTTATACACATAAGAGATAAAGAGAGCAACCAATTTGAGGAGAAGTGGGAGGCAGAGATCAGAATTACGGACAACCTTGGAAGGCCCATCTGCACCACATTCCAACTTCCCAATTTTGTGAATTAGAATGAATCCTTAACTTCTCCAAGATTTGGTTTCCATTTTGATTGAAACAGAATTTGCAATTCTATAGGTTAAAATAACTTTCCATTGTTATAAGCTATTTTCAATTCACAGAGCACTATAACTTTCTCAGTATCACCAGAAGAATGGGCTATACAAAATACAATTTTTCATCAGCATGAACTTCTTACAGTCATTAATTTAAGAAAAATAGTATTTCAAAAATGAAAAATAATTATTAAAGTGTCAATATTTAATATGTATTATGCAAGTTAATATACATTTAACCAAAGAATGATAACATTAAGTGGATCTGAAATTTGTTTTTCATTATTTAGGACTCAGTAATGTCATTCTGTTTCCAACCTCTGTTAATCTCTCTTAGGCCTGAAACTTGTGCAGAGATTCACATTTTTTTATTCATCTTAAATAACTAAAAGTTGTAGAAGATAAACCATTTCCAGGGAATTTTAACTACCTTCCTTTGAAGGCAAAGGAAAGCCAAAAATGTTCCTTTTTACGAAACAGTGTAACTTCTCAGGGTCTGTATTGCAAACCATAACGCCCAAAAGTAGACAGAGATTATAAGGAATCATGTCTGCCATGGAGGCAGAGGGAGGGTGGTAAAGGGGGCGGGTATACCGGGGATATTGGTGGTGGAGAATGTGCTCTGGGGGAGGGTTGGGTGTTTGATCATTTTGTGATTGTAACCCAAACATGAAAGCTTGTAACTATCTCACGGTGATTCAATAAAATTAAAAAAAACACACACACAAAAATGTTCCTTTTTAACAGGAAGTCAAACCAAATGAAATATTGGTTCAGTTAAGATTCGGTTAAAGGAATGTTTTGATGTTCTAGTTCATTAGAAAATATATTGGTTTGATTCTGGCTTGAAAAAATATGTATATCCTAACACACACATATATGCATGTATCCTAACATATATATGTAGTCATGTTCATTTTCAGTTAATATCTGGTTTCAGTTTGACTTGAGGTTTAGTAAATTGATCTCTTTGGTCTGTAATTTGCATCATAACTTTATTCCATATTCCTTAATCCTTAATGTGTCTCTTTCCTGTTCTGCCCATAAATAAATCAAAATCTTTCTATTTTATTATTTTCAAGTCTATCCTGCCAATAATGAGTATGTATCAGATGGAATGTCTGTTAGTAAGTCCTAAACTCAAGTTAGAGAAAGGATTTAGTTGTCTATATAATATTGCTGTTAGGAGAGAATTCTTACTGGACAGAACTGATGGACTCTTAAGATCCAAGTTTAATTTGCTATGTTTGTCTTTAAAGTCCCCCAAGGGCCTACAGTATACAGAGAAAATTGGGCCCAGATGTCTATGAGATATTTGAAAAAAAAAATGGTCACATTTTGAGTAACTAAGGACTTGTTATTTTGATAGGCAAAGGTAAACCTGGATTTGAAACTAAGGGAGACTGTGATTGTTTCCTTTTTAGTCATTAATGTGTTAATTTTCTTTTTATATAACTACCACTAGTTGAATTGAATTAAATTGAACCAAAAGAACAAAGTAGCTAGTTGCTGGGAAGGAATGTTTTTGAAAGACTCCAAGGAAGCTAATTACTCTCCTTGGTAGGCAGAGACAATTGTAATGTGATAATTAGTTTGCTATTCTTCAACAGTAAGTCATTGTTATAGCAACCTAAAGTATCCCACCCCAATTCCCTTGACCTCTGTACACCCATTTCTAAAAAGTCAAAACGTCTCTGTTTCCAAGCACAAAAGAATGGATTCTTTACCACAATATACAATCTTTGAAAGGGCAGTTCCAGGGACAAAAAAGTGTGTATGTGTGCGTGTGTGTGTGTGTATTTATGTGTGTGTTTGTTAGAGAATTGTACCCCAGAGTCCTTCTGGGTACAATTTCTTTGTACCTAGAATTTTCTTTCTCTTTTCTAAACCAAAGAGTCTGTTGTGGGTTGCAACCATAGAGTGACCACTTCTCACCTTTCTGAATTTACTTTTCTAGAACAGCTCTGTAGCACTGTCCTCCTATTGTTCATCGATTTGCTCAAGAGGTCACCAGTAACATGTTCATTGTGAGACTTGTTGTTACTGTTTTTGGCATATCAAATATGCCACGGGGAGCTTGCCAGGCTCTGCCATGCAGGCGGGATACTCTCGGTAGCTTACCGGGCTCTCCGAGAGGGACAGAGGAATCGAACCTGGGTTGGCTGTGTGCAAGGCAAATGCCCAACCCACTGTACTATCACTCCAGCCCAGAACAGCTCTAACATAAATATAATTTTTCTCAGAAATATGAGACCTCTATGTAATTTGGCAGTCACAGTTAAAAGTTAAAGGAAATACAGGCCTGAGAGACAGCACAAGGTTTATGGCGCTTGTCTTTATTTGACCTCCCCCAGTTCAATCCTTGGCCCTACCTATAGTCCTCTAAGTACCATCAAGAGTGATCCATGAGTGCAGAGCCCAGAGTAAGCTCTGAATACCTCTGTTTACACAGAAAAGCTTAAAGAAATAGGCCAGGAATATAGCACAATGATAGAGCACATGTTTTGCATGTATGAAGTCCTGGGTTACATCCATGGGCACCAATTAAAATATTTTTAAAACATGTGAAAATAAAGGGACATAGAATGACTGCATTCATTTGTGGAATATAAAGTGACATAATAGGAGACTAACACCTAAAGACTAGAGATAAGTGCCAGGAGGATCACACCACAGCTTGGAAACTGGCCTCACAAGCTGGGGGGAAAGGCAGCTGGGATAGAGAAAGAAGCACTAAGTAAATTATGGTTGGAGGGATTGCTCGGGATGGGAGATGTGTGCTGAAAGTAGACTATAGACCAAACATGATCGCCTTTTAGTACCTGTATTGCAAACCATAACACCCAAAAGGAGAGAGAGCGTAAGAGGGAATGTGCCTGCCAAGGGGCAGTGGGTAAGAAAGGGTGCGGGTGGCAGGAGGGATACTGGGAACATTGATGGTCGAGGGATGGGTGCTCGATCATTGTATGACTGAAACATAATTATGAAAGTATATAAGTCTGTAACTATATCTCATGGTGATTCAATGAAAAAATCATGTGAAAATAGTTTTAATTATTAGTTTACTCAAAAAACCCAAAATATTATCACTTCAGCAATGTTGATCAAAATTAATTTTTGAAATTATCATTTCATTCTTCAAAGTTACCATGTAAGAAAATTTTTATTGTTTTGGAGTCATATCTGGTAGTGTTTGGGGGATATTTCCTGCACAGTGCTCAAAGGTCACTCTTAGCGCTGTTCAGTGGATCATTTGGTTGTAAGAATAAAACTTGGTGCTTCTACATCCAACATATATCCCCCAACACTCTGAGCCATCTCCCTGGCCCAATGTGAGAAAGTAAAATGGGATATTTTACAGTATTTACAGCATTTGAAATTGGGCTTCATTTCATTCTAACAATATATCTCATTTTACTTCAAATGCTCAATAACACATGTGACTAGCTCGTATTATATTAGAGAGAATTTTTTCCTGTCACATAAAAGAGATTCAAGATGATACTATTGCATGAATTCAATGGTCTGAATTTTAGAAAATTATTCACAAATCTATTACCTTGGTTGTCAACTCATAAATAACACTGTAGCACAGTCCTCCCTTTGTTCATTGATTTGTTCCAGCGGGCACCAGTAATGTGTCCATTGTGAGACTTGTTGTTACTGTTTTTAGCATATTGAATACACCACGGGGAGCTTGCCAGGCTCTGCCCTGCAGGCAGGATACTCTCAATAACTTGCTGGGCTCTCCGAGAGGGACGGACAAATCGGACCCAGGTCGGCCTCTGCAAGGCAAACGCCCTACCCGCTGTGCTATCGCTTCAGCCCCAACTCATAAATAGTACCATGAATTAAGTTGGGAAAATAAAGTTGTCCAATCTAAAAATCCATTGAAGTAACATTGAAGTATATCATTATATTCAGCATTGATTTGACATCTGGATATACTTTACCATAATTACCACCAGAAATACAGTTTTCATCTACCACCACCATGTTTGACCCCTTTATACATTTCATTCACTCACACTCCCTTCCCCTCTGGAATCTTTTCTCAATACATAAATGGATAAAGGATATGTGGTTTATTTATCTCTGCATATCTATAAACAACAGAATATTATTTAACTAGAAAAAAGATAAAATATTGCTATTTGTAGCTATGAGGATGTAACAAAACCCTATGCTAATTGAAATAAGTCCAGGTTTCTGTTTTCTTAATATCAGGAAGCTAAGACAAAAGGAAGTATAATAGCATTTGGCCTTACCAATGTCTTACTACAAACTCTTTAGTATCCAAGAGTCAGAGCCCATTTTTGTTGATTATAATAGGATTACTTCTGTCTTTGAGGCAGTATGCAGAGGACCCAGACGGGCATATAGAAAGGCTTCTGTGGAATGTTCCTTCCTTTACTACTTTTTTCTTTTGCTTTTTGGGTCACACCCGGCAATACATAGGGGTTATTCCTGGCTCTGTACTCAGGAATTACTCCTGGAGGTGCTCAGAGATATGAGATGCTGGGAAATCCTGGTTGGCTGTGTGCAAGGCAAACACCCTACCCACTGTGCTATCACTCCAGCCCCTCCTTCATTACTTCTTCTCTTCTCCAACCCCAGGCAAGGAATGTACAGAAAGAGGGATGTGGGGTGGTATATCTTAGTGTAGCATAGAACACATTCATGAGTTATTAAACACCTTTGTTTCCAGTACTCAGTCCTATAGGTTCTGTCAGCTCCACTACTAGCACTCCAAGGGGAATTGGTACCGCTGGCAAATATATAGATAGAAAAAAGCTTCCCTTGTTTTCCCTCAACCCCCACTCTGATTCTTTCTAAAACCATAGTTCATGTCTAGTTGAATTGTGAGATCTTTCCTATATAGATTCCTATATAGATCTTCC
The DNA here is from genome assembly GCF_029834395.1 of Sorex fumeus. Lineage (NCBI taxonomy): Eukaryota > Metazoa > Chordata > Mammalia > Eulipotyphla > Soricidae > Sorex > Sorex fumeus. Next base: position 13,228,084 of record NW_026606115.1, read on the forward strand.
CTATCTTCCCTATAAGGCAACATTTTATTGTTGTTAGAGAGCTGTTTAGGAAATAATAGAACCACACAGTTTATGGTGGCTGGTGAGTTTTCTACATGGGTCATGAGAAGTGGAATTGACTAAACTCCTTGTACTAGTGGTTCTAGCAACCTCCACAGCCTAGGACTTCTGTTTGAACACAATTGAATAAATATCCTAGTTTGGTGGTATGCCTAGCAATGCTAGATGCAATGAGGAAAAGGAATGATAATACAAATTCCCTGTCCCTAAGAAACTTGAGATTTATTTGTAGAACCAGTCACATGTAAATTTAATAGATATGAATGTATAAATGCATTGGAGTTCTTAATATGTAGTAAAAACTGTCCTAATCACTTTGCATGTTATTTAATCTTTATAACAAACTTATGAAGCAAATACTATTATTTCCATATTTATGATAAAGTTGAGCTAGATGAAAGTTAAGTACCCAAGATCAAGCAGCTAGTAAAGTACAGAGTTGAGATTTAACCCAGGCAAGACAGCGCTATAGTCTACAGTCTATAGGGCAGCTATATAGTAGTTAATGGTAATAGTTACTTAAACATCAAATGAATAACAGTTAATAGCAATAAATGCTATTGTAAATTTAAAATGCATGGGGAAAAGAACTCATCAAGTGCTAGAATGCTAAGAGTTAGCTTCCTGGAAAAATTGAGACTTGGAGGAAGATAAAACTTCAATTGATATGGAAATGGAAATTTCTGGCATGTGGGATAGCAGTAAAAAAGTCACAGAAGTGGTGATGAACATAGTACATAGGACTATATGGAGTAGGCTGGTAAATCTGCCTCTCCAAACTCGTCTAAATTTCAAAACATGAATGTCCACTAAATAAAACTACTCATATGTGCAACACACATTGGCTGTTGGAAGAAAAGTTATGGTAATGTTAGCAAACCCTTGAAAACAATCTTGGCACTTCCATTAACCATCTTGCAAATGCCCTCTAATCGAAGGAAACTGAACTGTATCAAAATATTGCAGGACAGAGTACACATATTTGTTTTGCTATAGGAAATATTCTTACTCCTCTAATTTAAAGGAGTCATTACTGAATGCCAAGACTATAAGTAATAGATTTGAAATTCAAGCTCCATATTCTGAAAATACAGATTCTCAGAATCTATTATTAAATTTGGCCTAAGAACCAGCATTATAAGTAAAGTAGAGAACTGTTTCTTGCTCTAAATTCTTGGTTCACTTATGTTTGAGTCTGTGGAAAGGGACAAAAGCCATTCTACTGAGAGGAAACAGTTAGTCAAACAAATCCAGACACCCTGCCCAAGGGCTCTTTGAAATGAATGTGTGAAAACCACAGGCTAGTCTTTTGGCCTTGTTCTGAAGTAAGTTGAAACCACCTTGGTTCCACTTGGATGGCCTTCCAGAAAAACTCCCTGTATACATAGCACTGTAGCACTGTCCTCCCGTTGTTCATAGATTTACTCGAGCAGGCACCAGTAACATCTCCATTGTGAGACTTGTTACTGTTTTTGGCATATCAAATACATCACAGGGAGCTTGCCAGGCTTTGCCGTGCAGGCGAGACACTCTCAGTAGCTTGCCAGGCTCTCCTAAAGGGGCAGAGGAATCGAACTCGGGTCGACTGGGTGGGCCGCTTGGAAGCTAAATACCCTACCCACTGTGCTATTGCTCCAGCTATTGCTCAGGGTACAAGAACCAATTATCAATGGCATAGGAAGTACAGTTCTAAGTTACTTCCTTCTTACTGTCCTGTTCATCCCTTTCACTATTTCAATGTATTAGTCTAGGGGTCAGTAATTTTCAACTTCCTGTATACATAGTGGGGGAAATGGGGTTTCTTTGGAAAGGAGGATGGCTTAGAGCACATCAGTATGAGAAAAAATGAGGAAGCGTTTGGATTTTGTTTTGAGATTTCCCTCTGCAAAGCACTGGGTAAATACAGAGGACAAGACGGAAAACCAATTGGTAAAAGGTGACAATGGGAGATGAGTGAGGTGCCTATATCTTTTTTAAAGGTATTTTTTGCGGTAATGTGGTTTCAACAGTTTCCCTTTTGTTGTTATATACTTGCAGTACTATTCCACCACTGCAGTGTCAACAATGCTCCACCACTCTCCCAAGGTTCCTTCTCCCACCACCCCTTTGCAGCTTCAGTTCAATGTGCTCTTGGCAGTATCACTGGGTTTGTTTCCACTGGGGATCATCTATTCCCTTTCTTTGTTTCTTTATACTCTACATATGAGCAGGATCATCTGGCATTCGTCTTTTTCCTTCTGACTCACTTAGCATGCATGATTATCTTCCAGTTTCAGTGATATACTAATCTTAGGGGAATTTTGAAATGAATCTGTGAGCAAAACCTTGAAGCCACCATTCATCACGAAAAGGCCGTTTATGCCATTTAAGCAAGTTATACTCTTTTTGAGCTGCTGTAAACTTGTGGGAAAGGGAGAGCAGTAATTCCTGGTGACATTCTTTTGGATTTAATCAAGAAAATTAAGTGAGCTTATATGTGGCAAATTCCGTTGAAGGAAACTGTAAAAAAATCCAACCACAAATATAGGGGTGGCTTTTTTAATAGACTGGGAATATTTTCAGCAAGAACTATATTTTAGTTTCAACCTAGGTAGCAAAATAAAATCAAGAAGCTTAATTTTGAGTTTAGCTCAAGTGTTGGGATAATAATGCCCCCCATAGCACATATACACATACTTCATATGCCAACTTCCCTCCCTGGAGAAAAAAAATCTGATTTTTTTTTTAGGGAAGGAAATGCTCAAGGAAATGACAGAAGTAAGTGAATGAACATTCAATCGCTCTGGTTTCCATTCAAAGTCTGGGAAGTAGATGCCAAACCAAACCCATTCCTGCTGCTACCATTCTACTTTGCCTAGATAGGTTTTTTAACTGGCATACCAAATCTGTATATAGTCACTCCACATGAGATTCATCCTTAATTCCAGGGATCAGTCCCGACAAGTGAATCCACAGTCTGAATCCAAGAACTTTGGTTGGTGATCCCACTATGTCATTGGATAACCACGGCAGAAACTAGATTCTCTCCTTGTCATTTGGAAACTGATTCAACTCCATCTTATGACTCACTCCTGAAAACTGATTCCCTCCTTCCATACATGTAAATACCTTTCAATCTAGATTAGTAAATTTAATTACTTTGCTGACCAAATTACTTGGCCTTGTCCTGTTCAATTCTTTTTTTTAACTTTATTGAATCACCGTGAGATACTTACAAGCTTTCATGTTTGGATTACAACCACACAATGTCCTGTTCAATTCTAAAGCAGTATTCTGGGACCCAAATTTCAAGTGTGGGTTGAAGTAATCCCCTCTATCAATTGTTTATATCCCGAAACAATTGAGTTTCTGACAATTAGACTTGTTTGTACCAAAGACTATGTATCTGGAGCTAGTTTGTGATTCCACAGGTAAAGAGCTTAATCTTACTGTACTGCCCATCCCACAACATGTATACACATGTATCCTTGACAGATTGCAATCCCAGATTGTCACCTTGTATTGCTGACTCACTGATTATATCTCAGAGGTTTACATGATCCAGTTTGATTCATTTACTAGAGAAGCTCACATAACTGAGAGAAATATTTTACTTCCTGGATTATTAGTCTGCAGTAAAAGTATAACACAAGAAGAACCAGATAGAAGATTATGAGGAAAGTACTCAGAGCTTCTGTGCCTTCTCTGGGCACTCTGCTCTACCAAAATGTCCTCATATACACCCTGAAAGCTCTTCAAGTTCTGTAGTTGAGAGGAGTTATGGAAGCCTCATTACATAGGCAGTGATTGGGTAAATCATTGATTGTTAATGATATATTTAACCTCCAGGCCTTCTCCCCTCCCTGGAGGACAGGGGTAGGGATTGAAAGCTCTAACCCTCTAATCACAAGCTTGATTCTCTTGGCAACCAACCCCCATAATTGGGTGCTTTCCAAAATGTCCTCTTTAACATAACAAAAGACACCTTTATGGCTCTCATTGCTTAGGGAGTTTTAAAGGGCTTTCAGAGTTCTGTGCCAGAAAGGAGACTGAAACCAACATATACTTCTTACTATAAATTAGTGTCACACATTCTGATAGAGCCAAAAATCTAAAGATGAGCACCGAGTCAAAAGTAGAAGTGTCATCATTTTGAGAAGCCAGTAAACCAAGACTGTGCAGGACCCACTTGGCAATAGTGCTACATATACAAAAGGTATCAGCTGAGATTGGTGATGGACAGGACACAAACAGCATCTTTCCAGAGAGTTCTGGCCAGGAAGTTAGTGATTTGCTCTCTTGGCTGCTTTGACTACTATTGTTTCAAGACATTGAAACAAAGTCTACAATACCCGTCGGTTCCTTGGCTGGGAAAAAGGTCTTTGTAAACCAAATAAGATCACTGTAGCACTGTGGCACTGTCCTCCCTTTGTTCATAGATTTGCTCAAGCGGCACCAGTAAAGTCTCACAACAAATTTTGAGACTTGTTGTTACTGTTTTTGGCGTACTGAATACATCTAGGGGAGCTTGCAGGCTTTGCCCTGTGGATGAGATACTCTTGGTAGTCGGGCTCTCCAGAGGGGCAGAGGAATAGAACCCAGGTCGGCCGCGTGCAAGATAAACGCCTTACCCACTTCTAGAAGATGGATGCATGCTCCTTTGCCTGCACCCATTTCTTCTTATTTATTATCTTTTCCCTCTCCTTGGGCTGGAGCGATAGCACAGCGGTAGGGCGTTTGCCTTGCACACAGCCGACATGGCTGACCGGAGTTTGATTCCTCCGCCCCTCTCGGAGAGCCTGGCAAGCTACCGAGAGTATTTCACCAGCACGGCAGAGCCTGGCAAGCTACCCGTGATGTATTCGATATGCCAAACACAGTAACAACAAAGTCTCCAATGGAGATGTTACTGTGCCCACTCAAGCAAATCGATGAACAACGGGAGGACAGTGACAGTCCCTCTCCTTACTCCCCATCAGAAATTTACCATATGAAGGAATGCCTGAAACAAGTCATATTAAAAAGGAAGATCAATGTAATAAAAACTGAAAAGCGGCCTGAGGTGAATGACACAAGATGCATAAATTATTTGTTTGCACAATAAATGTGTGTAGGTGTGCATGTGTGTATAGGAGTGCATGTGTGTCAGAAAAAGAAATAGAGATTAAGAGTGAATGGGAATAGGGGCTGGAGTAATAGAACAGCGGGTAGAGCATTTGCCTCACACAAGGCTGACCCAGGTTCGATTCCCAGCATACCAATATGGTCCCCTGAGCACCGCCAGGGGTAATTCCTGAGTGCAGAGCCAGGAGTAACCCCTGTGCATCGCCAGGCGTGACCCAAAAAAGAAAAAAAAATTAAGAAAAAGAGTGAAGGGGAATAAATAAAGACTAACTGGACTATTATAGACTTAGTATTGTCATTACTCAGTAAAAAGTGAGCGTTATTTTTATTTACTGATATGATTGATAAGCTTATCTAAGCAATTGAAAATCTCATGTAACACCTTGTTGTAGAGAGGGAAAATAAATCTATGATGAGAATAAAGGAATGGCAGTATTTTGACTATGTGCAAATAAAAGATGACAACAGTAAAACACAGTTGTGATTCTGAGGTGGGAGAAGGGACAATGTTATTTCTAGTCTCTAAAGCTGAAGGTAAAGGTAAAGGCCCTCCCGTTGATCGTCGATTTGCTCGAGCGGGCCCAGTAACGTCTCCATTGGAGACTTTGTTGTTACTGTGTCTGGCATATCGAATACTCTCGGTAGCTTGCCGGGCTCTGAAATGTCACAACATTCCAATGGATTTGCCAGTTCAATACAATGCAGTTTATTGACCGTATTCTATTTATAGTTATTTTGTGCTGCTAATTTTAACACTTAATATAAATTAGCATTAGAATCTTTAAAAAATAAAAGCAGATAAAAGGGGCTGGAGCCATAGTGCATCAGGTAGGGTGTTTGCCTTGCACTTTGCCAACCCAAGTTCAATTCCTGGAAGTTCACATGTTCCTTCAAGCACACCAGGATGTTCCATGAGAGCAGAACCAGGAGTAAACCCTGAGTACTTCAGTGTGTAGCCCCCAAACCAAAACACTAAAAAGAAAGCAGAATCCGTATCAATGGCTCCCTGCCATGTTTGTCCTCCATGTAACTCATAGAAGAAATAAATGTGTTTGAATACATTTTTATCTAGTCTGTAAGTGAAGAAATTTTTTCCTGCAACAAGTCTACATTTGCTGGTATACTTCTACAATTTTCTCATTTCTCTGTCCATCTTGAGTTTCATTCCATCAGGGAAGTTTGCAGTTTTCAAGACTGAAGTATTCACAGTTAAATTATTTAAAATTGATTTCCAAAATGCTTCTTGGATGTTGATACAAAATAAAGCCTTTTGTTTACAGAAAATTTAAGATTGAATAGCTGGAGGAAAATACAAACCTACACACATGTCCATAAAATATAGAGAGACATAGATGGAATAAGCATTACCCCTAAAGTTTGGGGGGGGAGAAAATATCAGAGGATACTGCAAAAAAACTAGAATTCAATAAAGAACCTAAATATACATATCTAAGTCCATGACTCATTACAGTCATTATTGTAGGAAACAATTTCTCACATTTTGGCAAGATCTTTGAACTCATTCTCAGCTAGATAAGTAGATGAGTGAAAGAGAGAGCTTTTCTACTGGGAGTTTAATAGCTACCCCTTCATAATGTGGCTAAAAGAATGCTGGGAAACTTGAATCTGATTTTCAAAAGGATACGGCTATTGTGAAACAAAATGAGGGAACTTACCTAGCGATGCCTAGATAAGATTTCTGTTACACTTCATGGCTGAGGTCAGGATGATTTTTACTATGTTGACTCAGAGCGATTTTTATGATTACTCCCCTTATCTTGAATGCTACTGGACCATCTATAGTGCCGGAGGGCCTCCTCCAATAGCTATTTCCTTTTCCTGCAGAGCAATTGACTATGTTGTCCTATTGTGACTTCATAGACTTGCCTTTTGCAAAGTGCCTCCTTTATTTAGTGAAAGCCTGCCCTGTCAAAACTTAGCTCCCACAGGTTTGGCACAGATCATTCTTTATGGGTGACAAAGAGGGTATATTGGTTCATATAATACTCTAAACTTGCCTAAACTTTATGTCTCTGTCTACCACTATGTCATGTATCTTCATAGCCATTGCTTTCATTTAAGTTCACATCATCTTTCTTCTGAAACAAGGTGAAAACGTAACCCAGTGGTTTTCAATCACCAGTCCATGGACCCATGGTTGTTCACAGGTGTGAAAAGATTGAAGACCACTGTCTACCACAGTGGTTATTATGTACTGGTCTGAGGATGGTACAAGTATAGTGGGAGCTAGGACACTTGCCAATTCACAACTGTAAAAAGGTTAAAAATCACTTTTGCTCCTACCTTTATCCTCCCCTATCTTTTAGTCTGTTCAGGGAAAGTGTAGTAATAGTTTTTTAAGTCCTCATCCAGTTACTCTATGACCCTAGAGTTTAATGAGGAGAAGGAAAGAAAAGGGGGTGGTTGGAAAAGAGATAGATGAGAAGCAATGGTGACAGAGATAAAGGGGACCCGGGCACATTGGTCATATTAAGGAATTATAGAGTTAAAGATCCAAATCGCAGAGTCAAAACACTGAAATCTTGAGACACAAATTTTAATAACCAGATTTGAAAGGTACCTGTTAAGATGGCAGGCTGGGTATAGGGTTGGGGGCTGGGGGCAGAAGACAAAATCTTGGAATGTTGGAAGGAAGCTGACACTTTAGCAGACTGGTGAGGGGATATTTTGTGTAAAAACCCAAAGTATGAATAACTTTGCAATTCATGGTTATTTAATAAAATAAAATTTTGGAAAGAAAAATTAGATTAAAAATATAAATTTGATGGCATCATTTCCAAATTTCTTTCACAAATTGATCCAAATTTTCTGGTTGGGTCACACAAAAGACACCTTGCCCATTAGTTCTTTTTTCCAATCAGCTCTTAGGAATCACTGCTGGCACCTTATGCTTGGACCATTTAGAGATATGTGTACTTCTGTAAATATGCTGTGCTGTATTCTCTCCTACCTCCCGTTTTTGTCCCTCCTTGTGAAATTCTAAAATGTAGACTATCCTTTTAGTTTACTTGCCTAACTCAATTTTTTAAGAAATGGCCTGATTAAGATGTAATTCACATCACTAAGGATTCACACACTTAAAATATACAATTAAATGTAGGTTTTAGTCACGCAGTTGTGTAACAATCACTACTGTTAAATGCTAGATACCTTTATCACCATTAAAGAAACTTCACATATCTTGGCCTATTCTCTTCAATTCCTCCTAACACCTATACCACCACCCCACCCTGGTCCTCACAAGCCAGCTACTGGAAACCCTTGACCTACTTTCTGTCTATAGATTCATCTATCCCAGATTTATCTTTAAAGATATTCTCACATGTTTTCTCCTCTTATCTCTCTTTTACTCCCTCAATTACAAAATCTCTCCTCTGAAATCCAATAATATGCCATTGCATGGCCATGGTATAGTATGGGTATAGTATGTATTCTTGCTTGCCTCCCCACCACAGTAGACTTATATATCTCTAAAATCTCAATATCTTTGCTTGGCTTAGAGAAAACTACTGGCTAAAAGAAAACATGACTTCCAGGAAGCCCTGACAGTGATAATTTTTCTCTATGAATGGGTGAGAGACTGGGTGAATACTAAAGTAAAGCAAGAAAGTATATGCATAAGTCCTCATTGTTCAGATCACTTGCACTTACTTAGAACCAGGAACTACCACACTGATGCCTCTTCCATTTCAACAGTTGATACATGAACTTTCAAATGCAAGAAAACATGACCACAATTGATGTAGAAGTATATCCTCAAGAAATTCTCATGAAATATCAGTTTAAGCTTTACAGCAATATTCTCAGACCAGGTTGCTGCTTAACTTTTACAGTTTTTATGGTTTTTGTCTCTCTTTGTTTGTCTCTTTCTTCCTCCCCTCTTCTCTTTCCCTCCCTTCTTTTCTATCCCTGTATTCTTATTTCACTTCTTTCCCTATACAACTTGGTGATATTTTATTTTATTTTTAAAGTGCATTTCAGAATATCTCACTTTATCGATGGGAGTTCCTGATATTGGAGAAAGAAATCTTAAATTTAGCATGAAATGTCTGACCATGAGTCCACTTTGAAAGCTGTTTATTTGCTGGGGTTAGAGCAATAGAATATCAGGGAAAGGTGCTTGCCTTGCATGTGGCCAGCCCGAGTTCAGTCCCTGATACCCTTGGTGGTCCCTGAGCTCCAGCAGGAGTGATCTCTGAGGGCAGAGCCAGGAGTAAGCCCTGAGTATAACTGGGTGTGGCCCAACAACCATAAAAAATGAAAAGTTTGATTGCTTCATTTGGGTAAACCACATTTTTACATGATTAAGTATTTCAATTGTCCTTTGCAAGGAAATATGGAACAATTTGGGAACATGATGGAATATGAAAATATTAAAAGCTAAAACATCTATTTTCCAGCATTTTATTGACTACAGACAAACAGGTCACCATTTTCTCCTTTTCTCAGTCTTTATGTCTTTCTACCTACCTATTTTTGTCATCTACTTTTAGACCTAACCATTGTCCTAAGTTATTACCTTATCTTCCAAGTCACCTCTCTCCCCCATTCCCAATTTGTTTCAATGTTTGCTTCTCTCCCTACCATCTTGTCATGGAACTTTCACCTTCAATTTGTTCTCAATTTTCTTCTTGAGTAGTCCTCTTTCTCTTTCTTTGTGTTCTTGTCAATGAGCATAAGAAAGAGAAGGGTGTGCAGAATAGAGGTTTGGGGGGCAGAGGGAGCAATGGCCAGAATAAGAAAGGGGGCTGAAAGATTGATAAGGGTACTGTCCTGCCACCTGCCACATCATTTACCAACAAAAATGTGCCCTGGTCCAAATCACCCTCTTAAGGTAAGGCACATAACCTCTTTATATCTCCCTTATCTTACTTATAGAATTGAAACAAACAAAATAATACTTTCCCAGACTAGCTCCTCCCATAGATACTGTTAAGGTCAAACTTGGGAATGAATATAAAAAAGATCTGAAAAGAAACAGAGCCTGTAATTGGAAGCACTCAAGGGAGGGAACAAGTGGGAGGATTACGCCTTGTCTTGCACAGGGCTGAGATCTAATTAACTGAGGATTGCACTTCTTGCCTTTCTGAGGAATGTGTTTCTTTTCACCTTTGTTCCACTCATCAAATCACTCAGTTGTCTGTGTACCTTGTTTGAATGTTCTTAGTGTTTTCAGAGGGGAAGGATAATTTGTTCCTTTGTAATGCTGTTGATTTTTATCCCTTCCTTTTCTCTTGCCTTGGGCTAGCAAACGGAACCTCCAGCAGCCAGCTCTCTACCCCCAAGTCTAAGCAGTCTCCCATCTCTACGCCCACAAGTCCTGGCAGCCTCCGGAAGCACAAGGTATTATGTCTCTTATACCTTACTAAACCTCTTTACCCTTGAATTTTTTAATGGCTAGGTGACAAGTTTTTTTGTCATCTACTTCCTCAGCATAGCAAAGCCAAAATCTCCCTACATGGTCCTTAACCACTGGGACCAGCAGAGGCCAAATGTCTAGTTACTGTGATTTATTCCTCTGACCCTTAGTTTATTTCCATCATGTTACATTTAGCCAAAAGGAAGAGGTACAGATATCCCAACCACCTACTCTGAGTGAAAGTGTCACCAAAGCCTCAGGATATGGGTGGAACACTTTTCTCTCCAATTCATAAACATGTAAAAGAAAATGCTGATGGCAACTTTATGTTCCCCAGGCCCCAGACAGTGGAAGTGACATAAAAATAGCATTTCTGAAGTGATGTGGGTATAATTTGTGGGGATAATTATCACACTCTTCCTTACCTTCCTGAATGATTCCTTACCCCTACTTACAACACTTGGTGTGAAATGGTGAAAGACAAAAAGCCATCAATATGGCCAACTCCACAGAATCATAGATTCTTGTGGCTAGAAGATATTTTATAGTTTCACTTGATTCTCTAATCTTCTGTGATTGTTATTCTATAAGTGAGGAAGTTAAGACTTAGAAAGATGAAGTTACTTTTTCAGATAACATAGCTAAGTGATGGCAGATACAGTACTGGCACCAGGTCATCACCACTGGTATCCTGAAACCTTTTAACACTAGCTCATGAGATCTGATTATATGCATTGCTGATTGTATAGTCTGAAATGGACTGTAGTAGGAATATTTGTACCATAGGAATCATAAAAAATCAAGGTGGCTGATTTTGCTTTTATTTTTCTCACAGAAAAATTGTTAAATGTTTAATTGCACATTACTGCTTAACATTATTCCCTTTACATTTCAGGATTTAAATTTCCTGGTTATTCTGACTGTTGCCTGCTTCAGTACTTCTAATGCCTATTCTATTCCTTTAATGGTCCCTTAAAACTTCTGGCACCCGATAAGAACTTTGTAATTGTCTTTCTGAGCCTCTTGGTTTACTTTGCAAAGGAGGATTTACTGATCTGTATGGATAGTCAATGCTATCCAGAGACTGTAAAATGAATTTAAATTGCTTTCACATTAGCTTTCACTTACTCTTCTAAGCAACAAAGCTTATTAATGAGGAAATTCTATATGCAAAGTAGCCTACTCTGTTGTACTATTTGCATTTAACCAATGCTGCACTGATTCTTACCTTAATTTTGCCCTAATTTCCACCTTTACTTTCCTTCTGGGAGTGTGATCTTACCCCAGCACCTTCCATCAGCAGTTTCCTTAAAGAGCATGAGGAAGTTTGGACATTTGCTATGTATACTTAAATGATTAGGTTTTCAATGGACAGATTCAGTGAATTTAGGTCGACGACCTATCATTTTTAATAAACACACTGAGGTGAGTGCTGACATTATTATACTGTTTCTCCTGGTGGGGTTTTATAGGCTTATTATGTATGGGTTATTTTATTTTCCTTTTGTACCCAATGCTAAATTCTAATTTAGCCATTGGAGGACTATAATAAGCTAATAGGTGGCAGCATTGCTGGAACCTCTTATCTTAATTGTTATATCTCACCATGGGGTCATTAAGTCCTTGTCTGAAAATTTACTAAGCTGTTTGTTGCTAGCTGAGCCTTCTGTGTTATTTTTTTTTGTTTGTTGAGTTTAGTTTGATAGAGCCTGGCAAGCTACCCGTGATGTATTTGATATGCCAAACACAGTAACAACAAAGTCTCCAATGGAGACGTTACTGGGCCCGCTCGAGCAAATCAATGAACAACGGGAGGACCGTGACTGACTGTGACTATGTTACTTTCCTATCTAATTTGGTGTGCTCCTACTAGAATTTTATTATTGTGAGATTTGGAGGTGTCACACAGCTCTGTATATGGCCACTATACTCTCCAAAATACTATAGTAAATATCTTCTAAAATATGCATTTTTAAAATTTTGTAATCACCATAGCATTATAAAAATCAGGAAATCAATTATGATAATTCCATTATATATTATCAGTGCACATTCAGATTTTATCAGTTGCTCAATAATATTTTTTCTGGTCTGGTCTATGATCCAATCTATCACCACAGTTGCCTTCGATGTCATGTCTCTTTAGTATCTTTAATGTACTAATGCCCTTCAGTTTTCTCCTTTTTGTCTTTGAGAGCAGTTGTAGAAATTAGGATATGATACAAATGAAGAGCACAGGCCAGTTATTTGCTAGGATGTCCTTTGATTTAAGTTTTTTGTTTCTTTTTAGTTAAATTACAATTGTGCATTTGGGACCAGAAGGTAAAAGACAGTGCATCCTATTAGGGCACAATAGAGTCTTGCTAATCAAATCTGTGGTGGAGGACACACATTTTTTACTGAATAAACTAAAAAGTGTTTTGTTGCCTTGCCTCAGTACCCTTGAGATTTAGATATCAGATTCTTTATTCTCCTTTGACAGAACTACCTGAACCTTAGCACCTTTAGGGTCCTTGGGCAGTGGGCGTAAGCAATTTCCATCTGAATTTCCATTCAGTAGACCTGAAAGGTGTGAGTCATGGTGGAAACAGGAAGCAGGTGGCTGAGGCCATGACTTTCCTCCTTCACAACTGGAAACAACTTGAAGTCCAACATCCCTTTGGTAAATGTTGATGGCTGTGGCAGGGCCCTAAGCTGTAATCAGCCACTTGGCTTCTCCTCTTAAGCAGCTCATGGAGAATCTTCTTTATTGCAGCTGTGATGGGGTTAGCCAAAGTCCGAATACTCAAGTGGTACAATATGGACACAAAGTAAATCCTTGTATATTTCATGGAAAAAGAATTTTGTAGTTTCTTACTGCTTTAGTGGTTTGCATAGCCATTTTCTCATGTACCTTTGTGATAACACTGAAAGAATTATAAATCAGGTGACATTTCCACTTGACAGATGAAAGAGAGGAGGTGCTAAGTTTATAGACATGCCAACATGACTCAATAACTTGGAGATGGTATATGTCTAAAACATCCAGGAACTCTAAAAAGTTAAAAAAATCCAAATTGATGACTACACTTCTGTCTTTAAATTTGGAAGCATTTAGCCTACCAAACTAGAGATTGAAGAAAATATATGCGATGTATTATTTGAAAACATAACTAATGTTCTTAAAATTTATGTTTTTCTGTGTTTTCAGACTTTTTTGGTCTTTCAGTAAGCGCTTAGAGAGAGAGTTTGATGACTAAAGCAGGCACTTAACCCTTAAAGCACAGACATCACTCTTAAGTGGTAGTGTAATCAAGAGAGAACAAAAGGACTGTGTGAACAAAATTGAGGGTGACAGGGATATATAGGGTGGAGGGTAAAAGACTGGAAAACTTTACAGAGTAGGTGACATTTAAATGGGGTCTCTAAACCTGGGTAGGTTCTTATGACTAGCTAAGAGAAAGAGCATTAGAGTTAAAAAATAAAATAACCAAAAGAAAAAACAAAATCAAGAACAAAGATAACAAAGCCATCACATCTGAAAAGTACAAGACTTTTTTTTGTTTTGGGAAAAACAAACCCAAACTAGAAACCAGGTTTCTCATAACTCCGTTCTAATTTCTTTGGACTATAAGATCCTTGGATCATAAACCAATATTGAGTTTTCTCTGAAGCAATAGTACTGCCAGCACAGCTGTATTTGTTATAAATATTTCCATCTGTAGGGCTCCAGGGGACTAAGCAGATGAATTTCAGGTGCAAATTATTTGTATTGTTAAGCAATATGTGTTTTTGTGTCTTTACACATCAATCAACAAAAATAAAATGTTAAGATAATTCCTTTTCCTGAATGAGAGTATATATTTTGCAGACTAAACAAGTTGATAGAGGACAAAGATACAGTATAGATTTTTTCAATATTTTTCATCTCATCCTTTCTGAATCATAGCTGTAAGTGAACTCTTCTAACAATTCTGGGCCCCAAGATTTCCTCACTTTCTCGGAGATAGAAGTCTTGAATAGTTATCTCAAATATTCATTTCTACCAACTAGTAATCTGTATTGAAGGCTATATTGTATGAGTGCTTATGAAGGGAGATGAATGCTGGACCCAGTGGATTCAATGTAGTGGGATACAAAATAACACCCATATGAATAGGTACCTTTGGACTGTCTGTGTAATGCCCAGGAAGCTCACTAAATTAGTGGTGTCTTTATTATTTCTCTCTTTTTGCTGTAACTAGAAAAGAAATCATATAACCTGATTTATACATATTTGGCCTAAAGCCCTGGGCTGGAACAATAGCACAGTGGTAGGGCATTTGTCTTGCATACAGCCAACATGGCCGACCCAAGTTCAATTCCTCTGCCCGTCTCGAAGAGCCCGGCAAGCTACCAGGAGTACCTCACCCGCACGACAAAGCCTGGCAAGCTCCCTGTGACGTATTCGATATGCCAAACACAGTAACGAGTCTCACGATGGAGACGTTACTGGGCCCGCTCGAGCAAATTGATGAACAACGGGAGGACAGTTACAGTTACAGTTACAAGTCTTCCAGCCATTTTGTTTAGAATTTCTGTGCTCTGTCAGACAGTTTACAACTTTGCCTTAGCCTTCTTCACTAGCTACTGTACTTGGCCTCAAGATGAACTGAAGGCGATCTTCACAGGTCTTTTCTGAAAATATACCCAATTGTGAACATGTACCTGGATTTATAAATTTTTGTTACCCTGACAAATTTCTGAGGTCCCCTGTCTAAGTCTAATTTTTCAACTTTTTTAAAAATGGTATTGAGTAGCTTTATTTGTTTCAATTACTGTCTCTACATTGGGTATGCAGATTTTAGACAACTGCAACTAATTGATGCACATTTAAAAGGCTGTTTATGATGAGTGCAGGTTATTAGGTCAAATAGAGAAAAGGTTTACAAGGGGGAGTTTCGAAGGAGCTACCACACAGGACATATAATAAAATTGTCTAGGAAAAAGGTAATTGAGGAACTCTAAACCAGTTCTACTTCTTCAGTTATTGCTCAGTTGCTATTTTTCAGCTACTGCAGTTGTGATGGTATTTGTTTTCATGAAAACCCAACAGTTAGAGAGGGAGATTGGTATAGAGAAAATTAAAGCAATTATTAAAGTAAATCTTAGTGTTGTTACTGAGATTCAGCCATTTCTTTCTTTTATTAGAATTTAATTTCAGTAATAAGAGAATTTTAACATGTTAAAGCAAGAAAAATTAAGAATGATTTTTAGAGATATGCTGCATGATTTTGAAGATAGAAATAAGCAAATCAAACCCATATCCTCAGAAATTAAATTATACAACATAATTCTCTTATTTTCTATACAAAAGGCACGTTAATTTTTCTTCTTATATTTATTTATCAAATCACTGTGGGAAAAGTTACAAAGCTTTCAGGTTTAAGTCTAGGTCATACAATGATCAAACACCTTTCCCTTCACCAGTACTCATTTTTCACCACCAAGAACCCCAGTATACCCCCCCTCTCACCCCTCCCAATGCCTGTAAGGCAGATGATTTCTACTTAACTCTTCTCTACATTGATTACATTCATTATTTAGACAAAAGATGAACCATTATTGTTTAGAATTCCCCCCCCCCAACAATCAGAATTGCTGAAAAGGCATAGTGAAATCTTTTGTTTTCTATAGCTGGTTATGAGAATCATATAATGCCGTGCGGCCGTGATAGCGGCCATGAGATTTTGAATTTATGCAAAGAGCCAGATAATTACAAGATTGGTTTCTGTGAATCTGGTGTTATAGCTGTGCCGGAGAGCCAATAGTAGGGGGAAACTCGTGACTTCGGTAGGGCATAAAGGACGAGCCGGTACCGCACCCCTTCCCATGAGACTGCAGTTGCCCCTTCACCGCCAGCTCATACCTGGCTTTCCCATAAGCTCTAAGGCAGTGGCCACCTTGCTGCCAGAAGGGAAAAAGGCAGAAGGGAGCAACACCCTTTCCCTCCCGGGGAGGCATGGTGCCGTAGTTTAATGCATGGCTCATTCACTTTACTGCCACAAGCTGCTGGGCTCTGGATTAAGTCCTTTTGCTCTGGAGTCATGGCCGTGCCATAGAGCCACTCGTGGGGGGCAACTTGTGACCTCTGTAGGGCGTAAAGGACGAACCAGTACCACCCTCCTTCCCATGAGACTGCAGTTGCCCCTTCACCGCCGGCTCATACCTGGCTTTCCAATAAGCTCTGAGGTGGTGGCCACCTTGCTGCCAGGGGGGAAAATGGTGGAAGGGAGCAACGCCTTTCCCTCCCGGGGAGGCATGGCGCCGTAGTTTAACACATGGTCCATTCACTTTTCTGCCACAAGCTGCCGGGCTCTGGATTAAGTCCTTTTGCCTCTGGAGCCATGGCCATACCAGAGAGCCGCTCATGGGGGGCAACTCGTGACCTCGGTAGAACATGAAGGACGAGCCAGTACCACCCCCCTTCCCATGAAACTGCAGTTGCCCCGTTACCACTGGCTCATACCTGGCTTTCCAATAAGCTCTGAGGTGGCAGCCACCTTGTATGCGGTCCAGATGCATTTCTGCCAAAAGCTGCTGGGTTTCGAGATTTCTTTCTGAGTCTTTGGGATTATGGCCATTAATCAGCTCGATCAGGAGCCAGAGAGGCCATTTGTAGGCGGCGACTCAGGGTCTCTTTGGAATGGGGAGGAAAGGGCCGGTCCCACCCCCATCTGGTGAGGCCCTGCATGTCTTGTCACTGCAGGCCCAAACCTGACTGTCCAGTGGCCTCTGGAGGATGTTGGTCACCAGGTCACCAGAGGGAACAGGCCAAGGCACAAAACCTATTCCCACCTGGCGTGGCCCAGTGCCAGTAACCTACTGCAGGAACTGGACGCATTTCTGCCAAAAGGCTTTGGGTTCCAAAATTCGTTTCTGAGTCTCTGGGATCATGGCCGTTAAGCAGTTCTATCAGGAACCAGAGAGGCCATGCTTCCAATTTTATAGCTGAACCAAAGGTGGTTTGTGGGTGTGTCTACCACATACTTAACTTTTGGCCGTTTACTTTCTTGGTAAACTTTGCCCCAAGTTTTTGGGGTTTGTCCAAAGGCACAGCAGCAATTTTGGGGTGTCTGAAAGTCTGACGGTGCTATCAGGCTGCTGATGCACTTACCTCACAGGTACAGATTGACATGCTGACGGCACCATACCCCTCAGATTAAGCCATTTCTTAACAATTTTGGTTTGTTGCAAACCTTTGATTAATTTCCAGGACTCTAAAAACATTAAATTTGACCATTTTCAAGGATTACTGCATTTTTATAGAATGCAGTTTTAGAGATTTATTCCCACATTCTGGAAGTCTAGAATTCAAACTGATTTTCTAACGGATTTTTAATTTTTACTTCATTAAAGTATTTTGGAACTAAATTATTTCAGATATCAGATTCCATTGTATTATACTTTGCCTGAATTTCCTTTTAAAAATATTTGTTAGACTCCTTGTTTTCTTAGTATTTTACTCTCCGACCCTCAATCAGTTTTCTGATATATTGTATTTGGTAGTGTAGAATAGGAAACCAAATTCTGCCCATAAGGCTTCCTATAGTCTAAAACAAATATTAATTTCATTACAGTGTTTTAAAAGATCAAAACTAAAGTTAAATAAAGAAGACTATGACAGAGACTATATGTGACCAGCAAAGAAATTCTACAATAGTTACTATTTAACTCTTTACAGAAAAAGTTTGTCAACACCTGATTTATAATGAAGCCATAATTCATTAGTAAAAAGTAAGTGTATTTGATGTAGCTGACTTTGTTGTATAAAGATTTAATATTCTCTTTTTATTGATTCATAATTAGTTTGCAGTACTGTAGAATTTGAGAGACATAGCTATATGTACCCATCTATACATGTGTAGGGCTCATTACATCTACCACCAAAGTTCCAGAGCTATTCCACCAGCACAAAGACCTCTCTATCCATTTCTTCCACCTCCCATTTCTTTCTGATAACCACCAATTTTCATAGTCCAGAAATTAATCTTGTTTCATTGCCAATTTGTTTGCTTCAGTTATTTAAATTCTACATAGTAGTAAAACCATCGTTACTGCATTTTACTTCCTTATTTCTTTCACTTAGCATCATTACCTCAAGGCAAGTTAATTTTTCCCAAAAGGACAGGATTTTATTTCTTTACATGATTGAGTGCTATTCCACTGAGTATGCACCTTCTTTATCCATTCATTTCTTGATGGGCATTTATTTCATTCCATATTTTGGTGACTGAAAATAGTACTGCTGTGAGTGTAGGAGTGCAAATATTTTGAATTAATGTTTTCATACATTAAGATAAATACCTAGGAGTAGGGGCTGGCTCTGTAGTAAAGTGGGTAGGGCATTTGCCTTGCATGCAGCCGACCCGGCTTCAATTCCCAGCATCCCATATGGTCCCCTGAGCACCGCCAGAAGTAATTCCCGAGTGCACAGCCAGTAGTAACCCCTGTCATCGCTGGGTGTGACCCGAAAAGCCAAAAAAAATAAATACCTAGGAGTGGCATTCCTGAATCACATGGTATTTTTCATTTTTATTTTTTAAAATAACAATTCAATATTCTTTATTGAACATTTGGACTCCCAAGTGGATCTCAGGAGGTCAAGGTATCCTACCAGCAATTTTCAGTCAATCAGGCCAATGGTTCAGTATAAGGTCTCATTGAGGCAATGTTGCCCAACTCCCGCAGTGCTAGGATATTCAGGTCACCCCTGTGAGAATGGGGTCTCCAGGGTTATACCCAGCAGTGCGTGGGGTACCATGTGGTGCCTGGCCTTGAACTCACATATGGCACATGCTAGGCATTCTTACTAACTTCTATACTATCTCCTAACCCCTTAATAACTTTTAAGAATCCTAGATAGTCGTATAGCAGGCAGCTACTTAATAGGTATTCCATTTCAAATTCTGCATTTTCTTGATGAAGAAAACAGAATTTAACAACTTGTTAAATGTCACAGTATCAATTAGTCAGGACTAAAACCTTGGATTTCTGAATGTACTTTACTTCTCCTTCCTTTCTTAGCTACCCCCAAATTTCTTGCTCCTTATTTATCAGCATAACATTTTAACTGCTATAACTAGATTCCTCTTCTCCCCCTTGTTCCTTTCCTCATATCCACTTTTCCTTCTACCTCAGAGAGAAGTTGTATTTTTCAGCTTCCTTCTGAAGTTCTATACTAAAGTTTTGTTCTCATTATAACAAAGGACTCTTAAATAGCCATAGAGTTGACCCTATAATTTCCAGTTCCTCTTCGTATCTTGCTGATAACATGAAGAAAATTAGTGATTTTCAAACTTTTTTTCACTTGTTGGTGGAAATATAAAGTATCTTTTTGGCCCCATAACTAATTTTTAACAAAGATGTCACGATCACGATCACGATCATCCTGTTGTTCGCCGATTACCTGGAGCAGGCACCAGTAATGTCTCCTTCACCCTAGCCTTGAGATTTTAAAAAGTGCCATATTCAAGGCTCTTTCAGGGTTAGGAGAATGAGACCCAACATTGTTACTGGTATTTGGCATATTGGGTACACCACGGGGAGTTTGCCAGACTCTGCTGTGTGGGCAGGTTACATTTGGTAGTCTGCCAGGGTGTCCAAAGTAAGAATGAGATAATAAGATGTGGCGAGGCCGCAAATGTGGCTGCACACTTCCAGTAGCTGGGTTTTATAGTCTCTGGGTCTTGGCCGTTGATGGGATTACACGGCTGGGGGAGGAGGCATTTGGTGGAGTGACCCCTGCCTACTGGAAGATGGAGGATCTGGATGGAGGATTCTCAGCCCCGATCCAAGCAGGCTTGGAGATCTCAGTCCACGGACCCACATGCCTTTGTTCCTCTGCTGGTACCTTCATGCGTGTGGAGAGTGGTCTCAGCATGATTGTGGCTAGTTCTGTTGGTCTTCGGCTGCCGGGGCTCTTCTCGGGGTGGGGAGGAAATCTCAACCCGCCCCCCTCCAAGGGGCCCCAGCGAGGACAGCCAGGTGCAGGGTCAGAAGACTCTTATACGAAGATGTATAAGTTATTGAAGGCATGTAGATTTTTAAGTAGTGTTGGAGCAATTTAATATCAGCTAGCAAAAGAGTGAGCCCAACCTAAATTACACACTTAAGCAAAATTTATCTAAGAAATGGATTATACATGTAATATTTAGAAATTAAATATGGGAGAAAAAATTTGACCTCAGGATAAGCAAAAAGTCCTTAAATTTAACAATAAAGGATTTGGAGCAATAGTACAGCAGGTACTATTGCACATGGCCTAACTGGGTGCAATCCCAGCACTACATATGGTTCCCTGAGCCTCAGCATCTGTGATTCCTGAGTGATCCCGGAGTGATCCCTGAGCACTGCCTGGTCTGAACCCCCAAAATATCAAAAGAATTTGAGTGTCTTGGACCTCATGAAGATCTCAAACTTGAAAGCCGTTGTATTGAACTTCTGGCGCACTTAGCACCTAGCACCCTGGATATCACATGGAAAGCTCCCCTAGCCCCAACCCCTTAACTAAAAAGTTTTTAAACTTGAGATCTGTCAAAATACACTAGAAAAATATCAAAAGAAAAACAATGGACTGAGTGACTATTTTCAATCCACATATCTAAGCAAAAACATAGCATATAAAAATAAAACTTAAGGGGTTGGAGCACAGCAGATAGGGCATTTGCCTTACACACGGCTGACTTGGATTCGATTCCTAGCATCCCATATGGTCCCCTGAGCACCGTCAGGAGTAATTCCTGAGTGTATGAGCCAGGAATAACCCCCAGTGAAACGCCAGGTGTGACCCAAAAAGCAAAAATAAATAAATAAATAAATAAATAAATAACACTTAAAACTTCAGGTAAAAAAATCCAGTTGGGAAGTGGGTGGGAGGGAATCTGGGGTAAATAGAAGAGAGGTGGAGACAGGGTTTGCTGGATTGGAAGTGCGAACATTATATACCTGAAAACCCATTGTAAACTATGTAAATTACAGTGTATAGATATTTTTCTTGTTTTTGGATTACACCTGGCTGTGCTCAGGGCTTACTCCTGGATCTGTGCTCAGAGAACACCCCAGTGGAACTGGGGAGACTATATGGAGTTCTGGGGATTAAACCCAGGTCAGCCGTGTGAGAGGCAATCTTCTTTCCCTCTAACACTATCTCTTTGGCCTTTATATTAAAAGTAATAAATTAAAAGTTAAAATCCAGCCCATGTCCCACAGCAGCCATCATGTAAGTTCATCTACCGGCCTTGTTCCAGAGACTGGTAAATAAATCTGGAAAGAGATAAACTAGTCACAAAAATTTCTAGGATATTCAATTCCTCATGAGTCCTCTGAAGTGTTCTTGGGATGGGAGTGGTGGAACAACTCTGGCCCTACCAAAGCTCCGACTGCTGCTCCCATTTACCAAAACTTCCATGCCTCTGACTGGTCTCCACCACCTCAGGACTAAGCTCCACCAAAATCCTAATTTGCTCAAATTTGGGGTATTTGGGCTTAAAACTCCAAGTCTTCTCGCAGTCAGAGTAGGGGACCTGCCCACACCTGCTTATGCTTCCAGAATCTTCGGCAGCAGCACCACATCTCTTGTTGTCACCATGTAAGTTTTTCTACCGGCCTTGTTCCAGAGACTTGTAAATAAATCTTAGACAGCCCAGTTAAATATTCTGGATTTTCTGGAGCATGCACAGCTACATGACATCTCTGAACTCTACAACAATGACATCCCAGTAGGAGCACATCAGATTGGATGGGATGTAACATAGATGCCAATCAATCTTGACTAACTAAAACATTAACACAGAAGGCTTAACATTCAGCAAAAGTTTAGCAGACCTTTAGAAAAGAACTTAACGTCCCCATGGTGAGATACAACAATTTTCACAAATTTTCTTCTATAAAAAAATTTTGTTCTCATTTCATTAACCATTTACTGGTAACAAGAAATACAAAATAAATTAATGTGGGCATGTTGTGGGGCAGGTTTGAGGTATGGCTGGGAAAATGGAGACAATGGTGGAGGTAAGGTGAAAGTGGTGGTGGAATTGGTGTTAGAATATTGAATGCCTATAATAAATCAAGATGAACAATTTTGTAAACTACAGTGTTTAAATAAAGTGGGAGAAAAAAGAAAAACCTATCTGAAAAATGAAGAAAAAGCATTAAATATTTTGCTGAGAAGTCCACTATGCATATGGAAAGATGTTTAGCAAAATTAACCTTGAGGGAAATTCATTTTAAACAGCAAAGTTTTATCACTACACACCAAAAATAGCTAAAATAAAGTGTAATGAAAACACTAAGTGTTGGTATATATGTGTACAGATTGGATCACTTACACTTTTCTGGTAAGTACATACATATTATAGTTACAATGGTATGCAATACATCAGTCCACAGAAAACTAAACATGTAATTCTCATACCACTCAGAAATTGTATTCGAGCTATTATCTCAGAGAAATTAAACCTTGTGTTCATACAAAAATCTGTGCACAAACTTTTGTAGAAGCCTTCTTTTTTTATTTTATTGAATCACCGTGAGATAGTTACAGGCTTTCATGTTTGGGTTACAATCACACAATGATCAAACACCCATCCCTCCACCAGTGCACATTCCCACCACCAATATCCCCAGTATACCCCCCTTTCCCACCCTCTCCCTGCCTCCATGGCAGACATGATTCCCCATAATCTCTCTCTACTTTGGGGCATTATGGTTTTCAATACAGATCTTGAGAGGTTATCATGTTTATTCCTTTATCTACTTTCTGCATACATTTCCCATCCCGACCGGTTCCTCAAGCCATCTTTTTCTTAGTGATCTCTTCTCTATTCCAGTTGCCTTCTCCCCTTATGTGAGTGGAAGAGCTTTTGAGTTTTAAGTGATTTTTGGTACGAGTGCCTTTCAGGAAACGAATAGGAAATGGGGAAGTGTCAAGAAAAAATGTGTTCTCTTGGGTAGTCTGGTAAGAGGTATGATATCCTAGATTTACTCCCAGCACCAAAACCAAAAAACAATCTCAGTGAAACAGTAAGTCCTGTCCTGATTCTCAGGGGATTCTGGATCAAAGTCATAATTCAAAAGATTTTTTTCCTTAAAATTGTAAATTTGCTAAGGTATCCACTGTGGTTAATTACACAGTGGTGGGAAATTGTGAGACTTGTAGGTGATATGCACAGAACTCAGAGAATGGTAGCACCAAACACTTAGCCAGCCATGATTCCCGTTTGAAAGGAGAAATTATTCTTTGATTCCTCTTTCTTGTCTCCTTTCACAAAAACAATTTTTACTTCTTCACAAACTTCCCTTTGAAAGGACAAATCACAGTTCACCTTCTTAACTTTGAGCAGGAATACATATTGACAATACAATGCAGTGTATTGTCCCCTAGCATCAATGCTATGTGGCTATGACTATTTGACTATAATTTAATGGATAGTTTAAGATGAACTCTTATAATAAAAAAAGTAATGTTTAGGTTGTCAGTTTACAGAAATTTTATTTGCAATAGACCTAAACTGAAATCATCACACATGTGCTTAAATAGATGAATAGTTAAGTAATCTGTAGTACAAGCACACTATAGAATACTATTTAACAATATAAAAGAGTAAATTAATAACATATGCAACAACTTGGATGATTCTCCACGGTGTTATGCTGAATGGCCAATATAAAAATGTTACATACACTTTATAGTTCTATTTGTATAACATTATTGAAATTATAAAACTGTAGAGTTGGAAAGTATAAGTTACTAGTGCTCAGAGATGGTGGAGATACTTATGTAGCTATAATGGAGTAGTACTAGAGAGACTTTAATGAGAAAGCAGTTTTTATATTTGGATTATGGTTGGGGTCAAACAAATATGTGATTAAAACTATATAGAGGTAGACACAGTACGCATGAACACCCATGTGTACATAAAAACTGTAATATTTCCATGGGTAAATTGAACAAAAGACACATTAAAACAGGAGCAGAAGTACCCTATTATAACTGTAAGCTTGGATTTGTACTCTGAGTTTAACCTCACTGTAGTTAAACTTCCCTTGGATTTATAATACTTAAAAATAAAACTAAGGGCCAGAAATATAGTACAATACAATACAGTTTAGTAGAGTATTATAAGTATAGTAAAGCATAGATAGAATAGTATAGTATAACAAAGAATAGTATAGTATAGTATAGTATAGTATAGTATAGTATAGTATAGTATAGTATCCTTGCAAACAGCCAACCCATGTTCTATTCCTGGTATCCAAAATTTTCCCCCAATGACCACTGAATGTAGATCCAGGAATTAATCCCTGATTATTATGGGTGTAACCCCAAATTTAAAAATCTAAAAAAATTAATTGAAAACAAAAACACTCATATTATCTTGTCCACTTCAGAGTCCAGTATATTAAGAAACAGAGAGTTAACTTTGCTTTTTATCTTCTTACAGGACCTGTACCTGCCCCTGTCCTTGGATGACTCAGACTCACTTGGTGATTCCATGTGAAGGAGGAGTATTCAGAGTCCAGAGTACAAATCCAAGCTTACAGTTATAATAGGGTACTTCTGCTCAACTGTACAACAGGGCTATTGGTGCTTTCAAGTTTTTTAAGTTTTGTTATTGTTGTTCTTAAAAACACACTGCAATATGTTGGATTTATTTTCCTGTGCTTTCTCCTCTGGGCCACTGATCCACAGTTACCAATTATAAGAGATAGATTGATAATCATCATTTGGAGTAATTTTCTAGGGATGCAAAATATGCTCCTTCTTCTAATTTCTCTTGAATACTTAGGCACCTGCACTATTTTCCCTGTCTCACTTTGCTCCTGCCCAAGAATCTTCCTTCAGTAGAATGTTGTTTATACACAACCCTTAAAATGTGTGCTTGGCGTAAGGAGGGGAGCTTCATTCACAAATTCTACAGTGACAAATAAAAGTGCCCCTTGTCTCCTGATCCCAAGAATGCTGAAGGATCCTGGATGAACAGCAAGTAAGCTCCCCAGTCTTGCTATTCATTCCTGACCGAAACCCTAGTTTGTTGTCTAGCACTGATTCTGGTGTCAAGGGGGAGAAACACCAGCAACTTGTAAATCTGACACCAGATGCTTAGAAATCCAGTTCAGGGCTAACTAAAAAAGATCAGGCAGAATTGGGAAACACTGTAGACATTTCAGTAGAGATTATAAAGCACAGTGAATTCTTTGTCAACCTCTCCACTAGGGCAACTCGGAATAAATAAGCAATTAATAAAATTTAGGAGTGAGGAGTTTAGATTCCTAAGTGAGCCTGTCTAACATAGCAAGTTATTACACAAACTGTATGGTATCCATCTATCTCTGTTCTATTGAATGCCTTGTAAACAGCCAACACTGAAAATACTGTGAGAATTGTTTTCAGGTCTGACACCTTTCAGTCGCTTTTTATAGCAAGAGACCAATATCCTTTTTATAAAAACTTGTCGGTATTTCCGGAGCAAACTCTTCAGGCTCCTTTTTTATAAACTGGTGATTTTTCTTTTGTCTAAAAAACACATGCAGAAAATTTACCAAAAAAAAAGCAGAAGAATGCGTAGTTTAGAAATCATGCTGTCACTGCCAAACAGAAACCTCCAGGAGAAAACAAAATAAGTAGCAAAGGCCAATTCAATAGAATCAGACTTTTGATAACTTTTTAACAGTTATACTTTAATAATTTCAATGTGGACCAGACATTCTAATTATATTTTGAATGAAATGTTATGACATATTTTAAGCAACTCTTTTTTATCTATATTCCTGATATTTCATACTGATACAGAAACCTTTCACTTGTCTTTAACAGTAGAAAGGATTTCCTTTTGCTAAGGACTTATCATTTAAAATAGTTTTTAGTCTTTGAGGTACAGGTTTATCAAACTGATTTTTATCTGTAATCATAGCCCATAATGGCAAAAACAACTAAATTTAAGTGAAAGCCATGCATGCCAATTTTATGTTTCCTTTTAGCAGATGTGAAGCTTTCCTTATTTCTTTGTAATTGTTCAGATATTTTGAAGGATGCAGCATTTGAAGCCAAGCAGTTCTTTGGCTATTGAATGACTTGCAGTTGTTCTCCCTCTTTAACTGGAATGAGCTTGCTCTATGTGTGTATGTGTGTGTGTGTGTGTGCTCACATGTATGTGTGCATGTGTGCGTGCATGCATCCACAGCTGCTTCATAACTAAGAGATGTTACAGAATACCCTGAAATGGATCAGTGGCAACTTGGTGATTGCTAATAAGTACTGTGTAGGAGGGAACTTGGTGGTGGAAGGGGTAACTCAGATGCCCCTGGGAAAGATGCCCTTAGCTACAGGACACATTTTTGGTTCAAGAAGTATCCAGGTGTTGGTAGTACTGGTTACTGTTGAATTATCTATTTTCCTGGTCTGCTTTATTTGTAAGTCTAGTAGAAACCATTGAGAGGTCCGTTTTACTTACCCCATACTTTTTTCCTTGAAGCTGAATAAATTTAGTGCCCAGAACAGCTTGTGTTACTTAGGGCCATAATGGTGAGGACTTGAGAGTGGTTGAAATCTTTTTCTAAGCCTCAGGCTATACCCACCTCAAGATGTACCCAAGTAATTTTACAGAATTCACACTACCTTTCTTTTAAAATGAGAAAATGGAGGTCCAGGCAGCTAAATAACCTGCTGATAAAGAGCAAGGCTAGAGGAAGAATCCTGATTT
Organism: Sorex fumeus; assembly: GCF_029834395.1. Taxonomy (NCBI): domain Eukaryota; kingdom Metazoa; phylum Chordata; class Mammalia; order Eulipotyphla; family Soricidae; genus Sorex; species Sorex fumeus. Next base: position 13,255,348 of record NW_026606115.1, read on the forward strand.
ACTTATGTCCAGATACTATACTACCTCTTTGAGCATTTCCTTGCTTGTCACATATCTACCATTAGAAAATGCTAAAGAAATATGTTATCTTTAGAAATAACTTTGAGTCAAAACTCTTCTATAATAATGTTAGATTGTCCATCTTTCTTTTAATCAATTATAAGGAAATGCTTCTATTCTGCCACTTCAGGGGCCTTGATGTAGTTCAAATTTCAAGCCTTCAATGGTTGCATCTTAAACTGACTCATTTTTGAGGCAAAAAATGGTAACAGCACTTTCATCTGTGTCATTCATTCCGAATTTTACCCAGTACTGTTTTACCAGTAGAGACCCATTATGTTACCTTTCTCACAGCCAGAAAATATGAAGTCGTTCAGCAAACATATGTTACCACTGCCCCCACTTCTTCCTCTCTCTCTCTCACAAACACACTCTCAAGAACATGCACATGCACACATGCATACACACAAACACAAACACATACAATCTGACTGATGCTTGTTCCTACCTCCTGATTTTTCTCCCTTACAGAAATATAAATAGGGAAAAAGAAGGGGGAAATGTATATATGGGGCTGGGCTGAACAATTTCATAAGTAGTATTAACTGATGTAAATTGAGAGAAAAGCTCCTTTTCTCATCACTGTTTTGGAAAGGATAGCCATTAGCATGACTGCTTCATGTCCTTAAATACATTAATATTAGCCTAGGTTGAACCACAGAGTTTTCTAGCTGGAAGGAACCTTAAGAACACATAATTTACTCCAAATTCATCATTTTAAGGTCAGAAATGGAGATCCAGAGGTCATTTCCCCAATGTCGCACAGGTGGCCAGGGCAAGACTGGGATTAGAACCCACATCTCCTGGCTCTTATTCCAGGGTCTTTTCCCACTAAGCAGTTTTGTCTTCCATTAAGGCTCCTAAGAATTCTTTCCCAGGGTCATGTTGCATCTTGGAGCCATATGGTGTTGCCCTGATCTGAGCAAGAAATCCCCTGGCAACCTAATACAGTGATTCCTCCTTGTATTCACATGGTTTCCATTCACATGGACTGCAGATGTACCCAAAGAAAAGGGGGCATTCAAGACTACCAAAACAATGGATTCTAATTTAGGGGATCATCACTCCAACTTGAGATGTCTCAGAACAGCATCCCTGAGGTTCTGCCATGCCCACATGAAATGGAGGCAGACTCTTTTCTTTAGGCAGCTCATAGCATCTCATATTGGTTGGTTTTTGAAAGCTGAATGAAATGTTTCTTGTTATTGGAGCAAAAATAAGAAGGAAGGAAGAGCGTAACAATAGCTTTGTTCATTCTGATTTTATGAGATGCTATCTCAGTATTTTTAAATGACTGTGGCTGCCATTCACTGTTAAAACTTTCTTTTAAAATGTGGCAGTGAGTGGCTGGAGAAGTAGTATAGTGGGTAAGGCACTTGTCTTACATGCAGCTGATCAGAGTTCTATTTCCAGCACCCCATATGGTCCTCTGAGCCTTGCAAGGCATAATTCCTGAGTGCAGAGCCAGGAGTAAGCTCTGAGCATAATCAGGTGTGGCGTCCAGACAAACAATTAATAAACAAAGGTAAATTACTGGCATATGACTAGCTAGGAAAAATGTCCTACTCTTGCTGTAGTTACCCTCATTCCCAATGTCCTTATATCTCTTCTGCCAAGGTGAGGACAATTTCCAGGTATAGTAGAGGGTTTTTTAACTAAAATATACCCTGAAAGCTGATGTCACCAAGATAGCACGTTATGTGCTCTACACACCATATCCATTTTCTGCTTATTACTCCTGTTCCCTTCTGTGCTAGAAACCAGAGGGGGCCTACACACATAGTTCTCTCAAAACAAATCTCTTTCTGGAACCATAGGTTAGTCATTAGTCATTTTTATCAACTCTCCCAAAGAAACTCACTCTTTCCTGTTTCTTTTCCCAAATTAGATGGTTCCCCAGGAATATTTAAAGTGGATGTGTAGTTACCTTAAAAAGGCAAGGAGAAATTATGTAAAGCAACCCTATAGTCTTTGAATTTTTGGTTGAAAGACCCAAAATATCCCTCATATTGGGTTCTAGATAACTTTTTTAAAAAAGACACAAATCTCTCTGGCACAAGGGAATGAACATGTCCATGTTAATAAAGTGAGCTCCAGAATATCGATAAGAATGTTCTCCAAGTATCAGTCCTTCTCAGAGACATATGTGCCAAGAGATTTCCCAGACAGATGCACTGGGGCAGTGGATTTGAATTACCTCTTTCCCTTTCCAGTTTGTAATGAGAATAAAAGGCACTGGAAATTTCTTTGTTCTTTTTTTAAAAAAGGCTATTGGAACCTGTCCTAAACCACATGGGCTCAGTTGGGTCCTCAAGGCCAGGCTTCATTAATAATTACCCTCATTTCATGAAAGGATTTTGACAGTTTTTGCCCAGATTGGTTTCTTATGCAAGCCATTAGACTTTAGAATCTCATCTGGGAGGCACAAGGGTTAATATTCAGTTTAGGGTTCTGGGATCTATATAGACCAAAGTACCAGCCACTGATATCCCAGAAATGATGTGGAACCTTTTGTGTAGCAATGGAGTCTTGCAATTGTTTGCCTTCTTAAGTATTTCTCTTAATTTGGATCTTTAAAGGAGTCATAATTCTGCCTTTTCCCTCAGACTAGGATAGCACCTGTAGCCTTACCCACTATTCTGTGATTCTCTATGGTTTTTTTCTCCCTTCCAGGTATGAACAACTGGAAGAAATAAGGACATTTAATTATGGATTTATTTTGCTTACTCTTTGGCTGGTGGTGCAGCATTTCCAAAAGATTGAGTGTTGGTGGCCAGACCCCAGTCTAGTTCTATTAACAGTCAGTGGATTATGCCTAGTAAGCCTTAAAGGCTGTGATTTTGGACCAAGGCAACAAAGTCCATTTCTTAAAAATTGAATTGCCAGTTTTATTTTTCCTTTGGCTAATAGACCCTGTTACTCTAGTGGGTAAAAGACTATAGGTTCTTGTCACACAATCGCCAAGATATATGTGTGAAAGGAAAATACATTTCTAAACCCACAGAGCATTCATTCCAGTGAATGAACTATCATGGGCTGGGATTATTAACAGCTTCTCTTAGTTTCTCCCACATTTTCTTTTTCAGAGACTAGAAGCCTCCCACTAAATTAGACTGTTTTTCACCATGCCTGGATAAAGAATTTTCCCCTCCTATCTCTTCAAGATTAGGTGGCTTCCTCCTCTTTCTCCCCCTTACTCACTCCCAGAACTTGCCTTTATCCCTAAAGATCTGGTCTTTACTTACCCAGACTCTTGATGTTACTTCCTACTTATTTGTTAAAGGTTTATGCAGACCTCCCACTTTGGTTTTGTGTGATATTAGTTGTCATATGACAGGATTCTTGCACCCCCTTCTCAACTGTTCTACACTTTATCCTTTGGTTCACATTATCTGGAATCAGAGGGAATTTTATCTTACTTTGGATGCCTTGTGACTAGGGGAGTGTAGAATTCTCATTGGGAATTAAGGCATGTTTCTGCTTCTGATTAGAAAGACAGGCTAGCTGGGAGAGGTCATATGGCAAAACAGACATCAGAACAAACACCTTGTAAACTAAAGACCAAAATGCTAGAAGCCTTGAAACATCTCATTTCTGAATCATTAATCTGAAGAAATTAATGACTCTTCCCCCACTCTCCACCTGCCCTGTGTATCTCTTTGTTTTTTGTTCTCTAGCATTTTTCAACTAGGGACCATATGGACCCTTGTGGGCCCCCAGAATATACTAAGAGGGCACAGGCAAAAATCACATAAATAGCGTCCATGGCACAAGGCTAGGGAACCAACAATTAGAATAGGGGTCACAGGAAGGAAACTAGGTCAGAAGGGGGCTATGGTCAGAAAAAGATTGGGAAACACTATTCTTTCTATTTGCTTTCCTTTTATCCTGTTACCACTTTTGCTTTTGATAGTACAAACATACATCCTTTGTCCTGTACTATCTCTGTCATCTGCTTTTTAATTTTTTCCTTTCTAGGCATATGTCTTTTCTTAGCCCTGTGATTTTTGCCTTGGAGATGATAAATTGTTTCCAGAGTATATCAATCCCAGTCCAGTTAGGAATATGTTGGTGGGAATCAACCTTATCCTGGGCCTTTCTTCCCCATTTTCAGTTGCGATTCCCCAAAGAAGCAGATCCTCAGAAACAGCTTCATTTATAGCTTGTGCATCTTGGGTCTTCACTTTCCAAGCACCATATAGAGTACTCTGTGGTTCCTTTTTAGTTGGCCATTTTGTGGAGCAGTGAAATGTGCTCAGAGAAATAATCAGCTGAAAAAAACCATGGATTCATATATCAGCTACATAATATTAATTTATTTTTTTAATTTGCTCATACTTTTAAAAGCTGCAATATAATATAATATGAGACCACAAATAATTTTTCCTATCGTTTTTTGTCTGAATGGGGATGTTGGATGATGGGAAGCAATTTGTCTATAAAGTTTTATATGCTCTCTATATAACCTTAGGCTTTAGGCTTACCAACTGTTGAATTGATTTATTTAAACTGATAGGCAATCGGGGTTGATTTCCATTAAAATGGTATTTAATCAATCCATACTATAAAAACAGTTTGCTAAATTCACCTAATTACTTATTATTAACTCTTTCCATTATCCTATGCAGACAAGCATATAAAAGTAATTGGTGAACCTAAAGAATCAAGCTGAGCTTGTAGGGGCTAAATTATTCAACAGGTTGCACAGCCCTTGGGGATATCTGTTTACAATACCATATGGAATGCCCTTTACAATGACTTTTCTTACAATATACTTAAAGGAATTTGAGCAAGTAAGAGGTTATGTCAAAATGTTTCCAATGTATGGTCCTGTAATATATTGCAGCTTGAAGCCAATGATCCATTATGACTTGTACACAACAAATGCATGTTTTGATAGAATTTTGTATTTCTCATGTGTGGTAATTACTTTAAAACATTTTATCACCATTTTTTGTGCCATTTAACTTGTACAGAAAACACTTTTATGGCCATTTTCAAAGGGAGAAAGTTTAAAATGAAAACAGCCCACCCTTTCTGCCCTATAGCTGTAGTTAGGACTCAGTAACTGTAGCAAAACAGCTGTAATTGGTGGTTGTAGTGTTAGAGGCGTTAGCTTGCTAGTGACTAGCTTTGGAGAGTAAATGCATGGTATTGTACATCACATTTTTAAAATAACTCATTTTAGCCTCTGAAAAGAGTATATTCTTCCTTGTGGTCCCACTTTTCTCCCTTCCCTTCTCCTCAACTGCTCCATGGTGTCTTGCAATTGTAAATAACTGATTTGGGGGCTAATATTTTTTGCCAAGTAAAGCCATCAAGGAATAAACAAAGAAAAAGGAGAAAAGACGAATTCTCAAGAGTCTCTCAGAAATTATTGACTATTCCTCAAGGAATGACAGTGTGGTCAAAGAATCAACTCCTCTTTGCATAAAAAATAGTGGCAAAATTGGAAGTGTTTTCGATCATTTGATTACAGTGCAATTAAATCATTCTCAGAATCATATATAATGAAAGAGTGGGCAATTATGTTTTTATCCCAGTTTTGAGATGTTTGGAAGCCTCAGTAGGCTTTGCTTGACCAATGAGCTACAATTATAAAAAAAAAGAGAAAAAGAGAGAGATATAAAAGATATTTAGGAGTTTTTAACTGTTTCTTCAAAGCAGCTATAGTCAGGAAAGACAAAGCCATGGGTTTGACTATTCTTATATCAGTTTTCCAGGCAGCTTAGCTAGCATTTAAACTGTGATTGAAAAACAGTACTCTAAGAAGCATTCTCCTTTTTGGTTTGCTGTTCCCACTTGGACATGGTGAGGCCCATGTAAACCAGCTGGAGCAGACCCTTTTCATAGCCTATGCCCGTTAATATTCCTCTTCCTCCCTCCACAATTTGATGAGGACTTTCTTTGGTAAGACGACTTCAATGTTTAAAGAAGCCCTCCCAGCCCTGCCCATGTGTAATGTGTTGTGAACGGTGAATGCTGTGGATTCACAGCATTCAATACTGGGCAGCCAGAGAGCTGCTCTTGCAATCATTTTGGCTCTTAAGCTCTGTTCTTCATCTCATTCTCATTTCTGTGTACATTTGCAAGATGTGTGTAATGTCATTTTCCAAAAATAAAATTTGATTTCAATATTTCTGGCTGACATTCTCTTTTTTTAAAGCAATGAACTGATGATCAAAAAACTACAAGATCTCCAAACTGGTAAAAAATACACATCTTTGGGACTCAACTCCTTAATTTTATAGATGAGGAAATGAGGATCAATTTATTATGGAAATACATAAATAACCACAGTGCACATTTTCTTTTTTTATTATTTGGGATTTTACCCCAACACTCAGATCTGCTGAAAAGGCAACAGTAGACAATTTGTTTTCTATTGTCGCATGGCTGCAGTAGTTGCCACGTGATTTTGAAATTCTGAAATTTTAACACTTAAATCTGGAGGGATTTTTGCCAAAACCTGCTGGGTTCTGAGATTTGTTCCTGAGTCTCTGAGATCATGGCCGTTAAGCAGCTTGATCAGGAGCCAGAAAGGCCATTCATGGGCGGTGACTCAGGGTCTCGTTGGGGTGGGGAGGAGAGGGCCGGCTCCATCCCCGTCCTGTGAGGCCCCACATGTCTTGTCACTGAGGGCCCAAACATGACTATCTAATGGCCTTTGGAGGATGGCAGCCACCAAGCCACCTAGGGGGAACATAGAGGGACAGCACCCTTTTCCTCCTGGGGTGGCCCAGCAACAGTAACCTACTGCAGGTCCGGACTCATTTCTACCAAAAGCCACTGGGTTCCAAGATTTTTTTCTGAGTCTCTGGGATCATGGCCATTAAACAACTTGATCAGGAGCCAGAGAGGCCGTTCGTGGGTGGTGACTTGGGGTCTCATTGGTTTGGGGAGGAAATGGCCGGATCCACCCCCATCCTGTGAGGCCCCGCACAGCGCGCATTTTCAAATGAATTCTTTTTATGACATGTTTTTGGCCAAGGTCAGTCTGTGTCATAGATGGTCCTTCTAGAAACTTGTATTCAGTAGCCCCCAGATGTTTCTCAAAAATTTCTCTACACTGCCTGTAATTCCTTTGAGAGTATGGTTGTTTTCATTGAATATATTGGCAATGTTGCTACTCTCTGTTAAAAGAAACACCTTAATATTTTACGTATTCTAAAATATAAATGACTAATTAAACTTGTTTTAGATAGAACATTATTTATGGCAGAATACAAGGTACTGAGCATGTGAAGAGGTTGATGTGGAGAGAGAATGTGGACAGAGAAGGAAGCCTGCATAGGAAGAGGAGGCTAAATCTTGGAAAACCAGTTTTAGTAACTTCAAAATGATGTGAGAATCGATCCTGGAACTACACTGTATTTGAAAAAACAAAAACCAAAACCATCTTGGGGCTGGAACAATAGCACAGCGAGTTGGGCATTTGCCTTGCACATGGCCGACCCAGGTTCGATTCTCAGTATCTCATATGGTTCCCTGAGCACCACCAGGGGTAATTCCTGACTGCATGAGCAAAAAGTAACCCCTGTGCATCATCGGGTGTTCCCCACAAAGCAAAAATTATATAAATAAATAATAATGAAATAAAATCCTTAAAAAAAACCGCCAGCTTCTTAGGTTTGTAGACGTTTACTCAATACAGTCTTGTGTCAACTATCATCAAGGTCATTCAACTGGTGAAGAGAAAATAAGTAGATAGAGATGGATCGCAGTGTTCCTAAAGCCAAGAAAAGTTGGCTTCAAATATGATCAGACTAGTGAGATAAGTCTTCACTTCCACTATTACTAAAACCTCTTAGTAGTTGGAGTTCTCACAATGCCACTCTGAAAGACCAATTTTTATTGTGTGATTCTTAAGAGCAGACATTTGTTATAGTTGTGTTTTACCCATTAGGTTGCATATTCTAGATATTTTTCTTTTGATTTTTAATAAGACACCATGATTTGCAAAGTTGTTCATGACAAAATTGTTTCAGATATACAATGTTCTAACATCATTCCCACCATCAATGTCTCCTTCCCTCCACCTATGTCCCCAGGTTCCCTCCCACCCCGAAGCTATACCATTGGCAGTCACATAATGAAGTTATTTCATGTTATTTGCTCCAAGAAAATGTAAAGCAGTGGCAAATTGAATTATCAGAAAATAAATCAATATAAATCCATTTATTTTCATTAAAACCTCTCTGCGCACAGTGTTCCAGGTATCCTGGCAATTGCTAAACCACGTTCTCAGAGTTCCAGCCTAAAGGAAATAGATATATACAGAACAGGGCATATGTTTTGTATAATATATCCTAGGTTTGATCCCTGGCACCACATGATGCAAAGCAACATGCCAGGAGTAAACATCAGTTTTAGACCAGGTTTCTTAAACTTTTTCTTACAGCCTCTTTTTGCCCAATAAATTTTTACATGACCCTGCATACAATGTATATATAATTGATATACAAATCAGGTTTTTATTAAAATAAATCACAAAGTCATTTTAAAAACTTATTCTAAAACATTTTAAAAGTTTTATGACTTCAAATGAGATCAGGATCCCACAGTTTTCTAAGCTAGGATTTAGAGCTGTGTTTCACAAAGTGGAAAATACTATTTAATGCCTATCTCTAGGATACTGTTGAAAAGATTCAGAGGAGTATGGCGCCAGGGTCGCTTTCTGTTTGTTCGCTTAAAGAAGGTTTATTTCCAGAGGGACCCTGAATGATTTTTCTGAAAAGGGGGCAGTCAGCCAAATAAGTTTTGAAACCTCTTGTTTAGACTAAAACAAGGAAGAAATGAAAACCCTTGTACAAACTCTGTTGTAACAAAAACGGTGTTCAGCTATTTAAAGGGATATTTTTATGAGGACCACATTCTCTTTCCTGCTCTCCCTGTTATTCTCTACTCCCCTGTATTCTCCTGTCCTCTCTCTTCCTCTGACCTTTCTCCCTTTGTTCTATTTTTATGATTATCTTCTTTCAATAGCTGCTCCTGAAGGCCTCCTGAACTCCCTCACAGGACTCTTGTTAAGCCCCTAGGGTTAGAGACAAAACAAGGGTTTCCTACAGAATACCTGTGCTCCAGATGCTAAAAGCTTATTGGAAATGCCAATAATTTTGTCATACCCCACATGTACTGGCTCAGAACCTCTGAGAATAAGTCCAGGTCATTTCTGTTTTAATACGTTTTTCATGCATTTTGAGGAGCTCTCAAGTTTGAGAACCCCTATTCTTATGAATTTCTCTTCTTTTCCCCCAGAACTTTCCCTAGGTCCTTAGTAAGGACCTATGTAGCATTTATGATCTGAAGGCTACTTGCGCAGCCCAAAACAAAGAGAACAAAAGTTATTCATTCTGGTAATATCTTTTTTTTGAAATTCAATTGCTAATTTGTTTATTTTTATTTTTATTTTTATTTTATTTTTATTAGTGAAACATTATGAGGTACAGTTGTAGACTTACAAATTTTTGTGCTTGGGTTTCAATTATACAATCAACAAATACACATCCCTCCACCAGTGCCCATTTCCCACCACTACGGATCCCAGTATCCCTCCCACTGCCCACCCTCCCCCCATCCCATAGTTCTGGTAATATCTTTTATATTTTCATTTCTAAAGAAACAATGATTTTTCTGGATTGAAAAAAATATTCAATAGGTAAAGATGAATTGAAATTAGGTCTTTGCAGCTGCTACAAAAGTCCACATGAGGATATGGAGAGACCTGAATTAGTGACAGAGTAAAGATAATGGTGAAGAAGAAAGTGACAGGAAGCCATTGAGACGAAATGTCAGGATTTGGTGGCTGTATGGGGTGTAGGGTGTAAAAATGAATGTATGATGCTGAGTGAAATGAGTCAGAAGGAGAGGGACAGATACAGACTGAATGCATTCAGTTTTGGTATATAAAAATGTATAGTAGAAGACTAATACCCATGGACAGGGAAAACAGTGATTAGGAGGACTGATCAATGGTGTGTGTGTGGGGGTGATGGTAGGTAAGTTAGAGAAGAGACTAGTATGACAATAATAGCTTTGAATGATCACACTGGACCTGACCTGGGGGTTAAAAGTAGGTAAAGGGATTTTCTTGATAACTTTTCAGTATCGGTATTGCAAACCACGATGCCAAAAGAAGAGACAGAGACAGAGACAGAGAGACAGAGAGGGACAGAGAGAGACAGAGAAACAGAGAGAAGAAAAGAGCCTTCCATAAAGACAGGCTGGGGGTGAGGGGTGATGGGAGGGAACTTGGGGACAGTGGTGCTGGGAAATGTACACTGGTGGAGGGATGGGTGTTGGAATACTATATGACTGAAATTCAATCATGAAAGGCTTTTTCAGGGTATATCTCACAAAGTTTCAAATTTAGAAAAAAGTTAGAAAAAAAGCAAAACATGAATGTATGAAAGCATCAACTTGACTTCTGTAACTCAGTCCTAGATTTCCCATTCCCAGATGCTATCCTCTCTCTGTACAGCCCAGTAGCCTGTCTCTTATCCACCTCCTACCCTGATTTGCACCCTGGCTATGCAACACTCATTCACACTTCACTTTTGCTGACAGTCAATCCTTCTTTCCCTGCCCAGAAAAATACCCTCTGAATGTCCTTCCACATTCTCACCACCTGTCTAAATCTCATATGTGGCCAAAACCTACCAGTAATGGAACTTAGGGCATATTTATAAGTAAAACCAACCTCCAAATGAAGAAAAAAACTGGCAACTTTCTATCTTGAACTTTCCAGTGCAGTCCTGATATTATGTAAGGTTTTTTTTTTCCAAATAAAGGTGATTTGTTAAACATATAACTAAAAATGATTTAGCTTTTAGATTTTTCTTTAAAGTTTTGTGTAAATAAATTCACAAATTGGAAAACTTCCTTTGTCAGGACACACATACACACTGAGAGTTTGGAAAATATTAATACATTCTGGGAGAGGATTTTTTTAGTTTCCTTGTCAATTCATCTGGCCTCACTTTCCTACACCCCCTGTCAGTGTGGACACTGCTCCCTCTATCTCTAATTATCCATTTTCAGAATACCAGGAGGGTCTATCAGGTTATCTGAATATAGCAAGTCTGATTGCTTCAAGGAGACAGTCTTGACAGGGCAGGTAAATTCTCTTTGAAACTTAGAGGTTGCTGATTTTCACAAATCAAGAATACTTGGCTTAAATGATTGTACTCTTTCTTCCCTTTCCTTCCGTATGCACAGTCTTGGCTAATTCTGAAAGTACTTACTTTATCCATTTAGAGAGAAGTCAATTCTGGAATTCTGTATTTGGTTCTAGTGTTTACTGTGTTCAGTAATGAACCCATTTCATACAGAGTAGCAAAGTGCCAAAGGTGGAAGAAGCCTTATAACCTACTTGTCAAATATTTCCCAAACTTTCCTACAAGGGTATGAGTCACTTGGGGTACTTGTTAATATATGATTTCTGGGACCCCATCCTAGTTCTGCTTCATTAGACTCTCCATGACAGCAGCCAGGGGAGCTGTATATTTAAAAAGAGCCTCAATGATTCTTTTATTTAGGATGTTCACAGTGCTTTTCAAATGGTATTGTGAATAAGGTCATCCAAAGGTCTTTTTAACACATAGATTTGAATTTACAAGGTGGGCCATATATATTTCTCTGCATTTCTGCTTTTCTCTCAAGCTACCCATGATGTTCCATGATCCTGGTCCATAGGCCATAATTTAAGTAGCAAAACATTAAGTTCTGCCTTTTCATTGTTCAGAAGAGAAAGAGAAAGAAGCAAAGGGAAGGAAGTAATGTTGAGGCAGATATGTGTCATTACTGGAGACTCCTGACTCCTGGGCTAGTGCTCTTTTCATATGACCAGAGTGCCAATCACTAGAAGGCACCAAAATCAGCTCAGCTGCAATGGCGCTGTTTCCAATCAAAGCTAATTGGAAAAATGATGCTTCCTGAAAGGGAAGCAGCCCTGGTTTCTCTCAGTAATGAGTGGGCACCCTGGCAGGGAGAAGACAAAGGGTGGGGGAGGAACAGAATTTATGTCTCATTTTAATTGAAGAAATGAGCTGGGGTCCCTTTATAAGGAGGCAGGGGTTTAAGGTCATACAATTTCTTCCTACCTCCTCCAGAGAACAGGAGGGAAAACTACATTCAGCTAAACTCAACACACCAATTCAACTAAATTGAACCAAATAACAAACAAACAAATATCATAACAGTTGCCAAAGTGTTGAGAAAGTGCAATACCGTTGTTGAAACAGCTCATAAGAGGGACAGTCTAGGAGCTGGAGGGTGGGTGATGAAGACTATCAGATATTGGAGTCAATATAATAAACCATTAATGATGAGGAATGAGCTAAGAATTACCCTGCCTAGAATAAATCTTGATTTTAATGGTGCCCTTCAGGCACAGGTTTCATGGAGATGAAACTTGATCTGAGACTTAAACAAGTTGGAATTAGATGAGAGGGATAGGGGTTGATCCATTACTGCTAGAAAAACCAAGATGAAGAAAGGCAAGCAATAAGATCCATGTTCGTTGGGTCTTCCCAGAGTTCTCCACTGAAGTGAAAGGGTTCCAAGGAATGGAGTGCAGTGAAATAAGAGGCGGAAGATCACTTTTTATTTATTTATTTATTTATTTATTTAATTGAATCACCGTGAGATAGTTATAAGCTTTCATGTTTGGGTTACAATCACACAATGATCAAACACCCATCCCTCCACCATGCACATTCCCCACCATCAATATTACCAGTATAACCCCCCTTTCCCACCCTCCCTCTGCCTCCATGGCTGACATGTTTCCCCATAATCTCTCTCTACTTTTGGGCATTATGGTTTTCAATACAGACCCTGAGAGGGTATCATATTTGTTCCTTTATCTACTCTCTGCACACGTCTCCCATCCCGACCGATTCTTCCAGCCATCATTTTCTTAGTGATCCCTTCTCTATTCCAGTTGCATTCTCCCCTTTGCTCACAAGGCAGGCTTCCAGCCATGGAGCAATCTATCTGTCCCATGCATCTACTGTCCTTAGGTGGGAAGATCACTTTTTTAACTTGACAAACATGCAACATGCTACATGATGAACAAGGAGTGAGTAAATAAACATGACAGGATCTCACAGAGCTCCAAGTCTAGCTAGATAGACAGTATTTATTCAAGTGTGTCAAGAGTTGTGACATGAGAAGCACAGAGTGGTGGAGGAAATTGCCTGAGCATCTAGTTTAGCCCAAGGGAGGTAAAAAGAAGCTTCAGAAAGAATTTGCATCTTAACTACTACATAAAGATTAATAAAAGTTAATCAGAGAGGTGAAGAATTGTCCAGTTCCAAGTGAATAAATATGTAAAAGTTCTAAGGAAAAATACTGGTTTTGTAGTAAATTAATAAACTCCAATATCATTGAAGAGTAGCATATCATGGAGGAACATTGACAGGAAATCATGTCAGAAAGGAAGACAGACAAGATAGAATCTTTTTTTTCCCTTTATTTTATTTTATTTTTTTTTTTACAGTTGTAGATTTACAATTTTTTTGTGCTTTGGTTTCAATTATACAATGATCAGATACCCATCCCTCCACCAGTGCCCATTTTCCACCGCCATGGATAATATCCCTCCCACCCCCATCCCCCCATCCCCCCTGTCTCTGTGGCAGGGCAATCCCCTGTGTTCTCTCTCTCCTTTTGGGTGTTGTGGTCTGCAAAAGAGGCATTGAGTGGCAAACATGTTAAGTCCATAGTCTACTTTCGACATGCATCTCCCCTCCTGGGAGGATCCTCCAAACATCCTTTATTTGGTGCTCCCTTCTCTATCTGAACTGCCCTTTCCTCTAGGATACCCGGCTGGCCTCTAAGTTATGAAGTAATCCTCCTGATCTCAGCTATTCTTGGGTATCAATCTCATACTTTGTTACTTTATATCCCCCAGATGAATGCAATCTTTCTATGTCTATCCCTCTCTGACTCATTTCGCTGACAAGATAGAATCTTATAAGACATGTTAAAAAGTTTGAATTTCCCAAAGAAAATGGGAGGAATCAACCTCCCGAACTTCAAACTGTACTACAAAGCAGTAATAATTAAAACAGCATGGTACTGGAACAAAGGCAGAACTGCAGACCAATGGAACAGGGTTGAATACACTGACATCTCTCCTCAATCATATGCTCATCTAATCTTTGATAAAGGTGCAAGTAATGTGAAGTGGAGTAAGGAAAGCCTCTTTAATAAATTGTGTTGGCATCACTGGACGGCTACATGCAAAAAAATAGGCTCAGAACTCTGCCTAACACCATGTACAAAAGTAAGATCAAAATGGATTAAAGACCTCAACATCAGACCAGAAACCATAAGGTACATTGAAGATAAAGTTGGCAAAACCCTCCATGACATTGAAGCTAATGGTATCTTCAAAGATGCCACGCCACTGGCCGAGCAAGTGAAAACAGAGATAGATAAATGGGACTATCTTAAACTAAGAAGCTTCTGCACCTCCAAAGAAACAGTGACCAAAATACAAAGACAGCCTACAGAATGGGAAAGGATATTCACCGAATACACATCTGACAAGGGGTTGATATCCAGGATATACAAAATACTGGTTAAACTCCACAAGAAGAAAACATCCAACCCCATCCAAAAATGGGGCAATGAAATGAACAGAAACTTTCTCAAAGAAGAAATCCGAATGGCAAAAAAACACATGAGAAAATGTTCTACATCATTAATCATCAGGGAGATGCAGATCAAAACCACAATGAGATACCATCTCACACCTCAGAGACTGGCCCAAATTCAAAAGAACAAAAGCAACCGATGCTGGCGTGGATGTGGCGAGAAAGGGACACTCCTTCATTGTTGGTGGGAATGTCCACTGGTTCAGCCCTTCTGGAAAACAGTATGGACGATTCTCAAAAAATTAGAAATTGAGCTCCCATTTGACCCAGCAATACCACTCCTGGGAATATATCCCAGAGAGGCAAAAATGTATAGTCGAAGTGACATCTGCACTTGTTTGTTCATTGCAGCCCTCTTTACAATAGCCAGAAACTGGAAGAAACCTGAATGCCCAAGAACAGATGACTGGTTAAAGAAACTTTGGTACATCTACACAATGGAGTACTATGTAGCTCTTAGAAAAGATGAAGTCATGAAATTTACATACAAGTGGTACAATATGGAAAGTATCATGCTAAGCGAAATGAGTCAGAAAGAGAGGGATAGACATAGAAAGATTGCATTCATCTGGGGGATATAAAGTAACAAAGTATGAGATTAATACCCAAGAATAGCTGAGATCAGCACCAGGAGGATTACTCCATAACTTAGAGGCCAGCCGGGTATCCTAGAGGAAAGGGCTATTCAGATAGAGAAGGGAGCACCAAATAAAGGATGTTTGGAGGATCCTCCCAGGAGGGGAGATGCATGTCGAAAGTAGACTATGGACTGAACATGTTTGCCACTCAATGCCTCTTTTGCAGACCACAACACCCAAAAGGAGAGAGAGAACACAGGGGATTGCCCTGCCACAGAGACGGGGGGATGGGGGGATGGGGGTGGGAGGGATATTATCCATGGTGGTGGAAAATGGGCACTGGTGGAGGGATGGGTATCTGATCATTGTATAATTGAAACCAAAGCACAAAAAATTGTAAATCTACAACTTTAAAAAAAATAAAATAAAATAAAGGGGAAAAAAAAATAAAAAAAAAAAAAAAAAAGTTTGAATTTCCCGCCAAGCAGAATTAAGGAAGTGGTTAAATAATTTTGTTACTTTTTTGTGAGGATAGTAAAGATAAACCAGATAGTTCTTTCACTTACATTTGGTTTTGCACTCAGGAATCACTCCTGGTGGTTCTTACGGGACCACATGTGGTGTTGGGGATCAAACCCAGGTCAGCTGTGTGAAAGGCAAGCACCTCTGCCTTCTGTACTATTGCTCCAGTCCAGGAGATTGAAGTGAAAAGATACTCCAGAGCTGCTACTATATGAATACTGAGATAAAGAGACAGGAGAGAAGGAGAGAAAGAGAGATTGGGGTGGTGGGCTATTGTCATGATCTAGTCGATAATTAACAGCAGCTTGGACAAGGGGAGTGATAATATATATGAGGATGTGATGCAAAATCTAGTCAACTAATAGAGGTAGGATCTAATGAGATATACAGGAGTTGATACAGGATAAAATCAGCCACAGTATGAAAGAGAAAAAGGTTTCAGTTCCGGCTAGAGGGAAGTAAGCCAGAGATTAGGAAGAACTCTAGGCAAAGAAGAACTGAGGTCCATCTGAGAAGTGTCATCAAGTGAGAGATGTCTGGAGGCATCCTTCCAGGTGGTGTTAGGATCTCACAGAACCTGGATTCTCTTGTACAGTACTAAACAGAGAAGAGGGAGCAGTGGGGAAGTTCTGTTCCTTTCTTTCAGTTCTGTGTGGCCTCTGAGTAGATAAACCATAGCTGGACCAGCTTTCTTCTTTCTTAGAAACTTCGGCCCTAAGGAAGAGGCTACCAATTGCCAGGGCCTCCCAAAGACTAACAGATACCAAGTTTATCATTGTACATGTTTTACACAGTGTTTACCCTAGCTGAATAGGGTGAGCAGGACTATCCTCAGATTTACAGGTAGGAAACTGGAGGTCACAGAGGTGAAGTAACCTATTTTATATCTTACACATTCACACATCCAAAAGAATTGGACTGGTAATCCATTAACTGGTAATCTTATTAGTGCAGCTTGCTTTACAGAGAAATTTTTGTTGACAATACCTTGTGGTACTTATGGACTACTCCAATCTTGGTGCTCAGGGGTTGCTTTTAGTGTTTCTCAGGGGGTCATGGTTGGAGGAATCACACAGGAGGGAGATGTATGCTGAAAGTAAATAAAGGACCAAATATTATGGCCTCTCAGTATCTGTATTGCAAACCATTATGCCCAAAGTAGAGAGAGAGTAAAAAGGAAAGTGCCTGCCATAATGGCAGTGGGTGGGTAGGGTGGAGGTGGGGAGAGGGATACTTGGGGAGATTGGCGGTGGGAAATGTACACTGGTGGAGGGATGGGTGTTCAATCATTGTATGACTGAAACTCAATTATTAACGCTTTCTAACTATATCTCACTATAATAAAATAAAAAATAAAATCATTAATTCACAAAAAAGAACAAAAAATAAATTTGTATACAAAAGACACTTCATAGCTCACAGCAGATCTAGGAAATAATATTCTTTGAAGGAGAAGAGAATGAAGTAAAACTGAATGAAGTAAACACATTACCAGGAATACTTTCTTCAGAAAAATTATCATTCAGATTTGAAGGAATAATACAGAGCTTCATGGACAGGCAACAGCTGCGGGAATTCATAGCCTTGAAACCAGTTTTACAAGATTAATTAAAGGAGCTGATTTAAACAACAGGACAAACTTTCCAACATGTAGCACTGAGTATGGAACTCAGTTATGGCATTTATGATTTCCCTCTACTAGATTAAGAAAGTTTTTTTGGGTTGGAACAATAGTACAGTGATAAGGCGTTTGCCTTGCATACGGCAGACCTGAGTTCAATCCCTGGCACTCCATCTGGTTCCATGAGCACCTCCAAAAGTGTTCTATGAGCGGAGAGCCAAGATAAGCCCTGAGCATTGCCAGATGTAGCCCAAAAACAAAAAAAAAAGAAAGTTTTTTTACTCCCAGCTTGCTAGAAGTTTTATACACTTTAACAATGAATTAATTTCTCTTTTATATAGAATGTTCTAGGTATTATCAGATGATAATATTATTATCATGGAGAATTTATTGAAATTCATTGCTTACTAAGACACTTAAGCAATATCTATAATACAATATTTTTTAATATAACACCAATATTTCTTATCTTAGAATAAAAGATTATACTTTTATAGGCCTAAATTTTATTTATCTTCACTCTTAATAAATTCTATAATTGTAGGCTTTACTTAATCTATGTAAACTCCAAAAGATGTTAGCAAAAATTAAAATAAAGTTTTATTAATGACAAGATATAAAATTACCACAATGAGACACAAGTATAAAATAAAATTTAACACAATGTATTTTAGATGTCAGAGTTGAAAACTTATTTAATGCGAATAGTTTCATTCTCATTGTTATATTAAATGATTTGAGTTTATTTACTTAAGTCAAAATCATATACTGATCAAACATCATAAATTCACTTTTATTGATTATTTTCTAATAAGTGCACCATCCCATTTTATTGGAGCAAGCACTTTCCCACCCTGCCACTGCCTCCATGGCAGACAATATTCCCCATACACTCTCTCCATTTTTGGGCATTATGGTTTGCAATATAGATACTGAGAGGTTATCATGTTTGGTCCATTATCTACATTCAGCGCCCATCTCCCATCCCAACCAATTCACCCGAGGACAGTAGATAGAAGGGCCAGGGAGATTGCTCCATAGTTGGAAGCCTGCCTGTGAGCTGGGGGAGAGGGCATATGGAATAGTGAAGGGATCACTAAGAAAATGATGGTTCTGCATTCATTTTCACTTTTGGTCTGGATCTCATCTCTTTTTTTTTCTTTTTTTATTAGTGAAACACCATGAGGTACAGTTATAGGCTTACAAACTTTGTGCTTGGGTTTCAGTTATACAATGATCAAGTGCCCATCCCTCCACCAGTGCCCGTCATCTCTTTTGTTTCCAGGGTTTAAGAGAACAGTATGTCTAAAGGAAGTTCTATCCCCAAGTGCACATCCTAGTCTTAAGAATAAATGAGTGCTGCTTGTTCTCTGGTATTCGTTGGATAGGAAACTAACTAACTGATGCATTTTTCACTTTCCTGGTGATTTTTGAATGTTACATCTGCTTGCCACCTATGGCCTTAGATTTCATTACTCTAGCCTAGGACCTGATCATTTATTCCATATGTCTGAGGTGCATGTACCTGCTCTTGGAGCCTTAACAGAAATTGATCTATTTTGGCAGAAAAACAAGTGTCTTGGTTTGTTCATGTTAGTCATTTCCTCATGAACTTTTTTTTTTTTTTTGCTTTTTGGGCTGGACCGATAACACAGTGGATAGGGCATTTGCCATGGATGCGGCCAACTCGACCGACCCAGGTTCAGTTCCTCCCCCCTCTTGGAGAGCCTGGCAAGCTACTGAGAGTATCTCACCAGCCCAGCAAAGCCTGGCAAGCTACCGGTGGCGTATTCAATATGCCAAACACAGTAACAGCAAGTCTCACAATGGAGATGTCACTGGGCCCGCTTGAGCAAATCGATGAACAATGACAGTACAGTGCTACAGTGCAATATGAAGTAAATTTATTATGTACCTGCTTACGGGGCAGGCTTGGAGGGGGTGGATTGAAAGCTAGGGACAATAGTGGACGGAGTTGGACACTGGAGATGGGACTGGTGTTGGAACACCCTATACCTGAAATTACTGTGTTATGAACAACTTTGTAAATCACAGTATTTCAATAATTTTTTTCAAAGAGGCCAAAAGAATCAACATTTCCAATAGTGGATGAGGGTTCCTTTTCCCTACATCCTCATCAACGTTGGTATTTTTTTTTGCATTTTGAGTCACACCCAGCGATGCTCAGGGGTTACTCCTGGCTTTGCACTCAGAAATTACTTCTGGCAGTGCTTGGGGGACCACATGGGATCCTGGGAATCGAACACGGGTCGGCTGCGTACAAGGAAAATGCCCTGCCCACTGTGCAATCACTCCAGCCACTACACAGGTAATTTTTTAAAAATTTTTTATGTATGACAGTCTCGCTGGTGTGATATGTTTTCTCCACTTAAACACATTTTTCTTGTCTTAAAAAATGTCCACTGCAATATAACCACCTAAATTTTGGGGTAGTTAATCCACAACAAATATGTACATGAAGTGGAGCAAAGAAGTCTATTTAACAAATGGTATTATGAAAACTGGGTAGCCACAAGTAAGAAAATTCATTTGAAACCATACCTCACACCAATCAGAAGAATAAATTCAAAGTGGATTAAAGACCTCTGATTAGATCAGAATCCATTACATATATTTACATATGTTGTAAAAAACATCTGCAGAACTCCCTAGGAAACAAACCTCAGAGGGGTCTTCAGTGAAATGGCGAGAGAGGTAAAGACAACAAAACCAAAAATAAACAAGTGGGACTATATCAAACTTTAAAACCTTCTTCAAAGCAGAAGAAACTCAAGTTGAAATAAAAAAGATGCCTGACTGAATGAAAGAAAATATTTCCATACAATACCTCAAATAAGGGTTCTGAAACATAATATCCCATTGTGTAGAGCTATATATCCAAAGTAACAACAATGAAAACATAAAATAAGCTAAACTGAAACCATCAAACTTTACAATGTGCCATCAAGGTGACAGGTTGGGGCTCGGGCACGGATATGAAGGGAGGATGGAGGATGGGAACACTACTGGAGGGAAACTAGCACTAGAGGCGGGATTGGTGTTGAAATACTATATGCCTAAAACTCAAATATGAATACTTTGTAAATCATGTTTTTTATTTAAGTAAAAATTATTTTTTACAAAGAGTTACAAGGAAATCTAAAAGTTCAACAACAAAAAAAATCCAACAATTCCTTGGAGCCAGGATGATAGTACAGCAGGTAGGGCATTAGCCTTCGTGTCAAAAAAGACATGAAAAGATGCTCAACATCACTAACCATCAGGTAAATACAAATTAAAGCCACAGTGAAATACCGTCTCACATTTACCAGGAAGATTACTATGTACATTTTAACAACATGGTATTCAACGTTGTTCATGAGAGAGTTGTTTCAGGCATACAATGTACCAATCCCTCCACCAATGCCCCCTTCACTCAACCAGTGTCCCCAGGTTCCCTTGGCATGCATATAACAAATTTATCTATCTCATATTACTTGTTCCAACAAAACTTAAAGAAATTGCAAATGGAATTGTCAGAAAATATATCAACAAAGTCAATTTGTTGTGATTTACTGCTACATGATTTCAACTTATGTAAATAAATTCAAATAATTTAATGTATAGTGTATTGCCTATTCTCATTTACATAACTGTTTTCAACTCTAGCACTTCAAATATATTTCATTGAATTTTATTTTGTACTTGGATCTTATTGCAGTTATCATCATATCTTACCTATCATAATGAAGCATTTCCCCCCAATGGCAGGCATATAATACATTTCTTTCATATCACTTTATCCAAAAACCCTTAATGGAATGGAAAATTGAATTATCAGAACATTAAAATAATGTCAATATGTTTTAACCTTTATTGATCTAGTAAAAGACGACCATATGCACCATATGCAGGCCATCCTTAACATTACTAAAACTTAAATTTAAAAATGGGTAGATTTCATCTTGTGTATTTTCTCACATATTAAATTTTAAAACAATAAATGTGGTTTGAAAGCAATGTTTATGGACATTGCTTCTATTTCCAGAAAATACCCTCTGCCACCACTACCAAATTTTCCTGTTCAGGGCTAGAGTAATAGTCCAGTGGGGAGAGCGTTTGCCTTGCACACGACTGACCTGGGTTCGAAACCCTGCATCCCATATGGTTCCCCTGAGTACTTCCAGGAGTTAATTCCTGAGTACAGAGCCAGTAGTAAACCTTGAGCATCGCTGGATGTGACCCCTCAAAAAAAACCCCAAATTTTCCTGTGCTCTCTTCCTTGACCTCCTCCAGAAAACTTTTCCAAGGCATTGGGAAAACCAGGTATAATTCTCTGACTAAGTCACTTCCAAACTTCTTCATTCTAACTTGAGCCTGCAAAATTCTTTCTTTTTTGCTTATATCCATTGTGAGATCTTGGTCTATTTTGAGGGTGTTCTTGGACTGTGCTTTCTCAAGTGGATGAAGACTGTTGATGAGAAGAAAGGTGTGGACAGCTTGTTCCAGCCCTGTAAGTTATAAGGAGCTCTGCACTTTTCCAGCAATAGCATAGCTTTATAGACTCAGACAAGCCTATGCTTCCTCTGAAATGTTCTTTCACTACAGGTACAAAAACACAGAAATACACGATTCCCCCCCCCCCCCCAGAAAAAAACCCTGTCCACTTGTGAATGGTGCTTTGTAAGTCAGTTAATGTATAACACTTTAGAAAGCTGGGCAGGGAGCATGTTTGCTTTTCCAACAGGAACCACATCAGTGGTGTCACATGCCAATAATCCCAGGATTCTGTGGTCACAGACTTTGAATCTACAGCCAAACTTTGGCATCTAGACATGGACAGCAGTGATTTCCAACCTTTTCACCACCAAGAATCCCTTTTATTACTTTTTTCCTTTTGTGGGTCCCACATTTGGAGATTTTTATCTAGCAAAACTACATTTATTATGGAATAATTTATTTTCCCAATTTTTTCCTCGCGGAAATCTTCTGATCTGCATAGGATAACCACACCAAGCTAATATAGTTTCAGTCAAAACTTAAGAAAAATGATATTATACTTAGTTCTATGTGGCTTTATTTTGGCTGAATTTACAATTTCTATTAGACTTAATATTGCCAAATAGCTTAAGGATACCAGCTACTACCATTGAAGACCTCAAGATTGAGAACTGCTAGTATAAGGTGGTTGGGCTATTGATGGCTTGGTTGTGAGTTTGAGGCTCTAGACAAAAATATTTTAAAATCTGTTACTTAGGTATATTCTCCCTTTTATTTCATTAATATTTCACTAGCTTAACAAGTGTATTCACTAGCTTAACTGTATTTAACTTGTAAAGGGAAACATAAAAGATATTTCCCATAAACAAATTAACAAATGGTTATGAGACCATACTTAGGTGCCTAGTACTGTGACAGTAAAGTCTCAGATAAAAAAAAAAACCATCTACCTCTCTCTAACCATTCCCATTTGAATGCTAATGCATGTTAAAAAAGAATCTTTGGTCAGAAGGTGTTTTAAAAGCTTGTCTAATCCAACAATCCCTTATCACACTGAATACAAAAGGAGATGCATATGTGTCACATTGCACTATTTGAAGCCTGTTGAGTTCAAGGACTTTGTCCTGTTTTCCTCTGTATCCCTGCATCTCCACTGCACTGCAGTGCCTGGCACTCATCAAGTGTTGTAGAATGAATGACAGTGAGTTTAGGAATGGAAACTAAACTGCATGCATCTTGAGCAGTTATGGTATATTGTTTATATCTTTGTTCCCAGTGCCTGGCAGTTTGGTCCCTCAATAAATGCGCAAGTCAATGGATAAAAAGGTGGATTCCAGAATCTAAGACCTATAACCTGAAATCACTCATCTAATGATAATATATAGACAAAATATGACAGACACACAAGTCAGTTGGCACAAGTAGAACTCCTCACCATTTTTGCAGGCTTACCATCTAGTGTTGATAATAATTGGCTCAGAGGAGCTGGAGCAATAGGTAAGACATTTTCCATGCACATGGCCAACCTGGGTTTGATTCCCAGGATCCCATATGGTCCCCTGAGCACCACCAGAAATAATTCCTGAGTGCAGAACCAGGAGTAAAACCTGACCATTGCTGAGTGTGACCCAAAAATCCAAATACAAAATTAAAGAAAGAAAGAAAATAATTGGCTCACTATCACACTTATTTCTGTGAAACTAAGCATAGCTTCCTTCTCTTTCCTTTACCTCACCACCTTCCCATCTTGCCATTGATTGAATATATAAATATACATGTACCATACTGATAAAAAGTACATAGTTCAGAACCCTCACACACCATTTTGGAAAGGACACTGACCCTTTCTATAAAAGAAGCTCAGAAGGGATGGAGAATGAATGCAGCCTAGACATGTCTCTCTCTGTGGTGTCACTGGGTGTAATTTAAGCAGAGGCATTCCTGCAGTTGTTACACCCAGGCAAGTGTGGGGAATGAAACAGTTGTCTGTGACTGATTTAAACTGTGGTTTTTGACAACTGTGCCCTGGATTGAAGTATTCCATCTGTTAAATTTAGTGTACAAGGGAGCTGTGAACATGAGCTTGAATAGCAGCAGCTATGGTTCTGTGAGGTCCTTGACAACTCAGGAAAAGTTTATGTCCCTAAACTAAATTGAGCATAGTCTCTGCATCTAATGGATAGTTCATTAATATAGTTCATTCCTGGCAGAATCCTGGAATTCAGAACAAGATGGGCAGGATGTTGATAGAGGAGGCCAGTGAAAGGAATAAGGGGAAGCAAAATAACCAGAACTATCCTTAAGCTTACCAAAATGCCCCCTTCTCAAATAACTGCCTTTATCCCCATCTTCACCCCGATCCAAGGCCCTTTACTCTAAACTTGAACTCTTAAGGAAATTTCTGCTTCTATATTGTCACTGTTGACTTCCATCCAAATTTAAATGTTATTAATGTATCATCAACCTTAAAATTTACTGTAATTTGTTTCTATCAGCTTTGTGCTAGTAATATGAAATAACCTCAGGGGGAAAGTTGTGTGATTTATGTGGGAAGTTTGTAGGAAGGTAAAAAGGGAAGTTTGTAGGAAGGTAAAAAGGACTGGTAGTGAAAGTAAAAGATGTTCCCTAAGAAAAGTGATCCTAGGTAACATTTTATCATTGATTGAAAACGGGTGCTCTATATGCAAAATGCATGATGGAACTATTTAAACTAAAGGTCATAAAATGTGAAAAGTAGAGGTGAACAAACCAAGATACACATTTCCACCATAGGGAGTCTTTTGTCTGCCATCTCCATTCTAGGGGAGCTTGGTGTTTCCATCAAAAAGTGTCAATTATATCACTCATCTCTGGTGGTAACCTTCCCAGCTGTCCCAGTCAACTTATCCATAACTGATTCTACAGCTATATTTTGTCAGGATAAGTTCCTCTGTCTATAAACACTTGCAGAACTCATTTAAACTCCTAATTCCTCCAGATTTAAGCTCTACCCAATATACTCTTCCAATATGAACTCTAAAACCTAGCTTCACCGTTCCTCCCCAAAGAACATTGCAAGCACACAAATTTTTAGCTGATTGACTAACGGTCTTAAACTCTAACTTTCTCTACTCTGTGTCCCTGATGCTTGTTTTCTCTCAAAACACTAGTATCCTTTTATGTCCAACACAGATCTCACTTATTCCATGGAACAATATCTAACAACTCTAAATTCTACAAAATGTGATTATTTTTAAAATTATTTTTAAATTTATAATTTCGTAGAGGAAATATGAACAATAAAATTGACAACTACAGTAAAGTGTAATGAATGGAATGCCTGGGTTCAAATCCTGAACCTGATTCTTACAAACTGCATAGCTAAAAGTACTAAACTTCTTTGAATCTCTATTTCCTTTTCAGAAAAATGGGGAAAGTAACAGTACCAACCTAATGAACTCATAGGGTAATTTAGTAAAATATATGGCATAGTGCTGTTCCCTTCTACTTTAAGTACTTAGTCAAGACACAGTAAAGATGAACAGAGTTTGTTCCTGTTTCTTTATGCCAAAGCATCTGTAGCGAAAAGCTTGGCAGAGAAGCAAAAATTCATAGCTTAGGAGGCTGGGACTAAAGCTTAAGTGGTATATTACATTCCAAGCATGTGGGAGGCCTTGAGTTTGATCCTCCGCACTTTATGCACTTCACCCACCCAAACACATGTCACACTGTTGGGCGTGTCCCTTAGGAGAACAGCTTAGCAAAGTGTCTCTGTGGTTGGAAAACAAGAGTAGTGAGAAACTATCTATCAGAAGAAGCAGAGCTATCACCCATCCATCCTTCAAACATGCAACTTGCTCTCTCTTATGGTTGTTGCTATTTGGCATAGCTGTCTAGTAACAAAAGCTGCCAAAAAAGCTATTTGGGGAATACCTTTACTTGAAACCTCACAACAGAACTTTGCTTGTGAAAGGTGCTCCTACATAGAATTTCTCAACCTTTTTTTTTTGGACTGTGGACCCCTTCTGACATTGTTTCCTTCTTGTGCCCCACCCCTATCCTACTGGTTGGTCCCTAGCCTCCTGCCATGACAACCTCCTTCCCACTTTTGTGATTTTTCACTGGTGCCACTTATAATATCATAGAAGACCACAGTGACCACATGGCTGCCAGTTGAGAAATATTGCTCTAAAGGAGTAAAGCATCAGCCTGTTGCAGCTAACTTTCCAGGGAGTACTTGTGGATGCTTGTCCTGTGGGTATCTATGTTCTTCCAAGCAGGATGACTTAGGACGAGAATTATATACAAGTATGAAGAAAATGAAGAAAGAAAAATATCAACAATATTTTTTTAAATATTGGGACTTTATTATTGTAAACATTTGTTTCCGTCAAGACAAAGTTCTAAATAAGAAGTTCTAAATCTTTTCTTTAAAGTTCTTAAAACTTTTGAATTTAATTTACCTAGTTGTCAAAAGAACCAAGTCAAAAGAACCAACTTAATCTTTAATCTTTTAACTTGTCCACTGCATTTAATTATTTATTTTCAAAAATTCTTCTTGACCACAAACTTGAACCCCGTGTCACCTATGAGAGTATGACACGGGGAAGAAGCAAGTCTGCCACTGTCAGAAAGCCTTGTTTTGCATTTCAGGGCTACAACTGAGAGAAAGCCATTTTACTGTTGTGAAAATTAAAGATGACAAAATTATTAAACATATTGCCTGTAATAGGTGTTCAGTCAAATTTAGCTGAATTAGAATTCCTAAAGAAGAATCTGCTAGTATCTAGTAAGCAACATAACAAAAAGCCTGGGAGATCTATACCAGGATAACTTTAAATCACTTAAAAAGGGGAGGTAAGAAAAAATTAAGAAATGGAAAAATATCCCATGTTCATGCATTGGAAGAACTGAAAATTATTAAAATGAAAGCTATTATATAGATTAAATGCAATCCCCATCCAAATTCTGACAACTTTCTTCCAGGAGCTAGACAAGGCAATTATAAAGTTTGTATGAGATTAGAAAAGTCCACAAACAACCAAAACCCATACTGAAAAAAAAGAAATTGGGAGGTATTTCATTACTGTATTTGGAACTTATTGTAAAGCTATTGTTGCTGAAAGTAGACTATAGACCAAACATGATTGCCTCTCACTGCCTCTTTTGCAAACCACAACACTCAAAAAAAGAGAGAAAACAAAAGGGAATACCCTGCCACAGAGGGGGTTTGGGGGGTGGGAGGGATACTGGGACCCGTGGTGGTGGAAAATGGGCACTGGTAGAGGGATGGGTGTTTGATCATTGTACAATTGAAACCCAAGCACAAAAAATTGTAAATCTACAACTGTACCTCATGGTGTTTCACTAATAAAAAAAAAAAAGTAAAAAAAAATTGTAAGTCTACAACTGTACCTCATGGTGTTTCATTAATAAAAATTTAAAAAATTGCATGGTACTGGAGTAAACTTAGACCCTTTGATTTATGGCTCAGAATGGAATACCCTAAGGGAAAAATTTATTGAGGCAGTTAATTTTCAACAAGAGAGCTGAAAACATGAAATAGAGTAAAGACAACTTTTTTTAAATGGTGATGGGAAAACTGGATAATGTAAGAAATTAAAACTGGATCCCACACTTTTAACAAATGTCAATTAAAAGTGGATTAAATACCTGGAGATCATTGTACCTTGAGGAAAATATAGGCAGAAGACTTCAATATTTGGATCTCAACGGTGTCTTCAATTATCTGATGCCACTGGCAAAGGCAACACAACTGAAAACAAACAAATGGAACTACATAAAATTAAAAGAGCTTCTTCATGGTACAAGAAACTTAGGCAAAAACTAAAAGACAGCAACTGAATGGGAAAAATATTTGCATTCAACAAATCAGATAAAGATATAACATCAGGTTATATAAGGTACATACGAAGATGAACAAAAAAATCAAAAGACCTTTCAAAAATGAGGCAAAAAATGAATTGACACTTCTCAGAGTACCTCATGATGTTTCACTAATAAAAGTTTAAGGAAATAAAGGGTGTTCGCCTTACAAGCGGCCAACATGGCCAACCCAAGTTCGATTCCTCTGCCCCTCTCGGAGAGCCCGGCAAGCTACCGAGAGTATTCGATATGCCAGACACAGTAACAACAAAGTCTCCAATGGAGACGTTACTGGGCCCGCTCGAGCAAAATAAAATAAAATATTTAAAAAATGCTCAGCATTGCTTGTCATCAGATAAATTCAAATCAAGGTGACACCTCATACCAGTCCTAACATCTGTCATGGTCACTGTCCTCCCGTTGTTCATCGATTTGCTCGAGCAGGCTCAGTAACATTGTGAGACTTGTTACTGTGTTTGGCATATTGAACACGTCACGGGTAGCTTGCCAGGCTTTGCCATGTGGGCGAGATACTCTTGGTAGCTTGCCGGGCTCTCCGAGAGGGGCGGAGGAATCAAACTTGGGTCGGCCATGTTGGCTGTGTGTAAGGCAAAGGCCCTTCTTGCTGTGCTATCGCTCCAGCCCAGTCCTAACATCACATACCAAAAATAGTAGAAACAATCTTTGTTGGCGGGGATGTGGTGAAAAGGAACTCTCATCCATAGGTGGTAATGTTGTATGGTACAACCCCTGTGAAAAACAGTAAGGAGAGTTCTCAGTAAATTTAGAGTTGAAGTGTCATATGACCCAGCAATTCCACTTTTGTTCATCTATCCCCAGGACAAAAAACATCTTTTAAAAGGATGTATGCAAACCGTTTTTTATTAATGCACTCAGTTCACTACCTAAGATGTGCAATCAACCTAGGTGTCCAAAGAGAAATGAACAGTCATGAAGATGTGGTATATACACACAATGGAATACTATGCAGCTATAAGAAAGAAGGAAATTATGAAATTTGCTGTAATATAATTGTAACTGGAAGATATAATTTTGAGTGAAGTAAGCCAGAATAAGAAAAATAAACTCCACCTAGCACTACTGAAACCTTGGGAAGTGGTTGTTGCCCCATTGGTGCTTATTTAGAATAAGGTGCGTAGTACCAAAAAGTGTTATTTGTAAGCTTATCTTTCTCCTAGATCTTTGGCAAGAGAGAATAGGCTTTCCTTGTTTTGATTGTTCAGGTTCTGATTCTGTTGGAAGTTCTTAGGCTTCAGTATCATGTCTGGTCTAAAAAGGAGGAAATAAGAAAACCCCAGAAGACTGAAGGCTCTTTATTATTCTTCAGATATTTGCTTCTTTCTAATTTTTATCTTCTTATGCTTTTATATTTCCCAGTGTTGTTTTTCAGTTAGAGGGAGAACTTGAGGGAGAAGAATGGTATTACTTGATCTTAACTAGAACCAGAAGCTTTGGTCATTAATTTTAACCTTTCTTCTAATTTCAAGCATCAGATCAAGTAACTCTCCTAGGGGAAGGATGAGTGTGTGTGTTTAATAATCACATATTACATTTTACAAATCATGAGAATTTCCACATGATTTTTTCTATTCATGATTTCATTAGATACTCATAAAAACCGAATGAGTTCTGTTTTAAAAATACATTAATGCACCTAGAGATTAATATTTTTCCACAGTGACAGAGCTGGCATTTGAGTCAGACCTCCAGGCTGTATTTTAGTGCTTTCTTTGCAGTTCTCATTTGGGAATGAACAACAGTCTCAACCGTTCTTTTTGCCAGTGTTCACCTAAGGATTTCTAGACTGCTTTACATGCCTCTGCACAAAACCCTCTTCCTCTCCTGCCCAGTATTTGGTTAACACAGCAGTTCAGCCAGTCAGCAGGGATTTTTTCCAAGGGTCTCCCACTGAGACTTCACAGTGAATTCATCTCGAAGGGCCAGTTGGGCCTCAGCCATCTCAGTCAATCCTGACCAGCAGGGAGAGGCTGGGATGGGGGTTCTGGTCTGTACTCTCTAGATGGTGCAGCTGTGGGGATTTAGCAGAAATGTTAACTGAGGCCAATCTTGTGCAATCACAGAAGGCCCTGTACTTAGAAGAGGCCCCAAGCCTGGATTAATGCTCTGCAATCACTGTCTTGAAATGCCTTATAAATTTTGAAGAGGCCCCGTCCTTTCCATTTCATCCTAGATTCTTCAAAACATGTAGCTGTTTCTGTGAAAGCCCTTTAATACTCAGCTCTCTGGCCTGGGGTTCAGTGTACCAGAAAATAGCAGAATAAGCTTCAGAGTTACATCTTTGAATGAAAGCTTCAAAGTCTGAAATCTTTTCCTTCTGACTTCACATCACACTCTATTCCTTTTCCTTTGCACTTTGCAGAGCTCAGCAACCTGTGCTGTCTTCTGGGGAACTTTCTTCCTTATCTGAGAGTCTCATCACCTCCGAGTTCTGGTTATACTACTAAAACCTACCAGAGCACTTGGAACCTCATCTTTCAAAAGTGATTTCTGTCTGATTAGATAAACTATATCTTGTATATACACAAACTTTCCCACTATATACACATTTTATAAGAACATTTAAGAGAAATGTAGAGTCTCATGCATTTATAAGAAGAAATAGTAATGAAGTCTGTTTATGCTTTCCCTAGTGGCAACACATGGCATAACTCTAGTATATTGGGACCCGTGATGGTGGAAAATGGGCACTGGTGGAGGGATGGGTATTTGATCATTGTATAATTGAAATCCAAGCACAAAAATTTGTAAGTCTACAACTGTACCTCATGGTGTCTCACTAATAAAAATTTTAAAAAAAATTCACACCTTAAAAAAAAAGAACTAATACTGAAGAAGTCTGTTTATGCTTTCCCTAGTGGCAACACATGATATAACTCTAGTATATCACAATAGAATATTAGTATTCACTGGTCTCTTATTTCCCATTTTGCTGAAGCCTATCTGTTTGCATTTAATTCTAGACAATTTTGTTGCACATTGGTTCATGTATCCAGCACTACTTTCAGTATTAAAACAGTACCATCACCTCAATGATCCTTGTGGCATTAGTCTTCATAACCACATCCACCTCCCTCCTGCAAACTTCTTCCCCACCCATGGCAAACACTAATCTGTTCTTCATTTCTAAAATTAAGCTGGTTGCAGGTTTGGGCTATAACAAATATACCTATGTTTTGGACCGTGGGCTTTTTCCCTTAATTCATGGCTACATAAATAAGTTTAGAAGTCAACATTTTTCAGGAAATGTCTTCAAAATCTCTATATGTTCATGGTTATTATGAATTCAGAGGCAGCATTGTCCTAGAGTAAGTTGGAGTACTGTTAAATGGAAGAAATTGCTTTGTTTTGTTTTAAACAGGTCTCTATTACTTTCTTACTGTGTGGCCTAAGGCTGGTTGCTTTAAAATATAGTACCCTAACCTCACCTCCCATTTCCCCTATCTCTGTTATCCAGGGGGGAAAATACCTCTGCCACTGAATTGTTTTTTTCAAGATTAAGTGAGATGAAAGCTCCCAGCACTCTGGGGCTTTTCTCTCTGCATCAGCTGAAAAGGACTTACAGATTTAGAATGTTAACAAGCCCAAATTGCGTATTTTTCAAATGTAGTTCTAATATACCTAAGTCTTCACAACAAGAGGAAAATAGAACAAGAATGACTATACAACCGGGACTTAATATTAGCTTAATGAGACTTCTAAAGAGCTCTAAGAGGGAGCTGGGAAACTTCTTTTAACTAAGTCACACAAGACCATATCCCATCCCCCATTCCCTCTCCCAACACTGAAGAGGTTTAATTAGTTTAGCAACTCTTTTCTTTCAAGATCTGGCTATAACAAGCTACAGCTTCCCTTAGTCCAATTTTTCAAAAGACATAAATTAGTGAAACCCAGAAGAATAGCATTTTACTAAGATTGGAAAAAATTATTTCTCCCTATGTTGGAAAATTTTCATAAATCTGATTGTTTCTGACCTCACAATCTTTACTTCACCCTGAGGCTCAATGACA
Source organism: Sorex fumeus (assembly GCF_029834395.1). Classification (NCBI taxonomy): domain Eukaryota; kingdom Metazoa; phylum Chordata; class Mammalia; order Eulipotyphla; family Soricidae; genus Sorex; species Sorex fumeus. The sequence continues at coordinate 13,287,206 of NW_026606115.1, forward strand.
TCTCAAGGCTGCCTCCACCCTTTTTCTAATTCCATAAGCTTTTCCAGAACTGAAATGGCTGCTTATGGATATGGGTCTCTGACAAAGAGATATTATCATTTCTCAGCCCTCTCCCCTTTTCTCAGGGTTTATTTTTCCATTTCTCAAGACTTTAAATCCCAAAAGACAATGCTACTTGACTTTCTAAGCACTCTCTGTGAATGTGGGAAGGGCCTATTTCATGGTCTCTTGCTAAGTCTCTACTAACTTCTATTCTGAATATATCCAGAATTCAGTTTCATGTATTTACTGTATAGCTACTTTAATACTTCACCCTGAACTTCACACTGGTGAGTGAAAAAACAGATCTGCTGCTGTCTTTTATGAGTTTGCAGTCTGAGGAAATCCAAGTACATATATGAAACAGTAAGAATGATGAACTAAAAGAACCTTGTTTGATATGACATTGAACCAAAGTGAGATGACTTGAAAGATGGTGGAGTGATGAAAGAAGACATCCCAAATAAAAATTGAGGGTAGACGAAGGGAGAGACAGAGTAAAGGTGAATGCTCCTTCCACAGAGGCAAGGGGTGTGGGGAGGGGTGGGGTGGTGGGAGGGATACTGGGAACATTATTGGTGGAGAATGGACAATGGTGGAGGGATGGGTGCTCGATCATTTTATGACTCAGATGTAAGCACGAAAGTTTGTAGATCTGTAACTGTACCTCACAGTGACTCATTAAAAATAAAAAAGTGGGAGTAGAATTAAATATTGCCATATATCTAACACCTACTTAGAATGAGTACTCCCATATTGAATTTGTTCTCAGCCTTTGTCTTGCATTATCTGATTCTATCTCACCTTGCACAATGCATTCTGGTCTGTGAATTCTAGATCCTTTAAATTCCTGACTCCCTGCTTTGCCTTTTGTTCATGGCCTTGTTTATCTCTCACTGTATAGCCAATGCTCAATTCTATAGACTGACCTTCAGGCACAATGTAGTCTTGTGTCTTGGATGACATCTGTTTATAATACCATCATTCTTACCCAGACCCTTCCCAGCCTTTGTTCCCTAACACAGCACCAGCCAGTGATGTTTGTATTCCTGAAACTTTGATTCACTCCTTTGAAATGAAGTAAAAAGGTCAGCTAAACCACAGTCAAGGAGTAGTGGTAAAACCACTCATGCGAAGTGGCTAAAATGACATCATTCCTTGGTGGAGGAAAGGCCTCGATGATGGAGCAGAGGTGTACAGCTTTGATATAAACTAGGAAACACCGCGGCTATTTATCTCAGTAATTACACACAGATGTTTCTTTTGACTAACATTGAGAAATGATGGACCTTTTGTTCAATGAATTTTAACTAAAATTGTGAACCTGTGCTAGTCTACAGCACAGCTAGTCTACAGGTGTAAAAATGTTGGAAAGCACCTCTTTCGCTGACAAGGCAAATAAATTGCATCACTTAAAGAAGTTTTGCTCATGGTCTAGTGAAGCATATTTTGTGTTAACTAGTCAAACAGGAAGACATACAATTTAGTTTCTCCTAAGTCTTGATTGAATTCCACCCAACAGTGGCCCAAGGCTATTTGGTTTGAAAACTGACAGTCCATCTTCTTTAGTGGCTTCTTTTTACAGTTGTTCTGGCCTTGGGGGATTATAAAGTCAGAAAGGCAGGGAATGAAGTTATCTGGCCAAAACCAAATGACACTACTCCATATTGCACCACACTACACTGATAGGCAGTATCCCACCCCCACCTCATACACCAGGTGCAACTGGCTTTTCATCATAGGGGGACATGATTTTGCAATCTAGGGATGGAAAATTCCCAAGATGGAGAGAAATGATTGGTCTAGGAATGTGGCTGGAGGCTACAAACACAGAGAGCCCGGGACTTGGTTGAAGGCTAAAATGAAATAAACCTGAATCTCTAGTGTCTTGGAGACAGTAGCTATCAATTTGCACTTCAAATCCTGGTTTTTGGATTACTATACCCACAAACATCTGTGGGAGTGAGATTTATGATAAATAAAATGATCACTTTATACAGAATATGAAAAAAAAGAAAAGACTGGAGACTTCCACAAAGTAAATAAACTGCTTGCTTATTTTATTTTTAACACATTTTGTTTGTGATTTTTTTTTTGCTTTTTGGGTCACACCCAGTGATGCACTGGAGTTATTCCTGGTTAATGCACTCAGGAATTACTCCTGATGGTGCTCGGGGCATCATATGGGATGCTGGAAATCAAACCTGGGTCCGCCGCATACAAGGCAAATGCCCTACCAGCTTTGTTATTATTCCAGCCCCGATCCTGGTCTTTTTATTCACCATTATTTTCTCAGGACCAAATATAGTATCAGCACATAATAGAAGCTTAGGGAAATGCTTGTTAAATAAATCATAGTAACAATAGTGGAGATAGTAATTAATATTTGATAACCAATAGCATGCTACTCAATATTCTAAGTGCTTTCCATGTGTTACTGCTTGATTTAATGCTGACAACAACCCTCTAAAGACTTACTAATATTCTCATTTCATAGAACATGGCTCAGAATTGTGTCCTACCCAAGAATCCATAGAGCTTGAATGAATAGTTACTTACTAAAAAAAGTAAGTAACTATTGTCTCTTAACATTTGTGGGCTCTTATTATTCAAAATGATCAATTGAGGGTACTATAAGGAAAGATGTAAGACAGAGATAATTTATTTTTTATGTGAGATGTTATCCTAAATCACTTTTATAATATTGCCACATAGCCATATGAAAGCCACTCCTTTCTTCCTAACATATTCCTCAATCTTTTAAAAAATTTCTAGTTCAAATTTCATCTTTTACCATACCTGCACTGACCACTTCTGCTTGAAGAGCTCACTCCCATTTTGAAACTTATATAGAATCCATGGACCATAACACTCATTTGATATTTGAAGCTACATAGTGTGCTTTTAAAAGCCAGACTTTAGACTCGTAACAGACTGAATTAAATTCCATCTGTGTCAATTTACTAGGTGTGTGACTGTGGCCAAGTTACTTAACCTTTCCATTAAGGAGCATGATTGTTGAACTGGAAAGAGAATTAAAGTCCAACACAGATGAGGAGATAATAAGGGAGTACTTACCTGCTTTCAATGAGTTCAAGTTTTCAGATTCAGACAAACAACATCCAAGGCTACTGTGAAAATGTGCCAATGTGATGATCACAGTGCTAGTCTTTTGAGAAAGCATGACAAAGGGATGAGACATAGAAAGAGGCAGACAGACATTGTTCTAATTTTAGGTGAATAGTGTTGTAGTGTTTCGGGGCGCAAAATTTAGATCCCAGAAGTTATTAACAGTGAACATTACATTGGTCTTTTGAAAAATATAGAATGCACAGTCAAGTGGATCCTTTTTTGAAGTTTTTGAAACAGAACAAAAACCACCAGGGCTAAACATGAACTCAGTAAACAAGGCATGCTTAACTAATCCCATTTCCTTCTAAACTGGTATCTAAGAGGGAAGATGGAGGGAAGGCCCAAACATAGTGTATCTAAAATTTAGTGACACATTTGAAAAATGTCTCAGAAAAGATGAAAATGGGATATATATATATATATATATATATATATATATATATATATATAGTAGCATGAGTTACACGAATGGCTTCAAATTTGAACAATCTTTTTAAAAGGGTTGATAAGGGTAATACTCTAAGTTTATGCTGCAGTATTCTGTGCCGGACCTCATCTTATTCAATAGTTTTAGCAGTTTGGTTGGTTAAATATCAAGACAAAAGTTCAAATACAAAAAAAAAATAAAATCTGGTGATAGTGACCAAACACTCTCAGCAGAGAGGATATCTTTCCTAAGATAGCAGCAAGAAGTTCTGGAAGAGTGAAAAAAATCTTTTTGTTTTTGAAGTAAACGGATTTTACTTGGAAGTTTTTGAAGGTGAGGAGGGAAAGTGAGAGAGAGTAATGTGCTCAAGGGAGAGTGCGGGCTTCTCCAAGGGTGGAGAGAGCCCGTACACATCCCAGAATTAGGTATGAAAAAATGGAAGGTACACATCTCAAGAGGGGAGTTGCAGGAGTTGCAGGTAGGGTGCCACATGTGCTCGGCCACCTGGGCACAAGCAACACATGGGCTCTGGCAGCATATGGGCAGTGAAAAAATCTTATATGGAACACACACATATAGCACATGTATGTATGCATATGTGTACAAGTGTTCACACACATTAAATACTGTCCCTATGTACAATATACTTTAATAAACATTTCATAAGTAGACACTAGAAAAGTGTCTGGAAAGAAAATTTAGGGTTGTGACAATGAAAAAAATGTTGCAAAACAGTATAGAGTATATTACATTTTAGATAATCGGTTCACGTAGAAAAATCCTAAGGGAATAGATTGAATTTAAAACTAAACAAGTGATAAGTTACTGAGTATGAATGTAAAGCCCAATACCTAGGGTAAAAAAGAAGTCAATTGTATAAGAAACAAGCAAGAACCAGAGAGATAGTATGGCAGATAAGGTATTTGCCTTGTACACAGCCAGCCTAGGTTCAATTCCTGGCACCAGGTTTTGCTATACCCCCAACCCCACCCCCAAGAACTGCTGGGAGTGATCCCTGAGTGCAGAGCCAGGAGTAAATGATGTGCACTGCTGGGACTAGTCCCAAAACAAAACAAAATGAAAAATCAAACAAATAATGAAGAGCGTTTTTAAGTTTATTCAAGAAAAAAAAAGAGGGTTTAAACTGAGTCTCAAGCTACACACTGAGAAGATAAAAAGACCACAGTTGGCAAAAATTCTGTAAGCCATGTCCCAAGAGGCACACTGAATAGGGGACATTAAACATACAGGACAGAAGACTTGGAATGACATGACAGGTAATTTAAGATCTTTCAAGTAGAAACGAAAGCAGAAATAGTTTAAAGAAGCTATTTTTTGCTCAACTTTAGGGATATCTCTTTAACCAATTAAAAAACATCCAAACATCGGTGATCCTGCTTTACTGAGAATTGAGTTTTCCAGATTATTAGCAGAAAATTCTGCACTGAGGATATATATGTCCTTTAATGTGCTTCTTTTTGTCAGTATTGTTTTATTTTATATTAAATAAAAAATAAATTGAATCTGGGCTCATTAATGCATGGCAAATGCTTTATTACGTACTACTTCTCTAGTCTTTCTAATGTCTTTTTAAATCTTAGATTGCATGATTTCTCATTCTTTAGAAATTAGAAAATATGAAAGTGGATATAATGACTGAAGAAGGTGAACCCAACTAAAGCACCCTTCCTTGACTTTTAAGCTGAAAGCCCAAAATAATGGGGAACGGCTTGAGAAGTCTGTCATATAGGAACCAAATTAGGAGCTCATTTTAAATCTTGTATTCTCCTGAGTGTCTGGCATCTTGCCAATTTGTATTGCTCTCTCTCTGTGGGTATATCATGCCCTCGAGGGTAAGAAAGTACTGAGGAATGATTGGTAGAGAAATGCTAAATGGTCTGCAGTTATAAAAAGGTTCAGAAGTGTTTCATGAAAAATAAGGTTATGAGCCAGTGAGTAGGAAAGGAAACACCTTCTTTCCTTCATAAACTCCACCTTTCTAATTTGCATTTCCCCACTCTACTAGGCACCTTCCTCTCTGTTCCCTTCTTTCCTCTCTGCCCCCCCCCCCCATCTTCTTTCTCTTGCCAGAAGGACAGTTGGTACAGAGGAAGTAGTAGACGGTGGTAGTTTCTGGTCTAATAGTTAACACCACATAGGTTGGGAGAACTGGAAACTGAGTAACTTTCGTGGTTTGTAAAATAAAAACAAAAACTTGGTAATTGTGCCTCTGCAATTGAATTGACTGTCCCATGGAACTAGACCTTTGACAAGGATGCAGCCTAATATTTTACTAGGGTTTGAATACTCTGCTGAAGCCTCTCAACTGCTCTTGCAGAACAAATACAGTTATTTGAGTTCTTTGCTGTGCTATTCACCTACTTCTGCCTGGCAAAAATATCCACAGCTGCATTTGGGGAAAAAAAACAGGAAAGGGGGTGGAGGCTTATGCCATGAAATAAAATTCTGTACACCTCATTCTAATGCTCCGTTGTCTCTACACTTGGCCAAATATAACCTGTTGCTTTCCAAAGCAATCTTTCTTCCTTGTGTCCTTCAGCTCTTCTTTGACTCCTAGCTGTCTGCTGAAGTTCATGTCATTATCACAGATCCATGTAGCAGGCCATGTCTACAGCTAAGCCTCGTAAACTGCCAACACTTCAGATTTTCTCTCTATGTCCTCTCTCAAGTAATGTTCATATCTGCTTTATTTGCCCTGGGGACGGAAATGTTAGAAATCTCTCAGACCCCTCTTTGAAAGTCCTATTTCTCCTTGGAACAGAAGGAGCTTTCAAATGTGGCTTCCTGGGTTTTCCAACTTGCTGGAGGGTGGATCTGGAGTGGGCATCCCGTTTGCACATCTGGCAGGGGTGCCTTCCAGATTTTCCTCATGACTCAGGATTAGTTTCTGACTGCTGGGAGGGGCAAAGCCTCCTGAAGTTTCTGCGAGGCACCTCCCCCTGTGAGCAGAGCTTGGTACAGCCCAAATAGTTTTCAGGTTAAGAAAGCCAGAATCTTTGTTCAGCTGCACAGACTGACCAGACTCTGTAGGGGTTACCTGGCCAACAGCAGCAGCAGCGGCAGCAGTAGCAGCGGCAGCAGCAGCAAGACTCCTGGGATAACTCAGGTGAGTGGAAAAGACATTTTCAAACTTTTTACTAAAATTTTATTTGTAGACTAACTTAGAATCTAACAAAGGGAAAAATCTAAACTTCAAGATACACTTAGTCAAACTCTATATTAAGGATTTTAAGGTTTGTCTGGAACAAATGAATATGCCTAATAGTAGTTTAGATAATTCACACTTCGTGGAGTTTCTAATTTTGGAGGGGAAAATGTGTCAGTGTAATAGTGCATCTCTAGCATTGAGTTTTCTGGTGATAGTTGATTAAAGGTTTTTTTCTCCTATTGCCCAAACTACTTGGTATAGGAAGACAAATTTGCAAAGGTGTGTATGGCAGAGTGAACTTAGACTGTCAGAGTTTCTGTTTACCTATAGCTGTGGACAAATTATTGACACACAGACAAAATCTTAAAGTAATATTTTGAGGCTTTAAGCCCTGAAAGTGAGAAGCACGGTCTATACATTGTTGTACAAAATGGAGTGTCAGCAAAGGCTGTCCTTTCTGAACAACCACGGTCTTCCTGGTGACAGGTTGATCTTGGTTATTTCATTGTCAGCCCCTGACCAGCCTGATCTCATTCTTCTGTGATTCTTGTTTAAGCTTAAAACTTTAAGTTGCAGTCGGGAATCTTTCTTTCTCTCTCTCCTTCTCTCTCTCTCTCTTCTCTCTCTCTCTCTCTCTCTCTCACACACACACACACACACACACATGCATGCACTTCTATTTCACCGTTACTCCCTTTCTAGGGACTTAACTAGGTTATTCAACCATAACAGGCTGGGTCTGTGGAGACCAGGGAATGGGTAGGAAAAATATTAACACTTCAACTGAAACTATTAGTTCTGATAAGTTTCTTGCAAGGTAAATAGAAAACTTAACCGAATTCTTCGATCCTGACAGTTATATCTAGCTTCAGGTTAAAGCATCCCAGTTTTGTTTTGATTGATTATTGATATTGTCCTGAAATTTAGCTGATTTTTGTTAATTTTTGTTGTGAATAGGAAATTTTATAGTCTGAAGACAAATTTTTAAGAAGCTGCTAATTAAATCATTCCTTCAGCAGTTTGCGAACATGTGTTTTCCCATGCACATGCATGTGCATGTGTGTTAATACCTTGAATTTGAATGGCAGTCTTTATTCTTAGAGTAATTAGCAGGCTAGGGAAAGGTCTAAACACATGTGCGTAGTCGGAAACAGGTTAAAAATCAGGCTTTCCATATTCTTCAGGGTTTTCCTTTCCTAAATTAAATGCAAGAAAAGCCCCTTTGTGACTCCCCCTCCCCAAATAATATTTGTTTTGTTTTATTGGTCTTAATTTGAAATCATCTCACCTTTTGGCAGTTTGCAATATAGTAATACCAAGTACATTCTTGTAAAAAAAAGTAGAAAATGAAAATTTTCAAAGGCAGTGTCTTGTGCTTTGGCTTCTGCATGCTCCTCCCCCCACCGCCACCCTTTTCTAAACTGGTGAAAAGAGGCAGTTCAGGTTTTAGTGCCACATTCCTGTAGAAGTAAAGAATTGTAATAAGTAATTTCTGAGAGTGTTACACTGTATGAACGTGGAATTAGATTCTCTCAAGTCTTTAAAATTAGATTTACAGAATGAGCTTATTGAGCCAAGGTGGGTGGGGGGTGGAAATTTGTAGAGGAGTAAGCAAAAAAGTGAAAATAGAGGAGGTAAAGAAAATAGCAAAGGGACTATTTTATATATTATTCTTTTTCATGGCAAGGTCTTATTTAAAGCATGTGCTCAAACGCCTCCATTTCTACTAAGGACAGAAAAGGGGATCTACATTAGGTAAAAATAAAGTAAAAGAATGCTCTTAATACCACTGATCTATGTTGGTCTTATCCTCAACAGTAAAAATATGTTCTTTAGATTCCCCATAGTAGTCCCTTAAGTAGATGGTGTAAACATCATATTTCCAACGTGCTTCAGGAAAAGTAAGGGACAGAAATGTTATATACATGAAATGGTGATACTTGGAACTTGATTTTGAATCTCTTGAGTAACTATGTTCTTTTCATAATTCTGACTTTTTTTGTTCTCTGATATAGCACTTCACAGCAGACTTATAGGAAATCATGTCCATTTTCCCCTTTAAATTTATTTGAATTGAGTCTACTTTATGGTTAGATGCCCCCTAAATAAGACTAAAGTAGTGGAATATTATGATCCTTCTCTACCCCATGCATATCTTCACAATTATTTTATCTAAGTAGTTATATGTCTTTTGCTCAATGTGTGTCCATATATGTGAACCATGACTCTGACTATAACATGTGGATATTCGATTTTTATTACTTCTTCCTCTTCAAGCCCATTATTTTTTCTCACCAAACTACCCCATGGTGTGAGGATAAGGAAGGCCAACTAAAACATTATTACTTCGTTCTGGGTAGATTTAATTGTTCTTTTTTCAGTTTTTTCTGAACCCTTCCAATTGTTCTTTTATAGGAGTTTACACTTAGTACAGTACAACTGTGAAAACTGGGGATAATGAGAAACTGCCAGGGACATCTTCAGAGTCCTTTTTTTTTTCTCTTCCCTCCCTCTCTTAAATGCCCTCTGTATCCTCCCACTCACCTCAAGCAAAAGCAGTTTGAAGCTTCAGAGTCATTTTCCCTTAAGAGACTACAACTCTCTTTAGTGATCTAAGGCAAATTTCACATTTTAGAGAAAGTTCTGGTGTCTGCTTCAGCGCTGACCATGAAGCAGCTTCAGCTCATGAAGCAGGTGATTTTTATTCGTAGGAATTTTGACCCATATCCCTACATTTTCCAGTCTAGTCAATAGCAAAAATTCCCTCGCCCAACTGTGGCAGGCTACTTCAGCTCTCCCTGGCAATTTGCAGCTTTCCAGACTCTGGATCGACCCTTTCCACTTGCTTCGGCCCATGCAAACTTCTTCATACTCTATTTCTTGGTTGGGATCCCAATTCAAATAGTAGTTATTTAGATTTATACCTCAGTGCAAAATCCCACATTCTGCGCTACCCAACCCCCTAACCACCACCACCACCTCCCCCGCACCATGACACTAACCTCTAGAAACCAGGTCCCACTTTTCTAACGTGCACATTCCCTTTGTTAGCTGGACTCTCTTTGCTTGATTTTCAAAGCCCTAGCTTTGATGCTGTTTACCAACTTTCCTTGTATGTGGTCTTTACTTTAAAGGCTCTCTTCTCTTCACTGTTGGGTGTAATAAGATAACCAAAGAGTATTTCATTTTCCATTTTGCTATGCTCTGCTGTTTATAACAGACCCAACTTTAAAAATTCTGGTTTCCAGAAGTTTTATGATTGTAAAATAATAAATCCTTGGGGTACTGATCCCTCGTGATCATCAAACCATGAAAATAAAAAACCCTTTCTATATCCACCATGGCAGAAAATTCTAGGCAGAATGCCTCCAAGTTAGGTATCATGTTTGCTTTGGAGAGTTTTCCTCATATGAACTAAAAAAAAATCTTTGAAAAGTGGTGACCAAAAGAAGCAGTGTGATGTCATAGAAATTTGCACACTGAATCTAGCATTAAGCAAGTCTGAATTTGACTTGACTCTATCAGTTTCTAATTGTCCCTTTCTCTTTTATATTTGTTTCTGAAAATATAAAACGAGGAGCACAGATAATATCTACTGATACCAAGAACCAGGATAAGAGAACAGGAAGTTTATATTTCACAAATATAACAGAAACAGGAAATTTATATTTCAAATAATAAATTTCCATAAAAACATTAATTTTACAGAAAATATTTATTCACTCAACAAATCTTTCAATAGCTTTATACCCAGCTCCATATGGTACAACAAAGAAGATTACAATTCATGTGTTGTATTTGTGGAGTCATTTCTACTTTTTTAAAATACTTTCATACTAACCATTTTAGGTAGATATACAGCATATAAAAGCAGGATAGAAAACCTGATTCTTCTGATGAGAAAAATAAAGATTAAATAAAACTTCAAAGTAAATGTAGTGGTTCTTCCATTACCTAGTCAGAAACTACTCTGCAAGTCTGATAGGATTTGGGGCTTTAATTATACTTTAATTAGAGAATGTCTGTCAAAGTCCAGGCTGATAGCCTATTTAGTTACTGTGTGTCCCCAAAGTACAGCTGCGCTCACCCAAAAGACTTGATCTGTCCACATCATCTAAACATTCTACCTCTGAAAGTGTCTATTGGGGTCACACTGACATTTAAAGAGCAATCCTGGGGCTGGAGCAATAGAACGGCAGGTAGGGCATTTGCCTTGCACGTGGCCGACCTGGGTTTGATTCCCAGCATCCCATATGGTCCGCGGAGCACCGTCAGGAATAATTCCTGAGTGCAAAGCCAGGAGTAACCCCTAAGCATTTCTGGGTGTGACCCAAAAAGAAAATAAAAAGATCAATCCTGATTTTCTTTTTGAATAATTTTGCTAATTTCTGTACACAGGCCCTTGGTATATAACAGGGATTCCCTTTGAAAGTGTCTACATGTCTCTTCATATGACTGAGTAGCAAAGGAGTCTGATAAGCTTAGAGACTTCTCAAGCATAGGGGATACTCCTTCCTTTATCCAAATGTTCAGCAGGAGATTCCGGATAACTAAATGTTCTAATAGTCACAGAGTGTCTGCCATTTATATTCCCTGCCATCTGACAATCCATGCAATCTTCCAGAAAAATTTTAGAGGCACAGTAGTGTTTGTTTTAAGTTTGAACATGCATGAAAATTGAGGTTCACTTTTAACAGGCTCCACAAAGGAGCCTGGGCAAGCATTCAGATTGTCTCTGATGCTGCTTAATGAAAAATTGTTACTGATGATACCCATGCCTTCAAATACAACTAAATACACTAGAACATTTAAAACTCATGAACTGACTTAAATATGGACACTAGCAGATTTTGGTATCTTACAGAGTCCTTCAATTTAAAAAATAATCTTCAATAAATAATGCTATGGAACAGCTGTGGTTATTTTCATATTTTATTCTTTGTATTCAGAGAAATAATAATTTTATTTACCTATAATATAAGTTGTAAATAATATTTCATATAAATTTGTGTGTGTTGAATGGGGGAAATGGGATTGAACCTAGCTATGTTCAGGGCTTACTTCTGGCTCTGTGCTCAGAGGTCATTCCTGGCTGGAGTGGAGGGACCAAATGTGATATTGGGAATAAAATCAATATCAGCTGCATAAAATCAAGCAAGGAACTTATCCTGTACTCTCACTCTGGGCCCAAGGATATAAATTTTTTTGGTCTTCTAATGCAGAGTTTTTTTTACTAGTACATAAAGCATTACAATGTAACACTGAAAAAACATGAGCAGAAATGATAGAGAAGTCTGGCTAATATTTTTTGACAAAATAATAAAATAATAACTGTCTATTCATTAACTGGATTTTAAGTTTTATTTCCTAAATAGATATTCTTTAAAATATTGTTGTAGCTTTTATTTTGCTATCATCCATTTTCCAGTTAATATTCTTACTTTATTTGTTTTTGTTTTGTTTTGACCTTCATATAATCATAGCATATAAGGCACAGATGTCTCCCAAACATATGTTAAATAGTTGTCATTGTGTCGTTTTCAAAAATCTCTTCTCATTTAATAATGAGTGTTATGAGATGATTATTGACATCATTATAAGTATATCTTTGTGAGTCAAGCAAATGCTATGAAAACTTATTATGCCCCTAAGTTATTTAAAATCAAATTTGCTTTTCAAATTACACTAATAAATATAGTTCTTAAGGACATTTATATGAGGGTTATTCCTATAGACACTGCCTGAAGAATCACTATATTAATTCTCCTTTTAGCCACATGAGGACTTTTTAAAAGAAAGTAACAGTGAATCTACAGTCCATCAAATGAGTATAATTGAATTTTGGAATCTGTGTTTTATCACAGGCAAATGATTGCACATTAGACTTTGAAGAAGAAAGACACACCATCTTTCTATCTTCCCTTCTGTTGCTGAGCTCTCTTTCTTGCATTGGCTTTTCTGGGTAGTAATAAAAATGCAGAACTCTTTAAATGATAAAGAGAAGAAATTGTGCAAAAGAGCTTATTAGAAATGAGAGGCTTTGCTCCTCCCTTAAGCATAGCTCTAACTTATTCTGAACATAGTAAAACTATTTTTCTCACTTTTTTAAAATTTGGAATTATTCTTTACCATGAGATCCTCCCTTCTTGTATAAAATGAAGAATTTCCCTTTAAGTCATCATGATTCACATGAAACTAGTAATCTTAGCATTTCTGTGTATTTTTCTTATAAGATAAGGTTATGGTTCCACATTACCCCATTTGACAGATGGAAAACTTGAGACCTTGGAATGGTTTAGATGTTTTATCTATAGCTCCAAATTAGTTCATTGCAGAGCCAGGGTCCTAGTTTCTCTGAAAATGGTGACTTTTCCTTTAAAGCCACTCTTAAATGCAAAATTCTGGGAATAAGTCACTAGGGTGATTACCATCTGCGTAATCTCAAGTAATCTCTAAAAGACTTGAGATTTTTTTCTCCAATGACAGCAATTTTCTCATTCTAGACATAGTTCAACACTATGGGTCCTCCTCTGAAGCTCTTCAAAAACCAAAAATACCAGGAACTGAAGCAGGAATGCATCAAAGATGGCAGACTTTTCTGTGACCCAACATTTCTGCCTGAGAATGATTCACTTTTCTACAACAGATTGCTTCCTGGGAAGGTGGTGTGGAAACGACCTCAGGTAACTTTCATTTTTCTCTGTGTCCTTCTTACTGTCTTTTATCATAACTGTGGTTTAACTTTTCTCACAACATAGACTACTCTGTACAGACCAATATAAGAGACAACTTCAAAATAGAAAGTTTCTCATGTTTCTGAATCTTGCTTAAGAAGTCTTGAATTTTAGTCACATTGTGTTAGATTAAGTAATTTAAACAGAGCAGAACCAATACCAATGTACCATACTGGTCTTCCTATGGATTTTCATTTGAATAAATAAGATAGCTCAAAAAAACTATACTCTTGTCTTTTTACTGATTTTTCTGAGTAACGTCAAGATACTTTCAGACTAGTCAAGTGAGCAGGAAAACACTCCTTATTATGGTAAGTATAAATGAAATGAACTCTACAAGGAAAAACGAATTTTGTGTTTGGTGAAGCAATTTTTTTTCTGTTCTTTGGATACCATCACCTGCATCATCCCACAGCTAGAAAAGTGGGATCCAAGCAGAATTATGGGTGTCACGTATTATGGTTGTTTCTGGAACAACTAATATTGTGTTTCTAAACCAAGCCTCAACACCCTATTCAATGGTTCCATATGAGGGAACTCAGTGCATTGATCATCGTATAATTGAAACCCAAGCACAAAAATTTCTAAGTCTACAACTGTACCTCATGTTGTCTCACTAATAAAAATTTTTAAAAAATAAATAATAGGATTATGGAGTTTAGAAAATAAATACCAACTTTGCTATAACTACAGAACATAACTATATTGAAGAATATTCATCCTGGACTCCTGAAAATGGGTGACCAGGTAGATAGATCACAGAGCACTGTCATAAACTGAACATTTTTGGACCTTCACAATATCCTAAAGATTTTCCTTTTTTGTTTGTTTTGACCTACTCCTGGCACTGTCAGAACTTACTCCTGGCTCTGTGCTCAGGGAGCACTCTGGCTGACTAAGCTGATCATATAGACAGTCAGGGGTTGAACCCAGATCGACTGCATGGAAAGCATGAGCCATTTCTTGCTGTCCTAACTTTCTAGCCCCCACCTGAAGATTTTTTTATCCTAATGAATGATGTACACTTATTTATACTATTACAGAACCACCCAAATCTGCAACTTAAACTCACCTTTTTTCAGTGAGCAGGATATAACTTTTTTACTTGCCATTTCCAAAGTCTCAATTCCTATATGGAGTTTTTTTTTCTTCTTAAAATCTCTATTGAGGCACCATGATTTACAAAGTTGTTCATGATAGAGTATCGAACATACATGTCCTAACATCAACTTCAGCTTACATAGTTTTCCAGAAGCTGCAAAGATACATCAATTGCTTAAAGATGTTGGCTTCCTATGTAATTCAAAAGACATATCTCAGTGTTTTTTCCCATAGAGCATGATAGTCATTGACAATATGTAACTTGTAGAAGTTCTCTCTATAATGAAGAGCTTCCATTTGTTGATATCGTTGTACATTATTGTCCTGAAAAAATCTTGTAAACATGAGCAGGTATCACTATAATTTCAGAAATACATGGATAAAATAGAGAAATGTTGCTTGGAATTCCTTCTTACAAAGATAAGGTAATAAGAAGGATCTCACTTTTCTCTACTGTTTAAATATAAAAGAAATTGGATAAATAAAGTAGGGAATAAGTAGTTTTTTAAAAAGAGGGCAGAAAATTGAGGAAGACTTCTGAGGGTGTCTTTTTGTCAATAACAAACTTAAAGAAGTCTATTTATAGGGTAAAGAGTAAATTGGCTAAGTAGTAAAGTGTAAAGAAGAGTTTAAAGATGCAGAAGAGAATAAATTATTGATGTGGTGAGGTTCTGAATGGGTGGAAAGAGATCTAATTTGTGGTAAAATCGCAAGCCAACCTGAATCTATTCCCTAGATACGAACCACACCAACAGAGATTCCTGCCTAGATTGATCTTTAGTCACATCTTCCTTCTCTGTCATGGCTCGTTTCTTTATCCTTAACCTGCTTCTTTCAAATTCTGTAGATTGAATTTTAAATGGATTACCAAGGAAGGAAACAAAAAGAATAACCATGATAATAACCCTTCTTTTTTAATTTTATTGAATCATCTTGAGAAAGTTACAAGCTTTCATGTTTGGGTTACAATCACACAATATCAAACACCCATCTCTCCACCAGTGCACATTGCCCACCACCAATTTCCCCAGTATACCCCCTCTCCCCCTTTCTCCATGGCAAACAATATTTCTCATACTCTCTCTCTAGTTTTGGGCATTATGGTTTGCAATACAGACACTTAGAGGTCATCATGTTTGGTCCATTATCTACTTTTGGCATACATACATACCAATTCCTCCGGCCATCATTTTCTTAGTGATCCCTTCTCTATTCTATCTGTCTTTTCCCTTCCTCTCATGAGGCAGGCTTCCAACCATGGGGCACTCCTCCTGGACCTTATATCTACTGTTCTTGGGTGTCAGCCCCATGTTATGTAATAACCTTTCGGAGGCAAGTAATACCCGTTTCCAGGGTGAGGGAATGTCAGAAATATGGGATGAATAGGGAAAATGCATTTACATGTGTGACATGCTCACTATAGACACTGAGTTTAGAGTTTTTTCTATTTATTTTTTATTTATGTGTGTATGTATATATAGATCTATAAGTATATATACACATATATACTTGTGTATATTTCACTTCATTCTCATTTGTGATAAAAATGGTAAGTTTATCTTAAAATGCACTTTGCTGTAATTTTCTTTCTTATAAAATAAAGGCAGGTTGGTATAATTTCCATTTTATTGATGAGAAAACTGGATCTCGAGATAAGGTAAGAATATATCCAAATCAAATGCTAACAAGGTGGAATTTAAATCCGGGTAATAGTTAACCCATATAGGTTTACATTTTACCATGCTGCCATTTCTAGGAGATAAAAGTTTGTCTCTTTTGCTAAAATAGATGCCTTCCCTCCAGTAAGTAATCACATTCTTTTTTTCACTGATGAGACTATGCATCCATTAGTTCTTCCACAGTTATTTTTTTTTAAATATTTGGGTCACACCTGGCATTGCACAGGGGTTACTCCTGGCTCATGCACTCAGGAATTACCTCTGGTGGTGTGCGGGGGATGATATGGGATGCTGGGGATCAAACCCGGGTCAGCCTTGTATACGGTAAACACCCTACCGACTGTGCTGTCACTCCAGCCCCGCCACAGTTATTTTTGAGAGTATATAATGAACTTAGTTTTAATTTAGTCTGAAAGGAGAGCACTTGAGAATCATGTACCGAGTAACCATTGTATGCCCCCACCTGTCCAAGTTGCAGACGCAACCTGGGGTGAGGCTCTCTTTCTGAGCTATCAGATAGTTAAATAATAAATTAATGACAATGTAAGAAATGTTATTTGCAGGCATACAGTGAGTAAATCACATAGGTTTTTTAAGTAGTGGAGATCATTTTTGGATCAGAATACTTGGAAAGTGGGCCACTTGTGGGGGGCTTGGGGAAAGAACAAGGTTCTGGACCACCATCTGAGTCTCCTCAGAAAGTTGTGGGTTCCATTCCAGCCACAGTGAAGGCCAAGCCCCTGTGGTCAAGATTCACGTCAAAGTTTTCTGGCCTCCCATCAGGAAAGCCGAGAGCCTGGGGCCTCTCTGAATTGGCTCAGTGATACCAGATGAGTACTTGGCCTTACCAACCTCATTGGCAAAGTTGAGACCCTGGTTTTCAGGGAAGCTTTCAGGCATCTTGTCCCTTGGCAGACCACATAGGCTCATACTTAACATGGCTATTTTCTGAAGGCTCTAAAATGGAGGAAAGATGGTTAACCTGTAATTTCTGTCTCTGACTCAATGCTTAAAAGTTTCTGCCATAAATTTGTAAGCTTACAGGCCTATAAATACTAATCAAACCAAGTAACTCAGCCCTTACCATCATAGGGCAGGGCCAAGTCCCCCTTCTACCCATTCCCCATTTTCTTAATATGTTTTATGGATTTACTTTGTATAAGCAGGTATTTTACAGTGGTTTGAAGTTGTTTTATATATTTCATCTCTTCATACATCAACAGAAAAATCTTAATTTCTTCACAATCCAATGGCTTCAGCTTCTTTCTTGGGTACACAGGTATATCGCATGAGACACATACTCCTGTTATTCAGGAGGCTTCAACATATACACTACTAATAAATTCTAGGAGCTGGGTTACATTGAGTTCCTCAGACAAACAAGAGCTTTAGACTGAAATCTGGCTGCCAAATTCCTATAGAAAATGTCTTCTGCAGCAACCCTGAGTCACTTTCTCCACTTACTTCTCTGGCTTTTTTCCAGAGTGACTCATTCACAGTTACAATAGTATCTTAGAACCAGACACATCTAATCCACAACTAGAATAGAGTAAGTAAGCAAGCCCTCATGGGGATTTTCACAGCCAGTTGTAAAGGAAGCAAGGGCCCCTGCAGAAGATATGTCACTTTTTCAAGTGAAGGTTTTTTTTTTATCCAGGTGAAGTTTTGAATTTAACCTCCACTCCCATACTCCTTTCCCAGGTCTTATTCTAGGGAATACCTTCCTCTGAGAGCATTTCATTGTGTTGGGTAGGAGGAAGGTTCTGCATTAAGTCTAAGGTGGTAGAAGTGGTAGGAAATTGTTGATGAGAGAAGATGTTAGAAGCAGAATACATAGGCAACTGATTTTTAGGAAATTTGCCGAGTTACTGCAAAGTCATCACAAGCCACGTTTAGCATAGTTATGTTATCCCAATAATATTTCTTGTGTGCATTTGCAGTGAGTTGATTTCTCCTCCCACAAGTCACAAATGAACTTTTGCTTTTGGTCTAGATTTACTATTCTCAACATTTCAGTTAAAATGATATCACAATGTTAAGTGATTTCTTTTTCTTAGTATAACATTTTTACAGGTCATCCAGGAAAAAGCATGCATCACTTTGTTCCATTCTGGTGATGAATAGTATCCCGTTGCATGGATAAATTATTCCCAGTAAATCTATTTGGAATTTGCACTTGGAAGTTCTCAGGAACAATAAGAATGCTTCAAATAAGATCACTGTTTAGCAAATTGAACTTTAAATTACAAATTGTTCTTAAGATTTTTACTAGAACTGTAGCACTGTCTTCCCATTGTTCATCAACTTGCTCGAGTGAACCCAGTAACGTCTCCGTTGTGAGAGACTTTGTTGTTACTGTGTTTGGCATATTGAATACATCAAAAGTAGCTTGCCAGGCTTTGCTGTGTGGGCAAGATACTCCCAGTAGCTTGCCGGGCTCTCCGAGAGGGGCGGAGGAATTGAACTCTGATCGGCCAGGTTGGCCACATGCAAAGCAAATGCCCTACCCGCTGTGCTATCACTCCAGCCCAAGATTTCACTAGTCCGAAAGTGGTGAGTGGTCGCAAGGTCAACCTAAATGACTTTAGGTTGCAGCAATCTATAAACTAAAGATTTTTACTAACATGCTCTATATTGCAAATTCCTTGTGGGGTTTAGGAAGTAAGTGAATATTTTGCTGAAGACAAGATGTTCATGCAGAAGGAAAACTCCACACTCGATAATGTTAACTCCTAGAGTGCCTGGTTCAGCATTTGACCTTAGATTCATATATAAGTCTCTGCCTGGAGATAGTTTAATTTTCTTAGAATAATATAAATCTATTTGACTTCTGTTCCTCTCAGATTCTAATGCGCACTTCTAGAATACTTAGTATTCTGGTTCTAATACCCTTTATTTGTAGTTGTTCAGAACCCTATCCGTCCAAGACTGCTAGATTTCATGTAGTAGTTTTAAAAGTGCCTCCACGTTTCTAGCTGATGATTTCCTAGGCAATGGCTTATTTTACTGCACTGGCTGACATTTATTCTGGACCTCTAAGTCTATTGCAAGAAAATCTCTTCTGTGTGAGAAAAATTGCTATAGATTTAGCTGTGGTAGATGCAAATGGAACCAGATACAGTGATACGTGCAGAACTTGTGCTTATATGCCTTTTATTTGTATGCTTACTTTCCCAATTAGTTATCTTTGGAGAGGGAGGAAAGGTGAGGACAGTAAGAGGGTCCCTCAATGCTCAGCTAGGAGAACATATTTTTAAAGAAGTTACTTTACATGAAGTTGTGTTTGGTTTAGGAATAGGATTGTTTGGGGACCATTCCTGGATTTACTCGTGCTGCTCAATTTTCTTCTTTTGTGTGGTTTCTCCCTAAGAAATTACTTTGCCTTGACAAGCAGCCCAGTTCAAGGATCACATCAACTGTGCCAACACAGCTGGGAGTCATTAGGGGATCAGCATCTCCCCTCTCTCCCAAAGCCACTCAAATATGTGAATATGTGAACAGTGACCTCTCCCCAAACTCCACTCCTGACTTCATCAGAACTCAAGTTGAAATGTCCCATCTGCAGTATGCACCTCAGCTTTGAGTTACAGAAAAAATTTCAAGCCTAACTTTTTAGCCCTTACAGTAAGACAGTTCTCTAAAATGGGGGCGGGGGTGCAATCAACTTACAGCCACTTCATTGTTTTCAAATGTATCACCTAAAAATCCCTTTGGTCTTAGGTTTGTATGGGCTCATTAACTTTTACTATTTCTGCCTCCCTAGTATTTCACTACTTAAAGCAACATAAGGTGTGATTTGATAAAGATTTTATCACATCTTTTGCACTATGGTGCTGACATGCTTAAGAGATTGATTCCTACATAAATTGAATTGGAGAAATTAAAACCTGTAGGCAGTATTTAACTTTGAAACAAAAGCTGTGGTTTGATTTACATGAGCCTTTTAAAAGAAAGGAGCACTTTTAAGTAAGTGTCAAGTAAGCAGGCATGTTATGCTGGATAAATGACAAAGAGAGGCAGTTGCATCTCTGTGTCTGGAGAACTGCATAGTATCAACCTTTATATAATGTGATTGGTAAACCTAAAGGCAAAAAGACCATCTAAAATCTTGAGAGTCCTTTTCTTAATTGTATATAGTTCTGAAGTAACTGTAACTCAAATAACCTATTAACTAGCTCGATAATTTGAATGTCAAGTTGCTGCCATTCTTGGAATCTGTTTGCTCATTCACATAACGAAGGGATTGACTAAATCATCTTTCAACTCTGAAAAAAACTATGTACTACTAATTTTCCATGTTTTAAAACCGAATTTATTTTATTTTAGTTTTGCTTTTTGGGTCACACCCGGCAATGCACAGGGTTACTCCTGGCTCTGCACTCAGGAATTACCCCTGGCAGAGCTCAGGAAACCAGACGGGATGCTGGGAATCAAACCTGGGCCGGCTGCGTGCAAGGCAAATGCCCTACCTGCTGTGCTATTGCTCCAGCCCCTTAAAAGCGATTTTAAATAGCATCCATCCTGTATGAAAAGTGATGAAGAAAAACTGGGGCACAGGTCAGCTTATAAGAAAAAATGGAAAATGAGTTTTGCAAAATGGTTATGCACATACAGTTTCCTCTCTCTAAAATAATTATAATTAAATGTATATACCACGTTCATTCAGCTTAGATCTACAGAATTCCTAGTGCTTCAACTAGAGTGCAGCTTATATATCACTTTTGCCCATTTATTTTCTTTTATGTCTTGAAAGTAAGTTGACAAGATCACATGCCAAAAAAGTATTAGCTGATCCTAAATCCATGGTGTAAAATTAAGGCACAATGAAAATTATATGCGTTATAATATAGCCCAGACACTAATACATAAGATTATCACTTTCCTGAATAATTTAAAACCACACTTTTCATGTATCTATAAATGTTCACTTTACTGTTTTACATGCCCAGAAACTATTCAATGAACTAATAAATCATTGTCATAACTTTACATCTTGATCCAAAAATTATAAAATCTGATACAGATAGGAAAAATGTGTTTAATTTCATTTTAGGAAAGATAAGCATTGAGAAGAGAAAGACAATCAAATTCTAATTCTCTCAACACACCTACTTTATGTTCCATAATGAAAAATTAAGCCACTCTCAACTCATAAAAATATTTAATAAAATAGAAACTTTCTTCTCAGACAGAAAATAGTCATAGGATGCCATGCATGCATCTTTAAAAATTGCCACAAAATAAAAAACTGTCAACCCACCTGACCCTCTCATTTTGGCAGTAGTAGAATACCCAATTAATCTTCAATTTGGAATTGTCCTTGCCCAGACTGCCTATTTATTTCCAGAGTTATTTTGGCTTTTAAAGAATATGTGGAATGTTTCTTTCCATCGAGCAGACCATTCATCAGGAAGAATTATCTCCATTAAAAAAGAGGTTTGAGAACCAGTAAAATATAGCTCTCTCTATTGAATAATTTTTCAAAGGATATATGTCTATATTTTCTTTTCCTTTGAGCCTGATTTATTTTTTGCTGGGTAAGCAAAAAGTTAAGGTTCTAGCCAAACTGCATCTTCCTTCCAGCTTTCTCAGCCTACTCAAGACTTCATTGGTATTTCCTGTCTTTGAACTGTGCACATTCTGATACTCAGGGTAACATAATCATGCATTCGATTATATAGTCTCATGTATGCAGCTATGTTGTTTGTGCATTTCATGTTATGCCTCTAGATCCCTTTATTTTCCAATTGCTAACTCTGATCTTTCAAATAGTCTTCCATTCACATTGCCACTGTTTCAGAATCCATTTTGTTTACCAACAGGAACTTTAGGGATCCTTTCTCCAGGAACCCTTTAACCTTTGAAAGGAGAGCAAAAGTGTGGCTCAGAAAAGAGCACATGCTTTGCATGAATGAGACACAGGGTTTAATGCCTGACAATAAAGAAAATGCCTCTACTGCTCTTTCATCACACTGTGCTGTGGTAGTATTTGTGTCTTATTCTCAAACTCACAGAGGGAGTAACATTAGGTATAGATTGGGGGAAAGATACATAAATACACTACATACAAATACTGCCCTTGATCTACAGATACTCTCAGAATATCTCTTGTGTGGAGAGTATTAAAAGGCTCCACTATTAATGCAGCTGCCTTCCATATACATCCAAAGATGTGTAAAATCTGGTTGTCATAGACTGTTGTTACTGTTGCTTTATGTTAGGAAAGTTTTCATAAATAAGGTCCCCTAACTCCTTTTTCTAGAAACGAGAAATGTTAATACGCATCTTCTTCAAGCCTTGTTTCTTAAGGCATCCTTTCAAGTATGGGTGTTTCAGCAAACCTTATCCTGCACAAAAATATCAGAACTTAATCACATTCTGACAAAAAGATAGGAGTTTAATTTAGTGCCCACCTCTAGATCTCCTCTGGAAAACCTAGATGTTTGCCTTGTACTTATGTCACTTGCAGTGGTTTGATATAGTACCTCTGAATATTTCTAGATAATTTGTAGTCATTTCAGGTTTAGTTGCCTAGATCCATCAGTAGTAATGCCTGAACACAGACCCAGGTGTAAGTCTTGAGCACTGGGTGTGGCCCCCGAACAAAAACCACCATCAACAAAATTTACTGCTATGGTGAAAGCTCTGCCAAACCTCAGTGACAGCTGTATTAAGATCAGCACATCTCATCCTGTTTCCTAGAAATTCCTCTTTACATTTGTCTCCCACTTTCTCACATGATTTTTATTCTAGAAATAAAATAACTAAAGTAGACTACTACTGGATTGTATTTTCTCTTACCAGTCCCAAACTTTCCATTATCCCACCTATAGAAGTCTTAGTCATCTTCCAACTCCGTCCTGTCTATGAAGTCTGTCCTGCCTGACTCAGCTTACAATGGTTGTTGGGAAACTTTTCCTAGATGCTTATAACTGATTATTTTATCCACAGGATATCTGTGATGACCCCCGTCTTATTGTGGGCAACATCAGCAACCACCAACTGATTCAAGGGAGACTGGGGCACAAGCCAATGGTTTCTGCATTTTCCTGTTTGGCTGTTCAGGAGTCTCACTGGACAAAGGTATTTCCTCTTCTTATGAGAGAGACTTTACTCAGTTTATAATTTTATCTTGCTTAAGGTCTTTAGAAAACGTCAGTTTATAAGTTAGATTGTTTATTAGCAGAAGGTGACTAGGTGACTTCACTCCCTTAATCATGCAAATTTTCTCAATTACAGAATAGTTGGAAGAATTATACATTCATATAGTTATCGACATCCTAAAATTCACATTTCCTCTATTTGTTTTGTCACACATATGAGTTAACTTCTTCGACACTTACAGCGTATTCACTAAGTATCTCAGTATATTTGCATTCTATGTGTTTACTGATGTGTAAAGCCAAAAGGGGATCAGGAAATCACTAACAAAGAATAGGAAAGGTGAGAAAGAAATAGATACTTGAGAATGTTTTAGTAAATTAAGTTAATCGAAATTCCTTGGCATTTAGGTGTAGTTCAAATCAATGAATTGTTCATTTGGGATAAAGAGCATTTTCTTCTGAAAAGCTAACTTTAGAAGAATAATATGTAATTGTTATATAAAAGAGGAATTTCTGGACCCAGAGAGATAGTACAGAGGTTAATGCCTTGCATGAATTTCTCCCGGTTGAGCATTGTCACAAATAATTCCTGAGTATGGAGCCAGGAGCAATTCTTGAACATTTGGTTGCCCTACAATCAAAAAGTAAATAAATAAAAGGAAGATTTCTTAAATTTATTTTTGGTGCTTATATATATATATATTTAAATAGAATCTATATCCTTAGGATAGGCCATTTAAAATTTAAATTATGGCTGGGGAGCTTGTATTTTAATTGTTTTCCTTTTAAAAATGCAACCATAAACATTTTTATACAGACAGGGCTTTATGATCCAGTTTATACATTACCTGTGGGAAATAAACTGTAACTGGCTTCCCCTTGTACCCTGTGTGGATTCAGGACAGGTTAGTAATAGCACCTTCAGCACAGCTGAACTAGGAAAGCAGGTGTGGGGAAAATGCTCTACCCAGGACTTTCCAACCTAGACACAAACCAGGTGTATTTGGTATGCTGCCTGTTGTGACATGAATTTACCAGAAGTTTAGTGTAATCTCAGTATTTAGATGTGGTATGGCGAATAACAGTTGATGGGTTGTTCTTATATTTCCAGACAATTCCCAATCACAAGGAACAGGAATGGGACCCTCGAAAACTAGATAAATATGCTGGGATATTTCGTTTCCGTTTCTGGCATTTTGGAGAATGGACTGAGGTGGTAATTGATGATTTACTGCCCACCATCAATGGAGATCTGGTTTTCTCCTTCTCCACCTCCATGAATGAATTTTGGAACGCTCTGTTGGAAAAAGCTTATGCAAAGTAAGGAAGAAGACTGACAAGTTACTGTTTGGATGCATGAGAAAAGGGAGGCCACTTTGTCCTTTGGAGTTCATTATCTCTCCACTATTTAAATTGGGTTCTATCTTAGTCGAATTCTAGAAGAGAGAAATAGCTCTTGTGGCTTCCATTAAACATCTACCTGTTCCTAGTCAGACTGCTAATATACAAACTATTACAGTATTATGATCTCAAATTTTCTTCTTGTCCACTGTTTATATATATGTATATATATGAATTTTCTATGTGAACTTTCCTCAATTAACATGGGCTAAATCTAGAAATCTCTGATTGTAATTTCAAACTATCATATTAAGGAAAAAGCCAGCTGACTGTGAAGAAACTATCCTAAATCTTAGGCACAGGATAACCTTGACCTGGAAAAATAATTTTACAAAAATAACCTTGCATATTTGCCCTTAGGCTTCTGGGCTGTTATGAGGCCCTTGATGGTTTGACCACCACTGATATTATTGTGGACTTCACTGGTACCTTGGCCGAAACAATTGACATGCAGAAAGGAAGATACACTGAGCTTGTTGAGGAGAAGTACACATTGTTTGGAGAACTGTACAAAACATTTACCAAAGGAGGACTGATCTGTTGTTCCATTGAGGTTTGTATTCACATAAAACAATTATGCTTCTGCTCACTTCAAAATTTAGCAAAGTATAGCACCAGAGTTCTATGAAATGTCATTTTGTAACTCAGAAAGTGAATAAAACACATTGAACCTTGGCACAGAGACAGAAGAATTTTAACTTCTTATTTTTTTATGCCAGTCATAGTAATGGAGTCATTGCCAATGTCTGAGATGAAGTAAAAGGCCAAGTTTTCTATCCCTCCTATCTCTATGCTTGATAATTGATGTAATAGGTATTTTCTCAAGGAAAAAAGCAAAGCCATCATATTTTAATTTTCTTATCTTCATGCATTACTAGAATTCATCTGCATTGTTTGAGTGAATTGTTATATTATATACCTTATTTCTTTCCCTTTCTTATTTTGTGTTAATTAGAAGTTAGGACCAATTTTCCACCCTCAAGTGAAAAATTTATTTCAGCCAAACTAAAATAAATCAATTGAGGGAGAGTATGAGACAATCCTTGGCTCTCCCAATTCTTGTATGCTTAAACCAATTTAATTATTTACTATCAGTTTCCCAATCAGGAGGAACAAGAGGTAGAAACTGATTGGGGACTTCTGAAGGGCCATACCTACACCATGACTGATATTCGCAAGATCCGCCTTGGAGAAAGACTTGTGGAAGTCTTCAGCACTGAGAAGCTATATATGGTTCGCCTGAGAAACCCCTTGGGAAGACAAGAATGGAGTGGTCCTTGGAGTGAAATGTGAGTCACAGTCCACTTTGATTTGTACATCCCATAAGTCTTATCCTTCTTTCAAACCATTCCTTCCAAACTTCCAGTGAGCTGACATTCAGTGACATTTTGGGGCTCTTATCAGTCATGGGTCTGTGATAAAGCCAGAGGTGAGATAAAGTAGGCTCATTTTTCATGCATTATATTCCTTTAGCAGCTGCTTACTATGTATGGTCAATGGCAAATATCATACTTTGTCTCTTTGTTCTTTATTTTCCTTTAGTTCTGAAGAGTGGCAGCAACTGACTGCAACAGATCGCAAGAATCTGGGGCTTGTTATGTCTGATGATGGAGAGTTTTGGTGAGAAAATATTTCCTGTGCTGAAGGAATTGGGACTTCTACATGGTGTTACAGGGGTAGCTATTGAGTACCATCTTCATTTATTTCCTGTACTCCTTTCATTCAGGATGAGTCTGGAGGATTTTTGCCGCAACTTTCATGAACTGAATGTTTGCCGCAATGTGAACAACCCTATTTTTGGACGCAAGGAACTGGAGTCAGTGGTGGGATGCTGGACTGTGGATGATGATCCTCTGATGAACCGTTCTGGAGGTTGCTATAACAACCGTGATACTTTCCTGCAGAATCCCCAGGTTTGATCAGTTCTATTTATTTGCTTACAAATGACCAATGTAGTAGAAACCTGAGTATCATCCTGTCATAAATTCTTTGCTTTTGGGGTCAGAGTGCTGATACAGTGGGTAATGCATTTGCCTTAGAAATGGCCAGCCTAGGATAAATCCCTGGGGCATCACATATGGTCCCCCAAGTATCACCAGGAGTGATCCTGAATGCAGAGTCAGGAGTAAGCCCTGTGCATTACTCTGGTTGTAGTCCAAAAAACAAATAAAAATCTTTTATATCAATTTTTCCCCTTGCACAAACTTCATAATAGTCATTAACTTAGATATTTATGGATGGCTCAGATACTTGTAAAGCATGGCTGACTGTGACACTTTGAAGAGATGCACTTAGGCCGTAGTATAATATGTCAGTAATCTCTCAGTGGTTGCCTCTCTAGAGGCCACATTGCTTGACATGACATGTTGACACTGCCTGGTATCTTTGTGATGGCCCTACATTGAAGAGAGTATCTACTCCCAGTATGCTTTCTCAGTATGCTCCATTTCTCTCAATTGCCCAACTATTAGTTTGGGTACACTCTTACCTTATGTTTTCTTTTTCTCAATTAAACTGTTCTTCTGATTCCTATCAAATGTATTCTAGAATCAGATCATGTCCCCCATTATTTGATGCACACCCTTGTTAATGACTTCATTCTAACCATGTCCTTGGTATTCCTTCTAGGTGACACATTGTGGGTCACACCCAAGCACATCCTAAAGAAAATCTTCAAATATCCAAACTCTTCACCTATAATAGTCTTGATGACTTTACTTCCAAGTGTTCTGATGAGAATCCCAACAAAAAACAAAAATTCTAAGTGTATTAATATCTCTTATGGATGTAATTGTTTTCTATGGATCTCACTTGCCAGACATTTGAAAGATTACTTTGGGTGGTAGATGGATATTTCTCTCATGCTTTTCTTCTATCCCTTTCATATCTTAATTGTCTCTGAAGAAAAGAAAGTTCATATTACTTCCTTGCCTCACTCACATTTACCACTCTGGAAATACTTCACGTATCATGCACATATGCAAATCTAGGTAAATAGTTCTTATGGATTTGCTATGAAATTTCTGTACAGGATTGATATTTGGAGGCCTTGAGACTCTATAGACTGGCATATGTTTCTATCCCTTATTAAAAAGGAAGGATGGGGGGAAATAATAGGGGCAGACAGAGAATCTGATGTAATTTAGTTTTACTTTCCACTGGCACCCTGATGATGTGTAGAGACTTTCTGATACTGGCTTGCAGCTTCTCTAAAGTGGTGGTTGCAAAGATAGCAGATTCAGTCTCTTCACAAGCCACATATCTAGAATGGGAACAAAAGTTTAGACCAGGAGAATGCTACTATGCCTGATTAATTTAAATGAGAATGTTTCTATTTATGAATTCTGGGATTTATTGTGTACAAATTTTTAAAACAAAGGAATGATAATAAAATAAAAGAAACAAGGACCTAACAAGTAATTATTAAAACAAAGCTTTAAATAAATATATTTAAGCGAATAAACATATTTAATCTTGAGGAAGCTGTTTTCAACACACACTGACGATAATGCGATAAGGAGAAACAAGTGTGATAGGGAGAAACAAGTATTATGAGCTATACTTGGAAAGCCAATGAATTATCTACCGCTTGGTATGGTCAACAGAAACACTTAGAAAAGAGCCCAAATCGATGGTACATAATGTAGTTTTCTCTCTTGGGATGTAAATTCTAACTAAGTTCTTTTCGCTGGCCTCTTTTCTCTAGTACATCTTTTCTGTGCCTGAGGATGGTCACAAGGTCATCATGTCACTGCAGCAGAAGGATCTGCGTACTTATCGGCGCATGGGAAGACCTGACAATTATATCATTGGTTTTGAGCTCTTCAAGGTATAAATAGGCATTTCATACCTAGACAACAAAGGAAAGTGATGTAAAAATTACGATGGCTTGGGACCAAAAATTTCAGAAATGACTTGGGAAAATGAATATAAAGATAATGTGGGATCTTCCAAGACAAAACAAATGCATGGCTGGAGTATAACAGAGTATTTAATTCTATTTCATTTCCAGGTGGAGATGAACCGTAAGTTCCGCCTCCACCACCTCTACATCCAAGAGCGTGCTGGGACTTCGACCTATATTGACACACGCACAGTGTTTCTGAGCAAGTACCTGAAGAAAGGCAACTATGTGCTTGTTCCAACCATGTTTCAGCATGGTCGAACCAGCGAGTTTCTCCTGAGAATCTTCTCTGAAGTGCCTGTCCAGCTCAGGTTTCGTTTCCTTGGCACTCCTAAAGCTCTTGTTCTCCGCTTTGCCTCAAGTTTTGAACATCTAGATCTCTTCTTCCTTAAGCAGAAATTCAAAGACAACTTATTCAAGTTAAACTCCACTTAAATTACAGGGATATTAAATTTTCCAAAGTGGGCTCATGAAAAATTACCCAGTGATGGTCTGAGCTTTAGGCCTCTGAGAGGAGGGAACAGGTTATAGATATTTCACACTGATATTTTTATCATATATTCTTTGGCTGACTCTTCTCTTAAAAGCAGGTGGTACTTCTCTGTGCTCCTAATATATGTTCTAAGTCCTGGGTCACTGAAGTTACTTTTTTGCCCCAGCCCTTCCAATTCTGAGATTTATCTGTTGGTTTTTAAATCAAGGAGAAAAGAAATCATATGCATAAAATATAAGTAATATTTGAGTAGTAATAGGCTTTGTCACTCAGCATTTTATGTCTTTTTTTCAGTAACAATGTCTGCTTTTGCAGGCCTTTCTCATCATTAAAGTCACTCCTCTTTTTGTATGTTCTAGGGAATTGACTCTGGATATGCCCAAAATGTCCTGCTGGAACCTGGCTCGTGGTTACCCAAAAGTAGTCACCCAGATCACTGTCCACAGTGCTGAGGGCTTGGAGAAGAAGTATGCCAATGAAAGTAAGAACTACAAGGGTATTTGTCAAAGTAAAGTTCTGTTTCATTTATTTCACATTTATTTGCAAATTCTGCCACAAATCACCTTTTGAAATGCATTTTCAATCTGAAAAAGTCAGGTTGTATGTGAATTTCATTGACAAAGACTACACAATATTCCTTTGTAATATTTCTATATGAAGTGTAGAAAAGAAAAGGGATACAGGAACAAAATTGTTGAGTCCAGTGCCATTCAATACTGAGATGATATGGTAAAAACCCTGAAATAGACTGTAATAGTCTATTATGTGCCTGCATAAAAAGGGAATTTTAATCACTGTGTTCTAAACTAATATTACTTTGTTTCAGCTGTAAACCCCTACTTGGTGATTAAGTGTGGAAAGGAGGAAGTTCGTTCCCCTGTCCAAAAGAATACTGTTCATGCCATTTTTGACACCCAGGCCATTTTCTACAGAAGGACCACTGACATTCCTATTATTGTGCAGGTAAGAATGTGAACAGGGAGTACCATACAATATCAGACAGCAGACTTTTTCAAGTGCCTTACATACAGGGAACAGGTTAAAAATCCTGTATTTTTTTATTTGCTTTTCACTCAAAGACATATTCCAGAAGATATAGATACTGACTTGACTATTAATCTCCATTCTCAATCTTCTCTTCTATGTTCACATAGTTGTTGGAAGAAACCTACATGCTTGCAAATTACAAGGGGGGCCATACATGTCTGTTTGGATGTTCCTCATCCTTCTAGTTCAGGATGAATTACTACCATTTGACTCTTTTTTTCTGACAAGATTTCTGACCACTGCCTTTATATAACTATCTCATAAGTCAAGATAGAGATTAAACTTTGCCACTGGCTTTCTAACCTATATTCACTGAGGTGTCTTATCTTTAGCCAGAGAACGGATATTTTGGTTTTATAACAGACGTTCCCAAGTCTTAAACTTATATGCCAATGAACAGTAAGATCTTACAGTTTTCTCCTTTTCACTTTCTGGACTCTCTT
The DNA here is from genome assembly GCF_029834395.1 of Sorex fumeus. Classification (NCBI taxonomy): domain Eukaryota; kingdom Metazoa; phylum Chordata; class Mammalia; order Eulipotyphla; family Soricidae; genus Sorex; species Sorex fumeus. The sequence continues at coordinate 13,317,878 of NW_026606115.1, forward strand.
CAGGTCTGGAACAGCCGGAAATTCTGTGATCAGTTCTTGGGGCAAGTTACTCTGGATGCTGACCCCAGCGACTGCCGTGATCTAAAATCTCTGTACCTACGTAAGAAGGGAGGTCCAACTGCCAAAGCCAAGCAAGGCCACATCAGCTTCAAGATCATTTCCAGTGATGATCTCACTGAGCTCTAAATCACCACCAGTTTCATATGATTCTGACAGGGCTTTCCATCCTTTGATTTTCTGTCAGATGCCTGATCTCCTCTAAGATTCATAACCTTTTGAAAGAAAAAACATCGCAATAATTATTTTTTCTTTTCTTCTGTTAAGTTCCCTATACCTCCCAATTCACGTAGCATCTGCTACATAACCTATATACCTCCAGCAGCTGGACAGGGGTTGGTGACAGTCCTATCTGGGGGTCATATTAATATTTGCCCAGAAAAGATCTCTAGGGTTTCTGGGAGTGAATTTCAAGCAGGGCCACAACAACTTGGATACTATAACAATGTCTTTACTGCATTCAGTTGCCCAGTTTTCTCCCTCACAGGGCATGTTGAGAAAGGAGGAGGGTTGATCAAGGCCAAGCTGGTCTAGCCTGACATCCTTCTCCTGGGTAAACACTACAATTCTTTGAGCAGCATTTTGCCTAACAGCCAGAACCTGCTTATAAGCTCCCAGCCTTTACTTCCACCTCCACCTCCATCACCACCACCCAGCATCACCACCACCAACATCACTACATCACCACCTCCGTAAAGTGTACTCCTCCCCTAACCCAAGTCACCCCCCACAGTTTTACCTTCATGTTGAGGAAGCTTCCTAGGTGCTTAATGAAGAGCCGGGGTTCAATGAGGCCTAGACAGTAAGAAGGGCTTGAACTCTAGCTCATCTGGAAACCAGCTGAGTGCCACGAGGGGGAAAAGTGGAAAAAGCTGTAATGGAAAAGAGTTGTTGTCCCACACCTATCCACACACACTTACACTCACACACGCGCAACTGGGCGCGCAAGAGCTACCGTTCAGGCAGTCAGTTGGCAAGAGCAAGGACAAATAAATATCACACAGCCTGAAAGGATGAAAGAATCCATATAGGAAGAGTTCAGCCAGTCTGCAGCCCCTGACTGTAATGTGAAATCTCCTGCTGCTGCTAGGTTTAAAAGCAAGCTTATTGTCCTTTGCCTCCTTATATTGGTTGTAGTAAAGACCTCATCTGGGAGCTTGAGATTTTGGGTCTCAGTCTAGGCCCTTGAGGCTTTTCTCTCAGTTGATAAACTCCACTCCCTGAGAGTGTTTGCTTGCCCTCTAGTTTGCTCAGTTCTTTGCAGAATTTTCTTGAGTCAGTTGTGCTGAAACGTTCTTCCCTCCATCTCATCTATCAACATTCTACCCCTATTTCAAGGCCCAGCATAAATGCCACCTCCTCCATGAAGTCTTTCCTTAACTCCTTTACCCTGCATCCCAACAATATTTCAACGCTTCTACAATGATGAAAAGAAACATAGTTGTAGTAATTAGTGTAGATTAGCAAGCATTCATTTAAAAATATTTTGTAACTTTTTTAGCACTCTCATTTCCTATCATGTTTTCCAGTCTTTGTAATTTCTGCAGTGCCTTCACCACACTGCCTTACATTAACCAAACCACAATAAAATTCACATTTAATAAACTGAAGAGTGTTGCCTTGATTTAATGGCATAGAATAGATGGCATGGGTCACCGTTTGTTTTGACTTATTTCAGAGTTACTAAAAGTGATGTAGATGCGGGGGTAAGTGAGTGGTGGGTAAAAGATGATCCCACGCACCAGGAGAAGACTTTGTTGGATTGTGATAGTCATTCAGTCATTTATTCAGAAGGTGGGTTGGCTACGGTGGGGGATGGAGAGTAACTATCTGCCATTCTAAGGGATATTTTGGTGATATTTGATGTTACATACTGAGAAAATGTATTACAGATTATACTCAAGGTCAAAGCTACAGTGAAGAGTTCTTTCAAGAACAAACCTCCCAACAAGACAAAATACCGAGTTCTTCCTAAGATCTGTAATGCTAACTGAATTTATGTGATGACTTAACACTGTTGCTTCTACACTCATTCTGCCATCATCTACCCATCTTAGACTAGGCTATGGGAGAAATGCTTCCTTCTCCTTTTCCCTTAAACCCTAGCTCTGACAGGAAGTGGTATCCTGCAAGGGAAGGGTCTCCAAACTCAACAGAACAATACTCAGTTATAGTCTTCATTTCCTGCATTGCAACACTTTTCTTTAACACACTAAAGATGAGATCTTAAATACAGGTTTCGAGAGGTGGTCAAACTATATGAGAACTAACCAATCCAATACAGATAATGTAATAGTTCTATGTGGTCACAAGATGGCACTATGACATTTAAGTTCAAAAAGTTACCACTACTTTTAGAAGTGGAATTTTTTTGCCAAAAAAAAAAAAAATGTAGGAAAGGAAAGGAACTAACAGCTTTTGATTGTTTGCCGTTTGTCAGACTCTATGTTCAATGCTTTATAAACATGGTCACATTCTAATATCTCTAACAGTCGAATGAAGTTTTGGACATTTAACAAAGGTACAAATTACCAAGGTACAAAAATTAAGGGCCAAAAAATCTATCTTACTCAATAATTACAACTATTTGTCTGATAACTGTGTCTATTTCACTCCTTAAGATTGATATTTTCCAGGAAGATATGTCCCACAAAGTGGTAACATTCTTGTAACCACAATAACAGTGCAGTTAGCATATTATTTGTTTTCTCCGAATATTTGCCTCTGTAACTTACATATGGATGCATATGATGTATGAGTATAGTGAGTATAGTGAGTCTTCCCAAAAGGAATTCAGTGCCCTAATATGTATCTTATACGTCTTTGATAAAATTATGAATGAATCTCAAAGTAATTTAGCTGAATGAAAGAAACAGAACAAAAGTTGTTGCATGCTATTTGACACCAGTCATATAAAATCTGAAAAAAATCAAACTACTTAATAGTGAGGTAAAACATAGTATTGATTTACTAGAAAGGTAGGGAAGAGAGAGGGGGACCATATGTGGTGCCAGGAATCTATCTCAGGTTGGTCACATTCAAAAAATCACCCTAACTGCTGTATTTCTCCAGCTCTTAGCACAATGTTTTTAAGTTTCATTTATAGAGTAGTATGAATATGTACTTAAGTTGCTGTTGGCATATGTAATTTTGTGACTATACCACATTTTACTTATTCACTCACCAAATTATGAGAAGTGGGTTATTTCCTATGGTTACTATGAAATATAGTTTAATATTATTGTTCCTGAGAATATTTTGTAGTTTTTTGTAGTATATATTTTCATACTATATACACATATATTTTTATTCATATATATACAAATAGATATACCTGTATGAATATATATCCAGTTCTCTTGTGTACATGGCTAGGAATGGAATTGCTGGACCACATGATATCTCTATATTTAACTGTTTGATTAACTGCCATATTGTTTTCCAAAACAACAGCATCATTTTACATTCCTACCAGCAATTTATAAGAGTTCCAATTTTTTCATATTATTGCCGATATTTGTTATAAATCTTCTTGATTATTTCAATCCCAGTGGACATGAATATCTCATTGTGTTTTTATTCCATTTCTCTGAGGTTGAATAGTGTTAGCATATTTTATGTGATTATTAATCAGCTTTACCTCTTCTTTAGAAACATATCTATTTACTTTGTCTATTTAAAAATTATTATTTTATATTTAATCACCTTGAGATACACAGTTAAAAAGTTGTTTGTGGTTGGGTTTAAGTAATACAATGTTCCAACACCCATCTCTTTAACAGTGTACCCTTCCCACCACCAATGTCCCCAATTTCTCTCACACCACCCCACTACCACCCTCCCCAGTCTAACTCCTTGACAGACACTTTTCCTCTTCTCTCCCTTTTTGGGAATTACAGTTTACAATAATAGGTACTGAAAGGTTATCATGTATGACCCTTTACCTCCTTTCAGCATTCAGTTCTTGTCCAGAAGATCAATTCCAGCTATTATTGTCAATTTTGGGGCTGGAGCTATAGCACAGCGGTAGGGCGTTTGCCTTGCATGCAGCCAACATGGCCGACCCGAGTTCAATTCCTCCGCCCCTCTCGGAGAGCCCGGCAAGCTACCGAGAGGATCTTGCCCACACGGCAGGGCCTGGCAAGCTCCCCGTGATGTATTCGATATGCCAAACACAGTAACAACAAAGTCTCCAATGGAGACGTTACTGGGCCCTCTCGAGCAAATCGATGATCAACGGGAGGGCCTTTACTTTACTTTACTTATTGTCATAGAGGTCTCATCTCTGTCCTAACTTCCCTGCCACCCCACGCCCCCACTTGTGGCAAGTTTCCAACATCTTGGACATGGTTTCTTCAACCTTTGGGTATTAGTCTCATATAATGTTTTTATAGCCCATAAATGAGTGCAGTCAGTCTATGTTTGTCCCTCTCCCTTTGACTCATTTCACTTAGCATGATATTCTCCATATCCATCCATTTATGAGAAAATTTCATGATTTCAATTTTCCTGCCTGCTGCATAATATTCCATTGCGTATATACACCATAGTTTCTTCATCTAGTGTTTAAAAGTTATTATAATGCAATTAAATTGATTAGTAAATCTGTTAATGTAAGATTGGTTTAGAATATTCTGTGGGTTTTTAGTGTATACAATTATAAATCAAATTATCTGGAGACATAGCACAGTGGGTCGGGCACCTATCTTGCACGCAGCTGACCCGGGTTCAATTCATCCATCCCTCTCAGAGAACCTGGCAAGCTACTGAGAGTATCCTGCCCACAGGGCAGAGCCTGGCAAGCTACCTGTGACGTATTCTATATACCAAAAACAATAACAATAAGTCTCACAATGGAGACATTGCTGGTGCCCACTCGAGGAAATTGATGAACAATGGGAGGAGAGTGCTACAGTGCTATAATTATAAATCAGCATATGTATATTACATTTTGTTTATCCAAAATTAAATTTTGTTTAATTCCATTCTTGGCCATAAGATTTATGCTATTAAAATGTATTATTGATTTTTAACTGTTCTTTAATTTGTATTTAAATCATAGAACAGATACATTGGTGGTGTTGAGGAATGGTGAAGCTAAATATAATAAGCACAGAGTCAGGAACATTGAAATGGCAAGATCCAAATTTTAATAACCAGATTTAAAGGTGTCTGTTAAGATGGTAGGCTGGGACTGGGGGTGGAGGATAGGAGAAGGAATGTGAAAACACTGGCAAGGGTGAAGTTGACTTTGGTAGTGGGATTGGTGATGGAACATCCTACGTCAAAAACTCATCTATGAATAACTTTGTAATTCGTGGTGCTTTAATAAAATAAAATTTAGAAAGAAAAAAAAGAAAAGATAGTGATTTGCGAATATTCTTCCTTATTTGAACTCCTTTGAAGTACAAAGATTTTTATTTTTGGTGATGTCATTTTTTCTTATGCTTTTTGCATGATATCTAAGGAAATATTACATAATCCAATATCATAGATTTAAGTTTATGTGTTTTCAAAGAGTTTTTCACTTTTATCTCTAACATGATGACTTTGATCCCTTTTGGCTGGGGTGTTTTGAAAGCGGTACTCAGAAGGCTTGGGACTCCCTCCTGGTGATTCTTAGCCAACCACACTGGTGTTTTAATGCAAGACCCTGATAATGCACTATTGCTTGGACCCTGCAGTGCCTGGCATTACAATAACCACACCCAGCGGTTCTAAGGGGCCACCAGAGTTAAACCTAGTAATGCCTGGTGAACCATGTGGTGCAGGGCATAAAATCAGTGTTGGCCCCATGCAAGCCATTTTCCTTAACCATTGCACTATCTTTATTACCCCAGACTTTGATCTCTTTTAAGTAAAATGTTGTACATGTCAGAAGGGTACAAATTGATCATCTTGTATCTGAATACCAAATTGTCCCAGAATCATTTTTTTAAAAGATAGCCCCAAAATATAAATAGCACTGTCCTCCCATTGTTCATCGACTTACACGAGCGGGCACCAGTAACATCTCCACTGTGAAACTTGTCTTTACTGTTTTTGGCATATTGAATACGCGATGGGGAGTTTGCCAGGCTCTGCCGTGCGGGCGGGATACTCTCAGTAGCTTGCCAGGCTCTCCAAGAGGGATGGAGGAATCGAACCTTGGTCAGCTGCATGCAAGGCAAATGCCCTACCCGCTGTGCTATTGCTCCAGCCCTAAATATAAATAAATGGTAGAAATTAATATGTTGATAGATATTCTGGAGAAAAGTAATAGATAAATATACTCTGAGTTTTCATGTAGGGAGTGTAATTGAAATGGGGTAATCAAAGTCCCTTCGTTTTTTAAACTTTCTTTTAATTGGTTGAGGTTCTGTGATTTATAATCCTATTAATGATAGTTTCCCATGCACATAATTCCAACACCATACCTCTCACCATACTAACCCCACTTCCCAAAGGAACCCAGTGCCCATCCCTTTTCAACCTCCCCTCCCACTCAAACTCATTTGTGTTAATCGGTTGGCCCATTGTGTTTTTCTTTGTTATATTCTAGAAAGGGCATATTTGAGGGCTGGAAAGATAGTACTGGGAGTGAAGGTTTGTCTTTCACACTGCCAATCATGGTTCGATTCACACCACCACATGTATTCCCCCAAGCCAAGCCAGTAATGATGACTGAACACAGAACCCAAAGTAAGCCCTGAGCACTGCCAAGTATGGCCAAAAAAAATTTTAAAAAGATATATTTGAGCAAATACTTGAAGGAATTGAAGCATGAAATATGTGACTATCTCAGAGAAGAGATTTCCAGTATGAAAAAAACAACTATCATAGAGGCTGTGAGGCAAACACATACCTAAAATGTTTGTGGAATAGCCAGGAAGTAGTGTACTGAGAAGAGGTCAAGAAGGTGATACACACTGTTGAGGGTCTTGTAAGTTGTTATAAAGACTTTGTCATTACTCTAGAACAATATTAAAATTTATGTGCTTAACATTATAATTAAGCACACAAGGGTAGAAGCAAAGAGACAAGTTAGAGACTATTGCATCAATGTAAGCAAGAAATGAGGCTGTATTGAGTCAGATTGGTTCCCGTGAAAGTGCTGAGATATAATTCAATTATATCACTGTATTACTGTCATCCCATTGTTCATTGATTTCCTCGAGCAGGCACCAGTAACATCTCCATTCATCCTAACCCTGAGATTTTAGCAGTGCCACATTGAAGTCTCTTTCAGGGACAGGGGAATAAAATTCATCATTGTTACTGGGTTTTCTCATATCGAATATGCCACGAGGAGCTTGCCAGACTCTGCCATGTGGGCAGGATACTCTCAGTAGTCTGCCGGGTTCTCCGAGAACAAGAGCAAGACAACAGACTCTGCGTTTTTCTCTTCCGGGAGCTTGATTTTATAGTCTCTGGATCTTGGGCTTTGTTGGGATTACATGACGCTGGGGGCAGTAGGTGGGTGTAACTGTCTAGCTACTGGAAGATGGGGGATCTGGCTGGAGAAGGCACAATCCCGATCCAAGCAGGCTTGGAGATCTCAGCCCCGGGTCCCGCACACCTGGAATCCTCTGCCGATTCCTTCATGTGTGAGGCTCATCCAAGCATGTGGAGAGCGGTCTTAAGCATGACTGTGACGGGTTCCAGAGGTCTTCAGCTGCCGGGGCTCTGCTCAGGGCGGGGAGGGAAACTCAACCTGCCCCCCTCCAAGGGGTCCTGGTGAGGACAGCCAGGAGGGGCAGGAGTCTCAATTATATGTTCATACATAAATTCACTCATTTATTCAGTCACTCATTCATAGCTCTGTAGCTTCTTTTTAATTAGTTTTGTTCAGGTATGGCTTACATACAATAAAATTGTCTGATTTTTTCATTTTATAATTAAATTACAGATTAACCAGGTCTTTCATGGGTGCCATATTGATTACTACTAAAATAGAATAAAACAACTGGATTTCACAATCCTCGATAGTGTTATCATATTGCTCTAAAATTATTACACAATAGTTTTGACATACATGAAGAAACTTACAGCTATAAAAAAGTTATTTCACATAATAAACTGTTTTCAGTAGGAAACAGGTCACTTGGGGACGGGGATGGGGATAGGACGAGATTGGAGAAGACACTAGGCTTTCGTGAAGGGAAGCATTTAACTAGGAGGAGGAGGTGGTGCTGAAAGGTGGTAAAATGTAATGTATGAAACCCTGTCAAGATAACTGGTGAGTGGGAGGCAAGTGGGGGTGCAGTACATTGGTGGAAGGAAGTTGACACTGGTGAACAGATTGGTGTTAAGACAGTATATGTCTGAAACCCAATTTTGAATAATTTTGTAGCTTCATAGTGACTAAATTTAAAATATACATAAACAAACAAAAACAGTTATTTTATTCAAATATAGATGAGAACTTGAAATACAAATGGGAACTGTGTGTTTGCTTTGCTCAGCACAAATCCTTAACAATTTACAAAACATAACTGATGTCATTTGCAGAAACAAATTTCTGGTGTTAGTGAACAATGATTTATTGCCTTTGGGTGTTAATTATTTTAAAATGGGGTGAGTGACAGAGATATAATACACCAGGTCGGCTGTTTGCCTTGAACGTGGGTGATCCAGGTTTGATTCCCAGCATCCCATATGGTCCCCAGAGCTCTGTCAATCATAATTCCTGAGAGCAGAAAACTCCTGAGCATTGCTGACTGTGGCCCAAATACAAAAACAATATATATAAAATTCATTATCACACCATCTGCATACTTCTCGAAGTGGGGCTCATCTAGAGTTGTCCTATAGAGGACCAGGAAGTCTATAACCATGTCTACAATCTCATTGGGAAAAATTAATTCTCTGTGTTTGGATTACCATTAAATGTTCACCCAGTGCAGTGGTTACTATGGTGCTCTGTTTGGCTTGGGGTATTTTAAAAAGCATGCTAATAGTAGGTGTCACTTACTTAAAAAAAAGGTATTTTTATACGTTAATGTGTTTTTGTTCACAATCTCATGATATATTTTACCCTCTTTAAAACGAAGAAGCTAACACTCAAAGAGATGGGAAATGCTGTTATAACTTTAAAATACAAATTTTTCATTTTAAAATGTTTAACAGCATGGCAGGCCATGCTGTTCTAACTTTAATATATAAAATTCTCACTTAAAAATGTTGAATTAATGATAAATTGATAGCTTGTGAGTCAATGAATTCTGACTATGGGTGATCATGGTTTTTCATAGATAAGCTACAACTTTTTATTTTGCTTTTCTTTTTTTGTTATGTAGGAGTACTGCTATTCATTCAGCCACTGATTAGCTGATTGAATTGGGCATCAACTCCAACTTACCTTTTTTTATAATTTATTTATTGAATCACCGTGAGAGTAGTTACAAATGTTTCAGGTTTAAGTCTCAGTCATACAATGAAACACCCGTACCTTCACCAGCGCCATTCTCACCACCAAAAACCCCAGTATACCCCCACCCCACACCCACCCCCTACCTGTGGGGCAGATGATTTCCACATTACTCTCTCTCTCTCTCTCTACTTTGATCACATTCAATATTTTGACACCAGACCCAACATTATTATTTGGGATTTTACCCCAACACTCAGATCTGCTGAAAAGGCAACAGTAGACAATTTGTTTTCTATTGCTGGTTAAGAATAACATATGATGTTGCATGCTGCAGTAGTGGCCGTGCGATTTTGAAATTTCAAAATTTTAACACTTAAACCTGGAGGGATTTCTGCCAAAATTTGCTGGGTTCTGAGATTTGTTCCTGAGTCTCTGGGATCACGGCCGTTAAGCAGTTTGATCAGGAGTCAGAAAGGCCATTCATGGGGGGCGACTAGGGGTCTTGTTGGGGTGGGGAGGAAAGGGCCGGCTTCACCCCCATCCTGTGAGGCCCCACGTGTCTCGTCACTGAGGGCCCAAACCTGACTGTCCAATGGCCTCTGGAGGATGGCAGCCACCGAGCCGCCTAAAGGGAACAGGCGGAGGGACAGCACCCTTTCCCCCCTGGGATGGCCCGGTGACAGTAACCTACTGCGGGGTCTGGATGCATTTCTGCCAAAAGCCACTGAGTTCCGATAAATGTTTCTGAGACTCTGGGATTATGGCCATTATGCAGCTTGATCAGGAGCCAGAGAGGCCGTTTGTGGGAGGTGACTCGAGGTCTCGTTGGGATGGGGAGGAAAGGGCCGGCTCCACCCCCATCCTTTGAGGCCCCATGTGTCTTGTCACTGCTGGCCCAAACCTGACTGTCCAATGGCCTCTGGCAGATGGCAGTCACCGATCCGCCAAGGAGGAGCAGGCTGAGCGACAGTATCCTTTCCCTCCTGGGGTGGCTCGGCGACAGTAACCTACTGCGGGGTCCAGACACATTTCTGCCAAAAGATGCTGGGTTTCAAGATTTGTTTCTGAGTCTCTGAGATCATGGCCATTAAGCAACTTGATCAGGAGCCATAGAGGCCATTCATTGGCAGTGACTCAGGGTCTTGTTGGGGTAGGGAGGAAAGGGCCGGGTCCACCCCCATCCCGTGAAGCCCTGTATGTCTCGTCACTGCGGGCCCAAACCTGACTGTCCCGTGACCTCTGGAGGATGGTGGCCACTGGCTTCCAGGGGGAACAGCCAAGGCATGAAACCTATTCCCACCTGGGTTGGCCCAGCGCCGGTAACCTACTGCAGGGACTGGATGCATTTCTGCCAAAATCCATTGGGTTTCGAGATTTGTTTCTGAGTCTCTGGGATCATGGCCGTTAAGCAGTTCAATCAGGAACCAGAGAGGCCATGCCTCCATTTATATAGCTGAGCCCGAGGTGGTTTGTGGGTGTGTCTCCCACATACCTAACTTTTGGCCGTTTATTTTCTTGGTAAGCTTTGCCCCAAATTTTTGGGGTTTGTCCAAAGGCACAGCAGCAATTTGGGGGTATCTGGAAGTCTGAAGGCGCCATTAGGTTGCTGATGCACTCGCCTCACAGGTGCAGATTGACCTGCTGGCAGCACCATACTCCCTTACAACAACTTTTTAAAAGTTAGTGTTTCTTTAATTCTTTTATAATTTTTATTTAAGTCACTGTGACTTATAATATCATTCATAATAGGGTTTCATGCATGCAACATTCAAATACCACATCTTCCACTAGAGTGTCTGCTTTCCTTCACCGTTATCTTGGTGTCTCCCCTTCACCTCCTTTCCCTGTGCCGTGATAAACTCAGTTCTATATACCAGTTGTAATGTTTTGTTGTCTTTAGCCAATATGTTTCTTTATATCCAACTTATGAGAAAGTATGAGAAAGATTGCATGATTGTCTTGATGAGGCAAAAACCAAAGTTGGTGGGATCCTGTAAGAAACCATTTCGTTACAGAATTACTACCCTATTAGGAATGATAATTTTACTTTCACTATTGTTTGCTGGCATACTCTAATACTCAGAGCCCTTTTGTGGGGAGGAAGTAGAAGCTATGGAGATTTTAGAAACATGCTATGTAACTGGACTAAAGTAGAAGCTGTGGCCTCAAATGTGTCTTAGTTATAGATCATGTGCCTAGCATATATGATACCTAGCATCTCTACTCCCACCCCACAAAACTGCAAATATATATTCAGGTTGACTTCCAAGACATTTTCTATCAGCCTTGAATAGAATAAATACCAAATTCAATGTTAATGTAAGGTGATAAATGTGTGTACAGTAAGGAACTGAATGCCTCCTGAGTGAGCCCAAATGGTTGACATATCTATAGGGAGAAGAAAAATAGAATAAACTTACCACAGTGGGTAAGAAGGTGTATTCCAGCCAATAGGTAATCTTTAAGGTCTCTGGACCAACATGCACAAATACAATGTTTGGAAAAGATATATTCCTTTCAGGAAGATTTTATTTTTTTGTTTTTGGAGCACATAGCAGATAAGGAGCCAAACTTTTACTTTGCCTGAATTCCGCAGATGCAGGTACTACCTCATTTGTAGTTATAACTCACGACAATTATGGACACATGATAATAAATTATTCATTAAGGGGGTGAAGGAGAAAACTCCTTTGATTATGATGGATGCCAAGAGGGTGGAATAAAAGCTGACGGAATATCTGAAGACCTAAAATCATGGGGTTAAATGAAGAAGTCTAGTAGATTATTAGGTATTTGATAATGTGATGAATCTAACATTTACTTACCAGAGGCATAATTTTCCTGAAAGACCATAGGGTGTGTACAGGTTTAGCATAACCCAAAGCACACCCATCATAGTACAGGTGTCAGAATATAGTACATCAAGGCATTAGCTTCTTTAATAATCTATGACCTGCTAGAGTTGATAAAATATTTGAAGGAGGGGTTTAAAATAAGTATTGATACCCACAAAATAATATTGATGAATTATAAAAGAACACAGTAGTGTACTATGGAGCTAAATAAGGGTTTTGAGTTGGAAAAATAGATATATTTACTTATCTTGCATAATAATGGAAGGGAAATATTCTAAATTATAGATATTTTCCTAGTTTCATAAGTTAACATAATATTAATACCCATGTCAGTAGTGAGTAAATTGGCCTTAGAGCCACCCATGCAACTCTGACATAGCAAAGGGATTGTTTGCAAAATTGTAAATGCAGGAATGAGCCTCATGGAATTGTCTCCTTGTGTATAGGGGTAAAAACTGTCTTATTTGAGCTACAGTAATGTGAGCCTTTATACAGTATTTTTAAAATCATATTGATATTATCTATGTTGGTATTAGAGAGATTGATTTTAACATATGCAATCTCAATAATATTTTCCAAAGGAGTTAGAAGATTGGAAATTAAACTGGGGCAACACTGTATTTTCCACGATCATTGTTATGATATTGTAGAAATAACATGAAAGTAGATTAACATGTACTTTTGCTTTAGGTAAAAACAACTGACCAAACACATTACACCTAAGATTGGAACAAAAACCATTGATGCAGGGGTATGGTGCCACCAGCAGGTCAACTTGTACCTGCGGGGCGAGTGCATCAGCAGTATGGTGCATTCAGGCTTCCAGATAACCCAAAATTGGTGTTGTGCCTGTGGCCAGACCCCAACAACTTGGAGTCAAGTTAACAAGAAACTAAACAGCCAAAAGTTAGGTATGTGGGAACCACACCCACAAACCACCTCCGGCTCAGCTATACAAGCTCATTTATTGGCCTTATTTCAGAGATCCATAAATCTTGAAAGAGATCAAAAGCTGCAGTTAGGGCAGCAACTCGGCACAATGTGGGTGAGCGGGCGCACCCTGCAGGGCATATGCCAATAGTTTGTTTGTCTGGAAAAGATGGAAACATGAGTCATGATCCAGAGATACACAAAAGAATCTCCAAACCGAGCAGCTCGCTGCAGAGATGCCTCTGGACATTAAGCCAGGCCAACTTCACTGCAGTGCCTCAGACGAGGGTAGGTGTCGTCGCTCTAACTGTCTCCTAAAAACCCCGGCAGCTGCCAACTTCTAGAACCCAATGAGAAGCGCAGGTACGCAGGTTCAGTGACGACCAACTCCATGCCTCAAGGGGTAGAGGATGGGCTAGTCCTTTTCATCCCCCTGCCCCATCTCCACGGGACCCTAGAAGCCATGCCCACAAACTGCTTCTGGCTACTACTTGAACTCCTTAACGGCCATGATCCAGAGACACACAAAGGAATCTCCAAACCGAGCAGCTTGCTTCAGAGATTTATCCAGACCCTAATTATCTAAAATTTTAGAATTCCAGGAGCACACAGCCTCTCTCGCAGCTGTGCAACATCTTATGCTATTCATAACAAGCAATACAAAAAAGAATATGGGGGAGACTGTTTGACATAGAGGCAGGGGGAGGGGTGAGATGGGGAGATATTTGGAACCTTAGTGGTGAAAGATATGCACTGGTGTAGGGTTGGGTGATCAATTATATTGTCTGACTGAATCTCAACAGGAAAGCTTTGTAACTATATTTCATAGTGATTAAAAATAATAATAAATAAAATTAACATTCTGAATAAAAGATAAGTAATGTGGAGTTCATGCCCAATTTAATCAGCTTAATCAATGGCTGAATAAATAGCTGTACTCCTACATTTAAAAAAATCATTGATGACAGTGGTAATGGCTCAATTATTCCAGGAAATAAGATCACCTCAAGGGAGACTTTAGTAATTCTGACTCTCTACCTGAATTCTAGAATACTTATCTCATTTAAATGATAAATTAAAAATTATATATCCATAATTTTGTTTATTCATTTTTATTGATATGTGTGGTTTACGGTACTGTTAATAATGGTTTGTCATGCGCAGAATTCCAACACCCATCTTGAGTGTACCCAACTCCCTTTCCCATGGACTCTAACACCCCTCCCTTTCAAAATAACCCACTCACAAACTTAATTGTGTGGATCAGTCCTCCTGTTATTCTTTTTTGACCATTTGTTGCTAACTTGCTGTGTACTTTTAAGTCCCACATATGAGAGAGATCGTTCCGTATCTCTCTTTATTCTTGACTGATTTCACTCTGTATTATGACCTCTAGCTCCATCCATGTTGCTGCAAATTAAATAGTTTTGTTCTTAGGGCTGCATAGTAGTCCATTATCAGACATCCATTATTTTAAAAATAAAGACAATTGTTGGAACTAACCACAAGCGTGTGTGGTGCTGAGGGCAGGTAAGATAGAGGAGAGACCAGTATGACAATAATATCTGGGAATGATCATGCTGGACGAGATCTGAGGGTTAAAAGTAGGAAAGAGATATTCTTGAGAACCTTTCAGTATCAATACTTCAAACCACAATGCCAAAAAGGAGTAAAAGGGAGAGAGAGAGAGCATGCGCTTAGCACAGCGGGTAGGGCGTTTGCTTTGCACGCGGCCGACCTGAGTTCGATTCCCAGCATCCCATATAGTCCCCTGAGCACCTCCAGGAGTAACTACTGAGTGCAGAGCCAGGAGTAACCCCTGTGCATCGCCAGGTGTGACCCAAAAAGCAAAAAAAAAAAGGAGAGAGTGCAAGTAAGTGCAAGGGAGTGCGCGTGCGGGAGAAAGAGAGAGAGAGAGAGAGAGAGAGAGAGAGAGAGAGAGAGAGAGAGAGAGAAGTGCCTTCCATAGAGGCAGTCAGGGACGGGGGCGATAGACGGGAATCTGGGGACAATGTTGCTGGGAAATGTATACGTTAGAGTGATGGGTGTTGGATGAACAGCTTTGTAATGGTCTCACAGTGATTCAATAAAAAAGTTAAAAAAAGAAAGATCCAACAAAGAAAAGTAAATAAGATCACATAGTATAAAAAGGTAATTTCCCAACAAAAATAAAGAAAAACAATTTTAACTGCCAGTTACCAATGCCTATTGAAAGAGTTTTTAATAAAATGTGGAAAATATGGTGGGAACATTCATCTAAGCCTATTGAAGAATTCAGTACAAAATGTCAAGTGCCTTCTTCTGCAGCACTTTATCAGATCCTGACATTTTCCTCCTATATTTTTAAGCACAGCTATTTGGTTTTACCTGTTGCAAAATTAAATGTTTTTATTGTTATAATTTTTATTCTTGCCCTACAATTTAAGCTAAGAATTCAGTTCATAGTTATGTGGAAAAGCTTATGAATAATGTTATGTAAGTTCTGAGCTTCCCAGTGACTTGAAGTTCTTGAAGAAAAAAAACGTGAAGTCCTATTATATAACATGGGGAAGACTAGTGACAGGCAACAGTAAGTCAGTGAGGAAATTCTTTAGTCTAAGTAATTGAAAGCTGGATGGAACTAAGTGGGGTATTATAACCAGTCTATATCTCACCTCCTTGCCATGACTCCTGAAATATCACAGAGGTATCATGTAGTCTGTTGGTTTTCTTGTTAGATATTTTATTGGAATAATTGCTGATTCCCCTGATGTTCTAAGAATACAGAGATCCTATACATCTTCGACCCATTTCCCCAATGGTAAGAGAGTCTGTTGTTACTTACTTTATGGGAATGCATATCGAAAGGAAACAGGACAAGGATATTCTAGTAAAATGTTCAAGTCAAATTGTTGGAACAAATTGATGGAGCCAAATTGATAATTTCCTTTATACTCCAGGGTGGACTTCTTGGGACAACATGGGGAGTTTTAATGAATGGCTATAGCAAACGCTGAAGATTAGCCTCCATGTATCTGAATGGGACTAGGAAATGTATAGTTTGACCTGACAACCTCAGAAAAGAAGAGAATAAAGACGTGCTTCCTGTTCACTTTGGGGCTAGAGATGAATAAAAAAATTAGTAAGGTGGGTTCGAAGATGGAGTCTGAAGGGTTAATTTCATGGAAAGGATTTCTGCTTCTAGGAAAGAAAACAAAAGCTGTGGGAAATACAAATGGGTGAGTCAGTTAAGTGTCATACTCAAAGGCTTCTAGCCCTAGAGGCTGGTGTAAGTATTGCAGATACATATCAGTGCTAAATTGCAATAGGCAAGTGAAATTGGTAAAGGATTAGTGGAAGGCAATGGCAGCAGTGGTTTTGAGACAGATAAAGTGCTAAGCTACCAGCTGCCACCCAATTGTTTTTAAGCCAAGGCTCCATGAAATATACATATAATTTGTTGTACACTTAATTATTATTTCCTCTACTTCAGAAGGAAGATAGATGAATATAGAGTTCTAGCACATGTCTTGGTAAGGCAGTGGAATAATATTTTCTTGAACTCTGATTCTCCATGTGGCAAAAATAACTTCCTTTTAAAGGTGATTTTTGATGGAAGATATTGGTAATTTGTTAATACACAAAAAACTAACTTTATTTAATAAGGATTTAAACAAAATTGGGGTGGGGGGGAGGAAATGCCAACCAAGTTTGGAAGGATAGGAGACATGAGTGGAAGACACAATACTGAAATTCATTCATTCATGTGAGCAATGGAAAACTTTGCCAATGACTGATTGATGGGCTTCTTAACTATTCAGCCATTTAGAGATTCAGTAAGAATAATAAAGCTTGTATGTATGTACAGTGAACTAGAATACAATAAAATAGCATGGCAAGGACCAGAGCAATAGCATAGTGGGTAGGGCATTTGCCTTGAACATCGCTGACCTGGGTTCGAACCCTGGCATCCCATAAGGTACCTAGTGCACCACCAGCAGTAATTCCTGAGTGCTGAGCCAGTACTAATCCCTGAGCATCACCAGATGTGACCCAAAGAGCAAAAAATGGCAAGATTTATATTAATTCCACTGTGTATCAATTTTTGGGCTGGAGCGATAGCACAGCTGATAGGGCGTTTGCCTTACATGCAGCCAATATGGCCGACCCGAGTTCGATTCCTCCGCCCCTCTCGGAGAGCCCAGCAAGCTACCGAGAGTATCTCGCCCGCAGGGCAGAGCCTGGCAAGCTCCCCGTGATGTATTTGATATGCCAAACACAGTAACAAGTCTCACAATGTTACTGAGCCCGCTCGAGTAAATTGATGAACAACGGGAGGACCAGGACCGTGTATCAATTTACACAAGATATCAAATTATATGCATATACCTTAGAAACAGCACTATTCCCATAGTATGAGTAATATTGGTGGATTAAATCTTTCATTTCTTAAATCTCTGCTGATTTCCCGCCCCCCCCTCCCATGCTAGGGGGATCATATAGGGTGTAAAAGACTGAATCTGGATCAGCCAGGTGGACAGCAAGCATCCGGCCCAATGTACTATCTTTTCAGCTACCTCTGCTAGATCTTAAATTGAGAGCTTCTTTTTAGTGTGAAGGGGGTCACACTCGGTGATGCTCAGAGGTTACCCATGACTCTACCCACAGGAATAACTCTTCATTGTAATCAGCGGATCATATGGGGTGTCAGGGATAGAATTCAAATTAGTAGCATTCAAAGAAAATTCCTGGTCCCCAGAATTTTGAGGATTCAGATTTTCTCAGAAATTTGACTCCAAATAGTTGTATATAACAGCTTCCAATGAGCTTTGATTTAATCAAACTTGGAGGGTTTTTTTAAAAGAAATATTTATCAGAAATAGCTGCATTATCTAATGTAGCTGGAGTACAATGAAAGAAAGTATTTTGAATGAAAAAGTGAATGAATGTTCTTTTTTTTTAACTATCTCTCAAGATTATTATCTTTATCTAAATAGGCAATTTCTTTTGTGTATTTTTTCTTCTTATATTTATTTATTGAATCACTGTGGGAAAAGTTACTAAGCTTTCAGGTTTAAGTCTCAGTCATACAATGATCAAACACCTTTCCCTTCACCAGTACTCATTCTTCATCACCAAGAACCCCAATATACCCCCCTCCTACCCCTCCTAACGCATGTGAGGTAGATGATTTCTACTTAACTCTTCTCTACATTGATTACATTCATTATTTCGACAAGAGGTGCACCATTATTGTTTAGAATTCCCCCCCCCCCTCAACAATCAGAATTGCTGAAAAGGCATTGTGAAATACTTCGTTTTCTATAGCTGGTTATGAGAATCAGATAATGTCACGCGGCTGCAATTTTGGATTTCTGCAAAGAGCCAGATAATTATGAGATTGGTTTCTGTGCGTCTGGTGTTATGGGTGTGCCAGAGAGCCGCTGGGGGGGGGGGGGGCAACTCGTGACCTCGGTAGGGCATGAGGGCGAGCCTTACCACCCCCCTTCCTATGAGACTGCAGTTGCCCCATCACTGCCGGCTCATACCTGGCTTGCCTCACTGCCAGGGTGGGGAAAAAGGCGAAAGGAAGCAACACCCTTTCCCTCCGGGGAGGCATGGTGCCGTAGTTTAACGCATGGTCCATTCACTTTTCTGCCGCAAGCTGCCGGGCTCTGGATTAAGTCCTTTTGCCTCTGGAGCCATAGCTGTGCCAGAGAGCCGCTCATGGGGGCCAACTCATGACCTCGGTAGGGCGTGAAGGATGAGCCGGTACTGCCCCCCTTCCCACGAGACTGCAGTTTCCCCGTCACCAACGGCTCATACCTGGCTTTCCTATAAGCTCTGAGGCGGCGGCCACCTTGCTGCGGGGGGGGGGGGGGGGGGGAGGGGCGGAGGCAGAACGGAGCAACACCCTTTCCCTCCCGGGGAGGCATGGTGCTGTAGTTGAACGCATGGTCCATTCACTTTTCTGCCACAAGCTGCCAGGCTCTGGATTAAGTCCTTTTGCCTTTGGAGCCATGGCCGTGCCAGAGAGCTGCTCATGTGGGGCAACTTGTGACCTTGGTAGGGCGTGAAGGATGAGTCAGTACCGCCCCCTTTTCCATGAGACTGCAGTTGCCCCGTCACTGCCGGCTCATACCTGGCTTTCCAATAAGCTCTGAGGCGGTGGCCACCTTGTATGCAGTCCAGATGCATTTCTGCCAAAAGCCGCTGGGTTTTGAGATTTGTTTCTGAGTCTCTGGGATTATGACCATTAATAAGCTTGATCAGGAGCCTGAGAGGCCATTTGTAGTCGGCGACTTGGGGTCTCGTTGGGATGGGGAGGAAAGGGCCGGTTCCACCCCCATCTGGTGAGGTCCTTTGTATCTCATCACTGCAGGCCTAAACCTGACTGTCCAGTGGCCTCTGGAGGATGGAGGTCACTGGGCCGCCAGGGGGAACAGGCCAAGTCACGAAACCTATTCTCACCTGGAGTGGCCCAGCACCAGTAACCTACTGCAGGAACTGTACGCATTTCTGCCAAAAGCCTTTCAGTTCCGAGATTCGTTTCTGAGTCTCTGGGATTATGGCCATTAAGCAGTTTGATCAGGAACCAGAGAGGCCATGCGTCCAATTATATATTTGAGCTGGAGTTGGTTTGTGGGTGTGTCTCCCACATACCCAACTTTTGGCCGTTTACTTTCTTAGTAAACTTTGCCCCAAGTTTTTGGGGTCTGGCCAAAGGCACAGCAGAAATTTTGGGGTATCTGAAAATCTGATGGTGCCATCAGGCTGCTGATGCACTCGCCTCACAGGTACAGATTGACCTGCTGGCGGCACCATACCCGCAGAATGAATATTCTTAATAATGTGTGTTTGCAATATCTCCTTGGACTTGTGGAACTCAATACCAGATATAAAATAAAAAACAAACAATATGAAAATGACTTGTTCAGAATTTAATAAGCATAAATATAAGAAAAACAATTGATTTGGTGAAATTGAATATGGCATGAATATAACTTTATCAACGTTTATTTTTTATAATTAGTATACTGTGGTAATAACATATTCCAAACACTAAAATTCTTTTTTCTTTTTATTTTCTGGGACACACCCAACTGCTCAGGCGTACTCATGGTTCTGTATTTAGGGATTGCTCCTAGTGGGGATCAGGGAAACACATGGCATACTAGGGATCAAACCCAAGCCTGTCACATGCAAGGTAAGTTCTCTACCCTCTGTACTGTTACTACTTTTTCACTAAAATTATTTTTCAAAATAAATAGTGACTTCATAATATGTAAAGAGTTTTCTGTTAGTACAGTAGTCATTATCCCCACTTGTCACGTGGGAGACCGGTGTTCAATTCCTCAATGGGAAGGTTGCTTGTTTGGAGGATCAGAGAGATAGTACACTGGGTAGAGCACTTGCTTTCCGCATAGATGACCCAGTTTCAATCCCTGGCACCCCATATGGTTCCCTGAACCTTCCGGGAAAGTTCCCTGAGTGCAGAGCCACAAATAAGCTCTGAGCACCACAAGATGCGGGCCTCAGACAAACAAAAAGAATGTAAAGGGTAATTAAACATTTACCTTATTCCCAAATGGTTTAGAAAAATATGTATATATGTACAAATTCATAGGTATATATACCTGGGTATGTATAAATACAAGATGAGAGGTGGAAGTGGGAAATGATGTCGGCTCAAATAAACTACTTTTCTCAAAGGTGAAATTCTTAAAGGAAAATATAAATGAAAACAAAACCAAAGAAATACCGAGGTAAATGAAAGTACAGGCATAGAAAACTTATTCCTTTGATGGGGTTGGAGAAGGAAATGTCATCGACATAGGAATATTTTTGTATCATTTTTGTAGATGTTCCTAGTCTTGTTTTTGGTTCCTATTTTCTCTAAAATGAGAAAAATGTATATAGTGGAGGAAGTCACACAAAAGTATTCCAAAGAAAAAACTCTTTTCCTCACATATTATTTCATAATTTAATTAATCTTTATTAACAAACCATTATTGGGTGGGTTACAAATGATGAGTTTACTAACTTCTGGATTGTTTTATTTTATAACTTCTGATCCCACTCTATAATCTCGCTTTATCAAAGAAACTTTTCATTATCTTTCCTTCCCATAGATATCTCCCCTCCATACTAAAGGCAATGTTAATATTTTGCCCACTCAGTTATTGGTAATATTTTCCCTCTTCTACAAACAATAAAGTAAAGGTAAAGTAAAGTAAAGGCCCTCCCGTTGATCATCGATTTGCTCGAGCGGGCCCAGTAACGTCTCCATTGGAGACTTTGTTGTTACTGTGTCTGGCATGTCGAATACTCTCGGTAGCTTGCCGGGCTCTCCGAGAGGGGTGGAGGAATCGAACTCGGGTTGGCCATGTTGGCTGCGTGCAAGGCAGACGCCCTACCCGCTGTGCTATCACTCCAGCCCTACAAACAATAAGCGGGGCAAATTTGGGAGGCAAGTATTATACATGTTTTTGCTCACTTTGCAGCATCTTGTAGGAGTACTGCATGGTATCTTTTTACACATTAAATAAGTACTAGATGAATAAGTGTATGGTTTAATCAATTAGTGAAGAAATAGTTTACTGCATCTGACTTTATTTGGTGGGAGGGTGAATCCCAAGTGGTGCTGAGGGTGCATGGGGCACCACTAGCAATTCTTGGCCAACCAGGTTTTGAATGTGTACCCTAACTGCCATACTATCTCCTGACCCTGTACATCTGATGCATTTTGACAGTTTTTCTTTGTCTGCTTCTTATATCTTTTATCCCTCTGTTGAATAGGAACATTCACCTTTTGAGCTATGCCATGTAAAAACCAGATGGAAACTTTGTGTCTGAGTTATTTAGTTGCACAGTCTACAAAGCAACTCTTATTTCTCACAAGGCTGGGCATTTCCCTGCCCCAGTGCCTATGAGAGTTTTCACTATATTCCAAACTGTAAAGAAGGTTGGACAATGCCAACAGGGTGAGTTGAAAGGTGAGGGATGAAAACATCACCAGTTTGTTGATGTTTGTCGTTTTTATTTGCAATACTTTAGGTCCAAGTTCGAACTGCATTATTTTACACTCAAGACACAGTCATGCACAATCCATATTTCAATTTTCTATTGCTTCAACCACAATTTAAAATAACAATATTGGAAAGAAAAATTCTTAAGATCAGATGCTGAGGTCAGAAGGATGGAACCATGCCATCAGCAGGTCTACAAAAGAAATAACTTACTTAAAAATCAAACAAAAATTATAAATACCTTCAATTCAAAGTTACAGAAGAATTTCACTACACATGATTTACATATAACACATTTTAACAAAAGTAATGCACAGCCAATGGGATACAATTCTGAAAAACAGTGAAAATGCAGATCCTCAATCTGTTTTATCTGAATATTTTAGTATACTCCCAGCAGACAACAGCACCCTAAGATCTGTGGCATCTTCTGGCTGCTGATGTACTGAGACTTGCAAAACTCAACACACTAGTGATTATCAGATTCTGTGAAAGGTCTTATCATCACTAGTGAATATAGTATATGCGGGTCCATAAAGCATACCACACACAAGCACACACACTAAACTTAAATTTTGTACTCAGGGCTGGTTGATACTCTGCTATAGGCAGGACATTGGGACCACACACTAACTTCCAGTTTACTTCCTTTCTAACAGCATATTCATGTAACTGATCAATCACTATGAGAGTAGTCATCAGAAATGGTATCTTCAGTCCATCCCCAACAAGTAAATTTATTAACACTCCTTAATTCTTATAGCTCGCAATTACTTTTCCGTTTCTCTCTCAACAAGCTTTAAGTGCCTAGATTTATTCTTAATAGTCCCAGCTATGAAAATGCATATGTTCTGCCATCTTTTGCCATTGATGAAATAAACTCTATGAGTCCAGTAATGCTTCATATGAGAAGAGAGGGACAAGCACAGTTTATTCTAGCCAAGTGTGACAGTGTATTTCTGGTCTAGTAGCAAATACTTGCCACAGCTTAATGAGAACCAGACTTTATACACAAAGTGTATGGAAAATAAAAACTGGGAACACTCAACAGAAAAATGGACATTAAACAAAACCAAAGCAATTATGAAGGAATTGGAAGGCTGCCACAAGTTTTATCAACATTTCCTAGTATTATTAACTTCATTTGACTTGAGTTTAAAAAAATCATTTTATATTGACCAAGGCTGAAACATGTGATATTTGTTGAATCTGAAAGGCAAACTATTGAATCACAATGTTAGAGCTTTTAGGAAGACTTTGGAGATCTAGTTTAATACTTTTATTTTTACAGATTAGGAAGCAGCCAGGAAAAGGTTAAGTGACTTCTCAAGGTCAAAATCTAAGTCAGTAATGGTGTCTATATTAGAACCTAGGCCTTCTAACGCCTAAGCTAGTATTCCTTCTACTAAATGACTTATCCCTATGATTGCTGTTGATTATTCTTAGGTAATAAATCAGGTAAACATGGTAACTTGCCTACTGATAATTTTTATAGTATTCACCTTATGGCAGCTTTCAGTGACTGATGGCACTTACCAGCTTCTGAAGTTATCTTGAAATTTGACTTTTGTGTGGCATAAATGCTGAACATTGTATTACAATTAGTGTACTTTTACACAGAGGTGTGCATATGGAGGTTATATCTCAGTCCCCGCATTTGCAGTCAGCTAGATATTGTTTAATGTTTAACAGACATTCCCAATACTCAAGGAGTTGGGAAATATTCATTTGGTCAGCTAAAAGAGTGTGGGATCAGAAAATGAGTTGAAAATCAAATCCAAACAAAAGAAACATTATATCAGAAACAAATCTCTTAGGAAAAATTCTTTCGTAGGAAAAATGTTTCCATTATTTTCAAGGTCCCTTTTATTTGGTTCTTATCCACATGCAAATATATGTTCAGAATTGTATGTTAAATCCACTCAAAATCCCAGGATGATTAAACTGTCAATTTACAAAACGCTGAATTTTAGTCCTCTGGCTCAGAGATAGGGAGAAGTTTACATCACTAACCATGCCACTGTTTAACCGAATATTAACTGCAAGGAGTTCAAAAAGGACCATGAAATCCAATAGGGGATGTCAGTGTTAACACTGTAAAAAGTATTTTTATATTGAGAATGATCAATGAAAAGCCTGTGGGTTCCCTAGGTATAGGGTCTGCTCTTGGTAAAAAGGAGTAACATCTGAGGCCACTATTCATTACAAAAGTCCCCACCTAAAATGTCTTTGGTGAATTAGAAAATAATTCCTCTCTTGGTAAATAGTCTCCCTTTCTTTTTAAAACCGACTACTGCATATAAGCTATAATCAGGCAGTGCACAAAGCACATAGAGACTATCTTAAGCCAATGGTAATTTGGCAAAGGTAATTAGATATTAGAAATATTTGCCTTATTTCTATAGCAACTTTTAACTGAAAAATTGTAACTTGAAACTAAAATTGAACTAAAACCAATGAGTCTTGCCTAATGGCCATAGGAAGAATAATTCTGTCTGAATGAAAATAATATCTTCTCAGATGAGAAAACAGTGAGTTCTGGGGATTTTATCTTCCTTTCCTCCAAAATTCAAACTGAAAATGTGCTAAAATAATCTGGAAAGGTTATACTTGAAGAAATGTTTTAAAGGGATGTAATCAAATGTAGACTATCCAAATTAAAGTAACAAGAACAAAAACCTTGATGCCATACCAAAGCAGAGGACAGCCCATTTTAAAGCAGAAGAATGTATTTGGGATTCTAATAGCAGCATCTCCCTTGCTTAACTTATAGATAATAGTCCCTTTTAAAAAGCATGTACCTCACCTGAGTGTGTGCCAACCTCAGCACCCAGGCAAATATAAAGCTTATGTAATAATTGTAACTAGCAAATATCAGTGCCCTGCATGCTCTGGGCTCCAGCCAGAAGGAATCTGCTTCTGACATCTTTTCTATTGTTTATTGTTCCCTTTCTGATGTTTATTATAAAAGCAATATTATAACAATATCAAAGAAAATATTAAAGGAGAAAAATTTCATAATCCCACCACCCTAACACAACTGATTTCAATTAACTGTGTTCCCAGTCTTTGTCCATATGCACACTTATTTTTACATAGTTGTAATCCCTGTTTATTATTTAAAAGTGATTTTATAGATTCTCTCTGAGAACTGGCAGCCTCATTAGAAATAAAAAAAACCCATTGAGCAAAGGAATATAATTATTTACACAATCTTTGAGCTGAGAAAAACCCTTTATAGACAAACATCTTAAACTATCAAAATGGTTATACAGCCGATAGGAAGCAATTTCATATTTTTTTAGCAATGGAATGTGCTTCACAGGGGAGGGATAGATGTGGGGATTAGGTGGTCAAACTTAAACATTAAGGGAAGTGCAATTCACAAGTCTGAAAGAAATCTGAGTAACACAATTAAGGAATACTCAAGTTAAATCTTACTTGACTTGGCCATCCAGTAGCCAAAATGGAACATGGACACACAAATATTTACAATGACACAGATAAGATCAGCAAGAACAAAGTCATTGCCCAACATGGTGACTGATTTGAGGGGATTGTGTCATCCAAAAACCCTCACTGGATTAGGACAACACATTAGATCCTTGCTACATTAATGTTTTTTTCTTTCTTAAATAAATAATCTCTGCTGTGCTTCTCACCTTTCCCTGACTTTCCCACTGCCCTATTCCTTTCTTTTCTTGTGACATTTTGGAATGAACATTTAATGTGTACCTTTATTTGTTCAGGGCACACTAGCAATTTTAAAGATCTGGATAGACTGACCTATGTGAAGTTGCGCTAAAATAAAATCTAGGGAAAGGGAATAAACTATTAACCATCAGGAATTGAAGTTACTTAAATGTACCAGATATTAATGTTTTAGCATCATTTTGGCAGGAGAAACAGCTTCTCTTTAATACTTATTAGAAATATACATAGTTCTCCAACATGGGGAAGAAAGGGACTTTAGAAGCTGTTCTCATTTAAAATTTTACATATGCATAAATTTGTAAGGGTAAAACCTAATGGTGTATTACATCACAAAATTTAAATTAAAAAGAATGTGTTGAGGATGTATTAAGCTCCTCATGTTAATATGCTGAACTAAAAGCATAAAGAGCAGCTATTTCTATGCCTACAATATTCTAAAGTATCAGACCCACAGAAACAAGGCATATAAGAGATGCTGATTGACCAGTAGGTCTTCCCCTACCAGATTTATGGGCTCTCTCCACTGGTCAGGCATAATTATCAATTATTAAATTCTATTAACATTCCAGGTATTTCAGTTGAAGTCCCTGGCACTATGAGAAAAAATAAGACTCTTATGAAATAAAAATCAATCTCTATCTCTCTTTCATTAGAACAAAGCAGCATTAAAAATTTCTGATCCAGTTAACTTTTTGCAACCTTTAACACAGTATGCTTCAAATTAATATTACCAATGACTGGATTTTCTTTTACTTTTGCTACTTTATCCACTACAAACATTTTTGGGGGAGGGGTCAACCCCCTCCCACATTTTATATTTCAAAAAAATAATAAAACAGGAAATCCACCAAAGGTGTAATCTCCTTAACATAAACATGTGTCATATGTTTAGCAGAAATGCTCTAAAGAAAGTGCTTTTATATTAAGGAGTAAATGAATTATTCAATGGAGAGTATATCTCAACAGAAAAGGAAAGAGTACCATGTCATTAATCTCTTCCCCCTCTTGTTTAATGTAGCTATGTTCTATTCAGATTTTTATAAAGTACCAATCAAGAAGCCCTCTGTAGCAAAAATTATTAGCATTTATAAAGTTTAGAGGAACAACTTTTTAGAATTTATAAAACTGACAACACACTCTAAAGAGAAGCATAACCTTTCTACATAGACATCCTCCAAATATTTTTCTACTCTCAGAAGACTCAGGAAGTGCCAACTGTTGGATTTGTAATAAATCTATATATGGCGAAATAACCACAAACCACAGAAGGAATTCAGATGTACTGATATTTCTTGGAATATATGATTGCAAACCCAAATTACTATCACTGAGGAATTTCAAGATTTTTATAAACATATTTTTGAAATTAAAAGTCAAATAAAGGAAATATTAATATACTATATCCTAAAACATGTTTGGTGATACAGAGGTAAAGTACAAATATGAACTTACAAATGTTGACTGTAATGTAGTTTTCACTGATTGCCCATTTCATACAGAGCTTAATAGTATAATATTCCTTTATTCCACATATTTTCATTTATTTTGCTTTTGTGTCATACTGAGTAGTGCTCAGTGACTATTTCCAGATCAGCAGTGCTTGTAGGTGTGGTTGGGTAATCATGTGATGTTAGTGATTGAACCTGGGGTTACTGCAGGGAAGGCATGTTCCAGACCTTGAGCCCTCTGCTCTGCTTATCATATTTTGTTAATTCATTAAATATCATAAGTTGTCCAAACAAATCATTTTTATCCTAAATATGTTGGTTAGTAGGTCAGTCTTTTGCTGATGTCCACATCAACGAGAAGATCAAAAGTATCTTTATGTATGTTCATATATATTGCCCAACAAGGATTTCAGTATTTCATATTTATCTTGTTTTCCTTTAGGGTCTCAGAGAAATCACCAATTTTGTTTAGAAGTGGTTCCTCCTAGAATAATTTTCTAGATTCATGAACCTGAATTCACCCAACAGGAATATTACAGTTTTGTTGTGTCCCATTTTTTCAGATTTCAGAAAATGAACAAGTTAGTTTATATAAATGATAAGCTACCTTTTTAACATCATCATGAAAATGTTGGTTTTCAGGATTGTTGCCATTTGAGTTTTATTTATATATATAGCTTTTTAAAAGCTTTTTCCTGAGCACACATATTTCTCTCTGCATTTGGATATCTTCAAAGAAACCTTTTCCCAGTACAAATGCAGAAAAACAGGTACACAAATCAAGCCCCCACTTAAGAAGAAGAATAAAATTTTGCAATTCTATTACAGCATGGACTTCCACAAGTTCACACAGTACTTGCTCTGGTGTGTGTGTGTGTGTGTGTGTGTGCATGTGCTTGTGTATGTGCCTGTGTTGTATGTGTGTGCCTGTGTGTGTTGTTTGTTTCTTTGTTTTTATTTAGTTTTCCTTCTAAAAAATGTTTTGACCTCTTTTTTTTCTCAATAGTTAATGACAATGCAAGTGAAAAACATCACATTTGGTAAGGAAATCTGAAGGAGGTTTGAATGCAAGAGGGACTACTCTAACTTAAAAACAAATACAACACTATGAAGAGGAAGTGTGCATCTTTGAGAAATATTTTTCTCCAAAGTGTATGCACAAAATGAGGGGATTCACTACTGGCTCTTTCGCTTCACGGTAAAAGTGACCACTTTCTAGCCACTTCAGCATTGCTGCCCTATTGGGGCTGCAATTCAGGCTTACAAATAAATTACAGAATCCTAGGGAGTAGGAAAAAGGCTTATAAGAAGTTTCTATTCATTTGAAAGTTAAAGAACCTCCAGCCCATTTGACTGTCTTTTTTCTTCCATATTTTCTGCAGCAGAGTTTTATTTCAGTCTTACTGATGAGGGAGATGGTGTGGGGTAAGGCTTGCAGTTCTAGCGGCTGCTGTTCTTGATCGCTTCCTTTGCAGCAATAATGAGAGGTGTCAGGCTGGAGAGAGGCTTGGCTAATTTTAAAAATGAATGCTAAAAAAAGAAGAAAATCAGAAATTACTGGAACTCTTTTCTGCAACAAGTATATTATGTTACATTGTCAAAACACACTTTTTCATGTAAATACATTCTGTGCATCCAGTTAAACATCATTTATTAAAAACAGTGTCAACTTTTGTCCTTCAATTGCCTTTGCCTTTCTTGTCATGAAATCCTCTGAAAGCTGACTCAGAGAACTAAAAATTCAGAGTAAAGGTCTTGTAACATTTTACTCTGCTGGAAACAGTGGGACTTTATGAATTTCCTAAATGGGTGAATTTATCTGAAACACCCCTCACGTTTGTAAAACATCTTCAACAGTTTTCTGGAATAACCCTCATATTTATAAAAGCATCTTGAAAACATTGATCCTAAAACCAGTGGTTTTCTAACTATAAAACCCAATAACTGTGCATCTACAAGTTCTCTTTCAGCCCCTCTGCAGTATTTAATACAACTGAATATTCTTTCCTACAAAAAACATTTTTCTCCTGCATTGTCTGTGACATCTTATAGTCTTACTCTCTTCCATGTACATGCTCACTCCATATTCTGTGGTTTCAAATCCATCTCCTAAATATTTTTACTCTCATTATTTGCTTTTCTAATCCAATTCCTTGATAACCCATTTCTGACTTTAATCAGCTTTTATACGGATCACTCAGAAATATTTTATGATCTGATTTTTCTTTCAGTCTCCAGTAGCCATCTGGATACTTTCTCTTGAATATTATCTTATGACACTGAATTCTACATTTAAAAATGAATGGTTGGTATACTGTGTAACTCTTTCTCATGGTGAGTCAATAAAAATAAATTTTAAAACTTAATTTTGAAAATTCATGGTAGGGGTTGGAGAGATAGTTCGGTAGGATGCTTGCCTTGCACACAGCTGACCCAAGTTCGATTCCCAGCATCCAATATTGTTCCCCAAGTACCTCCAGGAATAATTCCTGAGTATAGAACCATGAATAACCTCTGAGCATCGCCAGGTGTGACCAAAAGCAACAACAAAATTCATGGGAAAGTCTTCAAAACAGGGCAGTCTTTCTTTGAAGGTAAGGCACTATCAGTGATGCCTTGTGGACCATGCAGTGCTGGGAACTGTATCTGGTGCTCCAACATGCAATGCATGTGCTCCAGTTCTTTAAGCCATACACCTTTCCAGTTCCCCAAACATGGTGCACTTGTATGATGTACACTGCAGAGGCTTTGATGTCTGAATACCTGGGAACAATCTTTTCCTTTAACTTAAAATAGTTAAAGTAAAAGTTCCTGGATCAGAATGACAGTACATTGGATACGGCGCTTACTTGCACGTGGTCAAACTGAGTTCAATCCCCAGCAACCCATGTGGCCCCCTGAACACTGCCAGGAATGATCCGAGAGTACAGAGCATAAGCTCTGAGCATCACCAGGTGTGGCCCCAATACAAAAAAAGATAAAACAGCAAAGTAAAATTCCTTATAACTTAAACAGAAGCAAAGAGATATTAGCAGTTGTATTATCTTCTATCAATTTTGCTTATACTTAATTCTATCATTGGTTTGGTACTCCAGAATCCACTTCTGTCTTCCTCTCCCTTAAGGTACCAAATTCTTCTCAATATATGATAATTATATCTTGCTTTTCCTAGTTCAGGTATAATCAACTTAAACCTAAACTACAACAATAACTCCCCATTGACTGGGAAACCTCAAACTTTTCCCATTGTTATTTATATTATATTCTACCAGATAAATCTTCCTAAACAAATCTTGTGTGATCCCTCAGTCCCCCAACTATTAAACTGGTGTTCAGGGGCCTACACATTTTTTCTCCTGCAATTTTCTCAACTGAATTATTTATTTCATCAGAACTTTCTTTTTATCCACTTAAACCTTGTCTATATGTCTTTGGTTATTCTATATTGCTTAATATGAAGTTCCTTTCCTTTCAGACCACCTATTTAAAATATGTCTGTCCTTCAAGACTCAGTTAAATTCTGTCTTGTTTTCAAAGATTTTCTAATAGCCATGGATTATAAAATTATTTCTCTGATCAATTATAGTGTTCACTATTTGAAGATCTAATTGGTTTGAATGAGTCTTTAAGCAGTCTTGTATTATTTCTCATAAACCGAAATTCATTGTGAATGTCCAGAGGATAGGAATCATGCTTTGAATAGGTTTGCATCATCCATTAAATGGAAATCTTGCAAACAGAAGTTGCTCAATAAATATCAATTAACTGTACAGAGAATTGAGTTACACCATATACAAATAGTTCTCAGAACTGTGTCTTTTCTCAAGCCTACCAGTGAGGAGAATGTCACATTTTAACTTCTTTCAACTTCTAAAATAAATAGACAAGGATAGGCTAGATTCCAAAAAGAGAGTTGTGTGTGTTCAATGCAAAATACAGGCTACTGTTTACATGTACAAAACATGCAATAAATAAACTATCTGATTCAAAGCCAGAATATAGTTTTGCATTAATGATTAACCTTTTTCAAAGTATTGCTGAAGAATTTAACAAGATAATTGACTCAATGATATATGTAACTGTAACTCAATGATATGCATAACTATTTTAAGAGAATCTATATTTTCATTTATCATTGGAAGAAAGCTTGTTAGAAATATGTGTAAAATGTGTGTAACTGGAGTGTTGGAATGTATAAAAGCTATGGAAGTGAAACATTCAAAAGTATGATTTGCTGTTAGAGTGGGGTTATTCTTCCTGTGTTTTGTCTGGGTTTGGTTCTTTGTCTCTGGGGGAAGTTCCAGAGTTTAGAAGCAAAAGGAACGTATTTTTGTTTGTCTGTTGTTTAGAACAGACTTAAGCTACAGTTACAAATGCTGCACCTTTGTTTTTGCAATTCAAATTCACAGTTGAGAAGAAGCAGTCATTGTTTTGGGGATGTTACTGATTTTTTTGAGGAAAATGCATAATAGCTACTTTATGCAGTTGTAAAGATTACAAAAGCTAATTTAATTAAAGAATTTTGTGCACCTGATTTGGAAATAATATCTAATTAGCTGGTATTATTATATACGCAAATTGTCATACATATACATACACCAATCCCAGAGAGACAGGGAAAGGACAAATCTTTATAGAGGTACTCATCACTGACAGCAACACACAGCCAAGCAGATACCTGCCAAATAGTATCACAAGAAAGGGGCTTTGACCAGTCAGGCCATGAGAACAGTGAATTCTACATAAATAATTGCATAATTGGGTAGAGAATATTCTCCAGTTAAAAGCACCTGTAAACAACATCCAGGGGACAAGGTAAAATATAGAACAAAACAGCAACACCAGAGGTCCACATTGTTTCTTTTCCTTGAGAAACAAGATGGGGTTGAAGGGGAGGCAGCAGGCTAATCAAATATGCATTTGATGCATACCTATATACTTAACTTCCTGTGGTCTAAAATCAAATGGTTATTGCCTAAATTGAGCTTGACATTTCTTGACAGATTTCTCTTACTGTCATAGGTTAGATGGAAAAGTGTTATATATGCTTCATAAATGTCCTATTTTACCTGCAAGAGCTCCTTGGCAGACCCTCGCCTATCCACATCCATCTCAAGACAGCGATTTAAAAAGTCACGGAATACAGCAGACAATCTCTCTGGATTCTGGAGCTCTGGTGTTCCATTTGTGGCAATCAAATATAATGCCTATAGGGGGGAAAGGTAGAAAAATACACTCAGCAATGCATAAGTGGATTGTGACTAGGCACAGTAGGGGCAAATACAGTTTCTTTACAGTCTGGGTTTCAAAAATGGGAAACAAGAAGGCTGTACTATGGAAGTAATTCCTGTAAAAATCCATATATAATTAATGTATGATTGGCCATCTAAAAAATTAGACCTAGGGGTTTCCTGCGAGTCTGTGACTCTAAGGATTTGCAGAACACAGTCATACCCAATCATGTTCATCTGAGTATAACCCCTGGAAGGCACAACTGGAAAGGAGAAAGTAATTTATATTTTATCTCGTTTGAAGATATTTTAAGCACACCAGAGATGAAAGGAGTTCATTATAGAATTAAAGAAGTACAAAGATTCATAAGATGGAATGCCTGGAGGAGAGACAACTTGTGGGGCAGCCAAAGGACTCAAATACTTTTGTGCTGTGGCAAATGATTCCCTCTAGGGTTTAATAAGATTTGCCATTCTACTTATAACATAAAGTATAAGAAAGATTTGCATTAATGGCCTTAGAGCCTTTCAATTATACATCCTACTGTAAAATAATAAGGTTACCAATATATCTCTCAGTTCTTCGTTGTATAAGGATGCCACTAAAAGACATTAATGGTGTGCTCACAAAATCAAGTGACTCATTTTTCAAGAAAGTCATACCTAGAACCCAGTTAATTTACAAAACCTATATATTAAAGGCTCTTTTTGAGGGGTAGAGGCATCCCAAGTGCTTCTTGGGAGGCTAGAGGTCGTTCCAAGTGATTCTCAGCCAACCAGAGAACAAGGTTCAATAAAACAGCCCGAAAATATGGTGCTGGGGTTTGCTTAGATTATCCCAGCATTATTCAGTGCCCTCTAGGCTGTACCCAGTAATGCTGAGGGAACATGTCATGCCAGGGATCAAACTAGAGTTGACTGCTTACAAGATATGTGAGCATATCCTTTTCTACTTCTCTTTACACCCTCAAAACCTTGGGATAGCGAAAAAAGTTATAAGACAATGTCTTATTTTCAAAATTCACACAATTTAGTGAGGGAAAGAAAGATGTACAATTAACTATAATACAGTAAGACAGACTTAGTAGGGTATATAGCAAAGGCAAAGTTAATTACAAGGATGAGAAAATTATACTCAGCTCAGAGAAAGTTTCACAGAGAAATGTGATATTGGAACAAGGTCTTGAGAATAATGAACAATTTTACTGAAGGCAGCAACTGATCTCCCTATTGTGAAGATGGGAACACCTCCTTCTTCCTAAATTTTCTTGGGCTTTATAGCAAATTATTAACTACTTTCTCTGCCATGGATTCCAATATTATTATTAGGATATGTATTTCTATTAAAGTCCTTTTCCAGGACAGTTTTCATCAACCCATGAAGACATTAGCTCTCCTTTCTAGAAATCTCCATAGATATACTTTAGAAAGGCCCAAGAGGAACTTTTTAAATCAGTGGCCATCAACTTTGCACCAAAAATATCTGCGGATTGCTTTAAAAAAAAAGAGATTCCTGGTCATTTCAAGAGCTCAAATTCAGCAAATTTGGTGAGCAGTCTAAGAATTTACATTCTTGATGCTAATGTTAGTTCCAGGACTGCACTTTGAAAACTGGTTTAATCCAGAGGTTCTCAAATTTTAGTTTTCACCTGAATCACCTGGAGAGCTTTTAAATTCCTAAGGTCTTATCATATTTATAAAAATATGCTTGAGGATCAAAATAAAACTATGGCAATTACACAAGAATAACTCCTGAGGGTGGGACCCAGCTTTCAGTTGCTGTATGTCTCTTCAGATGATTCTTTGAGACTCACTAGCTTAATCCTCCCAAGTAATCAAGCAGTGGCCTAAACTGGAGGTTTCTCGACTTGTATTCCTATCATATACCTGTCAGATTTATACTTGTATTCCTATCATATACCTGTATTCCTATCATATACCTATCATATACTTGGGAAGGAGGTAAAATCTCCCCCCGCCACACACACACACAGTTATCACTTCTAGGCTGACTAAGCAAAGCCTAGTCAGTTTGGGATGGAATCAATATAGTCTGAGGTAAAATCAAGGCATAAGTTTTTTTAAGTGCTCCAGGATAATTCAAATTTCAGTGAACACTGAAAATCTCTGGCGTGTCCCATCCCAGCTTAAGTTCAGAATCTGTCAATAATTCAGTTTAATAACTCAAAATCTATACCCCAAACATGAGAGCCACAAAATCCATTGAGGAGGATACATTTGCATAGTGACAGCTGCGAAACCACATGCATCTACAGAGTTCAGGAAAACTTACCCTTCTCTGTACATTAAAACACACACACACACACACACACACACACACACACACACACACACACCTTTCATCCAAATAAGCACCTTCCTTTACTGAACACCTTAACTCTTTTAGTTATTCATTTATTTGGCTTCTGGGCCACATCCAGCTGTGCTCAGAGCTTACTCTTGGCTCTGTGATCAGGGATCACTTCTGGCAGGCTTGGGAGACCATATGTGGTATACATAATTGAACCCAGGTCAGCCAGGCAAGCACTCTACCTGCTGTAATATTGCTCTGGTCCCTTTTGTTACTTTTAATTACTTTATTAAAGTACAGCAAATGTGATTGCCAGCAATTAGAATTCTAAGGGAAGATAAAAATGTAGTACTGAATAAAAGGGAGAGTATGGAAAAGGAATAACAAGTTGAATCAAGGAATTAACTGAATGTACATAAACACTGTATAAATATTAAGTTCAGAGTGTTTTAGTTCCAGTGATTAGTTACTAAAATCAATTGTTCTCACTAACAATATTTAGTCCTTTTTAAAATAAAATTGGTTACTACAAATTACATTTGATCTCTGCTCCTAAAGACACTTTTGCTGTCTGTTCCTAAAATACACCTCTTTTCAGCTGGCTACAATTATGTAAATTGTATCCCTATGTTGTTTTTTTTTTTCCTGTTGTGTAATTCAACACTACACCTCAAAGAAATGTACCACCTTATGGTGTTTCACTAATAAAAATTTAAAAGAAATGTTCCAGGCATACAATTAAAAAATTAATATCCAAAAAAATGAAATGTACCACTTTTCTCTCCTTCCATTCTTCCTAGGCTGGTTTACATGTGGTACTACTCATTTTTCTCATTCCCACCATTCCAAGCTCAATATAGCTTACTCCACATAAGCTCCCCACAAGCGCTCACACATGTCTTCCTTCAGAGTCAGTGCCTACTTAGCTTGGGAATATTGTATACCTCTTTCTGTCCACGTTATGAATTTAAAAAAAAACTTTAAATCACAGTTGTTAAGCTGAAATAGTGCTCTAGAGCAAAGGAGAAGAAAATCCTATAATTTGAAGAAAAATTATAATAAGCACTTGAACCAGTGCTTTGAATCTCTACAGCACTTTTAAGAATGTACATGTATGCATTCACATTTCTACAAGCCCAGCTGTGGGTGTTTTTTTTTAACTTAATTCCATTTTTTTTTATTTATTTATATTGGTTTGGGGCCACAACAGGTGTTACTCAGGACTTACTCCTGGATCTTCACTCAGGAATCACTCCTGGTGATGTTTGGGGACCATATGGGATGCTGGGGATCGAATCCAGTGGGCTACGTGCAAGACAACTGCCCTACCCACTGTATTAACCTCCCTGGCCCCTAGTTGTGGGTTTTGTTGAGCGACAGGGATAGGACTGAAAGAGGTGAGAGGGGTGAGAGGGAGGTCTGTTGGTAGCCTAAAAGATTATGCCTGCCTCCCTGATTACACATCATTATCCCCTATATCTAGGTATACATTTCAATACTGCCTTTTGCTAAGCACTGTATCAGGAGTACTTTATGATTTGGGGGGGTCATTCCCAGCAGTATGGGGGCAATATGTGATGCCAGGGATTGAGCACAAGGTTCTTGCATGCAAAGTCCTTTGACTCTTCCAAGCCCCTATTTTTTATGTTTTAACAAATTCTTCATGAGTGTCATTTTAAGAACCATGTAACAGCTCATATCATCATCAGTGCACTATAGCTAAAATTCCTGGGCTGTACATCAAAATCATAATCTTTAACACTATCTTAAACATGTGACCAAAACTACAAAAAACTTTTCACAAAATTTTTACAATAAGAAAAAGATTAAGAGGAGGCACACTAACGTGTTAATGGTTTTCTTTAGGTGTTGGAGCTATTGGTAATTTAATTTTTCTAAGTATAGTTTAGGTTACATAGTTATGATAGTGTTAAGATTTTGATAAACACAGCTTACTAAACATCACCACCACCAAAGGTCCCAGGACTGTACACTAACTGGTGACCTAATGTCTTTTTTCAGTGAAGACAGTTTTTATTGAACAAAACTTGTTTAGAAAAATAGAAGGGGAATGAAAGAGAGGAGATATGTGTTTAAGGGAGAATGAGTTTCTCCAGAATGGAAAAGAAAGTAAGCAAATACACAAGCAAGTGAGATAACTGTTCAAGGGAGAACATGGGGGCGATGGGGGGGGTGGGAGGGATATTGGGATCCATGGTGGTGGGAAATGGGCACTGGTGGAGGGATGGGTATTTGATCATTGTATAATTGAAACTCAAGTACAAAATTTGTAAGTCTACAACTGTATCTCATGGTGTCTCAGTAATAAAATTTTTTTAAAAATGGTAAAAAAAGAGTAAATAGGCGACTTAGTTTCTAAAATATTTTTTACAATAAAAATGATTATTTGTACTTTATGAAAGCCTAAAATTATTTCCAAAATAAAGTTCAAAAGCCGTGGCAATCAATTTATATGAAAATCTCATCTATTTTTGTCTTTCTGGGATTGAATCTGCTTCCTATCAAGTGCTATCCCTTGAGGGAAACAAAAAACCCAGACTTCTTTTTCAACTATTGTTTTCATTTTAATTGCAACAGTATTATTTCCAACTAATTTCCATCGCAAATATCCTCACTTTCAGTTATATTATGGGCTAAACTGCTCTTTGTGGACTGGGTGGGAAGGCCTATTCACTATGCATAATGAAGCTTCTAAGGGAAAATGAATTCTGATTTCCAAATAATTAACTTAAAAATGAACGTTTGGAGCCCATCTCTTTGTAAGCTGGGTAGAATCTTTGTAAAAAGAAAATTGCTACCCGTTACTCTGCTAATGAGAGGCAAATACAGTTGTAGCCAATACAACGGAGTGCAAAAAAGGGCTTACTAACAAAGTTGTTTTAGATGAAAAAAGAGTGAGGAAAATAAATCTAGGAATGAGTGATAATACTGAATTTTATCTGAGAAAATTAAAACTCTAAGAAAATGAACAGCTTATTACAAATTAAAGTTCATTTTTATAGTTAGCCATTTCTTAAACTACAGAGTCATCCTCAAATTCTCAGACTTCCTAATCCTGCAACCCCCTATATTAGTCTACTAGCTTCTGTTATTATCTTCAATACCCGTATACTTCTCTCTACTCCAATCATTGTCTTCACTTAAGGTCGAGCTCTCTTAGACTGATTAGCCCATAACTGGTTTACCTTAAGCCTGTTTTTACTCTTCAGTCCACCCTTCTTACCAATCTATCTCATCTGAGATCTCACCATGTCATCCACATTTTTGCTTTGAAAATTTTTGTGGTTTCCTCATGATCCATAGGGTTGCTAAGTTCCCCTCAAGAGAAACTAAAGGTAAATAAATAAGAGAGATATCAGTGCAGAGATTGTACCCTGCCCCACACATTTGTTTCAATCAGAGAAATGTCAACTTTTTTCTCTATTCATTTATGCTTCCAAGATAGGTTTCATTTGAACCAAAGTATTATCTAGCCATTGAAAACAACTGGTCCACGAGATATAATAAAGGTTGGTTAGCATGATATATAATGTTCTCCATGAATTGGTTGATTTCTTCTTACCTTTCTAGTCTTCATCTTTTCACTTTTCACACTATATCTCTTCTTTTCCCACTCTGACTTACATACCACACTGACCAAAGATCATATACTATTCACACCAATCTGTTCACTATTCCAAGATATAAAATGAATGCTCTTTCATATGTTGTTAAAGTGATATTCTCAAACTAGGTGCCTGGTGAACTTCTGCTTCCTTCTTAAACTCTGGCTAAAATGGGACTTCCTCTTTAGTCATCACTTCTAAGTAGATATGGTGAGCAAACACGTTTTGTGGATACTATCTTGTTTTAGCACTAAAGGTGCTCTGTCCTTTAATGTCAAGTAAACTGGAATGGTTTTTACCCTGCAGGAAGAATTTAGCATTTACTTTTCTGGATACTGCAGTCCTTTGTTCATATCTATTTTCAGTGCATAATGAATACTTGTTGCATGTTTACAGGTCTTCCTTCCTAGAATGTGAAGGCTAAAATTGTGTCATAATCACCTTGGAATTTGATGAAAATGGGCTCAAAACAAGAGTTGAATGTCTTTTCACTGCTAAATGAAATGAGAGTCCAAAATGTATAAGTAATTTGAACTGAGCTGGTAACATAAAACTTTGGTATACAAAGTCTTAAAGTTAAGACTCTAGGGCCAGAGTGTAAGGCATTGCGTATGGCTGACCTTCCCCAGCACCACATATGGTCTGGATCTCTGTTCCACAACAGTCTGCCAAGCAGGATCACTGTGCCCACTAACAAAATCAAATAAAAGAAATTTCAGAATCTAAAGTGAGCTACTAAACATATAAGAATATATACTGAGGATGATGAAAACACACTTTCTGCGCTAAACAGACCTTGTGT
The DNA here is from genome assembly GCF_029834395.1 of Sorex fumeus. Classification (NCBI taxonomy): domain Eukaryota; kingdom Metazoa; phylum Chordata; class Mammalia; order Eulipotyphla; family Soricidae; genus Sorex; species Sorex fumeus. Next base: position 13,357,212 of record NW_026606115.1, read on the forward strand.
GTGGTAACTTCTAACTTTCCACTTCTCAATGTGGGAGAAGTGTTCCATGGGTAGAGTTTATAAGGAGATTCCAGCAAATGAAAGGAAACTAGGAAAAGATAGCTAAAACATGGAAATCTGCTGTAGGGAAACCCAGAGAGGAATGGGAGAAAACAAGTGACCTCTGAAACTGGACACAGATCAGAAACTGTCCTCTTAGAATGATCTTGAAAACAAAGGTGCTCTTGATTAGTTTCCTGCTTTGTCATTAAACAAGTCTGTTTAATTCCTAAAGTGAGATAATATAGGCTCTGTGACCCAGTGACCCTAACTATTTATGTTAGAAAGACCTTTGACCTCCAAATGGTAACTTTCTTTTTCCCATTATACACATTACCTAGAAGTTTTTGGTGATCTTGAATTCTTAATAACTCTAAAACTCATGGCAATAGTACAAAAACATTGTAGTTTTTGTGGACAGTGATGTGAAATTAAATTCATTTAGATACTCAGTGAAAATTACTTTATCCAGTTGAAGAAATAATTTAATTTACTTTATTGGTAATTTCCTCAGTTAAAAAGATCAAATCAATCATCTTAGAAGTTACCACATTTTTTTCCAAAGAGGTCTCAAATCAATCCATATGTACTCAATAAATTTTCATTAAGGCCATTTTGCAACAAGACTAGCTACTTAATAAAAATTCTTTAGTTTCTGACTTGGGTTCATTATAATCATTTATAAAGTTTAAGTTAAGATATTAAAAACAAACTAGGGGGACTTACACGGAAATGTGTTAGTAACAGAGGTCTCAGCACCAATATAAAAATTCACTTTATAACAGGGATAGAGCGTGGTATAAATATCTTTCAAAATTAAGTACTTGGTACTAAAATATTTTTTCATGGAAATTTTCTTATACATACCCATCAAGCTCTCAACCTAGCTCATATAAGTTTACATAACAACATATCTGAACTAAAGAATATAAGGCTTATTCATCTATATATTTAAATATTAATAATGCTCATCAGAATTATTCATCCTTAACATTTATAAAATGCTACAGTTAATTAATCTACAACTGAACAGCTTCCTGAAGCATACTGTAATATGATGTTCAACTGAAGAAGAAATTGCATCCTGTGGGGTTACTATGATCATTTACACAGCACCTCATAAGTGGCAATGGGGTTGTCAATATTTAAATCCAGGGAGGTGCATCCAGAGTCCATGCTCCTAGTCACTGCCCAAATCAGCTCACTCTATTCCCAGTTTCTGAGTTAGAAAACTGTTTAGGAGAGGTAGACAAAAAGCTCTTTATAAAATGATACATGGATCCCAGAGAGATATTATAGCAGGAAAGGCATTTACCTTGCACACAGTGAACCAGGTTTGATCCTGGGAACCACAGATGGTCCCATGAACACCGCCAGGAGAGATTCCTAAGTATAGCAGGTTGTGCATTCCCATCAAAAATAAGCAAAATAAACTAAAAATTAGCAATTATGTGCATCCACCTCCACCTTTATAGAGGAAATGGTCCTTTCACAGTCATTCTCTATTTGTTTAGAACTGGGAAAGAAGGGGCAGGAGATTTGTTAGTGAAATTCCCACGAGTGTGTGGATGCGTGCATGCGTGTGTGTTTGTGTACATATATGTTGAGTAACTGTATTCTGGTGTGCTGGTTGTTACAACCTTCATTTTCAACTAATTTTTACTGTTTTATGATAAAGATTTGGCAACAAGGGATTTCACACCTCATGACTTAGTTTACTCATGGTCTGAAATTTCAAAGGTTAAAGGCCAGAGTCTGATTGGTTTATGGATTTCATGAAAGACCCTGACATTTTTCTAAAGAAGAAAATGAATGGAGCCAAATCTGCAAAAAAGAATGTATTTTGTTATAATTAAAGCTTTCCACCCATATTTTGACAAATTCAACACATCCTTTCAGTATGATAACTGAATACACAAAGTGATCTAATTTAGTTCCCAACTTATTTTGCATAGTATTCATCTTTTGCCAAATTATGGAATGATGGAGTAATATAGAGGGTTTGTGACTTTTAATCCTAAGCAGAGCAAAGGACACTAAAGCATGAGACCCAAAGTACAACAATCAAACATGAAACATAGCCTGTTAAAGAAGCAGGCTGAGGGTATGTAGGAGGGAATCTGGGAACATTGATATAATAGAGCGACATTGATACTGTTGATGGGACTGCATATTAATATATTAATATATGGTTCACATCACAATCATTTTTCCTTGGTAGAAAATGTAGGAGGTACCCTGGTGGAACATTGTATGCCTGAAACTTTATTATGAACATCTTTGTAAATCTCAGTTCCATAATAAAAATTTTAAAGAAATCTTTGTTATAAATGATATAATAAAAAGGTTATGTTAACATATTTAATAACAATGAATTAATATTTGCTAATTGCTTAGATATATACCATGCTAATATAAATTATTAATAATATTGCATTGCTAATTACAGAAAAACTCATTTAAAATGAGTTTATTAAAGGTCTATCCCCTTACAGGCTAATGGCAAATGGTAATTAGGTTCTACTGACTGATTAGGTGTTGGCTTAGTTTTAGAGTGCTCCAATCAAGCATAAAGTATTGGCCACATCTAGGAAATAAATACCAGATGATTCTGACAATGCATGCACTCATGCTAATCTCTCACGATTAATAGTGCTTGTCAAGAAAAGTGGACCAGGTTACATGTGCTCAGGAAGCAACCTTGGGTAGTCCAAACAACACCCCAGTAATACAACTACAGAGGATTTGGAAGTGGGGATGGGAATAGGCATAAAGAGTGAAAGGGAAGAAAATAAAAATGGGCCGATGAAGTAAGGAAGAAAGTTTGAGAAACAGAGACAGAGCACAAAAGAATATAGGACAAGAACAAGGACCCCCCCAAAAAAATAGGGAGAAAAGATGGCTAGTGAAATGAAGAGAGGGAAATGAAGAAAGATGGTTTAGAAAAAATGGGACAACAGGAAGACTTGGATCATAGGTTCCATTCTCCCACTGTGCCATATTTCTGGTTATTTTCACACAAAACTTCACACAACTGTCTACATTTGGTATTTCAACATTGCTCCTCACATTTTCTTTATACCCCACATTTAATTTATAGTTCTGGTGTACTTCTTAATGACTTATTTTAGTATATTATAGCAGGAAGGGATGCATTCTCTGATTCTTAGGGGTTTCTACAAATTACTGCACTAGACCCAAAATATCTGGATATGATATGATCTGTATACCATGCACTATGCTCACATAAATTTGTTTCAACTTTTATTTGATGTGCAATTCATCAGCTTAACAGCTCTGTATGCAATCACAGTTCTTCCCATCACACCCCAAAGTGTAAACAATATATCCCTGCATCTATTTTATCACTACAGTGCTCTGCTCTGGTTTCTTCCCAGATTCCTGTCAAAATGTGACTGTCTAGTTGCATATATTAATATATTAATATATGGTTCACATCACAATCATTTTTCCTTGGTAGAAAATGTAGGAGGTACCCCATTTCCTATCAATATTCACAGATCAATTCTACAGATTACAGACATTGCGGTTATAAGAGATATCTTTCAGCTATATTCTGAGTATCATTCCTCTGTAGGCATTCCTAAAGACATGGAAGCTAAGGAAGGCTGTGGTTTACCTATAGTCTAATAACACAAAAGAGGAAGAGACACGTAACTTTCTCCTTTGATATAGTAAGTGTCAACAGAAAAGGATTTGAAAAGGAACTATTACCATGGAATCAAGAGTCATATGATCTTTCTCTCAGGGACTTCAAGTCCAAGGAATTCCATGGATTTAATGCCCAGAGGAGTCCTCTGATAATCAAATAATCTCATCTAATCTCACTTGTTTAATAAGGAAATTGAGGCCCAATGAGGAATATTCTTTATAACTTCACAGAGTTCATCAAATAATGTATAAATTGTTAGAGACAGTATAAAGCTCCTTGTCTCATCCCCTTATGTTTTATAGCAACTCATAGTCTAACAAGTGCTTGTGAATGTTGCCATCTAAGAACTAGGGGCAATTATTTACAAAGAGAAAAGGATTAGATAGCAGAAGGAGAGGAGAAGAAAATAAGTTGCAGGAAAAAGGTCAGTCTGGTATGGGGGTGTTGGAACATCGCTCTTCCCAACTCCATGGTTAAGATTGCTTCAACCAAGTGAACATTCCATTAGATTCACATAAGAAATCCCAGAGTAACTTTTTATCAGAATGCAAAGTTGTAAACATCGTCCAACCATTTTTTTTGTTGTTGTTGGAAAAGTCATATTGCAAAATGCTGACAAAGGTCAGGGGTCATCTTTAGCAAGAAAACCTGAGTGTTTTTTGATGCAGGAACCTCTCATTTGGAATAAATATTTTAAATTCATAGGATAAAATCTGGGCTGGAGTGATAGCACAGTGGGTAGGGTGTCTGCCTTGCACGCAGCCAACATGGCCGACCCGAGTTCAATTCCTTTGCCCCTCTTGGAGAGCCCGGCAAGCTACCGAGAGTATCTCGCCCGCACGCATGCAGAGAGAGCCTGGCAAGCTCCCCGTGATATATTCGATATGCCAAACACAGTAACAACAAGTCTCACGATAGAGACGTTACTGGGCCCGCTTGAGAAAATCGATGAACAATGGGAGGACAGTGACAGTGACAGTGACAGGATAAAATCTATGAGTGGGCATTTTAGTGAGGAAATGCCCATCATGACACTCTGTGGATTTTCTATTTAAATAAATTTTGATTTTTCAGGGACTTCTATACTTAGGTGTAGGTCTAGTATCTATTAAGGCAATAAGTACATGCGTCCTTGGTTTATGTCCAAGTCATGTTTTAAGGATATTGAGGATGAATAATATAATAATTGGATAAGGGAAAATCAGACTTGGCCAACAGCAGGTTCTTGATCACCACATTTTAAATCTTTTTTCCCTACACTTTGCCTGTACAGTCTCAGATTTTGGTATGCTGTGGAATAAATTTCTCCTTTGGCTCTCTTGTATATCATAACTCACTACTTTGAACTGTCAGCTTCTAAATTACAATGTAAATGAGACTTGAATCTTTCCTATGACTAAGTCCATTTACTTATAATAAATTCATACCAACCAATGATTCTTAAGAATTGTCTTTTGACAGGCAGCATCTTTTTCTGTTTATAAAGAAACCCTGATACTAACATATAATTATTTCAGATGCAATTATACCAATTCATTCCTCCTTTGAGGCATAGGTTTGCCCTCAAAGTAGGAGGGTAAACAGCCATCAATAAATTTTGCTGTTCCATGGTAGTTTAGGGAAAAGAGGGAAATACTCCAAGCTCTTCCTGAAATACATTCAAAACAATATTGACTGAGTGTTAGCAAAGTATGCTTGCTTCTCTAGCACTCAGGAAGTTTATGTCTGACTTTAATTCCAAATGAGCAAGCACCATCAAACCCAGACATTCCACTCCACAATACAGGTTCCAGTAGTTGGAGGAAGTTAGATGCACTTTGGCCCTTAGTTACTGTGTTTTAGTCGCTAGAGATTCTTTCTACTTAACCCTCTTTCTTAAACTAACCAGATTTCTCCCAGAATAATGAGAAAACAATTAGAACAAAATTTATTAAAGTATATGCGTATAGATATAGTCTAGTAAATGTATAAAAAGGGGTGTAAGAAGCCTGAGGATAACAGGTCTGACTTAGATTTTGCTCTTTCCTTCTCCCTGACTACAGTACAAATAATGTACTTCTAAGCATGAAGAATAAGATTGATGAGTTTATAATTACCTATTTGGTAGTTACTCTGCAACTAGAACATTTTAGTGATAAATTCCATTTTTAGGAATTTATCAAGGGAAATAGCTCTTAGGACCGGAAACACACTGGGCATAAATAGGACCCAGGTTTTATCCCTGAAATTGCATGGCCCCCTGAGCACTGCCAGGAATGGCTCTGGTGGTCCCTGCCGCTTCTAAGCACTTAGGGTACAAGTGCTGAAATATCTGTCCATACAGTCAGGCCAAGATGTCACTAGGATAGGGATACTTGTTTCTGTGTCTTCCTTCAATCACTGAAAACTCTACAATACAACTTCAATTAATCACATAAACATACCAGGGATACTACCAACAAGAGACAGGAGAGCTCCCAGGTGTATTGGGAAATACGATGCCTGTGCATAAAAGAAACTACTATGGAGCACTAGACTGCAGTCAAGAGGTATAGAGGTGGTTGTGATTCTCAAAAATTATCTAGAAAGATAAGGAAGTGCAGATTTGAAACTTGAAGAAATAATACCTAAGAACTTCCCCAAACTGAGGGGAAGAGACAGATACTAATACTCATGATACACAAATAATTCAAACAAAATAAACCCAAAAGAGACACAAATTAAGACATACTGGAACTGAAATGACAGAAGTCAAAGGCTTCTTAAAGAATAGAATCCTTAAAGCAGAAAAAGAAGAGTGAAGGGCTGGAAAGATAGTAGAGCAGGTATGCTCTTGCTTTGCATACAGCTAACCCAGGTTTGATCCCCAACAATGGTCCCCCAAGCATGCCAAGAGTAATTACTGAGTGCAGAGTCAAAAATAAGCCCTGAACATAGCTGGGTGTGAACCAAAGGCAAAGAAAGAAAGAAAGAAAGAAAGAAAGAAAGAAAGAAAGAAAGAAAGAAAGAAAGAGAGAGAGAGAGAGAGAGGGAGGGAAGGAGGGAGGGAAGAAGGAAGGAAGGAAGGAAGGAAGGAAGGAAGGAAGGAAGGAAGGAAGGAAGGAAGGAAGGGAGGGAGGGAGGGAGGGAGGGAGGGAGGGAGGGAGGGAGGGAGGAAGTCCCAAAAGATGGGCAGATTTCAGAACTGGAACTCTGCAGGACAGAAGAGAACCATGAAGTATACTCAAAGCATTGGATCTAAAAGATTTACCACCAAAATTACTCTATCATCTAGCTAAGCTATCAATGAGAGTTGAAGGATAATAAAAATGTTTTCAGACAAACAACAGTTAAAGGAATTCATGGCCACTAAACCAGCTCTGCAAGAAATACTGGAGCCTATTTTTTTTTTTGCTTTTTGGGTCACACCTGGCAATGCTCAGGGGTTACTCCTGGCTCATGCACTCAGGAATCACTCCTGGCGGTGCTCGGGGGACCATATGGGATGCTGGGAATCGAACCTGTATCGGCCATCTTGGCTGCGTGCAAGGCAAACGCCTTACCCGCTGTGCTATTGCTCCAGCCTCTGGAGCCTATTTTATAAAAGGAAAAATATCTATAATTTCTTGACTAATCATTAGTGGTACAAACTCACCAATCTACAAGCACAGAGTGGCTGAATGAATGAAGAAAAAAAACCAATCTTGTGATGCTCACAGGTTGCACACTTGATCTTCAATGACAAATTAAAAATAAAATGCTTGAAAAAAAATCAGATAGGCAACTGAGAGGCTAATGTAGGGGTAGGTGTATTAAATCAGACAAACTGTATTTAAACCTTTAAAAAAGGTAACAAGAGTCAGACATGGACATTATATAACTAATAAGGGATCATTATGCTAAGAAATTGTAAGAATCATTAAAATATGTACCCCTTCAATGTACAGTCTATAAGCCACCATTCCAAAATCAGTGATTTAGATGTTCCTTTGGATACCAGTAACTACTTTCCAAAGATCAAATAGTTGTGTAGATGCATTAAGTAGCACTGTAGCACTGTCCTGTTGTTCACTGATTTGCTTGAGCGGGCACCTGTAATGTCTCCATTGTGAGACTTGTTGTTACTGTTTTTGGCATATCAAATACAACACAGGGAGCTTGCAAGGCTCTGCTGTGTGGGCAGGATACTCGTGGTAGCTTGCTGGGTTCTCTGAGAGGGAGCTTTAAGTAAGAGTAGAAATTTTTTATTCCCATAGAATTAAAGGTTTGGAAAATCACACATAAAAAAGATCCAAGCTAGATATCATGAAAAACATATCCCAATCAGGACAGATTGACAAGTGTAATTTTATTATATGTGAATTAAAAATTAATAAGGAGGTGTTCCTATGTGATAAAAAAATCAAAGATAGGAGTTGAAGAGACAGTGCAGTGGGGAGGGTGCTTGCCTTGAACGAGGCCAACCTGGGTTTAATCCACAGAAACAATATGGTCCTTTGAGCATGCCAGGAGTGATCCCTCATCATAGAACCAGGAATAGGCCTTTAGCTATGGGGCTCAAAAAAATAAAAAAGCAAAAATTCAGATATATTTTATGGAAATGACTATGTGTCCTTATTTGGAATTGGATCATTATAGTCATAGTTTTTAAAAAAATATATCTTTAATTAGGAACAACAAAAGCAATGAAAAATTAGAGAGATGAAGAGAACATCAAAGTTTGATGCGCATATCCACAGATGTTTGATTTTTATCGCCAGTCACATTGGCGGTAAGAACAAGGGACTTAGTTATTGGAAACTGCACCAAATATGTCCATGGGTCACAGAACAACATGTCCAAGTATTCTGTGTACCAAAACTAGGCATTGAGGGATGGTAAGAATATCATCTCTTCTATATCTGGAAGGATATCTCTGGAAGGAACTTTACAACATTTGTATAGTTGAGGTACTCTGATCTCCAAAGAACATTTAATAAGCAAATTGGTCAATTAGTACAGACCTATTAGTATTAGAAAATTCTACAATGAGCTCTACTACAGTGCTTGGTTATTTACATATACAACTTCATTTAGTTTCACATTAACTCTTCAAGATTAATATCATTCTCATTTTACACAAAGGAAATAGGCCTATAAATACTTTAAGTTCCTTTATCAAAGTCACAGAACTTACAGGTTGTGGAGTCAGTATAACATTGTCCTCCAGTTGTTCATTGATTTTCTCGAGTGGGCCCAGTAACGTCTCCATTGTGAGACTTGTTACTGTGTTTGGAATATCAAATACGTCAAGGGTAGCTTGCCAGGCTTTGCTGTGCAGCAAGATATTCTCGGTAGCTTTCCAGGCTCTCCGAGATAATTTTTTACAGAATAAGATGCTATATTTTATCACTCTGTGTTCCTGACACTAAATTCCTTCATTTGTCCTAAATAAGTGGACAGATGGTAACACTACAAGGGTATTAAAGAAAGAAACACCAAACCTGTTCTCTTTTATACCACTTCTCAATCTTTGTGATTTCCTGTTTCTTCTCATATGACTGAGTCCCCATGATCCAAGAAAATGCATGCTTCCTACATGCTTGTATTATATTTTCCTCTTCAGAATCTTCATGATTTCAATAACTATGCATTTCAAATTCAAATGAGGGCATAGATCTTTAAATTCTGTGTGTTCTCTAAGATAACATGCAGACAGCACATTTAAAATCAAAACTAAAAGAATAATTGTGGCAACTGACAGAGAGATATGCCCATAGGAGAACTGGTCTCAATATGGACCTCTTTCATTGGAGGTTGATCACACAGAGTAATGAGCAAACTTAGAGCACACCCTTATCTCTGGAATGCCATAGGGTGGTCTTAATAGCAAGTCTTTTATTTTATAGCCATAATGTAAGCTTCCTGAAACTGGTGACTACTAATCTGCAAGTACTTGTTTAGATACAAGGCTCAGGAGTCTGAGACAAGCTGTTAATTATGAGTTCTAATTCCAGACTTGAAGATGCCTATAAAGATTAAAACTTGTTTCCTTTTTTGGCTAACAATTAACAGCCTCAATAAAGAGAGATTAATTGTAATTGGGGAACAGAAGAAGGTAATAAATGCATTACTGAGACCAGTTGTTTTACAGAGCCATTTATTTAATCCTTAAAAGGCAGAAAACAAAATAGCCATAATCCATTTAGTGTCTCCAAACTGGAAGAATTAGAGGAGAAAATCCATGGAAACAAGAGGCCTGATGTGTTCTTTCACTGCTATTTCTTAATGGGAAGGGTAGCTAAACAATAAGGACAAACCCATGTAATTACCTTTATGTACTGAACACAGGTCATGGGTGGGATTGATTAAATTCATAAAGGGCTGACCCACAAATGGTGGGAAAATGCCCCTTCTTTTCCACTCGCCCTTTTAGGCAGCTAATCAACTCACACATCTCACTTCCAGATTGTTTCAGATCAGAGAAATAGCCCATAGCATTCACTGAGGTATTCACTCATATCTCTTGTTTTCTAATCAGTGCTGAGACTAGGACAAGAGGCCAATTAGGAGGGAATGTGGAGGTATCTGTTTCCTCCATAGATGGGGAGTTGTAGTTCCCAACTAAAAATGCTCAGCAACAAAAATAACTACAGGATTAGCTAATATATTTTCTTTATATAAAGCCACATGTATTTGGTTTGAATGTGGATTTTAAAAGTTTAACATGTATCTACGTAAACACTTGCTAAAAACACTGACTGTCACACATGAAAAGTAAAATTCACTTTTAAACTCAGTGGTAATGATGTAGAAAGTATGCAAGAAGCATCTGGCACTAACACTGTGTATGAATTCTGAGACTAGAATTTGAATCTGTGCATGTTTCTTTTTTCCAACAGCATGATGCCTTTTATACACTGAATAGTTTCACTTTTATACAACAAGAGATCGCAAGTCACTGTGCTGAGCAAGAATTTCTACAGTACTCTCTTGCCTTTTCCTGTAGCGATCAATAGCTTATCTCTGATTAAAGGTGGTAGTTTTCAGCCATGAAATGGAGCTTTCCTCTTGTAGAGGTAACAAGACTTGGTATGAATTTAGACTTCTGATTATGCAGTAGCAAACTGAGTCACCAACACAAATTGTTTCCATTCATTGTATTTGACACTCTAATTATGTCTGTGACTTCACTAGGTTGACACTGGTCATCTTGCTCCATTCCATACCCAGCAAGCTGTTGATGCACAACAATTATTATTGATAATGAAACAGAATACAGGTGGTTGGGGCTGAAGAAATAATTTAGTGGGTAATATGCTTGCTTTACATGCAGCTAACCTGGGTTCAATACTTGGCACCCTATACTGTTCTTCAAGACAAGCAAGGTATGATCCTTGAGTACAAAGCTAGGAGTAAAACCTGAGGACCGCTGCATATAGACTCCAAACTATGTAGATACATGTATATTTACATTCTGTAAACACATTTATTTACTTTGTTAAAGTAATGATAAAGGAAGTGTTTTCTAGATAGATTATTCAGCCGTGTCTGGTGATAAAGGTATTCTTTTTGGAACCAAAGAGAGTACAGTGGGTAAGGCACTTGCTTTGCACATGGACAACCAGGATTCAATCTCCAGCACCACATAAGTTGTCTGAATCCTGTCACAAGTGACCACTGGGAATAGAGCCAGTAATAAGCCCTGAGCATCACTAGCTATAGTCCCCAAGACAAAAATATTTAAGAACCACTACATTATAAATACTGATATCAAAACACTTTAGAAATCATTGAGACAGCTTAAGGTAAGTTAGAAGTAAATCAAAGTGACTTTGAAAATTTCAGTTTGGAGTGTCTATGTTACTTGTTCTAGGAATGAGCTCGTTCTGGCTACTTTAAAAATATTTTTATTTAATTACAGTGAGATTCACAGTTACTAAGTTGCTCATGACTGGATTTGAGTCATATAATATTCCAACATCCATTCCTCTACCAGTGTACATTTCCCACCACCAATGTCTCCAGATTCCCGACCCACACCCCCCACCGTGTGGCAGGCACTTTTCCTTCTCTTCTCTTCTCTTCTCTTCTCTTCTCTTCTCTTCTCTTCTCTTCTCTTCTCTTCTCTTCTCTTCTCTTCTCTTCTCTTCTCTTCTCTTCTCTTCTCTTCTCTTCTCTTCTCTTCTCTTCTCTCTCTCTCTCTCTCTCTCTCTCTCTCTCTCTCTCTCTCTCTCTCTCTCTCTCTCTCTCTCATCTTTCTGGCTACTTTGAATGGAAGCAAGTAAATATATTGGTTGTTTCCCTTTCCTGGGGATCAAGTACCTGAGTTTTCTCTGTACTTACCCTGAGTGGATTTTCATTAAGGTAAGGGGGTTCACCTTCCACCATTTCAATTGCCATAATACCCAGAGACCAGATATCAACCTTCGGACCATAGGCCTTCCGAGTCACCACCTCAGGTGCCATCCAATAGGGTGTTCCAACCATGGTGCTTCGTTTACTTTGCTCAGGAGTTATTTGGGCACAGAACCCAAAATCAGCTGTGGAGAAGTAAAGTCAGTTAAAAGAGGTTCAAATTATTTTTTCTTTACAACAAAACACTCTCAGGTGTGTTTATATCTTCTTACTTTGGAACTGAACTTCTACAGCTTCTTAGTTCATTTTCTTTCGTTAACTAAGCTGCCCCTAATTTCTTTTTTCACTTTTTTAAATTTTTAATTTTAATTTTTAAATTGAATCACTGTGAGATACACAGTTAAAAAGCTATGATTAGGCTTCAGTCACACAATGTCCCAATACCCATCCTTCCATCAGTATACATTTTCCACCACCATTGTCTGCCGTTTCCCTCCCACCATCCCCCTTGCCTGCTCGTCTTTATAGCAGGCACTCACCACCCCCTTCCATTTGGCTTCCCCTAATTTTAAAATGATTTGAAATAACTTGCATGATGTCATTTTTTCCCTAGAACTTAATGTAGTTTCTTTTTCATTATTTTGTCTTTCAATTAATAGAAACTTTCAATATTATAATTAGATTGCTGACACCAAGCAGCTGAAAATTGATAGAAATTCTAAAATATTAATATTAATAAAATCTGGTTACAATACATGGGATCACAGTATTATAAAAATTAGTTATCACAAACTGCTCTCTTAATGACTGGAAATTAATTTCAAAACCTATTATATTTTCATGATAAACAATAAAAGAACAGTAATTTTCAATATATTCTAAACAATCATCTGAACAAAAATACCTACTCAATTTAACAGAGCCATCCATCCCAAGGAGAATATTGTCACTCTTTATATCTCTATGGATCACTTGGTTTGAGTGCAAGAAATCCAAAGCCTGGAGGCACTATTAAATCAGAAGAAAAGTTCTAGTTATATCACATAGAATATTTTAAAAAATATTTCATTTCTATGTAAACTTTAGGCAAGGTTGGATTTAGTTTTAGATTGTTAAGTAAAATGTATTACTAAATATTTTGAAATGCTACCATTTACTTTAGTAATGGTATTCAGCATTATACATAGGAAGGTTCTTCAGTGAGACTAAAATAGCAAGAATGTTGATGTGATAAGTTTCACTAAATTAGGAAAGGATTATAGCCAAACTAACCAATTAATATAACCATATTTTAATCTAGTTATCTAGCGGAACTATATTTAGCTTGACCTTACATGAATTTAGTAATTCTGTGCACTTTATATTATTTGGTAGTGGATCTTGAGTGGGACTTAGGAATCTACATTTAAAACAAGTGCTCAAACTTGGCAGTCACATCTTCAAGGCACCTCTGGTGGGTGCCAGATAACCCCATCAAAGACCATGATCCAGAAACTCATTATAAAAATCTCGGTAGAGAGCATAAAACAATTAGATATAGCCATGCCACCAGACCCCGTGCCAGGCTGATTCAGGGCACCCTGGAGGGGGGGGGGCGGGTGAGGCCCCTCCCCGACCCAAGGGACCCAGCCCCGGCAGCCGAAAACCTCCAGAACTTAACCGCTGTCATGCTCATGACTGCTTTCTACATACTCCAGCTGAGTCTCACCTATGAGTGAACTATTCCTGGACCATGCAGCCACATTTGCAGGCTGTGGCATCTCATACCTTGCACCACGAATATTCCAAGAGTAGTGCACCACATTTGCTGGGGTTTAAAGTAGAAGTCAACCAATGTTAGAGGGATATATATTTTTCAGGTATATACATATATATGTGTGTGTGTGTGTATATATATATACACACACACAAGGCTCAACCTTTAACAACATGTTAATAATCCTTATAGAAGGGTTCAATGGCCCCTGGGTGAAATTCAACAATCTTCACACACTTTTCTCTCAGGAAACTTTTTTTTTTTGCTTTTTGGGTCACACCTGGTGATGCACAGGGGTTATTCCTGGCTCATACACTCAGGAATTACTCCCAGAAGTGCTCAGAGGACCATATGGATGCTGGGAATCAAATCCGGGTTGACTGTGTGCAGGGAAAATATCCTACCACGGTGCTATTGTTCCAACCTCTCAGGAAATTTTTTGGAGCATTTTTGGCGGTTTATTCATAACAAACAATACAAAATAAATTATTTCAGTTCTGCTTTGGGACAGGGGTTGGAGTTTGGGATAGGTGTAATGGTGGTAGGATTGGTGTTCAAATATTAAATGTAATTAAATATTGTGAAAGACTTTATAAAATTAAATTAAAAAATAAAAGTAATAAATTAAGAAAATAAATAAAGACTATGGAGGAAAAAACCAGGTGCTCAAAATAATTTTTTGCTGAGGACCAAACTTGGGTTATACTATCTCTCCAGTCTCAAAGCAACTTCTGACCAACAAGAAGTTTGGGGACCATTTCCAAGGTACGAAGTGACTATCGGTACTTGTTTGAAAATGGCTTTGTATTGTGATAGTAAAAAAATGGAAAAGATGAGATTATGGAAGCAAGAAATTTAAATGAAAAACTTAAAATGAAATATAGGCAAGACTGTTTATTTTGTTTCCCTATGAATGATTTTCAAGTTTCAGTGGGTCAGAGTTTGTGGTTCCAATCTATTTCCTCACCACAATAAATGGGATAGGTAGTATGACGAAGATGAGATTCCATTGAGGATGGTATTTTTAACACTAAGAGTTATTAATGTAATAAAATATCCTTAGTTCATCTTGAAAGTACAGATATCATACGGTTATTAGTAAAAGAGCTAGAAGGACAGGAGTGATAGTTCAGTGGGTAGTGTGCTTGCCTTGCACATGGATGACCTGGGTTAGGTCCTCGGCATCCCATATGGTCACTTGAGCACACAGCCAGGAGTAATTCCTGAGTGCAGAGCCAGATGTAAGCCCTGAGCATCAACTGGGTGTGGCCCCAAAACAAAAAACATAAATAAATAAATAAATAAATAAATAAATAAATAAAAGCCACATCCTCAAGTTCACCAGTGGAACGTGAGGAATATCTAGTTGTTCTATAAAAGCAACTATTTTCTAGACTGAGGAAAGAACTTATTTAAATTAACTAGTTCATCTGGATAATGATGGCATGATAATTTTGTCTGTATTTTATATTGTTCACATTGCACATGCAGGACAAAATGACTACTATGTGAGAGGTATAAAAAATTATAAAATAGTTCCATGTTGAAATCTGTATTTTCCGTGAATTCTTATTTATATTTTCCCATGACGTTTACTGAAACCATAATATGCATGCTTAGATATGGTATCTCATAGATGGCATAACAAAATTTAAAAGATCCACAGAAAGGCAACTATTATAGGCAATTTACTGGGATAGAAGGTAAGGGGATTACTATTAGGTTAGGATTTAAGTTAGAAGTTTTCTTGTTACCTAGAAATACTTAATTATCTTACCTCTCTGCACACAGCTGCTATCTGTCCTTCATCCATACAGGTTTCTGTTACCACATCAGTCAAAGAGCCACCAGCCAAGTATTCCATGACTACCCACAGTTCATCGCCCACTAAGTAGCTTAAACAAGAAAATAAGAGTTTAATTCAGACCTAAAGTTTTTTTTTTATATCCCACTAAGAAGACAGTTCGCATTTAACCACATTACATAACAAGAGGAAATATCAATCAATGATGATACCGAGGTACTTTCTTAAGACTTAAGGAGAAATTCTTGGAAAATCAAAAGGTATTCAGGTATGTCTGTACCAAGGAGGAAAGTATAAAACTATGGAAGCTTCTGGTGACTGGCTACTGCTAATCCTATTTTAAAAACACTAGCTTCTATGAATAGGTTCAGAAACAGCCATTTTAACTAACTCAAGCCATAATGTTTACTTCTTGGACTGTATTGGTCCACAACATCCAGATTCATCATAGGCTATTTGTTCAAAACTCAGGTATCACTTTTGAATCTACTGAAGTGTTTCAGTTACTAAATCAAGGAGACTGATCTCTGCAATGTGCTGAAGTGTCAATTCTGTTAGAAGACAGTGGTCCCATGACCATATACTCTAAGTAGTATTGAGGGACATAATACAAGGGATCAAATTGGTGGATTAAGCTCACCAGAACCCTGCAATTTAGGCAAAAAATAGAAAAATCGTATTAATGGCAATTTAGCAGTACTAAAATGTGTCTTTTCTGTCCTGCTAAGCAAGAGAGGAATTAGAGTGAATCGCCATAAGTAAATCCAGTAATTCTTCCTTGCCCAAATATCCACCTAAAAATAAAACAAAGCTTTCTGTCTGGTAGGATTAAAATTGTATGTAAGATTCACCTGGGAATCCTGTCAAAAATGAAAATTCAAGGGCTGGAGCAATAGTACACTGGGAAGGGCATTTGCCTTACATGTAGCTTGCCCAGATTTGATCCCAAGCATCTGCCTGGTCCTCCAAGCACTGCAGGAGTAATTCCCAAGTGCAGAGCCAGGTGTAACCCCCGAGAATTGCAGGTGTGGTCCAAAAGGGAAAAAGAGAAAATTCAGACTACCTCTTTAGTTATGAAGAACATGTTAGAAATTTGCATTTTTGAAATGTGCTATTTTATTTATTTATTTTTGTGGGGGAGAAAAGGGGTGGCACAAATGGCTCTGAGCTCAGGGATGACTCCCGACAGGACTCAGGGAACCAAATGTGCCAGGGATCAAACATGGGTTGGCTCAATGCATGCCTAACGCACCGTACTATCACTTCAGTCTGGACAAAGACAATATTTTTTTTGTTTTGGGGCCACACCCAGAGGTGTTTAGGGTTGACAAATGCAATATTAACAAAAGCATGAGCGTATATTGACATTACTGTTGCAGGTAGTCCCTATACTCCATGAAGCACCAATTTTAGTTGTAAAATTCGACACTCCTCTCCCAAACCCCAGGACCCTCACCCCTTCTTTCCTATCCCTGTTTGGTCACATGGGGGCACTGTAGCACTGTCTTCCCATCATTCATCAATTTGCTTGAGTGGGCACCAGTAATGTCTCCATTGTGAGACCTGTTGTTACTGTTTTTGGCATATTGAATATGCCACGGGGAGCTTGCCAGGCTCTGCTGTGTGGGCGGGATACTTTCAGTAGCTTGCCGGGCTCTCCTAGAAAGGTGGAGGAATAGAACCTGGGTCAGCCACGTGCAAGGCAAATGCCCTACCGGCTGTGCTATCGCTCCAGCTCCAGCCCTAGTCCCATACGGCTCCATACAGTTAGTATGGTCTTTAAATTCCTTTTTATAACCCAGTGGTAATATCGCTCCAGCCCAATATCAGTGATGAAAGAGACATTAATTACCTGGTCTGTAGAAAAGGTTTGAGACTAAAGTCTCACTTTCCTAGGTATGATTTGTCACTTAATCACAAAGTATGCATTAGAGCAGGGCCACTGTAGTTGGCCTTCTTCACTTAGATACCCAGACACTGCACTGCCTCCAAAAAAACACTTGACGAAATGTTTAATGTATCATAGCTCATTCATATATGAAACTATTTCCTGCTCACATGAAGTCATGATTCTCAGAAGGAAATTAAACAAACTGTTCATGTTTAGAAGACTATAAAATGTTTCTTCAAATATTTGGTGGGGTGGGTGCAAGTTTAGCAACAGAGTTGCTAACTCTGCAATAGCTGAGAAATATTTGTAGAATGGATGTTATCAGAATAAATTCCAAATAAAATAATTTGCCAAGAAAGTGACACCCCACAAAGAAGACAAAGAAGATATGAGAAAACACTTACCTATCTAAATAATTAACAATATTGGGGTTCTTATTTTCCCTCATGACAAGAATTTCATTAATAATTAATTCCTTTTTGGGTTGCTGTTGAAGGTTCATCTGTTTTATGGCCACCTGAAGATGAATTAAAATTCAAAAATGAATTACAATTATAATACTAAACACAAACATTCATATTTATTCACATATAGAGGGAGGCATACCCGTTCTTTATCTTACTAGGTTCTTTCTCAGTGCCACAGACCTGTATTTCCTTTTCTCTGTCATTCATGATTAAACCATCTATTTAATATACTTTGAATACCAATGAAGTAAATTCCCATCTCAAACCAGTGCTAAACTTTTCTTCAGACACTGATGCCATCAAAGAAAAAATATGAACAATACAAATAAAACACTCACCTCTTGTCCTGTTGCAATGTCTAGAGCTGTATAAACAGTACCTGATGCCCTGTGAATGTAGAAATTATAAATAAATAATCAACGTGTTATCAATAGATTTCATCTGGAATGAAACATAATTGTTTTCAGGATAGGAATATCAGCAAACTCAAGGTTAAGGGATAAATTAAAAAATGAATAACTATTTTGCTTAAATTGCACCTGAAACAGTAACAAATCATGAAGTCATGTCCTTTGGTGGATTAGGAACTACAGTTGCTAAAAGCAAACTGTGTGATATGGCACTATAAGTTAGTAATAAATTGAGCAAATTTATTTTTTCATCTTATTCCAGAAGTTCTCTAACTCCTGGAATAAGAAGTGTCATATATTCCTTGGATGGTGCAGTAACCAGCATTGCAGTTCTCTGACTAAAGTGATTTAGAACTTAGGAAATAATATTTCACCTTTTGCTTACATAACTACAAATTAAATTTTGCTTCTAGCATACAGAGTATGTTATTCATGTATTTATAATGTTTCTTTTTCGTCTATCACAATCGTCATCTAACCTAAATGCTGTATCTATTTATACTATATCTATAGGCAGCAATAATGATGTGACTTTAGTGTTGAGCCGCTCCCCTGACTGCCCCCTTCATTTTGCATTTTTTCTCAACAGCTTCTACTGTGGGGTTTCAGTATAGCACACAGTCATCTTGAAATCATTCTCTAAGTTTTGAGAGGACTTAATGCTTCCATTATAATATCAATCACAGAACTCTCTTGCTTTGCAAATAGAAAATGTCTAGTAAAACGGAATCAGTCACTTTTAGTTTTCGTGAAACACACATGTACCACACCTCTTCAATTCCCAAGAAAAGAATAATCTAGAAAATTTCATTGAAACGTTCACAGTAAGTAAAGGAATTTGAACAGGATTCATATTGAGATTCATCAAGCATTTAAACTTTCTGGTAACTGTCACTACTTTTTTGCTCTCTTATTTCTTTGTTACTGTTCTGTTTTCTGAGTCCAGGATTTCGTTTTACTCATCCTATATTCCTCTCACACCTCCTATTCTTTGTATAACCTTAATTCTAATTTGTTAAAAGGTTTATCTTATTGTATCCATCAATGTTATATACTTATACTGCACACATAGACAATATCATACAACACTTGTTTATTCAGTCCTGACTTATTTTACTCTTCCCTCCCTCCCTCTCTCCCTCCCTCCCTTCCAACCTTGCTTCCTCCATCTTGTGCTGGGGGTGGGGGGAGGGTTGAATCAGGGTTGGTGCCTGGCAAAGCAAGCATTTTAATTCCTGTACCATCTCTCCAGATCCCAAGAAATTCTTTTGTTATGTCAGTAATTTTTTATAATGTATTACTATTTTTCTCCCTTGATGTGCCAAAATATTTCTTGCAGGTCTAGGAAGATTGTATTTCCAACTTTTATAGATTAAAATGTGTAATTAATGATGATTAATAGAGATCTGGATTCTAAAATTTGTTCCAATATAAAAAAAGTATGTGGCCTTGGACCAGTTCCATTTTCTCTCTGGGACTCAGTCCTCTTCCTTGGAAAATAATGATCATAATAACAGAAAACATGTTAAGCATTTTGGCATGTCAGACACTGTTCTAGAAACTTGATTTATCTTATGTTCTTTTAAGTAAAGTGGCTATTGACACCACAATACAGATGAGGAAACTGAGGTTTATATAATGAAATGATTTACCTAAGATTATACAGTTTACTCGTTTGTCTGACCAACTGACTTAGAAAATATAGGAAATTGCATCTTTGTTTCTAAATTTCCTCTGTCTCATGATCTAGAATCTATAAATTCTATTGCCGCTTAAGACAAAATGACTATTTAAAATAACAACTGAATGTGGACTGAAAAAATATTTGTAATCAAGCAATAGGTGCCCACCTAAATGGTTTAGTAATTTAACAAATTCCTTAGGTTTAAGAATGATATCAAACAAATCAGTTTCTCCAAATCTGGATGTTCGAGATATAGTTTCAGAGCACATAGTTGGTATTCAATAAGAAGTTATAGAATGAAAAAAAATGAATAAGTTTTATAAGCAAACAAGTAACTAACAAAATCTTTCCTTTCCCCAAACATGATTGCCACTCAATGCCTCTTTTGCAAAACACAGCACTCAAAAGGAGAGAGAGGGAAATGCCCTGCCACAGAGGCAGGGTGGGATGGGGGCTGGGGGGTGGGAGGGATACTGGGATCCGTGGTGGTGGGAAATGCGCACTGGTGGAGGGATGGGTGTTTGGTCATTGTATAATTGAAACCCAAGCACAAAAATGTATAAGTCTGAAAAAAAATGTTTTTTAGTGAAAAAAAAATCTTTCCTTTCTGTGAATGAAATATTTTCTTATTCATTTTGTTTTGGGGCCACATCTGACACAACTTGACGGGGCTTGGAGTACCATATGTGGTGCCAGGGATTGAATCCTGGTCTGCTGCACACAACCTCACCCACTGTACTATCTCTGCCTTCTTTTTTCTATTGAAGTTTTTTCTATATTAAACATTGCCCTCTTAAAATAAGGTCTCAGACATCCATTATTTTAGGGGCAAGTTTGTGGATTTGTCCTTCTGAACTCAAATTTACCTGAGTTCAAAGGAATGGATCCCCTAACTGGGGATATATTTCAACTGCATAAACCATGAGCAGCTATTAAATCTACTTCCAGGATAGCATTTTAAAATTTTCTTATTTGGTTTGTTTCTATACACTTAGACCACTCAAACAATCCTTAAATATGCAAAATCATGATAATATCTAAAATAAGATAACATCTATCTAACAGAGCTACAGAGAAGGAAATGGCACGATCAGCATAAATATTTAGCTCTTTACCCAGATTAAAGTTAATGCTCAGTATGGTAACTGCTATTCTCATTTGTTGTTCTGGCTGCTGTTACTGCTTTTTGACTGATTCACTGACTTGTTTGTTGACCTCTCCCGAATCTTTCAGTCAAAACATTCTTGCTTTTGTCTGTTCTTGTTTTCAACAAGGGCAAAGGCCTAGGGTGCTCTATCTACTAGAAAACTATTCCAAGGTTCCACATCGTATTTTTCCTTAGTGAAGTGTTTTTATCATTTTATGTGTGGTTTGGAATGCTTTTATTAAATGAAATCATGCAGAAATATTCATTACAAAACAAAACTATTCCAGTTAAAGCTAACTAGAATGGAGACTCTAAATTCCTTCCTAAGTGAATCCCTTTTATTTGCCACCACGGCCCCTGACCCCCAAACCCATTTCTTCTGTCCTAGAGGCAAAAATTGTGAATGAGTTGAAGAGCAAGGGGAATTAGTGTTTAACATATCCAGAGCTTTACATTTTAAATCCTTGGATTTTTTTCAGTGCCACCACAGCATTTCATTGTCTTAAAATTGCTAGAGTCTTAATCTTGGAATCTCAATATCCTGTGTTTTATGGCAATCAGTGGTATTGAATTGCCACAAATCTCTAATTCACAATGGTTTAAAGTCCCTGAAACTTTAGAACATTGGGTATTAACTAAAATGATCTTTTCTTCTCACATTCATTTCCCCTACCTTATAGAATATATGCCAATGTCTGGTAAAAGCCATTTCCCCTTTGCCAACTTCTGTTCCAGTCTTCAAAGGGTAATACCTGATTCCACCCCATTTTCTACCCCCACTCTCATAACAAGCATTTTAGATATTTGTAATTTACTTCCCTGGTCAATAAGTTATTGGATGCTCCAATAAGCTTTGTAAATTCCTCAAATCAAATGAACAAATACAGTAATCTGCAGAGTAAATCTTATTATGCTGTTCCCAGCTCTATTTTAGCACCTCTGAAGACTTCTAAGTACCCCATTTCACTTGCATTTTCATATCCCAACAATTTAAGGTTCAGCTGGTATAAATGTAAATACCTCTCTTTTCACTCTCTTTGCAGAAAGATAAATTAAAATCTTTACTGCCATCTACTCAAATCTCCCTAGGTTCAAATCCTACCAAGTTCCTAGCTGTGTGACCTTAGATAGTTTACTCTCTGTAGGCTTATGATTAAAGGAGAATTGCACTGCACTGCACTGTCCTTCTGTTGTTCATCGATTTGCTCGAGTGGGCACCAGTAATGTCTCCATTGTGAGACTTGCTGTTACTGTTTTTGGCATACCGAATACGTCACGGGCAGCTTGTCAGGCTTGCCCTGTGGGCGAGATACTCTCAGTAGCTTTCCAGGCTCTCTGAGAGGGGCGGAGGAATCAAACTCAGGTTGGTTGTGTGAAACGCCCTACACGCTATGCTATCACTCCGGCTCAAAGGAGAATTAAATGTATAATTTATTTAAAAATCGGTCCTGGGGGTGAGGATATAGCTCAAAAGGCTGGAACATGTGCTATGCATGAAAGGGCCTGGGTTTGACCCTTAACACTTCATGGTCTCCTGAATGTCTTGCCAGGAGTAGCCCCTGAGTACCACTGTGTGTGGTCCAAAGCCCAAAATCAAATCCCAAATCCACAAAAAACTCCCAAGTCCCCTCAAGCTAGTCCTAAGGACCCAGAATGTGGTTGTCAGTGACAAAAAATGCTTGCCAAGGCTGGGGAGATACCTCCAATGTCTGGAGCACATATTTTGAATGCTTGAGACCTGGGTTTGAGTCCTGGTACTGACTGCAAAGACCCTGCGCTCTGCAGGCTGTGGAGTAAAAAAGCTTTTGTCCAGCATTCCAGCATCACTGTAGGTCCTAAACCAATCCTGACAGGTTGGCTACAAGAAAGGCATGGAAGATGGTTCAAGAGATTAAAAAAGCACTGAAAGCAAGCATGAGGCCATGCCGTAATCTTGAATGTTGATATAGCTACATATGGCTAAACAATCCTGGCAACCATGGCATACAGTAACTTCCCAGTAACTATTAGAAATTATAACTTATTATTTTATGACATTGCTTGTTTCTTTCCTAATATATCCATTAATTCTCAAGTCTGTAGTCTGCTGAACACTAAGAATTCTTTTATGTATCTGGGGATTTTCATATTTTCATGTTTGAAATTCATAACAGAAATTTGTTATATACCTAAAGATGAACCTAATGAAAGTACCTCATATATTCCCCTTATCTAGAATAATACCAACATTATTACACAATTAATTTCATGCTGATCAACTATCTAAAGAGCAATTAATTGTATCTATGTTGTTTCATAAATTATGAGAAATAAACTATTAATATAAAAATTATAAGTATTTATAACATAGAATTTGCAAAGACAAATAATTGAAAAGATACTTGGTGGTGTAGTTGAGAATTACTCTCTGTGTAATGAAGCACAAAACTGAATACCCCCAAGAGGAACATTGTATACCCCCAAAGCAAACAAAATGCCACACTAACCTTTAAAAGATGAACTTTGCAATGGCCTGGGTGTATCTTGAAGTATCTCAACACAAGAATGCCACAAATTCAATTAACAAAGATTAAAACTAAAACTCTTAATTCTCTACTATAGCAGCGGTTTTGTGCTAAACACTGTCAATTTGATTTTTATGCCATTTAATTAAATGAATCCCTATTCAACTCTCTCCACTGTAGTTTAATTGAAACATGATTGTTGTGGGAGAATATCTGTTTAAGAAGGGAACTTAAACAAAGTTTAAATTGATAATTTAAACAAAGTTTAAATTTAAACAAAGTTTAAATTGGTGGTCCAGGTTGACTCGCTCTCAAGACCTGCTCTACCAATTTCAGACTAAATCTCTGAGGAGAGGCAAGCCAAGCAGCTAAAATTCATGGTAACACCAGATCCCCTCAGTTGAAAACTCTATGTTAATTATTGCCCTTCAGAAGTGCTGGCAGCTGCACCCACAGCCCACCACTGCAGCCATGCCAAGGCCTCAACTCCACTGCCTTACAAATATTCTCTGCAGAGACGCCAAACTGCAAATAATTTCAGGTACACCAGTGCCCAGACTAGAACTCTGGGGTCTTCTTAGAGTCGGGGTGGGCAGCCTTCCCCCAGCCCTCATACTTCCGGAAGCCCTGGAAGCCACGCCCACCTCCCACAGCTGCTGCCATGTCAACTTGGTCCAGACCATAGATCCCGAAGTGTCTGAACTAAGACTAATGAAAAAAGGGAGATAAGCTGTTTAACCTCCATATTATGGAGAAATATAAAACCCAGAGAACTGGAGGGATACATCACAGATAGATAGCTGGTAACTAAAGCCTCCTGATATTTTACAGATCTTTCAATTAACTTACACTATGGTCCAAGAATATTAATATAATAAAGGGTTCAACCATTAAGCCTAGTCAGGTTACTGAAATAAGTACTTAGGATTATTCGTTTATCAACAGTTTCTCCCTGACCTAGTCAGCCATTTAAAATCAAATGGTAACAGTGGCATCTAGCCCAAGGGGTCTAGAAAGAAACAATTTATTTTAACATGTTACTCCCAAGGCAAGTCAGTTTAATTATCAGTGATTTTCATCAGTTTCAATATTTCTAAAGGAATACCAAGTAGGAGTTATAATTTGTATTAATAACTCTGAACTCAGTATAGAACTGAAATAGATGATGGAAAGAAGGAAAGGGTAGAGAGGTGGAAGTTCATGGGCTGGGCGAAAAAGAAAATGGAAGAGAACTAAATAAAGGGATTATCTTACTCTTTTTATAGACAAGATAAAGAATTAATATAAATGTATTATGCATATGAAAAGTAGTGTTTAGTATTTGTTAAACACAAATAATCACATTTTAATGATAAAGTTCTTTATACTTTTTTAAAAAAAACTAAGGCATTTGTGTAGCCAGTGACCTGATTATCAAGAATATAGCTATGCAACTATACTCAGATAAGAAAAGGAGTAGAATGTATGGAATTTCTGTTTTTCACATGAATGTCAGTCCCTTGCTTTAATGGTTGTAACTTTTTCATTAAATGTATATACATAAAAAAATAAAGTTAATTACATGGTGAACTAAATAAATAAATAAATAAAGGGATTAATCGTGGGTCAAGAAAAATTTTTTGGAATAAGAATGACAGGGCTAGTGGGTATGGTGCCGGCAGCAGGTCAGTCTGTACCTGTGAGGTGAGTGCATCAGCAGCCTGATGGCGCGTTCAGACTTCCAGATACCCCAAAATTGCTGCTGTGCCTTTGGCCAGACCCCAAAAACTTGGGGCAAAGTTTACAAAGAAAGTAAACGGCCAAAAGTTAGGTATGTGGGAAACACACCCACAAACCACCTCCGGCTCAGCTATATCATTGGAGGCATGGCCTTTCTGGTTCCTGATTGAACTGCTTAATGACTATGATCCCAGAGACTCAGAAACAAATCTCAAAACCCAGCGGCTTTTGGCAGAAATGTGTCCGGACCCCACAGTACATTACTGTCGCCAGGCCACCCCAGGGAGGAAAGGGTGTTGTA
This sequence comes from Sorex fumeus, assembly GCF_029834395.1. Lineage (NCBI taxonomy): Eukaryota > Metazoa > Chordata > Mammalia > Eulipotyphla > Soricidae > Sorex > Sorex fumeus. Next base: position 13,382,902 of record NW_026606115.1, read on the forward strand.
ACTCCGCCTGCTCCCCCTTGGTGGCTCAGTGGCCATCATCCTCCAGAGGCCATTGGACAGTCAGGCTTGGGCCCACAGTAACGAAACTTGTTGGGCCTTACAGGATTGGGGAGGGGGGGAAGCTGGGCCTGTCCTCCCCACCCCAACAAGACCCCAAGTCATCGCCCACAAATGGCCTCTCTGGCTCCTGATCAAGCTGCTTAACGGCCTTGATCCCAGAGACTCAGAAGCAAATCTTGAAACCCAGTGACTTTTGGCAGAAATGCGTCTGGACCCCTCAGTAGGTTACTGTCGCCGGGCCACCTCAGGGGGAAAAGGGTGCTGTCCCTCCGCCTGCTTCCCCCTTGCGGATCGGTGGCCATCATCCTCGAGAGGCCATTGGACAGTCAGGTCTGGGCCTGCAGTGACGAAACTTGTTGGGCCTTACAGGATGGGGGTGGAGCCGGGCCTGTCCTCCCCACCCCAACGAGACTGCAAGTCATCGCCCACGAACGGCCTCTCTGGCTCCTTATCAAGCTGATTAACGGGCATGATCCCAGAGACTCAGAAACAAATCTCGAAACCCAGTGGCTTTTGGCAGAAATCCCTCCAGATTTAAGTGTTAAAATTTCAGAATTTCAAAATCACATGGCCCTACTGCAGCCACGCGACATCATTTGTTATTCATAACCAGCAATAGAACACAAATTGTCTACTGTTGCCTTTTCAGCAGATCTGAGTGTTGGGGTAAAATCTCAAATAATAATGGTGGGTCTGGTGTCGAAATATTGAATGTGATCAAAGTAGAGGGAGAGTAATATGGAAATCATCTGCCCCACAGGTAGGGGGAGGGTGTGGGATGGGGGTGTACTGGGATTTTTGGTGTTGGAGAATGGGCACTGGTGAAGGTACGGGTGTTTCATTGTATGACTGAGACTTAGAGCCGAAAGCATTGTAACTGCTCTCATGGTGATTTAATAAAATTATAAAAATGCTGGCACGGATGTGGCGAGAAAGGGACCCTCCTTCACTGCTGGTGGGAATGCCGACTGGTCCAACCCTTTTGGAAAACAGTATGGATGATTCTCCAAAAATTAGAATTTGAGCTCCCATTAGATCCAGCAATACCACTCCTGGGAATATATCCCAGAGAGGCAAAAAAGTATAGTCAAAGTGACATCTGCACTTGTTTGTTCATTGCAGCACTCTTTACAATAGCCAGAATCTGGAAAAAAACCTGACCGCCCGAGAACAGATGACTGGTTAAAGAAACTTTGGTACATTTAATGGAGTACTATGTAGCTGTTAGAAAAGATGAAGTCATGAAATTTACATACAAGTGGTACTACATGGAAAGTATAAATAGCAGTACTCCTACATAAAAAAAAGAATGACAGGGCTATAGAATAAGACATTATTCATGTTTAAGATTTTTAAAGTATAAATTATGCTAATGAAGTAACAGTCAGAATTTTAATCCATGTTTAAAATGCATATTTTTACGTTGTCCCTCACTGATGCTAGAAAAGGCTGAACCCTATATTGAATCTTAATTTCTGCCTTCTGCCTATAAATGGATGGTCTCACTTAATGTTCACTTCAAATATAAAAATTTGTTATTATCCTTAATATAAAAATAAGAAAAAGTGAAATAGTATGTAGTCTGGCCAAGGTTACATAGTTAGCACATGAGCTTTAAAATGCATTACTTTTACTACACAGTTCATACCATTAACCACCATTTTATATTGTTAGGGCTTTTATCATTTTTACATCAATGCTAAGTGCAAGTGTAGTACTTCCCAAGGCTCATTAGTTTATCTACTATGCTGATATTTCAAAATTTCCTTTTACCTCCAATTTTCTATCCACTAAGTACATGATGCTCCTTGTAAGTCATTTAGTTTGTCCCTGTACATGGTAGATTTGATTCCTCTGACATAGACATACTAGATGATTTTTGTGTTAAAACTGGTCTTCCAGTAGAAAGAAGAAAAGTTCTTGCCATAGAGATTGGCTGAAATTGAGGGTGGGGTTGGGAGGAAAACTGTGAACATTGGTGATGGCAAATGTATACTGGTGAAGGGATGCATTTTGGAACATTATATGACTGAAACCCAATCATGAACAACTTTTTAATTGGTTTAAGTAAAAAAAAGAAATGGTCTTCCAGCTAAAAATGGAATGAACCTACTATTAATTTTTAGGACTAAATTATCTTATGCTGAGTATTTAAGATATAAGTAGGCCCCTATATAGACACTTGTGCTCACTGGACATGAAAATTCTTAGTTACTGCATTCTTCAATACTACCATACATTTACAGTGTTTTGTGGAGATGTATTCCTAAAAGATTCAATAATGATGATTATTAGTATTCACCATTACATACAATAAATATGAGAGAGAATGCAAGAATTTTAGTGTATTTTCTTTGTGTATTTTGAGAGCAAAATGGATCACAAAATATTCTGAAAAAAATCTCATTGTCTCAGTACACTTTTTTTCTTTTTGGGTCACTCCTGGCGTTGCAAAGGGGTTACTCCTAGCTCATGCCCTAAGGAATTACTCCTGGCGGTGCTCGGGGTACCATATAGGATGCTGGGAATCGAACCCAGGTCAGCGGCGTGCAAGGCAAACACACTACCCACTGTGATATCGCTCTAGCCCCCATCTCAGTACTGTTATGAATACATAGAATGTAGTCCAGACCAGTTAAGAATCGTTAATTATTGGGATTACAAATTGGAATAGTTAGAATTTTCTATTTCTTAGTCAAGAGTATTCATGTTCCTCTAGTTTTAAATAGCTCCATAATACATTATGGATGTGGGGCTAGGGAGCTCAGTGGATTATGGTCCTGTGATAATGAGGACACATTTATAGGAATTAATCCCTGGAAAGGACAGATAACTCACTACTCCAATATTAAGCCTAAGCAGCTGTTTCACAGTGTGTGCCACTGGTTTCAAGAGGGTCCAGACAAAAATAGGTTAGGCAGATTAATAAAAACTCATTACTATGGCTGGACAAAACAACTTAAGTGTGCAGACTTTGCTAATGGTGGTTGATTGAGTGACACCATCCTTCCTTCTTTACAGTGCAGCATGCAGCACAGTACATTTAAGAGCACTAAGTAGAAGAGCATCTTCCATTGCTCCATAAACACTATTCTTCACAGATGCTCACGTATTTCCACAATCTTCTTGATCACAAAGCCTATTGAAAGCTCAGTCTGCATCTCAGTGCCTCCTAGGTCCAGAGCTGCATTCTACGTTTTATGGCCTCAAATAGATCTGATGGTGAAGCAAATACTTTTTAGGTAAGTGGTTCTAACCAAAGATCACTTTTGTAAGCACACTAGACACCACTTCTGCTTTTGTCCACAGTTTCTTGAACAAAGAGAGACAAGTTAGATATTTTATTCTCAGCACTTGTACATGAGTTCTATGCTGTATGTAGTTTAGTCAGGAACTCTAAACAAGCTGTTATTCATCAAGTCCTTTAAGAAAAAAGTGTCAGAACTATTCATTACTATTCACATGGTTACTTTAAGTAAGAAAAAGAGTGTTTCTATTATGCTTGAAAAATATGAGCAAAGACATGTCTGAAAAGTACCTAACATGATTTGTTGCTTTCTTGTGTCTTAGAACTAAAACTAATTTAGAGAGACAGGGACTGTGGACTTGGAAAAATTGTAATTACTGATGAATTGATACTAGCATTCTATATAATAATACTATTGGCAAAACTGAGTTGCTAGACAAGTTCCTTCGGCCAGATGAACATCTTTATGCATAAGAGGAAAATGATTTCAAAAAACAGTCTCAAGTGCCACTTTCTCACAAATTTAGCTATGTGACTGATTTAATCAATGCAAAGATATGACATACAAGAAATATTCTATGGCATAATACACCATAGAGTTTATTAGCCAATGGATTCTTCAGGAGAGACTTTTGTATTGCAACACTACTTCTTGCTAAAGTTCCTTTATTATGTAATTTTTATTATAAATATAAGTGTGTGGAAGTATTTTTATGGTACTAGAATTCCAAATATGTGAATATAGCTATGTCGGCAAGGTACAGACAGATAGGCACTTTCATCTGAAAGTTCTCCTTATCTGAAGGTACTATGTTTCAAAATCCCTTGTGGATGCTCAAAAGCACTACCCGTTTATACTTTTTTCCCTATAAATACATATCTATGACAAAATTTAATTTATAAATTAGGCACAGTGATGTTTACAACATTAACTAAAAAATTGTAGCACTGTAGCACTGTCCTCCAGTTGTTCATCAATTTGCTTGAGTGGGCACCAGTAACATCTCCACTGTGAGACTTGTTACTGTTTTTGCCATATTGAATATGTCATGGTGAGCTTGCCAAGCTCTGCCATGCACGTGGGATACTCTCAGTAGCTTGCCAGGCTCTCCAAGAGGGACAAAGAAATCGAAACTGGGTCGGCCGCGTGCAAGGCGTGCTATCACTCCAGCCCTACTAAAGTACAATATACTTTATTACAATATTTATTACAATATACTCTAATTAAAGTTAAGTGAACGGGATCTCTCAAAATGTCTGATTGTACTTAATATTTTCAGATCATGGTTAATGACAGGTAACTGAAACCACAGAAAGAAATTACAGATAATTTAGCACATGACAGGAAGAAGTATTAAATGGAACCTCCACTGTAGAGCACAACTTGACTATTAAAACTACAATTTTCAAGGCCAGAGTGATAGTACAGCAGGTGGATCATTTGCCTTGCACTAATAACCTGGGTTTGATCTCTGGCATGCCATAAAATCCCCCAAGCACCACCAGGAGTAATACCTGAGCACAAAGCCAGAAGTAATTCCTTAGCATTGCTGAGTGTGGGCCAAAACCAAACCAAACAAACAACACTACACTTTTCCTTCATTAAACATTTCCACTCTCAGTAGTGGAAATGTTTAATGAAGTAGTCTCAGTAATTTTTAATCATAAATTGCATGTTTAATGAATTAATTAAATGTTTAATGAAGTAGTCTCAGTAATTTTTAATCATAAATTGCATCCTATTATGTTTGTAAGGATTTTCATTGAAACGTTTTTATAGTGGCAAAATATTGGAAACAAATTAAATATCTATTGATTAGGGCCTGATTAAATAGATTATTGTACATCTAAATATCAAAATACGTACATTGGTTAAAAGGAAAGAGGTATGTCATGAAACAATTTCTAAGAAATAGGCATATATCAGAAAAAAGAAGCATAGTGTGCTTCTACTTAAAATACACACACACCCATAGACACACAAAACTCAAACAGAAATGTACCATTTAGGTCCAAATAAAAGGTGATAATATTCTCCCCCAATTTTTCCCTCAGGAAAAAACAAGAAATGCCTTATGTTCAAATTATTATTTAAGTTCTCAAGCAATTTTGTAATTTTCTGTGTTTATTTTTTTCTATAAATTACTATTTGGGAAAGAAACATTAAGTTAAACCATTCTCAACCAATGTGAACTTTGGAAGCTCATAAAGATTACCTGTCGGAATTAAAGAGAAAAAACCATAAATAAATATTTTCTAAATTTATAATTGCAATGGGCTGGAGCAATAGCACAGCGGGTAGGGCATTCGCCTTACAAGCGGCCAACATGGCCGACCCGAGTTCGATTCCTCCGCCCCTCTCGGAGAGCCCGGCAAGCTACCAAGAGTATTCGATATGCCAAACACAGTAACAACAAAGTCTCCAATGGAGACGTTACTGGGCCCGCTCGAGCAAATCAACGATCAACGGGAGGGCCTTTACTTTTACCTTTTATAATTGCAATATCAAATGTCATACGCATGTTTTTAAAGGTCATTTTCTGACATAAATCCATGAAAAGTATTCCCTTTTGCCAAAGACGGAACAGTTTGATCATTAAAAAAGCAACAAAAAGGGGCTGGAATGATAGTACAGCAGGTAAGTTATTTGCCTTGCACACTGACCTCCCAGGTTCCATCCCCAGCACGCCATATGGTCCCCTGAGCCCAGCAGGAGTAATCCCTGAGCACAGAGCCAGGCGTAATCCCTGAGCATCACCTAGTGTGACCAAAAATAATTTTAAGAAAGCTACAAAACTTGCAACTGATTGAAATAGAAATAAGTTAAAACCATTAAAAAAAACATGAATTTACAAAGGTGAATTACTTTTTTGCTTTTTGGGTCACACCTGGAGATGCACAGGGGTTACTTCTGGCTCATGCACTCAGGAATTACTCCTGGTGGTGCTCAGGGGGACCATATAGAATGCTGGGAATCGAACCTGGGTCAGTCGCGTGCAAGGCAAACGCCCTACCCACTGTGCTATCACTCCAGCCCTTATAAAGGTAGCACTGTAGCACTGTCGTCCCACTGTTCATTGGTTTGCTCAAGCAGGCACTAGTAACGTCTCCATTGTGAGACTTGTTGTTACTGTTTTTGACATATTGAATACACCATGGGGAGCTTGCGAGGCTCTGCCGTGTGGGAAGGATACTCTCGGTAGCTTGCTGGGCTCTCCGAGAGGGACAGAGGAATTGAACCCAGGTCAGCCGCATGCAAGGCAAATGCCCTACCCGCTGTGCTATCGCTCCAGCCCCGACAAAGGTAAATACTTTCAATAAAGAAGGTTTCCTTCTCCCCACACCCCCCACAAATAAATCAAAACAACTTTCATCAGAAAATTTCATAAATAAATTTGATATAAACTCATCACACTGAAAATTGCAATGAAAAAAATTAAGCACTTGTCTTTACTTTCCTCTCTAAACTACGTGAATTATAATTCATCCAAATTAATAAGACAAAAGGAATGATATTCAGAAATTTACTATTTTTAATTCTTAAGTAATCTGGGCAATAATCAATACATTAAAGCATTACAACAGAAGTCCCCAAAACTCAATTGCTTTGTCAACCCTTTTCAGGAAAAAAGTAACACATTTTTTGTCCAGTATTCATTTATAAAATTGAATTATTTTGTTGAGTTATCATGAGATACACAGTTACAAAGTTGTTTGTGATTGTGTTTTAGTCATACAATATTCCAACACCTGTCCCTTGCTTCACCAGTGTACATTTTCCACCGCCAATGTCCAGTTTCCCTCCTGTATCCTCCCAATCAGCCTCTTTGGCAGACACGCTTTGTCTCTCTTTCTCTCTTTCTATCTTTCTCTCTAACTTTAAGATCCTTTCTCTAAATCTACTTTCATTACTTTCATTATGCACTTAAGTGTTTTTACCCTCACCCCATTATTCCAGCACCTCCAATGGGGTGATATTATCCTCTTTGGTAAACTCTGACAGTAGTTTTCAATATTTTAACAGCAGGTGTTGAAAACTACTACTGTAGAAGATACCGTTTTCTAGCATTGTCTACCAGTTTCAGGTAATGTCATTTCACCTACTCCTTTATTCCATATATTTATTGTTAATTGAAGTTAGCTTGAAATTGAAGTTGGCTTCTGATTCAGTGTCTGGCAAGATATTTTTATAGGTAGTGCTGTGTTTTTCATATTACATCATATCAAGTAGCACACAGTGCCTAATTATATCAGAGTTTAATGACAAGTAGATTGATCAGAAAATTCAATGGGTTACTACCCACTGATTCAAAGCAGTATTAACAGCTAATCCATGAACCAATGTTTGTACCACTGCCAATCCCTTGGGATAAAAAGTGTTTAAAAATCACTGTTGTACAGGACAATGGCTAGTTTCTTTAGTAAGTGAATATCAGTGGAAGATTAAAAGGGACTGCATTAGAGTATGGAAACTTAAAGAGATACAACTGTAGTTCCTTAGATGCTGATGTCAACAAATCTACTATTAAAAATGCAGTTTTGGGGTTGAAGCACAGCGGGTAAGGCATTTGCCTTGCATGCAGTCGACTCAGGTTCAATTTCCAGGATCCTATATGGTCCCCTGAGCACCGCCAGGAGTAATTCCTGAGTGCAGAGCCAGGAGTAACCCCTGTACATCACTGGATGTGACCAAAAAAACAGAAAACAAAAAAGTGCAGTTTTGAGACAATTAGTTCTGATTATATAAACACTGGGTGTTAAATATAAATGATTATAAATATATATATATATATATATATATATATATATATATATATATATAACCAAGCTCCCAGGAGAGAACAAGGCAGAGTCTCCTACCCTGTGCCTGACTGTCCTCACCAGGGCCCAACAGCTGAAGACCTTCGGGCCCCAGCCAAGGCCATGCTGGGACCACTCTCCACACACTTGGATGAGCCTCACGCATAAAAGAATTGGCAGAGGAACCCAGGTGTGTGAGACTCAGGGCTGAGATCTCCAAGCCTGCACAGTTTGGGACTGGACCTGCCAGTAGCTAGACAGTTACACCCACCAACTGCCGTGTAACCCCAACAATGGCCAGGATCCAGAGATTATCACACCAAGCTCCCAGGAGAGAACAAGGCAGAGTCTCCTACCCTGTGCCTGACTGTCCTCACCAGGGCCCAACAGCTGAAGACCTCCGGGCCCCAGCCAAGGCCATGCTGGGACCACTCTCCACATACTTGGATGAGCCTCACGCATAAAAGAACTGGCAGAGGAACCCAGGTGTGTGGGACCCGGGGCTGAGATCTCCAAGCCTGCACGGTTTGGGACTGGACCTGCCAGTAGCTAGACAGTAGTGTAACCCCAACAACGGCCAGGATCCAGAGATTATCACACTCAGCTCCCGGAAGCATCTTATCATCTCATTCCTACTTTGGACAAACTGGCAGGCTACCGAATGTAACCTGCCCACATGGCAGAGTCTGGCAAACTCCCCGTGGCGTACCCAATATGCCAAATACCAGTAACAATGAAGGGTCTCATTCTCCTAACTCTGAAAGAGCCTTGAATATGGCACTTTATTTTTTAAATCTCAGGGCTAGGACGAAGGAAACGTTACTGGGGCCTGCTCGAGGCAATTGACGAATAACAGGATGGTTGTGATTGTGATATATAAATATTGACTTTATTCATAAATATTATATAAAGACTGGATGTTAGTATCTCTCAGTTGTTAAATCTTTGTGTTATAACAGCACTGTGATTATAATAAAAATTATGAAAGTTGAATTTGGGTGATGAGAATATGGGAGTCCCTGTACTAATTCATCTATGAAGCTTAATACTTTGTAATAGGAAAATTAAAAAAAAAGTATATAGTTATGTTGTAAAAGAACTAACAACACATCTTTAGGACAGATTCAGGGAAGAATCATCCTAAAATGTTGTTAATGGGTATTTAAGACAAGGAATAATATATTTAGGGACAAAATCATATTTGAGTTCAAATATATCTGATAGAACTCAGATGAAATTCAGATAAGGTAACTGGATAACTGCTAAAAGAATTTAAAAAGGTACTCCAGAAATTTTTTTCTTCAAGATTTTTTGAGAGTTGTTAGGCCCCACTTGCAGTACTCAGGACTCTATGCCCAGGGATCAATCCTGGTGGTGCTTGGGCGATCATGTGCAAAGTGCCAGGAATCAAATGATGGTCAACTACATGTAAGGTAATGAATTGCCTTAACTGCTGAGCTATCTGGCCCCAAGTTGTTTTTTTTTTCATTTTTTAATTAAAGAACTGTGATTTACAAAGTTATTGACAGTTGAGTTTTAGGTATATAATATTTCAACACCAATCCCACCACCAGTGTTAACGTCCCTCCACCAGTGATCCCATATTCTCACCCCACCTCATACCCGCCTATCAGCTTGTGTAGATCACCCTTGATCCCAGTGTTTAGAGAGGAGGAAGATAGTGAAAGAAAGAAATCAAAGGGGTAGCAAGAGAACTGGAAATAATGGGTGAAGAGGCATCAAAGTTCAGTTATATTGGTGATATGGGTGAGTGGCATAGCCAAATATCTAAAACACAGACTTGACAAAATTGAAAGCATGAGACCAAAGCTGCAATTAGTGAAACTTTATAGTGTGCCTGGCCCCATACATACATATATATATATATATATATGTGTGTGTGTGTGTGTGTGTGTGTGTCTGTGTGTCTTTGTCTGTGTATTTATTTAAAGTAATATGTTCACAATGGTGTTGAATTTATTGTCTTATTGCATACAGTTACCTCACCTCACAAAACAAAGTTGTGTTAAGGATACATAGAAGATTTTTAATTATACTGCTCAGTAAATGTGAGAGTAGAAAATTCTCTCCTAACTTACACATAATTATATATAATGTATGGTTTTAGGGCTGGAGTGATAGCACAGCGGTAGGGCATTTGCCTTGCACGCAGCCAACATGGCCGACCCGAGTTCGATTCCTCCACCCCTCTCGGAGAGCCCGGCAAGCTCCCGAGAGTATCTCGCCCGCACGGCAAAGCCTGGCAAGGTACCCATAATGTATTTCGATATGCCAAACACAGTAACAAGAAGTCTCACGATGAGATGTTACTGGGACCGCTCGAGCAAATCGATGAACAACGGGAGGACCGTGACCAGACCATATGGTTTTAAATGTGTAAATAAAAGTGAAATGACAACTTAAATACAGAAATACATGGGCTAGAGAGATAGTATTGTGGGCATGGTACTTTCCCTACATGTGTCTGCCCCTATTTGATCCCAGGCATTATATTTGGAGCACTGAGCACTGAGTGCAAAGTCAGAAGACCTGTGCACAGCAAGGCATAGCCAAAAGCACCCCAAGAAAGTAAAATATAACTACACAACACTTACTTAACAGTGATATATTCAAATACAAGTCAAAAAACTTTAAAAGTTATTGAATTATTACCTTCCATTTGAAAACAAATGCTATTTATGTGTGTGCAAGTGTGCATATGCACATGTGTGTGCAGAGAACCTATGAAAGTATTGCATTAGAAATTAGCAACAGTTTCTTTCTGGAGGTTTTATTTGTGTAGAAGAACTGGTAGACTTGATACTAGATACACTGTCTACTTCTTTTTAACCTAGTTTTAAAAAGCTAAACTCAAACAAATGAAAAGTAGAAGAGATTTTTTTTTTGCTTTTCTCGGTAACACCCAGAGAAGCACAGGGGTTACTCCTGGCTCTGCACTCAGAAATTATCCCTGGCGGGACTCAGGGGACCATACAGGATGCTGGGAATCGAACCCAGTTCGGCCTTGTGCAAAGCAAACACCCTACCCGTTGTGCTATCACTCCAGCCCCAGAACAGATATTTGATATCTTAGTTTATTTAATAAAATATCCCTGATTGATCTTTCTAGCAATAGTTCCTTTTAACTTCTCTACCACACTGGAATTTTTTTTATATAGGGCCATACTTCCAGCAACATTTGAGCAAGCAGTACTTCGGTATTATCAGGGACATATATCACCTATAATATATATATTATATATTATTGAAATACATATTTAATATATATTAAAATACACCTTTTCCATATTCACCACCAGTGGTGTTGACAGGGGTGGCATGTGGTAATGGGACAGCATGTGGTCTACCACATAAAATCTCCCTCCCCACAACCCCTAGTTTCTAAGAGGGCCTTTTTTGGGGTTCTTGAGTAATACCTGGCATTGCTTTGGGGTTATTTCTGGCTCTGTGCTCAGGAATTACTCCTTTTGGTGCTTGGGTACCATATGGAATGCCAGGTATCGAATCTAGGTTGGCCATGTGTAAGGCAAACGTGTTACCCACTGCACTATTGCTCTAGCCCTGCAAGAGGGATTTTTTATGATCCACAGAAATGATACTAATGATTTAATTATTCTGGTATTTTTGACATGAATCATGAAATATCTGTTGAGTATTTACTCATGCCACATGTTCCTTCAGGTCCTAAGGAATAGCTAAGTCAATAAAACTTGTAGCTTGAAGCAAATGTACATTTGGCTTCCTTTAAAAATAGCATTTTCACAATTCCCATTTGTTAAGTCATGTACCATTTCAAGTCACTATTCAATGTATCCTCTTTTAAGAATTCATTGTCACATCTCTTCCCTGGCTATAAATAATCTGCCTCACTTCTCTGTCTCCATGGATCTTTGAAATTATATTTACTGCATTTTGTTCTATATGTTACTAAAATATAAATATGTCTCTCAGTCCTGATAATAAGTACCATTTACTGAGTACTTTATTACATGTCATGTACTTTTCTAAAGGCACTTTAAATGCCTTCACAGATTCATTTCACACAATCTTATGTGGTATGTGCATCCTGCTTAGTATGAATGAGAATACGGGGCTTGAAAAACTTGCATGATTTGTAGCTAGACTTCTGAGTTCAGAATATACACGCTACCTTCAAAATTTACAAAAGATCTATTTATGATTTTCAGAGTTTTTGAGTAGTCTTATGCATCTAGACAAGCTGTTCTAAGTGTAGTAGATATGCTACTACAGATATAAAGAAGCATAGAACTCAGACGACCAATAGACAGAAAAATCAGGGATGAAGCAGCCAGAAAGGAATTTGGGGGGAAATGACAGCACAGATGAGTGTGTGCATGTAGCACTGTAGCACTGTCCTCCCGTTGTTCATCGATTTGCTCGAGTGGGTACCAGTAACGTCTCCATTGTGAGACTTGTTGTTACTGTTTTTGGCATATGGAAAACGCCACAGGGAGCTTGCAAGGCTCTGCTGTACGGGCGGGATACTCTCATTAGTTGCCAGGCTCTCCGAGAGGGGTGGAGGAATCGAACCTTGTTCGGCCGTGTGCAAGGCAAATGCCCTATCCGCTGTTCTATCGCTCCAGCCCGAGCGTGTGCATAAAATATAGAATAAAGGTACATGCATTTGGAAGTGAGTGGTCCTGCTTATTTATTGACACAACTTTTCTGTTTACTTGGATGTTCAGAGAGTTTAAGCAAAAGGTCACTGTGATTCCTAGAAACCGGTACTTATGTACTGTTATGTTCTGTGTATTACACATGATAGGCACTGGACAGAATTTGTTTAATCTGAACTATGTATTTTGTAAATTTATTTTTCCATTTTAAACACTGAAGGAAAAGTAAGTATAAATATGAAAGAGAAAATTGTCTTCAGTGTATTGTCATATTGTCATTTAAAGAAAGGTCTTAAAATAGATTTTGAATATATTAATGAGAAAATTTCAAACTGACAACTTTAGCAAATTCAGTCACTTGTTACTACTTACTTAGAAATTAAATAAACTTGCCGATGATAGACATTAAATTAAAAATTTGACTTTGTTGTCTCATACACCACCATTTATCAAATAAGTTCTTACTTTATAATGACATCCTAGAGAGTGAACATTCTTGTCTCTACCAGATATATTTATAAGAAACTCTTGTTTTGATTTATGGTAATGTAGCAATGCGTACAACTTTTTATTTGGTGTTCTCCCCCTCTCACTTTACATACCCTGCTAAAATATCAGAATTTGGTGGCAAATCATAAAACTCTATCATGGCAAATTGTGAAAATATGGTGAAATAAAGCCATATTTTAGCCTTCCACCCATAGCTACAGTCTCAAATGATCAGACTTGTAGCCTGAACTTGATTTATGGAAGATGAAACAGTTCTCTGGCTCCAGGCCTAAATGCTGGGCTGGCTGCAACCCATACTAGAACATTTTAGTTTTCCACATACATGAGGATGATTAATGGAAAGGTCGTACTTAAATCCATCTCCTTAGAGTACATTATTTTCCTTGAAGCAGAAATGTGGAATACTGGAGCTGATTAGTCTTAATACCAAATGATTACTGACACATGTTTAAGTGTCACTATCATAATAGGTAAAACAAAACAATTAAAACATTTAAGGAAAAGAAAGTAAAAACTCTATATAATGAGAGTAGAAAATAGTTTCCTTAACATAGTTCAAATATCCATGAAAAAAATGCACTGAGAATAATTAAGCAAAATAAAAAAAAATTTTCCTATGGTTCTTTTTTGTTCTACAGATAAATATTTTCTAATTCATTTCAAACATTAAGAACAGACAGCAAAAATCTACTAAATACATAGGACTGGTGAGATAGCACAAAACAAGGTGGTTGCCTTGCATGTGGCCAAACTGATTTCAATCTCAGCACCTTAAATTATCCAGAACCCTGCCAGGAGTGAACCATGAACAGAGAGCTAGGAATATGCCTTGCCTACCACTGGGTGTAACCGCCAAACCAAAAATAAAAAACAAACAAATTGTATTAAATTTAATAAATGATACAATTACAGTAAATAGGGCTGAGAAAATAGGCTCAACAGGCTGAGCACATGCTTTATGTGCAGAAGTCCTAGATTCAATCCCCAGCACTTCATGTACCCATGACTACCCAGGGTGTGGTCCCCAAACAAGAATGTAAATTACATCAAATAAATAAAATTTACTAGATTATACCGAAGCTATTGAAATACATCATGAATTATTACTTATTTACTTGAGATTTTAGGTCATACTTGGTGGTGCTTAGGAGCTACTCCAAGCACAGTGCTTGGGGAATTCAGGCTATTCCAGGATAGAGGACATCCAAATGCAAAGTATATACAAAGTATATACAGTCTTTTGAGATGTACCTCAGTGCATCTTGGTTTTATAACTACTTTGTGTGTCATGTATATATGTGGGTGGGTGTGTAAAACAGACAGTAGAAGGTGAAACTAATATGATGAAAATGACAAACGTGTAGCACACACAAATACTCAACGGAAATGAACAAGATGTGATGAGGTAAATCAAGTCAATATAAAGGATAAAGGAATGAAGACATGCTTAGAAAAATAAACAGCAAGATAGGAATAACACACACAAAAAGAGAACAGAGAATAAGAGAGCTAAAAAGACAAACACTTTCAATAACTCAAAAAATATTTATTGAGGGGAAAAACAGATTCAAAGAGATCAGAAGACCAAGGGTATCCCAGTAACTCTGGCTATTTACAGCATGGTGGGAAATACTAAGTTTAAAAGCCATATGCTAGACTCTAAAGGAGGCGAAGGTAGACTCCTTTTTTTTCTAAGGTAAGTTGAAGGCGTATCTGTAATATAGACTGTTCTAACAGGAAAACAACTATAATTTTTAGAATAAAGTATATTTTATAATGTATATAGAACTATCTAGAATTCCCTATACATTAAAGGAAATTTAGTCTTCCTAAGATGTACATTCGTTGCATATTTCATGTAAATTTTAAAATAAGTATAGATTATTCATACTATTTTAAAAATTCATATGCCTGTAAAATAGGCAAAGATTTTTAAAAAATATCAACTTACTATTGATTTACAATTTTGTGGAATTTTAGGAGTTAACCTTAAGTATGTGGCGCATAGTATCACTACCTTCACAATAAAAAAGATATTTTTCATATGAGGTTCATAAAGAAAGAGGGTAAGGGATCAAATTGCCAAAGATATCAGAAGAAGATATTTTTTCCTACAGAGCTGAACCTGGGGGAGAGCTGGATGGAAGGAGTCCTTGGAACATTAGTGGGAGGAAGCAGCAACTCTGGTGGTGGGTATGGAATTGGAACTATGTATACATAAAAAGGATAATTAACATTAATATAAATCATAGCACCTTAATAAAAATGGTGAAGGATTAAAAACAAGAAATAAATAAAAGTTGAATTGAACCTATATCAAACTATCTGCTTGCTCTGCCGACTTTTTCAACAATGATAAGCTCACTAGGAATTTAAGACAGACCTTTTTGAAACAGCAAGCAATATTTCTGCTGTGTTTTTTCATTTTAGATTATAAAATTTTTATAGAGGTATACAGAAATTGAGAACTTTACTTTTGCACATTCAGAGGTCAGAAGCACAGATTCCAGAAGAACAACTCTCTTTGGTATGTAAATTGCATGCTGTTTAATCTTTGTTTCCAGATAAGTCAGTTTTGCTTCATGACCTGGTCACTGGTAGAAATATAAAACCAACTCCTTTCTTCTTTTTAAATTTAATTAAATTTTTGACTCAGGTGGGCCATCATTAAATAAATAATAAAAATAAAATTATGATATCTTCAAATTATGATATCTCCACACTTCCAAAAATCAACTTCAAAAACACATATGAACAAATATTTTCCATTTTTAATCTATAAGTCGAACAGTACCATTCAGTCAAAATATAATATCAAGTATATTTTAAATTTCTCAGAATTATATTAAAATATGGGGTAGAATTTTAAATTTTAGGATATTATGTGTAAAATATTATAATTTCAACATGTAAACAACAAAAAATATCTTAATGACATATTTTACATTTTTCCCATATTATTTTTCAATCATTTTATACTTACAGCATACCTCAACTTGAACTTGCGACATTTCAAGGACTCATAAGACACATTTGGCCAATGGCTCTTGTGTTAATTAGGCAGAAAAAATTTGAAATATTTCCCTGTGGATTGTGCATATCTTCCTATTGCTAACTCTGCCAAAGACTCAATGAGTTTAAAATAAAATCTAAAAGACAATTTTGATTTCCAAGCAAAGTAAGTTTGCAACGCTATTTGGACATTTTTGGAATATGAAGACATTGAGTAGGTGTTTTTACATGGCCTTATGAAGAGCTATACAAATTTATGTTAATGGCAACACTTTTTTTTTATAACAGTTTAGTACTTTTTTTTTAAATAATAGTGCACTTAGACTTTGGAAACAACCCAAACACCCAATGATAGATGGGCGGATAACAAGTTATGGTATGTATATATATAGTGATATTTATACATATATTCACAAAGGAACACTATTGTGCTGTAAGAAAGGATAAGTTTTGCTTTTGTTGCTAAAATAAGGATGGAACTCAGAAGAAGAAAGACAAACACTGAGCAATTTCACTCATAGGTGGTAGTATATGAATAAATAAAGCAAGGGAATAAAGTGTCCAAATTCTTAGACTTTGACAACAGAACTGAGGTGCCGTAAGTGGAAAGAGAGGGCTAAAAAGTTACAATGGATTATGTAGGAGAGATATTGGCACTTTGGCATTAGTAGTGTGTTCCTGTAAAACATGTAAAGAATTATATGTTTGTTACCTCAATAAATTAATAATAATAATGAAAATGTGTGTCAATTCCTTACTTATATAAAATCATTGGTCCATCAGAGTTTAAAACAGAAAACTCCAAGTGGGAAATAATGGCCACAGAAACCAACCCTGCCCAGCAATTAGGTCATTGAGTAGGCTCTTCTCAGTATATTTCTTGCACCCTGTTTAATCTCTGTCAGCTTTTATCACAGTAGACAAAGTTCTTTGAGAGACTATTCATTTTCACTGGACACACTTCAAGTGTTCCATAGTTACACATGGCTAGCAGCTGTCATACTCAACAGCACAGATATACAGTATTTTTATTATCATAGAAAGTTCAACTGGACAGTACTGTTATATCATAACACTCATAGGTATGATAGGGGCTACCTACAATTTTTCAAATGACCAAAGAGGATATCAGAGTTATCAAACAACAAATAAAGAAGCAATACATTTCAGATGCAGAACACTATTATGTTTTCTCCTATGAAAATGTAGCAACATATCTCTACCTCAGTTTTTTGCCTTTCCCTCAGGATCTTCTCCCTTGATTTCTACCAGGTGTAATCCCCACAACCGTCCCTCTTGCCTTGGCTAGCCAAAATGTCTAAGTGTGTTCCCTTACTTTTCAAATGAAGTAGGCCATTTCAAAAGAAATACTATTACAAAAGCTAGGAGAGAAAAGATAGAAAACATAAAAAATAATTTAAAAAGTTAAGCTAGGGATAGATAGTATAGCAGATAAGGCACTTGCCTTGCACACAGCTGCCCGGGTTCAGTCCTTGACACTCCATATGGATTCCCATACATTACCAGGGGTGATCCTTGAGCACTAAGCCAGGAGTAAGCCCTGAGCACTACCAGATGTGTCCCAAAAACAAAAATTAATGATAAAAATAAAATGGGCAAGTGAATATATAATTTTCCTTTGGTTGGGACCCTCTTAAGCCATGCTCAGGGGAATAGGGGACCACTTGTGGAAATATTCAGGTAAATTATCTGGCAGTTCATTTATAGGACTCGAGAATACAGTGGTGCTGTGTGGTACTAGGGTCCACCAAGGCCACCCTGGCAGAGCTCATGAGCCTTCAGGGATACACAAAGTGATGTTGGAGGGGCCATATAGGACTGCATGCTTAGCCTGTGCCCTGATTAAAGTACTATCTCCTGGACCTAGATTTTTCTGAAAGTAAGAATCTCAGGAAAAGCAGTGAAGTACTAAAAGAAGTTCAACATTTTCTTTTCAGAAATCAGACTCTAGGGTCTGGAGAGTAAGTATAGGGATAAGTTGTTGCCTTGCATATACCTGACCCTGGTTTGATCTCCTGCACCATATATGGTCCCCCAGAAGCATCGGGAATGAATCCTGAGCACAGAGTGAGGAGTAGGCCCTGAGCAAAGCATGTGTGGTCCAAAAGAAAAAAGGAAATAAAAACACAAAACTGACTACTCTGTTAACCTGTTAGTACAATTTGGAGATAAAACAGTTATATGAATTTTCTTCTCAGTCTCTTGTTTCATCCAGGGGTAGTATCTTAATTCCAAGTACAAAGCATTTATTTAAATATCTTGTCTCATTGCCCATCTTAAGGACACTTGAATTTTCTTTAAACAAAATTTTTATCCTCCTGATTCAAAACAGTATTGCCTCTTGATATCCTCCTATTTATTTTCACACTGAGAAATAGTTGTAATAGAAGAAGCTCTGTAGAACAGGGAACTCCCATCTTCAGCTCTACTGCGAAAACTAGCTCCATGGTTCCTATGCCTAGTTGATAATCAGGATTGTTGCAGGGAATTTACGAAAATCATATTCCTGAAACACTCCAGACCTCTGAATCAAAGTTCTGAAAGTGGGGCCTGGTACTCTTTATTCTTAACAAACATGAAAGGTAAAATGATACATCTCATCTCATATAGAGAGTTCACTGATCTGTTTTCTCCTTACTCATAGAGTAAACGCTGCCACCTTGGGAACATTCAATAAAGATGTTCCCTACTACCTGTAGCTTTGTACTTTGACAACAAAACAGGACCTTACATAACATCTGTAAAGATGTAGGGTGCAAAGGTACCAATAACCTTACCACTTTTCTAGGGAAATTAGTGTCAATCTTCTAACTATATGAGATCAAAATGTCCTTTAAATTTTAATGTCATTCCAGTAGCATTAAAGATTCTAGCAGAATGTATTCCTAAACTAATAATCTGTCTGTCATGCTGAAAAGCCAGTACTGAGAATATGAAACATGGTATAATCCAGGAAATTTGAAGCATGATTTGTCAGAAAACTAAGCTGTTACTAAATCTTAATGTATGTATCTGGTGGCTGTCTATTGATATTTCAAGTAACAATCACTTACCCTTGACCAATTTTTTCAAATCTCGTGTATTTTTTCTTTGGGTCACCAACACTCACAATGCTTCCTGGGTTGGGGTGGGTTCAGAAAGAAAGAAGAGAGAAATTGAAATAGATGGATTAGTTTACTTTATTTAATATTCAAAAGTTAAGATGCTAAAGTCAATGACGAAGTGATGGATAAATAATTCTATGCAATTTGTACTACTTATATGTAGAATGATATATTACATTAAAGTAAAAATAGCAGCATATTAAAGTAGTGATATATAACCTATGTGTCTTATATTTATAATCGATGGTGCCCCAAATATTGGGGAAGTTTTTATAAAGTACACATGAAAATCATTAGTTTATCATGTTTGGCTCTGGTAAAACATACATTGGCTTTGTTATTTAAAAACATTAAGCCCATACTCAGAGGATAAATAGTTACTATTATTATTATAATAGTTACTAATAAAAAAATCTAGAGGCAGTATCATTGACACTTCAATGCATACAAGAAAATTATCAGTGATTGCAGCAGCACTTATATGTCATAAATGACATCATATAAAAAGATAATTCATATTTTAAAGGACATCATATATATGGATAACTCATCAGAACCTCCTTTCTTTATGAACTCAATCATCAGCACTGTTACTAACAGTATCTTACAGCCCTTTGTCCCAACACCACAGGATCCAACAAGCAACTATCTTCAGGATCTAGCACTGAGCCATCTGGCCCGGTTAGCAGAGAATCAGCAGGAAAGGCCACCAGGTCATTTCAGCATTACCTGTGGCAGCAGGGGGTGGGGGTCCACCTCAAAAATAGCCCTTCTAACTCCAGGATGAAGTTCAAATGTTCTAGTATGGAATAGAATACCCTTTACCATCCAACACTTCTAGCTCCTATCTTACCAGTCTACCTCATGTTTGTATTATTTTCCATTTAACTCACTTCATATTCTAGTGATGCAATTGAAATGTTAGGTTTTTACTCTTTTTTCCCTTCATCTAATCCTTGAATCTTTATCATTTATGTATAACCTTATACTCCTTTATGAAGTATTTTCTAATCCTTTTGATGAGACTAATATAATTCTTTTTGGAGAGGACTTTGTCTTTTTGTCCCTATAACTATAGTACTAGTATAGAGGCTAACCACTAAAAGAGGTCTTTGATGACAAAACAAATGAGAACAAAAATATTTATTCGTCTGCAAAATTTTGTGCTGCACAATACCTACTTTTGATAAGGATCTATTTTCTGGGTCGATGATAAACTTAATTAAGACCCATCAGTATTATATGAAAATATGAACAGTTAGATATTTTTTCATCAATTGTTTATCAGTTTATTGGGCTTTTCTAGTCTGGTTTTCTCGTCCATGTTTTAGTTAAATAAAATTTAGCCAATATGTGCTGCAATCTAATTATTTTTCTCTTGTATTTCCAATCTCAGTAGATAGTACTATCTTCTACATAAATCAGTCACCAAAGTCAAATATCTGGCAGTTAATGGTGCTCAGGGGCTACTTCCAGCTTGGTGTTCAGGAGACTATGTGACACTGGGAATGGAACCTGGGCTTTGTGAATACAAAGCATGTGCTCCAGAACACTGAATCATCTCTCAGGGCCCTTAGGTTTCTTCATTTTGGTTTCTGGATCACACCTGGCCATGCTCAGTGGTTTATTTTTGTCTCTGCACTCAGGGATCATTTCTGGCAATGCTTGAGGGACCATATTCGGTACCAGGAATTGAACCCAGGCTGGATATGTGCAAAGCAAGCACCCTGCTCACTGTCTACGCATTCTGACCCCTTGGGGTTATTTTTGACTAATACATTACCTTCATTTTTCCATATAAGTTGTCAACCAAGTCTTGGGCCTGTGTGTGTTTATCTCCTAAATATT
This sequence comes from Sorex fumeus, assembly GCF_029834395.1. NCBI lineage: Eukaryota > Metazoa > Chordata > Mammalia > Eulipotyphla > Soricidae > Sorex > Sorex fumeus. The sequence continues at coordinate 13,404,162 of NW_026606115.1, forward strand.
TTTAATTACTTTTATTTCCAATTTGTATTTTTATATTTACATTTTTATTGAATCACAGTGAGACATACAATCACAAGTTGTTCATAATTGGTTTTCAGTCATATATTCCAACACCTATCCCTTTACCAAGTGTACATTTCCCACCACCAATGTCACCTGTTTTCCTCCCCCCAACACCTCCCATGGCCTGCTTCTATGGCAGATATGTTCCTTGTTTCTCCCTTTCCTTTGGGGCATTAATAGTTTGCAGTACAGATACTGCAATTTTATCATGCATATCCCTTCACCTACTCTCCTCGATTTTTTTTGTAACTGTTCTCTTACTCTTACAATGGGCTGGAGCCATAACACAGCGGGTAGGGCATTTGCCTTACAAGCGGCCAACATGGCTGACCCGAGTTCGATTCCTCCGTCCCTCTCGGAGAGCCCGGCAAACTACCGAGAGTATCTCGCCCACATGGCAAAGCCTGGTAAGCTACCCGTGGTGTATTCGATATGCCAAATACAGTAACAATTGTCACAATGGAGATGTTACTGGCCTGCTCGAGCAAATCGATGAACAATGGGAGGACAGTGACAGTGACTCTTACAATATTTCAAGTTAGGCTTTCATTGATTTTCCTCTCACCCCGGGCTATTCTCATAGTTTCCAAAGTAGATTTTCTTTCCTCTCACTTCAGTTCAAGTTCTATACAGTTGCTAAGATGCTCTTAGAGCAGAGTTTGTCATGTAATTCTCTGGTTCAGGAATCCTGGATGTTTACCTAACACCAGTACAGGATAAATTCAATTCTATACCAAACTTCTTGGCATGGAATTAAAGGTCCTTCATGATATGGCTCTTGCTTCACTCTTTGTTTCATCTTTCACCATTTCCCTATTTGTACCCATATCTTGACAATAACAAATTAATTTTTATTCACATGTGATTAGCTCATGCTTAATAATTGATCTCTTTCCTCCATTCTCATTCAACATAATTTCTATGGTTAAGTGATATTGAATAAATTAGATTTTACAGGTATATGTCTTTATAATCTCTTTACGTGTTATCCCATACTTCGAATGTTTTTGTTATGTTTGCTTCCCAGCAAATTCCTTTTTATAATTTAAGCCTGCCTCTTCTAAGGCGCCTTCCCTGATTCTGGTGAATAAAGTTATTTATGTTCTTTCTCTGTACTACCATGCTTATGCTAGCACACAATGTCTCTCATTATATATCTTTATCTATATTTATTTGATACACCTTTATACACTATCTTAAGAGCCATATAGTAACTATCTCTGTGACTTCAATGCTGTATACAATGGATATGCAATTAAATCCAACTAAGCATTTTTTGTAGTAAACATTCCATACTTTTAGACAGGGATTATAGAGTATATGCACTTGAGATATATTTAACAATTTCTGAGTTCATATTTTGGTTTTCAAAATGTCAGAATTCTACATTACTTAAATACAGAAATACTTTGTAATAAGGATTAATATATTAATCCACTTAAAAGCAAGCTATTAATAAATAGGAGCCTGAACTTCTTTTAATGAAATGATTTTAAACTCACTTAAAAGTATAGTTTAATTTAGCAGTTCAAAGAAAGACACCCTAGCAATTTGCTGAACAAAGTCTTTTCCATACTCTGAACGAAAGGAAATAAATTTCATCCCAAACCACTTTCTGAATTATGACCAATTCCAATTGGCAGAGTTCAGTTAATGAGGTTTTATGGTATTAAATCGCTCAACATTTATTTCCATGGTATCCACAGAAGGGAAAAAACCCTGTGAATAAATTATTTCAATGCATCACCAAATACAACCATTTTGATGAGATCCTGCTTCTGAATTTAACAGCTATTCACATAAAATGGTGTCACCACACTCTTTACCCTTCACAAAGAGTGTGTGCTGCCATCTACTGATATTAGGGAAGTGTACAGGAAGCCTTGTTTATAATTCAGGATCACAAAATTTTTTAAAGTGACACATTTTATTTACTCTAATAAATTACAGAGAATGCAAAAATTATTTTAAACACAATATTTAAAAAGTGATCAAAATGAGTAACTGAAAAATCAAAAGGGAAAAAATGTTTAACAATATCAGAACAGTTTCCTCCCAGAGGAACTGATTAAATAAGTGACAAGACATTCTAAAATTTCAGAATTTAAGACATCATTAAATGTCAGAATTTGAAAATAGGGTTTACAATGTTGTTTTAGTAGCAGGAAAGTTCATGAATAGAGTCCCTGATATATTGCCCTAAGTTTTACTTCCACCATTAAGAGATGATCCCTAAAAATGATCAAAATGAAGGTTTTGATTCCTGAAAAAAATTATCTAAATTAGTATCAGTTTTAACTGAAGGTGAACTAGGCAAAATATTATAGTAGGGAATTAATGAGAAGTATAAGAGAAGAAGATGGTGGGGCCCAGAAGACAGAGACCAACGAGAATTTTTTTCATTAAGCATTTTTTTTTGATAGTCAGGGCCTTTTGAAATTTTTCACTAAAATGTATTTTTTATTTACAACAGTTTCAGACAGACCACAATGAGCACATCGGACTCAGGCTGTCTATATGAAACTGAAAGATGATCTGTTCATTTAAAGCATTAATGATCCCATGTCTGGCCTCCATAATTGGTATCTCCATGGAAGATGAAAGGGATTACACGGTGTCGGGGGGCAGTTGGTGGGTGTGACCCCTGCCTACTGGAAGATGGAGGATCTGGGTGGAGGATGCTCACCCCTGATCCGAGCAGGCTTGGAGATCTCAGCCTTGGGACCCGCATGCCTTTGTTCCTCTGCTGGTATCTTCATGCGTGTGGAGAGTGGTCTCAGCATGGTTGTGGCTGGTTCTAGAGGTCTTCGGCTGCCCGAGCTCTGCTCAGGGCGGGGAGGGAAACTCAACCCGCCCCCCTCCAAGGGGCCCTGGCGAGGACAGAGGACACCCAGGCGCGGGGGCAGGATACCCTGCTCTGTTCTCTTCCAGGAGCTGGGTTTTATAGTCTCTGGGTCTTGGTCATTGATGGGATTACACAGTGCCGGGGTGGGGGTGGGGGTGGGGACAGTTGGTGGGTGTGACCCCTGCCTACTGGAAGATGGAGGATCTGCGTGGAGGATGCTCAGCCCCGATCCGAGCAGGCTTGGAGATCTCAGTCCTGGGACCCGCATGCCTTTGTTCCTCTGTAATCCCATCAATGGCCAAGACCCAGAGACTATAAAACCCAGCTCCCAGAAGAGAACAGCGCAGAGTCTCTTCCCCCAGGCCTGGCTGTCCTTGCTGGGGCTCCTTGGAGAGGGGCAGGTTGAGTTTCCCTCCCCGCCCTGAGCAGAGATCGGGCAGCTGAAGACCTCTAGAACCAGCCACAACCATGCTGAGACCACTCTCCACACGTATGAAGGCACCGGCAGAGGAACAAAGGCATGCAGGTCCCAGGGATGAGATCTCCAAGCCTGCTTGGATTGGGGCTGAGCATCCTCCACCCAGATCCTCCATCTTCCAGTAGGCAGGTATCACACCCACCAACTGCCCCCCCACCCAGCCATGTAATCCCATCAACAGCCAAGACCCAGAGACTATAAAACCCAGCTCCAGGAAGTGTGTGGCTGCATTTGTGGCCTCGCGACATCTTATTATCTCATTCTTACTTTGGACAACCTGGCAGACTACCGAATGTAACCTGCCCACACGGCAGAGTATGGCAAACTCCCCATGGCTTACCCAATATGCCAAATACCAGTAACAATGATGGGTGTCATTCTCCTAACCCTGAAAGAGCCTTGAATATGGCACTTTTTAAAATCTCAGGGCTAGGACGAAGGGCACGTTACTGGTGCCTGCTTGAGGCAATCGACGAACAACAGGATGATCATGATCGTGATCATGATGGAAGACGAATAGCTTAACATCACTGTGGTCTGGACTGTCCACCTCATAATAATTTGATCACTAAGACAGAATATAAAACTACTCTCTCCTCTTCCTCCTTAGACTTATGGTTTGTTCTGGTATGGGGTTTCCAGTCATTCCTTTATCTCCCTTTATGCTTTGTAAGGCTCCTCTACCCCTTTGCCCAACTCCAGTGAGATTTTACACTCTAAGGTTTTTAAAAATAACTTCTCTATAGTTATTACATATCTGAAATTATTCCAGCTGCAAAATCCTACTTTTAAAACAGAAAATTATGGCCATACTCTGCAAAAACTGCTCAGTAATTTTACAGCAGTATTTATTATACTACATATGTTATATACCTTGCCTCTTTTAGTCCCCATAAACTTTGTTATATCTCTATTTTCAGATTAAGAAACAAAAATATAGAGAAGATAAATCACTTGTTCAAAGGCTAGTTTTGGTCTATGACTCAGTCCCAGTGAAGATTAATTTAAAAGCCTTCCTCACTATGCTATCTTAATGATAGTTTTATACAAAAAACACAAAATAAATACTGATTTTTTTAGGATCTATTCTTTTATTCTTTTAAATTCATTTCTTATTTTGGGGTCATATCCAGTTGTGCTCAGGAATCACTCCTGGCAGTGCTCCGGGGACTATATGTGGTACAAGGAATCAAACACTGGTCAGCTGCATGCAAAGCATGTGCCTTATCCACCATACTGTTTCTCTGGCCTGAGGATCTATTCTTTACCAGATACTAGCGTTCAGATTTTTACCTGCATTGTTCACATTTAATTATCATGAGATTAGTACATTTATTATCCCCATTTTTTTAGATATGGAAAATAAATCGAGGAAACTTTTTAAATGTGTCCAAAGCAACACAGCTGGTAGCAATGAGTGTGTAATTTGAATCTAGTTTTTTTCTGCCTCCAATACCTGTCCTCTTAGCCTTATATTAAGCCTGAAATTCATTTTATTTATTTATTTTTTTGCTTTTTGGGTCACACCTGGCAATGCACAGGGGTTACTCCTGGCTCTGCACTCAGGAGTTACTCCTGGTGGTGCTCAGGGGATCATATGGGATGCTGGGAATCGAACCCGGGTTGGCCATGTGCAAGGCAAATGCCCTACCCACTGTGCTATCTCTCCAGCCCCCTGAAATTCATTTTAAAGATATAATCTTAAATGTGGTTGGAGGCTGGAGCGATAGTACAGCAGGTAGGGCATTTGCCTTGCATGTGGCTGACCTAGTTCGATCCCCAGCATCCCCTATCCCCGAGCACCGCCAGGAGTAATTACTGAGTGCAGAGCCAGAAGAAACCCCTGTGCATCTCTGGCTGTGACCCAAAAAGCCAAAACTAACTAACTAAATAAATAAATAAGTAAAAAGAAGGAAGGAAGGGAAGGAAGATGAGAAAGGGAAGTAACAAGGGGACAGAAGTCAGGAAAATCAGCGATACTAGTAATATCAGGGTGTGGTATATATAATATATATATATATTACAGACAACACTGTAAACATGAGATTCAAACTATATCCACAAAATTTTATAATGTGCTTGTCAAGGTGGAAGGCTGGCGGTATGGGAGGGAACATTGGAACACTGGTGGTGAGAATGGTGCTAGAATATTATATGCTTAAATCTCAACTATCAATAACTTTGTAAATCATAGTTCTTTAAATAAAATTTAAAAATAAAATATAGTTATAATTCTTATCTCAATTTGACATATAAAAATGAAGTTCAGAGGGTTAAATAAACAAGGTTATTAATGAGCCAAGACAGGACAAGAGACTGCTGATTAGTAGGAATAGGAAAAACTGACTGGAGAACAGATTAGCCTGGATCTGCTTCATGAAAGGTATTTTTCCATTCTCTACAGGATCCCCCTGCCAATATTGATAAACAAAAGGTATATTTAAGAGTTACATACTCCACTGACTAGGGGTAAAATGATTGTCTATAGGCCCAAGCATTCTTAAATAAAGATTTAAAAAAACACAAATGTGATCAATTACAGCTTTCCCATTCTATCATGGTGCTTGGTGCAGGCTAGAATAAATTATAAACCCCAGAGATTTTTTTACCATACCAGTTCATAAGCAAACCAAGATTACGAAGATTAAATAAAATATTTACTTCTCAGTAAACTTAGTAAAGTTTTAAATTCATTTTATTATAATAAATCCAGCGATCACTGAAATAGCGAATAGGTCATTTTCCCACATGACACTGTTAGATTCTTAAATATTACATAATCTCATGAACCATGTCTACATGTACAAAATATAAAGGGGATTAAAAAAACTGAAGTTCAGCAAAATTTTCATTCCTTCCTTCCCTTTCATACAAATGGGTATGCAGAAGCAAAGTGGGTAATGGAAACAGTAGAAGCTCTGACAGCAAATTCATCTGAGTTCAAACTGGCTCTGGCATGTATTAGTTTAGTGATCTGGTAACTTATACGTGTTAATGTTTTCTTGCACTTTCTGCAGAAAAGGGACATTAAAATCTACTGCAGGATGGCTGTGAAAATCATATCCATCAGATAAATGGACAGTAAAGAAAATAATAAATGGGAATGACTACACTGCTAGCACAGCATGTAGCTGATATTAGCTTTAGAGGCTTATTTAAGTATGCATAGGAAAGCTAGTTGGTTTAAAACTACAGTGGCTATTTTGAGCATTTAATGACAGCTATAACTGGAACTTTTTTTTTTTTGCTTTTTGGGTCACACCTGGAGATGCACAGGGATTACTCCTGGCTCTGCACTCAGGAATTATCCCTGGCAGTGCTCAGGCGACCATATGGGATGCTGGGAATTGAACCCGGGTTGGCCGCGTGCAAGGCAAAACGCCCTACCCGCTGTGCTATTGCTCTAGCCCCTATAACCGAACTTTTGATTTCTAAATACCTTTAGCACAGAATATCTCATCTCCATCACTTTGACATTATATTTAATATTTATTGAGATTTTATTCATTGACATTTTTGAATAATTATACTTTGTTACATAGAGAGGTAAGAGTCACCATTTGGTTTACGTGTTTAGAAGCATCTCAAGCTTACATCCACTAGATGCCAGTAGCACTCTCTGAATTGTGAGAATAAACATGTCTCTAGACACTGACAAATGTTCCATTGTCCCTGTAATCTTCTTGTGGCTCATAGCCCTAATTACTCTCTTCTTTTCTAAAATCCTAATATTTATTTTTCATGAACAAGATGGTCTCCTTCTGTTTAATTGTACCATAGTATTAGAACTTATCTTTCAAATAAAATTATACATGTCTTGATACCAATGAAGGTGATTTTAATGTTCTATTATTTTCTCTATAGATTGCATAGAATAGGTAAGTAAGTATTTAGTAATGATGCATCTGTTCATTTTTTTCATCCACTCACCTCACAAGCATGTATTAAGTATCTTTCTCTATCAGGCACCTTACTAGAAATTGGACATATAGGAAAAGAGAGCAGGGCATGGACTCTTTTAGTGAAGGAGATAGACTAGTACAAGTGATATTTGATGAAATCAAGGCAGTAAGAGGGATCCTTAACACAATCTATGAGATGCTTTTGTGAGGAAGCAACATTTTTTTTTGTTTTGTTCAGGTACCACACCTGATGGTGATTTGGGACTAGTCCTGACTGATTGGTTCTTTTTTTTTTTACCCTGGTGGTACTCAGGGGACCACAGGATTCTTGGGGATTGAACCCAGGCCTGCAGTTTCAGGGCATGTGCTCAGTCCACTGAGCTCTTAATCTTGAGTTATCTACTTATGCAGTGCCAAGGATTCAACCCAGTTGGCTGAGTAAAAGGATAGAGCCTACCTTCTGTATGATCTCACAGGTAAGTTGAGTTTCAGTGGATAAGTAGGTATTACAAAGTCACTGCATGTGCAACTGTGCATAACTAGAAATTTGTTAGAACATTTTGTAGATTATTTGAATGATTACTGTTCACATATACTATGACTCCTTTTTACACAGAATTTATTGTTAAAATTCTATTTACTCACTAAACATGGTAGAAGAGTTTTTTTTTAAATTAGAGTAAGGAGTATGTTTGTACAACTATGTACACACTAATGTCAATGGGAAAGAATTATACTTGAGGAGTCCAATCTTAAAGCTAATTGCTTTTATTAAGTATTCAGTTTAATTGATTTTTCTCAAGTGAAAATATTTAGTATCTGTCAAATTAAGAGGGTAAGAGAATGAGTAATCCAGAAAAGACAATAAGCCCCCAACTTTTAATTTAGTTATTTCAAAGAGCCTGGAACTCATAAAAGTAGTTTCAAGTATTCAGTGGATTAAGTCCCATTGCAAATGGTCTATAAGAAATCCTCTCAGGAAAAATTATTGATGAAAAACAAAAAGGACAACAAATAAACAACTTACTTAGCTTCTCTAAGATCTCCTCATCTGTCATCTTGGATTTTTTCCTTTGCCGATCTGTGTTTCTATATAAAGTACTGGAATTGGCATTCTCAGCAGAAGGTGGTGTGACTTCTTTATTTGGTGCTGCTGGTGAGGCAATGGATTCAACTACAGAACGAGTATAGATCTTAAAAATAAAAATAAAGTTAAGGAATTAGAACAGCAGGCCATAAAATAACATGCAGCCAAGATAGTCATATTGATAAAATTTTTAAAGTTAAGATTTAACTTTCAAAGTAGTTTTAGGCTCACAGAAAAACTGAGTGGAAGGTACTAAAATTTTTCATATATCCTCTACCCATTCCCCCAGGCCTCATCTCTCTAATTATTAATACCCCCACCAGAATAATACATCTCTTAGATCTAATGAACCTATATCGATATATCAGAATCACTCAAAGTCTACAGTTTACATATGATCACTCTTAGAAGTGTAGTACATTCTGTGGGTTTGGAGAACTATATAATGATATATACAATGACACATCACACACACAACACACACATACACACATATAATATATACATATTTTTTTCACATAAATAGCATTTTCACTGTCTGAAACATTTGCTGTGGTGGCCTATTTACACTCCCCACAGCATTCTCAATCATCAGTGAGTTTTCAAAAACAAATAATTTCCTTCAAAATAATAATAACTAAAAGTCACTTCAAGAACACGGCCCTTGAAAGTTTTCAGGAGCTAGTTTTTGGAGATCCTCATACATTTTGTGCTATTCTGGTCTTATTGACTCTGTTTATGTTTTCACACTTGGTTTGCCTGTTTTTCCTTCCTTAACCTTAATTTCTACAGCACTTTTATAACTTACTACCCTCTATATATCATCTGGCACTATTCTCCAATAGTCACATACTAACCTTGTATCTCCAAACATTGAACTTGGCCAATCCTACTTTCTAATCCTGGAACATAATAGATACTCAGTTTGTGTACTAGTTTCTAATTATATTCTAACTACATGGTTGTTCCAAAGGACATCTTTTGAGTCATTTGGAAAGAGTCAATTATGACTTACTGATTTTGTATGCTCTGGTCTTGGTGCAATAACTGGTGGGGGCTCATTGTCATCTTCTTCCTCCTCCTCTTCTTCATCTTCTTCCTCAGACACAGGAGGAGCCAAGGGAGGCTCTGACGCTGTTTTAGTACTCTTATTAAAAAATAAAATTTAAAGGTCAAGTATTAACCCTTCATTATTTGTCAGAAGTGAGAGTATGGAAATTAAATATTTCAGCATGTAGGGAGTTGTTTACAAATGAACAGAATCATTTAAATTTTGGTGATCAAAACCTGATCAAGATCTTTATAACGATCAAATTTATTCAGAGAAAAATACAGGTCTTGGTAAATGCACTGAAATTAATAATTTTTTCAAATAGAGTTAATAATTTAATATTTTAAAATTCAATGTTTTGAAACAATGTTTATATTATAAATAAAATTAATTGATATTACAGAATTTGTACTGAGTATTTTCAATTTTCTGATTGAGGGTGATTCTTAAAAGGGTTACTTTAGATATAAAAGTCAGAGCATGCATGGACATGGCATTAATAATACAGCTCTGCAAATATTCACTAAATACAAGTAAGCCTATAAATATTTCTTTTCTATTCAGTCTTCTGGAATGAGGGAAAAATCTAAGAAATATGTATCACATAAAATTTTCTTTAATCTTAACAGGCAAATGTTGATTTGCAATAATCAAAACTGTAATAATACCATAACAACAAAAATGAGAATAATCATAATACCTATAGGCAGTTCTTGATCATTCATGCCAATGCAAGAGTAAAATGGGATTTGTCCAAAGCTGGATTTTGAGAGAACTATGCCCATCTCAGACACATGTGCATGTGCACAAATGCACACACACACACAGACACACACAGAAGGAGGTGTGGGAAAGGGGGAAGAGAAAGAGAGAAAGGAAGAAAAGGAGGGAGAGGGAATGGATAGTTAAGTAAGGACTATTTTAGCTAATGGAGTTTAGGTATTGTTGATATTAAGCCACATGGTGGGGCTAATTATTCTGAATTGTATCATGGACTCAGAATTCTAAAGGGTTAAGCTTCTCCTCCAGTAAAAATGTAGGTACACATGTGCTTTCAGGCATAATTTCAAGGATTCATAGATCCTCTGAAATTCATTCATAAATCCTAAACTTGAGATTATATGAGCTAGAGGAACTATCTTAAAGAAATTCCTTGTTATTTTGAACTTACTGATTTTTTGCAGGGGAAGGGTACGGGGCTCCCAAGCAGGGCTCAGGGAACCTGGGGGGCATTCCTGGCAAAACTCTATCTGGTTGTATGGATGGTTCAATGTTTGGGCCTGGTAATGTAGCACTGCTCAAAAACAAAGTGCCAGTGGCCACCATGCCACCGAGGCAGTGCTTAAGGCCTCCAGGGCAGTGCTCAGGTGGACACGTGGTACTAGGAATTGAATTTGGGTCCTGAGAATGCAGCTCATGTGCAGCTAACACTGGAGCTTTCTTCTCTATGAAATTAATGTTTAAGTTCAAAGGAAACAGACAAATATGAGAGATGTCAGATGATACTATGTGTAGTCTGTGGTCCTTTGATACATATTTACAAAGCAGATTTCATTCTAGATCTACTCTTGGAGAAGTGCCTTGAAACCTGCATTTTAAAGACTCTTCATATGATTCGGAAGTGAAAAAACAAATGTCAATAACAAAAAGCTAACTTTGATGAACAAAGTAAATCAGGACAAAAAACTAAAAGCACAGATGTCAACTGTACACCCAGGTTCTGTAGGCACCAGTCACAGTATCATACTATTGCTGACAAACTCCATTCAAAATACTACCTCAGGATTCTAAATGTATGATTTTACTTTTCATAGTACAATAAAAATATAAATTTTTAAAAATTTAAATATCTTGAATTGAAGAGTATATCCTTAAATAGTATTTAGAACTTAATATATAAATATCAAAGCAGTTGCCTTGAGTGAGATACCATATTGTTGCCTGCCTAGTTTTACATATATATATGTATATAATATATTGTGTAAAATGTCTGCAACCTATACCACCCAAAGGCATGAAGGCCTTTGAGAAAAAGATGTACCTCAAGTGACTAGAAAACCACTTAGTGAAGAATATTAGGAAGCCCCGCCCTCAGAGCAATGAGTAGATTCCAGAGAGAAAAAAGGCTGGACCTCTTGGAATAGGTCCTCCACTACTGGGAAAAAGGCCACTAGAAGAATATCAAAAGATTATCAACAGCTCCAAGCTTTGCTGCCTATAAGTACATTCTTACTTTAAGACACATTTCCACATTCTGGGGGAATTGTCCTCATATCCCTACTTAGGATATGTACTTCGTTGGGTTTTTCCCCACTCTGGAGAATTCTGCTGTGTTCTCTTGAACATGTATCTACCACTTTCTTCTTCTCTTTCTTTATTTTCTGAATAAATTTGTTTGACTATAATACTCATCTTCTCTTGAAATTGTTTGGTGAGGGAAGATGATGAACCTAAGAAGATGATGGGTAAGATTTATGACTGAGTTTATTTCCCTGCAGAGCAGTTCCTCATTGTAGTCTGGGTTCCACGGCCCCTGACAAAATGGATAGCAGGGATAATTTTCCATCCTGGGAAGAACAAGTGGAACCCAGATGTGGTTTGATGACCACCTCCCAGAACTAGTGAGACATAAGGTTTGTGCCATGTAGGTGGTCATCACAGTCCTACTTCAGTTCGACATTTCCCACATTTTTGGGGTGACTGAGATGGTAGAGAGGGAAGGAAGCAATATATTTCCTTTTTATGGAAAACATTTTGTTTATTGAATCACTGTGAGATAGACTCTTACAAAGCTGTTCATGATTAGGCTTCAGTAAAATGGACATGGAGAGTATCATACTAAGTGAAATGAATCATAAGGAGAGGGTCAGATAAAGAATGACTGCATGCATTGGTGGCATATGAAAGAATCTATAGTAGAAGACTAATATCTAAGGCCAAGGAAAACAGGGGCTAGTAGGACTGATCAGTTGTTGGAATCTACCACAAGTATTTGTGGGTTGGAGGCTAGGTAAGATAGAGAAAGGACCACTATGATAATATTAGTTGGAAAATGATCATGCTGGACAGGAACTAAGTGTTGAAAGCAGATAAAGGGATAAACATGATAACTTTTCAGCATCGATAAAGCAATGTATTTTCTTCTCCACACTGCTGCCGCTCTAATTCTCACTTCACATATGACACCCAGGGAACCCTACTACAACATGAATATGAGACGTATTGAATTCTATATAATTATACATTAATTTCAAATGTTTAGTAACTACAACACTGTTTCTGTTATAAATTCTCTTCAAACTATTATAAAGTGCCAAAACTTGTAGTCAGTCTAACCTACTGCCCAAGTTTATCTATATGGGCTAGTCAAATTCATTAAATCAGGTACTGTAGAATGAATAGCTGGGTCTACTGGGAGTGTTTTTAATGTTCACTCTACCCCCACGCTCCCCCCCCCCAATTCACCACGCACAGAGCACAAATTGTGTGAAGTGAAATATACTCCGATTACCAAAAGGGGATGAAAAAGCGCACGTCTCCATTCCTAAGCAAATAAGTCCCATTGAAGTGATTCAGCATAAGTTTAAGAATATCAGTAGAAATCCAGCCTTAGTCAGCAATTTAATCAACTATCTCCAGTTGTCATTCCTATAAACTCTAACTGTCCAAAAGGCAAGTCAGCAACTTCTCAAAGAAACTTGCATCTCCTGAAAATGGACATTCCCATATTTTTAGTTACCCACACAAAACATTAAGTGAGCAATCACTTCTTGTGTCCACCTTTCTTCAAACATCAAGTTAATAGTCTAAATACCTCTGGAATCTTAACCTATTCACCACTATTATTTTCAGTCTTACAACCCCATTACCTTTATTTTTTATTTGTTTTGGTTTTGGGGCATGACTCAGGTACTCAGGGCTTATTCCTGGCTCTACACTCAGAGATTACTCCTTGCAGGGTTCCAGAGACCATATGAGATGCCTCCCCAGGTGAGCTGCATGCAAGACAAACACCTTCTCCGCTGTTCTATGTCTCAGGCCACTGAAGAAATATTTTTAAAATGATAAGTCCCCAGTTGAATTCAAAAGCACCATATCTCAAGCTTAAAATTATACCACTATTTGGAGGGTTAGGAAACACATCTGGCATAGAGATCACTGCTGGCGAGGCTCAGGAAATAAGTGGGGTGATGGGGATTAGAACCCGAGCCAGTCATATGCATAGCAAGCACCCCCCCTGCTGTATAATCTCTCTAGGCTCATAATTCTACTCTTACAACACTTCATACATAGGCAAGATACTATAGTGGGCAATACGTCAGGCTTCACCTCAATAGCCTCTTGCAAACTTTTCTGGAGATGATCATTTTTATAGGCTTCTTCTTTTTTAGGGCTGGAGCAATAGCCCAGCGGGTAGGGAATTTGCCTTGCACCCGGCCGACCCGGGTTCGATTTCTCCACCCCTCTCGGAGAGCCTGGCAAGCTACCGAGAGTATCTTGACGCACGGCAAAGCATAGCAAGCTACCCATTATGTATTCAATATGCCAAACACAGTAACAACAAGTCTCACAAAGGAGACGTTACTGGGCTGGCTCGAGCAAATTGATGAGCAATGGGAGGACAGCGGACAGTGGACTCTTTTTTTGCATGCATAATAGCTCTTAAAAGTTTTTTATTATTGAATCACCACAAGATTGCCCATTACAAAGCTGTTCACAACTGGGTCTCAGCCATACATACAGTGTTCAAACTCATTTTTAGCAAAAAAGAGCCTGAGGGCAAATTTGTTTTTGCAAAACTCGGGGAACATCCAGAGGGTAAATTATTTTTCCCCTAAGTTAAGGGTAGATCAAGAATTGGCAGGGTGACATTTGCTTGTTACTAGCTAAACAAAGTTGATTCTTCCTAATCCAATCTGGTACACATGATATTCTGAACAACTGAACACTTGTTTGCAGCCCAGACCTAGTGAAACTTGATGCCAGAGGTCTCAAGCCATTTGACCAACGTATCACACCAAACCATCACACCAGTTGACCAATGCATATTTCAGAATTTTGCTTGAGCCTGATTACATAGCTGCTGCCAAACACTAGCAAACACAGATATCCCTTTGCTTCTGAGGTCTACTGGGAATTGACACTACAGTCACTGTGATGTAGCAGCATCTGTGAACCTTAAGGTGCAGCCCAGCTTAGCATCACTGATTATCAGTGAAATGCAAATCAAAATGACAACAAGATATTATTTCACACCTGTAAGAATGGCCGAACTACAAATGTTGGAAACCACCAGTTCTGGCAGGGATGTGGTAAAAAAGAGACCTTCATTCACTATAGGTCAAATTATAAACTGGTTCAGCCTCTACAGAACAGTATTAAAATTTTTCAAACACAAAAGTAAAATTACTCTATGATCCAGTAACTCTACACCTTGGTATCTATAACCCAAATACAATAGCACAAATTCTGTAATGATATATACATACCCATTTTCATTGCAGAATTATTTATAACAGCCAAGGTCTGGAAATGACAGATGAATGGATAAGAAATGGTGGTAAATGTAGACTAGAGAGAAAGTATATGGGGGAAAGGCAGTTGCCTTACATGTGGCCTACTCTGGTTCAATCGCGGGGAGTAATAATGAATTACAGTGAGGTATGGCTGACCCCAATCCCCTGACAATAGTGATTTATATTCAAAATCCGTCATAAGAAAAGATTAAAACTTACATTCCACAATAACATGTAGAACTAGAGGGGTCATGTTAAGCAAAGTAAGTCAGAAGGAGAAATAAAATACAAGTTAATGACACTTACATGTGGTATATAAAGAAACAAAACAAATGATAAACAATGTATAATAAAAATGATACATTATTACTGTCACTGTCACTGTCCTCCCCTTGTTCATCCATTTGCTCGAGGGGGCCCAGTAATGTCTCCATTGGATACTTTGTTGTTACTGTGTTTGGCATATCGAATACATCAGGGGTAGCTTGCCAGGCCCTGCCGTGTGGGTGAGATACTCTCAGTAGCTTGCCAGGCTCTCGGAGAGGGGTGGAGGAATCGAACTCAGGTCGGCCATGTTGGCTGCGTGCAAGGCAAGCGCCTTACCGCTGTGCTATCGCTCCAGCCCTACATTATTACTATATTATATATATATATTCATATATGAAGACTAATATCCACAGCAAGGGAAAACAGGGCTAGGAGGACAGGTCAATGGTTGGAATCAACCGCAAGCATGTGTGGAGCAGAGGATAGGTAAGATAGAGAAGGGAACAGTATGATAATAGTAGCTGAAAATAATCATGCTGTACAAGAACTGAGTGTTAAAAGTAGGTAAAGTGATATTCCTGATAACCATTCAGTATTTGTACTGCAAATCACAAAGCCCAAAAGGAAGAGAGAGAGAGAGAAAGATAGAGAAGAAAAGTGCCTGCAATAGAGGCAGACTAGGGTCTGGAGGTGATGGGAGGGAAATTGGGACACTGGAGCTTAGACTCTGAGAATATAATTGAAGCTACAAAGTGTAGGGTGGGTATGGATTGATGACCAGCGACCTAGGGACAATGGGACAATGGTGGTGGGCACTTTGATGATGAGTGTGATACAGTATCACTGTATATCTAAAGCATAAATATTAGCAGTGTTTCAAACCATATTACTGCAAAAATTTTTAAATAGGTGAATTTTTATTTCTATGACAATATTAAGAAAACTATTATAAATATTATATATCTAAGTAATTTGTTCACAATACTACCTGCCTAACACAAAAACATTAATTCAAAAATAAATGTGTACACCTAAATTCATTGAAGCACTTAGATTAACAGCTATGATATGGAAACAAACTAAAATTCTAATGTCAGATTAATGGATAAAGATATTGTGGTATATGTGCACAATGTAATATTATGCAGCCTGTAAAAAATGTAATCATGGGGCCAGAGAGATAGTACAGCTAGTAGGGCATTTGCCTTGCAATACAATTGACCTGGGTTCTATTTTCCACATCTGACTGATATAGTGTCCCAAACTCTGAACACCACCGGGTATGGCCCAAAAACAGAAAGAAAGAAAGGAAGGTGTGAGGGAAAGAGGGTGGGAGGGAAGGAGAGAGAGAAGGAGGAAGGAAGGAAGGAAGGAAGGAGGGAGGAAGGAAGGAAGGAAGGAAGGAAGGTGAAAAAGAGAAAATACAAAAGAGAGGGAAAGAAAGTAAAAAAGAGAAAGAAGAGAAAGAAAGAAGGAAAGAAGGAAAGAAAGAAGCAAGGAAGGAAGGAAGGAAAGAAAGAAAGAAAGAAAGAAAGAAAGAAAGAAAGAAAGAAAGAAAGATAAGAGAAGGAACACATGGAGGGTGCGGGATCCCGGAGGAAAAGAAAAAAGAAAAAACAGGTTCCAAAAAGAGCCGAGAGCACCGGCAAGTTCCAGATGGAGTAGGCGCCGCATCCCGCCTCCCCCAGATGGAACCCTGGTGACCAGAAGCCTCTACAAACACAGCTCGAGTATGCGGGAACGAGGACTTTTTCTCAAATCTGCCGGACTACACCTCCCAGGTAACCTCTGATTCCGGAAGTCACGCCCACAGCCCGCCCCCCAGCGCCATCTTTGAAGCGTTCAGAATAAGAGAAGGAACACATGGAGGGTGCGGGATCCCGGAGGAAAAGAAAAAAGAAAAAACAGGTTCCAAAAAGAGCCGAGAGCACCGGCAAGTTCCAGATGGAGTAGGCGCCGCATCCCGCCTCCCCCAGATGGAACCCCGGTGACCAGAAGCCTCTACAAACACAGCTCGAGTATGCGGGAACGAGGACTTTTTCTCAAATCTGCCGGACTACACCTCCCAGGTAACCTCTGATTCCGGAAGTCACGCCCACAGCCCGCCCCCCAGCGCCATCTTTGAAGCGTTCAGCATAAGAGAAGGAACACATGGAGGGTGCGGGATCCCGGAGGAAAAGAAAAGAGAAAAAACAGGCTCCAAAAAGAGCCGAGAGCACCGGCAAGTTCCAGATGGAGTAGGCGCCGCATCCCGCCTCCCCCAGATGGAACCCCGGTGACCAGAAGCCTCTACAAACACAGCTCGAGTATGCGGGAACGAGGACTTTTTCTCAAATCTGCCGGACTACACCTCCCAGGTAACCTCTGATTCTGGAAGTCACGCCCACAGCCCGCCCCCCAGCGCCATCTTTGAAGCGTTCAGCATAAGAGAAGGAACACATGGAGGGTGCGGGATCCCGGAGGAAAAGAAAAGAGAAAAAACAGGCTCCAAAAAGAGCCGAGAGCACCGGCAAGTTCCAGATGGAGTAGGCGCCGCATCCCGCCTCCCCCAGATGGAACCCTGGTGACCAGAAGCCTCTACAAACACAGCTCGAGTATGCGGGAACGAGGACTTTTTCTCAAATCTGCCGGACTACACCTCCCAGGTAACCTCTGATTCCGGAAGTCACGCCCACAGCCCGCCCCCCAGCGCCATCTTTGAAGCGTTCAGCATAAGAGAAGGAACACATGGAGGGTGCGGGATCCCGGAGGAAAAGAAAAGAGAAAAAACAGGCTCCAAAAAGAGCCGAGAGCACCGGCAAGTTCCAGATGGAGTAGGCGCCGCATCCCGCCTCCCCCAGATGGAACCCTGGTGACCAGAAGCCTCTACAAACACAGCTCGAGTATGCGGGAACGAGGACTTTTTCTCAAAACCGCGCGGCCGCATAAGCGGCCGCGCGACATCTCTCTATATACAAAGTGATCAATGAGAAGTAAACCACCCAATCTTTCTCCCTGAAAATCAGAGTTAAATTTGGAGCATGGCCACAGCCCCAGAAACACAAGGACTTAATGCAGAAACCAGCAGCTTAGAGCAGAAAAGTGAACGGACGATGAGTTAACCCAGGCCATCATTTCTGCCCAGAGGGGAAAGGGTGTTGCCCCATTCGCCCTCTCTTCTCTGGAAAGAAGGATGGCGGCCGCATGGGAGTCTTGTGGACAGCAGGTATGAGCCGGGGGTGTGGGGGGCGACTAAAACTTCACGAGAAGGGGGGCATTCCGGTCCATCCTTCACGCCCTACCGAGGTCAACAGTTGCCCCCCACGAGCGGCTCCCCAGCACGGCCACAGTCCCAGAAGCACAAGGACTTAATGCAGAATCCAGCAGCTTGGAGCAGAAAAGTGAAAGGACTATGCGTTAATCCAGGCCATCAAGTCTGCCGGAGGGGAAAGGGTGTTGCCCCATTCGCCCTCTCTTCTCTGGAAAGAAGGATGGCGGCCACATGGGAGCCATGTGGACAGCAGGTATGTGCCGGGGGTGTGGGGGCGACTAAAACCTCATGGGAAGGGGGGCGTTCCGGTCCGTCCTTCACGCCCTACCGAGGTCACCAGTTGCCCCCCACGAGCGGCTCTCCAGCACGGCCACAGCCCCAGAAGCACAAGGGCTTAATGCAGAACCCAGCAGCTTAGAGCAGAAAAGTGAAAGGACTATGCGTTAATCCAGGCAATCATTTCTGCCCAGAGGGGAAAGGGTGTTGCTCCCTTCCGCCCTCCTCCCTCTGGAAAGAAAGATGGCGGCCACATGGGAGCCTTGTGGACAGCAGGTATGAGCCGGGGGTGTGGGGGCGACTAAAACCTCATGGGAAGGGGGGCGTTCCAGTCCGTCCTTCACGCCCTACCGAGGTCACCAGTCACCCCTCACGAGCGGCTCTCCAGCACGGCCACAGCCCCAGAAGCACAAGGACTTAATGCAGAACCCAGCAGCTTGGAGCAGAAAAGTGAACGGACTATGCGTTGATCCAGCCCATCAAGTCTGCCGGAGGGGAAAGGGTGTTGCCCCATTCGCCCTCTCCTCTCTGGAAAGAAAGATGGCGGCCACATGGGAGCCTTGTGGACAGCAGGTATGAGCCGGGAGTGTGGGGGCGACTAAAACCTCATGGGAAGGGGGGCGTTCCGGTCCGTCCTTCACGCCCTACTGAGGCCACCAGTTGCCCCTACAAGCGGCTCTCCAGCACGGCCACAGCCCCAGAAGCACAATGACCTAATGCAGAACCCAGCAGCTTGGAGCAGAAAAGTGAAAGGACTATGCGTTAATCCAGGCAATCATTTCTGCCCAGAGGGGAAAGGGTGTTGCTCCCTTCCGCCCTCCTCCCTCTGGAAAGAAAGATGGCGGCCACATGGGAGCCTTGTGGACAGCAGGTATGAGCCGGGGGTGTGGGGGCGACTAAAACCTCACGGGAAGAGGGGCGTTCTGGTCCGTCCTTCACGCCCTACCGAGGTCACCAGTTGCCCCCCGCGAGCGGCTCTCCAGCACGGCCACGGCCCCAGAAGCACAAGGACTTAATGCAGAACCCAGCAGCTTGGAGCAGAAAAGTGAACGGACTATGCAGTGATCCAGGCCATCAAGTCTGCCGGAGGGGAAAGGGTGTTGCCCCATTCGCCCTCTCCTCTCTGGAAAGAAAGATGGTGGCCACATGGGAGCCTTGTGGACAGCAGGTATGAGCCGGGAGTGTGGGGGCGACTAAAACCTCATGGGAAGGGGGGCGTTTCGCTCCGCCCTTCACGCCCTATTGAGGCCACCGGTTGCCCCCCGCGAGCGGCTCTCCAGCACGGCCACGACTCCAGAACACAGAAACCAATTTCTTAACTATCTGACTTTCAGTAGAAATACTTCCAGGGTCAATAGGTAAAATAGCAGAAATCCAAAACCAACATTTAATTCTTGAACCCAGCCGTAGAAAGCAAATCACTTCACAATGCTTTTTCAGCATGTCTGATTTGGGGGGGGGGGGTAAACTCTAAATAATAGTGGTGAATCTTTTATTGAAACAATGAATCTAATCAAAGCAGATAGAGTGTTAACTAGAATTCATCTGCCTCACAGGGACGGGGAGGGGTGGGGGGTGGGGTTTTATTGGGAAGAGAAAAATAAAAAAAAAAAAAGAAAAAAAAAAAGAAAGAAAGAAAGAAAGAAAGAAAGATCAATTATTCAGCTTGCTGAAATGTGGATGGATCTGGAGAGTATCATGTTATGTGAAATAAATCAAGGGGTGAACAACAAATTATATCACTCATCCTTGTAATGTAGAGAGATAAAACAAGAAATAAGCAATATTAAACAATGGCAAGCCTTTGGCTTTGCATTATAAAATTGACTAATGAACAGTGGGAGTAAGGTAGGGGATGAAGATCAGACCAGGAGTGACTTAAGCACAGTAATGGAGGGTCATGTGTATTTTGTGGAGGTGAGGTGCAGGACTTCTTATAACAAATTCATAAACTTAACACTACTGTCAAAGTAGTTTTCTTTTCTTTCTTCCTTTCTTCCTTTCTTTCTTTCTTTCTTTCTTTCTTTCTTTCTTTCTTTCTTTCTTTTTCTCTTTCATTTCTTTCTTTTCTTTTTCTTTCTTCTTTCTTTCTCTCTCTTTTAATTTACTTTACACAGTGTAAAAACCATATCACCTTAACTACAATTATTTTAAAAATTATATAGTAACTATAGTAAGCACTTAGCACCTCTGTAAAAGTGATACATATGATGCATTTTGACTTCTGGCATGAGTTGCCTTTGGGAACCATAGCATTCCATGAGTTTCAAATGGGGCCTCATCTCTCGCAAAACATGTTTCTACATCTAAATACTCAACAAACAGAGCAACCAAATATACCAGTAGGTTCTACATTAAAAATAAATAAATAAATAAATACCCTATCTCTAAAACCTGGATCTGCAAAATTACATTCTGTTGAACCACCAGAAACATTGGTCACACAAAACTGTTTTCAAAATTTTGCTTACCGAAGGATGGGCTGCTATGTATCCATGTGCACTTTTATCTGCAAAGTGAAGATAAATAAATCACCTTTATTTTACAAAGACTGTCTCATTTAGAGAATGTACTAAAATTATATGCTTGACCAAATTCTCCAAATTCAATAGATATGACAAATAAGTTTTCTTAAAATAATTCACACATTCACATTCTCACCAAGTTCTCTCCATTTTACATAGCTATAGGTAATAATTCCTCCAGAGAATTTCATGTATATGGGGGGACGTAGCAATTATTTACTCCAAAATGGTATGTTCCATATATTTATATTCAAAAATCTATCCTCGTTTCCTCCTTCCCTCTTCCCCTTTTTTCCCTTTCCTCTATCTTCTATTCTTCTATTCCTCCTCCTATTCTGTCAGTCAACACTAGAGCATGAACTCAAGATAGTACAATAATTCAGATACTGTTGAGCACTAACATAGTTTTCTGGATTTCATCTATGTAAATTGTAAAAATATGACACTAAAACCAGAGTATTAAAAAAGTAGCAGCAACTTAGAGTTTTATGTTTTCATTATTGGATACAGCAGTTTAAGAAAAGTTCTCACTTTAGCAGTCCCATTTAACATAAACTGCTGAACCTTTAAATTTTGGCTTTGATATTGGAATATAAAATCAAACAATTCTCCCCTTCCAACTATATCCTTATATGATTACTAAAGATACTGCAGCACTAATGATAGCAAAATTTTTAAATATATATATATATATATATATCAGGGAAGTCCTTTTATGGTATTTAGTCATACACAGGAATAAAAAGTCTGAGACCTTGACAACATATAAAACTGCTTAGTGTGAGGAAAACTAGAACTACGTGCCAAGTTCATTGTAGTTCTAGGTGACTAGAACTAAGAAAATATTTTAATGTATTCATTAATAGCTATAAAATTCTCAGAATTTGTTTCTTACCCCAAATTGCCACTATATTCAGTTATAAAATAATAAATTGTCCTAGAGGGAAAACTCAAGTAGTAAAATTGCTTTTATAAAAAAGTATTATTTGAGGGCCAGAGCGATAGCACAGTGGGGAGGGCGTTTGCCTTGCACGCAGCCGACCCAGGTTCGATCCCCAGCATACCATATGGTCCCCCAAGCACCGCCAAGAGTAATTCCTGAGTGCAGAGCCAGGAGTGACCCCTGAGCATCGCTGGGTGTGACCCAAAAAGCAAAAAAAAATGTATTATTTGTGATAAGTCTTCCAGTTGTTTATAGTCAAAGTTTCAAACAAAGACATGGACCACACACTAGCTACCAAATTAAGTAGAAATTTGGCAGGAACATGGCTATTTTGATCTACTTAATTAGTCAGATGTGGTTTCCTTTTTGTAAGTCTGAGTTTTTTGGTTTTGGGCCACACCTCATGTTGTTCACGATTTACTCCTGGCTCAGTGCTCAGGGGCCACCACTCCTGAAGAGATTAGTCTTCCAGTTGCTTACAGTCAAAGTTTTAATGTCAAAGTTTCAAACAAAGACATGGACCACACACTAGCTACCAAATTAAGTAGAAATTTGGCAGGAACATGGCTATTTTGATCTATTTAATTAGTCAGATGTGGTTTCCTTTTTGTAAGTCTGAGTTTTTTGGTTTTGGGCCACACCTCATGTTGTTCACGATTTACTCCTTGCTCAGTGTTCAGGGGCCACCACTCCTGATGAGATTTGGGGGACCATGTGGGGTGTCGAGGACTGAACCTAGGTAGAATGAATATACGGCAAGAGCCCTACTCACTGTACTATTGCTAGTCCATTATAAGCCTGATTTGGGGGGTGTGATAAAAAACTGGCATCTATAAAACATGTGTTGTCATTGTGGTGTGAATCAAGTTACATAGGGAATAAAACTAATTTCAAGAGACTTGTCTTACCCATATTCTTTAAGCTTCATGAATATATCAGAAGGCCTAATTCGAAGTTACTGGGTTTCCATAATATGAAGAGACCAGACAATTCTAATTTCTGATTCAAACTGACACAACTGCTTCACTGAATAATTTTTTTGAATTCTAAAGATACTCAAGTATTATATGTCTCCTAACATCTATTTCACCTTCCTACTCATCTTTTGGTTGACGTAGGTTAAAGTCACTTAGAAAAGGAACTAGAACTGATTTCAAATGCCTTACAAGGTTTTTGTTTTAATTATGAGGCTCTGAAGTTAGAATCATTTCTCATCATTTTTTACCTTAGATTTACTCTTACCTCCTGATGTAAAGCTCATGTATTTCTGGTTGTTGACAGTTTCTTTGGAATCATAGAATTTGAGAACATCTAGAACAGCCTGAGGGTTCTTCTTCTGTTCCAGTTTTGTTATGTTGGAAGTTTGGAGTAATCGTGCCCATTGCTCAGGAATTCCCTGTGGACAACCAAAAGGAAAGAATGACAGCTTAGAACATCTTGCATTTGCATTTTCATATTCCAGTAAAGTTCTCCACCAAGAAGCCCATGCTACCTGTAGGATTACACTTGGGAAACTGAAGTTACACTCTAGATTTAAAGTTAGTAACTTAATGCAATCATTCTCTTCTCTAATTAAAACACATAGGTAAAACTAGGATCCAACTTAAAAAGGGTAGGTGGGAATATGACTGTGGTAGAAAAAAAAAGAGCATGAAAATCACCTCCATATTTACTCTGCTCATCCATGAAATGATGTTCACGGCTTAGCTTAGTTTTTCTGGTGACTCAGGGCAGACATAGCAAGACTTCTCTAAATTTGTGCACAACATAGTATAGTGCAGATTTTATATGACTGGAATAACATAAGCAGTTTATGGGAATGTTGCAATCAGAAAATCTTTAGAATAAAAGGAAAGTCTAACCCTTGGTCAATTTATGCTTTGTGATTACAAAATATGCTTTTTAGTGCTTAGAGCATTTAAATAAATGGGGAGTTAGAGGAGAAAAATAGAATTGTGGAGGAGCAATAAGCACTGAGACACTAAATAATAACTAATGTTAATGCTGCTTTGGGCATTTGCCATACAGCTTTCTCCTCTCCTCCTTCCATTCCCTCTCCTCCCCACATCATTAATTGGTCACATGGAACCTGGGGACTGTGACAGCCATGCTGAAACCTTGTGAGAATTTACAATAATCTAAGCTTTTAGAACATAGAGCAAGGATATTTGGAAAGCTAACCAAGGAGAATTGCACATTTTACACAGAGAGGTTTGTTTTATATTGAGTATTCAGCATTCTTCCCTGTATGTTCATCCTACATATGTCCCCATTTCATCATTATCCAACCTCCAAAAATCACTTGGAGTGACAATCAGACACACTCCTCCTAAAGTGCATCTAGACACAATTGATGTGGCTTTGTCCCATGAAGTCCGGCAAAACAATGTGTGACGTGGGCCTCCAGAGTTTGGGAATGACAACAAAAATGTGAAATAAGCCAAGCAACAACTCTACTGCACACACATGAACCTGCTGCTGCAGTGCTATGACATCTCAAAGAAGCACTTTGATGCAAGCTTCTTTTGGGCCTGTGACGCACCTCTGGGAGCTTCCCTGGGCACATCTGTGAGCCATAGAGATCTGGCTGTAATGGACGTAAATAAAGAAAGAAAAGAAAGTTAAAACAGAATGTGGGACAACTTAGAAGGTGGGAGGAAATGAAACCAATGAGTCTAAATAGAGGGGGTACCTTCTAAAGTGGGCATTATGAAAACAGGGAGGTATTAACTAAATCAGGGGCAGGGTGAGCTACAAATTAGAGAAAATCACAATGTCCCAAAGTTTGGAAGGATAATTTTATATTTTGTTAGATGCTTCTTCAAGAAATATGAATAAGAATTATCATTAAATAAATGACCAGAGAAATTACTAAAAGCCAGAAGCATGAATTTGGAGGGAAGAAGGATGGCATCATGAAAAGTTTTGATAATAATTTGTAAGTTGTTCTTGTAACTAGGTGATCACAGGTAGCCAATGGACAAGTAATAAACTTACAAATTTCAGTTCCCAATTCTGGTTAACCATTTTTAGTTTCACATTGCAAATGTCTGTATGGCTAAAATTCAATGGATAACTATATAGTGAAGCTTAGTATAGTATTTGCACTCATTAATGTGATTCTTCCATACTTGCTAACTAAAATCAGGACTGGCTTATAGAAAACTAGATTAAGGACTTATCACATAGCCAGACTTTATATTAAATTTCTTAAACATTTACAGTAGGACAAGGAAAAGTATTTTATTTCTAACATATAAGAGTAATTTCCATTCTACTACTACAGTTCTGAAGTCTACTTCCCACAAAACAAGATCAGATATTAGGTAATAGTTTTGTACAAATAAAAATATCTCCAGTGCTACAAAAACATTCTTAACCCAACTGGTTTGGTTAGGGATGTGTTTTCAATTCCTGGAATTTGAGAGTTACTATAAGCATAGTGTAACTATACTTTTATGTGCATTCATAACACAATTTGATGTTAAAGACATAAAAAGTTCGGCAAAGTCAAAAGTTTGAACTCAGAAGTTCATGCATGATCCCAGTTCAGATACTAAGTATAATTAATAGCAATTTGTTAATAGCAATTTTCTAATACTCTAATGTCCAAAGGAACCATGAAATGCTACAAAACCAGGTATGAATTGCACATAACCACTAAAGCAGACATCATTGGCATGGTCATTACCATAGTCATCACAATATCTGCAATTATACATTCTCATGGTATTCTAAAATTTTCTGATAAATATAGTCTTATGATCACTGGAGAGCAGGAAAAGTTGCTAACTATAGATCCAGACAACTATACTTACCACATAAACTATATTGATGACATAATTTCTTTTTTAAGTTGAGGAAAACCAGTTAATCAATTAAATCTGATACTTAAATTTGAGTGTAAGCCACAAAAGCATACAGTCTGAAAGCCATTTCATTACTCCAAATTTAGGAATAAATCCCCAAAGTTAGATATCTAATGGAAAAGTAGAAGCAGGAGCACATATCAGTGCTTGACCATGAATACAGTGAACAACTATATGTACATCAAGCTGGGGATTATCTAGTATAGCACAGGAGAATAGCAGCACGATACAACAGCCCAAGCACTTATCTTAAAATAATGACCATTTATATCACTCATATCATTTTCCTTAATGACTTGAAGTGACTATCTACAGGTCTGTAAGGGGCAGTTCTGAGGTATTTGGTATAAAAATGGCAATATAAAGGGTAAGAACTTGTGATACTTAATGCCAAAAATCTCACTATCCAACCTAATTTTAATTTCAGGGTCCAAGTGTATGACAAGATATATGTGTAATGTATTATGGGCCAATTAGCCACAGGGTAATCAACAAGCAACACGCCATATAAATGTGCAAATATTCAAAATAGTTATTAGACTGACTATACATTTTTAAAAATTGCTTAAAATTTAACTTTTAGCAGTAATCAGAGCTCTAGTAATGTCTCTTATCCTTCCTCCGCACATACACAATGAATTAGTAGTACTGTGCTGATAAGGGCTCAATTCTAAATCCTACCAATGAAATTGTTTTTAAAAGCTTATTAATATCTTTAGTATATATTTTATTTTATTGGAGCAACATTGGTTTATGGGATCACTTATTTGGGGGGTACAACTTCACACCTCTTCAAAATATATGCTACCATAAAGTAGTCACTACCAAATAAGCAATATCCCTTCAAAATAGTGCATAAAGTTAAAAAATATAAATTTTAGAAGGCTAAATTTGACACATCAAAAAATACATGGGAAATATTTATAAAAGACAATCAAGACGATAATAAAGCACATTAAATTTCCAAATTTCACCTATGTCTTACATATATGTTCAATGTATTTGGGGGGAGACACACCCACTGGTGCTCAGGGTTTACTCCTGACTCTGAGCTAGGGATCACTCCTGGTGGGCTTTGGGATCCATATGTGGTGCCAGGGATCAAATTTTGGTCAGCCACTTGCTTTTCTATCACTCTGGCCTATAATTTGCTACATTAAAACTGCTGCTTCATTTCAAATTAAATTTTTGATATAAGAGACAGATTGTTTTCCAATTTAGTTCAGTTGCAAACTGTTTTTTCTGACTAGAAAGATTTCCCATACCATATTCTGACCCATTCCCCTCTTGTTATTTTCAGCATTCTAAACGAAAGCAAACTGTAAATAGCTAGTCTATAGTGAGGAAGATGGTGATGATCTTTCCTTCATTTTCATTTTCAACCCATAAATAATAAAGGAAGAGCTTAAGTAGAGCCATTGTATCAGAATTTGGAAAGAGTGAAAAACCTAAAAATTCAGAAAGAAATCAGAATGTTACATGAGCATAATAGAAGAGAAAACATTCATATTAGAAAACAAAAAGGAAGGAAAAAAGCAAGAAAAAATAGATTTGGCAACAATAAAACATAAGAAAATTTAAACAAACAATAAAACAGAAAATGAAGGCAAAAATTCAAAATATAAAGTTCTTAAAATAGAGAAGAATTATCAGATAATTTACATAAAAGGATAAGTGCTTTCACATTTAAATTGTTTCAAATGTCAGATAATCATAATATATTTGTTTTTAAATCTAAGATTATTCAGTTTATAAACATCAATAATGTGGTGGTAGTGATGATGGTGGTTGTAGTGACAATGAAATTATATTTCATATGTAATAGCTAAGAGAAAGAGAATGATATCAAATATAGTAAAGAAGAGCATCTGGACCATTATTCAAGGCCATTTCAATAATGTTTCTGACTTCAATGATGAAATTGGTTAAGTCCTACCAGCATGTCAACTTTATCAATGTCAGTACTTCTTAATGTTCTCTTCTGATTGCTACTGAGAACACAGAAACAATCAGCTCACATCACTTTACAAGGCCAAGATGCTTACTCAATTTCCATTTCATTCTCATATTGTTTACTTCTGGAATTGAAAAAATAAGATAATTCGGCTGTCAATTCAGAAATATGGTTTTCTTTTCTATATCAAATTCCCTTTTTAAACTCATTAATATGACACAGTCTACTTGCTAACCATAATACTATGAACAAAAATTCAATTATTTAATATCTAAATTTATCTCTGATTTAAGAACCCAATGATTTATGAAATAGTTCTATCAAAGTTTAATTTTTCTGAATGCATTAAAAATTACTCATTATCTCACATTTTGGTTGAGTTCCTTACTAGCATGGAATAAGGTAGTTGATCTTCTTGGAGACATCTTTCTAGCCACATCTTTTCCTTTATCCATCTAAAAAAAGATGCCAGATCTTTTAAAAAAATGAATATAAAATGCCACAGATCTGAGATCTGCACTATCAACTAGCAATATAAATACAAAACAAAGACTAGACTTGTAGCTATGGTTTTTCTAGATAATTCTGATAGGTATTTTTAGAGAATTATATAGTATATCTACAGATAATTTTTATTGGTATACAGACATGTGCAGTACATAACCACTAAAGCATCCCATGATAAATCCATGAACATGGTTTGTTTTGAACATTATCAATATATTTCTGTTAATAATCCTTAAAAAATAGGCTAGGTTATTAAAATCAAAGGGGAAACAAAAAAGTTCTATTTTTAGAGAGATTTTTGGTTAGCATGATTAGCTATTCTGGGTAATCCAGGTTCTAATGTAAAGCCTGAATTAATCAGATAAAGAATCTTGGCTAACCAAATTGAGTAGATGATTTTCTAATTAATTTTAAGTGACAAAAACAGGCTCAAGCAAGGTCTCTCTACCAGAACCATATCTACTGTGCCTCAGTAAACTGGCATTTTCAATCAAGTTAAACACTAAGTATGATCAACATTTTTGTTAAAATAGACTAAATAATTTTTCTAGTACTCTTACAACTATTTTGCTTCCATCTGTGATTCCAACAAAGTAGATTTTAATTGAAATTCTAAAAAACATAAAATCTTACACTTTAGGACATGGTAATTCTTGCATGAAACCTAATTTTATAAATGACTTTTTTCATGGCTTACAAAACAAATTCAGGATCTTACTTACAGTGAATTCCCCGGTGACAGCATCAAACCCCACGTGAATCGTATGCTCAAAGTCTGAAGGAAGAGAGATCTCTGGGCGTTCTTTCTCTTTCTTCTTATTGGCTAGAGGCAAAATGTTAACATGCATTTATTTGAGATAACGTTTTAGCTTCCACAGTAGTATACTTACATCAAAACTACCACAAAATTTGGGACTGGAGAGATAGTACAATGGGTAAGGTGCTTGCCTTGCACGTACCCAACCCGGGTTCGATCCCTGGCATCCCACATGGTCCCCCAAACACTGCCAGGATTAATTCCTGAATGCAGAGCCAGGA
Source organism: Sorex fumeus (assembly GCF_029834395.1). Classification (NCBI taxonomy): domain Eukaryota; kingdom Metazoa; phylum Chordata; class Mammalia; order Eulipotyphla; family Soricidae; genus Sorex; species Sorex fumeus. Next base: position 13,433,733 of record NW_026606115.1, read on the forward strand.
GTAACCCCTGACCACCGCCGGGTGTGACCAAAAATCTAAAAAAAAACTACAACAAAATTAAAAGACAATTGATTCCAACACAATTTTAGTGATACTCAACTCTAGAAAATAATTTACTTGGAGAGGTGACAGTTTGATTAAAAAAACACATCCAAATAATTTACAATTTTCCATATTCAATTCAAATGTAAATTTCAAAATGATCTGTGTCCTTTTACACAACCAACTCGTACGATCTAGTTATACATTCAGCAGCTATATGATATATTGTGCTTAAGTGGCACTTTGGATAAAATACTGCTCAGCACAGAAGAAATTTATTACACTCGATTCAACTTTTACTATTAGAAAGAAAAATGCTATAAATTTTTCCCATGGTAACCACAGCTAAATACCAAGTAGCTAGAGGTTATTTGTATATTTACATTATAAACTATCTTAGTAGACTCAGTCTTTCAAGAGAACACTGCAAATAATGTTATAAAATATTACTATTAAACAAGATTAGATTAATATCTTCCTCAGTGATTTGCAAGTGAAAAGACAGAAATTACCATTTTTTTTACTGAATCCATTTTAGTTCTCAGAAATCTCAAACCAGTTCCTTGTTTAATCATTCTAGTTTACAGCTACTTTTTCATGACTCTATTATATTGTCATATTAGCTATTCAAAATCATTGTCCTTCTTATGCAGACATTTCATACTGACACAATTATGAGTAGCATACTAATATAATAATCCAAAGTCTTTAAAGATAAAATCACTAAAGAAATTAAATTGGGAACTACAACAGAATTAACTTGTCTTGAAATAGACCTAGGATGAAATTACTATGGAAGCATTGTAAATGTCATCTAGCAGTTTTCATATTACACACGCTAGCACATTCCAGTATATATTGCTGATAAGGTTCATGTCACATTTTAAAAAAAAATAACGACCTTGTAAGCAAGTCAGCCTTGCCTCATTGAAAGCAATAAACCTTAGAATTGTCAAAGAGGCTAATTTAGCACATTTTGGTTCAAATAGATATTTCCTGGTCTGGAATTTAGATATCCTATAATAAACCATATATGGACTACTAATTTTTTGGTTATCCATAATTTTAAATTTGAAATCTTTCATGTCAAAATATCATACTTAAGGTTTCTTTTCTGTCTCCACTCTTACATTGCTCCATATCTCCAACTAACAGGTATGATGCAGAAGTAGAAATTTAAGTAGTCAGAAGATTTGGATATATTAGGAAAGAAAGGTTGGGATCGTGGAGGGCAAGGATGATTTACAGCCTTTGACTAGCCATGGACCATAGTTGTACTAATTTTGAAAATTACACATGTACCATCAAACTTAACTTCAGCATAGATTCCATTTTTATAATGAAGCTACTGTGACTAATTTTATCCTAACTGAACAGTGAATTTCAGGGCTTTGGAGTTGGTACTCACACTTCCACATCATGCCTGTGAACTGTTGATATCATTTATACTTGTTCAACTACCTTTCAGTATTGTTCAGAAATGCACCTAGACCAATCAGATTTATGTTCTTGCCTCTCCACTGAAGGTGTCCTGCTTACTCCTGCAGCATTTTCCCTCCTTCCCGATCAGCTCATATTGGATCCCTCTTCTTTCATTTATTTGACAATGGTTTGATTTTCTTCCTTCCTCAGAGACCATGTTAGCATTTTTTATGATTTTCCTAGAGCTGGTTTTAGTCTTTTACAGTCCTTTACATTTTCTTGGATGGAATTTACTCCTAGATATTAACTCATTTTGGATAATTTCCTAATGTGTGGTGCAAGAAATGGATCCAAATTCTTGGAATTAAAGAATATATATTACGAACAGAAGGTTCTCTTTAATTTAAAAAAGAATTACAAGAGCCTCTAAGGGACTTGAAAAGTCCTGGGCAGTTAGGAACTCTAAAACAGCATCTTTATTTACCTTATAGCAAATCCAGCTATGGTGGTTTTTAAATTTTTATAGGACTAAAGGTCACTCTGAAAAAAATAGAACTTTTGCATGTATACTGTACATGTACTCATAACTGCATATGCATTATAAGTTCAAAATTCTGGACTCCAGGTTATAAAACTCTATCTTAGACGTTCAAATCACTATAACAGCTTGCATTCATGATCTTTCTTGCCATCAAAATCTCCCTTATTTTTCCGTTACTAGTGGCTGAATATTTGAAGCACATTGACTTAGGCATAGCATGGACAGAGCTATGTGAATTGGATTAACGGTGTCTCCCTAGAAAGCCACCTGATTACCAGTCCTTTATCAGCCTGATCAAAAATTCCCTTCACTTAGGGCCAAAGAACAGAGGCAGGAAGTCCAAACTTGCTCCTCATCCCATGTATGTCCTTAATGAAGTGCTATCGCTAATCACCTGGACCACAGAAATATTAATACCTTAGCCTCCATCTCTATAAAAGCTCTAAACCAATTAACAGATGATGCCCTCCAATATGTAATTCAAAGAGAAACAATACAAATTGTTTAATTAATACAAATTAATACAAAATTAATACAAAAATTAATAGAAATTGCAAAGGCAAGGAATTCTAAAAAAAGTTCTGATGTTCCTAAGGTTAAGTTTTTTGAAAGCTACAGATCCCAAATGTCTCCACGTTTTGGCTTGCTGAATTTTAAGCAAATATTCATTTGGTGTTGGATAAATATAATCCACTGGCTTGTCTAACCAAATCATAAATTTGACATCCATCTTGAATCCAACTTTAATTCTATATTAGATACCAAGTTCTGTCTTCCAAATTCACCTTTGAAGCCTTTCATTGCCACTAAATATTATATTACATTTTTTAGCTGATTTTAGTGACACCAAATTTTGATCTCTGAGATAAATTTTTCTAGTTGGTGGTCAGAATAATATTTTGAAATATAAGAAACTTACCACATACTTGATTTTGCTTTATATCATTAAATGGATCCCCATTAACCAAATATTGAATAGTGCATGCTCCTTACTTACTATTACTTACTATTCAAAGACCTGCATGAGCTGAGTCCAGATTACATCTTTATTGTCTATTCTTGCGATTATTTCTAATGCATTTCATGTTCCCCAAACCGTTGAGATTGCTCAAATCTAGCAAGTTTTTTTTCCTTTTCTCTCTGAAAAGTTGTATCTCCTTCTTCTCATACTCTCATGGATTTAAAAAAAATCTGTTTGTTGGGCCACACAGGGCAGTGCTCAGGGCTTCCTCCTGGTTCTGTGCTCCAGGATCTGAGCTCAGGGATTACTCCTGGCTGGCTTGGGGCACCATACATGGTGCCAGATATTGAATCTGGGTCAGCTGCATGTAAAACAGGTGCTCTACTTGCTGTAATATTGCTACGGCCCTCATGGTATAGTCTTAACTTGGCACTTGTCAACAATGGAGTGTTATTTACATACCTATATCTCTTGTTAAAATTTGGGAAATTGGGCAGCAGAGAATCTTATTCATCTTTACATTCCCTAGCACCTGGCTAATAACAGCATACAGAATGAATAATACTTAATAAACATGATTATTTGGTAACATTTAATATTTAATACTTGGTAAATAAAATTTGTGGAACATTCACCATGAGCAAAGTACTTCCAGAGCTGTCTCATTGTCTTAATTATCAAAATATTTTAAGGTAGGCATTATTATTATTGTATTATTCTTTTACAGATAAGTTTCTGTTAGGGTAAACCTTTAACCCAGGATTATATAACTAGTAGGTATTAGTAAGGAGTTGAACCAAGATATCAACTGTATCTAAAGTGTCTAAGCAATAAGTAACTGCACTATTATTCAGTATCATTAGGATAAAACCTCAACAGATTTGAACCTTGTTCAGTACATGTTTAGGGGTTGAATGGAATCCAGATGAGAGCTTTGTTTTCAGGAACACTAAAATGACCTGTATTCCCTCCACCCCCAGAATATTCTGTGAGCCTTGGAACTTGATATTAAGATTTAAGCTGAGAAGCTCTGGGTAAATAATGGAAGAGTGAATACCAAATGAGCTCCATTTTCTAAGTGCATCTTATTCCCATATTCGATTGGAAAAATAGAAGACCACTGTTTGCTGTCCATAAACTTCAAACAGTGCTTGTACCTAAGGTCCTTTGGGTGAGTTCTGGTTGGGATCCAGAGGCCACTAATCCTCCAGAGTCTCTCACCATGGCACCTTACTCTACCCTAACAGCTTCTATACAAGGAAAGGCCCTCTAATAATCTGTCATCTCCATGTGCCCCACCCCAATGTTCTGCATTTCTTCTTAGGAGTAGAACTTGTTCCACTGCAAATTACTAACACCAAAAACTCTTCATTCAGTGTTCTACTTACTTCCCTTAGGCTCTCAAACTCTATTATGCACCACTCTCAGCTGGAGAACTTAAAAAAGGTTTATTGGAGTCCAAAGTTCAGAGATTCAAAATCAGTCAGTATAGGACAGACCCCAGTAAATTTATTTGTTAAAGCACCTTAAGAATTTACATTAAAATGCTTTGATTGACAAAAATGACAGAACCTCTTCCTCAGGTTATCCTGAGTCAAATTTCTTATTCTTCCCATCCCAAATCTGTTGGAAATAAAAGGGGTAAGGTTTTTTTGGTTTGGATTTGTTTCGGTGGTGGGGAGAGTGGTTTTACGGTCACACTTGGCAGTGCTCAGGGCTTCTGGATTTGCATGTAGGCATGGCTCCTGGTGGGATTCTGGATTGAACTCAGGCTAGTTGTAAGGCAAGCCCCCTACACACTATACTATCTCTGACCCCAAAGAGTATGTTTTTTCTTCCAAATTCTTTGAGTTCATTTCTTATGCATTTGCATACAAACCATTTCCTTATGATACTGTCATATAATTCTCTTGTACAAGTTCACTTACCCATTGGGGAATCAGTCTCTGGGTCTTTCTGACATTCAATGTGGTCTGTGTTCAGGGGCCACCCCAGGTAGTACGGCAATTTGAACCAGTATCACTGGCAAAGTCACATGCTAGGCAAGTGTATTAGCCTTTATAACATTTATCCTGGCTCCCTTTTTTTTTAATCTTCCTGACCTACCTCAATGATAGTAAACTTCACACGACCCTTTCACTTCTACAGTCCACAACTATAGTCATCTGCTAAATTTTCTTAACCTTTTTCTGACTGTGAATTTGTTCCAACCTTGTTTCTTTCCTGTGGTTCCCCTGTCCTACTGGTTGGCTCCCTAGTTTCATGTCATGGTTTCCCATTTATAATATTTTCACCTGTGACCCTCTTGGAATATCCTGGGGCATTACAGGAGAACATGTGGTCCTCAGTTAAGAAACACTAGTCTAAATCACTAGTCCTCAATCACAACGACTCATCAGACTAACCTGTAGGCATAAAACACCTATGTATTTAGAACATAATGTATATCAGAACTTCTGATATGTTGGTTTGAAGCGTTACTAAGCCTCACAAATGTGCTGATAGAGTGGAGAACCAGTTATAGGTCCTTTTATTATACAGAATGACCCTTTCTCTGAAATACTTCACCCTGCTGTCTCATTCTCTGAGCTTAGAGAGCTTTCTCATCTTGCTTGCTTTCTTACTGTCAAGTCCATTTATATTTTGTTTATTTGATCTAAAAATATGGCTGTCCTTTAACTCCTCCATTTTTAGCCAATTTCTCCATTTCTATTTGATTTAGGTTCTATAGTTCATTATTTAAATTGTTCTTAAGCCATTGTACTGGGAAATCTTGCTTTTTAACTTTCACTACTGCAAAATGTCACCTGACATGGTCTGGAGAAATACTACAGGGTGTAAGGCACTTGTCTAACATGCTATCAGCCATGGCATTGCAGATGGTACCCTGAGTACATAGCCAGGAGCAAGCCCCAAAATCCACCACCAGGTATGCCCTCCCCCTCAAATAAATAAGTTACCTGGACAGAATCCAGAAATGAAATTTCTCCACTTCACTGCAGAAGTTTCCAAGAGTTGTTGGGAGGAAATATCACTTAGTTATACTGACTGAAGCTTACTGTACTGGTAACATAATAGTTGGGAAATCATAATTTAGCATTATTTTCTTGCCCTATCCCAACTTCCTTTCCCCTTTCAATTTTCTGCTTTGCCCTCTCTTCCTTACTTTCAGCATATTATTCAGCAGATTATCCTTCTACTTCATTGAGAAAAATGTAGGCCATTGGGTTGGAACTCCTTTGACTTTACATCTTCTCTCGTGTCTGTGATTTTACTTCCATCAGTAGTATTTTCTCCTACTCATGTCTCTATATAAGCGGTGTCCTCTTCTTTCACCTAGGGCTTATCTCTATACTGGTGTTTGAGAGCCCAGTATGTCATCAATTATCTACTTCTTCTATCAGCAATCTCTCCCTCTCATATGTGGCTTAAAAGGCATATGGATAATTCTTTTTCTAAAAAAAACACCGTTTGTTACCTTATATCCTTCTTTAGTTGTGAATGAATCTCAATTTTTTCCCCTTGACTTAAACTGGATAAGGCAATCAAGATTTCTGTACCTCTCACTTCCCCAAATGATGGAAATGAGTTGCTGAAGTTATACATAAGTCTCATTCAATGACTAGATTTTGGTGCTTCCAAATACTGACCTCAGTAAAAATGACATTGTTGAATACATGCCTTTTTGAAATAACCCTCCCACCTCCTGTCACATAATTCTCCCTAAAATGCATTATTCTTTTTTGGTGAAGCAAGATAGTTTTTATTGAACGTTATTTATAAAGATGTGAGGGGAGATAAAGAGAGAAGTACATGTTCAAGAGAACACAGGATTCTTCAGAATGGAAATAAGAAAGCAAAGAAAGAGAGGCAAGCAAGTAAAATATGTGTTCAGATGAGAACATAGGCTTGAAGATCAAGCACCAGAATTTATTCTAATACTTAAAAGTCTTGTGTTGACTCCACAAGTAGTATTCCCTAGAAGCTCTTCTAGGTCCTCGTCTCTTCATAATATAACTTGGGGACACCCTTGGGTCAAATTTGCTATTTGCATGGTTTCAATTGCCATCTACACTAGTAATTCCACATGTGTACCCCCAGCTCTAACCTCTGCTGCCTTCCAACCCCACTGAGTTACCTGCCTATTAAACATTTATAATTGAAGGCTTTTCTGGCTCTGCAAAGTATTTTCCAAAGCAAACTAACGTATCATCACCTTTACTTACTTAAAACAAGAAACTACAATTCTTCCGCTATTCCTCCCCTCACCATTAGCTGCCCAACTCTATGAATTCTTCTAAATACTACCCTTCCTGTATCTCTTATTATTATTGATACTGAACATAAGATCAGAACACCATCACTTTTCACCTGCATGACTCGGACGGCTTTATATCCTTCCATCTTACTATTCCTATAAATCCATTCTTCTCCTAGAGATAGAGTGATATTTGGAAACACAAACCTGGTATCATTCCCCGGATTCAATGGTTCTCAACTGTATAAGGCCTTCAGGATCTGGCACCCAAGTACTTCTATAGTTCCAACTCCCATCACACTTGAACTCCTACTTTATAAACTAGCTATTCTATAACAGCTTTCAGTGCATTCATAGACCTGCAGTTAATAATATCATACCTACATCTTCATAAAGCTACTCCTTCTGTTTGGAATATTACCTACCTCTTGCAAAACTAGCTCTTACTTAAGACTTACCTGAATTCAGCAGTCACCTCATCCATGAAGCATTTTCTAACTACCTCTCTTCTCAGTCTTGAATAGATGCTCTTTACCATTCACTTCAATACTGTTCTTGTCATGCTAAACTCTAATCATGAACTTGTCTCCCTTACTATGATAGTAATTATTTAAAGAATTTGGTATTTATTCACCTTTGTAGTTAAGAACCTATCTCATACAGTATCTGATTCCGTAATATTAAATAAGTGAATGAGCAAATGAATGAATAAATAACCTAAACTGCATGAAATGAGACTCAATAAGTGAAGACAAGACATGGCTATTTGCAAATATTTGTCGATGAATCAGGAAAAAATGATTCAGCATATGTAGTAGTTGTTAATGATACTGTTTTTTCTTACCAACAGAGATGACTCTGTTCTCATTCAGGCATACCCTCTGCCAACCTGGTTAACCAAAGTTAAAGAAATAGCAAATCAGTCAATTTTTTTTCCAGAATAAATTGCTGGATGGGATGCTGTTTACTTTCTGAAAGTAGTTTAGAAAAATGTCAACCAAGTCTTTTTTGTCCTGCTTGAAACCTTCTCCTACAATTCCTAGGAGTTTTGTTGTACCTTCTCATTGGATGCCATGTGGTAAAGTCCACATATTTCTTAGAATGTTCTAGCTCCTTGTAAAAACATGCAGGAGAAGAAATGACAAAACAGAGAAATGTTTTCTTACATAAATTAGACTAACCACATGGAATAGCAGTCAATGGAAAGTTATGGTATATAATTAAAAAATACAAAACCACATTAATACAAAATGCTACAGGTATTACATAATATTTTAATGCAGTTATTTTTCTAAAGTAATAAGCATTTTATAATCCTGGGTATAAGGAAATCCTCCTTTTTGTCACTGTCCAAGCTTTCTTTCCTTTTAGTCAACCGGTGAGCCAGCTAAAATGTATACATAGACTTGTGGATCAGTGTAGACAAGATTAAAGGGTGGCTCATGAGGAAATATTCTAAATATATGATCTAATTAAGGAAATAAGCTTAGCAAACAAGTATTAGAAACTGGCATAACCCAAGAAAATTAAGTGCCAATTTATGAAAAGTATAATTGCTTTATCATGTCAAGGAAATCTGTAGTAGACAGTGACGGCTTACTGAAGGAGGTAAGACTTGAGGTATGGGTCTTACAGAATGGATAGGCAGTAAGGAGTAGCACATTTCAACTAGGAAAAATGGTAGGAGCAAAAATTAAAAATAGTAATGTAAGCACATTAATATGCATGTTATTGACAAAGTGAGAGGACAGTAGAATAAAAAGAGCTAAAAATCAAGAAGCTGAAACTTAGTAGTAATAAGGAATATGTTGGAAAAAGGGTTTTCAGCAAATTATATAATAGGTGTTTTCTTCAAGACAAAACAGGTAATGGTGTGGTGCTAGGTACATACATATGGCATGGCGTCTATAGGCTTCACTATAAGCTTCACTATAGTTGCTGTTTCACATAACAGGGAAAAGGAAAATATGGAAGTCCTACTGACTACTACATCTGTTCAAAGATCTTCTACTGGGCATTTCATATAAACATGTTTGTGCTTTACTTCTATAACTAGACTGAAAATTACCTGAGGACAGGGAAGCATGCCTTCCATGTAGTTTCCCCCAATACACTTACTATAGATGTAGGCACATTAAAATGAATATAAATATTTTCTGAGTGATGTAATATAGTTAAAAACATGTTCAAGAGAAGCTTTTTATTAACACTTAAATGCTTATATACACTTTGAACTGAGATAGCCAATGGACTAAAATTATTAGATATCAAATGTGCTCAAATTTAACATGCAGTTCAGATTAGCCATGAGTTTACTGTAGCCCAAGATCCTCCGCAAAGACCCTTGAGATAAAAGAGGCTTGTGATGGAGCTGCTGGGTCATGCATCTTGACACTAGCATTTTTTCTTTCGCAACCCTTTTTCCCACATTCCCTGTCTAGGTGCAATTTGTATTCAACATTGTATTCCTACAGCTGAACAACATGTGCACAACAGGAACTGCTTTTGGCAGAGACTGTTCAAATGGCTGGGTCATATATCCATTGTACTAAATGCTTATTTTTCACCTCTATATTTGAGCTTTATTCTAGAAAAGCCAAGTTGGAAGAATGCAGAAGTATTTTAAATGGCCATCTAACTCCAGTGGATAATCTATTCCAAATGTTTTTAATGAGTTGCTCACTATTTTTTATGGTGGTTTGGGAGGTCTTCTGAGCATTGCTGGGAGCAACCAGGGACATACCCTGAGGTGTTCTAGTCATGTAGTGGCAGAGTAAAATTGAGCCTAGAACCCACTGAATCACAGATGTATGGTGCATCCCACTGAACTGTCTCCTGGCACATGGACACTCTAACTCAGTGTGTCTAATGGTCCATTAATTTCTCTAATTCATCAAGAGCCAGCCACAAGATTATTAACAAAAAGTTACCTTTGTGGAATGAAAAAAAAACTAAAATGTCTGCTAAACTACTAGGAAAGTGAATAAATACAGTGGTTTTGAATGTTATTTTATTTTTATTTTTTGGATGTTGGGACATATATGGCAGTACTCAGGACTTATTCCTGTCTCTCTTCTCATAGATCACTCTTGGCAGTGCTCAGTGGATTATGTGGTGTGATGGGGATTAAACTGGGGTCGCCTGCAGCAAGACAAGTACTTTAACCTCTGTACTATCTCTCTGGTCCCATGATTTTATTTTTTATAAGTGCCATTACTCACTGGCATTTGGAAGCTACCAGGGCTACAACTATTGGTGTTGAGGAAGGGTGCAGTGCTGGTCACTGAACTTGAGTCCATATGCTTTACCACTTGAATATTTTCCCCAGCACTACAGTATTTTTAATTTCAAAAAACCAATTCTACTCCACCTCTGATTTGTGGGTAAAAGAATACGTATGCCATACCCCTCCAGAGAAAAGGCTTTGAAGTTCTGTATTTGGGTAAGAATGAGTGTTCAAGAACATTTTTCCTATACCAACAGCAACCTTTCAAGTGGTCAAAGAGGCATGAAGAGAATAATAGTTCCAGAGGGACTGATTTCTTCAAATAAGACTCAACTCTTTTGCATATCTGCTCTATAAACAAATATTGTTTGGGAACATACTATAATAAAGGACTCAGGAAATTCTTACCTTTAAGATTTATTAAATATATATTTTCCCTTGCACAAAGATCTTTTCTTTTCTTTTTTATTTTGGTTATAGCACCACACCTAGTGGTGCTCAGGGCTTACTCCTGTCTCTGCACTCAGGGATCACTCCTAATGGGATGGGGAGACCATATGGGGTGCTAGGGAAAAATCCCAGGTTGACTGTGTGCAAGGCAAATGCCCTACCTGCTGTATTATCACCCCAATCCAATAAAATAATTTTTGTGGTAGAAATCATGTCATTTTGCAAGCCTTCAAATTAATTTTCCCACTGGAGATTATGCTTGGAAGTACAATGTACTTGAAAGTACAATGTGGTAACTACAACAGAAAGTTTATAATAATAAAAAGAGCTTGTTGGATAGAATAATTTTTAAAAATTGACAGTGAACGGTGTGTAAAATATTATAGGAGAGATTCCACTTTTGTTTCGGCTTAAACCTTGAACAAAATATACTAATTCTGAGAAGTAAATCAATGCTTATTATTAAGGAAGAGATATTAAATTTTTAAATTTTTTTTTTGCTTTTTGAGTCATATCTGGCGATGCTCAGGGATCACTTCTGGCTCTGCACTCAGGAATCATTCCTGGCGGTGCTCAGGGAACCATATGGGATGCTGGGAATTGAACCCGGGTTGGCCACGTGCAAGGCAAATGCCCTACCCGCTGTGCTATCACTCCAGCCTCACAGATCTTAAATCTTTTAAATAATGGATTATAAGTGTATTTTTTAAAGTAATGACAGGTGGTTTTTATTTACTATTTTATTTTTTGGCCACAAAAAATAGATTGTGGGCCACAAAAAGTAGTGCTCAGGGATCATTCCTCGCAGTGCTCATGAGACCCTATGTGGTGCCAGGCATCAAAACACTTTCAGCCACAATCAAGGCAAGTACTACCCTTGTTTTATATATCTTTCCAGCTTATTATTTCCTATTTTAATACAATTTTTAAATATTTTCACTCTAAGTGGCTTATATAATTTTTATAATATGAAGACTTAATTCTCCCAAATAACAGTATTGTAATTCACAAAGTAGTAAATCTGTGGGGCCAGAGTGACAGTACAACGGGTAAGTCATTTGCCTTGCATGTGGCTGACCAGGTTTGATCCCCAAGCATTGACAGGAGTAATTCTGAGTGCACAGCTAATAGTAGCCCCTTAGCACCACTGGGTGTGCCACTCCCCCCGCCCCAAAAAAAACGTAGATCTTGAAAATTCTCATGACAAGGAAAATTATTTGTAACTGTATGGTGATGGTCTGGTGATGGATGCTAGACTTAATAGTTATAGTTAAGTATAAAATAGTGTAAGTAACTAGCTAATATAGTAATTTAAAAATAACCACTAAATTAATAGATATTAGACTTCAATTCTTGGTTTGCCTTGCTTAGCTATAAGTGAGGCAACTGTGGAAGTCATTCAATGCATCTAAACTTTACCCTTTTCTGTAAATAGGAATATTACTTGCCTTACGTATAACTAACATGAATGTACTCTGAATATTGTAGTATCTCTAAAATTGTCATCAAAAATACATTGTCTATTATTTCACTAACATGAAATAAGCATAACTCAATAAAATGAAACAAACTTGCAAAGAAATGGTGAAACTTCTAGATTCCATAAAAACTAGAATGGTTACTGGAGAAAAAAAGGTAGTGGATGGCGATGGAATGGATAGAGTTATCTTTTTGGTGGTGAGATGGCACTGGAACAGCAATGGTGAGTATTATGCATATATAGCGTGTGATGCTAAACCACTGAGATTCCATGATATTTTAAACAATTATACATATTAATTTTAGGAAAGAAAAATAAAGTGTCTCCTGCCTTAAAGGAAAAAGCAGCTTTACATCCCTTTTAGATAACATCAGGTTTTTCCTCTCCTTGCAGGATTTTGATTGTTATAGCTCTCTTCTGCCTTCATCTATCCATTCCTTGTATTTTCTCCAACTCCTAAAATCCCCATCAAACATTATCTCCTAAAATTATTTCTCTATGCTTTCCTTTAGTGTACTCATCTCTCAATTCAGCATTGCATATTTCTTGACATTGACAACTTGCTGGTTTTAATAGCTACCATATTTATGTCCAATTCTCCATTTATTAGCCTTGAAGTACAAGCACATGTTTTAGTAGATAGAGTGCAACATTATTCCAATTCTTGCAAAGTTCAACCATAGGGAATTTCTAGGAGGCTCTTCTGGGATACAGAAATGACCCCATAGGACAAGCAAGGCGCTATACCCCCTCAGACTTCCAAAAGGGCAGGGTAGTGATCTCCAAAGAGCACTCCTTGCTGATCTCTATGGGTAGAATTTGGAGAGCCAAGAAAAATGTAACACCAGTCAGGATGTAGCAGTCTCTGACCTCTGGCTTTCTGATAACAGAGCCCTCAACTGAGATTCCCACTTGTTGGTGCAATGAATATAAGTCTGAGCTGCTGCAAGATCCCAAAGGATCTTCAGCAACACTGAAGAAAGACTGCATACTGGTCAGTCTAGTTATCACACTAAGTATTTTATTGTGCATTAATTAAATGAATATTAGTAATGTGCATTGACCAAAACATATGATTAACAAGACCATAAAATATAACTGAGTTTTAATATATTTGCACAGCAATTATTCCTGCTGTATAGTGTATATAGAAGATAACATACTCTAGAAATTAGGACAATATATATGTAATACAATAACAAAACTATGTGGCACTTTAAGAAGTTTTTCACATATATGAACACACTCATTTTGAAGCTCAACTTTCTAAAGTAAGCAAGACATAAGCCTGTAAAAAACACACACCAAATGATAATCTACCCCACAAGAACACCCAAATAAAATGTTAGCACATCCTACTGTTAATAAAATTTTCTCACATCATTTCTTATTTAAAAAGAGATGAAAAGGTTTTATTTTTCCTTCCGAGGTGAAAAAAATCCCTTTACTGAAATTCAGAGTTTTCAAATCACATTGCCATCTTCTTAAGAAAAGCAAAAGCCCCGCTGCCTTGTGGATGCTAGAAATGTAGTTTACCATATTCCCTTTGTCCTGTTGCAAAGCAGTGTGATAAAGTAGAACAAGCACAGGGTTTAGTCAGAGAGACTTGGGAGACATCTGGCTTCTCTAATTTGCTATATGTCTCTTGGTCAATTCCTTAAAGTTTTGAGTTTAAATGGCCTCATCTGTAAAACATGGATAATACAGAATATATATGTGAAGTGTCTGTTATATAGCTTGGCATCCAAAAACTAGTCATTAAATGATAGAGAACTTCCTATTTATCTTGATTTAATATCCAACTACAACCTCCTAGTCTTTCAGGAAAAGGGGACTTCACTTTATTCCCAGGCTGACTGGCTCCCAAATTTCTCTGGAATACCCAAACACAAAATACACACGAACTGTGCTCTCTAAAGACATAGCCCTTCACAGAACATTGCATGTCCTCTGAAACACACCTAATGCTTAAGTGCAGCACAAGACACAAGACATAGCACACTTCAGAAGACAGACATTACACAGAACATGGCACCTCCAAATGCAGCCTCACCTGCTTTTCCCACATGTTCTTCCACGCTTCAAGTCCTTAACACCGATTATTTTTAGAAGGACTATGACAATTTCAGAGACCTGGCTGATTCATTTGTCTCATTGCCTTTGCCTTATAAGTTTATTTATTCATATATTTATTTATATATTTATTCATTCATGTATTTATTCCCCACCTTACTCCAAAATGAATAGCAGGTGGTATACACAAAATACAAAAAATACATTATGATTGCATAAATTCAAAGTAGATAAGAAAGCAAAAGAAAAAAAAACAAAAATATAAGAAAGTGAATACAAAGTGCATACATACCATAGGGGCCCATTATAAGTGCTATGCATAGGCCATTCATATTTGGCTCCAAGCTTTCTAGCAGCCAACAAAAGAGAAACCTGAACAGCCCCAAACTTCACAGGGTTCATAAAATAAAATCAAACCACTTATTCAATATGTCCTGGTCTAAATTCTAAAACCTTTTCCATAGTAAGATATAATAAATGGTGGCAAATTGTCTCTCCTAATTTTTTCCAACACCAAGATTTAATTATTGGAACAGTCTTCAAACAAAGATCTTCAACCATCTTAAAATAACATGTGTACTACTATTATTCTTCTACCTGCCTCTTAAAGTTCCATTCAGTCAATAAAATGTAACTATTAAAGAGATTTATTAGAACAAACAAAAAGCCTCTGCTGTAATCAAAGTATTTTTTCATTTAACTAAGTAGACACTGTGACATTGTTTATGACAAAAAAACTGGAAATGACCTCAAATATCCAACAAAAGAAAATGTTAAATAAAACAGGATGCCACTATGTGATGAAGTATTTATATACCACTTATGAACTTTCTTGATGAAAGAAAATATGATAGGAATGGTAAGGGTAAAAGCAGGATGTAAAAGTGTATATATTATATTAATTATGTAAAAAGTATATGTGCACATATAGCTAAAAATGTCTAAAACTAATCCACGAAAATGTTAACACTGTTTCTGGGATTTGTGAATATGGGTTATTTTTGTAAGCTTATCTTTATTTTTTATGTCTTTGATAATGACACTTTCGATGTGATGAGAGAACGGGGACTAGAAGGAAAAATACCATCCAGTTAGTTATATTTGGCTGTGAAATTATGGGCAATTTTAATTTTCTTTTTAAACTTACTATACATACAAATTCCAGTTATGGTCAAAGTTACTTAAAAAAAGATTCTAAAATCTAGTATTTGGCTGTTTGTAATGTCAGAATGATACAAACATAATACCTCACAATTGCATGGCACTTTTTTCTTTAATAGTATACTCTGATAGAATTTCATTTGATTATCAAAACTACTTTGTGAGGTAGGCCAAGTATTACTATCTTAATTTAGCAGAGGATGAGACAGGCTCAGAGAAACTAAGTGACTAGTCCAAAGTCATACTAAGAAATGACAGACCAGGACTCTAACTCAGGTCTCTAGAGTTCAAATACAGAACTCTCTCACTTTGTTCAAGAATGATGAAGGTGTAACCATAGGCAGTCATCTAGAGGAAAAACATGAAAACAGTGAACCCTTCTTACCTATTAGGGTCCGTTTCCTGAACAACCCCCTAAGTAGGAGAATTCTGTTGAGGAAATTATTTTGGCAGATAAAAGAAATATGGCAGGGGAAGTGAGGTCACATGAACTCTTGAAAGCTCATATAGTTCTGTGCAGTGAAACAAAACAATAGTACATTACATTAAAAGAATGAGAGTTTACATAGCTTAAATTAGTAAAACTGATAGGCTCTACAGTTTTCATTTAGATCATCAGGAGATTTCCAGAGGTGATAAAGATGTACCATTTGCCATGGCTGTGGAAGATGGGAATGACAATGAACTAATGACCAGAAATGGATTGACAGTTCAAATCAAGGATCTCTTTGCCCTTGAGGTCATTTAAGTCCAATCCTGAAATTATAACAACTTGCTTGTGGTTTTAGTCTTTCAAGCAAGTAAATTTAACTGATCCAACTTAATGACTTTGGCTCCTTGAAGATATTTTCTATCTTTCTTGAAGACACCTTAACACTTCTGTATAGACTTCAACTCAAATCAAATTATGAAGACAGCTTATCAGCTATCCAGCAAGAGTATTTATATAGCAGTATCTGATTTTGGCACTTCCAAAATTACTTTCTTCCAAATGTGCTGCCTTAAAAAGACATTTAGCGAAGTTTTTATTGAGTTCAATGAAATCATCCAAGATTTGTCTGAAGACAGCTGATTAGCTGTTAAGCAAAAAAAAAATTAACTAGTAGTATTGATGTTTTAAGCTCTGCTGAAGATGGTGTCTGTCCAATACAATTTTTGAAAATGTCATAATATGTTTTTACAGAATTCTGCTAAATTATTTAAGCCTTTTTGTTGCTTATAACCATTTATCTCCCCTATCATCTTAATTATCTTCTCCAACTTTTATGACAGTCACATCTGGGGTACCGGAAGTTTCCTGAAGTTTCCTTTAGTAACATGGTATCACTTGAATCAGTGTTAACAAATTCAGGTTCAGCTTCAGTTGAGGATTGCATCTGCATCAATTGTTCATCCTCATCCATAGGTTCTTCTTGATCCAAAGAGTCTTTGTCTTCGGAAGGGATTGTCGAGAGGTATTTCACCATCTCGAGCCAAATCTTCTCCCAGGTGACATTAATGACAGGTTCTGATAAGCTATTTAATGCTTCCTTTATTAAAAATACGGCATTAGTGATGGTATAGGAATCCCATGCACTGGGATCTTCAGACAGAGGAACTTTTGCAAGATTTTGAACCACAAAATTATACATTAGTTTGGCATAAGTCTTCTTGAATGGTTGGATCAAACACTGATCTAAGGGCTCAAGAATCTGAGACACACAACTAGTGATAAAGACAATCTTAACATTAGGATGTTCATTAGCAAATGCATCTGAGGTGCCAAAGGGACTGTGAAGAATCAGTAGAACTTTAAACTCAAGATTTTTTTGCTTTAAGTAATCTTGAACTTCTACAAGAAAACACCTCTCAAACCATTCCTTAAGAAGAGAAGGAGTCATCCAGGTTTTTCTGTTTGCACGCCAATACACTGGAAACTTGGCTCGATTTTTTCCCCTAAGAAGATTGGGGCATAATTTTCTGTAGAGCAGCAATGGTTTCACTATGAGGTGACCTGAAGTATTGGCACAAAACAAAAGTGTCAGCCTCTCTGTTTTTGCTGACTTCATGTCAGCATCAGTTGGTTCTTGTTCTACAACAGGACAAGTGGGATTATTCAGAGGCTTCCAAAGCATGGCAGTTTCAACGGCACCAAAGATTTGTGCAGGTAGATAATCCCCTTCAATAATCACTTTCTGCAGTTGTGGTGGATATAATACAGGAACTGTTGCAGGATCTAGTGAATCTTTCTTTGGTGTCACTGTCATGGGAGACTGGGTCTCCGGGTCATGGGGCACCATAAATTTATCAAACCATCCCTTGCTTCCAGTTAAGTTTTTCTCTGAACCCACTTCAGTTTCTGAAAACATGTCTTTAAAAACTCCTCTTGCACGATCATAGATCCCTTGGATAGAAAGTGATTCATTATACTTGTGCTTGTCTTCAATCCAAAGGTTTAACATCATTTCTATCTTTTCCATTCTTGGATCATGAGGGATAAAGCATCTTTTAAGTGATTTATTTGCACAAGAGTCAACACTGGCTCTAATAAAACTTTCTGCCTTCTTAATGGAACGAATTGTAGACTCATTAACACCATACAAGCGACCTACAAAGCTATTTGTTTTACCCTGAAGAAGCAGATCAAGAATATCTCTTTTCTCTTCTAATGACATCACTCTTCTTTTCCTTTTAGCAACTTTCTGTGCTGCTGCTGCTCTTTTTTTTATTTCACTCTCTTGTGACTTAAGAGTCATATTTACAGAAGCCATGTTTAATTTTATGCTAATAATGCAACCTGAATGTTATTTACTAGAGATTTTATATCCACTAGAGTTACAAAGCATAAGCACGTGATATTTTAGCAACAAATAGTACTATGAACATAAGTCAATGATAATATATTGTCATGAAACTCAATGTGAATAGGACTGACTATTTAGGAAACAGCTGGAAGAAGGATGAGGAAACAAATCACCCAGTAGTTTCTTTCCACCTTGTGATATAATCAGTATAACAATAATGTAGCAAATGGGACTGACTCCCACATACTCAATTCAAACTCTTCAGAGCAATATAAGAGGTATACACAAGTAAGACCACCTATACTCAAACAACCAATAAGGAAAAAATTGTTATAAAGGGATTACTATAAATTATCCCCTAAGTTATAGGAAAGTCAGTTTTTATATATTCAAGACAGTACTACTGCTATGGTTAGCGTTGACTTGTCACCTTAATTTTTTGTGAAAAGAAAAGACAGCAGTAAGTCAATCAAATATTCTCTGACAAAATTCAACCTTCCAAGATATAGATGTAAAGATCAGGCAGGGCCTGAATAGCTAATGCTTAAGAAATGACTATACAAGAAAGAGAGTGACAATTAAAGAATAAACTGGCCCCTTTTCAATGCCCAACCACTGATACTTTACTTTTATCCCCTCCTCCTGGGAAGATAGAGCGAAGCCTGGCTTTCTTATTCTTCTCTTCAGGGGCCATGGGAAGTGGTTTGGAGCTGTGGTTGAGTGCTGAAGAATCTCGGTTGTTACTATTCATTCTCAGTGGGGGAGCTGGGGGCTTCTCTTCATTATCCAGACTATCAGACATTTTCAGTTATAACTGAATGCACAGCTCCTGAAGAAAAGGAAAAAGCAGGAGTTATGGGTAGATCTGAAAAACACCTAATAAATATAGAAATTCTAGCATTTTTAGAACAAAACATTGCCCTCACATTGTTGTTTTGTGTTACCCATTTCTTTTGAGTTTCTATTTAAAGGAAAGGGAACTGCTTATCCAAAAACCAATGATGCAAATGTCCTAAGAGGCTAGTGAAGGAATAATAACCTTTTAAAATGTATATACAAACATAAAAGGCACATTACCTTTTTCCACAACGGAACTACTTTTCTATTATCCTCTTATAAATAATATGCAACGTGTTTTTAAAATTCTATCCTGAAGATATTAAAAATTTGATCCATGGTCTTTATTCATTGGGGAAAATTTGCCACCAGATGGGAATGCCAACTGGTTCAGCCCTTTTGGAAAACAGTATGGATGATTCTCAAAAATTTAGAAACTGAGCTCCCATTTGACCCAGCAATACCACTCCTGGGAATATATCCCAGAGAGACAAAAAAGTATAGTCAAAGTGACATCTGCACTTGTTTGTTCATTGCAGCACTGTTTACAATAGCTAGAATATGGAAAAAAACTGAATGCCCAAGAATAGATGACTGGTTAAGGAAATTTTGGTACATCTACACAATGGAGTACTATGTAGCTGTTAGAAAAGATGAAGTCATGAAATTTATGTACAAGTGGTACTACTTGGAAAGTATCATGCTAAGTGAAATGAGTCAGAAAGAGAGGGACAGACATAGAAAGATTGCATTCATCTGGGGAACATAAAGTAACAAAATAGGAGACTAACACCCAAGAACAGCAGACATAAGTACCAGGAGGTTCACTCCATGGCTTGGAGGCCAGCCGCACACGCTAGGAGAAAAGGCAGCTCAGATAGAGAAGTGAGGACCAAATAAAGGGTGTTGGGAGGATCCTCCCAGGATGGGAGATGTGTGCTGAGAGTAGACTTTAGACCTAACATGATTGCCATTCAATTCCTCTTTTGCAAACCACAGCACCCAAAAGGAGAGAGAGAACAAAGGGGAATGCCCTGCCACAGAGGCAGGGTAGGATTGGGGCGGGGGGGGATAGGGGGTTGGAGGGATACTGGGATCATTGGTGGTGGAGAATGGGCACTGGTGGAGGAATGGGTATTAGATAATTGTATAACTGAAACACAAGCACAAAAATTTTGTAAATCTACAACTTTACCTCATGGTGTTTCACTAATATAAATCTAAAAAAAAAATTCCACAAGAAACAAATTACTCATTTCCCCTTTTTATTGCTGTTGTTTTACTTGACTGGTTTATCAGACAAGTAAAACAACATTTTTCATTTGTGTATATATACTACTGTCTTTGGGAACACACTAAAAATTCTAGTAGTCCCAGCAACTGTAGCTAAAGGAAAGGGAACAAAATGATTGAACATTGTATCCTGGAAAGGTTGAAAGAACAAATTTATGTTTTGGCTACTGACCTGCTCTAAATTTCATTGCACTTTATTATCTTATGCTTTGGGCCATGTATATTTGGATTTCATTCCACTGGGAGTATACAGTGAGCCGTGCTGTCAGAAAGCATGGACTCCTCAAGGAAACACTTCTGTTTCCAGCTGCTTTCCTATTTTAATTCAAGTCCTTCTATTAGGGCCCTAAAATGTGCCATCTCAAACTAGGATTGGTAGTACCTTCCGAAGTTAATCTCCAATTTGAATATGAGAAAAATAAAATACCAATACAAAAGAATCACTAAACAATCATCAAATATGTACTTGTGCTGACTGAGAAGCATAAGAAGTCTCCAACACAAGATACCACATTATTCCAATAATTTACTATTAACAACTCTACAGCAATAAAAAGGGGCCTCCTCATTTTTTGATACAATGAGATATTATCTATAACTTTACCTTTTATAAATAATTTTAAAGAACCATAAGTTAAAAAGTTATTGATAGTTAAGTGTTAGGCATATAATATTTCAATACCAATTCCACCACCACCAGCATCAACTTCCTTCCACCAGTGTTCCCATATTCTTTCCCTACCACCAATCTATAACTATTCTTCTTATTTATATATATTCTTCTTCTTCTGTTCGGTGATTACAATATTTATTATTTTCAGTAAGTTAAATATTACTTGGAATAATTTTTAATTTTATTATGACCTAGATTCTCTCAAAAATATACAACTTTTAAATATTCAAGATTAGGTTACTATCAGGTTGGAGTGATGGCACAGCAGGAGGGCATTTGCCTTGCATGTGGCCAGCCCGCTGATCAGGGTTCGATTCCTCCGCCCCTTTCAGAGAGCCGAGCTAGCTACCAAGAGTATCTCGCCTGCACAGTAAAGCTTGGCAAGCTACCTGTGACATATTCAATATGCCAAACACAGTAACAACAAGTCTCACGATTGAGACGTTACTGGGCCCGCTCGAGCAAATTGATGAACAATGGGAGCACAGGTTAATATCAGTAGCTGCTCTATCTTCATGGGTAACAGCCAACTAACAATTGGCTTGATTTGGATTTGGACACGAGATTGCTATTTTTGTTCTTGCCCAATACCATGTCTTATGTTATTTTAAGATCAATACCATATTTGTCCTATGTAATTATAATAGTGAAATCCTCAGTCTAAATGTTTTGTCATCAACTGGATCATCCTGTTTTCTTCTATGGATGAAAGTACCACACATATCAAAGTAATTCTGATGTCAAGGGTAAAGTTTATTCATAGATATTTCTGGTACTAGTAAATATTTTAAATACAAAACAAGTGATAATGAGTTTATATTTTTTGTATTTTTATTTTTGTCCTTCTGAATGTATTGTTTCCCCAGAAAAAAAGTTTAAGACTGATCTCACTGGGGCCAGACTGGTAGCACAGCAGTAGGGTGTTTGCCTTGCATACGGTGGACTGGGATATTATCCCCGGCATCCCATATAGTCCCCAGAGCCCTTCAGGTATAATTTCTGAATACAGAGCCAGGAGTAACCGCTGAGCTTTGCCATGTGTGGCCCAAAAACCAAACCAAAACAAAACAAAAAGTCTAATTTAATCATTGGCAAATTATTTTGTACTGAACAGATGTATGGTTTCAATTTAAGTCACTGAGGAAAATTTGTCACCAGAAACAAACTCTTTTGTTTGTTGGTCTGGGGTATTCTAGCCACACCTGACCGTCCTCAGGGCTTACTTCTGGCTGGGCACTCAGGAATCACTCCTTGAAGTGTTTGGGGACCTTATGTGGTGCTAGGAATTGAACCTGGGTTGGCCACGTGCAAGGCAAATGCCTTACCCACTGGACTATCACACCAGCCCCAAAGTACTCATTTTTAAAAACTGGTATTCTTTCCTGGGTTTAAAAATAATGCCAGATTATGAGGAATTGTTATTTAAAGTTTTGCGATACCAATTCTAGTTTAGTGGAAATAAAGAAATTTTCAAGTTGAGGAGAGACAATTTAGAGGTAAAATAAGGTAAGTGCCTTGCACATTGCTGACCCCAATTCAATCCCCAGCACAGCATATGATCCCCTCAGCACCATCAGGAGTCATTTATTAGCACAGAGCCCTAAGCACCTCCAGGTGGGACCCAACTACTTGCCTAAATAAAATTTCAATAATTGCAAGTGAACTCAATTAGAAAAACTATTTTTATTTTTGCTTTTTGTGTTACACCTTGAGATTCTCAGGGGTCAATTCTGGCTCTCATTCAGAAATTACTTCTGGTGGTGATCAGGGGACCGGACCATATGGGATACTGAGGACTGAATTTGGATCAGCTGCGTGTAAGGCACTACGCACTGTACTATCACTCCAACCCAATATGAAAAACTTCTAAATAGAAATAAATGTGGGTAATGAAGAGCCACTATATTCTGATTGATACATATTTTCTTATGACATATTAAAGATGACAAGTCAGATAACATGTATGGCCTATTTATTGTACTGGGGATAGAATCCAGGGACTCACACATGATACACATTCTTGGTTAATAGCCTATTCAAAAATTATATATAAAACTGATTTTGTATAATGAGCCAAGTAAGATTCTGGGCTGTTGAAGGTTCGAGTGTGTCTGTGGCACTGCAGTTGAAAATAATTGGCTCCTTAGTGATAAATAGGTGTGGTCACAGTAGCATTTTTGTTATTCCTAATTACCCTATGCATTGCTTCTCTGCCTTTTGGCTAAGATCAAATGTGGTACCTAATTACCCTATGGACAGAAACCGAAAAGGTATAAGTCTTTCTTCTTTTGAGGCAGTCTGATTACCCTGATCTTATTTGACTAGGTATACTTTAGTTTAGAACAAAGAGGTTACTTCATATAAATTCAAACTATCTTTTCCATTATAACATTAGAAAGCTACAACTAAAATCTCAACACTACACACTTTCTATTATATGGCATGCATTCTGCCAGAGAACCAACTTACAAAACACACCGTTCCATTGTCCAGAAAATGAATTAATTTTAAGTTACTATACTTCATGAGGGGTTTAGTGAAGTAAAAATAAAACTTTTCCAGAGATGAAATGAAGCTGAGTAATCTGACAAATTCCATATTAGGAAGATGAAGCATGAAGCAAATAGTAATTCCTTTACTTAGATGCTTAGACATTTTGGATTTTAAGTTATTCTAATACTTCAGTTCTTTAATACCCCATCTTAAGATACAACCAATCTTTGTCTTCTAATAATTTTATATAATATCTATTTGTTGACAAAAGAATCTTTTGCTATCTTTGGCTCTACCTTTAAAACACACTTTTAGATATCCAATGGAGAAAGAATAGGGATCTGTAAGGAAGCCTGGCTGTTAATGTATTTGTTTCTCACGTAGGAGGTTCTCCAATGATTCTACAAATGTAAAAAAAGGAGATTCTATTATTCTATGTTTGTAAACAAGGAAAATTTACTAAGCTGGGTCCCTCTCTTGAGACAGCTTTCTACAAAGGATAGTATTAATGGGTTGCTAGTTCAATCTGTCTATGATGTCATTATTTTCAAGATATTAAAGGGGACTATTTTGGGGGCTGGAACGATAGCACAGAAGTAGGGTGTTTGCCTTGCATGCAGCCAACCCGGGTTCGATTCCCAGCATCCCATATGATCCCCTGAGCACCGCCAGGAGTAATTCCTGAGTGCATGAGCCAGGAGTAACCCCTGTGCATCGCCAGGTATGACCCAAAAAAGTAAAAAGAAATAAACAAATAAAGGGGACTATTTTGTTTGGGATGGCTGCAGGCTCCATTTCAAGAATTGTACAAAAGCACAATTATTCTCCAGGAATTTAATCAAAACAACTTTAAAGTTTAACCGTTGCTGTTCATTTATGTTATTTAACAGAAACTTGTAAGCGAGGGCTGGAGAGAAAATACAGCTGATTGGGTGTTTGCCTTGCCTGTAGCCAATTAGGATTCAATACCAGCCCTCATATGGTCTCCCAAGCATTGCCAGGAATGATCCCTGAGTCCACAATCAAATGTAACCACTGATCATTGGGTGTGGGCCAAAAACTAAAAGCAAAACAAAAAAACCCAAAAAACAAAAAAGACACTTGCAAGTGAAATGGCACATTGGATCTAGATGCAGACCATTTTTAATACTCGGCCTTTAGCATTGTAGGGAAACAGCTTTAGTGAACAACTAGCAACAATTTGTATCATTTCACATCCTGATGTCATTCTTGGTTATGACTTTAGAAACAATTTAAATGGCTTCTTTGGATGGTGTATATTTTTTATCTAGCCTTAGGGATGTAATGTGGTTTACCAATGTTCTGTAATTATAATTGAAATTCATCAAAATTAGAATGTTTTTTGTCTCTTAATACCAAAGGTGTCTGAATATCCCTTTTCAGAGTACTAAAATAATTTCTCTCCTTCCTCTTTCCTTTTCCTGTCTCTATCTCATCTCCCAAATGCACACAGAGATATATACACAAACACAAAAGTACAGCACCTTCATTTACCTGCCCAAGGAGATATTTACTGAAAAAAACATTTTAGAGAAAAACTTTTATCAAGATGCACAACATCTTTAGATGAAATAACTAGGTACTATAATTAGCTGTCATTATTATCTCATTCCTCCAAAATGCAGTCTCTTAATCAGTGCTGTGCCAAGCTAGACACTCAGGGAATGCTGAGTAAGCTAAGGAAGAAAGCATCAACTTGCATTTTCTGGAAGTCATAGATAAAGATGAGAAATCAATTACACTATGGTTAACCTGGTACAAATCATACTATGGCACACATATTGAAGTGTCTGCAACAAAAATGCCCATTGTGCCCATTTGCCACAGTTGCTTTACCCAGGGGCATGAAGGGCGAGGATCCAGTAATACTAGTCCTACAACTTGCAATGCTATCTATTATCATAAGCAACTGAACTAAATGTTTTCATCAGATCTGATAATTTCATAGAAAACCCACCTATCTATATTCTTGTTCACTTTCAAATATAACTTTATTTGCACATTTTTCCAGCAAAGTACACATTTCTACTTGTATCCTTTGGACAACAAAAGACTAGCAGATATAAAATTATGATCTAATAAAGGCAGGGGTATGGGTTGAAGCAATAGTACAGCAAGTAGGGTCATTCCCTTGCACATGGCCAAAACAGATTCATTCCCAGCATTCCATATGGTC
The DNA here is from genome assembly GCF_029834395.1 of Sorex fumeus. Taxonomy (NCBI): domain Eukaryota; kingdom Metazoa; phylum Chordata; class Mammalia; order Eulipotyphla; family Soricidae; genus Sorex; species Sorex fumeus. The sequence goes on from NW_026606115.1 coordinate 13,459,623, forward strand.
CCTGGAGCACCACTAGAGTAATTCCTGAATGGAGAGCCAGGAGTAACACCTGATTATCGTGGGGTGTGACCAAAAAAGCAATAAATGAATAAATAAATTTAATAAATAAAGTCAGGGGTAAAGTTCCAAAACCATCAAAATCACAAGGCTATTACCACCAATCCATGAACAAACATTACTTAATACCTTTATTTTATATCTTTTAATATCAAGCTGGAGGCTCTAAGAGCCTGGGGGAAAGTTCCACGACGAACTAATTTTTCAGATTTACCTATATGAGGAATAGGGTTGCACAACATCTTGATGAGGTGACAAAATGACACAGCACAAAGGAGATATTTTAGAAAATAAGAAAATGGGTGGAGGGGTTGGTATACTGCTCTTTATAAAATAATGACTAAGATCATGTAAACTATGATTTTCAACAAAAATGAATTTAAAAAGAAAAGAAAAATGTCAAACAAGTTACAGAAAGTTCACTATGTTTAAAATGAGAATATTTAATATTTCTAGAATTTCGAATATCTTCACAACAAAAAATAATTTAAAAAATCATGAGAATGGAATATTTACAGGCTTTGAGTTATTGCCACAGATACAAAATTAATATCTCCTTAGGCAAGGATATAAACATCAAACTGTTCTTTTTGTTTGAGAATGAGGTTGCTGCTTTTATTGACAATGTTGTATATAACAAAATAAATTGTATTTAAGTGGCAGGAAACAGTATACAAAATATTACTGACTTTCATGGGCTTCTTTGTGAAAAAGAAAACACCCGAATGACGGCTAATTGAACATCCCAATATAGACTGTGACTAGGAAATAAACTATGTTTACTAACTAGTATATGCTGACACTAAATTCACTTTGTCTTAGACACACTATTAGTAATGAAACAAAGGCTCAGACACTTAAGACTTACAAAGTAAGATGACGTAGTGGACTGTTTCTAACTGCCAAGATAGAAAAAAAGTCATCCAGCTTTCTACAAAGGGAATGGAAATTATAATTTAAAAGATTGTATATTGCTTTGCATTTCTATAGCAACTTTTATCTGAAGTTTTCAAATAAATTTTCAGATACTAATGCCACAATACTGTAAGATGCCCAAGAAAAAAAGAGAATTTATTTCATTTTATGAATGAAGTTTAGAAAGCCAAATCACATCCTCCAGCAGCTCTAAAGCATGTTCCCATTCCCAGAGTAGGTGTACAAGCTACAAACCAACCACTAATCTTTGCCAGACAGATGGGCCCAATGTATGACTGTCACCATAATTCCTATGGTGAAACTATAGTCACTACACATGTCATTCCCCTCACTAAATCATAAACTGCTTAAGGGTGAGGATATTCCAAAGTGTGCTTAGTGCCAGTAAGTGTTATAGATACAAATGAGAAAATAAAACAGAACAGTGTGTATTCCATGTATATACTGCAGCCATTAGTAAATTTTAATGATCTTGCATGTACCTATAGTCAAAGCCGAGAAGTCATATTTGCAAATATTTGCCCTAATCTCATGTCAAACAGTTGGGCATCACGCAGAATCTACCTAACACCTGATGATCAACACATCACTTTAAGCTATATGACTTAAAAGACAGTATGAAACTAATATCCAAGACCAGCGAAAACAGGTCAAGAGCACTGATTAATGGCTGGAAAGCATCACAAGGGTGTGTGTGGGGTGGAGCGTAGTTAAGATAGAGGAAGGTCCATAATGACAACATTAGTTGGAAATGAATACTCTGGACAGGAACTGAGTGTTGAAAGAAGGTATATTCATGATAACCTTTCAGCATCTGTATTGCAAACCATAATGCCTAAAATGAGAGAGAAAGAGAAAGATAGGAAAGAGGTGCCAATCACAGAGGCAGGCAAGAGTAGGGTACTTGGAGAGGTGAGAGGGAAACTGGGGGCACTGATGCTGGGAAATTAAACTGGTGGAAGGATGGGTGTTGGGACATTCTAAGACTGAAACCCAATCATGAACAGCTTTGTAAATAAATAAATGAATTTTTTTAAAAAATATAACTTTTTAATGTCCAAAGCACTTTAATATCTTACACTTCCTTGAGCAGGACATCAACATATGAAGGTGGGCATGCCATCCTCATTTTCTACATGAAAATTTCATAGAGCATAGAAGTGAAAGCACTAGCTCAGGATCACAAAATAGGTGAGAGATATGAAACTAGAATCTAAAACTCTTCTTAATTTCTTTTCACTACACCAATATATTGTGTATCCAAGTACACACACACACACACCATGTATTTACTTTTATCCTTTAAAAGTATTTTCAATAAAGTTCTAGCTTTTTCATTTACCCACTTCAGCTTGGTACTTACTGATTTCAACTGCTTTTCTCATCCAAAGACCCGAGGCTAAGGTGATTTACCACGTCCAACAGGTTTTGTTGGCCAGTAGTACCAATTCTTAGATGGCCTTGTTTTGGAGCTTGTTGGTTCTGGGGCACTCACCAAGGGAACTCTGCTATCAGAGACAGGGGTGTGCTGTTTCAGAAAGCCTTGCCTGGGAGATACCATTACAGTGTGTAATAGAGGGAAGCCATTTCTAAGATCATTTGATCAGGTGGAGCTGAGCTACTTGTTAGGCAGATTTGCGAAAGCAGCTGGAAAAGCAAGGAAGGCACTAGGTCTTTTTATGGCTTCCCTGGTTTCAAACTGAGATTCTGCAAAAGATAACGCACTAGTGACACACATACAAGCATTTACACAGAACATATTCATGGCCTCTCTTATAAGGAAAAAAAGTTGGTTCTGTTGTGATCCTGTTTTCTTATATCTTTAATAATAGACTTTCAGTATTTTGGCAGCAACTTGATATTAATGGAATCAAATAAGCAGGCATAATATTAATTGGGAGAGGGGATTTTGGATCACACCTGGCAGTGCTCAGAGGCTATTCCTGGCTCTGTGTTCAGATGTGACTTCTGGCAATGCTCAGAGAATCCTATGTGGTTCCAAGAACTTGGAACTGGGATTGTCTGCAGGCAAGGCCAGTGCTCTAAACTCTGTACTACTTGTCTTGCCTCAAATAAATATATTATAGTTGCAAACTTCACTTTCAGGCTTCAAATAAGGAAATAGATATACCCCCACATCCAGACAATTGAAAATAGTTCTTGTACAAATGAGCTTTAAAGACTCTATATGTATGAAGGAGCAGCATACTTTATATATTCTTTGAATATACTGCATGACTTAATGCCAAAAAGTTCTAATGATCATCTGATAAGTTTTTATATTTACAATCTGATGTTTTTTACAAGTTTTAGATTTTCAATTAAAGTATACATAAGGAAAAGAGATAGAAAAAACGTTTAAGCATCAGTGCTATGGAACTTATTACCTTAATATAATGCCTTAAAAAATATATGGGGCAAACCACAGAGTAGTCAACAATACTAAAATCACAAGACCCAAATTTTAATAACTTAATTTTAAAGGTACGTGTCAAGATGGCAGGCTGAGGCTGGAGTTGGGGAGTTGGGTAGGAGAGAGGATCTGGGAACACCAGTGATGGGAAGTTGAAATTGATCACAGGATTGGTGACAGAGCACTGTATGTCAAAACCTATTTTTTTATATTTTTTAAAAATTTTTATTAGTGAGACACTATGAGGTACAGTTGTAGACTTACAAATTTTTGTGCTTGGGTTTCATGGAACATTTTATGTCAAAAACTATGAATACCTTTTTAATCCATGGTGCTTCAAAAATAAAATTTTGGAAAAAAAAGAAAAACAAAACAGAAATGGGGAGAATAAAAGGAAAGCAAAATCTAGTAATATAAGAGATGCTAGTTTTCAAAATAGGATGTCATCTTTGGAAGTACTCAGACAGAAAAATTTAGATGCACACTAACAGCCTAAGTGATCAGGATATGGCAAACCAACATCTTAAGTCACTGGGGTTCTAGCTTCTCTCTAGGTGTTAATTATACCCTTCTCTGATCTATTCCTGTAAAATAATCACAAATGTTCTCAAATTCAAGCCCATATTCAATTGCCATGTTTTCTAGGACATTTTATGTACACTGTGGATGCCTGCACATTGTTTTCCAACTTTCATGTGTGTCATGATTTATCCTAGAAAATTCTATTTTTATGCAAATCATCTTTCTACAGTACAGGCGACCCCTGCATGTCTGAAAACAAGAGTAAACGGGGTCAATAGGACTTTGATATTATTTGTAACCCAAGAATTTAGATAGCACTGCACTGTACTGCAGCACTGTCCTCCCGTTGTTCATCGATTTGCTCGAGCGGGCCCAGTAACATCTCTATTTTGAGACTTGTTACTGTGTTTGGCATATTGAATACGTCACGAGGAGCTTGCCAGGCGTTGCTGTGTGGACGAGATACATCTTGGTAGCTTGCCGGGATTTCCAAGAGGGAAGGAGGAATCGAACCCAGCTCGGCCGGGCTGGCTGTGTGCAAGGCAAACGCCCTACCGCTGTGCTATTGCCCCAGCTCCAGAAATTTAGGTAAGTTTAACAAATCTCATAATTTACAAAAAGGGAGACATTTGCCAAAACCAAATCAAAACATTTGAATTGGTATAAAATGAAGCAACTCTTCATTAAGCTTTTTCTCCTTTATCTTAGTTTACATACTCATAGTTAAAAGGAGCCAAGTGTGTGCCTCACAAGTTATCTGTGGACTATGTTCAAAGAAAAGGAATTGCCTTCTACTATAAAGTAGACTTCTTTCAAATACTGAATGAAGAACAGGACAAACGGAAAATAAGACAGGACCTACTTTTCATCTTTATTCTTTATCAATGGTAAAGGATAATTATCTTTAGTTATAAGAATTTCCCCACATCCTAGTCCCAATTTTTTCATCTTAAAGAAAGCTGGCATGGGTTTAAGTTCATAACCAAATCAAAAATATTCTTCTAGAGGTGCTGGAGCACAGCGGGTAGGGCATTTGCCTTGCACACAGCCAACCCGGGTTCGAATTCCAGCATCCAGTGTGGTCCCCTGAGCACCGCCAGGAGTAATCCCTGAGTGCAGTGGCAGTCTTTATTGTAACACATAACACATCTTTACCATAATTTGGAGAAAAGAAAATCGGGGTGATTATCTCAATGCCTCTTTTGCAAACCACAATACCCAAAAGCAGAGAGAGAACAAAAGGGAATACCCTGCCACAGAGGCAGGGTGGGATGGGGGGATGGGGAGTGGGAGGGATACTGGGACCTGTGGTGGAAAATGGGCACTGGTGGAGGGATGGGTGTTTGATCATTGTACAACTGAAACCCAAGCACAAAAATTTGTAAATATACAATTGTACCTCATGGTGTTTTACTAACAAAAAGTTTTTTAAAAATGTAAATGATGGAGAATGGGCTCTGGTGGAGGGATGGGTACTGTATCATTGTATAACTGAAATCCAAGCACAAAAATTTGTAACTCTACAACTGTACCTCATGGTGCTTCACTAATAAAAATTTTTTAAAAATCGGGATGATTATAATAAATGGATATGAATTTATCTCAAAACACAAATTTCATATTTTTTATCTTTGAAATTAAGCCTGATATATTCTCTGCTGGGGCTGGAGCGATAGTACAGCTGGTAGGACATCTGCCTTGCATGACGGCCTACCCAGCTGACCCGAGTTCGATTCCTCCACCCCTCTCAGAGAGCCCGGCAAGCTACCAAGAGTATTTCGCCCACACGACAAAGCCTGGCAAACTACCCATGATGTATTCAATATGCCAAAGACAGTAACAACAAATCTCACAATGGAGACATTGCTGGGCCCACTCGAGCAAATCGATGAACAACGGGAGGACAGTGCTACAGTGCTATATTCTCTGCACTCACAATCATGCCAGCTAGCTGCTGGTTGGTTTTGTGGTCTTTAACAGGTTACTTAGACAATGTCCTACACTTCATGCCCAGCTTAATAATGAGGAACTGTAGGATATATAGTTGTACGAGGGAAAATAAAGATATTATATAAGTTAAAAATTCTTTTTTTGCTTTTAAAGGAACTACATAACTTCTTGCTGATTTCTGTTTGACTTTCATTTTAAAGAATTCTGAGACCAAAACAGAATACTTACACCTTTTGAAGGGTCAAATAGTAATTCTAAGGATATACGATTTAAGTAACGCAAGCGTGCATGCATTTATTTACCCAAATACATATTTTCTTATATGAATGTGCTAGATACTGGGTATAAAGAGATAAATGTCCATCCCTAAGTGAGATTACAGGCTTGAGTTGTGAGTTCCATCTCAGTCCACCCTCATGTACCAAAATGTGAATTAAACATGAAGATAAAAATGTAACAACAAAATAAGGGTTTAACTATTGAAAAATAAAGAGTGAAGAAAATGGAGCGGCAGCATTTCAGAGTGCATTTTTTGACTGCCATTCTATTGTATGAGACATTTGTTACCATATCTATAAGGAAAGTATTCAATATTGTTCCAAAAACCATTACTGCCTTTCTTTTCACCCCCAAACCACCAATGCTTATATATACCACATATACTGCCAGGCACAAAGGACATACAAAAAGAGATGAATAGGGGGCTGGAGCGATAACATAGCAGGTAGGGCATTTGCCTTGCATGTGGCCAACCCAGGTTTGATTCCCAGCATCCCATATGGTCCCCCAAGTACCACCAGGAGCAATTCCTAAGTGCATGAGCCAGGAATCCCTGTGCATCGCCGGGTGTGACCCAAAAAGCAAAAAAAAAAAGATGAATAGATGAATAGATGAATAGAGACCAGTCCCTGTATTTAGAGGGTTCACAGTTTATTGCGATGGCAGATATGCACATATACAATGGAAATACAATGTGATGCAACCCAGGTAGTCACAGGATTATCTGGAAGCATGGACTGACAAAGATAACTAATGTTCCCAGAAGGGTCAGAAGATATGGCACTTAAGTGGTATTTTGAAACATGTTCACTAAATCCTGAAAAACATAGAGCTCTTGTAAGAGGATCTTCACCAATGTATTTCCACCAACATATTCCAAATATACAAGGTTAAATTTCTTATCCTTGGGTTTCCTTCTGCTGATATCAGTGATGCTAATATTATGCAAGAGAAAAGACCTAAGTCTATAGTGGAAAATAACATGCACAAGACTTTTAGAAAAATCTAGTAATGGACCTCATAAACAACTAAGTACAAAGGTTAAGGTACTTGCCTAACATGTGTTAATGGCTACAGCTGTGACCATGATTCAACTACTAGCACTACATATGGTTCACTGAGTACCTCCAACTGTGTTCTCAAAGCAGAGAGCAAGATGTGACACTGACTGGGTGTGGCTCTCCCCACCACCATCACCAAAATCCAGTAAGGTCAGAAAGACAGCTCCATAGGTTTGAATACAAGGTATGTATGCAGGAAGCACAGGTTTGATCCCTGGTACCTGATACCATTCCCCACGTACCAACAGGAGTAAAACCTGAGCATGGAGCCAGGAATAGCCCCTGGGTACTGCTAGGTTTGGCCCCCAAACAAAAGCATCCATCACACTCTTTCTTTATACAGTACAAAAGAAATCAGTATGGTTGTCATAAAGCATCTCGTAGAACTATAGTCAAATGTAAAACAGAATACTTTGGAAAAATGTTTTAAAAATGTATGCTTAGGGGAAAATCTTTTATGTTACATTTAAGAATTAAGTTACATCATGTTTTAGGTTTTTTTTCAGGGTTTAACGTTTAGTTAGGTCTGATACACACCCTGATGAACTGTTTCCACCTCTCGTTTATTCTGTGCTATTAAGGAAATAATTAAACCTTCAAAAATTTAGTCATCATTTACATTTTTTGCAAGTATATTTTGTACTTTGCTTATAACATGTAGCCAGGTAAACAAAGTATATCCTAGAGGGAGGATAGTGAAGGAAGGGCAACTAAATCTGTCTAGAGGAGTGAGAGGATACAGCAATTGACCACAGTAATTTAGGATGAGTTTACTAGATTCTTGGATAAGATATGAACAGGTCGTCCTGAAAGAATCTTAAAGTTACAGGTATTGGCCATGACAGACCAGTGCAAAGATTACAACAGGCTGCTACAGAATGAGAGCGATACTCCACAGCCTGAATATTAAAGTTTCACAGAAAAAAATACTCGTTTTGTTTTATGGTAGGCTACACCTGCTCAGAGGTTCCTCCTAGCCCTGCACACAAGAATTATTACTGGTGGTGTTTAGGGAACCCTAAGGAACTCTGGGGATCAAACCCGATTGGATTAGTGCATGGCAAGATCCCTACCTGCTATACTGTCTTTCTAACTCCATAAGAAATACTCTTGAGATGAATTAGGAAGAACAAATGACCAGACCATGGGGACGGTATATTTCAGGCACAATGAATGACACGTGCGTGCTATGAACCAAAAGAAATTGAAACAACATGGCCTATTAGAAATATCATATATAACTTGGAAACTACAGCAAAGAAGAGGGATGGGAAAAACAAGATCAGTAGAAATCAAATGAATAAAAGAGTAAGGGTCCTGTATATCTTTTTATATGGCTGGGACACATTGGGTTCTTTTTTTTTTTTACACACCCAGTTGTGCTCAGGGATCATTCCTGGATGTGCTCAGGGAACCATATGGGGTACTGGGAATTGAACTCAGGTCAGCTGTGTGCAAGGCAAAGGCCCTACCAGCTATACTATCTCTCTGGCCCCTGGTTTTGATGCTTTCTAGATAGCATCAAGCAGTGTGATGGCGTAGAGTTTCAGATCATTCCTTTGGTGACAATGTCTAAGGTTGGAGGCTTGAGAAATTTTATTTTCCAAGGGAGTGGGATATTCCAGACAGCAACATGAAAATAATTTTGAAGTGACAACCCTAAGAAAATGAGGCAGGAGAGAGTAAGTAGTATGGGAACAGAAAAATAGTAGAAGTGATATTTCAATAAAAGCCTCTGTTCTGGACATTGGCTCAAGGTGGCAGGGATACTGCGACTTCAGAGATCAACAGATCAAGACACTGAATGGAAATCTGGGTAGAAATAGATTTCTACCCTGTAAGGCTCAAAGGATTGCGAGAGGTGCAATGACTTTAAGCCTATTCTTTTTTGAGGTATTAACATAAAGCTGTACATATTTAAGACATATAATGTGATGGTTTAATACATATATATGGATATGAATTGTGACATGATTACCATGACCAAGTTCACATATTCATCAACCTAATTGTTAATTTTTTGGGGGGATAGGGTGTTGGTGAGAATATTTAGGAATTAGCCTTCAGTAGTTTCAAGTACAATATGATACAAGTTATTCTCACCAGGAAGTACATTACATATTTGCCTTACCCTTTAGTTTCAGTTTGGGATTCCAAACTGTGCCTCAGCTTGTTTTTTTTTCTGCAGTGAGTGTTAAACAACTAACTTAGAATGGCAGTTTTAAAAATAGTAAACCTGGTATGCTGATAAAAATATTTTCTGGGTCCCTTGTATTAGCACCAGTAACCATGTTCCCAAGAGAATAATGGCACATTATTCTAATGTTCAGGGCCAAGAAAAAATGCAATAATGAGTTTTAAGACAGTTCATTTGCATTTTTAAACTACCAACAAACATAATAGATCTATAAAAGTAAACTTCTGCTAATAGAACTTGAATATACAATGCTTATACAAGAGAATGTACAAAATAGAGAACAGTGACATAGTAGGTGGTTCAGCAAAAACTGAACCAGAAATGTATTTAGGGAGAAGCAAAACAAATATCTAAATACCTTGTCTATGAGAAGTATTAACCACATAGCAAATAATTACAAACTATAGAAAACTTTAATCCACACGAGGTAGAACTAATTTTGCTAGTTATAACTAATATTCTCTATTGAGACAGCAAATTTAAAACAATACCATGATAGCAATGGTCAATAAGTTTGATATAACTGTTCAATAGAGATCTGGGTATGTGAGTGAAGATTATTAATTTGAATGCTGCAAGCATACGATTTTGTGTAATTATCCAGAAAGAGTTATAGAATTAAAGAAGAAAATCCCTCCAGAAAATACCAACATTTAGTGGCTGGGAGAGAAACCAGAAAGCCCTAATTAAGTAGAATATTGAATATAAGATGTTATACAGACCAAGAGAGTAGTCTCTTCAGATAAATGTGATGGCTAGGTAGCAAATGTTGCAGAGGTCAAATTCTTTCCATAGAGTTTATTTGAAGCTGATACCCTGTAATTTTTATGTCAAAAGAGTGGTATCAGGAAAAAAAGTAGTATCAGAAGTCTGTTGATGTATTTTAGTACTTTTAAGAAGTCCCAGATTCTAGACAAGTGTCACATGGGCAGCATGAACAGAACAGCAGGTCTCAAGAAAGATTTTTCACTTGGCGATGAATGGTAACACTGTCATCATGTATATCTCAGTCCTGTTGGGCACTTTAGGATACCACATTCAGTTCACTAGTCTGCTAAAATTTACTCATGTACAAGTTCACATAAAGTACATAAACACATGGACTAATGATGTAAATCACATTTGGAAAAATCAGGTCACTATCAAGGTCACAGAGCTACTGCCTGGAAAAATAAAACTACATAATGCCATTTCTGTTTAACTCTAAAGTCCAAGCTTTAATTATGCTTCATCAATTACACAACAGTTTCATATGTGATACATCCTGTTACTCACAGTTTTTCATAGATATGAATCTTCTCTAGGCTTCAGATAAAACAAACTGTTCCTCTACTACATTATTTGTACCAAAGTCTAGAACAAGCAGATCATCTACTCAGAAAGTAGATGTGTTAGTATAGAATCAAGAGCAGAGGAGTGCCTATCTATGGTTTAGAGAGATGACTTCTAATTCTATCAGTATCTGATATCTCTTCCACTCCTCTGCCAAATTATGTATCGAAAAATAAAGGTGTTAATCAGGAGAACTTCGTGATTACAAGGATAAATTAGAGGGAACATTAAAATCAACAAAAATATTGCTGCAGTGGCCTGATAAACATGCTCCAAAATGGCACAGGAATTGAGGAAATACACCATGAGTTAATTCTACTTTGCACTCATTTTTAGTGGGAATGAGCATGAACTTCCAGCTTGTGGTAAACCAGAAATAAAGACTTAAGGAAATAAGGCAACATGTGCTGAAAATTTTTACTGTTGGCTCCAAAGAAACACACTGGTTCTCTGAGTTGGCAAGTTAAGTCATAACCTTCCAGGTCCCCATCAGATATTCTAAATATGTCATTTGCCAATCATTTACTATAGACCAGATATTGTGCTAAAATGTTTCCCATATGTTGCCTTATTTCACTCTCATAACTACTCAATGAAGTTTGATGAGTAACAACACCCATTTTTCAGATGAGATTACTAAATCTTAAGGGTGATACATAAGGTTTCAAACATACCTTAGGAAGTGGTCAAACTGATATTTAACTCCCAGTCTAGCTAGTCTAGCTGACTCCAGAAACAGTACTCCTAATTTCTGTTATAATGGAAGGATGAATTATTTTGAAATGCACATAAATGTCAGGGTCTTCTCACTTAGCACTTCTCATAACACTTAAGCAAATTTAGCAGGTGCATGCCACCTTTCTAAAATTCAGCTCATTTTGTAAATTATATAAATTGTGCTTATGAGTCTCAGTCTATCAAGTGAAGCTCTCAAATGTAAATTTGCCAAGCTATTTCTGTAAAGCTATCTCCTGGAAGAGGTGGTAGCTAAATCTTAATTAAGTGCAATATTTCTATTAGGTCTATATTCCTGTGTTCACTATTATTCCTGTGCCAAGGTACAGATAAACAGCCCTGTTACTACAATCTTCTAGAAAAATAACAGTATGTCTAGGAAGAGGTTTGCTTTGGAAAGCAGTTTTTCTAAAATTTGACTTCTCTTCCCAGCAATTCATGAGAACTCAAGGCCTCAGAAGACTTAAGATATTGAATTACAGTACAGATATTCTTCCAATCCCAAGCTTTTGGACCATTAATTTATACTACGTATTACATGGTGAATTTGTCATTCCCACTTAAATAAAAATACTTCAAGTGCACATTACATGTATTTTTCCTCTATTTGTACCTTCTTATTACTATATGGAACCCATAGAAGACCCACAATCTGAACTGATAAAGACATTGGATTTCTGGGACTGAGGGAAAGAGGCACTGGACTTGTCATGACAGCAAGCTGCTGCCCAAATCCACATTCCAGTTTATTACTTCAGTCTCACGTTTATTACTTCAGTCTCACAAGTAGTTGTACTTTGGATTTGGCTGAAGAGATAATTTAGGGGTCTAGGCAACTGCCATGTAAATCACCTGTACCATGTATGGTTCCCCAAACATCACCCAGAGTGACCCGAGGAAAAAATAGGAGTAAATCGGAGTACTGTTGGGTCCCCCCCTCCAAAATTAAAAAAAAAAGCAAATCCAAAATAAGATGTTATTAAAGTTCTCAATATAACGGCAGGTGGGAAGGAGTTAACTAGTATTCCCTGTGCTATGCCAGAACTATCAAAAAGAGGTTTAAACATTTTAGTTCAATGTTCATTTTATTAAGTGATTCCAACAGGGAAAGTCATGGACTAGGGAGGCTCCTGCAAGCTGTTCTCATATTTCACAGTTTTGCTGGGAGCTGACGTGTCACACAATTCTGGCACCAGGCTCCTGATTAACTCAGGCTACTGGCTCAATCCTGGGTTTTATGCTTCTTTCACCCTCTTACAGGGAAATCTACACTCTGTTTGGAGTGCACAAAACTTTCTTCAGCTTGTTTTTACCCATGTCTACTGAGAATTTTTCTGTTAAGTTGATAGTAACCGCTGTCAAAATTCCAGTGGGAACTCTATGCACATGCAAAATCAAAATAGAAATTTATTTTATAATTTAAATAGCTCACTAACATTTTCTTTCTCATTTTAAAATACCAATTTCAGGTAGACAGGGTATTAATTAAGATCTGGCTAGGTTAGAGGTGCCTGTTGGAAGCCGATATGACATTTCCATGTGCCTTATCAGAAGACAATTCCAGACCATAAATATAAAATCAGATACACATAATTTTTCATAAGAAACCATTAACAGTATGTAGGAAAACATTTTTCACCATTCCTGTCCCTTGGGAGAAAAAAAATGAAGTGGCCGGTTGTCATAAACTTCCAGAAAACCATCTAAACCCAAACTTCTTTTGGATATGACTTGGTAAGGATTTTTAGAGATGGTTTCTGTAAAAGGTAACTAAGGATCAAGGATATAAAACTTGATCTGTGGATTTGAGCTGTTTCTTTTTAATCCTAGACATAAATTCTACTCCTTTCTTTCCTGGAAAGATTTACTCCTACTGATAACCTGACTGAGACTGACATTCTTCTGTTGGCCACTGCTGCTGAATAAAGTTTTATTAGCAGTAATGAAGAAAGCAGTACTGGAAAATATGGAAAAAAGTGATGGTTGTTACCCCAGTTTCTGAAACTTTGGGTTGTGATCCCACAAAGGATGACATAACTTTAAAATATGTAAGAACGTGAGTATTTGAGAAGTGTGAATATGCCAGTGTGATACAGATGTGAAAGTTTGACTATGAGATGGCATACATATGAAAATACAGGAGTATGAAGCTGTGACGATACATGCAATTCTTTGAGTGTATGATTGTGGTGTGTGTGTGGCTGTAAATGTGAGAGTAAACAAAATGTGAGATTATGAGTACATAAGCATGCACATACAGGATGACTATGTGTCAATGTGAATTTGTGTGTGTTCTGAATATGAGTGAACGTATATTTGTTAATGTGACCTCATCTGCATGTGTAATTATATCTTAGTGTGGGGATAAGGTGATGTGTCTGTAGAAAAGGCTGAGCTTATGGAAAGGAATCTGTGTACACACATTGAATTTGATCACCTGTGCTGTTAGTCTGAGGTGGAGTATAATTATCAGTATGGAGAAATTAAGTGAATGAGTTTGAAGGTGAATCAAATAAATACTTTTGTGCGTGTGATTAGATGTTAATGCAACATGGATTGTTGAATCTAATAAGTTCAAGAGTATGCAATTCTGAATACATGCTCCAGGTTTCAATCCCCAGCACTGCACAGCCTCCTGAGCACCACACAGTATAGCCCTGGTAGCCCCAGCACCACTGAGGAGGATCTCAAAAAAACAGAGTAGAAATGAGTAAGACTGTATTAATGTTGTGAACATGTGTAAACATAAGCATATGTGCATGTATACACATATATGTGTTCCTGTGATGACTTATCAGTAATGTAACTATATGATTTTGAAGAGAAAATAGTGATATCAGTGCAAATGTGTTGGAGTTTATGAAATAGGACTATGAGAAACAAGAAAAGGAAAGTTGGCATGTGTTTAGGTTTAGTATAAATATGATTATGCAGGACCTACATGGTGGAGATTATTGCCTGTGTGCAATAGTCTGAGAATGGAAGAAAGAATGTGAAAGTGCACATGGGTACGAATAAGAGAGTGGGGTATATAACAAGCACATATACATATAAATAAGACTATAAATAAAGAGAGTGGGGTATATAACAAGCACATATACATATAAATAAGACTATGTGTATGTATGTGTCAGTGTGTATCAGTACGAACATATCCAAATATTTTGATACTGTAGACATGGTTGTATGTAAAGTCAAGAAGGCATGACAGATTATCACTAAGGAAGTGTCCAGTGTGAAATGCCAGTCAAGGAGGTAAATTAGTTTGAACTCACAAGAGTAAGTGAGAATCGTTGTTAAGTATGTGTGTATGAGAGAAAGCACAGAAGAATGCCAAAATAATGTGGAATGCTGAGAAAATTCCACATAGCATCTTTCATTACAGAAGCACATCATATATATGTCCGTGAATAGCTAAGTTACTTAACTCTTTCAACTCCTATCCCCTCATGGTTGTTACAATGATGATTATACATACCTTGAGCTAGTATCATTTTTACAATCAGAAAAAATAATGATTAGGAAAATATACCTACCTTGCTGGGTTACTCTAGGATCAAATAGTCTCATGTAAGAAAAATGCCTAGGATAGTTTTGACAATGATACATAGTAAATACAAATTATTATGGTGCCTATCAGTAGCAAATTTACCACAAGGCAGGAATGGGGGGAATGGGGTGAAAGAGGGGACACTGGGATAATGGTGCTGTAAAGTGGACACTCTAGGGGAAGATGTGGTAATTAACTGTTTCATACATGAAATGTTATCATTAATAGTATCACAGACAATGCTCCCTAAAATAAAATTTCAAAAACAAAATTATTATGGTGTCTGTCATAGAGTATCCAGGGGGAGATCCGGGGTCTTACTTCTTATGTTAGTTCTGTTACCTCTGTCACTCAAGGTCTGTAGAGTCCCCTACCTGAGCATGCCTAGAAAGTTAAATGCATCGCTATCGGCATGGTTATAATTTCACACTTTCTCTTTCTCCAAAACTCTTGAGTTTCTACTGAAACTCTTGAGCTATCCCTGCCACTGAGCTCCAGTTTTCTATTTTCCATAAATCTAGGACAAATTCAGTGTGGAAAGGATTCACACTTAATAGCTCATTTGATATTTTTGTTTAGTTTTTTCTTGTGGGGTATTTTAAATTATCTTGCTTTGACTTGGTCAGTATGAAAGATCTGTAAGTAACTGACAAAGAGACAAGTAATAAAACAAAGAGAAAGAGAGGGATACAGTAAAAACAAGTAGCTGGAGTGCATAGTGTGGCAACCTAAGGTCAGGTAAAAGAGCTGACAAAAGAAGCTATAGTGACTACTTAAAACTCAAAGGCAAGAGAAGCTGACCACGAGGTGTCATGAGAGAAGTTGGGGAAAGACAGGAAGAGGCAGGCCCAAATCTAAAAGCTGCCAGGGGATTGCCAGGCACTTACAAGGGAAACTAGAGATTGGTGAGATCTAGACCCTACTTCTAAAAAATCCTAAGCTAATTTACCTGACAAGATGAAAACTCCAGAAACCATGCCAAAATTATTTAAAGCAGCAGTAAAGCAAAAGTCCTGCCAACATTTCTCAAACTTTCCAACCACAGCCCCTTTTCTGACCTTGTTTCCTTCCTGTGATTCCACTGTCCTACTGGCTGTCCCCTAGTCTCATATCATGGCGTATCCATTTATGCAATTTTAAATGTGGCCATCCTGAAATAATCTGGAGACACAAAGTGGGTCATATGTCCCCAAGTTGAGATGGAGGCTATTTGGTTAGAAACCAGAACAAAGTTCCTAAAAGGTTTGAATTAAGCTTTCTAGGTTCAGATTCAGTGATGGATGTGGTGGGGACACACTTTGAACAACAAGGTAAAATTAAGGTTATGGGGATGTAGAAATTATAGGAACTGATCGGTGAATTTGTGGCATGTGATTGAAATGCCACTTTGACAGAAATGCAGGTGGAAAGAAAATGACAGCCTGATGAGAAGATCTGTGTAACACCGAAGCTCTCAGATGGAACTTGACAAATGTAAAGGACGTGGCAATAATTGTTAGGTCATTTTTCTTGCACATCATGGAATGTAGGTCAAGGCTTTCATTTTTAAATTAGGGAAATCTGAAGGGTAAGAGACTAAAGATGCTAAGCTAGGCATACACTGCCAGCAAGGAAGGGCTGAATCTTGATGCTGGGTAAGAGTTCTAGGCAGAATCTTGATATTGTGAGCACTGCTGGGAAGTTGGGAGTTTACCTGGATTCGGAGAACCCTAGCTCCCTACCCTGGAATACATTACTCACCTCACACCGCCACGGCTGCAGGACCTCAGTACAGTTGGGTACTGACCATTGAGAAGGGGCCAGGCTGCCTTCAGCTCCGAGGAACTCAGTGCTGGGCAAGTTGCAAGGACTCAGCTGCTTTCTTGGGGGAAACCTGCCAAGAGAAGCATTGTGGAGGGGGGGAGTGGGAACCACTTTCTCCACCTGCTCCTAATCCCTTGTCCAATCCCCAGAACATCACACACATACCAGAATGATTTTCAGAAAGTCTCTCAAGGAGACAAACAATCAGAAAGATGAGAAATATAAATAAGCAATGTAACATAGCAACACCTGGTCTAGTCACCATGGACAAAAGTTGGATTAAATCAAATAACACTGATGCAAAAAATTTGCATATTAATAGGTGGTATTACAGCCAGTGTACATTAGGAAACTGAGATAATGGCAAATTTCCATGAAGACCTGTCACCACTGTTCAATTTATTTCATTTCTCAACTCCAGGTCTCCATATCCATCCTCATTTCTCTTTATGGAAACCTCTTTCACTAAGGTAACTGTGATGAAATCTGAGTTTCCCTAAATTGCTAACATCTCATGAAGACCTCAGCCTCTTATTTTAATTGGAACGTCCCTCTGCCTGCTCCCAATACCACCACCAGATTTCCCCAGTTGCTCCCAGACATGAGTGAATACATTTTTATTGACAGGTTGCCCTATCTTCTATACAGATTTTTCCATGTTTATCCAAATATATAGGGTTTCTATATTTCTCTTCTTTCTACCAATTCCCATTATCTCTAAAGCCTCTCAAGGAGGGAGATCATGTTCCTCTTGATAAGATCAAAATCTATGCAATCCTACATATCTATTACCCCTTTCCTCCATGATACTTGTACTTTTAAAAGTGCATAAGTAGTAATTCACAAAAAATCAAGGCCAGCACAAATCATTTTGTTATAGGATACCTGAATGCTCAGTGTTCTAATGGAAAAATATCAATGCATAGATGAATAGCTAAAGATAAAAGATGAAGAGAGCAAAATCGAAGTCTCAGGTATACAAGAAAGATCCCATGATTCAAAATTCCCCCACCTTAGATAAAAAGATAAAGTCATACCCTAGCCTTCTTATTTTTAACAAGACTCTAAAGCACATCCGTCCCCACCATTAGCCCTAGGGTCCCATGTGCTTTCTATATGTACACCTCAAGCAACCTTTCCAAACGACACCCACTGTGCCTGAGTGATGTGTTAATTCCCACAGAATGAGCTCATCCCACAAGCAGTTTGATGGGATAGAGGAGCATAGTAAGCCAAAGTTACAATAGCCACAAGAAGCACCTGCTCATCTTCAGGGCTCAAAGTCAGTCCCAGAAGAGTATCCATTATGGCAGAGAAAAATGCCAGGATAGTTATAACAGTATCTGCAACAGTGATAACCAAGCATCTCCACATTTCTGAGCAAGTTTTTCTCTACCTTCCCTTGGTGTTTTACAGACTCACATGCCTCACATAGGAGCCCCAAACCCATTAGTCACATAGCTATGTAGTCTCTCAGTGCATTTGCAGGGCTTGTAAGACACAGTCTAGTGGCTACAGTCCTCTCATTTTCCTATAGCTATAGGTAGGTTGTGTCTGGAGTGTGTTGTGAGCATATGCAAGGTCAAATATCATGCCCTGAACCATGATGAATCCATGAACCTTGTGTGAATGTACAATGCAGCATATGTGTCATGGCAGTACAATGTTGTGTCAAGTCTCATATCATGTCAGTTTGTGTAATTTTATGCCATTTATGTGTTTCTATACATGCATCATAAATCTATGTAATATATCACATATCTTGCACAAAAATGCATCATGTACATGTATTGTACATGTACTGTTAATAGGCACTTCACTGCATGTGTAGTGTATTTATTCTGTGCTGGGTATATGTTGTGTATCTAATCCAGATTGTCATGTCTATGCCATTCTGTGTTTCTATATTATGTTGTGTGTCAATACTGCCTTGTGTCTGCACCTGCTGGAGGCAAGCTCCATGAGCATATCTTGGATGCCTACTTGTACCATGGCCTTATGTCCTGCTGTCATCTGCCTGGGACTGCAGCTATCACCTCATTGTAGATGGAGAGAGTGAAGTTATAAATACAATTGTCTCTACCATAGCATTTTCCCATGGCTGGTGCCTTGCTCAACATTAAAGGTACTGAAACCATTTATTTGCAGACCCAAAGTAAATTGGGTTCCAGTTCTTTCTCTCTCAGCTGCCAATATCACCCATATGAGAGGAGGACTTTCAAGAAATTGTAGGTACCAGAGAATTTCCTTCAGGCAAACTAGAGCCTTTTCAGGTCTCTGGAAGGATCATCTAATTAGCACTGTTTGACATCTTGAGTTGGGCAATGGGATTCAAGCTCCATCAAAGGTATTCCTATTGAAGTCACTAGAGGGCGCACGTGTGCTGACAGTTCGGGATAATATACTTTAGGGTAGAGAATATAAAAGAAATCTGAACAAGATTGCCACTCAATGTCTCTTTTGAAAACCACGGCACTCAAAATGAGAAATATAACAAAAGGGAATGCCCTGCCACAGAGGTAGGGTGGGATGGGGGGATGGGGGGAGGGAGGGATACTGGGACTGGTGGTGGTGGAGAATGGGCACTGGTGGAGGGATGGGTATTCAATCATTGTATAACTGAAACCCAAGCACAAAAATTTGTAAGTCTACAACAGTACCTCATGGTGTTTCACTAATAAAAATTTAAGGGGGGGAAAAAAAAGAATTCCATCCAGCTCAGGAAGAAATGGGAAGGCAGAAGCATGGGGGAAAAATAGAAAAAAAATCACATACCAAGCCAGTTTCTTTCTTGATCCTCACCCCAAATCTTCATAAAGTAAAAACCACTTGGAAATACTGCCTTCACCAACCCCATATTTATAGTCTCCTAGCAGATTCTTAATCTGGCTTTCTTTTCCTTTCCTATTCCCCATTTACATAAAACAAAAATATAGTCATACCACTGAAGAAAAAGTAGGTAGCTGTTATAAGTTTATTTTGTATTGTTTTCTACCAAATAGATAGGATTCACTAAAAGAGTGTGATTTAGAAGGGTAAATTGTGGTGCTACTGTATTTTGGTGGTCCTATATTAAATGTACCCACTATCAGAAACTGTAATGACCATCTCGGAAATCCCTAGTTTATTTAACCCCATCATTTGAAAGGTAAAGTAACTGAGGCCCAAATTATGTCAGAAACACAGACTGCAATGCCTTTTAACTTCCAGGGTTAACTTTATGCTCTCTCCCGGTCCTCTAGTCCCAAAATAGCATCCCTTTCTGATGAAGAATCCTCCCATTTTATGCAAAGCTCGGACCTCCCCTCAAACGTGCGGGGGGTCCAAGAGCCATGATATCTCTCAGTGATCAGTAATTCAGGTTTCTGAGTATGCCTTTGGAATGAGTTCCTCTCCTCAGTAGTAGGTAGTTCATTTCCATCTAGTTTTCAAGATATACATCCCATATTTTGATCTCTACTGCAGCTTTAGCTATGGCATTTTACTCCTCTCATCATATATGCCGGGTGCTAGGCCAACCTTTTCTGCATAAAACTGACAAAATGTGCAAATGAGACGCAATCCATTGCATTAACACTTTCATTTACACTTGGCTGCATTAGGGGCTTCAGAAATCACTGTGAATGTAAATGCAAATGCCTTCTAAAGTAAAAAACTGAGCACGGTAGGAAGTACACATTGGGGGGAAGAAATGAAAACAGACCCATGGGTTTATGTGTTCTCTGGTATCAGTAAATCATATCTTAAATTTATGGCAGTTACCTGATTGGAAACCTGAGCTTCATATCTGAAGTGGTAGACGAAGGTGATGGACTGAGTTGCAAGCTTTTCCCACCCCTTGCTGGAGAACCTCCTACTACCAAGTTGACTGGAACATCTACGTTCAGCCCTATAGAAGGAACACCTAGACACTGGCTAGGTGGAGAGATTTGGGCACAACAGGACAGCTGAAACTCAGGATGTATCCCAGATGCCTCAATAGCTGAACTTACCTTTTAGGCAGTAGCTTTTGTCTTCCCTTGCCTACACAAGGTCCTGCAGGCCCCTAGGAAGGGAAGTTTGGAGGTATTGTTTTTTTGACAACAGGCAGATGTCCTATTCCTAGGGCAATACTCCAGATCTGGCCCTGGTCCATCACATGAAAAAAACAGTCAACCTACCTGTCTTGGCCAGATTTGGAGCTCCCTACCCTACTTTCTCCTTTCCCAGGATGAAGAGCGGGATGTTGAGGCTGTAGCTCATTCAATTTCTCCTATTTCTCTTGACCAAAGTTACTGGCTCCTGGGGGGTAGGTTACACATTGGGAATGCTACTGAATCCTTGTGTATCAAGAAATGGTACCTTCTAATGGACTGAGCTGCAAGTGCTTAAACCACCACCATTAATTCATGTTACCTTGGAAATCAGGATCTTTGAATTCCACGTGAGATGGTGTCTTTTTTTCCTGTCCGTGTCTTTCTTCAACCCTATTCATCTGTTCTTATCTACCCACCGTATCTGATTTCTAGATCTGACATGTTTTGGCCTTTGCAATCCTCCAGAGAGGATCATAGTCTCTGACCTCACAATATCTGAAGCTCTGTCGAGTGCAGCCCCCACTCCTGTCACATCAAGATATCCCCCACTTCCTTCACTTATCAATACTCCTTCATCCCTCCCCTGCAAGCCATCAGCAAGCCTATTTACTTTATTTACCATTTCTGACCAGAAAAGTTACAGCCTGTGAGAATGGTCAGCTAGTCAGAATGTCCTTACAGAATGTGGTTCCTTGTCTGTAAATTTATCCTAGGCACATCTCCTTTCTCGATTGGGTTTCTCCTTTTAAGGCCCACTTGCCTGCTTGGAGCGTCTTCTTAGTATGTCTAGGTTCTTCAGGCCTAGAGAATGTAGGTGTGGCTTTGAGCTAACATACACCCCAGTCACTTCTCATTCTACTTCTTTCTGGATGTGCCTGAGGAAAACAGAGTATGATATTCCCATCCAGAAAAAGGTTCTCCTCTCTTCAAGCCTAGATACATTCATCATCCATTATCACAGTAAGCACTTTTTTATAAAGAGGTCCCTGGTTAAGTGTTGCAAGAACCAAACTGAAGATCTTCCAAATTATATCATTTTGCAAATGGCTCAGTGAAAACCCGCACTAACCTTTATACCTCGAACATCCCAGAACAGGGCCACAGTGCTGTCACCAAACAGGAATGGACCTCCTTCTGTTCCAGCACCTCAGACAGTCAGACAGTTGGCCTGGACTTGAGTCTGCAAAACCATGGAGGGAGCAAGACTAACATTGCTAAAGGCATCCCTGCTGAGAGCCACAAGGGGTGGGGATGGGAGGTTAAAAAGAGCACAGCCACCACCCCCTTTACATGCTGCCCAGAACCAAGCCACTCACCCTTCTCTCCTTCGCTTCTAAGCACCACAGACCAGAACCCTCAAGTCCAGATTCAGGCACTGGATTCTGGAAGGTGGGACCAAAACATCAAATGGAGCCTCTGGCTCCCTCCCTGGCGGCACCGCCCTCCCTTTCCCAGCAAACACCCCGCCCCCCACCCCCAGTACTCCAACACCCCCCCACCCACCCCAACCACCACCTAAAGAGCACCTGCCAGGAGAGCAAGACTCCTAAGGAACGTGGGAGCCCTCCAAAGTGCGGCTGTCACCTTGTCAGAGCCCAGATCACAAACAGGGCAATGGCACCTAAGGGCTTAGGGGGACACAGGGAAAGGGGGGAAAAGGGCGGCCCATTAGTCCAAAGATCTTGCCCTGAGACAAAGACAAAGGCCACTTGAGGCACTTCGGGTTTTTTAGGAACCCTATGGCATCGATCCAACTCCCCCACAGAAGATTAGCATCACCCCACCGAAATCGAAATTCAATTTTAAAAAAAAATGAGGGGCGCGTAAAGGGAAAAAAGGGGGGAGGGAAAAGGGGGTGGGGAGGAGAAAGGCGCCCATTTGAGAAGATCGCCGTGACTTTTCCTCCCGGCTCAGGTGGGGCCCTCACGGCGAGCCCACGGCCACACCCCCTCGCCTCGGGCAGTGCGGGAGTCGCGGCCCCGCAGGCTGGGGGAGGGGGCGGCCAGATGGTCTCAGACTCGGGGCTGACGTAGCTCCGGGGGAGGCTTCGGCCTCCGGAGGCCCAGACTTGCCCCGCGCCGCTGCCCGGGCCCGAGTCCTCCTGGCCACGGGTCGACACACCCACTCGGCCCCGCTAACAGGCCCTGGGAAACGGCGAGCGCCGCGCAGGGTCTCGGCAGCCAGAGGAACCCGCTCGGCGGACTCGCGTCGGCGGCGCCGCAGGGATTGGGGGGGTGGGGAAGGGCGAGCGGGCCGAAACCCTGCCCCGCGGCGCCCACCCGCCGCCCGCCTCTCCGGAGCCAGGCCGGTGCCGCCAGCCGCGGGATTTACCTGCCACGGGTCCGGCCACCCCGTCCAGACCTCTCCTCTCCCTCGGAGCGCTCGGGCTGGCAGGGCTGATGGGCGCCCCCCGCAGCCCCGGGCCCAGCCCGCTCCCTCCCGCCACCCACCCCGGGCCCCGGGCTCTCTCCTCCGGGCCCCGCGCTCGCCCGGGTCGAGCCCCGCAAAAGCTGCAGTCCCCCCGGAGCTACACCTCAGACGGTCCGCCGCCCACGGGAGCCCGCCGCGGTGGAGTCGGGCGGCCGGCGAGCCCGGCTCCCGGGTGACGTCACCGGGCTCTGCACCGCGCCGCAGCCAATCAGAGAGGGCGCTCGCGGCCGGGCCGGCCCTGAGTGGGCTGCCGGGGACCAATCTTTTGTTTCCAGGCAGGAAGGTCTGGGAGGGGGAGGGGGCTCGCCGAAGAGGAGGGAACGGGGATCAGCTCGAGGCTAAGGCCATGGAAAGTTCTACGCTGGCAGGGTTGGAGGGGCGATCTGGCAAGAGACAATCCTGACTCTTTAGCTGAGAGGGAACAGGAGACGAGTTTCATTTATTTTTTAAACTGCCCCCCCCCCAAAAAAAAGCCCTGAGGTGTCAGCTAAATTTTCAGGTAAGGATATTTTTTGGGCAACGACATGGGCACTCTGTAGTAGGGGGGACTGACTTGGATTTTAGACCCTAAATTGCCAGGCCAACCAGTTACACTTCTGGAAGACAGAGTAAACTCAGAGGCAGATAGGATACTGGGATTCAAAGAAATGACACTTGTAGATAAAAACGACTCCTTTTCTGTAACACGTTTCAGGTAACAAAGAGCATCACACTAGAATTAATCTATTACATATACACGTGTGCATATGTAGATATATACATATACACAACATTTACCCATATACATATATAATAAATATATACATATATGCAAATATACATATATAATATACATATATAAATTTTCCTAAAACATGGATGGCTCTCCTTCCTATCCATCCTCTCTCTAAAACAGACCTTCAGAATTTAGCAGATGTCCAAATCCTCAAAACATCTGACTCCAGAAATGATATCTGGCTGCTCCAGATAATAAGACTATTTCAAGGATATTGTAAAATATGCCTCATGAAAAGATTTTGTTGTATTATAGTAGCTCATTTGAAGTAGTGGAATTGTGGGTTATTTTTCCTCTCCACTTTCCAACTTCTTTTTATAAGGAATGTTTTATTCTCACGTGTTTAAATAATGAAATAGGTCATGAACCACTCCACTGCACTTTTACACAATTTTTCAATACTACGTAACATCCAGAAATTATTTCTTTATAATTCCAACAAAATCCATTATAAGATTGAAAGTAAAATAACATATCTGTCATGGTGCTTAACTTCATATTTTTTGTTTCTTCGTCAAAGATTAAATATTCATATATTTAGAGTCTGTGTCAGGATATTCAACTCTATTTTGGTCTGTGGGGCTGTCTTTATTCTAATACCATGCTGTTTTAATTACTACAGCTTTCTAGTACAGTTCGAAACTGTGGAAGGGAATGTCTTCCATCTTCTTTTTTCTAATAACTGTTTTAGCTATCCATGGAGGTTTATTCCATATGAATTTCAAGAGTGTTCAATCGACTTCTTTGAATAATATCATGCATGTGTATCCTTATAGGAACTACAGTGAATCTGTATAATGCTTCTGGGAGTATTGCCATTTTAACGGTGTTAATCCTCCCAATCCATGAGCAGGGGATGAGTCTCCATTTCTTTGAGTCCTCTTTTATTTCTTGAAGTGCTTATAAGAAAATCACACAAAAGGACTCGAGATTCACTAGAGAAAAATCTCTGAAGTTGGATAATGAGAAACGTCTTTGCACAGATTCCTTTTAAATTGTGATGATACTAGGAACTGAGAAAAAAAGGATAATGACCTTTCAAATAAAGAAGGAAAAGGAGTGCTCAAAGAAAATTCCAGATTTTTACTTATTTTTTGCGGGGGCCATACTCAGCACTGCCCAGAGCTTATTCCTGGCTATGAGCTCAGGGATCACTTTTGGTCGGCTCGGGAGACCATCGCAAGTATTGAGGCTAGAACCTGGGTCAGCAGCATGCAACACAAGTGCCTTCTTTAACCACTGTATAATCGCCCTCTGCCCCCAGATTATTTTTGAAGGATCACTTTACATTTTTTTTTATTTCCTTGATTAGCACATGTATGTGTGCAGACATGACTATTAATCATTTCTAACTGGCAAAGCTGGGATTTGTACATAAATCTGGGGCCAAATACCATGATTGTTTCAAATATGGTGTGGTAAACTACCATTAAGAATTAAGTGTGGAATTACTGGTTTTCCTAAAACAAATCTTTGCTTCAAAAGAAAGAGCAAGCATAATCCTAAACACAGACTCAATAACACTGAAAACATGAGCTCTAAGCTGCAACCACTGGAAATTTGTAATGTGCCAGTTGACAGGCACTGATGGGGTGGGGATGTGGTGGGGAGGGAATATGGGAAGACTGGTGGAGCAAAGTTGACACTGGTTGTGGGAGTGTTGTTGAAATATCATATGCCTAGAACTCAACTACCAGTAATTTTGTAAATCACAGTTGCTTAATAAAAAAAAATGAGAAAAAAGTAAAAATATTCAAACAAAAACCAAAAGAAAGAGCAAGCTCTAAGAAATTGTTGTTTTTGAATTAGTCTTTTAAAAATGACATGGAGCAGGGCTAGTTACTTGTCTTATAGTGCAAAATTGCCTATCAACTTTTCCTTCAAATTCCAGAATGAAATTAGGATGCTCGTAATTTTACAGTAATTTTACAGGTATCTTAAATGAATATTGGAGTTAAAAAACTAACCCATAACATTTAGCTTTGGTTTTACATGATGATAACAGTAATCTAAAAGTATTATTTGGGCAGGAGAAATAGTATAACAAGGTAAAACATTTGCCTTGCATGTGATTGACCCAGGTTCAATCCTAGGTAACACCACATGCAATCCCCTAAATGTTCCCAGAGGTGATCTCTGAGCACAGAGCCCAGAGTGAACCCTAACCACTGCCTTTTGTGACTCAAAGAACAAAACAACCCCCACATACAATGTTTTAAATGAATGTTATTTACTTAGTGTTATATCCATGATTTATAAAATATACATATTTGATTTTTTGGTGAAAGTGATACTCAGGAGTTACTCCTGGCTCTGCATTGAGGAATTACCCCTGGCTGTGTTCATGGGACCCTATGGGATGCTGGGGAGTGAGTCCAGGTATGCTACTACTTATCCAGTCCTACATATTCGGTTTGTTAAATTTCCCTAAGTAGACAGGGCCAAGGAGCTAGCTCAAAGGACTGAAGTGTATGCTCTGTATGTGGGAACCTAAGATTTGTTACCCACCCGCCACCACATAGTCCCCTAAACACCCTAAACACCACAAAGAGCACCACCAACTGTGGCCCATAAAAGGGATGGAAATGGTAAGATATAACTGGAAATTTTTCTGGCTAATGATTTAACTTGTGTCTCCTGGGCTATTGATTTAAATTGTAATTATATGTTATTAGATTTTACTCTAATCCCTTCCATATATCTTGGCTATAACTCAAAGCTATTTATGCAGTTGCTGCACAAGGCTATTTATATATTTCATGTATGTGTTTATAATCTCTCTGGTAACTACAAAAACTAGCATGGGCCTAAAGTCCTGTTAGGTGCTGACAAATTAGGTATAATGGTGTCACAGATAAAGTTTGGACTTAGGAGTTAGGCCCAACACAGAAGTCGTCAGTCTTCCTGTGAAAGGTAAGAATATGTTTTATTCTTTTTTTAAAATTTTTATTAGTGAAACTCCATGAGGTACGGTGTCACAGATAAAGTTTGGACTTAGGAGTTAGGCCCAACACAGAAGTCTTCAGTCTTCCTGTGAAAGGTAAGAATCAAACTGGGGTATTCTTTTTTTAAAATTTTTATTAGTGAAACACCATGAGGTACAGTTGTAGACTTACACATTTTTGTGCTTGGATTTCAATTATACAATGATCAAATACCCATCCCTCCACCAGTGTGCATTTTCCACCACCATGGGTCCCAATATCCCTCCCACCCCCCATCCCCATTCCACCCTGCCTCTGTGGCAGGGCATTCCCTTTTTTCCTCTCTCTCCTTTTGGGTGTTGTGGTTTGCAAAAGAGGCACTGAGTGGCAATCATGTTTGGTCTATAGTCTACTTTCAGCATGCTTCTCCCATCTTGGAAGGATCCTCCCAACACCCTATATTTGGTGCTCCCTTCTCTCTCTGAGCTCCCTTTTACCCTAACATGTGTGGCTGGCCTCCAAGTCAAGGAGCAAAATTCCTGGTACTAATCTCAGCCACTCTTGGTTGTTGGTCTCCTATTTTGTTACTTTATTTTGTTACTATTTTGTTGTACTATTTGTTATATATATATATATATATATATATATATATATATATATATACTATTTGTATTATATTGTACTATTTTGTTACTTCTATTTTGTTACCAGATGAATGCAATCTTTCTATGTCTATTCCTCTCTTTCTGACTCATTTCTCTTAACATGATACTTTCTATGTAGTACCACTTGTATGTACATTTCATGACTTCATCATTTCCAACAGCTACATAGCACTCCATTGTGTAGATGTACCAAAGTTTCTTTAACCAGTCAGCTGTTCTTGGGCACTCAGGTTTTTTCCATATTCTGGCTATTGTAAAGAGTGCTGCAATGAACAATCAAGTGCAAATGTCACTTCAACTATACTTTTTTGCCTCTCTGGGATATATGCCCAGGAGTGGTATTGCTGGGTCAAATGGGAGTTCAATTTCTAATTTTTGGAGAATCATCCATACTGTTTTCCAAAAGGGCTGAACCAGTTGGCATTCCCACCAGCAGTGAGGAGGGTCCCTTTCTCACCACATCTGTGCCAATAATCTGTTTTATTCTTGAAAATAAAAAGCATGCCTATATATATAGTCTCTTCAAGAGTATAGAATAACTACATGGGACTTTCAGGGAAGCTGAAATAACTTTAGAGATTTCTCTATGTCATTTTTCACTATCCAGCTCTCCTGTTGCCCTCCCTAACATCATTCATTCCAGATATATAATGACAATGCTGCCATAATACCTCTTGGCATGTATATCCTCCTTCTCAGATTACAAACCACTTTCTGTATCTCCACATTTGATCCTCCCAGCAACCACAAGAGTATATTGTGACAATTATTACCATCTGCCTTTTATAGATGAATGAATAGAGCCTAGGTTTAAAGTTGCCTTCCCAATACCCCAGTTTGATGGTCCAGACACCAGATCTCCTGGTCTGTTCTGGTTTCCTTTCAACACCTACGTGGCAATTTTAGTTCTATTTCTCCATTGGCTACTACCAACCCAACCAAATTCTTGGGTAATGTGACAAGTGAGTGGCTCTGGGATGGGACTTATAACAATAATAAGTTAAAACTAATATCTTCAAACTGCTCCAGTTAAATTCCAGATAAAGTAAATACTAATTATATTCGATAGCATTGATGGGAATGTAAAAATGATAAAAACTTTTTGGAGGGCAAAATGAAAATACTTCAAAAAATTTCAATGTGTATGTCACTTGATAAAGCAATTTCAACACACTGACATGTTTGAATTGTCACTGCTGAATCATTCAAGAATGTAAAATGTTACATAAAGATAACATAAATGTCCATGAATAAGAATTGTTATATAAACCATGATACAAGAAAATATATATATATATAATGCATTAGGTAAAACTAATCACATCAATACTGCTTATTAAAATAGAGACATATCTCAACATACTCTTAGATGGAAAAGTGTAGAACAGCATTGTACTATTATTTTATTGTTGCTATTTCAAAAATGTGTCTGTGTGTTTAAGCTGAAGTTATTCACATCAAAGTGTTAAGAGGGTAACTCATAATGAAAAGGTAGGAGGGAGGGCCAGAGAATATGCCAAAGTTAGACGAGCCACACTTGGACAAGCACTGTACTGTCTCTGGGCAAACACAGCCTGGATATCCCATTTCCTTTCGCATTCCTGCCTCAATTCCCACAGTCAGAAATAATCCCCAGTACAAAACTTGTTAGATGGGTGTGAAAAAATAGTGCAAGAAGTCAGGTCTTATTTTCACAGGTCCAATACTGACTCAATCCCCCAGCAATGCATAGGATCCCCTGAATACCACCAGGAGTTATCCCTGAACCCAGGAGTAAACCCTGAGCAGAGAGTGATGTGGCATACCCCCCAAATTTTAAATAAAAATATTGTTCCTAGTGGTGATGTTTGAATCTATATCTCCCAATATTCACACCTTTTACTGTAGCAGCTCAACTTAAAAATGCCTCCCCTCCTGAATACAAAAGAATTTGGCTTGGCAGCTAGGGTACTAGACATTGGCTGAAAGCAGAGTCCACTACTCCTTCACCAGAACCAACTCAATGCAATCTGTTATCTTTACTTCAGGCAGGCCCTACTGGGTCCCTTCCTTCCAATGCTGCACCTCCCATCACAGACATCTAACTGTATTGTAAGAGAAAATATGAGGGGTAGTTTGCTGAGCAAAGAGCAGCATTTCAGAGATGCCCAGAAATCTCATTCTACATTCCTTGAAAATATGAAGGTGGGAAGAGGGAAACATATTGTGGGAGATTATCATTCCCCCCAACCCCAAGGTTAGGATAGTCCTTTAGGCAAAAACAGCTTAGGTCTTAGGATATAAATGGGCAGCAAAAAATTTAATCAGGGGGCTGGGACAATAGTTAAGCGGGTAGGGCATTTGCCTTGCACATGGCCAACCTGGGTTCGATTCCCAGCATCCTGTATGGTCCCCCGAGCACTTCCAGGAGAAATTTCTGAATTCAAAGCCAGGAGTAACCCATGTGCATTGCTGGATGTGGCCCAAAAAGTAAAAAAATATGCAATCAGGAAAAATAAAATAGATTATAGGGCAAGCAAAGATGTGCCCAGGAAAGGATAAAATAAAACAGTTTAGGATCTTTTTGATGGAAAGTCCAACATAGGCAAAAATAGAATAGGAAATTGTCACAACTTTACTCTATGCTTTAAGGGTGCAGTGCTATTTAGCTGTGTGCAATATACCAGTCTCTGTACCTGATGAATGTTAATGTACTCATTAACTCTTAATGTCTCCGTCAACCTAATAACTCAGGCATTCAGAACAATGGTGAGGGGAGCAATATTGTATTGAATAAATGACCAGCCTATGTGGTCATATAGGGCTGCCCAGGTAAACCCAAAGCTCCAACAGTCCTTGTGTATCTGTTTGTCTCCTTAGTTGTTTGTTTCTCTCCTCTGCAATCAACCCTCTCTGAATAAAGGTTGAAGATGCCAATCAGATTGGCTTTAGATCTATGGCTGGACATTTCCATTCACTCAGAGCCTCTGATTCCTGACCAGGGAATTAAGAAACCCAGATTTCATTCTAACTTCTGGCCAAGGTACGTGAACAAACTTAGTTTTTCCTGGATTTTGTTGATTTTGTTCTTTTCTCTGTGAAACTTGCCCCATCTCTTTCCCCTGGCTTCTTGAATAGGGGCAAATGGCTACTGTCTCAATATAGCATTAAACACTTCTTTAATACACTTAATGAGTACCCATTTTATATATGCTCCCTGTCTGATTGGAACTTTGGAATGGAGGGTCTTGTCCTATCCTCCTCTATTATAACTTGCCCCCTGTAGACATCTGTCCTGCCGAAAATACATGTTTTCAGAAGCCCTCAGCCTCTGCCCTCCTCCATCCTACTGTCGTGTTGGCTAAGGAACAGCAGATGAATTAAATGAAGGTGGCCCTGGGATGAATTAATAAGAGAATTTAGGAAGTTCCTCTCCTTGTTTTTATAATTAGTCTCATTCCACCATGGCCCCACACACCAAACCACAATATTTAATTGAAATGATGCTGCTTGAATTTGCTCCTAAGAGGGTCACATTATACATTCCTTCCTCAAACGTTTATTTGGATCACTGTGCTACAAGAACCAAAATCAAGCAGCAAAATAAACAGAATTTACAAAGTTGCTTTCATCTTGCTCCCCATTTTACTAGGGGGACAAAAGAAAGGAAGACAAAATCTTGGGGACAAAGAAACAAGGAAAGAAATATAAAATCAGATCTTTAAAAAAAAATTGGACCAGCTACGCTATGATGTCATGCTTTTTCAGCTCACCTGTGATTGGCTGCTCAGTTCAGCATTTGCTGAGCGCTAAAGACTGATTATTTGCCAGAGATACAGACCTTTCAGGCAAGCTTTGAATCATTGCTCGTTGTCCTGACAACCTGGGCAGTGTCTGCTCCTGATAACCACATAATGAGTTGTCAGGAACAGAAGTGCCCCACTCTTCCCTACACCATCCCCCTCCTCCAGCACCGCATTTCATTCAACCATCTGAATTTGTGAGCAATGAAACATTCAGTTCTCAGAAAGGGAAGGAAGGGAAAATCACCTAAAAAAGCATGCTGGTGCTTTGGGTAAAGCATGTCAGTGAAATACTGGAGAGAATTTCCTTCTTGAGGCACTGCTTACTTGCCATCCAGGTCCTGTTTGAACCTACTTATTCCTTGTAATTGAGAAACCCAAGAAACAGGAGAAACAGGTGTCTAAGGAGTGAGGCATCTCTGCAAACCTCCGGAAAATTTAAACAGAGGGAAATATGAGTAGAAGTAGGTGTCCACCTCCAGGGAACTTGAAGTCGTAGAAAGATAGAAGGAAAGTACGTAATGCAAGCCCTTCAAGCTCTTTTTGTTTCTGCCATTGGTTATATTCCATGGCTATGTTCTGCAGTTTTTGATGCATACCACCTATTGCCCCTGGAACTTTCTTAGATGAGAGCTTGAAGGGCTTGCATTATGTACTTTCCTTCTATCTTTCTACGACTTCAAGTTCCCTGGAGGTGGACACCTACTTCTACTTTCTCTTCCAACTGCAGGTATTTGTTTGGTTTGGTTTTTATTGGGGGACCATACATGGCAGTATTTAGGGCGTACTCCTAACTTTGTGCTCAAGCTATCATTCCCGGTGGGGCTCAGGGGACTATATGGGGTATCTGCGGATTGAACTTGAGTTCAATCTGTGCAAAGCAAGAGCCTTACCATTGTACTGAGAGGAAAAGTCAACTGCATCTTTATGGTGTTAATCATTCCTAGAAAAATTTTTATTAGCACTTCCTAAGTGTGAAGCATGTAGGTAGGGGCTACAGATCCTTCACAGATAACCAAACATAGACCATTCCCTCAAGGAATTTGGAATGTAGTTATGGTAAAATGATATATACACACACACCCCAAAGAAAGAAAAGAAACTGTGATATGAAACAGATGTAGTGAATACTATTAAAAATTCCCAATTCCTTAATTTAAGAGAAGATAATCATGGGGCTGGAACAATAGTACAGTGGGGATGGAGTTTGTTTTGCACGTGGCTGAACTGGGTTCACCTCCAGCATCCCATGTGGTCCCCTGAGTTCCACCAGGAATATTTCCTGAGTGCAGAGCCAGGAGTAAGCCCTGAACATCGTGGGTGTGACCCAAAAGCCAAAAAAAAGGGAAGGGTGGGTGTACTGAGAATCATATCCAGATGGTCACACTTCAGCACAGACCTCTCTTTCCAGGGCCTTTTCCCATCAAGCCTCCCTTAAGTGCCAAAAGTCAACCCTGGCTATTCCCTGTTTCTTTTATTTGCCTTTACTTTCATACATTTGTGTCTTGTCTTCTGCTCTTGACTTTGCTTAGCAAAGTATTCTCCCTCCTTTCCATACCTAGTGATAGTTACCATGTATTTCCAGGCTTTACTTGTTGATGAACAAACCAGTGCCAAGCCAGCAGGGACTGGCATTCAAATTCAGCCTATTCAGATCATGAGACACGTAAGAGCACATCTATGTAGTATTCTAAATTAGGTGAAGAATTTAGGAGAAATCAGGGTTTTTCCTAAAGTCTTATTTAGACAACCAACATAAGCTTTTTTTCTCAATATACATAGCTATAATATTTTTAAATGAAATTTTCTTAAGGCACATAAGAACTCATATTGATTTCCAACAACATGTTTTGTATGTTGTCTATATTAATTTCAAATTATATACTGATAGTACATTGTCAAAATACAGGGATAATACATTGCCATAAACTGACCTTATTCAAATTTCACTGCTTTTTTTATGCATTCTTCCATTAAATAATCAATGTGGCTGAAAAGTAGCAAAATTATTAATAGTTTATCTGAATATTAAGTTTTCCTCAAGCCCATCCTTTCTGAATAAAGGCAAAAAAATCTGAAAGTGCCCACGCTTGCACTAGGCTTAGAGGAAATTGATGTAGTAGCAGTGATGGCAGATTTCTATATTGGTCCACGGATTCCAGGTCTCAATAAAAAATATTCTGTAATAAAGATGCTCAAACTTAGAGTTGGAAAGTAAAAGAGAAAGGAAAAGAATATCCCCAAGTGGGGATTGAGGACCAAGTTAACTATAACTCCTTTTTTTTAATATAGGAAAACTGGGTCTTTGTGTTATAGAGAATGAGAAAGTTAAAGCTAAGGGTTGTGTGTGTGTGTGAGTGTCTGTGTAGGCTCTTTTAAATGAAAACTGTTCACTTTGCATTTCTTATGGATTGGCAAGGATGTTACAGAGAATGCAAAGATCCTACAGAGCTGTCTGGCTTTGCCTTATTAGGTCTTGCCTATTATCTTAGCCATACCCCCCACCCCCAACTCTTAGGTGTGCCTAAACTCTGAGAGAGAATTTTATGAAGTTGAACAAATGTTAACTTCCCATTTATCAGAAAGAGTCCAGGAATTCTTAGGAATGTTAAAAATGTAGAACGGGGGCAGTCAAAACTGGGACTGCTTACAGTGGCTGGCAAGGGGAAACCGAGGCTTCCTTTTTCAAAATCAGCTTGAAGGAAAGAAAAAGCAGCCCTGGTGTCAGCGGGAGAGGGTAATAGATAAATCCAGGCGCAAAGTTAACAGAAGAGGCTGTTTTCCCCAAGGTCATTATCAATTGTACAGTGTTATAATGGCCTTCATTTCATTTGAATTGGCTACTGCTTTCTCAAATGAAATCTGAAATACCACAGACTGGTTTTGCGATTTTCATTTATTAATGAGGATATTCTCATGAAAACTGCAATCAATCAAGGCCTTATCCCTGCTTCCTTAGACCCTCCTGAAAGAATCTTTCCCCAGTGGTGACCCAAATCTTACAAAAGATGTTACCCTTTCTGGGAATATATCCCTGAGAGGCAAAAAAGTATAGTCAAAGTGACATCTGCACTTGTTTGTTCATTGCAACACTCTTTACAATAGCCAGAATCTGGAAAAAACCTGAGTGCCCAAGAACAGATGACTGGTTAAGGAAACTTTGGTACATCTACACAATGGAGTACTATGTAGCTGTTAGAAAAGATTAAGTCATGAAATTTACATATAAGTGGTACTACATGGAAAGTATCATGTTAAGCGAAATGAGTCAGAAAGAGAGGGATAGACATAGAAGATTGCACTCATCTGGGGAACATAAAGTAACAAAATAGGAGACCAACAACCTAGAGTGGCCGAGATTAGTACCAGGAATTTTGCTCCATGGCTTGGAGGCCAGCCACACATGTTAGGGTAAAAGGGAGCTCAGATAGAGAAGGGAGCACCAAATATAGGGTGTTGGGAGGATCCTCCCAGGATGGGAGAAACACGCTGAAAGTAGAATATAGACCAAATATGATTGTCACCCATTGCCTCTTTTGTAAACCACAACACCCAATAAGAGAGAGAGAACAAAGGGGAATGTCCTGCCACAGAGGCAGGGTGGGATGGGGAGGATGGGGGGTTGGAGGGATACTGGGACCCATGGTGGTGGAAAATGCGCACTGGTGGAGGGATGGGTATTTGATCATTGTATTGTTAGGGCGAGGATTGAAATCTCCCTTTAACGACAAAGATACTCCAGAGACTGCTAACAGCAAGCAGGGTTTATTGTAAGACTGGATAGCCAGGGTTCAACCGCCTACACAGACACGCAGGTCCAGCAGGTTGGGTAAAGACCCCGAGCTTCTCCAAAGAAGATCTTATATAGGTCTTCACCAACCGTTACAGAAGTGCCCGCATTTCATAGCCAATAGATTTGTAATAAAAGATACTTTCCTAACCAATCCAGTTAAGGGTACATCACTTCTTAGCCTGTAGTTTAAAGATCAGCATTTGCATCAGCACTTAGGAACATCCTGGTTTTTAGGGCGGTCCTGGGTCTTGCAACATGGGTCTTGTGAGAGACATACAGTTATCTGGTCTGACTCCCACCCTTTTTGAGACTAGCAACTCGAGTACCTGTATCTGAATTCCTTGCTCAGGGGCAGAAAAACCATTTATTTTGCAATGTGGGTTCCTGTTAAGCTAAGCTAAATTAATTCTGATGGTGGTCCATTTTGGGCCTGTCCCTCACAGTATAATTGAAACCCAAGCACAAAATTTGTAAGTCTACAATTTGTAAGTCTACACCTCATGGTGTCTCACTAATAAAAAAAATAAATTAATTTAAAAAACAGATGTTACCCTTTCTTTTTAAAAGTGACATCCTATGGTTCCTGTGAAATTCATTCTTTGGGTGTATCAGCTCAATAAATTTGACTTGTTGGGCTACAGTCTAATAACTTGTAGTCTTTGAATGATTAGGCTTTAATGAAATGAATGATCAGATAATTAATCCATGGCTATCAGAAGTCCCCTTTAATCGGGAGTTAGGCACATTTCTTTGAATCTACTCAGAGTAGCACACCATAACTAAAACTGGTGTTTACTTTGTAAGTGCCCAATAAATTCTTTCAGAATTTAAATGGGATTGAATATGATGTAGGCAGGTAGATAGGGAAGGCCCCCTACAAGGCAATAGCAAAAGCCAGCCCTGCAGAAAACAGTAACTAAGGCCTAATAAGACCCTCACCTGGCTCCAGCAACAGACCCAAAGAAGCTCCTGCAGGAACAAAAGGCCAGGAAAGGAATTTCAAAGAAGATCACCATAGCCAACCACCCTGGTAACCTTAGCAACGGACTTTGACCTAAGTAGAAGCCCCACGTGGGGACAGGTTGGAGAAACCCTATAAAGGCCACCTTGAACAATGGAAGGGCATCCATTTGCTGCTTGTGCCCATGTGGCCAAGCACATGTGGCACCTTGGCGCCCGTGCACGTGTTGCCCACATCTCCCCTCTTGAGATGAGTACTTTCATGTTTACATGTCTAATGCTCGGATGTGTGTAGGGGCTCTCTCCACCCTCGGAGAAATGCGGACTCTCTCTTGAGCAGGTTACTCTCCATTCTCTTCCATTTTCTCTCCCTCTTTCCCTTCAAAACCCCCAAATAGAAACTGTGTAATTTCACTGCTCATCTAATCCTGAAATTCTTTTCTGTGAGGCGAGACAAGAACCCAGTAACCCTGGGTCCCGGGTGGCGGAGGCGGATGGAGAGAAAGTGACCCATCTTTCTTCTCCCCGCTTCACATAAATCACCCGTGGGGCCCACCAACATCAGTCATATGTCAGAGTTGTTGAAAGTATACTAGATACAGAAGCAAAAGCACAAAGGAAAGTATTGTATAGTCACTCAACATGCAGGTTTTGGAGTTTAACTGGTATTCAAATCCTAATTTCATTATTTAATAGCTAAAAGACCTTGGACTGCTTAATTTTTCCAATTATGTTTCCTCTTCTATGAAATGGGGGTTTTGTGGTGCCCCCTTCTTAGGGTAACTGGGAATATTAAATATAGGTTAAATACAAATAGAGTAAGAAAGCTAAAGGTCAGTAGTTCCCAACCTTGTGTGCTGCTGATCTTTTTCAAAAGTTTCTTTCTTGACCCTATACCCAGACATTCTGTTAACTTATTGTGTAGTATGAGTGCGGGTACCAGTATTTATAACTATCTCCTCTGGTTTTAATCTCCTCAATTTCTAACTGGTTTTAATCTCCTCAATTTCTAATGTGTATCAAAGTTGGACAAACACTGCCGTAGGGATTTCATTATTTAAGGGATGTCTTTTCCCCCCCTTAGGTCAACTTCCTATCTGACTCTCTTAGAGCTAGGAAGCAGAATTAGAAACTTTCCCAAGAGGCAAGTATTTAATTTCAGTTCTCAAAGAGGCTTTACCCAGTTTTATCTTTATTTGTTTTTAGTTTTTGCAGTCTCCACCCTGTTTGCCAGATAGTTTGTTTAAGCTGGCCAAGAACATAGCACTTTCTTCTGCACACATAGCAAAATGATGAAGACATTGAATATTTGGATAATATTACAGCTACATTCCTTATTCTATTATCCCCTTTCCTAACTAAATATAACTCAGTCACACTTCAAATTAAATGGCCTCACAATTGTAAATTTAAAAATAAAGCTAAGATGTGCGTATGGGATTGACTGACCATCACAAAAATGCTTCATAGACACAAATATCAATATGTAATTGCTACATATAAGTACATAAGCATCTATTGAGCCTCTTTTTTATAATCCAATAACTCATTATATTTTATCTTTCCTAGTGTTTCCCTTCAAAGGTCAGTTGTGGGAGAGGGGCATTTGAAACAATTGCCTCTCCTCTCTTTTTTTTAATAATCCAAGAGAAAATATTCCTTACATAGTAAATAATAGATACTAGGTGACTGGTGATTTTTATTTTTCTTTAATTCTTAATTGATGAGTTTTAAAGGTCAGTTAAATAGAAGTGTAAAATATGTACATGTTGAACTTTAAAAGTGGTTCACCTGCTCTCTGTCTTGTCCTTCTCCAACATATTCCATATTCATTCCTACTGTTGTAGGCAAGTAGACAGGGAAGGGTCCCCATGACAGTGGAATTTCTAGGATGAAATAAAATTACCCACCTATCCTTAAGGCCATCAGGGTCCACTTTGTGAGCACAGGAACTAAGGCCTGATAAGAACTTCACCTGCTCCAGCAACAGACCCAGAGAAGGCTGGATCCCCGTCTAGGAGAAGTTCCAACAAAAACAAAAGGCCAGGAAAGGAATTTCAAAGAAGACCATAGACCACTCTCAACTCAACCCCCCTCACAACCACACTAGCAATGGACTTTTACCAGGGTAGAAGCCCCTCTTGGCAGGAGGGGTGTGTTGGGGCGGGGGGAGGGGGGCAGGTTGGAAAAATTCTATCAAAGCTACCTTGAACAAAGGAAACTCACGTATATGCTGCCCGAGCTCATGTGCTTCTTGTGCCCTGGTGGCTGAGCACATGTGGCACCCAAGCACATGTGGTGCCCGCATCTCCCCTCTTGAGATGTATACTTTCCTCTCTAGTGCTGGGATGTGTATAGGGGCTCTGCCCGCCTTTGGAAAAGCCTGTGTTCTCTCTTGAGAACTTTTTCCCCCTCCATCTCCTTCCTAATAATCGCCAAATAAAACCTGTTTTTACTTCACTGCTCATCTACTCCTGAAATTCTTTCCTGCTAGGGGAGTTAAGAACCCCGAAATCCTGGGTAAGGCCTAGGACTGACTTTCCTTTGCTGCAAAGACCAACTCCTTGCTTCAACCTGAGTCCATGGCTCCCAGAGAAATTGGGTAGAGGGGATCAACTCCTGTATCTAGAAAACCAGGTGGAAGTTAGGTGTGGCTTGGTGGCCAATGATGGGGCTGCTGGAACTCTGACCTATGCTGTGCAGGGGTTCATTGCAGACCTTATCAGTCCTTGTCCTACCATGGGGTGGCAGAGAGGCAGATTGGGAGAAAGTGACCATCTTTCTCCCCCTCACCTCACATAAGCCACCCATGTGGGCCCACTGACTTCACTACTGTCTATGTGGAAAATGTAACAAATTCCTAAATGCTAGGCTAAAGGTTATTGCCAAAAGAGGAATGGAGGCAAGTTGCTAAGCAAATTAGTACCAAGCAAACAGGAAAGTGACAGCCTGCTAGGGGAGTATATCCTACTAGGGAATTTTTAAGAGCCACTTTTAACTGTAACTGTGCTTTGCATTCAAATGACCGATATGCTAATTACAGTCCTTATCTGTTTGTTCAAGACCTTAAAAGTCTTGAACAGATCCCAGCTAGCAGTCTGACTGCAGGTTTTTGGAAATTAATAACATGACATTTCTTTAAACATATTTTCAGATTCAAGCTTCTTACAAATCAAAATTGGCCTTTTCCTCATTCAGAGAATTAGTAAGGCTTAAATGTGTTCACTATGGTGTCTGCCCCCACAAACCTTGCTAACAAAGACTCTGCCTCCTACTTGAGTAATGCCTATTGGGGCACATTTCCATGGTAATTTGCTGGTTCTCTTTAGAAGCACTTGGGGCG
Organism: Sorex fumeus; assembly: GCF_029834395.1. Lineage (NCBI taxonomy): Eukaryota > Metazoa > Chordata > Mammalia > Eulipotyphla > Soricidae > Sorex > Sorex fumeus. The sequence continues at coordinate 13,499,206 of NW_026606115.1, forward strand.
TCTTTGTAAACAGGAGAGGCGTGTACTTTCCACTAATTTGGGGTTGATCTTTGACTCTTTTAAATTTTTACCACGCATGTAAGGGTAGAAAGAGCTCTTAACCAAGATTTTTTAGCAATTTAAAACAAATGCCCTCTAATTATATTCTTGAGCCAGACACTCTAACTGAAATTATATATCTGAGCAATATTGGGGGTGGGGAGCTGAGCATTTATAACTCTTCCCTGGTTAAGCTCTATTAATTTTTTTATTATGTCACTGTAAATTACAAGGTTATTTATGGTTGGGTTTCAGGAATAAAATGTTTAAACACCTAACTCTTCACCAGTGTCCACTTCCCTCCAAAAATGCCCCCTATTTCTCTTCCTGCCTCTATGAGATGCATTTTCTTTTAATTTTTGACACTGTTTTACAATATTGTTGTAAATAGGGTTTCATGAATAAAACTGTACTACCTTTCAGCCCCCTCTCTTAGTCCAGGTTGAACACTTCCCTCCACCATGTTTTGATTTGCCATGTGGAGGGAGCGATAAAAGTAACTACTACTAGTTACACCACACAAACTTCAAAAATCTTAGAGTTTTAGGAAAATCTATGTGATCTAGAATAGTTCAAATAGCAGCCTAAAATTACCATAATAAATTTAATTATATTCCACTATTAAGAGTTGTCCTATGCAGGCGAGCATGCATGCACGCTCGTGCGCGTGCACACACACACAAACACTGATTTTAGTTTTCTCTGTATACTTTCAGACAGTGATCTTTGAACAAACTAGGCCTGTCTGAAAAAAGTATGAACTTATTTTAACATGTTCTTTTTCTTCTTGATTTGATGTCTTACTTTCAGTGACTTCTCCCAGACACCCATAGTGTCTACTGAGGTATTCCCAGTAGATACTCCCTAAAAGACCCCTTTCCTTCCTGGCTTTAGGAAAAATAGAATCTGATAAATTTTTCAGTATGACCTTAATGATTTCATTTATTGCTTTCTCTAAGTAACTTCATTTTTTCCATTTATGTTTTAATATAAAATTTGTATTTTACTAAAACACAGTAATTTATAGTTATCCATAGTTTTAAATATACAATATTGCAGCACCAATCTCACCATCAGTGTCAATTTCTCTCCACCAGTGTCTCAGGTTCCCTCCCACTCACCCAACCCCCACAGTCTGCCACCATGAGATGCGCATTTTTGAGTTATATTGTTGGTTTGGATCAAATGTTTTCAGTACTTGCAGTTTTTAAAATATTTTTTCCCTTTCAGCTTGTAAACATGCTAAAAACATTCACACCATGAAATAAGGGCTTTGGTCTAAACAATGTGATACAACTGCAAAATATATGTTAATAGTCACTAAAGATTCTCTGGCATAACTGCTGCTGTTGTTGTGGTAAAGAGAATAGTGTCCAGTCAATCTAGAAACTGGGGTCCTACTTCTGCTTGTGTTTGCAATTTTAAAAAGGTGTTTCTTTGCTGCCTTATTTTTAAACTTATTTTTATTGAGGTCCCATTGGAATACAGAGTGAAACTGTTTTTATGCTTAGAGGTACAATATTACATATTACACCAACCACAAAAGTGCCAGTATCAGGGTCAGAGTGATAGTACAGTGTGTAGGGAGCTTGTCTTGCACTCAACTGACCCTGGTGTGATCCCTGGTAGCCAATATGGTTCCTGGAGCAATGCCAGGAGTGACCCCTGAGTGCAAAGCCAGAAGTAAGTCCTGAGCATGTCGGTGTGGCCCTCACAACAAACATATAAACAAACAAAAAGTGCCAGTATCTTTCAACCACAGTGAGTTGGACTTCTGCAAGACACTCTCCCATGTGGGAAACTTCAGTTCTATGATCAGAGGTTTGAGATTATTTGAGTTCTTTTTTTAATATTTATTTATTGAATCACTGTGGGAAAAGTTACAAAGCTTTCGGGTTTAAGTCTCAGCCATGTAATGATCAAACACATTTCCCTTCATCAGTACTTATTTTTCACCACCAAGAACCCCAATGTACCCCCCTCCCACCCCTCTCAATGCCTGTGAGGCAGATAAATTCTACTTAACACTCTATCTTTTTTGATTACATTCATTATTTTGACGAAAGAGCACTATTATTGTTTAGAGTTTACACTCAACAATCAGAACTGCTGAAAAGTCATTGTGAAATAATTTGTTTTCTACAGTTATTTATGAGAACCATATGATGCCGTATGGCCAGAATAGCGGCCACGCAATTTTGGATTTCTGATATTTTACTTATTAAGCCTGGAGATATTTCTGCCAAGAGCCAGATAATTACGAGATTGGTTTCTGTGGCTCTGGAGCCATGGCCGTGCCGCAGAGCCACTCGTGGGGGGCAACTCGTGACCTCGGTAGGGCGTGAAGGATGAGCCGGGAACGCCCCCCTTCCCATGAGGTTTCAGTTGCCCCCTCACCTCCAGCTCATACCTGGCTTTCCAAAAAGCTCTGAGGAGGCCGCCATCTTGCAGCCCAGGGGGGAAAAGGCGGAAGGGAGCAATACTCCTTCCCTGCCAGGCAGGCATGGTTCCGTGGATTAACGCATAGTCTGTTCACTTTTCTGCCGCAAACTGCTGGGCTCTGCATTAAGTCTTTGTGCTTCTGGAGTCATGGCCATGCCAGAGAGCTGCTTGTGGGGGGCAACTCGTGACCTCGGTAGGGCATAAAGGATGAGCCGGGAACGTGTTTGAGTTCTTTTAATTTTTTCTTTACATCCCATATGAATGTGATCATCAAGTATTACTTTTCCTTTTTTGAACTTAGCTTGATTACCAACTCTCTCTGTTCCCCATTATCCATATTGTAAGAAAAGACTTCCTATTTTATTTATAGCTGAGTAGTATTCCATTGTGTGTAAATTTATGCTTTTTTAAAAAAATAAATTTTATTTTGGCGGGAAAGACTATACTTGGCAATGCTCAGAGGAGCATCAATGCTTAAGAATCAAACTCCTGCATGCAAAGCATCACTGCAGCACTTCGAGCCATGTCCACAGCCCCGTACAATAGCTTCTTGATCCACTCATCTGTTACGGAGCACTTGGGTTCCTTCCATACCGTGGCTGTTGTAAATAATACTGCAATATATTTAAACATACATCATTTTGAATTAGTGTTTTTGCATTTTTTAGACTAATGTCTAGGAGAGGAACTATCCGATCACATGGTGGTTCTATTTTTAATTTCTTTAGGAATCAACATACTGTTTTCTGTAAAAGCTGAACCACTTTGCATTTCTATTAACAGTGAATCAGGGTACTTTTTTCTAAATATCCCTGTCAGAAACTTTTTGTTTCTGGCCTTCTTTATATAGGCGATTCTCACAGATGTGATGTGATGATATCTCACTGTCATTTTTGATTTGCGTTTCCATGATAATTCGTGGTGATGAGCATTTATTTCAGGTGCCTATTGGCCATCTTAACCTTCTTTTGAGAGCTTTCTAGCTCTTTTCCAAATTTATGTTGATATTATTCATTTAATTGTTATTAGGCTTTGTGAGTGTTTTATGTACATTCAATATTAGCCTGTAGCCATCACAGATACAGAATTAAAATATTATCTTCCATTCAGTCAAATGCCTTTTTATTTTATGGAGAGTTCCATTCACAGTATAAAGGAATTTTAGGTTGGTATAATCTCAGTTGCTTAATTTTGCTTTTCTTTCCCTTGTCAGTGGAGTCAAACTGTCACTTAAGCCAATACTATGGAGTGTTTTGTCTATGGTTTCTTCAATATATTCATGAATTTTTAATGAAACTCTATGTCTTTAATTCATGCTGAGTTAATATTTATATACATGAGTGAGAATGTGGATATATTGTTTTCCCAGGAAAATTTTTGGAGATAATTTCCCTTCTACAATTTATGCATTTGATTTTTTTCCTTACACATGAGGGTTTATTTCCAAGCTCTCAATTCTAGTCTATTGGTTTAGAGTGTCTGCTTTTGTTTAAATACCATTATGTCTGGATTACTATAGTTTTGTTCTATATTTAAAGTTAAATAACACTATGATTTTCATCTTTTTTCTGTAGTATTGCTTTGGCTATTCAGGGAGTTTTGTGTTTCCAAACAACTATTAGTAATGGTCATTCTATGTTCTCAAAAATACCATTGAGATTTTGATAATGACTTTCATCTCCTTTGTTGATTCCAAGGTACCTTATATTTTGGGTATACTTATAAATGTTTTATTGATTCTTTTTTCTTCTAGTTTGTTGCTTGCATATAGATAAATACAATACCGGGGGAAATTTGGGCCACACCCAGCACAGCTCAGGGCTTACTCCTGGTTCAGGCGTCTCTCCAGATAGACTCCGGGGACTATATGGGGTACTGTTGATTGAACCCAGGTCAACCACATGCAAGCTAAATGCCCTGACTGCTCAATATTGCCCCTGTCCCAAATAGAACAAATTTTTATACATTGATATTTTTAGTGTGCCACCTTACTAAATTAATTTATTATGTATATATATTTTGTGATATATTTAGCACTTTTCCTGCATATTATGATGTATTCTGAAAAATAATTGCTTGCATAGGCCTGGAAGGTCACTGATAATTTGTAATCTCGTGCTCTGCAAAAGCTATAGCATTGAGAGTAAGTGCCCTATATAATGTTTCAGGATTCCCAGTTTTTTGTGCACTGTAACATCTGTTGTATTGAAATCAAGTAAATCTAGGAAGTGACTTTGGTCACTTTGGTCACAAAGGTGGTTTGTATCACAGTGTTCAATAGCAGTAGTAATATTGAGCAGACCTCCATAGTCATACTGTGGGTGATTTGCGTTTTCCGAAAGTGGCAACAATTATAGTGCCAAGGCCAGAAAGGTTTCATCTTTTGGCAATGCTCTGTAAGTGTTTTGTAAGACCCATGGAACAAAGTTTGAGTGTGCTTGGGCTGCTGTTTAGGTAGAACTGGGAAATGATCAGAAGTATGAATTGCTGAATAACCAGTGTCAAGTTTAAACAAGCATGACGTTATAGCCAGAGTTGAAGATTGACAATGTCCAAGTGCAACTGTGCATGAAATTAGAGCAATCATGACTGGTGACTAGAAATGGGCAGTTCAAGTACCCAGTGGCTTTTCCCTGGGATGTTTGAACAAACCTCGGAGGCAATCTGAAATAGAAGATTGCAAGTGCCCCTGAGCACTTGACCATAATCTTCATAAAGTTCCAAGAGTCTGCCCTAGGAGACCACGAGTTCAATTTTATGAGTTCTCTCTACTGTACGTATAGGGGGATCAAGAGTTCAATTATGTGAGTTCTCCAAGGTACCTGCGCTCCAAGAATGATCAGACCCGAAGGACAACCATGGGTTTATGATGCTCTGCTATAGTGATAGCACAGGCATACACATGTTCGATTTTAATACAGGCAACAATGAGGGTTTTCCATCACCAGACAGTAATCCACTTCATGAATTCAAAGGGATATTTTTACAATCACCTATATAAGACTTCATCAATTCCAAGAAGTTTAAGACAAAAAATATTGGATGCTGAAGCTATTAGCTATAATACTCTATTATTCAGCCCTTTTGTAATGTTTGGGAATAGCTCAGAATTGAAAGAAATTAATGAATAATTGGGTATGGGGGACAAGAAAAACAATGACTGGATTGTCTTTTTGGAGGGTATAAATCCAGCGGTACTCAGGTGCTACTTCTGAGGCTGGAGTGATGGTATAGTGGGTAGGGTACTTGCCTTGCATGTGGCTGCTGACTTGGGTTTGATCTCTAGCATGGCATATGGTCCTCCAATGCCACCACTAGTGATCACTAAGCGGAGGTCAGGATTAAGCTCCAAGTGCCGTCAGGTATGTTTCCAATCCCCTAAAATCAGACTTGTGGTTAAACAGAAACTTAAAATACCTCACATACACTGGTGGTGGATGTGATGCAATATTTTCATGACTAGCACATTAATGCTAATAAAACTGTAAACTGGGATACTTAGAAAATAAATGAATGCATCAAAAGCTGATGACCCTCAGCCTTCTTGTTAATTGCAATGAGCCGTGAAGGCTAGTCCCTTCCACAGAACACATCTTTATGTTTCTGTGCACTGACATGTTTGCCCATTGAGAAGGTTTGTGGTAACAGTGGCATGGGGAGTAATCTCATTGCTACTTTCCAGAAGCCTTATGATATCCTAGATAAACAGATATGCTAAGTGGAAAAAATTATGACTTCATTAATTTGCCTCTTTTTAAAAAAGTAACCTTTATTTTTGGGGAGGCAGGGGGAGTGCCATACTAAGTAGTGCTCAAGACTCACTCCTAGCTCTGTGCTCACGGCTCACTCATAGCACCATGCTGAAGGATAACTCCTAGAGGTACATGAAGGACAATATATCATGCCAGGGATTTGAACCAGAGTCTGCCACATACAAGGCAATTGTTTTACCTCCTGTACTATATCTCCAGCTCCCCTAAATTGTCAATTTGTTTGGATTTTTGGGCCAGCCTGAAGGTGCTCAGGACTTACTCTGGGCTCTACACTCAGGGATCAGTCTTGGAGGCGCTCAGGAACAACATGGGGTATTGGTAATCTAAGCCTGTGTTGGTAGCATGCAAGACAAGTGTGCTACCCTTTGTACTATCGCTTCAGTCTAAATTGTTATTTTTAAACAGTCAAATTATCTTTATTTTAGACTGACATTAAAAAATAATTTTGTACTTGAAGATAAGCTGGAGGCATTCTGCAACTTTTCTTTGTTTGGCTTTGTTTTTAAGCCATACCTGGCAGTACTCACAGTTTTACTCCTGTCTCTGTGTTCATATATCACTCCTGGTGGTGCTCAGGTGACCATTTATGGTGCTAGAGATCAAACTCATCAGGACTATGCAAGACAAATACATTACCTACTCTACTATTCAGCCTTTTCTGTAATGTTTGGGAATGGCACAGAACTGAAAAAAATTAATAAATAATTGGGTATTGGGTCAGATAAAACAATGACTGGATTTTCTTTTTGGAGGGTGTATATCCAGTGGTACTCAGGTGCTACTTCTGAGTCTGTGTTAGTGCTCAGGAGACTATGCAGTCCCAGAGATCAAACTCAGGTCTCATGCATGCAAAGCATGTATTTAGTCAATTGAGCTATTTTTCTGACAATAAATTAATTTTATCCTAATGGTGTTATCCTTGGCCCATTTTGAATAAACTGTGAACTCCAAACTATTTTTACACTGTCTCAGATAAATGGAGTAGACTATACCTATCGAGCAAGTCATCAGCAAAAAAAGTCTTTTTCAGTCTTTAGAAAAAGGCATTTATTTTAGTCTTTAGAAAAGACTAAGCATGACACCAGAACTTATTAAATAGTAGACAACTGGCTACCATCCATCCACATCACAGTAAGGAGTCACATACCAAAGAACCATAGTTTTAACTGGTGGTAGCATAGGAAATTCCATAAGGATAGTAGGCACAGAGGGTAAATAGCCCAGCCCAGTATTTAAAATCTGCCTTACAAGTAAAGCCTTTGACTTATTCTCTTTTATTTCATTCATTTCATTTAATAGTCACTGCTAAAATTAGAAAGCACAAAAACATTAGTTAAATCCAGTGAAACAGTAACCTCTTATGCACATTATCTTATATGCAAGTGAAATGGCTCTGAGCTAGTTTCCCTTCAAATCAGGTCAAACAGACCCGGCCCCTGCTTTCTGAATGTCTACAAAGACAGACAATCCAGAGTAAAAGAAATGTGTGGGAAAATACTGGAAAAATACTATGTAGTATCTTAAAGGTGCTGTGGATATTCCATGAACACGTTTGAATAAATCAGACAGTAAGTCTGTCGTTTTGGAGAATGTTATATTTTAAGAAAGACAAATTAATTTTAACTTGATTAATCAGGATGGGTGTATTTACAAACAAAAAAGGTAAAACTGAGTTTGGAACTTGCCTATATCCATGTTATGAGTTGACTGTTCATAAATGAAATAAATACAATTACTAATCAATGACATAGCTTTCACTATCATCTCTCCAGTGATTTAGACTCTACAAGGCATCTGAAAATGTGCAGTATTAATAAACCAAATGGAAAAAAATGCTGTATATAAAAAGAGTTTATAGAAGCATAGAAGCCGTGGGGAAGGCATGGACAAAAGTAATGTCTGACTGAGAATGTCTTCCTCGCTCACTGTAAATAGACATAGCATAAACCTTCTAGAATGCAGATTTCAGAAACAAGGCCTCGTGTGAAGCAATCAATTAAAGAGACTGGGAATTGGCAGTGATAAAATAATAGAGAAGAGAGTAGAGGAAACAAGAAGAAAATAATCCATGCATTCAAATGTGTATAGCATATTTATGGTACAAAAAAGCATCACTAGGAAGAGGGTAAGGAGAATGAATATAATGTGAGCAGGAAAAGAACCCCACACTAGCTTTGTAAACAGTGAGAGGGTGTATAATTATTATAATTATTCAAAATGACAAGAGCCTGCATTTTTTAAAAAATCAGCTAGATTACAAGTGAATAAACTAACTTAGGTGGACAACAAGTCATAGAAGCCTCATAAAATAGCCATCAACCAGAACGAGGTAAGGGACTACTTAGTCTGCTGAAGCTAACAACTATGATATACCAAATGATATGAAAGAAAGTGTTAACTATTTCTGTGCTGTATTCTTGTTTATGGGGAAGGAATGTCAAATCCATGACAAGAAAAACAAACAGAAAAACTTCATTCATTTTTAATGAAAAATTTTAAAAATTTTATTGAATCACCGTGAGAAAGTTACAAGCTTTCATGTTTGGGTTACAATCACACAATGATCAAACACCCATCCCTCCACCAGTGCACGTTCCCCATGACCAATCTCCCCAGTATACCCCCCTTCCCCGCTCTCCCCATGCCTCCATGGCAGACAATATTCCCCGTACTATCTCTCTACTTTTACGCATTATGGTATGCAATACAGACACTGAGAGGTCATCATGTTTGGTCCATTATTTACTTTCCGCACGCATCTCCCATCCCAACTGATTCCTCCAGCCATCATTTTCTTAGTGATCCCTTCTCTATTCCATCTTCCTTCTCCCCTCCGCTCATGAGGTAGACTTCCAGCTATTGGGCAATCCTCCTGGCCCTTGTATCTGCTGTCCTTGGGTGTCAGCCTCATGTTATGTTATTCAATAATCCACAAATGAGTGCAGTCTTTCTATGTCTGTCCCTCTCTTTCTGACTCATTTCACTTAGCACGATTTGGATCCACCCAATTCAGTTCAGTGATAATCCCAGATATAGAGTGGGATAATGTTTGGGGTTCCTTTTTCCTTTTTATGTCATTTCCTTTCAAAGAACTATTTGCTTTGTAAATATTAATACTTACATTCGATAGGATTTGACTAATGTGGGTTATTTCTGTGGCATTTATATACCTGCATCCAATGTATCAGCATACATTATTCACTCAAAAAATAGCCTTTAAAATTTATTTTCAGGTATGAAGAAGCAAATATATAACTATATCTGTGTTTCTTGTGCTCACGAATCTCAGCCAGTGATTGGGTATAGAGGACCGGGACAAGCAGGGACACAATATGCATTTAAAATTCCTTACTGAACCAAAGATAGAAGAAATATTTGCAGCATATCACTTGCATTGAGATGGGTATAAATGAATTCACCCTAATAGTAACAACCCCAGTAAAACTGGTTTTCTCTCGGCACAAGGTAGAGCAACCAAAAAATATTTTCCTTTCACATCAACCAATAACTCTTACATATCTCTTCCTCCAAATTAAGATCAGAAGGGTCAACTATAGCAACCCAATACCCAAAATAAGCCAGCCAGAATCAAGCCCCTTTCCTCCATGCTCATGCAACCCCCAAATATCACTTTTAATAGTTTTAACATTTCCAAGAGCACTTGGATATGGATTTTAGGAACTGAAAGCTACAAATCCACAAGATACCTAAGTGTCGCCACTCTCTTTTTAAGTAGTTTTGTCTAAAAACCCAGATGGGGTGGAAATGCCCCTTTCTGCTTTATGATAAACAGTGTCATTTAGACACTAACACATTTTTACCCCATATCTTAATGAAGCCTGTGCAAGAAAATTAACTTAAATTTCTTCCCGAAACTACAATCCTCTAATCCTGAAGTTTCTCCTCATACTGACCCAGACTGTTCCTGAAAAACAGATACATACCATCATGTCCTACCAGTTTTACCAGTTTACTCCTCTATCCTCACAATTTAAGGTTTCAGACATACATAGTCCACCTCCTCATAGAGTTTTCTCCCTTTCTCATGTCATCTCAAGCAAATAGCTATCAGGGGTCTTCACATAACAAGATGTGTCTGAATTTCAATCTAGGATCAGCAGGATTTCTGCTCTGCAAAATAAATTCCATCTCATCCTTAGCATTACCTTATGAACGCAAGCATATTTTTCATTTTATTCTCAATAACATCAAATTCCAGAAAAATAGAACAAATCAGATTTTCTTAAATTTCCTACAAAAATTTAAGTACTAAAAAGTGTGTCTTTTTCAGTATAAAATTTTGCATTGTATGTCACAGAAATAGTGGTATGTTGATTATTGGGTTCTGTTACAAATTCAACTGAAGCTATTGTGCACTATTTTCAAATTAAAAAGCAATGAATTATGAAACTCACTTAACAGCAAGATATGTGGATTAGCAGTTAGCTATTTTGTATACCAATTTTATAGATAAATAGACTGATATTTAGAGACCTTGAAAGACTTGGTCAAGGTCACAAAGCTAGCAAATTGTAAATCTTGGTGCAGAATCAAGTTTTACATGACTCATAATCCCTTTCAATTTCCAGTATTCAAGTTTTGCTACATTTTTATGTAGAAGATAGGGTGAGGGGGTGGATGCTGAAACTGAAGGACAGTTGAAATAGAGTAATCATAGCTCATCTTGAAATTCAGCCTTGCAAAATGTGTGTATATGTAACACACTTTAGTAATATAATTTATCATAAGTCTATCCTCAAAAGAAATTATTTTCTGAGAGTACATTTTGGTAATGCTTTTATATAACTGACCAGGGGTTAATGGAAAAACTCAAGAGAAAGAATCCATTTCTAAAGGATTCCATGGTGCTTATCCCTCTGCTGTCTGATGGGGTCATGCAGACTTGCATTAGAAAATTTGAACAGTATATTTGCTCAGAAATATGACAGCTTCATAGCTTTCTCAGTACTTTAAGAATCATAATCAAGAGTTGTTATTTTTTGTGAGAAAGCACAGAAAAGGTAAGACACTCCATATAGTTTATAGTATTATATTTAATCACCTTATAACATCTCTGAAATATAGTTATGGTGATAATTATGATAACTATAAAATAATAACTATGGAATAATTAAAATATGGTAATCAGTTTGTGTGATCGTTTTTGTGGATTAGCCCAATCTTCACAACAAACCTTTGAGACATATACCATTATTATTCAATTAAAGATAAGACATTGAGTTATAGAAGATGTGGATAGTGCAGTGGACAGGGCGCTTGCCTTGCTTGTGGCCCACCCAGTTTCCCCAGAACTCGATATCTTCCTTGAGCCCTCCAGGAGTGATCCCTAAGTGCATATCCAGGATAGTCCCTGAGCGCTGCCTGGTGGTTTTCTGGTATGGACTCCTAAGCAAGCAAGCAAACAAAAAGACATTGATGTACAGAACACTTTATATATGTGGCAAAGGCTTTATATATGTCACCAGTCTTGTTAAGTACTATTTTATAGCAGTGCAAGTTCAATAAATTCCTCCTGAACAAACAGGTTTCAATAGTTTATGTCAGAATTCTGCAAAACACTTGAATATCCAGCTAAATGTTATACATATACAATCACCTGGCCTATGATATGAAATTGCTGTTAACTTCAAGAGCCACTTGATGACTACATTTGCCCTATGAAATATCACAGGAAAGAATATTCTTATATAGATATCAAAGAGATGATAAAATGGCAAGATGAACATGAAAGAACTGTGTGCATCTTCAGAGGCTCCAGAAAGTATCACTGAATTAAAAGATGTGCTATGTTACAAGAGTGAGTCAGATCTGCCCTCATATATTGGAGTTGGAAATAAAAATTTCCATCACTAGGTGCTCAGCATGTAGCAACATGGTAAGATTTTTTGGAGAGTGTTGGCAGATCAAAGCAGTGATCAATGTATAATATCACAAAGTAAACAAATTTCAAACAGTGACAGGCTCAAATACTATTCCCTCAAAATTAAATTTTCTTTTGTGGGCTTCAATTTATTCACCTGTAAAATGGGATTCAGGAATAGCTAAATAATTAAGGTAAATCAAATACCCTCAAGGTTGTAACTTTCCAGTTCTAAAATCTATGATTTATTTGACAGTCATTCATGCGATACAGTGATGAATACAGGTATATAAAATCTTGAACATTAGATTAAAACATCTTTGCACTAACAAACTTAACCAGCTTTCCTCTTAATACCTACAGTTAAACCATAATCACAAATCACAAATAATTTCTTGCCTTGAGGTAACTAGAGGTTTTTTTTTCTTTTTTTTAATTTTTATTAGTGACACACCATGAGGTACAGTTGTAGACTTAAAATTTTTGTGCTTGGGTTTCAATTTTACAATGATCAAATATCCATCCCTCCACCAGTGCCCATTTCCCACCACCACGGAGGTAACTAGAGTTTTTTCTGTGGCAAAAGTTGTTCAGTCTAAAGCATGCAGGATTTCTTTATTTGCAGTATGCCTAACTTAGACATATGAACACAAACATTTTGAAATCACTGACCACTGGAAACCTCACTGCAAGCATATACAGTTTGAGACCAACCTGGTTTGACCATATAGATGGTCAAAACCAGCAGTATAAAGATAGAAGTATGTTCATGAAACTGCACACACCTCCCTCCAACTGCTTTAGGCTACCAAATCTCAATTGTTTTCTTCATTTTGGAAAAGCTTGAATAGATAAAAAATTACCATTAATAAAGAAGAGCTAATATGTAATCTACTGTATTGTGTATCTGACAGAAAAGTTAACAGAATGCAATATTGCGTACTGCTTTATCCTACACTTTTAATGATGTAGAAGGCAGTGGGGTGAAAGAGGTGGTAGAAGCAGTGAGATTCAATCTGCAGAAGGGCCCAAATAAGTGTTTTCAGGGAAGAAAGAACATTAAAAACAATGGTCCTCAAGATACAAAGCCCATGGAATGGAAAAAATTATTTATCCAATACTCATCTGATAAGGGGTTGATGTCAAAGATATGTAAGGCACTGGTTAACATTACAACAAAAATCCAATCCCACCAAATACAGGGAGAAGAAATAAACAGAAACTTCCTCAAAGAAAAAAATAAAGATGCCCAAAAGTCACATGAAAAAAGTTCTTCATTAACTGGAAGAAACCTGAGTGCCCAAGAACAGATGACTGGTTAAAGAAACTTTGGTACATCTACACAATGGAGTACTATATAGCTCTTAGAAAAGATGAAGTCATGAAATTTACATACAAGTGGTACAATATGGAAAGTATCATGCTAAACGAAATGAGTCAGAAAGAGAGGGATAGACAGAAAGATTACATTCATCTGGGGGATATAAAGTAACAAAATATGAGATTAATACCCAAGAATAGCTGAGATCAACACCAGGAGGATTACTCCATAGCTTAGAGGCCATCCGGGTATTCTAGGGGAAAGGGCAGTTCAGATAGAGAAGGGAGCAACAAATAAAGGGTGTTTGAAGGATCCTCCCAGGAGGGGAGATACGTGTTGAAAGTAGACTATGGACTGAACATGTTTGCCACTCAATGCCTCTTTTGCAGACCACAACACCCAAAAGGAGAGAGAGAACAAAAGGGAATGCCCTGCCACAGAGGCAGGGTGGGAGGGGGAATGGGGGGGAGGGATATTATCCATGGTGTTGGAAAATGGGCACTGGTGGAGGGATGGGTATTTGATCATTGTATAATCGAAACCCAAGCACAAAAATTTGTAAATCTACAACTTTACCTCATGGTGTTTCACTAATGAAAATTTAAAAAAAAAGTTCTTCATCAATAATTATCAGGAATATGCAAATCAAAACAACAGTGCGATATCTCACAGCACAGAAATTGGCATACGTCAAAAAGAACAAGAACAATCAGAACAAGAACAATCAGTGCTGGCATGTATGTGGTGAGAAAGGAATTCCTATTCACTGTTGGTGGGAATGTTGATTTGTCGTGTTTTTTTGGAAAACAATGTGGGCATTCCTCAAAAAACTAGGTATTGAGCTTTCGTACAACCCAGCAATACCCTGGGGAATATACCCTGGGGACCTAAAAATCATACAGAGAAAAGCCATCTGTACTTCTATGTTCATTGCAGCACTATTTATAATAGCCAAAACTTGGAAACAGATAACTGAATAAAGAAATTATGGTACATATACACAGTGGAATACTACACAGCCACCAGGAAAAATGAAGTCATGAAATTTTTCTTATAAATGGATGAACATGGAGAGTATCATGCTGAGTGAAATGAGTCAGAAGGAGAGGGAACAACAGAATGATTGCTGTCATTTGTGGGATATAAAATATATAGTATGAGACTAATGAGAAACATAGGACATAATTGGAAGCTTGCCACAATGGGGGTGGGCAGTAAGGGAGGGCAGTTAGGATGGAAACGGGACCACTATGACAATGATAGTTGGAAATGATCACTCTAGACAAGAACTGAGTGCTGAAAGTAGGTAAAAGGATATACATTTCAATAACTGTATTGCAAATCATAATGCCTAAAAGAAGAGAGAGAGAAAAGAGAGAGAGAGAGAGAGAGAGGGAGAGAGAGAGAGAGAGAGAGAAGAAAAGTGCCTGTCATAGAGGCAGGCTGCAACAGACTTGGTGGGAGAGAAACCAGGGATATCGGTGGTGGGAAATGCACATTGGTGAAGGGGCAGGTGTTGGATCATTGTATGATTGAAACCCGATTATGTACAAATTTGTAATTGTGTATCTCATGAAGATTCAATAAGAAAAATAAATTTAAATAGTGTCAGGGGGCTAGAGTGATAGTGCAATGGTGCTTGCTTTGCATGCAACCTAAACTGGGTTCAATCCCCAGCATCTCAAATGATTGCCAGAGCCCTCCCTACCAGGAGTGATCCCAGAGAGCAGAGCCAAGAGTAAGCCCTGAGCACCACTTGGTGTGGCACAGAAAAAAACCCCAAACAATTAAAAACAATAGGTCTGACTGTGAGAACAGAACATTCCGCTAGTGGTATCCAGATAGAGAGAACCTTCCCTACTCATCTAGAAAACAGAATGTCTTTCTTAGCATGTATGTGTGAGGCAGAAGTGTTGAATTGATAGTAGCAATGCAAAGAAGGTGAAATCATGAAAACAACTTGAAAGAACCCCATGCATTGTGATATCTTACACTTTGTAAATTTCATATGATCTATAAGCTGTGTCCATAATCAACTATCCAGGAGTCCTTAAAGTAATTACAAACCACTAGGATTAGATGGGTTGATGTAATGTGCCTTGTCTAGCAAAGAGCATTCATGACATAAATAACTTCTCCAACTCTGAAGAGAAAACTTTTTGGGGGTAAGGAGATGGCATTCTCTCATTGGATCAACTGACTTTTAAAAAATAAAATTGTTTTATTTACTAAATGTGACAAATAAAGATGGGAAGAAAGGTGGTAGGGATGGAGTGAGGAGGAGGGGTATAGGGAGAGTTAAAAAGGAAGAGAAATTAAGTACCCCAAATTGGAATGTGAGCAGCAAATCCAGAATAGTGTATCACATGTTTGCTTGTTTGTATACTTATTGATTTATTTTGTGTCTGAGACATCACAGCATTTGGGGTTCCTACAAGTAATACTTGGGGAATCATGCAGTGTCAGTTTTAAAACACAGGGCTATCTCATACAAATCATGTTTCCATCTCACTGAGCCATTCCCCCAATCCAAATAGTGTTCGTTTTTCTCTCTTTCTTTCTCTTTCACTGACCCACCCTCTTTTTTTCTTTCCCTTCCCCTCTTTGCCTTCAGGGATTAAACTCAGGGTTTCATGCATAAAGGCATATGGTATTGTTAATGAGTGGCATGCATGTCCTGCCTCCCTTTTTGCATTTATAGGGGTTCAAAAGCATTCCTCTTGTGAATGCAATGACCATAGGTACTGATAAGTGATGCAGAATTTTTTTCCTTTACCTATTGGTCATTTGTTTGTCTTCTTTAAGTATCACTACTCTCCCATTTTTGATAATTTTGTTTAACTACAGAATTACTCTCTGATATGTGGGTTATAAAAAAAGCACAGTAAGGAGTAAGGGGCTAACAAATGGTCAAAGAACATTTGTTACAGATGTTCTTTGAAAAAACACAAAAACCAACCTGAGAACTGGTCATTGAGGTTGCAGGAAGGATGGTGGTTGGGAAAGTCAATATTGTTTTGGGGGTCATACCTGGTAATTCTCATGACTTACCCTCAATAACCTGAGACTATGGTTAAAGGTGTGGTATTGGAACATTGTATGCATGAAGCTGTATCATAAGCAGTGTTGTAATTTATGGTGCTTTGCTGAAATTTGCTAAAAAGGGGAATGGACTCACACATGAAATGCAAGGCTCTACCTGTGAGCCATATCCCCATCCTGGATTAACTGATTTTTAGATGAGAAATTCAATCTCAGTCCTAGGTGATATCAATGATAAAAAGTCAATATCACATGCCTCTAGAATGTGAGACAGGCAGAAAGACACTTGCTAATTGAAACCAAATATTGATTGAGGATACAGACTCAAACTTAAGTCAGGCATGTCTCAAACAGAATAATAAGCAACTAATACATAACCAACCCTCACCAAAACCTCAACCCATATATATCTATTAATATAGGTATATATGAATATAAGTATATTCATATCTATATGAACAGGTAAACATTCATACTATAAAACATACTATAAAATAACTTTTAAATGAAAGAGGAACCAAATTAATATTACAACTGCTTTAGAATTGAGTGATTGTGAGAGCAGTGTATCTCAAGACTGTTGGATATAGAGAGAAACCCTTAACATATATACAGGCTAGAGATTCACATGTATGTATATTCACATGTACAGGGTAGAGATAGTACACTTGTTACAGTGCTTGCTTTGCTTGTGGTCATCCTGGATTCGATCCCTTACACCCCATATGGTCTTCTCCAAGCACCAGTATAAGTGATCCCTGAGTGCAGAGCCAGTAGTAAGTCATGAGAATTACCAGGTATAACCCCCCAAAACAATATAACACAAAATTTAAATGTGTTTCTACAAAATACAAGTGGAAAATAAATTAAGCTCTCAGCTCTAGAAGTTATACATTTTCAAGTTTGGAACTACACATGGTGGTTTTTATATTGACACTATGCACAGGGATCACTCCTGGTGGGGCTCAGGGATCTATCATCCTTGTGCCAAGGATCCAACAGGTTTGGATGAATGCAAGGCAAGTACTTAAACTCTTTATTATGTCTCCAGCCCCAGATTATGTTTTTAAAAATCACAGCAAAATAAATCCCTGGAATACATAGGGAAGAAAATAATAATAAAATAAGAAAAAAAACAGCAAGATAGAAAACAAATAAATAGTTGGCGTACAAAACCAAAAATTATTTAAATAAAACTTTCACTAAGTATGAATAAGAAAAAAACAAGCATATAAATAAATACCTCCAATAATCTAAATATAGATACCAAGATTATATTTAAAATAATAGAATACTACATAAAAATTGAAATTCAAATTTATGGAAAATTTTATAGAAAAATAATATTAATACAATTTTATTTTTAAAAATCTTAAAAAATTAAAAGTTAGTATTTAACTTTATGTTATTAAGATTATATATCACATGCATAACTTGGGGCTATCTCAGAAATATAAGTATAGTTCAACATTTGTAAATATATTAAAGCAATTTGCTATAAAATATGTTAAGGGAACAAAATCACATAATTATTTTAACAAATTCAAAAAATTTTGATAAAATTTCCATATTTCTTTCATAATTTCAAAAAACCCTACAACTTATACCAAACAAGGAATAGGAGAGGTTTCTAAATGAATGATTAGAAACTAGCAAAAGTTGATGTAGCTTATAAACACCAGTGCATTGTCAATGGCTTGGTTTCATAATATACAAAGTATCTATTCTTCAGCAAATTACTTAATGATCCTGATCTCTACTTTCCTCATAAATTAAAATGAATAATAGCATCTTACAGTATTGGTGTGAAGATTAAATTATGCAAAATATATAAAGGCACCTATGAGTGTTAGGCAATGTTAAGTGATAACAACATTAGTTGTTATTAAGAGTACTCTTTGAAGCTTCTGCACCTCCAAAGAAACAGTGACCAAAATACAAAGACAATCTACAGAATGGGAAAGAATATTCGCCGAATACACATCTGACCAGGGGTTGATATCCAGGATATACAAAATACTGGTTAAACTCCACAAGAAGAAAACACCCAACCCCATCCAAAAATGGGGCAATGAAATGAACAGAAACTTTCTCAAAGAAGAAATCCGAATGGCAAAAAAGCACATGAGAAAATGCTCTACATCACTAATCATCAGGGAGATGCAGATCAAAACCACAATGAGATACCATCTCACACCTCAGAGACTGGCCCACATTCAAAAGAACAAAAGCAACCGATGCTGGCGTGGATGTGGCGAGAAAGGGACACTCCTTCACTGTTGGTGGGAATGTCCACTGGTTCAGCCCTTCTGGAAAACAGTATGGACGATTCTCAAAAAATTAGAAATTGAGCTCCCATTTGACCCAGCAATACCACTCCTGGGAATATATCCCAGAGAGGCAAAAATGTATAGTCGAAGTGACATCTGCACTTGTTTGTTCATTGCAGCACTCTTTACAATAGCCAGAAACTGGAAGAAACCTGAATGCCCAAGAACAGATGACTGGTTAAAGAAACTTTGGTACATCTACACAATGGAGTACTATGTAGCTCTTAGAAAAGATGAAGTCATGAACTTTACATACAAGTGGTACAACATGGAAAGTATCATGCTAAGCGAAATGAGTCAGAAAGAGAGGGATAGACTTAGAAAGATTGCATTCACCTGGGGGATATAAAGTAACAAAATATGAAATTAATACCCAAGAATAGCTGAGATCAGCACCAGGAGGATTACTCCATAGCTTAGTGGCCAGTCGGGCATTCTAGAGAAAAGGGCAGATCAGATAGAGAAGGGAACACCAAATAAAGGGTGTTTGGAGGATCCTCCCAGGAGGGGAGATGCATGTCGAAAGTGGACTATGGACTGAACATGTTTGCCACTCAATGCCTCTTTTGCAGACCACAACACCCAAAAGGAGAGAGAGAACACAGGGGATTGCCCTGCTACAGAGGCAGGGGGGATGGGGGGATGGGGGTGGGGGGGATATTATCCATGGTGGTGGAAAATGGGCACTGGTGGAGGGATGGTATCTGATCATTGTATAATCAAACCCAAGCACAAAAAATTGTAGATCTACAACTGTTCCTCATGGTGTTTCACTAATAAAAAAATTTTAAAAAAAAGAGTACTCTTTGACAGAACATTATGATGGGAAACAATACAAAGACGGACACTATTACGATTTTATTTGATGCTATGATATTCTGACCAATGCAATAAGGTAAGGGAAATAAGAATTTGAAAATAAATAATAAATTTGCAGTTATTCACAAACAAATGACTATATAGAAATTCACAAATGGCTATATAGAAATTAAAAATGATGAATAATTAAATATGATGAATCAACATTCCAGCAAGGTGGTTAGATTAAACATAAGTCTGGAGGCTGGAGCGATAGCACAGCAGGTAGGGCATTTGCCTTGCACATGGCCGACCCGGGATTGATTCCCAGCATCCCGTACGGTCCCCCAAGCCAGGAGTAATTCCTGAGTGCAGAGCCAGAGCCAGGAGTAACCCCTAAGCATCGTTGGGTGACACAAAAAGCAAAAACCTTAAGTCTGAACATCAATGGTATTCATAAATACCAATAACAACTTGCTAGACTATATAGTAGTAAAAGTATATTATTAAGAATTGAAATAGAAACTAAAAATACTAGTTATGAGACCCCATAAAAGTTATTTAACCTTTTTTGTGAAATAGATAGATTAATAGTACTTAACTCATAGGATTCTTGTGAAAATTGAATGAGACAAAGAACACAGAATGCTAAGCAGTTTCCTCCCTGATTGTGTTTTCATGACATATAGCATTACTACTACACTGTTGCTCTTTTAAAACTGTTTAGGTTAATTTTCCTTACAAAGTCCTGGTAATAGGGGTATGGTTCAAAATGTCATTTTCATTTTTGCAAATAATAAGTTGTTTATATAGGATAAGGCAATAGTTTAGCCAAAGTAGGAACATGTCAAAGCCCAAATTAGACACACCATATCGTTTCCCATTTAAAAAAACAAGACACTCTGATGTTCAGATCACAATCAAACCAGCAGAGCAGACTGCATGTGAGAAATCTGTAGTCTAAAACAGCCCTGGAATTATGCTCTTCCCTTGCCAACAAAATGCCTGAAAGATAACCTTGGAGTTATTCAGGAGTGAAATCAAGTAGGAGATCAATTCAGCTTGAATTGTCATAATACTCAGTAGTCACTCTCCAAATGCCTCAATGTTGAGAGGCTTAAAGCTTCTTATCCTGTTGAAATATCCAGCTACTTTTGCAGTGAAAGCCCACTTTCATATTCTACCATTATCTGTGAAAAGAGATGATTGGTTTACCCATATGCAACTACTAAATCTCTCTTTGGGGATTCTTGATTCCTCTTAGGTTCAAATAATTTGGTGCATAAGAGTTATTGAAGACAGATAGATGTAGATTAAGGTCAGGTAGTATTACTTATCTGTCACTATCTGAGTAATTTATTCTAACATATTTTGCTTATCCTGAAATTGCCAGATATATTGCTAAACCTTTTATACATATTATCTCCTTTGACCATCATAATTGCTTTTGAGGTACATCATTTATGGGGGCAGCAGACCAAGTGGATCTCAGGTGCTACTTCTGTTTTTTTGTTTTGTTTTGTTTTTTCTCGAGCCACACTCTGCTTAGCGGATACTCTTGGCTCTGCACTCAGGAATCACTCATGGTGGAGCTCAGAGGACCACATGTGATGCCAGGGATAGAAACCGAGTAAGCTACATGTAAGACAAACACCTTATCCCGCAGGTGTCATTTCTGGTTCAAAGTTCATGTATAGCTCCTGGATGTGCTTGAGAGATCATGTGTTACCAGGCATCAAAACCACATTCAAAACATGTAGTCCAGCCCTTTTGGTCACCAATCTCCCTGAACAGAAGATACTTTTTGTATCCTCACTTGGAACAGGAAACAGAAAAAAGAGAAATTAAATAATTTGTCCTGGTTCGTGTACCAAATTATAAATGAGGATAATATTAAAATAGAGGTTTGTGGCCACCCATCTCCTTTTACTTTACCAAAAATTCACTGAATAATATTTCATTGTGATTTCAAGTTATTTCCCAAAAGAATGAGAGAAAGAGGTTCTTTTGTTCTGATTTTGTTTTTGGCCACACCTGATAGTACTCAGGCCTTCTTCCTGGCTCTGTGCTCAAGAGATAAATCTTAACAGTGCTTAGAGGGCTATATATGGTGCCAAGAATCTAACCTGGTCAGACACATGGAAGATAAATAAATGCCTTATCCACTGTACTATCTTTCTGGTCCAGAAACAGATTTTTTAAAGAAAAGTATCTATTAGATATTTAGCTTCAGCTATATGGTTCTCTAAAATAGGACAAAAAGCAAGATATTTTTAGGTAATATGGGCTAAAGCTTTCACATGGAATTGCCAATGGTATGACATTAAAAGGACTAAGTCAGCTTTAAACAAAACCTGTCACAGTGATAGGAAGACAGTCCTCAAGAGCACGGCCTTTTGCTCCTATGATAGTGAGAAAAACAAGGTGATTTTATGATCCAAGAGTTCCACAGTTTTATGGCAATGTAACAAATCAGAGTTTGACATTCTCTTCTGTTCTCAAATGGCTTGATAATATAAGACAGACAAGCAGTATGAAGGCAGCAGAAATGATCTTGGAATTCTCCAGGTCAGCATCTTCTGCCTTTTTTTACCAAGAAGAATCAGGTTTCATGGAGAGACTAAATTTGTATGGTATGTACAGAGTATTCCCTTTGGGAAAATTTTCACTTCTAGGAGATTCCAGATGTCTGGCTTCAATTTGTAGGTTTTGTCTGCACAGAGTATAATATTCAACTTAAGCCAATTCTCTTCTTCCCAGGGGTACATGCCTTATACACATTCTCCTCAGATTAAAAATTGTGCTAATATTAAACTTATATCTATACTCAGTACATGTACATTATGATATATATATATATATATATATATATATATATATATATAATGTTTTTTCTTGTCTTTTGGTTTTTGGCCACACTTGGCAGTGCTCAGGGGTGACTCCTGGCTCTGCACTAAGGAATTACTCCTGGTGGGTTCGGAGGACCATGTAGGATGCTGGGGACTTGAGCCTAGGTTGTCCACATGCAAAACAAAGGTCTAGCCTCTGTGCTGTTGCTCTGGCCCCTGATTAAACAAATATTTTAATAAATTAGATACTTCTTCCTTCGATGAAACCTATCCATAGAAGACCCACAGAAAGTATATTTAATGGTGGAAATTTAGAAGCATTTTCATTGGTAAAAAAAGAAAAATGGTCCTCATTAACAGTCACTATTCCATATGGCACTAGATATGCTAGCCAATACAACATAAATTAGGTTTCAATTGAAATGACAAGCTCGTTGGGGTTCTTTTTATTTTTTTTAAATTTTTTTTATTAGTGAAACAGCATGAGGTACAGTTATAGACTTATAAAATTCTGTGCTTGGGTTTCAGTTATACAATGATCAAGTACCCATCTCTCCACCAGTGCCCATCCTCCACCACCACGGGTCCCAGCATCCCTTCCACCCCCCATCCCCCTCGTCTCACCCTGCCTCTGTGCCAGGGCATTCCCCCTTGTTCTCTCTCTCTTCTTTTGGGTACTGTGTTTTACAAGAGAGGCCTTGAGTGGCAATCATGTTTGGTCTATAGACTACTTTTAGCATGCTTCTCCCACCCTGGGAGGGTCTCACAACACCCTTTATTTGGTGCTCTCTTCTCTATCTGAGCTTCCTTTGCACCTAGCACATATGGCTGGCCTTCAAGTCATGGAGCAAAATTCCTGGTACTAATCTCAGCCATTCCTGGGTGTTAGTCTCCCGTGTTGTTGCTTTATGCTCCCCAGATGCATGCAATCTTTCTGTGTCTATCCCGCTCTTTCTGACTCATTTCGCTTAACATGATACTTTCCATGTAGTACCACTTGTATGTAAATTTCATAACTTCATCTTTTCTAACAGGTACATAGTACTCCATTGTGTAAATGTACCAAAGTTTCTTTAACCAGTCATCTGTTCTTGGGCACTCAGGTTTTTTCCAGATTCTGGCTATTGTAAAGAGTGCTGCAATGAACAAGCAATTGCAGATATCACTTCGACTATACCTTTTTGCCTCTCTGGGATATATTCCCAGGAGTGCTATAGCTCGGTCAAATGGGAGATCAAACTATAATTTTTTGAGAATTGTCCATACTGTTTTCCAAAAGGGTTGGACCAGCCGGCATTCCCACCAGCAGTGAAGGAGGGTCCCTTTCTCGCCACATCTGCGCCAGCATCATTGGGGTTATTTTTGCTTTTTGATTCACACTCAGCAATGCACAGGGGTCACTCATAGCTCTGCACTCAGAAATTATCCCTGGAGGTGCTCAGGGGACCATATGGGATGCTGGGAATCGAACCTGGGTCGACCGCGTGCAAGGCAAATGCCCTACCTGCTGTGCTATCACTCCAGCCCCTCGTTAGGGTTTTTAAAGTGCCTGGAAAGAGGGCTGGAGAGACAATACAGTAAGTAGGATGCTTGCGTCATATGTCGATGACCTGGAGTTGATCCCCAGCTCCTCCAAACCCCACAAGGAATGATCATTGAGTGCAGGGCTAGGTGTAAGCTCTGATCACTTCCAAGTGTGGCCCAAACTGCACCCCTCCAAAGTATCTGGGAATATGTTTCATAGGCCAAAGTCAGTAGTTTCCTATGCAATAGCAATAACTCAGAAGAAAATGTAATTTGAGCATCACATTATAAATAAAACAAAAAAGTCTCTGAAATACATAGAATAAAATGTGATCAAAATATAGCTACAAGCTTTGCAGAATTTCTTTTTCAGTAAAAACATCCATACAAATAGAGCGTAGGCATATCATTACTCATTGTTGAGTTTAGACTATAGCTAAAATATTATGGAATCAACTTTAGTGTCTAACAAGGATGTGTGAATAATAAAGTTGTGATGTGTATACACAATGGAATACTATGCAGCTGTAAGGAGGGATGAAATCCTACAACATGCTGCAACTTGGATAGAACTGGAAGATAAGCTGAGTGAAGTAAGACAGATAAAGAAAGACAAATATGATATGAACTCACTTATCTGTGATATACAGAGTGACAAGACAAGGAAAAGCAAGCTATAAAAGGGGGAATAACTAGATTACCGTAGGACCTGGACTAGAGAACTGAAGAGAGAGAAGGAAAGAAATTGAAAGGTAGAAAGTAAGAAGAGGCTAATGGAATGTCAAATGGGCAGTGGGTAGAGGCCTCGGGAACAACGGTGGTAAATATTTTTTTCTAACTATATATCTAAACAACAGAACTAACAAAACTGAAAGCATAGGATTCAAATCACAATTAACCAAACTTAAAAATGTGTCTATCAGGGGCTAAAGAGATAGGACAGCGGGTAGGGCATTTGCCTTGCACTCTGCCAACCCACGTTCATCACTGGCAGCAGATGGTGCTCTGAGTTCAATAGGAGTGATCCCTGAGTGCAGAGTGAGGCGAAAGAGCTGAGCAAAGCCTGGTGTGACCCAAAAACTAAAAAGAAAAAAAATCAATGCGCTTGTCAGGGAGGCATGGTAGGAAGTTGGAGAAAACTGGGGACATTGATGAAAGGAAACTGACTTGCTGATGGGATAGGTGATAGAAAATTGTTTTGTTTGTTTAGGGGCCACACCTGTTGGTGTTCAGGGCTTACATCTGGCTCTGGGTTCAAGGAATCACTCCCAGTGGAATGTGGGACCATGTACTGTTCCTATATGCCCTTAGTGGTAGCTCTGGTCCCTGGTGGTAGAAAATTGCATACCTGAAATTCAATTAAGATTAATTTTGTAAATCATGGTGCCAAATGAAAAAAAGAAATAAAATGTTTATAGAGATACTTACAAACATTTATGGAACTTTATTTTTAAAATAGTCTGCTTTCCTTCACTGCTGGTGGGAATGCCGACTGCTTCAGCCCTTTTGGAAAACAGTATGGACGATTCTCAAAAGATTAGAATTTGAGCTCCCATTTGACCCAGCAATACCACTCCTGGGAATATATACGAGAGAGGCAAAAAAAGTATAGTCAAAGTGGCATCTGCACTTGTTTATTAATTGCAGCACTCTTCACAATAGCCAGAATCTGGAAAAAACCTGAGTGCCTGAGAACAGATGACTGGTTAAAGAAACTTTGGTACATTTACACAATGGAGTACTATGTAGCTGTTAGAAAAGATGAAGTCATGAAATTCACATACAAGTGGTACTAAATGGAAAGTATCATGTTAAGCGAAATGAGTCAGAAAGAGAGGGATAGACATAGAAAGATTGCATTCATCTGGGGAACATCAAGTAACAAAATTGGAGACTAACACCCAAGAGTGGCCGAGATTAGTACCAGGAATTTTGCTCCATGGCTTGGAGGCCAGCCACACATGCTAGGGTAAAGGGAGCTCAGATAGAGAAGGGAGCACCAAATAAAGGGTGTTGGGAGGATCCTCCCAGGTTAGGAGATGCGTGCTGACAGTAGACTTTAGACCGAACATGATTGCCACTCAATGCCTCTTGCAAACCACAGCACCAAAAAGGAGAGAGAGAACAAAAGGGAATGCCCTGCCATAGGGGTGGCGTGGGATGGGGGTTATGGGGAGTGGGAGGGATAATGGGACCCGTGGTGGTGAAAAATGGGCACTGGTGGAAGGATGGGTATTTGTTCATTGTATAATTGAAACCCAAGCAGAAAAATTTGTAAGTCTACAACTGTACCTCATGGTGTTTCACTAATAAAAATTTTAAAAAAATAGTCTGCTTAAGGACAGACAGCTAGTACAGTGGGTGATATTTTTGCCTTGCACAGCTGACCAGGGTTTGATCCTGGGCTCCAAATAATCATGCCCAGCAAGGATTGATCCCTGAGCACAGAGCCAGGACTAAGTTTAAGCAACAGTTGGTTTGGCTCTAAAACCAAATAACTAAACATAAACCTGTGTAAGGAAGCTGTAATTTTGAGGATATAAATTCTCATTAAAGTAATTTTGTATGATCAACACAAAATAAAAATCCTTAAATTATTTTATAAAATTTGATAAGCTGATTCGAAACTTTTAAAAGAAAGTGACTACGTAAAAATAGTCAGATTATTTAAAAGGAAAGTAACAAGATACTTGCTCCGATAAATATAAAAACTATAAAAGCATAAGACATGTCTGGATAATTTAAACATTTTTCATAAGACTAGAGAAAATAATTTAATAAAGCATAATGGAAATCCTAGGACTAATCTAGGCATCCATGGAAATTCATTATGTAATGTAGATATGCTTATATTAATGAAAATGTATTCAGAACATTATTCATGGAGAGTTAGTTAATAGGTTAAATAACATTCTTACATAAAGCCAACCTTATCACTAATTACAATGATAAATAAATTTCATCCATCAGATTATAAAAATGCATTTTATTAAAAACCAAGAAAAGTATTTGAAAAATTTTTAGCCTAATACTATTAACTAGGTATAATTTCATAGTTACAACTAAAGAAGGGGGAGAATATAACATTTTAATTGAAATTATTATGATACAATCAGTAAATTTTCATGGAAATGGTGGATAGATTCTAGAATGCTTCTATAAAAATATAACAACAATTTTAAGCATTGAACAAACCACCAAGCTGACTATAAAAATTAATTCATTTATATTAACAGAAATATATAGATTTATTTTTTAATAAAAATAACATGATAAAAACTCAATAATGAAAATCAATAATAAAAATATATGCTCAGGATAAAAAGTCTTCACTTCTAAAAGTGTTTTAAATCAATTAACATTACAACGTTTTAAAAAATGTTTTTTTAAAAATCCAAAATGGGTCATCGCATTAGTAATTTTATGTAGTCAGTATCACCCTCATACTAAAATTAAGGGTATTACAAGAAACTATAGGACAATAAAATTTACAAATGTAGAAGCAAAAATTCTTAACAACAAAGAGTTAAAAGCTGTACTTACATTGTTATGCAAACAACTCAAAAATGATTAAAAGATGTAAGTATAAAAACTTAAATTATATAATTCTAAGAAGTCAATACAGGGATTAATCTTCATATGTTCAGACTAGACAACATTTTATTATATATAACTCCAAAAGTACAAGTAACCTAAGGAAAGATAGATAAGGTGTATTAAAGTAAAAACCTGTACATGTCTAAGGGCACTATAAAAAAAGTTTGGACAGCCTGCAGAATAGGAGAAAATATTGCTAAATCATACAACTGACAAGACATGTGTATCTAGAGAATAAAAGATACTTTTCAAGTCAATAATCAAAATTTAAATGGTGAATGGAGCCACAGTTATAGTTCAGGGTATAAGGCACTTGTTCTGCATACAAACAACCTGAATTGGATCTCCATCACTGCATATGGTCCCCCAAGTACCACCAGGAATTACCTCTGAACAGAGCCAGGAGTAAACCCTGAACATAGCCAGGTGTGCTGTCTGTAGCTCCCTCAAATGAACAGAAATGAATGACAAATGATTTGAATAGTCACTTCTACAAAGAAGATGTACAAATGACCAGAAATTAAAGATGCTCAAGTCATTAGTCATAAAGGAAATTGAAATGAAAGCTATAGTAAGATACCACCTTAAGCATGCTAAAATGATTAAAACTAACAAAGGAAAATAACAACAGTTGGAAAGTATTGTGGTAATCACTGGTGATAATAAAAAAATAATACAACTGCATAGAAGTATTTCTTCAACATGTTATACACAGGTTTGTATGACACAACAATCTCACTTCTATATACAAGAAAAATTAAAACAGGGCAGGAGAAAAAGTACAGTGGGTTGAGAAAGCATGTGGAAAAAAACATAAACAAATGGAACTACATTAAACTAAGAAGCTTCTACACCTCAAAAGAAATGGTGACCAAAATACAGAAAGAGCCCACGAAATGGGAAAAATTATTTACCCAATATCCAACAGATAAGAGGTTAATATCCAGAATATACAAGAAATTAGTAGAACTATGCAAGAAAAACCTCCAACCCAACCAAAAACTGGGGAGAAGAAATGAACAGAAATTAAGTCAAAAAGAAATACAAATGGCAAAAAGGCACATAAGAAAAATGTTCTACATCACTAATCACCAGGGAGATGTAAATCAAAACAATGAGATATCATCTTACACCACAGATATTGGAACACGTCAAAAAAGAACAAGAAAAACCAGTGCTGGGGCCCATGTGGGGAGAAAGAGACACTTTTTCATTGTTGGTGTGAATGCTGACTAGTCCAACCTTTCTAGAAAGCAATACAGGTATTCCTCAAAAAAAATTAGAAATTGAGCTTCCATATGATCCAGCAATATCAGTTCTGGGAATATATCTCTGAGGTGCAAAAAAGTACAGTAGAATTGACATCTGCACCTGTATGTTCATTGCAGCACTGTTCACAATAGCCAACATCGGGAAACAACCCAAATACCCATGATCAGATGACTGGTTAAAGAAACTATGGTACATCTACACAATGGAATGCTATGCAGTTGTTAGAAAAGATGAAGTCATGAAATTTGCTTATAAGTGGATGGACATGGAGAGTATCATGCTAAGTGAAATAAGTCAGAAAGAGAGGGACAGACATAGAATTACTGAACTCATTTCTGGAATATAAAATAACATAATATGAGACTAACACCCAAGGACACTAAAGACAAGGACCAGGAAGATCACTCCACAGTTGGAAGCCTGCCCCATGAGCTGGGGAAGTCAGCTGGGATAGAGAAGGGATCACTAAGTTAATGATGACTGGAGGGATCACTCTAGATGGGAGATGTGTGTTGAAATTAGATAAAGGACCAAACATGATGGCCTCTCAGTATCTGTATTGCAAATCAAAATGCCCCAAAGTAGAGAAAGAGTAACAAGGAAAGTGCCTGCCATAGAGGCAGGGGTTGGGGTGGGGTGGGGGTGGAGGGAGGGATACTGGGGACATTGGTGGTAGAAAATGTATACTGGTGGAGGGATGGATGTTCAATCATTGTATGACTAAAACTTAATCATGAAAGCCTTATAACTGTATCTCATGGTGATTCAATAAAAATTATAAACAAAAGTACAGTGGGTAGGGTGCTTGTCTTGAATGTCCACACACAGGCACAAACAAGCTTAAATTGAAATGTTCATAGAATTATTATTTTTTAAATTATTATTATTATTTTAAATTTTTTAAATTTTTATTAGTGAGACAACATGAGGTACAGTTGTAGACTTACAAATTTTTGTGCTTGAGTTTCAATTATACAATAGTCAAATACCCATCCCTCCACCAGTGCCCATTTCCCATCACCACGGATCCCAGTACCCCTCCCACTCCCCATACACCCCATCCCACCCTGCCTCTGTGGCAGGGCATTCCTTTTTGTTCTCTCTCTCTCTCCTTTTGGGTGTTGTGGTTTGCAAAAGAGGCATTGAGTGGCAATCATGTTTTGTCTACAGTCTACTTTCAGCATGCTTCTCCCATCCTGGGAATATCCTCCCAACACCCTTTATTTGGTGCTCCCTTCTCTATCTGAGCTCCCTTTCCCCCTAGCATGTGTGGCTGGCCTCTAAGCCATGGAGCAAAATTCCTGGTACTAATCTTGGCCACTCTTGGGTGTTAGTCTCCTATTTTGTTACTTTATGTTCCCCAGATGAATGCAATCTTTCTATGTCTATCCCTTTCTGACTCATTTCGCTTAACATGATACTTTCCATATAGTACCACTTGTATGTAAATTTCATGACGTCATCTTTTCTAACAGCTACATAGTGCTCCATTGTGTAAATGTACCAAAGTTTCTCCTGGGAATATATCCCAGAGAGGCAAAAAAATATAGTCAAAGTGACATCTGCACTTGCTTATTCATTGCAGCACTCTTTACAATAGCCAGAATCTGGAAAAAACCATACAATTATTTTTTAAAGCCAAAATTTAGGATAACCAATGACCTCCAAATAATGAATGCATAAATCATTGTGGAATGATCTCTCAATGCATAAGGAAATCCTAAGGGATTGTTCTTTCAAACCCTTAGAATTGGGCCACCGAGAGATATCCAATAGAGAAATCCTATGATATACCTATGAGGACAAGAAAAAAGAGTCTTTACTGGTTACTTGCTTACATGCCAATTATGTGAAAAAAAAAAACCAAAAACATTTGTATTGGTCTGTACATATGTTTGAAAACTTGGGCCAAGTTCCCTGGTCTCTATGTACCTCTGTTTCATTATAAAAGAGGGTAATAATATTTAAAACATTTTGGAGAATTAAATAATAAAGTAGTGACTGGACTAGAGAGAAACAATCGGTTGAATAATGGTCAGAAAGAGAGTGAGAGAAGAAAAGTGCAAGAAAGAGAGAGAGAGACAGAGAGACACAGAGAGAAGAAAGGTGCCTGTCATTGAGGCAGAGTGGGTGTGGGTATTGGTAAGAGTAAATTGGGACATAGGTGTATAGGTGTGGTGGGAAATGTATACTGGTGAAAGGACTGTTGTTGGAACAATGTATGACTGAAACCCAATCATGAACAACTTTGTAACTATATCGCACAGTGATTTTAAAAAAGAGAAAGAAAAAAGAGGTTGAAAGAATGGAATCAAAGGGGGCGGGGGAAAGGATAAAGACAAAAAGGAAGAAAAGAGGAACATGAAGAGAGGATAATTAGAAGATTGGGAGAGAATAGAAGGGAAAGAAGAGATGAATATGAAGAATGGAGCCATATACTGGTTTGTTCAGATTGTCTCATAAAATGGAGACTGCTTCTGTGGACTCTGGTTATCTTACCAGCTTTTTCAAGATTCTTGGTATGCATGGAATTTGACAAAAGGTTATGGGCTGATGTATGTTCCATGTTCTTGTGAGGGTTTGATTCAAGATGTGAAGAGGAGTGGCTGCATATATGCTTGTCTGTGAGCATTGATGTGCATTCTGGTCAGGTCACAGATTACTTTGTGTTGTATGGAGTGTAGATGTTGGAGTGAACATGATTGATTTCACAGGACTGCTAGGGCTAGAGAATTGTCTGCAAAAGATAGGTTTTATATCTGACTGTTGAGAAAAATCCCTTGAGTTGTGGGAAATGAATCTTAGTTTCATCAGTTTTCCTAAATGAAGGGTAATGTTGCAATTTGTTGTTTGTGAGGACTGGCACTGGCTATGTGCTCCTGATCTGGTCAGTCACTTCATTACCTGGAACAGATTGCATTAGTCAGGTCATTGTCGAGGTTATAGAGGTAGAAGTGAGTGGCAGATTAAGTAAATATGTCCAGGGGAGGCATGGCTATAATCTGCTGTAGGGTGTGTGAATTTTTATAATTATCCAGAGAATTACTTATGAAAATCACACTTGAGATGCAGTCTGCTCATGGTTAACTCGAGGATAGGATACATAAAAGTATAGTGAGTGGTGGTATGAGTCAGGGTTAGAACACACTATGTGCAAAAATTGGGGCTGAAGCAATAGTACAGCAAGTAGGAAACTTGCCTTTTACGTGGTCTACCCAGATTTGATCCCCAGTGTCCCATATGCTCCCTCAAGCACCACCAAGAGGAATTCCTGAGTGCAGAGCCAGTAGTAATCCCTGAGGATCAGTGGATGTGGTTCAAATATAAAAAAACAAAGAAAGTTGGGAACTCTCACTGGTTTGGAAGAAATTTGCCTAATGAAATATATAACTAGGTGGCCAATCCTAGAGAGCTACATATTTGGTGTACTGATTATAGGCGAAGATGATATTAAAAATATTTAGTAACATATTATGAATAGATACTGACCAGACAAGTACAGACACGGGAGTAGGATTATTCCTATTCCTATTACACAGGAGCAGCATTATGTCCTAGTTGCTAGATAATAAGGGATCTAGAAATCTTTAAGGAACGTTGAAGAAAGTTGATGTTCTTTGGAGATACACGGGAGGAAGAATTTAGTGATATGACCCACATAAATGTCTATAATCAATAGGTAGGAAAGTATTTTGGTATTTTCACAGTGAGTTTAGGGCATGTCCATGTATTTGGGATGAGTATCAGACCTATTCTAAGCAAGACTTTGCTAATGGTGTGAGGCTTTCTGCAAAGTAACAGATGGCTGCTTCACAGCGAGTGTAGAAACAGAAAAGGCGGTGCCAAAAAGGACCTTTAGAAACCATGATAACTACAAATATTTTGATCTCCACCTTCCTCTTCGTAAATCAAAGTTAAATATTCTGAATCATACAATAGCAGATAAGAAAAATCTGATGAGCTTCTAATTTTTGTTATAGTTCACTTGGGAGGGAACACACCCAACTGCGCTCAGGACTTTGTGTTCAGAGCTCACCCCTGTTGGGGCTTTGGAAACCATAAAATCTGAGTTGGTAGAGTTCAAAGTAAGTGCCCTACCACCGTATTATCTCACACTCCCAGCTTTTTTTTGAGGGACTCACAAATGATGCCCAGGGATTATTCTTGGCTCTGCACTCAGGAATTAGTCCTGATATTGCTTGGGGGACCCTATGGGATGCCAGAGATTGAGTCTGGGTTGGTCACGTGCAAGACAAATGCCTTACACACTGTACTATTGCTCCAGCTCCCCAATTTTTTTCCATACAACCCCTAATATTTTCTTTTTTTATTAGTGAGACACCATGAGGTATAGTTACAGACTTACAAATTTTTGTGCTTGGGTTTCAGTTATACAATGATCAAGTACTCATCCCTCCACCGGCGCCCATCCTCCACCACCACGGGTCCCAGCATCCCTCTCACCCCCCAACTCCCCTATACCACCCTGCCTCTGTGGCAGGGCATTCCATTTTGTTCTCTATCTCTCTCCCTTTGGGTCCTGTGGTTTGCAAGAGAGGCATTGAGTGGCAATGATGTTTGGTCTATAGTCTACGTTCAGCATGCTTCTCCCACCCTGGGAGGATCCTCCCAACACCCTTTATTTGGTGCTCCCTTCTCTATCTGAGCTTCCTTTTCCCCTAGCACGTGTGGCTGGCCTCCAAGTCATGGAGCAAAATTCCTGGTACTAATTTCGGTCACTACTGGGTGTTAGTCTCCCATTTTGTTACTTTATGTTCCCCAGATGAATGCAATCTTTCGGTGTCTATCACGTTCTTTCTGACTCTTTTCGCTTAACATGATATTTTCCATGTAGTGCCACTTGTATGTAAATTTCATGACTTCATCTTTTCTAACAGCTACATAGTATTCCACTGTGCAAACATACCAAAGTTTCTTTAACCAGTCATCTGTTCTCGGGCACTCAGGTTTTTTCCAGATTCTGGGTATTGTAAAGAGTGCTGCAGTGAACAAACAAGTGCAGTTGTCATTTTGACTATACTTTTTTGCCTCTCTGGGATATATTCCCAGGAGTGGTATTGCTGGGTCAAATGGGAGCTCAAATTCTAATTTTTTGAGAATTGTCCATACTGTTTTCCAAAAGGGTTGGACCAGTCGGCATTCCCACCAGCAGTGAAGGAGGGGAGGGTCCCTTTCTCACCACATCCGCGCCAGCATCAAATTTATTTTTTAATATAAAATCTCCAACTCTTTTTAAGGCTATGTGGTTGGTACTCTTGCAATTTTGTGCTCCAGGCCTTCTGCATATGTAGCATTAATTAGGGGTACTGAAAGTTGTCTTGACATTGACATCTATGGCCTCAATAGTCACACTACTCTGTGTATCAGACCTCACTCAGATTGGAGGTCTCACTGAAATTTGCAATGCCTGAATATAACTGCATACAGTATGTTATCATGCACTGTGTTGCACACCATGAGGTAACTCCTCTCTATTCAACAGCCACTTATAGGACAACCAGATCAGAGATTCTCCCACTGCTGGTTCCACTGTGCAGCTCACCTAACCAACCCTTCACTTCATCAGGGCTTACACTGACAAGTTTTTTGTTTGGGGGCAACACTCAGCAGTTCTCAGGGCTTGCTCCTGACTATGTGCATAGGGTTGAATCCTGGTGGCACTCACGCGATCATATGTGGTGCCAGGGATTGAATTAGGGTCGACCATGTGCAAGTCAAGCTCTCTACATTATCAGGCTCTCTACATTATCAAGTCCCTTAACTATACATTATCAGGCTCTCTACATTATCAGGTCCCTTACACTGCCATTTTGTTTCTAGTAATTCAACCCTCTCCCAGACCAAGCATCCTTATGTGGAAATCTTATGCTTTGGAATCTGTTATGACTTCAACTCTCTCACCCACTTTTATCTCGCCCACTTTTTTTTTCATTTTTTTGTAGGAGTACTGCTATTTATTCAGCCACTGATTAGCTGATTGAATTGGGCATAAACTCCACCTTAATTTTTATTTATTTATTTTTTCTTTTTATATTTATTTATTGAATCACTGTGGGAAAATTTACTAAGCTTTCAGGTTTAAGTCTCGGTCATACAATGATCAAACACCTTTCCCTTCACCAGTACTCATTTTTCACCACCAAGAACCCCAGTATACCCCTCCCACCCCTCCAAATGCCTGTGAGGCAGATGATTTCTACTTAACTCTTCTCTACATTGATTACATTCATTACTTCGAGAAAAGATGCACCATTATTGTTTAGAATTTGCCCCCAACAATCAGAATTGCTGAAAAGGCATTGTGAAATATTTTGTTTTCTATAGCTGGTTATGAGAATCATATAATGTCACGTGGCCACGATTTTGGATTCCTGCAAAGAGTCAGATAATTACAAGATTGGTTTCTGTGTGTCTGGTATTATGGCGGTGCCAGAGAGCCGCTTGTGGGGAGTAACTCGTGACCTCGGTAGGGTGTGAAGGACGTACTGATATCGCCCCCCTTCCCATGAGACTTCAGCTGCCCCATCACCGCCAGCTCATACCTGGCTTTCCTATAAGCTCCAAGGCGCCGGCCACCTTGCTGTCAGGGGTGGAAAAAGGCAGAAGGGAGCAACACCCTTTCCCTCCTGGGGAAGCATGGCGCCATAGTTTAATGCATGGTCCATTCACTTTTCTTCTGCAAGCTACTGGGCTCTGGACTAAGTCCTTTTGCCTCTGGAGCCATGGCCGTGCCAGAGAGCCATTTCTGGGAGGCAACTCATGACCTCGGTAGGGCGTGAAGGACTTGCCGGTACCGTCCTGCTTCCCATGAGACTGCAGTTGCCCTGTCACTGCCGGCTCGTACCTGGCTTTCCTATAAGCTCTGAGGCGGTGGCCACCTTGCTGCCAGGGGGTAAAAGGCAGAAGGGAGCAACACCCTTTCCATCCTGGGGAGGCATGACACCGTAATTTAATGCATGGTCCATTCACTTTTCTGCTGCAAGCTGCCGGGTTCTGGATTAAGTCCTTTTGCCTCTGGAGCCATGGCCATGCCAGAGAGCCACTTGTGGGGGGGCAACTCGTGACCTCAGTAGGGCGTGAAGGATGAGCCGGTACCACCCTCCTACCCATGAGACTGCAGTTGCCCCGTCACTGCCGGCTCATACCTGGATTTCCATATCTCGCCCAGTTTTATCTCGCCCACTTTTGAGTCAGAGTAGAAATTCATACTCATATCTCAACCGGGCATCACTTATTCCATAAAACTTATCTGAAATGATAACTCTATATGCTCTAATCTCAGTTCCCTCATGGAAGCAAATATACAAGAAGGCATTGCCTCAAGATACCCTTCCCCTCTATTACATAGGAGGTATGTTCCTGGTGTATATGTTATATCTCAGAAAAACATATCTGAACTAAATATGACTGTTACTATAAGATATTTGCACATGCATGAAGACTGCAGATCGATAAAATTTTCCACAACAAAAGAAATCATAGCTTAAAACCAAATGATATGGCTTAATATTTGGCAAAAGTGTAAAAAACATCACAGCATATTGATTCTTTGAGCTTTCATGCCATACTTCAAGCATTATGACCTTTGGTGAGTCCCTTCTCTCATAACAGGAGCCAAAACTTACAAAACCTTCTATTTCTCAATTGACTGCATCAACTTAAGACTTTATAAAAATTTACCTTAAAAGTGTCCAAGGAAGAAATGAAATTATTGTAATGCATTTGTTAACAGATTTGGTTCTGAAACTAGAGCACCTTGCTTTAAATTTTGCCAGTACCACTTAGAAACTGTATGACCCAGGAAAACTGATTCACCACTCTAAACCCAAGCTACATCATCGAAAAGTAAGGAATAAGATTAATTGTTCTTAGTGAGAGAGAAGAAAGCAACATGAAAAAAACAATCCCATTCACAATTGTGCCCCAGAAAATCAAGTACCTAGGAATCAGCTTAACTAAGGAAGTAAAGGACCTGTACAAAGAAAACTACAAAATGCTACTTCAGGAAATAAAAGAGGACATGAGGAAATGGAAAGATATCCCCTGCTCATGGGTCGGGAGACTTAACATTGTCAAAATGGCAATACTACCGAAAGCATTGTATAAATTCAATGCAATCCCTATAAGGATACCCATGACATTCTTCAAAGAAATGGAGCAAACACTCTTGAAATTTATATGGAACAATAAGCCCCCACGAATAGCTAAAGCAATTCTTGGGAAAAAGAAAATGGGAGGAATCAACCTCCCGAACTTCAAACTGTACTACAAAGCAGTAATAATTAAAACAGCATGGTACTGGAACAAAGGCAGAACTGCAGACCAATGGAACAGGGTTGAATACACTGACATCTCCCCTCAATCATATGCTCATCTAATCTTTGATAAAGGTGCAAGTAATGTGAAGTGGAGTAAGGAAAGCCTCTTTAATAAATTGTGTTGGCATCACTGGACGGCTACATGCAAAAAAATAGGCTCAGAACTCTGCCTAACACCATGTACAAAAGTAAGATCAAAATGGATTAAAGACCTCAACATCAGACCAGAAACCATAAGGTACATTGAAGATAAAGTTGGCAAAACCCTCCATGACATTGAAGCTAATGGTATCTTCAAAGATGCCACGCCACTGGCCGAGCAAGTGAAAACAGAGATAGATAAATGGGACTATCTTAAACTAAGAAGCTTCTGCACCTCCAAAGAAACAGTGACCAAAATACAAAGACAGTCTACAGAATGGGAAAGGATATTCACCGAATACACATCTGACAAGGGGTTGATATCCAGGATATACAAAATACTGGTTAAACTCCACAAGAAGAAAACATCCAACCCCATCCAAAAATGGGGCAATGAAATGAACAGAAACTTTCTCAAAGAAGAAATCCGAATGGCAAAAAAGCACATGAGAAAATGCTCTACATCATTAATCATCAGGGAGATGCAGATCAAAACCACAATGAGATACCATCTCACACCTCAGAGACTGGCCCACATTCAAAAGAACAAAAGCAACCGATGCTGGCGTGGATGTGGCGAGAAAGGGACACTCCTTCACTGTTGGTGGGAATGTCCACTGGTTCAGCCCTTCTGGAAAACAGTATGGACGATTCTCAAAAAATTAGAAATTGAGCTCCCATTTGACCCAGCAATACCACTCCTGGGAATATATCCCAGAGAGGCAAAAATGTATAGTCGAAGTGACATCTGCACTTGTTTGTTCATTGCAGCACTCTTTACAATAGCCAGAAACTGGAAGAAACCTGAATGTCCAAGAACAGATGACTGGTTGAAGAAACTTTGGTACATCTACACAATGGAGTATTATGTAGCTCTTAGAAAAGATGAAGTCATGAAATTTACATACAAGTGGTACAATATGGAAAGTATCATGCTAAGCGAAATGAGTCAGAAAGAGAGGGATAGACATAGAAAGATTGCATTCATCTGGGGGATATAAAGTAACAAAGTATGAGATTAATACCCAAGAATAGCTGAGATCAGCACCAGGAGGATTACTCCATAACTTAGAGGCCAGCCGGGTATCCTAGAGGAAAGGGCAGTTCAGATAGAGAAGGGAGCACCAAATAAAGGATGTTTGGAGGTTCCTCCCAGGAGGGGAGATGCATGTCGAAAGTAGACTATGGACTGAACATGTTTGCCACTCAATGCCTCTTTTGCAGACCACAACACCCAAAAGGAGAGAGAGAACACAGGGGATTGCCCTGCCACAGAGACAGGGGGGATGGGGGGATGGGGGTGGGAGGGATATTATCCATGGTGGTGGAAGATGGGCACTGGTGTAGGGATGGGTATCTGATCATTGTATGATTGAAACCAAAGCACAAAAAATTGTAAATCTACAACTTTAAAAAAAATAAAATAAAATAAAGGGAAAAAAAAGATTAATTGTTCTTACTCCATGGTAATCACTGTGAGGATTAAATGAAATTGTAAGGTAAATTTCTTAAGAGGATTAATACAGTGTCTGGCACAGAGTGAAGAATATATGTGTTTAGCTACCTTTATTGTTAACACCATGAAGAGGAGACAAAGATAATGGACATGATGGTGTTTAGGCCCCACTGATAGTGCTCAGGAAATGCTCCTGTCTCTGTATTCAGGGGTCACTCCTGACAGTGCTTGGAGAACAATAGGTGATGTTTTGGATTGAACTGGGGTCAGTCTCATGCAACACAAGTGACTTAATCCCTTTACTATCTCTGGGCCTAAGGATAATCTTAAATTATTTCTTTGTATTTGTTATAAGATGAAGCAAAGAAATTTCAGTTCTTTTCAACTAAAATGTCACCTGTAACATTTCGGGGACTACTGGCTCATATATTCTAGTGTTTTATATAAGATCACTCATTATACTATGTTAATCGACCTATTTAGTGTTTATGATTTTTGAAACTGCCTTTTTATCTCAATTCTAACCAATTCACCAATAAGTGGTCTAACTTACAGTCATTTTCCTTTCATCAACAATTTCTGGAGATAGTGAAGAAATCTGGAAGTAGAACTGGAAATATACTAATCTGTTTTCTGAACTAGACAACATATGGAGTGAGATATCCTGGGTCAGAGATGTGGGATAGATGTTACTTACAGACAGGTAGAAGCATTGTTCATACCACATGCCCACACTCATCACTTTCTAGTTTGTTATTTTACAATTACCTTAGAGCTGCTGGATATCAATTCATTCACCACCTCTGATTTTGGAAGAGCACTCCAGAACTTTGAGTTCTAGAACACTCTATCTTAGGGCTAGTTTGAGAGTTGTTTTCTAATAACGTGAATTCCTGTCTTGTTCTTATAATGTACCCAGTGACAAGCTGAGAAATGCCTAAACATTTTTGTTGTAAGTGAAACATCACTCTCTATTGTCCTATTTATTTCTCTTCCTTTGCCTAGGCGATTGAAATTGTTTATACACATTTACATGCACACACATATGAACACAGCTTTTTCAAATAATGACATATTCATGTAACCACTGATGTCACACTAAGCAGAGGTCAACACAAAATTGAAATTCAGGGCTGGAACAATAGTAGAGTGTATATGACACTTGCCTTGCATGGAGCCAATCTGGGTTTGAGTTATGGCACACATATGATCCCCTGAGCCCTGCTAGGAATGATCCCAAACTGTAGAGCCAGGAAAAATTCCAATGCACAACCAGGTGTGGCCCAGGAAAATATAATTTCAAGGTATTACATAATCAGATTGCAACAGCAATCCAGTGACAAAGAGTGAAAAGCTTGCTACAATTATCAGTGCAGGAAAAAAATCT
The DNA here is from genome assembly GCF_029834395.1 of Sorex fumeus. Taxonomy (NCBI): domain Eukaryota; kingdom Metazoa; phylum Chordata; class Mammalia; order Eulipotyphla; family Soricidae; genus Sorex; species Sorex fumeus. Next base: position 13,539,397 of record NW_026606115.1, read on the forward strand.
CTCATAGCATTCAATTCTGAACACAAAGTATAGAGAAAAACAAGTAGGCACAAGATCACTTTTGAAAAGCAATAACTGAAAAGCAAGGCTTATTTATTGGAAAGTTACGTTAGTTAATTCTTCAAATAAAAGTGAGGGAAATATTTCTACTAGATAACCAAAGTTTATTTATAAAATTCTAAGATGTGGAAAGTGTATTCAGATTTTTCATTGACTCACATGTGCAACAATTATTTATTGTACATTTATATATGTCTGGTGTTCTTCTAAACCCTGGGAAAAAGTCGCACAAAGTCACTGTTCCAATGAAACTTTTTCCCCCATGGGAGTGTAATCATTCTCCAGATTACACATTCAAATTTTCTCCATCTTGGTCAATAAGTAACAGCCATTCAAACCATCTAAACCTATTCCTCTTTTTTACTTAAGTCTAAATACTAAGGCTCAAGACCAAGTTGTATGTTTCTTTTTGTGCAACAGCTAAACGCCATGGACCACTAGTCATATTGTCCCTGGATTCCATTTTACAGTCCTTTTCTTACTTACTTCTACCAAGAGGTTTACCTTGTGGGGTCTAGACACAGACACAGGATAAATAAGTCCTGCAAATTAAATGAAACTCTCACTGTCTTGCTCTCTAAGGACCCTATCATATACTATGTATAATTCCTGACACTGGTGATGCCAATCTGCCAAAGAAAGCACAACAATGACTGATATATTCTTGGCTCCCATTAATTACTTAGGATGAAGCCCAGGGTGTAGGATGATTCCTTGATTACTGATAAAGGAAGAGGATAGGATAACCTAGATTACTGCCAACATCTCCAGACCTGAGGGCCTAGAGGTCTGAGAACATTATTCTATCTCTGTTACTAACTCAAACTGAATTCCTTCATGTTGTCAAACCACACATTAAGTAAGTAAAATAACTGTGCACTGACTGACAAAATGAGTCAAATTGACACAAAGACTTACACATCTGGGTGAGTTGCTGCTGTTTTTCCTACTAACTTCATTGTTTTATCGTTTTTGTTTGTTTTTCATTGGATCACTGTGATATGCAGTTGCAAAGCTATTCATGATTGGATTTCAGTCATACAATGTTCCAACACCTATCCTGCCACCATTGTACATTTCCCACCACCAATGCCCCAGTAACCGTCTCGCCATACCCCTGATCCCCTCCTCCCAACCTCCACCATGTCAGGGACTTTTGAACTCAGATTGTGCAATTGTTCTGGGAATATAAAATGGTGGTAAAAAATTATAGCCACATTTTCTAGCCCCTCTGCCCCCAACATATCTCAAAGTTGTCCCCTGGCATTCTACAGTGATTGTCAGATGCGAGGATCATATCTTAGAAAGCTAAAGCCAGGGAAAATGGCAATACCTCCTCACAGTCCATACTTGTGGTCCCACTGCCTAAGAAGAATACACAGAATTATTGAATGAAGGAAGTGAACTAAAGGAGAGAAACTGAGAAAATCAGATGATTATAACCTACACTTTCTAGTTGTATTTCCTCTGAGCTATAAGATGTGGTCAGTGTATCCCTTAAACAAGGATTTCTTATATACTTTAATTGCTTTGTATTCCTCAAGTAACACACTTCCATCACTAAATTTTGGAGCAGGGCTCACAAACCCTTTGGGAACGTGGAAGCCATTTCTCAGCCCAATACTTGGCTTGACTGTGTGGGTTCATGGGTCCAATTATTGGGCCTAGAGATGCAGTGCTACTAAGTCCCAGAGGTACTGCGAGTCACAGTGCCACACCAGAAGTACATGGGAGCCATAAGTAGTGCTCAGAGTTTGAAACCTGAATCTCCACATCCCAGGCATTTGCTCCAAAACTTTGAGTTATCACCCTGGGCCTCATCTCCATTACTTTAAACCATTATCTTTATAGTAATGATATCCTGAATCTCAATCTCTATTTTAGTTATTCCTACAGAATGTTAGATCAACATTACAAGTGTATGCCAGAAACCTCAGGGACTGAGTAAAAATCAGTATGTTCTAAATCAAACCTGTCATTCTACCTCCTACCTACCAGCAGTTTTCTCAAATTTCCTGCTTCATTTTAATGACAAGAAATTGTGAAATCTGCATTTATTTCCTCCCTCCTCACTTCCAGAGAACAAGCCTACCAATACACTCCTTCGTTTCCTTTTTGATTAGTGAATGATAAGTGCATAGTGTGTAATTGACTTGTGGTTCAATTATTGATACTCTGTTAGAAATAGAGTCCCAGGAAAGTTTTCTAATGTTTTCAGTATTAAATACCTTTAAATGGGAATCTGAGTGGATTTGGTCTAGTATTGACTTTTTGCCTCTATTTTGTTTCCTACAGTCACCAATTGAATTAAAGGCTTTATTGCATGTTATCTTTATTACTGCAGTAACTACTCTGCTGCCAATAAATTTCTTCTTCAACACTCACCCAGTGCACAATTATTATGCAACCACTTATTTCAGGTACTGTTCTAGGTATGGTGGACTAAATGGTAAGCAGAGCAAAATGTTTTTCTGTTTTCCTGAAGAAGTCATAATCTGTTTGGAAGTAGGTAGTACATTTAAAGGAAAATGGAATTTTACAGAGGGTTGCAGAAATAACTCAGTGGACTGGACGGCATATTATGCATGAGGAAGGTTTGAGTTTGATCACTGGCACCATATAGCCCCTGACGACTTCTGGGAGCAAGCCCCAGCCCCAAGAAATGGGAGTAGCCCTTGATTGCTGCTGATTCTGAACCCAGAGCCAAAAGACAAAAAAAGATAGATAATTTGATATAGATATTTATTAAGTAAATGAACAGGCTAATGTATTAGAAAGTGATGGCAAAGAAGGAAGGTTGCTTTTGGTGTTTGATAAAGGCTCTCTAAGGAGGTGACACTTATGCTATGAACTAAATAACAAGAACAAACCTATAAGTAAAGAATTAAGGGGAAATAACACTTCTAGAAGAGTAAAGAGATGATCTGGAAGTCTTAATTTGTTTGCATAACAGAAAGGAGTGAACCTGAAATATACTGAGCAAGAGGCAATGCAGTACAAAATGACAAAGAAATGTGCAGGCCAGATCCTGTAGAGTCCTTTTAGGTCCGAGGAAGGAGCTTGTCTTTCATTCTAAGTGCAATAGAAAGCTATTGAATGATTATAAGCGTAGTCTGATCTATTTATGAAAATATCACTCTGGTATCATACAATTAATACCTTTTTAAAAATGATATATAGAGGTGCAAAAGTAAAAGTGGTAAGACTAGTTAAGAGACTAGTATAGTCATCAAGTCATGAGATGATGGTGACTTGGACCAACATAAGAGCAGTTGAAGTAGAATTTACATACAAGTGTTACCACATGGAAAGTATCATGTTAAGCGAAATGAGTCAGAAGGAGAGGGATAGACATAGAAAGACTGCATTCATCTGGGGAACGTAAAGTAACAAAATAGGAGACTAACACCCAAGAATGGCCGAGATTAGTACCAGGAATTTTGCTCCATGGCTTGGAGGCCAGCCACACATGCTAGGGTAAAAGACAGCTCATATAGAGAAGGGAACACCAAATAAAGGGTGTTTGGAGGATCCTTCCAGGATGGGAGAAGCATGCTGAAAGTAGACTATAGAATGGACATGTTTTTTTACAATTTTGAAGGTGGAGTCAATAGGAGTAATCAATAGGTAGTAGAATGTATTGCTGAAATAAGGTAAGTATGGAATAGTCTCTCTCCAATGTGGGATATAAGGAAGTATAAGTATGAGAATAACAAGTGGCCAAAAGCAATAGAATCTAAAAACTAGTCTTCAGAACTGAGCTTACCATGTTGGGGAGTAAGACAATGGGGGAGGAAAACACATTCTAGTGGATGTGGGTTGGAAAGTTGCATACATTAAATTCTATCATTCATAGTCTTATGAAACTGAAAATTATGGTTATTAAAATAAAAAAATTAAATATTTAAAATATAAGACCTAAAAAACAAGAATGAGACTTAGAGTTGGTGTTTGACCATTGGTACATTTTACTTGTATGGAGAAGGGAGTCTGAAAAATAATTTTAGTTTGGGGGTGGGTGAATGGATAAAGAAGGGCTTTGGTGAGGAGCTGTATATGAGTTTGATATATTATACCTCTAAGTAAACATTTAAATAGCGAAACACATGATTCTAGACATGAATGTAGGTATAACATACATCCATCGTGAAGATACAAACGAGCTTACATCATCAGATGTAATCATTTTTCAAAACTACAATATTGGATAAAATCATTTTAAGAAAGGGTACTGACAAAAAGGAATGAGGCACTCACAACTGATCCATATGGTTTTCTAACAATTATAGGTTTGCTAGAGAAGAGTCAGCAGAGGTGACTAAGAACAAATAGATGGAGATAAAGATAAACAGGAGAGTATCGAGTTGTGGAAATCAAGAAAAGAGAGTGTTGCAGAAAGAAGATGAAGAAATGAAATTAAATGTCTTTAAGGAGGTTACAAGTGACCTTTACATATGGAAATAGGAAGATTTATAATACAGAGAAAATATATAATTTCAAGAAATCATTGGTTATGGAAAATATCATTTCTGGCATCATGCTATCAGAATACATTTCAAATGGGCAGTTTTGATGATACAATTCTTCTACTCCAAAATTTCACATGGCTCTCTACTGTTAATTAAATATACATAGCTTTATAGACTGACATTTAAATCCAGTACCAGCTAGTTTTCAGGCTCCTTCCTACAGCAAGTTGTCATGTAGATCTTTGTGAAACCCAACATAAGCTACCCACAAGTACCTTCATACTCTCTGTGTGTTCTTATCTCCAAGATATTGCTGTGCTCTTTTCCCTCAGTTCTGCCTGTCAAAAGAACATAAAAGTACCAGGGTCTTTTCTCATAACCCAAAAAGAAGTGATTTGCTTTCCTATAAAACTTTGCAATTTTGTTTGTTTGGGGGCCACACCAGCAGTGCTCATCATTTACTCCTGGTTCAGGGATTACTCATGGAGTTGCTTGGGAAGCCATATTTGGTGCCAGGAGTTGATCTAAGGTCAGATGCATGAAACACAAGTTCCTTAACCCCTGTACTATCTCTTTAGCCTGACGCTGTGTAATTCTACAAAAACTACAGCCATTAGCATTTATATAATTTTATAATATAGCTAGAAGTACAATATATAACTTATAAAGCCTTATCTATACCTAAAAAGAGCAATATGGCTATTCTTATATTGCCTTGTAATGAACACTCTTTTGTTCTAACATGTTGAGTTTAAATATGTGTCATATCTTGCTTCAACTAAGTAGTCTGAGGTCTGGAATTAAGAATTTGTCCTGTTTGTATTTCACAAATGACAGAGTAGGTGCTCACTAAATACTACAGTGATGAAATGATGCTTTCTCTTCCTCTACAGACATATATATAACATTCAATTTTATAGCAATCTTTCTGAAAGCTAAAAAGCATAATAAAATTATTAAAGAAAACACTTTATGCATTTGCTTTATGGAATTAACCTCAGAGGCTGTCAGGTTTTTTGATGGGGTGGATGAAAGATTTGAACCATATCTAGTAGTACTTAGGACTTATACTTATCTAAGTGCTGTGGATTCACACCTGATGGCACTCAGAGACCATATGTGGTATCAGGGTTCAAGCAAAAGTGAGCCATGTACAAGGCAAATGTATTAATCACCTGTACTATCTTTTAACTCCAGAGGCTATCTGTTTTAAAGAGCCCTGTATCTTGTCAACTAGAGACAACTGAATTTACATGCCCTTACCATGACCAGGTGCAGGTTCTAGGGGTGAGGCAGAGTCATTTTATGCCCTACCATGCCAGTGTGTGTGTGTATATATATATACATATATATCAATATCATATCAAATATACATATATACATATATATATATACCATCTCCAAATGCAACAGCTATGTGTACCTAGGTCTAGAAGTCAACATGACAAATGACCTGGGACCCGAGCTGCACAGGAGGAAGAGAGCGGCTTGGAACGCCTTCAAGAACGTCGAAGAAATAGCTAAGAGGACGAAGAACCTCCGGCTCCGGGCACATCTCTTTGATTCCACTGTTCTTCCTGCATTAACATATGCCTCAGAGAACTGGGCCCTACGTAAACAGAATGAGAACGCTATTTGGGTCTCCCAAAGAGGAATTGAAAGAGCTATGCTTGGAATATCACTTTTCACTCAAATGTGAGAAAGAATCCGGAGTTCCAACATCCGTCGATGATCAAGAATCAGGGATGCTGTCTCATTTGCCAAGGTGTCAAAAATCAGATGGGCTGGTCACGTAATGAGATTTAAAGACGACCGCTGGACTAGAGCTGTTACCGACTGGATTCCACGGGATGTCAAAAGACCATGTGGCCGCCCACCTACCAGATGGTCAGACTTCTTCATCAAGATCATGAACGATTGGTTTGAAGCTCTTCATGTTTCCAGAGTGAACAGATGCCATTGGGCTACACTAGCACGCGACAGGGACAAATGGAGACGTTACTGGCGCCTGCTCGAGCAAATCGACGACTACCGGGAAGTTAAGTGATTAAGTGATAAGTGATATATATATATATATATATATATATATATATATCACTGTTCTCCTGTTGTTCATCGATTTGTTCGAGTGGGCCCAGTAACGTTTCCATTGTGAGACTCATTGTTACTGTGTTTGGCATATCAAATACATCACGGGTAGCTTGCCAGGCTCTGCCGTGCAGGCAAGATACTCTCGGTAGCTTGTCGGGCTCTCCGAGAGGGGTGGAGGAATTGAACTCGGGTCGACCATGTCGGCTGCGTGCAAGGCAAATGCCTTACCGCTTACCGCTGTGCTATCGCTCTAGCCTATATATATATATATATATATATATATATATATGCACGTATATATACATATATTTAAAAACACATATAGAACTAAACATTTGCCAAGTTTTCTATATTTAATGTTATTAAAATTGAGAAATATAGATAGAATATTCACAATATGTATTAGTTTTGACATCAGAGCATGTTTTACAGAGAATTTTATGTTCAACCTGGCAAGCTACTGAATATTACCTGCCCACACGGCAGAGTCTGGCAAACTCCCTGTGGTGTACACAATATGCCAAATACCAGTAACAATGATGGGTCTCATTCTCCTAACCCTGAAAGAGCCTTGAATATGGCACTTTTTAAAATCTCAGTGCTAGGACGAAGGAGACATTACTGGGGACTGCTCAAGGCAATCAACGAACAACAGGATGATCGTTATTGTGATCGTGACTTATGTCCAATACTATTCTAAATGTTTTTTGAAGATTACTCACTTTTTATTACAAAAATACCATGAATTTTTATACCATATTATAAATTAATAGATGTGAAAGGTATGTAGAGATTAAGTGACTTGCCCATGTCATGTAGGTAGCAAGTTGTTGACCTGTAATTTGTAATTCTTTATACCATTTATGCCTTATAATATTGTAGAGTATTTCACACATTTCCAAGTCTTCTAGTTTCTTCACTAGAAATTGTGATAAAATTATCACAATAATTATGCATGCTAAGTTGGACAAAGAGTCCATTTTACAGAAGAGTAAACTGAGACATGATGAAGGTTTATTTATAGTTGTATTTTTTTAAACATGGGATCCTTACTCTTCACAAATTAATCCATACCCTACTCAGTAATGTTCATCTACTGTAGAGAAAATAAGTTAGTATCTCCACATTTAGTATCGCACTATTTCTACCCTTTCTGTTGCTGATAGCAAATGAATTCATTAATGCATATGAAGCACCAGAAAAAGAAACAGTAAGCACTAAAAAAAGTTCTCATCTTTCCTTTCCATGTCAAATTCCTCCAATAGTGTGTGCATTCTCTCGCGCTCACACACACACACACACACATCAGTTACCTATTGAGCTGATCAGACAGGGTGGTCCGGGTTAACAAAATGAGGTGAGGTTAAAAAGAAAACTTGATTAGTAAAAGAGGTTAGGTCACTTCAGTTTAGTGGTATAGCAACGACAGAAACAAAATCTCGAAGCAAAGTCAAATAGAGTTGGTCAGTGTTGAAAAATTCCTGCATGCTGAAGCTTGGACCAATATCACCAATGCACAGTACAATCCCCCACTCTCCCACCAGTCTAGCCCAGTTCTGACCCATGGAAGCAGTAGATCACGTAGAATGAAATCAAGATATGTGATCTGATTTAATATGTCCTGTTCTCTTTTGTGAATTCAACCTTCCAATTTTCTTCGTTTCTCAATTTTCCAGTTATGTTCCTTCTCATTATTATGGGAAACCATCAGACACTGAGCATCATCACATTAAACTTAAGAGGGACAGAAATCTCTTAGTGAAATATCTTATTTAAATCAAAAGTAAATCCATATCAGATGATAATTAGCCACAATTTAAAAAATCCATAGAAATAGTATGCTTTAGATGTTAGAAAATGTGATTGCTGAAATTAAAAAATATAACAATTTCTTAGTTGTTATATTTTTTAGGAACAACCACCTAGTTCCTCTCCATAACAAACTTGTAAGTGTAAACAGTATGGTTCTACTTTTTTACTTCTGTCAAACCACTTTAGTGCTTTAAAACTGACATTCAAGTAATTTCATATACATTTGGGGCACTTTCCCATTGCTTGCCCTTGTTGGCCTCCTTCCGAACACCTGTGCTAGATGATACCTACAGCATCTACCGATAATGCTTAGCAGCTACTAGTACCTAAGCTCTAAGATGAAAGCCAGTTTCATTTGGAAGGGAAGCAGAAGAGCAAAAGTTGGAAATGTTTCACTGGAGTTGTCTGTCCATAGGGCTTTCTGTACAGAAGCTGAATAGATCAGAGCAAACTTTCATGTCGTATGTTATAGCCTGAAACTTCTATCTCCTAGCCATTTCTGAATCTCCTTATGCCACCTCTTCACCCCTCACAAAAGCTTATATTCACAGTCTAGTGTACAATGCCAAAATGGCAGGATTTAAGTTTCTGTTCCACTAACCTGCTTAAACACACCACAATACCAACTTGTGGTAGTCACAGATGACAGCACAGATGGTGAAATTAACACTGGTGTGTAAAAACTCTCCGGTATTCTGGCAAGTAGGTTCGGCAAAGATGCACCTGAGGAACTGCTACTATGAGATGGGAGGTGACAGCAGATGAGAAAAGAGACCTTATTCATTGACTGTTGCAATCAGGCCACCTCAGCAATCAAGAAAGACATTGCTAGGTCAAGAAACTTAACTACCATTTGTTTAAAAAGTCACCAACTCTTTTTTGAGAGATTTTTATAGAGACCAAGTTGCTTAAAGACCAAATAAAGAAAGCAGTCTTGCCCTTATGGAATGCTGATATTAATAACTACTGAGAGATTATAAAGGAAAGCAGGGGGACCCAATGTCATTCTCCAAAAATTTGGCAAGGGTCGGGAATAACAATTTAGAGAATAACACTCACTCCTTCATCAATTGACAATGTGATCATGATCCAGTACTATGCAAGAGATAGGAGGTGAAAGTCTCTGGTCCCTTCTAAGCACAATCAAAAATCCTCTGTGTGACTCTGGCCGAGGAAGGTTCCTCATACACAAAGCATCATTGTAAACTACAGTATATGTATATATATGTATATATGTGTATATTATATATATAAAATCTGGAACCAGAGCAATAGTACATACAGAGTGATCTTTACCTTGCAAATGGCAGACTGAGGTTCAATTCCCTGCATACCATATGGTCCCCTGAGCACTGTTAGTAGTAATGTCGATCTAGAGTGTAGAGCTAGAAGTAACCGTTGAATATCGCTGGGTGTGGCTCAACCTCCACAAAATATTTTTAAAAATATTAAAATCAGGGGTTAGAGTACAGCATGTAGGATGTTTGCCTTGAAAGCTCTGACCCTGATCAATTCCTGTCAACCCATATGGTTTCTGAGCACTGCCAGGAGTGATTTCTGAGTGCAGAGCCAGGAATAACCCCTGAATACTGCCAAGGGTCACTCCAAAACAAAAATCTTTACATCAATAAGGAGCTGACAAAGTAATAAATATTATAGGACAAATGGAGGTGATAATAATAATATAGAGTATAAAATAGGCATGCAAGTATTTTTTGTTGTCCTAAGAGCATTTTTCCAGTGCTGGCAAGATTAAACTTTCATGGTGAAAATTTTATGGGTCAACAGGGATCAAAATTTTATGGGTCAACAGGGACCAAAATCAAGGTTAGAAATCTGATAGGGAATTTTGCCTAAAGAAATCTGTAGCGCTGCAGCACTGTCCTCCCGTTGTTCATTGATTTGCTCGAACAGGCCCAGTAACATCTCCATTGTGAGACTTGTTACTTTGTTTGGCATACTGAATATGTCACGGGTAGTTTGCCAGGCTTTGCCGTGCAGACAAGATACTCTCGGTAGCTTGCCGGACTCTCCGAGAGGGGCAGAGGAATCAAATTCGGGTCAGCAGGGTTGGCCACATGTGAGGCAAACACCCTACCCACTGTGCTACTGCTCCAGCCAAGTAAAGAAATCTAGGGCTCCAAAGTGATTTTGGATTTGGAGCCCTAGATTTTTTTAAATAATATTAATTCAATATAAACTCATAATGAAAATCTGAAAAACAGATTCTCATAAACTGTCACTGTCACTGTCACCCCGTTGTTCATCGATTTGCTCAAGCGGACTCCAGTAACATCTCCATTCAATCCAGCCCTGAGATTTTAGCAGCCATCTCCTTACTCGTCCTTCCCAATGCTGCTATATTGAAGGCTCTTTAAGGTTCAGGGGAATGAGGCCCATTATTATTACTCTTTTTGGCACATTGAATATGCCACAGGTAGCTTGCCAGGCTCTGCCGAGCGAGCAGGATACCCTCAGTAGCTTGCCGGGCTCTCCGAGAGGGACAGAGGTTTGGGGGGGGCTCCAGGAAATACTGCATTGCTCTCTTCCAGATGCTTTTTTTTTATAGACTCTGGATCTTGGCCATAGATGAGATTACTTGGCGCTGGGGGCAGTTTGTGGGTGTGACTGCCAAGCTACTGAAAAATGGGGCATCTGGGTGAAGGAGGCCCAGTCCCAATCCGAGTAGTTGGAGATCTCAGCCCCGGGTCCCACATATCTGGGTTTCTCTGCCAGTTCCTTCATGCATAAGGCTCGTCTGAGAGTGTGGAGAGTGGTGTTGAGCATGACTGTGGCTGGGTTCTGGAGGTTCTGGAGTTTTTTGGGTTCTTGGTTCTCGAGGTTTTCGGCTGCCGGGGTTCTGCTTGGGGCAGGGAGGGAAACTCAACCAGCTCCCATCCGAGGGGCCCTGTTGAAGACAGCCTGGCACGGGGGCAGGAGATTCTGCAATCCCTGGATTTATCAGATTGTCAGATTGTCTCGTTGTTGTTGTTGTCACTACTACTACTACTACTACTACTACTACTACTACTACTGTTTCGGCGGTGTAGAGATGGGAAGATATTTCAAAAAGGAGTGCTCACCAAGCACCACAAAGTCAGATTTTCATTATGAGATTATATTGAATTTATATTATTCAGTAAAATTTTAACTTTTCTAAAAATCAGAACCCAGCCACAGCCATGCTCAACACTACCAGACTAGGAGTGCCCCAGAATCCTGGAAAAAATGTCACAAATTTTCTCTCTGAAGAAAATGACTAATATTATACATCACATTAGTTCTACAAACTATTTTTAAGATCAATGACTAACATATGAAGATAATCAGACATATAAAAAACTAAAGTATAATGTTCAGGAACCTGCAGAAAAATCAAGCAACTTAAATAGAGCCACAGAACCTTAAGATACTGGGTGTATCAGAAAGAGACTACAAAATGACAGTACTGTGTTTAAAGAAGTAGAGTCAAACTAATTGAAAATTCTGATATTTATGAGAAAAGTGAATGTGTGATTAAAAGACTATGACAAGTTTTATATATGCCAGCCCTAATTTTTAGGGAGCTTAATAAACACACAAACAGCACTATTTTACAAACTAGCTGCAGAAGAGAGATAAACTTATTTTTAAAATAAATGTCAAAGAAGAAGAGAAAAAGAAAGTTAAAAGTAGAGAGTGCTGTATAATTATTGGGTAATGCGTATCAAAGTGCTTTTGAAAGGTTGAAAAAATTTTACAAATACAAGAAATTCCTGTAATTGGAAATCCCTTGATATCAGGAAGCACAGAAACACCCTGTATTATTAGTTTTAAATTCCTGAATGTTCATGTATTTCTGCTGCAAGGTTGTTCTGGAGTGGGCTGTGGCATGGTCTAGTAGCTGTCCAACTGAGCACTAAAAGAAACATGGCTGATTACTAAAAATCAGAACCTATGTGAAAACAAACATAAAACAGTTAGAGCCATTTTATAGTGGAAATTACTAAAATTTGGGGAGTGAAAAGCCAAATGCAGAGACAAAGGCATATACTGGGGCCTGAGAAAGGCCAAAGGGAAAAGGATAAAAACCTACCATAACTATAACAAATTGCTTGTTTGGACACTTGGACATCCAGTAATTTTTATGGTGAATTTGCATTTGTTATATTTAAGAATTTAGTAAATTAATCCAGTTCTAGACCATTGGATATACATTTCTAATATGTGGCATTCCCCCATCTCTTGTGCCAGGGCTATGGGAAAATAGGGATAAATAACAGAGCCAGCTTTATTTTTGCCCCCTGTGCTGTACTCAGGAACTCACATTCAAAGAGTCTCATGTGTGGCTGAAGACTGCATTATATAACTTTTTAACTGAAGACTTCATATTTTAATTTTCAATGGGCTCTAAAAATTATGTAATCAGTTCTGGAGTCAGAGTGGTAAGTAGACAGCAGAAGAAGGTAATAATAAGGCAAATGGCCAGTCACTGAGTTTTGCCAATCCCATGGGCCATAAAAGCCTCAAGCCTAAGATAAATTAATGTCCCAGGGGCACCATATACTGCTCAAGGTGCAATGAAAATAAGCAGTGACTAAGGTACCAACACATACATCAGGAAAAATTTGAGAGGTATTTAATAATACCACATATCTAGTTGCACTTACTATATATCAGGCACTAATATATATATTATGTATTATGATATATATATATATATATATATGTAGCACTGTAGCACTGTCCTCCCATTGTTCATCAATTTGCTCGAGTGGGAACCAATAACGTTTCACAACAAATTGTGAGACTTGTTACTGTTTTGGCATACTGAATACGTCACAGGGAGCGTGCCAGGCTTTGCCGTGTGGGCAAGATACTCTTGGTATATGTTTTTACATATTATTTAATTTCTTATTATGATCTCGATAATGTGCTATGGGAAAATATAGGATCCTTAATTGGTGGAAGATCTTAGTGCTTAGTTTCATAGACACATAAATAATAGTAAAATACCTGAAAAGGAAGAATATGTTTAAGTACCAAATTGATGACTGGTCTGAGAAATTACATAATCAAAGTACAGAGAACATGAGTTCATTGAGTTGGAGTGCCCTTGAGATGGGTCTTAAAGGAGAGTCATGGATACCTGGTGAGGGTTTTAGAACCTCTGAGCAGATAGGAAGGTAGTGCATCTCCAGTCTGAGAGGGAATGCAGGCTGAATGACTCTGAACAATCTTGCTGAGGTAGAGGGTAGATTGAGAGAAACAACCAGCATTTATGAAAAGTGGAACATGAGAAAGGCTTGCCTTAAAGTAGTTGGGTGCAACTCAAAAGATTTGGTGCAGAAAGGGATATTTGAAGGGATGTTTAGGGAAGCTGACCTTGAGGGCAACAACATGGGGTACTGGGTGAGAGAATTTGTTCGGGAGCTGCTGGAGGAGAGTTCAGACTCTCTATAAGGCTATCTGACCAAATAGTGCCCCCAAACACACCTCTAAGATTATGCCTTAGCGCTGGAAATTCTATTCCTGTTCCCACCCCACCTCACCCTCTTTTATTCATCTTTTCCCAGAATGGGCCTCTCTGGACCTCAGCTCTTGCTTCAGTGCCTGCGCAAACACTAATAAGTGCCAGAGTGTTGCCATAGAAACCACTGCTTCATCTGCCTGACAGAGTTCTCTGCAGCAGCAAGGCTTCCTGCTCAGGGAAGCTTTTCGCAAATATTTGAAGAAAGTCGCAAATGCGTCAATCAGCAGTGTGCATATAGAACAGACTGAGGGAATGGGGGACTACATGTAACAGGCTATTTTCTGGCACAGCCTTCATAGGGAATCAATTCAGCTAAGGGGTCACTGAAAAACAATTATTTCTTTTTTGTTGTTGTTTTTTATGCTTGGATATTTTTTTAATTTTTATTAGTGAAACACCATGAGGTACAGTTGTAGGCTTACAAATTTTTGTGCTTGGGTTTCAGTTATACAATGACCAAGTACCCATCCCTCCACCAGTGCCCATTCCCTACCCCCACCAATCCCAGTATGCCTCCCCGCATCCCCCCATCCCACCCTGCCTCTGTGGCAGGGCACTACCTTTTGTTCTCTCTCTCCTTTTGGGTGCTGTGGTTTTATGCTTGAATTTTTTGAAGAGCTTTTAAACAATTCTTTGTTTACAGTCAAAATTCCTTTAGTTAATAAGCAGGGTTCCTAATAATAATGCTTTGCCTCTTTCTGCCACCACTGCAGTGCCTGAAAATCTCAACCCCACCCTCCTCAAGAGATCACAATAACACTCCATATTTCCCAATGGAATATCTTAGAATGATAGGGTAAAGGTTTATAGAATCATAGGAATACATCAAGGCTGAGAGTTTAAGAAGGGAAAACATTTATAATAATAATAACAAGAAATAGATCTTAGTTTATTCTGTACAGGTCACTGATATACTAAGCACTTTATGGAGATATCCTCATAGGACTAACCTCACAGAATATTGTGAAAATTAAATGAGGCACTGCAGACAATCACAGGAAATGGATTATATAACTAGGGGATATTAACCATGATTTGTTGTGCATTTTTAACCACTCTATCATACTTATTATTTTTCCTTTTCTAATAGTGGCAATAATAAGAACTATGGTATTCATTTGAAAATATATAAAATACATGTATTTTCTTAAATGGTTATATTTATCTGCTTTCAGTAATTAAACCACAATGATAATGATTATGGTAATAATTAACATTTTCTAGGCACTTAATTTTTGCTGAAAAGAATACTGAGGACCTTATCTATATTGTATCTTATGTAACTCTCTCAAATAAGGGACTTTTTAATTCCATCTCTATTTTAGAGAAGAAGAAATAAAAGCTTGAAGAGGTTAAGTAACTCGTACTGAAAATGTGCTACGTAAGTAAATTAATCCAGTTTTTTCTCATTCTAAAGCCATAATGCCATTTGCAGTTGAGTGACACTCTCTGGACCCAGCTTGAGTCTTCTAGTCTATGCAGATAATCTTCACTCCTCTGATAGTTTTTTATTAAAGATCACTTTTGAAGGTGCACTTTCAGTGCTGCTCAGTGCTTTTTTTTTTTGGCTCTGTGCTCAAGAATCACGCTTGTATTTGGGGCACTGTATGTGGTTCCAGAGATTGAGTTGGCATTGGTTACATTCAAGGCAGGGACTTTATATTAGGTGGGACCTAATATTATCTCTTATTAGGTGAACTCCACACTTTCTCCAGATCTTGAATATTTTTGCAACACCCATTTTTCTTGGAATAGTCAAGAATTTCTAGTGACCCATCCCTTCTCTAACATTCAAGTTGTTTCCCTGGATTTTTAGGATTACCAGGTATGACTCAGCCAAGACCTTAGGAATTAGACCCCTTCTTACCCTTCTTAGTCAGAGACTAGTTAGTTACCTTAGGAAAATTCATCCACCTAACTGCTCAAATATTGCCTTGATTTCCTGGTTTGGATTTCGGCCCAGTTCAGGGGTAGGCACACTAACGTCCATTTCCAGTCATTAAGGAAGCTACATCTATGTGGGCTACAATCTAGATTTCTTCTCCAAGTCATAAATCACCTCTGTCTTTTTAAAAGAATCTCAATTATTTTTAAGTTCAGTGTTGGGATTTTGATTTTGTTTTTGCCTGAGAAACATGGAATTTTCTTTGTAATGTTTATTATAATTACTCATGATAATAAAACTAAAAAAATTTAAAATAGCCCTTACCCTGGTCCTGTTCATACAAGGCTTAGGAAAAGTACCATGATTCACTTATTGGCATGTGTGTATACACAAAAATAAAATGTTTTGTGAGAAAAAAAATCACCTTTGCTCCAATTCTCCCTCTGCTGTTTATCTACATGAACTATTAAAGCTTTAGTCTGCTCTGCTCTGCTTACAACTCTAGCAGTCTCTCTCTCATCCCATCACTGAAAACTGTCACCTGAAACCATACTCTTTTGGTGTACTATTGAGTGGTAGGTGGTGGAGAGTGGATCAATGAATTCTATTTTCTGCCCAAATAAGAGGTTGAAGTAAAATGTCAGCTTCAGGTACGGCTAGGTCAGGTACAAAACTGACAAGATAATGGCTCTGGTTTTTTAATAATTTCTTTGATTTAATAGCAACATCACTTGATCACTTGACTTCCCGTTAATCATCGATTTGCTTGAGCTGGCGCCAGTAATGTCTTCATTTGTCCCTGTCGCATACTAGTGTAGCCCAATGGCGTCTGTTCATTCTAGGAACACGAAGAGCCTCAAACCGATTGTTCATAATCTTGATGAAGAAGTCTGACCATCTGGTAGGTGGGTGGCCATGCAGTCTTTTGACATCCCATGGAATCCAGTCGGTAATGGCTCTATTCCAGCCGTCGTCTCCAAATCTCATTACATGTCCAGCCCATCTGATTTTTGATGCCTTGGCAAACAGGACAGCATCCCTGATTCTTGATCCTCAACAGAGGTCAGAACTCCGGATTCTTTCTCTCATTTGAGTGAAACATGATACTCCAAGCATAGCTCTTTCAATTCCTCTTTGGGAGACCTGAATAGTGTTCTCATCCTGTTTTCCTAAGGCCCATGTCGCTGAGGCATATGTTAATGCAGAAAGAATAGTGGAATCAAAGAGATGTGCCCGAAGCCAGAGGTTCTTTATCCTCTTAGCTATTTCTTCGATGCTCTTGAAAGCGTTCCAAGGGTTGAATACACTGACATCTCCCCTCAATCATATGATCATCTAATCTTTGATAAAGATGCAAGAAATGTGAAGTGGAGTAAGGAAAGCCTCTTTAACAAATGGTGCTGAAAAAACCGAACATGCAAAAAAATGGGCTCAGAACTCTGCCTAACACCATGTACAAAAGTAAGATCAAAATGGATTAAAGACCTCAACATCAGACCGGAAACCATAAGGTACATTGAAGACAAAAGTTGGCAAAACCCTCCATGACGTTGAAGCTAATGGTATCTTCAAAGATTACACGCCACTGGCCGAGCAAGTGAAAACAGAGATAGATAAATGGGACTATCTTAAACTAAGAAGCTTCTGCACCTCCAAAGAAACAGTGACCAAAATACAAAGACAGTCTAAAGAATGGGAAAAGACATTTGCCAAATACACCTCTGACAAGGGGTTGATATCAAGGATATATTAAGTACTGGTTGAACTCCACAAGAAGAAAACATCCAACCCCATAAAAAATGAGGTAATGAAATGAACAGAAACTTTCTCAAAGAAGAAATCCGAATGGCAAAAAAGCACATAAGAAAATGCTCTACATCATTAATCATCAGGAAGATGCAGATCAAAACCACAATGAGATAACATCTCACACCTCAGAGACTGGCCCACATCCAAAAGAACAAAAGCAACCAATGCTGATGCAGATGTGTTGAAAAAGGGACACTCCTTCACTGTTGGTGGGAATGCTGACTGGTTCGGCCCTTTTGGAAAACAGTATGGACCATTCTCAAGAAATTAGAAATTGAGCTCCCATTTGACCTAGCAATACCACTCCTGGGAATATATCCCAGAGAGGCAAAAATGTATAGTCAAAGTGACATCTGCACTTGTTTGTTAATTGCAGCACTCTTTACAATAGCCAGAATCTGGAAAAAACCTGAGTTCCCAAGAACAGATGACTGGTTAAAGAAACTTTGGTACATCTACACAATGGAATACTATGTAGCTCTTAGAAAAGATGAAGTTATGAATTTTACATAAAAGTGCTACCACATGGAAAGTATCATGCTAAGCGAAATGAGTCAGAAAGAGAGGGATAGACATAAAAAAATTGCATTCATCTGGGGGACATAAAGTAACAAAATAGGAGATTAATACCCAAGAATAACCGAGATCAGTACCAGGACGATTACTCCATGGCTTAGAGGCCAGCCGGGCACTCTAGGGGAAAGGGTAGCTCAGATAGAGAAGGGAGCACCAAATAAAGGGTGTTTGGAGGATCCTCCCAGGAGGGGAGATACATGTTGAAGGTAGACTATGGACTGAACATGATTGCCATTCAATACCTCTTTTTCAGATCACAACACCCAAAAGGAGAGAGAGAACAAAAGGGAATGCCTTGCCACAGAGGCAGGGTGGGATGGGGGGATGGGTGCGGGAGGGATACTGGGATCCATGGCGGTGGAAAATGGGCACTGGTGGAGCAATGGGTACTTGATCATTGTATAATTGAAAACCAAGCACAAAAATTTGTAAAGCTACAACTGTACTTCATGGTTTTTCACTAATAAAAATTAAAATAAATAAATAAAAAATAAAGAAAGTGTTCCAAGCCTCTCTCTTCCTCCTGCGCAACTCAGGTGCCAGGTCATTCATCATGTTGATTCTAGACATAGGTACACATAACTGTTGCATTCGGAGATGTTCCTTCTGCTGAGAGTGAATGGAGCATCAGGAACAAGGCTATTTCTCATAAACATTGTCTTCATGAGATTCAGCTACAGTCCGACCTTTCCACACTCACGGTTGAAGTCGGCCAGCATTTGTGCTGCTTGGCTAATGTTTGGTGTTATTAGAATGATGTCATCAGCAAAGCGGAGTTGGTGTAGTTGCCGACCATCTATCTTCACTCCCATTCCTTCCTATTTCAGTCGTCGCTTGATGTTCTCGAGGGTGGCACTGAAGAGTTTCAATGAAATGGTATCACCCTGCCGAATACCTCTGTTGAAATGGATGATCACTTCTTTGTAGAATGGTGAGATCCTGGTAGTGAATCCATAATACAGCTCACGGAGGATCTTGATGTATTGAGCTTGAATGCCCTGATTGGCTAGGGCTTCAATGACCGCTTCCATCTCAACAGAATCAAAGGCCTTCTTTAAATCAGTGAACGTTAGACAGAGCGGCATCTTGAACTCCCGAGAAACCTCAATGAGCTTGGTTATTGTGTGGATATGGTCGGCGGTGTTGAATCCTTTTCAGAACCCGGCTTGCTTGCATGGTTGTCCTTCATCCAGTGTTCTGCCAATCCTATTCAGGATGACTCGAGTGAACAGCTTGTGGATGACAGACAAAAGGCAGATTGGGCAATAGCTGCCCAATAGCAACATTGACCTTACAAAAGGGAAGACTATGAATCAGCAAGAAACATCTAGCACATTAATGGAGCAGTTTCACCAAGAGCCCCTTGTCAATCAAAGCTGTTTAAGACCTGACAAGCAGGAAAAAATTAAATCTGGCTTTCCAAGTATCTGCTTTGTGAGCATGGGAAGTATGGCTGATTGAGACCGCCCTTTATAACATGGGATTTCATAGGCTGCATTTAAAATATTAAAGGAAACACAAACTTTTAGATGAGGGAAGTGCTTCTCAGTGATTTTTGGATATACAGACCAGCAATTCAATGTCAGGTTCTGAGTTTTTTGTGCCACTTGGTCCCTGGAGTGCAAGACATTATTCTGAACTACTCTGGTGGTGACCAGTTGAGACCATGTGATGCTTTCTTCACAGTACTATATCCATGTACCCAGGAAAAAAAAGATAGAGTGGCATAAAGAAATAAAAACACCACTGAAGTTTTATTTAACCAACATTTATCCTAATTTTATCCCAGTTCTTTCTATTGACTAGCTGGGTGACCTTGGGAAGTAAATCATGAACTTCTTCTGATCAGGAAGACAAGGTAATTTTTTCTCATCTAATCCCTTCCTGATGCTTGAATATATTTAACATTAGCAGTCTTTACTGACATCCTGAGAGTGACAAGAATCTCGTTCCCCATCAAAACATTTTCTTCAGTTTTTAATGAGCTCTCAATTTTATCTATTTTGTTATTATATCTAACAAGTTCTTATGTTGTGCTTCACCTGTCAGATACTATTCTCAGCAAATCACAAATATCAAACTAAATTTTTTTGCTTTTTGGGTCACACCCAGCATTGCACAGGGGTTATTCCTGGCTCTGCACTCAGGAATTACTCCTGGTGGTGCTCAGGGGACCATATGGGATGCTTGGAATTGAACCCGGGATGGCCGTGTGCAAGGCAAATGCCCTACCCGCTGTGCTATCGCTTCAGCCCCCAAACTAATCTTTAAGCAGCGCTATGATATATTATCCCCGTGTTACAACTGACAAGATGAATGTTAAACAGACACTATACTTAAATTACACATCTAGAAGTGTCAGAATTGAATTGTTCCCCAGACAATGTAGCTTTTGAGTATACCTTTTTAACCATTATACTATGAAAAGGTCTTTCATTGGGTTCAACCTGTAAATTTCTTCACAATTTGCACCCTATGTGTCCAATTATTTACTCTTCCTGGAATATTAGAGGCCACATTATATTTCACTTCAGAAAGGGCTTTACCATATTTGCATGAAATATAGATTAGGATTCTAGGTTCATGATCGTCACAAGGATGAGCTAGAACTATATCCCAGAAGGAAAGTATGGCAGGGCACTGTATTGTAAAAATAATATATTGTCTATACCATAGATATGTATAGGATGTACACATATACATAGAAATCTATTTGGATACTATATTGTTATAAGGGGAAAGAAACTGTTTCCAATACAAAACTGTTTCTAATTTCCCAATACTTTTAAAATTAAAGAGTAAAGTTTTATTGTTGAAAACATGCAATTTTATTTTTAAAGCACTTTCCCCCCATTTTTTCCATCTCTCTAGAAAAGACTAAAAACATCTAATAATGTTTCACAGCCATGATCACAACCTCAATTTGCTGGCACACTACACCATTTCTGCTCCACTTCTCATGCCAACACCATTCAGTCACCAGCATGGGGTCAGCTATCCATAGTTAGGAGCAACAGGTGGTTTTGGAAAATCCAGCCAACTGTTTACAAATCCTTCTGGTCATTAGAGAAGCTATTTCATAATGAATAATAAACTAAGGCCTAGATATTATGTCAAGTCTTCACAGAATGCAGAAGTTAAAAAGAATAAGGGGCAGAATCCTGGCCTTTGTTTATAACATACATTGTTATCATGCATTGACATATCACTAAATGTCTTCTAAGATGTTTCCCTGACAATTCTGGAAGTCAAGCATTCCAAAAAGGCTCTGAAGTCAATGAAACAAATTCTTCCATTGCCACTGAAAATCAGAAGCAAGGCCTAAGAAAAGATAAATCCATTAACAGTGGAGGTGAAACTAGAACACAGATCGCTGGAAATCATGCCTTATTTCCACAACATCAAAAATGTGAACAAAGCTTCAATGTCAAATTCAAGGGAGTATAGTATCTCAGACAGATACAGAGATTTTCTTGGGGAAAAGAGTGGATGACTGGTGATAGTGAATCCACCTCTTGGCCCCATAGTGATCTATTTTCCCTGTACTAGTAAACTATAGAGAGACTAAAACAGGAGCATCCAACAAAAATTAAAGAGATAGTGTCTAAAAGATGTCTAAAAGAAGTGTATATAAAAATTAAATTAAATTTTAAGGGATAGGTAAATAGTAAATTGGTTGTGGATATTGTATAAGGGTCAGAGGGACATACTTTGCGTATGTAGCACACTGAAGGGCCTCTAAGCAACTTCTAGGTGTAATCTTTGTGATCTGTAGCACTGTATGGTGCTAGTATCACACATCCTTTGACCTTAGCATTGAAACATTTAACTTGACTGACTCAGTACCACCAGGAGTGCCCTTGAATATATTTCAAAGGTCCTCCCAATTGTATTTTATATATTTTGGAAATAAGACAATGGAGCAACAATGACAATGTGATCATAGATGCATTAAACCATAGTCCCTTGCTTATGTAAGTTAACCTCCATTGGTTCTCAAAATCTTTCTAAAATCTCCTCCTCTGTTTTATTTCTTTTCTTTTCCCTCTTTTCCTTTCTCTATAAAGTTATTTTAAGACTATAGGATCTGCATGATAATATACATAAAAGACCCTAATGTGTACACAAAAAACTCTAGAAACAATACACCAATAATACAAAGTGATTGGCTACAGAGTCAATACCCAAAATTCAGTCACATTCTTATATAAAAATGAATCAGAAAGAAAGGAATCAAGGAGTCTATTCCATTTAAAACAGTATACAAAAAATCAAGTTTTTCTTAGGAATCAGCTTAACAAAAGACATGGGAGATCTATGCCGTTATAACTTTAAACCACTTAAGAAAGAGATATATGAAGACCTTAGGAAGTGGAAAAATATCCCATGGTCATGAATTTGAAGAATCATATTATTAAATTAACAATATAAATAAGCTAGTATATAGAATTGATGCAATCCCCATCCAAATTTAGACAACATTCTTCCAGGATCTAGAAAAATCAATCATAAAGTTTGTATGGAATCAAAAAAGGCCACACATAGCCAAAACAATACTGAAAAGTAACAAACCAAGATGTATTACACTACCTAAGTTAGAACTGTATTTTAAAGCTATAGTAATCAAATCTGCATGGTACAGAATCGAATATCCTACAACAAAACCCCGTATAGTATGGGCAGTTAATTTTCAATAAAGGAGCTGAGAACATGAAATGGAGTAAAGATAGCTTCTTTAACAAATGCTGCATGGAAAATTGATTAACTAAATGTAAGAAACTAAAGCTGAATCTATATCTTATACTTCACACAAAAGTCAATTCAAAGTGCATCAAAGAACTTGCAATCCGACCAGAAATTATAAAGTAAGTTGTGGAAAATACAGGCGAAACACTTTAAGATTTGAATCTCAAAGGTGCCTTCAATGATCTAATACCATTGCCAAAGGCAAAAAAAAAATAAACAAATGGGGCTACATAAAATTTAAGAGCTTCTGCATGGGGAAAAACCACCATGGGCTAAAACTAAAAAAAGCTCACTTAATGGGGAAAGATATTTGCATTCAAGATATCAGATAAAGTTTTGATATCTGGGATACATAAAGTACTCACAAGGATCAACCAAAAAATTCAAAAACCCAGACTGGAGCAATAGCACAGCAGGTAGCAAATAGCACGTTTGCCTTGCATGCAGCCAACCCAGGTTAGATTCCCAGCATCCCATATGGTCCCCTGAGCACCACCAGTGGTAATTCCTGAGTGCAGAGCCAGGAGTAACCCCTGTGCATCATAGGGTGTGACCCAGAAAGCAAAAAAAAAAAAAATAAAAAACCTTATCAACAAATGGGGTGAGGGAATGAATAGACACTTCTCAGATGAGGGCAGTTGGATGGCCAGTAGGCACATGGAAAAGTGGTTAGCATCACTTATTATCTATCAGAGAAGTCCAAATCAAGATGACAATGTGATACTGTCTCAAACGAGTGAGAATGGAACATATCAAAAATAGTAGGAACAATCTATTTTGGCAGGGATGTGGTGAAAAAGGAACTCTCATCCACTGCTGGCAAGAATGTTGTCTGGTATAACTCTTGTGGAAAACAGTATGGAGAGTTTTCAGTAAACTGCCACATGCTCCCCCACAGCAATTCTACTTTTTGGGTATCTATTTCCAGGAAATAAAAATCCTTTCTCAAAAGGACATATACAAACCAGTATTCATTACTTCACTCACTACAATAGTAAAGATATGGAATAAACCTAGGTATCCAATGACAGATGAATGGATTGTGAAAATGAGGTATATATACAAAATGGTATACTATTTGGAGTAATGACAGATGAATGGAGTTGCAAGGAATTATAAAATAATGCAATTTGCTACAACATGGTTGGAACCGAAAAATATCATGTTGAATGAAGCAAAGCAGAAGAATACAAATACAAATATAAGTACAAATACCGGATGATCTTACTTATAAGTAGAATATAGAACACTGGATGAGGAAATTATTCTAGTTAAAGGTGAGTATACAGATCACCCTTTAGAGAGAAGATGGACAGAGAAGGAAAGAAATCAAGAGAGAAGATGTTAAGTAATGGGTGAAAAGGCACCAAGGATTCAGTTACACCAGTGGTATAAGTGAGCTGTATAGTCTTATGTACAAAACACAGATTCAACAAAACGGAAAACATGGGACTTAAGCTGCAACCACTGAAACTTTGTAATGTGCCTGTCAAGTTGACAACAGGAATGAAGTAGGTGTTGGGATGGGAAGGGAATTTGGAAAACTGGTGGAGGGAAGTTGAGACTGGTGGAGTAATTGATGTTGAATTATGTATGCTAACAACTCAACTATCTGTAATTTTGTAAATCATGGCTATTTAATACAATTTTTAAAAAGACTATATAAAATACTCTTCAATAACGTTTTTTAAAAAGGATCTGGAGAGATAGTACAGTGGATAAGATCCGGCCTGCATGTTGCCAACCCCAGTTCTAATATTGGCACCATTCGTGTTCTCCCCAGCATCACCTGGATTGATGCCTGATCACATAGAAGTAAGCCCAGCTTGATGTGGCCCCCAAAACTGGTCACCCCAAATAAAATCTAAGATAAAAACCTTGCCTGCTGTACTATCTCACTGGCCCAACATAAAATGAAACTTTAAAAGAAGATATGCATAAACAAACACTTGATTGATTGTAAGATAATAAGAAAAATATAGTAAATTAAATTATTGAGGTCATATGCTATTTACTCTGATAATTTTTGATAAAGATTTTATTATTTATTTCTTACAACTCTGTATGATTATAATTCACATTTTACAGATGCTCAATCAGAGACTTAAAGACTGATTAAGTGACTAGACCGAGTGACTAGACAGAGATAATATCACAAGTCAGCTTAAACTCCAGAATCCAGCTCCAGAGTCTACAACTTAAATATTATCCTCTTCTGAATGGATGTGGAGATCAATTTCTCTCTCCGAATAAGACACAAAATTTATTAAAATTCTTCCAAGTGACTTTATACTTTGTTTTATACTTATAAAAGATACTTTTAGTTCCCATCATATAGTAAGCAAAACCTAGGAAAACTTTTGGAGAATTTCTCAGGTTTACGTAGCTATCTAATAGCAGAACCAGAATTAGAAGAACAAGATTCCTGACTCTGGGAAATCAGATATCTGCTTCATCTATTATCGATATACACTTAACAGCTTCTGACATGGATGGTGCTTTATTAGGTATCCAGAGTCATGGAGTATAGGCTGGAACTCCAGTTAGACTTGCTTCGAAGGAACAAACAAATAGCAAAAGTGATGGAATGTCCCTACAGTGATTATTTTGCAGGAGACATAATCTATCTTGTGGAGTTTTCTCTTAATTGCCTTTTGGGCTTGAACACACTGATGTTCAAACTGTAACAGTGATGTTCAAACTGTAACAGTGTAACAGTGGATAACTTCCACAACAAGATACTGAGAGCCGTCTTTGACAAAGCCCCAGGAATAAACTGAGGGCTTACGTCCAATAACTTGAAAGAAACTGAACTGTCTCAACACCATGAATGAACCCAAATGTGACTTTTTTCTAATGTAGCCTTGAGGTGATCACAGCTCTGGCTAACATCTGGATTGGATCTATGTAAGAGATCCTGCTCATTTGTGTCTGAAAGCACAAAAACTGAAAGCACAGAAACTGGGAGATACAAACGTGTGTTATTTGAGACCACTTAAGCTTTGGGGTGATTTTTTATGTAACAATAGATAATTAACACAACCTAATTTCAGTTAGAAGCTTCATTGATCTTCTGATTATTCACAGTAAAACAAATCTATGGCACAGCAATTTAGAGGACTGTGAAAACAATTGACAAGTTTTGAGGGGAGAACTGAGAGTCAGAGGATCACCCATTGGTGTACTTTGATGTCTTCTCTGCCCTGAAGTTCTGATAGCTACAGTCAAGGTCAAAGGTGGTACAGTAGATGTAGTGTCCGTCATTCTTCCCCAATCATGGAGTCCAACATTACTCAACGCATGTTTAAGCCAAGGGGGTTAGTAGCATGTCAGCGTCTCCTCACTATTTGTGTGGCAAATCTCTTAAAGTTTTCTTATCATTTCAACAGAACAAGGCACCATACCAAGCTGTCTCCATCCTAGTAAATGCAACTGTTTTCCAACCACTGCCCGAGCCACAGTGCTATTTTGGAATTTTTAACTGAGTGTGGGCTGGAGTAAGTGAAGGGTTTTGACAGATTCCCTGAAAGCAATTAGCCAAATGGAAATCACTTACACTCAATTCTCAGATGGCTAATTTGGTGTCAGGGGATTGTCTTGAAAAGGTGTGGGTGGGCAGACATCCCAGCAAACCCTGTAACTATTCCACTAGATAGCACAGCCAAGGGAGTAATATTGCCACATGGTGAGAAGTCATATCAAGAGAACACATTAAGTTCTTCCTTTGCCAGCTCAGGTGTGTCTACAAAAATTAAAACAAGCAAGGGTGACTTACTTTTCACTATGTCTGCAGAATCAGTGGGGCAAGTGAAGGCCCACATAGGGTCTTTGAAGATCTGTGCAGTGCCTGTGGTATAAAGGTCCTCTGTCCCCAATCCTGTAGGATATGTGTCATGAATGTCTTTTTGTATGTTTGGGTTGGTATCTATGAAAAGAGGAGTAGGGAAGAGAGAAGATGGATATGGCACATTTCTGAATATGAATACCGCACAGTCATGTATGTTCAAATAAATGTCATCTCTCACAGAAGCAGATAATAAATGTAAATATTTGGCTTTTCACAACTACATTGATATTCATGTGTAGGTGTCTGTTTTCATGAAAATTATGTGTATGATGTTCTTATGTATGTGAAAGGAGGTTATGAATGTGAAGTGCTGGTGCAATTGAGATATTTCAAGGTCAGCACATCTTAATCTGGTGACAATAAATCAAGTGATAATGGAACCATATGTGTACATATGGCACATATCAATTGCTGATCTGTGTGTGAGTCACTCACTGATATTTGTCAGTCACTCCCTGGTTTATATGAATGTACCTTCCTGTACTTTAGTAATAATGAAAGACAAGTGTATAATCATGGAGACAAAAACTGGCAATGAGTCCATAAATAACCATTTAAGAACACAAGGAAGAAGCTCTGGGCGCTTAAGTATCTACCTCATTAGGGTCTGAGTTGCCAGGGAGTTGAACCAAACTATTTCCTTTCCTTGACAATTAACCAACCACTTATTGTCCTTCCACTTCAGTAATTAGGGGACAGAGGAAAGAACTAAAACTGCCCCATCACCATGATATATAAATGTTCACCATCCCTCAGTCTTTTCAGACATGTGTCTGAGTACTGGCCTAGATCAGGCTCAGCACTGGGAAGCCTTTTGTTTTTCATTATTTTCATTTGATCTGTACCAGGGCATTGTTTACGGGGAAGCCAGGGAAGAAGAATGGTTAAATGCAGTACTGTGAATTTACCTGCATCTTATGTTCTGACCATCCCCACAAATAACAAGAGCACTGGTTGCAAGTACATCAATAAATAGATTGTCTTGTACCCAGAAGTCTGGCGCCTGAAAGATTCAAGCTTAGATGAAAATGAGAGTTGCTCACACAATGTTCTTTTAGCCTGTAGTTACACAGATGTGACTGGATTTTAATGACCTTCTAGTCTACAGCAGTATTTCTCAACTGGGGCCATATGCCCCTTGTGGGTGCCTGGAATATTCCTAGGAGGCCACAGATGAAAATCATGTAAATAGGACAACAATAGATTAACAGGCCAGGTGGTCGGACAGCTGTGTGTAGGCATTTTATAGGAAAGGAAAAGGTCTGAAGGGGCCACAGATGAAAAAATGTTAAGAATAACTGGTCTAGGTGTTTATACATTTGGACAAGTGCCTGAATAAAAAGATGCTAACATAGTACAAAAAGAATTGCTACTTTCACTTTCTAAAATAAGATATAACAAATAAGATATACAGCCTTTTATCTAATTAATTTTGTGCTGTGGATACCCACTGCAGACTGATGAAGCCCACATATCCCATTTAAAAACTGTATAGGGTTAACACTTGTATGTAAATTTCATGACTTCATCTTTACATACAAGTGGTACTACTACATGGAAAGCATCATGTTAAGCGAAATGAGTCAGAAAGAACGGGATAGACACAGAAAGATTGCATTCATCTGGGGAACATAAAGTAACAAAATCCGAGACTAACACCCAGGAGTGGCCGAGATTAGTACCAGAAATTTTGCTCCATGAGTTGGAGGCCAGCCACACATGCTAGGGGAAAAGGAAGCTCAGATAGAGAAGGGAGCACCAAATAAAGGGTGTTGGGAGGATCCTCCCAGGGTGGGAGAAGCATGCTGAAAGTAGACTATAAACCAAACATCATTGCCACTCAATGCCTCTCTTGAAAGTCACAGGACCCAAAAGGAGAGAGAGAACAAAAGGGAATGCCCTGCCACAGAGGCAGGGTGGGATGGAGGGCACGGGGGGTGGGAGGGATGCTGGGACCCGTGGTGGCGGAGGATGGGTGCTGGTGGAGGGATGGGTACTTGATCATTGTATAACTGAAACCCAAGCCCAAAAATTTGTAAGTCTATAACTGTACCTCATGGTGTTTCACTAATAAAAATAATAAAATAAATAAAAAATTAAAAATATATATCATTAAAAAATTACATCATAAAAAATACAAAAAAACTGTATAGGGTTAAACATGTGTTTATTAAAGAAAATAAACTATATTGAAATAATTATTAAGATCTATGATGTAGCATAGATGTTTTTAATGGGATTTTAGAGTAGTCATCAGCACAAACAAAATTTATAACATTTCAATGCACCGACAATGACTGTACTATTACAAGAAACTATCAACAATTGGCCATAGAGACAGTAAAACAAACAAGGCACTCGCCTTGCACAAGCTCCACCTTGTTTCAATCCTTGGCACCGCATTTCCTGAGCAATGCTAAGAATGATTCCTAAGCACAGCTGGCTATGGCCCCCATACAGAGCACCTTCCAAAAAATTATCTGTGATTTTTATCGGTGGCAAAATCACAACTACAATACTCTGTAATTTGCTGCATATGTGTGGAATTAAAGATAAAGCTAAATTTCAGCTGCACTATAGCACTGCCCTCCTGTTGTTCATCGATTTTCTCAAGTGGGCACCAGTAACGTCTCCATTGTGAGACTTGTTACTGTTTTTGGCATATTGAATACACCACGGGGAGCTTGCCAGGCTCTGCCATGCGGGCAGTATACTCTCGGTAGCTTGCCTGGCTCTCCAAGAGGGACAGAGGAATCAAACCCAGGTCAGCCGCATGCAAGGCAAATGCCCTACCTGAAATGCAAATTTTATTCCCATTCAAATTCATAGTCACCCAGAGGTCTATTCACAGACCTTTGAATGGCTGAATTCTCTGATGTGTGTGTGTGTGTATGTGAGAGAGAGAGAGAGAGAGAGAGAGAGAGAGAGAGACAGAGACAGAGACAGAGAGAGACAGAGAGAGAGACAGAGAGAGACAGAAACAGAGAGAGATGATCATGGAATTTTGTCAAAATAATTTGAGCAATTAGTGAGGGTTTATTTGTAGATTCTATTCCTTTTCATTGGTATATTTATTATCCACAAATACTGTTTGTACATATACATGGATACATTTAGGTATGTGCGCATATATATTCTGTTAAGACCACAGACACATATTGATATGTATAAGCATGTGTATACATATAAGTTAGACATTGCTTTATGCAATTATGAAGATTGAGAATTCCTACTACCTGCCACTTTTATATCAGAGAAACCAAGGAAGACAGTGGCTTAATTCAGTCCAATTTTAAAGCATGAAGAACCAGGAGACCAGGGGGATAATTTTATCCCAAATTTGATGGCCTCAAAAATAGGGAAACCAGTTTGCAATAACAGGAGAAAAATGAATTCCTCAGTTTAAAAAGTAAATTCACTTCTCCCCCAGCTGTTTTTCTATTCAGGTTCACAAGAGTGAGGGTGATTCACCTTAGGAGTGGTGACAATATTGGGGATGGGGATATAAAGAAATGTAATAGGAGACAATATTCTTTATTCAATATACTGACTGAAATTCTAATTTTTCCAAGAACCCCCTAGACATACCTAGAAATTATGTTCTCTGTTGTTATCCCTAAGCTCAATCAAGTTTACAATATGAAATCAATTTTCATGGTCTATATATCTGTCTTTATGCCCACAACACACTATTTTGATTACTGTACTTTTGTAGCAGTTTTTGTTTTGCTTTGCTGTTTCGGTGCAATATCCAGTGATGCTCAGGGCTTACTCCTGGCTCTATCCTCAGGTATAACTTCTAGTTGGCCTGGGAGGGGAGCACTTATGAAGTACTTGATCAAGTGCAATCAGCTGCATGTAAAGCAGGCACCCATCTACTATAATTTCTTTTTGAACTTTAGGTTTTGAAATCAAGAAATGAGTACTCCAACTTTGTTCTTTTTCAAGATATGTTCAAATTTCTCACTCCCCTGATATTCCATATAAATTTGAAGATGACTTTTTCTATTTGTACAAAACAAGTAAGTCATAATGTTGATAGCTGCATTGACACCTTTTTATTGCAAGTTAGTAGCACTGTAGCACTGTACTCCCACTGTTCATTGATTTGCTCGAGCGGGCACCTGTAATGTCTCCATTGTGAGAATTGTTGTTACTGTTTTTGGCTTATCGAATACGTCACAGGTAGCTTGCCAGGCTTTGTCGTGGGGGAGGAATACTCTTGGTAGCTTGCTGGGCTCTCCGAGAGGGGCAGAGGAATCGATCCTGGGTTGGCCACATGCAAAGCAAATGCCCTGCCCGCTATGCTATCACTCCAGCCCTGCAAGTTAGTATCTTGTATTATTTATATTGTATTTGTATTTATTTTGTATCTTGTATTTATTTATATTGTATTTATCATGAATTTATATTGAACTTTTATTAAAGCTTAATATATAAAGTTCAGTTCTTGTCATATAAACGGAGCTGTTATGTCATTTTGTTAATGTGTTATGTTTACTTGGTTGATTTTTCTCAATAGGAATAAATCTTGCATTCCAGGAATAAAACACACTTGAGTGAAGGTGTATAATTATTTTTATACACAGTTGAATTTGGGTTGCTATTATTTTGTTGGTTTTTACATCAATATTTAACAGGATTACAAATCTATTATTTTTTATATTTTTATTTTCTGAATCTGCTAACAGTGGACTGGAGCGCTAGCACAGTTGGTAGGGCATTTGCCTTGCACATGGCCGACCCAGGTTCGATTCCTTTGCCCCTCTCAGAGAGCCCAGAAAGCTACCAAGAGTATCTCGTCCACATGGCAAACCCTGGCAAGCTACCTGTGATGTATTTGATATGCCAAAAACAGTAACAACAAGTCTCACAATTTGTTGTGAGATGTTACTGGTGCCCGCTCGAGCAAATCGATAACCAAAGGAAGGACAGTGCTACAGTGCTACCAGTGTAAAGATGGCCTCAAAGAATGAGATAGTAAGTGCTCTCTCCTGTTCTCTTTGTTGAAAAACTTTCAGGATGAATGATTTTAATTCTTAAATATTTGGTAGAAAATCATGAGTGAAGTCATCAGGTCCTTATCTTTGATAAGAGTATTTTGATTACGGCTTCAGCCTTCTTACAGGTTATACATTATTCTGGTTATCTCTTTCTTCATCATTGGCTGGTAGTACATTCTGGGAATTGTCCATTTCATCTATATTAATCCATTTGTTGGCAAACAATTATAATTATACTTTCTTATAATTATGTCTGTAAAATTAGTGGTAATTCTCCTTCTCCTATTAATGATTTTACTCCTTTTTTGCTTTAACCAATCTAGCTTAATTTGTGCTAGTTTTTCTAGGGCTGGAGCGATAGCACAGCGGTAGGGCGTTCGCCTTACAAGCAGCCAACATGGCCGACCCGAGTTCGATTCCTCCGCCCCTCTCGGAGAGCCCGGCAAGCTACCGAGAGTATTCGATATGCCAAACACAGTAACAACAAAGTCTCCAATGGAGACGTTACTGGGCCCGCTCGAGCAAATCGACGATCAACGGGAGGGCCTTTACCTTTACCTTTACCTTTACAATTTTTTACTTAAAATATATTGTCTGATATTAATATAGCCACCCCTGCTCTTTGGGCTAATATTTCCTTGAAATCTCTTTCCTTTCCTTCAGTTTTGAACTATGATTATCCCTAAATCTAAAGTGAATTTCTTATTAGTATCTTAGTTAGATTTTATTTTTAAATATTTTTGTCAATCTATGTACTTTGGAGACTTTAATTCATTTGCATTTCAAGCTAGTTGTACAGTACTTTAACTATACAGAGCTTGTCTGTTGTTTCTTTTTTTTATTTCTAGCTATTTTGATTCCTTATATAGTTCATTATTGCCTTTTTATGTTTAGTTGATATTTGAATCCAATTTACTGATTTATCATTGTTCTACAATGTTGTAAGATTTTGAGAGTACAGTTTTATACACATACGTGCAGAAATTTTACATCATTAACCACTAAAACTCCAGTTCCATCACACTATCAAAATAATCCCCTTGACACCCATTCCTTCATATTCCCTTCATCTTTTCCTCTAATATCTCTCTTCGTTCTTTCTCTCTTCTCTCCCTCCCCTCCTCTTTCTTTCTTTCTTTCTTTCTTTCTTTCTTTCTTTCTTTCTTTCTTTCTTTCTTTCTTTCTTTCTCTCTTTCTCTCTTTCTCTCTTTCTCTCTTTCTCTCTTTCTCTCTTTCTCTCTTTTTCTTTTCTCTCTCTGTGCTGAGGGATCACTTCTGGAAGTACTTGGTCAACAAATTGTAGTGCTGAAGATCAAACTGGGGGTGGCCATGTGAAAGACAAGCACCTTAATCCACATACTATTTCTGTACTATCTCTGCGGATTAGTAACCACTATATTTTTCAAAGTCTGTAAGTTATTACTTATGTGTTGCCAGTTTGTTCATTTTAGTTGTGTATGCTTCATAGCAGAGGCAGACTCTGCGCCAGGCTGTTTCCACTCACAGAACCCCAGAAGGGGGTGGGCTAGAGCCCTCCCTGCCCCAAGGGACCCAGCTCTGGCAGCCGACCTCCACTACCCAACCGCCGCCACGCTCCAGGCCATGTTCCCGACACCGTGGGACACATCCTACTCATTGTCCATAATTACCACACCATGTTTGATAGATTTCAGATAGTAGGCAACAGATCAGAGAGTAATATATATGTATATGCCTCTCGGAGTACCCAGCAAGCTACTGAGAGTATCTCGCCCACACAGGCAGAGCCTGGCAAACTACCTTTGCCATATTTGATATGCCAAAACTGATAACTATAATAGGTCTCATTCCCTTGATCCTGAAAGAGCCTCCAATTCTTGGGAAAGACAAGTAAGGAGAGGCTGCTAAAATATCAGGTGCAGGGACGAATAGAGACATTACTTTCACCCGCTTGAATATATTGACGAACTACGGGATGACAGTGATACAGTGATACAGGTATGCTTCATATATTAGTGAAAATTATTACTGCTTCACTTCCTGGATTAATTATCTTAGAGTGATCATAATCTGTTTTAATGGCATTAATTCATCTTTATAATAGCTGTATAGTATTCCATAAAATACATTTTTATCAGCATAGCATTCTCTGCATTATTCTCTGTTATTTGTTTTAAATAACTCATTGCAGTTTTTCTCTTGAATCTATTCCGGTCTCAAAATAGATATAAATTTTTGTTTTCATAATAAATCATTTTGATTTAAAGAAAAATCATAGTCACTCTGAATTTGGTGAATTCAGATGTTCAGTGTAATTATTAATTATTGATTAAGTATGATCATTAATAGATTAGGCTTAATTATCACCACTCTAACATTGCTTTTTACGTTTTTAAAGTATTTTTGGAATTTTTAAAAAATGAGCTTATGTTGTTTTGTTTGGATAGTTTACCCAGTGACTCCCTCAGCATTTTCAGTTTTCTTCTAAGTATCACTGCTTCAGATTAGTGTTTTGGATTTTTAAAGTTTGTAGTCTATCTGTATCTGAAGTAATCACTTTTGTACAGCTATAGACTCAGTATCTTTTCACTAAACAGATTCTTTTATTCCTCCTTTTTGTATATTTTGTTTTGCTTCATTTTATTCCTGTTTGTTTCTGATTCTGTAAAACTATTTATCACAACATTTAATTTTTAGGTTCTTTCTTTTGTTTTATGTTTTCCTACAAAAGAACTGTTTTTCAACAGTTATTGCAGTGTATTTTTGGTGGTGATAAACCACAGCATTTGTTTATAGGGTAAAATCACTATTTCTCCATTATATTGCATTTATAATTTTGTAGGATATTCTTGTCTGAAAGTTTTATTTTAGAATTATGACTACATCAGTTCATTCTGCTAGCCTGTGGAATGTCTTCTGGGAATTATAGTAGCTTTGCTGGGGTGCTTTGCATGTAAAATTTTTCCTTAGTAGTGATTAATATATTTCATTTATGGTTGATTTGATAATTTAACAATAATGTGTCTTTTTGAATGTCTTTTTAAAAAATTTTTATTAGTGAGACACCATGAGGTACAGTTCAAGTATAATTTCTTGCCTTTCTGGGATATATTCCCAGGAGTTGTATTGCTGGGTCAAATGGGAGCTCAATTTCTAATTTTTTTTTTTTTTTAATTTATTTATTGAATCACTGTGGGAAAGGTTACAAAGCTTTCAGGTTTATGTCTCAGTCATGCAAATATCAAACACATTTCCCTTTACCAATACTTATTTTTTACCATGAAGAACCCCAATAAAACCCCACCCCCCACCCCTCCCCGTCCCTGTGAAGCAGATGAATTCTAGTTAACACTCTATCTGCTTTGATTAGATTCATTGTTTCAATAAAAGATTCACCACTATTATTTAGAGTTTACCCCCCCCCCCCAAATCAGACATGCTGAAAAAGCATTGTGAAGTGATTTGCTTTCTACGGCTGGGTTCAAGAATTAAATGTTGGTTTTGGATTTCTGCTCTTTTACCTATTGACCCTGGAAGTATTTCTACTGAAAGTCAGATAGTTAAGAAATTGGTTTCTGTGTTCTGGAGTCCTGGCCGTGCTGGAGAGCCGCTCGCGGGGGGCAACCGGTGGCCTCGGTAGGGCGTGAAGGGCGGACCGAAACGCCCCCCTTCCCATGAGGTTTTAGTCGCCCCCCACACTCCCGGCTCATACCTGCTGTCCACAAGGCTCCCATGTGGCCGCCATCTTTCTTTCCAAAGAGGAGAGGGCGAATGGGGCAACACCCTTTCCCCTCCGGCAGACTTGATGGCCTGGATCAATGCAGAGTCCGTTCACTTTTCTGCTCCAAGCTGCTGGGTTCTGCATTAAGTCCTTGTGCTTCTGGGGCCGTGGCCGTGCTGGAGAGCCGCTCGCGGGGGGCAACTGGTGACCTCGGTAGGGCGTGAAGGACGGACCAGAACGCCCCCCTTCCCATGAGGTTTTAGTCGCCCCCACACCCCCGGCTCATACCTGCTGTCCACAAGGCTCCCATGTGGCCGCCATCTTTCTTTCCAGAGGGAGGAGGGCGGAAGGGAGCAACACCCTTTCCCCTCTGGGCAGAAATGATTGCCTGGATCAACGCATAGTCCTTTCACTTTTCTGCTCCAAGCTGCTGGGTTCTGCATTAAGCCCTTGTGCTTCTGGGGCTGTGGCCGTGCTGGAGAGCCGCTCGTGGGGGCAACTGGTGGCCTCGGTAGGGCGTGAAGGGCGGACCGAAACGCCCCCCTTCCCATGAGGTTTTAGTCGCCCCCACACTCCCGGCTCATACCTGCTGTCCACAAGGCTCCCATGTGGCCGCCATCTTTCTTTCCAGAGAGGAGAGGGCGAATGGGGCAACACCCTTTCCCCTCCGGCAGACTTGATGGCCTGGATCAATGCATAGTCCTTTCACTTTTCTGCTCCAAGCTGCTGGGTTCTGCATTAAGTCCTTGTGCTTCTGGGGCCGTGGCCGTGCTGGAGAGCCGCTCGTGGGGGGCAACTGGTGACCTCGGTAGGGCGTGAAGGACGGACCAGAACGCCCCCCTTCCCATGAGGTTTTAGTCGCCCCCACACCCCCGGCTCATATCTGCTGTCCACAAGGCCCCCATGTGGCCGCCATCTTTCTTTCCAGAGGGAGGAGGGCGGAAGGGAGCGACACCCTTTCCCCTCTGGGCAGAAATGATTGCCTGGATTAATGCATAGTCCTTTCACTTTTCTGCTCCAAGCTGCTGGGTTCTGCATTAAGCCCTTGTGCTTCTGGGGCTGTGGCCGTGCTGGAGAGCCGTTTGTGGGGGGCAACTGGTGACCTCGGTAGGGCGTGAAGGACGGACCAGAACGCCCCCCTTCCCATGAGGTTTTAGTCGCCCCCACACTCCCGGCTCATACCTGCTGTCCACAAGGCTCCCATGTGGCCGCCATCTTTCTTTCCAGAGAGGAGAGGGCGAATGGGGCAACACCCTTTCCCCTCCAGCAGACTTGATGGGCTGGATCAACGCATAGTCCGTTCACTTTTCTGCTCCAAGCTGCTGGGTTCTGCATTAAGTCCTTGTGCTTCTGGGGCCGTGGCCGTGCTGGAGAGCCGCTCGTGAGGGGTGACTGGTGACCTCGGTAGGGCGTGAAGGACGGACTGGAACGCCCCCCTTCCCATGAGGTTTTAGTCGCCCCCACACCCCCGGCTCATACCTGCTGTCCACAAGGCTCCCATGCGGCCGCCATCCTTCTTTCCAGAGAAGAGAGGGCGAATGGGGCAACACCCTTTCCCCTCCAGCAGACTTGATGGGCTGGATCAACGCATAGTCCGTTCACTTTTCTGCTCCAAGCTGCTGGGTTCTGCATTAAGTCCTTGTGCTTCTGGGGCCGTGGCCGTGCTGGAGAGCCGCTCGTGAGGGGTGACTGGTGACCTCGGTAGGGCGTGAAGGACGGACTGGAACGCCCCCCTTCCCATGAGGTTTTAGTCGCCCCCACACCCCCGGCTCATACCTGCTGTCCACAAGGCTCCCATGCGGCCGCCATCCTTCTTTCCAGAGAAGAGAGGGCGAATGGGGCAACACCCTTTTCCCCTCTGGGCAGAAATGATGGCCTGGGTTAACGCATCGTCCGTTCACTTTTCTGCTCTAAGCTGCTGGTTTCTGCATTAAGTCCTTGTGTTTCTGGGGCTGTGGCCATGCTCCAAACTTAACTCTGATTTTCAGGGAGAAAGATTGGGTGGTTTACTTCTCATTGATCACTTTGTATATAGAGATCGGGATCAGAGGTTACCTGGGAGGTGTAGTCCGGCAGATTTGAGAAAAAGTCCTCGTTCCCGCATACTCGAGCTGTGTTTGTAGAGGCTTCTGGTCACCAGGGTTCCATCTGGGGGAGGCGGGATGCGGCGCCTACTCCATCTGGAACTTCCCGGTGCTCTCGGCTCTTTTTGGAACCTGTTTTTTCTTTTTTCTTTTCCTCCGGGATCCCGCACCCTCCATGTCTTCCTTCTCTTATTCTGAACATTTCAAAGATGGCGCTGGGGGGCGGGCTGTGGGCATGACTTCCGGGATCAGAGGTTACCTGGGAGGTGTAGTCCGGCAGATTTGAGAAAAAGTCCTCGTTCCCGCATACTCGAGCTGTGTTTGTAGAGGCTTCTGGTCACCAGGGTTCCATCTGGGGGAGGCGGGATGCGGCGCCTACTCCATCTGGAACTTCCTGGTGCTCTCGGCTCTTTTTGGAACCTGTTTTTTCTTTTTTCTTTTCCTCCGGGATCCCGCACCCTCCATGTCTTCCTTCTCTTATTCTGAACGTCTCAATTTCTAATTTTTGAGAATCATCCATACTGTTTTCCAAAAGGGCTGAACCAGTCGGCATTCGCACCAGCAGTAAAGAAGGGTCCATTTTTCACCACATCTGCGCCAGCACCGGTTGCTTTTGTGCTTGTGGATGTGGGCCAGTCTCTGTGGTATGAAATGATATCTCATTGTGGTTTTGATCTGCATCTCCCTGATGATTAATGATGTGGAGCATTTTCTCATGTGCCTTTTAGCCATTCGTATTTCTTCTTTGAGAAAGTTTCTGTTCATTTCATTGCCCCATTTTTTGATGGGGTTGGATGTTTTCTTCTTGTGGAGTTCAACCAGTAAATTGTATATCCTTGATATCAACCCCTTGTTGGATGTGTGTTCGGAGAATATCCTTTCCCATTCTGTAGATTGTCTTTTATTTTGGTCACTGTTTCTTTTGAGGTGCAGAAGCTTCTTAGTTTAAGACAGCCCCATTTGTCTATCTCTGTTTTCACTTGCTTGGCCAGTGGCGTGACATCTTTGAAGATACCATTAGCTTCAACGTCATGGAGGGTTTTGCCAACTTTGTCTTCAATGAACCTTATAGATTCCAGTCTGATGTTGAGGTCTTTAATCCATTTTAATCTTACTTTTGTACATGGAGTTAGGCAGAGATCTGAGCCCACTTTTTGCATGTAGCCGTCCAGTTTTTCCAGCACAATTTGTTAAAGAGGCTTTCCTGGCTCTACTTCACTTTTCTTGCCCTCATATTGAAGATAAGATGATCATATGCTTGGGAGGAGATGTCAGTATATTCAACCCTGTTTCATTGATCTGCAGCTCTGACATTGTTCCAGTACCATGCTGTTTTAATTATTATTGCTTTGTAGTAGAGTTTGAAGTTAGGGAGTTTGATTCCTCCCATTTTCTTTTTCCCAAGAATTGCTTTAGCTATTCATGGGTGGTTATTGTTCCATATAAATTTCAGGAGTGTTTGCTCCATTTCTTTGAAGAATGCCATGGGTATCGTAATAGGGATCGCATTGAATTTGTACAGTGCTTTGGGAAGTATTGCCATTTTGACAATGTTAATTCTCCCGACCCATGAATAGGGAATTTTTTCTATTTCCTTGTGTCCTCTTTTACTTCCTAAAGTAGGGTTTTGTAGTTTTATTTGTACACGTTCTTTACTTCCTTAATTAAGCTGATTCCTAGGTACTCGATTTTCTGGGGCACAATTGTGAACGGGATTGTTTTCTTCATGTCACTTTCTTCTCTTTCACTATTTGCATATAGGAAAGCCATGGAATTTTGGGTTTTGATTTTATAGCCTGCAACTTTACTGTACAAGTCCATTGTTCCTAGGAGTTTCTTGGTGGAGTTTTTAGGGTTCTCTAAATATAGTATCATATCATCTGCAAATAGTGAGAGCTTGATTTCTTCCTTTCATACCTGGATGCCCTTAATATATTTTTCTTCCCTAATCGCTATTGCAAGTACTTCCAGTACTGTATTGAACAGTAGTGGATAGAGTGGGGATCCTTGTCTTGTCCCTGATCTTAGGGGGAAGCTCTCAGTTTTTCCTCATTGAGGATGATGCTTGCTGTAGTCTTGTGGTAGATGGCTTTAACTATATCGAGTAAAGTCCCCACTATCCCCATTTTGGCAAGGGTTTTCATCATGAATGGGTGCTGGATCTTGTCAAAAGCTTTCTCCGGGTCTATTGATATGATCATATGATTTTTATCTTTTCTTTTGTTGATATGATGGATTATGTTGATTGATTTCTGAGTGTTAAACCATCCTTGCATCCCCGGGATGAATCCCACTTGGTCATGGTGTATGAACCTTTTGATGAGCAGTTGAATTCTAATTGCTAGTATTTTGTTGAGAATCTTCACATCCGTGTTAATCAGGGATATTGGCCTGTAGTTTTTTTTTCTTGTGGTGTCTTTGTTTCCTTTTGGTACTGAAGAGATATGGGCTTCATAGAAACTGTTTGGGAGAGTTTCTGTGATAATCTTTTGAATTTCTTTGGTTTCTTTTGAATATCCCCCTTCTCATTTCTGATTCAGTTTATTAGGGTTCTCTCTCTCTGTTTCTTTATGAGTGTTGCTAGTGGTTTATCTATCTTGTTTATTTTCTCGAAGAACCAGCTCTTGGTTTCATTGATCTTTTGGATTGTTTCTTTGGTTTCCATGTCATTGATTTCTGCTCTAAGTTTTATGATATCTTTCCTTCTACCTGATTTGGGCTCTCTCTGTCCATCCTTTTCTAAGGTCTTGAGCTGTAAAGTCAAGTTGTTTATGTGCACCCTTTCTTCTGTCCTGAGAAATGCTTGCAGAGCTATAATTTTTTCCCCTTAATACGGCTTTTGCGTCATCCCATAAGTTCTGGTAGCTCCTGTCTTTATTCTCATTTGTTTCCAGGTATCTTTTGATTTCTTCCTTGACTTCCTTCCTGACCCACTCATTGTTCAGCATTGAGTTGTTTAATTTACAGTGTTTGATTTGGTTTTCTGTGCCTGTGTGTGATTCACTTCTATCCTCAGTGCATCATGGTCTGAAAAGATGGTTGATACTAATTCTATCTTCCTGATTCTATTGAGGTATGTTTTGTGGCCTAGCACAGGGTCTGTTTTGGAAAATGTTCCATGCGCACTGGAGAAGAATGTGTATTCTTTCTTTTTGGGGTGTAAAGCCCTGTATAGATCTATAAGCCCTTTCTCTTCTATTTCTTCTTTCAAAGCCAGTGTTTCCTTGCTGAGTTTTGTTCTTGTTGATCTATCCAGAGGTGAAAAGTCAATGTTGAAGTCTTCAAATACTATTGTGTTGCTAGCAATGTCCTCCTTAAAATCTGTTAGCAGTTGTTTTAAATATTTATCTGTTCCCTCATTAGGTGTGTATACATTTAAGAGTGTGATTTCCTCATGTTGTATGTATCCCTTGTTGAAGGGAAAATGGCCTTCACTGTTCCTTCTAATCTTTTTCAAACTGAAATTAATTTTGTGGGATACTAGTATGGCCACCCCAGCTTTTCTGAGGGAGCTGTTTGCTAGCAGGATTGTTTTCCATCCTTTAAGTTTGAGTCTGTGTTTGCTCTGATGTTGAGATAGTTTCTCGTAGGCAGCAGAATGCTGGGTTCTGTCTCTGAATCCATTTTGCCACTCTGTGTCTCTTAATTGGTGAATTTAAACCATTGACATTGAGAGAGATTACTGTTATAGGGGTTTGTGCCATCTTTTTGTAAGGTTCTGTTGTGGTTGTAGGGTTTGTCTTGTCTTATAGAAGCCCCTTTAGCCCTTGTTTTAGGTTTGGTTTTGAGTCTATGAAGTTCCTGAGCTGCCGTTTATCTAGAAAATAGTTACCGTTTCTTCGATTTTGAGTGGGAGTTTAGCCGGATAGAGTATTCTTGGTGAAGCATTCATTTCAGTGAGTTTTTTCACTACATCTCGCCACTGCCTTCGGGCTTGCAGGGTTTCCTCTGATAGGTCTGCTGTGAATCTAAGGGGTGCTCCTTTGTATGTGATTTCCTTAAAAAATATGGAACACTTCATGAATTTGCATGTCATCCTTGCACAGGGACCATGCTAATCTTCTCTGTATCGTTCCAGTTTTTAGTATATGTGCTGCCGAAGCGAGCACTGCATGTCTTTTTTGTGTTTATAAATTTAGGTGGTCTATCATCTTCTTGAATTTCTATGCTTAGTTTTTTCCTTATGTTTGGGAAGTTTTCAGCATTACTTCTTTGAATAGGTACTTTTTTTTTCCTTTTTGCTCTCACTTTGCAGTATAGATAATGAACCAAACTTCTTTTTTCTCTTTAAAAAGTCTATACTTTCTAAAGGATTTATATATTTTCCTAAACCTTATTCTCTCTTCTTTACATTTCTACCATGTAAGTCATTACTGCAATTGTGTCTTCAATTTTATGCATATTTTCCTGTGCAAGATTCTGTCTTCTATTATGTTCCCTATGGTGTTTTTAATGTATTGTCTTTTCCCACCCAGCATCTGTATATTTTTAATGGCCTCAATAGTTTTTCTGCAATAAATCCTTTTGCTCTAACATTTCCTCTCCTATTTTACAGTTTATTCTGTGTTAGTGCTCATATTATTTCTCTCATTGTTCTTTTTTATAACAGTTATTTTAAACTTATTATCTGTTAGACTTTATATTTCTGTGTCATTGTAATTGTTTCTGAGGAATTTTCTTCCTCATTCTTTGTATTAACCTTTTTTTGCATTTACTATTGTGTTTGGTTTTGTATTATCTTATAGACATTAGTCTTGTGTAAACTTTTTTTGGTTTTGGTTTTTGTTTTCTTAGGAGGGACTGTGGCTCTTGATTTGTTCTTTTTGCTTATTTGATTTTCAGGACAGTGAGTATGAGAGGAAATGTTTGATTTCTTGGCAGATTTATTTTAAGTTACTGCCTAGGGAAGCAAAAAATCAGTCTAGGTATAAAATCCCTTGCTGTTCCTTCTTTTCTAGTGGCACATAATTTTCTGTCTGAGCTCAATGTCATCATAGATCTTTCCTCTTGTTCCAGTTACTGGTATGTGCTACCATTGGTGGTTACTGTGGAAACTGTATTGCCTATTTTTCAATGTTTGGGGGAGAGGACTCAGCTTTCCAGTTCTCTGCTGAGTTGAACCAAGCTACAGAGGAGGTTTTGTAACTTGAGGCTGTGGCAGCTGCTGAGTCTTCTTAGCTCTAATTGTGCAGAGGAAAGGGCAGTGTGACTGTCATTCTATGTCTGCTAAAATCTGTGGGCCATTTTTCTAGTCCTTGCTTTTGATCCTGAGAAGAAACAGGAATTCTTCTCTCTATAAAGCAGTTTTCTAGTGTTCTAGACACTTGCATGATCTCAAAGTACAAAAAAAAATTGCTACTTAGATAGAAGTAATCCACCTTTACTGATTGAAGCACTGGACTTGTTCTGTAACCTGAAGCTTAGCACCAATGTGAGAAATGGGAGAGAGGAGAGTATAGAAGTAGGGCAAATGAAATATTAGGGGCTTAGCTTTCTTTCTTTCTTTCTTTCTTTCTTTCTTTCTTTCTTTCTTTCTTTCTTTCTATTTTTGGGCCACACCTAGCGGTGCTCTGGGATCACTCCTGGACCATATATAGTACAGGGAACTGAATGAATATCAGGTACATGCAAGAAAAATTCTTTATCCTCTGTACTATTTCTCTGCCCCTTTAATCTTCTATAGTGTGCCTACTAAAATTGTTGGTATTCATGGGACCAGAGAGATAGTACAGCAAGTAAAATGCTTGCTTTGAACTCAGTCAACCTGGTTTAAATCTCTGTCTCGCATCCCTGGCACTGCCAAGAGTGATTCCTAAATGCAGAAATGGGAGTAAGCCTG
The DNA here is from genome assembly GCF_029834395.1 of Sorex fumeus. Classification (NCBI taxonomy): domain Eukaryota; kingdom Metazoa; phylum Chordata; class Mammalia; order Eulipotyphla; family Soricidae; genus Sorex; species Sorex fumeus. Next base: position 13,582,830 of record NW_026606115.1, read on the forward strand.
AGCAATGCTGTGTGCGGCTCCCAAACCAAAAATAAATAAAATAAAACGGATGGCATTCAGAGTCTTTTGGACACACACCATTTCCAGCAGGTGAGTGTGCATTTTCCTCTCTAATGGGGGAAATTATAGGGGTCCTGGAACATTGTGCTTCCCAAAGTCCTGCTTCCCTCCATATTCATCATATGATCCATGCTATATGGCTCTGAAATTCTTTAATTTTCCTTGACATTAACTAGAACTATGAACTCCCTCTCCTGCCAACACTACATGCTTTGGGGCAACTACCTTAAGAATGCAGGTACTTGGGGCCAGAGCGATGTTACAGCAAGTAGGGCATTTGCCTTGAACGTGACTGACCTGAGTTCAGTCCCTGGCATCCCATATGATCCACGAGCACTGCCAGGAGTAATTCCTGAGTGCAGAGCCAGGAGTAACCCCTGACCATTGCTGGGTGACCCAAAAATAAAGTAAAAAAAAAAAAGAATACAGGTACTTGTATTAATCAGATTCCATCTAGTGATAAAATAACATTTTTATAAGATGTATAGTTTCTGGTTGTGTTTTAAGGGAATTTTCTCCTGTTGCGGCCTATTCATACATGTTTTTTTTACTTTGAATTTTCTCTTTTTATTTTTTTATTAGTGAAACACCATGAGGTACAGTTATAAACTTACAAAGTTTTGGGCTTGGGTTTCAGTTATACAATGATTAAGTACCCATCCCTCCACCAGTGCCCATCCTCCACCACCACGGGTCCCAGCATCTCTCCCATCCCCCGTCCCCCCATCCCACCCTGTCTCTGTGGCAGGGCATTCCATTTTGTTCTCTCTCTCTCCTTTTGGGTCCTGTGACTTGCAAGAGAGGCATTGAGTGGCAATGATGTTTGGTTTATAGTCTACTTTCAGCATGCTTCTCCCACCCTGGGAGGATCCTCCCAACACCCTTTATTTGGTGCTCCCTTCTCTATCTGAGCTTCCTTTTCCCCTAGCATGTGTGGCTGGCCTCCAAGTCATGGAGCAAAATTCCTGGTACTATCTCGGCCACTCCTGGGTGTTAGTCTCCGATTTTTTTACTTTATGTTCCCTAGATGAATGCAATCTTTCTGTGTCTTTCCCATTTTTTCTGACTCATTTCGCTTAACATGATACTTTCCATGTAGTACCACTTGTATGTAAATTTCATGACTTCATCTTTTCTAACAGCTACATAGTACTCCATTGTGCGAATGTACCAAAGTTTCTTTAACCAGTCATCTGTTCTCAGGCACTCAGATTTTTTCCAGATTCTGGCTATTGTAAACAGTGCTGCAATGAACAAACAAGTGCAGATGTCACTTCGACTATACATTTTTGCCTCTCTGGGATATATTCCCAGGAGTGCTATTGCTGGGTCAAATGGGAGATCAAATTCTAATTTTTTGAGAATCGTCTATACTGTTTTCCCAAAGGGTTGCACCAGTTGGCATTCCTACCAGCAGTGAAGGAGGGTCCCTTTCTCGCCACATCCGCGCCAGCACAGGTTGCTTTTATTCTTTTGGATGTGGGACAGTCTCTGTGGTATGAAATGATATCTCATTGTTGTTTTGATCTGCATCTCCCTGATGATTAGTGATGTAGAGCATTTTCTCATGTGCTTTTTTGCCATTCGGATTTCTTCTTTGAGAAAGTTTCTGTTCATTTCCTCGCCCCATTTTTTTATGGGGTTGGGTGTTTTCTTCTTGTGAGTTCAACTAGTACCTTGTATATTCTTGTTATCAACCCCTTCTCAGATGTGTATTTGGTGAATATCCTTTCCCATTCTGTAGACTGTCTGTATTTTGGTCACTGTTTCTTTGGAGGTGCAGAAGCTTCTTAGTTTAAGATAGTCCCATTTGTCTATCTCTATTTTCACTTGCTTTGCCAGTGGTATAACATCTTTGAAGATACCATTAGCTTCAATATCATGGAGGGTTTTGACAACTTTGTCTTCAATGAACTTTATGGAATTCTGGTCTGATGTTGAGGTCTTTAATCCATTTTGATCTTACTTTTGTGCATGGCGTTAGGCAGAGATCTGAGTCCACTTTTTTGCATGTAGCCGTCCAGTTTTGCCAGCATAATTTATTAAAGAGGATTTCCCTGCTCCACTTCACTTTTCTTGCCCCGTTATAGAAGATTAGATGATCATATGCTTGGGAGGAGATGTCAGTGTATTCAACTCTGTTCCATTTCCATTGGTCTACAGTTCTGCCTTTGTTCCAGTACCATGTTGTTTTAATTATTACTGCTTTGTAGTAGAGCTTGAAGTTAGGGAGGTTGATTCCTCCCATTTTCTTTTTCACAAGAATTGTTTCAGCTATTTGTGGGGGCTTATTGTTCCATATAAATTTCAGGAGTGTTTGCTCCGTTTCTTTGAAGCTATTCATACATGTTTTATGATCGTGTCCTTTTAAATGATTTTTTGTAAGTGTTTCAGTTTGATTTCCCTATCATTTCCTTTTGTAAATATTCTATATTTTATTTATTATTACTGTGTAGATTACATATGACAACCTAAAATTATGAAAATCTATAATTGATATAATTTTAAATTTAGTCACATACATAAACTCTAGTCTTTTACAACTTCATCATCTCCCCATCTTACATTATTGGTGTCACAAATTACATCTTTATATATTGTGAACTTACTCACATTTTTGTATTTTAATAAAATAGTATTAAAGTCTTAAAAAATTTGCAGTAATTATGTCTTTATATTTGTCTACCTATTAAACTTTACTGGAGAACATTATATTTGCATACTGTTTCAAATTGCTATTCAGTTTTCTTTATTATTTCTTCCTTTCTATTTCCTTTGTTCTTCCTATAGTGACAAAGGATCACAAAGACTTGGTTGCAGTACTCACAAACATGGTTTTGGTAGAACCTTCCATTTTAAATTGAAGGAATTTCTTTAAGGCAGAGTCAGAGGTGGTTCAAGGCCACGCCTGGTGGTGCTCAGGCCTTACTCCTAGCTCTGCACTCAGAGATCACTCCTGGCAGGGGTCAGGGGATCATTTGGGGTGATGAGGATTGCATCCATATTGGCTGTGTGCAAGGCAAGCACTCGGCTTTACTATATCTCCAGCCCTGGGAATTCCTTTAGCATGTCTTTGAATGTATTTCTAATGACAATAAACTTTCAGGTTTTGTTTACCTTGAACACATCTTAAAGAGTAGATTACTTGAAATAAAATTCTCAGGTGACAGTTTTTATTTTTCTTAGCACTTCAAATATGTTTTCCCTTCTCTTTTTTCTGCAGTGCAGTGTTTCTGCTAAAAATATTTGCTGATAATATTATGAAAGATACCATAAATATAAGTCACTTATCTCTTGTTACTTTCAAGATTCTTTCTTTTTCTTGATTTTTTTTTATTGTATTGCACCTTGGTGTGGGTCTTTTGAGATTATCTTATTTGTAATTCATTGAGGCTCTTGGGTGTGTTGGGTGTGTATTTCTATGTATTTTCTCAAATGGGGTTATTCTTCAAGTACTATTTCTACCCATTTCTTTCTTTCATCTCCTCTAATTATATATACACAGTCCGTTTGATGTTGGCTCATAAATCCCTTAGGTTCTGGTAACTTTCACACATTTTTATTGCTCTTTAGGCTCATGACCTGTCTTTATATTCATTGATTCTTTTTTTTGCCTTTGAATCTGCCTTTTTTTTTGCTTTTTGGGTCACACGTGGCGATGCTCAGGGGTTACTCCTGGCTTTGCACTCAGGAATTACTCCTGGCAGTGCTCAGGGGATCATATGGAATGCTGGAATTCGAACCTGGGTCGGCCTGCATGCAAGGCAAATGCCCTACCTGCTGTGCTATTGCTCCAGCCCCTGAATCTGCCTTTTAAACCTTATAATGAACTTCTCAATTTATTTCATAGATCAATTTTAAACTCTTTTTCATGATATCTATGTATTTGTTACTATTTTCATTTCATTCATATAGTGCTTTTATGAGTTTATTTCGTTATTATGGGGCACACCTGGCTGTGCTCAGGGCTTACTCCTGTTTTTGTATACAGGGATCACTCCTGCCAGGGATCAAACCTGGGTCACTTGCATCCAAGACAAGTGCCCTGCTTGCTATATATCTCCCCAGTTCCTGCTTTTCTGATGTTAAAGTCTCCCAACTCTGTCATAATAAAATACATTATATTCAGCAAATTAAACATTATAACTTAATTTTTCTCAAACACCTGAATGCTGGGTGTCTAAAATCTTTATGTTAATATGGTCAGGATTTGATGAAAGCTTTCTTCTCTGCTTGCAGACATCCATAAGAATGAGAAAGCATGAGCAATCTATTTGTTATCTATTCTTATGAGGGCACTAATCCAATTAGTAGTGCTATAGGGGTATGGTGCCACTAGCAGTTCCATCTGTACCTGTGGGGTAAGTGCATCAGCAGCTTCATGGTGACTTCAGGCTTCCTGATACCCCAAAATTGCTGCTGTGCTTTTGGCTGGGCCCAACAATTTGGGGCCAAGTTTACCAAGAAATTAAATGACCAAAAGTGAGGTATGTGGGAGCCACACTCACAAACCACCTCTGTCTCAGCTTTACAAACTCATTTATTGGCCTTTTTTAGAGATCCATAAATCTCGAAAGAGATCAAAAGCCGCAGTTAATCTCAGACCTGCACCTGGCTGAACAGACCAGGATAAATCGGAAGGGTGGTGGGTTATTCTTGTGCCTGTCCAAGCAGAGCTCCAGGCAGAAGCAGCCACTTGCTTCCAGAATCCAAAATCACTGCCATACCCCTAGCCTGACTTCACCATCTCAGGATGGACCTCACCAAGATAGAATCTGCTGAAAATTCAGGTATGTGGGTTTTGTGATTGAAGTCTCCAGACTTTGGCGAAGTTGGGATGATCTATCTCCCCCCACTTCTCAATACTCCTCTAAGCACTGGCATTCACCCCTACGAACCAACTCCAATGTCATCAAGTAAGCTCTACTATCAGCCTTGATTCAGAGACCAATAAATATATCTCAAAAGAGATCAAAAGCTGCAGTTAATCCTGAATCCGCGCATGGCTGAACAGACCAGCATAAATCAGAGGGGGCGGGTTGGCAAGGGGAACACCCAAGCAGGACCCTCAGCAGCCACTTGCTTCCAAAATCCAAAATTGTCACCACATCTCTGGCCTGACTCCACCGTCTCAGAACGGACCTCACCAAGATATAATCTGCTGAAAATTCGGGTATGCGGGTTTTGTGACTGAAATCTCCAGGCTTTCTTGGGGTCGGGAAGGGCTACCTTCCTCCACCTCCCTGTACTTCCGGAAGCCTCAGCACTCACATCCCACCTCCCTTTACTTCCGGAAGCCTCAGCAGTCACATCTACAACCCAAAGTCGCCACTGAATTGAAAAGCTACTCCAGCCTTACCATTCCAATAAAATATTGAATGCCCTGAACAAACACTGACCCCTTAGCACCTGTATTGCAAACCATAATGCACAAAAGGAAAAGGAGAGAGAGAGCAAGAAAGAAAGTGCCTCCCATAGAGCAAGACTGGAGGTAGGGGGTGGGGTGGGGAATGGTGGTAGGGACACAGGGGATATTGGTGGTGAGAAATGTACAATGGTGGAGAGATGGGTACTGGATCACTGTATGACTGAAACCAAATTATGAACAGCTTTGTAATAGTCTGTCTCATGGATATTCAATTTAAAAAAATTAAAAAGAAGTGCTGCCAATATAACTTCATCTAAATATAATAACTGCCCTGCCCAAAGGCAATAACATTGGGAGTTTGGATTGCAATATATGAATTTATTAGTGACAGAATTCAGTACATAGTACCGGATTTCCTTTTGTTATTTGGGATTTATTTTAGATTTTTTTAACATATTGAAAATATCTATTTAAACCCTTTGATAACTTAAAAAACAAGTTTTTTATTAAGGGTTTGGAGTTATTTTCTGAAAAAAGTCAAAATTCACGGTGTGTGTGTCTGTGTATTTCTGTGTGTGCGTGTGTCTGGTTCCTGCCTGTGTGCATGTGCTGTATAACCTGTAAAGGTAAAAGGTAAAGGCCCTCCCGTTGTTCGTCAATTTGCTTGAGCGGGCCCAGTAACGTCTCCATTGGAGACTTTGTTGTTACTGTGTCTGGCATATCGAATACATCACAGGGAGCTTACCAGGCTCTGCCGTGCGGGCGAGATACTCTCAGTAGCTTGCCGGGCCCTCCGAGAGGGGCGGAGGAATCGATTCAGGTCGGCCATGTTGGCTACGTGCAAGGCAAATGCCCTACCGCTGTGCTATCGCTCCAGCCCGTATAACCTGTAATGGAATTTTTTTTGGGGGGAGGGGAGAATTGTTTTATCTTATTGGAAGGCGGGAGTTTTATGCCTTTCCCAATGGTGCTAAGAGTTTATTCCTAGCTCTGTGCTCAGAAATCACTCCTGTTGGTGCTTGGTTACCAAATGCAGTATTGGGTACGGAACCAGGGTTGACTGTTGACTGCATACAATGCAAGCACATTATGACCTGTCTATCTCTCTGGCTCTCTTGTTTTAAATTGGGCATCTGTGGACCAAACATATAAAACAACAGATAAGGTGCTTTCCTTGTATGTGTCCAACTGAGTTTGATCCCTAGCATCCCATGTGGTCCTCAGAGCTCTGCAATGAGTAATTCTTGAATGCAGAGCCAGGAGTGAGTCCGGAGCACTGCCAGACCTGGCACCAAAATTAAAAAATAATAATAATAAATTAAATTGGGTATTCAAAAAGGGCTGGAGCAATAGCACAGCAGGGATGGTGTTTGCCTTGCACGCGGCTGACCCATTTTCAATTCCTTCGTCCCTCTTGGAGAGCCCGAAAGACTACCAAGAGTATCCCACCCGCTTGACAGAGCCTAGCAAGCTCCCTGTGGCATATTTGGTATGCCAAAAACAGTAACAACAAGTTTCACAATGGAGACATTACTGGTGCCTGCTCTAGCAAACTGATGAACAATGGGAGGCTAGTGCTACAGTTCAGTGCTACTCAAAAAGGCAGCCACTACTTATCCCATCTCTGCAGAGTAGCAGAGACTTTACTAATTATCAGGCCTCTGAATCTTGGAAATTGTCCAAGATGAGAACCTTTTAACTTCTCATATCTTTGAGGGAATCCTGTCTGGGATTTGATATAAAACTTCATATATATAAATTTAATATTAATATAAAATTTCATTTACATATAAATGAAATTTTATATTAATATTAAATTAAATTTATATATATATGAAGTTTTATATGTATGTATATATGCGATCAAGGAAGACCTCAAAGAGAGAAGAGCAGAAGTGCTGGTAAATGCAGCAGAAGCCAGGAAAAGTATTCATAACGCCCGCCTGTCCTTCGCCAACTACAAGACCAGGATGACTGCCCTCCGACATCCTGATGGATCTATCACATCCTCCAGAACGGCAATGGAGAAGATTATCCATGACTTCTACTCAAATCTCTTCAATAGCCATGTCCACTTGTCGACATACCAAATTCCACAGGATGGATATGTCGTTCCCAACGTTCTCCCTTCCAAAATCCGACATGCCATTTCGTCAGTAAAGAAACGAACAGCACCCGGCCCAGACAAGGTCAGAACTGAACACCTGAAGAACACCATCAGTACTCATCAATACACTGGCTCGGCTCTTCACACGATACCTGTCTGAATGCAAGGTTCTGTCCCAATGGAAAACCAGCAGGACCGTACTACTGTTCAAGAAGGGAGACATCCATGACATTGGCAACTATCGCCCGATCTGCCTATTGTCTGTCATCTACAAGTTGTTCACTCGAGTCATCCTAAATAGGATTGGCAGAACACTTGATGAAGGACAACCATGCGAGCAAGCCGGGTTCCACAAAGGATTCAGCACCATCGACCATATCCACACGATAACCAAGCTCCTTGAGGTTTCTAGGGAGTTCAAGATGCCACTCTGTCTAACGTTCACTGATTTAAAGAAGGCCTTTGATTCTGTTGAGATGGAAGAGGTCATTGAAGCCCTAGCTAATCAGGGCATTCAAACTCAATACATCAAGATCCTCCATGAGCTGCATTACGGATTCACTACCAGGATCTCACCATTCTACAAAGAAGTAATCATCAATGTCAAGAGAGGGGTTCAGCAGGGTGATACCATTTCACCAAAACTCTTCAGTGCCACCCTCCAGAACATCATGCAATGACTGGAATAGGAAGGAATGGGAGTAAGGATAGATGGTCGGCAACTACACCACCTCCGCTTTGCTGATGACATTGTTTTAATAACACCAAACATCAGCCAAGTGGCACAAATGCTGGCCAACTATGACCGTGAGTGTGGAAAGGTCGGTCTACAGCCGAATCTTACAAAGACAATGTTTATGAGAAACAGCCTCATTCCTGATGCCCCATTCGCTCTCAACGGAATGACCATCTCCGAATGCAACAGCTACGTGTACCCAGGTCGAGAAGTCAACATGACAAATGACCTGGCACCCGAGCTGCGCAGGAGGAAGAGAGCGGCTTGGAATGCCTTCAAGAGCGTCGAAGAAATAGCTAAGAGGACGAAGAACCTCCGGTTCTGGGCACATCTCTTTGACTCCACTGTTCTTCCTGCATTAACATATGCCTCAGAGACCTGGGTCCTACGCAAACAGGATGAGAACGCTATTCGGGTCTCCCAAAGAGGAATTGTAAGAGCTATGCTTAGAATATCACGTTTCACTCAAATGAGACAATGAATCCGGAGTTCCGACATCCATCGATGATCAAGAATCAGGGACGCTGTCTCATTTGCCAAGGTGTCAAAAATCAGATGGGCTGGTCACGTAATGAGATTTAAAGATGACCGCTGGACTAGAGCTGCTACTCACTGGATTCCACGGGATGTCAAAAGACCGTGTGGCCACCCACCTACCAGATGGTCAGATTTCTTCATCAAGATCATGAACGATCAGTTTGAGGCTCTTCATGTTCCTAGAGCGAACAGATGCCATTGGGCTACACTAGCACGCGACAGGGACAAATGGAGACGTTACTGGCGCCCGCTCGAGCAAATCGACAATTAACGGGAAGTCAAGTGATCAAGTGATAAAATTTCATTTATAGAATTTTATATATATAAAATTTCCCCCAACTTGTTTTGTATGTTTTAAATTCCCAAAGAGTTGGAACCATGCTATGCTTCGATTCTCTAGGGTCTTAAATATTCTATTGCATTCCTTTCGCTATTTTATGTTCTTTCCTGGTACATACAGATCTGTAACTCTCTTACACTTATCATATCCTAGAGCACCCATCATTGTCTCCATGATTTTTAGCCAAAGATAGAAATTCACAAATCATGACCTTCCTGTTATTCGTTGATTGCCTTGAGCAGGCCGCAGTAACGTCTCATTCATCCTAGCCCTGAGATTTTTTAAAAAGTGCTATATTCAAGGCTCTTTAGGAGAATGAGACCCATCATTGTTATTGGTATTTGGCATATTGGGTATGCCACAGGGAGTTTGCCAGAATCTGTCGTGTGGGCAGGTTACACTCGGTAGCCTGCCAGTTTGTCCAAAGTAGGAATGAGATAATAAGATGTCATAATAAGATGTGTGGCCACAAATGAGGCCACGTGCTTCCGGGAACTGGGTTTATAGTCTCTGAGTCTTGGCCATTGGTGGGATTACACGGCGCCAGAGGGCCAGTTGGTGGGTGTGACCCCCGCCTACTGGAATTTGGAGGATCTGGGTGGAGGATGCTCAGCCCCGATCTGAGTAGGCTTGGAGATATCAGCCCCGGGACCCGCATGCCTTTGTTCCTCTGCCCGTACCTTCATGTGTGTGGAGAGTGGTCTCAGCATGGTGGTAGCTGGTTCTGGAGGTCTTCGGCTGCCGGAGGCCTGGTCGGGGCAGGGAGGAAAACTCAACCCGCTCCCCTCCAAGGGGTCCTGGTGAGGACAGCTAGGCCCGGGGTCAGGAGACTCTGCATTGTTGTCTTCTGGGAGCTGGGTTTTATAGTCTCTGAGTCTTGGCCGTTGATGGGATTACATGGCACCAGGGGGCCAGTTGGTAGGTGTGAAATTATCTGTAACCTATTTCCCGTCTGAGATCTCAGCCAGGTAAAGCAGAAATATTTCTTTAAGTAGCCCACAGACAATTTTAAGAAATCTGCACTCTTCTCTGGTCCATGAAAGGAAGTGGAAAATTGGCTGTATCTTCCTTAACATGGACTGGAGTGATAGCACAGAGGTAAGGTGTTTGCCTTGCATGCAGCCGGCCTGGCTGAGCTGGATTCGGTTTCTCTGCCCCTCTCAGAGAGCCCGGCAAGCTACTGAGAGTATCCCACCCCCACGGCAAAGCCTGGCAAGCTACCCGTGATGTATTTGATATGCCAAACACAGTAACAACAAGTCTCACGATGGAGATGTTACTGGGCCCACTCAAGCAAATCAATGAACAACAGGAGGACAGTGCTACAGTGCTTCCTTAACATGCTGCACTACACTGAGGAGACTTGCATACGTGTAGATAAAATTCTAATAAATGTCCTTTCATTCTCAATGTAACTTTTTCTTAATTTGTTATTTAATAATTGTTATAAAATGTTGATTGTTTTTCTGATAATCTTGTAACAAATTTTAGCCATTATTTAGTCATTTATAGTTGGTAGTCATGAGGATTTGAAGATTTCTTATCCATCACCTTACCAACATTACCAGGTTGCTCTTATTATTTATCATTGGATCTTTAATGCACAGCACAAAGCAAGCGCTTAACAAATGTTTGATGTATTGAATTTTAATGATTTGCATTATTCATGATAGCTTTAGATGTATTAGACTTCAGGTCTCACCTAGATATAATCTCCCTGGAGTAGGAAACCACTGATAACTCTGCTGTGTTTATACAGAGTAGGTGTTTAACATTTGCCTACTTTGCTCAAAGTAGGTGTGTAAAAATATTTATTGATTTTATTTGACTCAGTTTGCTTTTAGCTCTTATACTTGCCTGCTTTTACTCATAGTAAACATCAGATTTGGATCTTATTAGATAGTACATAAAATTAATGGATTGGGACCACACTATTTCTTTCATCTCATTCCCAGAAAAAATCATTTATAGCATATAATCTTTCCAATACCAAACTTATATTCACTTCCATCCACTATATGTATTGAGTTTTCACTTACCATGGTATAGAGTCAAAAGTAAATATGAATTTTACAATGACATAATTGAGAAACACTTATTTATCTCCAAGAGTTCTCTAAGAACAGAGGCTTAAATTATCTCACAATATAATCTTTATTTCCCCCCATTCTTGACTGTACATGGAATGAGGACTACTTGCCAAGAACTGGTAATGTGCACATTAGATGGGTAATGCATAGGCTTGCAACAAAAGAATTCAACAAATATTAATCACATCTATGATTCTCTTCCTTGTCTTGAATAAAGTTTATTCTTTAAATGTATGTAAACAGATAGCTATTTTCCTAGTAACAAAAATAAGATTTTTTTGGCTTTTATATTCTACTGTAAACACAAACATACATACAATATGCAAACTATAAAAGTTTTCATTGAATTTTCCATGTCTCTATTTATTATCTTGTTACTCTCTTCCCCTGAATAAGACTGGGAAAAGGTAGTTCAGATAGAGAAGGGAACGCAAAGTAAAGGGTGTTTGGAGAACCTGTTCAGGATGGGAGATGCATGCTGAAAATAGACTATAGACCAAACACAATGGCCACTCAATACCTCTATTGCAAACCACAACACCCCAAAGGAGAGAGAGAACTAAAGGGAATGCACTGCCACAGAGGCAGGGTGGGATGGGGAGGGGATGGGGGTTAGTGGGAGGGATACTGGAATCAGTGGTGGTGGAGAAAGGGCACTTGGTGGAGGGATGGGTACTCGATCATTGTGTGACTGCAACGCAAGCATGAAAGAACACTGTAACTGTACCCCACAGTGATTGACTAATAATTTTTTAAAGGACTGTTAATACATACTTAATGATACCTGCTGGGCTGGAGCGATAGCGCAGCGAGTAGGGCGTTCGCCTTGCACACAGCCAACATCACCGACCAGAGTTTGATTCCTCCGCCCCTCTTGGAGAGCCCGGCAAGCTACCGAGAGTATCTCTCTCGCACAGCAAAGCCTGGCAAGATACCCATGATGTATTTGATATGCCAAACACAGTAACAATTTTCACAATGGAGATGTTACTGGGCCTGCTCGAGCAAATCAATTAACAATGGGAGAACAGTGACAGTGACAGTGAATGATACCTGCTAGCATTGATAGAGTTTTGCTATGTATGGCACAATGCCATTTCCTGCCGTCATAGACATCCCTCTGTTTGATGACACCCTGTCCTGTATTCACACATCCAACACACAATTCCAAATGACTGTCCATCCACTTAGTTCCCAGTTATATTTTTAAAAGTTGCTCACATACTCATGGGTGGCAATTGGTTGAAGTACCTTTGGGGATAATAAGCCATATAAAAACTGGGCATTTGACTTGTATAAACATTTTTCCAAAGAAGATATACAAATGTCTAGTAAAAACTTAAAAATAATCTAAATATTATTAATCATAAGAAAATGAAAATAAAACCCATAATGAAGTACCACACCCTATTCATTAGTGTGACTTATTTTTACTTTTCAGTAATGAACTATGATTTACAAAGTTATTGATAGTTGAGTTTTATGCATATAATATTTCAACACTAATCCCACCATCATTCTCAACTTCCCTCTACCAGTGTTCCCACATTACGACCCCCCAAAACCACCAACTCATTCCCACCTGTCAACTTGAAAGGCACATTCCAGAGTTTCAGTGGTATCTTAGATCTCACGTTTTCAGTTTTACTGAGTCTGTGTCTTGAATATAAGGCTATTAAGGCTATATAAGGCTATACCACTCATACTACTGGTATAACTGAAACCCTGATGCCCATTCACCCACTACTTCTCATTCTATTCTTCCCCCTTGATCTCTTTCATTTTCTGATGTTCTCCTCTCTAAACCCTGGTCAAGACCCAGAGACTATAACACCAAGCTCCCGGAAGCGCATGTTTCTCGGCTGCGCAACCTCTTATTGTTTAGTTCTCGCTCTCAGAGAACCCAGCAGGTTACTGAGAGTATACTGTCTCCACAGGAGATTCTGGCAAGCTCCCCGTGGTGTACTCAATATGCCAAAACCCAGTAACAATGATGGGTTTCATTCCCCCCGACCCTGAAACAGTCTCCAATGTGGCACTTGCTTAAATCTCAGGGCTAGGACGAATGAAGACGTTACTGTTGCCTGCTTGAGGAAATCGATGAACAATGGGATGACAGAGATACAGTGAGAAATGATGCTAAAAAATTTTTCATGTACCTACTGCCCATCTATCTTTATTCCTTTCTATCCATTTCCTCTCCCCATTTATGATACTTTTTAAAAATTTTTGGTCGATTTTTGTGAGTATTTTATATATCCTGGATATCAAACCTTTACCTGTTGTGTTAAGTGCAAGTATTTTTACCATTCTTTTAGTTTTAGCACTTGTTTCTTTTGCCCTTCAAAAGCTCCTTAATTTTATGTAGTCCCATTTGTTTATTTTTGATTATGTTACCTTTGCCAGTGGTATTAGATCATAGAAAACACGTTTGAGGACCAAATCTTAAAGTTTTCTGCCAATATATTAATTAATGTATGATTACACTTTCCATTTGAATTTCAAAATCTTGACTCACTTTGAATTGACTTTTTTGAGGTTTAGGATATGAATACAGCTTTAATTTTTTAAAATAAATCATCTAATTTTCCAAGCAATATGTTTTCTTAATTTTTATTAGTCAGACACCATGAAGTACAGTTGTAGACTTACAAATTTTCGTACTTGGGTTTCAATTATACAATGATCAAATGCCCATCCCTCCACCAGTGCCCATTCTCCACCACCACTAATCCTAGTATCCCTCCCACCCCCCATCCCCCCATCCCACCCTGCCTCTGTGAGAGGGCACTCCCTTTCATTCTGTTTCTACTTTTGGGTGCTGTGGTTTGCAAAAGAGGAATTGAGTGGCAATCATGTTCGGTCTATAGTCTACTTTCAGCATGCATCTCCCATCCTGAGCGTATCTTCCCAACACCCTTTATTTGGCACTCCCTTCTCTATCTGAGCTTCCTTTACCCCTAGAGTGTGCGGCTGGCCTTTCAAGCCATGGAGTAAACCTCCTGGTATTTATCTCGGGTATTCTTGAGTGTTAGTCTCCTATTTTGTTACTTTTCTGGGGTATATTCCCAGGAGTGATATTGCTGGGTCAAATGGGAGCTCAATTTCTAGTGTTTTTGAGAATTGTCCATGCTGTTTTCCAAAAGGGCTGAACCAGTCGGCATTCCCACCAGCAGTGAAGGAGAGTCCCTTTCTCGCCACATCCGCGCCAGCACCAGTTGCTTTTGTGCTTGTGGATGTGGGCCAGTCTCTGTGGTGTAAAATGATATCTCATTGTTGTTTTGATCTGTATCTCCCCGATGATTAATGATATAGAGCATTTTCTCATGTGCTTTTTAGCCATTCAGATTTCTTCTTTTAGAAAGTTTCTGTTAATTTCATCGCCCCATTTTTTGATGGGGTTGGATGTTTTCTTCTTGTGGAGTTCAAACATTATTTGTATATCCTTGATATCAACCCCTTGTCAGATGTGTATTCAGCGAATATCCTTTCCCATTCTGTAGACTGTCTTTGTATTTTGGTCACTGTTTCTTTGGAGGTGCAGAAGCTTCTTAGTTTAAGATAGTCCCATTTGTCTATCTCTGTTTTCACTTGCTTGACCAGTGGTGTGACATCTTTGAAGGCACCATTAGCTTCAATGTCATGGAGGGTTTTGCCAACTTTATCTTCAATGTACCTTATGGATTCCGGTCTGATGTTGAGGTCTTTAATCCATTTTGATCTTACTTTTGTACATGGTATTAGGCAGAGACCTCAGCCCAGTTTTTTGCATATAGCTGTGGACTTTTGCCAGTACCATTTGTTAAAAAGGCTTTTCTTGCTCCACTTCACATTTCTTGTTCCTTTATTAAGATTAGGTGATCATATATTTGGGGAAAATGTCAGTATATTCAACCCTGTTCCATTGGTCTGCAGCTCTGCCTTTGTTCCAGTACCATGCTGTTTTAATTATTACTGCTTTGTAGTAGAGTTTGAAGTTAGGGAGATTGATTCCTCCCATTTTCTTTTTCCCAAGTATTGCTTTAGCTGTCCGTGGGGGTTTATTGCTCCATATGAATTTCAGGAGTGTATGCTTCATTTCTTGAAGAATGTCATAGGTATCATAATAGGGATAACATTGAATTTGTACAGTGCTTTGGGAATTGTTGCCATTTTGACAATATTAATTCTCCCGACCCATGAACAGGGAATATTTTTCCATTTCCTCATTTCCTCTTTTATTTCCTGAAGCAGCATTTTGTAGTTTTCTTTGTACCGGTTCTTTACTTCCTTAGTTAAGCTGATTCCTAGGTACTTGATTTTCTGGCACGCAATTGTGAACGGGATTGTTTTCTTCATGTCATTTTCTTCTCTCTCACACTTTGCATATAGGAAAGTCATAGACTTTTGGGTGTTGATTTTATAGCCTGCAACTTTACTATACAAGTCTATCGTTTCTAGGAGTTTCTTGGTAGAGGTTTTTGGGTTCTCTACGTATATTAGAGAATAGTGAGAATAGTGAGAGCTTGATTTCCTCCTTTCCTACTTGGATGCCTTTAATATCTTTTTCTTGCCTAATCGCTATTGCAAGCACTTCCAGTACTATGCTGAATAGTAGTGGAGAGAGTGGGCATCCTTATCTTGTCCCTGATCTTAGGGGAAAGCTCTCAGTTTTTCCCCATTGAGGATGATGCCAGGCACCATTTGTTGAAGAGGCTATCTTTACGCCATTTCCTGTTCCATACCTGTTATCAAAAATTAACTGTCCATATATATGGGGTTTTCTAATAGGATATTTGATTCTGACCCATTGATCAGAAGATCTATATTCCAGTACCATACAGTTTTTTTAATTTTCTACTTCTTAAAAAATTTTTATTAGTGAATTACCATGAGGTACATGCAGTTTTGATCATATCATTGTAATACAGTTTCAAACTAAGTAATTTCTTATTTTTATAATGGATTTGGCTATTCCTGTATTTTCTTATTCCATACAAATTATTATTGACTTATTAATTATTATTAGCTTCTGGAATAATGTTATCTGTATTTGTATTGGGATTGCATTTAATCTATATGGTAGTTTATGTAAGATAGTCATTTTAGTAACTTTGATTCTTCCACCCCATGAACATGAAGTAGTTTTACATTTCTAAGGTCTTTTTCTATCTCTTTCTAAAGTGCTTTAATGTTATCATGACATAAGTCTCTGGTGTCTTCTGTTAAGCTGATTCCTAGGTATTTGATGTTTTGGGATACTATTTTAATTGGGATAGATACATTGATTGCTTACTTGTCTGATTCATTTTTGTATATAAGAATATGGCCAATTTTTGTGCATTGCCTTTGTAAACAGCCACTTTGCTATATTGGTTTATTGTTTCTAGGAGCTTTTTGGTAGACTTTCTATGTCTCCTATTTATATCATCATGTCATCTGCTAATAGTAATAATTTGAGTTCCTCTTTTCCAATTTGGATCTCTTTGATTTGTTTTTCTTGCCTGATTGCTGTCACCAGGATTTCTAGTACTATGTTGAATAGAAGCAGAGAGAGTGGACATCTTTGTCTTGTATCTGATCTCAGTATTTCACCGCTAAGAATGATACTGGCTATGGTCTTGTTATAGATGCCCATTATTATCTTCAGGAAGGTTCCTTCCACCCCTATTGTGTTGAGAGTTTTTATCATGAATAGATGTTGGATCTTGTCAATGACTTTCCCAGCATCAATTGATATGATCATGTAATTTTTATCTTTCCTTTTATTAATTGATATACTCTGCTAATTAATTTGCACAAGTTGATCCATCCTTGAATCCCTGAAATGAATTCTACGTGATCAAGTTTATGATGTTTTTGATATGTTGTTGGATTTGGTTAACTAAGATTTTAGTAAGGATTTTTGCACCAGGGAAATTGGTCTGAAATTTTATTTTCTGTATGATTGGGGTATTAATTTAATTTTAGCTTCAAAGAAGGTGTTAGTAAGGATTCCAGTGTCTTTGATATTTTTGAAGAACTTAAGTATAAGCAACAAATCTTTGTAGGTTTAATGGATCTCACCAGGGAACCCAACTGGACCGGGACTTTTATTCTTGGGGAGATACTTAATGTTTCAATTTTGTAATTGACCTAGTTAGGTTTTCTACTTCTTCCTCATTCAGCTTTGGGAGATCACATGACTATGAATCTATTCACTTCTTCTAGGTTCTCAAGTTTAAGAACATAAAGTTGTTCATAGTAGCACTGCAGCACTGTCCTCCTGTTGTTCATCGATTTGCTTGAGTAGCCCCAGTAACGTCTCCATCGTGAGACTTGTTGTTACTGTGTTTGCATATTAAATATGTCACGGCTAGCTTTCCAGGCTTTGCTCTGCAGGCAAGATACTATCGGTAGCTTGCCGGGCTCTCCAAGAGGGGCAGAGGAATCGAACTTGGGTCTGCCGGGTCGGCCGCATGCAAGGCAAATGCCCTACCGCTGTGCTATCGCTTCAGCCCTGTTGTTCATAGTAACCTCTCATTACACTTTAAATTTCGAAGGATCCTTTGTAGTCTCTCCCATTTCATCTCTGATCTGATTTATGTGGACAGTTTCCCCCTCATGAGTCTTGCTAAAAGTTTATTTATCCTCTACTTTTTCAAAGAACCAGCTCCTGGTTTCATAGAGTCTTTGAATTGCTTTTCTGCTTTCTATGCTGCTAATTCTACTCTAGAATTTATTATTTCCATCCTTCTGCTACTTTTTGGATTTGTTTGTTTTTCCTTCTCAAGATTTTGAGACGTGTGTTTAGGTTATGCTAGCCACTATACCACCAACGCGATAGCACAGCGGAAAGGCATTTGCCTTGCATGCAGCCAACATAGCCGACTCGAGTTCGATTCCTCCACCCCTCTTGGAGAGCCCGGCAAGCTACTGAGAGTGTCTCGCCCGCACAGCAGAGCCTGGCAAGCTACTCATAACGTACTCGATATGTCAAACACAGTAACAACAAGTCTCATGTTGGAGACGTTACTGGGCCCGCTCGAGCAAATCGATGAACAACGGGAGGACCGTGTTTAGGTTTTTGATTTTGGGCACTTTTTGTAGACTTACTGGAGTACTGCATTGTTATGAATTTCACCCTCAGTACAGGTTTGGCTGTATCCCATATATTCTGATAGTATGTTTCTCCATTCTCATTAGTTCCAAGGACTCTTCTCATGTCTTCCCTGATTTCTCTTTGATTTATTTTTTTTGGAATGTTTTTTTAAGTTATTTTGTTAAGAATGTTTTGTTAAGAATGTTTTGTTGGAAGTTGTCCCCATCTTTTTGTGATTAATTTATTCTTTAGTGGCATTATGGTCTTAGAAGGTAGTTTGTCCAGTTATTTTTTTTAATTTTAATTATTTTATTGAATCACTGTGAGATAGAGCATTACAAAATTGTTCATGATTGTGTCATTTCAGTCATATAATAGTCCAACATACATCTCTCCACAAGTGTAATTTCCCAGCATCACTGTTCCCAGTTTCCCTCCCACTCCATCAAGCCAGCCCCCACCCAATCCTGCCTCTATAGCAGGTACCTTTCTTCTCTCTCTCATATTAGAAATTGTGGTCTGAAATACAGATTCTGAAAGGTTGTCATATATGTATATCCATTTACCTGCTTTTTTTTGCTTTTTGGGTCACACCTGGCGATGCACAGGGGTCACTCCAAACTGTACACTCAGGAATTACCCCTGGCAGTGCTCAGGGGACCATATGGGATGCTGGAAATCGAACCTGGGTCGGCCGTGTGCAAGGCAAATGCCCTACATGCTGTGCTATTGCTCCAGCCCCCATTTACTTGCTTTTAACAATCATTTATGGTCCAGAGTTTTCATTTCCGATTAGTATTGTCATAATGGACCCTCTTCTATCTCAACTACCCTCCATCCCCCAACACCATTGACCAACCATTGACCAGTCCTCTTGGCCTGTTTTTCCTGGCCTTGGATATTAGTTTCATACAGTTTTTTTCCATATCCCACAAATTAATGCAGTCATTTTATGACTGTCCCTCTCCTGACTCATTTTACTCATCATGGTACTCTCCAAGTCTATACATTTCTAGGGAAATTTAATGACCTCACTTTTCCTAATAGCTGTGAAATTTTCCATTGTATAGGTGTACAATAGTTTATTTTTCCGTACATCTGTTCTTAGACATTAAGTTTTTTTCCACATTCTGGCTATTGTAATAGTGCTGTCTTTGTGTCTTGGTCACTGTTTCTTTTGAGGTGCTTCTTAGTATAATGTAGTCCCATTTGTTAATCTATGCTTGGACTTGCTTGGTCAGTGGTGTTTCATCTTTGAAGATGCCTTTACATCAAAGTCATGGAGGATTTTGCTTATGTTTTCTTTAAATTTATTCTTCTAATGTTGTGCCATTAGGATATTACTTTACTGTACTGATTATGCAGCTCAGTGTCCGATATCTGTTTGTATAGATATTAGACATATTTGAGGAAATATATAAGACTAAGATCCCTTGAAATTGGTGCAGAAGAGGGGGTGGTATTGTCATGCAGATGTGTTACTGTCCAAAAAGTTTTGCATTTTAGAAGGATTTGGGAGGGGTTTCCTCATTGCAGGGGACCCAGAAAGGGGTCACAGATGGTGCAGAAGTACCAGGGTAGGATGAGGGCTGGCACTCTTGACACAACTGAATGACTAAAGAGGTCAGCATCAGTTTTCTAAGTCCTTGGCGGTTTTCCCAGGCTTTGAGAGGGATTTTGGAGAACCTTCCTCAGACAAGAGGATGCAGGAAGCGGTTGCAAATGGCACAGAAAAGTGTGACTTATTTTTATAATAAATATAGTATAATTATTATGGAAAACAGTATGAAATTCCTCAAAAATATAGTTTATAGGAGACAGAGTGTTAGTGCAGGGGCTACAGGGGACAAATATTACTATCAGCACTTTCAGTAGTGACTCCTGAGAACACTTGAAGAGGATCTCTGGAGTGTCCCCCAAATAATTTCCTAATTAATTATCTAAAATTCACACAACTGAATATATATTCAAAATATTGAAACAGGATCTTAAAGAGTATCTGCACTCCCATGTTTGTTGAGACATTATTTACAATAACAAAGAGGCAGAAGCAACATAAATATCCACTAACTGATGAATAAAGAAAATACAGTAGGTATTACCATATATTAAGGAAATGTTATTAATTCATAAAGAGTAAAGAAATCTTGTCATATGTTACAACATAAATAAATAAAACGATATTATTCTAAGTGAATAATACAATCAGCCACAAATATTTTGATCCCATGTATATGAAATATAATATAAATTATTATATATATAAATAACAGGAAGTAGAATGGTGGTTTGGAGGAAAGGAAAGTTTGTTGTTTGTTGTTACTTAATGGGTTGCTCAGAGATTTAGCAATTAGAAAACAAAAGAAGTTGTACAGATTAGATACATAAGAATATACATATACTCGACCTACTTTATTATATATTTAATGATATTTAAAAGTGTAAATTTTATGCTTAATAATTTTATCAGAATGAAGAAAGTTAATGGTAGTATTAAAGAGCATAGATAAAAGTAGATATCATCCATCTTAGCTAAGGTAGTAATTTTAAATTCATTAGTAATAGTTTATAATTACTGAGCATAGGATCTGTGAGTATTTAGCCCTGCTGATAAGGAGCTTGGGACAACATCATTTCAGGATATCTTCTTTCACAGCGGATAATGGAGTAATCTCTTATGTCCTAAGTTATTTATGTTCTAGTCTCTTTATCTTATCCTGTATACAATTCCCTGCCTTTGGATCTTTTAACAGTTCGTCCCTCTGTGAGCAATCTTCTTCTGCTTTAGCTCAGACCTTCATCACCTCATGTCTGAGCTATCTTCGTAAAAGCTAACACGTATCAACTGGCTACTAAGTGCTAACAATTGCTTAGGATTTTGAGACAATTAAATCCACAAATAACCCTTTGAAGTGAACATTATTTTTTATCCAATTTATAATCCAGGTGAAGGAATTAATGTAATGTAATCTTCCCCAGATTAACACAGCAAACAACTATCAGAGAATTAGGGCAAAACATAGGAAGCCCTAATTCCACATTTAATGATCATATAATAAGGCTTTTATCAGAGGAAGGAGTACACACAAAACAATCTAAACATGTCTCTTTGCTTAAAATAGAACTAGAGTTGTTCTCAAAGGGTGAATTCAATTCTGACATAAAGTGAACATTTGAAACAAGATCTCTGCAAAGGAAATGCATAGGGAACAACCAGATTGTTTGGGAGAAGAGAAAATGTCAAACATCTGGAGCAAAGGGTTACTTGGGGGAAGAGTTGGAGGTCTGATGGGAAGGCAACTCAGGGCCATATTAGTGTAGTTTTCAAGTTAAGGGAATTGAACACATGAATAGGCCTGTGGTCTTCAAACTGCATTCCCTGATATCCTTGAAAGAAAAAGGTGAGGTTCTTGATTCTCCCAGTTCATTTCAACTTAAATATGCCTACATTTTAAGAGCATATATACTTTTATCTGATTTTTATTGGGAGGTTTAGCACTGTCCTCCCATTGTTCATCGATTTGCTCTAGTGAGTACCAGTAACATCTCACAACAAATTGTGAGACTTATTGTTAATTTTTTGCCATATTGAATATGTCATGGGAAGCTTGCCAGGCTTTGCCATGCGGGCGAGATACTCTTGGTACATTGCCAGGCTCTCTGAGAGGAGCGGAGGAATCGAACCGGGTCGGCTATGTTGGCCACGTGCAAGGCAAATGCCTTACCTGCTGTGCTATCGCTCCAGCCCATTGGGAGGTTTAAACTACCTATTTCTACCTCTCACTACTAACTAAATGAGCAGACATTCATTTGATTCCTACTCTCCAGAGAATAAGTCATCATTTATTTTTGATCATGAGGATATCACGACCAGAAAAGTATTAAAAATATAATTCTGGAGGCCACCATGATATTTCAAATGTCCGGAATATATGTTTTGCATGTGAGAGCCCTAGTTTTGATTTTGGCATCATATGGAACCCTTGATGCCCACGTACCACTGAATGAGTTAGAGAGATAGTTCAAGGATTAGAGTATATGCCTTGCACATGCCAAGCCCTGGATTCAATCCATGACATTGCATTCCACTCCTCTTAACCCCACCAGTAACACTGGTTAGTCCCTATTAAATATATTATATTTGTATATGTATTAATATGTTCACAATATTATCAATTATATCATATATTATTATATAATTATCTGAATGACTATGTATTTATAGAATTATATTATTAGTACTATATTGATTATAAATATTAATAGGGAATATATATATTCTGCTATTAGAATATAGGGTGGATTAGAAATGGCTATACTAAATAGAGTAAAATTACGATGGAACTTCATGACTCTTTTATTTAAGTATTTATTTAATTTTGTTTTTCAGCCATACCTGGTGGTAAGGGCTGGAGCAATAGCACAGCGGTAGGACATTTGCCTTGCATGCAGCCAGCCTGGCCGGCCGAGCCGGGTTTGATTCCTCCGCCCCTCTTGGAGAGCCCGGCAAGCTACAGAGAGTATCTCGCTCGCACAGCAAACCTGGCAAGCTACCCGTGATGTATTCAATATGCCAAACACAGTAACAACAAGTCTCAAAATGGAGACGCTACTGGGCCAACTCAAGCAAAATTGGTGAACAACTGGAGGACAGTGCTACAGTGCTACCTGGTGGAGGGAAGGGAAGGGAAGGGAAGGGAAGGGAAGGGAAGGGAAGGGAAGGGAAGGGAAGGGAAGGGAAGGGAAGGGAAGGGAAGGGAAGGGAAGGGAAGGGAAGGGAAGGGAAGGGAAGGGAGAGTGACTCTGTGCTCAGATATCACTCCTGGTGGGGTTTGAAGGATCATATGAGGTGCTGGGATAGATGTCTGACCAACAGTGTGCAAGGAAATCTCCTTACCTATTTACTATTGCTATACCCCCCTTGTAAACATTTTAAGGTGATAAAGCCAATGGCAGTGAGAATATTTAGGAAAAAAATATATTTTGAAGGACATGCATAGAGCATGGTCAATGAAGCATGATAGCTCACAGGATATGAGGTTCAGGAGGAACTCAAGGATCCTAAAAAG
The DNA here is from genome assembly GCF_029834395.1 of Sorex fumeus. Classification (NCBI taxonomy): domain Eukaryota; kingdom Metazoa; phylum Chordata; class Mammalia; order Eulipotyphla; family Soricidae; genus Sorex; species Sorex fumeus. Next base: position 13,606,197 of record NW_026606115.1, read on the forward strand.
AGGACATTTTGGGCTAATAAAGAATATTTGGGGTAAAAGAGATTACTCCAATGTGACTCAAAGAGTTATATGTTATATGGCAACCTGCACTTGTGAATGCTGAGAAGTGAAAACTGTCTTTTATTTGTTATTCTGGGAACAAACTGACAGATTCATCTTCAAGAGCAAGTTTGGTAAGATGAGGGGTTATTTCAACACTGCTCAGAGATGAGTTACTGAATATTCCTGCCTGACAAAGGAAATTCCATTTGGGGTCCCAAGGAAAAATGGTGAGAAATAAATTTAGAGAGAACTAATATTTTTATAAAACTATACCATCTGTGCAGAGTAGTGACTATTTAAGGTTGGATTCTAACAAATTGATATTGTGAGCTATTGGGCAGCAATCTGATTTAATACAATGGTCTCTAGAGCACCTATTTCATTACTAGTGCTCAATCAATCAGTGTTAAATTAACCATGAAAAGAAGCATGGATCTCTATGCTTAGAGTAAAAGAGAAATTAGGTTAGGCCAAGTGAGATTCAGCAAAGGACTAAAAAATAGAATTGGAATCTCATGTTACACTCATTTTTGTCAAACAACTAATGGCAAATGCCAAGTTCAAGGTACGTAACCTGGTATAAGTTACATATTTGATTTCACATGTGTTCTTTACTTCTTCAGTCATCATTATATGTGTAGTCAAATGATATAATGATTCCTGTTTTTTACATAGAGTAAAAGTGTGGTATTATTAATTTGTAAAAGTAGTTTAAAAGGCATACATTATCATAGCATAGAGAAAATTATAGAATTCATAAATTCATAGAAAATAGTATGTGATCAGAAAATTGATTAAATCAGACCACATATAAAAATCTAAGCATATAAAATTTTGAAAGAAATTTAAAGTGAGTATTCATGTCCTAACTATGTCTTTGATGTTTAAATGCATTTTTCAGTCAAATGTTCACAAAAGAAATTAGTAAAAATAGATTAAAGGCCTCATTTTCTATAATGTGTATTTATATTCCTAACCCAGAATCTTTGTCCTTTTGTATAGCTTGCAAACGAATCTTTGTTTGAGCAGTAAGCCAGAAGGCATTAGCTATCAACAAAATTTATTTTCTCTTTTCTTCTCAAATTGTTCTGTCTAGGATTATCATAGCTAAAACATGTGAGAGAACAATTGAACTAGATCAATGATGACAGGCATCAAAGAATTTGATCCAGTTTGATATATTTCAAGTCAACCCTTTATAAGGTCCATACAAGAGTTGTCTTTATTTGCCCAAGAGTTCTTATTTGTGGATGCACTTTCTTCACAAAAGTTTTTTTTTCATTCATATTCCTTACTATGGGGCAACACACTGATGATTATGAAGACATTAATTGGTTAATGGGTAAACAATAGCATTTAGATAATAAAAGGAATCTGTATGCTATTTATGAATATCAACCAAGCCATCCTGACTTTGCTAAATTAAGACCCTTGACTGAGCAATTTCTCCCAACAACACTGGTTAATATGCCCATATGAATGAGGTTGCTACCCGACTTAGATTAATATTAGGAAGTTCTGAACAACTATAAAGTCCATCATATACCAATGACAAAACAAATTCTAGTATGTTCATATTTTAGACTATTTCACTATTAGAAAGAATTGCCCATATTATAACTACTATTTTGCTGGGAGGTCTGTGGTATACTTAAATGCAAAAGCCAAATTGAAGATAAATGTATTACGTTTCCTTTCTAGTACAAATAGCAATATTCCCAATAGGCATACTTCATGCCTGCTTGTATTTGAACTTGCACATAAAGGCTGTGGGTGGATCTAGACCCATGCTATTACTGCTGTTTAATCTGCAGAAGGAGAAAGGGTAGAGCACATTGCTTATTTTTCCTTTTCTGACCATGTATTATTTCACCAACAGCATCAAATATATGGAACACTGGTGTTTTTTCCAAAAGTTTAATAATTCTTTAAAAATAAAAACTTCATGTGGAACTTAGAAGACTTCTTCCATCCATAGATTCTCTGGCCTTTCTGTACACCTGGATGTGTGTCTTCCTTAGAGGATAACAAAGTTATTTCTTATTAGAGACTCCTTCCTTTTATGATGCTAAATTATTTGTATGCCAGAGAGGTGAAAGAAGAAGGCATGATTTCAACTTCATTTTGTTTCCTTGTTCTTCAAATATTTCTTGGAAATTTAAATAACCTACGTGGGAAGTCAGTCTTATCTCTGTGCATAAACTTCTTCTGCATGGGGGCTAATATGTATGTGTGTATACATTCTGCATGAGAGATAGTAGAGTGGGTAAAGATCATGACATGCTCATGGTCCACTCTGGTTAAATCAATGGCACCACATATACTCCTTTAAATATTACCAGGAGTGATCCCTGCATACAGAACCAGGAATAAATCCTGTGTACCAGCAGATGTGGTCCCCAACCAAAATAACAAAACAAAACAAAAACAAAACACAAACTTCATCCTGCACAGAAAATAGGTAGTTGTGTTTAAAGTCAAGCCATTTTTTCAAGGGAGCAGGAAATTAATAAGTCATATGGTCAAGGAGTCTTGACTTCCCATGCCTCTTTTGTGCTACTTTCCTTAATTTTTGTACTCTGAATCCCTTTACCCTCAACTCAAGAGTAATAACCCAAATCACAAAAAGAATACCACTATGAGGTAGGCACTGACAATGTGGAAGGTATGTTAAGATGTATCATTTAAAGTTAATCTGAACCACAACTTTTATGGTAGGGAGTTTGTAGTTGGCAAGAACTGAATATCACGAGGCATCTTGGAAGGATCTTACTGAGTTTATATATTCAATTTATATACCTAAGGTTGAGGATTTCCTCAGTGATGTTCCACCTACACTTGGTGAAAGATGCAGAAAGCTGGCTAATGCTTAGAAGGCTATGCAGAAAGGAAGAAAATAAATGGAAATGGCTTTCTCAGGATCTGACTGAGTCAGAAAAATTAGTAGCTTCTCATGGTTATTACAAAGCACCCAAAGGAGCTTTAGTTCTCAACACACAGCCATATGTCCCTTACAAAACCCAAAATACAAATTATTATGATAATTTCTAGCAAAGGAAATTTTGGAAATAATTTCCCTGTATGCTAGCCATATATTATCACATATCTGAGGGATAAAAGAATGAAAATTATGGGGGGCAGAGATATAGTACAACAAAATTTTTTTTGCCTTTGTTGCAACTGGCCCAAACAGGGTTTAATCTCTGGTACTGCATGCATTTACCCAAGCCCCACTAGGAGTGATCTTGAGTACAGAATCAGGAGTAAGTTCTGACTATTCCTGAGTTTGGCTCCATAACAAAATAACAAAACAGAATGAAAATTTTTACAATTCTCTAGATGAAAAGAGTTTCACAGGGTTTGGTGCCTTGTCCAAAATCTTAAACCTAAGAAGCTCATGAGCCAGAACTAAACTTCAGGTAGTTAAAGAAGGAAGCTATTATATGTGATAACTACACATTTTTTCTTGTTCAACCAAAGAACTTGCATCCATATCAGTATTATGGGAAAACATTATTATTTGTTAGTGTAAACTATATGGCCTTGTGCAAGTCACTGACCATTTATATAATTCAAGTTAGTCATCTATAAGCTATTATGAATAACAACAATGCCTTCTTACTATCATCATTGTAATAACCCTTCTGATATAATTCATGTAGAGCACTTAAAATAGTGCTTGGAAGACAGGAAATATTCAATACCTATAAGTATTTGTGCTATAATTTGAAACATCTAAGATACAACTCTATCTCATAGGTATTCTTATCTTTTTGAATCAGTAAGAGTTTTTAAATGTTATTTTTAATAGATATTTTGGTTAAAGAATATTTATTCATAGTAAGGAGAAGTCTAAAGTTGAAAGAGATGATCACAAAAGAATTCAGATTCCTAGTTGCAATGATTGCAATCTATCTCTGTTACATCTTCTGTTACTTTTAGGGCTACTAGATAAGTGACAATGGGCAGCTGTACCTGCTTTCATTAGTGGTAAAAAGTGTCTTCATTCCGGACTTGGCTTTCTCCATGCAAGAGCCCCAGGCGTCCTCTCGGACTTTGGGACAAAAGCAGCCCTGAGCCTCAGCCTCTTTCTCTTCATTCCCCAAACTGTGCTGGTCTTCTTCTCCACCCAGGTCAGTTTATCGCAGGTATTCAAAAAAAAAACCCAGAATTTGGCTTTCTCCTTGTAAGCGCCTCAGGCATCCTCTCAGACATTGGGACAGCAGCACCCCTGAAACTCTGCCTATTCCTCTTTGTCCCCCAAGCTGTGCTAGTCTTCTTCACCAAACAGTCTTTACCTCCCACAAACAAAGGTCCCCGTGGGGGCTTGGCCTCTTCAGAAGTGGGCGTGGCTTCTGTGGAAGTGGTCATGGCATAATTTTAGGCAGGCGGTCGCTCACTCGGATGCAGGTACTTTAGTCATACCAAGAAATCTAATCACCATACCTACACACCAACACGAGGAAACAACGCAAATCCCCACCTTGTGGGGAGGTCGATGAAAATAGTCCAGAATCCTCCGCAGGTGCTTCTAACCTAAGGGACCTCTCTGACAAAGAATTCAGATACTAAGTCATGAAGATGTTCAATAAACTCAATGAAACAGACAGATATCAGTAACATGACAGAAAAAATCGAGAAATTATGTGAAGAAATGAGATCAGAAATATCATGAATAAAAGACTCTGTAGATGAAATAAAAACTCAGTCTGTGCCCTCAACAGTAGAATGACCGCAGATGAAGACAGAATCAATGAGCTGAAAGATCAGTTGCACCAAGCCAACAGGCAACAACAATGGCAAGGGACTTCCAAATAGCTCTAGAGAGTATAAGAGTCTTAGGAGATGATTCCAAGAGGAACAACATTACAAACATTGTAGTACAGGAAGCTCAGGGAAAGGAACCCAATGAAAACACCATGGTTAAACAAATCATGCTGAAAAATTCCCAGAGCTCGACAATGCAGCCATTCAGGTTCAGGAGCCCGAAGGGTGCCAGCTAAAAGAGACCATAACAAAAACACACCAAGACATAATATAGTTAGAATGAATGATGCTGCCGATAGAGATACAATACTGCAAGCAGCAAGGTCAAAGAAGGAAATCACATACAAAGCAGCACCCCTTAGATTCACAGCAACCTATCAGAGGAAACTCTCTAAGCCTGAAGGCAATGGCAGGATATAGCAAAAAAACTCACTGAAATGATGCTTCACAAAGAATACTCTATCTGGCTAAACTCTCACTCAAATTCAAAGGAACGGTACACTATTTTCAAGATAAACAACAGCTCAGAAACTTCATAGACTCAAAATCAAACCTAAAACAAGGGCTAAAGGGGCTACTACAAGACAAGACAAACCCTACAACCAAAACAGACCCTTACAGAAAGATGAAACAAAACTCCATAACAATAATCTCTCTCAAGGTCAACAGTCTAAATTCACCAATTAAGAGACACAGAGTGACAAAATGGATTCAGAGACAGAACCCAACATTCTGCTGCCTACAAGAAACTCATTTCAACAGTCAGAGAAAACACAGACTCAAAGTAAAAGGATGGAAAACAATCCTGCAAGTAAACAGCTCCCTCAAAAAAGCTGTGGTGACCGTACTAGTATCTGACTACATTAATTTCAGGTAGAAAAAGATTAGAAGAAACAGCGAAGGCAATTTTCTCTTCATCAAGGGATACTTAAAACAGGAAGAAATAACACTCTTAAATGTATACACAACTAATGACGGAACAGCTAAATATTTAAAACAACAGCTAACAGATCTTAAGGAGGACATTGCTAGCAACACACTAGAAGCTGGAGATTTCAACATCGCCTTATCACCTCTGGATAGATCAACAAGAACAAAACTCAGCAAGAAAACATTGGCTTTGAAAGAAAAAATAGAAGAGAAAGGGCTTATAGACCTATACAGGGCTTTATACCCCAAAAAGAAAGAATACACATTCTTCTCCAGTGTACACGGAATATTTTCCAAAATAGACCATGTGCTAAGCCACAAAACATACCTCAATAGAATCAGGAAGATAGAATTAGTATCAACAATCTTTTCAGACCATGATGCACTGAGAATAGAAGTGAATCATACACAGAAACAGAGAACCAAATCAAACACCTGGAAATTGAACAACTCAATGCTGAACAACGAGTAGGTCAGTAAGGAAGTCAAGGACGAAATCAAAAAAATACCTGGAAGCAAATGAGAATGAAAACAAAAGCTACCAGAACTTATGGGATGCAGCTAAAGCCATATTAAAGGAAACATTTTTAGCTCTGCAAGCGTATCTCAGGACGGAAGAAAGGATGCACAGAAAAACGACTTCACAGCTCAACATCTAAGAAAAGGATTAACAGAAAAAACCCAAATCAGGCAGAAGGAGAGAGATCATAAAACTTAGAGGATAAATAAATGACATGGAATCCAAAGAAATAATCCAAAAGATCAATGAAACCAAGAGCCGGTTCTTCGAGAAAATAAATAAAATAGATAAACCACTAGCAACACTCACAAAGAAACAGAGAGAACCCTAATGAACACGAATGCAAAGATTCTCAACAAAATACTAGCAAATAGAATTCAACAATTCATTAAATAGATCATACACCATGACCAAGTGGGATTCATCCCGGGGATGCAAGGATGGTTTAATATTTGGAAATCAATCAACATAATACATCATATCAAAAAAGGGAAAAAATCATATGATCATATGAATAGATGCAGAGAAAGCATTTGACAAGATCCAGCATCCGTTTATGATGAAAACCCTTACCAAAATGGGGATACAGGGAACTTTCCCCAATATAGTTAAAGCCATCTACCACAAGCCTACAGCAAGCATCATCCTCAAAGGGGAAAAACTGAGAGCCTTCCCCCTAAGATCAGGGACGAGGCAAGGATGCCCACTCTCTTCACTACTGTTCAATATAATACTGGGAGTACTTCCAATAGCGATTAGGCAAGAAAAAGATATTAAGGGCATCCAGGTATGAAAGGAAGAAATCAAGCTCTCATTATTCGCAGATGATATGATACTATACATAGAGAACCCTAAAACCTTAACCAAGAAACTTCTAGAAACAATAGACTTGGATAGTAAAGATGCAGGCTATAAAATCAATACCCAAAAGTCCATGGTTTTCCTATATGCATATAGTGAGAGAGAAGAAAGTGACATGAAGAAAACAATCCCGTTCACAATTGTGCCCCAGAAAATCAAGTACCTAGGAATTAGCTTAACCAAGGAAGTGACTAATTAGCTTAACTAAGAAAGTACCTGAGCAAAAAAAACTACAAAATGCTACTGCAGGTAATAAAAGAGGACATGAGGAAATTTAAAAATATCCCCTGTTCATGGATCGGGAGAATTAAGATTGTCAAAATGGCAATACTTCCCAAAGCACTGTACAAACTGAATTCGATTCCTATTATGATACTCATGACATTCTTGAAAGAAATGGAGCAAAAACTCCTGAAATTCATATGGAACAATAAGCCCTCATGAATAGCTAAAACAATTCCTGGGAAAAAGAAAATAGGAGGAATCAACCTCCCTAACTTCAAACTCTACTACAAAGCAGTAGTAATTAAAACAGCATGGTACTGGAACAAAGGCAGAGCTGCAGACCAATGGAACAGGGTTTTATATACTGACATTTCTCCCAAACATATGATCAACTAATCTTTGATAAGGGAGCAAGAAAAGTGAAGTGGAGCAAGGAAAGCCTTTTTAACAAATGGTACTGGCAAAAGTCCATGGCTACAAGCAAAACACTGGGCTCATATCTCTGCCTAACATCATGTATAAAAGTAAGGTCAAAATGGATTAAAGACCTCAACATCAGACCGAAATCCATAAGGTACATTGAAGACAAAGTTGGCAAAACCCTCCATGACATTGAAGCTAATGGTATCTGCAAAGATGTCATGCCACTGGCCAAGCAAATGAAAACAGAGATAGACAAATGGGATTATCTTAAACTAAGAAGCTTCTGCACCTCCAATGAAACGGTGACTAAAATACAAAGACAATCTAAAGCATGGGATTGGATACACCGAATACCCATACGACAATGGGGTTGATATCAAGGATATACAAAGTAATGGTTGAACTCCACAAGAGGAAAATATCCAACCCCATCAAAAAATGGGACGATATAATGAACAGAAACTTTCTCAAAGAAGAAATCTGAATGGCTAAAAAGCACATGAGAAAATGCTCTATATCATTAATCATCGGGGAGATACAGATAAAAACAACAATGAGATATCATTTTACACCACAGAGACTGGCCCACATCCACAAGCACAAAAGCAACCGTTGCTGGCGCAGATGTGGTGAGAAAGGGACCCTCCTTCACTGCTGGTGGGAATGCCGACTGGTTCAGTCCTTTGGAAAACAGTATGGACAATTCTAAAAAAATTAGAAATTGAGCTCCCATTTGACCCAGCAATACCATTCCTGGGAATATAATCCGGAGAGGCAAAAAAATATGGAAAAGTGACTTCTGCACATGTTTCTTCATTGCAGCACTGTTTACAATAGCTAGAGTATGGAAAAAACCTGAGTGCCCAAGCACAGATTACTGGTTAAAGAAACTTTGGTACATCTATACAATGGAGTACTATGTAGCTGTTAGAATGGTTGAAGTCATGAAATTTAAAGACAAGTGGTACTACATGGAAAGTATCATGCTAAGCGAAATGACTCAGAAAGAGAGGGACAGACATAGAAAGATTGCATTCATCTGGGGAACATAAAGTAACAAAATAGGAGACTAACACCCAAGAATACCCGAGATAAATACCAGGAGGTTTACTCCATGGCTTGAAGCCAGCCGCACACTCTAGGGGTAAAGGCAGCTCAGATAGAGAAGGGAGCGCCAAATAAAGGGTGTTGGGAAGATCTGCTCAGAATGGGAGATGCATGCTGAAAGTAGACTATAGACCAAACATGATTGCCACTCAATTCCTCTTTTGCAAACCACAGCACCCAAAAGGAGAGAGAGAACCAAATGGAGTGCCCTCTCACAGAGGCAGGGTTAGATGGGGGGTAGGAGGGATGAAGTGATATTGGGATTAGTGGTGGTGGACACTGGGCATTAGTGGAGGGACGGGTACTCAATCATTGTATAACTTAAATTCAAGCACAAAAATTTGTAAGAAATGGGTCCTGAACTTGATTGCCACTCAATGCCACTTTTGCAAACCACAGCACCCAAAGGGAGAGAGATAACCAAAGGGAATGTCCTGCCACAGAGGTAGGGATGGATGGGAGGATGGGGGTGGGAGGGATACTGGGATCAGTGGTGGTGGAGAATGGGCACTGGTGGAGGGATGGGTACTCGATCATTGTATAACTGAAACCCAACCACAAAAATTTGTATGTCGACAACTCTACCTCAAGTTGTTTCACTAATTAAAATTTTTTTTTAAATTGTCTTCATTGGTCACATCCCTAACTCTGTTAGTGATACACTTTTAATCTAGTATATTTCCAGTGAGTCAGCATTATCACATTCTGTAAATGTATGTTAGTAATGAGGATAACCCATTCTCTCAAGGAACAGAGAGGTGTAGAGAGATGATTCAACTGAAAAAACAGGAAGGAAGCCAAACTGTAAGGGTAGGACTAGGTAAAGCAGAGCAAGAAGAGTTGGAAACAAATGATCTGCCCTCTTTTGGATACAGCTGGCTGGAATGGGCAATCAGTTCTGAAGAACTGAGGGCGGCATTGGATCAAACCATTGTGGATGTTCTAAATGCTTCTGAATTGTTTAGTTTAAAATGTTCACTCTGTTCAAGAACTAAGTGTTCAATGTAGGTAAAGAGATGTAAAGATATATATATATATATATATATATATATATAGTAACCTTTCAGTAGCTGTATTGGAAACCATAATGCTCAAAAGGAGAGAGAGAGAGAGAGAGAGAGAGAGAGAGAGAGAGAGAGAGAGAGAGAGAGAGAGGCCTACCATGGAGGTGGGGTTGGGGGAAGGGGGAAAACTGGGGATATTGGAGGTGGGCAATGTACTCTGTTAAATGGATGTGTGTTGGAACATGATATAACTGAAACATAGTCATGAACAACTTTGCAACTGTGTATATCACTGTGATTTAAATCTGTCACTGTCACTGTCCTCCCGTTTTTCATTGATTTGCTTGAGCGGGCCCAGTAACGTCTCCATTGTGACACTTGTTACTGTGTTTGGCATATCGAATATGTCACGGGTAGTTTGCCAGGCTTTGCCATGCGGGCGAGATACTCTCAGTAGCTTGCCGGGCTCTCCAAGATGGGTGGAGGAATCGAACCCGGCTTGGCCATGATTTAATAAAAAATAAGATGATGAAGTACATGTTATGTTAATTTTATCTCAATAATAATAAGAACTCAGGGCCTCACAGCACCCAGGTCTTGGAGAAAATTTTATGCAAACACTAGTGCTGGCCTGGGATTCAAGAGCCACTCATGGGAAATGAGAGCCTATTTAATTTATCTCTAATGAAACTTATACTCTCTGTGCTGCCCACTGTGTGCTATTGATAATGTGTGTGCATAATTTCTTAGACTAGCTCTGATGATACTTGACTGCATAAATTTCATACAATGTATATAATATTAATAACACTTGAGTGTTATTAAGTTTTCACAGTTTAGCTGTAATCCTTACAGCAAGCCACATAGGTAGGAATTACTATCAAAACCATGATATAGATGAGAGAATGGAGATTAAATAAAAGTACAGATTTGCAACAAATTCATGCAGGTAAACAAAAGTGGACATGATAAAACTCAAAAACCCAGGCACTAAAGCCATCTTATGTCTGTGTTTGCTGCACAGTGCCCTACTTCAATCACTATACATTCTTAGCTATGTGACAAACACCAGAGTAGTATAAAGGATATGGCCTCACTTTCAAAGAAACAGACATCCAGAAGGATCCACTAGAGGAGACTGTAAAGTTTTTAAAGAGTGATTAGATGCCAAATCCACTCATGATATAAAAGGAGCTCAAAAGAGAGCTCACAATGATAGTAAATAGAAAAATTGTGGTAATGCATTTTGGTTGAATCCTTTTCTGTTCAGTAATAAGTTTACTATAACTGGAAATAGTATATTCTTTACAGCAGTCTTATGAGTTTTATGCTGATATCAGCCTTGTTTGAATAAGGAGATTGTCCTTACAAAGCACAAAAACATTAATTTGAAAGAATATATGCACATCTATATTTATTGTTGCACTTAGTATAATTGCCAAGATATGTGAACAATCCAAGTGCTCAAATATAGAAGAATGGCACAATAATTCAATGGAATACAATGTAGCTCTAAGAACAAAATTATGCAACTTGCAGCAATAGGAATAGAACTGGAGGATAAGCTAATTAAAGTCAGTCAGAAAGAAAAGGATACATGCAGAATGATCTCTCTCATATATGGAACTTAAAGATACACAGTAAGGTATAACAAAGTAAAACATGCAACATAATAAAAGAACTAATGCACAAAATTGAATTGGGGGGTGATGTTGAAGGTAAAGGAGTTGGTGTCTTCAGGGAAAGGATGTGGGTAAACTGGTGATAAGTATGGTGTTGAAACTATGTCCATGAGAACTATTATTAACAGTATTGTATGGCACAGAATCACAATCAATTGAAAAACCATAAAACAAATTTTAATTAATAAAAATAGTAAAAATATAGAGTATTGAAGCTCAAAGACATATTTGTCTAAGGCTGCATGGTCAGCAAATAAGAGGAATCTGAATTTGAAATATTCTTTGTCTATTCATAGATGAAACTCAATATCTATCAAATGCCAGTTAATGGGAATCTCTTGAAAATTTGGTATGCTTACATTCTCATTTAATCTCACATTCATATGAATTGAATGCTACTGTTGGTCCCATTTTACATATTAGGAATCTAAAGTTCAAAGAACTTGTCCAAGTTCATGAAGCTATTAATATCTACCCAACACCTTTCTAATTTGTCTTCCAAAGCCTTCTCTGAGGCTAGTGTGCTCAATAAAGTCCAGCTGCATCTTTTATGCATCCATATCGTTTAGCCTTGATTTTGATAAAGAACTGAGATGCAAATAACAGGCTGTATCTAATTCAGTACATGGAAAACATTATCACAGTATGCAGGCAGAGGGAAAGGGAGTTACCATGGGAAAGGAGGGGCGTGAGATGTGGAAATTTTGATGCAGACAGGGTCTGTTCTCCACATACTCCCAAAGGGGAAAAGATACTTTGGCTTCTCTTAGAGCAGAAGCAATAAGCACAAAACATGCCATGGCCAGCACAAAATGGGAATTTTCCCTGGAAATATGTTTCTAATAAACGAGTCCCTACACTAGAGGAGTGGTCTGGCTCAGGCAGCTTGTACACTGACACCTAATCAGCATTGCGTTGCTCCCCAAATGCCTCAGCTGAGTTCCAGCTGCCACCCACCAAGAGAGGCTATCCTTTTTCCTTGACCCTTATAGTGACCTTACTTTTCCCTCAAGTTTTATTGAGGCACTTCAATTTATAATACTCTGAATGATAGAATTTCATGAATACAATGATTTTTAAAAGAGATTGCTTCAAACCACTTTCCATATGCCACAAGCCTTTGTTTCTATTTATTCTGCTGTGTACTCTGGGGATCAGAGTGATTCTCTTAGGATCAGATCATGTGACTCACAGGGAGTTACCCAAATCAATGGGTCAAGATGATAAGCTTCCAAACCCTGTTGCTTCAACATGCCTAATCTACTTCACTTAAAGAATTTCTCCTACAATTCTGAACCAGAATAGGTGGTTTTTAAAATATGTGTCTATTAAGAGACAGATTTTGATAGCACAATTTAGTCATAAAGCTTTGTTACTCTCATATGGTCCATAGCCCAGTGGCATTGGCATCACCTGAGTCTGTTAAAATGCAGATCCAGACCTATTTCCGATTTTGAAATAAAAAGAGAGTTCAAATAGATTTCCAGGACATAGGCATTAGCACCAATGTATGAGAAAAACTGGTATAGGTCAATGACTTTAATTGGGGTTAGAAAGTACAGTGGGTATGACACTTGCCTTACACAAGGCTGACTTGCGCACCCTACATGGTTGCAGGCAAACATGGGCCTACTGTAGGGTCCCCTGAGCCCTGATAAGAGTAATTCTTGAGTGAAGACTAGAAGTAACCCCTGGGCATTGCCAGTGTGGTCCCAAACTAAAGAAAACCACTTTAATTATCATCTACATATTGTTGGTAGTTATTATTTTTGTTTTTTCTGACTCTGTCACTGTCCTCCCGTTGTTCATTGATTTTGCTTCAGTGGGCCCAGTAACATTGTGAGACTTGTTACTATGTTTGGCATATCGAATACATCACGGGGAGCTTGCCAGGCTTTGCTGTGCGGGTGAGATACTCTCGGTAGCTTGCCAGGCTTTCTGAGAGGGGCGGAGGAATCAAACTCGGGTCAGCCATGTTGGCTGCGTAAAAGGCAAATGCCCTACCCGCTGTGCTATCGCTCCAGCCCTTTCTGACTCTAATGATTTCCAAATCTAGTTGCACGTTATTTCATCCAGGGAGATGTCTTTTTTTTTTTCAGAATTTTCTTTTCTTTTTTTTTTTTTTCTTTTTGGGTCACACCTGCCGATGCACAGGGGTTACTCCTGGTTCTGCACTCAAGAGTTACTCCTGGCGGTGCTTTGGGACCATATGTGATGCTGGGAATCGAACCCAGGTCGACTGCATGCAAGGCACATGCCCTACCCGCTGTGCTCTCTCTCCAGCCCCAGAATTTTCTTATTAGGAAATAATTTAAAGCTAACAATATTTCCATGAATAGCATAAAGAACTATTGTAAGTGGGTAAGCCCTCACCCAGACTCATCAAATATGAATGTTTTACTTGACATATTTGCTTTCTGCCTCCCTCGATGTCTCTACATTTTTCTCCTCCTGATCCATGTAAGTTGCAGACATCCTGTCCTTCATACTTAAATACTTTAGCACATATTTTCTTTTTTTAATTTTCTAATTTTTTAAATTTTTATTAGTGAAACACCATGAGGTACAGTTGTAGACTTACAAATTTTTGTGCTTGAGTTTCAATTATACAATGATCAAATACCCATCCCTCCACGAACAGCACATATTTTCTAAGAGGGAAGACATCCTCTTACATAATCACAATACAGTAGTCATTAAGTTCAGAAAATTGAAATTGACATAGTATTTCCTAATATGCAGACCACAATTAAATGTAACCAATTGTTTCGTTGATGTCTTTTGTAACGTTTTGTTTTTCATCTGGAGATCTTTTAGAAAAGTATCAGAGTTCTGTGTGGACTTTTATCCCCATCAATTTAGAAGGATTCTCTGAGAGTAAGACCTGTTGTATACTCATTCTTAAGTGCTCTAGGAGATTTGAATGCATAGCCAGAGACAAAATCTTCTGTGCTATAAGGTTTTTTTTTCTGTGGGTCTTGTATATCACAGAAATCTGAACTTATTTGCAGAGAAAACTGAGTATAATTAGTCTAAGCTTCATGTCTCCTTTAATCTAAATTCTGCCATCTCTGTCTATGACATTTCCTAGACCTTTCCTCACTGTCTCTTTTTTAAAAAGTGGTTGGATTTTTTTCAGTTACAATCAAGATTTTATTATTTTATTTTTTGTTGAATCACCATGTGATACACAGTTACAAAGTTGTTCACGATTTGGTTTGAGTCATACAATATTCCAACACCTGTGCCTTCACCAGTATATATTTCCAATCACCAATGTTTGGAGTTTCCCTTCTACCGCCACTCCATAACTGCTTCTGGAAAGCATTTTTACTCTGTTTCTCTCTCCTTCTGGGCATTATGGTTTGCAATACAGGCACTGAAAGGTTTTTAAGTATATCCTTTTACCTACTTTCAGCACTCAGTTCTTGTCCAGAGTTTCACTCTCTTCTGATGCCACCTCTTTGATGAAAACAACCTATTCATTTTCCTATCCTGCTATTTCCCTTATAGCTGCTCAGTAAAGTCCCACTTTCTCTAAGAAAAAATGAAGCCTTAATTGACATGTACTCTGTGCCACATTGCTAAGTCTAAAAAATAGGATGTATCACCTAGTATAGGTAGGGAAATAATACTAGGGATCTTGGTATATTGATATGCTATCAATTAAGGTGATACCTTTTCTCTGGGCTGGTCACACAGTTTCTTCAGCATTCCACAATGGTTTTCTCATAGATAGATGTTCTTAAATCATTTTGGCTTGGAAAGTGAACTGCTGAGGTGAACAGATGTAGCAGTCTGAGGCTATAGCACACAAGAGTTGAGTTGCAGATGGGGAGCAACTGAAAAACATTCCTGCTAATCCCAAGAGCTGCAGGCTTTGCATTTCCTGAAAGAATTGGGGTCAGTCTAAATGGTCAGTTTAGCTGCTTCAATGACTCTCTTCTGGTTTTATCTATTAGCATATGAAAGGGAAGCCTCACAGGTATGAGTGGGAGATGACCTAGAGCTCAAGATATTAGTCTGTTGAGTACAGAGTTTCTTTTCACTGAAGCAGCACCATCACCATAGCTCTGCATTCCTCATTTAAACAGCTGCTTCACTGAAGCCAAAGAAAGTCAGCTTTATTTGCAAAGGCTCTGATAGGGGAGTCTGAGTTCAGATTTGCATTGGCTTGTGAATGTATTCTGGAAAAAAAAGGTAAAGAAAGAAAAGGGTGCATTTGACTTCAAAGCTTCTTTATAAAATGCCCGATAAATTGACTTGCTTTGACTATGTATTGATATTCTATAATATTTAAGAGAACTAGCCTATTCAGACTGATTGCTTTAGCAGATTCTTTTCTGCAGTGAGCGAAGACAAAATATTTGTGAACAGTTAGTGTCTTTCCTCTGCACAGGAATTCAATAATGTGCCAAATGAGATCATTCCCTCTGGCCCAGGCCTCGAGAACATTTTTAATTCTATTCATCCTGATTGGAAACTAAAGAATACTCTAGTTATTATCAAATACCAAATGAAGGACACTTGTATTCCTAACAAACATTAGAAAATTTTTTAATTGGGACTTAGTGTGTGGTGTCATTGCCACTTCCAATCATCTCTTTTATCAGAGGCTCCTTGTCTTATTACAGGTTTTGGTCTCTGACAGTAAAATAGAACATGCTTAAATTGGTCAAGTATGTGTAAATTCCAGATATCTCAAATTATCTTATGAAAAGCCTTTTTCATAAGAAATATTTTCTTTTATTCAGGAAATGTTTTCATAGAATATGATGTTTCATGTAACTTAAACTAACAAAGGGTCTGTCTTTCACCTTGGAACTCTAAGAACAGGCCAATAGTCTCTCCAACTGTTACTCTTTAATCTCTAGTCACTTAATTATAAATTACTATAAAAGTTAATTAAATATTATGCACATATAAATTAAAATATATGTCCATTATATAAAATAAGCATATGTACGCATATATCAAATATATTTGTGACTCTATGACACACAGCGAACAAAGACCTTTCAGTCTCTGTTAACCAACATTCCACATTTATAGGGAATATGGAGTTCAGATAAACATGGTTTCAAATGCCTGTTCTAAAACGGATAAATTAAGCCCTTTCAGGTATTTTGTTATTGCCATAGTTAAGATCCAGTGACCTTGTAAGTATGCCTCTTCTGTACTCCGCTGAGTTTATCTTCCAAATATAAATATCCCCTGCCATCTGAATAAAAATCTCAAATCCTTAGCCTGGCATTCAAAGCCCTCTCCACAACCTAGTGTCAAAAATCACCTTTATCACTCCCAGTCCTATATGCAGTATTTTAGATATCACCTCATTTTGTGTGTGTGTGTATATATATATATATTTATATATACAAGTAAGGTATGTGTGTAAATATTAAATGCATAACTTATACTTAGGTAAGGGATGCATAGAAAGCATATGCACATATAGTGTATTTGAGCATTTTCTATGTGCCCGACACTTTATTAGCTACTTTGTATTATTATCTCCTTTATCCTTTCCCACAACCAAATAGGATATATTTCATGCATTCTACTTTTAGGTGGTTTAAATAGAAGTGCAGAACTCTTAAAGGACTTGTCTAAAATCAGGCAGCTAGTAAAATGTTAGGTCAAGGTTGGAGTGAAACCTAATCTTTGGAGAACCCATCTTTACTCTGGCTGTATAAAACTTTGGTGGGTATATCCCCTGCACTTTTCTGCCATATATGTCTCTTTGTAGACATGTAAACAGGTCTCTTTCCTATTCCACTATGTCTACTTGCTAAAACATTGCCGAGCTCAAATAGCACGTTCCCTAGCGTCCCATAGCTAAAATTAATTCTTCTAGCTCAATCATATCATATCATTGGTTTTAACCACTTATATTAATTTTAATAGCATCAACATCATATTTGTTTTTATTTTTCCTACCCACCTCTACTCTATTTTATATGAATCTGAATTCGCTATCACTGTGGCCTTGTAATGCTGAAACTATGAGATTGTCTGTCAGGTTTATCACCAGGGCTGTGGTAGAGATGGATAATAAGACAGGAAATTGTCAAAGTATTCACTGTCATAAAGGTTTATCATCTTTGGTGTTGGCTTCTCCAAGAATAGGGTTACAGGGACCAGAGAGGTAGTACAGGGGATAAGACAATTGCCTTGCATGTGTCTGACCTGGGTTCGATTCCTGGCATCCTATATGGTCTCACTGAACACAGAGTCGAAGTAAGCCCTGAGCACCACTGGATGTGACCTCTAAATTAGAACAAAGAAAAAGAATAGCACCAGAGTAGCTGGTATGAGACTAGCAATCTACTATGTTAGCAAAACTGCATTAGCTTTGATGCATATGCAAATGACCATGCACTGGCTACTCTCCACCTCCCACTCTCTGGATGTATATAGTTGCCATGTGTGTTTGAATGTGACACAGCTATTCAGGTGTGGTTTGGGAGGTGTAATCATTTACACTTGTCTTCCTTTGAACACTAGTCTTTGTGCTGTGTAAGTTGATAAAACAAATACTTATTGATGTCTACTGTACCAGGAATTTGTCTTTAGATCGAGAAGAGCAATTTTCAAGCATGAGAGGAATCAGTCACCTATAATGCTTTTGAACATACACGATGGGCTTCAGTCCCAGCACACCCAGATATGACCCAAGAATGGGCAATTCTAATGGATTTCCAGGTAATATTGGTGTTGCAGGTCCCTCAGACACATTGAGTACCACTATCCAGGCAAATGCTCTCCCCACTGTACTAACACTCAATGCTTCACTCACAAGGAGAAATGCCTTCTCATCTTTTCAGAGATACTCATTCAATCTAACAGTGTACTGAGTCTATAACTGGTGGGAAGAAACAGTTTGAACTAAGAAATCTAAGACCAGGGCACTACTGCTGCTACCAGTTCTAGAAAGCTATGTTGAGTTGGGGAAGTCTCAGCACTGATTTTTATAAGTACTTGTAAGAACAGGACCAGCACACTTGTGCAAACTACTAGATGAGTCAAAAACATTCTTGTCTAGGAGCTTCCCAGGCTAGCTTTATCCATGAGGACATAGGCTTCTGCACATTTGGAAAAGAAAGCATCTTTGAGCACAGGAGAGCAGTCAAGAAGCTTCCAGTAACTCTCTAGAACTTGGCCTATACATTTTTATTTTTGTTTTTATTTGGGAGCCACACCCAGCATTGCTCAGGCCTTACTCCTGACTCTGTGCTCAGGGATCAATCCTGATGGTGACCATGGGACCATAACTGGTGCTGAAGATCAAACTGGGGTGAGCCACATGTAGAGCAAGTGTATATACTATGTTTCTAACTTTTTCAGGCACAAAAAGCCTCAGGAAGCTGCTTCTTGCCCATCACCAGTGCTACATTATGATTAATATATACATTATTGGGTCCTAAGCATTCAAATGATGCTAATTCAATGACTGAATTTTAGTATTTGCTTGTTTTGTTTTGGGGCCACACCTGGTGATGTTCAGGGAATACTTCTGGCTTTACACTCAGGAATCACTCCTGGCAGTTCTCAGGGGACCACAAAGCATGCCAGGGATAGAATCTGGGAGGACTATGTTGAAGGCAAAAACCATGCCCATAGTGTTATCATGATAGCCCCCAGTAACGTTTGATAAAACATAAACCAAATAAGAAAGTTAGCTTATAGTTTTTAAGTGAATTCCACTTGTTCATCCAAGAAAAATCAAGAAAAATCATTCATCTATATTACCAATTACACTTCTCATTCAGGCAAAAATCATGAGAATATTTTGGACTCTTACTACTGCCACACTCAGAATTAAAGTTCAATGATTGCAAGGGAATATTAGGCTCAGAAACATATTTTGGTACTTAATGATTTGTTTCCTCACCAGAAATTGGTCCGGGATGCTAGCAATTTCACTTCCCTGCTCTTTTCTTCCCCTCATGTTTCTGCCATCTGTGAATCTACTGGAAATAGAGGGCAACAGCAGGCTTCTAATTCATGTCTATTGTTTGAATTTTCTGACCTTTCTCCTGTGGCCAGTTTCTTTCCATTATCATTAAGACCACAGAGTGAGGCAAACTGACCTTATTTGCTTGATTTAGCTACCACAAGTAGCCTGCTGTTCTATAAATTGGTCAGGCCTCCGGGTCTTTGCACTTGCCTTATCCTCAGACTAGTATACTCTTCCTTGGGCTCCTCACTCTTTCTTCTTTATAGTCTATTCAAAATGTCATCTTCTTAGGAGACTTCTTTTTTTTATTCTATTTTAAAACTGTCCCTCCCTCCTCCTCCCCTGTCTTCCTTTCCTGCTTTATCTTTCTCCCTTGTTCCATATCCTCTAATATGATATATATAATTACCTGGTGTTTCTCTCTTTCTCCTTCCCTCCTTCTTTTTTCTCCTTCCTCTTTACCTCTCTTTCTAACATAAAGAAGGCAAGGGTATTTTTAGCTTTTTTTCATTTTTGAACTAGTTTTATTTTAAATATTTTAATGGCAATAGATATTTATTTCTTTTTGCAGCTTATGTCACAAAACTTAAAACTTTTCTGTAACAAAAGGCAGGCTCCCATGAAAATGGCATTATTTTTGTGTCATACTTACAGATGAAGAAACTGATATTCAGGAAATATGTGAGATCCTGTCACTACCCTGTCTATGTCTGTTTGGTATCTATCATTTCTGTGCCTGTCAACTTGCTTTCAAAGTTCCTGAAATAATGTAAGACTTCACAGTAAAATTATAAACTTAGCACAGAGAGTTGCTGTACACCTTTAACCCAGGATCCCTGAATATTAATAACTTAGATAATGGTAGTAAAATGTTGAAACATGAAATTATCATTGATACAATGCTATTTATTAATTTATAAATTATTTTCCATTTTTCATCTTTTCCCACTAATGCCCTTCTTCTGTTCTAGGACAAAATCCAGGATCTATATTGTATTTTTTATCAAGTCTCCTTAGCTTCCTTCAACCTATGAGTGCTTCTCAATCTTTGTTTTTTATGACCTTAGAAAATTGACCAGTCTACTCACTCAATTATTTTGTAGTTTCTTTTACTCAAGGTTTCTCTGACGCCATTTCATAGTTAGGTTGAAGTTGTGCCTTTTGAGCAAGAATACTAAAGAAATGAAGTCATGAAAGGCGGTTTTAAGAAATTGTTAATTGCTATGGCACCTCACTGATAAGAGCAGGAGAAACACTTGTAAAGATGCAAAGGGATATCTGCATTTATTTCTGAACATGGGGAAATTATGTAATATGAAATGCTATTTCTTTAAAATCTCTGTTGACTTTGAGGAAGAAGAAGGTAAGATGATTGGGGTAAGGTAAGAATTACCTTCACAAAACCAAATAGTAATGGGAAAATTAGCATGTTTCCCTATAGAAATATCTTTTTTTCAACTTTGAAAAATAATGATACCCTCCACACTTATCTATAATGAATATTTTTATACTACCAACATTCATAATGTTGAAATCTAATCCTCAGTGTGATGGTATTTTTTTAAATTTTTATTTCTGAGTCACCATGAGATATGAACGAGTTTCAATCGTATAGTGTTCCAACACCCATCCCTCCACCAATATACATTTTCCACCACCAATGTCCCAAGCCTCTCTCCTGGCATATTCCCCTCAGTCTGTCTCTATGGCAGGCACTTTCCTTCTCTTTCTCGCTCTCTCTATCTCTTTTTCTCTCTCTGTGTGTGCATATGTGTCTGTCTCTGTCTCACTCTGCCTCTGTCTCTCTCCCCTTTGGGATATTATGGTTTGCAATACAGGCACTGAGAGGTTATCAAGGTACTGAGAGGTTATCATATTTGTTCCTTTACCTGTTTTCAGCATGAAGTTCTTATCCAGAGTGATCATTCCTGGTTATCTTTGTCATGGTGATTCCCTTCAATAGCCCAACTGCCTTCTCTCCCAGCATTTGAGGTAGAGTGTGATAGTATCTGGATATCAGACCTTTGTGAAGTGAGTAGGTCATGAAAGAAGAGTCCTTGTGAATGGGATTTAGACCTTACAGAAGTGCACCAGAGAGCTCCCTTTTGTCCTTTCCCCAATGTGAGAAGTCAGTGAGATGATGAACCAGGGAGTGGTTTTCACCAGACACTGAAATTGCTATTGAGCTTATACATTGTATAAGCCATATATTTCTCATCATTCTATCCAAAACCTTCCTTGAGCAAATAAGTAGCTCAGTCTGTAGGATCTAAAGCTAAAGTGCCTTGATATTCAATCTGACTGCCAATTCCAATCCAGGTAATGTTGAACAAACCAGTTATCTTCTCTGGCCTGACTTTTGTCATCTGTAGAGTGGATTATGTCAGACGTGCTGGAGCGATAGCACAGCAGTAGGGCGTTTGCCTTGCATGCAGCCAGCCCATCCGAGCCGGGTTCGATTCCTCTGCCCCTCTCGGAGAGCCAGACAAGCTACCGAGAGTATCTTGCCCACACAGCAAAGCCTGGCAAGCTACCCATGACGTTATTTAATAAGCCAAACACAGTAACAACAAGTCTCAAAATGGAGACATTACTGCGACCGCTTGAACAAATTGATGAACAATGGGAGGAGAGTGCTATTAATGTCAGATAGTTTTTCTGAGGATTGATGGAGATACTACATGTAGGAACTTAGGTCAGTATCTGAAAGTATATAAGCAGTCAATAGGAGATTGTAGAAATCATCATAATTTTAGAATCTAATCATTTCACTGTGTATTCAAAGCAAACTCATAGAGGCAGATAGTACTACTTTATTGGAAATAAAATATTAGAGATAAGAAATTTTAGGCTGCTAGGAAATTTAGGGAAGTAAAAGATTTCCTAGCCAATGAGTGAGAATGGTAAGCAATTATAGGTCATATGTTTCCTAATCCAATACTGTTGCATCATTGCCTAAAACATACAGGAGTTTTACCAAATGCCGTAAGTCACAGGATGAAGGGTCAGAGCTATTGTACGATAGTACAATGCAGGCCTTGCACACGGCTGACCTGGGTTTGATCTTTGGTATCCCATATCATCTTCTGAGTATGCGAGAGGTGATTGCTGAGTGCAGAGCAAGGAGTAACCCCTGAGCATTGAGGTGTGCTCCCTTTCACTCCCAAAAAATGAGCCACAGAATGAGAATTTGGACTTAACTTAGTCTTAGTATTGGACAGGATCAGTGTTTTTCCTTAGTCTTACAGGATCTTACAATACAAGATAGAGAAAGAGCATCAAAATATATCAACAAGTGTCCCTTAATAAATATGTGTATGGAAGTCTTAAGAAGCTTCTGCCTTACATAAACAGAAATTCCAAGATGGCTGCCTCATTCTTGGAAGGCATTTTCCAGTGTAAGAATTGCTGTAAACAGTAGTAAGCCCCCACGTCTACTTAACCAGTGTTCAGAGGGTAGAGAACTGCTATTGCTAGACACCCTAGCCCACAGGTTTTACATAGGAGAAGAAGTGGAGAAAGAGACAAGGCTGACAGAATGGCAAAGGCTGCATTCTACCATGCCTTCATGGTCTAGGAAGAAAGCTGGGTTTTATTCTTATTGTGATGGGAAGCCACCTCAGAATTTTCAGCTAAGAAAACTACTATTTGAATTTCATTTTTAAAAACAGCACATGTTCTCTATAATAAGGATCTGTGTAGAGTACAATTCTGTAGCCATTGACAGAACTGTGCTTGAATCTTATCTCTTTCCCACCATAACTTAACTCTCTTCTATTCAATGGAAACAATAACAGCATCCATCTCACAGAGCTGCAGTGAAGAATATAACAGAATATATATAAATAACTTAGCCCAGTGCCTGGCCCCATAGTAGGTAGGTTCTTGGCATATGATAGCTATGGTTAATAGCAGCAATCGTAGAAGTAGTAGTATCATATTAGTTCTATAGATAAAACTTTAAAATAAACACACAGGATATAGTCCAGAATTAGGTATATTGTGTTGAAATAAACTTTTTTTGATTTCTTAGATAGGACACAATAGTGGACCTGGTGCAAGCTTTGGAGATACTAAAGGATTTACTGTCCCTTCTTTCAAACCTAGGACCTGCTTTTGTTACTTGATATATTCCTATGTAGAGATGTGGCTAGGTGTGGAGTGAAAAGACAGGGTAGGTACCCCAAAATACACACTATTGTTCTCATCTTGGGAGTTATTTTTTGTTTTGTATTGGGAAAGGATTTGGTGTTACTTGGGGACTAATACTAGATTGGTGCTTGAGAGAACATGAAGTACTGGGGAACTAAACCCAGGTTTCTTGCATGCAAAGCATGCACCTCAGACATTTGACATACCTTTCAACCTGCCGATACACACAACAAATATTTACTCACCCTTAATATTACTTCACAGAATCTCAAATGGTTCATTTATTCAAAGTTGCTTAGGTCTCTTATATGCCAGGTTGACACCGAGCTATGTCATCTCAGTAGGAACAGCTGAGTCATTGGTATCCTGGGGGATACTGACTGTCAGAACTATAATCTTTTTATTTTAATCTGTGGGTTTTATGTTTTAATGGCTTTTTATTTTAAATGTGAATCTTGTTAACTACACACAGAGAAGGAAACAGGAATAAAAGAAAGAAAATAAAACTCAAATGTTGTGATGAATAAAGCTCAGCTAGTGCCCTTCTAGCTTGGATTAATTTGGTTTAGCACTGCAAGGGCTCCTGTCACCTGCACTGTTGACTGGGTAGAAGATAATGGGGGAATGGAAAATGTCAGAATCTTACAATACTCAAACTCATTCTCTGCCAAAGTGCCTTCCAAGGATACTAACTCTAGGCTGAACTCACTGAGTACAATTAAGATGGGTGGAACACGCAACCCATTTACTTTGATCTTTCACTCATCTATCACACTTTTTCTAAGAGCTGCTCTCTGCAGGGCAGGGATACAGCATTAGTGGAAATGGGTCCTAACTTAGGGAGTCCAAGGTATGCCAAGGAGAAACATTTACAAAACCTAAGACATGGTGATAAGTGGACAGGTAAGAGGCGATGAAAAGCTTGAGCTTGTTATGGTTGTTTGTTTTGTTTTCTGCAGTCATACCCACTTATGCTCAAGGCTTATTCCTGGCTCTTCATTTATGCATAGCTCCTGGGGTGCAAGGGATCAAACCTGAATCAGCCACATGCAACGAAAGTGCCTTACCCACTGTACTATCTCTCTGGTCCCAAAATCTTGGGCTTTTGAGAGAGAAGAGACAACATTTACTTCCCTGTAGAGGGTAGACAGACATTCAGTAGATATAGGAGTATTATATAGATGTTGTCATTTATGATGAGGAAAATGAAAAAAAAACACAATTAGATATCATCTTCTCACACCCCTGAGAATGGCCTATGTCAAAGATACTATAAACAACCAGTGTTGGAGAGGTGTGGTGGTAAAGGAGCCCTCATTCACTAATGGTAGGAATGTTGTCGAGTTGAGGATAATGTTTCAGGAACCACTCTAAGGACTTTACAAATAATAATGAAAGAAATTAATCAACAGAGAGGCGAAGTAACTTGCTTATAGTCAACAGGTCACAAATACACAGTCAGGATTTGAACCCATAGCATCAAGACTAGAGAGGTAAAGCCATCATCCACCACATTTTGCTTTCCCTTTAGGTTAATTCTTGAGTTTTTCAACAGACTAATTTCTGGATGAGGCCCATCCTGAGCAGTGGAGTCTGGCCAGGAGCATGGCGGTGATTGTGGAGTATGGAGGTTTTCAGCTTCTGGGGCTCAGTTTGGGTGGTACTGATGGTTGGAATACCCTGGATGACTCAGGTTTTTGCAGAGTCTGGAGGAATCTCTGTATCTTGTTGCTCTCTCTCATGATATATTTATGAGTCTCTGGATCATGGCTGGTGAAAGAGCTTACACAGTGCTGGAGGTGGTTCGTGGACATGATTGCCTCGGCTTTCCAAAGTACAAGGAGATGGGGGAGGTATGCCAAGAACCATAATCTTACACTATAGGAATTATGCAGTGCAACAATTGGTATGAAGCTGGTGCCATGGCTTCTGGACACTGAATGAACATAAGATTATTCTTGGACTTTGATTTAACTGTCCTTTGGCTTGAGCTATATAAGGTATTATTTTCTCTCCAGAAAACACAATAAGGCTAGAATATCATAGGGCACATATCTCCCGTGCATCCTATACCACAGACAGACCATATCTAAAGAATAGTAATGACACAAAGGAGTTTCCTTTTCAGTACAACCCCCATCTCTGTGGACTTGTCGAGTTACATCCAGTTTTTAGAGTCCGACAGCCTATCTGCTTCCTGAAATGGCTAACTACAGACACAATGCATGCAGTCTTGGCAAAAGGAATCATTCTGTGCTATCCCATGCTTAGGCTGTCTGGCCTTGGGGTAAATTTGCTGCATCAGTGATGTAGCAAGAATTACTTGAAGTAAAGTAAAGGTGCCACTGAATTCTCCTGCTACTTTATCATTCAGTCATTTTAATTCAACTTTATGATATTGAAGTAGACAGGCAGGCAAATAGGGAAAGGACCCTCATGGCCATGAGTTTTGAGGAAGTAATAAAACCAACTAGCCCTAAGGCTGCCAGGATCCATCTTGTGGACACAGGAACTAATTGAGTTCAGATAATACCTTTTTTGGTGCCAGCACAAACCCAGAGAAGACTGGACTCTGAGGGAAACACCATGAGGAATAAAGGCCAGGAAAGGAATATCAAAGAAGAGCATCAACTACTCCTAACTCTACCCCTTGGCAACCACCCTAGAAATAGACTTATGTAGAAAGCCTAACATGGTGCAGGTTGGGAAAAAAGCTGTAAAAACCAGCTTGAACAAAGGAAGCACATGCATATATGTTGTTCGAATACAGGCTTTACTACAGAGCACATGTTGTGCCTCCATCTCCGTCTTGAGATATGTACTTTCATACCTTCCTTCATACTTTAATACACCAGTATGTATACTAGCCTCCCTCCAAACTCTGGAGAAATCCTTGCACCTCTCTCTGTCTCTCTGTGTCTATCTCTCCGTTTCTGTCTCTGTCTGTATGTCTGTCTTTCCCTCCCTCTCCTCCTCCCCCTCTACTTCTTCAGAACTTCTGAGTAAAACCTGTTTTTACTTCACAGCTTGTCTCCTACTAAAATTTATTTTTCTGTGAGGGAAAGACAATGGACTTGAAAAGCTTCGATGAGGTCCAGGACTGACTTTCTTTTCCTACAAGGAGCAAGGTTTATAGCATACTCTTATCAGTCCTAAATTTCCCCAGTCTTTCCTTGGTTGCAGAGATGGATAGAAAGTAGCAGATTCCTTCTTGAGGCTGCAGCCTCTCTCCCCCCTCCACTCAAGGACTCCACCAGCATCATTATCAGCTTTCATTTATTTCTCACTTCTTCCATTTATTTGATCTTGCATGCTAAGGTGGTAAAATATTTTCCTTAGAATATTATTTATTCCATAAAAATTAATAAAACTGAAATTTTTCATGCATATAGTTCTTACATCATTCATTCATCATTCATCATTCATACATTCATCATACATAGTTCATCATTCATTCATACATTATCCAATACCTATTGGCTATTTGTATGTCTTCTTTGGGGGAAGTTTCTGATGAGTTTTCTGCTTTTTCCTTGTAGCTGTTATTTGGGGGCCATACACTACAGTACTCAGGATTTACTCCTGGCTCTGTACTCAGGCATCACTTTTGGTGACTTGGTGTGCCAGGGATTGAACCCAGGTTAGCCGCATGCAAGATAAGCACCCTACCTGATCTACTATTACATTATCCCCGTCTTATTTCATGATGCAGTTGAATGTTTTTGTTTTTCTTGTTCGGTTTTAAAAGTCTTTATAAGACTTGGAAATTAAGCCTTCAACATATGAGTAGTGTGGATGAAATTGGAGAGGATCACGCTGAATAAAGTTAGCCAGAAGGTGAGGGACAGATACAGAGTGAGGCTCATTATGTGGGAAATAGAGAAGCATTGTAGGACTGGAGAGATAGTACAGCAGACAAAGTGCTTGCCTTGCATGCAGCCTACATAGCTGGGTTCAATCCCTAACAATACATATGGTCCCCTAAGTACCCCAGGAGTGATCCTTGAGCACAGTCCCAGAAATAAGCCCTGAGCATCACTGAGTGGGCAGCCAAAAAAACCCCAAAAGCAAAATATTATAAGGAAATAATGCTCAAAGGAAACATATCCTGAAAACTGGTCTATAAAACTGAGCATTGGTCAGAGAGAAGGAAGGATTGGGTGAGGGAATTGGGATCATAGTGGGTAAAGGAAATGTACATTCTGGTGGAATGTGTGATGTTTAAAAGTTGTACTAATAAAACCCTATCAGTAACAGTATTGTAAATCACAGGACTTAAAATAATTAATTAAAAACTGGAAAAAAGGGCAAAAATAATAAAAAATTAATAAAAATCTTTTACCCTAATTGTTCCTCTAGGTACTATTATCGAGTTCTTGGTCTCCTTCTCTTTATATTTAAACCTTGAAGCAATTTTTTTAACCCATTATCTGCAAATTATCTCCTATTCTCTCTTATGACATTCTACTGATTACTCTGATGATCTGGTGACCTGTTACAACATCTAATGCATAATTACTCTGTACTCATCTTATCTGAACTGTCTCCCTTCCTCAAATCATTTTCTTCTTTTATAAGAAAACAAGTTACATTTTATTGAACAGTTTAAGTAGACAGATCCATACCCCTCTCTAATGTGTAGGCATCTCCTTCTACCTCTGTATAACATCACATATTCTGTCCCTAGGTCCCTGATCCAGAGTCTGATGTCCTTGTACTGTTCCTTGCTGTTTGATTAATCACTTAATCACTTAATCACTTAATCTCCGTTATTCATCGATTTATTCGAGCAGGTGCCAGTAACGTCTCCATTCATCCCGGTTGCGTGCTAGCGTAGCCCAATGGTATCTGTTCGTTCTAGGAACATGCAGAGCCTCAAACCGATCATTTAGGGTCTTGACGAAGAAGTCTGACCATCTTATAGGTGGGCGTCCACGTGATCTTTTGATGTCCCGTGGAATCCAATCAGTAATGGCTCTAGTCCAGTGGTTGTCTGTAAACCTCATTACGTGTCCAGCCCATCTGATTTTTGATGTCTTGGCAAATGAGACAGCGTCCCTGATTCTTGAGCTGTTTGATTACCTTTAATATATGATGGCCAAGTCTATCCAGTGTATGCATACCTGATTTAAATTTTCAACTGGAGCTCTGTCACCTCCATCCTCTTGCTGGGGCTTGCTGCTCTGTAATCTTTCACTGGACCTGTAGCACTGCACCCCTATTCAGTGAGCAAGATTTACATTGACCAATTAAATAAACTAGCTCACCTGGTGCTCCTTTTTACTCCACTGTATCAGGGTCATTACTATAGAATTACTTAGGGTATTTATAAACATTTTCTCTTTTGTTTATGTTTTGTTTTAGGACCACAACCAGTAATGTTGTGGTCCTAAACCAGTCTCAGAGACTACTCCACATCAGTGCTCAGGAGACAATACAGTGGTGGGGATAAAATCTGGGCCTCTCAGATTCGAAGTATGTGCTATCCAACCCATTGGATTTTCTCTCCAATCTAGAGTTATTTCTCTCGGCTTTTAGTATATTTTAAGATTCTGTGACTTCACTCCAGAATCTACATTCCTTACAATTCATTCCCCTAAGGGATAATAACACATACTGTTGCTAAAGGGCAGTCACTGAATTAAAAAGACTTCCAGGGGCTGGACAGATAGTATAGTAGGTAAGGTTTTTGCTTTGCACACAGCTGGCCCAGGACAGATCCCCAGCATCCCATATGGTTCACTCTGCACCACCAGGAGTGATTTCTGAGCGCCGAGTCGCCAGGAGTAACCGATGATTAGCACCAGTTACGGCCCAAAATCAAACAAAAAGAGTTTCAATTTAGAAAGATACTAAATTGCAGAATACATGTTTTTCTAAATTGGAAATACAGGTAGAATTTTTAGAACTCAAGATGGGCCCCTTTTAGCACTATGCCAATATGAAAGATAAAAGTGAGCTCATAAATTTCCTAATTCCTCATCTGCCTAAGCAACACTGAAATTTAATTTTTATCAGATAATTTATTTGGACTTCCAAGAAACAGCATTCTATTAGCTTTCTTCCATCTCTTCTGGATACAGCTCCTTAGTTCCCTTTGTATGCTGTTCTTCAACTCAACCTCTTGATTTTGGAATGTTTTATAACTCAGCACTCCTGTTTCTAACTCAATTTAGACTCTGTAAGTAGCTTCATGTAGTATCATAGCTGCCAGAATTCTATCTCCTGGTATGACCTTTCCTGTAAACTACTAGTTCCCATATCCACATCTAGTTGGCATCTCTTAAAAAACAAACATTACTGCTTGTGTTATTAGTTGAATGTATAATAGATCCTTCAAAATCACCAAACTCAAAACTAAGCCCTTGATATTTTGCCCTAAACTTACTCTTCTTACAGTTGTTTCCATCTCAATTAAATTACAATATTATTCTTCCGGGCTGGGGCGATAGCACAGCAGTAGGGTGTTTGTCTTGCACGCAGCCAACATGGCCCACCCGAGTTCGATTCCTCCGCCCCTCTCAGAGAGCCTGGCAAGCTACCGAGAGTATCTTGCCCGCACGGCAGAGCCTGGCAAGCTCCCCGTGACGTATTCGGTATGCCAGACACAGTAACAACAAAGTCTCCAATGGAGACTTTACTGGGCCCGCTCAAGCAAATCGACGAACAACGGGAGGGCCTTTACCTTTACCTTATTATTCTTCTAGATAAAGGAGACAAAAAAGAACATTCCCTCATGTTCAACATACAATTAATTAAC
This sequence comes from Sorex fumeus, assembly GCF_029834395.1. NCBI lineage: Eukaryota > Metazoa > Chordata > Mammalia > Eulipotyphla > Soricidae > Sorex > Sorex fumeus. The sequence continues at coordinate 13,636,627 of NW_026606115.1, forward strand.
AAATTATGTATAATCTTTCTCTCTAAATACACATAGATTTGACCATTCTCACTGGTTCTCATATCATTGCCATTTTATCTCCTTTCTCTAAGGCAATATCATCTTGCACTTGGATCATTGCAAATAGATTTCTAGTTGGTTATACTATTTCTACCTTTTTTGCTTCAGTATATCTTCAACATAGATGTTAGTGACTCTATTAAAATCGAAGTGAGACTGTATAATTCTTTCCTGAAATTATATAAGATAATCTCACTTTAGAGGCTACATATTAAGACAGTAAGTCATTTGAGGTAGGGGATTTTGCTAAACTTGTCTCCTCTAAGGGTTTACTGTTGGCTCTGTGCTCCAAACTTGGGTGACCAATTGGGATCAAGGATGAAACCTGGGTTCGCCAACATGTAAGACAAGTACCTTACCTGCTGTAAGGCTTTCAATCTTGCCCCCAAACCTTTCAATTTTTAAGGTTCCATATTACCTTCCTGTTACTTATGTACTCCTCTTCTTGTCCACTCTCCAGTGCTACTGGTCCCACATTGCTATTCCTCTAACATAGCAGCTATTATCTAGGGTCAGGGCAGGTAAGGTGCTTGCCTTCCATACAGCTAATTCAAGTTAGATCCCCAAACCCCTTTATGTTTCTCCAAGGCTGCCAGGAGTGATCCCTGAATGCAGAGCCAGGAGTAAGTCCTGAATAGAGCTGGGTATAGTCCCCAGATAACAATAACAATACTGGTTAGGATAATTTCAAATTGTCATACAATGGGAATCAAAACCGTATTCTTGGGGCTAGAGAAATAGTATCATGGGCAAGATGCTTGCCTTGTACATGCCAGTTCTGGGTTCAATCCCCAGAATCCTATATGAACTCCCAAGGCCCACCAGGAATGATCCCTGAGCACAGAATCAAGAGGAATCCCTGAAAGAAACCAACAATAAAATCATAGCATGTATCATACAGTTGAAAAGACTTTGCATAGATTTTTCTTTGTCTTGTATGCTGTACATCCACAAAACTACTATTTAGTTTTCTTGCTTCCTTAAGGTCTTTATTCAAGATTCATTTTCTCAAGCTAACCTCTCTAAAAGTTTTTTACTCTCTCCCCAATTTTTTAAAAAATTTATGCTGTGCTTTTTTTCTCCATAGGACATATTATCTAACATGTCTTAGTTTGCTCATACTGCTATAACAAAACACCATAGACTGAGTTCAAATAACTGAAATGTGTTTCTTGCAGTTCTACAGGTAGAGTAATTAAAAATTAAGATACAAGCAATGCAAGTTTTCGTTATAGATAACTGCCATATTACAATCTTCTCACATGACATCTTCTTGTGGGTAAGGAATTGGGCCAGAAGATACAGTGGTACTAGCAAACATCCTAGTGTGTCTTTTTGAAAGAAAATTAATTTCATCATACCAGAACACAGCTCTTATGATGTCACCTAACCCTAATTACTTCTAAAAATCTGCAAATATCATCACATTGAAGATTAAGGTTTAAATGTTTGCATTTAAAGGCATACAAATAGTGAGTCCATGACACTATTATTTAATAATAATCTCTTTTGATGTTGTCTTCCACAGTAGAATGGAAGCATCATAATACATTAGAATTTGTATTTAGTTTGCTGTAATCCCAATTTTGTTTTTAATATTCAATAAATATTTGTTGAGTAAATGAATGAAATCATCAAAGTAATTATCATTTGGTAAGTACAAAGATGGGGATACACAAAAATGTGAAAATTAGAATACAGGCTGTCTGCCTTGGTTACACACATTAAAACTAATAGGGATGGGGGCCAGGGAAGAATTCAATGCCTTAGAATGCCTGTCTTGCAGACATAAAGTCATAAATTCAGTCTCAGTGCCACTATATGGTTTAGTGGACTCCTGGCAGCTGTGATGTCCGAACCTGAAAGATATCATTTCCATGATTTCTGAAGCCACAAGCAATATATGGCCATAATACAGTAAGGTGAGTAGGAACACCACACCCAGTCAGCACCACCAAATGGTCTGTAAGATTCCTAGCCAGGGAAGTACAATCCTTGGAGAGCATCTGTGTGAGTAACCCAGTAACCTCTGCTGTGCTCATAAAGACCAAAACTAAAGAGTGTTACTCCTAGTAAGCTCATGTGCAAACACGAAAGAGTGACAAGCTTAAAGGGGATCATGATTAAATGTAAGAACATCTCAACCTGACCGAAACTGGACCCCTGGTGGGCACCATAGTCTCACATATCTGCATGTGTGCTCATCACAAGAACAAAACCAATCAGAACTTGCATGCTTAAATTTAAGAGTGCAACCTCTTGGGGCCAGAGATACAGTACACTATGTAGGGCACTTGCCTTGCATGTGGCTCACCTGAGTTTGATCTTTAAGACCACAATGGTCCCCCAAGCACTGCCAGGACTAGGACTAAGCCCTGAGCACAGCTGGATATGTTTCAAAACCCAAGAAAAAAGAGAAAAAGGAGTACAACCCCTGACAAGCACAAGTACAACCCAAAACTAAAGAAATGCATATATTGGGGAGCACCTTACACAAGTGCTCTGACATGCAATTCCTTGCAAGCATCACAGTAAAGCTTGTGTGCAACTTCCATTCATCACAAGAATAACATAATCAACAACAGTGACAGCAAAGGGAAAGGGGAAAAGCATACAGATGTGTATATATGTATAATTTTTAAAATAAATAAAATAACTGAGGGAACATATAAAAATATAAACAACCTGAGTTCTTAGGAAGAATGACAGTGAAAATGCTGAAACAATACTAAATTAAATGTGGCATGTTTACAGTGCAGGTCAGTGTGAGTGGCATAGAGTGGGCAAGGGAATAGAATTTTATAAGATGAAATTAAAGTGATGCCCAGTGTTCAGATTTTTCAGAATATGGTAGATGAAAGAAATTGGACTTTACACTACATGAGATGAGAGCAATTGGATGATTTTAGGCAAGGGATGTTATAACTTTATTTACTATTGTTGTACCCCATGCTATATGGAGGGAATAAATGAAAGGAGGGAAATAACTTGGGATCTTAGACTGAGGTCACCTAATGTCTGTATCTGCTTAGGTAGCAGAAGGCTGAGTGTGGTAAGTAATTCCATTCTGCTCAATACCACTGTTTCCTGAAAATTTTTCATACCTAAGAATATGTAGTTTGCTACTTTTTTAATCAGAGGCTCTGTGGTTGGAATATGCATATCATAACTCTCTTAAGGTACAAGGGTATGTTGGTTAGTAAAAAGTAAAGATAGCTCCTAACTAAAACACAAGACAACGATAAAAGAATTTAGTAAAAGTGATTGCAGCATTAATTTATCTAAATTTTTCAAGGTTTCAGTTAATCCCCAGACTGTCTTTTAAGCTTTTTAGTATGAATGTATAGACGTGTCAGTGAGTGAGAGAGAGAGAGACAGAGAGAGAGAGAGAGAGAGAAAGAGAGAGAACTTTGTTTTCAAGGGAGCATAGAGGAGGTGATAAAGATGTGGACACAGATGGAAGTAACACAAAAGAGAATGATGTAAATGTCAAAAAATAGTTATAAAAGAATCTATAATTTATATAATTTATTTTTAATTTTATGCGCTATGATGGTCTAAAACTGTTATTTGGTAGGATTTTTTTTAACTTTTTTTATTTTACAAGTAGTTCACAATATTTCATTACATTTAATAGTCAAACACCAATACCACCAACATTATACCTTCCCACCACCATATTTCAGATGTTTCCATCCCAAACCCAAATCCCTGCCCCAAAGCAGAACTGAAATTATATGTTTTATATTGTTTGTTATGAAAAACAGCTAAAATGTCACAAAAAAAGTGTCCATAGAGAAAAGTGTGGAGATCGTTGCGTTTCACCCAGGGGTCAGTAAGCCTATCTATAAGTGATCACTAATATGTTCTTAAAGGTTGAGTCTTGTGTGCTTTATATATATATATATATATATATATATATATATATGTGTGTGTGTGTGTGTGTGTGTGTGTGTGTAAACAAATGTGTATTTCCCTGATTGGTTGCCTCCTAATTTGAACAGTATCAAATGTGGTACGGTAACCTTGGAGTATGGGTAGAGTGTGTGAATTGAAGTATCCACGTGATTCAGGAATAGATTCACTTGTGGGTGATGCTCAGCTGAGAATGTGGAGAACGGCCATGAGCCTGGTGGTGACTGGGTTCTGGAGGATTTTGGCTGCCAGGGCTGGGTCCCTTGGGGCAAGAAGTGGTCTCAATCATCCTCCTCAGGGGCACCCCGAGTGAAACAGTATGGCGCAACGTCAGGTAGCGTGGTTATGGTGAACGTCATGTTATGCTCCCTTCCAGGAGAAAAGGACATGCCAGGAGTCATTAACATTTATCTTTTTTTATTTTTGAAGTCATTTACATTTAATGCCAAAAAACGGGGTGAAATGATAATTTATGTGTTTAGTTTGTCTGTATAATTTTTAAAAGAATTTTTATTAGTGAAACACCTTGAGGTACAGTTGTAGACTTGCAAATTTTTGTGCTTGGGCTTCAAGTATACAATGATCAAATACCAATCCCTCCACTAGTGTCCATTATCCACCACCACTGATTCCAGTATCCTTTCTACCCCCCATTCATCCATAGGCCCCTGCTTCTGTGGCAGGACATTCCCTTTTGTTCTCTCTCTCCTTTTGGGTGCTGTGGTTTACAAAAGAGGCATTGAGTGACAATCATGTTCGGTCTATAGTCTACTTTCAGCATGCATCTTCCATCCTGGAAGGATCCTTCCAACACCCTTTATTTGGTGCTCCCTTCGCAATCTGAACTGGCTTTTCCCCTAGCATGTCCAGCTGGCCTCCAAGTCATAGAGTAAACCTCTTGGTACATATCTCTGCTAATTCTGGGTGTTAGTCTCCTATTTTGTTACTTTATGTTCCCCAGATGAATGCAATCTTTCTATGTCTGTCCCACTCTTTCTGACTCATTTTTCTTAGCATGATACTTTCCATGTAGTACCACTTGTCTGTAAATTTTATGACTTCATCCTTTCTAACAGCTACATAGTACTCCATTGTGTAGATGTACCAACGTTTCTTAAACCAGTCATCTGTTCTTGGGCAGTCAGGTTTTTTTCCATATTCTAGCTAATGTAAACAGTGCTGCAATGAACAAACAAGTACAGATGTCGATTTTTGCCTCTCTGGGATATATTCCCAGGAGTGATACTGCTGGGTCAAATGGGAGCTCAATTTCTAGTTTTTTGAGAATCGTCCATACCGTTTTTCAAAAGGGCTGAACCAGTCGGCATTCCCACCAACAGTGAAGGAGGGTCCCATTCTAAAATGGGCTGGAGCGATAGCACAGCGGGTAGGGTGTCTGCCTTGCACGCAGCCAACATGGCCGACCCGAGTTCGATTCCTCCGCCCCTCTCGGAGAGCCCGGCAAGCTACCGAGAGTATTCGATATGCCAGACACAGTAACAACAAAGTCTCCAATGGAGACGTTACTGGGCCCGCTCGAGCAAATCGACGATCAACGGGAGGGCCTTTACCTTTACCTTTATCCAGAGGTAATGTTGAAGTCTCTGGCTACTATTGTGTTGCTAGCAATGTTGTCCTTAAAAATCTGTTAGCAGTTGTTTTAAATATTTATCTGTTCCTTCATTATGTTCGTATATATTTAAGAGTGTGATTTCTTCCTGTTGTACGTATGCCTTGTTGAATAGACAATATACTTCGCTGTCTCTTCTAATCTTTTCAACCTGAAATTGATGTTGTCTGATACTAGTATGGCCACCCCAGCTTTTTTGTGGGAGCTATTTGCTTGCAGGATTGTTTTCCATCCTTTAACTTTGAGTCTGTGTTTGCTCTCACTGTTGAGATGAGTTTCTTGTAGGCAGCAGAATGTTGGGTTCTGTGTCTGAATCTATTTTGCCTCTCTGTGTCTCTTAATTGGTGAATTTAGACCTTTGATGTTTAGCCGGATAGAGTATTCTTGGTGAAGCATTCATTTCAGTGAGTTTTTTCGCTATATCCGCTATTGTCTCCTAGCTTGGAGGGTTTCTCTGATAGGTCTGCTGTGAATCTAAGGGGTGCTCCTTTGTATGTGATTTCCTTCTTTGACTTTCCTGCTTGCAGTATTGTGTCTCTATCTGTGGCATCCATTATTCTAACTATGATATGTCTTTGACTGTTTTTGTTAGGGTCTCGTTTATCTGGCACCCTTTGGGCTCCTTGAATCTGAATGGCTGCCTTGTCCAGCTCAGGGAATTTTTCAGCAATTATTTGTTTAATCGTGGCTTTTTCACTGGGATTGTTTCCCGGAGCTTCTGGTACTTCAATGATTGTAATGTTGTTCCTCTTGGAATCATCTCCTAGGACTCTGATTTGCTCTAGAGCTATCTTGAGGTCTCTTGCCATTGTTTGTTGTTGCCTGTTGGCTTGGTGCAGGTGATCTTCTGCTCACTGATTCTGTCTTCAGCTGTGGTCATTCTACTGTTGAGGGCACAGACTGAGTTTTTTATTTCATCTATGAAATCTTTTATTTGTGACATTTCTGCTCTCATTTCTTCCATAATTTCTGGATTGTTTCTATCATGTTACTGGATATCTGTCTGACTGTTTCATTGAGTTGATTGAACATATTTATGACTTCATATCTTAATTCTTTCTTGGAGAAGTCCTTCAGGTGAGTAGCTCCTACTGAGGCTTCTGGACTCTTTTCATCGTCTTCCCCATGTGGTGGGGATTTGTGTTGTTTCTTCATTTTTGTGTTTAAGTATGGGAACTGATATGTTACACTAGATTTCTTGGTATGACTAAGCTACTGAAATTAGGCTATGCCCACTTCTGCAGAATCTACGCCCACTTCTGAAGAGGCCACGCCCCCATGGGAACCTGGTGTGTGTTGGGGGGTACTAGCTGGGAGGGGAAGAAGATTGGCACAGTGTTGGGAGGAAGAGTATCAGGGCTGCTGTTGTCCCAGGGTCCTAGAGGACACCTGGGGCGTTTGCCCAGAGAAAGCCAAGTCCCGTGTTTGAATGCTGGCAGGTTAACTGACCTGGGTTGGGAAGTGGTAGGGTTTTATGCCAAAAGATTCCTACACAGTACCCTCACCAGAGTGTCAGCTTCCCTTCACCATTGTCCCAGTGTCTTTTTCATCCCCTTTCCCCACTGGTTAATTTCCTACTGAAGACCAGTTCTCATTTTCTGTTGCTTTGGGGCATTTGTTATTCCCATCCTATCTTTCTTCATACCCCAAATATAAAGGACATATTTCTGTATCTTCTCCCATCCTTCTGACTAACTTCATTTATCAGGATACTCTCCACTTAGCAACACATTTTATAATTTCATCTTTTCTTATAATTGGGTAGTATTCCATTGTATATATGTACCATAATTTCTCTTTATTTTTTGCTTTTTGGGTCACCCCAGTGATTCACAGGGGTTACTCCTGGCTCTGCACTCAGGAATTACCTCTCAGTGCACCATATGGGATGCTGGGAATCGAACCTGGGTCAGCTGTGTGCAAGGCAAATGCCCTACCTGCTATGCTATTTCTCTAGCTCTTGTACCGTAATTTCTTATCTAGTCATCACTCTTTTAAACGTGTGAAGTTTCCAGAGTCTGACTATTGTGAATAGTGATGAAATGAACATAGGATTGTAAATGCCTATTCTGAAGAGAGATTTTTCGGCCCTTTTGAGTCTATGCCAAGAAATGAAATTGGTGGGTCATATGGAAGTTCAACTACTAGTGTTATGAGAAGTGTCCATATTGTTTTCAAAAAGATTGAACCAGTAGAGATTCCCACCAGCAGTGAATGAGTGTCCCTTTTACCCACACCCATACCAACACTGGTTGTTTTGGTTTTTTTGGAGGTGTGTCAGTTTCACTACTGTGAGATGATACCTTACTGTTGCTTTAATTTGTATTTCTATCATAAGTGATGGAGAGCATTTTCATATGCCTTTTAACCACCAGTATGTCTTCTTTGATGGAATTTCTGTTCATCTATTACCTCCATTTTTGTTGCGGTCAGTTGTTTTTTCATGTAATATTCAAACAGTACTTTATATATCTTGGACATTAACGTTTTGTCAGATGAGTGGTGAATAAATACTTTCTCCCTTTATGTGTGGTGCTATCAATTATTTTGTATTCACCATTTTATCTTAGCATTGTGTTTTTATGTTGGATGTTTTACATATGTTTTCATTCAAATCTTCACAAGTCTATGGAGAGGCAATATCATCAATCATGTTGATATATTAGCATGTATGTAAAAACACTTGCATTTATTAAGTGTTTCATATCAGCCAAGCATTGAGTTGAATGTTTTTAAATATCATATATCTTCATAGTATAGATGAGGAAATCTAGGCTCAGATTACAGAGCTGGCAATACACAGTTCTAATATACAAAGTCAGGCTTGACTCTTAAACCCATAGAAAACTTTTTGGAAATTTAGGATAGCAATTCCCACATTGCTCTGGGAGGTGCATGTGTGTAAATAAGAGCCCATGTAGGAGGAAATATGTGAAGATGAGAAAGAGGGACTTCTCCAGAACCTAGTATGTAGAGTCATAGTTGGTAGAGTTGAGAGTGTTAGATGGAGAATAGTGGCTTTTTACTCCTAGCACTTTATCTGTGTTATATAGGAACTGAGTCTCCCATCAAGTTTGTCTATTTTTCAGTGCTCAGTCCTGGTGCAATATGATTGTTGGTTCTCCTAACACCCACAGGAGTCCAAACAGTCTTAATTAAATTTCAATATAGGACGGGGTACTGTGGGAAGCTGGCCCTTTAACTGACCAAGGGCCTAAGTGCCTGTGCTATGTATGGTCATCTTGACCTACGTGACCCCGCAACAGGCAAAGCCAATGCTATGTATGGTTATCTTGATGTATGGTTATCCTGAGAGAACATCTGTCATGACTGTCAGTAATAACAAGAAGTAACTATCTCGTGCCTGGTACATGATGCATATAAATTTTATAAATCATATGGAAATGACCCTTTGTGTAACTACCTCATGTCTGGTACAAGATACGCATAAACTTTATGCGTGATATGTGAAAACAAACCTTCCTAACCATATATGGGCACGACCTTTTGTGTAGCTGCCTCACTAATGGATATATACCCTGATTGCCCCCAATAAAGTCTGTCCCTTTTTCTCTCTGTTTCTGAACTGCATTCTGTCTCTTGTGTCTTGTGTTCATTTGGTTAGTCCATCCATGCACCTACGGATCCTAGGGCCACCTCCGCGGACCAGAGAGTGGTCTGGCGGGGCTCCCTGCAGGGTATGTATTTTCAAACTTGACCACGACAAATAGACTTGTTAGCTCCATCTTAGTTTTTAATTAAGCATCCCTTGAGCATGCAGAACATTGACAAGATATGAAAAAGTCAGGGAATCTAAAAGACTCAGGATCCAGCACAGGATCTCATCAAACCAACCAAGAAAGTTAATCATGCAACATTGCTTGTATCAGCAAAATTTTGCCAAGGATCTAAACATCCATCAAAAAGGAATTGATAGAAATAGAGAGATAGCAGGTAGGGCATTTGCCTTGCACATAGCCCACCCGGCCAACCCGAGTTCGATTCCTCTGCCCTTCTTGGAGAGCCCAGCAAGCTACCGAGAGTATTTTGCCCCTACGGCAAAGCCTGGCAAGCTACCCGTGATGTAGTCAATATGCCAAAACACAGTATCAACAAGTCTCACAATGGAAACATTACTGGGTCTGCTCGAGCAAATTGATGAACAACGGGAGGACAATGCAGTGCTACAGTGCAGAGAGATAGTGTAGTGGGTAAGGTGCTTTCATTGCATGCAGCTGACCCAAGTTTGATCCCAGGCATCCCATATGGTCTCCCAAGCACTGCAAGGAATGATTCCTGAGTGCAGAGCTGGGAGGAATCATTTGCCGGGTATGGCTCAAAAACAAACAAAAGGAATTGATAAAGTAAATTAGGCCATATTCACAGACATAAACACTGTTATTGTTTAAAAGGATATGTTAGGAACCAGTGATATAATTCAAAAGTAGAACATAATTAATTTTTTATCGATTAATTAAGTCTGGTATGAATGAGAAACTGAGTTTGATCCTGACTCCACATGGTCCCCCGTGCGCTGTTCGGTATAGTTGAGGTAGACCCTAAATACTGCCGAGACCAGGTATCATATCAGCCAATCACAGATCAAACAGCCAGGAGTGTCCCAGACTTCTCCCTGTAGCTCTGTTGGGGGCTGCTCTCCATGAAAAAGGAGGCTCTCAAAAGATTTCTAGTGTAAAAGCAGGTCACAGAGCAATCTCTATAGTATTATTTAAATTTCAGATCCATATTGATGCAGAAAACCATTAACCACAGTTAGATCATACAGTGTGGGCACACAAAATAGCAGAGCAACTTTGTAATTTCTATATTTATATGAAATTAATGTCAGATACAACATGAGATTACAAGTCGATATTACTTTTTAATCGGAAAACGAAAGTTTACATTTTGTTGTACAAATCGTACCATCTTAGATCACCCTCATTCATTGTTTTTCTATAAACAAGATATCTTGGATTCAGAAGTCCAACAGAAATAGCTTTCTTATGAATGAAGTAAAGTAAAATAGCAATATAACCAGGTTTAAACTTAGTAAGACAAACAAGTGTTTAAAAGAATTTTACCTAAAGAACAGATGGTAACCAACAGAAAGGTCTGCAAAGAAAGGCCACTGGGCTTAAAATTTTTTTTTAACTAGTTAATGACACAGAAAATGTACTTACCACTTCTGAAGATGACACAGAACTGGCAGCAATATAAAATATGTTGAACAAAAACTGAGATTCAAACTGAACTCGATAGACTGGAATACTGGGCTATAAAATAAAAGCAAAATTTATAAGATAAAACAGCTAACCTAATAATAACTAATAATTTAAAGCCCATTTTGCATTGCCAGTGTAAGGAAGTTATGGCTTGGCAGAAATTCACACAAAAACAAACAAACCAAAAAATATCTACTAGTTGGAGTTGATCCATGGGATCAATTGAGCAAATAGTTTAATGCAGCTAAATTATTTTTTGGTTGCTGAAAGCAAAGTACAATTATAGGTTAAAGTAATCTAGGTACTGGCTCTACATTTCTGAATACAATTGTTATATTGAAATCTATGTTGTTTCATCCTGGAATCTTCTGCCCAAGTCTAAACTCCACATTTAAGGTCACTGAGACAGTAGAACACCTCCAGAGAAAAGTCAGAAGCCTGGCAAAGAAGTTTGAAATAACCTCATAAAAGTAGCTGTTCTTGAAGGTATCAGAGATATGGGACCCCAAAAAGAGAAATGTTGGGATGTCTATTAGATAGTCACCTGCTTTCAAAGCTCAGAAATATTTTCCTATGGAAGGTGTGGAGTTGTTCTGGGTTACTCAGGTAACAGAATTAGGATTACTGCCACCAAGTGGTGGCAAGGAGAAAACTATTTCTGTAGAAAGGCATTCTGACCTTGAGAGGTCTTTCAAGAGGTTGCACAGCGACTGTTTTAACTCAAAGGCTTCTAAAAATATGCCTAATGGCAGAATTGCATTAATTGTATAAATTTAAGCTCTAATATTTAAAGTCTCTTTGTCTAATCCTCTTTGCTGTCACTTTTTTCTCCAGGACCTCTTCTATAGTGGTTAAGTACAACTCTGCAGAAACTGCTGGCACTGCGTCTCTCGTTTATTACTGCCCCAGGCCTGTGGGACAAACCTGATTGCTTATAGAAGGGGAAAATGGATGATGTAAGTCAGATCATGTACCTCCCTGAACAAGGTCCTCCTGTAGCTTTCCATTTTTCCGAGGATAGTAAATGAGAGTCAACACAATGACCTAAAGTAATAGCTCCAGTGACCTTTCTGACTCCCTATTTTATGAATATTTCTAATAAATTATTTTTATGTGAGTTTCTTTGTCATAAAATTCAGGCATATTCCTAATCCAGAGACTTTGCTCATGTTGTCTCTCTGCCTGGAATGCTCTTCTCTGACTTACCTCTAAGATCCACTCCCTTACTTTCTTCAGTAGGGTTCAGAGATCACACTATTAATGAGGCCTTCCCTGACCACCTGCTTTACACGATAGGCTTTGCAGGCTTCCTCTTTCACTATATAACAAAAAATCGAGGAAAACAAGAAATGTAAATTCTCCAAAAATCACATTAAAGAATTAAGCTTTTGTATATTAATTATTAAATTTAGTTTTGATAATAAATATATGATTGCATAAATGGCATGGGTTTCTGATCTATTGGCCATTTTCTTAAACATTTAGTGAGCACTGACTATATTTAGGACTCTGAGCATCAAAAAACAGGCATGATATTGAATCTATGCAAATTATAGTCTGTCACTGTCACTGTCCTTTCGTTGTTCATCTATTTGCTCGAGCGGGCCCAGTGCTGTCTCAATTGTGACAAGTGTTACTGTGTTTGGCATATCGAATACATCACAGGGAGCTTGCCAGGCTTTGCTGTGCTGGCGAGATACTCTCGGTAGCTTTCCGGGCTCTCCGAGGGGGGTGGAGGAATCGAACTCGGGTGGGCCATGTTGGCTGTGTGCAAGGCAAACGCTCTACCTGCTGTGCTATCATTCCAGCCCAGGGAAAAATTAAAAAGCAACATCCCAGGACATTATATTAATGATTATTTGATCATAACAATTGTGTTAGCTAACATCTATTGAATGTTTACCATGTGCCAATCAATGTATAAGTCTTAGATTCATTCATTTTAATCTTTACAATAGCCTTTTCGGTCGGCACTACTCTTACTGTCATTTTAAAGATCAGAACATTGAGAAATAACATAATTTGCCCAATATTATACAAATAATATCAATCAGACATACTACAAAGCCTTTGTTATTAACCCTCTAACTTCAAAATGAAAATTGAAACTTCAAGATGAAAATTGATGGTGATGATAAAGATAGCTAACATTTCTTTTGTACTTCTCATATATTGAACACCATGCTAAAATTTAAATCAGATCACTTCATTTAAAGCTCAGTATAGTCCAACAAAGTAGGTACTGTTATTATTTTATGAAGCTTACAGTGCACAGTCCCCTTATAATGTAATATACCCACTGTTCCATTTGGGCTCTACTTTTATTCATTCTTTTGGCTGCATCCCAAGCAAGTGATATGAAGAGAAATGATAATCTTCCAGGTAATGTTTTGGGGGTGACGGCATATCTCTTGGTATTCAGGACTCTTATCTTGGCTCTGTGCTCAAGGATTACTTCAGGCCGTGCACAGCGGACTATATGAAATGATTGAACCTGAGTTGGACACATCCAAGGCAACCACCCAACTTACTGTGCTATATCTATATCCCTCCAGTCAATGTAGATTATGCCTTAACACAATTTCAACCCTTACCTGTGCTATTGTTCCTATCTAGAGTGTCTTTCTTGTCTCTTGCCAATTCAATTCTAACACTTTTCCCTCCAATAGCATAGCTCAGATGCAACTCCCTCCAGGAATACTTCCCTAATAAACTATTTGCACCACATCTCTTTCATCACAGTGTGCCTTTCATTTATTTCCTGGTTTTCTCTAGCTTTGCAGTGCTGGCTCTTTTTCCAGTCACATATGTCCCTTCATCTCAGACTATAATAAGCTCATGGAGGCAGCCAAGTCTTCAGCTCATTGGCATGCCCTGAGTAAATATTGTGTGAGCTTGTACTTAGTAGGTGCTCAAAAATTACTTGCTAATTTCATAATGAGAGTATATCATCATAGTTGTAAAATGGTTTCTTTTCAAAATAATTTCAACATTGAATCTCAAAGATAATCTCCGTTTTGCTTTACATCAGCCCTGAAAGATAAAGACAGACCTTATTTTTCACATTTTTACAACTAAGAAAATCGATAGTCAGGGAGGTTACAGAAGTTGTCTCAGATCACATATTTGAGTAACAAGACCAATCCTCTGAATTTTGAATCACACTTTTATTGCACTAGACTACACAGTACTTTATTGTACTACTACTATATACCAAAAGGTGCCACTGGCTTGGAGCAATGCTAATAATGTTCCCATGAAGATTTTGTCTTGATCCTATCACTGAAGTAAAAGCAATAAAGAGCACCAAGAGGCAATATCCACTATTGAGATTGGGAAGGCAGGAAAATTCATACACTCTGTGGTGAGAAATGCCTGGGGCTTATCAAACAGGAGGTGATGACTCTTTTATATTCTTTGTGATAAGTGCTCTGTAGACTGAACTGAATATTGTCCTTAACTGAAGGGCTAACTTAATACTAAACAAAAGAGATGAAGCCTACAGATAGAGAGAGTTAATGTGAGCCCTAGGAGCAAGGAATGGGAGTTAAGTGTCACTTCTAATGCAAATTAGCTATGTGACCATAGAAAATGTGCCTAACCTCATTGAGGGTATATTTTCTCACTAAATATCAATTTCCAAGACTTTCACAGTCCCAGCTTTCTACAAATCTATGGCAGAAGTCACAAAACTGTGTGCACCAAATTTGAAGCATGGTCATATTTTCTCTCTATACATTCAGAATTTCTAACATTTAAATTTAGAAGACTCCACATACAATTTATTGCCTATATTTTTAGGAAAAATATGAAAATTATTTCACTCTCTTTTTAGGATTATTTTCCTCATCTGTTTATTATTTTCTATATAGTTGTTAGGGTAGGGTGTTTGCCTTCCACGTGGCCGATCCAGATTCGATTCCTCTGTCCCTCTCGGAGTAACCAGCAAGCTACTGAGAGTATCTCGCCGGTGTGGCAGAGCCTGGCAAGCTCCCCATGGCATATTCAATATGCCAAAAACAGTAACAAGTCTCATAATAGAGATGTTACTGATGCCCGCTTGAGCAAATCGATGAACAACAGGAGGACAGTGCAGTGCTACAGTGGTATAGTTGTTAGGAGCGATAAAATATGAAGAAAATATAAAGATAAGGAGTTCTGAAATGAGAGGGGTAGAGGAATCTTGAAAATTCTACAGCTCATAGTAGAAGAAGTAGGGTGGATTGAAGTGTTCTTGCTGAGACAATCTCATTTCCCCATGACCAAAGGCAGAAATGTTTGTTCCTCTCCCCAAACAACATGTGGATAAAAATTTTAAAGGTGCCAACTAATATTCTTAACATACCAAATGGGGACTAAACAGGCACTGATGCCAGTTGATGTGGAAAAAATAGAATTTTTAACACTGACTAGAAATCTTATTTCATTTAACAGAGGCATCAAAAGAGTTTCAAATTGCAAAAGCAAGTATTAGAACTTAGGAAGAAAAAAGTGAAATGTGTACAAAGTGCCCATAGCCATAAGTACCCAGATACCCCAATAAACCCAGAAGCATTTTTCTGCCTAATATTTTGCCTAATTCTGGCAATGTAATTAGCCCTATACCTGAAGCAATACCCTAACTTGACCTTACATCTCAGACCAGAGACATTACATGGTATTCAAACTCATTCTAATTAGACAACTGCTAACTATGCCAACCCAAGCACAGCATGGGAGAGAGAGGGGAGAGAGGAGAAATGAACCTCACTCCATTATCTGGCTGTGGCTGATTATCCTTATCTGATCTTTTATTTTCTGGACATTAGTATCTCCAAATGGAAAATAATATCTTATGGTGTATTTCAAATATTTTATACCATGAAGTAAAATGGAAAGAAAAAGATTGGACATTTATATAGCATATATGATGTGTGTTATTGAAATTAGATAGACACACACAACAAACATTTCACAAAGGAATACATAACATACCTTACTACATATAGTACATAATGTAGTACATAATGCTTCCTATTTCATTCCATTTTGATTTCATTTATATTTCAAATACTGGCTATATAAACTCATTTTCCTGAGCAGTGGGTGTGCAGCATGTAAGACACTTCTTAACCTTTTTTTTTACTGTGGTTAACTTCTGACTTGTTTTCTTCCTGTGGCTCTCTGTCCTATTGATTGATCCTCTAGTTTCTACCATGGCACATTATTTTTGATATTTTCAAATATGATACCCTTTCAATATAGTGAGATTCCACAGAAAGCTATATAGCCAGCCCACAGTTAGTTGTGAAATGTTGCTGTAGACCAATTTTGTCATATATGCATCATCCTTGTGATTCACTCCAAATCTATGGAATCAAAAATTATTTTAAAGAGTTCTAGGATTTTATATTTTAATCAAGTATGGGCCATGTACTGGAATTAAAGGATTTCACTTCTCAACATACAGAATTAACCACAACAATCATTATTACTATCAAATGACTACTTCATGCAGTATTCACAGTACAAAACTTTTCCTTATTATCTTAATATTTGTTCTCACAATGACCCCACTTTATAGTTGAGAAAATTGAGACTCATGGAGAGTTTATGAGCTGCCAAAAAGACTGATGCAAAATGACGGTATGACTGAGCCCAGCTCTACATCCTTACTGACTCATCCTATTTATCCCACATCTGTAATTCCAGAGACCACAGAACTGGCCTTTAGTATTCTATACCAATTCACATTTCAGACCATACACCAAGATGGTTCATCTGCAAACAATAAGCAGACATAAAACAACAACAATAATACTTTGCACTCATATTTTCACTGTTTCCAAAGCATATGCATTTTTATTTTTCCACACTTCTTCACTTCAGCTATAGAGACAGTCAGATCCAAAGAAGTAATATGAGGTCTCACAGCAAGTTCACAACCAAGCTGAAACACTCTGACTTGGTCAGCCAGGTTCTATTCTAGTACTGTACTTGGTGGTTTTCTCTAGACTTTCCAGATACACCCAGTTTCAAAGTTCCCTTTAAGGCAGAAGAGAAACTACTGGTTTACTTTCTGCTTCC
This sequence comes from Sorex fumeus, assembly GCF_029834395.1. NCBI lineage: Eukaryota > Metazoa > Chordata > Mammalia > Eulipotyphla > Soricidae > Sorex > Sorex fumeus. The sequence continues at coordinate 13,653,523 of NW_026606115.1, forward strand.
TTCCCTGTACGATGTACAAAGTCTGAAAATGAACTCGATCTCTCTTACAATGCCTAAGGGACAGTCTTCCTTGAAGTACCTCTACAGGTCTGTGCCGAGGACTGGCTGCATTTCTATTTTGCTGTGCAATTTGCTAAAAGCTTTGTACTAGGCTTCAAAGAAAAATAATGGATTCCATAATAAAAAAAATGGCTTCATCCTCAGTCTCCCTTCTAACAGAGGTTGAATGACACAAGTCATTTGAGAAGCATCCTTTGGAAGTCTAGAGACTAAATGTTGGGACTACAGAAACTACAGAAAACCTAGGTGAAAGTGCAGACCAATATTTTCCATGGCATAAAGAGGACAGAAAGGGACTACCACGATGAATAAATCCCGTTTACTCTCCTAGAACAAGACCCTTCTTCTATAAGGAACATCACTTTCTGTTAAAGAAAGTGGGTGTTGTTTCTAACTGTATGTGCTTATGTGACAACAAACGACTAGCCGTTTATCAAACACTGCGGTGGCTCTGAGATACCTTTTAACCTTCACAGTGCAGGACTTTCTGTTTTTCCTCCTTAACACCTATGTGGTGAATCTACCACCAAACACACACACACACACACACACACACACACACACACACACACACCTCTTCTTTCCCTCTCTCCAAAATAAAAGCAATCTTTATGGCTTCAGTTTCTGAATCTATAAGGTAAATTGTGTTGAAAACAATTATATTTGAACTCTTCTCCAGTTCTAGGACTCTAAAAAATATGTGGAGAGACAGCCCCAACTATGGTTCATGAATTTGTGATTCAGGCTCTGTGCACAAAGAAGAATATTGGCTCCAAATTGAGTTTTAAACAGTTGTCTTGGACTGAAGAGAGTGAAAGGGAGGCATAAAGGAAAAAATAATTTATATTATGCCCACATGCATTCTAACATCTTAATGATGAGGTATACTCTGCCTTTTGCTCCCTTTTTTAATTTTTTCATTCCTTTTATGCATAGTCAGAGTTGCAATGCCTGTCTAGTCAGTTGCCTCTTCCCCATTTGTCAATTTCTATTCCCCATGTGCAGGTGGCGGGTGCAATCTAGTCCTGTAATAGCGTGCTCATAGTGGTGAACAAGATAGTCCATAGAGCTTCAAGCTAATGCCATTCTCACCTCAGCAGAAGTGTTCTACTAGATGTCAAAAAAGTTTGAAGAGGTGTTAAATTTGCTTTGTGACTGAAACTCCCTTTTAGTTTCCTGCAGCTGACTTAGGATTTGATGGTTTTATAGCTTTCAATATCAAGAAAGTACAAAATATTGCAGCTTTTAAATTTATATTGTCAATCACTGAAGTGTCTCCTTCCCCTGTGGGGATGCTAACTAGATCTGCTCTCACTGCTACTTGCCAACATTGCACATGCCCTTCCCAGGGCCAATTCAAAACAATGAGATAACACAGGGGGAATGCTCCCAGGGCATTTAAAAAATAGAGGAAGTGAGAGAATTTTCAGTCTTCCAAAGCACAGCAGAGATTCAAGTCAATTTGCTTGCATTTTAATCCAAGTCATAGAGCCACAAGGGTCTCAGTTTGCTCCTTGTGAAAAGGGACCAGTACTGGGATATACCTTATAAAGCACAGGAGAGAATAAATAAAAAATATGTTCATCACATGCTCATATTTAAAGAACTCCCTAACTGCCACTTGTGCTATTATTCTTCTTTGCCAAACCAGTCTTTGAGCTTTCTGATGCTTAACAGCCCACGTATTCTGATCACTTCATTTCACCAGAAGATCTGAAAGCACACTAGGGATTGGACCGAATGGAAATTCTTCTGAGAGTCATGTGGTTGGTTCAAAAATGTTCCTGTTTCTGTTCATTTGTTTATTCATTTACAAATATTTATTGATGTTCTATTACATGGTAGATGCTGCACTAAGTGATGAAGACATAGTGGTGAGACATAGTGGTGAACAAGACAAAATCTGTCCTGATTAATAGAGTTAACAGCTCTAGAAGTGGGGATGTAGGTGGAGAGACAATAAATACAATGACTGGACTAGGAATGAGCTTAATGTGAACCAAGTATAGAAAGTCAGTTTGGGGTGGAGCATGAGAGAGGGTGCTATGACAACAGGCTGTAGATCATTTAAATTTTGTAGGTCAGGTGAGGAGTTTTGTTTTCATCCTGTGAATAATGGAAAATAAATAAAAGATTTGAAGCAAAAGAGCAAAAGTTTCAAATGTTTGTCCAAATTTATGCTGAGCAGCTGGATGGAGTTTCAAAGGTAAAACCATAACTATAATAATATGATACAGTGTCTTTGTGGGCTGGAGCGATAGCACAGCGGGTAGGGCGTTTGCCTTACATGCGGCCGACCTGGCTGACCTGGTTTGATTCCTCTGCCTCTCTCAGAGAGCCTGGCAAGCTACCGAGAGTATCTCGCCTGCATGGCAAAGCCTGGCAAGATACCAGTGATGTATTCGATATGCCAAAGATAGTAACAACAAGTCTCATGATGGAGATATTACTGGGTCCGCTGGAACAAATCGATGAACAATGAACGGGAGGACAGTGTCTTTGTGTGGCCTATAAGAACAATATGTATTCTCAAGAGCAGCAGAAGATAGCTTAGTCTTTTTAGGGGGGAGGTGTTGGGGCTACATATTAGCAGGGATTGGGGAACCAATTTCAGTGCAGAGGAATTAATAGGAGTCTGTTATATGCAAGGCAAGAATTTTTTTGTTTGCTTTCTTGAGTCATAAACAACAATGCTCAGGGTTACTCCTGGCTCTGCACTCAGGAATTATTCCTGGCGGTGCTCGGGGGACCATATTGGATGCCAGGGATTGAACCTGGACCAGCAACATGCAAGGTAAATGCCCTACCCACTGTACTATCTCTCTGGCCCCAAGGCTAGCACTTTAACACTTGTTCTATCTCTGGCCCTAGCTTAGTCTTCTAAATTACAATCTAAACAACTTTAAGTTCTGCCCAAAGAAATCTCCTATGTGAACCTACAAACATTTGGCACATTCATTTCTTGATACTGGTACAGGTGTATTGTCAATAATATTTTTATCTCACTATACTACTGCCATCCCTCCCTACAGATGAGGCGATTATTTTGGGGAAATACAGGATTTAAAACCACAATACTATTTGGTGATGAAAAGGACAAATAAATTCAGGGAATAACAGGGCTTGGACAAGAGGAAATACACACATACAGGACTCATTCAGTGCCACACACAAATGTACTCCAGTGTATAGATGACTTTATATACTCGCATGAACTTATTTAGGGGCATGCTTTCTTCCTCTGCTCTCAGATGTGGAGCTAAGAATTCTAGGATGCCACTCTCCCTCTTCATCCCCCAAGCTGTGCCGATCTTCTCCCAAAGCCAGGTCAGTTCATCCACCAGTACTCGAAACTGGGACTTGGATTTCTCCCTGCAAGCCCCCCAGGCGTCCTCTCTGACGCTGGGAGAAAAGTAGCCCTGAGCCTCTGCTTCTTCCTCTTTGTCCCCCAAGCTGTGCTGATCTTCTCCCAAACCCAACTGTGCTGATCTTCTCCCAAAACCAGGTCAGTTCATCCACCAGTACTCGAAACTGGGACTTGGATTTCTCCCTGCAAGCCCCCCAGGTGTCCTCTCAGAAGCTGGGAGAAAAGCAGCCCTGAGCCACTGCCTCTTCCTCTTCGTCCCCCAAGTTGTGCTGGTCTTCTCCCCTACCCAGTCTTTACTCCCCCCCACACCAGGTACCCATGGGGGCATGGACTTTTCAGAAGTGGATGTGGATTCTGTATAAGTGGGCGCAGCCTACTTTTTGGCGGGCCAACGCTCATGTGGCCACAGGTAGTTTAGCCATACCAAGGAACCTAGTTCCCAGACCAACACACCAACATGAAGTCTCCAATGGAGACGTTACCAACAAGAAGAAACAACGCAAATCCCCACCACATGGGGAGGATGACAAAAAACATCCAGAAGCCTCTGAGATACTGCTCACCTAAGGGACCTCTCTAACAAAGAATTCATATATGAAGTCATGAAGATGTTCAATCAACTCAATGAAACAGTCAGACAGATATCCAGCAACATGACAGAAAAAAATCCACAAATTACGGGAAGAAATGAGAGCAGAAATGACACGAATAAAAGATTCCGTAGGTGTGTGTGTGTGTGTGTGTGTGTGTGCCAGGGGAAACCAAGGCACAGCCAGGCCCTTGGGTTGTAGCCGCGTACGCCCCAGAGAGAGACAGCGCTCTGCGGGGCTGCACTCGGGCAAGGGTGGTAGCGGAAAGCCTGCAAGGGGAGTCTGCAGCACTTCCGCCTCGGGGTGGGAGGAGTCCCAGCTGCCTCGGGGGTCCCAGGTGCCTCCAGAAGGGCCACCACCCTCCGCACCCCAGCCATGCCCTTCCAGAGCAATAAACATCTCCAAGCACCCCACCCAAAAAATAAATAAAACAAAATAAAATAAAAGATTCTGTAGATGAAATGAAAAACTCAGTCTGTGCCCTCAACAGTAGAATGACCGCAGCTGAAGAGAGAATCAGTGAGCTGAATGATCAGCTGCACTAAGCCAACAGGCAACAACAAACAGTGACAAGGGACCTCAAAATAGCTCTAGAGAGAATCAGAGTCCTAGGAGATGATTCCAAAAGGAACAACATTGGAATCATTGGACTACCAGAAGTCAGGAAAACAATCCCAATGAAAAAGCCACGGTTAAACAAATCATTGCTGAAAAATTCCCTGAGCTGGACAATGCAGCCATTCAGGTTCAGGAGCCCGAAGGGTGCCAGCTAAAAGAGACCATAACAAAAACACTCTGAGACATATCATAGTTAGAATGATTGATGCTTCCGATAGAGATACAATACTGCAAGCAGCAAGGTCAAAGAAGGAAATCACATACAAAGGAGCACCCATTGGATTCACAGCAGAACAATCAGAGGAAACCCTCCAAACCCGAAGGCAATGGCAGATATTGTGAAAAAAGTCACTGCCACTGTCACTGTCCTCCCATTGTTCATCGATTTGCTCGAGCGGGCCCAATAACGTCTCCATTGGCGACTTTGTTGTTACTGTATTTTGGCATATCGAATACATCACGGGTAGCTTGCCAGGCTATGCCGTGTGGGTGAGATACTCTCGGTAGCTTGCCGGGCTCTCCGAGAGGGGTGGAGGAATCAAACTCGGGTCGGCCATGTTGGCTGCATGCAAGGCAAATGCCCTACCGCTGTGCTATCGTTCCAGCCTAGTGAAAAAAGTCACTGAAATGAATGCTTCACCAAGAACACTCTATCCAGCTAAACTCTCACTCAAAATCGAAGAAATGGTACACTATTTTCTAGATAAACAGCAGCTCAGGAACTTAATAGACTCAAAACCTAACCTAAAAGAAGGACTAAAGGGGCTACTATAAGACAAGAGAAACCCTACAAGCACAACAGACCTTTACAGAAAGATGACACAAAACCCCATAACAATAATCTCTCTTAACATCAATGGTCTATTTGATCATTGTATAATTGAAACCCAAGCACAAAAATTTGTATGTCTATAACTGTACCTCATGGTGTCTCACTAATAAAAATTTTTTAAAAATTCACCAAATAAGAGACTCAGAGTGGCAAAATGGATTCAGACACAGAACCCAACATTCTGCTGCCTAAAAGAAACTCATTTCAACAGTCAGAGCAAACACAGACTCAAAGTGAAAGGACGGAAAACAAACCTGCAAGCAAAGAGCTCCCTCATAAAAGCTGGGGGTGGCCATACTAGTATCTGACAACATTAACTTTAGGTTGAAAAAATTTAGAAGGGACAGTGAAGGCAATTATCTCTTCATCAAGGGATACTTACAACAGGAAGAAATCACACTCTTAAATGTATATGAACCTAATGACTATGGAACAGCTAATTATTTAAAACAACAGGTAACAGATCTTAAGGAGGACATTGCTAGCAACACAATAGTAGCCGGAGACTTTAACATTGCCTTATCACCTCTGGATATATCAACAAGAACATAATTCAGCAAGGAAACATTGGCTTTGAAAGAAAAAATAGAAGACAAAGAGCTTATAGACCTATACTGGGCTTTACATCCCCAAAAAAACAATAGACATTCTTCTCCAGTATGCATGGAACATTTTCCAAAATGGACCATGTCCTGGGCCACAAAACATACCTCAATAGAATCAAGAAGATAGAAATAGTATCAACAATCTCTTCAGACCATGATGCACTGAGAATAGAAGTGGATCACACATAGACACGGAGAACCAAATCAAACACCTGGAAATTAAACAACTCAATGCTGAACAACGACTGGATAGGGAAGGAAGTCAAGGATGAAATCAAAAGATACTTGGAAACAAATGAGAATGAAGACACAAGCTACCAGAACTTATGGGATGCAGATAAGCTGTATTAAGGGGAAAATTTATAGCTCTTCAAGCATTTATCAGGACGGAAGAATGGATGCACATAAACAACTTGACTTCACAGCTCAAGATCTTAGAAAAGGATCAACAGAAGGAGCCCAAATCAGGCAGAAGGAAAGATATCATAAAATTTAGAGCAGAAATCAACAACATGGAAACCAAAGAAACAATCCGAAAGATCAATGAAATCAAGAGCTGGTTCATCGAGAAAATAAATAAGATAGATAAACCACTAGGAACGCTCACAAAGAAACAGAGAAAGAGAGAGAGAGAAACCTAATAAACCTAATCAGAAATGAGAAGGAGGATATCACAACAGAAACCAAAGAAATTCAAAAGACCATCAGAAACTACTTTGAAAGTCTGTATGCCACAAAACAAGAGAACCTAGAAGAAATAGATAAAATCCTGGATTTCTATAATCTCCCAAAGCTGAATCAAGAAGATATAGAGTACTTGAATAGACCTATTAACATCAAGGAAATTGAAACTGTAATCAAAAGTCTTCCCCCCCCCCAAAAAAAGCCCAGGTCCAGATGGATTCAAAAGCGATTTTTTCTAAACATTTAAAGAGGATCGATTGCCAGTTCTTCTCAAGCTTTTCCAGGAAATTGAAAAAAGAGAAACTCTCCCAAACAGTTTCTATGAAGCCCATATCTCTCTAATACCAAAAGGAAAAAAAGACACCATAAGAAAAGAAAACTGCAGGCCGATATCCCTGATGAACACGGATGCGAAGATTCAACAAAATACTAGCAAATAGATTTCAACAACTCATCAAAAAGATCATACACCATGAACAATTTGGATTCATTCCGGGGATGCATGGATGGTTTAACATTCGGAAATCAATCAACATAATCCATCATATCAACAAAAGAAAATATAAAAATCATATGATCATATCAATAGATTCAGGGAAAGCATTTGACAAGATCCAGCACACGTTTATGATGAAAACCCTCGCCAAAATAGGGATAGTGGGGACTTTCCTCAATATAGTTAAAGTCATCTACCACAAGCCTAAGCAAGCATTATCCTCAATGGGGAAAAATGAGAGCCTTCCCTGTAAGATCAGGGATGAGACAAGGATGCCCACTCTCTCCACTACTGTTCAATATAGTACTGGAAGTACTTGCAATAGCGATTAGGCAAAATATATAAAGGACATCCAGGCAGATGATATGATACTATACTTAGAGAACCATAAAACCTCTACCAAGAAACTCCTGGAAAAAAATAGACTTGTATAGTAAAGTTTCAGGCTATAAAATCAATACCCAAAAGTCCATGGCTTTCCTATATGCAAATAGTGAAAGAGAAGAAAGTCACATCAAGAAAACAAACCCGTTCACAATTTTGTGCCAGAAAATCAAGTACCTAGGAATTAGCTTAACTAAGGAAGTAAAGAACTTGTACAAAGAAAACTACAAAATGCTACTTCAGGAAATAAAAGAGTTCACGAGGAAATGGAAAAATATCCCCGATTCATGGATCGGGAAAATTAACATTGTCAAAATGGCAATACTTCCCAAAGCACTGTACAAATTCAATGCGATCCCTATTACGATACCCATGACATTCTTCAAAGAAATGGAGCAAACACTCCTGAAATTTATATGGAACAATAATCCCCCACGGATAGCTAAAGCAATTCTTGTGAAAAAGTAAATGAGAGGAATCAACCTCTATAAGTTCAAACTCTACTACAAAGCAGTAATAATTAAAATAGCATGGTACTGGAACAAAGGCAGCTGCAGACCAATGGAACAGAGTTGACTATACTGACATCTCCCCCCAAGCATATGATCATCTTATCTTCTATATGGGGGCAAGAAAAGTGAAGTAGAGCAGGGAAAGCCTCTTTAACAAATTGTGCTGGAAAAACTGGACGGCTACATGCAAAAAGTGGGCTCAGATCTCTGCCTAACACCATGTACAAAAGTAAGATTAAAATGGATTAAAGACCTCAACATCAGACTGGAACCAATAAGGTTCACTGAAGACAAAGTTGGCAAAACCCTCCATGACATTGAAGCTAATGCTATCTTCAAAGAAGTAACGCCAGTGGCCAAGCAAGTGAAAACAGAGATAGACAAATGGGGCTATCTTAAACTAAGAAGCTTCCACACCTCAAAAGAAACAGTGACCAAAATAAAAGACAATCTACAGAATGGGAAAGGATATTCACCGAACACACATCCAACAAGGGGTTGATATCAAGGATATACAAGTTACTGGTTGGACTCCACAAGAAGAAAACATCCAACCCCATCAAAAAATGGGGCGATGAAATTAACAGAAACCTTCTCAAACAAGAAATCTAAATGGCTAAAAGGCACATGAGAAAATGCTCCACATCATTAATCATAAGGGAGATGCAGATCAAAACAACAATGAGATATCATTTCACACTACAGAGACTGGCCCACATCCAAAAGAACAAAAGCAACCAGTACTGGCGCGGATGTGACGAGAAAGGGACCCTTCTTTACTGCTGGTGGGAATGCCAACTGGTTCAGCCCTTTTGGAAAACAGTATGGACGATTGTAAAAAAATTAGAAATTGAGCTCTCATTTGGCCCAGCAATACTACTCCTGGGAATATAACCTGGAGTGTCAAAAAAGTATGGCGAAGTGACATCTGCACTTGTTTGTTAATTGCAGCACTCTTTACAATAGCTAGAATATGGAGAAAACCTGAGTGCCCGAGAACAGATGACTGGTTAAGGAAACTTTGGTACATCTACAGAATGGAGTACTATGTAGCTGTTAGAAATGATGAAGTCATGAAACTTACAGAAAAGTGGTATTATATGGAAAGTATCATGCTAAGCGAAATGACTCAGAAAGAGAGGGACAGACATAGAAAGATTGCATTCATCTGGGGAACATAAAGTAACAAAATAGGAGACTAACTCCCAAGAATAGCCGAGATAAGTACCAGGAGGTTTACTCCATGGCTTGGAGGCCAACCGCACACTCTAGGGGTAAAGGCAGTTCAGATAGAGAAGGGAGCACCAAATAAAGGGTGTTGGGAATATCTGCTCAGGATGGGAGATGCATGCTGAAAGTAGACTATAGACCGAATATGATTGCCACTCAATTCCTTTTTTGCAAACCACAGCACCCAAAAGGATAGAGAACAAAAGGGAGCACCCTGCCACAGAGGCAGCGTGGGATGGGGGGTTGGGGGGTGGGAGGGATACTGGGACCCATGGTGTGGATAATGGGTACTGGTGGAGGGATGGAAAAAAAGAAAAAAAAAGAATTCTAGGATGCCTATACACATTTTCATGCTCTTATATAACTTACTATGTGTCTGTAATAAAAATTATACACCAAGGACTGTAGCAATAGTACAGGATGTAGGGAGCTTGCTTTGTATGTGGTTGACAACGTTTAATCCTTGGCACCACATATGGTTCTCTGCGGCTAGACAGGGGATACCCCTAAGCACAGAGTCTCTCATCAGCCCTGAGAACTCCTGGGGTGGCCTCCCCCCACAAATCACACACTTTAGATATGGTTCCATTGTATAATATCCAACTTGAATAACCATTTACAGCAGTAGTGCAACAAAATTAAAAGTAAATATACTGGTTAGGATGATTTTGAAAAGGCATGACAGTTTATGGTGATTCACACTAAAAAAGTTTGATAAATGAGAAAATTAAGATGAATATAAATAATATTTTCTGATGTCTAGGATTTGACATTTGGGGAATTAAAAGAACTCAGATAATGGCAAAGTTTGACTTGTCATTGACTTTTAAAAACCAGGTAGTGCTTTTTGTTACATGAAATACATTAAAAGAGAAAGAAATATTTGGTAAGAAAAATCATAATCCCTGCTTTGGGGCATCTGAAATGACCACAATTCTCCACAAAAATAGATTTTCCAGGTCCTTTCTACTGAGGATCTCAAAGTGCAAGCAGACTCTGGAAAATTGGTGAACTTGATACTTAAATTTGCTTCAGTAGGTTTCTTTATGTGCCTCCTTTGGCCTTCGAGGAAATAATTATTTAAGTTTTTTCTACAAATTTCTGCAGATTCCCTCTTTAGATCTTCCATTTAGGATCCTCATCAATGAGGTTTGAGGATTTATTTGAGCTCTATGCTTTTCCAAGACTTTTATCCCTGTCTGGCAGAACTGTTGAAATCTTTTGTTTCACCATTTTTTCTAAAGATTTGTGGGTGCTAAAATTTGAATTTAGGAGTTTAGGATGTCATATATCTGAGATCTGACCTGATCTGTTATATTTCAGCAAGCAGTACTCTTTACATTGTTAGTCTGACAATATATTTGCACTTGTATGTTACTTTACTGGTCATATTATACAGTCTGTAAAATATCCGTATGCACAGAAGTATTAAAATGGGCATATTTGAGGGCATATATGAAACCCAAGAACACTTAAAGTTGGGGGTACAAATAGGGTGCTGTTGTCATGCAGACTCTACGCGGTTTGGAGTTACTGAGGGTTCAGGGAGGGGCTTTGTGGGTCCAGGGTACCTAACACAGGGTGGAAGATGGCGCAGAGAAGGTGAGGTTGGATGCAGACTAGCGCCTTGGACACACATGGATGACGAAAAAGGCCTGCTTCAGTTTTCTCTGTTCCTGAGGATTCCAAGAAGGGGGGAGATTTGTGGGTCCAGGAACTCAGCACAGGGTGGCAAACAGCGCAGAGACAGAAGAATGGGATGCAGCCTCTAGATCTTCCATTAAGGAAACTTTTACTAAGAAAGTTTCTCTGTTTCTGTTTCACTCCGTCTGGCACATTCTCTGTCATGACGTATGGTAGGGATTCAGGAGAAGAGATTAAGCTATGAATGGAGTGCAGTGCCAGACCAGGATCTTTCAGAGAGAGACACAATTGAATCAAGGGAAGACAGAGCTCTATAATCCTGGGTCAGGTGCTTGACCTGGGGATCCACTTCTTCACTAGATGTGTATCAGTTACTAGTCACTATAACGGAGACATATGTTGCCTCCTTGTACATGTGCCCATCCTTCATACTAGATCATAATGTTACTCTTTCTCTAAATATTTTTTTCTCAGGAAAGCATATGAAAGGCTTCTGAGGAATGAATCAATCCTGGTGGTACATCATTGGGTTCTGCAATTGTTCCTCCAGCCCAAGCAAGGATTCTCACTTCTTAAGGCTCCTTGCACCTTCCTCTTAATTTGGTTGTATTTTCATAATTGAAATGAAGCAAAATTTTCTCTGTTTTTTTTATGTAGGAGTACTGCTATTTATTCAGCCACTGATTAGCTGATTGAATTGGGCATGAACTTCTCCTTATTTTTTTCATAATTTTATTTATTTATATATTTTTTCTTCTTATATTTATTTATTGAATCACTGTGGTGAAAATTACTAAGCTTTCAGGTCTGTCAGTCATACAATGATCAAACACCTTTCCCTTCACGAGTACTCATTTTTCATCACCAAGAACCCCAATATACCCCCCTCCCACCCCTCCCAATGCCTGTGAGGCAGGTGATTTCTACTTAACTCTTCTCTACATTGATTACATTCATTATTTCAACAAAAGATGCACCATTATTGTTTAGAATTTCCCCCCCAACAATCAGAATTGCTGAAAAGGCATTGTGAAATAAGTACTTGTTTTCTATAGCTGGTTATGAGAATCATATAATGTCATGTTGCTGCAATTTTGGATTTCTACAAAGAGCCAGATAATTACGAGATTGGTTTCTGTGTGTCTGGTGTTATGGCTGTGCCAGAGAGCCGCTCATGGGGGCAACTCGTGACCTCAGTAGGGCATGAAGGACGTGTTTTGTTTTTATTTGGGGGATGCACAGTGGGAATTTTTGGCAATGCTCATGGGGTAACTCCTGGATCTGTAGCCAGTACCGTCCCCCTTTCCATGAGACTGCAGCTGCCCTGTCACCGCCGGCTCCTACCTGGTTTTCCAATAAGCTCTGAGGTGGCGGCCACCTTGCTGCCCTGCCAGGGGGAGGGGGGGAAAAGGCGGAAGGGAGCAACACCCTTTCCCTCCCAGGGAGGCATGGCGCCATAGTTTAACACATGGTCCATTCACTTTTCTGCTGCAAGCTGCTGGGCTCTGGATTAAGTCCTTTTCCCTCTGGAGCCATGGCCGTGCCGGAGAGCCGCTTGTGGGGGGCAACTCGTGACCTTGGTAGGGCATGAAGGACGTGTTTTGTTTTTATTTGGGGGATGCACAGTGGGAATTTTTGGCAATGCTCATGGGGTAACTCCTGGATCTGTACTCAGGAATTAACCTGGCGGTAAGAGAAACAATTTTAGTGATATATTGTGGACCTTCCCTTCATAAGAAAAAAATCCCATGTCATGGTAACCTTTCAAAGTTTTCCAAGTCTTCATATTTTATGACACTTTTTCATTCTTCTTTCTTTCTGTACATGTTTATATAAAAATTATTTTATTGAAGTGAGAGTAATTGCAGATATTATACCTCTTTATCATAAATATTTCCTTAATATTTTTACATAGACACACTATAGTTATTAAAATCATAAAATTAATATCAACATAGCACTATTATACTATAATCTAAAGAGAGCAATCAAATTTTACCAATTATTCCAATACTATCCTTTAGAAGAAAACTATTTTTCCTGTTATAGGACTCAAATATGTGTTGATCTTTAAGTTTAGTTATAATATGTCCTGGGAACAGTTCTTAAAGTATTTCTTAGTTTTCATCACCTTGGAATTTTAATAGAATAAGCTAAACTGTGATTTTTAAATATTTTAATGTATTACATGACATGTAACAGCATGGCAAAATATTACTTCACAACCATACGACATAGATTATGGAAGAAACCTGAAAATAAATTACTACTTTGATCCACAACTTTTGGCTCTATCATTTATCCAATATATTTATTTAAACTTGTTCACTATTCAATCTTAATTACTAATGTAAACAAAATTTTAAATATGAACACCAATGATTCTACTAAAATTTCCTCCTTTCTGAGTGTGATGAGAGATCACTTCAATAGCAGTATTACATTATATAGCAAAATGGAGACTATCTGAATCAGTCTAATCTAATAAAACAAAGTCTTACAGAGCAAAGAGTTTTCGCTGAGTAGTCAGTAACAGAGGAGGTGAGAAAGATTTGAAGCAAATGAAGTATTTAGCATGCCATGTTGCTGACTTGTTGACTTTGAAGTTGAAGAAAGACTGGTTAAAAATAATATAGGTATCCTCTGGCTTGTACCTTAATGACAATAAACAAGGAAGTGAAACCTTGAGTATATTCAAGGAAATAAATTCTTTTTGATTGTTTGTCTGTCTGGGGTGCACACTAAGTGCTCAGAACTTACTCCTGCCTCTGTGCTCATTGGATCTTATGTGTTTCCAGGGATTAAACCACGGTCAGCCAGTGCAAGGGAAGTACCTTGCCTTATACTATTTTTCTTTCTCCAATAATCTGAATTTTACCAAAACCTTGAGAGAGTATGGAAGGAGATTCATCCACAGAACCTGCAAATAACAGAAAACACTGTCGAGCCTACCAGGACTTCTGATATACAGAACAGAATGAAAATAGGAACACAACATATCAAAATGTTTGGAATGCAGATAAGTCACTGAAGAGAGGGAAATTTATAGCACTAAATGCACACATTAGCAACAAAAAATGTCACAATCAATACACAAGATCCCACTTCAATGAACTACCAAAAGAACAAAATAAACCAAAGGCAAGTAGAAGAAAAATTACTAAAGCAGATGTTAATGAAGTTGGAAACAGAAAAAAAGCAATGGAAAAAAATAAAAGAAAGAACTGTTTTTTGAAAAGACTGAGAAAAACTAGCTGGGATAGGGAGGTGACTCTAAGAGCTGGGACACATGCTTTGCATGCAGAAGGTCTAGGTTTGATCCTTGCTACCACATGGTCCCCTGATCATTGCCAAAAGTGACCCTGGAGAATAAGCTGGAAGAAATATCTAAGCCCTGCTGGGTGTGGCTCCAGAAAAGTTATCTATTTTATCTAAGAAGACTAACAAAAGAAAGGGGAAAAGACATAAATCAACATTCTGATTGTGATAGAATTTATTATATAGAGCCAATAAATAGCAAAATAACAAAGGAGTAGTAAAAAAATTCTGTAGCAGCACTGTAGCAGTATCCTCCCATTGTTCATCGATTTGCTCGAGCAGGCACCAGTAACATCTTCATTCTGAGACTTCTTGTTACTGTTTTTGGCTTATCGAATATGCCATGGGGAGCTTGCCAGGCTCTGCCGTGAGGCGGGGGGGATACTCTTGGTAACTTTCCGGGCTCTCCAAGAGGGATGGAGGAATCAAACCCGGATTGGCCATGTGCAAGGCAAACGTCCTACCGGCTCTGCTATTGCTCCACATGCTAATTTGAGAACTTATACGAAATGAGCTTCCCTTGAAGTCTACAAACTAACACGAACCATTTTATTTTTTTAATTTAATTTAATTAAATTTTTAAATGTTTTTTAATTGAATCACTGAGATAGACACAAAGCTGCTCATGATTATGTTTCAGTCATAGTGTGCTCCAACACTCATTCCTCCAGCAGTGTACTTTTTGCAGCACCAGTGTCCCCAGTTTCCCTCCTTTTACCTCCCCAGCCTGCCTCTATGGCAGGCACTTTTCTTTTTTCTCTCTGTCTCTCTTTCTGTCTGTCTGTCTCTCTCTCTCTCTCTCTCTCTCTCTCCTGTTTTCAATACTTTTAATACTCAGTTCTTGTTGAGCGTGATTATTTCCAGCTATTATTGTGATACTGTTCCCTTCTCTCTCTTTCCTACCCTCTGTCCCACACATACTAGTGGTTTATTCCAACCACCAACCAGTCCTCCTAGGTCCTGTTTTCCCTGACCGTGGATACTAATCTTATACAACATATTTTTTTTCACAAATCACTTTCTAAGACACAAATAATTTAAGTAGACCTATATTTATTTAGTAAAATAAATTTCTAATTTAAAAGCTCCCAATGAAAGATCTCCAAAACCAGAGAATTCACTGAAGAATTCTACCAATTATAGTTTAAATGGAGCTAATGCCAATTTGCTTCATCTTCCAAAAAGTGGAAGGGGTAGAGAATACTTTCAACTCACTTTATGGGATGATTTTTACCCTGATACTAAAACTAAATAAAACAGTTCAAAAAGAATAAAGTGAAACAATATATTTCATGAATATATATTTAGAACCCCTAACAAGATCTCAACTGATAAATTTCAGAATTATTTGAAAAGAAATGCACCATAATTTTTTATTACATGGATGCATGTTTGGGACAATGGTAAAGGTAAAGGTAAAGGCCCTCCCGTTGATCATCGATTTGCTCAGGCGGGCCCAGTAACGTCTCCATTAGAGACTTTGTTGTTACTGTGTCTGGCATATCGAATACATCACGGGGAGCTTGCCAGGCTCTGCCGTGCAGGCGAGATACTCTCGGTAGCTTGCCGGGTTCTCCGAGAGGGGCGGAGGAATCGAACTCGGGTCAGCCATGTTGGCCGCTTGTAAGGCGAACGCCCTACCGCTGTGCTAATCCAAAACAAATCCATATAACCTAGTACCAATAGGTTATATAAAAAATATATGATTACATCGGGCTGGAGCTATAGTACAGGGGGTAGGACGTTTGCCTTACATACAGCCGACCTGAGTTCGATTCCCTCACCCCTCTCAAAGAGCCTGAAAAGCTACCGAGAGTATCTCGCCTGCATGGCAAAGGCTGGCAAGCTCCTTGTGATGTATTCGATATGCCAAAAACAGTAACAACAAGTCTCACAATTTGTTGTGAGACGTTACTGATGCCCACTTGAGCAAATTAATGAACAACGGGAGGACAGTACTATAGTGCTATGATCATATCATTTCATGCATGAGAACATTTGACAAAATTCAACACTCATCATTATATTAAAAATAACTTTCAAAACTTCCAGAATAGCTATAGTTGTCCCTAGAAATGCAGGGCCAAAATAATACTGTATCCTTTGGATCTGGGCTGGAGCAACAGCACAGTGGGCTGGGCGTTTGCCTTGCACACAGCCAACATGGCCGACCTGAGTTTGATCCCTCCATCCCTCTCGGAGAGCCCGGCAAGCTACCGAGAGTATCTCGCCCACACAGCAAAGTCTGGCAAGATACCCGTGACATGTTCGATATGCCAAACACAGTAACAAGACTCACAATGAGCAAATCAATGAACAACGGGAGGACAGTGACAGTGACAGTGATCCTTTGACCCTCACAATGTACCATCAACTTGGTTGACCAGCTCCTGGAGCATTTCGTCAGAGACTCCTTGCCCTCATCCCCCTACCCCAAATTCTCTCAGAAACCTAGGAATAGAAGAAAATTCTACAAAATGTTAAAAATACCCAAACCACCACAATCAGCAAAGTGAATTAAGCAAACTGAATCAATATATAAAAGGCATCTAGACCATAACCAGTTGGAATTTGTTCCAATACAGCAGTTTGTTAAACATCCCTAAAAATATTAATATATCATAGCAGTTCAATTAAATAAAGGACAAACCCCACCTATTAATCTTTTTAATTTTTTTATTTTTTTATTTTTATTAGTGACACACCATGAGGTACAGTTGTAGACTTACAAATTTTTGTGCTTGGGTTTCAGTTATACAATGATGAGGTACCCATCCCTCCACCAGTGCCCACCACCTATTAATCTTGATAGACAGAGAATGAACTCCTTTACAAAATAGTCAACAAGTTGCATGTAAAAAAGGAATGTCCTTAATCTATCAGAAGCATCTATAGGGGCCAGAGAGATAATTTACCTTGCATTATTAGTTGACCTGGGTTTGATCCCTGGATATGTTACCCAAGCCCCCACCAAGAGTGATCCCTGAGCAAAGAGCCATAAGTAAGTCCTGAGCATAGGTACATGTGACCAAAAACCCAAAATGTAAGCTGCCCATGATGTATTTGTTCCGCCAAATACAGTAACAATTGTCACAATGGAGACGTTACTGGGCCCACTCAAGCAAATAGATGAACAACGGGAGGACAGTGACAGTGACAGTTTTCTAAAACAAGTAAGAAAAAGAAAAAAAAACCTACAGCTAACATCATACTTAATGGTGAAAGATTAAGAACTCTCCACTTAAGATCAGGAACAAGGCAAAGATACCTATCTTTACTGTTCCTATTCAGTTTGAACTGGAAGTTCTAACTAGGGAATTTTTAAAAAAATTTTTATTAGTGAAACACCATGAGGTACAGTTGTAGACTTACAAATGTTTGTGCTTGGGTTTCAGTTATACAATGATCGAGTACCCATCCCTCCACTAGTGTCCATTCTCCACCACCACTGATCCCAGTATCCCTCCCACCCTCCATTCCCCCATCCCACCCTGCCTCTGTGGCAGGGCATTCCCTTTTGTTCTCTCTCTCCTTTTGGGTCCTGTGGTTTGCAAAAGAGGCACCAAGTGGCAATCATGTTTGGTCTATAGTCTACTTTCAGCATGCATCTCCCATCCTGGGAAGATCCTCCCAATACCCTTTATTTGGTGCTCCCTTCTCTATCTGAGCTACCTTTTCCACTAGCATGTACGGCTGGCCTCCAAGCCATGGAGTAAACCTCCTGGTACTTATCTCGGCTATTCTTGGGGTTAGTCTCCTACTTTGTTACTTTATGTTCCCCAATAACTAGGGAAATTAAATCACTGTCCTCCCGTTGTTCATTGATTTGCTTGAGCAGGCCCAGTATCGTCTCCATTGGAGACTTTGTTGTTACTCTGTTTGGCATATCGAATACATCACAGGTAGCTTGCCAGGCTCTGCCGTGCAGGCAATATACTCTCAGTAGCTTGCCGGGCTCTCCGAGAGGGGTGGAGGAATCAAACTCGGGTCGGCCATGTTGGCTGCGTGCAAAGCAAACGCCCTACCCCTGTGCTATCACTCCAGCCCCGGGAAATTAAATAACATAAAATAAATGATATTTTGACAGGAAAAAAAGCAAAACTATATTTAATCACAAAGTTATAAAATCCTAAGTAATCTGGGGCTCTGAGAGCTAGTACAATGGAAGAATATTTTGCTTGCACCGAGCTGAACTGGGTTTGATCCTTGACACCCCATATGGTCCCCTGAACACCATAAGCCAGGACTAAGCATTGAGAACCACCAAGTTTTTCTAAAAACAAATATCCTAAGTAATTGACAAAACAACTGTCATCAATAAAGATTGATAGTAAATGATTAATATATAAAATAAATGTTAAAAGTCAATACCATTCATAATACAAAAACAAAACAAACACTGTCCTCCCATTGTTCATCTATTTGCTCAAGTGGGCCCAGTAACGTCTCTATTTTTTTTAACCTTGTTACTGTGTTTGGCATATTGAATACATTGTAGGTAGCTTGCCAGGCTTTTGCCGCGCGGGCGAGATACTCTCAGTTGCTTGCTGGGCTCTCCAAGAGGGGCAGACGAATCCAACCTGGCTTGGCTGGGCTGGCTGTGCGCAAGGCATATGCCCTACCACTGTGCGATTGCTTGTCATACAAAACAATATAAAATAGCAAAATATTTACAAATTAAATAAAATGAATAAAACTCAATCTAAAAACAAAATGTTTTGAAATAAATTAAATAGGACCTAGTCACTGTCACTGTCACTGTCTTCCCATTGTTCATCAATTTGCTCAAGCAGGCACCAGTAATGTTTCACAACGAATTGTGAGACTTGTTGTTACTGTTTTTGGCATGTTGACTACATCACGGGTAGCTTGCCAGGCTTTGTCGTGCGGGTGAGATACACTCGATAGCTTGCCGGGCTCTCCAATAGGGACGGAGGAATTGAACCTGGGTCAGCCATGTTGGCTGCATGTAAGGCAAATGCCTTATCTGGTGTACTATCGCTCCAGCCCTAAATAAGTGTTATTAAAAACATTTATTTAACCTTAAATAAATGAAAAGATTTCTTATGCCCATAGATTAAAGAATTTAAGACTGGCACTGGGGTGATAGTACAGTGGGTAGGGTGTTTGCTCTGAACATGACCAATCCAGGTTTGATACCTGGTCCCCTGTATGTTTCCCAAGCTTTTCCGGAGTAATCCGAGTGCAGAGCCAGGAGTATGCCTTGAACACAAGCTGGGTGTGCCCTCCCAAAAGAAGACTTAAGATTCTTACACCAAAGATATTTGCTTTACTTTTGTTTTTATGTATTAATTTTAAAAATACAAGCAGATTAACGTTTATATATTACATTCATGATTTATGTATGGGGCTGGAGCAATAGCACAGCGGGTAGGGCGTTTGCTTTGCACACGACCCACCAGCCGACATGGGTTTGATTCCTCCACCCCTCTTGGAGAGCTCGGCAAGCTACCGAATGTATCTCACCAGCATGGCAAAGCCTAGCAAGATACCCATGACATATTTGATATGCCAAACACAGTAACAACAAATCTTACAATGAAAACGTTACTGGGCCTGCTCGAGCAAATCGATGAATAACGGGAGGACATTTCAAAGATGACAATAGCATTTCAATTGATCTATAGATTCAACATGATTCCTATCAGTATTTCAGCTTCCTCTTGTAAAAATTGAGGAGATAATCCTAGATTTTGCATGAAAATGCAAGGAGTATGCAAAGAACCCAAACTATCTTGACAAATAACAAAAAAATTGGAGAACTAATGATTCTCAATTTTGAAACTTACTATAAAACTACAGTAACAAGACAGTGGAGAACTGTTATAAATATTCACAGATATAAAACAATGTAACAGAATTAGGTGTTTATAAATAAAACTTCACATTTATGTTCAATTGATTTTCAACAAGTATATCAAAAATTTTCATATGGATAAATATTATTCTCAACAAATATGTCTGTAATATTCTAAAACAACTATATGTATATACATACACATGTATACATGTAAGAGTATAAAATCCAACCTCATACCATATCAAAAATAAAATCAGGGCCAGGAGAGATAGCAGGTTGATTTTCTTGCAGTTCCTGGCACCCCATATAATCCCCGAGCACTGCTGGGAGTGATGTATGAGTGCAGAGCCAGGACTGAACCCTGAGCACAGCTGGGTATAGTCCCAAAATCAAAAACATAATATAATCAGATCAATCAAAAATTAATATCTAAAACTAATTTTAGAGAAAAATATAAGAGTGATTCTTAGTGACTTAGCTTTGGCATATTTTCTTATATGTGACACTAAAAGCATAAGCAAAAAAGAAATAAATAGATAAATTGTACAGATAGGTACTTTGAGGAGCACCATCAAGAAAGTGAAAAGGCAATCCACAGACTTGGAAAAAATTGTAAATCATATATCTGATAAGATACTTGTATCAATAACACATAAGAAATACTTTTTCAACAATAAAAGGATAACCACATCAGTCAATAAGTGGCAATAACTCAAATGTCTATCAACTAATAAATGGATTAACAAAATAAAACATGCATATACAATGGTGCATTTATTCAGCAATAAAACAAAATATAACATGGTGAACCTTCAAAATATTATGATAAGATAAAAGAGAAAATCTCAAAATGTCCACATATTATGTTTTCATTGGAATAGGCAAATATATACAGTCAACATAGTCTTCTATGCTGGGAGAAAAGAATGATTGCATGTTCATAGGTAGAAGGTGTGTGATTTCTGTGTGTGTGTGTGTGAGACAGAGAGAGGTGTAATGAAAATCTTCTAAAAGTGATTGAGATGAAAGTTACTAGGCTCTATAAATACACTAAATCTGCTGAATTGTATACTGCAAGTGAGTGAATTGCATAGCATATGGATATCTCATTAATGCTGATATTATAGGTAACATCATACTTAATAATAAATGACTGATTACTTTTCCCTTAAGATTGGATATGAGGACAAAGATTTCTATTCTCATTACTGCTATTCAACATAACACTACCCAGAACTACAAGGCAACAAAAGAAATAAAAGGGTTGCAAATCAGAAAAGAAGAAAGAAAGCCATCTCTATCTGTAGATGACATGATTACTTACATAGAAAATATGAAAGAAATCTATAAAACATGTGCCTTGATCTAATAATGGAGTTTATTAATATTGCAGGATACAGTGTTATCATACAAAAACCAGTTTTATTTTTATACACTGGCAATAAATGTGAAAATCAAAATTAAAACTATCGTAACACTTATAGTCACTCACAAAAATGAGGTGCTTAGGTGGAAAGCTAATAAAACTTGTATTGACTAGTACGTGAAAACTAGCATGTGAAAACATGAAAAAGATTAAGGAAATCAAATATCCAAGTAAATGGATTAACATACTCTGATTATGGATTGAGGGACTCAATAAGTAAAATGCATCAGTACTCCCCCAAATAAAATATATGTTTATATAATTCGAGTAATAAATTTTTGGAGAGAGACAATATTATTCAACAGCGTACTTGGGAAGAAAAATTGGCCTGAAAAGTTACACAGTTTTTAGAAAATAATAAAGTAAAGGTAATTACTTTCTTCAATATTAAACTTACTATATAACTACAGTAACTAGAATACCATCAAATTGCCAGGAGGATAGACAGAGATCATAAGGAATATAATAATTAACCCAGAAGTAGACCCACAGACATATGTGTTTTGTGTGTGTATGTATATATGTTTCACTCGGGGCACCCCAGAGTGGGGCGGGCTAGAGCCCTCCTGGCCACAAGGGACCCAGCCCCCGCAGTCGACCTCACTACCCAACCGCCGCCACGCTCCAGGCCGCTTTCTGGACTGCACGGCTGGAAAGTGGCCGTGCGACACATTATAAGACACTTCCTACCCATTTTCCATAATTACTGCACCATATTTGATGGGGTTCAGACAGCAGGCAACAGATCATAGATAGAAATATATAAATATGTGTGACTCAGAGAGCCTTGAAATCTACCAAAAGTATCCTACCAGCACAGGCAGAGTCTGGCAAGCTCCCCTTGGTGTATTCGATATGCCAAAACCAGTAATGACAACAGGTCTCATTCCCCTGATTCTGAAAGATCCTGCAATCGTTGGGAAAAGATGAATAAGGAGAGGCTGCTAAAATCTCAGGTCTGGGATGAATAGAGATGTTACTGGCACCCGCTCTACTAAATCGATGAACAATGGGATGATAGCGATGCAGTAATGTTCATATAATATACATATATATGTCATATATTATATATATATGTCAGACAGATTTTTTTTAAACAAAAGTGTAAAAGAATTTAATGGAAGAAACCTATTTCAACAAACACTACTGGAGCTTTTGGATATCTGTAGGCAAGAAAAGAAATAAAAGAATCTTCTACTAAAATGAACTGATACTGAAGAAATATTAAAGGGGTTAAGGCACTTGCCTTTTATGCAGCCAACCTTGGTTTGATCCCTGGAAATGCATATGGTACCCTGTGCAAAATCAAGTGTGATCTATGAGCTTTGCTGGGTTTGACCCCTGCTAAAAAAAAAGCAGCAGCAAGAAGAACTGAAAAACTAATTATATTTCATGACAAACATTAAAAAATCCCAGGGACTCAAAGGAATTACTAGGAGCAACACCAGAAGCACAATTCCTAAAAGAAAAGCAATAAATTAGATGTCATCAGTATTTTAAATTTTCCTCAATAAAAGATTCAATTAAGAGAATGAAAACATAAACTAAATACTGGAAGAAAACTTTTGTAAAGTACGTATCTGACAAAGGACTAGTATCTGAAGCATAAGAAATTTCAAAACCCTATAGTAAAATACACAAAATTTAATCAATACTTTACTGAAGAGACAATTTAGATAATAAATGTACACATGAAAAGATTTTCAACATCAATTAGCTCCTATAAAACACAAAATAAAACTCTAACAAGCTACTACTGCACACCTGTGAGAGTGGCCAAAGTAAACAAAGTGACAACACCAAATGTTGGCAAGGATATAGAGAAACTGGATCACTCACACACTTCTTGTGAGCATATGAAATAGTACAGTTGCTATGGAAAAACAGTTCAGCACTCTCATAAAATACAACACACAGTTAATTAAATATATACCACTTTGTAACCCAACAATTACACTCCTGGACATTTATCCTAGAAATAAAAATTCTATCCATAAAAAAAATCTATGCAATTGTTCTATTCGTTCTCTGTATTGGCTGAAAAAGGGAAACAACAAAATTGTTTCTCAAGAAGCGAATGTTAAACTGCTATATATGTATCATGAACTACTACTAAGCAATAATTTATTATTTTCAAGTACTATTTTTATACAAAGAAATGATTAATACCTAAAAGTTCAGATAGGCTTCTATGACACCATTGTGGAATAAAAAAAGACAATCTCAAAATAATATATTTTATATTATTCTCTTTACACTTGACAAATTATAAAGATATAGTATGGATTAGCAGTTTACAGAGTTTGGGAGGGTGGGGTAAGGACATAGGCATGAATATTTAGGGGGGCTGGAGCAATAGCACAGTGGAGAGGGTGTTTGCCTTGCATGAGGACAACCCGGGTTCGATTCCTCTGCCCCTCTTGGAGAGCCTGGTAAGTTACCCAGAGCATCCTGCCCTCTTGGCAGAGCCTGGCAAGCTCCCCGTGGCATATTCAATACGCCAAAAACAGTAACAAGTCTCACAATGGAGACATTAATGGTGCGTGCTCAAGCAAATTGATGAACAACGGGAAGACAGTGCTACAGTGTTACAATAGCTTATCTTTAATTAAAGATTTCTATTCAGGGGTAATAGCTTATATTTAATGACATATTTCTATTCCATTACTGTGATACTGGATACATAAACCTTCATATGCAATAAATGAATACAGAACTAGATGCATAACCTGTGCCAGTATTCATTTCTTATTTTGATACTGAAAAGTAAGAGGCAAACATTCGGGAAGCTTGGTAAAAGGCATACATGACACCTCTGTCATGTCTATCCAGATTTCCGGATTCTACAATTATTATAAACTTTAAAAAAATTTAAAAGTGTAGCCCAGGGTCTAGAGAAATAATATAGTGGGTAGGGTACTTGCCTTGAATGTAGTTAACCTGGGTTCAATTCCCAGAATCCCAAATGGTCCCCTGAACTTGCTAGGTATGACCCTTGAGTGCAGAACCAGGGGTAAACCCAGAGTCTAACTGGTGTGGTCATGAAACACAACAAAATGAGCATGGTCTACTCAACATCAGACCAGAATCCATAATGTTTATTGAAGACAAAGTCGGCAAAACTCTCCATGATATTGAAGCTAATGGTATCTTCAAAGATGTCACGCCACTGGCCGAGCAAGTGAAAACAGAGATAGACAAATGGGACTATCTTAAACTAAGAAGCTTCTGCACCTCCAAAGAAACAGCGACCAAAATACAAAGACAGCCTACAGAATGGGAAAGGATATTCACCAAGTAAACATCCGACAAGGGGTTGATATCAAGGATATACAAGGTACTGGTTAAACTCCACAAGAAGAAATCACCCAACCCCATCAAAAAATGGGGTGAGGAAATGAACAGAAACTTTCGCAAAGAAGAAATTCAAATGGCAAAAAGGCACATGAGAAAATGCTCTACATCACCAATCATCAGAGAGATGCAGATCAAAACCACAATGAGATATCATTTCACACCACAGAGACTGGCCCACATCCACAAGAACAAAAGCAACCAAAGCTGGCGCGGATGTGGCGAGAAAGGGACCCTCCTTCACTGCTGGTGGGAATGCCGGCTGGTCCAACCCTTTTGGAAAACAGTATGGACGACTCTCAAAAAATTAGAATTTGATCTGCCATTTGACCCAGCTATAGCACTCCTGGGAATATATCCCAGAGAGGCAAAAAGGTATAGTCGAAGTGACATCTGCAATTGTTTGTTCATTGCAGCACTCTTTACAATAGCCAGAATCTGGAAAAAACCTGAGTGCCCAAGAACAGATGACTGGTTAAAGAAACTTTGGTACATTTACACAATGGAGTACTATGTAGCTGTTAGAAAAGATGAAGTTATGAAATTTACATACAAGTGGTACTACATGGAAAGTATCATGTTAAGCGAAATGAGTCAGAAAGAGCGGGATAGACACAGAAAGATTGCATTCATCTGGGGAACATAAAGCAACAAAAAGGGAGAGTGACACACAGGAATGGCTGAGATTAGTACCAGGAATTTTGCTCCATGAATGGAAGGCCAGCCACAGGCTCTAGGTGAAAAGGAAGCTCAGATAGAGAAGAGAGTACCAAATGAAGGGTGTTGTGAGGGCCCTCCCAGGGTGGGAGAAGCATGCTAAAAGTAGTCGATAGACCAAACATGTTTGCCACTCAAAGCCTCTCTTGCAAAACACAGTACCCAAAAGAAGAGAGAGAGAACAAGGGGGAATACCCTGCCACAGAGGCAGGATGGGACGGGGGGGGGGGGGATAAGGGTGGGGCGGATGCTGGGACCCATGGGGATGGATGACGGGCACTGGTGGAGGTATGGGGACTTGATCATTGTATAACTGAAACCCAAGCACAAAATTTGTAAGCCTATAACTGTACCTCATGGTTTTTCACTAATAAAAAAAAGAAAAAAAAATGAGCATGGTCTATAAAAGGGTTAATTATTTGGGGAGGATACAGAAAAATGTATGTATTCATATATGTGCAAGAATGTTTGATTTATAATATCATTAAATATAAAATGTATAGGTACTTTCATAATATCTATAAAATTAAAAAAATGCATGTGCCCTATTCTCAAACTGTTTTCCTCCTATAAATAGTTTCACAAATAGTTATTGCATGCACACACAAAATACATGTTTATAAAAGGAAATTCTCCATAGATAGGATTGAAGTTAATTAATTTAAATATGCATTACTATGATGACAATTTGATTTGAATATTCATTTCTGGAGCACTCTTAAAATTATTGTACATATATTTTACAAAATATCAAACATCAAAAATAAAAAATAATGAGAAAATTGTTGAAAACAATAGACACCATAATACCCATGAGGGGAGAGACAGAGAGAGGGAGAGAGAGAGAGACAGAGACAGAGAGAGAGAGAGGTACTTGCCATAGAGGTAGGCTGGGAACTGGGAGTGGGGGTGGCAGGAGGGATACAGGGGATATTGGTAGTGGGAAATATATACTTGTTGGAGGGATGGGTGTTGGAATATTGTATGATTGAAAATCAATCATAAAAACTTTGTAACTGTATCTCATAGTGATTCAATAAAAAAGAATGTCAAATAATCTGAAAAAAGAGAGCTAAAATAATGATAAAATTGTTGGAAGCAATTAGAGCAAAGATTATTATATTTTATGTGAAAAAGCTAACTATGTATACATATGCCTGTTTTCCTCACAGTAAGGGTCAGATGGCCCCAAGGCCACAGAATCTGTGAACTGTTCTATAGAACTCTGTGTACCATATTGGCGAGATGGTGGGGTGGGGGATTAAGTTTGAGAGGGGACCCATGAGGCAGTGTTAGAGGGAAATGACACAGTGGTATAAGTTGTAGTCTTGGAACATTGTACATATAAAATCCTATTGTTGAGAAAATTTAAAACACAGTAACTAAAATATAATGTAAAATAATAAATAATTAAAAGTAAATTCTAAAATATACCAATAGCACTGTAGTACTGTCCTCCCTTTGTTCATCGATTTGCTTGGGCACAAGTAACATCTCTATTGTAAGACTTGTTGTTACTGTTTTTGGCATATCGAATATGTCACAGGTAGCTTGCCATGCTTTGCCATGCGGACGTCTCGGTAGCTTGCCGGGCTCTCCAAGGGGGGCACAAAAATCGTACCCGAGTCGGCTGCCTGCAAGGTAAACCCCCTACCACTATGCTATATCACTCTGGCCCAAATATATCAATATGATAAGCAATTTGAGGGCTTAACTCTGGGTTTCCAGAGTAGCATGTAGCACTGTAGCACTGTCCTCGCATTGTTCATCGACTTGCTTGAGTGGGCCTAGTAATGTCTCCATTGTGAGACTTATTGTTACTGTGTTTGGCATATCAAATGTGTCACGGGGAGCTTGCCAGGCTTTGCCGTGATGGCTGCACACTCTTGGTAGCTTACTGGGCTTTCCAAGAGGGGCGGAAAAATCGAACCTGGGTCAGCCGGGTTGGCTGCATGCAAGGCAAACGCCCTACCGGCTGTGAATATCCACTATTTCATCTGAAAGCCTTTGAAATAACTTACATACAAGATACCTAAAATTATGAATGTGTATATGTATTTATAATCTCAGAATTGTAAAGTACTCAATTTGAAATGCAATTTATTATTAAAAAATATCTATTAAGGCTTTGTCAAGAAAAAAAAACCACTGTTCTCCACATATGTGATCAATTGAACACAGTAAAGGCTTTAAGTATATGAAACAGATTTTTATCTGTTATATTTTTCCCCAAAAAGTAATTGATTTCAATAAGCATTTGAAAGTTGGCAGTGAATTCAGTAGTTGCTACAGTTCCATATTAACAGATTAAGGAAGGAAGTATTGCACTGTAGCACTGTCTTCCCATTGTTCAATGATTTGCTTGAGCGAGCCCAGTAACATCTCCATTGTGAGACTTGTTGTTATTGTGTTTGGCATATTGAATACGCCACTGGTAGCTTGCCAGGCTTTGCCGTACGGGTGAGATACCCTCAGTAGTTTTCTGGGCTCTCCAAGAGGGGCGGAGGAATTGAACCCAGCTCGGCCAGGCCAGCAGCTTGCAAGTCAAATGCCCTACCACTGTGCTATCACTCCAGCCCATATTAATAATAAAAAAGTGTGTGCCTAGACAGTTACAAAAATAGAAGGGATTGAGAAATGTCTGCATGAGAAAAGTCCATATATTATCATGCATTTTATTGACCATTGGTATGTAAAGAACTTTGGTTTGTATATTTTAGACTCTTCATTCACAGAAAAGTTATAATCAGTCCTGATAAGACATTGATTTATCATTTTCTCATATAAATATAATGTATCATCATTGTACTCTCAACAATATTCACAGAGGAATTCTAATTCCAAATCCTTTATAAATAAATCACAATCATGATCATCCTGTTGTTTGTCGATTGCCTCGAGCAGGCACCAGCAACGTCTCCTTCGTCCTGGTCCTGATATTTTAATAAGTGTCATATTCAAGGCTCTTTCAGGGTTAGGAGAATGAGACCCATTATTGTTACTGGTATTTGGCATATTGGGTACAACCACGGGGAGTTTGCCAGACTCTGCCATGTGGGCAGGATACATTTGGTAGCCTGCCAGGTTATAAATAAATAAGCACAAATTACAAAATACACTGGCCTATATAGGAATTTTGTTTAACCTGTTGTTTACTAACATTTATTTTTTTATTTTTTTAATTTTTAATGAATCATCGTGAGTTATAGACTGACAAACTTTCATGCTTACGTTTCAGTCATACAATGATAGAATACCCATCCCTCTACCAGTGCCCATTCTCCACTACCAATGTTCCCAGTATCCTTCCCACCACGTCCCTCATCCCCCACCCCTCACCTCTGTGGCAGGCGCGTTCCCTTTTACTCTCTCTCTCCCTTTGGGTGTTGTGGTTTTCAATACAGACATTAAGTGGCCGTCATGTTCTGTCTATAGTCTACCTTCAGCACACATCTCCCACCCAGAGTCTTTAGAATTGGAAAGTGTGAGCCCAATGTTCTGAAGCTTCAAACTTGTCTTTCACAAGGAAATTGCTTTCTCTAGCCATCACAAGGAAATTGCTTTCTCTAGCCATTACAGCCCGCACAAATTTACTTGTAATTATTTAACGCTACTAACCCATCCCTCAAAGGTCTTTGAATTTGTGACCTTGGTTATATCTTGATTCCTGTCCTTATGGCTTATCTTTTTGTCATCATCTTCAAACCCACTAACTGATTAGTCCCAGAACTGTTTACTTTAATTCCCTCACCTAGTTATGGACTTTTAAAAGCAATTTTTTGTGTTTTTATTATAGTTTGGGTAACATGGCTACAGCAGTATATAAGTTTATGGTACAAAGTTACTGTAACTGCCAACATGAAAGTCACCAAAGACCCTCCACAACTGTCCCTATGTCACATCTAGTTTAATCTATTTTGCAGATCTTTAGGATGTTTGCTGAAACACTCATTTTCTGAATCACGGTGTGGGATACAGGTTGCCTTAAGAGGAAACATCACAAGTCAAGGATCTCTATTTCTACCTACCTGTCTGGGCAGGAAAATCACACTCAGCTGACTGATTACTGAACACGCATCTAAAAGTTGTCTGAGATCAGGGTTGGAGATGCGGCTCAGTAATAGAGCACTTGCCTTGCATGTATGAGGCCCTGAATCTGATCCCCAGCACTGCAAAAACAAAAACACAAAATCAAAAATTTCTCAGCAACCCTGTTATCTAGCATTATGTTGCACACAAGGAGTGCTGTTTGACCACACACACAGCGACACTCACTACTTTATTGGACAGGGCACTCTTAGAGCTAAACACTCCCTCAGATATACCTTGTTCCCACTTTCTTCCCTTTTCCTTAGAATTTGTTCTAATTACAGAAGCCATTTATATACATTGACTATTCAGGTGAAATCACAAATCTAGAGGAAAATAATCTGGAAGTTTACTATTTACAGATTATTACCATTAACATGGGCTAGAGGGATAGCACAGTGGTAGGGCGTTTGCCTTGCACGCTGCCAACCCGACCAACCCAGATTCAATTCCTCTGCCCCTCTCAGAGAGCCGGTAAGCTACCGAGAGTATCTCGCCAGCACAGCAAAGCCTGGCAAGCTACCTGTGGCATATTTGATATGCCAAACACAGTAACAAGTCTCAAAATGGAGATGTTACTGGGCCCGCTCAAGCAAATCGATGAATAATGGGAGGACAGTGACAGTGACCATTAACAAGTTGGCATATTTCCTTCTTTCTATAGTTGTACAGCTGCACACTGACACACACTCCAAAATAGTGATACAATTTAATATATTTTGTAGTCTGCTTTTTTTCACATAGTCATATATTATGGACATGTTTCCTTGTCAAATGAAACAATCTTATGAAACAGCTGTTACCATCTATTTAAGGTAAAATTGAATGGTCTTAACAGTATTTTCCTTCTTAGGCTTTTAAGAAGGAGTCTCCCACTTGTCTCTTTTCTTCTTTCCCACCATCCTTTATACTCAGTTTTTATATCTTTGATATATTAAGTAAGTCTGATTTTCGGGAGCAAAGGGTGTTTTTTCTTTTGGAGGTAACACTAGTCTAAAGAAACTGTGGAATGAGGAGGCTTAGTGGATAGAGTTGAAAAGCTTCTCTGGGCATTAAAATTGGTAGGCTAAGCCAAATGGCAAAAAGAAATATCCTACCCTGTTTTGTGTGTGAGTGAATGGGACTGGAGCCCTGGGGCCAACAAAGACCACCATTCTTTCCATTATGGAGGCTCCAGCTGTGGAAGCCCATTTCTCATATTAGAAAAAATAGATTTAGTTTTCAGTGACATCCTCAGTTGCCAAGAATTACATGTACCAAGCACTGTACTGACATGCATTTGTCACAAAAAAAGTTTAAGGGGGGGTCTCGAGGGTCTGTGAATGTAGTATAGGGGTTAAAGCACATGCCTTGCATGTACCTGATGCAGGTACAATATCTTTTACCACATGGCCCCTAGAACACTGTGGGCGGTAGCACCTAAGCACTGTTGGGTGTGACCCTGGACACCCCTGAGTAACATTTGAGTGGCTTTGGTAATCCCTGCCACTGCAGGACCCAATCAGCACACCATTAGTAAGTGGTCTAACAACTGAGCTAGTAAGTCATTAAATTAAGATTCGAATTTAGGCTTGTCACGCTGAAGCTGGTGTACTTAACCAAAATGCTATTAGTCTTCAACCATTTTTTGAATAGAAACTGCTTTTCTTTTTCCCTAAACCCCCTGATGATGATGTTGAGCAGAGGAAAAAGGGTATAATTATAGTCATTTGGCCTTCTTTCTCGACATTTGCAGGGGACTTCAGACAGGGAGCTGGGAAGAGGGGACCCAGAACCACAGCCTCTGTTCAGATAAGGGGAGTTTGAGGATATCTCTCTAAGTATTGATCTGCTTGGGTGCCATGGGTTTAAGCTCCCAACTCTTTAACTCTCAGGCACTTTGATCTGTCATAGAACTGTTACCTGGATCTGTTTTCCTCCAGCTCCTGTCCAATTTCCACTTCAAGCCCACCTCCCAGAAGTCCACATGGCCTTCAGGGCATTCAGCTTCATTTTGACCAGAAGAGACAGCTGTCTCCAGGCTGTTTCCTTTGTTCCTGAGAAGCTAGTAAATCAGCAGTAATCCCTGATTCTCAGTGATAATCAGCTCCCAGTCTGGATATGAGGCGGGGCTACACAAGTGAGACCACCTGTTCAGAGTGTCTGGCACACGTAGAACAAGTTGTTATGAATGGCCCATAGCCCCCTACCCAGGCAGCAGCTGCGGCCTGGAATCAAGGCTTAGTTAGCATAAGAATGGAGTCTGCCAAGCCAGCCTGCCAGCCAGTCAGTTCCCTTTTCTCTGCTCCACATCTTGCCTCCAGCACCAAATGGGCCACCCTCATTGTGAGCAGGCTTGGTGTTTTTTCTTTTTTTTTTTAATGAAGTGATCAATTTTTCATTACTGGGAGAAACAACTTTCTTTCTTTCTTTCTTTCTTTCTTTCTTTCTTTCTTCCTTCTTTCCTTCCTTCCATTCTTTCTTTCTTTCTCCTCTTCTCTTGTTTTGTAGGGACATACTCAGTGGCACTCAGGAATCACTCCTGGTAGTGCTCAGGGGACCATATGTGGTGCCATGGATAAAACCTTGGTTATCTGTGTACACGGAAGGTGCTGGACCCACTGTACTATTGCTCCAGACTGCATCTTTCTTTTTCTGAAGAGATTACTGATCTACTTATTCCATACTGTGTTTTCACTCCAGGGCAGCAGAACAACAGTACACAACTGGAGGAGGCTCACTATGGGGACTATAATTGGAATGGTACTCCCTGGAGTTGTTCAGGACCCAGTTGATGATTCTGCTTTAGGACCAGTAATTTCCTATGAAAAGTCTCCCAGCTCTTTGCTGTGTATTAGGTCCATGGTCCATGCACATTTCACATCAATTATACCTGTGAGCTTGTTTGGTCTGAAAAAACTCAGACTCTCCCTCACACCTATGAACCAACCATTCGATTCCTGATGATTTATATGCACATTAATGTTTGAGGACTACTGGGCTAGAAAACAAGGTCCTAAATCTCACATTTTCTCACACTTGAAAATGCTTGAGGTTTTGAATTAGAAAACTCATGGTTCAAATCATAGCTTGATCAATTGTTCAATGTGTGACCTCAAGCAAGACACTTGAGCTTTCTGGATATTTGTTTCATCAATTGCAAAGGGGAAATGTAATAATAATGACAGGTTTATTGTGAAGATGAAAAAAACTGAAATGTATATGAAAGCCATTAGCATACTGCTGGCATATGGTCACGTCTCAAAAATAATAGCTCTTATTATTATTATTGTGCTTCCTGGTAAAAAACACTACACAGCCAACTTCAGATAATTCAGATATTATTGACTTGCCCAATTGTATATTAATCAGGAAAACCCCTTTCCTTCTGCTGCTATGGAAGCTTAAAAGGTTTATTTAATAACCACTCACATTTATATAGCACTTTGAACTTTTCAAAGCATTTCTATGCCCATTATCTCCTAGCATCAAAGACTCAGAGTATGAGAGCTGAAAGAAATCATCATACTCAACCTTTCCAGCACCATTCTTGTTCAGATGCACATTATTCAACATTTTCCAGGGTTACACATTAAATTGTGTGGCAAAATCAGCATTAAAACCCAATTCCTAGTTCAGTGCTTTCACTTATTAGCAGTTCTGACATAAATATTTGCTTAGAGGGAGAAGACACTGGAGGCAGAGGTCAAGCCAGGGAGTAGTTACAGATGACTCACCCACGGATATTCTCTAAACTAGACAAGTTATGATTATTTACAGCAAAAGCTTGGGAAACACTATATTTGCCAACTCTGAAATTCCCCTCTTATAAATGAGAGTGTGCACTTTCTCTCTTTTTTTGAAATACAGATGTAAAGCCTTTAATATAAACTCAATCACTGTTTAGAGCGATAGCACAGTGGTAGGGCATTTGCCTTGCGCACAGGCGGCCTGGCCGAGCTGAGTTTGATTCCTCCACCCCTCTCAGAGAGTCCAGCAAGCTACCGAGAGTATCTCGCCCGCATGGCAAAGCCTGGCAAGCTACCCAGTGATGTATTCAATATGCCAAACACAGTAACAACAAGTCTCACAATAGAGCCGTTACTGGGCCTGGTCAAGCAATGGATGAACAATGGGAGGGCAGTGCTACAGTGCTACACTGTTTAGAGGAGCATATGAGAGCTACTCTCCTTGAAACTCCTTGAGAACTAAGATCATAGCCACAGAGTGGGGTCTGGAAAAGGGGTTCTCTCAATTCTGAGAAAGGGAAAAAAATTTTATTTCATAAAGTAAGTATGCAATAATATTTTATGTTGTTTTGTCTTGGGGCCACACATAGAAATGCTTAGAGCTTACTCCTGGCTCTGTGCTCAGGGATCACTTCTAATAGAGCTTGGAGGACTATGTGAGGTGCCAGACACTGAGCCCAGGTTGATTGCATGCAAGTCAAGAGTCTTACTCTCTGTGCTATCTCTCTGACCCCCAACAATCATCTTTCATTCAATCTATGCTTTTGAAAAAGATTCTTGAGCCATGTGGAATAATTTTAGTGATATATAAAAATATGAAATAAAAATGAAGGTTAAGGAACGGTGTATAACTGAACACCTCTGACCACCCAGAAATCTTTCCTGAATAAAGGCAATTGGCATTATTCAGTCAGAGAGCACGTCCATTTAGTGTCTATGACAGGCACCAGTAACCTTGAAGGGAAGATTAAGGACCTTAGTATACTCATAAAAGTCACATCAAATTTTGAGGGTCCTAGTCTTAGACTTGACAACCTGATTTATACATCCAAAGGGAAGAGAGTTCCTGGATGAACTCTCTGCTGAGATTTCATATAAACTCTAAGAAGCTTTCAACACGTCAGATGTAAAAAAGTATTCTATTCCTCATAAACAGTAATCCTGCAAGAATTTTGTGAAGGTCAAAGTCAATGGCATTTATACTTTTCTTCTGATTATAAAAGTTACTCTAACAGGAAATACACTTAGAAGTCCAGGATGATAAACAGACACAAAGCACAGTTGCCCAATTTACATTAGAAGTTTGGCCCTGGTATGTAGTCCTCTCAGTCTACTGAATCCCACAATTTCACTTTAAAATATACATAGGGTTCCTAATTTTTTATTTGAAATCATTACTATGAATCTCTGGGAATATTTTATGACATATAAGCAGGGAGTTAACAGGATACATGTTGTACAATAGAAGATTAGTGTAGGTTCAAAAGATAGCTTGAATGAAATTACCAGACAGCCAGGCGCTCTAGTTAGAAAAATAATAAAATGGTTTACTTGAGAAAATCTGCTGACTCAATAAAAATGAATATATTACATATAATAAAAAATTGATAGTAGGTGTTTTATAATTGTAGAAGGTGCGTGAGATGAACTAGGAGTTGTGAATTAGATAGGCTTCTGTTGAGGGGAATCAGTCTATAAAATATCAGGATCAGTTTTGGACATGTTAAATGGAATTTCTAGGCATAGATAGTTGATAAACTGTTTGATAAAGAGATATAGGACCCAGAAAGCTGAATTATGATATAGATATATATCTTAGAGTTATTATGATGTATTTGACAGTTGAAATGAGAGTCATGAATAAAATTTCCTTGAAAAGTAGGAAATATTAAGATCAAAAGGAGAGATTCCTGGGAAAACACATTTCAGATCTGGGAAAAGAGAAAAGAGCTCAAGAAGCAGCCAAAGAAGTAGGAGGTGAATCAAGAAAGAATAGTGTCAGGGGAATCAACTGAAGAATAAATTTTCAGTAAGCCAGGCAGTATAAATTAATGACTCAGAAACACCAAGCCAAAAAAAGGAAAAGGAACAAGAAATATTCATTAGATTTGTCAGTTGGGAAATTGCTGGTGGCCATGGCAAAAGATGTTTCAGGAAAGAAATGAAAGCAGAAACCAGATTTCAGTGAACTTTGGAACTAAATGGAAGGGAAAGGACTAGAGGTAAAATAGACACTTTTATTTTGAGTAGCTTTGCTGTGAAGTGAAGAAGGGATATACATGGTGGGAACTAGAGACAGAGAAAATAGGGTTGAAAAGATTTTTAAAAGCAAGCTGGAGAATGTGGTGATGTAAAGTTTTATGTATGAAACCCGACTAATGATAGTTTTCTAAACCAAGGTGCCTGAAACAAAATTTTAAGAAGAAAAAAAATTTTGTTTTTTCTTATTTTTCTTTTGGGGGGTAAGGGTGGGTTTGGGCCGCACCCAGAAGTACTCAGGGATTATTCCTGCATCTGCCCTCAAGAATCACTCCTTCTAGTGCCTTACCTACTGTACTATATCACCAGCCCAAATTATAGATATTTTGATGGAAACTACTGTTCAGCAGAGGATCTACAAAACAGAGACAGGAGCTGGATTCATAGTATGTTTGCCTGCCTTAGACAATCACTTTGAACATGAGCACCTTAGGCTTTATCCTTGAAACCTCATATGATTACTCAAGCCCCCAAGAAGAGATACCTGAGCGCAGAGCCAGAAATAAGCCCCAAACACCACTGCACCACTGCAAGTGGCCCCCAAACATCAATTATGAAAAAACACTTAACTTGCACAAAAGAGAGGGAAATTTTTGGAGAGGCAAAGGAGTAAGTGACTCGAATAAAGATGAACACAGATGAACGAACACAGATAAAATATTAACACTATTGTAAATATACACCTTAAAAGAAAACAATTAATAAGATTAAAGGCAATGGTGGAGGGTCATAGACATTTTGGCAATGATACAATAACTTTGCACATCAGAACTAAAAAGTACCAATACTCATGTGATCATGCTACCTATGATGTAGAAACTATTGAAATCTGAGGAACAGGGAAAGATACATCCATATTTGAGATAGCAGACCAGGAGTTTGAGTCTCTTGGATCCTCAATTTTCTCTATGAAATGAAAAATTTAATCATCTTCTAAGATTCAAGGACAGAATTGGGATTTTACTTCTGTGGAAAAATTTCATTTAAACACTGAGAAGTGAGATGTAGATTACTATAAGGTCTCTTAGTAAGATTACCAAGCAATTTAATGAGAAAATTAAAGTTGATTTCTTGCCCAGCTGTGGAAGTATAATACCTGGGAATAAAGGGAAGAGGTGACCACTTCATTATTCCAGGAGTTCAAAATCTGAAATCATTAAAATCACATCTATATCTCAAACTTATCCTAGACCAGTGGAATCATCAAGTTATCTAAAGTGATCAAATGTGATACCTGAAATGAAATCCATGAATATTGTTGGAAAAGATGCACTAAGGGGTTTAGAAGGGAGAATAGTAGAAGAGAATCCACAAGGACTGATATCAAGGTAGATCTAAATAGAATAAAGAGATGAGATTTAGGTAAGGTAAAAGAGAAAAATAATGTAGCTGAATGGATATGGCCTTGATAGTCCAATACCTGAATTTCAGATTTCAGAATTGAAGTAGCTCGGCAACAACAAAATAGAGGGGTTGGCAATGGGGACAGGTACTCAAAATTGAGTAGAGGGAGATGAAGGTGAACAGAAATAAAGATAACAAGGAAACTTCAAGAACAAGTCTAGCCAGATTACCCACCTTCATCCACCATTTTGTTCAAGTAAGTCCTAAAGTCCTTATAACGGTCCTGATGAGGACCTTTAAAATCTTTCCCCATATTTTCTCTCTGACCTCATTTTCTGTTCCCCCTCTCAGTAATTTAGCTTTAAAGGACCTCCTTCCAGTTAGTTACACTCTTGCCTCATGACATTTGCGTGTGTTATCTTTACCTATATTCTCTCTCATAAGATTTTTTTTAAAAAAATGTATTGAATCACCATGAGACAGCTACGAGCTTTCATATTTGGGTTACAATCACACAATGATCAAACACCTATCCCTCCACCAGTGCACATTTCCCACCATCAATCTCCCCAGTATGCACCCCTTCCCCATGCTCCCCTGCCTCCATGGCAGACAATATTCCCCATACTCTCTCTCTGCTTTGGGGCATTATGATTTGAAATACAGATACTGAGAGGTTATCATGTGTGGTCCTTTATCTACTTTCAGCACACATCATCTACCATCCCGACTGATTCCTCCAGCCATCATTTCCTTAGTGATCCCTTCTCTATTCCAGCTGCCTTCCCCTCTCTGTTCATAAGGCAGGCTTCCCCACAGAATGGGAAAGAATATTTACCCAATACCCATTTGATAAGGGATTAATATCCAGGATATACAAGAAACTAGTAGAACTGCACAAGAAAAAAACCTCCAACCCCATCAAAAAATGGGGAGAAGTAATGAACAGAAATTTCCTCAATAAAAGAAATATAAATGGCCAAAAGGTGTATGAAAATGCTCCATATCGTTAGTCATCAGGGAGATGTACATCAAAACAACAAAATATCATCTCACACCACAGAGTCTCGCAAAAATGTTTGCATGATATGTCCATCACTTCATCCAGGTCTTTGCTCAAATACCATCTTTGGTGAAAAAAAGTAAGGTTCTCTTTTCAGTGTGTCACTGTGAGCTTACAAAGTTATTCATGATTGGGTTTCAGGCATACATTGTTTCAACACCAATCCCTTTACCAGTGCTCATTTCCCTCCACCAATTTCTCCCCTGCCATCCCTTTGTCTCCCACCCACCAGTTTGATGAAAGTCACTAATTGAAATAATTTCCATCATATTTAAATGCAGAGCAATTGCCTTTCATAAATAAGGTTATGAGTTCAAAACCAGGGTAGTCCTACTTGTGCTGAATGTAATCCTGGCAGCTCTGGTCTCTGTGATTCCTGATATCATAAGTGACCTCCAGTCACAATTCAGCCAGCTGTATGTAGAAACCACAAAAAAGAGATATGAGCCTCAGAGGATACAACCAAAAAGATGTACAAGTGCCTCCCTCAGCCTGGAAGTATGATTCAACTAAAAGTGTGACTTTTTTTTTAATGGAGTTGCCTCTGTTTTTTGTTTTGTTTTGTTTTGTTTTATTTATTGAATCACTATTGGAAAAGTTACAAAGCTTTCAGGTTTAAGTCTCGGTCATGCAATTATCAAACACATTTCCCTTCACCAATACTTATTTTTCACCACCAAGAACCCCAATAAATCCCCCCTCCCAACCCTCCCAATGCCTGTGAGGCAGATGAATTCTAGTTAACACTCTATCTAAAAAGTGTGACTCTTGATAAACATGAATGTAAGCACCATAACAAAAGGAGTGAAAACCTCAGTGAGCAGTGTGGTCCAATGTGTAAGCACTACAACTTGATGTGTGACAACCAGCGAGCACCACCACTAAAAATGTCCTTTATCCTTTATATATCCTTTATATGTCCTAATATGGTGAATGTACTCATGTGTCAGTTAAAGCATTAGCATTACCACAGCCAGTTGTGTGTACTACCCCTGTTGTCAAAACAACATCAACAACAAATAGAAGGGAGAGAGGGAGAAAAGTTTTATAGTTTGGGAGACCAAATCTGGCTGTGTTCAAGGCTTATTCCTGCCTCGGTGCTCATGTATCACTCCTGGAGGGGCTTAGAGGACCATATAAGGTGCTCAAGATCACACCCAGATCAGCCAAATGAGAGGCAAGCATCCTGCCTGTCCACTGTACTATAGTTCTGTCCCCCACAGGAATTAAACATACGGGGCTGGAGCTATAGCACAGCTGATAGGGCGTTTGCCTTGGACGTGGACAACCCAGGTTCAATTCCTCCATCCCTCTTGGAGAGCCCAGCAAGGTACTGAGAGTATACCGCCCGCATGGCAAAGCCTGGCAAGTTACCCATGACATACTTGATATGCCAAAAACAGTAACAAGAAGTCTCACAATGGAGTCGTTACTGGTGCCCGCTCAAGCAAATTGATGAACAACAGGAGGACAGTGCTACACATAAACATAAATAAACATATACATATATATCACCCCACATTCCCTACACTTCCCCTATTTACAGCTAATCATTATATTTATTATCATAATGGATCATTATTCTTATTACACATGACATTCTAAGTATTATTTTATTTTTTGTTTGTTTGTCATCTTCCCCGTTCCAGTCCTCTTAATCAGAAGTTTCTCAAGGAAAAAGGTTTTGTTTTTCTTTGTTCAGTACTCTATCTATCCCTTACACACATACCAGTGCTGGTACATAGTAAGCACTCTAAAAATATTTGTCAGTAATGATGTGACCACTAGTCTTAGGATTATGGGTGAATTTCCTGTGGGGAAAAGTCATCCAGATTATGAGTAGGATTCAGTTGGAGAAACGGATGAGAAACCTGATAAGCCACATATTAAAAGTCTAGATAAAGTGTGGATATAAGAAGAAAATACGAGTTGACAAAAAGTGACAGCATTTACTTTAAAGGAGCATTTAAAATTTTTTTTTGCAGTGCCAGAAATTGAACCCAGTGCTTCATGTATTCAAGTGCTCTATCCCAAAACTACATTCCCAGGCCAAAAAGAGCATTTAAGTTCATTTAAAAATATATTTATTTATAAAATAACAATAAATTTACTTCTCTTTAATTTTGTTACACATTGTTTATCTTTTCTATTTTTTAAAATGGATGCAAAAGGAATAAAAATCAATACCAGGGAATAGGAGTATGTCTATGGACATCATGCCTCAGCTCTGTGGTATGTGTAACTCAAGAGAATCTGCAGTTTACACTGAATAATATGGTGAATGTGCTCATGTGTCAGTCAAGGCATTAGCATCATTTGGGGTGGCTCTTAAAAAGTATGGAAGTTTATGTCCCATTCAGGCCAATTGAATCCAAATCTCTGAGGATTGGATTCAAGCCTCAGCCCTTGTTATAAAGCTCCCAAAGTGATGCTAATGTGCTGCTAGCACTGTCCTGTGCAGAACTAGATGGCACTCCAAGAGAGGAAGAGCCAGGGGAGTTGATGAAGTACAACATGGGTCTCAAAGGGCACAAAGAGAATGCCTGTGACCAAGGAAGAAGTGCGAACAGAAAGCAAACATGTATGGGGATAAAATGCCTGGGGAAAAGAAAGAGGCTTACTTTTGGGGATAGTGTTGGGGGATAATACAAATGGACAGGCATTAAGAGAGGTCTCAAAAATTTGAATAAACCTCTTTAGAAGGAAATCATCAGGATGAAGTTGTCCCAGAGTTAAAACTGATTTAGTTCTAGGTTTGTGAAATGCAAGAAGTTCAGCCAGGACCTAAGGGGATGAGAGTGATAATGTGGTTACTGCCTGTAGGTTTCTCTTGGTAGGTGTAGGTGACCTTGGAAAATAAGAAGTGAAGTGGTGCTCTTTGCTAAAGGCAATTTATCCTGCCACTGATGAGTAGGTATTTCTTTATTTCTTACATCTCTACCAGTGAGGTAGAATAAAAGGGATAGGGAGTGCAGAAATGATGCATGGAATTAGCTCCCTAGACACTTGAAAGAAAGTGGTTTTCATGTTGTCCAGATTTAGAATAGATACAGAGTGAGTATTGGTTAGCTAAGTCCGGCTTATCATACCAACATCAGATTCCCTGTGGGGTGAACCTAGCTACACTTAATCCCATTGAGATGCCCCATTTACAACCACCCTCCAAAACCATGTGTTGATGGCAAGGGTACAGAGAAAGTTCCAGTTACTCTTTGCAAAAAAAAAGCTTCATATATCTCTGGGTATGGAACAGTGATGCTTCTGCATACTCAATCCACAGAACCTCAAAACCCTCCCTAAAATGACCTGTAGTGACAGATCAGTACCCAGGTACAGCCTAATGTTATATATTCTTACTTTCTGAACTTTCCCACTCTGGTGATTGGAACTGTTACAACTCCCTTTTAGTGGCTAGTCTCTTAGGAAAAAATAAACTTCACACACATTTATGCAGTTCTAGATTTCTGGGAATAACTATCAATTTTGCTTTGCAGAGGAAGCTGTGAAGAGACGGGTTGTACCCAAAGTGAAAACTATACCTTCTTTCAGTTCCAGCACTGATACATGAAACCAAGACATCTCAAAGTGTGATCTGTAGGTTGCCAACATCAGAATTACCTCAGATGATTATAGCAATTCCACTTCTGGGAATCTATCCCAAGGGTCTAAAGCTCTAATCAGAAAAGATATTTTTGCTCCTATGTTTATTGTAGCACTATTTACACTGGCCAAAGTCTGGAAACAGCCAAAGTCGAACAGATGACTGGATAAAAAATACTATGGTACACAATGGAATATTACTCACCTACAAGAAAAGATGAATATATTCAATTTCTAACTGTGTTAATGGAACTAGAAGGTACTATGATGTGTACAGTCAGCCAGAAGGAGAAAGTTAGAGAATAATCTGTCTCATATGTGGGATATAAAGAAATTTAGTAGAAGAATAACAAAAGCCTGAGAGCAACTTCTTATTATATAAGAACAAGTTTATAGAATAGAGTTTACTATGGCAGTAAGATGTGGGGAAAGAGGGGATGTTAAGTTGAGGTGGGAGGGAGGAAGGGAATGATGGGGCACCCTGAGACAATGGTATATGGAAATAAACAATGTTTTAGGGTGTTGTGTTGGAATGTTGTATTCATGAAACCCTACCACTAAAAATTTGTAAAATTGCAAAGCTCATGGAAGCTAAAATAAATCAATAAAAATCCGTAATCCAGGGTTTCTACCTGAGAACTGCAGGATCAAACTCTCTATAGTGTTACCACAAGAATTGTATATAATGTGTAATGGGTTACCTCGTATTTGTTTTCCTTTTTGAACATGGTAGTTTAGGTATACGATAGCACAGCGGTAGGGCATTTGCCTTGCACGCAGCCAACATGGCCGACCCAAGTTCGATTCCTCCGCCCCTCTCGGAGAGCCCGGCAAGCTACCGAGAGTATCTCGCCCGCACGGCAGAGCCTGGCAAGCTCCCCGTGATGTATTCGATATGCCAAACACAGTAACAACAAAGTCTCCAATGGAGATGTTACTGGGCCCGCTCGAGCAAATCGATGATCAACAGGAGGGCCTTTACCTTTACCTGTAATTAAATATAATATTCATTAACATGTTGTCTATAATTATATATTTTCAGACACCACCTGTGAAATGCCATGGCTACAAAGACCTACACCTGCTTGAATAACTAGGGTTCTTAGGTTACTTCTATTCTTCTCCTCAGTACACCCTGAACTAGCCTGAACACTTCCATGAGTTCATTCTTCTCTGAACACCATCCACTGCAATTCTGGATACTTTGAAAACCAAGGTTAGTTGTGTCTTGTGTATTATGCTGATGAAGCAACAATTATTCATGTGATTAATTATTGAATGCAGTTAAAAGTTTGTATCAAAGCACAAATCTCAAGATTGTGCTACAAAGTTGTTGTCACTGTTGTTGATGTGTTGTTTGAAGCTTATCCACACAGATGACCCATAAATTTTTCCCTTGATTGGGCTGTCAGTCTTCAACACATCATATCTTGGATACTTGGGTGAATACAAACATGACTAAGAGAAAGTCAGTGTCCTCAAAGAATTTAAAACCTACTTAGGGAGATAAATATGCTCCTGTTAACTGTCTTCAAAACAAAGTAGCATAGGGTATATACTAATTG
Source organism: Sorex fumeus (assembly GCF_029834395.1). Lineage (NCBI taxonomy): Eukaryota > Metazoa > Chordata > Mammalia > Eulipotyphla > Soricidae > Sorex > Sorex fumeus. Next base: position 13,696,829 of record NW_026606115.1, read on the forward strand.
AACTTTAATGTCCAAACAGGTACAAAACAGTTAACCTCTGAATGTGCTTCAGAACATATTCCGTGTCCATCAGTATTACTGCCATCCATCCAGTTATTCAAACCAGACATAAGAAAGTCTTGATCATTCCCTTCAATTAGAAAACATATTTTGTTTACTCTAGCTCCCTTTTCTCCATGGCCACTGCCACTCTCTTGTTCACCAGCATTTCTTTTCCTGAAATATAGTTCTGACCTCCTATATTGCCCATCTTTTTCTTGTTTCCATTCTCCAATTCAATTTTGTATAGTATACAGAGTGCTATTTTCAAAGTATGAGTTAGGTTATTTTGATCTCTCTCTTAATCTTGCCAGTGACTTATGATTACATGTGTCATGACGAGAAGAAAACTCACTACCTTCAATTCTAGGTTCTTCATGGTTTGCAACTTCACTGAGCCCCACATTCTTTTTGGTTTACTTCCCCTCTAAGTCACCTGAATATGGCAAATACTCACTTCAGGGTCTTTACATAGTTACTCATTCTTTATGAATTGGTCCTTGTTCAATATTTATGTAACTCTTAAGCCTCAATTATCACCTCCTCCAGAAGTTTTATTTATTCTCCTTCTATCAAAATGAATCCTCCCTTGTATTGTCTCTCATACTGCTCTGCTCTTATTCTTAACTGCATTACTACAATTTATAAATATATTTGTCCAGGTTTGTTTGATGCCTGTCTCTTCCACTAGATCATGAGCTTGTGAGGGCCAGTCCTATATCTATTTTATTTATAGCCATATCATAAATTCCTAGTATAGCACCAACTATATAATAGACTTTCAGATTTTATCCCTGGGATAAAGAGATGAAAGAATAAACAAATAAGACATGATATAGTCCAAGAAGAATATTTGGAGAACAATCAGTAGTAGAACACCATTTACAAGGGCAAGAAAATGGATATTTATATGAAAAATGTGTTCTGAGAATGGGGACAGCCCGGGGTAGCTACAATATGTGGCCTGTGGTAAGCAGATACTACTAAAAAGTATATGGTACATTTCTCTGTAGTCTTCTTTATAGCTATTGGTAGAATGAAATGTCTCAAACTGCAGGCTCAAATACTACTTTTGGTCACTTCCACCATATTGCTACTTTAACACAATCCCAAATATTCCCCCCAAATGATCCAGGGTAGAAAGGATGCACCACCCCTCCAGCTATAAGAGTAAACTCTAAAAGTGACAGAGTCTTTGTCACTTTGCTACTGTGAATACCCCAACAGAAAAGGCAATGTCTACTATACACAAGAACTTTATGATAAATTATAAGTAGTGGTGATGAAATACTTGCTAAATCACAACAAAAGTCTTCTTTGGTAATTTGGACCCTCTTAGCTTTCACATAGGTGTTCAGATTCCTATTTGTTCCAGGACTACTCAGAGCCCACAAATATTTTAACTACAATAATAGTGCTTACATCATAATATTATTTTGAGGATTAATGAGAAAATAAAAAGCACAGTCCCTAGCACATGATGTATAATCACATCTTAATGATATTGATAGTCTTTCTGTAGAAATGGGAATGCTAATAATACCTACTTCACAGAGTTGTGACTATTAAATGACTTTATACATGTAAATGCTTAGCATAGTGTCTAATATATAATCATCAATTAATAAATATTAAGGTAAAGATTCACAGATTTTTGGGGTGCTAAGGGACCAAGCCAAGTTGAGGATCCCATATGTAAAACATACACTGCCCAGTACCTATTATTATAGTATTTATTGGCATCAACAGCAGCCATAAAAATAATATTGAATACTTTAATAAGAACGAAGAATAAGCTAATATAGAGACATCAGAGGGTTCAATGAGGGTGGCATTTCTCTAAAATACTCACTCTGGGGGCCTACAGGTTGGTATTAATGTACAGAAAAAGACTCAGAGATTGGTATATAACATGAAGTGGGCAGGGCAGGTTGCTTAGTCACCAGACTGAGAAAGATGATGCCTTGGGAGGTGCCCCATCTACCTCAAGGCAGGTTCTGTCACCAAGGCTCAATTCCCAGTTCTACTGATTATGCAGGAATAATTATCACTATAGCAGCATCCTGTTGCCTTACTTGACGTATTACTTAAGGAGGAGAGGAAGGGCTCTCTGACTTGTTGTCTTGGAGGACTTCCAGAAGGGAATACATAGCTGATGGGGCTGCCACAAGAGGTGTGGGAGGGCAATGAACAAAACTTCGTTTTGCATGGGGCCAGGCTTCTATGGAAGTTACTAAATAGGGTCTCCTTTGTTCCCATTTTTGTCACTTGGTGAAACATTTTCAGGTGACAATCAACAGCTGTCCATATGACATTTTTGAAAGATGTCTTTTCAGTCTGTGGAGGTCCCCAAGGAAAAAAAAGACCATCTCTGCTTATCCAAAGCCATGTTACCACTGATACCTCACAGGAATTGAAAACCTTTGCCTGGGTCAGAGAAAGGGACAAAGATATCCAAGACACTAAGAAACCAGGAACCAGTTGTTGATAGTAACAATTTCTCTTTTGAGTGCTTCTATGCACTAAGCAATGTGCTAAGAATTTTGCAGGAATTATCTTGTTTACTCCTCCAAAATGCATAACATCCAGCTATCATTATTTATTATTACTATTCTATAGGTGAATAACTTGAAGTTTAAAGATGCCAAGCAACTTGTCCCAAGTGCCTATGTCAGAACTCATACATCTCTAAAGATTTATTTACACAGTGACACTGTCCTCCCATTGTTCATTGATTTGCTCGAGTGGGCCCAGTAACATCTCCATTTTGAGACTTGTTGTTACTGTGTTTGGCATATTGAATACAACACGGGTAGCTTGCCAGGCTTTACCACGTTGGCAAGATACTCTTGGTAGCTTTCTGGGTTCTCCAAGAGGGGTGGAGAAATCGAACCCGGCTCAGCTGGGCTGGCTGAGTGCAAGGCAAACGCCCTACCATTGTGCTATAGTACAATGAAATAAAACAGCTGTCATTTACCGAGGAATAACTATGGGACAATTGATCTGTAATATTTTTGATTCCTTACCACAGCTGTATGAATTAGGTTCTATTATTATATCTTTAGTATTAACAGGGCTGGAGCGATAGCACAATGGGCAGGGCGTCTGCCTTACATGCAGCCAACATGGCCGACCCAAGTTCGATTCCTCTGCCCCTCTCGGAGAGCCAGGCAAGCTACCAAGAGTATCTCGCCCACATGGCAAAGCCTGGCAAGCTACCCGTGACATATTCGATATGCCAAACACAGTAACAAGTCTCACAACATTACTGAGCCCGCTCGAGCAAACCTAGTATTAATAGAGGAAGTTGTTATTAAGAAACTTTCCACATTTACTTAGCAGGCAAGAACTAGAACGGGAATTTAAATTCATGCAAATGATTCCTGCTCCCAGTCCTTTTCTCTGTACACTACCTTCTCTCTACCAAGCAGCTCTTAAACCAGAGACAGAAAACCTGGATATAGCCACAAGTATATTTCTTGGACCATTGGTTTTCAATTATTTGATTGTTTTGATATCTCCATGGAAAAAAGGAGAAACAAGATCATTATAGGTAGGAAAATTGAGGCTTAGAGAGATAAAGTGAATTGCTCAGTATTAGACATTGAGCAAGTGACAGAGGCTTATTTTTTGAACCCTATTGACTTTCAGACTGAAAATGACATTAAAAGAAGACAGACAAAATGGGTAACAGTCCTCATCTAAGTGCTGCAACCCAAGAGAAATTTTAAGAGAAATTGTAGAAAATATAACTCCAGAAAAAAAGTACCCCAAATTAAAACTTTGTGTTTAGCATTGTTAATTGCTCATGACTATAGTCAAAGAGAAAAGTTAGTTTTCTTCAAATGGGGATAGGCGATTAGATTGTTATTTGAAAGTGGATATAACCTATCGGTGTTTTCTGGAGATCTGCGTGCATAGATTTGTTGTGATTATTTTTTTCAGTCTTATAAGCCCTATTTAGTATTGATGGATGCCATGTATCCCTTACTGCACACGAGGAGTTTGGAAATGAGAATCAGACAAGGACTCGGGTAAGCTGGAAAGCCAAGAGTTTAGCCAATCTGATTGTGGTTTACCCCATTCTATGCCCTCCCGCCTGGTTGTCTCCCTCATCCTCTACCATCTCCTGATACTTATAAACATCAAGGATATCAATCTTGACTTCCCATAAGCAAGTACTTTTGGTACTAGCCTCCTAATGGGAGTGGGAGGAGAAAATAATGAGAAAAAAGTATATGTCACATCCCAGATGAAACTAGCAATAGTCAGAGCTCTTAGATGTTACCTCTAGATGTCAATATTTATGGATTTACTAAGCTATTAATTCTTTTTTTTTTTTGCTTTTTGGGTCACTCTTGGCAATGCGCAGGGGTTACTCCTGGCTCTGCACTCAGGAATTACTTCTGGTGGTGCTTGGGGGACCATATGGGATGCTGGGAATAGAACCCGGGTCGGCTGCATGCAAGGCAAATGCCCTACCCACTGTGCTATTGCTGGAGCCCCAGCTATTAATTAAGGTAAAGGTAAAGGCCCTCCCGTTGATCGTCGATTTGCTCGAGCGGGCCCAGTAACGTCTCCATTGGAGACTTTGTTGTTACTGTGTCTGGCATATCGAATACTCTCGGTAGCTTGCCGGGCTCTCCGAGAGGGGCGGAGGAATCGAACTCGGGTCGGCCATGTTGGCCGCTTGTAAGGCGAATGCCCTAAAAACTGGTCTCCAGACCCATCTTCACAATGATATATCATAACTCTAACAAAATTATTCTGCCATTAAAATGAGCTCTCCTTTGTTTACTGGTATTTAAAGCAACTCAAACTCTTCAGGGTTCAGACTGTTCTCATCTAAGAAAATCTTTCTCTTAATACTTTCGCTTTTGTTTTAACAACTGCCATATTACCATGGAGAACCCTTAGTAGCAGAATTCTTCATGTAACTACTCATAATCCAGAATCAGAAAGACAGATATAGTTTGCTACTCACCAGCTACTGCGTTTGAGCCTTAGTTCCCTCCTTTATAAGATGAGAAGACTAATATTCAACAAAAAGGATTAAATGAGATAATGAATGCCAAGAGAGTAGTGCAGAGTAGTACAGCTCAATAAATGGTAGCTATATATAAAAGGAAGATTTGCCATCTCTGTAAATTTGCCTTGGAGAAGCATTTCTTTAGTTCTGATTTCCTCTGCAATGAAGTGAAGGACTGAAGGTTGGGATATAAGAAAATAAGTTGGGCAAATGGGTATATATTAATGTTGACTTTTTCTTTTTGACATTTAGAGGGAAGGCTATTATTGAGAGAATTGCTGACAGAAATGAAATCAGTGACGTGAAGAAGGGAGGAGGTCACAGGTAGGAAAAGGGTATTTAAAATATGGTAGGGTTGGAGAGAAATGAGGACATTAAAAACTAGGGTGCTGAAATCCCAGAGAAATAAAGAAATACAAAATTCAAGGAAGGTATGAAAAATTTAAGTGGGATTCATTGGAGACCTTGAACAGAAAGGGTCTGAGATCTGGAAACCTTTCGTCATTTCTCAGAAATGCTCCTACTGAAGGTTTTGCACTAAAGGGCCTGAATAACTAGTCAGTTTGTTCATACAAACTCACTCTAATTAAGAACATTCTGTTTTCCATGTACTTCTTCAGAAACTATCTTCCTGAAACTATATTTTAAAAAGCAGTCTCTGTCATAGATTTCTTAGGTAATGCTTCTGGGAGACCTGGATTTTCTCTCTTTGGAAAATGACTTCATTCCCTCAGGTCAAAAATCTCATGGGAGGGCTGGAGAGCAAGTAAATCAGATAAGGTATGATCCATGAGCACAGAGTCTCGAGTAAGCCTTGAGCACTTCTGAATGTGGCCCCCAAACAAAACAAAATATCTCTGAAAATGATTACAGGAGAAGGTTACCACCTTCTCTAAATCACCTAAAATTCTGAATAACAGACATCTTGGATACACTCCTGGAGTTTTAGATTCAGAGTGCTAAATTGAGGGTTCTAATATATTTCTAAGCAGTCTCATGAATCTGTCATACAAGCAAACTTTGGAGACAACAATGTTTTGTTTATACCAAGGTTCTCAACTATAGGTCATTTTAAATGTGAAGATGCTGCGGTTTAAAGAAATTTAAACACTTGTTCAAGTAAACATGGTTAATTAGTGCAAAATCATAACTGGAACTCAGATCTTCTGTCTCCTCATTCACTGTAAATTCCATTTGGGCTCATAGTGAGCTTTGTCTTTCATTTCTAGATTAAATATGGAGACATATGTTCCTTCCTAGTTGTCATAAGACTGAAAAAATAATGCTACCTTTGTGAAATAATTAAAAATCAAAACAGGACAATCTCTCATACTGTTGAAAACAATAAGCATGGATTTAAAAAGAAAAGAAAACAAAATATTAACGCCTGAAACTTAACTGTCAATAACTTTGTAAATCATGTTTTTAATTAAATAAAACATTATAAAATAAAATAAAATAGGGCTTTCCCATTATGGCCTATCATAAAGAGAAAGGTACCACATTATCTTTGTATAAATGCCACATGTGTGACTATACTATTTTAGTTTAAATTTATTTGGCATTAGAGAAGAGGCAACTAGCTGTAAGATAGGCGTTTATTAGCTTAACAACCAAAGTCATTTCTTCAAGGCAGTAAAGATAAATTATTCTATTAACTGGCCATCAGTTCCTCTGTGATTTATACTTATTCTAGTCCAACCCTTAAAAATAAGAAGGACACATTAAAATCTAAAGTCATTTGCCAAATACCAAAGTTTTGAGGTAAGTGGAAAACCACAAATTATAACTTTCAATAGTTCAAATAATCCAAATTATTCCTTCAAGACAATAACCCACCCCTCTTCTGACATTTCTAAAATAACCCAGGGGTGGCCTGCGTAAGTAGCACATAGCACTCTAGCTAAACTGAAGAGTCGGTGAGTACAAATACATTCTGAAATATATCAAATTTGGAAGGTGAACTTTATTTGTTTTTTGTTTGGGGGCCACACATAACTGTGCCTACCTTATGTCAGCTGTGTACTCTCTGCTCACTCCTGGCAGTGCACAGGGGACCATACATAGTGCTAGAAACTGAACCTGGGTCAACCAAGAAAGTTGTACTTTAGAGGCACCTATATCTCTCTCTAGAGGAGCGGAGTTGCCAAATTTTTAGCTAGCACATGTGTGGGTGTATGAGTGAGGAACAGAAGATAAAAGTTTTTCTGGCAATTTCCAACTTTCAGTCTTTCTCTTTCCCAAATAGTCTGGTGAAATGGGGAGCTATTCTCACCACCTTTCTGCTCTCCACGCCTCCCCCCTTCCACCATATACACACTGCTCTGCTCAAAGGATTTTAAGGTTGCTACTGCCATTTTTCAAACAAAGATAATTCTTTTTTTTTTTCGCTTTTTAGGTCATACCCAGCAATGCTCAGGGGTTACTCCTGGCTCTGCACTAAGGAATTACTTCTGGTAGTGATTGGGAGAACATACGAGATGCCGGGGATTGATCCCAGGTCTGCCAACTGCAAGGCAAACACCCTACCCACTATACTATTACTCCAGCCCCACAAAGATAATTCTCAAGCCATAAAAATGACCACTCTGATTCCTATGTTTTTCTAATGCAATGATCGTGACCTTGGCCTTAAACACCAAAATCCCCTTGACTATATGCGGACATTAGCAGAAAAGAGATATAAGAAAGAAAGCCAGTTTAGACAGAGTTCAGGCAAACGCTATACCTGTCCCCTTTTTGCCACTATTCCCTTTGCAGATGGTGACATCACTGTTTATTTCAGTTCAAATAACTTCTCTTGGGAAGGCCTCAAACTTACCTTCTTTGCCAGAAGCCAAATTGAATAGAAGCTGACTCCTACTCAGTCTTTGGAAAATTCTAGAACCAATCTAGCTGAATTCAAAGATCAGTAGAGGTACAATAGTTTTTTTCCAATGTCTTACAAGGTAGAGCTCCAAAGTTAGTTTACCATTGTTTGCTGCTTTGACTGCTGACAGCATAAATGACTCTAAGTGATCATTTATTTCACAGTGAATTTAGAGGTACTTAATGTTGGAGAATGCTTCAACACAGTTTAGTTCAATTAAATTATTGAAGGTGATAACATGTAATTCATGTTTCACATGTAGTTAGGTATTTCTGCTCTAAGTCTTTTGTGGTACCAAACATGAATTCTTGCCTAGTGTTTGATTCATGGAGCAAAACCAGAATTGTCAAAGATATTTATTTAGAGGAGGAACAATGTGTACTCTTAAACGCTGCTGCAGTTGGAGTGTTTTAAAAAAAAGAAAAAGCATTTTGTCAATATCTAGGAAAAAATTAACCAAACTAATCTACTCCTAGAAATTTATCTTAGGGTAATAATGGGCCAAATTCATATAACATTTTTATTCCAAAGATACTCATTTTGGTACTGTATGAACACTCATAAAGGAATAGAGTAACAATTATGATTCTTCAGAATTTGAAACATTTTATACCAAAAAATACATTAAAACCAAAGCAAAACAATAAATAATAAACTGCTTAATGTAATTTCAATGCAGATAACAATTTAAATAGATACTATACAAAATAGATAAAGAGTTCTATTTATCAACACAAGAAAGCACAATTCAATAGAAAAACATGAACAGGCAACACACAATGCAAAGCAAGAGAAAATGGCAACACAGAAGAAATACAGATGGCCAATAAACATATGAAAAGATGTTCATCCTTGCTAGTACCCAAAATGCAAACAAAATGAATTTTTTAGCATTACATTGAGAAAGATGAAAAAGATAAGAAATATCTAAGATTGCTGAGAAAGAACATGAAGAAATAGCCATTACTGGTGGGAATGGAAATCTTTATAGCCTGCCTGTATGGCAATTTTCCAGGCTCTGTTAAAATCAACGATGTAAAGAACCAAATTCTCTGAACTAGCAGTTTCAGTACTACAAGTTTATACTAAAAATGCTTATAATGGTATGCAGATACACATATAAAACGAGGTTCACAGTGATGGTACTTAATTTTTTAATTAGAAATAATTCATACATAAAAGATTAAAATCTATAAATATAAATTGGATTAAATAAGTGTTCTCACAACCACATAACAGAGTACTATGCAAATGTTAAAAATAACAAAATGGCTAAATACATTACTGACACATAGTTCAATGTAAAGAAAGCATATTATAGAACAAAATGTAACACCTTTTAATATTTTACATGCAAGAATGCATGTATAAATATTCACAAAATATGCAAAGAATGATATACACCAAACTGTGGATATAATAGATCAGAGTTGGAAAATCCAGGAACATTCTACTTCATACTTCTTTCAAGGAGAAACATGCATTATTTTTATCATAAAAAGTTTTTAACAAAATTATGCAGTTGTATCACCCTCTGACACTGTCCAGCTCCCATTTCCACCCATTAAAATTGCCTTCTTCAAGAGCATGTTGTTTCAGCATCTGATACTGTTTCTAACATACAAAACTAAAGTTTTGCTATATAGAAGTTAGACTAGTATAAGAAACATTGGACAGAAGTGGTGAAAGGATTGTCCCATTCTTTTAAAAGAGTTTTTATTTCATGAATTATGGCATAATTAATAGGCTTTTTAGACTGGCCATTCTCTTTCATCCTTCCAAATAGCCTATTCTTCCTTTATATCCCCATCTCTTTAAAAGGTAGGAAGAACGGGACATGATTACTCAATTCCTTTTTGTTGTTTTCACTTCCAGTCCAGGGTCTCATTCTTTTATCCTAAAGAAATTTTATCCTAATTCCTCCTGTTTCAATCCATTTTTTTCAGAAGGCATATCACAATATTTACAATTCCCTCAAGGTTAAGATGTATAATTCCAGATATGGCATATTATTATTTAAAGAGCATCTACAAGTGACTCCCCGCATGGCAGAGCCTGGAAAGCTCCCTGTGGTGTATTCGATATGTCAAAAACAGTAACAAGTCTCACAATGGAGGCAATACTGGTGACCACTCGAGCAAATCGATGAACAATGGGAGGACAGTGCTACAGTGCTACAAGTGATCATAATTTGTATACCCATATAGGAGAGCATGAGCCCTGGACTTAAACACCCTAAAACATGTACAGCCATGGTAAATCTGTACTTCTTTGGGTACCTTTCATCAGACTTCCAAGGCAGAGGAATCAGTATAATTGAATTACCCACTGAGTATCTGGGAGCACCCATTCCTCCAGTTTCCAAATAGCTGATTGCTTTGGTGAATCTACCAAAAATATACTAAGAAGCAAAAGGTAAAAAGAGGGAAGTATTGACTTTTAGGACTCCACTAGCAGGGTGCTTTTCTGCTAAAGTCCAAACAACTAGGGTTTGTTTTGACCTTCAAGTCCCATTGAATAAATCAACCAAATCCCTCTGTTATATGCAATGAAGCAGCCTGCTCTAATAGAAGGACTATTAAGGGGAAGTGGATCTGAATTTTAGCCTGTCAGATTACTTCTGATTTCTCATGTGGTAGTTGTGTAATATTAGGCAACTCTCCTCATTTCTCTGCTCCTCAATTTCCTCATCTGAACAGAAGGCTTGTACCAAATGAACTTTATAAGGCACTGCAGTTCCACCATCCCATAAGTCTCCCCCACCAAATAGAAATTTTTACTAGGCTTTCTAGAACAGAGAATGATTTTACTCCCACTTTCCAGTTTCACATACTCTTAAAGTCACAGTGTTTTCTGGCTCACCTAGATTCTTCCTGCTGCAACTGAAGGTTGTTGCTTTCATGCAGATAATGGCTGGTTCATGTACAAAAACTTACAGTAATTCAAAATGTCTTTACATCACTCACTACTCCGAACTCGATTTTGAATGATTCCTAGCCATTAATTCTCAAGAATTCCATTCTTCTTTCAAAGCAGCTTGTAAAGAAAAGAGGTGGAGGGAATTAATGAGGAGTCAAGGGAATTAGGAAAGGTCAATAGTGAAGAGAGCTTTTTATTTTGCCTTTAAATTTTCTTAGAAATTGCCTTGACTTCCTATTGACAAAATGAACATCAGAAACTATGCTCAAGACACCACTTTTACAAAGAGTACTGCAGCTCATATTGAACTCGGGGGGCACTAGAAAGGAACCCTTCCACGCTAACCTCTAAGATGACCTTTTAGAACTGCTTCTTCAAGAGAATGAGTCTGAAGAATAAAAGCTTTCCAACTAACCTTAATTCCCACCTCCAGGGTTCTCTAGACAGCAGGGTGTGTTCAGATTGATGGGATTTTCCTCAGGCTGTACTGATGATACCTCTGGACCAGGAAATTAAAGGGCACACTGAAATTTTTCAGGATGTGAAGGGAAATAATCTCAGAGCACTGAATCACTCAAGGTGGAATGAGGATTAGTCTTTGGAATCAAAGCAGAGCAGAGAACTGAGGCCATTTTCCCAATAATTGAGCACAAAAACAAGATTTGGGCCTAAATTATCAGGATAATTGCCTTAATTCTTCACTTCCCTTTCATAACAACCTTGAGTTTATTTAAAGTCTCTCTTCTAAGAAGCTCAAAATACTTTCAGAGATATTATCTTAGTTGTCATCACCCTATCATAGTGAGAATAATGATTATTATAAGCATCATAATACACATGAGGGAAGAAAATCTTAGAGGGGTGAAGGATGCCATTTAAGTTTATCAGTAAGATACCACAGCCTGGAAACTCAGTGGGAAACGCTCTTGCCTGGCATAGTCCAAAGAATGTTCTTCTGATACCACCCCAGCCAAAATGCTTATTGGAATCCCAACTTCTGTGGGTAAATAAATTGGAAAGTGCTGCATATCCTATTCTTCTAGAGAGTCACAATATACGGTAGCAAAGAAAGAGATCATCATAAATAAATCTATTTTCTGTTTAAGTAGTAATTTACTAGACCATAAAACTGGGTTTGTATTTTGTGTGTGTGCAACACTTATTAACTTCCTCTGGAACTAGTTTTGGGAATCTACATTGGAGAACACAGGTCTAGCTAGACTGATCTGAGTATTGACACTTCAGACTTCCTGACTCCATTTCAGACAAATTTGTTGGGGATGTTTATTGAGGATATTGCTTAATGCTTTCTGGCAATGGCATTCAGTGAACAAAGGCTCTTGATATGGTCAATGAAATCCAGGCCATCATTTCCTCTGCATCCAGGTGAGGGAAGTTGTTTCAAGCTTACACGTTTTTTGTATACATTCCTTTGTAATAGAATCCAGACCTAATATTGTTTTTCATTTAAGGGAAGAGATGCTGAAGATGTTGGTCAAGCTTTAAGAGCCCATACTCTTAACTAGCATGATTTTTTTCCCCACCAGAACCACAAAACTCCAGGATAAATCACCAGTATCCTAGGTTAATTTCCAGTGCGCATTTATCAACCCATGAAATCAGTACCAAGTGAATAAAACAGGTGACTAAGTATGTTTTGGATTAATTGCATGACTATTAGAGTAATCACTGTATATTCATTTCAAAGCTAATATACAGCACAGAAATCTTGTGCTAGTAATAATTACCAGTGACATTACTAAAAGTACCTAAAATATAAATGTCCCCGAAGACCTTGTCCTGGTTAATTTGCACTTTCTATACAAACTAAATGGCTGATGAACACAGACAGCGGATTAAATGTTTATGAATACCAAACTTCTGTTCTTTTTTACTATTTATTAAACATTCATACTATGCGAAAAATGTCTGTATTAGGCTGGGCAACTTTTGCACCAAAAATGTAATAGAAATGTAGCACTGTAGCATTGTCCTCCCATTGTTCATTGATTTGCTCGAGCGGGCCCAGTAACATCTCCATTGTGAGACTTGTTGTAACTGTGTTTGGCATATTGAATATGTCACGGGTAGCTTGCCAGGCTTAGCCGTGCAGGCGAGATACTCTCAGTAGCTTGCCAGGCTCTCTGAGAGGGGCAGAGAAATCAAACCCGGCTCGACCAGGCTGGCAGCTTGCAAGGCAAATGCCCTACCGCTGTGCTATCACTCACTCCATCCATTGGTAATATGAAAAATTCTATATAAATGGACTTTTGGTAAAAAAAAATCAATGTAAAGATTAGAAGAGCACTACTATTTAAGGTGATCTGATCATAAATTCTTTTTTAAAGCAACACATTTTGTAATGTGAATAAGGTCCATCTAGTTCATTTATCTTTAAACCACACTTATACATAGAAATTTTGCTTAAGGCAAAACACACTAACATTATCAAGTGAGCTAGACATATCTTAAGATGGTAAGAAACTCTGATGCTTATCAATCTGCAATACTGTATCCTTTAAGATTCACCATTAATCACTATCCAAGTACAGGAAGACTTATTCTGAGTTTGCTGAGAATGTGACAGTAATAATTCCAATGACTCCCTGCAGTATTACTTAACTATGACTCCTCTGCCTTTATATATGCTGTTTCTTCAACTTAACCACCTGGTGAAATAATTCTTAGATATTCAAATGTCACCTTCTTCTGTGAAGCTTTTCTTCATCATAACCCCTATCTCTAGCCAGGGACCCCTTCTTCCTGCTCTCAAAGTACTTTGCCAGCCCCTTGTCATACACTACTGTAATTATCTGTTTATATATTCTATCTTGTCTATCAGACTCTGCACTCCTTGAGAACTGAGATGATGTTTTATTCATTTCTATACTTCAAAAACCTAACATTAATACTGGCACAGAGCAAGGGTTTAATAAATGTCGCTAGTTTGAATGATTGCTATCCTTGATTATACTTGGGGGCCCTGAATTTTTTTAATGAAAACCACAAGAATGAAACATTAGCGAGAAAGTTTAGCAGATTTTTTCATTTATATTGATATCTTATTTTTATATTTAAACAGTGACCATACCAATTGACTCCTTATGGTTCAGGGAGAACAACAAACCTTTAAAACAAATTTATTACCAATACTTAGGTGCATTTGCTATGTTCCCATTTCTCTATACAGCAACATCCTAGCCCAAAACTAACACCACTGCAGTAAAGAAGACATGGAAATCCACAAATTAAAGGGTGGGGGCAGGGGTGGCACTGCGGAGAGCACTATAAAAGCCTTAGATTCTCATTGGCTGAGAGTGGAAAGCTTGCTAGAAAGTTGGGTATCTGGGGGGACGTTGGGGGGGGACAATAACAATATTCAGTAGAACTTGGTAAATCTGCGAAGAAATTTCACATTCAGAATGTCCTAAGTAACATCCCCAGCTGGGGGGCATTTTCATCACTTTGAAGCTCTCATTACCCTTCCAATGTGGGCAGAACAGGTTGGACCTGATCAGCCTGCATGTTACTGCAATCTGCTTGGCATGGGATGATACCCAAGGACATATAATGCAAAGAAGGAGCCCAACCCCTTGGTGCACACACAGGATCTCGGGTGCATACTCATACACACACACAAACACAAACACACACACACTCCAACTCACAGTCACTGTATTCCACACAAGACCCACACCATCTAGGGAACACACCACTGCATTCCTGTGTGCCAAGTCACACGCAGGGAGTGCCCCTTCACATTCTCTCACTTCCCTAGTATGCCTGACCCACACCCCCACACCGCCGGTGGACTGCAGCCTCGCCTGAAATTGGAAGCTGGTGAGGACTGGTTTTTGTTGAATGTAACAAAGCCTCCTGCTCCCAGGTGCCTCGCTGGATTGACTCTATCCATCTCTCCCAGCCCCCAGCTTTGAGCTCCCAGAACAAGAGAAAGCTCAGCTCTGGAAAGTGGATGCATGGAGTGGGGGCGCAAAGAAAGAGAGCTTTAGGGGTAGGCAGCGACAGGAGTCCCGGCAGCTTAAGTACTCGCCATGAAGGGAGAGGGGCGGCGAACTGGCAAAGAACCGACATGCCTTCCCTACGCATCGCCCCTCATCTATTCATAGAAAAAGAGAAGAGCTGAGAAACAATCTACCCTCGCATCCACCCCGTACCCTCCCAACGGCTTTAGGAAGCACCGGCACTACAGCAACCCGCAACAAAGCGCCCCCTCACAGACCTGTTCCAGCTTTTTCCTGGCTCCAGCGAAGGGGAGCCGCTGCGGAGGATTCTGCCCTTCGCCACCGGGCAGGAGCCTGGGGGCGGGGTGGGGGATCGGGAGGAGGAGCAAGAACCGCAGGAGGAAGGAGGACGAGAGGGTATAAGAGACAGCAGAGGCAAAGGCAGCGGCGCTGAGAGAAGGAGGAGGAGGGGGAGGAGGAGGAGGAGGAGGAGGAGGAGGGGGAGGAGGAGGTAAGGGTAGTGGTGGTGGTAGAGGAGGAGGAGGAGGAGGAAGAGGAGGAGGAGGCGGAGGCGGTGGCTTCTGTGGCAGCTGCTGAGGATGCTCTGGCGAGCGATCGGTAGGGCTGGGTGCGCGGGGCGTGGGCTCACGTGCGCCCCAGGGCCCGGGGATGCGCGCGCGTCTGGGTGTGTGAGAGCATCTGGGTGTATTTTGACTGTAATTATTCCAATTTCGACCTAGTCTGGAACTTGTGGTTCCTGCAGCCAGGCGGAAGTGAAACCCTTTCGGTCTCCCAAGCCTGATTTGGAATGGGGGCTGGTGGCGAAGAAGCAGAGAGGGTGGAGAGAAGGGGTTCTGCACCAAGGCAGCAGCCCTGACATTAAGTCCTCATCCTTTCTTTTAGTCTCTCTCTCTCTCTCTCTCTCTCTCTCTCTCTCTCTCTCTCTCTCTGAGTACTAGTAGTAGCTTCCACCTGAATATATCAGTGCAAAGCCTATAGCCAAGGTGAATAGAAAGAGACCAAGGACAGTGAGCGTCCCTGTCACATTGTAATGAATGACTGCTCACATTCTGCTGAGTACTGTCTGGACCACTCAGAAGATGGTTTCTCTTATAATTTGGGGTTGACTTTCACGGTTTGACGTGCTCATAACTTAACGCGGAATCTACACTTAACCTTTACTCCTGTTTCTTTACTACCATATTCATGTACTTGTAACCAAAGTGGCATACAACAGTCCTCTGCGTTTTAATGTTTACATAGCGAACATTACCCAAGTCCCCGGTTTCTTTGTTGTTGAGGTGTCACTCCCCATAGGAGTAGGATGTTCAGTTTAGATGAGATCCAAGACTGGTTTCCTGGAAGTCATAAGGTTGAAGATCATCATGGATTAGGATTGTAGAGGGAGTTTGCATTTGTACCCTTAAATTTAAGAGGGGAATCAATTGTGTAAGATACAACCTATAATTCAACCCTATAATTCAATCCTTAGTGAACCCTTTGCTTGAAGTCCTGCTGAAACTCTTATAATTCATGAAATGTTGAGTATTTCTTATGTCTTGCCTAATGGTTTATTTATAGATCGCTTTGGGACTTCCAAAGAACTTCCTAATATTCAGATATCTGCCATAACATATCTGTGAATTAGGCAAGGACAAATCATTATTTCATATTTATCATATTTATGCATGTGGAAACTAATTCAGCAACATAAAGTGGATTACCTAACATTACAGACTAATAAGTGGTAGCTGCAGAGTTGAGATTCGGATCTTTAAATTTTCAGGTTCATTTTCCTTTTTTTTTTTTTTTTTTTTTTGGTTTTTGGGTCACACCCGGCGATGCTCAGGGGTTACTCCTGGCTCATGCACTCAGGAATTGCTCCTGGCGGTGCTCGGGGGACCATATGGGGTGCTGGGAATCGAACCTGTGTCGGTCATGTTGGCTGCGTGCAAGGCAAACGCCCTACCCGCTATGCTATCAGTCCAGCCCCGATTTTCCTTTTTTAAAGTTACAAATTGGACAGAAATTTCAATTTCATCTATTGATTGCCATGTTAGTGACAAATGGTTTACTGTCTTAGCTAAGATGAAATTTTTAAACAAAAATTAAAGCAGGATTTTCAGTTAGATTTATTCAGGTGCAACCCACAGTTAATGAGCTAAAAGGAGTTAAAGACTTATACCTCAGTCTCCAATTAGCAAACATAATTATTCTTTGATTTTGCTATAAACTACTTGAAATTATAATACAGAAATGACAAAAGAAAGAGTCTATTAGGATTTCCTGGGATGAGCATCTTGTGAATGTTTACCCCACAATCTAGATCTGCGTCCTTTAAGTCATGATAGTACATCATTATTTGCCACCAAGGAAATAATCCTGTCTCCCCCACAGCAGCCTGAGCTGTCCCAAGAATATATAGATGACTATCAAGCAAAAGAGGCATGCTAATGCACTGGGGGAAAGGTCCACCTTGGTGCCAGACAGCCCTAGCAGAAAATCAGGAAGAATGACTCAATACCAATGATCCACCTGCAAAATGGGTATTGAGGTTTGAGTATGAAATGGAGTAATGTAAGCACTTGAGACATAACAAGCCTCAATAAAGTATAGATCTTGTTATTAGAGAAAAGACTGCAATTGCAACAACTGCATTTATGTACCTTTCTCCTTAATCACTTAATCACTTAACTTCCCGTTAGTCGTCGATTTGCTCGAGCGGGCGCCAGTAACGTCTCCATTTGTCCCTGTCGCGTGCTAGTGTAGCCCAATGGCATCTGTTCGCTCTGGGAACATGAAGGGCCTCAAACCGATCGTTCATGATCTTGACGAAGAAGTCTGACCATCTGGTAGGTGGGCGGCCATGCGGTCTTTTGACATCCCGTGGAATCCAATCAGTAACTGCTCTAGTCCAACGGTCGTCTTTAAATCTCATTACGTGACCAGCCCATCTGATTTTCGACACCTTGACAAATGAGACAGCGTCCCTGATCCTTGATCGTCGACGGATGTCAGAACTCCGGATTCGTTCTCTCATTTGAGTGAAACGTGATATTCCAACCAGTAACTACAACTGGTCTCATTCACCTGTACCTTTCTCCTTTGAAGGAAAAATGAGAGAATGCAGAGAAAGAAATGACGATCAATTGTATAAAGAGAGAACAAGTGCCGGCAATAGAAGACAGGCATGGTAAACAAATAGAACAACAACTCAGGAATAGCATAGAACTGATATGAAAACAGGAGATGTAGATGATGCTGAAAAGTTCATTAAGGGCTGGGCAGGATTTTGGCAGCCCATAAGCCAGGATTTTACTACTCATGGTTATTGTGACTGAATCGGAGGATATGCCACTAGGGATTTTTTAACTATTAATATGATTCTGGAGTCATACCACAGCAGGTAGAGTGTTTGCCTTGCATACAGCTGACCTGGGTTCGATTTCTCCGCCCCTCTCGGAGAGCCCAACAAGCTACCTACAGTATTCAGCCCGCAGGCAAAGCCTGGCAAGTTCCCCGTGGCGTATTCGATATGCCAAAAACAGTAACAACAAGTCTCACAATGGAGACGTTACTGGTGCCTGCTCGAGCAAATTGATAAACAACAGGATGACAGTGCTACAGTGCTAATATGGTTCACTCAAATACAAAGAGTTAAGGCTTTCCTAAAAGCATATCAAAAGACCAAATTAAAAACTTTATTTAGACTCTATCAGAAACACCTGAATTTGACATTCATTCATCACTTCCTGTTCTGATTTGATAACAAATAGATTATTCTTTTAGTCTTGCCAAACACAGAGAGGTTGAGTCATAACAATGCTTATCGCCAAATTGCAGAAAAATTCTGAAGGATCTAAAATTTCTCTGTCACCTTTTCAGTTCCTCTTGTTGCACCTACTTCTGCCCATTTTCAACTCTAACATCAAATCCCTGCTTTTCATAGCCAAGACAAGTAACCTGGTTTATTCATTCACAATGAAGACTCATTCTGTAGTTCTCTTTTCAAAATGAAGACGTAGTAGAAGAAGGTGTTAAACACAATAAAATGGATCACTAATAGTAGAACTCCAGAATTCTGGGTGGTGAAAAATTGCCTTAAAATCATATAATATTCATGGATAAGACTGCACTTTAAAATATATTATGAACCCTATTTGATATTGCTTTCCTTTGTTTTGGGTCCAGAATTTCTCTCTAAACTTCCAAAGTTTCTCATAATTTTAATCCCCTACAATATTAGTCTCTGCTTATGAATATATTTGCAATCTTTTATATGTATTAAAAGACCTGGTCCCTTTTCTTTAAAAGTGGAAGTAATTCAGGATTGGGTTGATCATGGATTTCAAATTAAATTAAATATAACTTTCATGGGTGCCTAAGTGGTAATCCATGCCACAGTATATTAAAAATTAAATGTGGAAGAATGCTTCCCCAGGTAATTCCACCTAAATTTCATAAGTTTAAAATAGTCAGGAGGACTTATTTCCCTTCATGTTTAGAATTCTTCTATGTGCAAGTACTTTGTTTGAGGACTCAGTATCTTGAAATGTGAAATGAGGTATTGCTTTATAAAAAGGAAAAAAGATGGTAGGCTCTGAGAAAAGTACTACATAATCCATAGTTTTCAGATATCAGGGATACAAATAATACTTGGAGAATGTTTATTAAGAGCATATCCCCTTTGAAAGTTAAAATGAAAAGGAAATGAAAAATGATTAATTTAGGGATTTTAAAATACATAATTTAAAACAAAAGTACAATATAATTTAAACCCGAATTAGCACTGTAGCTCTGTCATCCCATTGTTTAGTGATTTGCTCGAGCAGGCACCATTAACGTCTCCATTGTGAGACTTGTTACTGTTTTTGGAATATCTAATATGCCACGGGGAGCTTGCCAGGCTCTGCCTTGTGGGTGGGATACTCCCAGTAGCTTCAACTACCTTACATATATTAATTCATTATATCCTCAAAAGAACTCATTATTAAGGCCAGAATGATAGTACAGAGGGTAAGGCACTTGCCTTGTACATGACCAAGCCAGCTTCAATCCCCAGCACCACATATGATCCCCCAAGCCTACCAAGAGTGATCCTTGAGCACAGAGCCAGGAACAAATCCTAAGCACCACTGATTGTGCCCCCCCCAAGTATCAAAAACAATCAAGTGAACAAATAATAAGAAACCCAAAAAGATCACTATCAAGCATGCATGATGAGAAAATTCGAGCAACCACAGAAAGGTTTGAGAACGTACTACAGAAGGCATGAGGTCAGGTGAAACCCCAGACTCAGATTCTGGAGATCCTGTTATTAAACACTGACACCTGTCTCCTGCTGGAAGGCATGGACCTATAAACCCAGCTAGAAAATACATAGGAAGCTACTCACCGTATAAACCAGAAGCAACCGGTGCTGGCACAGATGTGGCGAGAAAGGGACCCTCCTTCACTGCTGGTGGGAGTGCCGGCTGGTCCAACCCTTTTAGAAAACAGTATGGACGATTCTCAAAAAATTAGAATTTGATCTCCCATTTGACCCAGCAATATCACTCCTGGGAATATATCCCAGAGAGGCAAAAAGGTATAGTCGAAGTGACATCTGCAATTGTTTGTTCATTGCAGCACTCTTTACAATAGCCAGAATCTGGAAAAAACCTGAGTGCCCGAGAACAGATGACTGGTTAAAGAAACTTTGGTACATTTACACAATGGAGTACTATGTAGCTGTTAGAAAAGATGAAGTTATGAAATTTACATACAAGTGTTACTACATGGAAAGTATCATGTTAAGCGAAATGAGTCAGAAAGAGCAGGATAGACACAGAAAGATTGCATTCATCTGGGGAACATAAAGCAACAAAATGGGAGACTAACACCCAGGAATGGCTGAGATTAGTACCAGGAATTTTGCTCCAGGACTTGAAGGCCAGCCACACGTGCTAGGTGAAAAGGAAGTTCAGATAGAGAAGAGAGCACCAAGTAAAGGGTGTTGTGAGACCCTCCCAGGGTGGGAGAAGCATGCTAAAAGTAGTCTATAGACCAAACATGATTGCCACTCAATGCCTCTCTTGCAAAACACAGTACCCAAAAGAAGAGAGAGAGAACAAGGGGGAATGCCCTGCCACAGAGGCAGGGTGGGACGGGGGGGATGGGGGGTGGGGGGGATGCTGGGATCCGTGGTGGTGGAGGATGGGCACTGGTGGAGGGATGGGTACTTCATCATTGTATAACTGAAACCGAAGCACAAAAATTTATAAGTCTATAATTGTACCTCATGGTGTTTCACTAACAAAAAATTTTTTTAAAAATTAAATATATATTTTCCAAATAGGTATAGAGGAAAAATGAAATGCAGAAGTTAACTCAAAAGTGAACAAAAGGGAGGGAAAGAATTAAAGTGTAAAATGAAAGAGGACAAGTGACAAGTAAAATGCACTTTAGGGGGCAGGAATATAGCCAAATACATTGATAATCATTCTAAATATAAATGGACTAAGGTCCTCTATAAAAATATCTGGGATTTAACCAGAGATATACTTAACGTGTTTGACGCTCTGAGTTTGATCTCTGGCATTGCATAGACTCCATAGAATTACTAGGAATAACCTTAGGAGCCCACCACCAGGCTGAACATCAAGCTTGTATAGATGTTGTTATTAGAGAAAAGAATACAATTGCAACAACTACATTTATGTACCTTTCTCCATTGACTATTTATAAGTTATAGACTATTTATAAGAAAAGTACTCTTCCGATATCAGTGTAAGGACACAGTAACTATCAAAGGATGTAATAATTATTATTTTTTACTTTTTAAATTTTTAATTTTTAAAAAAATTTTATTAGTGAAACACCATGAGGTACAGTTGTAGACTGACACATTTTTGTTCTTGGGTTTCAATTATACAATGATCGAGTACCCATCCCTCCATCAGTGCCCATTTTAAAGGATGTAATAATTATTAATGTGCAAAAACTGATCAAAAGAAAGAAAAAAATGGGCTGGGAAGATAGCTTAATGGGCTGGACATGTGCTTTGCATGAAGAATACCTAAGTTTGATCCCTGGTATCATGTGTGATCACCTATACCCAAAAAATCCCCTACATCCCCCAGACAACACTAAGTATGGGACAAAAACAAAATTTAAAAAATTTAATATCAAAATAAGTGTAATCCAAAGTCAGACAAAGAAAGACAAACACAGTATGATATTTATAGAATAACTGAATGAGGAAATATATTGTAAAGGGGAATGCTTAGATTACCCTTGATCCCAGAGTTTAAAGAGAAGGACAGCAAAGGAAAGAAATCAAGAGGGATGGGAAGACGAGAAAGAGAAATAATGGGTGAACACACGGATTGAGGCTTCAGTTATTCTGGTGACGTGGGACAGTGGTATAGCTATATATCTAAAACACAGACTCAACAACACTGAAAACATTATATCTAAGCTGCAACCACCTAACTTTGTAATGTGCTTCTCAAGGTGACAGACAGTGGAAGGGCATTAAGGATGGGGTAGGGCATGGGAACACTTGTGGTGGGATTGTTGTTGAAATGCTATATTCCTAAAACTCAACTATCTTTGTAAATAACAATTGTTTATTAAAACAAAAATTTTTAGTATTCAAAAAATACTTAAAGTGTAAGTCAAAATCATAGCTTGCGGTGAAAAAAACTACTTCATAATGAAAAGTATATTCTGTCACTGTCACTGTCCTCCCGTTGTTCATTGACTTGCTCGAGCGGGCCCAGTAACATCTCCACTGGAGACTTTGTTGTTACTGTGTTTGGCATATCGAATACATCACGGGTAGCTTGCCAGGCTCTGCCGTGTGGGCAAGATACTCTCGGTAGCTTGCTGGGCTCTCCGAGAGGGGCGGAGGAATCGAACTCGGGTCGACCATGTTGGCTGTGTGCAAGGCAAACTCCCTACCGCTGTGCTATAGCTCCAGCCCCGAAAAGTATATTCAATAAGGGAAATGTAACATGTCTAAATGTGTATTTATCAACATGATCAAAGTGTTTTTCAAATAAAGTTGACATATTTACAAGAAAAATTAATTCACTATCACAGTGGAACTATGTTTTCTATGAAATTTCTATGAGTACCAAGCAGAAAAAAAAATCAGTAAGTAGACTTGTGAAATAATATTCATCATCACCTGCTATTAAGGAAATTTAACTCAAAATCATAATGCGATGTCACCTCACACCACTTATGCCCTATGTGAAATATGTTAGTGGACCAGAGAAATTGTAGAGGGCTAAGTTTCTTGCCTTGCATGCACTTGACCCTGGTTTTATCACTGGCACTTCATGTGGTTCCCTGAATAAAGAGCCAGAAGTAAGTCCTGAGGGTTGCTGGGTGTGGCACAATAAACCAAAACTAAAATAAAATGAAATACATTAGAAAAAAGTGTCGGTGAGGCTGTGGAGATAAAGGAAACATAGTAAATAATTTTGCAAATATCAATTGGTGCAGCCTCAATGGAAAACAGTATGAGATTCCTTTAAAAATTAAAAATGGAAATTCTAGATGATCCAGCATTGACATGCCTATACATTTATTTGAAGGATACAAAGATAGTAACTTAAAAGGATATCTATACTACTGTGCTCATAGCACTGTTATTCACAATAGCCAAAACATTCAACCAATCTAAAAGTCTATTAACAGATGACTAGTTAAGATAACTGATATATATCACCAATGGAATGCTACTCTGCCATTATTATAAAAGAGAAAATAATCTCTTTGGTGCAAAATAGATTTTAGATGATTGTGCTAAGTTAAATAAGTAATAAAGTAAAACATAGTTATTGAATAATTTCAGTCATGTGTGAGATGTAAATAACCGAAACAAATAAAATGGCAAAAGAAAAGAAAACTGAGAACTATGATGAGAGTTTTGATTATTTTCAGAGGAAAAGTAGCACTGTAGCACTGTCCTCCCATTGTTCATCGATTTGCTCAAGTGGGCACCAGTAAGTCTCCATTGTGAGACTTTTTGTTACTGTTTTTGGCATATCGAATATGCCACGGGGGGGGGGGGGGGTTGTGTGTGGAGCGATAGTACAGCGGGTAGGGCGTTTGCTTTGCACGTGACCAGCCCAGGTTCGATTCCCAGCATCCCATATTGTCCCCTGAGCAGGAGTAATTCCTTAGTGCAGACTCAGGAATAACCCCTGTGCATTGCCAGGTGTGACCCAAAAAGAAAAAATAAAGATTATGCCACGGAGAGCTTGCCAGGCTCTACCTTGTGGGCAGGATACTCTTGGTAGCTTGCTGGGCTCTCTGAGAGAGACGGAGGAATTGAACCAAGGTTGACTGCGTGCAAGGCAAATGCCCTACCCGCTGTGCTATCACTCCAGCCCACATAGCAACTATTCATCATAATTATTATGAGTCATCATATCATCATAATTTATAAACAAAAACAACCCAAATGTACTATAATTGATGAGTGGATAAAAAATGTGATATGTCCATACAACTGAATAATACCCGGCAATTAAATAAAATGGTCCACTGAGACATAGATGAAAGTTGTAAACATTATGCTGAGTTTTAAAAGCCAGTAACAAAGGACTACCTAGCATTAGTGAATTTATAAGAAATGACCAAAATAGTTAAATTCATTCAAATAGTAAATTGGTGATTGCCTAAGGCTGGGTAAGGGAGTGATGCTGAAGACAAATGTGGAGTTAAAGAGTGAAGAATTTCTTTTTTAGGTGATGAGTGTGGTAACGACATTGCATAATTCTGTGACTATACTAAAAATATTGTATTGCACCATTTAAAGGTGCAATTTAAATTCACATATTTAAAATGTGATTTGACTTATTTTATGTCAACTGTATCTCAATAAAGCTGTTAAAATATAGCATATAAACTAAATATTCCCTTTACAATCTTATATGCCCATCTTCCTCTCCATTTGTAGGAAGTCTGATATATATTATTCCATGTAATTTAAATTAGTCTTCAGAGCGATAGCACAGCATGTAAGGTATTTGTCTTGGACGCAGCCAACATGGCTAACCTGAGTTTGATTCCTCTGGCCCTCTCGGAGAGCCTGGCAAACTACTGAGAGTATCTCGCCCACAGGGCAAAGCATGATGAGCTCCGGGTGACGTATTTGATATGGCAAACACAGTAACAAGTCTCACAATGGAGACGTTACTGGGCCCGCTTGAGCAAATCAATGAACAATGGGAGAACAGTGCTATATATTTGCATGTAAACAAATATATGGCTTTATTGTAGGATAACAGTACACAATTTAATGCAACATTATTTTTTGGGTTATTTTTTGTTTATTTGGGTTTTTTTTTTGAAATTTTTATTAGTGAAACACCATGAGGTACAGTTGTAGACATACAAATTTTTGTGCTTGTGTTTCAGTTATGCAATGAGTACCAATCCCTCCACCAGTGCCCATTCTCCACCTCCAATGCTCCAAGTATCCCTCCCACCACCCATCCCCCCATCCCACCCCACCCCTGTGGCAGGGCATTCCCTTTTGTTTTCTCTCTCCTTTTGTGTGCTGTTGTTTGCAACAGAGGCACTGAGTGGCAACCGTGTTCAGTCTATAGTCCACTTTCAGCATGCAGCTCTAATCCTGGGAGGATCCTCCCAACACCCTTTACTTGGTGTTCCCTTCTCTGAGTTGTCTTTTCCCCTAGTATGTGCGGCTGAACTCCAAGCCATGGAATGAACCTCCTGGTACTTATCTCCGCTATTTTGGGTGTTAGTCTCCTATTTTTTTACTTTATATTCCCCAGATGAATACAATCTTTCTACGTCTGTCTCTCTCTTTCCGACTCATTTCACTTAGCATGATACTTTCCATGTAGTACCACCTGTATATAATTTCATGACTTCATCTTTTCTAGCAGCTGCATAGTACTCCATTGTGTATATGTACCAAAGTTTCTTCAATCAGTCATCTGTTCTCAGGCACTCGGGTTTTTACCAGATTTTGGCTATTGTGAACAGTGCAGCAATGAACATAGAAGTGCAAATGTCATTTTGACTGTACTTTTTTGCCTCTCCGGGATATGTTACCAGGAGTGGTATTACTGGGTCAAATGGATCTCAATTTCTAATTTTTTGAGAATCGTCCATACTGTTTTCCAAAAGGGATGAACCAGTCGTTATTCCCAGCAGTAGTAAAGAGGCTCCCTTTCTCGCCACATCCGCGCCAACACGGGTTGGTTTTGTTCTTTTGGATGTGGGCCAGTCTCTGTTATGTGAAATGATATCTCATTGTGGTTTTGATCTGCATCTCCCTGATGATTAGTGATGTAGAGCATTTTCTCATGTGTCTTTTAGCCATTCGGATTTCTTCTTTGGGAAAGTTTCTGTTCATTTCATCACCCCATTTTTTGAAGATCATGAACGATTGGTTTGAGGCTCTTCATGTTCCTAGAGCTAACAGACGCCATTGGGCTACACTAGCACATGACAGGGACAAATGGAGACGTTACTGGCGCCTGCTCGAGCAAATTGACGACTAATGGGAAGTTAAGTGATTAAGTGATTTTTTTGATAGGGTTAGATGTTTTCTTCTTGTAGACTTCAACCAGTGCTTTTTTCCTTATTATCAACTCCTTGTCGGATGGGTATTGGGTAAATATCCTTTCCCGTTCTGTAGATTGTCTTTGAATTCTGCTCACTGTATCTTTTGAGGTACAGAAGCTTCTTAATTTAAGATAGTCTCATTTGTTTATCTGTTTCCACTTGGTGGTCAATGGAGTTTTGTCTTTGAAGATACCATTCGTCTCAGTTTTGTGGAGGGTTTTGCTGACCTTGTCTTCAATATACCTTATGGATTTTGGTCTGAGGTTGAGATCTTTAATCCATTTTGATCTGACTTTTGTGCATGGTGTTAGGTCTAGGTCTAAGCCCCCTTTTTTGCATGTGGCTACCAGTTATGCCAGCACCATTTATTGAAAAGGCTTTCCTTGTTCCACTTCACATTTCTTGCTCCCTTATCAAAGATAAGATGTTCATACATTTGGGGTTGTGTGTACAGATATTCCAACCTGTTCCATTGGTCTGCGGCCCTGCCTTTGTTCCAGTACCATGCTGTTTTAATTATTGACGATTTGTAGTAGAGTTTGAGGTTGGGGAGGGTAATGCCTCCCCATGTCTTTTCCTCCAAGAATTTCCTTAGGTATTCATAGGTATTTGTTGTTTCATACGAATTTCAGAAGTGTTTGATCTATTTCTTTGAAGAGTTTCATGGGTATCCTTATGGGGATCACGTTGAATCTGTATAATGCTTTCGGGAGTATTGCCATTTTGACAATGTTAATTCCTCCTATCCATTATCAGGGGATACGTTTCCATTTCCTCGTGTCCTATTTTATTTCACGGAGTATCGTTTTTGTAGTTTTCATTGTAGAGGTCCTTTACTTCTTTAGTTAGGCTGATTCCGAGGTATTTGATTTTCTGGGGCATGATTGTAAATGGGATTATTTCTTTTCTTGTCATTTACCTCTCTCTCATTATTTGCGTATAGAAAGGTCGTTGATTTTTGGGCACTAATTTTATAGCCTGCAACTTTACTGTACAAGTCTTTTGTTTCTAGGAGTTTCTTGGTAGAGGATTTAGGATTCTCGAGGTATAATATCATATCATCTGCGAATAGTGAGAGCTTGATATCTTCCTTTCCTATGTGGATGCCTTTAATGTCTTTTTTTTTTCCTACTTGCTATTGCAAGTACCTCCAGTATACTATGTTAAACAGAAGTGGTGATAGTGGGCATCCTTGTCTTGTCCCTGATCTTAGAGGAAAGGCCCTTCGTTTTTCCCCCATTGAGGATAATGCTTGCCATGGGTTTGTTGTAGATGACTTTGACTATCTTGATGAAAATTCCTTCAAAACCCATTTTGGTGAGTTTTAATCATAAACGTGTGCTGAATCTTGTAAAAAGTTTTAGAGAAATCTATAGATATGATCATATGATTTTTTTCTTTACTTTTGTTGATATGATGGATTATGCTGATTGATTTCCTAATGTGGGCTGGTGCGATAGCACAGCAGGTAGGGCATTTGACTTGCAAGCGTCCAACATGCCCGACACAGTTCGATTCCTTCGCCCCTCTCGGACAGCTTGGCAAGCTACCGAGAGTATCTCGCCTGCACAGCAAAGCCTGGCAAGCTACCCGTGACGTATTATATATGCAAAACACAGTTACAGTTGTCACAATGGAGATGTTACTGGGCCTGCTAGAGCAAATTGTGAACAACGGTAGGACAGTGACAGTGATTTCTGAATGTTAAACCATCCTTGCATCCCTGGGATGAATCCCACTTGGTCGTGGTGTATGATCTTTTTGATGATTTGTTGGATTCTATTTGCTAATATTTTCTGGACGATCTTTGCATCCGTGTTCATCAGGGTTATAGGCTTATAGTATTCTTTGTTGGTGGTGTCTTTGTTTGCTTTTGGTATTAGGGAGATATGTGCCTCATAGAAGATGTTTGGAAGAGCTCCTGTTTTTTCAATTTCCTGAAATAGATTGAGAAGAAGTGGCAAAAGGTCTTCTTTAAATGTTTGGATGAATTCACTAGTGAATCCATCTGGGCCTGGGCTTTTGATTTTGGGGAGACTTGATTATCGCTTCAATTTCCTTGATAAGAATGGGTCTATTCAGGTATTCCAAGTCTTTCTTGTTCAATCTTGGGAGATTATAGGGATCCAGGAATTTATCCATTTCTTCTAGGTTCTCTTCTTTCGTGGCATACAGACTCTCAAAGTAGTCTCTGATGATATTTTGAATTTCATTGGTTTCTGTTGTGATGTCCCATTTTTCATTTCTGATTCAGTTTATTAGGGTTCTCTCTCTCTTTCTTTTTGAGTCTTGCTAGTGGTTTATCAATCTTATTTATTTTCTCAAAGAACCAGCTCTTGGTTTCGTTGACTTTTCAGATTGTTTTTTGGGTTTCCATGTCATTAATTTCTGCTCTAAGTTTTATTATTTCTTTCCTTCGGCCGGTCTTGGGTTCCTTTTGTTAATCTTTTTCTAAGATCTTGACCTGTGTTGTTAGGTTATCTATGTAGGCCCTTTCTTCTTTCCTTAGGAATGCTTGCAACGCTATAAATTTTCCTCTTCGCATGGCTTTAGCTGCATCCCATAGTTTCTGGTAGCTCGTGTCTTCATTCTCATTTGTTTCCAAGTATCTTTTGATTTCATCTTTGACTTCTTTCCTGACCCACTCATTGTTCATCATTGAGTTGTTTAATTTCCAGGTGTTTGATTTGCGTACATCTTTAGAGCATCATGGTCTGAAAAGATTGTTGATGCTATTTCTATCTTCCTGATTCTATTGAGGTATGTTTTGTGGCCTAGCACGTGGTCTATTTGGGAGAATATTTCATGTGCACTGGAGAAGAATGTGTATTCTTTCTTTTTGGGGTGTAAATTCCTGTATAGGTCTATTAGCCATCTCTCTTCTATTACTTCCTTCAAAGCCAATGTTTGCTTGTTGAGTTTTTTGTTTGTTTTTGTTCTTGTTGATCTACCCAGAGGTGATAAGGTGATGTTGAAGTCTCCAACTACTATTGTGTTGCTAGCAAAATCCTCCTTAAAATCTGTTAGCAGTTGATTTAAGTATTTAATAATCATCTGGTCCCTCATTAGGTGTGTATATGTCTAAGAGTGTGATTTCTTTCTGTTGTATGTATCTCTTGATAAATAGAAAATGGCCTTTGCTGTCCCTTCTAATCTTTTTCAACCTGAAATTTATGTTGTCGGATACTAGTATGGACACCCCTGATTTTTTGTGGAAGCTGTTTGCTTGCAGTATTGTTTTCCATTCTGTAACTTTGACTATGTCTTTTCTCGGATTGTTCAGATGAGTTTCTTGTAGACATTAGAATGTTGGTTTCAGTTTCTGGATCCATTTTGCCACTCTATGTCTCTTCATTGGTGCATTTAGACCATTGACATTGAGAGAGATTATTGTCATGGGATTTTGTGCCATTTTTCTGTAGGGGTTGGTTGTGTTTATAAATGTTTTCCTTCTTATCTTACAGGAGCCCCTTTAATTCTTCTTTTAGATTTGGTTTTGAGTCTATGAAGTTCCTGAGCTGTTGTTTATCTACAAAATGGTGTTTAGTTCCATCGAGTTTGAGTGAGAGTTTAGCTGGATAAAGTATTCTTGGTGAGGCATTCATTTCATTCAGCTTTTTCACTATTTCCCACCATTGTCTTCGTGCTTGGAGGGTTTCCTCTGATCGGTCTGCTGTAAATCTAAGGGGTGCTCCTTTGTATGGGATTTCCTTCTTTGACCTTGCTGCTTGCAGTTTTGTGTCTCTATCCACAGAATTCATCATTCTGACTATGATATGCCTTGGAGTGTTTTTATTAGGGTCTCTTTTAGCTGGCACTCTTCTGGCTCCTTGGATGTGGATGTAGCATTCTTTAACTCTGGGAACTTTTCAGCAATGATATTTTTGACTGTGGCTTTTTCATTGGGGTTGCCTCCCTGTCCTTCTGGTACTCCAATGATTCTAATGTTGTTCCTTTTGGCATTATCCCCTAGGTCTCTAATTCTCCTTAGAGCTATTTTGATAACTTCGTCCATTGTTTGTTGTTCCCTATGCGATTTCTGTTGCTCATCTTCAAGCTCACTGATCCTGTCTTCAGCTGTATTCATCCTACTACTGAGGGCACCTACTGAGTTTTTAATTTTGTCTACTGAATCCTTTATTTGTGACACTTCTTTTTGTAACTTTTTAATTTCTGCTCTCATTTCTTCCTGTATTTTCTCTACTATCTGTTCTAATGTTTCCTTCATTTCTTCCTTTAGTTTTCTGGATATCTCCTCCATTGATTCTTTGAGTAGTTCTTTGACCATCTTCTGCATTTCGTCTCAGAATTCTTTATTGGACAGAGCATATTTGTGAATAATCCTGGTAGAGGATTCGGGACTCTTTTCTTCTTCCTCTCCTTGTAGTGTAGATTTGCGCTGTTTCTTCACATCGTTTTGTTTATCTAGTGGTAAAACCCTGGAATTCACTAGCATTTTTCCCTCTTATTATGGGAAAGGATTCTGGATTAGGTCAGTCAATGGTGGTTAACCTCTCCCTTTCTAGGGTTTGACCTTCCTGTCAGGCATTATTCTTTGGCTTATGACAGGCATCTAGTGAAGCTTTGGAGGAGGTGATCTTTAATATTGGGCTTGTACTGGTTCTTGTGTACTGGTCTTTTGTTAGAATTGGAGTAGGCCAATGGATTATTGTTGCATTATAGTTGAGGTGGCTAGGAATTTTTCCGCAGAATTAGGTGATGAAGGCTGGGATGAAAGTCAAGATGGCTGGGAGTAGGAAATATAACTGCGGCCTCTTTAGCAGCGGCCTGCCCTGGAGAAGGCCACACCCACTTTAAGGAGGCCACGCCCCTGCAGTGGTGGCCCCGCCCCCATCCAGTCCAGATGCTAGTCCACAGACCTTTTGGGACAACCACTAAGTTGGGCTGGCACTCGGTGTGGAAGTGGAGACAGGTTCCCCAGCGCAACTTTATTGTTTGATGGAGCTCAAAATTCTTTTCATGTTAGGACACATAGTCCTTCCTCATTCATTTTAGCTACTGTATTTCATATGGCTAAGTGCAATATGGGTGATAGATGAATCATGTTTTATCAATAATTCTATCATTGTATACATGGTTTGCATACAATTTTAGCTATTATAAATACTATTTTAGTAACACCTGTATACATATCTATTTGCATATACTAGGATCACTAAACTACATAGAAATTACTTTGCATATTGAAAAATATGTTATATTGAATTTGTTTATTCTGTTGAGTTGGTCTGCAAAGAGCTATATCAGACGCTTTCCACATTACGTACATATAAGCATAAAGTTCTCAACCATTGTTCATTTATTAATTGAATTATTTTCATATTCACAATCATGATCATCCTGTTGTTCGTTGATTGCCTCGAGCAGGCACCGGTAACGTCTCCTTTGTCCTAGCCCTGAGATTCTAAAAAGTGCCACATTCAAGGCTCTTTCCGGGTTAGGAGAATGAGACTCATCATTGTTACTGGTATTTGGCATATTTGGTACACCACGGGGAGTTTGCCAGACTCTGCCGTGTGGGCAGGTTACATTTGGTGGCCTGCCAAGTTGTCCAAAGCAAGAATGAGATAATACGATGTCACGTGGCCACAAATGCAACATGTGCTTCCACGAGCTGGGTTTTATAGTCTCTGGGTATTGGCCGTTGATGGGATTACACGGTGCGGGGGGGGGGGGGGGGTGGAAGTGGGTGGGTGTGACCCCCGCCTACTGGAAGATGGAGGATCTGGGTGGAGGATGCTCAGCCTCGATCTGAGCAGGCTTGGAGATCTCAGCCCCGGGACCCGCATGCCTTTGTTCCTCTGCTGGTACCTTCATTCGTGGGAGAGTGGTCTTATCATGGTTGTGACTGGTTTTGGAGATCTTCGGCTGCTGGGGCTCTGCTCGGAGCGGGGAAGGAAATTCAATCCGCCACCCTCCAAGGAGCCTCAGCGAGGACAGCCAGGCATGGGGGCAGGAGATAATATTTTCATATTATTGTTGATATTTGATATTTATGTGAACTCTACATGTAAAACTTTTCTAAAATGCATGATTTTCAATTTTTTTCCTGATTCTCTTAAACAGGCTTTTCCCCCTCCATTCATTCTCCCTCTGGAAAACTGATTTCTATAGCAGAATTCAAATATTTGGAGTTTTGTTTGTTTTAATTTTTTGTTTGATTTGGGGCCACACCTGAGAGTGCTCAGGACTTACTCCTGGCTCTGCAGTATTGTCCAGGATTAGGGGACCACAGGGGTGCAGGGACCAAACTTGGATTGGCTATGTTCAAGGAAAGCACAGTACCTGCTTTACTACCTCTCTGGTACCAAAATTTTATATCTTTATGAATTGAAATACTGTGATTTATAATACTGTTAACAATGGCTAAATGTGTGCTTGATTACAACACCACATCGAATATCAGTGTATCCATATTCCTCCTTCAAAGTCCCCAAACCCTTTCCCTTGTAACCCTCCTTGATGTCCCCCAACTCAGTTCTGTGGATCAGTTGGCACTTTATTATTACCTGCTGTGTATCTTTAAGTACCAAAGATGAGAGAGATAATTTTGTATCTATCCCTTTATATCTTACATAACTCACTGAGCATGATACTGTCTAGTTTCATCCATGTTGTGGCAAATTGAATGATTTTGTTTTTCCTTAGAGCTGCATAATATTTCATTATGTTTATATAGCACAACATCTTCTACATACATTGATCTGTAATTAGGCATTTGTGTTGTTGCCATATATTGGAAACTATTAAGTGCATCAATAAACATAGGCATATTTTAATTAATGATATTTTTATTTTATTTATTTTTTATGTAATGAATCGGCATGGGGTACAGTTACAGACTTACAAACTTTAGTGCTTATATTTCAGTCATACAATGATCGAGTACTCATCCCTTCACCAGTGCCCATTCTCCACCACCAATGATCCCGGGATCCCTCCTACCACCCCCGTCCAATCCCCCCCACTCCGCCTCTGTGTCAGGGCATTCCCTTTTGCTCTATCTCTTTCCTTGGGGGTGTTATAGTTTGCAACAGAGTTATTGAATGGACATCATTCGGTCTGTAGACTACTTTCAGCACTTATTTCCCATCCTGAGCGGGCCCTCAAAGCACCCCATACTTGGTGGTTCCTTCTCTATCTGAGCTGCCTTTTCCCCCAGCATGTGAGGCCGGCTTCCAAACCATGGAGCAATCCTTCTGATATTCATCTCTACTATTCTTGGGTGTAAGTCTCCCATTCTGTTACTTTATATTCCACAAATGAGTGCAATCTTTCTATATCTGTCTCTCTCTGACTCGTTTCACTTAACATGATAACTCCATGTTGATCCACTTATATACAAATTTCATGACTTAATCCTTTCTAACAGCTGCATAGTATTTCATTGTGTAGATGTACCAAAGTTTCTTTAAACAGTCATCTGTTCTTGGGCATTCAATTTTTTTTCAGATTCTGGATTAATGGTATTTTGGCATCAACATTTTGTATTAATGTATAATTTTGAATACTATTTTGAAGATTTATTGCTGGGTCAACTGAGGGTTCTGTCTTTTTAAATTAAATCAGTTATTTATATAGTTACAACGTTGTTTATAATTGAGTTTCAGTCATATAATGTTCCAACACAGATAAGTTCACTAGTGCACTAATGTACATTTCTCACCAACAATGTCCCCAGTTTCCCTCTGCTCCTCCCCCACCTCTGTGGCAAGCAACTTCCTCCTCTTTCTCCTTTTGGGAATTATGGTTTGCAATACAGATTACAATACAGATACCAAAAGGTTATCGTGTATATCCTTTTACTTACTTTCAACAAGAACAGACAATTGTTATTTTTAACATTTAATATTTCTTTCCATACAGTTTGAAATATACTGATCACTTACTTCTCTTCCGGAAGAGAAATGCTGGCATGCAGCTTGTGCTACAGTAGGAGCTGAAGTGTGGAGCACTAAGTCACTTTATTTATTTTTTTTGTTTACTTATTTTATTTTATTTTATTGATTTTTATTAGTGAAACACCATTTTATTTCAAACACCATTAGTGAGGTACATTTGTAGACTTACAAATTTTTGTGCTTGGGTTTCAATTATACAATGATCAAATGTCCATCCCTCCACCAGATCTCATTTTCCACCACCACAGGTCCCAATATCCCTCCCACTTCTTGACCTAGGTACACATAACTGTTGCATTCGGAGATGTTCATCCCATTGAGAGCAAATGGAACGTCAGGAACGAGACTGTTTCTCATAAACATTGTCTTTGTGAGATTCAGCTGTAGTCCTACCTTTCCACACTCACAGTCGAAGTCAGCCAGCATTTGTGCCTCTTGGCTGATGTTTGGTGTAATTAGAACTATGTCATCAGTGAAGCAGAAGTGGTGTAGTTGCCAACCATCTATCTTCACTGCCATTCATTCCCATTCCAATCATCACATGACGTTCTCGTGAGTGGCACTGAAGAGTTTCAGTGAAATGGTATCATCCTGCCGAATCCCTCTCTTGACGTCAATGATCACCTCCCTGTAGAATGGTGAGATCCTGGTAGTGAATCCGTAATACAGCTCATGGAGTATCCTGATGTATTGCGTCTGAATGCCATGTTTGGCTAGGGCCTCGATGGCCACTTCAGTCTCAACAGATTCAAGGACCTTCTTTAAATCAATGAACAATAGATAGTGCGGCATCTTGAACTCCCGAGAAACCTCAATGAGCTTGGTTATCGTGTGGTTATGCTCGATTGTGCTGAATCCTTTCCGGAAACTGGCTCCATTGCCCTTCGGGAGATGTGATAGATCCATCAGGATGTGAGCGGGCAATCATCTTGGTCTTGTAGTTGGTGAAGGACAGGCAGGCATTACGAATGCTTTTCCCAGCTTCTGCCACATCTGCCAGCACTGCCGCTCTTCTCTCTTTGAGGTCTTCCTTTATCTCTTCTGTGCACTGCTTTGTGAGGTTGGACATTAGCTTGTGGTTACTAGAAGCTTGCGCCAAGCCATGTTGGCGAGTGAGCTCGAGAGTTTTCGAAGACATTCATCTTTTTGTGGTTATCTCTCTCTTGGCATTCTTTGCACCATCATGGAGGTGCTGAACCAGTCGATTGTATTCCTCATCAGTACTGTCAATGATGGCATCTTCCCATGTTGCCGCAATAGTTCCAAAGAGCTCCCAGTTGGTGGTCGTTCTGGGAGTTCTCAAACTTTGCAGTCCTTTCACCCCGCTCTGTGAAGTAGAATTTTGCATGAAGGAGACAGTGTTCCAATCCCGTTTGGAATTTTGGGAAAACAGCGACATCGGTCAGGCAATACTGTCGATTGAATATGATGTGATCAATTTTATTGTGGAACCATCCACTGGGAGACTCCCATGTCCAACGTTTAGATTTGGCCTTCTGGAATTGTGAGTTACCATGGTTGGTCTTGGTCAACATGATGAACTCAGACAGTCTCTCACCCTGTTCATTCCATTCTAGGCCATGGGTCCTGATGTGGAGTTCTTCAGCTGATCTTCTCAGTCCTATCTTGGCATTAAAATCACCGACAATGATCTTGTAGAAGGTATGGTCTTTTTTATAGAACTTCTCCAGCTCCATCTAGTACTTCTCAATTTCTCCATCATCGTAATTGGATGTTGGTGCATGGATAACAAAGATAGAAACTGCCGGCAGTTAGCCACATCTATTCAAGTGTAATCGTCTGATTTGGGTTCTTAGGCATTCGAATGAATCAATGTTTATGGCCAAATTCGTGTTGACAAGGACACCAACACCACCAATGCCTCTTTTGTCACATGTTCCGATGAAGAGTTCTTCCCCAGTGTCAAAAACAGTGTGATGTCATTGATACCTTCTCGTCTCAGTCAGACCAATGATGTCGTACTTGATCTTTCACGCTTCCACTATCAGGTCCTCGATGGATGCATCTGATGCCAGCGTACATGCATTGAAATTACAGACAGTCATTTTTGTCCTTCTTCGTTTTGGCATCCTAGTTCAGCCCTGAAATTTTATCAGTCTCTCCTTCCTCATCCTTCTTAACGCTGCCATATTGGTGACTCTTTCAGGGTCAGGGAAAAGAGACCCATTGTATTTGCTGGTTTTGGCCTATTGAATACACCACAGATAGTTTGCGACACATGATAAAACACTTAATATAAGATTACCGCACCATATTTGATGGGTTTAAAATATGGTTTGAACCATGGGAACACCTGCAAGGACGATTAGAGGCTGCCCTAAAAGCCTCTTTCCCTCTCAGAGAGCCTGGCAAGCTACTGAGAGTGTCCCGCCCATGATGTATCCATAGTGTATTTGATATGAACTATATTACAAACAACAATGGATGAAGGTTCCTTTCTCACCACAGCCTCTCAAACAATGGATCTTCCCAGATTTTCTGTTTTTGTATTTTTGTGCATTCTCTTTTTAAAGAACTGTGATTTACAAAATTATTGGTAATTGAGTTTTAGGCATATAATATTTCAACATCAATCCCATCACCAATGTCAAATTCCCACCACCACTGTCCCCATATTCCCTCCTCATCCCAACTCTACCCTTCCCCACTTGTCACCCTGAGAGGCACATTACAAAGTTCCAATGATTACAGCTTAGATCTCATGTTTTCAGTTTTGTTATCCGTGTTTTGGATATATGGCTATACCACTCACCCATATTTAGTATAACTAAAGCCATCGATGTTTGTTCACCCATTACTTCCCATTCTCTTCCACCCTAGATTTCTTCCCTTCTCTATGTTTCTCCTCTCTAAACATTGGGGTGAAGGGTGATCTAGGCATCTCCTTTTTACATTTTCTCAGCCAGTATTCTATATACCATACATAAGTGAAGTCTTTTTTATATGTGCCATTCTCACTAGTGTGAGATATCTCAGTGTTGTTTTGATTTGCATTTCCCTAATCATGAGTGACATTGAACATGTTTTCTTATGGCTATTGGACAACTGTATGTATTCTTTGAAGAAGAGTCTGTTCATATTCTTTCCCTACTTTTAGTTGGGTCATACATTTTGTTGTTGATTTTTGTGACTGCATTATAGATATTCCATATTATCATTTTATATGATATATTGTGTGTAAATATTTTTCCCATTTAGTAGGATATCTTTTTTATTATAGCTTGAGGTTTTTTTTTTCTGGATGACAGTTTTCACCTTTTTAAGTTGATACCATGATACCATACCATTTGTTATTTTTTGTCTTTTTTTTGTCTTTGCCTCAGTTGTCAACTCAAATACTTAGGAATGTACTTATCAAGAGAGATGAAAGACATATAGTAAAAACTGTATAATTCACTCCTAAGATAAACGCAAGAAAAAACCATTGAGTTTAATGTTAGATATGGAATTGGTTTCTACCTCTATTTTATTGAGTTTTTTTCCATGAACAGGTGCTGAATCTCACCAAAACTTTTCCCTACTTTGGTTTATATTATATGAATCTTGTCTTTCCTTTGTGGCATATTGCATTAAATGATTTGAATACATAGAACCATCTTAGCATCCCTGAAATGAGTCCCACTTTCAAGATTTTGTTTTGAATCTTTGCAATTACTTTCATGAGGGATATTTATCTGAAAAAATAATGTCTCCGTGCTTTTTAATCAATATTAATGTTGAGCTGATAGGTGATGTTAGAAAATTTTCTCTTTGACTTTCTGGAAGAGCTTGAGAAGTACAAGTACTAGTTCCTGAACCCTACTGGACCTGGGCTTGTTTATAGGGAAGAATTTTATTACTGTTTAAATTTTATTACTCGTAATTTTTTCAAATTTTGTACTTTATACTTATTTGGTCTTGAGAAAGCATATTATTCTAAGATTTACCTATTTATTCTTGGTTCCTTACCTTCGAAGTATAAGCTTATTCATAATAATCTATTATGATCTTTTGCATTTATAAAGTGTTATAACCTCTATTTATATTGATGATTATATTTACTAGAGTTTTTAACTCTCATTTTTCTTGTGAGCCAATGTAAAGTTTTGGCAATCCTGTTTATTCTTTCAAAAAACACCTCATGATTTCATAAAAATTGATTTCATTGATTTGTTTTCTTGATTACTATATTGTTCGTGCCTGTTCTAATTCTATTTCTTTCCTTCTACTTACTTTGGGTTTCATCTATTTGATTTTATTTTCTTTAATTCTTCAAGTTGTGAGGTCAAGTTATTTATTTGAGTCATTCCATGTTTCCTGATGTAAGCCTGCATTTCTATGAGCAATGTACTCTTAGTACTGCTTCTTCTATATTCTATAGGTTCTGATGGTTTGTATATTCATTCTCATTAATTTTGGGGCATACTTTTATTTTTGTTTGATTTATTTTGACCTAATATTTGTTCAACAGTATAATATTTAGTTGCCAAATGTTTGAGCTTTCCTGCATTTAGTTTTAGAGTTAATTTGAACCTTTATAGAATTGTAGTCTGAAGAGACTTGGTATTATGTCTGTTTTCATGACTTTATGGACATTAGTCAGCATGTGGTCTGTTCTGTAAGATACTCCATGTGCACTGGAGAGGAATGCCTATTATCTCCAGGTGAGTGGAGAGTATTTTACATATATATTAATCCAAGCTCTTCTAATTCCTCATTTAGGGCTATTGTTTCTTTAACAACTTTTAAAAAATCTAGTTTATTGGTCCAATGATGAGAGTGGAAATTTAAAATCATCCACTACTATTATATTACTATTACTATTGAGGTATCTTTTGCATATATTATTAATTGTTTAAGCACTTTGCTGTTCTTCATTTAGTTCATATGTTAATAATAATGATGCTATATTTGTGTATTGATTCTTTAATCAGTATATAATGTTTACCCTTATCTTATCTAATGTTTTTTAGTTGGAATACTATTTGGTTTGATAGAAGCATGACCAGTCCTGCTTTATATTTTGGCCAACACTCAGTGATACTCAGGGCTTAGTACTGGCTTTATGCTCAGGGATTATTCCTGGCAGTGTCTGGGGAACCATATGTGGTACAAGGAAACTAATAAAGGTCAGTTGCACATGCAAGTGCCTTACCTGCAATACTGTCTGCCGCTCACTTCCCTGCATTTTATGCTACCACTTGTATAATTTTCCTTTTCTACTCTGAATCTTTGTTTATGATGAGCATTCACATGTATGTATGTGTCTCTTGTAAAAGGGAGAGTCTCTTGGTAAAAGGTTTTGGCCCTGACTCATCCAGCCACTTCATACCTTTTGTTTAAGGATTTCACTCTGATGATATTTAGATAAATTACTGACAAAATTCACTTCTATCATTATTTTATATAAATTTTGGGGTGTTTTTTAGTTTGACCTTGTATCTTTGTCTTTTCCTAATTTTTTCAACATATGCTTTGGGGTTAGCTTTATATATGGTGTTAAGATTCCATTTACCTCTTCTTGTTAGTTTCTCCTAAGCTAGCTGACCAACGTGGGTTGGGCAGGGAAAACTCAATAGGTTTTTGGAAAAAAGATTGGGCTACACATGGCAGTGTTCAGAAGCTCATTCACTCCTGCACATACTCAGGGGAACTCCTGAATATACTCAGGGGATTATATGCAGTTCCAAATATCAAACTGATCTTAACCACATTCGAAACAAGTGCTTTAATATCTGTATTTGATATTATGAGTCAGTAGGCTTGAGTGAGCCAATGATTACCTCTTGTATATCAGGTTCTAGCTACCACCCGAGGCAACAAAAATACTCTGTGTTGGCTCTATTCAGCTTCCATACTTTTTCCTACTCAACAGAACAAACACACAGCAGGACTTCTGGAAAACCTGTGTCAGCATCACAGTCCTATATCTAGGTGAAAATTTAAGTCCAATGCCAATTTTTTACTCACCCGTCCTTTATCTCAGTGCAAAGTGCCAAGTTTTTAATCCTTGACTTGCCCCTTCTCTTCCCTTGGGTCACACACCTTACCTCTAAAATAGGCCATAGTATTGTATTCAATACGAACCAATCTTCTTGTGGTGGTTGATAGATTTTCACAGTTAGACTCCACATGCAACTCTGTTTAAATTTTTGTATGTTATTTGCATTGGTTCCACAGGGACACTGTCAGATATTTCTCATTTCGTTCTTGTTGGTTCTACTCTCTCTAAATTAAATTTCTGTATAGAACTTGAAGTTCATATTTTACATATAGGTATCCATTTTTTGCACCATTTGTTGAAAGACCATACTTCTTATATTATATTGTCTCTGTACCGTTGTAAAGAAGAAATCAACTACCTATATATGCATGGACCATATCTAGCCTCTAATGTCTGATATAGTTTTGTTTTGTTTTCTTTCTTTTTTTTTTTTGGTTTTGGTTTCTGGGGCACAACCACCAATGCTCAACGCTTAGCTCTGTGCTTAGGGGTCATTCCTAGTGTTGTGCAGGGGCTTAATGGGATGCGGGGGATTGAACTCAGGTTGACTGAATGCAAAGCAAGTGACTTACACACTGTATATCCTGTAATATCTCTTAGACCCACTATATATATTTCTCCCATATACCGGTCACGGTCATGGCCACGGTCCTCCCGTTGTTCATCAATTTGCTCAAGCGGGCCCAGTAACGTCTCCATCATAAAACTTGTTGTTACTGTGTTTGGCATATCGAATACCTCACGGGTAGCTTTTTAGGCTCTGCCGTGCGGGCGAGATACTCTTGGTAGCTTGCCGGGCTCTCCTAGAGGGGCAGAGGAATCGAACTCGGGTCGGCCATGTTGGCCGCTTGTAAGGCAAACGCCCTACAGCTGTGCTATTGCTCCAGCCCATATTATC
Source organism: Sorex fumeus (assembly GCF_029834395.1). Classification (NCBI taxonomy): domain Eukaryota; kingdom Metazoa; phylum Chordata; class Mammalia; order Eulipotyphla; family Soricidae; genus Sorex; species Sorex fumeus. Next base: position 13,738,066 of record NW_026606115.1, read on the forward strand.
GCTCCAACCCATGTTATCCCATATACCATTCAGTATTATACTATTTTAATTACTGTGACTTTTTTTCATTTCATTTCATCATCCTGTTAATCGTCGATTGCCTCGAGCAGGCCCCAGTAACGTCTCTTTCATTCCAGCCCTGAGATTATATTCACGGCTCTTTAGGAGAATGAGACCCATCATTGTTACTGGTATTTGGCATATTTGGTACGCCACGGGGAGTTTGCCAGACTCTGCCCTGTGGGCAGGTTACATTCGATAGCCTGCAAGTTTGTCCAAAGTAGGAATGGGATAATAACATGTCATAAAGAAAAGTTCTGATAAGATGTCGCGCGGCCGCGCGGTTCCGGGATCTGGATTTTATAGCCTCTGAGTCTTGGCCGCTGATGGGATTACATGGTGCCAGGGGGCCAGGTGGTGGGTGTGACCCCCGCCTACTGGAATTTGGAGGATCTGGGTGGAAGATGCTCGACTCCAATTCGAGTAGGCTTGGAGGTCTCGGCCCCGGAACCCGCGTGGCTTTGTCCCTCTGCCAGTACCTTCATGTGTGCGGAGAGTGGTCTCAGCATGGTGGTGGCTGGTCCTGGAGGTCTTCGGCTGCCGGAGCCCCAGGCGGGGCGGGGAGGAAAGCTCGACCCGCTCCGTCCAAGGGGTCCCGGCGAGGGACACCCAGGCGCGGGGGCAAAAGACTGCACTGTTCTCGTCCGGGATCTGGATTTTATAGTCTCTGAGTCTAATCCCATCAGCGGCCAAGACTGTGACTTATTAATGAATATTGAAATCAAATTGGGCTAACCCTCTAATCACTTAGATATTTAGCTGTACATATACATCAGTACAAATTTTAGAATCTGGGTGTCAATTTATTTGAAAGAAAGCTTACTTATATTTTAATTGAAACTGAATTTAATCTATGATTTGAAAAGACTTCACACACTAAAAATATTAGAATTTAGACCAGTGAAGGAGTTACAGTTCTTCGTTTCAAATTCACCTTCAATTTCTCTCTATAATAATTTGTTGTTTCCCCATATGATCATATCAATAGATGCAGAGAAAGCATTTGACAAGATCCAGCACCCGTTTATGATGAAAATTCTCAGCAAAATGGGCATCGAAGTTACTTTCCTCAATATAGTCAAAGCAATCTACCACAAGCCCATGGCAAGTATCATTATCAATAGGGAAAAACTAAAATCCTTCACTCTAAGATCGGGCACAAGACAAGGTAGCCCACTTTCACCACTCCTATTTAATATAGTACTGGAAGTCCTGGTCATTGCAGTTAGGCAATAGAAAGGTATCAAGAGAATACAGATAGGAAAGGAAGAGGTCAAGCTATCATTATTTGCAGACGATATTATATTATACTTAGAAAACCCTAAAGACTATGGAAAAGCTCCTAGAAACAGTAGGTCAATAGAGTAAAGTGGCAGACTACAAAATCAACACCCAAAAGTTGATGGCTTTCTTATATATAAATAACGAAAGAGAAGAAAGAGACCTTAAAAAATCAATCCCATTCACAATAGTACCTCAGAAAATCAAGTACCTCGGAATCATCTTAACCAAAGAGGTGAAGGACATATACAAGGAAAATTACAAAACACTACTTCAATAAACAAAAAAGACACTAGGAAATGGAGACACATCCCCTGCTCATGGATAGGGAGGATTAACATTATCAAAATGGCAATACTGCCCAAAGCACTATACAAATTTAATGTGGTCCCTATCAGGATACCCATGACATTTTTCAAAGAAATAGACAAAACATTCCTGAAATTCATATGGAACAATAAACCCCCACGAATAGATAAAGCAATCCTTGGGAAAAAGATGGGTGGCATCACCCTCCCTACCTTCAAACTGTACTACAAAGCAGTAGTAAGTAATACAGTATGGTACTAGGCTAGAAACAGACCTGCAGACCAATGGAACAGAGTTTGGTCTGTCACAGAGTTATTCTGTCACAGACCCCTAAATATATGACCACTTAATTTTTGACAAAGGAGCAAGAAATTTGAAGTGTAACAAGGAAAGCCTCTTCAAAAGTGGTGCTGGGAAAACTGCATAGCTACCTGCAAAATAATGAACTCTGTCTAATGCCAGGCACAAAAGTCAGATTAAAGTGGATTAAAGACCTCAATATCAGACAAAGAATACATAAGGTACATTGAGGAAAATGTAGGCAGAAATCTCCATGACATTGAAGCTAAGAGCATCTTAAGGATGAAACAGCACTGACCATGAAAGTGGAAGCAAACTTAAACAAATGGCACTACATCAAACTAAGAAGCTTCTGCAATTCAAAAGAAACAGTGACCAAAATGCAGAAAGAGCCCACAGAATGGGACAGAATATTTACCCAATACACATTTGATAAGGGATTAATATCCAGGATACACAAGACACTAGTAGAATTGTACAAGAAAAAGCCTCCTACCCCATCAAAAATGGGAGAAGAAATGATCAGAAGTCTCCTCTAAAAAGAAATACAAATGGCCAAAAGGCACAAGAAAAATTGCTCCGCATCTCTAGTCCTCAGGGAGATGCAAATCAAAACAGCAAAGAGATATCATCTCACACCACAGACACTAGCACACATTCAAAAGAACAAAAGCAACCGGTGTTGGCATGGATGTGGGGAGAAAGGGATGCTTTTTTATTGTGGGTGGGAATGCCCACTAGTCCAGCCTTTCTTGGAAAACAATAAGAACAGTCCTTCAAAAACTAGAAATTGAGCTTCCATATGACCCCACAATACCATTTCTGGAAATATATACCGAGGATGCAAACAAGCACAGTAGAAATGACATTTGCACCTATGTGTTAATTGCAGCACTGTTCACAATCGAATACACAAATGCCACAATTGAATGCCAAAACCAGTAACTACAACTGGTCTCATTCACCTGACCCTGAAGGCTTCACCGACATGGCAGCACTGAGAAGGATGAGAAAGGAGAGGCCGACAAAATCTCAAGGCCGAACTAGGCTGCCACAACGAAGGAAGACAAAAATGATCGTCTGTACTTTCAATGCACGTACGCTAGCATCAGATACATCCATCGAGGACCTGATGGTACAAGCGCGAATGATCAAGTACGACATCATTGGTCTGACCGAGACAAGAAGGCATGAATCTCACCATGCTGTTTTCGACACTGGAGAAGAATTGTTCCTCAGAACATGCGATAAAAGAGGTGTCAGAGGCGTCAGTGTCCTTGTCAACACAAACTTGGCCAAAAGCATTGATCCATTCGAATGCCTAACAACCCGAATCGGATGTTTACATTTGAATAGATGTGGCTCACTGCTGCAGTTTCTATCTTCATTGTCTACGCACCAACATCTCATTATGATGAAAGAGAAATCGAGAAGTTCTACATGGAGCTGGAGAAGTTCTATAAAGAAGACCACACCTTCTACAAGAGCATTGTGGGTGATTTTAATGCCAAGACAGGACCGAAAAGATCAGCTGAAGAACTTCACATCGGGACCCATGGCCTAGAATGGAACGAACAGGGTGAGAGACTGTCTGAGTTCATCATGTCGACCAAGACCATCCATGGTAACTCATAATTCCAAAAGGCAGAATCTAAACGTTGGACATGGGAGTCTCCCGGTGGACGATTCCACAACGAAATAGACCACATCATACTCAATCGATGGTTTTGCCTGACCGATGTCGCTGTTGTCCCAAAATTTCAAATGGGATCGGACCAATATCTCCTTCGTGCAAAATTCTACTTCACAGAGCGGGGAGAAAGGGCTGCAAAGTTCAAAAAGAGAACTCCCAGAACGACCACCAACTGGGAACTCTTTGGCACTATTGCGGCAACATGGGAAGATGCCATTGTTGACAACATTGGCAAGGAATACGATCGACTGGTTCAGCACCTCCATGAATGTGCGAGGAACGCCAAGAGAGAGATAGCCACAAAAAAACGCCTGTCTTCGAAAACTCTTGAGCTAATTCGCCAGTGTGGTTTGGCGCATGCCTCAGGCAGCCGCAAGCTAACGTCCGAGCTCGCAAAGCAGTGCAGAGATGCGATCAAGGAAGACCTCAAGGAGAGAAGAGCAGAAGTACTGGTAGATGCGGCAGAAGCTGGGAAAAGTATTCGTTACGCCCGCCTGTCCTTCGCCAACTACAAGACCAAAATGACTGCCCGCCGACATCCTGATGGATCCATCACATCCTCCAGAATGGCAATGGAGAAGATTATCCATGACTTCTACTCGAATCTCTTCGATAGCCATGTCCACTTGCCGACATACAAAATTCCACAGGATGGATATGTCGTTCCCAACGTTCTCCCTTCCAAAATCCGACACGCCAATTCGTCAGTAAAGAAACAAACAGCACCCGGCCCAGACAAAGTCAGACCTGAACACCTGAAGAACCTGCCATCAGTACTCATCAATACACTGGCTCGGCTCTTCACTCGCTACCTGTCTGAATGCAAGGTTCCGTCCCAATGGAAAACCAGCAGGACCGTACTACTGTTCGAGAAGGGAGACATCCATGACATTGGCAACTATTGCCCGATCTGCCTATTGTCTGTCATCTACAAGTTGTTCACTAGAGTCATCCTAAATCGGATTGGCAGAACACTAGATGAAGGACAACCATGCGAGCAAGCCGGGTTACGCAAAGGATTCAGCACTATTGACCATATCCACACAATAACCAAACTCATTGAGGTTTCTCGGGAGTTCAAGATGCCGCTCTGTTTAACGTTCATTGATTTAAAGAAGGCTTTTGATTCTGTTGAGACGGAAGCGGTCATTGAAGCCCTAGCCAATCAGGGCATTCAAGCCCAATACATCAAGATCCTCCGTGAGCTGTATTGTGGATTCACTACCAGGATCTCCCCATTCTACAAAGAAGTGATCGTTGATGTCAAGAGAGGGTTTTGGCAGGGTGATACCATTTCACCGAAACTCTTCAGTGCCACCCTCGAGAACATCATGCGACGACTGGAATGGGAAGGAATGGGAGTGAAGATAGATGGTTGGCAATTACACCACCTCCGCTTTGCTGATGACATTGTTTTAATAACACCAAACATCAGTCAAGCGGCACAAATGCTGGCCGACTTTGACCGTGAGTGTGGAAAGGTAGGACTACAGCTGAATCTTACGAAGACAATGTTTATGAGAAACAGCCTCGTTCCTGATGCCCCATTCGCTCTCAACAGAACGACCATCTCTGAATGCAACAGCTATGTGTACCTAGGTCGAGAAGTCAACATGACAAATGACCTGGCACCCGAGCTGCGCAGGAGGAAGAGAGCTGCTTGGAATGCCTTCAAGAACGTCGAAGAAATAGCTAAGAGGACGAAGAACCTCTGGCTCCTGACACATCTCTGATTTCACTGTTCTTCCTGCATTAACATATGCCTCAGAGACCTGGGCCCTACGCAAACAGGATGAGAATGCTATTCAGGTCTCCCAAAGAAGAATAGAAAGAGCTATGCTTGGAATATCACGTTTCACTCAAATGAGAGAAAAAATTCCGAGTTCCGACATCCATCGACGATCAAGAATCAGGGACGCTGTCTCTTTTGCCAAGGTGTCAAAAATCAGATGGGCTGGTCACGTAATGAGATTTAAAGATGACCGCTGGACTAGAGCTGTTACTGACTGGATTCCACGGGATGTCAAAAGACCGCGTGGCCGCCCACCTACCAGATGGTCAGACTTCTTCGTCAAGATCATGAATGATCGGTTTGAGGCTCTTCATGTTCCCAGAGCAAACAGATGCCATTGGGCTACACTAGCACGCGACAGGGACAAATGGAGACGTTACTGGCGCCCGCTCGAGCAAATGGACGACTAACGGGAAGTTAAGTGATTAAGTGATTAAGTTTACAATAGCCAAAATCTGGAAACAAGTGCCCTAGAACAGATGACTGGTTAAAGAAACTTTGGTATATCTACATACACAATGAATACTATGCAGCTGTTTGGAGAGATGAAGTCATGAATAGATGGATAGTCATGGAGAGTATCATGCTAATCGAAATGAGTCAAAGAGAGGGACAGATATAGAAGGAATTCTCTCATTTGTGGAGTATAAAACAACATAACATGAGACTGACACCTAAGGATAGTAGATACACAGGCCAGGAAGATTGCCCCATAGCTGGAAGCCTGCCTCATGAGCGAAGGGGAGAAGGCAGCTGGAATAGAGAAGGGATCACTAAGAAAATGATGTCTGGAGGAACCGGTTGGGTTGGGAGATGTGTGCTGAAAGTAGATAATGAACCAAACATGGTAAACTCTCAGTATCTGTATTGCAAATTATAATGACCCAAAGTAGAGAGAGAGAATATGGGAAATATTGTCTGCCATGGAGGTAGGGTGGGAAAAGGGGGATATACCAGGGATGTTGGTAGTGGGGAATATGCACTATTTGAGGGATGGGTGTTTAATCATTGTGTGATTGTAACCCAAACATGAAAGCTTTTAACTATCTCACAGTGATTCAATAAAATTTTAAAAAATTATTTATAGTTTTCAGTAATCAGTATATGTATTTATTATGTTTATTTCTAGTCACTTCTTATTTTGTCTTGTATTTTTTCTATTTGAACTATACATGTATTTTTTGAATTTCAATTACTTATTGAGATATTTGGCTGATTTTTTGACAATTTTCTGACACTGATTTTTTAACAATGTTGGCAATGTTTGGAAGTATTGTCAAGATCACTGTCACTGTCACTGTCCTCCCATTGTTCATCAATTTTCTCAAGCAGGCCCAGTAACGTCTTCATTGTGAGACTTTGTTGTTACTGTGTTTGGCATGTCGAATATGTCACGGGTAGCTTGCGAGGCTTTGCAGTGTGGGCGAGATACTCTCGATAGCTTGCTGGGCTCTCTGAGAGGGGCGGAGGAATCGAACTCGGGTTGGCCATGTTGTCTATGTGCAAGGCAGACGCCCTACCCGCTGTGCTATCGCTACAGCCCTTTCTAATATTTTTTTAGATTTTAAAAAATTTTATTCATAGTATTCTCAGCTGTGATTAAAACCACTTTTATTTTCTTTCCAAATGTTGATGCTTTTTATCTTTTTCTTGATTCATTGCCCTATACAAAATGAACAGTAAATTGGTGAATAGAACTCATGAAAATAGGCCTCCTTATCTTATATTTGATGTAATGGGAAAACACTTAGTTTTATATTATTATATATGATGTCATACATTCAATTTTAGATGTTTTTAATTGAGTTGGTGAAGTTTGTATTTATTCATAATTTTGCTGAGGGTTTTGAAATTGAAAATGAATGTTGGACTTTGGTAATTGATTTTTCTTCATTTATTGAGAAAATCATATTTTTCCTTCATTTTGCTAAGATGGTGTATTACATTTATTTTTAAATGTTAAAATATTCTTCAATTCTGTAGTAAGACCCACTAGGCAATGATCTAATGACTCTAATATGGTCTAATATTGTTTTACTTGCACCACTTTGTTTACATTTTTTTCAACCCGTATTTGCAAGAAATATCTGTTGGTGGTTTTCGTATTCCTACAGCTTTTTTCTAGTTATGGTGTCACGGTAATAATACTATTCCAAAAATCATTCTATGAGTTGAGTGTTATCAGGATAATAATATTGTTTCTCAAATTATTCTGTGCTTTTATTAGTAATAAGGTAATAATACTATTTCCCCAATTATTCTATGAGGTCAGTATTATTAACTTGATACCACAACCAAGAAGAGCTGCCAAAATAAAAAAAAACTACTGCTATTACTCACAAATATAAATTGAATGTATCTCTAAACAAAATGGTGCCATTTTCTTGAAGGAAATTGGTGGTAGATCAGGTATTATTGTTCTTTAAATACTGGGTGAGAATAAAGACATGCGGGCCTGTGATATATTTGTGGGAAGATTTTAAACTACAGTCTTTTCAAAAAAATGGATATAAAACTATTCATACTTTGAATTTCTTCTTCAAGTGACTGTACTGCACTGTCCATCGATTTGCTCGAGTGTGCGCTTTGTGAGCTTGGACATTTGCTTGCGGCTGCCTGAAGCATATGCCAAACCACATTGGTGAATAAGCTCAAGAGTTTTCGAAGGCAGGCGTTTATTTGCGCCTATCTCTCTCTTGGTGTTCCTCGCACAATCATGGAGGTGCTGAACCAGTCGATCGTACTCCTCATCAATGTTGTCAACAACGGCATCTTCCCATGCATGTTGCAACAATAGTGCCAAGGAACTCCCCGTAGGTGGTCGTTCTGGGAGTTCTCGTCTTAAACTTTGCAGCCCTTTCTCCCTGCTCTGTGAAGTAGAACTTTGCATGAAGGAGACGGTGGTCCAATCCCTTTAGGAATTTTGGGACAACAGTGACATCAGTCAGGCAAAACCATCAATTGAATATGATGTGATCTATTTCGTTGTGGAACCGTCTACAGGAAGATTCCCATATCCAACGTTTAGATTCGGCCCTCTGGAACTGTGAGTTACCATGGATGGTCTTGGTCGACATGATGAATTCAGACAGTCTCTCACCCTGTTCTTTCCATTCTAGGCCATGGGTCCCGATGTGGAGTTAGTTCTTCGGCTGATCTTCTCGGTCCTATCTTTGCATTAAAATCACCGACAATGATCTTATGGAAGGTGTGGTCTTCTTTATAGAAATTCCCCAGCTCCATGTAGAACTTCTCAATTTATTCATCATCATAATTGACTGTTGGTGCATAGACAATGAAGACAGAAACTGCCGGCAGTGAGCCACATCTATTCAAGTGGAATCATCTGATTCAGATTGTTAGGCATTTGAAGAAATCAATGCTCATGGCCAAGTTTGTGTTGACAAGGACACTGACACTTCTGACGCCTCTTTTGTCGAATGATCCAAGGAAGAGTTCTTCTCCAGTGTTGAAAACGGCGTGATGTGATTGATGCCTTCTTGTCTCGGTCAGACCAATGATGTAGTATTTAATCTTTCGCGCTTGTACCATGAGATCCTTGATGGATACATCTGATGCTAGCGTACATGCATTGAAAGTACAGACAATCATTTTTGTCTTTCTTAGTTTTTATAGCCTAGTTCGGCCTTGAGATTTTATCATCTTCTCCTTCCTCATCCTTCTCAACGGTGCCATATTTGTGATGCCTTCAGGGTCAGAGGAATGAGACCCATTGTAATTACTGATTTTGACATATTGAATACACAACTGACAGCTTGCCAGGCTCTGCCATGTGGGCAGAATACTCTCGGAATACTCTTGGTAGCATCATCGACCATATTCACATGATAACCAAGCTCATTGAGGTTTCTTGGGAGTTTGAGATGCTGCTCTGTCTAACATTCATTGATTTAAAGAAGGCCTTTGATTCTGTTGAGATGGAAGCGGTCATAGAATCCCTAGCCAATCAGGACATTCAAACTCAATACATCAGGGTCCTCCGTGAACTGTCTTACAGATTCACTACCAGGATCTCACCATTCTACAAAGAAGTGATCATCGATGTCAAGAGAGGGGTTCAGCAGGGTGATACCATTTCACCGAAACTCTTCAGTGCCACCCTCGAGAACGTCATGAGACGACTAGAATGGGATGGAATGGGAGTGAAGATAGATCGCCGGCAAATACACCACCTCCGCTTTGCTGATGAAATAGTTCTAATTTCACCAAACATTAGCCAAGCAGCACAAATGCTGGCCGACTTCGACCGTGAGTGTGGAAAGGTCGGACTCCAGCTGAATCTCACAAAGACACTGTTTATGAGAAACAGCCTCGTTCCTGATGCTCCATTTGCTCTCAATGGAACTATCATCTCCGAATGCAACAGTTATGTGTACCTAGGTTGAGAACTCAACATGAAAAATGACCTGGCACCTGAGTTGCGCAGGAAGAAGAGAGTGGCTTGAATGCCTTCAAGAGCATCGAAGAAATAACTAAGAGGACGAAGAACCTCCGGCTCCAGGCACATCTCTTTAATTCTACTATTCTTCCTGCATTAACATATGCCTCAGAGACCTGGGCCCTACGCAAACAGGATGAGAATGCTATTCAGGTCTCCCAAAGAGGAATCGAAAGAGCTATGCTTGGAGTATCACGTTTCACTGAAATGAGAGAAAGAATCTGGAGTTCCATTCTCCGTCAACGGTCAAGAATCAGGGATGCTGTCTCATTTGCCAAGGCATCAAAAATCAGATGGGCTGGACACGTAATGAGATTTGGAGATGACCGCTGGACTAGAGCCGTTACCTACTGGATTCCATAGGATGTCAACAGACCACATGGCTGCCCACCTACCAGATGGTCAGACTTCTTCATCAAGGCCTTGACCGATAGTTTTCAGGCTCTTCGTGTTCCTAGAACAAACAAACGCCATTGGGCTACACTAGCACATGACAGGGAGAAATGGAGACGTTACTGGCACCCACTCGAGCAAATCAATGATTAATGGGAAGTCAAGTGATCAAGTGATGAAGTGACTTTTTATGAAGGTAACCTTATATTGATACACAAAACTTACAGATATGTTACCGAAAAAGAAAGTTTCAAACCAATTTCTTTGAAGAACATTGATACAAATATCCTCAACAAAATTTTAGGAAATGGAATACAATAACGCATCAAAAATCATATACCATGATCAAGTTGGGTTCATCCCAGGAATGCAAGATTTGTTCAATAATTGGTTCTGTGTTTTTCTCGTATTTGATCTTGTCAATTTGTATTCATTGTTTATGAGCTTATCGCTAGAGGTTTACGTGTTTCTTTGTCTTTCTAAAATAATTGTTCTTATTTTTGAGTTTATTTGTTTTTAACTATAATCATTCTTTTTCTTATGTTTTTGTTTTAGAATTTAAACTTCCTTGTTTTTCTTGTCGTTATTTTGCTCTTCATTTCCCAACTTTTTTCATTTTTCCATTTTTCAAGGTGGAGGCTGAGGTTATTGTATTGAGATCATTTTGAGCTAGAAACTATACAACACAAATTCTGACATATTGTGTTTCCATTTTCTCTGAGTTCAAAATGTATTCTAAATTCTCTGGTGGTCTCTTCATTAAATTATAGATCATTTAGAAGTTTACTTTTAAAATTACTGAAACCTGTTATACGGTCAAGACTTGTTTATGTAAGGTCTACCATGAGAGGTGTTCCATCTGTGCTTAAAAAGAATTTGTAATCTGCTACTAGAAGACTGTTCTCTATATGTCAATCAGTCAAGCTCATTGATAGTGCTATTAAGACTACAACCTTCTTTTTTGAGGAAGTTTCTGTTCATTTATTTTCCCCACTCTTTGATGAGGTTAGAGGTTTTTCTCTTATAACGTTCTACCAGTGTGTTGTATATTCTGCATATTGACCACTAAACTGATGAGTATTGGGTGAATAATTTTTCCATTCTATGGGCTTTCTCTGTATTTGGGTCATTGTTTCTTTTGAGGTGCATAACCTCCTTTTAAAAAAATTTTATTGAATCACCGTGAGATAGTGACAAGTTTTCATGTTTGGGTTACAATCACACAATGATCAAACACCCATTCCTCTACCAGTGCACATTCCCCACAACCAATTTCCCCGGTATACCTCCTCTTTCCCACCCTCCCCTGCCTTCATGGCAGACAGTTTTCCCCATAGAGGTACAGAACATTCTTAGTTTAATGTAGTCCCATTTGCTTATCTTTGTTTCCACTTGTTTGGTTAGTTGTGTTTCATCTGGAAAGATGCCTTTAACTTCAATGCCATGGAGATTTCTACTTACATTTTCCTCTAGGTACCTCACAAAAGAAATACCAATAACCAAAAGATATATGGAAAAAATCTCTACATTACTGATCATCATGGAGATGCAAATAAAAACAACAAATTTTACATCACAGATACTGGCACACATTAAAAAATACAATAACAACCAGTGCTGGCACATATGCGGGGAGAAAGGGAATATCCTTAATTGTTGGTGGGAATGCCAAATGGTCCAGCAGCTTTGGGAAAAAATATGGGCATTCCTCAAAAAACTGGAAATTGAGCTTCATTTTGATACAGCAATACCACTTCTGGGAATATACCTAGGAATGCATAAAAGCACAGTAGAATGACATCTACACTTGTATGTTTATTGCAGCATTGTTCACAGTACCTAGAATCTGGAAACAACCTGAGTCCCTGAGAACAGACAACTGGTTAAAGAAACTATGACACATCTGCACAATGTAATAGTATGCAGCTTTTAGAAAAGAAGAAGTCATTAAATTTGTTTATAAGAGGATTGACATGGAGAATATCATGCTAAGTGAAATGACTAAGAAAGAGAGGGACAGACATAGAATTACTGTACTCGTTTATAGAATATAAAATAATATAATAATAAACTAAGATACAAGGACAGTAGAGACAAGGGCCAGGAGGATTGCTCCATGGTTTGGAAGCCTGCTGAGTGAGTAAGCAGTTGGGATAGAGAAGGTACCACTAAGTCAATGATGGTTGGAGGGATTGCTCAGGATGGAAGATATATGCTGAATGTAGACAAACATGATGGTCTCTCAATATCCCTATTACAAACCATAATGCCCAAAAGTACAAAGAGTAAGACCGAAAGTTCCTGCCATGGAGGCAATGATTCTGGTGGGGTGAGGGTGGTAGGAGGAATACTAGAGACATTGGTAGTGGATGATGCACACTGGTTGAGGGATGAGTGTTCAAGCATTGTATGACTGAAATTCAATCATGTTGATTTTCCATTTACTCCATTAATTATATTTTGTTCTGTTTTGGGGCCACAGTCGGCAGAGTGCTCAGTACTTATTCTTGCCTCTATACTCAGGAGTCACTTCTGGCAGTGCTCAGGAAACCAGATGTGGTGACAGGAATCAAATCTAGATCGGTTGCATGGCAGGCAAGTGCCCTACTCTTGGTACTTTTCCTCTGACCTATTTGCACTCTTGTCAATAAACTATTAAAATGTGTAACTATAATTGTTAAACCTTGAGTGTATCCTATGTAGTTCTATCCGTTCTATCAATTTTTGATTTGTTTAATTTTTAAGGTCACAATCCCTTAGAGTCAGCATGTTCTTTTGAATAACTGAACCCCTAATTATGATGTTACATTATTTATCACTAATAATGTCTTTTATTTTGTAATTCACTTTGTCTAATATATGCATAGTCATGTAAACTTTATTTTGAATAGTGTTATCATGCTACATCTTGTTTCATCATTTTACTTTTGGTTAACCTGTTTCTGTCTTTATTTAAAGTATATATGTTCAATGCAGCATATAACTGCACTGCACTGTAGCACTGTCCTCCCGTTGTTCATCGATTTGCTTGAGTGGGCCCAGTAACATCTCCATTTTGAGACCTGTTGTTACTGTGTTTGGCATATTGAATATAATTCACGGGTAACTTGCCAGGCTTTGCCGTGTGGGCGAGATACTCTCGGTAGCTTGCCAGGCTCTCTGAGAGGGGAGGAGGAATCAAACCTGGCTTGGCCAGGCTGGCTGTGCACAAGGCAAACACCCTATTGCTGTGCTCCATAAAATCCAACAATATTTATATTTTAATTAAGGAGTTTGACCATTTACTCCTAGTGTCATTATTGATACTATTGATTTAATTGTATCATCTTCATCTTATTTTTGATTTTCTATTTATTGCACTTCTCATTTTTCCTTCTTTCTCCACTATCTTTTCTGTTAATTTGCATTTGTAATAATCTAATTTTATCTTTTCATTAGTTTATTAAATAACATTTTGTTCTATTTAAATAGGTCAAAGGGTTAATAAAATATTTTTAAATGTTTATGTTCTATGTTCAATTGAATTTATATGATTTTATATGCATTGTTAAAATCTAACAACAGCTTAATTTCATTTCTTTCCTCCCTGCATTTATAGTAATTTTTCATTCATTTCACTTTGCCATATATATAAACCTTACAATTATCATATTTATATTTAAAATCAGTTATCCTTTACAGATATTTTGATAATATCAAAATACATATTTATCCAAATATTGTCCTCAATACTCTTTTTGTTTTCTTCTTTATTTTTTTTGGTGTGTCACTCCTGGAAATACTTAGGATTTTGTGCCTAATGGTGCTTCAAGAACCATGAGTTGCCAGGGATTAAACCCAGGCCTTCTTAGTGCAAAGCATACATTCCACATGCTTGGAACTATTTTTAGCTCCCTGGACCATTTCTAGTAAACTCTATTATGCTCTATAGATCCATATTTCCCTCTGGTGTCATTTCACTTGTGCCTGAATGATTTCTTGTAACATTCATTATAGTGTAGAATTGCTGGTGTTGAATTATTTTGTTTTTGTATAACCAAGATTTATTTGTATTATCTTCCTTTCCAAGTTTATTTTCTCTTGGTATAGATACCACGTTGTTAACTATTTTATTTAAATAATTTAAACAAATTGTTCATTTTTCTCACATATCAATTTCAATGAGAAATCTGCTCATTCTTTTCATTGTTCCAAAGAACATGTCTTTTTCTTTTTCTGCTTTTGAATTTTTCTCTATAATTTATTCAAATTGAAAATGATTAACAGTATTGTAAATCATAGTATATTCTCAATAAAAACTTCAAAAATGTGATTTGTTATAGCTTCCTTATGCTTTCTTGTGGGAAGTAATAGAATTATCTGAATTTCTTCAGTCTGTTAGTTTATAATTTGAATTGTTTACACACTTTTCAGCCATTATTTGCCCAAATATTTTTTCTCTCTCTGAACCATCCTCTCCTTTCCTAACTCTAATTACTCATATATTTGACTAATTAAAGTTATTCCATAAATTGCTGATGTGCCTTTCTTTATATAAATTAGTTTTCTCTATATAAATTTGGGCTAGCTAGTTAGCATTGCTACTCTTCGCACTTTACTAATTTTGCCCTACAGTGTCTAATATTATGTCAATCTCATTTTGTATATTATTAATCTTACAAACTACAAAAAACTCACAAAATGTCTTTAAATTTATTTTTTGAAGCACTTTTTAAAAATATCCCACGTCTCCACTTAGAGTTTTGAGCATATTTACTACATTTTATTTTGGGAGATGGCACACTTAGGGGTACTCAGGGTTCACTCATTGTGGTGACACAAGGATAATGCCAGGAGCAAGATCTAGGCCTTCCACGTGCAAAGTATGTGCTCCGTTCATTTGCACTATCTCCTGAGTCCTTTACTACATTTTAAAGTTAGTTATTCTAAAAAAAAAAGAGATACCATCTGACACCTATCAGATCATACATGTCAAAAAATCTGGAAATATCCATCGTTGACAGAGTTGTGGTAAAAAGGAATTCTTCTTTACTATTGGTTGGAATGTCATCTGGTTCAACCACTATGGAAAGCAATACGAGGAGTTCTCCAAATATAGGAATAGGACTCAGTGATATCACTTCTTGGCATCTATCCCTCAAACACAAAAACATTAATTCAGAAGGATATGTGCACACCTATTTTCATTGCTGCATTTTGTACAATAGCAAGACATGGAAACAACTTAAATTGCCAACTACAGATATATTCAGCTATATATTCAGCGCCAAAAAAGAGCAAAAGCAAGCAATTTGAAAGAACATGGATGGAACTAGAGGATAACATTCTGAGTGAAGTCAGTCCGAAGGACAGGGACAGATACAGAATAATATATTCCATATGTGGGGCTTAAAGTTAAACAGTGAGGTAGCAACAAAGGTCCAAAGGCAATATGATGGGAGGACTGACACACACACAGAATTGTGTTTGAAGGCGATGAGAAGGATAGGTGTTGTGGTAGGAATAGGGAGGTAGGGAGGTACGCTGGTGATGGGTGTGGTATTGGAATTATTTCTATGAGAAACAATTATTAATAGAATTGTAAACAAAAACCAAAAAGCCACAAATGAAACAACCAATTTAGTATCTTCATTATAATATCTGTCAGAGGGATTTTGTGGTTTTAATTTCATAATGTCTCAGGATACTACATTGTACAAATAAAATTTTCCATATATTAACCAGTTCTGTATCTTTAGACATTATATTATTTATGTCTTTATGGACACAATTAATGTTATAATGGACTCCCTTCTATAGTGTATGCCTCTGTGTAAATATGTAAATAGGATACATTTAAAAAGTTCAATTTCTGGATTAAAGGGTATATCTTTTTGTATTTTCTTAGAATTTTTAATTTAACTATAACTCTGGACCTATTAAAAACTTAGCATGCTCATAAAGCATTATCTGGAACACATATAATCTCAAACTCTTTCACTAGGCATATGCTGTTCTTTTATTAAAGCACCATGATTTACAAAGTTATTCATAGTTGAGTTTTAGACATACAATATTGTATCACCAATCCCACCACCAGTGTCAACTTCCCTCCACCAATGTTCCCAAATTCTCTCCCCCTAATTGCCCTACCCCAGGATGCCCACTTGACAGGCAGCTTTCTAAGATTTGTTGTTAGAGTTTGATTCTCTTGATTTCGGTATTGTTAACACCATGGTTTGGATAGTTGGATGTATCATTGGGCATATGCTCTTGATATTCATTCAGGCAATACCCAATTGGTTTCCCCATTTTGACCTTCATAATAATAATCCTCTCACTTTTTCTGGTTCTCCCTGTTTTTCAGTGCTCATCATGTTATATTGCTCTCCTAACTCTTCCTGACATGACCACACAATATATTTTATATTTTTTCCTTTGAAAAAACTTGTGCTATATTAGTATTCAATATATATGACCAAGTACCTAAGGAAAAAATCTCCTTTTTCTCATCATTAGTTTTGTAAGACTAACTCATGGACTTCTCTTCTTATCAAAGCATTTACTTCAGTATTTAGAGGCAAACTTTCTCACTTTGTGTAGATGGAAGTCTTCATCCATTACTAGAACAAAGCTATTATCACTGCATTGGCATATGCCCAAACTTGATAGATCTATTGTCAGAAGCATTGGATTTCAAATCTTACTATTATGAAGATGTTTACTCACTTTTCAAAGACAGTTGTTTTGCTCTCCCCATCCTGTTTCTTGTATGCCTAGAGATGCAGAGCAATAAGACTCATTCCTCATTTAAATTTGGAAACCACCTGAGTTTTAACTAATCTAAGAAGTATATTTGGTAGCCTAGATTATTAAAGAGTGGGCAATGTACTCTTATTGAATAACCAGACAACATATAGCTGATTAATTTAAAAAACTAAAGTTCTTAAGTATACAAGATAAAGTATACACAGCTGATATACAAAGTCATATATATTATCTTACCCCTTATAAAAGAAACCCCTGCACCTGGCTGTCCTCACCGGGGCCCCTTTGAGGGGGGAGGGTTGAGTTTCTCTTCCGCCCCCCCAGCAGAGCCCTAGCAGCTGAGGACCTCCGGAGCCAGCCATAACCATTCTGGGACCACTCTCCACACGTCCGAACGGACCTCATGCATGAAAGAACTGGCAGAGGAACCCAGGCATGCGGGTCCCGGGGCTGAGGTCTCCAAGCCTACTCGGATTGGGACTGGGCCTTCTCCAACCAGACCCCCCATCTTCCAGTAGGTAGGTGTCACACCCACCAGCTGCCGCTAGCGCCAGGTTGGTCCCATCAATGGCGAAGATGCAGAGACTATAAAACCCAGCTCCCGGAAGTGCACGGCCACATTTGCAGCCACGCGACATCTTATTATCTTTCCTTTGGAGAACCTGGCAGGCTACCAAAAGTATCCTGCCCGCACGTCAGAGTCTGGCAAACTTTCCGTGTCGTACTCAATATGCCAAATACCAGTAAAAATGATGGGTCTCATCCTCCTAATCCTGAAAGAGCATTGAAATGGCTCTTTTAAAATCTCAGGGCTAGGTAGAAGAAGACATTACTGGTGCCTGCTCGAGATAATCGACGAACAACAGGATGATCGTGATCGTGATAGAAGAAACAGTTTCCTGATCTTTGAATAAGATGAGTAAATCAATAATAAAAAATGATAATCAATACTTATTGATTACTTCTTACATAATTTAAGAAATGTACATGAGAGTAGATACTACAATGGACATGGAGCTTGCCTTGCTCATAGATAACCTGGGTTTGATACCCAGGCACACCATATTATCTGTTGAGCATTGTCAGGAGTGATCCCTGAGCCAGGATAAAATCCTAAGAACTCTCCTTGATGTGACTCCAAAACAGAAAAACAAAAAGAAAGTGCATGTGTTATAAATTTATTCCTTCCTTTTTGCTATTATTATATTTATTTTACAGTTGATAAAATGAAAGCCTGGAAAATCAATGCAATAATCCCAAGGATGAAGAGCTAGTAAATGGGAGCATCAGGATTTAAATCTACAACCTAAAATCTATGCTATCAACCACTGTACTAAAAATATGATGGATAAGTTGTGACTCATACCTAAAAACTTAATAAAACATGCAAACTGACTTTATCTTTTCTAAAAGCTGTATAGTATTCCATTGTGTAGATGTACCAAAGTTTCTTTAATCAGTCATCTGTTCTCTGGCACTCAGGTTTTTTGTATATAAGTGGATCAACATGGAAAATATCATGTTAGGTGAAATGAGTCAGAAAGAGAGGTAAAGACATAGAAAGATTGCACTCATTTGTGGAATATAAAGTAACAGAATGGGAGACTTACACCCAAGAATAGTAGAGATGAGTACGAGAAGCATTGCTCCATGACTTGGAAGCTGGCCTCACATGCTGGGGGAAAAGGCAGCTCAGATAGAGAAGAGATTACCAATTAAAGGGTGCTTTGAGGGCCTGCTCGGGATGGGAGATGTGAGCTGAAAGTAGACCATAGACTGAACATGATGACCACTCAATACCTATATTTCAAACCACAACACCCAAAAGGAGAGAGAAAGAGCAAAAGGGAATGCCCTGCCACAGATGCGGAGTGGGGTGGTAGGGATGGGTGGGGCGGGAGGAAGGCATACTGGGATCATCGGTGGTGGAGAATGGGCACTGGTGGAGGTATGGGTACTAGATCATTGTATGGCTGAAAGGTAAGCATGAAAGTTTGTAAGTCTTTAACTGTACCTCTCTGTGATTCATTTAAAAATAAAAAAATTCAAAACAAAACATGCAGACTGGTGATGGCACATTCAGTAAACCAGACCACATTTCTTGCTCTCATTCAAAGCTGTAGGCCTCTCTCAATTGTGACTGCTGTACTCTAACAGTTAGTGATCAGAGCGGTTTATATATATTCCAGCTACATGTATTCTGCATGAGATATAACATTTTTTTCTCTTCCTGACAAAGTGCAGCAGAACTTTTGTGGGGCTAGGAGGCCTTTGCAACCATTTGAAAGGCCTTGCTTGGTAGAATACCAAATGGCATGTGCCTGGCAGAAAAAGGAGTCCAAGGATGATCTCTCAACCATGTTCATTAGAAAAAAAGTAAGAATCCTTCCTCTGCTCTCAAATATCTCTTGACTCAAATGTTCAGGTAAGAGAAGAGTATGGTTCCCAGGGAGTACCCAGAAGACATATATAAAGTAGAGACTTATTTTCACCATCATATGAGATGGGAGTGGGATGTTGTGAATTAGCAGAGAGTCAAAACTTCTGGCATAATTAATTTGAGACTCTAATTATTGGAGATAACCTACTATAGACAGGAATTTCAGTGCTTCTGGGGATGGCCCTAGAGATCTTGGGGTAAATAGGTCCTTTCTGTGACTCTTCTCAAAATGTGGCTTTATAATGATGAGTCAGCGAGACACAATTTCAATTCCCCCAAAGACTATCCTAGAATATACCAGTAGCACATTTAATGTACATAGCTGCATAGACATCTGATCTCTCTGAATAGTAGCTGTCAGTATACCGCTAGAGAGACATCTATGCTCTAACAGAGAAAGGTCTACATGGACCTTGACAATAATATGGATTACAGTTGTGACTTATTGTCTTCTCAGGCCCAACTCATCAATAAACTACAAAAGCAAAAACAATATAGCATTTAGTATGTTTTATGCAGTTTTAGTAACTATGTGCAGGTATTTCTATACTGCCAGATAAATCTTACACAATACCTCTATGTTACATTGGAAAGCCACTACTCACTCTGGTTCATCCTGGAATATTCTATTTTCACAGGCTACAGTGAGTACATATTTGAAGTCAGGCACATTTTGAGTCCAGACTTTACTGATTTATTAGAGGCATGACTTTGGGAGATTTATTTAAACTCTCTAAGCCTGTTTTCTGTTTTGTAAAATGGTGATGACAATGGTTTCTAAATAATAAGTTTGTTGTAATAATTAAAGAAATTAATACATACAAAATACACA
This sequence comes from Sorex fumeus, assembly GCF_029834395.1. Lineage (NCBI taxonomy): Eukaryota > Metazoa > Chordata > Mammalia > Eulipotyphla > Soricidae > Sorex > Sorex fumeus. The sequence continues at coordinate 13,758,372 of NW_026606115.1, forward strand.
GAACTCTAAATAGAAATCATAAGTTCTCAATGTAAATGAATTATTGTTATTACAATGTCTACGATGCATTTGTTGCAGATAAATTGATCACTTGATCACTTGACTTCCCATTAAACATCCATTTGCTCGAGTGGGCGCCAGTAACATCTTCATTTGTCCCTGTCGCGTGCTAGTGTAGCCCAGTGGCTTCTGTTCATTCTAGGAACACAAAGAGCCTCAAACCGATCATTCAGGGTCTTGATGAAGAAGTCTGACCATGTGGTAGATGGGTGGCTATGTGGTCTTTTGACGTCACATGGAATCCAGTCGGTAATGGCTCTAGTCCAGCGGTCATTTCGAAATCTCATTACGTATCCAGCTCATCTGATTTTTGATGACTTGGCAAACGTGACAGCGTCCCTGATTCTTGAGCGTTGACGGAGGTCGAAACTCTGGATTCTTTCTCTCATTTGAGTGAAACGTGATACCACTCCAAGTATAGCTCTTTCAATTCCTCTTTGGGAGACCCGAATAGCGTTCTCATCATGTTTTCGTAGGGCCTGTGTCTCAGAACCATATGTTAATGCAGGAAGAACAGTGGAATCAAAGAGATGTGCCCAGAGCTGGAGGTTCTTCATCCTCTTAGCTATTTCTTCAATGCTCTTGAAGGCATTCCAAGCTGCTCTCTTCCTCCTGTGCAACTCAGGTGCCAGGTCATTTGTCATGTTGAGTTCTCAACCTAGGTACATATAACTGTTGCATTTGGAGATGGTCATTCCGTTGAGAGCGAATGGAGCATCAGGAATGAGGCTGTTTCTCATAAACAGTGTCTTTGTGAGATTCAGCTGGAGTCCGACCTTTCCACACTCACGGTCGAAGTCGGCCAGCATATGTGCTGCTTGGCTAATGTTTGGTGAAATTAGAACTATGTCATCAGCGAAGCAGAGGTGGTGTATTTGCCGGCGATCTATCTTCACTCCCATTCCTTCCCATTCCAGTCGTCGCATGACGTTCTCGAGGGTGGCACTGAAGAGTTTCGGTGAAATGGTATCACTCTGCTGAACCCCTCTCTTGACATCGATGATCACTTCTTTGTAGAATGGTGAGATCCTGGTAGTGAATCTGTAAGACAGCTCACAGAGGACCCTGATGTATTGAGTTTGAATGTCCTGATTGGCTAGGGATTGTATGACCGCTTCCATCTCAACAGAATCAAAGGCCTTCTTTAAATCAATGAATGTTGTGCAAGGAACGCCAAGAGAGTGATAGCCACAAAAAAATGCCTGTCTTCGAAAACTCTTCAGCTTATTTGCCAAAGTGGTTTGGCGCATGCCTCAGGCAACCGCAAGCGAATGTCCGAGCTTGCAAAGCAGTGCAGAGATGTATAAAGGAAGACCTCAAGAAGAGAAGAGAAGAAGTGCTGGTAGATGCGGGAGAAGCCGGGAAAAGCATTCATAACGCCTGCCTGTCCTTCACCAACTACAAGACCAAGATGACTTCCCTCTGATGTCCTGATAGATCTATCACATCTTCCAGGAGGGCACTGGAGAAGATTATCCATTACTTCTACTCATATCTCTTCGATAGCCACATCCACCTGCCGATGTACCAAATTCCGGAGGATGAATATGTCATTCCCAAAGTTCTCCCTTCAGAAATCTGACACACCATTTCATCAGTAAAGAAAAGAACAGCACCCGGCTCAGACAAGGTCAGACCTGAACACCTGAAGAACCTGCCATCAGTACTCATCAATACACTACCTCGGTTCTTCACATGCTACCTATCTGAATGCAAAGTTCCATCCCAATGGAAAATCAGCAATACTGTACTACTGTACAAGAAGGAAGACAACCATCACATTGGTAAATATCGCCCGATCTGCCTATTGTCTGTCATCTACAAGCTGTTTACTCGAATATGATTGGCAGAAAACTAGATGAAGGACAACCATGTGAGCAAGCCGGGTTCTGAAAAGGATTCATCCTCCGGAATTTGGTACATCGGCAGGTGGATGTGGCTATCGAAGAGATATGAGTAGAAGTAATGGATAATCTTCTCCAGTGCCCTCCTGAAAGATGTGATAGATCTATCAGGACATCAGAGGGAAGTCATCTTGGTCTTGTAGTTGGTGAAGGACAGGCAGGCGTTATGAATGCTTTTCCCGGCTTCTCCCGCATCTACCAGCACTTCTTCCCTTCTCTTCTTGAGGTCTTCCTTTATACATCTCTGCACTGCTTTGCAAGCTCGGACATTCGCTTGCGGTTGCCTGAGGCATGCGCCAAACCACTTTGGCGAATAAGCTGAAGAGTTTTCGAAGACAGGCATTTTTTTGTGGCTATCACTCTCTTGGCGTTCCTTGCACAATCATGGTGGTGCTCAATCAGTCGATCGTATTCCTCATCAATGTTATCAACAACGGCATCTTCCCATGCATGTTGCAGCAATAGTGCCAAAGAGCTCCCCGTTGGTGGTCGTTCTGGGAGTTCTCTTCTTAAACTTTGCAGCCCTTTCTCCCTGCTCTGTGAAGTAGAACTTTGCATGAAGGAGACGGTGGTCCAATCCCGTTTGGAATTTTGAGACAACAGTGACATCAGTCAGGCAAAACCATCAATTGAATATGATGTGATCTATTTCATTGTGGAACCATCCACCAGGAGGCTCCCATGCCCAACGTTTAGATTCAGCTCTCTGTAACTGTGAGTTACCATGGATGGTCTTGGTTGACATGATGAATTCAGACAGTCTCTCACCCTGTTCGTTCCATTCTAGGCCATGGGTCCCGATGTGCAGTTCTTCGGCTGATCTTCTCAGTCTTATCTTGGCATTAAAATCACCGACAATATTATAGAAGGTATGGTCTTCTTTATAGAAATTCTCCAGCTCCATGTAGAACTTCTCAATTCATCCATCATCATAATTGGATGTTGGTGCATAGACAATGAAGATAGAAACTGCCGGCAGTGAGCCACATATATTCAAGTATAATCATCCGATTCGGGTTGTTAGGCATTCGAATGAATCAATGCTCATGGCCAAGTTCGTGTTTACAAGGACACCGATGCCTCCAACGCCTCTTTTGTCGCATTTTCCAAGGAACAGTTCTTCTCCAGTGTCGAAAACACCGAGATGTGATTGATGCCTTCTTGTTTCGGTCAGACCAGTGATGTTGTACTTGATCTTTCATGCTTGTCCCATCAGGTCTTCGATGGATGCATCTGATGCTAGCGTACGTGCATTGAAAGGACAGACAATCATTTTTGTCTTTCTTCATTTTGGCAGCCTAGTTCAGCCTTGAGATTTTATCAGCCTCTCCTTCCTCATCCTTCTCAACACTGCCTTGTTGGTGACGCCTTCAGGGTCAGGGGAATGAGACTCATTGTAATTACTCATTTTGGCATATTGAATACACAACGGATAGCTTACCAGGCTCTGCTGTGCAGGCGGAATACTCTCGTTAGCTTGCCAGGCTCTCTGAGAGGGATAGAGGCTTTTGGGGCAGCCTCTAATCGCCCCTGTAGGTGTTCCCATGGTTCAAACCATATTTGAGCCCTTTCAAATAGTGGAGGTGGTGGAGTTAGTGGATGTCTGAGGGTGAGGTATTTATCTTGTACAGGTAGGGGTAGGGTGGGTCTTCAGTGCACAATCTAATCCCTGGGTCTCTGGCGGTTGGTGGAAGCAGACAGGGCAGGATAGTGTGGGGCTCCTGGTTTTAATCTCTTCATCACCTGTTGGTGGGAGCAAGCAGAGGATCTCTGTCCCCAAGTCCGTTTAGCCTGGAGTCCAATGTCTCACAATTCCGCTTATCTTGTTCTTTGGGGCTTCAGTCATGCGTGAATCTCGGCCCAAGCATCCAGAAAGCATCCTGGAGCGTGGCGGTGGTTGGTAGTGGAGGTAGTGGAGGTCTGCCGGTGAGGTATTTATCTGGTACCAGTAGGGGTAGGGTGGGTCTTCTATGTGCAATCCAATCCCTGGGTCTCTGGCGATTGGTGGAAGCAGAGCAGACAGGGCAGGGTAGGGAGGGGCTCCTGGTTTTAATCACTTCATCACCTGTGGTTGGTGGGAGCAAGCAGAGGATCTCTGTTCCCGGGTCCATTAAGCCTGGAATCCAAGGTCTCAGAGTTCCGTTTATCTTGTTCTGTGGGGCTTCAGTCGTGTGTGAGTCTCGGCCTGAGCGTCTGGAAAGTGTCCTGGAGTGTGGCGGCGTCTGGGTATTGGAGGTAGTTATTACAATGTCTAAGATGCATTTGTTGCAGATAACTTATTTGTATATATTTTCTTCAAGGTTAAAGGAGTTGTATGTTCATAAATTATTAATAGTTAGATTTCCTATGAAAAGAAAATCAAAGAGCCTGATTTGCAGTGTTATAAATTTATGTAGATTCCAAATATACATGTAACTGGATTATATTTGTTAAGAAATATAATTGTGTCTGTAATGGCCTACTTTTAGTTACAAAATTCTATCATTAAATGTTATACATATTTTTTGTATTGAATTACCATGAGACAGTTAAAAAGCTTTCATGATTGAGTTTCAGTCAATTATCAGACACCCATCCCTCCACCAGGACACATTTTCCACCACCAATGTCCCCAGCATCACTCCCAATGGTATACATCTTTAACAATCTGGAATGTTAAGTTAACATAGGCCTACTATAGTTACTCAAGATCTAGACCCTACCCATAGTGCAGTGCCAGGTATAGAGTAAGTATTCAAGAAATAGGACTGCAGGGATCCAAAGATGGTTCAGTAGCTAAAGTGATTGAATTTCATGTGTAAGGCCATGAGTTTAATTCTAAAAGGTGCTACTTGCACCAAGTTGTATCCTGGCAGCTCAGCTGTTTGCTGTTTGTACTTGAAATGCCACAAGTGGTTTCTAACCACAGCTAGGGATGTACAAGCACAACTAAAGGGCAGTATCAATCATGAGCATTGAAAAGGTAAATATATGCTAGCACTGCAGCCAGGAATGTGGTCCTTGTTTGGCTCGCTACAATGTGCTCAAGCAACACAACTAAGCCTGTAAACCACCTCTGGCTGGCCGGATAATCTTGTCATCGGCAACCATCCAGATCGCATGTCCTTCTCTCCCAGAAGGGAGCATAACATGAAGCTTGTCATAGCCATGCCACCAGACCCCACACCAGACAGTTTCACTTGGGATGCCCCAGAAGGAGGTGAGTGAGAGCACTCCCCACGCAAGGGACCCAGCCCTAGCAGCTGAAAACCTCCAGAACCCAAGCCAACTATGCCCAAGTCTGCTCCCCACATGCTCAGGCCAAGACTCACGCACATGTGAACCTATTCCTTGACCACATGGCTGCAAAATGAGGCTGCATGACACATCATAAGGCACACCCTATCCATACTCCAAGAATGCCACACCACATTTGATGGGGTTCAAATAGTAGGCAACCAATCATAGAGGGAAATATATATATGTATATATACATATATACACATATATTTACACACATATATATGAAAGTTCACAAGGCTCAACCTTTAACAACATGTTAGTGATATCTTATAGAACGTCCTAATGGCCCCTGACAAAATAGAACAATCTTCACACTCTTTCCTCTATGGATACTTTTTTGTAGCATTTTCAGCGGTTTTTCATAACAAACAATACAGAATATATTATTTTGGTTCTGTTTTGGGACAGGGATAAAGGTTTTTATGGAAACATCCTAAATATGGTGGTAGGAAGGTGTAATGGTGGTGAGATTGGTGTTTGAATATTATATAATCAAATATTGTGAACTATCTCATAAAAAACAGTTAAAGGGTATGACTCTCAATGAACAAGTCAAATGTGCCAGAAAATAACCACACATGTGTATGACCATCAGTCATCAACAGCACCAACAGAAGGGAAAGAAGGAAGGAAGGAAGGAAGGAAGGAAGGATTAAAGATGAATTGATTCAGTGCTAAGCATTTTGTAAATCAGAGAACCAAATACTCCCTGACCTGACTCACATACTGTGGTGCAGAAAATGAATTTGGGCTTCTAATAGTGGCTATGCCAGTTAATAGCTGATCTGAATCTCAATTTTCTTATCTGTAAAATCAAGATGAAAGTACAATAATCCTCGCTTACTGTAATTAATAGATTTTTGGCAACTGGAATCTTAGTCAAACAATGACTTATAAAGAAGACAAGTCCTGAAATAACATTGTTTAGTTCAGTGTCATCTGAGAAGAAACATTAAATGACATGCATTATTGTAAGTACATGCAACTCTCACTTCCTAAAGGTACTCAGAGATTTAAATAAGAAAAAGTGAAATAATTCCAAAGTTATTTCCTGGTTTATAGTAGTTGCTTAGTCGATGATAATTAACAAACAACTCCCACTGTGTCCTTCTCTTTCCTCCACTCTGTTTTTACCATTGGTGATTTATATTAATATTCTGATTTATTTTGACCCACTACACTATATTTCAAATTAAAAGTGTGATGTGTCAGGGTTTGGAGAGGGGCATAAAGCTGGAAGTCCCACAATATTTGCTCTGGGATTTCAAACTACTCATTGGCAGTGTTGGAACACTTAGGGTTATATCTGAAGATTTCCTAGACACAGAGCCTTTGTGGGATACACAATTTCTATCACAGATTTTTCCCATAAATTTATGAATTGCTCAGGAAAACATGTCTTAAAGGGGCAACACCTGAAAATGTATAAGGCTACTTCTGATATTAATGATAAACCATGAAAAAACATTGTGAAGATAAACCATGGGATCTCAGAACAAAGAATAGAGAAGAGAAACAGAAAGAAATGATAAAAATCAAGAAACACTTTTTCTACAACAAACTCTGTTTTGCTAAAAGCTATCCCTGTTGACACAAATACAGAACTTTGATGTTTTTTAGCAAGAAAATACTTTTCTGAAGAGTGAAAGAGAAAAACATTCCAAACTTTTACAGTTAGCAGACTGTGCTGCTGAAATAAGATCTGATATATGACTCATAACCAAACAAGGAGAACATCTGGAAATCAGCTAGTCACCCTTTCTTCGCTAGAGTAAATCCCAACTGAATGCAGACAACCCGTACTAGAAAGAGAATGGTGTTTCTAACAAAATGAGTGACAATATCATCTACCTTAGTACCACGGAATGAATGCAATAAAATATTCTTCACCCCAACACCTGCCATATGGCTTGTGTTAACTGGAGTGAGAGAAAGTGCCATTTGAGAATGTGACAGGAGGAGTTTTCTCTAGGCTCTGCCTGTCATTTTCTGGGCTCCCTTGGGAGGAAAATATACCTATCATTGTAAAAGATACAGTGCCTTATTGTATAATTGGGAAAAATTGGAGGGAAATAAAAATTGTTAACATTTATCATGTCTGCAATGAGCTTTATACATTAATTTATTTAATGCTCAGTAACTCCATGAAATATTTACACACTTTTTTTTCAAAACAGGGAAATGAGGCTCAGTGGAGGGAGAACAGTAATGCTTCTTAAGTTTCATAACTGACAAACAATAGATGTTGGACTCTAATTCTGGATAGTCTGACTCTATTGTCTAGTCCCATCACTGTTATGCAGTTATTCTCCACAAAACAAATGCAGGGAGCAATAGCTCCATACCTAATAAGAACCTGACGCTATCCTTCATATTTGATATTAACAATGTAATTCCCCAAACATTATTTTTTGTTCTGTTATGTTTACAGCCATAGCTAGCAGTTCTGAAGGCTTACTCCTGACTGTGTGCTTGGGGATCACTCCTGGTGGGGCTCTGGGGTTTATATGTGGTGCTGGGTGAGTTCAGGGCACTCTATCAGCCTTATTATTTATCTGGGTCAAGAATTAGCTTTATTTACTCTATATATTTTAAATAAATAAAATTGAGACCAGGAAAGTTCTAGAATTCACAGTATTCACCATAGATGAACCAGGATCACCAGAAATAGAGGGATATATCTTGCATTTAAAAATATAGCTCACAGTGTTGAAAGAGGAACAAGTAGAAATCAAGTCCTGGTTCCACTTGTCAGGCAAGTAGGAGACATTTGTCATTTGCATGAAGATATGTTATGAACTAGCTTGAAAATGAAAACAACCTGCTGACATGCTAATATTCACTAGGTTAAAATGAATTCTCGGGGCCAGAACAGTAGTACAGCAGGTAGGGTGTTTGCCTTGCACACGGCTGACCCAGGTTGGCTGACCCGGGTTCGATCCCTGGCATCCCATAGGGTCCCCTGAACACTGCCAGGAGTAATTCCTTAATCCAGAAATAGGAGTAAACCCTTAGCATCACCAGGTTTTACCCAAGAAACGAAAGAAAGAAAGAAAGAAAGAAAGAAAGAAAGAAAGAAAGAAAGAAAGAAAATAACTAAATGAATTCTTGCTATTGAAAATGTTGCCAGTGTGGCTCTAGGGGGCCTGTGCCCCAACAATACTTCAGACAGCAATCTGAATTTTCCCAGCTTTGTCCTCCCGTTTCTTCCATAAGAAATGTCATAATCTGTCTCCAGGCCAGGATTTCCACCAGCATATTCACTGTATCACTGTATCACTGTCCTCCCGTTGTTCATTGATTTGCTCCAGCAGGCCCAGTAACATTGTCAGACTTGTTACTGTGTTTGGCATATCGAATACATCACGGGGAGCTTGCCAGGCATTGCCGTGCGGGCGAGATACTCTCGGTAGCTTGCCAGGCTCTCCGAGAGGGGCGGAGGAATCGAACTTGGGTCAGCCATGTTGGCTGCGTGCAAGGCAAACGCCCTACCCGCTGTGCTATCGCTCCAGCCCACCAGCATATTAACATCATTAAGAAAACTACCAAAGACTAAGCCCATTAGGAAACCAAATAGGGGAAAAATACCCTTTCCTCAGGGTCAATGTAGCCTCAATTCATGATAAGCAGATAAGTAAATGGAATGCATAACATATTTCAACTTTCATTAATCTTCCAGCCTTGTACCATGTGAAGGAGGCAACCTGTTTAATCTTGCAGAGATCCAGGTTCATTTCCCAACCCTTATGGACCTGTTTGACTTCCATCACAAGTTATATATTCAAGATTTGGAAAACTTATTATTTTAAAATTAGTCCCGAATTATTCACTCCCCCAACTAAATAACAAGATTAGTGAAAACAAGATTCAAGTATATAGTTCTATACTCCTACAGCATGTGTCTAGACGTCAGATAATTGATAAATTAGGAAAAATATCGCTGTCTGGTGTGGGAAAATACAAAACTGGGAATTTTTTTTTGCTAAGAAATGATGTCGCATCCTCTTTTGGAAACATCTTACCTATACTTTATCTCTCACAAGCTACTGCATTCATTATGCAACACTTACATGCCCAGGCTTCTAATATATCTTAAGTGTCCCCACTTCACAGAGAACAAAAAAAATTCTCATTTAAGAGTAAATCTTCCCTGGGAACCACAGAGCGTTCTAACTTTTCCAACTTTTACAAAGTGGATTTGAGTGTCTTTTGTCTTTTTTTCTGGAGCCCAGGGATGAGTGACTGGCATTTTTTTAATATCGAAAGGAGCCTTCAGCCTCCCAGAGCCCATGTAACTCAACTACTTCTGCATGTGTTCACTGTAGCAGGAAACACAAGCCACTTTCTATAAAACAAAAGAATACCATTGGGAAATTAATACTCCTGAGAACAGCAAGGTTCATATATTGAACCTTGAAACTATATTCTCAGGAAATGAGGAAGTCTATATTAATCAGCTGTAATAGAAGAAATTTTATTTTAGAGGTAGACTGGAGACAATGGCTGGTAGGATTTTTAAACAGCTAATTTTATTAAACACTAAATTAAATATCAATGTGCTAGACTACGGTGGGATATAGTACTGTGGGGTAAAAAAACACCAGTGTTTTTGAGTGTTTAGAGCACTACTGAAGAAGAGTGAAGGTTCTAAACTACCCACACCTAATCTATGTTGCTATTGTCCCCTAAGATTTTTAGAATAATAGCTTCGATTTTTCTTAAGATACTATGACTAAAACTAACTGTTGGTGATAGTTTAATGCATTCATCATTCAAACACCACATTCACCATCTTAGTGCATATAACTCTCCACCAAGTTCCCAAAAGCTTCTTCTGTTCAAGCCCCTAATTCATATTTTTAAATTGCAAAATAGATGTATCATAAAATATACTATGTTGACCAGTTTAAAGCATGTGGTTAAGTAGTGCAAAGTAATTTATATTGTACAATATCTAGGATTTTTCATTTTATAAAACTGAAATTCTACCTATTAAAATCCCGTACCCTTTTCCCACAGGCCATAGTAAGAATAACCATTCTACTTTCTTTTTTCTTTCTTTTTTTAATAATGTAGGAGTACTGATATTTGTTCAGCCATTGATTAAGCTGAATTAATTGGGCATGAACTCCACATTACTTTTTTTAAAATTGTATCACTGTGAGATAGAGTTACAAAGCTTTCATGCTTGAAATTCAGCCATACAATGATGGAACACCCATCCCTCCACCAGTGCACAACCAACATCCCAGTCCTCAACCGGACTCTATGGAAGAAAATTTTCCCAATACTCTCTAATTTTGGGCATTATGTTTTGCTCAAAATTTCCCACCACCATTCAAGCCTACCTGCCAGGGGAAGACGCTAGATAATTTATTTTCCATTGCTCATTTTGAATATGATGAGAGCTTGCATGGCTGCGATTGTAAATGTAAATTTCTAGATTGTAAAAGGTTGGGTTCCAGAGACATCTCTATATGGCACTAATCAATTTTGGGATTCAATGGGAGTCTCTGGGCCTGTGCTGTTGGTGCGCTAAGATGGAAACCAGAGACCAATTGTGGGCCTGGCAGTCAGCCTACTGGAGAGCCAGGGCCCTTGGAGCCATGCGGCCTGGAGATTCAGTCCTGGAACCTGCATACCTGGGCCTTGCTGTGGAAGATCTTGGTCACTGGGATTCCATCTGGAGTAGGCGGGGAGACTGCACCTCCTCCATCTGGGGTGCCCCCATGAAGTTGGCCCAGTATGGGGGCTCAGAAAGATCTCCGGTACTGTTGTGTTTTCTGTAACTTGCTGCTGTGTTTCTGGGCCAGGGATGTTGGTATGCTAAGATGGTGTTCCGGGGCAAATAGTGAGTATGACAGTCAGTCTAATAGGCTGGAGGGGACCTGGGTAGGAACAACCTCGTTCTACTTCCACCATGTGGCCTGGAGATTCAGTCTTGGAAACTGCATACCTTAGACTTGCTTTTGGAAGCTCTTGGTCACTGGGATTCTATCTGGAGTAGGTGAGGAGAGCACATCTTCCCCATCTGGAGTGCCCCGGTGAAATTGGCTTGGTGTGGGTCCTGGAGAGATCTCCAGTGCTGTGGTGGCTTCCAGGACTTGCTGCTGTGTCTCTGGGTCAGGGCTGTTGGTGCACTAAGATCCACATTACAAAAATTTCAGCTGATTATATTTTGGTTAGGTCCATCATCCTGAGACAATAGAGTCAGACCGGAGGTGTGGCAGCAATTTTGGATTGTGGAAGAAAGTGGGTGCCAGGGGCTCTGCTTTGGTAGGCACGGGCCAACCCAACCCCCTCCAATTTACCCCGGTCTGTTCAGCCATGCACAGGTCTGTGGCTTTTGATCTCTTTCAAGATTTATTTAGGGGCTTCTGAAGCAAAGCTGGCAGTAGAACTTACAGAGTGGAGTTGGAGTTGTTTCATGGAGGTGACTGCCAGTGGTTCCATGTGTATTGGGAAGTGGGGGGAGGTAGCCCACCCCAACTCTGAGAAAGCCTGGAGATTTCAGTCACAAAACCCGCATACCAGTATTTTCAGTAGATTGTATCTTGGTGAGGTCAGTCCTGAGACAGAGGAATCAGGCCGGGGATATAGCTGCAATTTTGGATTGTGGAAGCAAGTGGCTGCTGGGGGTTCTGCTTGGGCGGGTCACCAGGCTAACCCACCCACCCCCTCCGATTTAGCCCAGTCTGTTCAGCCATCTGAGTCTGAGATTAACTGTGGCTTTTGATCTCTTTCAGTTTTATCTATGTATCTCTGAAATAAGGCTTGTATATCTGAGCCATTGGTTGTTTGTGGGTATGGATCCCACGTACCTAACTTTTGGCCATTTAATTTCTTGGTAAACTTGGTCCCAAGTTGTTTGGGTCTGGCAATAGGCACAGCAACAATTTTGGGGTATCAGGAAGTTTGAAGACATCATCAGGCTGCTGATACACTTGCCCCGCAGGTACCGGTTGACCTGATGGCAGCACTATATCCCTACCATTCTACTTTTTGTCTATAAATTTGACTAATCTATAAAACTTTTAAGTAAGTAATATAATTATTTGGGGTTCTTATATATATTACTCATAAAGTATTAGTGATCTTGGGACTATGTCATGGCTCATTAATTCCTATTACATTGCAAAGTACTTTTAGAATATTTTTTCCCTTCAGCCACACAATGTTCCAACACCTATCCTTCCACTAGTGTACATTTCCCACTATCAATGTCCCCAGTTACCCTCACGTCACCTCCAACTCCCAGTCCCCAGCCTCCCTCTATGGCAGGCACCTTTCTTCTCTCTCTTTCTCACTCTTTCTCCCTCTCTCTCACCCTCCCTACTTTTGAGAATTTTAGTTTGTAATGCAGATACTGAGAGGTTATCATGTTTGTTCCTTTACCTACTTTCAGCACGCAGTCTTATCCTGAGTAATCATTTCCAATTAAAATCGCCATAGTGGTTCCTTCTATATCCCAAATGCCATCTTCCCCAGCACATGAAGCAGGCTTTAAACAATGGACCATTCCTCCTGGCCCGTGTTTCTACTGTCCTTGGGTATTAGCCTCATTCTATGTTTCTTTATGTCTCAAACATGTGTGTAAATCATTCTATGTCTCTCTCTCTCCTTCTGACTCATTTAACTCAGCACCATACTCTCCATGTCCGTATATTTATAAGAGAATTTCATTACTTCATTTTTCTAACAGCTGCATACCATTCCATTGTGTAGATGTACCATAGTTTCTTAATTCAGTCCTCTGTTCTCGGGCACTCAGGTTATTTCCAGATTCTGACTGTTGTGAATAGATGGCATTTCTGCTATTTGTTTTTGCACCCCCAGGGTATATTCCTAGAAGTGATATTGCTGGATCATCAAAGTCCAATTGCTAGTTTTTTGAAGAATTCCCATATTGTTTTCCAAAAAGACCAGACCATTCTGAATTCCAATCAACAATGAATGAGCGTCCCTTTTCCCCTACATCTGCATCAGAAGTGGGTTGTTCATGTTCTATTTGGTGTGTGACAGTTTCTGTGGTATGAGATAATATCTCATTGTTATTTTGATTTGCATCTCTCTGATAATTACTGATAATTTACCTCTTAGAGAATTTTGATGGTCAGAAGATATATTTTATTTATTTATTTATTGCTTTTTGGGTCACACCTGGCGATGCACAGGGGTTACTCCTGGCTCTGCACTCAGGAGTTATTCCTGGCGGTGCTCAGGGGACCATATGGGATGCTGGAAATTGAAATCGGGTCGGCCACGTGCAAAGCAAACGCCCTACCCACTGTGCTATCTCTCCAGCCCCAGAAGATATCTTTTAAAGACAAAGATATTCATGAAGTCATATATAGAAGAAACACACAGTACCACTATATATTTTAATAAAATTTCCTCCAACCAAGCCAAACCACATGATACTAAAATTATTAGCATTGCTAAGATATAGTCTATTTGAATAAATCAGAAACTAAACAAAGGTGAACGAAGTCGTTGAAGCCATGAATATCATCCGAGATTAGAGGAAGCATTTACTCTTAAGTAAAAATCCAATATTAGCAATGTTAGAACATAGAAAATGTAGATTAAATTAACTGTGAAACTTGGTGAACTTCAGGCAATTATGGACATCCTTGACTGACCTAAAGGCAGAGCATTCTGGGTAACTGGTATCTAGACAAAAGATTCTTTTGACTAATTATAGTTCTTGGATATGAGAGATAGTATAAAGATGAAGGACCTTTCCTTGCATGAGACTGACCTGGTTCAATCTTCAGCAATTTCTCAGAAAAATTTCTGAGCATATAGGTAGGAGTAAACTTTGAGTAATGCTGGTTGTGGTGACAAAACTAAAAAGAGAAAAGAATTAAACCTCTGGAATATGAAAACTGTAGAATTCACAGAACCAGACAGTAGAATGGTGAATAAGGATCAGGAGATGCGAAAAATATGTAGATGTTACTCGGAAGATACATGCTTCAAATTTTATTTTATTTTATTTTATGTATTTGGGGTCACACCCAGTGATGCACAGTGGTTACAAATTTAAAAAGCAGTAAGTTGTTTTTTTTTTCTTTAGTGAAAACACCAAGAGATACAACTGTAGACTTACAAACTTTCGTGCTTAGGTTTCAGTTATACAATGATTGAGTACCCATCCCTCTACCAGTGCCCATTCTTCACCACCAATGATCCCAGTAACCCTCCCACTCCCCAACCTCATCCCCCCCACTCCACCCCACCTCTGTAGCAGGGCATTCCCTTTTGCTCACTATTTAGTGTGTTGTAGTTTGCAATAGAGGTATTGAGTGGTGATCGTGTTCAGTCTATAGTCTACTTTCAGCATGCATCTCACATCCTGAGAGAGGATGTTATCAAACATCCATTACTTGGTGTTCCCTTCTCTATCTGAGCTTCCTTTCCCCCCAGCATGGGATGCTGGCTTCCAAGCCATGGAGCAGATCTCCTGGTACTTATCGCAATTATTCTTGGGAGTTCGACTCCCATACTGTTACTTTATATTCCCCAGATGAGTGCAGTCTTTCTATGTCTGTCCCTCTCTTTCTGGCTCATTTCACTTAGCATGATACTTTCCATGTAGAACCACTTATATGTAAATTTCATGACTTCATCTTTTCTAGCAGCTGCATGGTACTCCACTATGTAGATGTACCAAAGTTTCTTCAATCAGTCATCTGTTTTCAGGCGCTCGGGTTTTTTTCCAAATTTTGGCTATTGTGAACAGTGCAGCAATGACATGGAAACCCCCCAAAAATGCGAAAGATCAGTGAAACCAAGAGCTGGTTCTTCGAGAAAAATAAACAAGATAGATAAACCACTAGCATCACTCACAAAGAAACAGAGAGAGAGAACCCTAATAAACCGAATGAGAGATGAGAAGGGGGATATAACAACAGAAACCAAAGAAATCCAAAAGATCATCAGAGACTACTTTGAAAGTCTGTATGCCACGAAACAAGAGAACCTAGAAGAAATGGATAAATTCCTGGATTCCTATAATCTCCCAGGGCTGAATCAAGAAGATCTAGAATACCTGAACAGTCCTATTAATATCAAGGAAATTGAAACTCTAATCAAGTCTTCCCAAAAACAAAAGCTCAGGTCCAGATGGATTAACTAGCGAATTTTTCCAAACATTTAAAGAGGATCGATTGCCAGTTCTTCTCAAGCTTTTCCAGGTAATTAAGAAACAGAAATTCTCCCTAACAGTGTCTATGAAGTTCATATCTTTCTAATACCAAAAGGAAGTAAAGACACCACAAGAAAAGAAAACTCCAGGCCGATATTCCTGATGAACACGGATGCGAACATTCTCAACAAAATACTAGCAAATAGAATTCAACAAATCATCAAAAAGATCATACACCATGACCAAGTGGGATTCATCCTGGGGATGCAAGGATGGTTTAACATTCAGAAATCAAACAACATAATACATCATATCAACAAAAGAAAAGATAAAACCCATATGATCATATCAATCGATGCAGAGAAAGCATATGACAAGATCCAGCACCCATTTATGATGAAAACTCTCACCAAAATGTGTATAGAGGGGACTTTCCTCAATAAAACCATCTACCACAAACTTACAGCAAGCATCTTCCTCAATGGGGAAAAACTGAGAACATTCCCTCTAAGATCAGGGACGCGACAAGGATGCCCATTCTCTCCACTGCTATTCAATATTGGTTAGGCAAGAAAAAGATATTAAGGGCATTCAGGTAGGAAAGGAAGAATTCAAGCTCTCACTATTAGCAGATGATAGGATACTATACTTAGAGAACCCTAAAACCTCTACCAAGAAACTCCTAGAAACAATAGACTTGTATAGTAAAGTTGCAGGCTATAATAGTTCCGTTTCCTATATGCAAATAATGAGAGAGACGAAAGTGACATGAAAGAAACAATCCCGTTCACAATTGTGCCCCAGAAAATCAAGTACCTATTACATGGAAAGTATCATGCTAAGTGAAATGAGTCAGAAAGAGCGGGACAGACATAGAAAGATTGCATTCATCCTCGGAATGTGCAGTAACAAAATAGGAGTCTAACATCCAAGAACAGTCAATATAAGTACCAGGAGGTTTACTCCAGGACTTGAAAGCCAGCCTCACATGCTAGGAGAAAAGGCAGCTCAGATAGACAAGGGAGCACCAAGTAAAGGGTGTTGGGAGGATCCTCCCAGGATGGGAGATGCATGTTGAAAGTAGACTAAAGACCGAACATGATTGCCACACAATGTCTCTATTGCAAACGACAGCACTCAAAAGGAGAGAGAGCAAAAGGTAATGACCTGCTACAGAGGTTGAGTGGAATGGGGAGATGGGGGGTGGGAGGGATACTGGGATCAGTGCTGGTGGAGAATGGGCACAGATGGAGGGATGGATGTTAGATCATTGTATATAACAGAAACACAAGCACAAAAATTTGTAAGTCTACAACTGTACCTCATGGTATTTCACTAATAAAAATTAAAAAAAAGAAAATCAAGTACCCAGGAATCAGCTTAACTAAGGATGCAGTAAGTTTTGGATAATCATACATATTCTAAGGTGATTAGAATTGACAATGTTGTATGAATACATGAAATTTGGTAAGAGAATAAATTTTAACTGTTCTCACCACATCTAAACAAAAACAAACAAAGAAAAGACATATACTTGGCATAAATGTGAACTAACTTTTTTATAACAATTATATCCTAATGTGTGTATATATGTGCATACTATATATGTATAGAATCATTACATTTCACACATTTAATATATTAAATTCATTTTTTTCTCTTTGGTTCACACCCGGCAATGCACAGGGGTTACTCCTGGCTCAGCACTCAGGAATTCATCCTGGTGGTGCTCAGGGGACCATATGAGATGCTGGGAATCAAACCCAGGTCAGCCGCATGCAAGGCAAACGCCCTACCCACTGTGCTATTGCTCCAGCCCCTTAAATACATTAAATTCTTATTTACACATTTCAACTAAACTAAAAAAATGTAAGTCTACCTTTGGATTTTGGAATTTGCCTTTTCTCGGTATGGATTCAAGGGTAATGTTCAACCCAAGCAATTTTGGACTTGTCAAAATATAGTTTTGCTTTGTTTCATTTAGCTTTGTTTTTGAATTCACATCATAAAATAAAAATAATGCACTGGGTCAGAGGATGGATAACTAACAGACTAGCCATATAATATATTAATCATTAAAATGACTCATAGTGATTGAAAACTTAGAATGTAAGTCTCATTCTTTTTTTTTTTCCCTTTATTTTATTTTATTTTTTTTAAAGTTGTAGATTTACAATTTTTTGTGCTTTGGTTTCAATTATACAATGATAAGATACCCATCCCTCCACCAGTGCCCATTTTCCACCACCATGGATAATATCCCTCCCACCCCCATCCCCCCATCCCCCCGTCTCTGTGGCAGGGCAATCCCCTGTGTTCTCTCTCTCCTTTTGGGTGTTGTGGTCTGCAAAAGAGGCATTGAGTGGCAAACATGTTCAGTCCATAGTCTACTTTCGACATGCATCTCCCCTCCTGGGAGGATCCTCCAAACATCCTTTATTTGGTGCTCCCTTCTCTATCTGAATAGCCCTTTCCTCTAGGATACCCGGCTGGCCTCTAAGTTATGGAGTAATCCTCCTGGTGCTGATCTCAGCTATTCTTGGGTATTAATCTCATACTTTGTTACTTTATATCCCCCAGATGAATGCAATCTTTCTATGTCTATCCCTCTCTTTCTGACTCATTTCGCTTAGCATGATACTTTCCATATTGTACCACTTGTATGTAAATTTCGTGACTTCATCTTTTCTAAGAGCTACATAGTACTCCATTGTGTAGATGTACCAAAGTTTCTTTAACCAGTCATCTGTTCTTGGGCATTCAGGTTTCTTCCGGTTTCTGGCTATTGTAAAGAGGGCTGCAATGAACAAACAAGTGCAGATGTCACTTCGACTATACATTTTTGCCTCTCTGGGATATATTCCCAGGAGTGGTATTGCTGGGTCAAATGGGAGCTCAATTTCTAATTTTTTGAGAATCGTCCATACTGTTTTCCAGAAGGGCTGAACCAGTGGACATTCCCACCAACAGTGAAGGAGTGTCCCTTTCTCGCCACATCCACGCCAGCATCGGTTGCTTTTGTTCTTTTGAATGTGGGCCAGTCTCTGAGGTGTGAGATGGTATCTCATTGTGGTTTTGATCTGCATCTCCCTGATGATTAATGATGTAGAGCATTTTCTCATGTGCTTTTTTGCCATTCGGATTTCTTCTTTGAGAAAGTTTCTGTTCATTTCATTGCCCCATTTTTGGATGGGGTTGGATGTTTTCTTCTTGTGGAGTTTAACCAGTATTTTGTATATCCTGGATATCAACCCCTTGTCAGATGTCTATTCGGTGAATATCCTTTCCCATTCTGTAGACTGTCTTTGTACTTTGGTCACTGTTTCTTTGGAGGTGCAGAAGCTTCTTAGTTTAAGATAGTCCCATTTATCTATCTCTGTTTTCACTTGCTCGGCCAGTGTCGTGGCATCTTTGAAGATACCATTAGCTTCAATGTCATGGAGGGTTTTGCCAACTTTATCTTCAATGTACCTTATGGTTTCTGGTCTGATGTTGAGGTCTTTAATCCATTTTGATCTTACTTTTGTACATGGTGTTAGGCAGAGTTCTGAGCCTATTTTTTTGCATGTAGCCGTCCAGTGATGCCAACACAATTTATTAAAGAGGCTTTCCTTACTCCACTTCACATTACTTGCACCTTTATCAAAGATTAGATGAGCATATGATTGAGGAGAGATGTCAGTGTATTCAACCCTGTTCCATTGGTCTGCAGTTCTGCCTTTGTTCCAGTACCATGCTGTTTTAATTATTACTGCTTTGTAGTACAGTTTGAAGTTCGGGAGGTTGATTCCTCCCATTTTCTTTTTCCCAAGAATTGCTTTAGCTATTCGTGGGGGCTTATTGTTCCATATAAATTTCAAGAGTGTTTGCTCCATTTCTTTGAAGAATGTCATGGGTATCCTTATAGGGATTGCATTGAATTTATACAATGCTTTCGGTAGTATTGCCATTTTGACAATGTTAAGTCTCCCGACCCATGAGCAGGGGATATCTTTCCATTTCCTCATGTCCTCTTTTATTTCCTGAAGTAGCGTTTTGTAGTTTTCTTTGTACAGGTCCTTTACTTCCTTAGTTAAGCTGATTCCTAGGTACTTGATTTTCTGGGGCACAATTGTGAATGGGATTGTTTTTTTCATGTTGCTTTCTTCTCTCTCACTGTTTGCGTATAGGAAAGCCATGGACTTTTGGGTATTGATTTTATAACCTGCAACTTTACTATACGAGTCTATTGTTTCTAAGAGTTTTTTGGTGGAAGTTATTGGGTTCTCTAAGTAGAGTATCATATCATCTGCGAATAGTGAGAGCTTGATTTCTTCCTTTCCTACCTGAATGCCCTTAATATCTTTTTCCTGCCTAATCGCTATTGCAAGTACTTCCAGTACTATATTGAACAGCAGTGGAGAGAGTGGGCATCCCTGTCTCGTCCCTGATCTTAGAGGGAAGGCTCTCAGTTTTTCCCCATTGAGGATGATGCTTGCTGTAGGCTTGTGGTAGATGGCTTTAATTATGTTGAGGAAGGTCCCCTCTATACCCATTTTGGCTAGGGTTTTCATCATAAAGGGGTGCTGGATCTTATCAAATGCTTTCTCTGCATCTATTGATATGATCATATGCTTTTTATCTTTTCTTTTGTTGATATGGTGGATTATGTTGATTGATTTCCGAATGTTGAACCATCCTTGCATCCCTGGGATGAATCCTACTTGGTCATGGTGTATGATCTTTTTGATGAGTAGTTGGATTCTATTTGCTAGTAGTTTGTTGAGGATCTTTGCATCTGTGTTCATCAGGGATATCGGCCTGTAATTCTCTTTCTTTGTGGTATCTCTGTCTGCTTTTGGTATCAGTGTGATATTTGCTTCGTAGAAACTGTTTGGAAGTGTTTTTGATATTTCAATTTCGTGGAAAAGCTTAAAGAGCATAGGGAGTAAGTCCGCTTTAAAGATTTGGAAGAATTCACTAGTGAATCCATCCGGGCCAGGACTTTTGTGCTTGGGGAGACTTTTTATTACCATTTCAATTTCCTTGATGGTGATAGGTCTGTTCAGGTATTCCAGGTCTTCTTGGTTCAGCCTTGGGAGTCTGTAGGAGTCTAGGAATTTATCCATTTCCTCGAGGTTTTGATGTTCCGTGGCATAAAGCTTCTCAAAGTACTCCCTGAGGATCCTCTGAATTTCTGTGGTTTCTGTTGTAATGACCCCCTTTTCATTTCTGATTCGGTTTATTAGGGTTTTCTCTCTCCCTTTCTTTGTGAGTTTTGCTAGAGGCTTATCGATCTTGTTAATTTTCTCAAAGAACCAGCTCTTGGTTTCATTGATCTTTCGGATTGTTTTTTGGGTTTCCATCTCGTTAATCTCTGCTCTGAGTTTTATTATTTCCTTTCTCCTGTTCGGGTTGTGCTCCTTTTTTTGGTCCTTCTCCAAGCTCTTAAGCTGTGAGGTTAGGTTACTTATGTGTGCTCGCTCCTCCTTCCTGAGGAATGCTTGTAGAGCTATAAACTTTCCTCTTAACACAGCCTTTGCTGTGTCCCATAAGTTTTGGTAACTCGTGTTCTCATTTTCATTCGTTTCTAGGAATCTTTTGATTTCCTCTTTGATTTCCTGTCTAATCCACTCGTTGTTCAATAGTGCACTGTTTAATTTCCAGGTGTTTGATTTAGTTTTCTGTTTTTGTGTGTGATTTACTTCTAATTTCAGCGCATTATGGTCTGAGAAGATTGTTGATACAATCTCTACCTTCTTAATTTTATGGAGGCATGTTTTGTGGCTCAGCATGTGGTCTATCTTGGAGAATGTTCCATGTACGCTTGAGAAGAATGTGTATTCAGCTTTTTGTGGATGAAGTGTCCTGTATATATCTACTAAGTCCCTTTCTTCCATTGTTTCCCTCAAATGAAGTATGTCCTTGCTAAGCTTGAGTCTGGTTGATCTATCAAGAGGTGACAAAGCAGTGTTGAAGTCTCCCACTAGTATTGTGTTGCTATTGATGTCTTTTTCCAAATCTATGAGTAGTTGTTTTAAGTATGTAAGTCTCATTCTTCAAAGAAATGGAGCAAACACTCCTGAAATTTATATGGAACAATAAGCCCCCACGAATAGCTAAAGCAATTCTTGGGAAAAAGAAAATGGGAGGAGTCAACCTTCCTAACTTCAAACTCTACTACAAAACAGTAATAATTAAAACAGCATGGTACTGGAAAAAAGGCAGAGCTTCAGACCAATGGAAGAGGGTTGAATATACTGACATATCTCCCCAAGCATATGATCACCTAATCTTCGATAAGGGGGCAAGAAAAGTGAAGTGGAGCAAGGAAAGCCTCTTTAACAAATTGTGCTGGCAAAACTTGACAGCTACATGCAAAAAAGTGGGCTCAGATCTCTGCCCAATGCCATGTACAAAAGTAAGATCAAAATGAATTGAAGACCTCAACATCAGACCGGAATCCATAAACTTCATTGAAGACAAAGTTGGCAAAACCCTCCATGGTAATGAAGCTAATGATATCTTCAAAAATGTCACACCACTGGCCAAGCAAGTGAAAACAGAGATAGACAAATGGGACTATCTTAAACTAAGAAGCCTCTGCACCTCAAAAGAAAGAGTGACCAAAATACAAAGACAGTCTACAGAATGGGAAATGATATTTTCCAACTATACATCCGACAAGGGGTTGATATCAAGGATATACAAGGTACTGGTTGAACTCCACAAGAAGAAAACATACAACCCCATTAAAAAATGGGGCAATGAAATGAACAGAAACTTTCTCAAAGAAGAAATCCGAATAGCTAAAAGACACATGAGAAAATGCTCTACATCACTAATCATCAGGGAGATGCAGATTAAAACAACAATGAAATATCATTTCACACCACAAAGACTGGCCCACATCCAAACGAACAAAAGCAACAGGTGCTTGCACAGATGTGGCGAGAAAGGGACCCTCCTTTATGCTGGTGGGAATGCTGACTGGTTCAGCCCTTTTGGAAAACAGTATGGACAATTCTCAAAAAATTAGAAATTGAGCTCCTATTTGACCCAGCAATACCGCTCCTGGGAATATATCCCAGAGAGGCAAAAAAGTACAGTCGAAGTGACATCTGCACTTGTTTGTTCATTGCAGCACTCTTTACCATAGCCAGAATCAGGAAAAAACCTGAGTGCCCGAGGACAGATGACAGGTTAAAGAAACGTTGGTACATTTACACAATGGAGTACTATGTAGCTGTTAGAAAAGATGAAGTCATGAACTTTACATACAAGTGGTACTACATGGAAAATATCATGCTAAGCGAAATGAGTCAGAAAGAGAAGGATAGACATAGAAATATTGCATTTATCTGAGGAACATAAAGTAACAAAATAGGACACTAACACCCAAGAGTGGCCAAGATTAGTACCAGGAATTTTGTTCCATGGGTTGGAGGCCAGCCACACATGCTAGAGGAAAGGGAGCTCAGATAGAGAAGGGAACACCAAGTAAAGGGTGTTGGGAGGTTCTTACCAGGATGGGAGATGCATGCTGAAAGTAGACTATAGATCGAACATGATTGCCACTCAATGCCTCTTTTGCAAACCACGCCACCCAAAAGGAGAGAGAGACAAAAGGGAATGCCTTTGTGACAGAGGCAGGGTGGAATGTGGGGGATGGGGGGTGGGAGGGATACTGGGACCCGTGGTGGTGGAAAATGGGCATTGGTGAAGGAATGGGTACTTGATTATTGTATAACTGAAACCCAAGCACAAATATTTGTAAGTCTACAATTGTACCTCATGGTGTTTCACTAATAAAAAAATGTTATGTCTCTCAGTTTATGTTAGTTTTATAGGAACATTGAGGTTTCTTGGGAGTCCAAGATGCCGCTCTGTCTAATGTTCATTGATTTAAAGAAGGCCTTTGATTCTGTTGATACAGAAGCGGTCATCGAAACCATAGCCAATTAGGGCATTCAAACTCAATACATCAGTATCCTCCATGAGCTGTATTATGGATTCACTACCAGAATCTCTCCATTCTACAACGAAGTGATCATTTATGTGAAGAGAGGGGTTCAGCAGGGTGATACTATTTCACTGAAACGCTTCAGTGCCACCCTCAAGAATGTCATGCGATGACTGGAATGGGAAGGAATGGCAGTGAAGATAGATGGTCGGCAACTACACCACCTCTGCTTTGCTGATGACATCGTTCTAATAACACCAAACATTTGCCAAGTGGCACAAATGCTGACCGACTTCGAACATGAGTGTGGAAAGGTCGGACTCCAGCTGAATCTCACAAAGACTATGTTTATGAGAAATAGCCTCGTTCCTCATATCACTCTCAATGCAACGACCATCTCCAAATGCAACAGTTATGTATACCTAGTTCAAGAAGTCAACATGACGAATGACCTGGCACCTGAGTTGTGCAGGAGGAAGAGAGCAGCTTGGAATGCTTTCAAAAGCGTAGAAGAAATAACTAAGAGGACGAAGAACCTCCAGCTCTAAGCACATCTCCTTGATTCCACTGTTCTTCCTTCATTAGCATACGTCTCAGAGACTTGGGCCGTACGAAAACAGGATGAGAATGCTATTCGTGTCTACCAAAGAGGAATCGAAAGAACTATGCTTGGAATAACACGCTTCTCTCAAATGAGAGAAAGAATCCCGAGTTCTGACCTCCGTCAATGCTCAAGAATCAGGCACGCTGTCTCGTTTGCCAAGGCATCGAAAATCAGATGGGCTGGATATGTAATGAGATTTAGAGACCACCGTTGGACTAGAGCCACTACTGACTGGATTCCAGAGAACGTCAAAAGATTGCATGGATGCCCACCTATGAGATGGTCAGACTTCTTCGTCAAGACCCTGAATGATAAGTTTGAGGCTCTTTATTTTCCTAGAATGAGTAGATGCCATTGGGCTATGCTAGCACGCATCAGGGATCAATGGAGACGTTTCTGGGGCCAGCTCGACCAAATCGATGAGTAACGGGATACCAAGTGATCAAGTGATAGGAACACTTTAGAAAACTACGGCACTGAAAGCTAAAGTAAATTACAGAATGGTCATTTGGATAGTGACCAAAAAAGATGTAATTTAGACCAAAATAGCCTTATATAGAACCCATCTTTTGAACAGTTATACTAAACCACTATAAAACACTATTTCTCTTCCACACAACTAGGTGGTAAAAGAGATTTTGGGCATTCCTTAAATCAAATTATATTATGGTAATAATTTTCTCTGCTGGAAAACAATTTCTATTTGCCTACTTGGAGGTAATAAACATAATTGTAGGTTCTGGAATTCCAACTTCATTTTACAACTGGTACTAGAGATTGGAAATAAGTATGTGCAGGTTGTGATGTTTAGTTCAATATCTTGTCATTCAGGTATAGGTATAACTTTTCATCTTTCCAAGTTAGGTAGAAATCTGCGTCATCTCGTCAAGGGAAGAAAATAAACCTCTGCAGCAAGTTGGTGTCTTTTTTTTCCTTTTGAGTTGGGGTGATGTTGAAGTTAGGCAGTAGCCAGCAGCGCTGAAGGCTTACTCTT
Organism: Sorex fumeus; assembly: GCF_029834395.1. Classification (NCBI taxonomy): domain Eukaryota; kingdom Metazoa; phylum Chordata; class Mammalia; order Eulipotyphla; family Soricidae; genus Sorex; species Sorex fumeus. Next base: position 13,783,308 of record NW_026606115.1, read on the forward strand.
GGCAGTACTCTGAGCCACCATATGTGGTACTGGGAATCAGACTTAGGTTAGCCACATGCAATGCAAGTGCTTTAAAGTGATCTATATCTCTCTGATCCAAGTGTCGTATTCTTAAACTCTAAAGCAGAATATGTGAATTGAGCAGTACCCTGAGTCCTTGGGGTCAGTATGAAGAAAACATATATACCTTCAATATATACTTATCCTTTTGCTGCCCCTATTCTTCACAGAATTGGCAGAGTTATATGTGATCCAGGGTTGAGGGAGCACAGGAGGCACTGGACGACTGTATAGTTTTCTTTTTGTGGAGAAGGTATTGGGCCACACCTGGTTGTGTCTGGGTTTACCCCTGGTTCTTAGCTCTGAGATCAATTCTAGTGAGCTCAGGGACAATGCAAGGTACTAGGGATTGAACCTGAGTTTGGAAGACAAGTACCCTATCCACTATATTACCCTTCTGATCTCATTTCCTTATAAATTAGAAAGTTTGAGTTTCTCAGAAAACAATCACTTGGAGGAATTTTATCCAAGAAAAATTGAGAAATAATGTGAGAGGTAAACACTATAGAAAGCAGACTGCACAAATCTTTCAGAACTTTTTTTCCCCAGGTCACATCTTAAGGGATTATCTTCATATTTACTTAATCATCTTGGCACCACTGATATTCAGTGACATAAATAATGATAGAGATCATGGTGATAATTCAAAAGGTTGGAACACAGTCTTACATGTGTGAAATAGAGGTCTGATTCCTGATCTCTGACTGTATGGCCCATCAAGCATCACCAAGTGCAGCCTTGGTAGCCCCACCACCACTGAGCCTAAGCAGTACCACATAACTGTGGTGAACACTGAACTGTCAGATTCACATCTAAGCCAGTTGTCATTGGGAGTGGACCATATACCAAGGCACTTGGGCACTGCTAAGTTCACCCTCATAAGTTAAGTTAAGGTTAAGGCCCTCCCGTTGATCATCGATTTGCTCGAGCGGGCCCAGTACCGTCTCCATTGGAGACTTTGTTGTTACTGTGTCTGGCATATCAAATATTCTCAGTAGCTTGCCGGGCTCTCCGAGAGGGGCGGAGGAATCGAACTCGGGTCGGCCATGTTGGCTGCGTGCAAGGCAGACGCCCTACACGCTGTGCTATCGCTCCAGCCCCTCATAAAAAGATGCTAATTATAATAATACAAGCTTGGTAATATAAATTGGGGTAGCTAATGTGGAAACCAGTAAAAGTTCCTTCAAAATTATCAAAGTAGGTTTAATTTCATGCAACAATTCTACTTCTTTTTTTAAAAATAAACTTATAGTATTTAAAAAAGTATTTAAAAAGCTAGATGAACAAAGACAAACACAAGATGTTCTCGCTTCTCTGTAGCATACAATATAAATAGATAAGGAAATGTATTGTAGTAAAGGGGGAAGGCTGAGATCACACTTGATCCCAGGGTTTCCTGGGAAACTACAAAGAAAATGAAAGAAATCAAAGGGGAAGGTAGAAGATGAGAAAGGGAAATAATGAGTCAACAGTGGTCAAGGCTTCAGTTATACTAGCGATGTGGGAGAATGGTATAGCTATATATCTAAAACGCAGACTAAACAACAATGAAAATATTAGATCTAAGCTGTAACCACCAGAACTTTATTATATCCCTGTCACCTCAAAAGGTGGGGTGGGGATGGGTCGGGGGAATATGAGAACACTGGTGGAGGGAAGTTTGACACTTGTGGTGGAATTGGTGTTGAAATGTTATTTGCCTAAAACTCAACTATCAATAACTTTGTAAATCACTGTTCTTTAACTAAATTTTAAAAATTAAATGTAATTTAAAAAATTATTAGTGAAACACCATGAAGTACAGTTGTAGACTTACAAATTTTTGTGCTTGGGTTTCAGTTATACAATGATAAAGTACCCATCCCTCCACCAGTGCCCATTTTCCACCACCACGAATCCCAGTATCCCTCCCACCCCCCATCCTCCCCATCCCATCCTGCCTCTGTGGCAGGGCATTCCCTTTTGTTCTCTCTCTCCTTTTGGGTGTTGTGGTTTGCAAAAGAGGCATTGAGTGCCCGAGAACAGATGACTGGTTAAATGTAATTTTTTAAAAATACCATGACTTATAAAATTATTTGTAATTGAGATTTAGAAATATAATGTCCCAACACCAAGCACACCACCAGTGTCAACTTCTCTCCACAGCTATCCCCAGATTCCCTCCCAACTCCCAGTTTGCATCCTTAGCAGACAATTTTAAAAGTTTGGTTGTTTTAATTTGAATCTCCTTATTTTAAGGTTGTTGACCCTCTGGGTTGGATATATAGCTATACCATTCCTCTCCACTACTGATGTGCCCAAGGCCCTTGACCCCTGCCCCTGTTACTTTTCATAGTCTTTTTTTGCTTCCCTACTCAGTTTCTTTCCTTCTCTGTCCTCTTCCCTATACTATGTAGTCAAGAATGATCTACTTAGTTTTCTCCGTATCCAGTTATTCTATATTCCACAGAGAAGTAAGATTATACTGTTTATCCTTCTTTAGACTTACTCTACTTAACATAATATCTTCCAATTCCATCCACGTTGCAATAAATTTCATGATCTAATCATTCTTTACAGCTGCATAGTATTCTAACAATTTTCTCTCTCAACATACACACTCTCTCTACATATATATGTATGTGTTTGTATGTATAAACACAGGATCTTGAAGAGATAATTGTACTTTCATTTTAGGAGGCAGAGAACAGTATGCATGCCTTACATGCAACCAGCCAAGGTTAAATCTATAGCACCATATATATTTCCCAAGTCCTTCCAGGTGTGATTCCTAAGTGCAAAGTCAAAAGTACACCCTGAGCACTGTGATATTTTATAAAAAAACAAAAAGAAAGTATAAAAATTAATTATACTGATTTCATTTGGGGTTTTCTGTGTGTGTTTGTGTTCTTGTCTTTGTGGGAGGGTCACAGCCTCTGGTGCTCAGGATTTACTCCTGGCTCTGTGCTCAGGGATAACTTATGACTGGGCTTAGCATAGTTATGTGGTGTCAGGAAATGAATCCAGATTGGTCATATACCAAACAACCATCATAATCCCTGTACTATCTCTCCAGCCCATAAGATATTATGAGAGGGAAGATTATATGTTAATAACTGACCTTACTTTCCAAAAATATTATTTTTTAAATTAAAAAATTTGGATGAACAAAACACATGAACATGATGGATAATGCATTGACTTGAATATTGTGATGTTTTCATTGCTATATTTATCAGCAATATTACAAAATTATATATATTGAAGATGTAGAGCTTTGAATAGCTTTTTGTAGATTAGTGAACCCTATATTATCTTAAAAGTATAATCTATATACTTTTATAATCTATAATATATACACTATTATCTTAAAAGTATAATCTATATACTCTATATACTATACTATATATACTATACTATATATAATCTAAGTATAATCCATATAATCTACATACTCTATATACTATACTATATACTCTATATATAACCCTATATTATCTTAAAAGTATAATCTTATTTAATATCAAAGTTTGAGAAATAATTCTGGTAATAGGTGGCATTTATTGATTATTATGGTCAGGCACTGTGCTAACTACATGCATTTCTTCATCTAAGCTTACAACTATTAATGATGCCTATTCAGCTATTCTAATTTTAAAGAATTGAAAGAGTAGATATAGAGAAATTAAATTATTTGCTCTAGGATTCCCAAAGAAGACGATTGCTCTCTTACTTGTTAGGATGGGAATAAACATGACTCATTTGTATCTTAGGGCATTTGCACTTGCCCTTCTTTCTGCTAAACATTTTCCCCCTGTATTATTATATTTATGCCTTCTTCTTATCATCAGACTCAAATTTAATTGTCACCTTATGATAGAGGCCTTTCTTTTTTTTCTTTTTTTTAATTTTTCTTTTTTTAATTTTTAATTTTTATTAGTGAAACACCATGAGGTACAGTTGTAGACTTACAAATTTTTGTCTTTGGGTTTCAGTTATACAATGATCAAGTACCCATCCCTCCACCAGTGCCCATTTTCCACCACCATGGGTTTCAGTATCCCTCCCACCCCATCTCCCCACCCCACTCTGCCTCTGTGGTAGGGCATTCCCTTTTGTTCTCTCTCTCCTTTTGGGTGTTGTGGTTTGCAAAAGAGGCATTGGCAATCATGTTAGGTCTATAGTCTACTTTCAGCATGCTTCTCCCATCCTGGGAGGATCCTCCCAACACCCTTAATTTGGTGCTCCCTTCTCTATCTTAGCTCTCTTTTCCCCTAGCATGTGTGGCTGGCCTCCAAGCCATGGAGCAAAATTCTTGGTACTAATCTTGGCCACGCTTGGGTGTTAGTCTCCTATTTTGTTACTTTATGTTCCCCAGATGAATGCAATCTTTCTATGTCTATCCTAGAAGCCTTTTTTAAAGTGTTCAATCTAAAGTAAATTTTCCTATAACCAGAGATCTTAGACAGTGTCATGGTTACCTTGGAACATGTGACAGCACCAGGCTTTGAACTCATAGTCTTATGCTTGCTAGGTAAGCGCTGAGCCATCGTCTCATTCCAAATACAATTTTATAGTTCCATGAAGCCTAGGTCTATCACATGACGCATAAAATCATATTATGATTTCTCTAATTATTCTTTTGGTTTCTAATTTCCTATACTCTGACCAAAATGCAAATACCAGAAGGTGGGGGAATATAGTTTCACTCTGTCCATTTTGTTGTTGTTGTTGGTGGTGGTGGTGGTTGTCATCACCTGGCAGTGCTCAAGACTTACTCCTATCTCTGTACTCAGGGATAACTTCTGATGGGGTTTGGGATACCATATGTGGTGCCAGGGATTGAACCTGGGTAGGTCTTGTGCAATGCAGGTGCCATACCCACTTTAATATTTCTCCAGCCAAATATTATTTTGTTCATATCTCTATCACCAGTACCTACAACTGTACCAGGTACTTATTAGTTGATTGACAATGCTGAAAAATCTTAGATTACTTCTGAATTATGACCTCTTGATCTGAAAATAAAAGTCCACTTCATGTGGAAGCTGGAGTTATAGTAAATTGGGGAAAGTGATTGCCTTGCATGTGGCCAAACTGGGTTAGATTGCAGCACCCCCAATAGTCCCCTGAGCAGCCACAGAAGTGACCTCTGGGTAGAAAACCAAGTGTGAGCCATAAGAATCACCAGATGTAGCCAAAAAAAAGCAAACAGCAATGAACAATAAAAACCATTTGATAATCAGCATGTGTGCCTTAATGCTTCATTATTTTGAACTGAATTTGTTCCTGGCAGGGAACCACTGTAGATCAGGACACAGGGAATAGTGGTATCCTGATGTTTAACAAACATATCTTTGCTAGAAAAATGTATCAATTTTTGGCATTTTCTGATCATCAATGCATAAATACTCTAACCATAGCCAATTTAAATCCATCATGCTTCAAGCTGCCAATGTGACTTTACTGAAAATAGAGTTATGTAATAAAAGATAATTGTATATTATTTGCATCACACAGATACAACGGGCATAATTTCAAGTGCATACATGGGGATAACAAAATGTACTGAAATAAGAGATAAACTTCAAATTTTATTACCTTTTTACTATAATTTTTCAAAATTTTATGTTATTTAATTTTTATTAATGGCTATGTTTTAAAACTGGTTCACTACTTCATAAAGGTCAACAATTTGCTTTCATAAGGTAGTACAAGCTAGCTTTAGTACGCAACTTCACCACAGTTGTTAATGAGTGATGTGTACAATCAGTTACTTGTAGTTTGAGTTGGAAGGGTAATGTCAACAAGTGCAATGGAAAACTCAGGTCAATCCTTAATGGGTTCTGTCTTGGGTCTGCCAGTTTTTGAAATTGGGTTTTGGATCTGTACCCTTGAGATCATCTCATAACTGTGCTAACAAGCAAAATCATTTCATTACAGATTCATTCAAGAACAAAATTTGCTAGAAGAACCCATTAGTCAGAATGCAAAATTTGCTAGAAGAGCCCATTAGTCAGAATGCATCCTCCCTAAAGAAAATTCCAAGCACATGTCAGCTGTGTTGAGGACTGCACTATTGAGGGCTGCACTTCAGAACTAGAAGAATTGCCTATGTAAGTATGGTATCAGGCAACGCAGTAATAATAAGGTCTGGGGCTGGAGTGATAGTACAGTGGGTAGGGTGTTTTCTTTCACGTGGCTGACCCGCGTTTGATCCCTGGCATCCCGTAAGGCTCCCCAAGCACTGCCAAGAGTACTTCCTGAATACAAAGGCAAGAATTACTTCTGAGAATCGCCAAGTGTGGCCCTAAAACTAAAAAAAAATTAAAAATATGGAGGGTGACTGTGTGGGTCCATTAAAAATTATTTATAATGAGGTAAAAAAAAGGTATAAACATTTATAGACTTTAGGAGTTCAATGCTGCTACACCACATGCACTAGCAAAGTACCCAAATCTTCCACAGTCATTGGACGCCCTCATCTCATTGTCTCTTCATGGTGAATTCAATTCTGTGGTCAGAGGCTAAGGTGTTGTTTTTAGTGAATATTGTCTCTTTTCTTGCTTTGTTTCTTTATATACTATTACTTATGAGTAAGATCAGCCTATCTTTGTCATTCAGCTTCTGACTTATTTCTGTCAGCATGACCCCCACAATTTTAGCATATTGTAGTAAAAGGTAATCTATTCTTATCAATGAATAGTATCATATATATTATATGTATATTTACACATCTATAATATGAGGGTTGGAGCGACAGCACAGCAGGTAGGGCATTTGCCTTGCATGCGACCGACCTGGCCAACTCAAGTTCGATTCCTCTGCCCCTCTCAGAGAGCACGGCAAGCTACCGAGAGTATCTCGCCTGCACGGCAAAGCCTGGCAAGCTACCCGTGATGTATTCGATATGCCAAACACAGTAACAAGTGTCACAATGGAGACGTTACTGTGCCTGCTCGAGAAAATCTATGAACAATGGGAGGACAGTGACAGTGACATATAATATGAATTCTAAATTTTATTTCTTCAATCACATGCAGTTCAGTGATTTTTTAAAAGATTTTGTCTACTGTAAATAGGACTGCACTGAACATAAAGGTAAAGGTAAAGGTAAAGGCCCTCCCGTTGATCGTCGATTTGCTCGAGCGGGCCCAGTAACGTCTCCATTGGAGACTTTGTTGTTACTGTGTCTGGCATATCCAATACTCTCGGTAGCTTGCCGGGCTCTCCGAGAGGGGCGGAGGAATCGAACTCGGGTCGGCCATGTTGGCCGCTTGTAAGGCGAACGCCCTACCCGCTGTGCTATCGCTCCAGCCCACTGAACATAGGTGTGCATATACATTTTTAATTACTTTTTGTGTTGTTCTGGTAGATACTAAGGAGAAGAATTTCTGGATTATATAGTGTTGTATTTTGATTTTCTTTTAGAAATTTCTATGTTGAATAGATGCTGGACAGGATGATATTCCCACCCAACAATGAATTGTTGCTTTTCCAAAACATCTCTGTCAGCACTGGTCATTCTATGTCTTTTGATGTATAGCATTCTCATAGGTGTGAGTGATATTTCTTTGTTTTCATTTTAAGTTTTCTGTTAATCCGTGATGATGAGCATCTTTTAATAAGTGGGAGCCACTCATGGCACATTGTTTTGGGAAGTCACTCCTGGTGGTGGTTAAGGAATCATGGGGTAACAGAGATAGAAGCATGGCCTCCCACATTCAAAGTATGCACAGTAGTCCTTTGAACTATCTCCATGGCCCAATGAGCAATTTTTTATGTGCTTAGTGACTTATGAATGTCTTTGATGAAGTACCTGTTTATTTCTTCTCCATTTTTAATGGGGACATTTGATTTATGTTGTTGAGTTATGTGAGTTCTTTTTTCCATTAATTATAACTTTTTTTGTTTTAATGATAGTTTACTTCACTGCACAGGAGTTATTTTAGAGGCAGGCGGGGATAGGGGGAAGGGTAAGAAGGAACATTGGTGGTGAGAAACGTTCACTGGTAAATGGATGGTGTTGGAACATTGTATGACTGAAATCCAATCAGGAACGACTTTGAAACTGTGTATCTCATGGTGATTCAATTAAAAATAAATAATTTTTAAGAATTAATTTTTTAAAGAATAAATTAAAATATACATCAACAAAAAGGTATATTAGTGGTGTTAAGGAGCAATAGAGATAAATGTCCAAACTACAGAGTCAACAACACTGAAATTATAAAATCCAAACTTGAATAATCAAATGTTAAATGATGCTCTCGAGATGGCAGGCTGGATGGGTGGAGTGGTGGGTAGAACAGGAAACCTGGGGAGGAGAAACTGACACTGGTGGCGGGATCAGTGATGGATCATTATATGTCTAAAATCTAACTATGAATAACTTTGTGAATTACAGTGATTTAATAAAATAATTTTTGGAAAAAAACAAAATAGAGATATTTACACTTCTATGTTCATTACAGCACTAGTCACAATTTTACACTTCCAACATCTGTTCAGAACACAGAGGATATGCATGTCAACCAATATACCTCTAAGCTTTCCCTATGATGAGCCTAGGATGAAAATTAGAGAAAACATTTTATATCCTCTTTATTCTGAACAGATGTTGGAATTGTGAAATTGAAAACTCTTGTGAAAGTGGACCTGCCTCTGGAAGCAGTGTATTCTCATTTACTCTTGACTAATTTAGAAAATTATTGCGTGGAAACTTTTAACAGATGATGCATTTCTTATTGTGTTAATAATATATCTATAATTTTCCCAGAAATTTGCATTTATTTAATATAGGAAGGACTTGTTCATTGCTACATGGCCTCTTTAAGACATGACAAGTTGTATGACTTGCTCAGAATTTTATCCTAACCAGTGATTTCATGTACTAATATATACCTTCTGTCATTTCTAATTGTGTGCAGTGTCATTAGACACAGGGCTATATAAAATTATTTCCATGATAAAAGGAAGGTCATCCAAGGTATCTAAAGACTCAAATAAAATGCAGGCATATTATAGAGTTTCAAGAGAGTATGAAAGTAGGTATAAAAGGTACCAGTATATAGTGAGACTCAAGAGTGTGAGACAAATTTTTTAACCAAAGAAATGTGACTAACATTGCATGTGCAGAGAATGAAAATATTAAGTGTACATACACTGTACTGAATTTGTTCAATAAGATCATCTATGCTGTGTAAGGCAGGAAAAAGTTATAGTTTAAGTGTAAAATTGCTATAAGCCTTATCTAGTTCTAATTCTAGTGTTCTGTGGAAGCACATGGCAGTCTTTCATAACCAGTCTGAGAGCCTGTCTCTTTCTTTCTAGTGCCTCAATTATTCAATGGCTATCTGTTGTGTACTTGCAACATACAACAAGACACTATTGATGAACAGACTTGGAATTTTTTATAAACAACAGCTTTAATAAAGACAGATAAATTAAGTTCTGATAGAAAATAAAATGAATGCATTTGTGCATTTAAAGTAAAGTTTAATTAGGATGACCATGGAATTAACAGTCTCAGGCAAGTTAAAGATATCATTTCTGAACCTATCAACAATGGCAAGTAACGGATACGTTCCTGTTTGAGATTCAGTTATCAACTTATATCTGCTTATCTGCCCTTGGAAACTGGTACCCTTTGGAACATTCTTTTTTTATTAGAGAACTGTGATTTACAAAGTAATTGATAGCTTTAAGCATATAATATAATATTTCAATGCTAATCCCACCAGTAGTGTCAACTTCCTTCCACCAGTGTTACCATATTCCCTCTCCACTCACAGAAACTGGCCCATACTCACCTGCCAACTTGACAGGTACATTACTGAGTTTCACTGCTTGCAGCTTAGATCTCATGTTTTCACTGTCGCCTTGATTTGGAATTTTCCAATGACAAATGAAACTGAGTACTTTTTGTGTGCTTTACGGGCCATCCTCTTGTATTCCTCTAAGAAGTCTCTATTCATATTCCCCTCCCATTTTTCATAGAACTTTTAAATTTCTCTTTTCTATTCTTTGTGATTACTTAATATATCCTGGATATCAAACGTTTATATGATGTGGAACACTTTGAATAGCCTTTCGTTTGTGAAGGATACTTTGCAAATATCACTTTGCAGAGATCTCAGAAGTACAGCTTAGTTAATAAGTGTCCATTATTTCACTAAGAAAATGATGGATTGAGGAACCAGTAGGGATGAGAAATGTGTGCAGAAAGTAGATAAAGGACCAAGCATGATGACCCCTCAGTGTCTGTATTGCAAACCATAATCCCCAAGAGTAAAGAGAGAGAGTATGAGGAATATTGTCTGCCATGGAGGCATGGGAAGGGTGGGAAAGGGGGGTATACCAGAGATATTGGTAGTGGGAAATGTGCACTGGTGGAGGGATGGGTGTTTGATCATTGTGTGATTGTAACCCAAGCATGAAAGCTTGTAACTATCTCACGGTGATTCAATATTTTTTTTTAAAATAAGTGTTCATTATTTCGGGGTAGAAGAGGACTGATTTATATACTGCTATTAAGTTAAAGAATGAGAAATGGAAGTTCTTTGCTGTACTTAGAATGCAAATTTTTAACCTATGTTAATGTCTAATTTAGTCCTTGCTTTTCTCTTGACCAGTTCTGTATCACAGAAGCACTGGATTCCGCAGACTATATTTCTCAAACTTCTTTATTTGTAGGCTTCTAGACAAGTTTAGATAATAGGAAACACTAATGTGAAATTTAAGAATGGGAAATTATGGCTGGAGTTAGAAACTAAGAAGACATGCTCCTTCGTTCCTGCTTTATGTGATTCTAGAGGCATCTTAGAACAATAGCAGTCATGTTCCTCCTATGATGCAGAGGTATGAGCCTCCTATGAGGCAAAATCACTTGCAGCTTGCAGTGATTCTGGCTCTTGGATTCTAGTTAGTCTATTCATTTTATCCTTCCAGTTTAGGGATGATAGAAGGTTTTTGATTTGTCATCTTACGTTTAAACTACTATCCCTTCCTCACTCGTTAGTTCTTTCATTGCAAAATTTCTGCGTTAAAATTCTCATATTTCTCTTTACTTCGAACATCATGTGTTAACTCTTGGTTAGTGATATTTTTAAAAAAATTTTAAACATGTAAGTTTGCATTAAAAATTCACTTTATAAAATTATTTTGTGTAGCTATTTGATGATCTTTTATGACATTTATTAAATTTTTTATCACTTGATCACTTAATCACTTGACATGCCACTACTCAGATTTGCTTGAGCGGGTGCCGGTAACATCTCCATTCGTCCCTGTCTCCCCTCCACTACCTCCATTACCCAGCCACTGCCATGCTCCAGTATGCTTTCCAGACGCTCAGGCCGAGACTCACGCATCAGTGAAACCCCACGGAACCAGGTAGGCAGAACTCTGTGACCTCGGACTCCAGGCTCAATGGGATCTGGGAGCAGAGATCCTCTGCCTGCTCCCACCAATCTCCTGCGACCAAGGGATTAAAACCAGAAGCCCCACCCTACCCTGCCCTATCTGCTTCCACCAACCCAGGGATTACACACAGAAGACCCACCCTACAGGTACCAGATAAATACCTCATCAGCAGACCTCCACTACCTCCACTACCAAGCTGGCACCACGCTCCAGGATGGTTTCGGACATGGCTGCGTGACACATAAGACACTTAATACTCATCTTCCAAGATTACCGCACCATATTTGATAGGGTTTAAATATGGTTTGAACCATGGGAACACCTGCAAGGGCATTTAGAGTCATCCCAAAAAGCCTTTATCCCTCTTGTAGAGCCTGGCAAGCTACCGAGAATATCCCACCTGCACAGCAGAGCCTGGCAAGTTATCCGTGGCGTATTCGATATTCCGAAACTGGTAAATAAAATGGGTCTCATTCCCCTGACCCTGAAAGAGGCACCAAATATTTTATGCATAAAATTATTTTATTTCTAAATATACTAATGCTTTCCCTGTTTCTGACAGTACTTCTGATTAACATGAATTTTTGAAAAAAAAAGTATAGAATGCTTGTGTAGTAAAACAATCTCATGGACCTGAACATTAAAAGCCTATAACCATGTCTTCAAAACCATGATAACATTTAAGGAAGATATCTAATAGATTTTCAGCCCATGGAAGAAAACTTTTCAAAAAATGATACTGTAATACATCCTTTATATGGGACTAATAGAAGAGGATCATATAGGATATTTTGTGACTACACGACCACCAATAGGGTATAGCATCCATGTAAACAAAAAGTACGAAAATTAATTATGAGTGACTGTGTCATAGGTATCTGAAGATCATACAAAGGGCTCATCGGATATAAAATATTGCTGTTGTCTCATCTAGATGATATCATGACACAGAAATCGATCTAGAATTCCAGTATCTCTGACTGATAGTCATCTTCATAGAGTCAGTACACGTAACATATTCTGCCTATTTTCTGAGGCTGGCTGCTCCTCACTAACTCCAAAACTTACGCACATGTTAATGAGAATATCTTCCCACTGCTCATGTCAAATCACTTTTATTGGGTCTAGCTGAGATGAAATGACTGTAAAACTGTCAGATCAAATGAGTATAACATGGAGTTTCCTCCTATATCTTTATACTGTGGTTTTACAATGAGGACTATATTAGAGGATTTTGCATTATCCGAGCTTCCGTGTCACATAGAAGTGATCCAGAATTCATAATCAAACTACACTGTCATGAAGCACACAAGTTCTTCAAGATAGTACCTCGAAGAAAAAAATTGCCAGTAGATATAATTAGGATTTATCCTTGTGGAGGCACAGAAGTCACAATCCGGACTTGTCTTGGGACTGAATGATGCTGGTAGTTCTGGAAAATCTCAGAAATCACTACATATATCGGATGGCTCTAAAGAAGGATCGCTAACTTGTTCGGCACTGGCAAGTTTCCACATATTATATGAATCCCTTAGCTGAACAGAACATAGCATCGACAAACACATCCATAACACTTGACAACTTTGGCTTCTCAAGTTTTGGTTGCTGTTACTACAAATAGTATGGGAGTAATTGAACTAGAGCATACAAATGTTACCAGTTTGGGAGATATAAATTGAACGCTTTCAAGATTACCCACACGCCTTGGAAATGGTTGGGATACTGCAAATATCAAGACATTTTTAAAGTTACTGAGAATATTCAAAAATAGTCCTAAGCACTTCATGTGATCCCCTGAACAACAGCCAGGAGTAATCCCTGAGCACAGAGCCAGGTGTAAGCCCTGAGAATTACCAAGTGTGGCCCCAAAACAAAACAACAAAAATCTAAGCATCTACAAATAATTCACTTTGGGAATGAAGTGAAATAGTGAAGATACTCAAACCTCCATACCAGCAGAAACACAATTTACATATAAAAACTCCAATTAAATGTTAAAAGGATAGATAAGGATTTCTAATGCTAATATCACGATCACAATCATCTTGTTGTTCGTCGATTGCCTCTAGCAGGCCCCAGTAACGTCTCCTTTGTCCTATCCCTGAGATTTTAAAAAGTGCCATTTCAAGACTCTTTCAAGGTTAGGAGAATGAGACCCATCATTGTTACTGGTATTTGGCATATTGGGTACGCCACGGGGAGTTTGCCAGACTCTGCCGTGTGGGCAGGTTACATTCGGTAGCCTGCCAGGTTGTCCAAATGCTAACATCAGTCAAAATAAAACTTCCCTGTACCATAAAAAAAGTTTCAGAAAATTTGAAAGTATTTAAGTGATGAAAAGGATGTTCTCTGTAGCCAGCGCGGTAGTACAGAGTGTAGGGAGTATGCATTCCACACAACTGACCTGAGTTTGATCCCCAATACTTCATATGGTTCCCTCAGCCCACCAGACCTGACCCCTGAGTGCATAGCCATGAGTAAGTCCTGAGCACCTCTACGTGTGGCCCCAATACAAAAACAAAAATATATTCTCTACAATAAAATTTGATTAGAAAACAACAACAGAACGGTGTCTTAATTTCCAAATATTTGAAAACTAACAAACTTCAAAATGGTCTACAAGTTAAAAGTAAATTGAAAAGAAATTAAGAAGTGTTTTTAACTGAAAATGAGAACAAAAACACAGACTCTTCGAGGTATCCTTAAAGCAGTAATTAGGTGATTATTTAGAATAAGAAACACATAACTGGAAAAGAAAAAACGATTAACTCAGCTTTACTTAGGAAACTAGAAGAGAAAAATCAAACAAAAAGTGAACAGAAGGCTATAGTAACTCAATTAAAACCATTGCATTTATAAATAGAAACACAATAAAGACGATCAATAGAATCTGAAGTATAAATGATTAAGCAACATATACGTAACGAACGTGTTGTACGTTAATTACACTTCATTAAAAAACTCCTTCTTGAGAGCAAAAGGGAATGCCCTGCCACAGAGGCGAGGTAGGGTGGAGGGGATGGGGTGGGGATGGTGGGAGGGATGCTGAGAACATTGGTGGTGGGAAATGGGCACTGGTGGAGGGATGGGTACTTGATCATTGTATGACTGAAATGCAAGCACTAAAGTTTGTAAGCCTGTAATTGTATCTCACGGTGATTCACTAATAAAAAAACAAAAGAAACAAACAAAAAACACCCTCTTAAGAGATGTTACATCAGGGGAGGGGATGCAGAGAGATAGTACAGCAAGTAAGTAAGCTTACCTTCCATGTAACTGACCTGGTTTTATCCTGGGCTCTCCATATCATCCCTGAGCCCTTCTAAATTGATCTTTGAGTGCAGAAACAGAAGTAAACCTGAAAACAGTTGGGTGTGGCCTAGAAAATATAGAACAAGATGTTACATGACCCAGAAATAAAACCTAATAGGCTAATCACATATTTTTCATGTAGAAGTCTCAATAAATGATTGGGGTGATTCCAGAGCATTGAGCCCAGATAGCTCGCAAATACTATTGGGTGTGACCCATAATTTTAAAATGATATTATTAGGAAATGCAAATGAAAACCATTTTCTAGAGGGTAAGTTTGTAATTATATATGAATATCAGGCAAAGAATTTTAATTTACAATATATAGTAACTCCGAAGCTCAAATAAAAGGAGGAATCTAATTTTAAAATAAGCAAAAATACTGGGGCATGGTGCTGACAGCAGGTCAGTCTGTACCTGTGAGGCGAATGCATCAGCAGCCTGATGGTGTCTTCAAGCTTCTAGATAACTCCAAATTGCAGCTGTACTTTGGCCGATTCCCAAAAACATGGGGAAAAGTTTACCAAGAAAGTAAACGGCCAAAAGTTAGGTATGGAGGAGACACATCCACAAACCACCTCCGGCTCAGCTATTTAATTGTAGGCAGAGCCTCTCTGGTTCCTGATCAAACTGCTTAACGGCCATGATCTCAGAGACTCAGAAACAAAACTCGGAACCCAGAAGGTTTTGGCAGAAATACGTCTGGACTCCACAGTAGGTTACCGGAGCTGGGACATCCCAGGTGGGATTAGGTTTCGTGACTTGGCCCATTCCCCCTGGAGGCGATCCTCCAGAAGCCATTAGACAGTCAGGTTTGGGCCCATAGTGACAAGACACGCTGCGCCACATGGGATGGGGGTGGAGCTGGCCCTTTCCTCCCCTCCCCAAGGAGACTCCGAGTCACCACCCATGAACAATCTCTCTCGCTCCTGATCAAGATACTTAACGGCCATGATCCCAGAGACTGAAGAACAAATCTCAGAACCTAGCAGGTTTTATTTATTTATTTAGAATTTTTATTAGTGAAACTCATGAGGTACAGTTGGAAACTTACATGTTTCTGTTCTTGGGCTACAGTTACACAATGATCAAACACCCATCCCTCCACCAATGCCCATTCTCCAATACCACTGATCCCAGTATCCCTCCCAATCCCCATCACCCCCATTCCACCCTGCCTCTGTGGCAGGGCACTCCATTTTGTTCTCTCTCTCCTTTTGGGTGCTGTGGTTTGCAAAAGAGGCACTGAGTCGCAATCATGTTCGGTCTACAGTCTACTTTCAGCATGCCTCTCCCATACTGGGAGGAGCCTCCTAACACCCTTTACTTGGTGTTCCTTTCTCTATATGAGCTACCTTTTCCTCTAGCATGTGTGTCTGGTCTCCAAGCCATGGAGTGAACCTCCTGGTACTTATCTCGGCTATTCTTGGGTGTTAGTCACCTATTTTGTTACTTTATGTTCCCCAGATAAATGTAATCTTTCTATGTCTTTTCCTTTCTTTCTGACTCATTTTGCTTATCATGATACTTTCCCTGTAGTACCTCTTGTACGTAAATTTCCTGAGTTCATCTTTTCTAACAGCTGCATAGTATACCATTGTGTAGATGTACCAAAGTTTCTTTAACCAGTCATCTGTTCTTGGGAACTCAGGATTTTTCCAGAATCTGGCTATTGTAAACAGTGCTGCAATGAAAAAAAAGTGCAGATGTCACTTCGACTACACTTTTTTGCCTCTCTGGGATATATTCCCAGGAATGGTATTGATGGGTCAAATGGGAGCTCAATTTCTAATATTTTGAGAATCGTCCATACCGTTTTCCAAAAGGGCTGAACCTGTCGGCATTCCTACCAGCAGTGAAGGAGAGTTCATTTCTCGCCACATTCAAGCCAACACCGGTTGCTTTTGTTCTTTTGGATTTGGGCCAGTCTCTGTACCCAGCAGTTCTAGCAGAAATCCCTCCAGATTTAATTATTAAAATTTCAGAAGTCCAAAATCGTTCAGCCACTACTGCAGCCACGCGACATCATATATTATTCAAAATCAGCAATAGAAAACAAATTGTTTATGGTTGCCTTTTTGGCAGATGTGAGTGTTGGGGTAAAATCCCAAATAATAATGTTTCTGGTGTCGAAATACTGAATATAATCAAAGTAGAGAGAAAGTAATGTGGAAATCATCTGCCCCACAGGTAGGGGGAGGGTGTGGGATGAGGGGTATACTGAGGTTCTTTGTGTTGGAAAATGGGCACTGGTGAAGGAACGGATGTTTTATCATTGTATGACTGAGACTTAAACTTGAAAGCTTTGTAACTGCTCTCACAGTGATTCAATAAATAAATTTATAAAAGAGAAAACGTAATTTGGAGTTCATGCCCAATTCAATCAGCCTAATCAATGGCTGAATAATTAGCAATACTCTTACATTAAAATAAATAAATAAATAAAATAAGCAAAAGTGATAAGAGACACCACCCAAAAACACATAATTAATCATGAAGAAAATAAGGAAATGATTAAAATCATGTGCTACAGGTACATCATATCTAACATTTCATAATCATCAGAGTAAAAATTGAAAATGCCTAATGTTATTGATGATGTCGAGCAACCAAACTTATTTCTGGTAGGAATGTAAAGTTTAGAACAATTTAAAGCAATTTGACAGCATTTTGTAAAGTTAAAGATATACTTGCCACCATCAAAAAAGATCATACAATAGGACCAAGTAGGATTCATCCAAAGGATGCAAGGATGGTTTAACATTTGGAAATCGATCAAAATAATCCATCATATCAACAAAAGAAATGATAAAAAGCACATAATCATATAATTATATGCAGAGACAGCATTTGACAAGATCCAGCACCCGTTTATGATGAAAACCCTTGCCAAAATAGGTATAGAGGGGACTTTCCTCACTATTGTTAAAACCATCTACCACAAGCCTACAGCAAGCATCACACTCAATGGGGAAAAACTGAGAACCTTCCCTCTAAGATCAGGGACGAGACAAGGATGCCCACTCTCTCCACCGCTGTTCAATATAGTACTGGAAGTACTGGCAATAGCAATTAGGCAAGAAAAAGATATTAAGGGCATTCAGGTAGGAAAGGAAGAAATCAAGCTCTCACTATCCGCAGATGATATGATACTATACTTAGAGAACCCTATAACCACTACCAAGAAACTCCTAGAAACAATAGACTTGCATAGTAAATTTGCAGGCTATAAAATCAATACTCAAAAGTCCATGGTTTTCCTATACACAAACAGTGAGAGAGAAGAAAGTGACATGAAAAATATTCCATTTACAACTGTGCCCCAGAAAATCAAGTACCTAGGGATCAACTTAACTAAGGAAGCAAAGGACCTGTACAAAGAAAACTAGAAAACGCTACTTCTGGAAATAAAATAGGACACGAGAAAATGGAAAGATATCACCTGCTCATGGATCGGGATAATTAACATTGTCTAAATGGCAATACTTCCCAAAGCACTGTACAAATTCAATGCGATCCCTATAATGATACCCATGACATTCTTCAAAGAAATGGAGCAAACACTCCTGAAATTCATATGGAACAATCAGCCCCCATGAATAGCTAAAGCAATTCTTGGGAAAAAGAAAATAGGAGGAATCAACCTCCCTAACTTCAAACTCTACTACAAAGCAGTAATAATTAAAACAGCATGGTACTCGAACAAAGGCAGAGCTGCAGACCAATGGAACAGGGTTGACTATACTGAAATCTCCCCTCAAGTTTATGATCATCTAATCTTTGATAAGAGAGCAAGAAATGTGAAGTGGAGCGAGGAAAGCCTCTTTAACAAATTGTGCTGGCAAAACTGGACAGCTACATGCAAAAAATGGGCTCAGATCTCTGCCTAATGCCATGTATAAAAGTAAGATCAAAATGGATTAAAGACCTCAACATCAGACCGGAAACCATAAGGTACATTGAAGACAAAGTTGGCAAAACCCTCCATGACATTGAATCTAATAGTATCTTCAAAGATGTCACACCACTAGCCAAGCAAGTGAAAACAGAGATAGACAAATGATTAAACTATGTTTAAACTAAGAAACTTCTGCACCTCAAAAGTCACAATGACCAAAGTACAAAACCAGTCTACAGAATGGGAAAAGATACTCGCCAAATACACATCCAACAAGGGGTTGATATCAAGGATATACAAAGTACTGGTTGAACTCCACAAGAGGAAAACATATAACCCCATCAAAAAATGGGACAACGAAATGAACAGAAACTTTCTCTAGGAAAAAATACGAATGGCAAAAAGGCACATAAGAAAATGCTCTACATCATTAATCATCAGGGAGATGAAGATCAAAACCACAATGAGCTATCATCTCATACCACAGAGACTGGCCCACATCCAAAAGAACAAAAGCAACTGGTGCTGACACAGATGTGGCGATAAAGGGACTCTCCTTCATTGCTGGTGGGAATGCAGACTGGTTCAGCCCTTTTGGAAAACAGTATGGACGATCCTCCAAAAATTAGAAATTGAGCTACCATTTGACCCAGCAATACCATTCCTGGGAATATATCCCAGAGAGGCAAATATTATAGTTGAAGTGACATCTGCACTTGTTTTTTAATTGCAACACGGTTTACGATAGACAGAATCTGGAAAACACCTGAGTGCCCGAGAACAGATGACTGGTTAAAGAAACTTTGGTACATCTACACAATGGAATACTATGTAGCAGTTAGAAAAGATGAATTCATGAAATTTACATACAAGTGGTCACAGTCAGTCCTCCCGTTGTTCATCGATTTGCTCGACCCAGTAACGTCTCCATCGTGAGACTTGTTACTGTGTTTGGCATACCAAATACCTCACAGGTAGCTTGCCAGGCTCTGCCGTGCAGGCGAGATATTCTCAGTAGTGTGCTGGGCTCTCCGAGAGTGGCGTAAGTATCGAACTTGGCTTGGCCATGTTGGCCGCTTGTAAGGCAAATGTCCTACTGCTGTGCTATCGCTCCAGCCCGCATAAAAGTGGCACTACATGGAAAATATCTTGCTAAGCAAAATGAGTCAGAAAGAGAGGGACAGACATAGAAATATTGCATTCATCTGGGGAACACAAAATAACAAAATAGGAGACTAATATCTGAGAATAGTGGAGATAAGTACCAAGAGGTTTACTCCATGGCTACCACATGCTAGGAGAAAAGGCAGCTCAGATAGAGAA
Organism: Sorex fumeus; assembly: GCF_029834395.1. Classification (NCBI taxonomy): domain Eukaryota; kingdom Metazoa; phylum Chordata; class Mammalia; order Eulipotyphla; family Soricidae; genus Sorex; species Sorex fumeus. The sequence continues at coordinate 13,803,304 of NW_026606115.1, forward strand.
TAGAGCACCAAGTAAAGGGTGTTGGGAGGATCCTCCCAGGATGGGAGATGCATGCTGAAAGTAGATTTTAGACCGAACATGATTGCCACTCAGTGCCTCTTTTGCAAACCACAGCACCCAAAAAGAGAGAGAGAACATAAGGGAATGCCCTGCCTCAGAGGCAGAGTGGGGCGGAGGGATAAGGGGTGAGAGTGATACTGGGATCCATGGTGGTGGAAAATGGACACTGGTGGAGGATGGGTGTTCGATCATTGTATAACTGAAACCCAAGCACAAAAATTTGTAAGTCTACAACTGTACCTCATGGTGTTTTACTAACAAATATTTTTAAAAAAATATATACTTGCCATTTAATCCAGTGATTTCATTTCTAAATAACGGTCTTCCATTGTGCATTGATTTGCTCAAGCGGTCCCAGTAATGTCTTCATTTTGAGACTTGTTACTGTGTTTGGCGTATTGAATACGTCACGGGTAGCTTGCCAGGCTTTGTCGTGTGGGCGAGATACTCTTGGTACCTTGCCGGTTTCTCCGAGAGGGGTGGAGGAATCGAAACCGGCTTGGCCAGGCTGGCTGCGCACAAGGCAAACGCCCTACCTCTGTGCTATTGCTCCAGCCCATTCTAAATAACTACACAGGAGAAATTTTAAAAAGTTGTTTGCAAGTCAGAACAATGGCACAACAGATAGAGCACTTGTTTTGCACATGTCCTGCTTTGATTAAATTCCCAACATCCCGTATGGTCCTCCAATAGCAGCCGAGAAGTTACTGCATGAATTACCAGAAGTAAGCCCTGAGCATCACCAGGTGTGCCTACAAACCAAAGAAAAATTAAAAAATGTGCCTGCAAATACTTGTGCATTAGTTTTTATCATAGTATTACTTGCATTAGCAAAAAATCTCCAATATCCACTAAAATATGAATGGAAAAAATTAACTGAGATATAGCTATATAATAGAATTTTATTCAGTAAAACTATGAATGAATAAGTATCAGGAGGTTCAGTCCATGGCTTGAAGGCAAGCCACACATGCTAAGGGAAAAGGTAGCTCAGATATAGAAGGGAACACCAAGTAAAGGGTGTTGGGAGGATCCTCCCAGGATGGGAGATGCATGCTGAAAGTAGACTGTAGACCAAACATGATTGCCACTCAATGCCTCTTTTGCAAACCACAGCACTCAAAAGGAGAGAGAGAACAAAAGGGAGTGCCCTGCCACAGAGGCAGGGTGGGATGGGGAGTGATGGGGGGTGGGAGGGATACTGGGATCAGTGGTGGTGGAGAATGGGCACCTGGTGGAGGGATGAGTGTTTGTTCATTGTATAACTGAAACCCAAGAACAAAACTTGTAAGTCTACAACTGTACCTCATGGTGTTTCACTAATAAAAATTTTTAAAAAAATAAATGAGGTCTTGATATGTACTATACTAAGTATGGGATTCAAATGTATTATGCTGAGCAAAAACTGTGTGTATACAAAACTCTAGAAAAATACAACCCTATCGTAATGAAATGAAAGATAATTTTGCTGCCTGTAGTCAAGCACGGTGTTTAATGAATGAGAAAAAGAATGAAAAAACATTTGGGGGTAGTGGAAATGCTCAAAGCTTTTTTAAAAATGTGGGACTGTTTCCACAGGCATATGCATTTTTCAAAACCTTAAACTATGCTGAAAACATGTGTATTTTATTATGAAATACTATAGGCTGTATTTATTGTATCCTAACAAAGTTGGATTTAGAAGAACAATCTGACCAACATTATCCGTGGTTTCTATTTCTACTATGTCCCTATGTCCTAGAATATCTGGATAGAGTCACAGAGCAACCTCTAACATTCTAATAAACATTACTTAAACATAATAATTCATTATAATCAGAGCTTGAGGGCAGAGTGGTAGTATACTGTGTAGGGTGTTTGCCTTACAAATGGCTGATACAGGTTCTATCCCTGGCATCACATATCTTCCCCTGAGTTCATCCAGGAATGATCCTTGAGGGCAGTGCCATGAGTAAACCTGAGTTCCACTGGATGTGACCCCAAAACCAAACAATAATGAGAAAAAACCAGAGCTTAAGATATCTTTTGTTTCTCCTTATGCTATAGGTAGATAGCTAACCAAATACTTACCAACCCAATTTTCATGAAGGGATTTTCAATATAATTTAGTTATTTAAGACTGTGCCATTTTGGTGCCTATCACAGTTTGTACACATCAAACCTACCTTAAATACTCCTATTATATTTTTTCTTGGAAAGAAATTTGTTCTCCTAGTCTTCACAATTGCCCCTTTCCCCAATCTATGGCCATAACACAATTTTTCACAGATGGTCCTGATTTTCCAAGACAGTAGACTCTTGTTGACCTAGTGAACTCTAAAATTGTCTAGCAAGCAAGGAACTTTATTAAATTGTCTATCATTGGTGAGTTCGAATGAGTAGATAATATGTACCTGGTCCAGTTAACCTGCTAGATGTTCATACAGACAAAGTATAAATAGAGTCTTCTTTGATAGCTTAACCTAGTGTTTTAACATCTAGAGAAACAGGCTAATTAATTCTGGGAATTATTAAAAGTTTTCATGCCCAGAAAGAAACCACATAATCAGAAGAATAAGTACTACTAGCATGCATATCTAGTAGGGGTTTGGGACTTATAGATGGTAGTGTCATTCATTGACATACAGAACAAAAAGTAATTAATAAGGAATAGTTAAATTTGTTTGAGACATATTGAATATTACATAGATAGGAAACACTCAAATGTAGATGGCAAGTAGGTGGTTGAATATACTGGTGAAGAACATAAGAAGGATAGCTAAAATAGAAAATATGAACATTGTGTGCTTTAACATATGGATGGGCTGGAGCAATAGCACAGCAGTAGAGCATTTGCCTTGCACGCAGCCAACATGGCCAACTCGAGTTCGATTCCTCCGCCCCTCTCGGAGAGCCCGGCAAGCTACCAAGAGTATCTTGCCTGTATGGCAAAGCCTGGCAAGCTCCTCGTGATGTATTTGATATGCCAAACGCAGTAACAAGAAGTCTCATGATGGAGACGTTACTGGGTCCGCTCGAGCAAATCGATGAACAACGGGAGGACTGACCGTGAACATATGGATATCATGGGATAGATGAAACTGTTAAGAAATACTGTACTGTAAGTATCATGCTAAGCGAAATGAGTCAGAAAGAGAGGGATAGACATAGAAAGATTGCATTCATCTGGGGGATATAAAGTAACAAAGTATGAGATTAATACCCAAGAATAGCTGAGATCAGCACCAGGAGGATTACTCCATAACTTAGAGGCCAGCCGGGTATCCTAGAGGAAAGGGCTGTTCAGATAGAGAAGGGAGCACCAAATAAAGGATGTTTGGAGGATCCTCCCAGGAGGGGAGATGCATGTAGAAAGTAGACTATGGACTGAACATGTTTGCCACTCAATGCCTCTTTTGCAGACCACAACACCCAAAAGGAGAGAGAGAACACAGGGGATTGCCCTGCCACAGAGACAGGGGGGATGGGGGGATGGGGGTGGGAGGGATATTATCCATGGTGGTGGAAAATGGGCACTGGTGGAGGGATGGGTATCTGATCATTGTATAATTGAAACCAAAGCACAAAAAATTGTAAATCTACAACTTTAAAAAAAATAAAATAAAATAAAGGGGAAAAAAAAACAGAGCCACAATACTGCAGATATGGAACCTAAACTACAATTGTTAAACTGAAAAATGCACCATTTTTAAAGAGGCAAGCTCAGCGTGGGAGGGAATCTTGGGACACTGGTGGAGGGAAGTTGGTGGATTGTTGTTGGAACTTAATTTGCCTGAACAATTATGGACATATTTGTAAGACATAGTGCCTCAATTAAAAAGTATAAAATTTATTTTGTGGTTCCAAAAAAAAAAAAAAGAAATACTGTACTGTGCACAGATACAAAGATCCTCAACAAAATACCAGCAAATAAAATCCAATGACTCTTCAAAAAGATTATAGACCACGACCATGTAGGATTTGTCCCAGAGGTGCAAGGGTGGTTTAACACCCGCCTGTCAAACAACATAATGCACCATATCATTAACAGAAAAGATAAAAGCCATTTGATCATATAAATAGATACAGAGAAAGCATTTTACAAGATCCATAATAAAAACTCTCAACAATATGGGAATTGAAGGAACTTTCTCAGTATAGGTAAAGCCATCTACCACAAACCTACAGCAAGTATTATTCTCAATAGGTAAAAACTAAAATCTTTCACTCTAATATAAGGCACAAGGCGACAAGGTTACCCACTCTTGTAACTTCTGTTCAATATAGTACTGGAAGTACTTACCACAGAAGTTAGGCAAGAAAAAGATATCAAGGGCATCCAGATAGGAAAGGAAGAAGTCAAAGTATCACTATTTGCAGATGACTTGACATTATAAGTAGAAAATACTAGCGACTCTACAAAAAAGTTTGTAGAAACAATAGGTTTGTACAGTAAAGTGGCAGGCTACAAAATCAATGCCCAAAAGTCTATTGCTTTTCTATATATAAATAATGAAATAGAAGAAGAGGATATTTATAAAACAATCCTGTTCACAATTGTGCTCAAAAAATCAAGTATCTCACAATCAACTAAAGAGGTTAAAGACCTGTACCAAGAAAACTACAAAACACTACTTCAAGAAATAAAAGAGGGGCGCATATGCTGCCCGAGCCCATGTTCTGCTTTCGCCCACGTGGCCGAGCACATGTGGTACCCTAACACATGTACTGCTCACATCTCCCCTCTTGAGATGTATGCTTTCATGCTTTCCTATCTAATGCAGGGGTGTGTGTAGGGACTCTCTCCGCCGTTGGAGAAGCCCATGTTCTCTCTTGAACGTGTTACTGTATCTCTTACTCTCCACTCTCTCCCACTTTTCTCTTCCTCCTTCCCTTCAAAAGCCCTCCAAATAAAATCTGCTTTATTTTAAAAAAAAGAAATAAAAGAGTACATGAGGAAATGGAGACATATTCCCTGTTCATGGATCGGGAGGATTAATATTGTCAAAATGGCAATGATCCCCAAAGCATTATAAAGATTCAATGTGGTTCCTTTAAGGATTTCCATGACATGGGAGAAGGTAGTTGGAATAGAGAAGGAATGACTAAGTCAATGATGGTTGGAGGAGTTGTTTGGGATGGGAGAAGTGTAATGAAAATAGATAAAGGACCAAACATATCTGTATTGCAAACCATAATGCCCAAAAGTAGAGAGAGAGGAGAAATTGTCTGCCACAAAGGCAGGGGGAAGAGTGGGATTGGGGCATACTGAGGACTTTGCTGGTGGAAAATGTGAATATTCAGTGGTGGAGGGATGGGTGTTCGATCCTTGTATTGTTGAAACTCAAACATGAAGACTTTGTAACTGTATTTCATGGTTATTCAATGAAAAAAAATTCCCATGCCAGTCTTTAAAAATTAATAAAATACTCCTGAAATTCATATGGAACAGCGACCCCTGATCACCATCACGAGCATCCTGTTGTTCGTCAATTGCCTTGAGCAGGCCCCAGTAACGTCTCCTTCGTCCTAGTCCTGAGATTTAAAAAAAAGTGCCATATTCAAGGTACTTTCAGGGTTAGGAGAATGAGACCCATCATTGTTACTGGTATTTGGCATATTGGGTACGCCATGGGGAGTTTGCCAGACTCTGCCGTGTGGGCAGGTTACATTCAGTAGACTGCCAGTTTGTCCAAAGTAAGAATGAGATAAAAAGATGTCGCATGGCCGCAAATGTGGCCACGCACTTCCGGGAGCTGGGTTTTATAGTCTCTGGGTCTTGGTTGTTGATGGGATTACACGGCGCCAGGGGGCCAGTTGGTGGGTGTGACCCCTGCCTACTGGAATATGGAGGATCTGGGTGGAGGATGCTCAGCCCCGATCCTAGCAGGCTTGGAGATCTCAGCCCCGGGACCTGCATGCCTGGAGATCTCAGCCCCAGGACCTGCATGCCTTTGTTCCTCTGCCAGTACCTTCATGAGTGTGGAGAGTGGTCTCAGCATGGTGGTGGCTGGTTCTGGAGGTCTTCCGCTGCCGGAGCCCTGGTCGGGGGGGGGGGGGCGGGGAGGGAAACTCAACCCGCTCCCCTCCAAGGGGCCTGGAAAGGGCAGCCAGGTGTGGCGGCAGGAGACTCTGTTTTTAAAAAATTAATAAAATATTCCTGAAATTCATATGGAACAGCGACCCCCATGAATAGCTAAAACAATTTTTGAGAAAAAAAAGATAGGAGCCCTCACCTTCCCCAACTTCAAACTGTACTATAAAGCAGTAGCAATTAAAACAGAATGGTATTGAAATAAAGACAGACCCACAGACAAATGGAATAGAGTTAAATATCCTGACACAAACGCTCAAAGATTTGGCCACTTAATCTTTGATAAAGGAGCAAGAAATGTGAAGTGAATCAAGGAAAACCCCTTCAACTATTGATGTTGGAGAAACTAGACAGATACAAGCAAAAAATGAACTCAGATCTCAAACTCAAGGCACAAAATGGATTAAAGACCTCAATAACAGACCTGAATCCACTACAAATATGAAGGAAAACACAGGCAAAACATTCCATGACATTAAAGCTAAAGGCATCTTTGAAGATGAAATACCTCTGACCAAGGAAATGGAAGCAAAGTTAAACAAATGGGACTACATTAAACTAAGAAGCTTCTGTACCTCAAAAGAAATGGTGACCAGGGGTATGGTGCCACCAGCAGGTCAATTTGTACCTGTGAGGTGAGTGCATCAACAGCCTGATGGAGCCTTCAGACATCCAGATACCCCAAAATTGCTGCTGTGCCTTTGGCCAGACCCCAAAAGCCTGGGACAAAGTTTACAAAGAAAGTAAATGGTCAAAAGTTAGGTATGTGGGAAACACACCCACAAACCACCTCCGGTTCAGCTATAGAATTGGAGACATGGCCTCTCTGGTTCCTGATTGAACTGCTTAATGGCCATTATCCCAGAGATTCAGAAACCAATCTTGAAACCCAGCGGCTTTGGGCAGAAATGCATCTGGTCCCTGCAGTAGGTTACCGGTGCTGGACCAACCCAGGTGGGAATAGGTTTCATGCCTTTGCCTGTTCCCCCTGGCGACCCAGTGGCCGCCATGCTCTAGAGGCCACTGGACAATCAGGTTTGGGGCCACAGTGACGAAACACGCAGTGCCTCACAGGATGGGAGTGGAGCTGGTCCTGTCCTCCCCACCCCAATGAGACCCCAAGTCATCGCCCACAAACGGCCTCTCTGGTTCCTGATCAAGCTGCTTAACAGCCATGATCCCAGAGACTCAGAAACAAATCTCGAAACCCAGTGGCTTTTGGCAGAAATGCATCCGGTCCCTGCAGTAGCTTACTGTCTCCAGGCCACCCCAGGGGGGAAAGGGTGTTGTCACTCCGCCTGCTCCCCCTTGGCGGCTCAGTGACTGTCATCCTCCAGAGGCCATTGGACAGTCAGGTCTGGGGCCGCAGTGACGAAACTTGTTGGGTCTCATGGGATGAGGGTGGAGCCGGTCCTGTCCTCCCCATCCCAACGAGACCCCAAGTCAACACCCACGAATGGCCTCTCTGTCTCCTGATCAAGCTGCTTAACAGCCATGATCCCATAGACTCAGAAACAAATCTCTAAACCAAGGGGTTTTTGGCAGAAATGCGTTCGGACCATGCAGTAGGTTACTGTTGCTGGGTCACCCCGGTGGTGGGGGGGAGGGTGTTGTCCCTTTGCCTGCTTCCCCCTGATGACTCCATGGCCGTCATCCTCCAGAGGCCATTGGACAGTCAGGTCTGGGCCTGCAGTGACAAGATATTTTGGGCCTCATGGGATGGGGGTGGAGCCGGTCCTATGCTCCACACCCCAACGAGACCCCAAGTCATCACCCACGAATGGCTTTTCTGGCTCCTGATCAAGCTACTTAACGGCCATGATACCAGAGACTCAGGAGCAAATCTCGGAACCCAGCAGGTTTTGGCAGAAATCCCTCAGATTTAAGTGTTAAAATTTCGGAATTTCAAAATCACATGGCCCTACTGCAGCCACGTGACATCATATGTTATTCATAACCAGCAATAGAACACAAATTGTCTACTGTTGCCTTTTCAGCAGATCTGAGTGTTGGGGTAAAATCTCAAATAATAATGGTGGGTCTGGTGACGAAATATTGAATGTGATCAAAGTAGAGAGAGAGTAATGTGGAAATCATCTGCCCCACAGGTAGGGGGAGGGTGTGGGATGGGGGTATACTGGGGTTTTTGGTGGTGGAGAGTGGTCACTGGTGAAAGTACGGGTGTCTCATTGTATGACCGAGACTTAGACCCGAAAGCTTTCTAACTGCTCTGATGATGATTCAATAAATAAAATTATAAAAAATGAAAAAAAAGTAAGTTGGAGTTCATGCACAGTTCAATCAGCTAATCAGTGCCTGAATAAATAGCAGCACTCCTACGTAAAAAAAGAAATGGTGACCAAGATAGAGACAAACCACAGAACTGGAAAAAGTATTTAACTCAATACCCATCAGATAACACAGTTTATAAGACCCTCTATAATAATAATTTCCAAATGTTACTAATTACTTTCAACTTTTTCACAAATACTACTAAAAATTATATCTATATTTCATGCAGAATTCACCTTTTTCCCCTAATTTTTCAGATATTTGGTCATGAAAGTCCACAAGCTTTAGCTGCTTTCTAGAAATTGTGGTTTCCTGTTTGTGTGTTCTACCCTATCCTAGACCTATTGTATCTGTACTAGGCCTGTTCTACATTAAGTATTTTAACTTTTTGGAAATCTACTGAAAATTAGACTTGCCTTTGGAATCCAGTTGCCTGTTAAAATGGAAATATCCTGTTCTAAATCAAATACCTAAGTCTTCTGTAACTACAGAGGGAATTTGTACTACACAGTTTAAGGATTAGGCACATTTCAGAAAGCAATCAGTCTAGAGTTCCAGTCTAGTCTGGAATCTTGACTAGACCACTCATACATGTGAGTCTCTTTCTTTAACTGAATTGCATAAAAATGGAGGTGATGGTAATAATTATGTTTCTTTCGTAGTGTTGCTGTGAGAATTATATGAACTAATTGATATAAATTATTTCCGGTCTTACCAACTATCTTATTTGATTTACCAATTTACAGGCTCTACCATCAGATGGACATGGGTTCAGATTACATGTATTCTAATTATTTCCTGTACAATTTTTAACAAACTATTTCACTTGAGACATAGTCTTTAGCAATGAAATCAAGGTAATAAAGTTGAGAGAAGAATTAAGTAAAGCATAAAATACTTATAGTTTGACACATAATAAATAATAAATGACAGCTATAAGTATACTGTTAATATAATTTTGCAATCACCATCATTATTTCTAATATTACTATTGTCATTATTATTAATAATATGATATAGTGCTGTACTGAGTCATCAAATCTTTCACTTCTATCAAAGAAGGGTTCAATGCTTTAATTTTTACTGTGATAAATATACAAAATAAAATGTTACCATATTAATCATTTTAGGGCCAGAGCGAGAGTATAGCAGGTAGGGCATTTTCCTTGTGTGCGGCCAACCTGAGTTTGATCCCTGGCATCCAATATGGTCCCCCAGCACCGCCAGGAGTAATTACTAAGTGAAGAGCCAGAAGCAACCCCTGAGCATTGTCTGGTGTGACCAAAAAATAAAACAAAACAAAACAAAACTATCATTTGAAAATGCATAACTCAGTTTCACTAAGTATGCTTATAATATTTTGCAACCGACTCTACTATCTAACTCGAGAATGTTTTCATCACTTCAAACAGAAACTTCTTAACACTCATCAGTCACACTCACATTCATTCCTCCTCCCTCAGTTTCTGGCTAGATTTAATGTTTTCTATCTATATTTCAATAGCTTTAATGTTTTTATATCAATATTTAAATATTTTTACATTGAAACTGACTTTGAGCTTCAACTTTTGAGTATTCTGCAGATATTTTTATCAATGTAATTTATAGATTATTGTATGATCTCAAAGTATTTGATCTGATTTGAATTTACTTTTGTATAAGGTGTGTCAGATATGGATCAAGCCTCACTTTTCCACATGTGGTTATCCAATTTCCCCCACACTATTTGTCGAATAAACTATCTATATTTCAGGAACCAAGCTCCCTTGATGAAAATTAGTTGATCATACATCTGAAGATTTGTCTCTGGGTATGTGATTCTAGCCCATGAGTCAGACACTACATTCTTATTCCAGTACTGTGCCATTTTGATTACAATTGTTATAGATATAGTTTAACTTAGATAATGATATATATTCCAATTTCTTATCTATCAGTATGACTTTGACCATTCAGGGTATTTTAAGATTCCATTCCATACATTTTCTGTTATTTAACTTCTAAGTCTTTAATGAATTTCATCTGAATTTTGATGGTGATTACATTGAATCTATATAAAAATTTAGGTGTAATGGTCGTTTTGATAATATTAATTTTTTAAATCCATGAATATGGAATACTTTTTCATTTCCTAAGATCCTCCTCATCTCGTTCTTAAGAGTCTTATAGTTTTTCATCCAACCCCATCCAAAAATGGGGCAATGAAATGAACAGAAACTTTCTCAAAGAAGAAATCCGAATGGCAAAAAAGCACATGAGAAAATGCTCTACATCATTAATCATCAGGGAGATGCAGATCAAAACCACAATGAGATACCATATCACACCTCAGAGACTGGCCCACATTCAAAAGAACAAAAGCAACCGATGCTGGCGTGGATGTGGCGAGAAAGGGACACTCCTTCACTGTTGGTGGGAATGTCCACTGGTTCAGCCCTTCTGGAAAACAGTATGGACGATTCTCAAAAAATCAGAAATTGAGCTCCCATTTGACGCAGCAATACCACTCCTGGGAATATATCCCAGAGAGGCAAAAATGTATAGTCGAAGTGACATCTGCACTTGTTTGTTCATTGCAGCACTCTTTACAATAGCCAGAAACTGGAAGAAACCTGAATGCCCAAGAACAGATGACTGGTTAAAGAAACTTTGGTACATCTACACAATGGAGTACTATGTAGCTCTTAGAAAAGATGAAGTCATGAAATTTACATACAAGTGGTACAACATGGAAAGTATCATGCTAAGCGAAATGAGTCAGAAAGAGAGGGATAGACATAGAAAGATTGCATTCATCTGGGGGATATAAAGTAACAAAATATGAGATTAATACCCAAGAATAGCTGAGATCAGCACCAGGAGGATTACTCCATAACTTAGAGGCCAGCCGGGTATCCTAAAGGAAAGGGCAGTTCAGCTAGAGAAGGGAGCACCAAATAAAGGATGTTTGGAGGATCCTCCCAGGAGGGGAGATGCATGTTGAAAGTAGACTATGGACTGAACATGTTTGCCACTTAATGCCTCTTTTGCAGACCACAACACCCAAAAGGAGAGAGAGAACACAGGGGATTGCCCTGCCACAGAGACAGGGGGATGGGGGGATGGGGGTGGGGGGATATTATCCATGGTGGTGGAAAATGGGCACTGGTGGAGGGATGGGTATCTGATCATTGTATAATCGAAACCCAAGCACAAAAAATTGTAAATCTACAACTGTAAAAAAGGATATTATCCTGGTGGTGGAAAATGGGCACTGGTGGAGGGATGGGTATTTGATCGTGGTATGACCGAGATCCAAGCACAAAAATTTGTAAATCTACAACTGTACCTCATGGTGTTTCACTAATAAAAAAAATAAAAAAATAAAACCCAGAACTACACATAAAAAAAATTAAATAAAGGGAAAAAATTTTAAAAAAAAGTCTTATAGTTTTTAATGTGTAGACCAACATCTCAAGTCAATTGTTGATTACTAAGTACTTGATTTTTTTTTGGACACTAATTTGAATACATTAATTTGTTTCCTGTCTAGTTCGCTATTAGCTTATAGGAATGCAGCCAATTTGTGTGCTGACTTTGTAGCTGGCGCTTTGCTGCATTAGTCTACTGTTTCTAAGCGTCTTTTAGTAAGTTTTTTCAATTAGCAACATATAGCATAGTAAATCTTATTCAATGCCTTAGTTACCCTGTGGTAAAATACAACAATTTTCACATAGTTTCTTTCAGTGGAGTATTTTAAAAAATAATTCCTTTAGCCATTTCTTTGCAGCAAGCAATATAAGATAAATTACTATGTACTTGCTAAGGGGGCAAGCTTGGAAGTTGGTTTGGTAAATGCGGACAGTGACAGAGAGAAGGTCACTTTGGTGGTGGAGTTGGTGTTCAAACATCAAAAGTCCATAACATCTGTATCATTAATAATGTTGTAAAACACAGTGTTTAAATAAATTATAAAAATATGAGTCCTTCCATTTTGTTCTCCTTTTTCAATTTTGGTTGTTTGATAGTTGATGTCCTTTAGAATTCCACATGAATTAGAAAATATACTTTAAAAGTTCTGCAATAAAATTCTAATGGGGTTTTAAAAATACTTTATGGGATTTATTTAAGCATAGGACTCTTCACCAGCCAACCTTGCCCCCTAAAAAACTTTTTCACCCACTGTTCTGCTTGGCTGCCTTTTTTGTCTCTTTCTTTAGCAATGGTGAGGCAAATGCCTTTACCTCAGGGAAGAGAAATTCATGTTTTTTTTTCCCTTGCCCATCACAAAAGTGTTGGAGAAGCAGGAGGCAAAGCTACTGCCATTGGCCTCATTCATATATATGACTTAAAAAGAACCAGGATATTTCTCTCTATGGGTGATCATAACACCAATTCTTCCCAGATTTGCACCTATAGTCACTATGCACAGAATACCAGTGTCCAATTCAATATCTGTAATCTCAACAGTTTCCATATCAATTTAAATGATGTCATTCACCTTCATGAGGGTATATGGGCAGCAAATGGTCTGAGCATTACACATCCTGAAGTGAAGTATTCTTTGGTACCCACAAAGATCTTCCTCACTTTGTACAAGTTGTACTTAGCCTACTCAGGAGTAATGTGATACATATCAAAGCATTCTTTGGTGCCATAGATCAGCCAAAAATTATCTCCTATCTCATTAATACCAATGGCATCCATTAAACCTGCCAGATAGAACATATCAGTGAAGACCTTGCCATAAATCTTAGTTAACGACTTTACACAGACCTTCTTCACCTCATCTCCTGTTATAACATACTTAAAGCATGTTCTTTAGGAAAATGATGAGTGGAAGACACTCAGTTAGTGAGGAATGGTGGATAGAGGGAGAGGAAACATCCCTGTCAGTTTATCAAACATCCAATGCTTTGAAGTTGTCACACACTTCAGATTCTTCTTGGGACCATGGGCCATGGTTTTACTAGCCAAGGAAAGAAATATTACTGGAATTTCGATAGGGATTTCAGTGAACTGATGCAGTTTTTGGGGATAATGTCATATTCAAACTGTCAAGCAAACAAACTGTCCTCCCGTTGTTCATCGAATTTCTCGAGCGGGCCCAGTAACGTCTCCATTGTGAGACTTTGTTGTTACTGTGTTTGGCATACGTATTGAATACGTCACGGGTAGCTTGCAAGGCTCTGCCGTGTGGGCGAGATACTCTCGGTAGCTTGCCAGGTTCTCCGAGAGGGGAGGAGGAATCGAAGTCTGGTCGGCCATGTTGGCTGCACGCAAGGCAAACGCCCTACCGCTGTGCTATCACTCCAGCCCATATATTCATGCATTGATACATTTGATTTGTTAATGTCTAACAAATCAAATGTATCAATGCATGAATATATGGCACATTTCCATTTATTTAGGCATTCTTTTGGAAATTTTTATAGTTTTCAATGTACAAATATTGCTTATTTTGGTTAAACGTATCTCTACGAAATTTATCCTTAGTTTCTTGTATGTTATTGGAGTTATTATAAATGAAATTGCTTTCTTATTTTCCTTTTATGTATTGTGCTATTACATAGAAGTTGGGTGTTCTTATAATGTAAAAGTCCTAAGCTCTCCTCTTCCACTTTTTTCTAATAGTGTCACCTTTTACCTTTCCTGTGCTAGGAAAAGATGACAATTGTACAAAAAAAGTCTATGATAATTTACTAACCACTGTGAATAAAATCCATAAAGTTCATGATAATTTACCAACCATGGATCCTGTGAATAGGATCCATGTCATTTGATCTTTGTAATGACAAGGTTGGCCACAAACAAGCAAGCACTTTACCCACTTTACCATCTTTCTGGATCCCTATTCTGTTACTTTTGGAAATTAATGTGAGAAGAACTGTCAACTCCAAGGTCTTCCAACTCAAGCAGATCCATTATGCATATCAAATTAGTCTTATCTTGCTTGCTTGCAACTAGACCAGAAAACAGCAACTTGAGTTGAGAACTATAACTTTATTATATCAATGATTCTGGGCCTAAAATGTTCTAAGAGTTAGCATCTAGGAAGCAGTAAAGGTCCAGTAAATGATTAAACAAGTTAAATGCTGCCTTGAAGTTATGTACTATGCAGCATACTGTAACAATTTGCAGAGTCATACTTTTATCTCTGTATCATCCCAGTTATTTTAGAAATTTCTATCAGGAAAATTCTGAGAGAATGATGGCTTATTCCATTGGAGCAGAAGTCTGTGAAGAGCAAGTTTTGTTTTTTTTTATACCTCAGTGCCTTTAACTGCTTCCAAAATGCCTTGCCAGATGTCCTGCCAAGAATCTGAATCACAAGAATTCTAGGTTTATTCCTGCTTTTCACTTGCTTCAAATCTCTGTCGCCCAATGGTTCTACATGTCCCATCTCATCCAGTCCTACATGTTCTATCTCATCCAGGATGACTTTCCTTTGATTTTCCTACTCCAACCACAGTTGTCTTTTTGTTACTGTGCATATCCTTAGGTCTTTGTACTTTCTGTACTATGCCCAAGGGCTGTCTTCCCAAGAAGGAGGACACACTTCATATCTGACTCCTAACTTCTGAGGTCATGTGGTCTCAGCTTAAAGATTACTTCCTTATAGAAACTATTCCTGACACCACAACTTAAATCACTATACCATCCTGTTCTCTTCTCTACTATTCTCTCTCACAGAACCTTATACTGCAGGGTATACATATCACTCTTGGGCTTTTGCTTATTTACCATTTCTTTCACCAAACTAAAATCAAAGAAGAAAGTTATGGTATTTCTTTATCCTCCACCAATGTATTGTATTCCCAGTGCCTACAACAGAGCATGACACATGATTTGTCCTCCAAAAATATATTTCAAACGTCTAAAATTTGATACATGTCACTTACTTATAAGGCATAAATTAAATTAGTTTGAATATTTAATTTTGAAAAGATCAGCTGTCAATTCGTACGTAACTTGATTTAAATAACTTTTTATAGCTAATTTTATCTTATTTAAGATGGGTAAACTTTTTGATAAAACACAAATTGTATCATGCAGTTATCTTACTTAAAATCCTGGAGTAGATTATCATGACCTATAGAAAAATGTCCAAGCATGTCATCAGAGCTGACAAGTCCCATTGATGACATTAGATTTCAAGCAAGTTTGACTGTGATCCACAAAAATACATTTTACATTGCAACTCAATACCCACCTATTTAAGTATAAAAATACACTAAAATTAACAGAAAAATATTCTTGCCTTTACTACAGGAAGAATTTGGTTTCGATTATATTATATTATATCTCATATTACTTAATGAATCATAGTTAATTACAAGCTGCAGTTTGAAAAACACTGTCATGTAATTTGACCTTTATCTCTGGCACTTGAAACCGTGCTGAACTCTTCAAATTTCCCCACATAAATAGCCAACTTACCTTCAATGATATCGCTTCAGTGACCTTTGGAATTCTACTTGTCTTTCAATATTGATTCAAGAATAACTGAACTTTTCTGGAATCTCAAGAAGACATTTCTTCCTTCTGTGGTTTGTTACTAATCCAATACCAGTTCCCCCAAAACACACACCATCATCCTTTATCAGAGACTTATCAGATTGTGCTATTTGCTTTTATTTATCTGATTCTTCCCCCAAATTAGCTTGTATAGGAAACAATCTAGAAATATAACGAATAATGGAAGAAGTATGGTCCTTTTTTAAATCTAACAAAGACATCCAGTAGTCTTTGGGGATCATTATGTATCCCGATTTTGATTAATATTTTAAACCCTCACTACCTTGTTAATATAAACCATTTACTAAAGGACAGACTTGGCTTGGATTCCAGTAAAAATGTCTAAATAATAACCCATTTACCATTGAATTGGGTGGAGTGATAGCAGAGCAGGTAGGCCTTGCATGCGGCCGACCCAGCTCCGATTCCTCTGTCCCTCTCGGAGAGCCCGGAAAGCTACCGAGAATATCCCCCCCCCCCCCCCGCAACATATTCAATATGCCCAAAAACAGCAACAAGTCTCACAATGGAGACATTACTGGTGCCTGCTCGAGCAAATCGATGAACAATTGGAGGACAGTGCTACAGTACAGTGCTACCATTGAGTTTAGTACTCTTTTTTAAATGGTTAAGAATTGGAAAGATGTTCCAAATGATGGTGGTGTCCTAGCGAGTTGGGTTAGACATTATGGTTGACTCGCATCTTCCATTTCAATGCCATTCTGATTTTGGACACAATTTCTTTGTTTTTAGTTCCATTCTAACCCTTTGTAATTGAATTTTATATTTGGTTTTCTTGATTTGGCCTTTTATATGCACTTCATACATTTAACTCACTGCGTTTAATCCCTAATGTTTCTGGATTTCCAAAACAACAAATGGAAATGTTCTCTGCTCCTCATAACTCCAGCTCTTGAAATAACTTGGATAACACTCCTAGGCTGTGCTTACCCAAGCTTATGAGAGAGGCAGTTCTGATATGAATATGTATGCATCATTCCCTATCTTCATGAAACATGTAGTTAAAATATAATATTGAGCAACTAGAACTATTCTTAACACACCTTCCATTTTTTTTATTTTTAAAATTTTTTTTATTAGTGAAACACCATGAGGTACAGTTGTAGATTTACAATTTTTTGTGCTTGGGTTTGATTATACAATGATCAGATACCCATCCCTCTACCAGTGCCCATTTTCCACCACCATGGATAATATCCCCCCACCCCCCACCCCCCATCCCCCCTGCCTCTGTGGCAGGGCAATCCCCTGTGTTCTCTCTCTCCTTTTGGGTGTTGTGGTCTGCAAAAGAGGCATTGAGTGGCAAACATGTTCAGTCCATAGTCTACTTTTGACATGCATCTCCCCTCCTGGGAGGATCCTCCAAACACCCTCCATTTGGTGTTCCCTTCTCTATCTGAGTTGCCCTTTCCTCTAGAATGCCCGACTGGCCACTAAGCTATGGAGTTATCCTCCTGGTGCTGATCTCAGCTATTCTTGGGTATTAATCTCATATTTTGTTACTTTATATCCCCCAGATGAATGCAATCTTTCTATGTCTATCCCTCTCTTTCTGACTCATTTCGCTTAGCATAATACTTTCCATGTTGTACCACTTGTATGTAAATTTCATGACTTCATCTTTTCTAAGAGCTACATAGTACTCCATTGTGTAGATGTACCAAAGTTTCTTTAACCAGTCATCTGTTCTTGGGCATTCAGGTTTCTTCCAGTTTCTGGCTATTGTAAAGAGTGCTGCAATGAACAAACAAGTGCAGATGTCACTTCGACTATACATTTTTGCCTCTCTGGGATATATTCCCAGGAGTGGTATTGCTGGGTCAAATGGGAGCTCAATTTCTGATTTTTTGAGAATCGTCCATACTGTTTTCCAGAAGGGCTGAACCAGTGGACATTCCCACCAACAGTGAAGGAACACACCTTTCTTTTGATGACTCATGTTTCCTAGTGGGAAATTGTCATTTTTGGGAGATAATATAGCATAAATTCATGGGAAATAATATGACATAATATAATACATACCTTAGGTGAGATAACTCATTATAGTACCTTCTATTTCCACTATTTGTTATTCCATTGTTTATTCTTAAATTTGTACCCCCCTGGAACAGCAGATTCATATCTTTCCCACTGTTTACTTGACTATTTGGACACCTAATAACATTTCCAACTTAATATGTCCAAACTAGAACTCCATCTCTATTCATGAAAGCCATCTTCACTCACAGAGTTTCTAATATCAATCAATTGCAATTTCACTGTTCAAGTTGCTCATACAAAATAATTGTAGTCATTTTTATTCCTCTATTTCTTATACCTTATCTGATATATCAGTAAATCACAAGTGTTGTGCTTTCAAATTATATCCACTATCGAATTGCTTCTCACCACTTCTACTGTTTTCAATATGGCACATATCTCCATCATCTTTTTTGTTTGTTTGTTTGTTTGTTTTAAGGCCACATTAAGTTGCATTCAGGGCTCACTTATGATTCTGTGCTCAGAGATCACTACTGGCAGTGTCAGAGGATGATATGAAGTGCTGGGGATTGAACCTTAGTTGTCTGCATGCAATACAAGCACCCTTACGGCTTTACTATCATTTTGCCCTCTCTTTATCATTTTAAAAGAACATTAAGATACAATCCATACTCCACACAATTCACTCATTTACCATGCATAATTGGATGTAAAGTAAAGTAAGTAAAGGCCCTCCCGTTGATCATCGATTTGCTCGAGCGGGCCCAGTAACGTCTCCATTGGAGACTTTGTTGTTACTGTGTCTGGCATATCGAATACTCTCGGTAGCTTGCCGGGCTCTCCGAGAGGGGCGGAGGAATCGAACTCGGGTCGGCCATATTGGCTGCATGCAAGGCAGATGCCCTACCCGCTGTGCTATCGCTCCAGCCCTAATTGGATGTAAGTAAGTAAATATGTATATCTTGTAACTGTGGTCACCAGCAATTTTATATTTCCATTAACACCTAAGGAAATCTAGTGGCCTTTATCTACTGCTAAATTATTTTCTCATTCTCAAGCTTTCTGATCTTTTCATCATTAGTTTACCATTTTATCTATGGATCTGCCTTTGTGGATTTTTCATATAAATAGAGTCATCTGCTATGTAATTTTTGTACAACTTCTTTTATTAAGCAAAATATTTTCAATATTCACCCATAAACTAGTATAATACTTAAATTCTTTTTTATGACTGAATATTGTTCTATCGTATGAGTACACCACATTTTGTTTATACAGTCCTCAATTGATAAATTTGGGAGTTTTTTCAATTAACTAATTTTACTATCAAAATTTATGTACAGGCTTTTATTTGATTTACAAAGTTACTGATAGGTCAAATGGAAGCTCAATATCTAATTTTTTGAGAATCGTCCATACTGTTTTCCAAAAGGACTGAACCAGTCTGCATTCCCACCAGCAGTGAAAGAGGGTCCCTTTTTCGCCACATCCACACCAATACAGGTTGCTTTTGTTCTTTTGAATGTGGGCCAGTGTGTAAACACACAAAAAAGGATGGGCAAAGGGACAGCAGCGGCTTATCTCTCCCGTTGCCCGCGTTCAGTAGTATCCGGCCGTTTCCCCATTCCAGGGAGGTTGATGGTCATGGTCAGGCAAAGGAAGAAAACGAGGGCCAGGCTGGCTATCTTAGTAGCAATTTATTACATGGAAGAAATGTACATCATGGAGGCCCCAGGATCTCTCAAGCACGTGCTCCCTATTCTCTCAGACCTGTCTCTTCGGTTCTCTCAGCAGATCTTCCCAGGTTCTCAAGTGTTCCCAATTCTCTCAGCCTGTGTTCCCCATTCTCTCAGGCACGCGTTCCCCCAGAGAGCCCTGAAATCTCCCTTATATAGATCATGGTACTCTAAAGGGCGCAATGCAGTGATGTCATCAAAAGGAGTTACAGAAGGAACATTGAGGGGGCAAAACATACATTGCTTCTTTACATCTGCAGGCCAGTAATTTTGGCCTCCTGAAAGAAGATACAAAACCAAACTGAAACCTTTCACAAGCTACAAGCACTTGGATTTGCATCCCAAAGACTAGTCTGCTAGAGCTTGGAATCTATATCCTAAAGACAAGTATCTGAGCTTTGCATCACAAAGACTAGCCTGCCTAGAGCCAGGAATCTACATCCCAAATATCAGGCCTGGCTAGCACCTGAGATTACTGAGAGAGAAGGGAAACTGCCTCTTACAATATACTGAAATTATTTACTGAAGGCAGTTTGAAGGGGAGAAATGTTCAGTCTCATCCAAGCTAGTCAGTACACATGAGAAAGCTGCTTCTAGGACAGATTCTTATTTAGCAGATCAACCCACCCTAGAACAGAATTCCCTGGATGTGTTTCTCCTCTCCTTGTCCGACCAACATATAAACATACATAATAAAAATCATTTTATATGGAAACAGTAAGAAATACCTTAAGCTTATAGAATTGTTCTCCTAGGGCCATCTCAATCTCAGACTACAGTGCTCAGGCCAGATATCTTTCCTATTCTTAGCAGGGTCCTACTCTCGTCGTTACTTTTGGATCATAACAGCATTTGCCTATGATCAAACTCTTAACCTATAGTTAAGAATCATGGTACCTTGGCCAGGCCCATCTCGATGCCAGGGTAGCACATAACTTACTGGCTTGCCCTGGTTCCATCCAGTCCCTCATCGGGACCCTGCCCTTGGAGTGCTAGGAAGTATGGGCAACTGAGGCTTGAGTTGAGAAAGCAGATGCCCGGGAGTGAATAATATTCAAAGCCAATTAAATCCTAAGTTATAAAGCATAATGTTAATTGTCTTCCTGTATCTATACAAAAGGACATTGCATTAAAGTAAACTATCCAAGACATAAGGAGAGGAGAAAGGCAATATTAACTTACAGTACAACTTCAGTGTCTTAGAAGGATGAGACCTTACAAATTGGTTGGGGAAGGAAGCACAAAGAAGTAGCTACAGACAAACATAGTAATGGTAATGACTTGGGAGCACTGTGATGAGTGCAACCTGATAAACCTAAGTTCCTTGTACTCCAAAAGGCCAGTCTATGTGGTGTGAGATGATATCTCATTGTTGTTTTGATCTGCAACTCCCTGATGATCAGTGATGTAGAGCATTTTCTCATGTGCCTTTTAGCCATTCGAATTTCTTCTTTGGGAAAGTTTCTGTTCATTTAATCCCCCCATTTTTTGATGGAGTTAGATGTTTTCTTCCTGTAGAGTTCAACCAGTGCTTTGTATATCCTTGATATCAACCCCTTATCAGATGGGTATTGGGTAAATATCCTTTCCCATTCTGTAGATTGTCTTTGTATTCTGGTCACTGTATCTTTTGAGGTGCAGAAGCTTCTTAATTTAAGATAGTCCCATTTGTTTATCTCTGTTTACACTTGGTTGGTCAGTGGAGTGTGTCTTTGAAGATACCGTTATCTTCAATATAGTGGAGGGTTTTGCCGACCTTATCTTCAATGTATCATATGGATTTTGGCCTGATGTTGAGAACTTTAATCCATTTTGATCTGACTTTTGTGCACGGTGTTAAGTCAGCAATACCAGTCCTGGGAATATATCCCAGGGAAGCAAAAAAAGTACAGTCGAAATGATATTTAAACTTCTATGTTCATTGCTGCACTATTCACAATAGCCAAAATCTGGAAAAAACCCGAGTGCCCGAGAACAGATGACTGGTTGAAGAAACTTTGGTACATCTACACAATGGAGTACTATGCAGCTGGTAGAAAAGATGAAGTCATGAAATTTACATACATGTGGTACTACATGGAAAGTATCATGCTAAGTGAAATGAGTCAGAAAGAGGACAGACATAGAAAGATTGTATTCATCTGGGGAATATAAAGTAACAAAATAGGAGACTAACTCCCAAGAGTAGCCAAGATAAGTACCAGGAGGTTCACTCCATGGCTTGGAGGCCAGCCGCACATGCTAGGGGAGAGGGCAGCTCAGATAGAGAAGGGAGCTCCAAATAAAGGGTGTTGGGAGGATCCTCCCAGGATGAGAGATGCATGCTGAAAGTAGACTCTAGACCGAACATGATTACCACTCAATGAATGCCTCTTTTGCAAACCACAGCACCCAAAAGGAGAGAGAAAACAAAAGAAAATGCCCTGCCACAGGGGTGGGGTGGGATGGGGGGATGGGGGTGGGAGGGATACTGGGAGCACTGGAGGTGGAGAATGGGCACTGGTGGAGGAATGGGTACTCGATCATTGTATAACTGAAACCCAAACACAAAAATTTGTACGTCTACAGTTGTACTTCATGGTGTTTCACTAATAAAAATTTTTTTAAAAGTTACTGATAGGCTTTCGGCATAAAATATCCTAATACCATTCTCAGCACTAGAGCCAACTTCCCTCTACCAGTGTTCCTACGTTCCTTCACACTCCCACAGACTGACTAATTGACAGGCACATTGTAAAATTTGGTGATTGTAGTTTAGATCTCATGTTTTTAGTCTTGTTGAGTCTGTATTTTGGTTATATAAATATACTACTTCCCCTGTTCCCCCATTATTTCTCTTTCTCATATTCTTCCTTCCGCACTTGATTTATTTCCTTCTCTGTAATCCTCCTCAGATAAAAGGCTGATCTTTACATACCCCCTTTACTAGATTTAATTGTTTATCAATTCTATATACCACAAATAAGTGAGATCATCCTGTATCTTTCTTTTTTCTGGCTTACTTCACTCAACATAGTTTCTAGTTATGTGCAGGGTTTTATGTGGGTGTCATGTTATCATTTATCTTGAGGTTATCACTAGGAATGGAATTGTTGGGGCACAAATTAAATTTGAGTTTGATCTTTAATAGACCTGCCAGATGGTTTACTAAGTACGGAATTGCTTGCATTAATTATTTCAATAACCTCTTAATTTCCTACTTCTGCCTACCTGCCCATTTAGCATGTTCTTACACAGTAAAAGGGACTATCATTAAATTCAGATGTGACTCTGCCTTATAGAGAAGATCCTAAACGCTCTATATCATCTTCTTCTTCAATTATCTTCCTGACCTCATTTTTGCTGAATTGACAGCTTCATTGACAATGACAACTTCCCTCTTCCTTTAAAATACCAGGTATTTGCTTACCTCAGAGTTATGGTACCTGCTTTTCCTTAAGTGCAGATATCAGAGATATCTGCATGACTGCCCCTTCACTTCTGGCAATTGCTTATGTCATCTTATCAAGAGGTGTTTTCTGTCTACCATAGCTTTTCCTCCCAATACATCTACACTGTATTTTTCTCTTTGGCTCTTACAGTTATTTTACATACTATATTATTTATCTAGTTTTATTGTATGTCTCCGGCACAAGAATAAAATCTATGAGCATAAGTATATTTAATTTTTTTCCTCATGCTCACTTTTATAAAACTTGAGACTTTGACATATCTGTCTCATTGCAGTGATTCAACAATATAATGATTCATTCACTCATAAGTGAATGAGTGAATATTTATTGAATCACCATGAGACACAGTTAAAAGCTTTCATGTTTGAGTTTCAGTCATACAATGATCAAACACCCATCCTTCCACCAGTGTACATTTTACACTACCAATGTCCCCAATATCTCCCCCATCCACTCCTCCCCCTGCCTCTAAGGCAGATAATTTCCCACTTCTCTCTACTTTTGGGAATTATGGTTTGCAATACAGATACTGAAAGGCCATCATGTTTGGTCTTTTTCAGCACACATCTCCCATCCTGAGCAATCCCTCCACCATCATTGACTTAATGATCCCTTATCTATTCCAGCTGCATTCTCCCTGAGCTCATGAGGCAGACTTCCAACCATGAAACAAATCTTTCTGGCCTTGTGTCTATTGTTCTTGGGTGTCATTCTCATGTTATCTTATATTCCACAAATCACGGTCACGGTCCTCCCGTTGTTCATCGATTTGCTCGAGCGGACCCAGTAACGTCTCCATCATGAGACTTGTTGTTACTGTGTCTGGCATATCGAGTACGTCACGGGTAGCTTGCCAGGCTCTGCCGTGCAGGCGAGATACTCTCGGTAGCTTGCCAGGCTCTCCGAGAGGGGCGGAGGAATTGAACTCGGGTCGGCCATATTGGCTGCGTGCAAGGCAAACGCCCTACCGCTGTGCTATTGCTCCAGCCCAATTCCACAAATAAGTGCAGTCATTCTATGTCTATCAGTCTCTTTCTGACTCATTATAAGTGAATGAATGATTAAGTGAATGAATGAAAAGTTAAGAGCACTGGATCAGACATACCTATTTACAAATCTCAGATCTACCATTTACTAGCTGAATGACTGTAAGCAAGTTTTCTTCAGCCTCAATTTCATGCATTACTCATTGTGCTGATGTAAGAATTTTAATGTGGTAATCCATACTGAAGTCCTATGCGCATTTCTTGGAATATAGAAAACATAGGTGCCATATAAAACTAATAAGAAATATTTTCAGAAGTTTGTATTTGTACAGAAGATGAATTCTTATGGCATGTCCTTGTGAGATTGGACGCAATAGAATCCTCAATTTTAAAACCAGCACAGGGACCTCGTCACTGCTGGTTGGAGTGTGGAGTCCAGCCATTTTGCAAAATTATTTGTAGATTTCTTAAAAAACTAGAACTTCATCCCTCATATGATCTATCAATTCCACTTGGCATTTACTCTTAGGGTTCAAAATATCTATTCAGAAAAGACATTTGCACTCCTATGTTCATTGAAGCATTATTCACTATAGCCAAAACCAGGAAATAGCCAAAGTGTTTAATAAAGGATGACTGGATAAAAAATGTGGTACATATTCACAATTGGTTATTATTCAGCTAAAGATAAGACAAAAGCTTGTAACTTTTGGCTGCATGAATGGATCTGGAGAGCATCACTCTGAGTGAGTCAGAAAGTAAGGGACAGATTCAGAATGTTTCTATATATCTTATATGTGATTGTATAAAGTAACACAGTAAAGGAAAAAAACAAATACTCAAAGGCAACAGAAACCATACAAAACACATCATTGTTGGAGGGTTGGGAGATAGAAAGCAAGGGACACTGGATATGGTGGAGGGAAGTTGACACTCTGGTAGGTGGTGTGGTGTTGAAATGTGTTTTGCATGAAAATCTGTCATTATTGATATTGTAAATCATAGTTCCTAAAATTAAAATTAATTAAGAAAAGTACTATGAATTAAAAAATAGAAATTCATTATAAGATAACTTCTGCAACTATTTCCCAGTTTTCCAGTTTCAACATGCCACCAAATAATCTCAGTAGAAAGCTATGAAGCTTCCTTTGACTGCAGGCCTCTGTGAAACCTATCCATATGCACACAATCCATGTACAACCCTGACCCGGTTCACCCATAATTCATAATCAAGAACCTGCACTATTACCGTAGTGATGATGATTCTGACACAAAAGATCTTTGAGATGGATTTTCCTAGAAAATTTTGTGAGTATAACTTTACTGAAATATTATCATGTGGCAACATAACTGACTCCATGCCTTGCAGCAACTGTTGATGGCTCAGAATCATTATAACATGGCACTTAAAGATAGAATATAGGAGTAGTTTATACCCCCTGAAACTGTGATTCTCATTAAGCTCTTCTCCAGAACTTCTGGTTTATAATGACTGAGATAGGCTCCTGTGATATGTGATGCAGCAAAGGAATTTTTGACTGAGGCACAATTTGAGAGCCATTGTCTAATCCAAGCACATAATCATTCATCTGTCTAAAAATCTAACTTTAGAGACCTGCGTACCAGCCCAGGAATCCCCATCTTAATTCAAATAAACTTACATCTTAATACACTCTAGGGAAATTTGAATTCATATGTTCCATACACTGATGGCATTTTTTGATGACCAAGTCCAATCCTTTCAGATATTTACTGAGTCAGTTAGGAATGGTCTTCATGTGTTGTAAAATGAAGAAGCTATATGTTGAAGACAATCAGTTGGTTCATTAAGATTTACCACAGGTTTATCTGTTTTGTCACTCAACAGTTAACTAAACTGGTAAAGAAGCTCTTGATCTTACTAAGCCACATCCAAGAGATGAAAAGGTTAGATTTGTCGACATCAATTAGTGAGAGCTTGCATGCAGGTCCTTAAGAGAACTGTCTCGAAATAAGGACCACAGTGAAGGTAGGGGCAGCAAGAAGGAATATAAAGAAGTCAGATAAGCAGCAAATAGTTCCAAGTAAGTTTAGAAATAGAAGACAACTTTGGTTGCTTGTATAAGAACTGCTCTGATAGCATTTTATGGTAGACTTCTATACATCTTTCAAGAACCTGCTCAAAAGCATCTGTTACTTGATGGTGACCTCAGTGGCTTTTCTACAGCCAACTGAAAGTTGTTCTTTTTATCTTTGAGCCAAAACCAGCAGTACTCAGCAATTACTTCTGGCTGTGCAATCAGATATCACTCCTAGTGGTCTCAGAGTTTCATTGGGGGTGTTGAGGATCGAACCCAAGTCAGTTTTATGTAAGAAAAGCAACATTCCCTCTGTAGTATCACTCTGGCACCTAAAAGTTGTTCTTTAGACAGCTTCCCACAGAGAATTCTAAGAAGTCAGGCTTCAGAAGACCTGAGGTTATGTGCACAACTTTTACTATAGAACCAGGAATATGGAGATGGAATCCCAGAAAGTAGAACAGGCTTTGGAGATTTAAAAAGACAAATTTTTGCATGCAGAAGACACGGGTTCAATCCTTAGTAGTACATAGTTTCCCCAAACACTACCAGGACCCATTCCTGTGCACTGAGAGAAGTGTAGGCCCTGAGCACCTACAGGTATGACTCAAGAACAAAGAAAAAGTCTCATTAAATAAGAGTCTCAAAACTAAGTCTCATTAACTTAGTGTCATTAATTAAGCACTTTAGTTTTTTTTTTTTTTTTTTTTTGCTTTTTGGATCAGACCCGGCAAAGCACAGAGGTTACTCCTGTTCTGCTCTCAGAAATCACTCCTGGCGGTGCTCCAGAAACCATATGGGATTTAGGAGATATTACCCGGTTTGGTCACGTACAGAGCAAATGCCCTACCTGCTGTGCTTTCACTCCAGCTCCACTTTCTAAGCCCCTTTAATATCGTCTTCTGAATCCTAAGATGTTAAAGAAACGTTTGTATGTGAGTATATGTGTGTGCTAGGGTAGAGGTTGTCACGTCGATATGAGCTGGATAAAGAGTCAGAAAAAAATCATCACTCTGATAACTCAGAGCAATAATTTCCAACTACCTTGCAACTGTGCTTATGGATGAGTATTAGCAGCTGCTCCATGACAGAAACTTTGGAAGAAGGGAGATACAGTGGCTGCTCACCTGGAAAGTGTACTTGTGCAGTAAGTGGTGTTGAATAGGAAAAAGTGACAATTAAATGCACCCAGAGGCATGTACAAGGTAGAAAATAAAATATATTTATATGGGAATAGGTTATATAACAAGGGTCCTGGGACCCAAGGAGCAAGTTCACATTTACACATTTGAGGGACAGAGGCTTCAAATGTACTTCTTTGTGTTCAGTAGCCAGTGACTAAAATTAATATTGAGTGAGTCTTATGTGTGTGTTAGTCTCTTTATATATACTATCATATCATTTACCCCCTCAGAGCAAACCTGTGAGATTTGAAGGTGTAAATATTTTCATATTAAAAAGCAAATTATTTTCCCAAAGTCAACAGAGAAAAGTGAGTGGCAGAGTTAATACGTAACTTTCTCTGAGGCCAAAACCTTCTTTTCTTCAAATAGCATATAATAAAATAGCTAACTGTTTTAAAGTCTTACCATGTACCTCGTGCTGTTTTAATTACTTGAACAACATCATATACTTTTAGTCAATTATATATTTGGTTGTCTAGTGGTAAAACCTTGGAATTCACTAGTACTGTTCCCTCTTATTGTGGGAAAGGATTCTGGATAAGGTCGGTTTCTAGAGTCTGACCTTCCTCTCAGGCATTATTCTTTGGCATGGGCATCTAGTGAAGCTGTGGAGGAAGTGCTCTTTAACATTGGGCTTGTACAGCTTCTTGCGTACTGGTCTTTTGTTAGAATTGGAGTAGGCCAGTGGATTATTGTATTGTAGTTGAGGTGACCAGAATTTTTTCCAAGTCAATTATATATTTGTAACAGTAGAAATATTATTATTTTTGTATGTGTAGGCTATTATATCATGTCCACCACCAGACTGCCTGGGTCCCTTAGAATTAAAATTAAGACATTGCCTAATTTTTACTATTGTATGCTGAGTTAGATATTATTTTTATTGCCATTTCGGAAGCAGAGGCACAGAGGGGTTAAGAAACTTTCCCCAAAGGAGCAAAACTTGGGTTAAAGATGGGTGGTGGGCTTTCAGTACCTATAAGTCCAAATGTTATACAGCCTCTTTAGAATGAACAAGTACATATAACACTCTAAAGGCCTCAGATCTCACAAGTGTTAAATTCACACATTACTGCTCTTGGTGTCCCTTGGCACTTCTTTACAGAATTCTTTACACAGCATCTTTGACAGTCCCTGAATGTTTTATTCCCATTCCCAGACTCGCTCACATCAAAGCTGAAAGCGAGCTGACATGCCTGCTGATTGTTTGCAGCCAGCAGCATGATCCAGCTCCCATCAGGAAAATTCCCCTGCAAACTGCTTTGCCAACTCAGACATTCTGACTTTCCAATACCTAACTAGCTTCTTATGCAACCGTTGAGCCTTAAATTTTGGTTCGGGACTGAGCTTTTTAGCATGCCACATTTATTTTTCTGTAATGGAACTGCTTTGACTCGATCTCCAGGATTTGAAACTCACTCCAGTGCATCTCAGCTAGAAAACCTTTTTTTTTTCTCTGAGCCCTACAGGACCAAATCTCAACTGCCACAGCTTTTTCAGTTTCCCACGTGGGCAAGTCTCAGCCTTCCAAAGTCCATGTACTGTGGAGTCGAACAGGTTGCTTCTGACTAAGTTCTGTTACCCAGAACTGTCACCTGCTCGTTGGGAAATGAGGGGAGGGAAAGGCCTGATTTTCTTGGCACGTATTCGTTCTGTCAGCTAACTTAGCTACAGATTGGCCAGAGCTGTTTGTCCCTGGGTAGTGACAGGGTATAGTTTCCAAAGGATCTACAGCCCTACCCCTCTGCCATCCACTGGAGGAAAGAGGAAATTTCAGGAAAATGGAATGAGAATCTAAAGCTACATCAGTTTCTGAACTGTAGTCCATCATTTCTCCAGCTTTGTGCAGGAGCCCAAACATAGAGGAGAAAAAAGCCGGAAATGGGTGTTGCTATAGCAGTTTGAAGTTGTCTTTATAGACTATTCTATAGAATTTCTAATGATCTTCTTCGAAGAACATTCTTGAGGGGCCTTAACCAGGACTACCACCTGCAATGCTCTTGCCGACAACTGCTGAAAAACAAGGCTTCTTCTTTGCTGTTGTGTTTTTTATTTTACTATAGTTTAGGTAACAAGTTTACTATAGTGTTTCCATTTGAGTTTTTTTCTGTGTAATGAGCTACTCTGCACCATACTATCACTACAGTACCAAAGACCATCCTTCACACTGTCCTTATACCATTTCTAGGTCACCTCTTCCTTCCGTTTCCATACCCCCTCCTAATGCTATGTAAACTGAGTTTTGCAATCTAAGGTTGAGGGTTTAGTATGAGTTGATACTATCTATTCCTTTTTTGTTTATTTCTAGGTATAATACTGATGAGTGAAATCATCTGATATTTATCCTTCTTGTGATTTCACTTAACATGATGCCCCCTCCCCCAGTTCCATTCAAATTGTGGTACACTGAAAGATCCCATATGTTCTCAGTGCTGATTAGTGAACCATTGTAAGTATGTGCCACAACTTCTTTTTTGCTGTTGTCAGCCTCACACTGCCCCAGTTTTTCTTTCTTTTAAAATTATTTTTTCTATTGCATCAACATGAGATACACAGTTACAGAGTTGTTCAAAATTGAGTTTCAGTCATACAATGTTTCAACACCTGCCCATTCATAGTGCACATTTCCCACCACTAATGTCCCCAATAGCTCCCCAGCCTTACTCTATGGCAGACACATACAAATTCTCTCTCTCTCTCTCTCTCTCTCTCACACACACACACACACACACCCACACACTCCCTCTCGCTCACTCACTCGCTCACTTACTCTCGCTCTTTCTCTGTCTCTAATTTTTTCCTTACATCATAACTTCTTGATCCATTCATGTGTTGTGGACATTTGGGTTGTTTCCATATCCTGGTTATTGTACGAGGCACTGCAATTAACATAGGTATTCACATATCTTTTCAAGTTAATGTTTCTATGCTTGGGAGTAGATAAAGGCAGGGTTTCTCATCCTGGACTCCACTGATGAATCTTATATACATATCTGAGAATGTGAACACAGAAAACACTTCTTTGTCGTCAATAACATCTTTTTTAACTTGTTTCCTTTGATTAAATATAGTATTTCCATTTATTATAAACATAAACACAACCTTGGAGAAATTAGCAGTAGCTGTGACTTTATCATCCATGCAAGTCACAGATGGTTTCATATTGCATTATAACAGCAGCAGATGTTTTTAAATAATATTTATGTTCACCACTGTTTCAAAGTTATGGTAGAAATGAATCCTTCTCCTAAATAATGTTATTTAATGAATGACAAAAACACATATATTTCTAGATTTCAAACTTAGTTTTGAAACTTTGACAATGGTTTTATTATTCTGTTGCATTTTTATTCCCATGTATCTTGTTTTGTGCATGTATCTTGTTAAGTCTGGTTATTAGAAAGCATTCCTTTATTTAATGGGGCTGCCAAAGTCAAAAATAGAAGCCTGTGGAATTCTAACTTTGGCCCTGGAAGTGGATGGGTGAATTCAGATGAAGACCCGAGATTGGAATATTTGAAAGGCTGGGGACTCTATGAAAGGAACAGCTCTGTTTGCTACATGCCAAAGGACTGAACAGACATTTTTGTTTTAGCAACTTGTGTTTATTATATACATAAGTAATTTATGTTTTGATCTTATTTAACTACATTATTAGCAGATTTAAGTAAATGCATTTTCTGTGTACAATATGTATAGAGGATAATGTTGCAACTCTTCATATCCAGGATACTCTAAACATTATTTTGTAAATATTTAGTAAATAGTGATTGCACACTTATTACCATGTCAAATATTCCTCCATTATAAATAAAACTCTTTTTTGCTTTAGCTATAGGTTATATAGATCTAATAGTGTTTACAACCAAATACATAATTGAATAAAAACAAAAGCATAAAAATTAAGGTAGTAATCATAGAGCATATTTTGTTATGTTTATGTTCTGAAATTTATGAAATTTAAGGAATTACTGAAGTTACTTAGATAAAGCAGTTTCATTTAATATTCCATCAACTACCTTTACCTTAACTACAGTAATCTATTCTATTCTTTTTTTTAATTTTTATTAGTGAAACACCATGAGGTACAGTTGTAGACTTACAAATCTCTGTGCTTGGGTTTCAGTTATACAATGATCAAGTACCCATCCCTCCACCAGTGCCCATTTTCCACCACCACGGGTCCCAGAATCCCTCCCACCACCTATCCCTCACATCCCACCCTGCCTCTGTGGCAGGGCATTCCATTTTGTTCTCTCTCTCCTTTTGGGTGTTGTGGTTTGCAAAAGAGGCATTGAGTGGCAATCATGTTTGGTCTATAGTCTACTTTCAGCATGCTTCTCCGATCCTAGGAGGATCAGGATCATCCCAACACCCTTTATTTGGTGCCCCCTTCTCTATCTGAGCTCCCTTTTCCCCTAGCATGTGTGGCTGGCCTCCAAGACATGGAGCAAAATTCCTGGTACTAAAAACTGGATGGCTACATGCAAAAAAGTGGGCTCAGATCTCTGCCTAATGCCATGTACGAAAGTAAGATTAAAATGGATTAAAGTGATCACTTAAGTGATTAAGTGAAAGACCTCAACATCAGACCAGAATCCATAAGGTTCATTGAAGACAAAGTTGGCAAAACCCTCCATGATATTGAAGCTAATGGTATCTTCAAAGATGTCACGCCACTGGCCAAGCAAGTGAAAACAGAGATAGACAAATGGGACTATCTTAAACTAAGAAGCTTCTGCACCTGAAAAGAAAGAGTGACCAAAATACAAAGACAGTCTACAGAATGGGAAAGGATATTCGCCGAATACACATCCGGCAAGGGGTTGATATCAAGGATATACAGGGTTCTGGCTGAACTCCACAAGAAGAAAAGATCTAACTCCATCAAAAAATGGGGGGATGAAATGAACAGAAACTTTCTCAAAGAAGAAATCCGAATGGCTAAAAGGCACACGAGGAAATGCTCTACTTCATTAATCATCAGGGAGATTCAGATCAAAACAACAATGAGATATCATTTCACACCACAGAGACTGGCCCACATCCAAAAGAACAAAAGCAACCGGTGCCGGCTCGGATGTGATGAGAAAGGGACCCTCCTTCAATGCTGGTGGGAATGCTGACTGGTTCATCCCTTTTGGAAAACAGTATGGACGATTCTCACAAAATTAGAATTTGAGCTCCCATTTGACCCATCAATAACACTCCTGGGAATATATCCCAGAAAGGCAATAGTTGAAGTGACATCTGCACTTGTTTGTTCATTGCAGCACTGAACAGACATTTAGATGTGAAGCTAACAATCACACTACAAAGCTTGGCTCTACTCCTATTAAGAACCTATTCTAGCGCCACCAGGTGGACAAACAACTTTGTAGCTGCAATTTGAATTCCCTAACCCACATCAGTTATCACTAGATGGCGCCATTGTATGAGCTGCAGCCAAAGGCTACTGGAAGTGTAAAATCAGTCAGTACTTCTAAATTTAAAGGCTTGGTTAGCAAGGGCCAATTTGGACTGTTCAGGACCTGAAATTTCTGAAAAAAACTATCGAGTTCCCTGCATACGCCACTTAAAACAAATTAAATTGTGTATTATTTTGCTGAAATTCCAATGACTCATTTCTAGATTTCCTAATTGTAAAATTGCCAACAAGGTCTTTGAAGTTGAACTTCGCCTCCAATGTACATTTAGTTCGCCTGGGGTTTCCTATAGTGAAACCCAGCACTGCCTCCAAATAAAGGTGTAACTGAGCCAAATCTTGCTGGAACCTTCACTAAACCATAGCTTCCTCACCCTTCATGCTTTGTCACACTGTGCTGAATACTGGCAATCCCTAAAACATTTGGTAACTGCCTCCAGATTCTAAGGACTTTTACAAAAATCTGTGGACCCTTCCCATAAAATTCATATTATTTAGGACAGAACTAAGCATGGATAAGTTTCAAACTTATTTGGAAAACAAGGAACCACTGAGGAACACATAAGAATTCACACATGGCACTATGCAAGTATTCTGGCCAGACATTTCACCCAAGAAGACCCAAACCTCTCAGCTTTATCCTGGCATGTCCTGGCTACAAAATCAAACTTCTAGTGTCCTCTTAGTATCCTCTGCCTATAAAACTCAGAATTTTTCAAGTAGTTGCCTCTACATTATTTCTGTATGAATTTCTGCCAGGCGTTGCCAAACATTATGTCTTCATATTGATGGCCCAAAGTTCTCTGTATAAAGGAACATTGAGAATTTTAGGTATACCAGAACTGCAGTGTCAATCTGTTGCCAAATGGAACCCTTCCTAATTTCAGTAATCCTCAACCCCAGGGAATCCAGGGTGATGCAAGGTAGCATTAAGGACATCTTATACCCCTGATCAAGTCAGAGACAGAAAAATGCCCTGCCATATCACACCTGCTTCAGAATATGATACTGCCCTTCAGCTTTCTTACATAATATATTAGCTTCATAAAAAGTTGATGAACCATATCACTCAAGACCCTCTGTACTCATGGCCAGGTTCACTGTTACTGACTCTATACTCCTTCAAGTGTCAGGTTTTGGCACAGCAATACTTACACTGGAACATTGCATACACACATGCCTTACACAGAAATCTTCCTCTCTTTCTGCTTGCCCAGGGCATCTGCGTGGAGTCAGATAAGTAAAAAATACACTAATCTGGATCAGGATGCTCTGAACCCAAAGATATAACTGTTATTTCTGCTTCCTACATGGCACTAGTTTCAAGTTATGTACTGATAGTCTGACTGTCACTAAGTGTTAAGAAGCAAAGAAGTAAATTCTGTTGAAAGGAAGGTATACCAAGGAGAACACAAAAGCTATGATATAGTATAGTATAGAACTAGTTGAACAAAGGGATACAAATATGATGAGTTTTTGAGGAGCATAACTGGATGATTTTGAGACTGCAATAATTTTCTAGCAATTTATAGAGGATGTAACCCTTGGAAAATGGCTGGGATAGTGCAAATACTAAAAGACCACCTTATGAGAGGTGGTGTTGGTAGGGAACGTTATTTGTGCTGTCTAGCTCATTTCAGCATCAAGCTATAAATCATAGGTCACTCCTGTTTCAGAGACTCACTATAGACTATTGGGAATGCCAGTGTAGACCCATACATTTTTTTTATAACCTGAGTACAGTCTACAGTTCCACACAGCTGTGTATCTAGCTCTATCTTAAGTTTGTAATAGTAATTTAACAATACACTTAATGATTGCTGCTGCCAGAAGTCATAAGTTCTTTACATATAAGTATTTAGGATTTGGGAGGCATTTGTTTTTGGGTCCATACCCAGAACTGGGCTGGAGCGATAGCACAGTGGTAGGGTGTTTGCCTTGCATGCAGCTGACCTGGCTGAGCTGGGTTCGATTCCTCCGCCAATCTCGAAGAGCTTGGCAAGTTACCGAGAGTATCTTGCCTACACGGCAAAGCCTGGCAAGCTACCCGTGACATATTCAATAT
Organism: Sorex fumeus; assembly: GCF_029834395.1. NCBI lineage: Eukaryota > Metazoa > Chordata > Mammalia > Eulipotyphla > Soricidae > Sorex > Sorex fumeus. Next base: position 13,838,132 of record NW_026606115.1, read on the forward strand.
GCCAAATACAGTAACAACAAGTCTCACGATGGAGACGTTATTGGGCCTGCTCGAGCAAATTGATGAACAACGGGAGGACAGTGCAGTACCTAGAACTACTCAGGGCTTACTTCTGGCTTAGTGCTCAGGGATCACTCCTGGTAATACATTAGGGAATATAAGTGACTTTGAGAATAGAATTGGAGTTGGCCACAGGAAAGGAAAGCACTTTATCCCCTCCATCCCAGTTATTTAGTTTTTCAATTCTCTGACATAGACATTGTTTTATTTTCATTGAGAGAAGGTGAGGCACACTCTAGGGGTAAAGGCAGCCCAGATAGAGATGGGAGCACCAAGTAAAGGGTGTTGGGAGGATCCTCCCAGGATGGGAGAAGCATGCTGAAAGTAGACTATAGACCAAACATGATTGCCATCAATGCCTCTTTTGCTAACCACAGCTAACCACAGCACCCAAAAGGAGAGAGAGAGAGAGAACAAAAGGGAATGCCCTGCCACAGAGGCAGGGTGGGATGGAGGGATGGAGGGTGGGACGGATACTGGGACCCGTGGTTTTTCACTAATAAAAATTTTTAAAAAATGACTGTGATGCCTCTGATTTCCTTCTTATTTACTTATTTTGGTATGACAGATTATGTTTTAATTTTGTGTAAATGTTTTATCTTTTCAGTAGTTTTCAAAGGTTTATTGAATCACCGAGTTTCAAAGTTATTCATCCAAATGTCAGAGCATCAATCCCTTCACCAGTGTCCACTTCCCTCCACCAATGCCCACAGTTTCCCTCCCATCCTCCAAAGCCTGCCTCTAAGGCAGGTAAATTTTTCTTTTTTCTGTTTTACTTCTTAAAGACTGTAGCTTGCAGTACTGTTACTGAGAGGGAATTGTACATATAATCTTACATCTTTAACTCAATTATCAATAACTTTGCAAATCATGGCTCTTTAAATAAAAATTATTTTAAAACTTCGTTAGTAATTACCTATATCTAGAATAGGACCCTTCTTGAAACCTAAAAACAAAATTTTCGGGGTGGGTGGTTTTAGTAGTAGTTGAAATTGATGGAAAAGTATAGATTGTTTTAATTAGAACTGTATGGGACAATTTTTAGCATTTTTGAAGATCAAATTGGTGACAGAAATTTTGCTCATGGCAATTAAGTCAGTAATACAAGTCCCCCAATAATGTGCTGCATTTGTAGCATTTTCATTCATTGTGTTTCTACATTTATGAAAGTTTCTACCCACTTCCTTAGGTCTTTCATTGTACTTTTTTCCTGAATCTTGAAACATATATTGATGACCAAATGAAAATTCACTCCTTTAATTTGTCCTTTATACTATAATTGTGGTATCTCTCTCTTCTTACACATACCTATGCATAAAACTACTTGTGCAAAATTTTGAAATTATTTTTTCTATATGTTTTCTTGTTTTATTTAAAGGTTGCAACAAATCATTTGTCAGAACGAAATGCTAACTAAAGTGTTCAATGCTATTTTAAGTTACATATGTGTGTTATGTATGTAATGTGGTACATTTAATTTATATATGTACATTCCTTAATTCTTTTTTGGGGGGGGTCACACCCGGCAATGCACAGGGGTTATTCCTGGCTTTGCACTCAGGAATTATTCATGGCAGTGCTCAGGGGACCATATGGGATGCTGGGATTCGAACCCGGGTTGGTTGCATGCAAGGCAAACGCCCTACCTACTGTGATATAGCTCCAACCCCCTACATTCTTTAATTCTTGAAAAATAAATAAGCTAATGTAATTTTCAGTTTTTAAATTGAAAAAAATGAGACATAGCTTAAGTTTGGCTTCTGTGGGGGTTTTCAGTTTTCTGGTTTTGGGGCCACAATTTACACTTGACCAAGTTCAAAAAGCTATTAAGATAGACTTCACAAGTGTTCCAGACTCACATCTGTTTGATTACAAATGTAGTGCACATTCAATTTCTCGTATGTGGTTAATTATAATGTTCATTATTAGATTTATAACAGGTTCAGGATGATTCTAAGGAAATATATTTGACAATTCTTTGAGTGTTCATAGAAAAATATATAGTTAACACAAGGGTGAATACAAACACTCATGTATACATTAAAAGTAAAGTAAAGTAAAGTAAAGGCCCTCCCGTTGATCATCGATTTGCTCGAGCAGGCCCAGTAATGTCTCCATTGGAGACTTTGTTGTTACTGTGTCTGGCATATTGAATACTCTTGGTAGCTTGCCGGGCTCTCCGAGAGGGACGGAGGAATCGAACTCGGGTCGGCCATGTTGGCTGCGTGCAAGGCAGACGCCCTACCCGCTGTGCTGTCATGTATACATTGGATATGTTTAACACATGTATAGCCAGTCAAATTACTTGAGTGAAATTTAATGGTACTGATGTCGGTGAGCCCCAAGGGTGGCTCAAGTGAAGCAGAGAAGAGAAAGACTGTCAATTTTTCCTGATCTGCCTCTGCCACTCGGGACCCAGGGTTATTGGGTTCTTGTCTCGCCTCACAGAAAAGAATTTCGGGAGTAAATGAGCAGTGAAGTAAAACAGATTTGGAGGTTTTCAAGAAAAGGAGGAAGAGAAAGTGGGAGAGTGTGGAGAGTAACATGCTCAAGAGAGATCCCGGGCTTCTCCAAGGGTGAAGAGAGCTCCTACACAAATCCCAGCATTAGACATGAAAGCATGAAAGTACACATCTCAAGAGGGGAGATACGTCATATGGTGCTACATGTGCTCAGCTACCACATGAGCTCGGCCATGTGGGCGCAAGCAGCTCACTGGCTCAGGCAGCATATGCAAGCCCTTTCTTTGTTCAAGGTGGTTTTTATAGGGTTTTTCCAACATGCCCCACCCTGCTTCTACCTAGGTCAAAGTCCGTTGCTATGAAGGTTACCAAGAGGGTTGGGGGTGGTGATGGTTTTCATTGAAAATCTTTTCCGGGTCTTTTGTTCCTTCTGGAGCTTCTCTGAGTTTGTTGCTGTAGACAGATGAAGGTCTTATTAAAGGTCTTCGTTCCTGGTTTTTTTTTTCTGTTTTCTGCAGTCATTTTTGGAAACTTTAAGGCTATTACTTTCCTGGAAATTTACTGCCATTGCCTTAAGAGGAGGGCCTCCCCTATTTGCCTGCCTGCCTACATCAGTACTTCATTACTTAATTGTTTCTTCTGACCAATCATATGGTGTAAATTCTCAAAGTATGTTTGTGACAGTCATGATTTTCTTTTGACTAACATTGAGTATGACAGTGGAACAAAATAAGTCTTAGCTAGACTTTCCTGGAAAATACCACATCCCATAAGCAAGTAACCAACTAACCACAGTAATAAGACTTGATGGCTACTAAATGAAAAAACCTCAAACCTTTATTATACTCAGCAAGATATAGCCTGTGAAAAGATGCTATATATGCCTGCCTTATTCGGAGAAATTCACCATTTGTCTTGCTCTGTTTAAATGCTGCTTGACGGGGTGTGTGTGTGTGTGTGTGTGTGTGTGTGTGTGTGTGTGTGTGAAAAAGAGAGATAGAGTTGCAGTTCTCTAGGTGTTAGCCTTTCGGGGGAGGGGGGGAATGTCGGCCTGGCTGAGAGGGGTTCGTTTCCTCCGCCCCTCTTGAGAGCCCGGCAAGCTATGGAGAGTATCTCACCTGCAAGGCAAAGCCTGGCAAGCTCTTTGTGATGTATTTGATACTGCCCCCCCTCTAGCAAATCAATGAACAATGGGAGGACAGTGCTACAGATAGTGCAGTGCATATCACTAAACATTTATCACTAAACATCATTAAACATTTATCACTCAGAATTTTATTGCTAGATGATATAATTTTTCCAAAGAGGTTGGGAGTGGTGATGGTTTTCTTTGAAATTCCTTCCGGGTCTTTTGTTCTGGAGCTTCTCTGAGTCTGTTGCCCTATAGATAGGTGAGAGTCTTATCAAAGGCCTTAGTTCCTGTTTTTTTTCCTGTTTTCTGCAAAGTCGTTTTTTGAAACTTCAAGGCTATTACTTCCCTGGAAATTTACTGCCATTACCTTTAGAGGGGGGGCAATGTGTAGCTTTGTGTAGCCCAACAGGCCAGCTTTGTTTAATGGCATTTTATCATGAGTTAGGACCAAACACTATCGTTTTTGCTACTTTATTTTTTTTTTAGTTTATTTATTGAATCACCGTGAGAAAAGTTACAAAGCTTTCAGGTTTAAGTCTCGGTCATACAATGATCAAACAACCCTCCCCTCACCAGTAACTACTTTTCACCACCAAGGACCCCAATATACTCCCCTCCCACCTCTCCCACCCCTCCAGATGCCTGTGAGGCAGATGATTTCTACTTAACTCTCTCTATACTTTGAATACACTCATTATTTTGACAAAAGATGCACTATTATTGTTTGGAATTTCCTCCCAACAATCAGAACTGCTGAAAAGGCATTGTGAAATAATTTGTTTTCTATTACTGGTTATGAAAACCATATGATGTCGCACGGCTGTGATTTTGGATTTCTGATATTTTATTAATTAAGTCTTGAGGGATTTCTGCCAAGAGCCAGATAATTACAAGATTGGTTTCTGTGTGTTTGGTGCCATGGTCATGCTGGAGAGCCACTCGTAGAGTGGCAATTCATGGCCTCGGTTGGGCGTGAAGGACGAGACAGTTCTGCCCCCTTTCCCATGAGGCTACAGTTTCCACATCACCGCCAGTTCATGGGGGGGGGGGGGGGGTGGTGGAAGAGACAGACAACCTTTCCCTCCCTTGGGGCATGGCACCAGAGCTTAACACATAGTCCATTCACATTTCTGCTGCAAGCTGCTGGGCTCTGGATTAGGTCCATATGCCTCTGGTGCTGTGGCTGTGCTGGAGAGACCATTTCTGCTACTTTAAGAGGACGCAGATGTTTTCCATTCTAAAATTTTAGAAGAGGTAACTTTTGGGGGAGGGCCACACCCGGCAATGCTCAGGGCTTGCTACTGACTCTGCACTGAGGAATTGCTCCTGGTGGTGCTCAGTGGACCATATGAAATGACAGAGATCGAACCACATGGATGCTAGGGATTGAACTAGGATCAGCTGTGAGCAAGGCAGACTCTCTACCTGCAAACTCCCTATCCTTCATTCTGGTGCCAACTTTTTGACACTTTTGAACAACAACCTTAAACTTGTCCAATACAGTGGGTCTCCTCTATTTAGTTAAAACACCCGTGAGCACATACTATGTGGCAAAAATTTAGTTATGTTCTCAGTACTATAGAGATGAAGCTGAATATATTTGGCTCTTAGGAAAGGCAAAGTATATGAGGCTCTAAGAAAGAGCATACAGGCAATTTGCAGCAACATGAATAGAACTAGAGGATATCAAGCTGAGTTAAGTCAGTTGCTTGAGGCAGGCTTCCAACAGTGGATCAATCCTCCTGACCCTTGTTTCTACTGTCCTTGGGTATTGAACTTGATGTAGGCAGGCAGATAGGGTAAGCCCCTTCCCAAGGCAATGGCAGTGAATCTCCTGGGAAGCAATAGCCCTGACCTAATGGAAAACTATTCGGCACCAGTCCAACAGTCTGTGGCAGACCCTGCGGAGGCTGGAAGTCTACAGGGATGACAGCAGAAGAAATAGAGATCAATTAAGGACCAGAGAGAGATCAACCAGAAACTTCAAAGCTGTTCCTTTGACACCTGACCAAGCCCCTCCAACAGAAGCTCCTGCAGAAATAAAAGTCAGGAAAGGAATTTCAAAGAAGACCATCACTACTCTCAACTCCCTCGATAACCTCCCCAGCAACAGACTTTTATCTAGGTAGAAGCCCCACATGGGAGCAAGTTGGAGAAACCCTATAAAGACCACCTTGAACAAAGGAAGCTTGCACATATGCTGCCTGAGCACATGTGTCGCCCGCATCTCCCCTTTTAGGATGTGTACTTTCAGGTTTTCATGTCTAATGCTGGAATGTGTGTAGGGGCTCTCTCAGCCTTTGGAGAAACCCAGCTGTCTTTTGAGCAGGTTATCTGCACTCTCTCCTACTTTATCTCCCTCCTTCCCTTCAAAATCCCTCCATGGGATTTTGTAAGAATGATATGAAGCCAGATCAGAAAAGGTGATTTCTATTTCCTGTAATGATTATTTGCTGGAATACTTATTCAGGAATCCTGGACAAGATTTTAGGCCACCCTAAAACTAGTGGCCAGTGAGGCAATTAAATGCATATTTAATAGGTTTTATGTAGGTACTTTGTTCAACATTTTCAGTCTTTGAGTCTTCCCAACCCATGCACAAAATCCCATGGAGGTGCAAGTAAACCTGTAAGGTTCAGCAAGAGTCTCAAAATTAATATACAAGTTCAGAATACTTCAAATAGCCAGAATTTAGAAACATTACATTTGTTTATTTCAAACATTATTACAATGTTATAGCAATCAAAACAATATTGTAATGACATACATCAGAAACTAGACTAATGAAATGGGATTGAGAGTCCAGCAGTAAACCCAAGTAAGCCTCTTGCGAAGGGCACCAAGAACACAAAAAAGTCTTCACAGTAAATCACGAATCACGAATCACGACCGTCCTGTTATTCGTCGATTGCCTCGAGCAGGCCCCAGTAACGTCTCCTTCATCCAAGCCCTGAGATTACATTCAAGGCTCTTTAGGAGAATGAGACCCATCATTGTTACTGGTATTTGGCATATTGGGTACGCCACGGGGAGTTTGCCAGACTCTGCCGTGTGGGCAGGCTACATTTGGTAGCCTGCCAGTTTGTCCAAAGTAGGAATGAGATAATAAGATGTCATAATAAGATGTCCGGTTCCGGGAGCTGGTTTTTATAGTCTCTGAGTCTTGGCCGTTGATGGGATTACAGGGCGCCAGGGGGCCAGTTGGTGGGTGTGACCCCCGTCTACTGGAATTTGGAGGATCTGGGTGAAGGATGCTCGGCCCCAATCCCAGTAGGCTTGGAGATCTCGGCCCCGGAACCCGCGTGGCTTTGTCCCTCTGCCAGTACCTTCGTGCGTGCGGAAAGTGGTCTCAGCATGGTGGTGGCTGGTCCTGGAGGTCTTCAGCTGCCGGATTCCTGGTCGGGGCGGGAAGGAAAGCTCAACCCGCTCCCCTCCAAGGGGCCCCGGCGAGGACAGCCAGGCGCGGGGGCAGGAGACTCCACTGTTCTCACTAAATGTTTCACACTAAATAGCACCAGTTAAACTGGATATCCAGTGCAAAAGAATGAGATGCAATACCTATCTTATATCCTTCACAAATATTAACTCAAATTTTATATACTTATTTATTTTTTGCTCAAGCGGGCCCAGTAACGTGGACCCGCGTGGCAGCTCTGGCCAAGATTCACGCACGACTGGAGACCCACAGAACAAGATAAGCGGAACTCTCTGAGACCTTGGACTCCAAGCTCAACAGACCCAGGAAGAGAGATACTCTGCTTGCTCCCACCAACCACAGGTGACAAAGGGATTCTAATCAGGAGCCCCACCCTACCCTGCCCTGTCTGCTCCTACCAACCACTAGAGACCCAGGGATTGGATTGCACACAGAAGACCCACTCTACCCCTACCGGGACCAGATAAATACCCCACTGGCAGAACTCCACTACCGACACTACCTCCACTACCCAGCCGCCGCCACACTCCAGGACGCTTTCTGGACCCATCATAAGACACTAAATACCCATCTTCTGGAATTGCCGTACCATATTTGATAGGGTTCAAATATGGTAACACCTACGAGGGCGATTAGAGGTCGGCCCAAAAGCCTCTATCCCTCTCGGAAAGACTGGCAAGCTGCCGTGAGTATTCCACCCACACAGAAGAGCCTGGCAAGCTATCAGTTGTGTATTTGATATGCCAAAACCAGTAATTACAACAGGTCTCATTTACCTGACCCTGAAGGCTTCACCGACATGGCAGCACTGAGAAGGATGAGAAAGGAGAGGCCGATAAAATCTCAAGGCCGAACTAGGCTGCCACAATGAAGGAAGACAAAAATGATCATCTGTACTTTCAATGCACGTATGCTAGCATCAGATGCATCCATCGAGGACCTGATGGTACAAGCGCGAATGATCTAGTACGACATCATTGGTCTGACCGAGACAAGAAGGCACGAATCTCACCATGCCGTTTTCGACACTAGAAAAGAATTGTTCCTCGGAACATGCAATAAAAGAGGTGTTGGAGGCGTTGGTGTCCTTGTCAACACAAACTTGGCCATGAGCATTGATTCATTCAAATGCCTAACAACCCGAATCGGATGATTACACTTGAATAGATGTGGCTCACTGCCGGCAGTTTCTATCTTCGTTGTCTTCGCACCAACATCTCATTATGATGAAAGAGAAATCGAGAAGTTCTACATGGAGCTGGAGAAGTTCTATAAAGAAGACCACACCTTCTACAAGATCATTGTGGGTGATTTTAATGCCAAGATAGGACTGAGAAGATCAGCTAAAGAACTTCACATCAGGACCCATGGCCTAGAATGGAACGAACAGGGTGAGAGACTGTCTGAGTTCATCATGTCGACCAAGACCATCTATGGTAACTCACAATTCCAAAAGGCAGAATCTAAACGTTGGACATGGGAGTCTCCTGGTGGACGATTCCACAATGAAATAGACCACATCATATTCATTTGACGGTTTTGCCTGACCGATGTCGTTGTTGTCCCAAAATTCCGAATGGGATCGGACCACCATCTCCTTCGTGCAAAATTCTACTTCAGAGAGCAGGGAGAAAGGGCTCCAAAGTTTAAAAAGAGAACTCCCAGAACAACCACCAACTGGGAGCTCTTTGGTACTTGCGGCAACATGGGAAGATGCCATTGTTGACAACATTGATGAGGAATACGATCGACTAGTTCAGCACCTCCATGATTGTGCGAGGAACGTCAAGAGAGAGACAGCCACCAAAAAAAAAAAAAACGCCTGTCTTCGAAAACTCTTGGGCTTATTCACCAACATGGTTTGGTGCATGCCTCAGGCAACCGCAAGCTAACTTGCAAAGCAGTGCAGAGATGTGATCAAGGAAGACCTCAAAGAGAGAAGAGCAGAAGTGCTGGTAGATGCTGCAGGAGCCGGGAAAAGTATTCGTAACACCTGCCTGTCCTTCACCAACTACAAGACCAAGATGACTGCCCTCCGACGTCCTGATGGATCCATCACATCCTCCAGAACGGCAATGGAGAAGATTATCCATGACTTCTACTCAAATCTCTTCAATAGCCATGTCCACTTGCCGACATACCAAATTCCACAGGATGGATATGTCGTTCCCAATGTTCTCCCTTCCGAAATCTGACACGCCATTTCGTTAGTAAAGAAACGAACAGCACCTGGCCCAGACAAGGTCAGACCTGAACACCTGAAGAACCTGCCGTCAGTACTCATCAATACACTGGCTCGGCTCTTCACACGCTACCTGTCGGAATGCAAGGTTCTGTCCCAATGGAAAACCAGCAGGACCGTACTACTGTTCAAGAAGGGAGACATCCATGACATTGGCAACTATTGCCCGATCTGCCTATTGTCTGTCGTCTACAAGTTGTTCACTAGAGTCATCATAAATCGGATTGGCAGAACACTAGATGAAGGACAACCATGCGAGCAAGCCGGGTTCCGCAAAGGATTCAGCACCATCGAACATATCCACACGATAACCAAGCTCATTGAGGTTTCTTGGGAGTTCAAGATGCTACTCTGTTTAACGTTCATTGATTTAAAGAAGGCCTTTGATTCTGTTGAGACGGAAGCGGTCATTGAAGCCCTAGCCAATCAGGGCATTCAAGCCCAATACATCAAGATCCTCCGTGAGCTGTATTGCGGATTCACTACCAGAATCTCTCCATTCTACAAAGAAGTAATCATTGATGTCAAGAGAGGGGTTCAGCAGGGTGATACCATTTCACCGAAACTCTTCAGTGCCACCCCCCAGAACATCATGCAACAACTGGAATGGGAAGGAATGGGAGTGAAGATAGATGGTCGGCAACTACACCACCTCCGCTTTGCTGATGACATTGTTTTAATAACACCAAACATCAGCCAAGCGGCACAAATGCTGGCCGACTTTGACCGTGAGTGTGGAAAGGTAGGACTACAGCTGAATCTTACGAAGACAATGTTTATTTATGCGAAACAGCCTCGTTCCTGATGCCCCATTCGCTCTCAACGGAACGACCATCTCCGAATGCAACAGCTATGTGTACCTAGGTCGAGAAGTCAACATGACAAATGACCTGGCACCTGAGCTGCGCAGGAGGAAGAGACCGGCTTGGAATGCCTTCAAGAATATCAAAGAAATAGCTAAGAGGACGAAGAACCTCCAGCTCCGGGCACATCTCTTTGATTCCACTGTTCTTCCTGCATTAACATATGCCTCAGAGACCTGGGCCCTATGTAAACAGGATGGGAATGCTATTTGGGTCTCCCAAAGAGGAATTGAAAGAGCCATGCTTGGAATATCACGTTTCACTCAAATGAGAGAAAGAATCCAGAGTTCTGACATCCGTCGACGATCAAGAATCAGGGACACTGTCTCGTTTGCCAAGGTGTCAAAAATCAGATGGGCTGGTCACGTAATGAGATTTAAAGACGACCGCTGGACTAGAGCTGTTACCAACTGGATCCCATAGGATGTCAAAAGACCGCGTGGCCGCCCACCTACCAGATGGTCAGACTTCTTCATCCAGATCATGAACGCTCAGTTTGAGGCTCTTCATGTTCCCAGAGCGAACAGATGCCATTGGGCTACACTGGCACGCGACAGGGACGAATGGAGACGTTACTGGCGCCCGCTCGAGCAAATCGACGACTAACGGGAAGTTAAGTGATTAAGTGATAAGTGGGTTTCAGTCATGTTTCAACACCTGTCCCTTCATCAATGTACCACCACAAATGTCCCCAGTTTCCCTCCTGCCCCCCTGCCCCTGCCTGCCTCCATGGCAGGCAATTTTCTTCTCTCTCTCAATCACTCACTCACTCACTCACTCTCTTTTTCTGTTTCCCTGTCTATCTCCCTCTTTTTGGCATTATGATTTGCTCTACCAGTACTGAAAGGTTACTGTATTTTTCCTCTCACCTACTTTCAGCACTCAGTTTTTGTCTGGAGTGATCATTTCTAACTATCCAAGTTATTGTGGTCCCTTTTCTATCTTAATTATCCTCTTCTACCATCACTTGTGGCAAGACATGAACTAGTCCTCTTGGTACTTGTTTCTACTGACCTTGATTATTAGTCTCATATTGTTTTTTTCATATCCCACATATGAGTGCAATCATTCTAAGTCTGTCCATCTCTGACTCCTTTCACTCAGCATGATACTCTCCATGTCCATCCATTTATAAGCAAATTTCAACAACATAGGGTTCTCTCTCCCTCTATCTTCGTGAGTCTTGCTAGTGGTTTATCAATCTTGCTTTATTTTTTCAAATACCCACCTCTTGATTTCATTGATTCTTTGGATTTTTTTTTAACTCCAGCTCATCAGTATCTGCTCTGTTTTACTATTTGCTTTCTATTTCCTGTTTAGTTCCTTTCTTGGTCATTTTCCAAGATCTTACGTTGTGAAATCAAGTAATGTATGTGGGCCCTTTCTTCCTTCCTTCTTGATGAATGCTTGCAAAGCTATAAACTTTCCTCTTAACACTACTTTTGCTGTGTTCCACCAGTGATCATGTCCTCCATATCATTTGTTTCCAGGCATCTTTTGGTTTATTCTTGATTTTCTCTCCAACCCACTGGCTTTTCAGTAGTGAGCTGTTCAATTTCTAGGTGTTTGTTTGAGTCTTCATTTCTGTATGTGATTAATTTCCATGAGACCATGTGTCTTATGGTCTGAAAAGATATTGATACATTTTCTTTCTTCACTTTTATGGAGGTATGTTTTGTGGCTCAGCTTGTGATCTATCTTGGAGAATGTCCCATGTGCACTGAAAAAGAATATATATTAAGCTCTTGGGGGATCAAAAACCCCTTATGTATCTACTAGCCCTCTCTTTTTCATTTTTTTTCAAAGCCAGTATTTCCTTGATGAGTTTTTGTCTCATTGATCTATCAAAGTAAGACAGTGTTCAAGTCTCCAACTACTATTATATTGCTGTCAATGTCCTCCTTGAACCAGTTGTTTTAAGTATTTTAACAGTCCCTCATAGGGTGCAATATGCAATTTGGAGTGTAATTTATTCCTGACATGCATATCCTTGATTATTAAGAAATTACATGTGTTGTATATTGTAATCTATTTCAGTCTGAAATCTATGTTGTAGGGTACTAGTTTGACCACTCTGTCCTTTTAGAAGGAGTTGTTTGCTGAAGAAGTGTTTTCTATCCTTTAATGTTTAGTCTGTGTTTGCTCCAACTATTCAAATATGTTTCTTATAGGCAACAGAATATTGGAGTCAAGTTTTTAATCCATTTTGTCACCCTGCGTCCTTAATTGGTGTGTTTAGACATAGACATTGAGAGAGATTATTGTCATGAGTATTTGTGCCATCTTTCATTAGAGAACTGTTGTGTTTGTGCAGTTTGTCTCGCCTTACAATTGCCCCTTCAGTACTTCTTGCAAAATTTGTTTTGTGTCTATGACATTCTGAGCTGTTGTTTATCCATGAATTTGTGTATCATTCCTTCAAATCTAAATGAGAGTCTAGCTGGGCAAAATATTATTGGTGAAGCCTTTGTTTCATTAAGTTTTTAAACTATTTCCCACCATTGTCCTCTGCCCAGAGGGCTTCATTCCATATGTCTGCTGTAAATCTAAGGGATGCTCCTTTGTATTTATTTTCTTTCTTTGGTCTTGCTGATTTCAGTGTTGTATCTCTCTATGGTGCTTATCATTCTGATTAGGATATGTCTTGCAGTCTTTTATTAAGCCTGGTATCTTTCAGGCTTCTTGGATTAGATGCTTGTGTTCTCCAGTTCTGGGAACTTTTCAGCAATGAAGTCTTTAACTGTTACTACTTCATTGGGTTTGCCTCCCTATCCCTTTGGGACTCTGATGATTTTTATCTTCCTTTTGAATTCTTCTCATAATTTTTTTTGTTCTGCCTTTAAGTTATTTTGAAGACTTTTCCCATCTTTTGCTCTTCCCTGGGGGTTTTCTGCATCTCTTCCTCTGTCCTCAACTTTTGCTACTTTACTGTTGAGGGCAACCACTGAGATTTTCATTTCATCTGCCGAATGAATTTATTAATGGCATTTCTTTTTGTACTTTCTTATTTCTGTTCCCATTTCCTTCTATATTTTATTGCCCGTCCTTTCTACTGTTTGCTTCTTATACTTCTGTATTTTAGTGGATGTTTGTTTCACTGTTTCTTTGACCTCATTTAACATCCTCAGTATTTTGTCTCTGAATTTTTCATAGAAACTATGGATGTGGACATTCCCTGTTGAGGCTTTGGGTCTCCTATCTTAATCCACTCCCTGTGGTGGGGCTCTGGCTGTTTCCCCATGGTGCCCGTAGTACTTTGGAAGTGGTACCTTCTAATATACTATCAGCATCCCCCTTTCACTGCCAAGGAAAAATCTGGGGAATCTTGATGAGTAGTGATCAATTTCTTTCCTTAGTAGGAGATGGTGGGGGAAATTAACTGTAGACAGGCATTAGGGCTGTGCAGACACCATTATAGAGTCTGTGCTTGCAACTCCCTCCAGCTTGCCGGCCTCCAGGAAATATCTTCCTGCTTCCTCTGGGTCATGTGTTTCACTACTAGCCTATGTTTCTTGCTTCTCCTTAAACAATGTCCACTTGTGGAGTAGTCAGGCATTAGGGACTTGCAGCTTTTTGCCCCCAGGAAGTATCACACGGTCACGGTCCTCCCGTTGTTCATTGATTTGCTCCAGCAGGCCCAGTAACGTCTCCATCATGAGACTTGTTACTGTATTTGGCATATCGAGTATGTCACGGGTAGCTTGCCAGGCTCTGCCGTGCGGGTGAGATACTCTCGGTAGCTTGCCGGCTCTCCTAGAGGGGCGGAGGAATCGAACTCGAGTCGGCCATGTTGGCTGCGTGCAAGGCAAATGCCCTACCGCTGTGCTATCGCTCCATTCTAACTCAAAATTTATTTAAGACTTAAAGTGTAAGAAACTTAGAAGAAAACATTAAGAAATCCTCGACACTGGTCTCAGCAATGACGTTTAGGGTATAACATCAAAGCACAAACAAGCTCCTACCCACTAGACTATCATTCTGGATATCCTTTGTGCAGCGTTGATGAGGATATAAATAGGTATATTTGACCTTTGTGCAGTGTTGATGAGGATATAAATAGGTATATTTGAAAAAGCAAAAATGTTTGAGATGAAAACGCTGACAAAGTTTGGATGTTTATATAGAAAAATTAAAAATAAATAACCATATGAACATGCATTTTCACTCCGGTGTAAATAATCAAAAGGAAAGGCAACTGTTATCCTAAAGAGATAGCTGCAACTCAAATAATTGCAGGCATTATTTTCCTTATCCAATATATGGGGTGGAGCGATAGCATAGTAGGTAGGGCATTTGCTTTGCACGCAGCCGACCCAGGTTCGATTCCTCCGTCCTCCTCAGAGAGCCTGGCAAGCTACTGAGCGTATCCTGCCCGCATGGCAGAGCCTGCAAGCTACCTGTGGCATATCTGAAATGCCAAAAACAGTAACAAGTCTCACAATGGAGACGTTACTGGTGCCCGCTCGAGCAAATCAATTAACAATGGGAGGACCATGTTACAGTGCTACAGTGCCAATATATGAACCACTTAATCACTTAATCACTTAACTTCCCGTTAGTCGTTGATTTGCTTGAGCGGGCGCCAGTAACGTCTCCATTTGTCCCTGTCGCGTGCTAGTGTAGCCCAATGGCATCTGTTCGCTCCGGGAACATGAAGGGCCTCAAACCGATCGTTCATGATCTTGACAAAGAAGTGTGAAAATCTGGTAGGTGGGCGGCCACGCGGTCTTTTGACATCCCGTGGAATCCAGTCGGTAACAGCTCTAGTCCAGCAGTCGTCTTTAAATCTCATTACGTGACCAGCCCATCTGATTTTTGACACCTTGGCAAATGAGACAGCGTCCCTGATTCTTGATCGTCGACGGATGTCAGAACTCTGTATTCTTTCTCTCATTTGAGTGAAACGTGATATTCCAAGCATAGCTCCTTCTATTCTTCTTTGGGAGACCTGAATAGTGTTCTCATCCTGTTTGCGTAGGGCCCAGGTCTCTGAGGCATATGTTAATACAGGAAGAACAGTGGAATCAAAGAGATGTGCCCGGAGCCGGAGGTTCGGAGGTTCTTCGTCCTCTTAGCTATTTCTTTGATGTTCTTGAAGGCGTTCCAAGCCACTCTCTTCCTCCTGCGCAGCTCGGGTGCCAGGTCATTTGTCATGTTGACCTCTCGACCTAGGTACACATAGCTGTTGCATTCGGAGATGGTCGTTCCGTTGAGAGCGAATGGGGCATCAGGAACGAGGCTGTTTCGCATAAATAAACATTGTCTTCGTAAGATTCAGCTGTAGTCCTACCTTTCCACACTCACGGTCAAAGTCTGCCAGCATTTGTGCCACTTGGCTGATGTTTGGTGTTATTAAAACAATGTCATCAGCAAAGCGGAGGTGGTGTAGTTGCCGACCATCTATCTTCACTCCCATTCCTTCCCATTCCAGTCGTCGCATGACGTATGAACCAAATTTATATATTTGCTGAAAGAAGCACACACCAGAACATTCAGTCATGAAAAAGGAAATACTGTTTTTTCCATAGCATGAATGATCCTTAAGGAAATGCTAAGAAAAATCAGCCAGACACATAAATACAAATTTTCTGAGAGTGTGTCTTAAGATTCTCACTACAAACACAAAAAGGAAGTATGTGAGGTAATATGCACAGTAGATTTGATTGTGTAATATTTTCACAGTACATATGCATATCAAATAATATTGCTCATTTTAAATATATACAATATCATTTGTGAATTATAATTAGGTAAGTGTGGAAAGAATGGCCAAGTAGCACAATTTCAAAATAAAACAACCAAAATTTATAAAGTTACAAGAAAAGGCAGACACCCCACCAAACTACAGGAAAAGAATGAAAGATTTAGTAGTAAAATTTTTGAAACTACCATGCATATTAAAACATAGAGAAAAAAATTACTGAAGTATCCATGACCCAGAATATATTAATTGCATTTTTTAAAGGATTCAAATGTTTTTTTAAAAAAAATCCCTTTTAACTTGGTAAAAGGATTCCAGGATATTGAGTTGCCTGTTCCAGTATATGCACTCTGCTTATCTATAGCCTCATGTTTTGTAATAATAATAAAGGATAGTAAGCTTAGCATTTTTGTGTTCTAACTAGGTGTCAGTTACTACAGTTTTATATATAACTTCCTCTCAATCCTAGGATTGAGGAATTTTTTTTTCTGTTGAATAATCCTCTAAATTTTGCCTTCCAGTTGGAGGAAACTCAGGAGAGCTGAGACACACTGGATTGGTCTTTCCTGAATATGAATGTCCTAATGTAAAACTGAGCTCACCTTGTGAGTAGTTACAAATAGGATTTCCGTGACTATTGCTTCACTGTACAAGCCTTTGTCTTGCCCAGAAAGCCTGTGCTTTAGAACATTGTCTTTTCAGCCCAATCCTTAAAATTTAAAAATCTCCCAAAACACTTCAAAATGCTTACCAGCAGAGGGCTCTGGCAGCTAGACTGCCCGGAGGGCTCCTTAGATGCTGCTACTGTAGTTGATAGTTGCTGCTGCCACCTTGTGTTCTGGGAGAAGGTTTGTTTTTGGTTTTTTGTTTTGTTTTTTTTTACTAGGATAAAAATTTTAAAACCAAAACTTTTTTTTTATTTACAAAGATAACGATTTTTTTGTAGGAGTACTGCTATTTATTCAGCCACTGATTAGCTGATTTAATTGGGCATGAACTCCACCTTAATTATTTTTTAATTTTATTTATGTATTTTCTTTTTATATTTACTTATTGAATCACTGTGGGAAAAGTTACTAAGCTTTCAGGTTTAAGTCTCGGTCATGCAATGATCAAACACTTTTCCCTTAACCAGTACTCATTTTTTACTATCAAGAACCCCAGTATACCCTCCCTCCCACCCCTCCAAATGCCTGTGAGGCAGATGATTTCTACTTAACTCTTCGCTACATTGATTACATTCATTATTTTGACAAAAGATGCACCATTATTGTTCAGAATTCCACCCCCCCCCCCCACAATCAGAATTGCTGAAAAGGCATTGTGAAATATTTTGTTTTCTATAGCTGGTTATGAGAATCATATAATGTCACGTGGCCACAATTTTGGATTTTTGCAAAGAGCCAGATAATTACGAGATGGTTTCTGTGTGTTTGGTGTTATGGTTGTGCCGGAGAGCCACTCTTGGGGGGTAACTCGTGACCTCAGTAGGGCATGAAGGACGTGCCGTTACCTCCCCTCCTTCCCATGAGACTGCAGTTGCCCTGTCACCTCCGGCTCGTACCTGGCTTTCCTATAAGCTCTGAGGCGGCAGCCACCTTGTTGCCAGGGGGGAAAAAGCCTAAAGGGAGCAACACCCTTTTACCCCCAGGGAGGCATGGCGCTGTAGTTTAACGCATGGTCCATTCACTTTTCTTCTGAAAGCTGCTGGGCTCTGGACTAAGTCCTTTTGCCTCTGGAGCCATGGCCGTGCCAGAGAGCCACTTGTGTGTGTGTGGGGGGGGGGGGGGCGGGGGGGCAACTCATGACCTGAGTAGGGCGTGAAGGACGAGCCTGTACCTTTCCCCTTCCCATGAGACTGCAGTTGCCCCTTCACCGCAGGTTCATACCTGGCTTTCCAATAAGCTCTGAGGTGGTGGCCACCTTGCTGCCGGGGGAAAAAGGCAGAAGGGAGCAACACCCTTTTCCTCCCAGGGAGGCATGGTGCAGTAGTTTAACGCATGGTTCATTCACTTTTCTGCTGCAAGCTTCCAGGCTCTGGATTAAGTCCTTTAGCCTCTGAAGCCATAGTTGTGCCAGACAGCCGCTTGTGGGGGGCAACTCATGACCTCAGTAGGGCGTGAAGGACGAGCCAGTACCACCCCCACTTCCCATGAGACTGCAGTTGCCCCATCACCGCCAGCTCATACCTGGCTTTCCAATAAGCTCTGAGCCAGCGGCCACCTTGTATGCAGTCCAGATGCATTTCTGCCAAAAGCCGCTGGGTTTCAAGATTTGTTTCTGAGTCTCCGGTATCATGGCCATTAATCAGCTTGATCAGGAGCCAGAGAGGCCGTTTGTAGGAGCGACTTGGGGGTCTCATAGGGATGGGGAGAAAGAGTCGGCTCCAGCCCCATGTGGTGAGGCCCCATGTGTCTCGTCACTGCAGGCCCAAACCTGACTATCCAGTGGCC
The DNA here is from genome assembly GCF_029834395.1 of Sorex fumeus. NCBI lineage: Eukaryota > Metazoa > Chordata > Mammalia > Eulipotyphla > Soricidae > Sorex > Sorex fumeus. Next base: position 13,856,481 of record NW_026606115.1, read on the forward strand.
TCTGGAGGATGGTGGTCACCAGGCCGCCAGGGGGGAACAGGCCAAGGCACAAAATCTATTCCCACCGGAGTGACCTACTGCAGGAACTGGACGCATTTCTGCCAAAAGTCTTTGGATTCCAAGATTCGTTTCTGATTCTCTGGGATCATGGCCATTAAGCAGTTCGATCAGGAACCAGAGAGGCCTTGCCTCCAATTATATAGCTGAGCTGGAGGTGGTTTGTGGGTGTGTCTCCCAAATACCTAACGTTTGACTGTTTACTTTCTTGGTAAACTTTTCCCCAAGTGTTTAGGGTCTGGCCAAAGACACAGCAGCAATTTGGGGGTATCTGAAAGTCTGACGTTGCCAATCAGGCTGCTAATGCACTCACCTCACAGGTACAGATTGACCTGCTGGCGGCACCATAACCCCAAGACAACGATTTTTAAGGCAGAAATGTCTCTACCCAAAATGAAGTATCTTGGTGATATCCTACTGTATCTCCTCCTATTCTCTAACTGACCAAGGTCCACCAATATCTTGGTAATAAGGAGCCCAAATTTCCCCCTCATCTCTCTTCTTTCTTCTTACTCTGTTCTATTTTCTTCTTTGTCCCAAAGAAACCTGCTTTAGTGTCTTCTATTTGATCATAATTTCACTTTTCTTACTCACATTTAGATCCTTCTGTTATTATGATTTATTTCTCCTCTGTGCTGTTCTACGATCATTTATTTTCTCCTTCTTTATGAGACCTCTACAAGCTCTATGAGCTATTGTCTTTCTTTCTTTCTTTCTTTCTTTCTTTCTTTCTTTCTTCCTTCCTTCCTTCCTTCCTTCCTTCTTCCTTCCTTCCTTCCTTCCTTCTTTCTTTCTTCCTTCCTTCTTTCTTTCTTCCTTTCCTTCCTTCTTTCTTTTTTCTTTTTCTTTCTTTTGATGACTCTTACTTTTATGAAAGATTTTATTTTTAAAATTCTTTGAAAAAATCAATTTTTTAAAATTGAATCACCATGAGATACACAGTTACAATGTTGTTCATAATTTGGTTTCAAAAATAGGAGACCAACACCCAAGAGTGGCCGAGATTAGTACCAGGAGGTTTGCTCCATGGCTTGGAGGCCAGCCAAACATGCTAGGGGAAAAGGGAGCTCAGATAGAGAAGGGAGCACCAAATATAGGGTGTTGGGAGGATCCTCCCAGGATGGGAGAAGCATGCTGAAAGCAGACTATAGACCAAACATGATTGCCAGTCATTGCCTCTTTTGCAAACCACAACACCCAAAAGGAGAGAGAGAGAGAACAAAAGGGAATGCCCTGCCACAGAGGCTGGGTGGGATGGGGGGGATGGGGGGTGGGAGGGATTCTGGGACCTGTGGTGGTGGAAAATGGGCACTGGTGGAGGGATGGGTACTTGATTATTGTATAACTGAAACCCAAGCACAAAAATTTGTAAGTCTACAACTGTACCTCATGGTGTTTCACTAATAAAAATTAAAAAAAATAATTTGGTTTCAGTCAAACAATGTTCCAACATCTGTCCCTTTCCCAGTGTACATTTCCTACCATCAATGTTCCTAATTTCCCTCCTCTCTCCCCCATCCCTGCCTGACTCTATGGCAGGTATCTCTCTCTCTGTTTCTCTGTCTCTCTGAGTTATTTTTTAAACTAGAAGATGCAAACTGGCATCTTGTGATATAAATTCAGCCCATAATTAAGTTTTATTTGGATCACACGGAATTTTTCTCCTAATACTTTTCAAACATTAAAAATTATGAAATTTTCACCATGTACAAACGTAAGATCAAAATGGATTAAAGACCTCAACATCAGACCAGAAACCATAAGATACATTGAAGACAAAGTTGGCAAAACCCTCCATGACATTGAAGCTAATGGTATCTTCAAAGATGCCACGCCACTGGCCGAGCAAGTGAAAACAGAGATAGATAAATGGGACTATCTTAAACTAAGAAGCTTCTGCACCTCAAAAGAAACAGTGACCAAAATACAAAGACAGTCTACAGAATGGGAAAGGATATTCGCCGAACACACATCTGACAAGGGGTTGATATCAAGGATATACAAAATACTGGTTGAACTCTACAAGAAGAAAACATCCAACCCCATCAAAAAATGGGGCAATGAAATGAACAGAAACTTTCTCAAACAAGAAATCCAAATGGCAAAAAAACACATGAGAAAATGTTCTACATCATTAATTATCAGGGAGATGCAGATCAAAACCACAATGAGATACCATCTCACACCTCAGAGACTGGACCACATCCAAAAGAACAAAAGCAACCGATGCTGGCGCAGATGTGGCGAGAAAGGGACACTCCTTCACTGTTGGTGGGAATGTCGACTGGTTCAGCCTTTCTGGAAAACAGTATGGACGATTCTCAAAAAATTAGAAATTGAGCTCCCATTTGACCCAGCAATACCACTTCTGGGAATGGAATATATCCCAGAGAGGCAAAAATGTATAGTCGAAGTGACATCTGCACTTGTTTGTTCATTGCAGCACTCTTTACAATAGCCAGAAACTGGAAGAAACCTGAATGCCCAAGAACAGATAACTGGTTAAAGAAACTTTGGTACATCTACACAATGGAGTACTGTGTAGCTGTTAGAAAATATGAAGTCATGAAATTTATATACAAGTGGTACAACATGGAAAGTATCATGCTAAGCGAAATGAGTCAGGAAGAAAGGGATAGACATAGAAAGATTGCATTCATCTGGGGAATATAAAGAAACAAAATATGAGATTAATACCCAAGAACAGCTGAGATCAACACCAGGAGGATTACTCCATAGCTTAGAGGCCAGCCAGGCATTCTAGGGGAAAGGGCAGCTCAGATAGAGAAGGGAGCACCAAATAAAGGGTGTTTGGAGGATCCTCCCAGGAGGGGAGATGCATGTTGAAAGTAGACTATGGACTGAACATGTCTGCCACTCAAAGCCTCTTTTGCAGACCACAACACCCAAAAGGAGAGAGAGAACACAAGGGATTGCCCTACCACAGAGGCAGGGGGGGGATGCGGGGGATGGGGGTGGGAGGGATATTATCCATAGTGGTGGAAAATGGGCACTGGTGGAGGAATGGGTATTTGATCATTGTATAATCGAAACCCAAGCACAAGAAATTGTAAATCTACAACTGTACCTCATGGTGTTTCACAAAAAAAATAATAATAAAAAAAGAAAAATTTGAAAAAAAATTATGAAATTTTATTTGTAGATAACTGTGTTTTTATTTTCAGTCTTCTTGGACTCCCAAGGTAGAAAGAGTAAAAGTAATAATCTCTATTAAATGCCAATGACAATAAAAGTTTGCCTTCATTACATTGTAAAAATTTTGTCATTATATACAAAAAATTATGTCTTTGTTTTTTACTGTTTTAGAAAGAAATCAAAATAATAATGAGAAGCAAGCAATGTGTTAATAACAGGCATAATAAACACTTTCATAGAACATTTATTTGGCGCTTTTATTTTTATCTTTAAAAATTTTTTTACTGAATTACTGTAAGATACAGTTATAAAGGTTTTGTGTTTTGAGTTTCAGTCATACAATCATCAAACACCCATCCCTCCACCAGTGCACATTCTCCACGACCAATGTCCCCGGTATCCCCTCCCCCCTTCATCTCACCTCTCCCCCTGCCTCTGTGGCAGACAATTTCTCCCATACTCTCTCTACTTTTAGGTATTACGGTTTGCAGTATAGATACTGAGAGGTTATTATGTTTGGTCGTTTTTCTACTTTCAGCACACATATCCCATCCCAATCGATCCCTCCAACCATCATTTACTTAGTGATCCTTTCTCTCTTCCTGCTGCCTTCTCTCCCAGCTCATGCGACAGGTTTCCACCTATGGAGCAATCTTCCTGGCCCTTATATCTACTGTCCTTGGGTGTCAGTTTCATATTATGTTATTTTATATCCCACAAATGAGTGCAGTTATTCTATGTCTGTCCTTCTCTTTCTGACTCATTTCTCTTAGCATGATACTCTCCATGACCATCCACTTATAAGCAAATTTCATGACTTCATCTTTCCTAACATCTGCGTAGTACTCCATTGTGTACATGTACCAAAGTTTCTTTAACCAGTCGTTTGTTCTTGGAATCATAAAATCCCTCAATATTGAAAAGCAATCCATAGGGGAAAGAAGGTAGAGGATCACATTCATCCCCCGATATTAAACTATACACAAAAGCTATAGTAATTAAAGCAGTGAATTATTGGAATAGAGGCAGATACACACACCAATAGATTAAAACTGCAAGCCGAGACATCATGCCTGACATATAAAATCAGTGAATTTACAACAAAGGAACCAAAAACACAATATTGAGGAAGAAATGCCTCTTCATTAAATGGTGCTTGGAGAACTGGTTAGCCAGATTCACAAGACTGAATTTGGGCTATGGTGCACAAAAATAACTCAAATAAATTAAGAACTTAGGTGTTTGACTTAAGTCTATAAAATACATAGAATGAAATTATTTTATGATATTGGCTTCTGAGGTATCCTCGATGATTCAACTCCATTGGCAAGGGAAACAACAATAAAATAAATGGGATTACACCAAACTAAGGAACTCCTGCACTGTGAAAGAAACCATTATGAAGACAAAAAGACATCCTATTTCAATGCTTTTTTTTTTTTGCTTTTTGCGTCCCATCTGGAGATAAACAATGCTTACTCCTGACTTTGTACTCAGGAATTACTCCTGGCGGTGCTCAGGGCACTATATGAGATGCTGAGAAGAAAAGAATCTGGCAAGAAAGAAATCCAGGGAAAGGGGTAGAAAAGACCCGGGTACTAATTGGTAACAAACATTAGGTCTTCAGCTATACTGTTATATGATATGGAAGAGAGATGTAACCATACATCCAAAACACAGACTCATTAAAACTGAAAATGAGCTCTAAGCTTAAAACACTGGAACTTTGTAATGTGCCTATCAAGTTATCAGTTGAGGTTGGGTGGGGTTTGGGGTCGGGGAAGGAATATGGGAACACAGGTGGAGGGAAATTGACACTGGTGGTAGTGTTAGTGTTGAAATATTATGTGCCTAAAGCTCAATTATCAATAATTTTGTAAATCACAGTTTTTTAACAAAAAGGAAAAAATGTTTGAAATTTTTTATTTATTGATATTTTGTGGTTTATAATCTATTAGTATTTTTTCTCATAAACATAATTTCAACAGCACATGCATTCACGAGTGTATGCATCTCCCTGTCCCAAAGATCCCAACACCACTCCCTTTCAAACCTTAACCCCCAACACAGTTTTGTGCATCAGTTCTCCCATTATGTCGCTGTTGGAGCTTTTTTTTTTGCTAGAAATAGCTATACCTTGCTGTGTTTCTTTAAGTCCCACATATGAGAAAGCTCATTCTGTATCTAACCCTTTCATTCTGGCTGACTTTACTCAGCATAACATCCTCTAGTTAACATCATGTTGCTGCAAATTGCATCATTTTGTTCTTTATTAGAGCTGTATAGAATTCTACTGTGTAAAAGTGCCACAACTTCTTGATTTATTCATCTTTTTTTGGCATTTGGGTTTTCCACATATTTGCTAAGTGCAGCGATAAACATAGCTGTATATATAATTTTGAATGAATGTTTTTGTGTTTTGGGGATAGATGCTAAGAGGTGGTATCACTGTATCATATGGTATTTCCATTCCTATTTCCTATTTTTAGGTAGATGCTCCTGTTGCTTTTTATAATGAATTAATCAGATGACATTGATATAAGCATTGGATAAGTGTTCCTTTCTCACCACAGTACTGTCAACACTGGCTATTTCTAAACTGGTGGTTATGTGACATTCTCACCGTCATAAATTAATATTCCATTGTTTTGATTTACATTTCCCTAATAATTGCAATGAACACTTTTTCATATAAAAAGACATCCTATAAGATAAAATATTGCATATTGTACATCTTGCAAAGGATCAATATCTAATATATATAAAACATTGCAAAACTCAAAAAACAAAACTAACAGCCTCATAAAAATGGGAAGAAATCCTGAACAGACACTTCTTCAAAGAAGATACAGAGGTGACCAACACACACAGGAAAAAGTACTCACCAGACTTAATGTGAGGGAAATTTAAATGAAAATGTCATTGAACTAGCCAATCATGCCTGTGATAAAGTCTTTACTAAAAATTCCAGAAATAATTGCTAACTGGAAAGCAAATAAATAATAGAAAAAAAGTATGAAGACTTTAATCTAAAAATTAAAAAATAGAATTATCAAATGACAATAAGTTCATTCCTAGTTCATCTACCCAAACAACATAACATCATTAATTTTAAAACATCTATGTGCATCTATGTTCCTTGCAGTGCTATGTACAATGATCAGGATTTGCAAAACAAACCAAGTCCCTATAAATAGAAAGCCAAATTTAAAAATGGTGGTGTATGGTATATGTTCAGAATGGAATACTACTCAACTATAATAAATGGTTCTCCTACACTTTGCTACAACATGAATAAAGATAGAGGGGGTGAACAGTGCTGCAATAAACATATAGGCACAGATGTTATTTCTACTGTGCTTTTTTGCCAAAAAGAGTGGGACAGACATAGAATGACTGCACTCATTTGTGGAATATAAAGTAACATAATATGAAACTGACACCCAAGGACAGTAGACACAAGGGCCAGGAAGATTGCTCCATAGTTGCAAGTCTGTCTCATGAGCTGGGAGAGAAGGCAGCTGGGAGAGAGAAAGGATCACTAAGTCAATGATGGTTAAAGGAATTGTTTGGGATGAGTTATGTGTGCTGAAAGTAGATAAAGGACCAAAATGATAGCCTCTCAGTATCTATATTGCAAACTATAATTCCCAAAGCAGACAGAGAGTATGGGTAAAAATTTTCAGCCAGAGAGGCAGGGGGAGGGTTGGAAAAGGGGGGTACACTGGATACATTGGTGGTGGAGAATGTGCACTATTGGAGAGATGGGTGTTTGATGATTGTATGACTGAAACTCAAACATCAACGTTTCGTAACTTTATCTCATGGTGACTCAATAATAATAATAATAAAAGATAGAGGAGGTTATATAAAATAAAATTAATCAGTACAAGAAAGACAAAAATTGGATTATCTCACACTTAGGTAGCATATAAAAAATAAGGTCAGGGAATAGTCAATAGCCAATGGAAGAAAACAGACATACAAAAGAACTTAAGTTGCCTAAAGTGAGAGGGAGTGGGATGAAAGTAAAATGAATTGGAACTTTGAGGATAAGTGTGGTGAGTGTGGTATAGTAGCATTGTATCTCTATAATATAAAAAATTACACTTTTGGAAGTTAACTTTACATTAAAAATGTGAGTTTAAGTAAATAAAAATAAACAGCTATTATTAATGTTCTTTAATTTATTTCTCCATTAGAAATTTCCTAATGAATTATGTACTTATATATTAAAATTATATAAATATTCAATTTTATAATTAAACCTATACCTCATTTTATCCTGCAGCTAAATATCATATATTATAGCTGCACTAGCACTGTTTCATCCATTGCACTAGTTATGGGCATATATATTGTTTTCTTTTTTTCTTTCATGACATAGAATGCAAAGGTTGACCTTCTACTTGTTATTCCACCATCCTAGGTGAGGCTTGCCTCTGGCTCATATCACTGGGCTGATTCTGGATGGGAGGCAGAGCCCCTCCCTACTGAGTGTGTCTCAGTAGTCTCTATATCCTACCTGCTCCTTAATAAGGTCCTATGCCACAGTTTCTAAAGTGACAATTACTCAATAAATTACATGCTGTTTAGAGTTATTCTTCCTCCTGTCATTATGTGAGAGTAGGCAGAGAAGACAGAGAACAGTCTCCAGTTTAATCTTTCAGTATTGTTCAAGGAGGTAACTCACAATGACTTACCTCAAGCATAAGAACACTAGAAAACCAATGGAGGAAAACGCATAGAAGCCCACCAAGTTCAATGAGTGAAAACAATATCACCTATGACATAAACAACACCAGTAAATCTTCAGAAAGTTTCTTTAGTGAGACTATGATGTGGACATTCGATTAGTCCAAAGAAACAATAGTAGTCAGCAAAGCACAAGAATGTATGAGAGACAAAAATGAAAAAAATTGCTACAGTTAGAAATGACAGAAACGAAGAACCTGGTAAGTGATGTTAAAAAATATGTCAATAGAAGCTCTGAACAGCAGAATAACGGAAACTGAGCAAAAGTTCATTGAGCTCCAAGATGAGAAGGAGGAAACCACTAGGAAACAGCAGAAAGTAGAAAGTAGCCGGAAATAAATGAGCAGTATACCGGATAACAATGGAAAGTGTTTAAAAGGAATGAAATGGGAAAGAGAGAGAGAAAGATACTAAAAGAAAGAAGACAAGTGCCTGCCACAGAGGTAGGCTGAGTGGGGCAGGTGGCAGGAGGGAAACTGGGGACTTTGGTGGTAGGAAATGTACACCCATGAGGGAAAGAGTATTGGAACATTCTATGACTGAAACAAAATCAAGAGCAACTTTGTAACTGTGTATTTCACTGTGATTCAATATAAAACAAAATTTAAAAAGAAAAAGAATTTCAAAGTCTCTGAAGTACAGGAAGGCAAATGTGATGAAGAAACATTCGTTAATGAAATCATCAGTAAGAACTTCTCAGAGTTTAGGATTATAGGCTTTGAGATCCAAGGGGCCTGAAGGCTCCCCGTGAAAATAGACCCGGTTAGGAGAACTGCAAGACACATTATAGTCAAACTGACAAAATTCAAAGATGGAGAGAGAATATTGAAAGCAGCAAGATAAAAAAATGGAGTTATATACAAGGGAAATCCCATTAGATGAACAGAAAATCTAGTAAATAAGACTCCATGAGCCAGAAGAGTATGGAAGAATATAATATAAAAACTTAGTGAAACAAACACCTCACCAAGAATACTCTATCCAGGTAGATTATCACTCAGACTTGAAGGAACCATACAGAGCTTCATGAACAGGAAAGAGCTCAGAGAATTCGTAACCTTGAAGCTAGTTTTTCAAGAAACACTAAAAGAGCTCTTTTGAAGGACAAAACAATCTTCCTATCAGGTGGCATTGAGTATGATACTCACTAATGGTGCATATGGTTGCCCTCTACTTGATTAAGAAACGGTAATCACAATTCATCATCACACATTGTCTTTTATTGACTTGTTTTCTGATAATTATTTTTCCATTAATTTAAGGTTTATTGGACCAAGTAATATGAAATAAATTTGTATATATCTGCCAAAGGTGCAGACTAGTTGGTAGGACAGAACCTGGGTATATCGGTGGGGAGATTGGTGATGAAATGTCGTATGCCTCAAACCACTCTATTATGAACAACTTTGTAAATCACAGTGTCTCTATAAGTATTCCTGAAAAAATAAAGAAATAGTGTTTTAAAAAAATAAATAAAACACAAATGAATATTCTCATATATAAATATAGAGAAGAGCTCCTCTAGAAATAAATTTCTAAAAGAGAAATTTCTGGCACAAACTGCATGCACACTTAAGTGTTATATATAATATGAAAGAAAGCAAATGATTAGGTGTGATACCAGTGCTTTAGCTTCTGAGAGCAAGGTCTTTCTGAGAAAAGGGAGATATAAATGGAGGGGGGGAAGAGTTAATTAAATCTCATGTCATAGTGACTATGAATAATTTTTAGTGCTCAAATTGTTCTCATTTGTGAAATGTATGTGTGTGTATAAAATAGGACTTCTTGGAGAAATAATTAAGCAGAGTCCTGTCTTCTATTTTTTTTTAACCCACATGTCATACATGCAAGGTATGTGCGCAAACACTGATATACATTCAGAGGCCCTGCTGATATGTTTTGTTTTCTTGTTTTTATTAAGGTAATGCAGCATTACAAGAACATAACTAATTTTATGTTTTAGGCATACAATGTTACCACATGGACAAGTGCTAATATTCCTTCATAATGTTCATATGATCACTTGGTCACTTGACACCCTGTTACTCATCGATTTGCTCAAGCGGGTGCCAGTAATGTCTCCATTCGTCCCTGCCGCGTGCTAGTGTAGCCCAATGGCGTCTGCTTGCTCCAGGAATATGAAGAACCTCAAAATGATCATTCAGGGTCTTGACGAAAAAGTCTGACCATCTCATAGGTGGGTGGCCTCGTGATCTTTTGACGTCCCGTGGAATCTAGTCTATAATGGCTCTAGTCCAATGGTCGTCTCCAAATTGCATTATGTGTCCAGCCCATCTGATTTTCCATGTCTTGGCAAACAAGACAGTATCCCTGATTCTTGATCATCGACGGAGGTTGGAACTCCAGATTCTTTCTCTCACTTGAGTGAAGCATGATACTCCAAACATAGCTCTTTTGATTTCTCTTTGAGAGACTCAAATAATGTTCTTATTCACTTTTCATAGGGCCCAGGTCTCTGAGGCATATGTTAATGCAGAAAGAACAATTGAGTCAAAGAGTTGTGCCAGGAGCCGGAGGTTCTTCGTCCTCTTAACAACTTCTTGGACAGTCTTGAAGGTGTTCCACGCTGCTCTCTTCCTCCTGCACAGCTCAGGTGCCAGGTCATTTGTCATGTTGAGTTCTCGATGTAGGTACACATGACTTTTGCATTCGGAGATGTTCGTCGCGTTGAGAGTAAATGGAATGTCAGGAATGAGACTGTTTCTCATAAATATTGTCTTTGTGAGTTTCAGCTGTAGTCCGACCTTTCCACACTCACGGTCAAAGTCAGCCAGCATTTGAGCCGCTTGGCTAATGTTTGGTGTTATTGATCTCATCAGCAAAGCAGAGGTGGTGTAGTTGCCAACCGTCTATCTTCACTTCCTTCCCATTCCAGTCGTCGCATGACATTCTCGAGGGTGGCACTGAAGAGTTTCGGTGAAATGCTGTCACCCTGCCAAACCGCTCTCTTGACATGCAGGAACACTTCTTTGTAGAATGGTGAGTTCCTGGTAGAGAATTCGTAATACAGCTCATGGACGATCCTCATGTATTGATTTGAACGCCCTGTTTGACTAGGGCTTCGATGAACGCTTCAGTCTCAACAGAATCAAAGTCCTTCTTTAAATCAATGAACGTTAGACAGAGCGGCATCTTGAACTCCGGAGAAACCTCATTGAGCTTGGTTATTGTGTGGATATGGTCAATCGTGCTAAATCCTTTGTGGAACCCAGCTTGCTCTCATGGTGTTCCTTCATCTAGTATTCTGCCAGTCCTATTCATGATAAATTGTAGATGACAGACAACAGGCAGATCGGATGATAGTTGTGAATGTAGTAAATGTCTCCCTTCTTGTACAGTAGTACAGTTCTGCTGGTTTTCCATTGGGACGGAACCTCGCATTCAGACAGGTAGCGTGTGAAGAGCCGAGCCAGTGTATTGATGAGTACTGACAGCAGGTTCTTCAGGTGTTCTGGTCTGACCTTTTCTGGGCCGGGTATTGTTCGCTTTACCAACGAAATGGCGTGTCAGATTTCGGAAGGGAGAATGTTGGAAATTATGTATCCAACCTGAGATATTTGGTATGTGGGCAGGTGGACATGGCTATCAAAGAGATAAGAGTAGAAGTCATGGGTAATCTTCTCCATTGTCCTTCTGGAAGAAGTGACAGATCCATCAGGACATCGGAGGCAGTCATCTTGGCCTTGTAGTTGGCGAAGACAGGCGGGTGTTCCGAATGCTTTTCCTGACTTCTGCCATATCTGCCAGCACTGCTGCTCTTCTCTCTTTGAGGTCTTCCTTCATCGCTTCTCTGCACTGCTTTGCAAGCTTGGATGTTCGCTTGCAGTTTCCTGAGGCTTGTGCCAAGCCACATTGGCAAATGAGCTCAAGAGTTTTCGATGTTTCACTAATAAAAATTAAAAAAAAGTTTTCGAAGACAGGCATCTTTTTGTGGCTATCTCATATGTTCATATGATATTCCTATAAATTCCACTTCCTTAGTAACTTCAGTTCTATCTTTAGACTATATGGGCTTGTTTTCACTGAAAATTGTCTAATTTGCTATTTGTTATGTTCTATGTATGAATGAGATCATTTTGTACTTCTGTTCTGGCATATTTTGCTTAATACAACAACCTCTATTGCTTCTGTGTTATTGAAAATAGCAGTATTTTATCCTTTCATGTAATCGAGTACTATTTTACTGTGTATATATCCCACAACTCCTCTTACCCTATTATTTTTAAAGAGGTATGTGATTTACAACAGTATCATATTATTTTTGTTTTATACTTATAATGTCATTACTCACCTCCACTTTCAGAGTGTCAATAACCTTTCACCACTATTCCAAGGTTTCTTCTTCCAACCCTTTGCAACTTCTGTTCACCATTATGTTGGCAGTATCTCAGGATCTGTTACTATTAGCCAATTTAGTGCCTTACTATGTTTCTTTACCTTCTACATCTGAGACAGATTATTTAATTGTTCTCTCCTTCTGACTCAGCATGATAACCTCCAGTTTATACACATAGGGTGCAAACTGCAAGATTACATATTTTTATAGCTTAGTAGTACTCTATTCTGCACATATATATGTATATATATATGTGCAGAATAGGTTTGTGTCAATGGACAAAGTCCCTCAGGGCAGGACCCAGGAAGGTGGATGGTCTCTACTGCTGTGTTAGCAGCGTTGTCCTATTAACCTTCACCTTCTCTAGCTGCTTGGCCAGGTAGCTGTTGGTCATCTCCATCTCCTGGTTCTTGTGTAGTGCTGTTTTTAAGTCTTGTAACTTCTTCTTCTCTGTTTTCAGTTCATCTTTTATTTTCTCAGCATTCTCCACAGCAGTTTTGTCTCCCAGTCTGTCCCTCAAACTGGCTAATACTTTTCTCCAATGTGGTAATATCCTGTTCTGATTTTGAAAGCTTGATTTTTTTGGGTGTTCTATTTATTCTTAATTTTTTGATACATTTCCACACCGTTTTCCATAAATGCTGAGCTAGGCACAATTCTCACCACCAGTGAATGAGGGATCTTTGTGTAACCACACCATGGCAACCAAATCAATTGGATAATATAAAATAATCAGATACTGTATGTGGTTTCTAAATAGGATTCTAGACTTGTATTAGTACGTTCATGATCCTATCAGCAAGGGATAAAGGGTATAAGTAACATCCTTCTATTCTAAACTTTTATGAGACATTGTAGTTTGGTGGGCAGTGCATTCTTTTCTATTATGTATACAACATTCTGCTTTCAATGGCAAGTAAAGAACAAAGGGCACAACAAATTATCTTCTGGGAACTCTTGACTCAAAAAGAACAACTATAAATGCTGTGGAATCATTGGAATAAGAAATGCAGAATTGTTTTTTCTATCCTCATTATCTTTGTTATTTCTTCCAGGTCCTACATTATTCTGTCACACTGCCATGAGTCTGGAACAACTTCATTTAAGATGTTAATGACTGATAATGGCATACAGTTTTGCCTCCTTTGTAACTTAATATTTCAGAAGGACAGTGCTTTAACCTAAAGGATCTAGTAGTTTGGAAAGAGGCCACGTAAGGCAAATAATTTTTCCAATGCACCTTAAATTGCTTAGCAGAAGTCCTGGACTCACACACACAGACACACACACTGGTGCCTGAGGCCCAACCACAAAGATTCTGACTTATTTAAAGAAACACAAGGTGAAGGAATTAGTTGGGAAATTAGTCGGATTTAGTTGGGAAATTTAAATGAAAACATCCCCAGGTAAATTCAATATGCAATAAAGCTTGAGAACCATGGCAACATGGTTTGATAAATTTGTCATAAACTAGTAAACATCTGATTGAGGGAGCTACTAAGAAGTTTCTCTCTATGTGATATTTTTGTAAAATCACATAGAGAAATAGAAAATTTTCCCTTAAATCCAATTTATCCTCCAGGTAGTTACTATTTTTTCCTTTCTCTTTTAGAAAAACTCAGAAATGAATGCCTACACCATTGTATTCTATTTCCTTTTTCCCATGCCCTCTTAAACACATTCTAAAATGATTTTGCTGCTACTATTTCCCCTCAAACTTTTATTTTTTAATTTTAGTCACCCCCATTTAGAATTATACATTAGTGTCAATGAGAGGGTATCATAAATAGAAAGTTCCAACACCACATTCTAAACCAGAGTGTCTGTTTACTTCACAATTGCTAAGGGTTTCCACTCATTCTACCTCTCACCCCACCTTGATATTTCCATCTTTAACCCTCCACCCCCACCGCGTGCACACACACACACACACATCTCACTGTCATGGTAAACTCAGTTCTGTAGAGAAATTATTAGATTCTTTTGCTCTTGGCCTTTTTTCATTCCCCTACTATGATTCTTTATATCCCAAATATAAGATCTTTCTCACTTGCTTGCTCTCTTCCTTTGCTTCTGGTGCATTTATTTTTCTGTCTTTTTTGTTGCATTTTGATCTTGGGTGACTTCCATGGCCATTTCACTCAGCGTGATACTTTCCAGTTTCATCCATATAGCAACAAACTACATGATTATGTCTTTTCTTACAGCCAAGTAATATTCCATTGTGTATATGTGTATATATATGATACATATTATATAATAGTTTTATTTTATTATTAGAGAATTGCAAAGCTGTTCATGATTGTGTTTTAGTCATACAATGTTCTAGCACCCATTTCTCCACCAGTGTAATTTCCCAGCACCAATGTTCCAAGTTTCCCTCCGACTCCCCTCAACTACCCCAATTCCAGCCTGCCTCCATGGCAGGCCCCCCCCCTCTCTTATTTTGGGCATTGTGGTTTGCAATACAGATGCTGACATGCTATCATGTATATTCGTTTACCTACTTTAACCCTCAATTCTTTCCAGAGTGACCATTTCCAACTATTTTCACACATTACTATGCTCCATCTTATAACTTACATGCCCTCTGCTCTCTCTCTTTCTCTCTCTCTCTCTCTCTCTCTCACACACACACACACACACACTTGTGGTAATTTCCAACCATTGGCCAGTCCTGTTTTCTGTAGCCTTGGATATTAGTATCACTTTATTTTTTATATCCCACAAATTTATGCAGTTATTCTATTTCTGTTCCTCTCCTATTAGGGTTTTATTTATTATCTGGTTTCTTTATTTAGTCATGTGTTCTTTAATGTTCGTGTTACCAAAACTGTTCTTATTAAGGTTACAGGTACCAAATATTTTATTTAATTCAAGAATTTTTCAGTTCAAATCTTACTAGGCCCACCAGATACTCACCTTTTTCTCCTTAAAATATCCTCTTCACTTGGTGTACAGGATTTTTTTTTTTGCTTTTTGGGTCACACCCGGCGTTACACAGGGGTTACTCCTGGCTCATGAAGTCATGAATTACTCCTGGCAGTGCTCGGAGGACCATATGGGATGCTGGGAATCAAACCTGGGTCAGCCGAGTGAAAGGCAAACACCCTACCCTCTGTGCTATTGTGTACAGGATTTTATATTCATTTCTATATTTTCTTTATTTTGTTGTTTTTTCTATATTTTGGGTCATACATAGCGGTGTTTAGGGTTTACTTCTAGTTCTGTGATCAGGGGTCAGTCCTGGTGTGGCTCAGGGGACCATATTTGGTGCCAGTAATTGAATCCTGGTTGGCTGCAGCCAAAACAAGTACCTTGTTCACTGTATTATCTCCTGGTCCCACCACTTCAATATTTTCTGTTTTTTTTTTGTTTTGTATTTGGGTGACACCAAGCAGTACTGAAGGAATGCTCTTGAGTTTATGCTCAGGAAATACTCCTGAGTCTGTGCTCAGAAATCACTTCTAGAGTGACTCAAGACACCATATGGTCTGCCAGGGATTGAACCTGGGTCAGCTGCATTCAAGGCAAATTCTCTACCCTCTGTACTATCACTGTTGCCCTATACTTAAAAAATATTAAAGCACTATTATTTAGGGGGCTGCAGTGATAGCACAGCGGGTAGGGCATTTGCCTTGCATGCGGCTGACCTGGGTTTGATTCTCAGCATCTCATATGGTCCCCTGAGCACCGCCAGGGGTAATTCCTGGGGTAATTTAAAACTCATTCATATTTAGCTTTTAGACATACTATGTTCCAGCACCAGTCCCACCACTAGTGTCTTCTTCCCTCCATCAGGGCTCCCAGGTTCCCTCCCTCAATTTTTCATCTTCAGCCTGCCACTTGGTGGTGTAAAGGAGTGTCACAGCTAAATATCCAAACCACAGTCAGTCATACTGAAAACAAAACATCACTTCTTCATTTTCTTTTCTCTATGCCCACATTGTCTCCTTTGTTGATTTCTCCTTATCTTCTTTGCCCCTAAACTTAAAATGTGGATCATGATCTCATACAGTTATGTAACTTTTTAAAGATTAGTTTTATTATCAGTAAATGCTTGATTTGTATACCTATATTACATGCATTTGTAGTCAAGGTTGTATAAAAAAATCTTCAGCTAAAAGAAGCTTCAAATGGAAAAATATTATCAAGTTCTTCCAAGTGCCTGGTAAATCTCATATTTATACTAAAGCTTTTAGGAAATCTCGTACTGTCTTATTTTATATGCTGTCAATGCAACAATGACTCCCATCACATTGTTTCGATATAAGTTATGTGTTTTACCTTTTTTTGCTTTTTGGGTCACGCTTAGCATTGTACAGGGGTTACTCCTGGCTCTGCACTCAGGAATTACTCCTGGTGGTGCTTGGAGGACCATATGGGATGCTGGAACTTGAACCCGGGTTGGTCGCGTGCAAGGCAAATGACCTACCCACTGTGCTATCTCTTCAGCCCCTATTTTACTTTTTTTTTTTTAAATATAAGAGCTATGTCCAATGGTTCTCAGGGTACCTGGGACTGCTTCTTGCAATTCTTGGACTTGTGGTGTGGGACTGTTCTTTTGGAGTTTGGGACTAATTGAATGGTGCATAGATCAGACAATTCTTGAGAGACATTAGAGTCATCCTGGTAGCGCTCTGGGGACCACGCAGTTCTGGAGATCAAATTCAGGGTCTTGCTTATGTTAGGCTGGTTTGGAGGACCTGCGCATAGCACAGCGGGTAGGGCGTCTGCCTTGCATGCAGCCAACATGGCCGACCCGAGTTCGATTCCTCCGCCCCTCTTGGAGAGCCCGGCAAGCTACCGAGAGTAGTCGATATGCCAGACACAGTAACAACAAAGTCTCCAATGGAGACGTTACTGGGCCCGCTCGAGCAAATCGACGATCAATGGGAGGGCCTTTACCTTTACCTTTTATGTTAGGCATGTACTTGCACCCAATTTCATATTCTGAATTTGGCAGGTCCACAATTACAGGTTATGAAATAAATCCTTAGGATGTAATTTATAACATGGCCTCTATAGCTAACACTACTATGTCACATATTTAATAGTTACTAAATAATATATCTTAAAAGTTCTTATCACAAGAAAAAGTATAGCAATGTATCTTGATGAGTGTTAACCAGTCTAAGTAAAATAATCATCTTACAAAGCATAAAATACTAAAATAAGCTGGAATCTGAAGCTAAGATGTTATATTGTCAGTTGTACTGCAACAAGAATTAAATAAACTTAGCGCGACCAAAATTTGGTTTCAAATCTTTGTCTCCCAGGTATGTTACTACTGCCTTTCAAATCTCAAAACATGGTAACTTTGTCCTTGGCAAAGATACAAAATCTTGACATTGTATTTCACATACAATCAACTCCAAAATTTATTATCAAATTTACCTTCAAAGTTTATTAAAAATCTGATCACTTCTGACCACTCTGTCACCTGGCTCATTTTATCTTTTACAGATTATTAAAGTCGTTTTCTAACTGATATTTTTGTTTCTGCCCTGGCCCATAATCACTCAGTTCTCACCATAGCTACCACAGTAAAACAAATGACACTATTAAAACAAATGACACTCCTCTTTTCAAAATCCTCTCAACAGTTCATCATATATTTTTTGTTTTTGTGCCAAACACTGTGATGCCCAGAGGTTACGCCTGGCTATGGACTCAGGCATTACTCCTTGCCGTGCTTGAGGAGCGATATGGGATGTCAAGGATTGAACTCAGGTCAGCTGCATGTAAGTCAAACATCCTACTTACTGTACTATCACTATCGCCCCAATTTGTCATCTCTTATTCTTTTAAGGTTCTACACAGTCTGACAATGTTCTCCCCCGATCTAATCTCTCTACTGTTTTCCCCCAAGACTTTTCTTTTTCAGCCACAATGGTCACTGTGCTATTCCTTGGCAACACCAACCAGGCACTGCCTCCCACCCCACCTTAGAGTCTTCAAATTTGCTATACCTTCTGGGAACAACTTTTCTCTCAGACATTCTTCCTTGATCCTTTCATAAGTGATCTTATCAGCAAGATCCTATACTTCAAATCTCCCCCATCCTCTTCATATGTATTAATTTCTTACTCTAGCATAGTAACATAGTATATATCTAACACATTGTTCATTATCTATTGTTACTGCCTTTACTGAGTTCGATAAGAGCTCAGGCATTCTGTTCATTTTTTAAATTTTGTTAACTGATGTTATCTAGAGACTACAATATTGTACTTAGTATTGGATACTTAGTATTTATTGGGTACATATCTGGTTTTCAATAAACTTATTGAAAGAATGAGTAAAAATAAATGATAAAATATTTAATTCTTAATACCTAACTTTTAATGAATGAACTAAACCAAACCTTTGGATCTCAGTATATTGGACTCAAGACAGTTATCAATGTGATTAAAGATATAGGGATTGGAGTATGACTGATAGTTTCCGTTTACAAACACTGACTTTGGGAAAAACCTTACTTTCCTAAAGGGACACATGGATCTCAAATGAGACAATTCATTGAAGTGATCAAATTATCTGAAAATTGAGTGAAAGGATGCATTACATGACTGAGCCTTTAAGAAATATTAAAATATTGTCAGATTCATAGAAATAGAAAACACTATTGTAGTTCACAGGGTCAGAATGGGAAAGAAACAGGAAGTTCCTAATCTATAGGTATAAATTTTTATAATTAAAGATTAGAGGCTAGGCAGTTAGCAAAGGGTTCAGGTCTTATTACCTGCATACCCAAGGCCCAGAGTCTGATATCCAGTAACACATGGTCTCTGAAGCACTGCTGAGTGTGGCCCTTTGAGGGTCTCAAACAACCCTGGGCTCTCCAAATTGCACCAAAACTCCAAACTCAATTGTCCAAGCATAACTAGGAAAAGGTCAAATCAGGAAGTAGGAGACTGCCAAACTCAGCTAAGTACAACTAGGAATTATCTCCCAGACCCTTCAGAATTGGTTAGGAGACTGCCCCCAACCCTTACCCAATGTAAGAAGAATACATTCTTGAATTATGCTGTAAAAATTCTGTGTATATTTGACAATATTGACATTTAGAATGAGACCTGAAACTCAGAAGGCAAAGACGAGGGATTGAATGCTTTTCTATAATTAAAATGTTTTTAGTGAAATTGAAATTTATCTGACATTAAATATGTGTTGGGAATGGGAATGAAAGAAACCTTTTCAATCACCCAGTTGTCTTGATGCATTAATATACAAACGTCACAAATGTGCACAACTATGACATTTAACATAAAATTATTTCTAGGACTGACCTTATTACACCAAAATGAGCAGTTAGTCAATGTAACGAAAGTCACTTAGAACTTGTTGCTTGTTTACACACAGTTGAAACTCTTAGTTCATTTAATTTTCACTTTATAATCAGTTCCTTGAGTGACATATAGGAAAAGATCAAATTTTCTTTTTTCCTCATTTAAAAAAAAATGATGCCCTACCTTTGGAAATAGCAAAATCTAAGTCACAATGGGACAGAATTAATTTGTCTTTGAATGACAAAGACCACAGTAAGATAGAGATATTTTACTTTAGCCAAGAATCAAAATATTCAACTTTGAAAATAGTTATTGATGGAAAATCAACCCACTTTGGTCACAAAACCTATTTTTATTTTGTTTTATTTTTGTAACTAATGAGTGTACCTTACATATGAATAGCTTCATGTTCTCTCTCCCACCACGGAAATCTTCATATACATCATATTTTCTCTCAACACACTTCCTTGAGTAAATAAAACTCTGCTCTCATTTTACAGATGGGAATATCTGAGGGAGGGACCTGGTTACTGAGTTCCAGAATGTTGCATAGATGTTTAGTGGTAGTGTTTAGACTAGAACTCAATTTCCTAAGTGCCAATCAAAACACTCACACACCACACTGTTTAGTTCCGTTTTAATTATTTGTAAAATTGTGGATCATCATGATCTATCATGGAAAGAGAAAAGTTTTGACAAAGTTTTCAAAAAACTTTTGAAAACTTTTTGTGTTTCTATTTCGAAACACAAAAGTTTTGAAATATTTTTGTGTTCTAGGGATCAAAGGATACTCGAGCCCAAATTCTACTATTGAGCTACATTACTAACCAGTGTTTGAATCTTTTTAATGCCTCCTTACATGAAATATTTTCTCATACCCAATCTATCACCCCCACCTTTGCTTCCCTACTGCCATTCCTTCAGAAACTCACAGTAAATTATAAAATATGATAAGAAATTTGATTCACGTATTAAGGGTCTGTAATATGTCTTTATTTTGTTGGCTTTTCGAATTGAAAAACTGGTAAAATCAGAATAAATGTTCAAGTTTAGTTAATAGTAACATGCCAATGTTTACTTATATTGAAGACTGTACTATAATTATGATATAGTAACATTAGAATAAAGTGAGTCTTGAATATAAAAACTCCTTGTTTATATTTTCAACTTTTCTCGGGCTGGAGCGATAGCACAGCGGGTAGGGCGTTCGCCTTACAAGCGGCCAACATGGCCGAACCGAGTTTGATTCCTCCGCCCCTCTCGGAGAGTCCGGCAAGCTACCGAGAGTATCTCGCCCGCACGGCAGAGCCTGGCAAGCTCCCCGTGACGTATTCAATATGCCAGACACAGTAACAACAAAGTCTCCAATGGAGACGTTACTGGGCCCGCTCGAGCAAATCAACGATCAACGGGAGGGCCTTCAACTTTTCTATAAATATAAAATCATTCTAAAATAGTTAAAATGTAATTGTAGAAACAGGATGATAGTACAAAGTTAGGGTGCATACTTAGAATGCACCGGACTTTGATTCCTAGTACCACCTGGTGCCATGAACATCACCAGTCCTGTAGACTCTGAGCACCTCTGGTGTTACCAGGATACTCCTGGCATCACACAGCCTGATCAGCACCATATCCTCAGGCCCTTGCATTGAAACAACAACCTGATTATCCAAAAATCAGCAGTATAGTCCATGAGCCCCTATAGCGCTTCTTGAGAGGCCATTCCAAAATATAATTGTAAAGGGGGACTGGAGAGCTAATACAGCAAGCAATGGCTGTATCCTTAGTTGGATACCAGGCACAAAAAATGGTCTTGGGAGTATCTCAGGAGTGATCCAGGTGCACAGAGTAAAGAATAAGCCCTGAGCACTAACAGGTGTGCCCCTTCCAAAAATGTGTTTGTACAGAAACATTTAAATTGATATGTGATTCATCTCATCTGGACTACATGTATCTTTAAAAATAATTATCAGTACCAAATTTATACTTTTCCCTTTACTTTTTGTGTGATGCACATGTAAGTATGCTGGGGATCGACAGGGGAAGTAAATCAAGAGAAAAATCGTGCCCCCAAATAATTTTTAATCTCTCCTTATTCTTTTGAACACCTATCCAGTTACCTGAAAATGCTTCTTGGAGCTATAAGTGCGTAAAGTAGCAGCTGCCTCTCCTCTGGCTGAAGAAAGTAAAGACTATCATGTACCACTCACCCCCTCCCAACAAGCTGCCTGTTCTTTTCCCTAAATCAAAGTTCATAAGCCATAGGCTAAGGAACTGAAATGAAATAGGATCCCAAAACAAACTCCATCTTTAAATAGCTTCATAAACCATATGAATTACCTAACCTTTTATAAACAAACTTCACACCCAGAATCCCCAGTAAAATTCCTCATTTTTTGCCTTTAAATGGCACTTGTCAGTATCATGAAATACTTAATTGTGACAAAGAAAGAGAAATATGTTAAGAAATCTCTATTCAAATTGCATTGACACTAATGATGGTGTAACTTTAGCAGAGTCAGTATTCTTTTTTTTTTCACTTTTTTTTATTAGTGAAACACCATGAGGTACAGTTATAAACTTACAAATTTTTGTGCTTGGGTTTCAGTTATACAATGATCAAGTACCCATCCCTCCACCGGCGCCCATCCTCCACCACCACGGGTCCCAGCATCCTTCCCACCCCCTTTTCCCCCCATTCCACCCTGCCGCAGAGTCAGTATTCTTTAGCGAATGGAGAGATAATATAAAACATTACTAAAAGATATTAACGGTAACTTTGAGCCAGGAACAACATTCTTTCTTAACCATTATCCACTCTACCTCTACTGTCCTGTGTTCTGAGAGAAATTACCAGGAGGAAGAGGAAAACAGGTTAAGTCTCATACTGTATTTTACTACAGAGATTATGCTTCTACAAAACAAGTACTTTGAGGTGTTTTTCAACACCTGGGTTCAGCTGCATGAAACCATTCCCTCTCAGCTCTGCCCCTTAAAACATTTCTCTTGACCCCCCTCAAAAACTGCATTGCTAAGATTTGATTAGATAGAAAGCCTTTGTACCTGAGTTAATATCTAGATAGTTTAAACGTATGGGTTTTATTTCCAGGTGCTTATTTTTTTAATTTTATTGAATCACCGTGAGATAGTTACAAGCTTTCATGTTTGGGTTACAATCACACAATGATCAAACACCCATCCCTCCACCAGTGCACATTCTCCACCACCAATATCCCCGGTATACTCCCCCTTTCCCACCCTCACCCTGCCTCCATGGAAGACAATATTCCCCATAATCTCTCTCTACTTTTGGGCATTATGGTTTGCAATACAGTCACTGAGAGGTTATCATGTTTGGTCCTTTATCTACTTTCTGCACACATCTCCCATCCAGACCGGTTCCTCAAGCCATCATTTTCTTAGTGATCTCTTCTCTATTCCAGCTGTCCAGGTGCTTATTATTCTGTTACCATCTCAGAGTCAGGCTGACTCAGAATAATGATCACAACCATGTGTAGAGTATCATGTGTAGAGTGGTCTCAGCATGGTTGTGGCTGGTTTTGGAGGTCTACGGCTGCCGGAGCTCTGCTCGGGACGGGGAGGGAAATTCAACCTGCCCCCCCTCCAAGGGGCCCCGGCTCCACACGCATGAAGGTACAGCATAGGAGCAAAGGCTTACGGGTAGCGGGGCTGAGATCTCCAAGCCTGCTCGGATCAGGGCTGAGCATCTTCCACCCAGGTCCTCCATCTTCCAGTAGGCAGGGGTCACACCCACCAACTGACCCCCAGTACCGTGTAATCCCATCAACAGCCAAGACCCAAAGACTGTAAAACCCAGCTCCTGGAAGAGAACAGCGCAGAGTCTCCTGCCCCCGCACCTGGCTGTCCTCGCCAGGGCCCCTTCGAGGGGGGCGGGTTGAATTTCCCTCCCTGTCCCGAGCAGAGCTCCAGCAGCCAAAGACCTCCAGACTCAGAATAGGCATCTATAACCTCAGGGAATTACAAGTTAAATAATGAGAAAAGAAAGAAAAAGAGTGAACTTTTGTCTCTTAAAATTTAAATAAAAATAAATAAAAGCTCATTGTCAATGAGCCAAGCTGAATAAGTTGGGGCATCTTCATGTGATAGAATATTGTATAACTATTAAAACAAATAATTACCAGTGTTTCTCAACAATTTTCTGAATGTGGCCTCCTTCCAACCTTGTTTTCTTTCTGTGGCCTCTTATGGGTTGGACCTTTACTCTTATGCCACTTCCCCCCCTTATACATGATTTTCACCTGTGGCTCCATTGAAATATCCTGCATAATCCAAGATAATACATGGCCTTTAATTGAAAAATATGATATAGACAGTGTTGATGCAGCTAGCAATGTATTTGTTGGGAATAAACAAATTCTTAAAGAATTTTATAAGTCACGATGCTCGTTTAAGAGAATTAAAAACAACCGAAATTTAAGAGTTACTTTTTTGTAAGACATACTGATGAAATAAACTATATAAAATCACTCAAAAGGAGAGAGAGAACAAAAGGGAATGCCCTGCCACAGAGGCAGGGTGGGATGGGGGTGATGGGGGGTGGGAGGGATACTGGGATCCATGGTGGTGGAAAATGGGCACTGGTGGAGAGATGGGTATTTGATCA
This sequence comes from Sorex fumeus, assembly GCF_029834395.1. NCBI lineage: Eukaryota > Metazoa > Chordata > Mammalia > Eulipotyphla > Soricidae > Sorex > Sorex fumeus. Next base: position 13,880,746 of record NW_026606115.1, read on the forward strand.
TTGTATAATTGAAACCCAAGCACAAAAATTTGTGTCTACAACTGTACCTCATGGTGTCTCACTAATAAAAATAAAAATAAAAATAAAAATAAAAAAGTAACTATATAAAATCAAAATAGTTGTCATAGGATTTTGAGCAATGTTTGCAGGAGGTGGAGAGTGGGAAGGTGGAACAGAGGTATGATGGATGGAACACATGATTAGTTGTGAGTTATTGTTAAATTTCTAAGTGTTTAGTGAGTTGTTGTGGCTGTCTATTAGAATTATTAAAAGTAAATGCAATTGGTCAGCCAAGAACTTGAGGACTAGGAATTCTAAATCCATTAAAAAATTTATGTATAACTTTTGTTTCCCCCTCAAACTTAGCCATAGTCATCCTTTTAATATGTTCAGGAGGTTCAAGACCTAATTGTAACTAGTCAAGTTAAAGAGGTTCATTTTTGGAGTAAATGAGGAGGGTCTATTTGATCAGCCTTTATAGCAAATACTGTGGATATTTCTCAAAAAATTATGAATGGAATTCCGATTTGACCCAGCTTCCAGGTATCTCTTTCCAAATCACAGAAATATTTATTAGAAGAGCTATAATGTGCATCTATGTTTATTCCAGGTTTTAGGACATGGATATGGAAGCAGCCCAAATGTCAAAGAGGAGATTAATGGATACCAAAGTTGTGGTGTATATAACAGTGGGCTACTATACAGCCACAAGAAAAAATAATCATGCAATTCACAACAAATTGGATGGAACTGGATGGGATCATGCTTAGGAAATAATCCAGAAGCAAAAGGACAAATAGAGAATGATCTAACTCAGATGTAGCATATAGAGAAACAAATAAAGGGTTTGAGCGATATTAGTCAATAATAAACAACAGACACTAGAAAACAGACCAGCGAGTGCAGGTTAGGGAAAAGAGCATGAGGGGTAACAAATAGCATTTTGGGAAGTAGAACAGGGACATAAGCGAAGGGTCTCAAGCATGCAGGAGATGCTAAGGGGTGGGGTAACATTATGCACCAAAAACATAATTGTCAATGGATAAATAATATGATTAAAAGTGAAATGAAGGGAGCATTGAACCAGAGTCAACATAGGGATGGGGTGGGGGAGGGTAACGAGCACTTTGTTGGCAGGGGTATGCAGTAACTTTGTATATAAATACCAGAAATTTGAATGCTATTATAACCCTATCTCCTAAACTACAACTTGATTTTGTTTTGGGGGCCACACTTGGCAATGTTCAAGGTCTACTCCTGACTCTGTCCTCAGGAATTACTCCTGGCAGTGCTTGGGGGAATCATGTGGGATGCTGCGGATAGAACTTGGGTTGACCACATGCAAGGTAAAGCCCTACATGCTGTATTATCACTCCAGTCCCTAAATTATAATTTAAAAAAATTAGTGATGAAAAGATATATTGAAAGAAGAATTATGATGAATCTACTTCTGTAAGATAAGACTCATAAAGTGTTATATATCAATAAATTAGCAAAGATAATCATCTGAGATAAAAAGGCTTTTAATTTCCTTGTACCTTACCATAAGACTTTGGACAAACACAAGAAAATATAAGGAAAGGAATTTTTTACATTGCCATAACATAAAGCTCTTCCAAATGGGAAGAACTCTCTGGGAACTTACTTTTAGAGAGTCAGCAAGGAAGATTTTAGTATGTAAACATAAATCATAAATGGAGTGAGCGTCCAAAGTCTGAAACCTGGATGGGCAGAGTCTTGGGTGTAAGACAAACTGGAATTTAGAAGTAGTGAACCGAACCCAAGAGTGTACTGCTCGTATAGTCTTTAGAGGGCACAAAGAAGTTACCAAAACCCAGTTATTTGACATAAGATAAAACATCCATATTTGGGCTTCTCTCTCTCTCTCTCTCTCTCTCTCTCTCACACACACACACACACACACACACCTCGAACCTCGAAGATTCACATTACTGCAAAGATATAAGTGGATAAATATTTTGTCTGATGAAAATAAGGGAATGAAAGTGGTCGAGAGAGAGATAGACCTGGAGAAGTTTGCATGGAGAAGAGACATTACAACAGAGATATGCTTGAAGACAAAGTCATAAGCCAGATAGAATGTGGAGATGAAAGCAGATGCCAGAATTCACCCAAATCTCTCCATTATTACTGTGGACAGATCCTAGGAACTCCTAAGAACTCAGGTACAATGCAGGAGAAAGAGAAGCATTAAAATAACTTAATAAATCAGAAATGACTAAGTTGGAAAGTTTACTACAGGCTAGAAGACTAAAAGAAATTGCATTTTATATAACTGAGCCCATGGCCAGATATATGCAACCCTGTGTGCATAATTGTGAGAGAGCCCCCATTTTAATTAAGATGATAAAATTTAAAATATCATTAATATTGGTTTTATACATAACATCATTCCAACAACTCATCTACTTCCAGAGTGCCTGCTTTACTCTATCAGTGTCTCAGTGATCCTTCTTGAAAAACCTAAAGACTTTAATATCATTTATATAAAATAAGGGAAAAGGCTAGAAATCAGATCAAGCCCTGATACTGATAGTAACCAACTCATTATTTGACCTTGGACACAACCCTTCTCCTGGGATGTATTTTTTAGCTATGAATAACCAGCATGAATCTTCAGCAAAACTAAAGTCCACTTTTATTATTTTTTTCTAAATGTTATTGGTTTGCCAATTTATGCTTAAGAATGGTTTCTAGAGTCATTAATATAATCAGATATCTGTATAATCAAAATCCCAGTGAGAAAATGGGGGGGTTATTTAATTTTCTAGGAGTCAGTATATAATTTTTGGCTCAATACTTATTTTATTCATTTACCTGTGGAACACTTTGAAGATGAGGATTTGGGGGAAATGAAATACGGTAGACACAGACCTCGTAGCATTGTAATCTGGGGTTATGGAAGCCAGACACCTTACTATAAGAGTGTTCAGGAGTTGGATATGAAGGCGGTGGTGCAAAGATTTGACTCCTGAATTACATCTAAATAGCTCTGTGATTTTCTTGATCTGTAATTAATGAGATAACAGTAATAGTACCTACCTTTCTATGTTTATTCATAGACTATATAAAAGCAAAATAAATATAAAAGTACTTAGCATTAACAAAAAAGTACTTAGCATTTACAGAGACTGTGTAATTAATGTTATTTTTCTTATTATTAATAATCAAAATTCCACAGAATTCTAAAGCTAGAACAAATCCTTGATTTCATTTAACTAACTCCTTGACTGTAGAGACGAGAATGACAAGAACTAAAGAAGTGAAGGGTCTTGTCTGAGGGCAAACAGATGGGTATTGACAGCCCAAGGACCCATATCATTCTCTGAACTGCTTCTTAGATATTTCACTGCATGGTACATACTTATTTACTTTAGCAAAATAGTGATGAGAGTTAATTTCATCCTTTGTGTCCTTACTCTTGCTCTTTCCCATTCTATTCTGGGAACAAAGGCCAGGATGATTTCTACTTGGGGTGTATGTTAATACCTCAGAACTGCCTAAATTTTGGGGAAATGACTACAGATCAGAGCAGAAAAAGCAGTTTCTACATTTGCTAGAACTCCCTTATTCTATAATTGCTTCAGGTATTCCCACTTTGTTCCATCCTTTATACTAGGTGCATGGATTTCTACCATAGAACCTGAAGTAATACCAGTTTTTGTGACTTTGGAGCTTCCCTAGGAGTGCTGTTTTTTTCCTTTATTCATTGTTTTGGGGGCCACATCCAGCAGTGCTCATTGAGGGGTCAGGTGTCATTCTCAGCAAATCTCAGGAAACCATAAAGAGCCATGGATGGAACCCATGCCTTATGCATGCAAAGTTTCTTCTTATCTCCAGCAATGAAAGCATGTTTTGATGTTTTAATGATGAGATGCCAAATACTCCATATCTAGTCCAGTTTGGGTAGTGACTAATTAGAAAATATTAGATGGAGGGTACTTAAAACCTTCTGTCATACTAGCCATTAACCTTTTATTTGTGGATCATGGGGAAAGCCCAAGAGTTTGGGGGAGAAAAAATAGAGGATAAGAAAATATTTTTGAGGTATTGGCAATAGTGGTACAATTACACTGCATCTTACTACTCAATAATAGCCCATAAATAGGACTGTAGGTCTGAGATTGATAAACGTAGTCAGTCAGAAATGGACCTGGTACTCTGGTAATACATGTTTGAAAATTGTGACCATGCCAAGGTTCTAAGAAGACAATTGTACAGCACACATGTCTTACAAGTGAGCAATTTAAAGCAACCCATTTGTCCCAAGGTTGAGAATTCTTGATTCCATTGCCTAAGCCTCTAGTGCTTCTACTTGGAAACACATTAATAGTCAGTAGATTTTCTATTTAGTACCTTTCTAAAATTCTAGGGCTAGGACGAAGGAGACATTACTGGTGCCTGCTCAAAGAAATCGATGAACAACAGGATGACAGTGATACCTTTATATGAAGTCTCTTAGCTACAATGGGTGTATCTAATATTGTTTTGATTGAAGAAGGTAAAGACACTGTGGGAGACGTAAATGTCATTTTTAACTCTGATAATTTGCTCTAGAGTCATTCTCCTCTTTGTCCTATGTGGTAAGGTGTTCCAAGAAACTGCAGAAGCCCTGGGTCTCAGCAATGACTCTCAAAAGGCATATTTATCCCATATTGTTTTGAAAAGAGTTGAGCTGGTCAAATGAGCTGCCTGAAGATGATAATTAAATTAAATGAAATTAATCCCAAGAACTACTATTATGGGATCGTCTGATTATATAGGTATCTAAGACCCACTAACTACCATTTTCCCTGCTGGACTCAAAAATGACATTTTTTTTGCTATGTATGAATAAGTAGTCAGGGCAATAAAGCCCTGTCTACAGAAGGAATTCTTCTACTTGGGGGCAGGATAGAGACCCTGCATGTGTTCTGGTCTGACAATCCCCTCTATGAATGCTACTAGCTGTGTTATGCCTCAATTAATCAAACTTTCTAGGTTTTAGTTAATTTCAGTACCCCAATAAATTGGTTTGTACTGGCATTGGTCCAGCCCTGATAATTTCACAGCCGTGTGCTGGAAACGGCTGCAAGTTTGAACAGGACTTAGCAAGCAGGGAGCTGGGGGAGAAAGCATAAAAGAAACTCTTGTTTAGGTTAAGTTCCATTAATATTGGGGAAAGCTGAACCCTAAGTGACAGAAAAACATGGCTGAGAACACAAACTTTGTAGCCAGGAGTTGGTTTCTCTGTGTTCCTTTCTACCCCCCCCTCCCCCCCCCCCCCCCCCGCCAACTCATGGTGGATTTGAAAACAATAAAGTTAAATAAACATAAACCCTAGTTTGACATTTCTCTTTGTCTGATTGTTCTCCAGTTTTTGTCTCTGATTTCACAAGAGTCCCTTGAGGAATAAGCAGTGGAGCCCATAATCTAGTAAAAGGTTCATTTGGGTTTAGGCACTTTCTGTTTAAAAGATATGACTTGGGAAGATTTTTTTCAATTACAGACTGTTTTTATGACTGAGAAGCTACTAAGAAAATTCAAAGGCAGTGATAAGAAGGGTCCCTATGAGAATAGACATATGGGGTAGTCTGAGTAAATTAGTTGTTTTGGAGAATAACCCAACTACCAGTTCTTGCAGAGTAGCTAGAACTTGGGTACTAAACTATTTTGTGACCAGAGAAGCATGAGTTAGAAGAGCCTAATAGAGTGAGTAGGCACCTGTAATTTGATTTTACAAAGACCGCAGCTGCTTAGAGGGCCCTGAGAAAACTTGGAATTCAACTCTTTCATTTTATACATGGAGAAACTGAGGCCTACAAAGACCAAGAGTTTGGTATATGATTTATTCAAGGCAGTTACAGGTTTAGGGACTTAATTCATAGTTCAGGAATCCATTAAGGTTCAGCTGTTTCTCTCTTGTGGCAAGAACAACAAATTTACTCAAATATGAAAGGGAGACAAATGACTCAGACCCTTGGTTATATTGTCAATGTAAAATAAGATTTTCTTGAAAAAACTCCCTGGATTAGCAGATTACTTTTTAGATTTAAAAATGATGAAAAAGAAAACTAGAGACTACAGAGAGTTGGTTCAGTCTAAAATATTATTCATGTTGTTTGTTTGGCAGCACAGTATGTTGGTGGACTGAATCTTTCACTTTTAACTCTTTAGGAGACAATATGCGATAGTAGAAAAAATCCCAAGGTGTCTGCCAGAAAAGCTGCTCCCAGATCATGTTGAAGCATTTACTCACCTGATCTTCTGAACCTCAGTTTCTCCCTCTGTAAGTGACACATTGTTTATTTGTAATTGTCCATGGTGGCGGTATTGGGCGGGGGCGTATGTAACAAAAGTTGGAAATTGCTACAAATCAGTATTTTTTCTCTTGATAGAACTAATCATTAAATAGCTACTACCATTATGCACCATGATTCAGATCCAAATATCTCTAGGGTTTAGAAAGGAATCTGAATAAATAAAACAGCCTGAGAGTAGCAAGGTGGACACAAGAAGGAGTCTTGGGGTTGTGATCATATATGTTGTGTAAATGCAGCAGGTAGTACTCTGCTTCTGCCTATGCTACCACAAAGAAATGTCAGGCCTGTATTGCCAGCAATATAATTTTTAAGATAAACTGAAAAAATGAAGGTTCAGCGTTAAAATTTAAGTTTAAGTAAACATTTAAAAGCCTTTTAGGAACCAGCTCAAATTTTGAAAGTAAAAGAAAGAAAACGATTATTCAGTTCAGGAAAAATATGTGGGTAGGTTTTCCTCAGTCCTTGGGTCAGAAGCTTGCCATATTGCTTTCTAGATACTACTCTTATTTCCCCGATTATAGCATTGATGCTAACTGGCTGGCATCATGTCATAAATAAAAGCAAAAGTAAACATAAAATTTGGATATTAAAATATCCTGGTGGCTTCTTATAAATCTTCTCTGAGTCATATTATGCATATCTTGTAATCTGGCCTATTTTTAATGAAACTAGAAAAGAGTATCCTATGTCTAAATTCAACATTTTACTATATTCTTCAGGCACAAGGACAGTACCTAGAACTTTTATAACTGTTTGAAGAGAGGGTGACTTTCATTTTGACATCATTCTTTATTGTTTCACCTAAAAGTATGTTGGCACTCTACTCTCCAAGTTAACTAGTGAGCTAATAAAGGACTTAACTGTATGTGGAATATCTTTCACTTTTGAACAAAGTGAATGAGGGCTTGGAAGGAAAAAAATGAGAATGGAAGCAACTAATGAGCAATAACTATATGTGAAGAATTATCTCCACACACACATTAGGACACCAAATCTCCACAGAAACATTGTCATCATGTTCTTTACATATAAAGGAGAAAGATGCAGTTTATATTTAAACACAAGTATGCTTGATAACAAAGATGGTTATTTTGAATGCATCATATTTTCAGTATATCTATAATGCCTAAGAAAAGATAAATGCTGTTATTTAAACACAGACAGTTATTACTGTTGTGTCTGCTGAAAAATAATAGTGGAGTACTACACCATCTAACTTGAATTTAAGGAAAATACCCTGAGAAACTCATAGTGGTTCTAGGGAATTGTGAATGCCTAATGCCAAGTGTCAAGCAAATGAGATGTAAAATTATTAAATGCTTATAACAATAAATTCCTATGAAACCATTTTTCATCCTGCCATATTGAACATTTCTATTCATAGTATAACAGTTGGCCATATTTTTATGTCTGATTTGTTTTTATGACAACCCAGGAAAACAAGTTTTATACACTTCCATGTGTAAAGTTAAAGTATGTGAAACAAATACTCAGTCATAAATGGGTGTACTTTATGTACTTTCCACTTGACTCATTAATGATAATTGTGGCAACACTATAATTTTGGATCAAGGGATGTACCTATTTCTTCTTTTGTTTATTATAATCATGTCTATGATTATAATTTTATCTTGATTTTTAAAATATGTTGCAGAAATTTTCATAAAAACTTGATTTTTAATTATCTTTATGAGAAATCTGGAGATGTTCTCCTCTGGGAAGAAAAACACTTTTTTTAAGATGCTACCACAAATATCTTAAAACCACTTAAAAGGAAAACCATTTATATGAAAATACGATTTTTTTTATAAAGTACAAGCTAAAAAATACTTTGGGCTATTTCTGTTTGGTAAAGCAATTGAGAGACGTTAAGTGAAAAGTGACAGTTTAGCTGAAAAGAGTACACTGAACAAAATCTAATTGTTTTTATTAACTCTTTCACCAAGAGTTCATAATTTATTCTACCCATTTAGTTTTCTGGCTTTTATTTTTACTTATGGTGTGAGTCATAATTTGTCAAGTGATGCCACAAAATTAATCAACCTTCAAATTTCAAAAAACTCAATACACAATGTTCCTTTATCACCACATTTTTTATATATCCAAAATGAATCTATTATTCAATTTGCTCATATTAGTCACTGAGAAACTCAGACTTGATTTCAATTCATGTCTTCATGATTCCTGCGGTTATGAAAAGGGACAGGGTAAATTGTGATCGGCCTCTTATACAGACGTGATTAATCACTTTTGCAAATATTTCACTTCTCAAAGAAAATCACCTATGCAAAACCTCAAAGAGAAAAAGAGATAAAATTTTACTACTTAGTATCTGTATTGCAAACTATAACACCCAAAAGGAGAGAGAGAGTAAAAGGGAATGTACCTGCCACAGAAGCGGGGGTGGGGGGTAGGGGGGGGTTTCGGGAGGGATACTGGGAACATTGGTGATGGAGAATGGGCATTGGTGGGAGGATGTGTACTCAATCATTGTATGACTGAAATGTAATTATGAAAGATTGTAAGTCTGTAACTGTATCTCATGGTGATTAATTAAAAAATTCTATCATAAACGAGAGGAGGTGAGCTGGAAATCATACATAAACAACACTAAGAAAAGCCAATTCTAGCATTTTGACCATGTTTTAGAAACTAGCAGGAACAAAACAACAGAGAGAAAGTTTAAGTAACACAAGAATATATGCAAGAAATAAGGAGGCTTATGTTAAAATAAAACTTTGAGAATCTTGAAAGTAAGTTGTTAACTTGATTCACACATTGAATCAAGTAGCACAAACACTAGATTTGTGTGATTAGCTGTATAAAGAAATAACCTCTTTCATAGTACATTTATTTTTAATCTTTATATATCTTGCTATTGTTTTGAAAGTTTGCCAAATAATCTGACTTTTCTTGATTTAAATAGACAAAAAACAACTTAAAATGTTAAATTTTATATTATCAGAACATTGTTCCATAATAATCATTCTGTAATACCTCCACTTTCACATTAATTTCTATCATTTTTGACAACATGGTTGAAACTTTAGAACATTAATTTATGTTAAATAAATCATACAGAGACAAATACAGTATGAATATCACATGTAAACTCTTAAAAAAATAGCCAAACCCACAGAACTAAAAATATTGTGGTAGTTTTCAAGGGCTTGGAAGATGGAGTAAATGGGAAGACATTAGTTTTCAAAGGGTACAAACTTCTTGCCCAAAGAAAGTATGAAGATTAGGCACTTGCCTTTCAAGTGACTGCTTCCAGCCAATCCTGGTTCTATCCCTGGTGTCCATATATTCCTCCAAGCAGCGCTAGGGAGAACTCCTGAGAACAGAACTAGGAATAGTGCGGAGAACAGCTGGGTGAGGCCCAACACCCTTGCTCTGCCCCCTCTCCCTCAAAAACACAACAACAACAACAACAACAACAAAGGATACCATTTTCCAAGTATACCATGAATATATTCTGGGGATTTAATGTATACACTGGTGATTTTAATTATGTTGTTTTATATATTTGACGTATTCAATATGCCAAACATAGTAACAACAAGTCTCACGATGGAGACGTTACTGGCCCTGCTCGAGCAAATCGATGAACAACGGGAGGACAGTATATATTTGAAAGGGATTGGAGTGATAGCACAGTGGTAGGGCGTTTCTCTTGCACGGAGCCAGCCTGGCCGAGCCGGGTTTGATTCCTCTGCCCCTCTCAGAGAGCCTGGCAAGCTACCGAGAGTATCTCACCCGCATGGAAAAGCCTGCCAAGCTACCTGTTACGTATTCAATATGCCAAACACAGTAACAACAAGTCTCACGATGGAGACATTACTGGGCCCGCTTAAGCAAATTGATGAACAATGGGAGGGCCGTGACCATGATATATTTGAAAGTTGCTTAAAATTGTGATTATGTGATGTAATGGATGTTTGAGTTAACGTTGTTGTGGCAATCATTTCACAATATGTACGTATATAAAATAATCATGCTGTAAACTTATGTTAATGATATCTCAATAAATTTAAATAGTAAAACAAATTTAAATGAATATGAATCTTGCAACATACAGTACATAGAATCAGCATCACAGCTATTAAACACACTAATATAAGATAGCAATGAACATGTGTAAATTGAAATTAAAAACCAATAACATTTACAACTGCAATAAAGGAAATGAAATACATAGATATGAGTATACAGGAATTTGATCTGTACAAAGGGCACAAACAACTGAAATCAAAGAAGATATTAACAAATGGAGGGACATACTATTTTCATGAATTAGAAAACTCAATACACTAAAATTGTCAATTCTTCTCAAGTTGTTCTATATTTAATGGAATTTCTTTCCAAATCTTAGAATGGTTTGAAGACATAGACAGACTTACTCTAAAATTTATTCAGAAATGTATAGCACCTAGAATAGATAAAACAATCTTAAAAATTAGAATAAGCAAGAGGAGTCACTCTATTTAATATTAAGACTTACTATATGTGTGTTGGGATGGAGCAATAGCACAGAGGGTAGGGCATTTGCCTTGCACGCAGCCAACATGGCTGACCAGAGTTCGATTCCTCCGCCCCTCTCAGAGAGCCCAGCAAGCTACTGAGAGTATCTCGCCCACTCGGCAAAGCCTGGCAAGCTCCTCATGACATATTCGATATGCCAAACACAGTAACAACAAAGTCTCACAATGGAGTCGTTACTGGGCCTGCTTGAGCAAATCGATGAACAATGGGAGGACAGTTACAGTGACAGTGATAGGTGTGTAATAATAAAAACTGAATGTTGTTGATGGAGAATGTACACATGGGTGAGTGAAACAACATAAAAATATGGAAATAGACTCACAAATAACTTGAACCAAAGTTTAAATGGTCTACAATGGAGGACACGTAACTTTTCCCCAAAATTATGATACAGCAATTAGATATTTATAGGTAAAAAAAGAATTATGATCTAAACTTCAGAGTTTCTATAACAATTTATTAAAAATGAATCATAGATTTAAAACTTAAATATAAAACGTTAGCTACTATATTAAAATAACACAAGAATATAGGAGGAGACACTCAAAACCAAGGGTTAGGGAAAGTTTTCATTTTCTTTTGTTTTTGCTTTTTTGAGTCACACCCAGCTATGCTCAGGGGGGTTACTCCTGGCTCTGTACTCAATAATTTACTCCTGGTGGTGCTTGGGGGACCATATAGGATGCTGGGTATTGAACTCAGGTCTACTGCATGCAAATGTCCTACCTGCTCTACTATCGCTCTGGCCCAGGGCAAGTTTTCTTAGGTTAACCTCAAAACATAATATGTAACACACAATAAGTTGGATGTTATAAAACTAAAATATTATGTTCTATGAAAGCACATGTGTAGAGGATAAAATGCAAGATATAAGCAGGAAACAATATTTGTGAATGACATATGCAATAATGGAACACTATTTAGAATATATACAGAAATTTAAAAATTCAACTACAAGAAAACAACACAATTTGAAAGTGTGTGAAATACATCGTGAAATATTTCACTAAAGAGGATATATAGATATCTAAGACATGAAAATATGGTAGATACCACAGGGAAATGGAAATTAAAAATCATAAAAATTAGATATCATTATACCAAATCAGAATAATTAACAAAAATAGCAACAGTAAATGTTGAGAAAGAAGAAGAAAAATGGATCTCTTAATACTCATGGAGCAATATTAAATCGTACTTTATAAATTTAAATATATTCATACCACAGAGCCCAGAAAGTGCGCTGTTGGGCATTTGTTGAGAAGGGAAAATTTACTTTCATTCAAAATCTGCAGACAAGTGTTTCTTTTTTTCTTTCTTTATTTATATATTTATTTTTTTATTAGTGAAACACCATGAGGTACGTTGTAGACTTACAAATTTTTGTGCTTGGGTTTCGATTATACAATGATCAAATACCCATTCCTCCACCAGTGCCCATTTTCCACCACCATAGATCCCAGTATCCCTCCCACCTCCATCCCCCCATCCCACCCTGCCTCTGTGGCAGAGCATTCCCTTTTGTTCTCTCTCTCCTTTTGGGTGTTGTGCTCTGCAAAAGAGGCATTGAGTGGCAATCATGTTTAGTCCATAGTCTACTTTCAACATGCATCTCCCCTCCTGGGAGGATCCTCCAAACACCCTTTATTTGGTGCTCCCTTCTCTATCTGAGCTGTCCTTTCCCCTAGAATGCCCGGCTGGCCTCTAAGCCATGGAGCAATCCTCCTGATACTGATCTCGGATATTCTTGGGTATTAATCTCCTATTTTGTTACTTTATGTCCCCCAGATGAATGTAATCTTTTTATCAGACAAGTGTTTCTAGCAGCTTTATTTTTAACTTCCTGATCAGGAATCAACTCTGCCATCAAGTTCTGCCATGATGGATGGATAGTTGAATAAGTTATAATATATTCACACAACAGAATACTATTCAACGGGGGCAGAGCAATAATACAGAGTGTACGGCACTTGCCTTTCACACAACTGACCTAAGTCCCATCCATAGTAGCCTATATGGTCCCTTGCCCCTCCAAGAGTGATCCCTTACCTCAGAGTTGTGAGTAAGCCCTGAGAACTGCCAGATATGACCCCAAACCAAAAAGATAACAACACAAAAATACTATTTAACATTAAAAGAAACAGGATCTCTCGAAAGTAAGTTCATTAGGGCCTGATAGATAGTACAGCAGATGCAGCATTTGCTATGCATGCTGCTGATAGAGGTTCGAGCCCTGACACTCCATATGATTCCCTGGAGCCCATCAGAAGTGATTCTTGAGCACAGAACCAGGAGTAAGCCCTGAGAACTGCTAGATGTGGCCCAACCTCCTCCTCCCAAAGGTTGTTGGGGCTTCATGATTTACAAAGATATTCATTATTGAGTTTCAAGTATGCAATGTCCAATACCAGTTTTCACTTCCCTCCACCAATGTCCCCAGAGAAACAAGTTCCTGATATCTGAAACAAATAGAATGTATCTCCAGAGAATTGAACATAAAAATCAATCTTGCACACACAAACTGCATAATTTCATATAACATTCTTAAATGCAAAAGTCTAGAGATTTAGAGCAATTTATTTTGAATAAGACCTGGTAAAAGTCTAGACTTTTATCAGTCTAGACTTTTACCAGGTCTAAAGACTAAAAGACTCACTGAAAATTGGTGTTCCCAATTCAGAATTCAAGACTATAACTAATACAAGAGTCACCAGCATTTTACACTAATAAAGACTCCTTCAGAGAATTCTAGCAGTCCCCTTATGTAGTTGCCAAATGTCTAAGAGATTCTGAGCAAAAATGTCCCAGTTGAAAAGAATCATTTGAAGTTAATAAATTGGTTTAAGTTTTTAAGCCATTAGTTTGGGAATGGTTTCTTATGCAGAAATTTAAACTATTAAATTAATCAAGGGGAGTGAGTGATTGTAGATGAGCTTTTAAATCTCAGTGAGTCTACTGCTTTTAAATACCAGAATTCATGCTGTTCTAGGCTATTCCCTGAAACTCACTTTCCTGAATCCTCTTTAAGCATTTTTACAGTGAATATGGTCATTGAGGGAATAAGATACAAAGAGAATGAAGAGCCAGTTTAAAGAACTCACTGAGAAACAATATGACAAAATATCAACACATTAAATGGCATGAGAACATTTGTAAGACAGCAAAGTCAACAAGTTGACACTAGTTTATTATGGTACAAACAGTGTATGTGGTGATACAGAGTAGCTCAAGAAATGGGACAGGGCTAGATATTTCAAATCCTAGAGGAGGAAGTTCAGAAAAGGCATCCTTTACTTCATTAAATGTGAAATAAACATCTGCAACAATGGAGGGGCTAGTTGGACAGTAATAACACTTCTGTAGTAAGAAAAAGAGGGTTTCATTTCCCTTTGTTCTCTGTTACTGAGATGATGTTTTTTTATTTTCCTGAGCATGATTTCCTCATTTATAGAATTGAGTAGTTGGTTTCAACCCTCTATGGATGCTACCTTCCAAAATCTGAAAATCTGAATTGAAATCTTGTTTAAATATTCAGTAGTTGTGTGACCCTGAGTACATCTCCTCCTCTACCTGCCTGCCCTCCACACTCTCACCCCTACCAATCAGTTTCTTCTTCTGTGTCATGAAGGGACTGAGCTGCATTCTCCAGAAGGTCCACACAAACTCTGATACCTGAGGCCACAGTTTGTTGGAGAGTTAAACAAGTAACAATCATGTATATAAGAGGCGAGATGTGCATCTCTGTAAGCCTTAAATTGCTATATGGATGTTCTGAATATCAATAATACCTATTTCTAAGTTGCAAAAAATTCATGTAGCTTCTCTTTAAATTCAGGGAGCTTAAAATATAAATGGATACCTCTGTGAAGGAAGTGCTTTGAAAGCCTCAGAGGATGCTGATGGATTCTTTATAATTATCACTCATTGAATAGACACTAATTTGCACTAGTCTGTCTCAGGTTCATCAGCAGCTTTTTTAAGGGAGGATGTTGTTTATTTATTTTTTTATTAGTGAAACACCTTGAGGTACAGTTGTAGACTTACAAACTTTCTTGCTTGGGTTTCAGTTATACAATGATCAAGTACCCATCCCTCTACCAGTGCCCATTCTCCACCACCAATTATCCTAGTAGCCCTCCCACTTTCACACCCCATCCCCCCACCCCACTTCTGTGGAAGGGCATTCCCTTTTGCTCACTCTTTCCCTCAGGGTCTTGTAGTTTGCAATAGAGGTAATGAGTGGCCATCGTGTTCGGTCTATAGTCTACTTTCAGCATGCATCTCGCATCCCGGTGAGTTCTCCAAACATCCTTTACTTGGTGTTCCCTTCTCTATCTGAGCTGCCTTTTCCTCCAGCTTCTGCTGCCAGATTCCAAGCCCTGGAGCAGACCTCTCGGTACTTATCTCAACTATTCTTGGGTGTTCGACTCCCATTCTGTTACTTTATATTCCCCAGATGAGTGCAGTCTTTCTATGTCTGTTCCCCTCTTTCTGGCTCATTTCACTTAGCATGATACTTTCCATGTAGAACCACTTGCTATTGTGATTTCAAGGCTGTTGGCCAAACTCATAATCTTCAGGATCCCTCGAACAGTGGTGGCTTTGGTGAGTCACTCAACGTTTTCAAGTTCCTTAGGAGCTGTTAAAAGTCTTTCCCTGAGAGCACTCTTGGGGGGAAAGGAGACTTTGAAGTTGTCCCCTTTCCTTCCATTCACACACTCATCTCCACTCTGTCTTGAAGGACAGGAAGGTTTTATCACTCTACCATTTGTAATGTGGATTTGGGAAACACTCCAAAATGACAAGCAGTTTATTAGGGCATACTTCACGAGGACAGTTTCCCCTGTGTGGGGTGCACCAACCTAAAACATAACCAGGTGCACCCTGAAAGGCTGTCTTGAGGGAGAGAAGAGGGATTGCGAATTCCCAGACAAGAAAACCAGAGCACAGTCTAAGTCTTTTTGCGCCAATGAGTGTGGTGGGGAGCTCTTTAGAGCATCCAGCACAAGAGAGGGAGGAGGGGCCGGAGGAGATGTGCGGTCCCTTTAAGACCCCAAAGCTCGCTAAGCCGGAGGAGGGGGTGCTGTGGGGGCGTCTCTTGGTGGGAAAGTTGCAGGCTAAACCCCACACTTTCTCCCGATTTCTTAACTTGTTAAGAAATGTGTTAGAGGATCAGGAATAAAACCACGGTGCCCGGGGGTGGAGAGCGAGTGCGGGCTCAGCCTCTGCGTGCTCACGGACTTCCCTCCAGTTACGAAGAGCGGCCTCTTGGGCCAAGTGGGGAGCGAGCGGGGCAGGTGGCCCCCGGTTGCAGCACCCGTGATTTGGCTCGGCCCCCTGGAGTCGAGGAAGCCGCTACTCCCTCGTGTGAGGGCGGTGATGTTTTTCATCCCACCCACTTTTGAGTCCCCCCTCCCCCTTCGCGCACTCTCTAGCTCTCTCCACAACCTGCGAGCCCCAGACCTCGGAGGAGCGCCCCAGGGAGCTCGGAGCCTGTGCACGCGTGGAAGACAGAAGAGGCCAATGGCCAGGTCAGTGAGCAGTGTCAGGCGCCGCTTTCCCTATTTTCTTTTTCAGCCTTTGCACAGGTGGTGTATCTTCTGTTGGCCTCTGGAACTGTCCTTGGAAGTTTACACAGGGCGTTCTGTCTTCCCCCTGACCTGCCACCCAGCTCAGTGAGTCTATCTGCTGTGTTAGGGCTGTGGTGGGGCCACTGGTGCACGAGGGAACCAAGGCAGGATCTAGATTCGAACTCACCACTTGCCACTCCCTACTTGGCCTGCAGACTTCCATGTTCAGAGGCTTCGGGATTCCACTTGAGTAGCTCTCTATCTTAGTTATCCCTCATGTCGGTACCGTTTCCTGCTGGCTGAAGCGTCCTGGACCAGCTAGTGATTAATAAGTGCTCAAGTTAATGAAATAGAGCGGACAGGCGAGAAGTTCTGTTATCCTCTGGGCTCATTTTCCGACCCTGACCATGGGGTCAGAATTTGAAATGCTGGGCTCTGAAATCCACACAGTAATGCCAGAGTTTGAGGCCTAGAACACCAGCCTTCCAGTCCCTTCTGGCCCTGTTACTATTTAAAAATTGGTAAGTCACTGGAATTCTCTGGGTTTGAGGGTGCCCATTTTGAAAATAGAATTGTGTAGAATAAAATGAAAGAAAAAAAACCTTGCAAGGTGTTTTGCAAACTAAATGCATTGCTATGCTTGTCGGTCATAACCAGTAATAAAGACATCATATCTGACGATATACTCTAGGCAAGATCTGCCATTGTTTCATTGTTAGTTTACTCCTGGCAAACTGGACTTTTATGGGGTAGTACAGTGTGGAGAGTTTAGCTGATAGACATGAGCCTCCGACTCTAGTGTCTTTTTACTGTTTTTCTGTAAGAAATGCCACCCTAGAAGCAATCACAGGGATGACAGTTAATGTGAGATTTCAGGGCCAGTCAAACCTCTGAAGAGGATTAAAGAAGCACAGTGGATTGTGAAGAACTGGTGGATATGCTCATCTCTAGCTTTCCTTGGAGAATATCTCTGGTTCTGTTTTAACAAGATCTGTTCTGAGACTAGACAGACTTTGATGCCCATGACCCAGATTGCTTTGCAGTGGCAACTAGGCAAAGTGGCCTTGGTCCCCTTGCTTGATGTAAATGAACAATGTTTCATAAATGCATAAAAATTTATACATTTCTTTAGGTTCTGACATTTTCCTTTTTCCCTTGTTAAAGCTCACTTTACCTTGTTAATTTCAGGATTTTGTTTGTTGCTTTCTTGTTGGGGTCTGGACCCCCCTAAATATATCAAGCAATTATTACATTTCTAAGCAACTTGTAAAAGAGCCAATGAAAGTTTGATGTCACAGCAGCCTGTGTGAAGCTGACAGAGTTAATGCAGAAATCACTCCAGTTAACTGGGTCAAAGTATAATTTGAAAAGGAAAGTGTGGCTCTTTTCAAATATGAAAATGAACATGTTTTCTGAGCAATACTTGCTTCTCTTTATTGCTGTTGCCCCCCAAAATGGCTTAGCTATCCTCCACCATCCCCTCAAGAAATAAGAAAACTTAGATTGATGAAGACAAATTGAATTGTGAAAAGACCTGCGGAGGGAACTCTTCTCAGTTTGTATTTCTGTAAAGTCCCAAGACAGGACTTTAGGATCGTGTAAATCAAAAGTGAATACTTATAAAGCAATTCTTTTCTGATGTACTTTATTACAGCTTGAAAGATCACACAGATGACAGGAACACCAAAAGAAATTGCTTTCTAGTCACCAACTTTAATATTTTCTTATAGACTTAGTTAGAAGCCATAAAGGCAAAAAATAATTCTAACAGCTGCTTTCTTGCCAGCTTGAGTTATGAAGCAATGTTACTGTTCACCAAATCACCCAACCATTGTACAAGAAAAAACAATCCTGTTGATTGGAGAGACCAGAAAATTATGGTTTAAAAAATTTCCCCCAACATCAATATGTGATTGTGATAACTTGGGTTCGGTGGTTAAATTGTTTTTCTCATTTGGAATCTTAGGTAACAAACTTATTAAGGAGACTCAGGAAGATCATCATTGGTGTGAGCAAGCTATTTATGAAAATAGTTTGTTTCAAGAAAACCTGGTAGCTCAGAGGATAGAGTGATTGAAAGTGAGCCAAAATTGCATGGCATTAGATCTGGGGCCTGTGGCAGGGTAAGAATCCTAGGAGAATTTAGTTCTTGTTCAAGTTATGAAGGAAAGTGAGAAGGCACATTCTCTGCAAATCCTCAAAAGCAAAGATTACTCTCTATGCTCACTGCTTCCATAGTTAACATGTTTATAATTTGAAACAATGGGTTTTGAACATCTGAGCAGATTGGTAGCGTTGAAAGTAAGAGATACGGAAATTCCATCATTGCCTCAAATTCAGTTCTCCAGAATGATCCTTTGGCATTCCTTCAGACCTAGCTTCATATTTCATACTTCACCTCTTTATATTCAATATTTAGATTGTAATCTCTGAGGTTGATGAATTATTTCCTATTCAGTGTCAATCCCAAATTGAAAAGTTGTGTTCGAGAATATTAAAATATTTTAGATCATCAATTGAAAGCATTTCTGCAAATTTAAAACCTATGCAATGACCTATATGACTAGATATAAGCTGTTGCAAAGTTTCTGTGTTCTAAAACTCAATTTATGTTAGATTTATACCCGTTAGATTGGAAATTCAAGCTTGCTTCCTATATTTAAGAATTATGCTTCCTCTGATGATCTTTTGTATAGTGATATAATGTGGAATTATTATGTGTTTAAATTTGCCTAATTTTCCTTAAAAGTGGTCTATTTCAAATTTCTATTTCATAATGATCTTTATGTGAAATGTATATGACTGAATCTTTTCAGTGTTTGTATTTATTTGCAACTTGAAACTGTCTTTTCCCCCAAGATAAGTAGCCAAGCAAGTTTCTATTTCATAATGGACTTTATGTGAAATGTATATATCTGAACCATTCAGATGTTTGTATCTATTTGCAACTTGAAACAGTCTTTTCTCAGAATAAGTAGCCAAGATGAAGATTCTTATCTCATGAGAACACAAGAGAAACATTGATCAATTTCTGCTTCATCCCTGAAGGATTAATATTAACAGTAGTCTTGAAACTCAGATTAGTTAACTTTTGTTTCAGAAATTGTTTGGGTCTCATGCCTATTACTTTCATATTGTTTGCCAATGTAGCCGTTTTGCAAACTTCAGTTTCCCTTTTTCTCCCGAAGAAAAATCTCTTGAGAAATCAACTTTAATTTCTTTAGAAATGAGGATTTTAAAATTTATTTTTATTTCCTTATGAATCGCCCAAAAGAGTTTAGTCTTCAAGTTAGATAGGAATGCATGTTTATTGGCTTGATTATTCTCCCACAATCTTTATAAGACATGGGAGACAAGATCTCCTTCTTATTCAGGAAAACAATGCTGGCACTTATGTAAATTCTCCAGCTTTTTTATTTTTCTAGCGACTTAGAGGCCTAAGCACCAATGATCTCCATCAGTTCCAAAGGATTTGTTTTTAAGTCTTTTTTTCCCTCCCAACAGTGCGAATACATCAGGCCCTGAAACTTTTGACTTACCTTTTGAAGTAGCCAAGATGAGAAAAAGGTGGAAAATGGGAGTCATGAAATACAACTTTTCTTTGTTGCTGTTCTTTCTTTTCCTAGAAGGAAGCAAAGCAGAGCAAATAAAACGTAAGTGTATTGAGTTATTAAAAACGCAAGGTACTTGCTTGTAATTTTTTGAAAATATGGTTATAATCTGTAGGGATTGGGATTTAGTCCCACTGTGGCCATTTCGTTATTCTAAGAGAAGAAAGTGAATGTTACTGGTTTATGCATGAGTTGATAAAAGAATGAGAGCTTTGAATCAGGCCAACTAAATTTGGGACTGTTTTTCTGATTATCATATAGTTTTCATCTCATACAACACATGACACATTAGCCTATTTTCCTTTTCCTGTTCTAAACTGTACAAATCTCATTCCATTTTACGTAACTCTAGAAATATCCGACAGATGAGCTGGATTTTTTCCCAAATTTCAGACTCTTCAGCAAAGGTTTTCACTTTATAAAAAAAAAAAGAAGAATACAGAAAGGGAAAAAAAGAAAAAGTGAAGCAGGCTCTGCCTATTCCCTTATGCTGAAAAATGAAGAAGGAAAAAAGAAAACTTCCCATGAACTGAACACTGATGAAAAATCCTTTGAGGAAATTGAGATTCCAGGGACCATGAGCAAACTGGATGCCATTTATTGAAAGGAACGTCCCCACACAGCCAGGGAATATTTCTAGAAAGTCAGCCATCCGTGTGATGGGCTAACACTTTGGAGAAAGCTGAGTGCAAAAAAGGGGGATATTAACCCTTCTTGCCACCATATTTGGTTGATATTCAAGAACCAGGCCATTTCTGCTTTTGTTATGTGCATTTCTGCTATCTCTGCCGAGTATGAGCCTCACCTTTTTTGGCCACCTCTGATGTGGACATTTGCTCTAAATTTGATGTAAAAACTAGTGTTCTAGTTCCCCATTTTGGTTGCATCAAAAGAAGCAAATGGTGGAACTGGTCCAAGAGGGACATTCTCTGCTCCACTGAACTTATTCATGAGAAGTAACTGTGAAAATATTCTTGGTAAGAACTGAAACAGCATCTGAAGCCCATCACTTAAACATTTATCTCCTTTATCAGCATAAGTTAAATAAATCAGGAATGAAGCTTGCTGACAGGGAGAAGAGTGACACACCTATTCCTTCTTTACATGTGTTTCTCTCCATTAATTTTGTAGTAAATTTAGTCTTCTTTTTGGTAGAAACCATGCTTTTGATTAGGTCATTGAACATTAGTGCTGTATAGTGTCTAGTATGGAGCATAAGTGGAAGTTTTTAACAGGGCATGGTCTCAGCAAGGAAATTTGAATCACCTTTCCTCTTGTTTTTTTTCAAACAAGCTTCTTCTCCTCCCACTTAAATATTGCTCATCTTAGAGTCCTCTTCTTGAATTCCTCTTTCATTTAAGTGGATGTGATAGAAATGTTGTTCTTTTAGCTCGGAGAAAGAAATTTACCTTCTGATTAGTTATTGAAGGCATCATGGGGGAAGTTGGAAACTCTTAAAAATAGAAGGTCATCCCTTCTGGAAATGCTTTCACATTTTTAAAAGGAATTGAGCAATGTTCATATAACTTATGACTTAATTGACAAAAATCTGATTTAACGTATTTACAAACCAAAAAATCAGTAACATTTTCTGTTACTTATAAACTTGTCTAAAGTACTTTTATATTCAGCTGGAGAGCAAGTTATAAAAAATTTGGCCTAGGACACAAGTTCTGGTATAGGTTTCAGACTCATAGTCAGATGGTGTGACTAAAAGTCACAGTCATTTCCCAAATGTCAATATTATTCTGTGTCACCACACCCAAAAAGTCTTGAAGACATGTGCATAACATAGTAATCTCTATTAAATATATTTCAAAGTATATGTCTTATGTATGCTGCCTTGATACATACACACATAATCACACACACTGAAATGCATACAGATAATAACTTGAGACCTTAACAATGAGAGTTAAAGACAGTGGAAATGTCAATCCATAGGTAAAGGTTTGTTTGAGTGATCCATTAAATGAGCTATTATATTTTAGATGCCTTATATTATATTAATATGTAATCATGTACAAAATAATATGAAATTATTTCTTTTTTAATTAATTAAATTTAAATTTAATTTTAATTTAGTTGAATTTTTAATTATTTAAAATTTCTCAACTCCTATCTCAGTTTCAAGGGATATCCAATAATAATAATTTTCTACATATTCCAAATACTCAAAAATGTATTTTATGTTAGGCAGCGTGGTATATAGTACTGTTAACAGAAGGTTTCTTATATAAGTCAATCCAGCATTATACCCTCCACTGGAGTCATCTCTTCCTTCCACCATGTCCCAGTATCCACCCCCATTCTCTTTTTAATTTATTTTTTAATGTTATTTTTATAAAGTTGTTCACAGCAATTTATTACACTCAATATTTCAACACCAATCCCACCAATACACCTTCCCACCACTATTATTTAGAATGTTCCCACCACCACCCAAGCCTGCCCTAAAATCAGATCCTAAATAATAATCCCCATTCTCTTATACCTTATTCTCTCCCATGGTAAACTTTCTACTGAAGACCACGTCTCAGTTTTTGTTGCCTTTGGGCATTTTAGTCCCTTCTATATTTCTTTATATTCCATATGTGAAAAAGATCTTCCTGTGGCTGACTCTTTCCTTCTAACTTCACTCAGCAGGAAATTCTCCAGATTATCCATGTAGAAGCCAATTTAATTATTTCATCTTTTTTTTATAGCCGAGTTGTAGTCCATTGTATCAATGGACCATAGTTTCTATATCCAATCATTGTTCCTGGACACTTGGCTCGTTTTCAGATTTTGACCACTGAGACTAGAGTGGCAATGAAGATAGGAGTAAAAATGTTTTCTGAATAGGTTCTTTGGACCCTTCAGGGAATTGCTATGTCATACAGGAGCTCAATTTCTAGGTTTTTTTTTTTGAGAAGCATCTACATTGTTTTCCACAAAGTTTGGATAAGTCAACATTCCCACCACCAATAGTCCTTTTCCCCCCACATCCATGGCAATGCTGGTTGTCTTGCATCTTTGTGATACGTGTCAGGCTCACTCATGTGAGTTGAGGATCACACTCTTTTGATTTGCATTTTCCTGATGATAAGTGATGAGAATTTTTATATATTTTTGGTCATCTGTATGTCTTCTCTGAGGAAATTTCTGTTCATCTTCCCCCAGCCATTTTTGACAGGAGTAATTATATTTTTCTTGTGAAGTCCTACCAGTGCTTTACATATCTTGGATATTAACACTTTATCAGATGATTAGTGAGTAATATTCTTTCCCAGTCTGTGAGATGTCTTTTTGGTCTTGTCAATTCTTTTGTGGTGCTGAAGTCTTCTTAGTTTTATGTAGTCAATTTGTCTTTACTTTTTTTTTGTTTGGTTAAAAGCATTCAATCATTGAACATGTCTCTAGATTTGATGTCATGAAGTATTCTTATGTTTTCTTTCATATAATTTATGGATTCAGATCTAATATTGATGTCTTTAATCATTTTAGTTGACTCTTGTGCATATCATTAGAAAGGCCTCTGAGTAAATTTTTGCCTGTGATCAACCAGTTTTTAAGCACCATTTATTGAAAATAATTTCCTTGTTCCACTTCATACTTTTGGCACTTTTTGAAGGTTAACTGTCTATAGATCCAAGGATATTTCTCTGGACTCTCAATTATATTCCATTGACTAAGAGTTTGTTCTTATTCCAGTAGCACACTGGATTTTTGTTTGTTTCTTTGTTTGGGGGCCACACGTGGTGGTACTCAGGGATTACTTTTAGCTCTGCACTCAGGAATTACTTGTGGCAGTGTAAGGGAAACCATAAAGGGTGCTGGAGATCAAACCTGATCAGCCGCGTGCAAGGCAAGTGATCAACCTGCTGTACTATGACCTACTCTCTGTACTATCACTCCAGGTCCCAGGTTTTGATTACTACAGCCTTATGAAGTTGGAGAAAGGGAAATCTCTTAGCTTCATTTTTCTAGAATTCTTCCTGCTGGTCAGCAGATTTTATTACACCATAAAAATTTAAACATTGTTTGAGCTATGTATTTTTAAAATGTCTAGGGTATTTTTATAGAAACTGCATTAAATCTGTATAATACTCTGGGTAAAGTTGCCATTTGATAACATTAATCCTTTCAATGAATAAACAGGTATGGGTTTCCATTTCCTAATGTCCTCTTTTATTTCTTTTGGTAGTGTTTTTTTACATAACATTTTAAACATTTTATTAATGATTTTAACATTTTAAACATCTATTGACAGTTTTTAATATTTTTTATTTATTTGTTGAATCACCGTGAGAACACTAATAAAGACTTTCACTTCAAGTCTCTGTCGGTCATACAATGAACAAACACCTGTCCTTCACCACTTCATATTTTCCACCACCAAGAACCCCAGTATACCCCTCTCCCACCCACCCCCCACCTGTGTGGCAGATTTCTACTTTACTCTCTCTCTCTCTAACTATCTACATTGATCACATTCAATATTACGACAAAAGACCCACCATTGTTGTTTGGAATTTTCCCCAACATTCAGACCTGCCACAAAGACAGCATTAGAAAATTTGTTTTCTAATGCTGATTATGAAGAGCATATGATGTTGTGTGGCCAATATAGCAGCCACGTGAATTTGGATTTCTAATATTTTAGTAATAAATCTAGAGGGATTACTTCCAGAAGCCCCTGAATTCTGAGATTGCTATGTGTGCCTCTGGGTTCATGGTCGGTCAGAAGCCGGAGGAGGCGTTTGAGGGTGGCAACCCGGAGCATTGTCATGCCGAGGAGCAGGGCCGATTCTACCCCCCCTCCCCCATCCCATGAAGCCCCACGTGCCTCGTCAATGCAGTCACATACCTGGCTGTTCATTAGGCTCTAAAAGATACAGGTCACCATGTCACTGCCGCAGAGGGGGAAGGCGGAAGGACAGACACCCTTCCCCTCCCAGAGCGGCATAGCACCATAATCAAATACACAGTCCAGATGTATTTCGGTTGGCTATTATCTTTTGCACAGATTTTCCCACCAACATTCAGGCCTGATTTTCAGGGAGAAATGCTGGATGATTTACTTTTCATTGATCATTTTTCATATCAGGAAATGTCACACGGCCGTGTAAGCCGCATGCCAGAGCCATGCTTGTAGAAGCTCATGGTCACTGGGATTCCATCTGGAGAAGGCGGGGAGACAGCACCTATCCCACTGGGACCTCCCGGTGATATTGGCTCTGTTTGGGGCCCGGAGCATTCTCCAGGAGCTGTGAGGCCCTCCAGCCAGTTTTCTTCTTTGCTGCTGTGTGCTGTAAGATGGCTCTGAGGGGCCAGTTGTGTACATGACTTCTGGAATCAAAGGTTTCCTGGGAGCCGGGGAAGCCCCATTGCAGTTCGGAAAAATTGTCCTGGTACCCGCATGCCAGAATCCCAGTCACCAGGATTCCATCTGGGGAAGGTGTTGGTAGTGTTTTTATAGTTTTCTTTGTATGAGTCTCTTACCTCTTTTGTTAAGTTGATTCCTAGGTACTTGAGCTTTTTTTTTTTTTTTAGTTTTTTAATGTTTTAAATGTTATTTAAACACCTTGATTTACAGAGTTCATCACTGTCACTGTCACTGTCCTCCTGTTGTTCATCGATTTGCTCAAGCGGGCCCAGTAACATTGTGAGACTTGTTACTGTGTTTGGCACATCGAATGTGTCACGGGGAACTTGCCAGGCTCTGCCGTGTGGGCGAGATACTCTCAGTAGCTTTCTTGGCAATCTGAGAGGGGCAGAGAAATCGAACTCGGGTTGGCCATGTTGGCTGCATGCAAGGCAGATGCCCTACCCGCTGTGCTAATGTTCCAGCACCAGTCCCACCAGTAGTGTGACCTTCCTCCACCAATGTTCTCCGTTGTCATATCCCCTCAGCCTTCTCCTTTTACAGGCATAAAATTATTTATTTTTTATTGCTTGTTATAACACGTATCTCTTGAGGGTGAACTGAAGTCACTACCTGAGTATTTACTGAGCTAGTAGGTGCTAATTGAGCCTTCTTTATTAGTGCTTTTAGCTCATTGAGCTTAGTGTGCTTCTAAACAAGTATTTCATATTATATGCTGTGCTGTGCTGTCAGTACTGAGAAATTTGGAGATGGCTGTGAAAATGGGATGATTCAGTAGCATGGTGTCTCATCTGTGGTATTTATTTAGTTTTTAATTTTTTTCTTTTTGGGTCACACCCGGCAATGCACAGGGGTTAATCCTGGCTTTGCACTCAGGAATTGCTCCTGGCAGTGCTGGGGGAACCATATGGGATACTGGGAATAGAACTCAGGTCGACCACGTGCAAGGCAAATGCCCTACCCACTGTACTATCACTCCAATCCTCAGCTGTGCTGTTCATATGCAGGCAGGGAGTCAGGTGTGGGAGGATTGTTGTGCCTTCCAACAGGGAGGAAACTCAGCCTTCCCCCATTTCAAGAAGGCTCCAGAGATCTGGACATACCTGGGTCAGCTCAGCTGTAGCCTCCCTCTAAGCTTGGTCAATTTTTGAGGCACAGTTGTAAATGGTGTTTCCAATTACCTGGGCCACCCAGGTGGTGTTCGAATCCTCTTGGGCCACATGTAGAAGTGTTCAAAGGACAGTATGATTCTGGAGATCAAGCAGTTTTGGCTTTATGCAAGGCATGTACCTTAAAGCAACTACTATCTCTCTGTTCCCTCAATTACTTTTAGTCAAATTTTATTTCTTCAGTAAATTGTCTATTGTTGGGTTGTCTTTTTGATTTATAACACAGTGAGTAGGGCGTTTGCCTTGCGCTCGGCCTACTGGACCGACCCAGGTTCGATTACTCCACCCCTCTCAGAGAGCCTGGCAAGCCACAGAGAGTGTCTCGCCCGCATGGCAAAGCCTGGCAAGTTCCATGTGACATATTCTATATGCCAAACACAGTAACAAGTGTCACAATGGAGGCATTACTGGGTCCGCTTGAGCAAATCGATGAACAATAGGAGGACAGTGACAGTGATTATCATTTTATTTTAAACTTGTTTCATATTTATTTTTATCAATATAGAAATTTTATTTTAGTTCTGGTAATCAAATATATGAGAAATCAATTATTTACCATGCAATTTATAACAGAATCCAAATATGAAACACTTTGAAAATAGTTATTTTTGTTAGGGTTTTTTGGGCACAACTGGTGGTGCTCAGGGCATAGTTACCTGCCTTTTTGCTCATTGTCACTCCTGGCAGACTCAGAGGACCATATGGGGTGCAAAGGTCAAAACTATGTTTGCTGTGTACAAGGCAAATGCTGTACCAACTGTAATATCTCTTCATCCCTACTTTAGAAAGTGTTTCTTGCAAAACAAGTGCATAGCTACCAAGCACTGTTAGCACTGTTGTCCTGTTGTTCATCGGTTTGCTTGAGCGGGCACCAGTAATGTCTCCATTCATCCCTGTCGCATGCTAGTGTAGCTCAATGGAGTCTGCTCGCTCCAGGATCACGGAGTGAGACTTATTTTTACTGTTGTTGGCATATAGAATACACCACAGGTAGCTTGCTAGGTCTGTTGTGGGGGCGGGATGCTCTCGGTAGCTTTCTGGGCTCTCCGAGAGGGATGGAGGAATCAAACCTAGGTCAGCTGTGTGTGAGGCAAATGCCCTACCCGCTGTGCTATAGCTCCAGCCCAGCTATCAAGCATAATATATAAATATTTATGAAGGAACTTCTAAATGAATTAATAAAAAATACCCTATAAAGATTAATTACTCCTTATGAACCTTGAATTTATCTACAATTAATATTTGTGTTTAATATTTTCTTCTTTTTGTTTTTTTGTTTTTCGGTCACACCTGGCAATGCGTGGGGGTGACTCATGGCTCTGCACTCAGGAATTACTTGTGGTGGTGCTCTGGGGCTCATATGAGATGCTGGGAATCGAACCCAGGTTGACCGTGTGCAAGGCAAATGCCCTACCCACAGTGCTATCACTCCAGTCCTTAATATTTTCTTAAGTTTCATTCTTCTTTAAAATTTAAGTCGTATTTTATCATTGTAAAGTTTATAAACCTTTTGCAATCAAATATGCCAGTCATTTCCGTTATATCTTCGAAATTTTGTTTTACTACTATGAAGTCTTTCCAATTACATATTCTTGTATTTCTTCCATCACTTCCTTAAACACTGGTTTCACCAATAGTTCTTTACTTCTTCTAAAATGTGTATTTATATATGTTGTGTTAGAGAAAGCTAGTGTTTCCCCATCTCTTGGTGGAGGCTCATAAATGCTATATTGTTTGTTTTTGTGCCTCTATTTCTTCCTATGCTTCAACAATTGAAATATATTGTTTTTACCCCAGGGGAAACATTTGTAAAGTAAATAGAAATATATATTTTACAATAGTTTTTCTGTCCATTTCTAGAAATGGTAGGTATGGGAGTGGAAGACAGACTGTTTGGATTTTTAAAAAACTCAGGAAACATGTATTAGTATAATAAACTTTCATGTATGTCCTTGTTATGTGATTCTCCTTTATCCAAGGATATAAAGATTTTTTACTTTCCATGAACTGGATTAAATATAAGCTTCTGGGTCAAGAGGGTTCTCTTTAGTGTCGGTTCTCCTATTTTGGGTATTAGGGAGAGTGAGGTGAGGAGATCCTTATGGTCAAAGATTCTTATTCAGCCATTGACCAGTCCTCCTAAACCACAAGTATGTGTGTGGTTGAGGATAGGTAGGATAAGATAAGAGATTGCTATGACAATAATAGCTGGGAATGATCATGCTGGACAAGATCTGAGGGTTAAAAGTTAGTAAGGGAAATTCTTGATAAACTTTCAGTATCAATATTGACAACCACAATGCCCAAAAGGAGAGAGAGATGGAGGGAGAGAGAGAGAGAAGAAAAGTGCCTGACATAGAGCAGGCGGGGGGGTGGGGTGAGGGGTGATGGGAGGGAACCGGGGGACGCTGGTGCTGGGAAATGTACACTAGTGGAGGGATGGGTGTTGGAATTCTGTATGTTCCCAACATGAACAGCTTTGTAATGGTCTCACAGTGATTCAATAAAAGGTTTAAAAAAAGATTTCTGGGGGTATGGTGCCGTCAGCAGGTCAATCTATACCTGTGAGGTGAGTGCATCAGCAGCCTGATGGCGCCTTCAGACTTCCAGGTACCCCAAAATTGCTGCTGTGTCTTTGGCCAGACCCCAAAAACTTGGGGCAAAGTTTACCAAGAAAGTAAATGGCCAAAAGTTAGGTATGTGGGAGACACACCCAGAAACCACCTCCAGCTCAGCTATATAATTGGAGGCAAGGCCTCTCTGGTTCCTGATTAAACTGCTTAATGGCAATGATCCCAGAGACTCAGAGACAAATCTCGGAACCCAGTGGCTTTTGGCAGAAATGCATCCAGTCCCTGAAAAAGGTTACTGGCACTAGGCCACCCCAGGTGGGAATAAGTTTTGTGCCTTAGCCTGTTCCCCCTGCCGGCTCGGTGGCTGGCATCCTCCAGAAGCCACTGGACGGTCAGGTTTGGGCCCGCAGTGACCAGACACGTAGGGCCTCACGGGATGGGAGTGAAGCCGGTCCTGTCCTCCCCACCCCAACGAGACCCCAAGTCATCGTCCACAAACAGCCTCTCTGGCTCCTGATCAAGCTGCTTAACGGCCATGATCCCAGAGACTCAGAAACAAATCTTGAAACCCAGTGGCTTTTGGCAGAAATGCGTCCGGACCACGCAGTAGGTTACTGTCGCTGGGCCACGCCAGGGGGGAAAGGGTGTTGTTCCTCTGCCTGCTTCCCCCTGGCGGCTCTGTGGCCATCATCTTTCAGAGGCCATTTGACAGTCAAGTCTGGGCCCGCAGTGACGAGACACGCAGGGCCTCACGGGATGGGGGTGGAGCCGGTCCTATCTTCCCTACCTCAACGAGACCCCAAGTCATCACCCACGAACCGCTTTTCTGGCTCCTGATCAAGCTGCTTAACGGCCAAGATCCAAGAAACTCAGGAGCAAATCTCGGAACCCAGCAGGTTTTGGCAGAAGTTTCTCCAGATTTAAGTGTTAAAATTTCGGAATTTCAAAATCGCGTGGCCACTACTGCAGCCACGTGGCATCATATGTTATTCATAAGCAGCAATAGAAAACAAATTGTCTACTGTTGCCTTTTCAGCAGATCTGAGTGTTGGGGTAAAATCTCAAATAATAATGTGGTCTGGTGTCAAAATATTGAATGTGATCCAAGTAGAGAGAGATTAATGTGGAAATCATTTGCCCCACAGGTAGGGGGAGGGTGTGGGATGGGGGTATACTGGGGTTGTTGCAGAGAATGGGTACTGGTTAAGGTACCGGTGTTTCACTATATGACCGAGACTTAGACCCAAAAGCTTTGTAACTGCTCTCACGGTGATTCAATAAATAAAATTATAAAAATTAAAAAAAAGTAAGGTGGAGTTCATGCACAATTCAATCAGCTAATCAGTGGCTGAATAAATAGCAGTACTCCTACATAAAAATATTAAATTAAATCAAAGTAGACAGTAATGTGAAAATCATCTGCCCCACAGGTAGGGGGAGGATGTGGGGTGGGGGGATATACTGGGGTTTTTGGTGGTGGAAAATGAGCACTGGTGAAAGACGGTGTGTCATTGTATGACCGAGACTTAAACCTCAAAGCTTTGTAACTGCTCTCGCGGTGATCCAATAAATAAAATTATAAAAAAGGAAAAAATAAACAAAATATTTAAAAAGATTCCCATTCAGTTGCAGCCGAATCTAAAGATAACTGAAAATAAGTTCTGTTGGCAGAAAGCTATTTTCACAAGGAAAGGTAGAGATGGTGATGCCATTTGCTAATAACTACTTTGCTATAGTTACAGGATTTCTCGTGTAACACAAGATAGGCTCAAGAAATCGAAAATACTAATAGAACATGTCACTGGATGAATTAGTTTTTTGTTGCTTATATAACAATTTGTTATTCTTCAGAATCAGCACTATTTTAATTCTTATGCAGAGTAGATGTCTTTCTGTAACTCCATCATGTTTTATCGTTAAAGAGGCCAGAAAACCCTTTTGAAATCAAAGGACCATCATAGCCAGTGTATAATATTCTTGCAAATATGGAACAAATGGGTTGAAGTTCCTGCCCCCTTTGCAGGTCCAACTTCAGTAAAAGTAAGATGGAAGAATTGAATTGTTAGAAAGATTTTATTTCTATTTAAAATGGACTAGGCTGTGCCATGTTTGGAAAAAGTTACTCAGAGTTCATCCCTGTTTTGTAAGATAAGTTAGCTGGATCTTCCAAGGATTGTATTGTCACTCTCATTCTCCTCAGGTGAAAAATTTCCAACATTTACATTTGGCTAAAAATGAGCCTCTGGTGTTCTCAGGAAGAGTAAGCTACAAAAAATTCAAGGAAATAAAATAGGTAAAGGTAAAGGTAAAGGTAAAGGCCCTCCCGTTGATCGTCGATTTGCTCGAGCGGGCCCAGTAACGTCTCCATTGGAGACTTTGTTGTTACTGTGTCTGGCATATCGAATACTCTCGGTAGCTTGCCGGGCTCTCCGAGAGGGGCGGAGGAATCGAACTCGGGTCGGCCATGTTGGAAATAAAATAGATACTTAGAAAATTGGAAGCATGTGAAATATAACCTCATGTATCCTATCTAGAGTTTATTACTGAAACCCAATCAGAAAGTTTTGATTTTTCTTCCGCTAGTCTCACTTGGATTTTGATTATTGGACAATAGAAAGAAGAAAGAAAGAGTGGACCCATTCATATTTTAGAATTTTAAATAGGTAAAGAACAAGAAACGACTTAGTAGAAAATTCCTCTAAAATCACACAGCTTAATGCTTTTATTTTATTTATCATAATTTTTAGCTTAATTCTTTAAAAAGTAGTCAATTGTTTTTAACATGGGGTGAGGGATGGTTGAAAATGGGGGCATTGGATATGGAGACTGGAGTCAGCATAGATTCATTCCTACATACCTTTCTTTGGTACCTTGTGAATATAATTTAACCCCTCCAGTTTTAGTTTGTTTATCAGCACAAAGGGCGGAAGATTAATTTCAATAGGACATGATTAATTTCAATAGGACATTTGGGGAAAAAAGACGTATTGAATAGTGGCTTTGTGATAGTGTCTGGCACTTGGTTGGCTTTTTAAATGTGATAACTATTAGTGAGACTCTCTTGCAAGCAAACTGATATTATCATCTTACCTTTTAGATTAAAAACTTGAAACTCAATGAAGTCAAGTGACTTTGCAGGAGAATAGGCAGGTCTAATACAGAGCCAGAAGAAAAATATAGAACTTTAAATTCAGTATTGTGTTCACTATACAAGTTTGTTTCTAGTAAATCTCTGAGGAAACCAGTTCATTCTTTTGAATTAACTGTCTAGTTCTTTGC
The DNA here is from genome assembly GCF_029834395.1 of Sorex fumeus. Lineage (NCBI taxonomy): Eukaryota > Metazoa > Chordata > Mammalia > Eulipotyphla > Soricidae > Sorex > Sorex fumeus. Next base: position 13,913,184 of record NW_026606115.1, read on the forward strand.
ACATAGCAGTCATTTAACACATTAATACGTGATCCAGTTAAGTGATTAATAGTTTTTAAAATTATAATTCCTAAGAAATGTTTCATAGCATTTGATAGTTAAAAGAAAGAGACTAGGACTAGAGTTATTCAGAAAACTAAGTAAGACAGGCCAAAAGAAATTTGTAAGGAAGGCTAACATATATCATTACGTACATGTTTCTTAGATTTTATAGGATTGAAATGCCCTCAGTCTACTGGAAAGAAAACTATAAGTCAGAAAGACTTAGGAAAAAAAAAACCTATACTTTTGGTTCATTTTTGCTGCTTGTTGTGTTGTGATGGTTGATTCATTCACGTATGTTGAGGTAAACATTCTCTACTTACAATCTAGGAAGTTTTACTTGGTTCTTTGACAGAAAACGAAAGTAGACCTGGAAAGTGTGACAAGGGAAGCCAAGGGTCTGACTTTAGGTGTATAAAATATTGAGGGGTAGCCGGGGAGAGGCCCAAAGGCTCTCCTCCTGGTCACCCGGATTTGGGGGACCCCAGGGCTGCTGACCCAGCTGGGGCAGCCCAGGCCATGGGGCAGATGGTGGACAAAACGAGGGCCAAGCCAGTTGATTGATCAGATGCCATTTATTACAGTCTCATCCCCGTTTATTCCTGTCTCTCTCTCTCTCCTTCTCTCCCGGGCCCCGATCTGAAACCCCTTTCTCCCTCTGACTCTGCCTCTGGATCTGATTCCCCAGCCCACTCTTACAGTCTAGTTAAATTCCAAAATCATGAGGGGCTGGGCTTACAAATAGGTGTGGTCATAATCAATAAGGTTAAAGTTCTTTCCCTCAGGGGATGCAGCTTCTAGGATAGATTCTCTTTCAGCAGGACGACCCACCCAAGGGCAGAATCCCATGAGTGTGTTTCTCCTCTCCTTGTCCAACAAACATATAAGCATTCATAAAATTATTCATTTTGTATGGATACAGTAGGCGATACCTTAAGTTTATAGAATTGCTCTCCTGGGGTCATCCTGATCTCAGACTACAGTGCTCAGGCCAGACTAGTCTTTCCTATCCCTAGCAGGGTCCTAGTCTCGTCGTTACTTTTGGATCATGACAGCATTTGTCCATGATCAAGCTCTTAACTTATAGTTAAGAATTGTGGCACTTTGGAGAGGCCCATCTCCATGCCAGGGTAGCACATAGCTTACTGCTTGCCCTGGTCCCATCCAGTCCCTCCTCAGGACCCTGCTTTTGGGGGCACTATAAAGTGAGGGCAACTGAGGCTTAAGTTGAGAAACCAGATGCCCGGGAATGAATAATATTCGAAGCCAATTAAATTCCAAGTTACAAAAGCATGGGCTGGTACAATAGCACATAGCAAAGCAGTAGGGCTTTTGCCTTGTGTTCGACCGGCCCAGCTGAGCTGGGTTCAATTCCTCTGCCCTTCTCGGAGATGCTCGCAAGCTACCAAGAGTATCTTGTCCACACGGCAAAGCCTGGAAAGCTACCCGTGACATATTTGATATGCCAAACATAGTAACAAGTCTCACAATGGAAACGTTACTGGGCACCCTTGAGAAAACTGATAAACAACAGGAGGACAGTGCCACAGGGCTTGTGTCTATATAAAAGGACATTGCTTTAAAGTAAACTATTCAAAAGACATAAGGAGAGGAGAAAGACAATATTAACTTACAAAACAAGTTCAGTGTCCTAGAAAGATCTGACCTTACAAATTACAGAATCTGATTAGGGGAAAAAGCTGATTAACTGGTTGGGGAAGAGAGCCTAGAGAAGTGGTTACAGATAAACAAAAGAACAGGAGTGACTCGGGAGCACTTTGATGGGTGTGACCCAATAAACCTAAGTTCCTTGTGGCAAGGGAGAAAGGACAAAGCAATGTTATCCTACATTTAGGTATTTGGAGTACACTTGGGCTTTTTAAAAATCATTGCCAGATGGTTGTTCAGAAAGCATTTTGTACACTTAACATTTATAGTCTGATTGTTTCTAAAACAATTACTGGGGGGTTAGGAATGTAAATTACATGCTTCACATGTATGAGGCCCTGGCTTCAATCCCCAGAACATGAAACAAAGATTATAGGTTATATTAGAAAGAAAACTTGCAAGGAAAGATAAAACAAAATAAGGGTCTTCTAAAGAAAATAGGGCGAATACATGTTTTTAATACCTAGTCTGGCTAAATTTGTCTCATACTTCCTGAAAGGATAAAAAGAAAAATATTATATTTGTTGGCAAGAGAAAAGTCATAGTTTCATCTATAGTGCATTCATACCTACCCATTTCTCACTCAAATAATATTGATTATGGTGTATCTGAATAAAGCATATTCTTAATAAATTTAATTCATAATAACATTCTGACATTAATTTATAAGTTTAGCTTCATTGGTGAAACGAGAATTGGATATTTGTTGATTTCTTTTGTTGGAGGGATGTTGGGCTCAATAATCACTCTTGAATTATGTATAGTACCAGGGGTTGAACTTGGGTTGGCTTCATGCAAGCAAGATTATTAACCCCTCATATCTTTCTGACCCCTGTCTATTTCTTTATTAATTTTTTATAACAGAAGAGGGTATGAAATTATTACTAAATAGAGGGTTTTATCTAAGTACTCTTTAAAGAAATGTGGTCCAGGTTCCTTATATTTGGGGTCATCTAAATTAATCAAAAGTTTAGAACATAGAAATAATAAACAAATGCATGTCTAAGATGTTTAATATTTCATTTTCAATACCAGATGCCCTTTAAATATTTATGTTATCATGATTCTTCTTCTGATTTTAGAATATATTCTCATTGTTAACAACTCAGATAATATATATATATGTATGTATGAGGAAAACAAGTCAATGGTAATAGCAACATGTGAGGACAGCATCTCTGTTGTTGAGATGGAGCACATCCAGCCATACTCAGGAATAAACCCTATCTCTGCTGTAAGTGCTCATGGTGATGCTTGGGGGATCATATGAGATACCAGGGACCAAACACGGACCAGCTGTATGCAAGGCTACTGCCCTTCCCACTTTACTATCACTCTTCTCCCATGACAGCATGCTTATTTGGTGCGTTGCCCTCTAGCATTCTTTGTAAGCTCAGTTATACATACACATTAGTTTACAAAAATGAAACACTGGATTATAACCAACATTGTTATATGAATTCACAAGTGACTCTTTAAAAGACACCTTGATGGAGAGATAAACTATGTTGTCTGAAGTAAAAGATGAGTGTGTTAGATACCACTTATAGAGCATATAAAGTTGATCTTGCTGTAAAAAGTTCAATAGCATAGTTTGAATTCTTGACCAAACAGAAAGCAAACCTTCTTTAGCAGAGACTTTTCCAGCTTACATGTTGATATGAAGAAATATTTGGGTTTTTTTTAAACAAGAGCTTTGATTTTTGCCCAAAATCCTATGCCAAGTGACATGTACAAGATGGTTTTAGCCAGAAAACTATTCAGGTCAGGTTTCACCAGCTGAACAGTCTTTCCATAAAAGGATTTCCACATGCCCTCATAGTCTATACCAATTAGAATACCATCAACTCCCAGTTATCTATGATAATGGGAGAAAGAAGAGCATAATGAATTGAAATTTCATGGACAATCTCCAGTTTTCATTTTAGTCGATTGGTGTCAGCTTTCTCAACTGTCAAAATTTTTCTTAAAAACGGACCTTTTCCTACTCATTTAGGTTTGTCACCTGCTAGTAGAAAAGTCAAATAGCCATACAACAGTTAGTAAGAGCACCATTCTATGCATAGGTTACTTAGTATACAGTAAGATTGAATTGATCTTTTGCCAAATTATCCAACAAGAATATTGAAGAGGAAAAAACTGTGTATACAGAAAGGAAAATTTGGTACCTTCCTGGCTCTTCTAATTCACTGGCCTCAGTAACTTGAAAATGAAGTCTTCAAGGCATGAAGAAATTTGAGCAAGATTTCAGTGCTAGAACCCCAAATGCCAGAGAAATAGGAGACTTCCCCCTGCCTCAATAACAACTATCTTACTTCACGCATTCTACTTCAAGTTTGGTAAATGATAGAAGAACTTGCACTTTATTTATTCTTCACTAACATAGTACCCTTTTAAAAATAAATTATTAAATAGATTTATGTGGTTGATTTGTGTGCATGTATAATAAATATGAATATGTTATCTCCCTTAATAATAGTTCTATGTGTTATAATAAAATGAATATTACCATATGTGATGCTTTGTCTATAGTAACAGATCTTATGAAAAGAAGTTTATGGAAACATCGTCTTGCTTTCAGACCAGTGATGATATTATTAACCTTGTGACCTAGCCCTGGGTATTAGGTAGTAATGACTGGGCAAATGCATTGTGGCATATAGGCATGTTTCTATTTTCACATCTTGTCATCAGTATTTATGTTTACAGAGTCTCTAAAGTGTCATACATTGTTACTTCTAATTAGGGACAGCTGAATCATCTGAAAAATAGATAAAGATGATGCAGTTTGAAGGTCTGTATCAAATAATTCTCTTGAGATCAACTTCTACTCAAATGTACCATTAGTTAGTGGTAAGACATAAGTTCACCAGCTGGTATCAGTCAGTTACTGGCAAGGGATAACCTTGCCTTTCTTGCATGTATCTCCTAGAGTTTGGCAAGGCATCACTGTTTTCATAAAATCAGCTCACTTGTGCTTCTTTCCAAAATGATATACTGGACTTTAGGTGTGGTTAATTATGTGTGCAATTCACTAAATTCTCTCCTGAGTGCTGCCAAAAATTCAAAGTGCCTTCTTATTAAGCCTGTGCTGAAATTGATTTTATCATGGTGTCTGAAAATTGATAATTGTTCAGCACATTCATGGAAAAATCAACTATAATTTCACTAACTATTCATCTTAGACAGTCGAAGTAAAACATGTACTAAACATTATAATGTTTACTTTTGTTATGCACTTGAACAAAATCTATGTCAGGGCCAGAGATAAATTATAGCTCTTAAATCAGGATATTTTTATATATAGGCAACCAGAGATCAATCTCTAGTACTCAGATGGTTCTCCACATCTGTTAAGAGTGATCCCTGAGCACAGAATCAGGAGTAAGTCCTGAATACAGCCAGGTGTGCCCCCCAAAACCAAAATATAAAAGAAAGAAAAGAAAAATTCAGTGTTACTGATTGCGCAAGCATCACTTAATAGCACTCTGGTGTTAATATTTAATTGATATTTAGCTTCTTGTCTGCCATGAGTTTCTGAATATGCTACTTTCAGGAGTTTGTAGATTTCTATTTGGAGTATAATTGGTCAAATTCCATATTGCTGAGCTAATAGAACAAATATATTTGATGAGAGACTATTATTTTTGCATATAGGGTCATGTTTCTATTATAAGTTAGTATTTGAACAAAGTGCTGTTAGGCTTAAAGAGAATGGAAATAAGCTTTCTTTGAGGAACTCTGGTCTTACCAACTATATTAAAGAATAGGAATTATTTTATATTTTATACTTTATCATCTTGCAAACCACAACACCCCAAAGGAGAGAGAGAACAAAAGGGAATGCCCTGCCACAGAGGCAGGGTGGGATGGGGGTATGGTGGGTGGGAGGGACACTGGGACCCGTGGTGGTGGAAAATGGGCACTGGTGGAGGGATGGGCATTTGTATAACTGAAACACAAGCACAAAAATTTGTAAGTCTACAAATGTACCTCATGGTGTTTCACTAATAAAAATTAAAAAAACAGATTAAAAATAGAAAATAAACTCTCTGCCAGCCATAACATTTTGTATAATCTTGATTTTACCACGGAAGACACTCAATTATTGGGCCGTTCGTGTAGTGAAAGTTGAGTCTGCGTTGAGTATGTGTGTCTGCGTTTGCCAAGGCTCAAGCAATCTAGCCACCTCCCAAGAGCACCCAGAGTTTCCAGCCAGGAGGCTTGTGTATCCATTAATTGTAGCAGCTTGGTTTATAACTATTAAGAGATTGAGTGCTGATTATCGAGAGCAAGGCCAGTGAATGAGTTAGAATGGCATATGGGTATGGGAAGTGGATGTGCCTGCCAGAGCTTCTGGAAGTAGAGGGTGAAGGTGGGGGTAGAGGGTGAAGGTGGGGAAAGGTGAACGCCAGAAGCCCTGGTAACCACACTCACTTCCCTCAGCAACCACCTTGTAAAGTCATGTCACAGTTTTAGAGACCCTGAAGTTCTGGACACCCTCAAATTCCACAATATTGACATTCAAGTAGAAGCACAATAAATTAGATGGGAAAGTAATCTAGATTTCGACTAAACTCAACAACAAAAAATATAACACAGGAGGCTTAACTAGCAATGAACAGCTCAGTTTAATGTCAGACAAGTACTTAATGACCCCACGGTGAGATAGAACAATTTTTACAAATTTCACAGCACACCTGAAGGTACTGGCAGGGGGACAAAGCCACGCAGGTTCCGGGGCCGAGATCTCCAAGCCTACTCGGACTGGAGTCGAGCATCTTCCACCCAGATCCTCCAAGGATCTGGTGTAGGCGGGGGTCACACCCACCACCTGGCCCCCTGGCGCCGTGTAATCCCATCAACGGCCAAGACTCAGAGACTATAAAATCCAGCTCCCGGAACCTGGACATCTTATCAGGACATCTTTTTATGACATCTTATTATCTCATTCCTACTTTGGACAAACTTGCAGGCTATCGAATGTAGCCTGCCCACAGGGCAGAGTCTGGCAAACTCCCCGTGGTGTACCAAATATGCCAAATACCAGTAACAATGATGGGTCTCATTCTCCTAAAGAGCCTTGAATATAATCTCAGGGCTAGGATGAAAGAGACGTTACTGGGGCCTGCTCGAGGCAATCACAAAACTTCAGTAAGTTTTTGATAATTCTTTTAGTCAATTAGTTATAACAGGCAATATAAAATAAAGTATTATGTGCTTGCTAAGATGAGACCAATCTTAGCTAAGATGAGACCAATTTCTGGAATTGTAATTCACAATTCCAGAAGGCCAAACCTTAACGTTGGACATGGGAGTCTCCCGCTGGACAGTTCCACAACGAAATTGACCACATCATATTCAATCGACAGTTTTCCCTGACCTATGTCACTGTTGTCCCAAAATTCCAAATGGAATTCAGACCACGATCTCCTTCATACAAAATTCTACTTCACGGAGTGGGGAGAAAGGGCTGAAAAGTTTAAGAGAGAATTCCCAGAATGAACACCAAATGGGAGCTCTTTGGCACTATTGCGGCAACATGGGAAGATGCCGTCACTGACGACATAGATGAATAATACGATCGACTGGTTCAGCACCTCCATGATTGTGCGAGGAACGCCGAAAGACAGAAAGTCAGAAAAAGATGCCCAACTTCAGAAACTCTCAAGCTCATTCGCCAATGTGGATTTCCAAGAGCCTCAGGCAACCAAAAGCTAACATTCGAGCTTGCAAAGAGTGCAGAGAAGCCATAAAGAAGACCTCAAAGAGAGAAGAGCAGCAGTGCTGGCCGATGCGACAGAAACCAGGGAAAGCATTCGAAACTCCCACCTGTCCTTCGCTAACTACAAGACCAAAATGACTGCTCTCCAACATCCTGATGGATCTATAACATCTTCCAGAAGGGCAATGGAGAAGATTATCCATGACTTCTACTCGGATCTCTTCAATAGCCACATCCACCTGCCCACATACCAAATTCCGCTGGATGGATGTGTCATTCCCAACGTTCTCCCTTACAAAATCCGACACACCATTTTGTTGGTAAATAAGCGAACAGCACTCGGCCCAGACAAGGTGAGACCCGAACACCTGAAGAATCTGCCATCAGTACTCATCAATACACTGTCTCAGCTCTTCACACACTTCCTATCTAAATGCAAGGTTCGGTGCCAATGGAAAACCAGCAGGACTGTTCTACTGTATAAGAAGGAAGACATCCATGACATTGGCAAATATTGCCTGACCTGCCTGTTGTCTGTCGTCTGCAAACTGTTCGCTTGAGTCATCCTGAATAGGATTGGCAGAACACTTGATGAAGTACAACCAGGCAAGCAAGCCATGTTCCACAAAGGATTCAGCACGATCCACCATTTCCACGCGATAACCAAGCTCATTGAGGTTTCTCAGGAGTTCAAGATGCCACTCTGTCTAATGTTCATTGATTTAAAGAAGGCCTTTGATTCTGTTGAGACTGAAGTGGTCATCAAAGCCCTAGCCAAACAGGGCATACAAACTCAATACATGAGGATCCTCCATGAACTGTATTATGGATTCACTACCAGGATCTCACCATTCTACAAGGAAGTGATCCTCCATGTCAAGGGAGGGGTTCAGCAGGGTGATACCATTTCATCGAAACTCTTCAGTGCCACCCTTGAGAACATCATGCGATGACTGGAATGGGAAGGAATGGGAGTGAAGATAGTTGGCAACTACACCACCTCCGCTTTGCTGATGACATCGTTCTAATAACATTAAACATTAGCAAAGTGGCACGAATGCTGTCCGACTTTGACCATGAGTATGGAAAGGTCGGACTACAGCTGAATCTCACAAAGACAATGTTTATGAGAAACGAACTTGTTCCTGACATTCAATTCGCTCTCAATGGAACAAACATCTCGAATGCTGCAGTTATGTGTACCTAGGTTGAAAACTCAACATGAGGAACGCACTGGCACCTGAACTGTGCAGGAGGAAGCATGGAACACCTTCAAGAGCATTGAAGGAGTTGTTAAGAGGACAAAGAACTTGCGACTCCAGGCATATCTCTTTGACTCTACCATTCTTCCTGCATTAACATATGCCTCAGAGACCTGAGCCCTACAAAAACAGGATGAGAACGCTATTTGTGTCTCCCAAAGAGAAATTGAAAGAGCTCTGCTTGGAGTATCACTCTTCAGTCAAGTGAGGGAAGGAATCCGGAGTTCTGACCTCCGTTGTTGATCGAGAATCAGGGACGCTGTCTCTTTTGCCAAGGCATCAAAAATCAGACGGGCTGGACACGTACTGCGATTTGGAGATGACCGCTGGACTAGAGACATTACCGACTGGATTCCACTGGATGTCAAAAGATCACGTGGCCGCCCACCTACAAGATGGTCAGACTTCTTCGTCAAGACCCTGAGTGAACGGTTTGAGGTTCTTTATGTTCCTGGAGCGAGCAGAGGCCATTGGGCTACACTAGCACCTCTTTTTTTACCTACTTTTTAGTCTTTGAGTCAATTTTAGAGTAGAAGAATTTGAATTTCTGTCTTTATATTATATTTTAATATACTCGTTATAGTTTTATTTTGGAGAAAGTGAAATATACTGGCTAAGAAAGGTATTTTGATAATCTGCGATTATTCATGAATTATGGTGGTGTGCTAAGCTATATTGATAATGATGCATTTAACAGTGTATATGAAATATTCTGTGCTAAATATACATGATAAGAGATAACAGCTTTCTTATTATGTAAAGATTATAAAACCAGCCTCCTTGTGAAATTTATATGTACTACTCCTTTGGAAACAAACTTTTCTGCAAGTTTAAGTTTTAATAATTTGCATATAAGTTTAAAAATAAGTATGTGTACTTGAGACATTTAAATAACATGATTTTTTTCAGTTCTGGCTTGCTGTCTCATAGATATTCATCTTATTACACTCATCCTTTTAATCTATTAAAAAGGGATAATTCACCAAATCATGCATATAACATAGCTTATAGTGAAAGCTCCTCCAGTTTCATATATTTAGTATATACTATATCAATCCTTGAATGAGATAATTATTTCTGTATGATAATCCAAAATCAAATCTATGGTGTGCAAGAATTGTTTAATCAATTTAAATTTACAAAGTAACTTCTAGTTTCCATCTTTATATGTGGTTACAGACACATAGAATATTTATTCTTGCTGAATAATGTTTCTTAATATTTTCATTTCATGAATTTGATTCTATGTATGTACTCAGATTCTTTTTAAAATGATAGACTAAGTTGTATATATGAAATGCAAATAACATAGGTATTTGTCAGTAATTTTATAAATTTAATTAGAGAAATTTTCACTATATTTTCACCAACATGTACATGGTACAAATCTTGTTTCCGTTAATCACTTGCTTTGGGAAATTGATAATAATCTCTCATGTTAAAGACCTTGGAATATTTAAAATATTTTCTACTTCATTCTAGAATATTGTGTTTCACAAATCTAATTTTTATCTATACTAAGAAAACTGTATTCCAATATTTGGCTGAAAAACATAATTTTCTGCTCAAGATGTAGTTTTGATCTTCTGAATTACTTATATTAATAGATTTGAATATCTACTCAACCCAGAAATACCAGTTTATTAAAAAGTTAAAAAATGTGATCATAAAATAAATTGGGAAATAAAAAGGTACAAAAGATGAATACCTACTCAGTCTTCAGTCTCCATGGCAAAGAATCAATTTACTTCTATCAGTTATCCTCCCATCAGATTGGCAGACTCTTAAAAATTATTTTTAATTTTTTATTAATGGATCACTGTGAGGTACAATGACAGAGTTATAAACGTTCATTCTTGTGTTCCAGTCACACAGTGATTGAATACCCATCTCTCCATCAGTGCCCATTCTCCAACACCAATGATCCAAGTATCCCTCCCACCACCCCCACCCTCTCCCCCCTCCCTTGCCCCATCCTGCCACTTTGGAAGGGCATTCCCATTTATTCTCTCTCCATTTTGGTGTTGTGGTCTTCAATAAAGGTATTGAGTGGCAGATTGACAGACTTTTAAACAATTCAAATACCCAACGTTTGACAACCCCCATTCCAACTAATTGAAAAATAAACTTGTTTAGATTTTCTGTTAGACAGTTTGACGTTTGAAATTATAGACCAAGAATCGGAAAATATCACAGAATTTAAATGAATAAATTTACTTGTAGGAATTTATATTAGGAAAGTAACCAGCAGTGCAGACAGAGGTTTATATACAAATATATTTATCATGGAACTTTGTCAAAAGAGAAGAACCAAACTAACACTACAAAGCAGGTTAGTAAATTGTGGTTCAACTCGGTTGGTTCAAAATTATGTCAGTAAGCAGGTAAATATGGAGTAAATACTTAATAACACAAAGTGTTTATATCTGAGTTTAGAATGTAGTTTTATAATATGTACTATTCTATATTAATAGTGCAATGTGTGCTGCAAGTAGATTATAGACCAAACACGATGGGCACTCAATACCTCTATTGCAAACTACAAGACACTGAAGGAAACAGAGAGTGAAAGGGAATGCCCTGCCACAGAGGTGGGGCGGGGTGGGTGGGATGGGGTCGGAGGGTGGGAGGGCTACTGGATTCATTGGTGGTGGAGGATGGGCACTGGTCAAGGGATGGGTACTCGATCATTGTATAACTGAAACCCAAGCACGAAAGTTTGTAAGTTTACAACTGTACCTCATAGTGTTTCACTAATAAAAAATTAAAAGCTAACTAAATAAATAAATAAAAATAAATAAATTAGTGAAAAAAAACTTTTAAATATACCTTATAGGGAAAATGGCAAGAAGGAAGCTTTTAAGTTTTTATCTGACTTATAAAGAGCTTTTTGGTTGCTACTTCCTTTATCAGAAAAAAAACTAAGGGAATTAAATATTAACAACACTTTTTAAATCGGTTTAAAAATTTAGGTAATAAATAGACACCCTAAGAAGACATAGAGATGACCAAGGGACAAATAAAAATGCTCAACTATTGTTAGAGAAGAACTATTGTTAGAGAAGTAGAAATCAAAACTACAATAAGATGATATGCACACCTGTGAAGATGGGTTTATCAAAAGGGAGAAAAGGACAAATATTGGCAAGAAAATCTTAAAAATAAAACCAGGAAACCTAGAATGGTGTTGACGGGGATAAAAATTGGTACAAATTCTGGAATAGAGCCATAATAGAGCAGGTAGCATACTTTCCTTGCACTTGGTGGACCCGGGACGATCTCTGGCACTCCATATGGTAACCTCCATATTCCATGCCAGTTATAACCTGAAAGGAACTAAGCCCTGAGCTCCACCAGGTGTGGGCAAAATCTGCCCACCTACCCTCTAAAGGAATTGTTGCAACTTCTTTACAAAATGGGGTGAAGATTACTTGAAACACTAAAACATTAAAAAGATAAATCCAATGTGATCATAAATTACCAGTCCTGGGCATTTATCAAAAAGATATGAAAATACTACTTCAAGGGGCCAGAGAAATATTACACAGCGTAGTTTTGCTTGCCTTGCACTCAATCAATCTGTGTTTAATCCCCGGCACAAACTTTGGTCCCCAGTGGACTGCCAGAGTGATCCCTAAGCACAGAACTAGGAGTAAGCACTGAGCACCACCAGGTGTAGCCAACAAACAAGAAACAAGCCACAAATATGAAATATCTAGGAATAAACTTAACAAAAGATAGGGGAGTCCTAAATCATGACAATTATAAGTCACTTATGGAAAAGAATACCTCAAATAACTAAGGATATACTGAGAAATAAAAAATAAGAAATCAAAAAAAACTCATTACCTAACTTGAAACTGTATTATAAATCTATAGTTATCAAAGGCATGCGGGTCCCGGGGGGGCTGAGATCTCCAAGCCTGCTCGGATCTGGGCTGAGCATCCTCCACCCAGATCCTCAATATTCCAGTAGACAGGGGTCACACCCACCAATTGGCCCTCTGGTGCCGTGTAATCCCATCAATGGCCAAGACCCAGAGGCTATAAAACCCAGCTCCCAGAAGCACGTGGCCGCATTTGTGACAGTGCAACATTTTATTATCTCATTCCTACTTTGGACAAAATGGCAGGCTACCGAATGTAACCTGCCCACATGGCAGAGTCTGGCAAACTCCCCATGGTGTACCCAATATGCCAAATACCAGTAACAATGATGGGTCTCATTCTCCTAAACCTTAAAGAGCCTTTAATATGGCACTCTTTAAAAAAATCTCAGGGCTAGGACGAAGGAGACGTTACTGGGGTTTGCTTGAGGCAATCGACGCACAACAGGATGGTCGTGATCGTGATAGTTATCAAAACAGCAATATATTGAAATCAGGATATACTCTCTGAGCAATGAGTTAAAATTGAGAATCCAATAACGAATACCCATACTTATGATCATCTAATTTTCAGCAAAGAATCTGGTAGATAGAGTGGAGTGAAGATAGCCTCTCCAATAAATGGTGTTGAGAAAACTCGATAACTACATGTAAAAAATATAAGTTGATTCCATATTTTTTCACTTTCCACAAAATTCCACTCAAAGTATATCAAAGACCTTGAGATCAGACCAGAATTCGTAAAATGTATTGAGGAAAATGTAGGCAGAAACTCCAAGCTTTAGACTTCATAGTTTTTTTCAATGATATAATTCCATTGGCAAAGGCAACACTAACAAAAATAAACAAATGGTACTAAAAAAATTAAAGGATTTCTGCATGGCAAAAAAGGTCTAAAATTAAAATATTTCCAAATGAAGGTGACAAAACATGCACTGAACACATCAAAGGTTCCTATAAGGCCTGGAGCGATAGCACAGCAGGTAGAGCATTTGCCTTTCATGCAGCCAACATGGCCAACCCAAGATCGATTCCTCCACCCCTCTCTGAGAGCCCCGCAAGCTACTGAGAATATCTCACCCGCACAGCAAAGCCTGGAAAGCTCCCCGTGACGTACTTGATATGCCAAACACAGTAACAACAAGTCTCACAATGGAGACGTTACTGGGCCCACTTGAGCAAAGATATATTTAAAGCAAAAAAAAAGATAAGATTAAAAAAAAAGATTTAAAGCAATCACAAAGATCAACAAAAATTTAAAAAACTGTCAAAAATGCGGGGAAGAAATGGACAGGTTATTCTCTGAGAAAGACAAGTAGCTGGCCAATAATCACATAAAATCACCATTTTTGGACTGATAAAATTGAAAAAATGACCAAATTTGACAAGGGGGACTGGCCTACGGTTGGAAGCTTGACACAAGTGGGAGGAAGGGGTAGAGGGCAGTTAGGATAGAGAAGGGACCACCATGACAATGACAGTTGGAAATATTCAATCTGGACAAGAATTGAGGACTAAAGGTAGGTAAGGGGATATATGAGAGGGTTCCGCAAAGCACTCAGCACCATCGACCATATCCACACGATAACCAAGGTTATTGAGGTTTCTCGGGAGTTCAAGATGTTGCTCTGTCTAACGTTCATTGATTTAAAGAAGGCCTTTGATTCTGTTGAGACGGAAGTGGTCATTGAAGCCCTGGCCAATCAGGGCATTCAAGCTCAATATATCAAGATCCTCCGTGAGCTGTATTATGGATTCACTACCAGGATCTCACCATTCTACAAAGAAGTAATCATCGATGTCAAGAGAGAGGTTCGGCAGGGTGACACCATTTCACCGAAACTCTTCAGTGCAACCCTCGAGAACATCATGTGATGACTGGAATGGGAAGGAATGGAGTGAAGATAGATTGTCGGCAACTACACCACCTCCGCTTTGTTGATGACATTGTTCTAATAACACCAAATATCAGCCAAGCAGCACAAATGCTGGCTGACTTCGGCCATGAATGTGGAAAGGTCGGACTACAGCTGAATCTTACGAAGTCAATGTTTATGAGAAACAGCCTCGTTCCTGATGCTCCATTCGCTCTCAACGGACCGACCACCTCCAGAATGCAACAGTTATGTGTACCTAGGTCGAGAAGTCAACATAACGAATGACCTGGCACCTGAGTTGTGGAGGAGGAAGAGAGCGGCTTGGAACGTCTTCAAGAGCGTCGAAGAAATAGCTAAGACAACATAGAACCTCCGGCTCGGGGCATATCTCTTTGATTCCACTGTTGTTCCTGCATTAACATATGCCTCAGAGACCTGGGCCCTATGCAAACAGGATGAGAACGCTATTCAGGTCTCCCAGAGAGGAATTGAAAGAGCTATGCTTGGAGTATCATGTTTCACTCAAATGAGAGGAAGAATCCAGAGTTTCGACCCCTGTCAAAAATCAAGAATCAGGGACACCGAACCAGACACCCTCCAGCGGGGACACCGGCCACGGCTCTGCCGCGGGATGACCCATCACCTCACCGGCCCCTGCATTCCAGGATACTGAGTGGGAGTGACGCTGGGACGGGACGGGGGTGTGGCCACAACATAGGGGGCGTGGCCTCCTAGACTTGGGTGTGGCCTTCTGCAGGGCAGGCCACCGCTTACGAGGCCACAGTTTTATTTCCCAATCTGAGCACTCAGGACTCCCATCCCACCCTTTGTCACCTAATACCAAAAATACCTAATACCAAAAATACCTAATACCTAATACCAAAAATTTCTGACCACCTGTACTACAATACAACAATATTCCACTCGGCTACTCCATTTCTAACAAAAGACCAGCATGAAATAAGCGGTAAAAGCTCAATATTAAAGAGCACCTCCTCCAAAGCTTCATTCAATGTCCATTATAAAACAAAGAATAATGCCTGATTGAGAAGAAGGTCGGACTCTAGAAAGGGAGAAGGGTGACTACCAGCGACCAACCTTATACAAAATCCTTTCCCAAGATAAGAGGGAACAGTACAGGGTTCTACATCTAGGTAACCAAAACAACATGAAGAAACAGCGCAAATCTCCACTACAAGGAGAATATGAAGAAAAGAATCCTGAATCCTTAACTGAGGTTGTCCACAATTATGCTCTCTTCGATAAAGAATTCCGGGACGAAATGCAGAGGATGTTCAAGGATCTACTCAAGGAATCAATGAAAGAAATATCCAGAAAAATAAAAGAAGAAATGAAAGAAACAATAGAACAGATGGTCGAGAAAATACAGGAAGAAATGAGAGTAGAAATAAAAAAGCTACAAAAAGAAGTGTCACAAATAAAGGACTCAGTAGATGAAATTAAAAACTCAGTAAGTTCCCTTAGCAATAGGATAAGTGTAGCTGAAGAGAGGATCAGCGAGCTTGAAGATGAGCAACAGAAATCCCACATGGAACAACAAGCAATAGGAAAAGACCTCAAAATGGCTCTAAGGAGAATCAGAGACCTGGGGGATGATGCCAAGAGAAACAACATTAGAATCATTGGAGTACCAGAAGGACAGGTAGACAACCCCAATGAAAAAGCCACAGTCAAAGAAATCATTGCTGAAGAGTTCCCAGAGTTAAGGAATGCAGACATCCAGATCCAAGGAGCTAGAAGGGTACCAGCTAAAAGAGACCCCAGAAAAAACACTCCAAAGCATATCATAGTCAGAACGATGGATGCTGTGGATAGAGAAAATAATACAAGCAGCAAAGTCAAAGAAGGAAATTACATACAAAGGAGCACCCCTTAGATTTACAGCAGACCTATCAGAGGAAACCCTCCAAGCCTGAAGGCAATGGTGGGATATAGTGAAAAAACTCAATGAAATGAACGCCTCACCAAGAATACTCTATCCAGCTAAACTCTCACTCAAATTCGATGGTACGATAAACCAATTTGTAGATAAACAACAGCTCAGGAACTTCATAGACTCAAAACCAAATCTAAAAGAAGGACTAATGGGGCTCCTGTAAGATAGCAAGGAAAACACGTATAAACACAACCAACTCCTACAGAAAGATGGCACAAAACCCCATGACAATAATCTCCCTTAATGTCAATGGCCTAAATGCACCTACCAAGAGACAAAGAGTGGCAAAATGGATCCAGAAACTGAAACCAACATTCTTCTGTCTACAAGAAACTCATCTGAACAATCAGAGCAAACACAGACTCAAAGTGAAAGGATGGAAAACATCCTGCAAGCAAACAGCTGTCAAAAAAGCTGGGGTGGCCATACTAGTATCCGATAACATTAATTTAAGGCTGAAAAAGATTGGAAGGGAAAGCGAAGGCCATTTTCTCTTCATCAAGGGAAACGTACAACAGGAAAAAATCACACTCTTAAATGTATACGCACCTACTGAAGGAACAGCCAGATACATAAAACAACTGCTAACAGATTTTAAGAAGGACATTGCTAGCAACACAATAGTAGTTGGAGATTTCAACATCGCCTTATCACCTCTGGATAGATCAACAAGAACAAAAATCAGCAAGGAAACATTGGTTTAGAATGAAGAAATAGGAGAGAAAGGACTTATAGACCTATACAGGGCTTTACACCCCCAAAAGAAAGAATACACATTCTTCTCCAGTGCGCATGGAACATTTTCCAAAATAGACCATGTGCTAGGCCACAAAACATACCTCAATAGAATCATAAAGATAGAAATAGTTTCAATAATCTCTTCAGACCACAATGCACTGAGGATAGAAGTGAATCACACACAGGCACAGAGAACCAAATCAAACACCTGAAAACTAAACTACTCACTGCTGAACAATGAGTGGGTCAGGAAGGAAATCAAGGACGAAATCAAAAGGTACCTGGAAACAAATGAGAATGAAGAGACGAACTACCAGAATTTATGGGATAGAGTGAAAGCTGTATTAAGGGGAAAATTTATAGTCCTCCAAGCATATCTCAGGACGGAAGAAAGAATGCACATAAGCAACTTGACTTCACAGCTCAAGATCTTAGAAAAGGATCAACAGAAGGAGCCCAAATCGGGCAGAAGGAAAGAGATCATAAAAGTTAGAGCAGAAATCAATGACATGGAAACCAAAGAAACAATCCGAAAGATCAATGAAATCAAAAGCTGGTTCTTCGAGAAAATACACAAGATAGATAAACCACTAGCAACACGCACAAAGAAACACAGAGAGAGAACCCTAATAAACCGAATCAGAAATAAGAATGGAGATATCACAACGGAAACCAAAGAAATTCAAAAGATCATCAGAGACTACTTTGAAAGTCTGTATGCCACGAAACAAGAGAACCTAGAAGAAATGGATAAATTCCTAACTTCTTATAATCTCCCAAAGCTGAGTCAAGAAGATATAGAATACCTGAATAGACCTATTAACAAAAAGGAAATTGAAACTGTAATCAAAAGTCTACCCTAAAACAAAAGGCCAGATCCAGATGGATTCACTAGCGAATTTTTCAAAACATTTAAAGAGGACCTACTTCGAGTCCTTCTCAAGCTTTACCAGGAAATTGAAAAAACAGAAACTCTTCCAAACAGTTTCTATGAAGCCCATATCTCTCTAATAACAAAAGGAAACAAAGACACCACAAAAAAAGAAAATTACAGTCCGATAACCCTGATGAAAACGGATGCAAAGATTCTGAACAAAATAGTAGTAAATAGAATTCAACAACTCATGAAAAACATCATACACCATGATCAAGTGGGATTCATCCTGGGGATGCAAGGATGGTTTAACATTCAGAAATCAATCAACATCATCCATCATATGAACAAAAGAAAAGATAAAATTCATATGATCATATCAATAGATGGAGAGAAAGCATTTGACAAGATCCAGCACCCGTTTATGATGAAAACCCTCACCAAATTGGGGATATAGGGGACTTTCCTCAATATAGTTAAAGCCATCTACCATAAACCTACAGCAAGCATCATTCTCAATGGGGAAAAACTGAGAGCCTTCCCCCTAAGATCAGGGACGAGACAAGGATGCCCACTGTCTCCACTACTGTTCAACATAGTACTGGAAATACTAGCAATAGCGATTAGGCAAGAAAAAGAGATTAAGGGCATCCAAATAGAAAAGGAAGAAATCAAGCTCTCACTATTCGCAGATGATATGATACTATACTTAGAGAACCCTAAAACCTCTACCAAGAAACTCCTAGAAACGATAGACTTGTATAGTAAAGTTGCAGGCTATAAAATCAATACCCAAAAGTCCATTGTTTTCCTATATGCAAATAGTGAGAGAGAAGAAAATGACATGAAGAGAACAATCCCGTTCACGATTGTTCGCCGGAAAATCAATTACCTATGAATTAGTTTAACTAAGGTATTAAAGGACCTGTACAAAGAAAATTACAAAATGCTCTTTCTGGAAATAAAAGAGGATGTGAGGAAATG
This sequence comes from Sorex fumeus, assembly GCF_029834395.1. NCBI lineage: Eukaryota > Metazoa > Chordata > Mammalia > Eulipotyphla > Soricidae > Sorex > Sorex fumeus. The sequence goes on from NW_026606115.1 coordinate 13,932,198, forward strand.
GAAAAATATCCCCTGTTCATGGATTGGGAGAATTAATATTGTTAAAATGCCAAAACTTCCCAACGCACTGTACAAATTCAATGCGATCCCTATTCTTTAAAGAATAGGGACATTCTTTAAAGAAATGGAGCAAACACTCCTGAAATTTATATGGAACAATAAACTGCCACGAATAGCTAAAACAATTCTTGGGAAAAAGAAAATGGGAGGAATTAACTTCCCAAACCTCAAACTCTGCTACAAAGCAGCATGGTACTGGAACAAAGGCAGAGCTGCAGACCTATGGAACAGGGGTGAATATACTGACATCTCCCCTCAAACATATGATCACATCGTCTTTGATAAAGGAGCAAGAAATGCGAAGTGGAGGAAGGAAAGCCTTTTTAACAAATGGTGCTGGAAAAACTGGACAACAACATGCAAAAAACTGGGCTTAGATCTCTGCCTAATACCATGTACAAAATTAAGATCAAAATGGATCAAAGACCTCAACATCAGACAGGAATCCATAAGGTACATTGAAGACAAAGTTGGCAAAACCCTCCATGACATTGAAGTTAATGGTATCTTCAAAGATGTCAAGCCACTGGCCCAGCAAGTGAAAACAGAGATAGACAAATGGGACTATCTTAAACTAAGAAGCTTCTGCACCTCAAAAGAAACAGTGACCAAAATACAAAGACAGTCTACAGAATGGGAAAGGGTATTCTCCAAATACACATCCGACAAGGGGTTGATATCAAGGATATACAAAGTACTGGCTGAACTCCACAAGAAGAAAACATCCAACCCCATCAAAAAGTGGGGCAACGAAATGAACACAGACTTTCTCAAAGAAGAAATCCGAATGGCTAAAAGGCACATGAGAAAATGCTCTACATCATTAATCATCAGGGAGATGCAGGTCAAAACAACAATGAGATATCATCTCACACCTCAGAGACTGGCCCACATCCAAAAGAACATAAGCAACCTGTGTTGGCATGGATGTGGTGAGAAAGGGACCCTCCTTCACTGCTGGTGGGAATGCCGACTGGTTCGACCCTTTTGGAAAACAGTCTGGAAGATTCTCAAAAAATTAGAAATTGAGCTCCCATTTGACCCAGCAATTCCACTCCTGGGAATATACCCCGGAGAGGCAAAAAAGTATAGTCGAAGTGACATATGCACTTGTTTATTCATTGCAGCACTGTTTACAATAGCTAGAATATGGAAAAAACCTGAGTGCCTGAGAACAGATGACTGGTTAAAGAAAGTTTGGTACATCTACACAATGGAGTACTATGTAGCTGTTAGAAAAAATGAAGTCATGAAATTTACATATAAGTGGTACTGCATGGAAAATATCATACTAAGCGAAATGAGTCAGAAAGAGAGGGACAGACATAGAAAGATTGCATTTATCTGGATAACATAAAATAATAAAATAAGAGACTAACACCCAAGAGCAGCTGTGATAAATACCAGGTTGTTCATTCCATGGCTTAGAAGCCAGCCGCACACTGTAGGGGCAGAGACAGCTCAGATAGAGAAGGGAGCACCAAATAAAGGGTGCTGGGAAGATCTGCCCAGGATGGGAGATGCATACTGAAAGTAGTCTATAGACAGAACATGATTGCCACCCAATGTCTCTTCTGCAGACCACAGCACCCAGAAGGAGAGATAGAACAAAAGGGAGTGCCCTGCCACAGAGGCAGGGTGGGATGGGGGATGGGAGGGTTGGGAGGAATACTGGGATTGGTGGGGGTGGAGAATGGGCACTGGTGGTGGGATGGGTACTCGATCATTGTATAACTGAAACCCAAGCACAACAACTTGTAAGTCTACAACTGTACTTCATGGTGTTTCACTAATAAAAAATTAAAGAAAAAAGAATCAGGGATGCTGTCTCGTTTGCCAAGGCGTCAAAAATCAGATGGGCTGGTCACTTAATGAGATTTGGGATGACCGCTATACTAGAGCCGTTACTGACTGGATTCCACAGGATGTCAAAAGACCGTCTGGCAGATGGTCAGACTTCTTCATCAAAATCCTGAACAATCGGTTTGAGGCTTTTCGTGTTCCTAGAACGAACAGACGCCATTGGGCTCCACTAGCACGCGACAGGGACAAATGGAGATGTTACTGGCACCTGCTCGAGCAAATCGATGATTAACGGAAAGTCAAGTGATCAAGTGATCAAGTGAAGAGGATATATATGATAACCCGTACCTGTGGAACAGCAATTGCAAATAATAATGACCAAAAGGAAAGAGAGAGATAAAGAGAGAGACAGAGAGAGAGAAGAAAGCTATCTACATTAGAGGCATACTGGGGGTGGTGGGGTGGAAAGAGGGAAATTGGGGATATTGGTGGTAGGAAATGTACACTGGTAAAGGGATCAGTGTTAGAACATTGTATGACTGAAACCCAATCATAGATAACTTTGTCAATGTTTATCTCACTGTGATTTAATTAAAAATAATCATTATCACTTGCACAAACTTGCAGGCTATCGAATGTAGCCTGCCCACAGGGCAGAGTCTGGCAAACTCCCCGTGGTGTACCAAATATGCCAAATACCAGTAACAATGATGGGTCTCATTCTCCTAAAGAGCTTTGAATATAATCTCAGGGCTAGGATGGAAGAGATGTTACTGGGGCCTGCTCGAGGCAATCGACGAATAACAGGATGATGAAATGAAAATGAAAAAATGAAAATCATTATCACTTATTATCAGGGAAATGCAAATCAAGACAACAGTGAGATATCTTACACTAGTGAGAAAGGCACATATTCGTACCCCTCTCTCCCAAAAACTTGGGAAAAAATCTCTGTTAGTTAGGGGTGTGGTGATAAATGAACTCTCATCCACTGCTGGTTGGAATGTTATTTGATTCACCCCTGTGGAATTCAATATGCTGATTTCTCAGAAAAGGAAGGATTGAGCTGCCATCTGACCCAGCAATCCACTTCTTGGCCTCTACCCCTTGAATGCAGAAATATTCATTCTAATGGATACATGCACACCATTATTCATTGCAGCACTTAGTTTAATAGCTAGGATATGGAATCGATGCAGGTACCACACAAGATAAGTAGATAATGAAGTTGTGGTATATATATGTATATATATGAATATATATACAGTGGAATACTATACAACAGGAACTATAACAAAAGTTGTTTTTGCTGTTTAGATAGAACTGAAGGATATGATCGTAAGTGAAATATGTTCAAAGAAGATGGAAAATACCAGATGATCTCACTTATCTATGGTATATAGAATAACAGGGCAAGGGAATTCAAGGTATCAAAGGTAGGAATACCTACATTATCCTGGACAAAAATAAGAAAGACAGGGAAGGAAAGAAATCTAAGAGGGAATGTAATAAGAGGTGTACAGAAGGGGCAGGAATTCAGGGTCCTTGGACACATCCATCTTGTAGAGGTGAGGTATACGTACACATCTAAATCACAGAGCCAGCAACACTGTAAGCATGAGAGCCATATGATAACAACAGAACTTAAAACATGATGGCCACTTAATACCTGTATTGCAAACCATAACACCTAAAAGGAGAGAGTAAAATGGAATGTGCCTGCCGCAGAGGCGGTGGGAGTGGGGAGTGGGGAGTAGCGGGAAGGACAGTGGGAACATTGGTGGTGGAAAATGGGCACTGGTGGAGGGACCAGTACTCGATCATTATATGAGCGAAACATAATCACGAAAGTTTGTAAGTCTGTAATTGTATCTCGCAGTGATTCATTAATTTTTAAAAAAAATTGTTAATGAAGTTCATGAAGTTGAGAACACCAATATCTCCACCAATTTCCCAAGGTTCCTCCCTTACTCTTCCCATATGTCTCCTTGACAGGCACATTTTAAAAAAGTGCCTGTCAAGGAGATATATGCAGAACTTTGTGATCTTGGGGGCTCTGGATTCAATGGGACCCCAGAATAGAGATTCTCTGCCTGCTTCCTCCAGTCTTCAGTAACTCAGGGCTCACACCCATAAGCCACACCCTGCCGGCACCAGATAATCTCATGGGCCACCCTCCAGAACTCAGGATGCTCCTCCCGGATGGGAGTATACAATGAAGCTCCCAGAACCATGGCACCGGACTCTGCGCCAGGCTGTGGGGCATGTGAGAGCCCTACCTGCCCCAAGGGACCCAGCCTTGGCAGCCGACCTCCACTATCCAACCACCGCCACCCTCCAGGCCACTTCCCCTAAATTATAAGATACTTCCTACCCATTTTCCACTATTACTACACCACATCTGATGGGGTTCACACAGTAGGCAACAAATCATGGAGAAAAATATATAAATATATGCCTCTCGGAGATCTCAATAAGCTAATGAGAGTATCCCGCCTACATGGGCATAGCCTGGCAAGCTCCCCGTGGCATATTTGATATGCCAAATACAGTAACGACAACAGGTCTCATTACCCTGACCCTGAAAGTGCCTCCAATTGTTGGGAAAAGACAAATAAGAAGAGGCTGCTAAAATCTAAGGGCTGGGAGGAATAGAGACGTTACTGGGAGCCCACTTGAGTAATCCGACGATCAACAGGATGACAGTAATACAGTGTCAGTGATTGGTGTTGTATATTAGGAATACTGTATGTCTGAAACTATATTGTTAAAAACTTTGTAAAATATAATGCTTTAATTTAAAAAATTAAAAGTAAAATCATATAGGGAAACCTAAAGACAGCATAGGACTATAAATAACTGGAGCATGTTTTAGCAAATCCAAAACCACACAAAAAACAATAGTTAGCCTAAAATTTGACATCAGTTCCTTTTACCAAATACATCATATTTGACTTTCAGTAGGCAACTACAGGACATTCTAAAAGGCAAGACACAATATGAATAAAGAAAGAATCAGAACCAGATTCATGTATGGCAGATATTATGAAATAATAAGATGCATAATTTAAAATAAAATTAGCTAAATTTCAAGGGAAACATCTAATAATTATACTAAGTTTTCTAATTGAAATGTAAACGGCATTCAATAATATATGAGTAATGTAAAGGGAGAGAAAGAAGTTCTAAGAATTGTAAGGAAATGTGAAAAATCAGAAACACTGTAACAAAAATCAAAGAAGTACACCTTTATTGAGCTCATAAGTAGACTGGAAATGATAAAGGAAGTCATCAGTGAAATAAAGAATCATGACAACAGCAATTCCAAATACTAAATGAAAGAAAAGACATTAAATGCAACTAAAAATTCAAGAACAATTAAGCTAAAAATACATTTTATACATGTAATGTGAATACAAAAAATATAAAAGCAAAAAAATAAAAGCAATAATAAAAGAAACATTTAAAGTTATAAAAGCTGAATATTCTTAAAATCAGTAACAGACAGCAAAGCTCAATTTATAAAATCCAGAGAACAAATAAGGATACATATGAAAAATATACACCTTAATAGTCAAACTATATAAAATAAAAAGTAAAAGACAGATATTTTTAGAGAAATTAGAAGAAAAACACATTACCTGTAGAGGACTAAAATTAGAGTTGTGTCTGATTTCTCTTCAGTAGCCAGACAATCAGGATCAGAATGTGGTTAAATACAAATTTCTGAAAGAAAAAACTTACCAATCTAGATGTTTAAGGTAAAGGTAAAGGTAAAGGCCCTCCCGTTGATCGTCGATTTGCTCGAGCGGGCCCAGTACCGTCTCCATTGGAGACTTTGTTGTTACTGTGTCTGGCATATCGAATACTCTCGGTAGCTTGCCGGGCTCTCCGAGAGGGGCGGAGGAATCGAACTCGGGTTGGCCATGTTGGCCGCTTGTAAGGCAAACGCCCTACCCGCTGTGCTATCGCTCCAGCCCATCTAGATGTTTAAATACAGCAAAATCATACTTAAAAAGAAAGCACAGAATTTATCAGTCAAAAGAAAATAGAAGAAAATTTGTCACAAATGGGCTTGTCTCAAGAAAACTATAGCAAGAACTTATTTAGAAAAAGAAAAATGATGTAGATAAAATTGTCTACCATAAATCAATATCTTTCATGCAAAAAGACTAAATAATGTATTAGTAGATTAAATCCAGCTGGATAGCAAAATTATACGAAGAAGTGAAAACTCATCTACAAAAAATATTAGAGATTAAATAAATGAATGTAAAATAAAATAATATTGCATTTCCCATTCTTAATTTATTTTTATTTTATTTATAATGTAAGAGCACTGCTATTTATTCAGCCATTGATAATGCTGATTGAATTGGGCATGAACTCCACATTACTTTTATTAAATTTTTAAAAATTTTATCAGTAAGTTCACAATGTTTGATTACATTCAATATTCAAACACCAGTCCCACCACCATTACACCTTCCTACCACCAAATTTGGGATGTTTCCATCCCAAACCCCAATCCCTGTCCCAAAACACAACCGAAATAATTTATTTTGTATTGTCTGTTATGGAGAACTGCTGGACATGCTTACAAAAAAAGTATTCATATAGGAATCAGTGTAAAGGTTGTTTATTTTGGCAGGAGCCATTAAGACATTCTATAGGATATCACTAATATGTTGTTAAAGTTTGTGTGATATGAGCTTTGGTATATATATCTGAAAATATGTATATATGCATATATGTATTTCCCTCTATGATTTGTTGCCTACTATCTGAACCCCATCAGATGTGGTATGGTAATTATGGAGAATGGAAAGCGAGTGTTTTATGATGTGTCCAGGAATATGTTTACTCATATGTGAGGCTTGGCCCGAGTGCATGGGGAGCAGCCTTGAGAATGGCGGCAGTTGGGTTGTAGAGGTTTTTGGCTGCTGGAGCTGGGTCCCTTGGGGAGAGGAGGGCTCTCATCTACCCCCCTCTGGGGCGCCCCGTGTGAAACAGCCTGGTGCGGAGTCCAGTGGCTTGGTCATAGGGGGCTCATGTTATGCTCCCTTTCGGGAGAAAGAGCTGTGTGTTCTGGATGGTGGCTGATGACGATTATCTGGTGCCAGCAGGAGGTGGCTTATGGGGATGACCCCTGGGTCGCCAGAGACTGGGGAAAATGGACAGAGAATCTCCACTTCTGGTCCCGTTGAGCCCAAGGTCACAAAGTTCCTCATTACCTGCGTTCCATAGGACTTCACCTATGCATGAGGCTCGGCCCAGGCATGTGGAGAGCAACCTTGAGCGTGGCTGCAGTTGGGTTGTGGAGGTTTTAGGCTGCCGGAGCTGGGTCCTTTGGGGCGGGGAGGGCTCTCACCCCCCTCTGGGACACCCTGGTGAAGACAGCCTGGTCAGGACATTCTGCAGCTCTCTCTTTCAGGAGTTTTAGTTTATAGTCCCTGAGTCTTGGCCATTGATGAGATTAAATGGTACTGGGGGCGGGGGGAGTTTGTGGGTGTGACTGCCAAGCTACTGTAAAACTGGGAACCTGGGGGAAGGAGGCCCAGTCTCAATCCAAGCAGGCCTGGAGCTCTCAGTCACGGGTTCCCACCTACCTCTACACTACAGGCCCTGACTGTGTCTTTTGCTCTCTTTAGAGATTTATGGATCTCTGAAATAAGGCCAATAAATGAGCTTATATAGCTGAGCCAGAGGTGGTTTGTGGGAATATCTCCCACATACCTAACTTTTGGCCATTTAATTTCTTGATAAGTTTGGCCCCAAGTTGTTGGAGTCTGGCCAAAGACACAGAAGCAATTTTGGAGTATCTGGAAATCTGAAGGCATAATCAGGCTGCTGATGCACTCACTCCACAGGTATAGGTTGACCAGCTGGTGGCACCATACCCCCTCCCATTTTTAATTTAAAAGAAAAATATATTCAAAGTAATCTGAATAAATTTTGAATGTTTACAGATTATAGAAAGTGAAATAATGGCATCAATGTTTAAAATACAGAAACAGAATTAGCAAATACTCTGCTGTCATAAGTCTTAGGTTCCTCCCTGTAAAACAGTATAGTCTTATGTTTATGTAGAGACACATACTTAAAAATACATATTGTTAATTCTGGGATTATCACTAACTCTTAAAATATAAGTTGAATTGATATGCTAATAGAAACTCCTGAATTAATGTCATAAAAAGTGAAGATAGAAACAGAAGGACACAGTTATTACAATTGTGGAAAATAATTATAAAAGTAGTCAGCAATAAGAATATTCACTTTAAATATGAATGAGCTACATACTAGACAAATTAAGAGACACTATTTTCTTTTATTGAGTCACCATGAGATAATCTTACAAAACTTTTCTGTTTGAGTTTCAGTCATACAATGATTGAACACACATCCCTACAGCAGTGCACATTCTCCACTAACAATGTCCCCATTATTCCGCCCCTCATCCCAGCCCTCCCCTTGTCTCTATGGCAGACAATTTTCTGCATAGTCTCACTCTACTTTGGGGCATTATGGTTTGCAATACAGATACAGGAAGGCTATCATGTTTGGTCCTTTATCTACTTTCAGCACACATCTCCCATCCCGTATGATCCCTCCACCTATCATTGACTTAGTGATCCCTTCTCTATTCCAGCTTCCTTCTCCCCAGATCATTAGGCAGGCTTCAACCATGGAGCAATATTCCTGGCCCTTGTCTCTACTGTCCTTGGGTGTTAGTCTCATATTATGCTATTTTATATTCCACAAATGAGTACAGTCCTTCTCTGTATGTATCTCTTTTTCTGACTCATTTCACTTAGCATGATACTCTTCATAACCATTCATATATAAGCAAATTTCATGACTTCATCTTTCCTAACAGCTGCATAGTATTGCAATGTTTAGGAGTACCAAAGTTTCTTTAATCAAAAAGACACACTATTAAAGTAAACATTCTACTGTATGTTGTTCATAATAAGCCCACTTGAAATATAAAAATGCATAAAGATGGAAATTAAATGAATGGAGAAAGATGTAACATGAAACTAAAGAAAATGGGAAAAACTTTATTTTTGACAAAAGCAGGATTCTGAGAATAGAACATATTAGGTAGGTACCTAATAGCATCAAAATTTCAAAATGTGTGAAGAAAAAAATAACAGAACTGCTTGTAGAAATATCCTCCAGTTGGGGCTGGAGCAATAGCACAGCAGGTAGGGCGTTTGCCTTGCACGCGGCCGACCCGGGTTCGATTCCCAGCATCCCATATGGTCCCCTGAGCACTGCCAGGAGTAATTCCTGAGTGCAGATCCAGGAGTAACCCCTGTGCATAGCTGGGTGTGACCCAAAAGGCAAAAAAAATCCTCCAATATAATTCAAGATTTTTATGCACTTCTATTAGTAATGGATTAATCCAACAGGCAGAAAATCAGTAAGTAATACCATACACCAACCAAGTCTAATTGATATCTAAAGAACATTTCTTCCAAACATAAGCAGAATCCCTATTCCTCTCAATCACACAAAATCATATGGGTCACGAAACACACTGTAGCAAATTTTAAAAAAATAGAAATTATAGCCAAACAACTTCCCTCAGACTGTACTAGAATCATACTAGATATCAGTAACAGGATAGTTGTAAACTCCCAAAGTATTTATGGATTGAACAATATACTTCTAAATAGCACAATGATTAAGAAAAATCTCGAGGAATTTAAAAAATGTGAACTATATAGAATACACCTTATCAAATTTCATGGGATTCAGTAAAAGCAGTCCTTAAATGGAATTTATAGCATGGAATTAATACATAAGAAGAAAAAAGGCCCCATAGTCAGAGAGATAACTCAAATGATTGTAAACATGCTTTGCTTGGGTGAGGCCAGGGTTAAGGTCCTAGCACCACATTGTCCCTTGGGCACGACCAGCACTGACACCTGAGCTTGGAGCTAGGAATAACCTCTAAGAACAAAACAACCCCAAAAAGAAAGAAAGGAAAATAAATTATTAAAAATAAACATTGGGGAGAAGAACTGAACAGAAAATAACTTAAAAAATAAATACAAATGGCCAAAAGGCACATGGAAAAATGCTCTACATCACTAATCATCAGGGAGATGCAAATCAAAACAACAATAAAATATCATCTTATACCACAGAGACTGGAACACATCAAAAAGAGTAAGGACAACCAGTGTGAGTCTGGATGCGGGGAGAAGGAACTCTCATTCTTTGTTGGTGGAATGCCTTTTTTTTGGAAAATAATCTGGGAATTCCTCAGAAAACTAGAAATTGAGCTTCCATATTACCCAGAAATACCACTTCTGGGAATATACCAACTGGGATCCCAAAAACATGCAGCAGAAATGACATTTTTGATAAATATCTAGGAAGAGAAACAACACGAACAACATGCCTCAGGGATGCCCCAGAACCTTGAGTGAAGATATCTCACCCTGTGTAACCCAGACGGATGAGGGTGAGTCTCCCTACTTGCCCCAACTTTCCCCAATAGCCGAAATCCTCCAGAATTCAATCACCGCCATGTTCATGGTCAATTTCCACAGGCTTATATGAGCCTCATCCATGTACGAATCTGCTGAAAAACCCAGGAATGTCAGATTTGTGACCGAACTCTCCAGGCTTGCAGAGTCGGGAGACAGTGATCTTCCCCCATTGCCCTGTATTTCTGGTAGCCTGACAGTCACACCCATGAACTGCCTCTGGTGCCATATGAATTAACAGCCATGATCCAGAGACTCAGAAATAAGTCTTGAAAGAGAGCAACATGAGCAACACGCTGCAGAGATGCCTCCAGACCCCAAAGTCAACATATAGTTTAAAAAATTAAGTAAATCTCAGTTGCATCACTGTATTTAAATGTTTTTTTTAGCTTTTTGGGTCATACCCAGCCATGCTCAGGTGTTAGTCCTGGCTCTGCACTCAGGAATTACTTCTAGAGGTGCTAGGGGGACCATATGGGAACCGGGGATCGAACCCAGGTCGTTCATTTGCAAGGCAAATTCCCTACCCGTGGTGCTATCGCTCCAGACCCTGTATATGAATTTTAGAATTCTTGTAGTGACAGCTTATACTCTACACCAGGTATACCAAAACAATTGCCTAATGGATCCAGGGTGAATTACAATCTTCTCACACTTTCCTCTAATGTAACTTTTTGGTATCATTTTAGTGGAATATTCATAACCAGCAATAAACACTGCATTGTAGCACTGTCCTCCCATCGTTCATTGATTTGCTCGAGCGGGCACCAGTAACGTCTCCATTGTGAGACTTGTTGTTACTGTTTTTGGCATACCGAATACGCCACAGGGAGCTTGCCAGGTTCTGCCATGTGGGTGGGATACCCTCAGTTTCTTGCCAGGCTCTCTGAGATGGACAGAGGAATTGAACCTGGGTCGGCCGCAATGCCCTACCCACTGTGCTATCGCTCCAGCCCTACCAGCAATAAAAAGAAATTATTTAGGTCCTGTTTTGGGGGCAGGCTTTGTGGGTCGGGGTAGAAATATTAAAAATATGGTGGTGAGAAGGTGTAATGTTGGTGAGATTGGTGTTCATGATCACGATCACGATCATCCTGTTGTTCGTCGATTTCCTCGAGCAGGCACCAGTAACGTCTCCTTCTTCCTAGCCCTGAGATTTTAAAAGAGCCATTTCAATGCTCTTTCAGGATTAGGAGAATGAGACCCATCACTGTTACTGGTATTTGGCATATTGAGTATGACACGGGAAGTTTGCCAGACTCTGACGTGTGGGCAGGATACTTGTGGTAGCCTGCCAGGTTCTCCAAAGGAAAAAATAAGATAATAAGATGTCACGCGGCCGCGCACTTCCGGGATCTGGGTTTTATAGTCTCTGCGTCTTGGCCATTGATGGGACCAACCTGGCGCTTTTAGCAGCTGGTAGGTGTGATGCCTATCTTCTGGAAGATGGGGGGTCTGGTGGAGAAGACCCAATCCCAATCCAGCAAGCTTGGAGACCTCAGCCCCGGGACCCGCATACCTGGGTTCCTCCTTCAGTTCCTCCATGCAGAGGACCATTCAGACGTGTGGAGAGTGGTCCCAGCATGGCCGTGGCTGGCTCCAGAGGTCCTCAGCTGCTGGGACTCAGCTCAGGGTGGGGGGCAGAGAGAAACTCAACCCTCTCTCCTCCAAGGGGCCCCGGTGAGGACAGCCAGGCACGGGGGCAGGAGACTCTGTGCTGTTCTCCTCCAGGAGCTGGATTTTATACTCTCTGCGTCTTGGTTGGATTGGTGTTGGAATACTAAATGTAATAAATTATTGTGAGCAACTTTATAAAAATAAGATAAATAAAACATAAATGACATCTTCACTTGTACGTTCATTGCAGCACTGCTCACAGTAGCCAGAATCTGGAAAGAACTGCAGTGCCCGAGAATAGATGACTGGTTAAAGAAACTATAAGAGAGATGGAAATTGCTTACTATAGAGGCAGGTTGGAAGCAGGGGGATGGGCGTGGCAGGAAGGATGTTGGTGGTGCTCAGAGATTATACCTGGTTCTGTGCTGATGCTGGGCTGAGTGGATTCTCTATGGTCCTGGGGAATGAACTGGTGTTGGCCGCATGCAAGACAAGTGCTATTTTTCCAGCCACAATACATTTTAAGATTTATTTTAACTTTTTGTGGGTGTCTCCACAACTTCCAAGTCCTGGGGACTACTGGCTCAGTTCTTAGGGCACTAAATGTTATGCAAGGGGTTGACTCTTGGCCTCATTGTTGTAAAGCATCTACTCAACTTTCTGAGAAATTTCTCCAACATTCATTTTTCACTTCTTGTTTATAATATTTCCATCTTGGAAAGACAGCTACACTCCTATGTTTGCAACACTATAAATAATAGCTAAAATCTGGAAACAACCCAAGTGCTCCAAAACAGATGACTGGATAAAGAACCTATGGTACACATGGAATACTAATTGGCAGTAAGAACAGATAAAGTCATGCAATTTGTTTCTAAACAGATGGATTTGGAGAGTATCATGTTGAGTGAAGTTAGAGGGAGAGATTCAGACACAGAATGATCTATACGAAGTATAAAGAAACTTCATAAGGCAATAACAAAGTCAGAAAGGCAATGGAAATGAAGAGCAGAAATGTTCTTCAGTAGGAAGCTTGCCACCGGACTGAACGTGGGGTGGTGACAAATTAATGAAGGGAACACTAGGACAATGGTGGAGGGATAAAGCCTGTTCTAGAGACAAGCTGGGGCGGGAGGGAAATATGGGGACATTGGTGGAGGAGCATGGACAGCACTGAAAGGTTTGTTGTTGGAACATTACGTGCCTGAAAATTAATAATGAATAACTCTGTAACTGTAATATACAGTGATTAAAAATATAAAAAACTATCAACGAAATATTTCCCTGCTTTCTAACCTTTGCTTTTTTTTGTATTTGGGCCACACCTAGTAGTGTTCAGGGCTTACTCCTGGCTGCACACTCAGGGGTCACTTCTGATGATACTCGAGGTACTTATACGTCATATTTACGATCAAACCTGGGTCAGCCATGTGCAAGACAAGTGCCCTACTTGCACTACTATATCCAGTTTGTGCTCTAAGTTTTATTATTTATCTCTTTCTGATTACTTTGAATTCCCCTTCTTGGTCTTTTTATGGTAGCTTAAGCTATGCAGTTAGGTTATTTATTTGGGTCCTTTCTTGTTTCCTGCTAAAAGATTGCATTGCTGTGAAGTTTCCAATTTACAGCACTTTTGCTGTGTCACATTGGTTCTGGTAGGTCATGTCTTCATTCTAGTTTGCTCCCAGGAATCTTTGGTTTCTTCTTTGATAACCTGCTTGACCCAGTGGTTATTCAGCAGTAAAGTAAAGTAAGTAAAGGCCCTCCCGTTGATCATCGATTTGCTCGAGCGGGCCCAGTAACGTCTCCATTGGAGACTTTGTTGTTACTGTGTCTGGCATATTGAATACTCTCAGTAGCTTGCCGGGCTCTCCGAGAGGGGCGGAGGAATCAAACTCGGGTCGGCCATGTTGGCCGCTTGTAAGGCGAACGCCCTACCCGCTGTGCTATCGCTCCAGCCCATTCAGCAGTAAGTTGTTGAATTTTCAAGTGTTCAAGCTTCCCTTTTTGTGTTTGTGATTAATCTCCAATTTCAAAGCATCGTGTTTTGAGAGTTGATAGGATTTCTTTCTCCTTGATTTTCTGGAGGTATTTTTTGTGACTCGTCATGTAGTGTGAGCAAAAGAATATCACATGTTCACTGGAGAAGAATAAGTATTTGACTTATGGGGAATAAAAGGCCCTATATATGTCTGTTAGGCCCAATTCTTGCTTTTCTTTCTTTAAGTGCAGTGTTTTCTTACAGGGTTTTGCCAAGTTAGTTGATCTATCCAGCAGTGGGAGACGATAGTTAAAATGTCCTTAGATTACCAATTTATATTAGCTTATTTTTATTGCATTTGGGGTAATATGGTTATAGTCGTGTTTAATTTAATGTTTATAGTATATAAAGCTAAAGTACTTCCATCATCAAATTGTATAAGACTCTTTACTACTGTGGTGATATCACTATAGTCTGTCTCTTTGTTTTCCATCCATAAATCCCTCTCTACCTTTCGACCCCCACTTTGTAATATCATTTCTATAGTCAAAGTCTGTCTGTTATCATTACACTGTCTTTGCTTTGTTACTTTATTTACACTTCCTTTGTTTCTTTATATATCAAGAATGAGAGAAAACATCTGGTATTTTTACTTCTCCCTGTGACTTTATTTCATTTAAAAACATACCCTCTAACTTCATCCACATTGTCAGTAAGTTTTCATTCTTATAGCTAAATAGTATTTGTTGTATGTGTATGTCACAACTTCTTGATCCATTTAACTGTTGTAGATTGAGTTTTTTTTCAGACTTTTGTTAGTATACTGAGTGCTGCTATGAACATAATTGTGCATGTATCTTTTAGTGCTAACGACTTAGTAGTGTTGTTGGGGTCAGCTCAGTCAAGAAGTAGGATCACTGGGTCCTATTGGATTTCTATTTTTAATTTTTTTGAGAAGAATCCACATTGTTTTTCAATAGTATTTTGCTATTTTTTAATTTTTGTTTTGAGGCCACACTGGGCTGTGCTTAGGGAATACCCCAGTCTCTGAACTCAGAAATCACTCGTGGTGAGTTCTGGGTACCATAAGTGGCATCAAAGATCTATGTTGGCTGAGCTGCATATAAGACAAGTGCTTACCCACTGTATTATACCATCAGACCATTTCTAGTTTTTGTACTGAGAAGGATTTTCTGTATCACTTTAGAAAGAATTGACCTCTTAACAGTATCTCATCATCCAATCAATAATTAAACATATATCTCCATATTTAAGCATCTTTGATTTCTTTGACCAGGGTTTTGTAGGTTTATGAGTGAATATCTTGTGTGTATTTGTTAAATTTTTACCTCGGGGCCTACATATCTTTTAGAAGTGATTGCAAATATACATTTTTTAAAATTTCCAACTGTTCACTATAAAATATTTAAATATGATATGTTTAGGCATTGTCTTTGTATTCTGAAGTTTTATAATGTCTTCTTTTAATAATTTTTAAATAATTGTTTAGGTAATATGGTTACAAAATAGTGGTAATGTTTATGATATTAATGAATAAAGTTACTTTACCCTATCATCAACAAAGTTCCCACCACTTTCCACCACTATTGTAAAGTAATTTAAAAATAGATTTATATATTTCAGTGTAGATACTCTTATCTATAAATTGAAATACTTTGTTATAATTTTTTTTATTAGTGAAACACCATGAGGTACAGTTATAGGCTTACAAATTTTGTGCTTGGGTTTCAGTTATACAATGATCAAGTGCCCATCCCTACACCAGTGCCGGTCATTCATCACCACGGGTCCCAGCATCCCCCCCCACACCCCATCCCCCCGTCCCGTCCTGCCTCTGTAGCAGGGTATTCCCCCTTGTTCTCTCTCTCTTCTTTTGGGTACTGTGTTTTGCAAGAGAGGCATTGAGTGGCAATCATGTTTGGTCTATAGACTATTTTTAGCATGCTTCTCCCACCCTGGGAGGGTCCTCACAACACCCTTTGTTTGGTGCTCTCTTCTCTATCTGAGCATCCTTTTCACCTAGAACGTGTGGCTGGCCTTCCATTCATGGAGCAAAATTCCTGGTACTAATCTCAGCCATTCCTGGGTGTTAGTCTCCCTTTTTGTTGCTTTATGTTCCCCAGATGAATGCAATCTTTCTGTGTCTATCCCGCACTTTCTGACTCATTTCGCTTAACATGATACTTTCCATGTAGTACCACTTGTATGTAAATTTCATAACTTCATCTTTTCTAACAGCTACATAGTACTCCATTGTGTAAATGTACCAAAGTTTCTTTAACCAGTCATCTGTTCTTGGGCACTCAGGTTTTTTCCAGATTCTGGCTATTGTAAAGAGTGCTGCAATGAACAAACAATTGCAGATGTCACTTAGACTATACCTTTTTGCCTCTCTGGGATATATTCCCAGGAGTGCTATAGCTGGGTCAAATGGCAGATCAAATTCTAAATTTTTGAGAGTCGTCCATACTGTTTTCCAAAAGGGTTGGACCAGCCAACATTCCCACCAGCAGTGAAGGAGGGACCCTTTCTCGCCACATCCGCGCCAGCTTTGGTTGCTTTTGTTCTTGTGGATGTGGGCCAGTCTCTGTGGTGTGAAATAATATCTCATTGTGGTTTTGATCTGCATCTCTCTGATGATTAGTGATGTAGAGCATTTTCTCATGTGCCTTTTTGCCATTCGAATTTCTTCTTTGCGAAAGTTTCTGTTCATTTCCTCACCCCAATTTTTGATGGGGTTGGGTGATTTCTTCTTGTGGAGTTTAACCAGTACCTTGTATATCCTTGATATCAACCCCTTGTCGGATGTGTACTTGGTGAATATCCTTTCCCATTCTGTAGGCTGTGTTTGTATTTTGGTCACTGTTTCTTTGGAGGTGCAGAAGCTTCTTAGTTTAAGATAGTCCCATTTGTCTATCTCTGTTTTCACTTGCTCGGCCAGTGGCGTGACATCTTTGAAGATACCATTAGCTTCAATATCATGGAGAGTTTTGCAGACTTTGTCTTTAATAAACATTATGGATTAAGGTCTGATGTTGAGGTCATAAATCCATTTTGATCTTACTTTTGTGCATGGTGTTAGGCAGAGATCTAAACCCACTTTTTTGCATGTAGCCGTCCAATTTTGCCAGCACAGTTTATTGAAGAGGCTTTCCCTGCTCCATTTCACTTTCCTTGCCCCCTTATCAAAGATTAGATGATTATATGTTTGGGAGGAAATGTCAGTATATTCAACTCTGTTCCATTGGTCTGCAGCTCTGCTTTTGTTCCAGTACCATGCTGTTTTAATTATTACTGCCTTGTAGTAGAGTTTGAAGTTAGGGAGGTTGATTCCTCCCATTTTCTTTTTCCCAAGAATTGCTTTAGTTATTCGTGAGGGCTTATTGTTCCATATAAATTTCTGGAGTGTTTGCTCCATTTCTTTGAAGAATGTCATGGGTATCCTTATAGGGATTGCATTGAATTTGTACAGTGCTTTGGGAAGTATTGCCTTTTTGATGATGTTGATTCTCCCCATCCATGAACAGGGAATATTTTTCCCATTTCCTCGTGTCCTCTTTTATTTCCTGAAGTAGAGTTTTGTAGTTTTCTTTGTACAGGTCCTTTACTTCCTTAGTTAAGCTGATTCCTAGATACTTGATTTTCTGGGGCACAATTGTGAATGGGATTGTTTCCTTTTTTATTTTTTCAATCTTTTTTTAAATATAATTTTGAAATGCTCAGTTTTTTTTACAGTTGTAGATTTACAATTTTTTGTGTTTGGGTTTCGATTATACAATGATCAGATACCCATCCCTCCACCAGTGCCCATTTTCAACCACCATGGATAATAACCCCCCCACCCCCATCCCCCCATCCCCCCCTGCCTCTGTGGCAGGGCAATCCCCTGTGTTCTCTCTCTCCTTTTGGGTGTTGTGGTCTGCAAAAGAGGCATTGAGGGGCAAACATGTTCAGTCCATAATCTACTTTCGACATGCATCTCCCCTCCTGGGAGGATCCTCCAAACACACTTTATTTGGTGCTCCCTTCTCTATCTGAACTGCTCTTTCCTCTAGGATACCGGCTGGCCTCTAAGTTATGGAGTAATCCTCCTGGTGCTGATCTCAGCTATTCTTGGGTATTAATCTCATATTTTGTTACTTTATATCCCCCAGATGAATGCAATCTTTCTATATCTATCCCTCTCTTTCTGACTAATTTCGCTTAGCATGATACTTTCCATATTGTACCACTTGTATGTAAATTTCATGACTTCATCTTTTCTAACAGCTACATAGTACTCCATTGTGTAGATGTACCAAAGTTTCTTTAACAAGTCATCTGTTCTAGGGCATTCAGGTTTCTTCCAGTTTCTGGATATTGTAAAGAGTGCTGCAATGAACAAACAAGTGCAGATGTCACTTCGACTATATATTTTTGCCCCTCTGGGATATATTCCCAGGAGTGGTATTGCTGGGTCAAATGGGAGCTCAATTTCTAATTTTTTGAGAATCGTCCATACTGTTTTCCAGAAGGGCTGAACCAGTGGACATTCCCACCAACAGTGAAGGAGTGTCCCTTTCTCGCCACATCCGCGCCAGCATCGGTTGCTTTTGTTCTTTTGGATGTGGGCCAGTCTCTGAGGTGTGAGATGGTATCTCATTGTGGTTTTGATCTGCATCTCCCTGATGATTAATGATGTAGAGCATTTTCTCATGTGCTTTTTTGCCATTCGGATTTCTTCTTCGAGAAAGTTTCTGTTCATTTCATTGCCCCATTTTTGGATGGGGTTGGATGTTTTCTTCTTGTGGCGTTTAACCAGTATTTTGTATATCCTGGATATCAACCCATTGTCAGATGTGTATTCGGCGAATATCCTTTCCCATTCTGTAGACTGTCTTTGTATTTTGGTCACTGTTTCTTTGGAGGTACAGAAGCTTCTTAGTTTAAGATAATCCCATTTATCTATATCTGTTTTCACTTGCTCGGCCAGTGTCGTGGCATCTTTGAAGATACCATTAGCTTCAATATCATGGAGGGTTTTGCCAACTTTGTCTTCAATGTACCTTATGGTTTCTGGTCTGATGTTGAGGTCTTTAATCCATTTTCATCTTACTTTTGTACATGGTGTTAGACAGAGTTCTGATCCCATTTTTTTGCATGTAGCCGTCCAGTGATGCCAGCACAATTTATTAAAGAGGCTTTCCTTACTCCACTTTACATTACGTGCACCTTTATCAAAGATTAGAAGATCATATGATTGAGGGGAGATGTCAGTATATTCAAACCTGTTACATTGGTCTGCAGTTCTGCCTTTGTTCCAGTACCATGCTGTTTTACTTATTACTGCTTTGTAGTACAGTTTGAAGTTAGGGAGGTTGATTCCTCCCATTTTCTTTTTCCCAAGAATTGCTTTAGCTATTCGTGGGGACTTATTGTTTCATATAAATTTCAGGAGTGTTTGCTCCATTTCTTTGAAGAATGTCATGGGTATCCTTATAGGGATTGCATTGAATTTATACAATGCTTTCGGTAGTATTGCCATTTTGACAATGTTAAGTCTCCCGACCCATGAGCAGGGGATATCTTTCCATTTCCTCATGTCCTCTTTTATTTCCTGAAGTAGCGTTTTGTAGTTTTCTTTGTACAGGTCCTTTATTTCCTTAGTTAAGCTGATTCCTAGGTACTTGATTTTCTGGGTCACAATTGTGAATGAGATTGTTTATTTTCATGTTGGTTTCTTCTCTCTCACTCTTTGGTGTATAGGAAAGCCATGGACTTTTGGGTATTGATTTTATAGCCTGCAACTTTACTATACAAGTCTATTGTTTCTAGGAGTTTTTTGGTGGAGGTTATTGGGTTCTCTAAGTATAGTATCATATCATCTGCGAATAGTGAGAGCTTGATTTCTTCCTTTCCTACCTGAATGCCCTTAATATCTTTTTCTTGCCTAATCGCTATTGCAAGTACTTCCAGTACTATATTGAACAGCAGTGGAGAGAGTGGGCATCCCTGTCTTGTCCCTGATCTTAGAGGGAAGGCTCTCAGTTTTTCCCCATTGAGGATGATGCTTTCTGTAGGCTTGTGGTAGATGGCTTTAATTATGTTGAGGAAGGTCCCGTCTGTACCCATTTTGGCTAGGGTTTTCATCATAAAGGGGTGCTGGATCTTGTCAAATGCTTTCTCTGCATCTATTGATAAAATCATATGCTTTTTATCTTTTCTTTTGTTGATATGATGGATTATGTTGATTGATTTCCGAATGTTAAACCTTCCTTGCATCCCTGGGATGAATCCTACTTGGTCATGGTGTATGACCTTTTTGATGAGTAGTTGGATTCTATTTGCTAGTAGTTTGTTGACGATCTTCGCATTTGTGTTCATCAGGGATATCGGTCTGTAATTCTCTTTCTTTTTGGTATCTCTGTCTGCTTTTGGTATCAGTGTAATATTTGTTTCGTAGACACTGTTTGGAAGTGTTTTTGATATTTCAATTTCGTGGAAAAGCTTAAAGAGGATTGGGAGTAAGTCCTCTTTAAAGATTTGGAAGAATTCACTAGAGAATCCATCCGGGCCAGGACTTTTGTGCTTGGGGAGACTTTTTATTACCATTTCAATTTCCTTGATGGTGATAGGTCTGTTCAGGTATTCCAGGTCTTCTTGGTTCAGCCTTGGGAGTCTGTAGGAGTCTAGGAATTTATCCATTTCCTCGAGGTTTTGATGTTCCGTGGCATAAAGCTTTTCAAAGTACTCCCTGAGGATCCTTTGAATTTCTGTAGTTTCTGTTGTAATGACACCCTTTTCATTTCTGATTTGGTTTATTAGAGTTTTCTCTCTCCCTTTCTTTGTGAGTTTTGCTAGAGGCTTATCGATCTTGCTAATTTTCTCAAAGAACCAGCTCTTGGTTTCATTGATCTTTCGGAGTGTTTTTTGGGTTTCCATCTCGTTAATCTCTGCTCTGAGTTTTATTATTTCCTTTCTCCTGTTCGGGTTGTACACCTTTTTTTGCTCCTTCTCCAAGCTCTTAAGCTGTGAGGTTAGGTTAATTATGTGTGCTCACTCCTCCTTCCTAAGGAATTCTTGTAGAGCCATAAACTTTCCTCTTAACACAAATTTTGCTGTGTCCCATATGTTTTGGTAACTCGTGTTTTCATTTTCATTCTTTTCTAGGAATCTTTTGATTTCCTCTTTGATTTCCTGTCTAATCCACTCGTTGTTCAATATTGCACTGTTTAATTTCCAGGTGTTTGATTTAGTTTTCTGGTTTTGTGTGTGATTTACTACTAATTTCAGCACATTATGGTCTGAGAAGATTGTTGATACAACCTCTATCTTCTTAATTTTATGGAGGCATGTTTTGTGGCTCAGCATGTGGTCTATCTTGGAGAATGTTCCATGTACGCTTGAGAAGAATGTGTATTCAGCTTTTTGTGGATGAAGTGTCCTGTGTATATCTACTAAGTCCCTTACTTCCATTGTTTCCCTCAAATGAAGTATGTCCTTGCTAAGCTTGAGTCTGGTTGATCTATCAAGAGGTGACAAAGCTGTGTTGAAGTCTCCCACTAGTATTGTGTTGCTATTGATGTCTTTTCCCAAATCTATCAGTAGTTGTTTTAAGTACATTGCTGGTGTCTCATTAGGTGCATATACATTTATTATTGTAAGTTCTTCCTGTTGTACAGATCCTCTGATCAATAAGAAATGTCCTTCACTGTCTCTTATGACCTTCCTCACTCTGAAATCGATGTGGTCTGATATAAGGATGGGTACCCCAGATTTTTTATGGGAGCTGTTTGCCTGTAGGATTGTTTTCCAGCCTTTGACTCTGAGTCTGTGTTTGCTTTGACTATTGAGATGTGTTTCTTGCAGGCAGCAGAATGTTGGGTTCAATTTTCTAATCCATCCTGCCACTCTATGTCTTTTAATTGGTGCGTTTAGCCCATTGACATTGAGAGAGATTATTGTTATGGGATTTTGTCCCATTGTTCTGTTGAAATTTGGTGTATTTGAGGGACCTTTCTTGCCTTAAAGTAGCCCATTTAGTTGTTCTTGTAACCATGGTTTTAAGTCTATGAAGTTCCTGAGCTGTTGTGTGTCTGTGACACTGTGTGTTGTTCCTTCTATTATGAATGAGAGTCTCGCTGGGAAAAGTATTTTGGGGGAGGCATTTATTTCATTGAGTTTTTTCACTATGTCCCACCACTGTTTTCGGGCCATGAGGGTTTCATCAGAAAAATCAGCTGTGAATTTTAAGGGTGCTCCTTTGTAAGAGATTTCTTTCTTCGATCTTGCTGCTTTCAGAATTTTGTCTCTGTCTAATGTTTTGGTCATTTTGATCAGAATGTGTCTTGGGGTATTTTTATTCGGATTTCTTCTAGCTGGTACCCTTCGGGCCTCCTGAATGTGGTCACAAGTTTTCTTCAGGTCTGGAAACGTTGTAGCAATGATGTCTTTGACAGTTTCTTCTTCATGAAGGATTTCTTCCTGTACCTCTGGGACTCCAATAATTCTTATGTTACCCCTCTTGGCTTCATCACGATCTTCTCTTGCCATCTGTTCCCGAATTGTGAGTCTCTTTTCCATTTTCTGCTCTTTTCTGGAGAGTCTCTGAACTTCATCTTCTAGTTCACTGATTCTGTTCTCAGCAGCTCTTACTCTGCTGCTGAGGCCTTCCACTGAGCTTTTCAATTCGCCTACGAGATTTTTCAGGTCTGACATTTCTGATTGCATTTTCCTCATTTCTGCCTTCAAATCCTCTTGTCTTCTATTGACATTGCTTTCCATTGTTTCTTTTAGTTCCCTAAGCATCCTAAGTAGCTCCCTTCTGAATTCCTTGTCAGAGAGGTTGTCTAACACTATAGTACTGTTGGTGTCACCTGGGCTAGACTCTTCAATATGAAAGTTTGGTGGGTTTTTGCGTTGCTTTACCATTGTGAAAATTGTTGTTTAGTCCTTCACGTTCACTGTTACTATTCTGCTTGATATGCAGTGTGAGTTAAGATAGGCTTATGAGTTATTGGCTACTGTGTTTCTAGTGGCTGAGCTAAACTAGAGAAGTTTCCATCTAAGAAGGTAGCTTATAGTTCCTATGGCATATGTAGTGGGAAGATACCGTGGCTGCGGCTCCAGAAACAGTCCCTGACACTGGGCGAGGAGTTGGGAACGTCTCCTGTTTGGAATGAGGAGGCGTTCAGCTTTGTTGCCCAGAGCTGGGCCTCCTTGCCCGTCCCGCGCAGATCAGGGTAGAAAACCGGCTTTCTAGGAGCTGGATCTAGCTGTGCATATGCAGAGAGGGTCCCAGGCCCTTGGGGGCGGGCTGTACCTGTTTGGAATTGGAGCCGTTCAGCTTTGTTGCCCAGAGCCTGGCCTCCATACCCGTCCCGCGCAGATCAGGGGAGAAAACCCGCTTTCTAGGAGCTGGATCTAGCTGTGCATGCCCAGAGAGGGTCCCAGGCCCTTGGAGGCGGGCTGTACCTGTTTGGAATTGGAGCCGTTCAGCTTTGTTGCCCAGAGCTGGGCCTCCGTGCCCATCCCGCGCAGATCCGGGATTGTTTTCTTGATGTCAGTTTCTTCTCTTTCACTATTTGCATATAGGAATGCCATGGATTTTTGGGTATTGATTTTATAGCCTGCAACTTTACTATACAAGCCTATTGTTTCTATGAGTTTCTTGGTAGAGGTTTTAGGGTTCTCTAAATATAGTATCATATCTTCTGCGAATAGTGAGAGCTTAATTTCTGCTTTCCCTATCTGGATGCCCTTAATATCTTTTTCTTGCCTAATCGCTATTGCAAGTACTTCCAGTACTATATTGAACAGCAGTGGAGAGAGTGGGCATCCTTGTCTCATCCCTGACCTTAGGGGGAAGGGTCTCAGTTTTTCCCCATTGAGGATGATGTTTGCTGTAGGTTTGTGGTAGATGGCTTTATCTATATTGAGGAAAGTCCCCTCTATCCCCATTTTGGCAAGGGTTTTCATCATGAATGGGTGCTGGATCTTGTCAAAAGCTTTCTCCGGGTCTATTGATATGATCATATGATTTTTATCTTTTCTTTTGTTGATATGATGGATTATGTTGATTGCTTTCCGAATTTTGAACCATCCTTGCATCCCTGGGATGAATCCACCTTGGTCATGATGTATGATCTTTTTGATGAGTTGTTGTATTCTATTGGCTAGTATTTTGTTGAGAATCTTCGCATCCGAGTTCATCAGGGATATTGGCCTGTAGTTTTCTTTTTTTGCGGTGTCTTTGTTTCCTTTTGGTATTAGAGAGATATGGGCTTCATAGAAGCTGTTTGAGAGAGTTTCTGTTTTTTCAATTTCCTGGAAAAGCTTGAGAAGAACTCGCAATAGTTCCTCTTTAAATGTTTGGAAAAATTCGCTAGTAAATCCGTCTGGGCCTGGGCTTTTGTTTTTGGGAAGACTTTTGATTACAGTTTCAATTTCCTTGATGTGAATAGGTCTATTCAGGTACTCTATATCTTCTTGATTCAGCTTTGGGAGATGGCAGGAGTCCAGGAATTTATCCATTTCTTCCAGGTTCTCATGTTTCGTGGCATACAGACTTTCAAAGTAGTCTCTGATGACCTCTTGAATTTCTTTAGTTTCTGTTGTGATATCCCCATTCTTATCTCTGATTCGATTTATTAGGATTCTGTCTCTCTGTTTCTTTGTGAGTGTTGCTAGTGGTTTGTCTATCTTATTTATTTTCTCGAAGAACCAGCTCTTGGTTTCATTGATCTTTCGGATTGTTTCTTTGTTTTCCATGTCGTTGATTTCTGCTCTAAGTTTTATGATCTCTTTCCTTCTGCCTGATTTAGGCTCATTCTGTTGATCCTTTTCTAAGGTCTTGAGCTGTGAGGTCAAATTGTTTATGTGCATCGTTTCTATCGACTTAAGATATGCTTGCAGAGCTATAAATTTTCCCCTTAATACAGCTTTTGCTCCATCCCGTAAGTTCTGGTAGTTTGTGTCTTCATTCTCATTTGTTTCCAGGTATCTTTTGATTTCATCCTTGACTTTGTTCCTGACCCACTCATTGTTCAGCATCGAGTTGTTTAATTTCCAGGTGTTTGATTTGGTTCTCCGTGTCTTTGTGTGATTCACTTCTATCCTCAGTGCATCATGGTCTGAAAAGATGGCTGATACTATTTCTATCTTCTTGATTCTGTTGAGGTATGTTTTGTGTCGTAGCACATGGTCTATTTTGGAAAATGTTCCGTGCGCGCTGGAGAGGAATGTGTATTCTTTCTTTTTGGGGTGTAAAGCCCTGTATAAGTCCATAAGCCCTTTCTCTTCTATTACTTCTTTCAAAGCCAATAATTCCTTGCTGGGTTTTGTTCTTGTTGATCTATCCAGAGGTGATAAGGCAATGTTGAAGTCTCCAAGTACTATTGTGTTGGTAGTGATGTCCTCCTTAAAATCTGTTAGCAGTTGTTTTAAATATTTAGCTGTTCCCTCATTAGGTGCGTATACATTTAAGAGTGTGATTTCTTCCTGTTGTATGTATCACTTGATGAAGAGAAAACAGCCTTCACTGTCCCTTCTAATCTTTTTCAAAGTGAAATTAATGTTGTCGGATACTAGTATGGCCACCCCAGCTTTTTTGAGGGAGTTGTGTCCTTGCAGGATTGTTTTCCATCCTTTGACTTTGAGTCTGTGTTTGCTCTGGCTGTTGAGGTGAGTTTCTTGTAGGCAGCAGAATGTTGTGTTCTGTCTCTGTATCAATTTTGCCACTCTGTGTCTCTTAACTGGTGAATTTAGACCGTTGACATTGAGAGAGAGAATGGTTATGGGGTTTTGTGTCATCTTTCTGTGCGGGTGTGTTGTGGTTGTAGGGTTTGTCTTTTCTTATAGTAGCCCCTTTAGGCCTTGCTTTAGGTTTGGTTTTGAGTCTATGAAGTTCCTGAGCTGCTGTTTATCTATAAAATAGTGTACCGTTTCTTCGATTTTGAAGGAGAGTTTAGCCGGATAGAGTATTCTTGGTGAAGCATTCATTTCTGTGAGTTTTTTGACTATATCTCGCCACTGCCTTCGGGCTTGTAGGGTTTCCTCTGATAGGTCTGCTGTGAATCTAAGGGATGCTCCTTTGTATGTGATTTCCTTCTTTGCTCTTGCTGCTTGCAGTATTGTGTCTCTATTGGCAGTATCGATCATTCTAACTATGATATGTCTTGGAGTGTTTTTGTTGGGGTCTCTTTTAGCTGGCACCCTTCAGGCTCCTTGAACCTGAATGGCTGCATTGTGCAGCTCTGGGAAGTTTTCAGCAATGACTTGTTTGACGGTGTTTTTTTGTTGGGATTGTTTCCCTGAGCTTCAGGTAGTCCCATGATTCTAATATTGTTCCTTTTGGAATCATCTGCTAGGACTCTGATTCTCTGTAGAGCCATTTTGAGGTCCCTTGCCACTGTTTGTTGTTGCGTGTTGGCTTGTTGCAGCTGATCTTCCAGCTCACTGATTCTCTCTTCAGCTGTGGTCATTCTATTTTTAAGAGAAGAAACTGAGTTTCTCATTTTGTCTATGGAATCTTTTAATCGTGACATTTCTGCTCTCATTTCTTCTCGTAATTTGTTGATTTTTTCTGTGGTGT
The DNA here is from genome assembly GCF_029834395.1 of Sorex fumeus. Taxonomy (NCBI): domain Eukaryota; kingdom Metazoa; phylum Chordata; class Mammalia; order Eulipotyphla; family Soricidae; genus Sorex; species Sorex fumeus. Next base: position 13,958,755 of record NW_026606115.1, read on the forward strand.
TACTGGCTGTCCGTCTGACTGTTTCATTGAGTTGATTGAACATCTTGATGACTTCGTATCTGAATTCTATGTCAGAGAGGTCCCTTAGGTTAGCTGTATTGACAGAATGTTCTAGATTGCTTTCGTTGTTCTCCCCTTGTGGTGGGGATTTTCTTTGTTTCTTCATATTGCTGAGTAGGTTGGGAACTAGATTCCTTGGGGACTAGGTTCCTTAGTATGGGAAAACAACCTGCGGCCGCATAAGCGGCCGCCTGCCGAAAATTAAGCTATGCCCACTTTTGAGGCCACACCCACTTTTGAGGAGGCCACGCCTCTACAGAACCCTGGGTTTGGGATGAGATGGGCGCCGCGGTCAGGAGTGAAGAGGGCAGGGCAGACGCTCAAAACTGCTTCTCTTCAGGCATCTCGGGGGACACCTGGGGTCCTGCAGGGAAAGATCTATTATAATTTTTAATAATCAAAATTTCAATATATGTGTTTAAATTTGTTTGATTTTATTTTAGTCACCTTGATTTACATTGAGCTGGGGCAATAGCACAGCAGGGAGGGCGTTTGCCTTGCATGTGGCCGACCTGGCCGACCCGAGTTTGATTCCTCTGTCCCTCTTGGAGAGCCCGGCAAGCTACCGAGAGTATCTCACCTGAACAGCAAAGCCTAGCAAGCTACTGTGAGGTATTCGATATGCCACACACAGTAACAAGTCTCACAATGTTACTGGGCCTGCTTGAGCAAATCAATGAACACTGGGAGGACAGTGCTACAGTGCTACAGTGATTTACATTAACTACTAATGATAGGGTTTCATGCATACAATGTTCCAACATCACATCCTTGTCCCCCTAAGAGTGTCTGTTTCCCTCCACCTTGTGTCAAAGTCACCCCTCACCAACCTTCATGTCTCACCATGGTAATCTCAGTTCTATAGATCAATTCACAGATTCTTTTGGTTTTGGTCATTTGTTATTAGATCACTATGCATCTTTATATTCCATATATGAGAGAAATCTTCTGTAACTGTCCTTCTCTCCTTCTGACTGACTTCATGCAGTATGATCCCATCCAGTGAGACACTGGACTGATCCACATAATAGCCAATTGCATGTTTCAGCTTTTCTTATAGCTTTTGGCTTCTTATTTTTGTACTTGATCCAGCTGCTTCGTGGTCATCAGTCTTTGGATACTAAGTTTGATTTTAATGGTAGGATTTTTTGTAGACTTCCTTTGAGAGATGAAAAATATCCCATTTCTAGTTTGTTGAGAGTTTCCATTATGAACAGATATAAAATTTTTCAAATGTTTTTTTTTCTGCATCTACTGCAATTATTGGAAGGTTTTTTGCCCTCTAGCTTCTTGATATAGTATTGCCTAATATGATTTTTGAACATTAAGCTATCCTTGAATTTCTAAAGTAAATCCCACTTATAAAATATTACTTTTTAAATATTATTAGTTTATATAATGTTGGATTAATTTGGTAAAACTTTGTTAATAGTATTGTTACCTACGCTTATGAGAGATATTGTTATGTGGGTTTTTTGGCTTTGCTCTGCATTCAGGAATCATATGCTTTGAATAGTATATTGGAATTTATTTTGTGGTCTGCTGAAAAAATAACATAGATTATCTTTGAAGTAATAAGTGACTTAAGAGAATTTATCTCAGTGTAGTTTTTAAACTGTAATTTGGGCAAATAGTTAAAATGGTGTTAACGTTTATGGTTTTGGTTTACAAAGTTACAGTATTTTGACCACCACCAAACGGCCCAAGACCATCTACCACTGTTTTATGTTACTCCTAGTCCTTCCCCTCCTAATATTTCTCCCACCACCCCTTTGTAATCTCAGTTCTGTAATCAAAATTCAATATCTCTAAGAACTTATGTTTTTATGTTTGGAGAACTGATGCCAAGAAGTGTAATACTCAGGTCATATGGAAGCTCTGTTCTTACTTTTTTGAGATATCTCCATAATGTTTTCCATGAAGACTGAACAAGACAAAATTTACTCCAACAGTAAATAATGGCTCTTTTTCACCACATCTCTGAAAATATCAGCTGATTCTGGTATGTTTTTTAAAAACTTGGGCCACACCTGGCTGTGTTCAGGGATTACTCTAGGCTCTGATTTTGGGGATAACTCTTGTCTGGCTCAGAGGATTATATATGATGCTGGGAATTGGTTCCACTACACGCCCATCAACCTTATGTGGTTGAGCACACATAGCTGCATCCACCTCTTCAACACATGAGTAAGTCACAAAACCAAAGTCTCTGGAATGTTTTGTTTGGGGGTCTCTCATCACCACACAATCTGTAAGTGTGCCCCATTTCTCAAAATGTTCTCTTAAATTATCATCTGTAGTTTCAAAGCTCAAACCTCCAATAAACAGTTTTCTCAAATGTTCTGGTTCCTTTGGATAATGACCCTCCTCCCCCCGGCGGCAGCAGCGAAGGGCTGGAGCGATAGCACAGCGGTAGGGCGTTTGCCTTGCACGCAGCCAACATGGCCGGCCCGAGTTCGATTCCTCCGCCCCTTTTGGAGAGCCCGGCAAGCTACGGAGAGTATCTCGCCCACACGGCAGAGCCTGGCAAGCTACCCGTGATGTATTCGATACGCCAAACACAGTAACAACAAAGTCTCCAATGGAAACGTTACTGGGCCCGCTCGAGCAAATTTATGAACAATGGAAGGACCGCGATGGAACCAGCTGGGAATTGAATTCAGGGCAGCCACATACAAAGCAAGCGCCTTATATGCTGTACTATCTCTCTGGCCCCGTTTCTAGTATTTTTGGTATAAACCATTCTCACTAGAAATGATACCTCATTGTCACTTTGAGTATCAAATTACTAGTGACATTGCCTGTATTTTTGTTTCTTGATGATTGTGTTTCTTCATTACACTCAAATAACATTATATAATTTTTCTGTCGACTTGGTTAGTCTTTTTTATTGATTAGAATAATTAAAATGTGTGATGTTGATACATTATTTATTCTAATACTTTATTGGTTAGATGCATCTTCTCCCAATTTCTTGTTTCTTTGTATTTTTTTCTATTTTGATAATCATGAATATGTGTGCAGAAAAGTAGCAGAAATTAATGTTTGTAACAAGAGGCATCTTGGCTTATTGTGACCTTGTACAGAAGGTACAGGAGAATGGAATGAGGAAGCAAAACATAAGATTTAAAAATTTGTTCACCAATATTTGTAAGTCGTTTGCATTTATTTTCCACAGGCCATGTGATAGAGAATAAAAAAGTTGAACAATTTTAAGTACATTTAACACTGATAGAAAAATAAAACATGTAAAATCAGACAAGAAACAGACAACGTGCTCAGTAACTAATAATGGCTACCAAAATATCTATCCCAAAAAAGGGAAAGAAGACGTTATTTTTGAGTTAATTTGGAATTGTTTAATACAAAAAATCTGTTAGCTGAATGAGAATAATGACTGAGTTATTTTTGCTCACCATTACCCCACCCTAACACTTAATATAGTGCCTCACAAAGAGTAAGTGTTCAAATATTTATTTAATAATTGAATGATGTGATCCTGTGTGGGCAAAGCCACTTACAACATGGACCTAACACCACGTGTTTAGTCCATCACTCATATATCACCAACAGCCAGAGGGAGAATGTTCTGATAGGTCAGCAGGTTAGTCATTAGCATGAATTTCCAAAGTACTGGGCACAACCTTTTCCAAAGGACACATGACATGCTCCCTTTTTTTATTACTATCATAACAAAGAAGTAGTTAAGATTTTTACTTCATTATGAAAAAAACCTGAGTTTTGAGTTCCATGTCAGATACTTATAAGCTCTTGATGTCCCTCATCAACAAAATGACACTGAAAGTAATACCCACCTTAGTGGGTCATGATAATATCTAAAAAGAAAGGCATATAAAATGCACAGTAAAGGGAGGGTTCTAGAACCATTGCCTATGACTCTTCCTTTGATGTATACTAATATTGATGTAACCTGTGAATGTATTTAAATTGTTATTATTTAGTATGTTTTCTAAGAGAAATATTTTAATACCCTTTCTCACAGATTCAGAGACATATTGTGTGTTTCAAGATAAGAAGTACAGAGTGGGTGAGAGATGGCATCCTTACCTGGAACCATATGGACTGGTTTACTGTGTGAACTGCATCTGTTCAGAGGTACAATAGCCCAAGCATATGATCTTCCATTTGGGTCTTTGACATACAGAGATGCTTTCAGTGCCCAAATGACTCAGAGAAGATGAATGAGAAAAGCCTAAATGAAGATAAGAAGCTGATTGAAAGGGAAATGACTATCCTCTAGCTTACCTCTGTTGATTTTGAGTTTGATTTTCATGAGATCTCTTGGTTGTTTCTGTGGTTAAATAGTTATGATCTCCTTGCCACGTTGTATGAAAGTTGGTGGGAGAAAGCAGAATAACTTGATAGTAGGAGCAGAGGGGAGGTATATTCTTATAATATTTGAATGACAAGAAAACATATCTTTTGAAAGCCACTTCAAATATTAAATAGTTGGGCACATATATTTTCTGTTATCATCCCAGTTAATAACGGTATTGGAATTGATACTATAGGAGCTGGAGCGATATCACAGCGGATAGGGTGTTTGCCTTGCACGTGGCAACCCTGGTTTGATTCACAGCATCCCATATGGTCCCCCGAGCACTTCCAGGAGTAATTCCTGAGTGCATGAGCAGGAGTAATCCCTGTGCAACGCCGGGTGTGACCCAAAAATCACAAAAAAAAGAACTGAAAACTTGGTCTGTACCTCCTGAGGATTCGACTTCTTAAAGCTTCCCTTTGTTTCTTGTACACTCGCATTAAATTGTGTTGGGGAACTTGAATGCCATCTATGCAATGAATAATATCCTGTACTTACATATATTCCATATCTTTTAAACAAACTATACTATTATATCTTTGGCTAGACTTTCTTTTTTCCTTTTTTTTTTTTGAACAGAAAAGAAATCTCGTGTACCTCTTTTTTTAGGGGGGGGGATATAAAGATGAACATTCAGCAGTGCTAGGAGCTAATTCATAGCTCTGTACTCAGAGATCACTTCTGGTGTTGCTGGGGGGGGGGACCATATTGAGTTGCAGGAATCTAATCAGTGTCAGCAACATTTAGGGCAGGTGCCTTAGCCTCTATACTATCTTTCTGCCCACCTTGTGACGTTTTGACTTGATATTTAAAACTCTCCTTCATTTAACTAACTCCTTATCCTCAGGTTACCTTAATTCTATTATCATTGTTCAGTGGTGTGTCTTTATTTTGTTTGTTCGTTGATTTTAGATCCTTATATTGCACGCATAAGTGAAATTGTCTAATATTTGTCTTTCCTTCTAATTTATTTTGCTTCAAATAATTCCCTAGAGCTCTTTCCATTTTATTGTGAATGGCAAGAGTTTTATAATGAATGGTATTCAATTATATGAATCTACTTCATCTCTTTATCCAATAATCTACTGATGAATTCTCTGGTTTCTTTGGCTCTTGTTAATAATGCTACAAACTTCCACATAGCTGATGTTTTGGACCAGATAATTATTTGTTTCTGTGTGAGAGGCTATCCTGAGCATTGTAGAGTGTTGACTATGATCCCTATCCCTTAATCACTAGATGCCTCAGTAGCAATAACAAAGTTGTGATGACCAAATAACCCCCATATATTATTAGAGTTGTACAGGGAGTAAATGACCCCAGGTGAAGAGTTACTATACTGGGAAAGTTGGGAAGGGAGTTCTTAAACAGACCTTAAGAATTGAGAATTAGGGGGCTGGAGTGATAGTACGGTGGGTAGGGCATTTGCCTTGAATGAGGTCGACCCGGGTTCAATTCCCAGCATTCCATATGAACTCCTGATCACCGCCAGAAGTAATTTCTGAGTGCAAAGCTAGGAGTAACCCCTGTGCATCGCCGCGTGTGACCTAAAAAGCAAAAAAAAAAAAAATTGATAATTTTGGATATAATGGTTTTCCAAGTCTCACTTGAGACTTTCAGGAAAACTGCCAGTGCTCTTTTTTTTCCATTTTTCTAAATTAAATTTTATTGGCTTATAATTGACTTCAAATATATAACACTTGGGGAGGGGTGCATCTTTTTTTAAATTTATTTTTATTTATTTTAATTTTTTTATTATTAGTGAAACACCATGAGGTACAGTTGTAGATTTACAAATCTTTGTGCTTGGATCTCGGTCATACCACGATCAAATACCCATCCCTCCACCAGTGCCCATTTTCCACCACCAGGATAATATCCCTCCCCCCCATCCCCCCATCCCCCCGCCACTGTGGCAGGGCATTCCCTTTTGTTCTCTCTCTCCTTTTGGGTGTTGTGATCAGCAAAAGAGGCATTGAGTGGCGAACATGTTCAGTCCAGTCTATTTTCAACCTGCATCTCCCCTCCTGGGAGGATCCTCCAAACACCCTCCATTTGGTGTTCCCTTTTCTATCTGAATTGTCCTTTCCCCTAGAATACCCGGCTGGCCTCTAAGCTATGGAGTAATTCTCTTGGTGTTGATCTCAGCTATTCTTGGGTATTAATCTCATATTTTGTTATTTTATATCCCCCAGATGAATGCAATCTTTCTATGTCTATCCCTCTCTTTCTGACTCATTTCGCTTAGCATGATACTTTCCATATTGTACCACTTGTATGTAAAGTTCATGACTTCATCTTTTCTAAGAGCTGCATAGTACTCCATTGTGTAGATGTACCAAATTTTCTTTAACCAGTCATCTGTTCTTGGGCACTCAGGTCTCTTCCAGTTTCTGGCTACTGTAAAGAGTGCTGCAATGAACAAACAAGTGCAGATGTCACTTCGGCTACATATTTTTGCCTCTCTGGGATATATTCCCAGGAGTGGTATCGCTGGGTCAAATGGGAGCTCAATTTCTAATTTTTTGAGGAACGTCCATACTGTTTTCCAAAAGGGCTGAACCAGTCGGCATTCCCACCAACAGTGAAGGAGTGTCCCTTTCTCGCCACATCCGCGCCAGCATCGGTTGCTTTTGTTCTTTTGAATGTGGGCCAGTCTCTGAGGTGTGAGATGGTATCTCATTGTGGTTTTGATCTGCATCTCCCTGGTGATTAATGATATAGAGCATTTTCTCATGTGCTTTTTTGCCATTCGGATTTCTTCTTTGAGAAAGTTTCTGTTCATTTCATTGCCCCATTTTTTGATGGGGTCGGATGTTTTCTTCTTGTGGAGTTCAACCAGTATTTTGTATATCCTTGATATCAACCCCTTGTCAGATGTGTATTCGGCGAATATTCTTTCCCATTCTGTAGACTGTCTTTGTATTTTGGTCACTGTTTCTTTGGAGGTACAGAAGCTTCTTAGTTTAATATAGTCCCATTTATCTATCTCTGTTTTCACTTGTTCAGCCAGTGGCGTGTCATCTTTGAAAATACCATTAGCCTCAATGTCATGGAGGGTTTTGCCAACTTTGTCTTCAATATATCTTCTGGTTTCTGGTCTGATGTTGAGGTCTTTAATCCATTTTGATCTTACCTTTGTACATGGTGTTAGGCAGAGTTCTGAGCCCATTTTTTCGCATGTAGCCGTCCAGTGATGCCAGCACAATTTGTTAAAGAGGCTTTCCTTACTCCACTTCACATTTCTTGCACCTTTATCAAAGATTAGATGCTCATATGATTGAGGGGAGATGTCAGTGTATTCAACTCTGTTCCATTGGTCTGCAGTTCTGCTTTTGTTCCAGTACCATTCTGTTTTGATTATTACCGCTTTGTAGTAAAGTTTGAAGTTAGGGAGGTTGATTCCTCCCATTTTCTTTTTCCCAAGAATTGCTTTAGCTATTCGTGGGGGTTTATTGTTCCATATAAATTTCAGGAGTGTTTTCTCTATTTCTTTGAAGAATGTCATGGGTATCCTTATAGGAATTACATTGAATTTGTACAGTGCTTTCGGTAGTATTGCCATTTTGACAATGTTAAGTCTCCCAACCCATGAGCAGGGGATATCTTTCCACTTCCTCTTGTCCTCTTTTATTTCCTGAAGTAGCGTTTTGTAGTTTTCTTTGTACAGGTCCTTTACTTCCTTAGTTAAGCTGATTCCTAGGTACTTGATTTTCTGGGGCACAATTGTGAACGGGATTGATTTTTTTCATATGGCTTTCCTCTCTCTTACTGTTTGCGTATAGGAAAGCCATGGACTTTTGGGTATTGATTTTATAGCCTGCAACTTTACTATACAAGTCTATTGTTTCTAGGAGTTTTTTGGTGGAGGTTATAGGGTTCTCTAAGTATAGTATCATATCATCTGCGAATAGTGAGAGCTTGATTTCTTCCTTTCCTACCTGAATGCCCTTAATATCCTTTTCTTGCCTAATCGCTATTGCAAGTACTTCCAGTACTATATTGAACAGCAGTGGAGAGAGTGGGCATCCCTGTCTTGTCCCTGATCTTAGAGGGAAGGCTCTCAGTTTTTCCCCATTGAGGATGATGCTTGCTGTATGCTTATGGTAGATGGCTTTAACGATGTTGAGGAAAGTCCCCTCTATACCCATTTTGGCTAGGGTTTTCATCATAAAGGGGTGCTGGATCTTGTCAAATGCTTTCTCTGCATCTATTGATATGATCGTATGGTTTTTATCTTTTCTTTTGTTGATATGATGGATTATGTTGTTTGATTTCCGAATGTTGAACCATCCTTGCATCCCTGGGATGAATCCTACTTGGTCATGGTGTATGATCTTTTTGATGAGTAGTTGGATTCTATTTGCTAGTAGTTTGTTGAGGATCTTTGCATCTGTGTTCATCAGGGATATCGGCCTGTAGTTCTCTTTCTTTGTGGTATATCTGTCTGCTTTTGGTATCAGTGTGATATTTGCTTCATAGAAACTGTTCGGAAGTGTATTTGATATTTCAATTTCATGGAAAAGCTTAAAGAGGATTGGGAGTAAGTCTTCTTTAAAGATTTGGAAGAATTCACTGGTGAATCCATCCGGACCAGGGCTTTTGTGCTTGGGGAGACTTTTTATTACCATTTCAATTTCCTTGATGGTGATAGGTCTGTTCAGGTATTCCAGGTCTTCTTGGTTCAGCCTTGGGAGTATGTAGGAGTCTAGGAATTTATCCATTTCCTCGAGGTTTTGATGTTCCGTGGCATAAAGCTTTTCAAAGTACTCCCTGAGGATCCTTTGAATTTCTGTAGTTTCTGTTGTAATGACCCCCTTTTCATTTCTGATTCGGTTTATTAGGGTTTTCTCTCTCCCTTTCTTTGTGAGTTTTGCTAGGGGCTTATCGATTTTGTTAATTTTCTCAAAGAACCAGCTCTTGGTTTCATTGATCTTTCGGATTGTTTTCTGGGTTTCCATCTCGTTAATCTCTGCTCTGAGTTTTATTATTTCCTTCCTCCTGTTAGGGTTGTGCTCCTTTTGTTGGTCCTTCTCCAAGTTCTTAAGCTGTGAGGTTAGTTTATTTATGTGGGCTCGCTCCTCCTTTCTGAGGAATGCTTGTAGAGCTATAAACTTTCCTCTTAACACAGCTTTTGCTGTGTCCCATAAGTTTTGGTAACTCGTGTCCTCATTTTCATTCGTTTCTAGGAATCTTTTGATTTCCTCTTTAATTTCCTGTCTAAGCCACTCGTTGTTTAATAGCGCACTGTTTAATTTCCATGTGTTTAATTTAGAAAAACTGCCAGTGCTTTTTAGAAACAAATAGAACCCTCTCCCTAGAGCCCAAACAGTCCCATGTAGACCTAATTAATTTTACATTTGAACAGGAAATTGGACATCTAAAATTTTTTTTTTCCATTTTTGGTCCATACCTAGCCACGCTTACTCATGGGTGTTCTTGGGGATCATTCCTAGTGATGCTCAAGGGACTACTTGGAGCTCTGGGGATCAAAATCATATCAGCTGTGTGCAAAGAAATCACCTTACTCACTGTATTACCTCTGGATCCTGGTTTTTTAGGATTTTAAGAATGTGTAAGCTTTGACATGCCCTGATCTGTGTACAGCTTTGGGGTCTGCATACATGAAATTCCCAACTCTGACTGTGCTACCTATAACCCATGTTACTTTGAACAAGTTATTTGACATCTAGTATTCTTTTAGCTTCTTTAAAATAAGATTATAATATTGCCTACTTGATAGAGTTGTGGAAGGATTAAATTTACTAATTCATTTAAATCAATTCAAAGCAGTGACAACAGTCAACATTCAAGAAATATTACTACTGTTGTTTCATCATAATCATTTCTACCATTTTAGTTATTATTTTATTAATTTATTAACTCTAGAACAGATATTTAGTACAAAGCACTATGGAGAAATTAGCATGATTTCAGTCAGGAAGAATGGTTTATTATATTTGTTGGTGATCTTATTTCAAGATGGTATCAGGGATATTGAGGAGCACTGCGAGGAAGTTATATAGGAAGTTCTATAGTGTTTGCACAAGTAGCAGCACTCCAGAATTTCAGAAAGTACATGATAAAAAGTGTATGTTAAGATGTTTCAGATTTGGATAAAAGAAACCTCTCCATAAGTCGCTAGGGCAGTTATTCAATCACCTGGGGATAGTTTAGCTGCCTTCTATATCATGATTGTTTCAGATTCTTGACCTAACTCATTTGAAGTGGATAGCTAACCCTTGGGATCTGAGGTTTTGCTGCCTGCAGAGCAGTGACATGTTATTAAGATTTCAATGCAAGCAGTTTAAGTGCCTGGAATCTTCTCTCTTTCTTTTTTGGGGGTGGGGTGGGGGCACACCCAGTAGTACTTAGAGTTAGTTCTTGGTTTACTGCTCAGGGAACATTGTTGGGGTGTTCAGGAGACTATATGAAGTACTATGGCTTGAACGTGGGTATCCTGAATGCAAAATGTTCTCTCTGGTCCATTGAACTATCTCTTGTACCCTCTAAGCATCTTCTCTTCCTCCATCTTCATCATATCCTTCCTCACAAAAGATTGAGGAACACAAGGAACACTTGCTTCAAATGAATTATGGATGGAAATTATTAATGCAAATTTTTTTCTGAAGTTTTCCTGTGTTCTAGAAATGGTTGAGAGCTGTCAGAGCTAGAAATATTGTTTGTAACTTAAATAAGAGGGGGTGCTAGATATAATTACAAGCTCTAGACTTTTCTTTAAAGCAACTCGAGTGAAATGGAAAGAGGAGTCACACAGTGTAATGAACCAGTTGAGGATCCATATGCTAGAGATGCTTTTTGTCTGGTGTGGGTAGCAGCTCAATGGACCTGTAACTCATCCCTTCCCTTCCAGGGCATTGAACAAGTGATAATGAAGTCAAACTAGGCTCTGCATCTCAAGCTGGGGAATGATAGATATGCCACAGAGGTAGGTAGAATAAGCCTCCCACTAATTGTGGGAGGTTTTGAACACTGTAGTAGCAATGATCCGAGTATTATAAAACTATGCCAGCATGCTATCAAACAGTTCAAATTAGGTGCTAGTGATGAGAAAGGAAAGATAATGGTGATTTCATTCAGCTTCTCTGGAATGTGTATACACTATCTGGGTGATTCCCTGCCTGACTATCTCCCAAATAGGCAAAATGTTTCCCTAGAAAAATGTTTATTTATATATTTGTTGCTTTCTGTCTTTCAGAATGGAAATGTTCTCTGTAGCCGAGTTAGATGTCCAAGTCTTCATTGTCTCTCTCCCGTGCATATACCTCATCTGTGCTGTCCTCGCTGTTCAGGTAACTTAATTTATCTTAAACTATGGTCTCATGTCTCCCTCCTCCATCCAACTACCCCATCTCCTTTATTCCTCAGAGGGTGTAATTCCAGAGAGATAATAGTAGGATACCTTTGGGCAACTCATCCTAGCCCCTAAATACTGTCAATATCCCAAGCTAGGCACATTTTAGGCTCTAATAAGTTACCGAGTACCCAGTAACTGGATTTAATTCAACTTTTAACCATTAAAAATTGATGTCAGTGGGGGAAGGGAATTGTGTTACACAGGTCTTTATTATAAACAGCCTCTTCCTGCCAGGAACATCAGGTACCAGGAGTATTGCATTTGGTAGCATGTGTTCTATGCAATTAGTGCCAGAATTGCATCTGTACATAGCTTCTAAATGAGGAGGGGCTGTTTATAAATCAGATAAACTTAACCAGTAAATATTATAAATAGTATAGTATAATTCTGCCTGTTGTTGAATAGCCACCTCTTCCAGACTGCACACTTATATCCACATTGTTAACAGAGACTATAAGCGGGGAGACAGGCAAACTTTTAGAGAAAGCTTTTAGTACATGTATTTCCATGGTTTTTAATTCTTTGGTGGTCTGAAGCAGGTCTCCCTCATGACTTTTTATTCACATCTGACTGAGGCCTGGCTGCCATATGATGGATGATTCAGAATGCATGATAGAAGTCCTCGGAAAAAGATAGTGACAGTTTTAGGGTAGCAGAAGCCTTATACTCGTGTTAGTCAATTCTTTTCCCTCTGGGACAGGGCTTTTTTAGTTGGGGTTTATAGGTGGATTTTAAGGGTTCAGTGGGCCCTTTAAAATTTTGTTTCTAGTTTTTGATATAAATGTATATGCATGTAAATTTCTTTATAGGGGATCCATATCCTTCCTTGTATTCATAAAGGGATCTATAAATCCTAAAACATAATGAAGCATTGGTCTGAGATATAAATGGTATCTTTGTAAGAAGTGAGAGATTTCCCCAGAACTTTAAGAGTTCTGAGCAAACATGAGCAAAGTGGAGGTGGCAGATGGAACGGAGAAGGGATCACTAAGACAATGATCATTTGAGGAACCAGTCGGGATGAGAGATGTGTGCAGAAAGTATATAAAGGACCAAGCATGATAACCTCACAGCATCTGTATTGCAAACCATAATGCCCAAAAGTAGAGAGAGAATGTGGGGAATATTGTCTGCCATGGAGGCAGGGGGAAGGTGGGATGGGGGGGTATATCGGGGATATTGGTGGTGGGGAATGTGCACTTGTGCAGGGATGGGTGTTTGATCATTGTGTGGTTGTAACCCAAATATGAAAGCTTGTAACTATCTCACGGTGATTCAATCAAATTTTAAAAAAAGAGTTCTGAACAAAATGTTGTAGTTTTGACGTATGATCCAAGTAACAGTAGCTTTTTAAAAACTAAACATCTAAACATCCCCAGCCTACTGGAATTTGGAGGATCTGGGTGGAGGATGCTCGGCCCCAATCCGAGTAGGCTTGGAGATCTTGGCCCCGGAACCCACGTGGCTTTGTCCCTCTGCCAGTACCTTCATGTGTGCGGAGAGTGGTCTCAGCATGGTGGTGGCTGGTTCTGGAGGTCTTCAGCTGCCAGAGCCCTGGTCGGGGCTGGGAGGAAAGCTCAACCCGCTCCCCTCCAAGGGGCCCCGGCGAGGACAGCCAGGTGCGGAGGCAGGAGACTGCACTGTTCTCTTCCAAGAGCTGGTTTTTATAGTCTCTGAGTCTTGGCCGTTGATGGGATTACACGGCGCCAGGGGGCCAGTTGGTGGGTGTGACCCCGGCCTACTGGAATTTGGAGGATCTGGGTGGAGGATGCTCGGCCCCAATCCGAGTAGGCTTGGAGATCTCGGCCCTGGAACCCGCATTCTTTTTATGTAACATTCAAAATATTTTAACAAAGCTTTTCATGACTGGATTTAAGTCATACAGTATTCCAAAACCCATCCCTCCAGCAGTGTACATTTTCTAACACCAGTGTCCCCAGGTTTCCTCCCATCACCCCTCACCACCCAACCTCTGCCTGCCTGTATGGCTGGTGATTTTCTTCTCTCTTTCCTTTTGGGCACTGTGGTTTTCAATATTGATACTTTTGCATTTTAATGTAACCCCAAACCCCCATAATTGAAGATATATTGCTTCTGATATTGCGTCCATTCAGAATTTTTAAAATTTTATTTTAATGAATCACCATGAGATACAGTTACAGACTTACAATTTTTTGTGACTATGTTTCAGTCATACAATGTTCAAGTACCCATCACTCCACCAATATCCATTCTCCATGACCAATATTCCCAGCATCCCTCCCACCACATCCACCCTTTCCCATCCCCTGCCTCTGTAGCAGGCACATTCCCTCTTACTCTCTACTTTTGGGGGTTATGGTTTGCAATACAGGTACTAAGTGGCAATCGTGTTTGGTCCATAGTCTACTTTTAGCGCACACCTATCATCCTGAGCGAACCCTCCAACCACCATTTACTTAGTGGTCCCTTCTGTATCCTAGCTGCCTTTCCCCCAGCATGTGAGACAGGCTTCCAAGCCGTGGAGTGATCCTCCTGACCCTTATCTTTACCGTCTTTAGGTGTTAGTCTCCTATTATGTTACTTCCTTTGCCAGTCTTTTTATATTTGGCACAGTCGTTGGATTTTGTGTCTTTTTATTTTTTAATAATTACATTTCCCCCATCTGGAGCGATAGCACAGCAAGTAGGGCATTTGCCTTGCATGGGGCCTACCTGGGTACAATTCCTCCGTCCGTCTCAGAGAGCCCAGCAAGCTACCGAGAGTATCCTGGTATCAGTAGATTTTAAGTTTTATTTCTTGTTTTTTTTTTAAAAAAATTTCGTCTATTCTTTGTTTTGAACAAAATTTGAGGTTGTTCTTATAATGCTCTCTCTATTATGTTGAACCAGAATGAAAAATGGCTAGACTTTCTTTTGAAGGTAAAATCAGGATGAACATGTTTAAATGATAACAGGATTAAATGGAGGCTAATTAAAGGAATAAGTTGGGACATTGTGGTAATTAAAAACCAGAATATTTGGATACAGAGAATTTTAGTCTCTTTATTGAATATTTCTTAAAATAAAAATGTACCTACCCTTCTGAGTTGGCACAATTCTACTTGAGACTGGGCAATGCACGTAATGATGCTCCTGTGTCCCGTCTGCCCCAGTGATTATCAGTCATGAGGAATTTTATGGCTTAGGGCCACAGGAATGTTTACTCTGTGATAGAAGCTCAAATATATTCTCTTACTCCAGTGGGAGATAATGTGATAAAAATGTCCTTACCTAAAATATATCAGTTAAATCTAAGTTAATGATGAACTCCTTTTAAAAAAGAGAAAGCAAGAAAATCCAAGGTGTGTGTTTGACATGCTCTCCTATAGCAGCATTGACTTTAGAATATGTTAACTTGAATAATTATTGTTGCAGCAGATAGCCCTGCCAGTCATGCTTATAACTCACCTTCCACTGAAAAGTATGGAGGATTCATATTCACCTACTTGTTTGGCACTTGACTTCAGCTTTTAAACTCACTACTCCTGAAAATTTCAAGGTTTATATCTAAATTTGAAGTTTACCCCTGCAATCCCTGCTATCATAAAACATCAGATCATGAAATCTGCTTTTTTTTCTGAATTACTGAGGCAGGAGGTGGACTGAGGGCAGTCTGTACTGACAACTATTGAGAGCAAACAATTTTTTCCCATCACCACTTCCCCATCTTCACCGCAAAATGTCAAGACTTGGTAGTATGCTGTAAGGCTCTATTGGACCTAAGGAAATTAATGTTACATGGAAGTTAGAACATTCTTAATGAAAAAGTCAAAAGTATACAACCTGCATCCCTGTTTTTAAGCAGGAGTCTCTATAGTCCCTGATCATTCAAAATTTGTCAGAATGAAATTCTGTATCTTTTCTTTGAGAGGAGTGGAGTTGCAAATGGAGAAGGTAGCGAAAAACAATATGAGCATTTTCTTATTTTATCCCTAAAATATCTTAAATCATAATTTTTTTGCTTTTTGGTTCACACCCAGCAATACACAGGGGTTATACCTGGCTCATGCACTCAGAAATTTCTTCTGACGGTGCTCGGGGGACCATGTGTGATGCTGAGAATCGATACTGGGTCAGCCACATGCAAGGCAAATGCCCTACCCACTGTGTTATCGCTCCAGCTCCTTAAATAATATTTTAAGACTTTCTCTTTGTTTAGTCTACTAATATTTCGCCATTCAGAATAAATAAAATTGGACTTACTTAGAGGTATTCCAGCATTCTTGGGTAATTAAAATGTTATAAAATTTCCAAAATATCTGATTTGATCTGTGACCAAAGAATCAGTTCACAGTGGTCTCTTTTGACTACATGTGAAAAAGTCTAACTCTAAGATTTTTTTTTGTTTTATCGGTTCTGTGAGTAACACAAGCAAAGCAAGTGCTTTAGCACTGAGACAAATTCAGCCCCCAATTCTATGATAGTATTTAATGGGACGAGTAGTTGTAGCTATGCCAGGAGAGGCACCCATTCACCCAAGTCTTTTAATTCCAAGTCCATTTAAGGAAGCTGCATTTCCAGTGATTTACTATGGTCTGTTGGTTCCCATAAATAGAAGATGGAATTCCTGTACTATTTCTTCCTTGTTAAAAGTCAGATTGCAGATGTAGCAACCTGAATAGAGAATGCAGGCATTTCTGCAGTAATGC
Source organism: Sorex fumeus (assembly GCF_029834395.1). Taxonomy (NCBI): domain Eukaryota; kingdom Metazoa; phylum Chordata; class Mammalia; order Eulipotyphla; family Soricidae; genus Sorex; species Sorex fumeus. Next base: position 13,975,201 of record NW_026606115.1, read on the forward strand.
AGTATGTATATTTCCAAAAATCCTCACATACTTCAAAATTTCTTCTGAAAAATAAAGGAAAATTTTTGAACAAATGTAGCAAGGACATAGATGGATTTCTTCCATAATGCAATATGTAAATTTCTGAAAATCATCACGTACTTCAAAATTTCCTGTAAAAACAATTAAAGGAAAATATGAATAAAAAACTAGAAGCTTTAACAACTTTGTAGTCGAAGTGTTTACAAAAACAGCCATGCTAGTAATATGCTAGCATAGTTTGAAAATGCATCTTAGACTTCCAGTAAATAGAAGAATCATTCAGTGACTATGGATTTACCTTTTAAAATCGTGATATTATCTGGAAGGAAAGGGATATAAAGAAGACACGAAACCTTTGAGTTATAAAGACAGAAAAAATTACAAAGATTAGAGAAAATCATTTAATAAGCATTTAAAAGAGCTTCTGATCAAACTGGGCCAAGAGGAGGAATGTGGGTGAATTGGAATAGGATAAATACTTCATGATTTGCTAATTTTAGTTGCATTAGAATACTTGGAATTTAGCTATTGTCAGTTGGTGGGAGGAATTATTAATTTGGGGGGAAATCATATATGAACTAATGCAGATTGTATCATATACCAATATTACTCGATGTTTATTTGTTAGTTGCATATAAACAAGTTTAGAATATGTGAAACTATATCATAGCAGAAACAAACTATATAAGATGACATAGATACAGTAGAAGTGATATAAGAGCACTGGTGGAGAGTTCTTGAAATTTTGGTAGTATTTGGGTGCAATAACATTATACATAAATGTCATAAATGTTAATAATGTTTATGTATTAACCAAGCTATCACGATCACGACCATCCTGTTGTTCATCGATTGCCTCAAGCAGGCCCCAGTAAACGTCTCCTTCATCCTAGCCCTGAGATTTTTTAAAAAGTGCCATATTAAAGGATCTTTCAGTGTTAGGAGAATGAGACCCATCATTGTGACTGGTATTTGGCATATTGGGTATGCCACGGGGAGTTTGCCAGACTCTGCCGTGTGAGCAGGTTACCCAAGCTATAAGAAAATTAATTCAAAACTAAATGAATAAATAAATAAAAATCACTCTGTTTGAGATTCAGAGCTATCAAAATCCAGATAATGTTAAGATGTTGGTCTCTGGATAACAGATGTTTTACATTATTACTTGCTTCTTATATTACCCAGTAGGCCTAAGTACAATAGGATATTAAGTTGAAATGAAATATTACTAGAATGAATGTTAGAAATAGAATAGATAGAACCCCTGTAAATTGTCAGAGGCCAGAGTTTGAAAATGGCCAGAGACTCATTTGATATTCATTAGTTCTGTGAGTGATAGTTTATGGAACAGAAAAAGTTAAACATGTTTTAATTCAGATCCTATAGAAGTATTTAATATATTAGTATAAATTATAAATTTAAATGAGGTATATGGGCACTGTAGCACTGTCCTCCCATTCATCGATTTTCTTGAGCGGGCACCAGTAATGTCTCCATTGTGAGACTTTGTTGTTACTATTTTTGGCATATCGAATACGTCACAGGTAGCTTTCCAGGCTTTGCCATGAGGGCGGAATACTCTTGCTAGCTTGCCGGCTTCTCCAAGAGGGATGGAGGAATTGAACCCAGGTTGGTCGCGTGCAAGGCAAATGCCCTACCTGCTATGCTATGGCTCCAGTCCCTATGCTATCGCTCCGGCCCAAGGTATATGGGATGCATTAATTTACAAACTTATCCAGTCACAGTGTTTAGTTTTTTGGTGAAAGAGTTTGAAGGATTAGCATTATTTAGTATGAACATCTAATGTTATGCTATTCACTTTAAAGATGTTATTTATATTATAAAATTATTGGGATATATGTTATCTTATTTTGTAGTAGTTCTTTATGGTGGCAGATCATTTTAGAACAAGGCCTCAAACACTTGTTATCCAAATTTTAGTGTGTTTAGGATCACATTAGATGATTTAAGAAAATGCACCTTGATCTATACTGAATAATCTGATACATTTGGACTGCACTGGAAATTGAACATTTTAAGCAAGCACTTCAATGAATACTGATGCAATGTTATGATAACAGAGAGCATAGGTGCCTCTGTAAACATAATTTGCCTGTGTGACACTTTCCCAGCACCAACCCTTTGGTAACATGTGCTCACTGGCAGGTTTCCTGCTTTCCCAGAGCTCCCACGCCAAACCTCCATCTTCTGCCATTCAGAGCCCCTGGCTGTCATGTCCAGAAAGATTGACCCTCCCGTGGGGAGCTGCCTCCACTACCCCACCCATTGTCCATGACTTGTTGGCCAGAAATGAATGGCATTTCTCAGAATAAGCCCAAGAATTTCTGCTGATAAACAAATGAAACTCTCAAAGGGAAAAGCAATCAACATAGTTTGAAATAAAATCAGTGTTCTCAGTTTAGTCTGTTTTCCACTTATTTTGAAATTAGAGTCATGACTAGGATATTTTAAGGAAAGGATTAGTAAATATTCACTAGTGAGTTTTCTTCTTCCTTTCCGGACTAAATCTTATCAAAGAGCCAGTTTTCTGAATAAGTAGACCAGGAAATTATTAGTGACCTGTGATTTCAAAAGCCACCCAGTTACCATTATCTCACTACCTCTCCACTACACTTCCTTCCTTGTCAATTCTCCTGATATCTGAAATGCTATCATAATTATAGCTTCATTAATTTAATTTATGCTTTGGTACCTAACAAATGCATATATTATTAAAGGTAATAACTCTTAGTAATCATTTATTTTGTACTAAGGATGTAGAAAGTAGAATTGGATGATGGTTGTAGGGTGAGGAGGAGACTCTAAGGCCATAGCCTCTTTACGTGGAAGAGTAATGGAGACAAGGGGCAAAGGATATGCTTAGGAGTTAGACTTTCCCTTCCTCACAGTTCTGAGGAGCAGTGAACTTTAAGGAACATCAAGGAAAGTTCTTTATTCTTAGGAGAGAACATAGTGGTTTCTAGAATGAGTTGTCAGCTCTCAGATTTTTCACTTTATGGTTGTTAAGTCAAAACCAGTATGTCCCAGGGGCTGGAGCAATAGCACAGTGGGTAGGGCGTTTGCCTTGCACGTGGCCGACCCGCGTTTGATTCCCAGCATCCCATATGGTGCCCGAAGCACCACCAGGAGTAATTCTTGAGTGCAGAGCCAGGAGTAACCCCTGAGCATCACTGGGTGTGAACCAAAAAGAAAAAAAATCTCAAAACCAATATGTCCCAGAAGTAACCAGATTTCCTTACTATCTGTTGCCTAGAGTGAGTTTCACTTCAGGATTTGAGATACAAAAATAACTAAAACCCAAAAGATTTACCAGATTATTTGCAGTCACTAAGATAAATAACGGTCTTTATTAGAATGATTTTTGTTCTGATTTTTGTATTTAGATTTTTACACCGTTGGCTATTCCTTAAAAGTGAGTTTAGAAACTGGAAGACAGGGTGTCAGTTACTGAAATCAGTTCCAAAATCCACCTCTTCATAGGACTCCATTTTTGGACATCAAAGTAGTTTATTTTATAAATGTCTTGATGTGTTGTCTCTTGTTTTTGTCACATATGCACTGAGACTCCCGAGAGTGGGAAGTGGTTCAGCACTAGATGTACAGCTGCTGAAACCGTTTTTGGTATTCTTTTTAAAGCTGTACTCCTTGAGTTACAGAAAGACTCCTATGAGTTGTGTCTTTAAAAAAGAAATAAATCAAAATTGTCTGCAGGAAAGAGAAGAACATTAGGGGTTTTTTTTTTTTCTACTGAGGAGAAAGGAAAGATCAAACTAGGCCATAGAGTTACATTTAAAACATAAAGATAAGGAAACTGTCCCCTACAAGCTCCATTTTCTTTTCCTTAACAAATCATGCATCTTTCTGCAAATTCACAAGTTCACGTTCTCAAGAATATCAGGGATCTCAAGATAAATCAGAGACCATGAACACTGCTCTGTATGTTATATGTTTCTTTGTTTTCTTAGTAGATCAGAAATGGAGATTGAGAAGAAGCAGAGATATATTACTTTCATTCTTTTGTTTATTTTTCTTCCTTTCTCTGTACTTTTGTCCTTCCCTCTCTTCATTTCTCTCCTCTCCTTTTACAATATCTCTCCAATGTTTCTAAATTTTAGTTTTCCTTACAGTAAAAGATGCCTAATAAAGTTTTACCATTTTAATAGTTTTAAGTTTAAAGTTCTTTGGCATTAGCAATAATTTTTTAAAATATGCAACTATCACCACCATTCACCTTTAGAATTCTTTCCTACCTAATTGAAGCTCTGGAAGTATTCAATACTAACTCCCCATTTTCCCTTCTTCTCCCCCTAGAAACCTCCCATCTATTTTCTGTTCCTATTAATTTTTTACCTTATAATACTTCATATGAAGTTGCCGCATAGTGAGTGTATATATCCATTTTTATTTAATTTACTTTGCTAGCATAGCACAAAGTGTTCATGGTCAATCCGTACTGTAGCATAACTTTTCCATTTTTAAATGAGGAGGAGAACTAAGAAAAAATTTGAGAAGATGTTGGTTGCAGAGATGAAAAAATGAAGTCATAAGAGCCAACTAGCAAGATCTAGCAAATGTTGGTTTTCAGAGCCCATTTTTCATAGAACCAATAAGACTCCATAGGCCATACTGTCTTTAACAATGATAGATATGACAAGCAATAACTAGAAGCAATTACATGTGAAATGTTTGTATTTGAAAGACAGGCATACTACTCTCTAATGTCTCCCAGGAAATGTCTGAAAGCATCATCTATTAGAAGTTAATTAATGGCAATTTTTTCACCTTTTGGAGAAATCCAGGGGGAAGAACTTTGCCCCATTTTAACTTGATATTCACTTACAAAATTATCTCCTGAGATTGTTTTCTGGGGAAAATTGTATCTGGAGCCATTCAATATGGCTTTATTGGAAAGATTATTGAAGGACTAGAGTAGCAAGCCTGTGAGGCAATGTTGAAGGAAAAGTGCAATTACTGAGCCTGCTGAAAGAAAAAACAAATGAATGTCAACAATCTTCAGAAAGATTAATGGGTCTTAGAGGATGCTGATCAGCTTTCACCTTCCATCTTCAAAGGAGAAAAATGAGCAAAAATGATTTTCAGCATAAAAGTTAGATTAAAGACGTACTCCCAGACATGGATGGATACAGGGAAGTAGAAATCTTTTAGTAGCCAATCTCAGTTACCTCAAGTTTAATGTTGAATAAGAGCAAGTTACACATACATTCATAAATGAATACTATGTAGTTCATTTTCTGTCTACGGCTATACCATCCTGAATGTGCCCAATCTTGTCTGATCTCGGAAGCATTTCCTATGATGTTCAAAATAGACAAAACTATTGCTGATAGAGGCAAATAAATGATATTAAAAACAGTGAGAAGCAAGATAGTGATTTCCCAAAAAGCTAGGATTATGATAGCATCCAGTAGGAGTAAAGTTCCCTTCTGGGGGTTTAACTATGTTCTTTTCCTTGACCAAGTTATCAAGGTGCTTGCTTTATAATTAATAGTTCAAATGTACACTACTTTTGAAATGTGTGTTATATTTTGCAACATAACTTAAATAATCTTGACATGAACATTGTATAAATTTAAGGTGTGTGGCATGCTGTTTTGATACATTTTATATCATATGGTGTTGCTCCTCTGTGATATTCATCACATTACATAATTGTAATACAGTTTTATTGTCTGTATTTGTTATGTAGTGCATTAGATCTCTGAAATGCACTACTCATTACAAGTGCAACTCTTTACAAGTTTGTACCCTTTATCACCATCAGTCATTCCCTTGACTTCCACTGGTGCAAATCTAAGTAATATTTTGTGTGTGTGTTTTAGTTTTAAAAATTCACATATTTGTCTTTGCAAAAATGTCTTTATCTTTATTTGTCTTTCTCTGTCTGATTTTTCTCACTGTAATGTGCTCAAGGGCAATCCACGTTGCTTCAAATGACAGGATATCTTGCTTTGGCATGGCTACTTCATTTTGTGTATGTGTGTGCATATATTAATCCATTAATATATTGCTGGGCATATGGGTGTCTCCAATTTTTGACTGTTGTGAATACAAATACAAAATATTTCCAAATGATACTACATTTTTATGTGCAATGGATGGTCATGAGTAGAGTCAAAAGGTGACCAGAAGATATTTAAGTATTAGAATCTAGATTAGTCTTATGCATGTGACATATGGCTATTCGGGGCCTGCTTTCTGTTTGTTTTGGTATTTCTCTCAAAGACTTGTTTTGTTGCTTTTTGTTTTGATTTTGCATAAGGAAGAATAGTAGCAAAACTAGAGAAGTGTGTGTACTTTCTCCTCAAGGTATGCCCTCGGAATCAGTAAGAAGGCAATCAGAGCATTAGGGGCTTTGGCCTTCAAGCTGAAGAATGTACCAGTCTTGGTATCTGGTTGAAATACTCAGAATTCAGATTTTTATCACTGGCCAGATGACCCATTAGACTTTCAGAACTCTGAACTTATCAGAACTACTTTGTGGAAAGAGATATCATTGGTCCTGAGTTATGCATTCTGTATCTACAGGTGAGGCTGTATTGTGCTTTCTGAGGAGGAAGGAGAGAAGGAACGCAGGAGCTAGAACTGAGGCCTACCTCTACTTTCTAGCAATTAGCTATGGGATTTTTACAGAGCTTAATATTTTTTGTTATGTTTTCTAAATTTGTAAAATGAGACTGAAAAGTTCTACCTTCTTCTTAGGTTTACATTGCCAGTGAAAACAAAGTTGATGTGGGACATTGCTTTGAAAAGGTACAACGGGGTCTAAATTATCTGGTGATATGCAGCAGGGGAAACAAAGACTTTAAATTTTGAGCATTATTTTTCCTAGATTACTAGTTTATTAGAACCAGATTCAATTCCTCCATCTCTCTCAAAGAGCCCGGCAAGCTAAGGAGAGTATCCCACCCGCAGAGCAGAGCCTGGGAAGCTCCCCATGGTGTATTTGATATGCCAAAAACACTAACAAGAAGTCTCACAATGGAAACATTACTGGTGCCTGCTCAAGCAAATCAATGAACAATGGGAGGACAGTGCTACAGTACAGTGCTGCTAGTTTATTATAAGAGATATGTACGAAAAAGGATACAAATAAACATGTAGGTGGAAGAGATGAGTAGAGAAGGTTGGGAAAGGGCACTGAGCTTCCTTTCCCTGTCCAGTCACATAACTTTCCTTAAATCCCTATGTATTCATGAACCTCAAAGCTTTCCAAGGTCTGTCCTTTGGGAGTTTTATTGATATTTCATATCTGTTACTGTCCCTGTCCTCCCTGTCCTCCCGTTGTTCATTGATTTTCTTGAGGGGGCCCAGTAATGTCTCCATTGTGAGACTTGTTGTTACTGTGTTTGGCATATCACATACGTCACAGGTAGCTTGCCAGGCTTTGCCATGCGAGCGAGATACTCTTTCAGTCGCTTGCAGGGCTCTCTGAGAGGGGAGGACGAATCGAACTCGGGTCTTCCATGTTGGCCGCTTTCAAGGCAAACGCCCTATCCACTGCGCTATTGCTCCAGCCCGATGTTTCATATCATCATGATTAATTAAATCTTCAGTCAGAGGCGAGTGATCCAAAGTCTAACTCCTTTGTCCTCCATAGAAGTGAAGGGGTAAAATTTAACTTATGGTTAGTTTCCCTGCTTTTCAGCTCCCATCAGTAGGTGGAGTATAAATGTCACCTCTGAGGCTTTGGGAGAGTTGTGAGCCAGGAACATAGAAGTAGAACAAATATATGTGTTAATTGAGCAGCAGTATTTCAATCACTACAGCTCCTTACCATTTCCAGAGACTATACACATCTCAGATCCTACACTTCAGAGAGACACAGAGACATAGAGAGGAAAGAGAGATCTGAAAGAACCATAGGTAATTCATTTTATTTTGGACAAGACTCTCACTGAGAATTTGTATATCTATGGCTTCGTGGCTTGTAGAATAAATAACAACGTGGCAATATTGTCTATTTCATACCAGAGTATTTTACACTAAATTTTGAATAATATTAAGAGAAAATGGTGGGCAAAGACTGAAAGTATACTTGATACTTGTTTGTATAGATCTCAGTGACAGCAACACCATAACCATGTTTTCAGCTTCAGGGAAAAGTTATCAAGAGTCTAAAGGAAACAGGTGGGAGGTTCATGAAAGTCAAGTAAAAGGCATAAAATAAATAGCATCATCCTTGCCTTTCCTTTATGTTTCCTCCTGATTAGATTTTTCAGAGCTTCCCTTAGTCAATATGCTGCCCAGTAGTTCTGATATTCTTTCTCAAAGCAGAGTGAGTCTCTAGTAGAAAAATGAGATAAGACTGAGAATGTACGCTTAGACAAGGCAACAACCTCTAAGCTCTTTTGGGCACTTAAAAGAGACTTTTATGAGACAGTGGGGTGCTATACCTATGTGCCCTCCTTTCCAGTAATAGAAACATTGAGTTCTTTGCTTTGTGCTGTTGTGAGATTAATCTGAAATCATCATTCCTGTTAGAGGTGAGAACTTCTCAGTCCCCACTTTTTTACTAATTCGAGTTATTGTTGGATACTATGCATGGCATGCAAGATTAGGATGTGATCCTACTGTAGAGTGCCTCTCAGAACACCAGGATCAGGGAAGTGTGCTATGACAGCAATGTTACTTCCCAATCATAAAAGATCAGTCCTTCCATTCTCCCAGGATTTTGAAAATGGATTATTATTTTTGGCCAACACAGTGATTCAGGGAATGTCCTTGGCATTTAGTGGGCAGAAACCAATGAAGCCTAGTGATCCATTAAGAGTAGAAACATAATGCTCTGAAGCTCCACCCCACCACCTAAAGTCTAATGTTGACCTTTTTGAGAATCATTAGTCAGAGAAGACCAAAAAAGGAAGATTTTTCTTACTGGAAATTGGTAGAATGAGCCCAATCTTACTCATTCACTCATCCATTCATTTCACAAATGTTTAATAGCAACTTTGGGCGAGATCTCCTAGATGTTGCTAAGGACTTTTTAGAGTCCCATCTCAAGGAGCTCACAGTCTACTGGGAAAGCCAGGAAAACAAAATCATTAAATCATGATGTTTTGAGTAGTCCGGTAGAAACCTAGACAAGATATGGGAGGTGTAGAAAAAAGAGAGAGGGTGGAGGTTAGGGAGAGAGAAGAGAGAAAAACAGACAGAAGGCCTCTTTGTAAGCCAGATTCCTCAGAAAATAGTCTATTTGCATTTATGTCGTGCTTTGACAGATGAATAGAACTTTGTGAAATGGAGAAATGAGAGGTAGAGGACATATGAAAAGGCATGTGTGAGACATTGACAGCCATTGGTGTGGTCTGTATGAAAGGCAGAGGCTCAAAAGGTATGTTTGATGTAGTCCCAGTCTCAGAAGACCTCATATAGAGAGAGAATTTCATAGATGTGCAATGATGAAATTAAGTAAAATTTATTTTTCTGTGCCCTTTTTGTGCCCTCTTTTTATGTCTGTCAGTCCTCTGCATCCTTCCCTCTTTCCAAGTCATTCAATTCTCACAGTTTTATTTGAGGTGCAGAAACTTCTTAGTTTAATTATTTGCTTAACTTGCTTGACCTGTGGTTTTTCATCTTTGAAGATGCCTTTATTTTCAATGTCAGCGAGGGTTCTGCCTCTGTTTTCTTCCATGCTTCTTATAGATTCAGGTCTGTTACTAAGGTCTTTAATCCATTTTTATCTGATATTTTGCCTGGTGTTAGAAAGAGGTCTGAATTCATTAATTTTTGCATGTAGTGAATCCACTTCATATTTCTTGCTCCTTTATCAAAGATTAAGTGATCAGATATTTGAGGATCTGTGCCAGGATATTCAACTCTATTTCATTGATATGCGGGTCTTTGTCCAGTACCATGCTGTTTTAATTACTACCGTTTTGTAATACAGTTTGAAGTTGGGGAAGGTGATGCATCTCATTTTCATTCCAAGGATTGATTTAGATATTCATGGGGAGTTATTGTTACATATGAATTTCAGAAGTACTTGATCTAGTTCTTTATAAAAGTGCCATGGGCATTCTAATAGGGACTGTATTTAATCTGTATAATGCTTTGGGGAATATTGCCATTTTGACAATGTTAATATTCACAACCTATGAGCAGGGGATGTGTCTCAATTTCTTCATGTCCTATTTTAATCCATGATGTGCTAGTTAGAAAAAATCACATAAAAACAATTCTAGATTTACTAGAGAGAATCTTGATGAAGTTTGATAATGAGAAGGTTCTTTGCACGGATTCATTTTAAATTGGGATAAAACGGTGACCAAGATACAAAGATAGACCACAGTATGGATAAAAAGGTGACCAAGATACAAAGACAGACCACAGAATGGGTAAAATTATTTGCCTAATACCCATCTGACAAGAGGTTAATATCAAAGATATATAAGGCATTGGTAGAACTTTACAAGAAAAAAATCCAACCCCATCAAAAAATCATGAGAAGAAATGAACAGAAACTTCCTGAAAGAAGAAATTTAAATGTCCAAAAGACACATGGAAAAATATTCTACATCACTAATCACCATGGAGATGCAAATCTAAACAACAATGAGATACCATCTTACACCACAGAGACTGGCACATCAAAAGAACTAGAACAACCAGTGCTGGCACAAATTCAGAAAGTAAGGGACACTAATAATTGTTGGTGGGAATTCAAATTGTCCAACCTTTTTGGAAAACAATATGGACATTCCTCAAATAAACTAGTAATTGAGCTTTCATATGAACCAGTAATACCACTACCAGGAATATACCCTGGGAGCCCAAAAAATACACAGCAGAATCACCATCTGCACTTGTATTTTCATTGTAGTATTATTCACAACAGCTAGAATTTGGAAACAACCCATGTGACTGAGAACAGATGATGGGATAAAGAAACTTTGGCACATCTACATAATGGAATACTAGCTTGCCACCAGGAGAAACGAAGTCATGAAATTTACTTATAAATGGATGGACATGGAGAGTATCATGCTGAGTGAAATGTGTCCAAAAAAGAGAGACAGACAAATGATTGCACTCATCTGTGGAATATAAATCAATGTAATATGATACTAATACCCATGGAAAGTAGAAACAAGGGCCAGGATGATTGATCCAAGGATGATAGCTTGCCATAAGTGGAGGTGTGGGAGAACGGCAGTAAATACAGAGCAAGAACCACTATGACATCGATAGTTGGAAATGATCACTGGACAAGAACTGAGCGTTGGAAGTAGGTAAAGGGATATACATGATAACCTTTCAGTACCTGTATTACAAACCATAATGCCCAGGAGATAGAGGGATGGAGGGAGATACAGACACAGAGATAGAGACAAAGAGAGAAAGAGAGAGAGAAGATAAGTGCCTGCATAGAGGCAAGCTGGGGTTGGGGTGGGGGATGGGGGTTATGGAGAAAAGTGGGAGGCAAACTGGGGACATTGGATTGTGGGAAATGTATACTGGTGGAGGGATGGGTGTTGGAACAATTAATGACTGAAACCCAATCATGAAGAACTTTGTAACTGTGTTTCTCACAGCGATTCAATAATTTTTTTAAAAAAAATTCTCACATAGTAACTCTTGATGGGAATGTGGCTGGTTTACTTCTCCTGGAAAGGGGCATTGTTCATTAGCAGAAAGGTCAATTATTAACTAAAGTAATTCACAAATTATATAATTCTAGATATCAATGTAAAGAAACTTTGAGAGGGAACATTAAAGAACTAAGCACTGATGCTACTGCACAGATGAGCTTAGTTTAATTGACGCACACTCAGCATGAGTGTGAGGATACATGATGTTCATGCCTGAGAGGGCGTGATTGTATTTCTACTCCAAAGAACTTTAATGATTAAATGAATAAAGATATAGAAATAGCTTAGCATGGAGCCTGGCCCATTGTATGCTCTCTATATTATGCAGCCTCTTATCATTTTTGAATGCAGGGCCAGCGTTTAGTCTGGCCAAGATGGAGATGTGGGTTTTATGCTAAGTCTTAGTAATTGTGCCTGGCTGGTTTCAAGTATGTGCCTAAGATACATCCTAACATTGTACAGAATACTTTTTTCGGCACATGACTTATCAAAATGTAAATTTTCTCAAGTGTAGCTGTGACATTATTTATTGTACATTTAAGTTTATTTTCTCTGTCACCACCCAACATTTGGAAAGTGGAAGACTGTTGTTTTACAGACAGTGGAGACATGCGTAGAGTCCTAAGTTACCAGGTCTGTCCTTGTATGTGCAAACATAAAATACAAGAACCACAGCACTTAGGAAGAAAGCCAAAGAGATGCATCAGAAAGAAATTAATTTAAAAAGGTTGGATTAAAGAACAAAAGTCTCAGCTGGAGAAGGAAGAAGCAAAGAGGTGGGGGTGGGGTGGACTGGGAAAAGACAGGATACATAAGATCATCCAGCTGCCCCCAAACTGAACTTCCAATGTTTTCTGTGTTCTTTTTGGAAGAGGGGTTGGCTTGTACAGCATTCAATGGAAACTTGTTGATTGACACTGAATTGGGCACAAGTTCAGTGTGAGTGTGCTTTCAGCTATTTATTTGACTTAAAAAATTCACCCTTTGCAGTAAGACTGTTTATTTTCTCCTGGATCCCTGAGTTTATATTGTTAAAGCAGCAGTCATTAATGTTATCTCTGTTAACACAGATAGCCATTAACACTCTCTGTAGCACTGACCTTTCTTTGGAGGAATTGGGCTTGAGACTGACAAAAGTTAAATTTCCTTCTCCATACTAAAAGAAACAGTCCTCTTCAGAGTCTATGCTGAATCCCCAAACCCTCCACCCACTTCCTATACTTCCCCTCTCATACACACGTGACTCAACTATACTCCTCTGCACTCACTCTCACATACATATTTACACCCACACCCATCCTAGAATCTCGAGAATCCCTGGAGACCCCTTTTGTATCTCTTGCTGTTCATTTGTTTTGTTTCCCTTTATTTGCTTTGTTTTGATTTCAAATCGTTCTTTGGGAATAAATTGAATTTTTTTCATGCTATTAATAACTCTGTGGAGGGAGCGTGTAAGGACTCTCTCCTTAAGTAGGCTCATACTTGCCTTTATCCAACTAATAAAAACAATGCTGTTTTTCATTGATCAATCAGGCTGATCTTTGTGGGGTTTTTCATACTATACCTCTTTGTCAAAGATCCTGGGTTGGTCTCTAAAAGATGCAGGAGTCCCTGGATTATCTAGATTATGCTTTGGTCTGGTTAAAACTGATTTTTTACTGAGATTCTCTGGCTTTCCTAAAGGCCCTGGGGAAAGATTTAAGGAGCATAGTCAGTGGAGGTAGAGTGGAACAGCTGCGCTTTCTAAGCAAGGCAATAAGGTGGCCTGAATAGAGTCTCATCATCTGGATACGTTTGTATTGGTCACAACTGACCAGCCTGAAGAAACCAGATGTAGGAGGCATACAATGGAAGACTGCATTCTTGGGGTATTTAGGATACATCTCGTCTATATGAATGCTTTTAATAAAACTTTTGTAGTGATATTTTCTATATATGTGTTGTCCAGTATAGCAACCACCTGCACATATGAGGGCATTTGGAATGTGACTGGTCCAACTCATGAGTTGCATTTTAAATTTATGAATTGCATTTTAAATGTCAGCTAATTTAGATATAGACACATGTGTCTGCTGACTAAATAGAAAACACAGATATGTGCTATTACATTGGAACTTTTCTGCTGTGTTGAATGTAACTTTTTACTTTCCATCTTTTTATCTGTTCAGTGTCTTGAAACTAGATCATAAAATTCTTGAGGACAAGAATAATTTTTTCTAATATCTTCTGCAACTACAGAAATTCTGTGTTGAAGAGAAATTTTTTCTCAGTACTCTCCCCTCATAGTCGGGTAATTCAGGTAATAGAAATCTTCCATAACTTACCCTAAGTCACAGAGTTCATCATCACGGGGAAATCCAGGTCTTCCTGTCTCCTGGAATATGCTTCTTCCAGATCTCCCTTGCAGAAGTTTCCAAAAAGTAAATCATCTCTCCATGCACTTTCTTCATTGCTTATAAATGACAATAATCCCCTGATATTTAGAAATAATTTGGAGCCCAGGTCTGTATTTCCTCATGTGCCAAGAGACGGCACAGATTATAGACAAATGTTTGTGGAATTAATTCTCTAAGGCCTACTGTTGTCTATAATCTTTCATGTTAGGACATCCATGAAAATTTGTTTCTGTCTCACTCTGTGTGTTGAAGTCCATGAATCCTCATACTTGTCTCAGTGAAGAGACATTGGGCCTCTCTATGTGGATATGCCCATGATCTATGTGGGTGTTTGGGTATAAATTAGAGAAACTGGAGAAGCCCTGTAGCAGTCAATGAACATGTCTTAGTCCTTTCGAATAAAGACCTAATTTGAATTCTGAATTCTCTAAAACTAAAGGGAACATCAGTCATGACTCTCCTATACTTTTTCTCTAGTATAACACAGTAATTGAGAACTAAAGATAGCCTAAGTAGGAGGTCATCTTAGAAACTGAGGAAAAGACACACTCCAAACTAACTTCAGAATCTACTGCTAAAAAGGCAGACCATTGAACTCATAGTTCCAAGTAAAATATCTTTCGATATCCTCTCTCTTCTATTTCCCGGCCTGGCCTTTGCCCCTCACTCAAAGCCAAGCAACAGTAATGCAGCAATAGCTGAACTGAAGCAAAAGCTCTTGACACCACCAAAGGTTTAGTTTCAGCCAAGCAGCTGGTGCCTCTAGGCAGTTCTGCCAAGGGCCAAAACCAGCAAGGGAGCAAATGGTCTGCATCCCATCTGCAGTGAAATGGCCAGCTAGTTTACTGGTACCACCTAATGATAGAGCGATCTGGTCCTGAGATAGAAGGCTTCCAGAGATCCGCCCAGCCTCAAAAATCTTAAGCCCAAGTATAGTCATTGGATGCCAGAGACACTGGAGAAAGTCTTTGGAGCATGTAGGACACTAAGCCAACTAGAGTGCCTGTTGCGCCAGCTCAGAATTCCTAGCATTCCAGTCACACCATATACCCCCCTATTCCCGGAGGGCAGCCAGTGGCCACAACATAGGCTGCATCCAGCAGGCAGAGACCCTCCTCAGACACTCCCAGAGCCTGTTTCCTCACTTAGAGCCTTCCTGTTTGCCCTGCGCTGAGTTCAGGGAGGTGTACAAACAGTACCGCCCAGTTTAGAATAAGAATCTCACTTGCCATGGAATCTCGAGGCAGTGAATCATTTTAAGCAGGCACTTAAGCAACTTTCCACTGAGTCATTCTGAAGACTGTCAGGTTCACTAATCTTGACATATACTGTGTATATCCATTGTTCCTATCCTGTCCCCATCCTGATCCTAGGGGAAAATCGAGTGGTAAATAATAGAGATTTAAAGACATGCCTATTGGAGGCCATTTGTATTAGTTCTCCCTATGCCGTTCCACTTATAAAATGCCTGAATCAATAATTAATATCCTGCAGTACCAACTCTTGATCTGTTCATATTTCCCACTACACAGCTACTAGGGCTATGTATTCTTTACTCTGAGTGGCAGTGCAGGTTAGATTTCTTTTCCAGACACTTAATGGATCTGTTTTCATCTGGTTTATTCTAGGCCGGGGGTCAGGAATTTTTTCTATAAAGGGCCAGACAGTAAATATTTTAGGCTTTTAGGCTTTTTGGCTTTACAGGCTGTACAGTCTCTGTTGCAATAGCTCTTCTGTTGTAGTGGCACAGCAGTAATAGTCAATGTGTAAATGAATGAGCATGACTGTGTGTTCCAATGAAAGTTCATTTACAAAAACTTATTACAGATCATATTTTACCCATGACTCTTGCCTTAACTACTGTGGCTAAGTCAATTTAGTAGCTGAGACTTGATTTTAGCTGCGAGTTCGCCTAAGAGTTATGACTGTCACTTTATGGAATGTATAACTCTTACCCTTGACTCTTTTTTTTGAGGAAAAGATAAAAAAATTATGGGAATATTTTTATTTTACCCAAATTTAACAAGAAACTCTGTTCATTATATAAAAGTACCCTATTAACAAAGACAACAGGGTAAACGATGATACATTCACAACCTACAAATCTCAGTGTCTTAAAACAACATAGATTACTCACATAGCACAGTTTGGCTTATGTAATTTTCTTCCAGGCACCCCAACTAATAGAACCTCACTATCAGGAGTTTCGTTTCAGCGACAAAGGAGTGGAGCACAGCAAAAGTTCTAAAAGCCCTGTTTTAAAGACTTACTGAAAAGTAAAATAGATTACTTCTTCCTATATATTATAAGCAGGGGAAGTCACAGACCACCATGTTTTCACTTCTAGGGGAAAAATGTGATACTACTGTGTTCTGGGAAGAAGGAAAACTGGTTGTTGATTAATAGCTCTAATGACTGCTACATTCTCCATCAATTCCTTTCCTGGTTTCTTCTGCAGGTTCTCTTGTCTAGGTCCTCTTATTTAATTATCTTTTTGGGACAACTCTAACTAGCTTTTTAAAAAAATTTTTTTATTAGTGAAACACCATGAGGTACAGTTGTAGACTTACAAATTTTTGTGCTTGGGTTTCAGTTATAAAATGATCAAGTACCCATCCCTCCACCAGTGTCCATTTTCCACCGCCACGGGTCCCAGTATCCCTCCCACCCCCCATTCCCCCATCCCACCCTGCCTCTGTGGCAGGGCATTACCTTTTGTCTAACTAGCTTTTGTCATCCCTACTAGGCATTTACAATGGTACACTGGAAGGGTATTTTAGGAGCTATAGCACTGCTATGCTAATAATTCCTTTAAATGATATGTAGACCAGCCATGAACTTAAAGTCAGGTCTCTGTGCCAGGTCTTACATGCCACTGAATCCAAAGATTGATTGCCTTTGGGCAGCAGGCCTAAGAACAATTGGACCGCCTATGCTTCTGGATTTGATTTCACTTTGGTTTGCTTTTAATGGGAGTTTAAATCAGAAAGTTATAAGCATGTTGACTCTAGGCAATTTCTGTCCTTAATCCTATGGAGAGCAGTGTCAAGTTGTAAGAAGGAGATGTAAAAGAGAGGTAGAAGTAAGAGGAAGATAGAATACGAAATGCAAGTGGAAGGTAGAAAATATAGGTGATAGTAGTGCAATATTATGAGCTAAAATGAAATGTTTAACCTATTATTTGAAGAGTAAATACATTTGTAATGAAAAAATAATATGTCAAGATAATCAATTTCCTCTAGCAATCTCAAAGTCTCAGTGGTTAAACAATGAAAGGGTGGTTGTGATGAGGGAGAACTCTGCTCCATACAATCATTTGGGGACCCAAAATACTTTCACTTTAGTAGCCTCAGAATGTTCCACTAACGCCTATGCATGAAGTCTTAGGAACAAACGAGAGTTTGCAGGACATTTTGTAGGTTAGACTGTGGAAATAAAGAAGGCTTGGTTCCAGACGACTAGATTAAAACAAGTATTACAGCAAAGTACCATAAATACCTTTAGTTTCCCAATATATATAGAAGTTATCTTTTCATAAGACTATAATATAATATGTATGCAATAGCATTATGTCTAATTAAATGTATCACCCAGTTGTGAATTGAACAAGAGCTGTGGGAAAAATTGTGCTTCTACACTTACTCCTTTTTGGACGTCATAGACTTTCAATTTATTTTTTTAAAAAAAGCAATACCTATGAGGCACAAAATGTAAACTGCAACAAAATGAGGTAGGCATATATATGTATATATAATTTCTTACTACATTTTTCAACTAGAACTCATTAATTTAGTTTCACTTAACTGCAGATAAGGCTGTGAATTGGAGTTTAGCTGAATATCATAGATGGTATGGTGGAACAAAATGACTACGTGTTCACATAGCATTGTATATGTTTTAAGCAAGGGTGATTTTTTTGTGTATAAAGTGCTGAAATGATTGAATTTTAGACTGAAGAATTCATCAGTATCTTCTCAATTTTAATTTTTTTTGCATTCACAGAGCTTTATAGGAGGAACAAAATCTGTCTTCACATAACTATTTGTGTTATAAAGATATATGCAAGTACTCTAAGTCTCATATTTTGCTTTGTACTTCCCATGATTTCTGGATGCATCAATAAAGGAAGTTACAATATTGCTGGTACAGAGACTTGGGGTGTATATCCAAGGGCAGTGGTTTTCAACCATTTTATACCTGCAGACCAGCACCAGCTCACAAACCAGAGGTTGAAAAGTGCAGGAAAGTGAAAGAAATAAAATTAAGAGAAATAATCAGTAACAACACATTCTGAATCCTAAACTATTCGTAAATAAGTCTTAGAAACTGAAAGAGTCATTAATAGGGGAATTATATAACTATATAAGTATTCTTTCCTTTTTTGCCCTGGCAATCAGGAAACTCACAATCCTCTAATATTTGTTGGTATTTTTGTAGCAAATTCTTGGGGTATTTTTCCTATTTAAAATTTTTAGTACTTTATGACAATTCAATATTGCAGAAAGGAAAATTAGGATGTGATTTATTCTTACTTTGTTTCATGGTATCCTAGTATTTGCATTGTGAAAAACATTTTCTATTTGTTTTGTGGCTTTCTAAGTAGATGACATTACATTGTATACTCTTGGAGGACTTTTTTGGTTTTTTTTGTTTGGTTTTTTTGGGGGGTCACAACAGCAATGCACAGGGTTTACTCCTGGCTCTGCACTCAGGAATTACCCATGGCCGTGCTCAGGGGACCATATGGGATACTGGGAATCGAACCTGGGTTGGCCACATGCAAGGCAAATGTCCTACCTGTTGTGCTATTGCTGGAGCAATAGCTCCAGCCCCCTTGGAGGACTTTTGATCAAAGAAAGGCTCAACCCTTTAAGTCAAAGGTGCACATAAGCTATCCAATAGCACTGAGAACCTTCATTTCCAATTCTAGCTGCTTATTAGAATGAAGAAAGGTTTTTAGAGGCTCCTATTTCCCCTAGATGTGTTTTGAGTAGTTGATAATGAGATAGTTAATATTTATTTTCTCTGTTCTAAAATTTCTTCAATGCTTGGAGTCAAATAATTCTTTGTTATTGGAACTTATCTGTGCATGAAGGATATATTTTAGTGTCCCTGGCTTATATACAGTAGATTTCAGTAGCGTGCTCCATGTTTTGTAAAAAGCATAGATAATGGTCACACACTGCCAAATGTCCCCTGGAAGTCGGGGGTAGAGTATGGATTGACTTTGGTTGAGAATCACTGCTAAAGAATTTGTAATTTTGTAGATTATCTCACTTGCTCAGGATCCTAATAATAAATTAAATATATATTTCCATTTGCTGTATATATGGGAGTCAGAGACAGAGTTTATGAGCAGCAAGAAAAACAGTTTTAAGATCGACTGCATTTATACTCCATCGGGGGAAGTACTGACGTAATATAAAATGAACATTACGTAAGTATGTCCTGAACGAAAGATAAAAAGGCCTCTAAATAATCATTGACCTGAGAAAAGTTTTCTTATTTCTAGGGCATTATTGAAGGTTCTGAATTAGATGAGTTCTAGAAGTAGACATCTTAAACTGCTGACTCAAATGGGAGAACTTGTTAAAATATAGGTGTTGGTTCAGTGGGCCTTGATTGGGGTCTGAAATTCTTAATTTCAAGTTAATTTTCAGGTACTTGTTCCTAAACATTATATACATATGTATATGTATGTTTATGCATGTGTGTGTGTTTCAGTTTTAGTTATAGCAAATGACAGCTCTTGGCTTTCTGAGAATGTCGGTTGTCCTTCTTTCCCAACTAAATGAGAACTTTGCAGGGTAGTGTACTCTAGATTGAAAGTTTCTTTTCATTCATTAAGTTGAATATGTCACTCCACTCTTTTTTCACCTATACTGTTTCATATGAGATATATGTTATTCTTATGTTATTTCCCTTCTATTTAAGGATTTTCTTCTCTCGAGGCTTTTAGAAATCTGTATGTCTCTTTAGATTTTGCCATTTTCATTACTATGTTTCTTGATGTTCTTTGGTGTGGGATTATTTTGATTGGTATTCTTTCATCTTCTTGAATCTGTTTAGCAACCTCCCTCCAGAGAGTGGGGAAGTGCTCAGCTATTATCTCTCTCACCACTTGTTCTCCTTTCCATTTTCCCTCTTCTTCTGTTATTCTTATGATTCAGAGATTATTCCCCTTGCCTTTATACATTAACTACCTTATATTCTCCTACATTCTTTTGCTTCTTGTTTCTCTTGCAACTTCCTTATAATGCTGGCTTGTATTTTGTCCTCAGATTAATCTATATTGTTCTCTTTATGTGCAATTCTGCTAGCATGGCTTGCTATTGTGTTCTTTAGTTGTTTTAATTCAATTTGAATGGAATCTATCATCCTCTGAATCAATTTTTCTTTGAGTTAATGATTTCCCTTCACTAAATTTCCCATCTAGTGATTACTTAATTTCACTGGACAGTGCTTGCTTAATTTCTATTGCCAATGCAGTGAGTGTTGATTACAGATTCTCATTGACCAGGATTGGGAGTCTTGATGGGCTTAAGGTTTTTTCTTGAATTACTGTCTGACACAGAAGTTTAGATCCATTTTTTGAGGGGTAGAGTAGTTCGGTCACACCTGGAGGTGTTCAGGTTGACTCCTCTGTGTTCAGGGCTTACTGGAACTCACATTGGGGTGCCAGGAATCTGATCCAAGTCTGTCACATACAAGGCAAGCATCTTTTCTTCTGTACTATTGATCTGACTTTATTCTTTGAATTTTATGTGTGTTAATGGTGTATGTTTAGATTCCTAGTTATTTAAGAACTGATCTCTTCAGTTGTTTATTCCAGAAAGGTATAAACTGGTATATACTGAAAATATAAAGGTATATACTGAAAATACCTGTGTTGTTTAGATTATTTTTCTTATCATGTAATGCTATTTGAGTCGGACAAGGGGAATTTCAGCTAGTTATTCCATTTAGTTAATGTAAATTTATGATTTCATTCTGTCCATGAATTAGGACTATTGTGTCCCACCTGCTCTAATATGAAGGATGTTTTCAGTAATACTTTCACATGTGCACAGTAGCTAGACACAGTTTTAGATTTTGAGAATTAGAGCTGATATAAAACCATGAGACTCCCTGATTCAAGAGAGTGGTGGTTGGCACACAGGAAGACTCCGGGGTCCTGGGCACAAAACAGTCAGTCCATTTGGTGGCCGACTGTGGCAAAAGGGTAGGGTGAGCAAAATCCCCTCTTTTAAAATATTTAGATGATACTTTCTATTTTCTCTAAAAGTTTCATGCCTTGGAAGATAAAATGCCTTCTTTAGTCATCAGGAAGAGGTCAAATGCCTTTCCAAACAGTGTTCTGCCTGCTCCAGAAAGCAGCCTGGAGCCCTTATCTGCCATGGCCTTCCCTACAGCCTCAGTACCTGGAATCACTTTATGAAACCTGATACTACACTTTTCCAAATACAACAACAATGTGTTTAAGGATATGTTTTCTGAGTTAGTCCTCAAATACTAAATGCCTCTTTTCTTCCATTAGTATGTAATGTGATAGCAATAGGCTCTTTCCACTAGCCTCCTGGCAGTTCCTGCCTTCAAACTCATGGTATCCATTCATCCCATAACAGTCTTTCAGAAATTTAAATTTCATCAAATAACTTACCAACGTGAATTACTTCGCTGGATTCTCGTCATATACAGGAAAATTCCAAACCCTTCGGCTTGAATTACTTGTATCCCAGGTGCCTGATGTCACTGAGTTATTGTTTCAAGTGCCAAACCCTATGCTTCAAGTTTTATCACTGTTCAGTATTTCACAGGGAGAATTTTCTCTAGGTTTTAGAGGGAAGGAAGGGAAAGGCAGGAAGAAAGGCAGGCAGGTATGCAGGAAGTCGGGAATGCAGGAAAGAAGGAATGGAGGAAGGGGAGAAAGAAGGAAGAAAATATGTCATGGATATGATAAGCAACCTAGAAAAGATGTGTTAGATATTAATTAAAGACTGGGTGATTGAGAATGGAGATAAGATCTTAACCTGCGAATGGAAAATATATATAATCTCTAAATACCAAGTTCTTGTATGTAGCTCAAGGCAATTCTCCACAAAGGGTATTCCTGGATTATTCAGAGCCTTTACATAGGAAAGAAGAAAAAAGAGCAGTATCTTGGTAAAGTCAGAGAAAATATTTGGATGTAGTTAAATAGGTTTATTTACAATGGAACTTCTGAGATAGTTTACCTCTGAAAACAATATTGTCATCATAGAATATGGATTGTTATTCAACTTTATTTGAAGCACATAATTTTATTTTCATAAATTTATTATCTGCCATGGCAGATAAGGGCTCCAGGCTGCTTTCTGGAGCACTTTGGACAGTATTCCAAAGTGAACTTTGGAAATTCTGGTGTAGGAAATATGAAGAAATGCCTGACAGCACTCCCTAATTTCTCAGCCAGATGCCTCAATTTGTTTCAATATATGCTGCTAGGGACTAATTTGCCCATTTTTAAGGGACATCGACCTTAAAAAATGCCTGGTTTTAAAGGATTATATCTAACCAAGTCATAATATGAATATATTCTTAATTTACTTAGGAAGGATAGGAATCCAGTGAATGAAACATGTTACTGTCACAATTAAGGGACCAGGATTATAGCTCATCAACAGAAAGTTTGCCTAGCATGTGTAGGCTCTGGGTTCAATCACCATCTCTACAAAAATGATTAAAAATAATAAAAATGGGTTATCATGAAAAGTAAAAAAGCTGATTTAACATTGTTGTTGCAGCGACAAGTTGACTTGTTACACTACTGCATAATTAGAAATTGTAAAAATGCATAATAAAATGGTAAAGGAAGATCAGAAACTTTTCAAATCTACAACAGCACATGTTGTTTTGTGTGGATTTATATAACCCAAGTTCATATTAAGTCTTGAATTTTAAGAATTGGTCCTTAGAAAATAGGGATTTATGCTTTATCTTCTTTCCTGATTATTAAACTAGATTTTAGTAGATTTACCTAGCCCTCATGTTTTGTGGCTCTGGATAAAATGAAGATATCTAAATTTAAATACTTGTTTTGTATTTAAACTGTGCCCTTTGAGATCTCTGAACCTTATTTACATACATCAAGAAAAGTCATTTCTAATTCCCTCTCAAAGATATACATGAGAAATCTAAAATATTGTATATGACGAAACTTCATTGGTCCTTGAGATGGCTAATGAAACTGATGATAATGCTGTTTAGTAATGTTAAGGATGACCTGTTAACAGGATTGTACACAAAAATTGCCTCTGAAGATTAAATTATAAGAAGCTTTCTCCAGCATTGAACTCAGCACACAAACACGAAAAATGAGCACACATAACTCTAGAGTCCTAGAAATGGAGAGAGTTGCTTACACAGATCTGCTACTGCTGAGACAAAACCACAGGGTACTTTATTGGCATTAAAATGATGCATTGTTTCATGTACTTGTTGAGCAGCTTTGTGAAAAAATACATATAACTATGATCAAGGAAATTGAAATCATTTTGTCACCTATAAGAGTGATATATAAAAAAGATAATAGTTCTATTGAGGATGTGGAGAAAATTAACCTTCGCAAAGTATGGATATAGAATGATTCAACCTCCAGGGAAAATATGGTATGAATATTTATCAAAAACATTGGTGCTGGGGCAATAGTGCAGTGAGCATGGTGCTTGTCTTGCATGTGGCTGACCCAAGTTTTATCCCCAGCATGGCATATGATCTCCTGTGACCGGCCAGGATTAAAACTTTAATGAAGAGCCAGGACTAAGCCCTGAGTATCACTGAGTGAGACAACAAAACAAACAAAAGTAAATAACCAACAATTCTACACCTAGGTATCTATCTAAAGAATAAAACAAACACTAATATAGAAACACATATACACACACCTATGTTTATTGTAATGGTATATACTTTAGCCAAGATTTGGAAATAATGCAAGTGCCCAACAACAGATCAATGAATATTTTTTAAAATGTGGTACATATACACAGTGGAATACCACACAAGTATTCAAAAAGGTTAAAAAAGAATTTTGTTTTTTGCAACAACACATGGCTTTAACTGAAATGGGTTATGCTTAGTGAAAAAATCAGAAGGAAGAAAGACAAATACTCAATTATTTCACTTGTACGTGGGATATAAAGAAACAATGGAAGGAAAGCGGTAATTTCCAATGAAATCAAACTTTTAGACTCTGACCACATATTTGAAGTTACTATGAATAAAGGGAGTGGGTTGAAAGGGTCAAATAGAGGAAAATGAGCACTATGATAGTGGGTGTGTTATGGTAACATTGTATCCCTAAAACATATAAATGTACACTCTTGTAAACCAATGTTACTTCAATACAAAATATTTTTAGGAATAGTGGCATCACAGCACTATTCTTGATAGCCAGAATCTGGAAATATCCTTTGTGGGGAGGAGAGGAGAGGAGTCACGTGCCATAGAGGCAGGTAGAGGGTGAGGGTAGAGAGTGATGGGAGAGAACCGGGGGACACTGGTGCTGTGTGTAATCACTAAATTATTAGGAATCCTGCAGCCCTATCTGGCTGCCTGCGTTCGGTGGTCTCATGACACTTTCCTACCTAAGATGGCCTATACCATGGGCGGATGAAGGAAGAAACGAGGACCAGGTTGGTTGGTGATCAGTTTTCCTTTATTCCATTCTCCCTGCACGCCTGTTCCAATCTCACTAAGCCCCTTAATTCCTCCTATCTTCCTCTCTCGTCTCTTCCCGCTCCGACTTGCCACCATGGTCTGTCTCTAGTCTCTCCCAATCTCCCAGCACTGGAGATGGCAACCACACCTGGGATAGGTAGCACATTCAGCATATCAAAGCCTTTCCTGATCACTTGCAGTCAGGATATTTGGCTCAAGGGCAAAATTACACCTAGGGGTTTTTCTCTTTTCCTTACTCCAATAAACATTTAAACATTCATCTTAATTCTACTTCTTAATATTAGTTATTTTGTATGGACACAGAGATACATTAAGTTTGTAGGGTGGCTCTCCTAAGGACATTTCACTATAGGTCTCAGACTACAGTGCTCAGGCCAGATTAATCTTTCTTAACCCTAGCAGGTTCTTAATCTAGTTGTTACTTTTTGGATCATGACAGAATTTGTTCATGACCATGCTCTTAACTTATAGTTAAGTATTATGGCACTTGGCCAGGCCCATTTCAATGCCAAGGTAGCTCACAGCTTGCCTTGGATCCATCCAGTCCATCGTCAGGACCCTGTTTTGGGGGTGCTAGGATATAAGGGCAACTTAAACTTAAGTCGAGAAATCAGATGCCCAAGAGTGAATATTATTTGGAGTCAATTAACTCCCAAGTTACAAAAGCATAGCATGAACTATTTTCTATACAAAAAGGACATTGCTCTGATTAACTATGCAAAGGACATAAGGAGAAGAGAAAAGCAATATTTACAAGTTAACAGAGTATGATTAAGAGATAAATATGATTGAACTGTTGGGGAAGAAGAGCACAAAGAAAGAGGTTACAGACAAACACAGAGGAATGGGAGTGCCTTGGGAGCACTGTGAATGGGTGCAACCCAATAAACTTAAGTTCCCCGTGGCAAGGCAGAAAGGACAAATTAATGTTATCCTACAGTGCTGGGAAATGTACACTGGTGCAGGGATGGTTGTTGGAATACTATATGACTGAAATCCAATTATAAACAGCTTTGTATCAGGGTATATCTCACAGTAATTAAATTAAAAATCTTTAAAAATACATAAAACATATAAATTACATCTATAACTAATTACAAATTCAGCAAAACTAAAACAAAACAAAAGAATAGTGTCATCACATCTTTTGGTTCATGAAAAATGTTAAAAATCTGATAGAGCTCAAAGACCTTCTCAGAGTGTCATTCTCATACACTCAAAATTATGTAATTCATTTTGAAATCACTTTAGAGACATACATATCTTCCTCCACTACTCTAAGGTTATATGTAGAACTCTGAACAACCAGTTTCTTCTTGTCAACATTCAAATATTCATCATAGTTTTCATGTTTATCCCTTAGTTCTTATGCTAGAGCCAGCATGAAATAAAGAAGTCACAAGTCCTTCCTCCTTTGTACTAATTGGTCACTTAGCAAATAGTATACCTAATATTTTCTATTTGACTATTGAATACAGATTCTCGCTTCAAGATTTCAGAATGTGTTTGATTAATGCTGAGGTCTGAGTATGATATGAGTAAGCAATGGGTGGTTGTTGGGAAGTAATTTGGTATACCATGAGTCAGGGTAGAGTTGACGAGAATCACAGAGGGAGTGATATACTAACTGGGCCACACTGATGATTCTCCTGAGAGCATCAATCATTGGATGCTTATCCAAGGATATGGGAAAATCAGGATCTTTATATATAACTGGTGAGAATGTAGGTAGATGATGGACATTACAGGCTAAAATTGGTGCCTGAAAGGCAATGAATCACAAGCTGTTGGGTCTCTTCTGAGTTGGCACATAATTTTGGGGATGTAGTAAGTTCTAAACAGCAAATCACCAAAACGGACTTAATTACATATATTTTTATCCTTCAGAAGGTAACTTGAAGATTACATTCAGTTAGCTGTTTTGAGTGACTTTTCTCTGTAAGCCTTTTCAAAAAGTGAATTAGAAGGTAAAACTAGTCCACCATATAAACACACACATACTCAAAACTTCAGGAATTTCCTTATAAAATTGCTCTCAGGGATATGAAGTGGCAGCTCCATCATGCATCAAATCAGTGGCACAACGCAGACAAGAGCATCCATGCTTCTCTGCCTCCTTAATCTAATGCTCAATTTGTAAGCACCCTTTACTTCACAGAAATTTGTCCCCCTCCACTTCTCAAACCAGCCTTCCCAGCGTCTGCCTGACAAAATGGCATATTCAGGCAGGCTCAGCTATTGACTGACAGCAGCTGAGACTAGCGGAAGTGGGATGAAAAACAACGTACAGATGGGTTCCGGATGAGGAAGGGAAGAACTGGGATTACAATGGGGTGTGAGCTTTCAGCACCCTGTTTCACTCTCTTCTCTGCAGCTGAACCTACAGACGACTGTTTTCTGTCACTCGGCACCTTCTTGGATGGGACAGAATGTTGTGTCTGTCTATTTAGCTGCAGAGTGATCTGCTGAATCTGTTGCAAGAATTTCCAGGCCTTGGACCCCACTGGGGTTTGGATTAGGAGTGGAAGTAGGAAAGCTACTAATCTGGCTGAAGATATAAATCCACATAGTCTTCTTGAAGATCCTAAAGCAACAAAGTCCCCCAACTTCCAGAGCTTTGCCCCCTCTTTAGCTCTGTTATCTTGACAATATACCCCATTTCTCTAGACACATAGCCCATAGTGTGATAGAGTTTGATGATGGAGAAAATTATGATTTGGGATTGACATTTCCTTGACCTTTATGGGATTATTGATTTCTTTTTTATTAACTTTTCATTTTTTCTTTACCTGCCTTCTTGTCAGCAGAATACACAGCAACTCCATTTTGTTCAAGTTTGTTCCACAATAATACTAAACCTTCATGCCTGCATGATAAGATATTTGACAGCTTAAATTTTTTAGCAAAAATTATATTATATTGAAACATAATTTATATACTATTTTTATTTTTAAAGTGTGCAGTTTTGTTGGTTTGAAAATATTTGCAGTATACTGACACCATTAAATATTGTTTAATTTTATTATACTTTTATCATCCTTAAAAGAAGCCCCATACACACTTGCAGCCAGTCTTCTTTCTTCCACTTCTCAGGTCCTGGCTTACTCTAATCTACTTTTTTGTACCTATGGATTTGAATGCTCAGAGCATTTCATAACTGTGACAATGCAATGAGTGGCCTTTTGTGTCTTACTTCTTCAAACTTAGCATAATGTTTTTAAGGTTCATTCATTATAGATGAATAATATTTTGTATAGATAAATCATATTTTGTTTATATACTTATCCATTGACAAACACTTGGGTTATTTCTACCTTTTAACTTATGAATAGTGCTGCCATGAACATTTTCATGTTTAATTCCCTACTTTCAGTTCTTTTAGGTATATGCCTAGCAGTGAAATTACTGATTCATATGGTGACACTATGCTTATCTTTTTGAGGACTGCCAAATATATCTACATTCTCATCAGTTATATATAAAGATTCTTATTTTCCCATATCCTTGCCAACACATATAATTGTCTTTTTTAATGGGCATTAAGTGATATTTAGTAAAGGCCCTCCCGTTGATCGTCGATTTGCTCGAGCGGGCCCAGTAATGTCTCCATTGGAGACTTTGTTGTTACTGTGTCTGGCATATCGAATACTCTCGGTAGCTTGCTGGGCTCTCCAAGAGGGGCGGAGGAATCGAACTCGGGTATTCACTGTGACCGTTGTTTTACCCCCAATATTTTGCTCTTAATTATTATGGGATCTTTTTATTCTTTGGTTATCATTACTATGAATATATTAAACCTCTATGAATGACAGTGTCTTTTGTTAACTAATACTATGGGTCATGTCAGGCCCTCTGGCAGAGGTCAGAGGAGAATAAATTCTAGTAACAGAGCCTGCTTGTCACCTATGAAAACTAACATAGCAAGAATAGTCATTTATACCAATCATTATTCCTTAGCCAAGGAAACCTTTCAGTGTGAAAGTAGTTGAGGCAAATTTTCCTCGAAGAAGTTATAGACCTGGACCATAAAGGATAAGTGTAAAGAAGATAATTAAAGGGGAGAAATGGAGAAGCAGTCCATTTTTTTTTGCAAAGATTGTGGACACTTTGAGCCATGCTTGTATGATACCAGGGCTATATCCATTAATTCCTTGGATGGGGGCAGACGATGTCTTGGATGAAACCAAGGGTTTCTCATGTGCAAGACATGTTCCCTGCAACTAGAACCATATCTCTAAACCTGAGGAGAGACATGAAGAAGCACTCTAAACTGGAAAATATTAGAAATATGCTCCAAAGAGCTTTTCAGATCTGAAACAAATATTAAAGTCACAACAATTTGTAGAGTTCCATTTAACTATGGAAAACACAATGGAAAGAGACTGGAATTGATGACTAAAATACAATATAAAAGTTGACTATATGTTTTTTCTTCACTGCCTTTTAGTACAATCCGTAATCACATATGAGCTAATGATCCTGCTTATCCACAAATCTGCTTGTCTTTGTTATTTAGCAAACAAAAAATAAAAATTAGTTTTGGTAACTACTCTGGTCAGGACTCAGCTGCTTGGGCTGGAGAGATAGTACAATAGGAAAGGCATTTGCCTTGCACATAGTCAACCCAGTTCAACCCAGGGGGAGAATAGAACCTTTCAACCTTGAGAATAGAGCCTGAAATAAACCTTGTGCATAATAAGATGTGGATTATGACCCCCAAAGTAACTCAACTTTATGTTAAATAAACCACACCTGGTAGACCCCCAATGAGGATGTCTATAAGATATATGAAGTTAACTGAGGTAAGGCATGGCAGTCTTTTTAAAGTAATGGTTTAAGAAGCAATCCTCTAATCACTACATGTATATAGTAATTTTGAGAAATTCTGTAGGGCAGTAAATGGGACAGCTCTAGTTAGTTTAGGATGCTTTAATAAAAAATACCATAGACTGATAAACCATGGGCATTTATTTTTCATAGTTTTGAAGCCTGGAAAGTTCAAGGTTAAAGAATCAAAGGTTCTGCTGTCTGGTGAGAGGTCACTTCCTAACTTGTAGATAGCCATCTTTGTTCTGTATACTCACATATTGAAAAGTAGAATGATCTTCCTGTCTCTTTTTATAAGGGAACTAATCTCAATCATGACATGATCCCCCTAAATGTACAACCTCAAAGTATAATCACATTGGTGATTCGGTTTTCAATATATAAGTGCATGAGAGGACACAAACAATTCTGTATCATGCATTGTAATGACCAGGAAGTAACCCCATATTCTTCCCTTACAATAATAACACTGCTTTCTGATTTCCAGATTTCTCATTCCCTGTAGCTCTTAGTCATCTGATAATAACAGTAGAGGTTGTAGAAGTAGTACAGTGGGTGAGGCACTTATCTTGCACATGGCAAACCCCAGTTCAATCCTAGGACTCTATTTGGTCCCTACAGTCCTGCCAGGACTGATCCCTGAGTTCAGAGTAAACTTATGACAATCCTAGGACTGTCAGAGTAAGCTTATGACAATCCTAGGACTGCCAGGACTGATCCCCGAGTTCAGAGTAAGCCCTGGGTATTGCTGGGTATGGCCAAAAAATTAAATAACAACAGTATTTTCTAGGTAAAGGTAAGGTAAAGGCCCTCCCGTTGATCGTCGATTTGCTCGAGCGGGCCCAGTAACGTCTCCATTGGTGACTTTGTTGTTACTGTGTCTGGCATATCGAATACTCTCGGTAGCTTGCCGGGCTCTCCGAGAGGGCCAGAGGAATCGAACTCGGGTCGGCCATGTTGGCCGCTTGTAAGGCGAACGCCCTACCCACTGTGCTATCGCTCCAGTATTTTCTAAGCATTAAGATATAGTCAGTAATATGTTGAATGCACTGTGTTGCCTTATCTCATTTGATCCTCACAATTTAAGACATAGGTACTAATATTAACCACATTTTATTGATAGGTTAGCTGGGGTTCATAAATATTAAGTGGTTCTCTTTGTAATGTGTGTATGTCTCACTCTGTGTGTGTCTGTGTGTCTGTTGTGTCAGGTATTGCACCAGGGTCTCGTGTATGTACAATTTAACACCATTGAAATGTGGCCTTTTCTCCCATACAAACACATCTGAGAGGTTTTGTTTTCAGTAAGCCTTCCCCAGTAAGTCTGGTAAGTTTCTCAATCTTTGCCTGTTCCCTGCAGTGTCATTATAGATAAATTATCAGAAACCCAATTTACTACTATTTAATAATCTATAGGATATTTGTTTTTTTTCTTTAATTGCACTTTGGTGTGAGTTAGTTAATGAGTTTAATGCTAATGCTTTCTGATAGATCACAGAAGAGTTAAGTTTCTATGAAAGAAGAAAGTTTGGAGAAGATCTCTAATATAAATCTCTGCCATGAAAAGGAAAAAAATGTATAGTTGTCAAAACTGAAAGAAAATATCTAAATTCTAGGCCTCACCATTTAACTAATAGATCCACTTGATAGGTTAGCTATAAGTGCTCCAAAGAAAGACCTCATTTGAACCAAACTGGCCTTAGAGAGTGAGCACTGTTTCTTTATTGAAGGGGATTTCAGACACCTGCTGTTTGTGATGTATTCATCCTGCAATATGTGTTGAACATCCTTGCTGTTGGCTCTAACATAACCTGACAAAGATGCAGAACCCATCTTCCCCTCCCTTCACTTCAATTTTCTTTGATTCGAAGAGATTCAAAATGTTTGTCCAATCTAACCTCTGGTCTTCAAGCTGAATTTGTTCTTTCAAACACAAACTGTTTGCATTTAGTTTTTTTAAAATTTTTTTAATTTTGCTTTTTAACTCTTTTTTTTTAGTTTTTGAATGAGAAAGAAACATTGTCTTGTTCAAAGATATAAATTCATATATCTGTTTTTGTATTCATATGAATACATATATATATATGTAAAGGTATGATGTAAAAGTCACTCAAGCCACATTTCATTCTGACCTTCCCCCATAACGTGTATTATACTCATAAGTTTTAGTACTTCTTGTGCATATTTTCAGAATTTCCCTATAAAATTCTAAATATTTGAAAAATATATTTTAAATAAATAACTAAGAAGTATACAGTGCAAATCGTTTTGCCCCATCATTTAAAAAAATTAATTCTGTCATTTTCTGTCTTACTACAGGCATCTTATTCATTCTCTTATACAACTAGATAATATTTTGTGTATTAATGTGCCATATTCATCCAGGTTATCTATTGATATTTCTAATTTTTTGGCATTACAAACATCATTATGTGAGTAACTATTATGTTTTACATATGTGCAAGTATATGTTAATTCTCTAACGTAGGGTTGCTGGTTCAAAAAACATATTTTAATTAATACATACTGATTTTTTTCTTTCATTTTTTCTTCTGTGTCAATTCCACATAACATTGCCAAGAGAGTGCTTTATTCTGATATTTTCATTTCTAGTTTTACACTGATTTATGTAGTTACTTACAATGGGGTTTTAGGTAATGTTCCGACTTCAGTTCCATTACCCTGTGTCCACAGCCCTACATCACTTAAACCAATGGGTTGCCCCCCACTCCCAAACCTTATTCCTTATAGCTATATTTTTAAGTTCAATTGTTGTAGTTTGGGCACTATTCCAATGGCAACGTTGGATATAGTGTTTTGGATGTAAACAGATATTTTGCCCCAATACCTAACAGAGGCTCAAGGTACCTGGCCCTTGCCTCTATGTTACTTCCAGACCTCCTCTTCTTGCTTACCCCCCAAAATTTCTCTATTTCCTTGGCATTCTGTTTCTGCAAACTGGAACTAGTGTTTTGCCCATTTTTCTCTATGAATTTTATTTCATGTTATTTTATGAAACACCGTGATTTACAAAGTAATTTATAATTGGGGTTTAAACATGCAATGCCCATTGCTTTGCTACTTACTATTCCCTAGATATATTATTTATTCTACATACCCAAAAGAAGCAAATGCATTTATTTGAAAAGGTTAATTTGGAGATTTAAAACAATATGTTAAAATGATATCTGTACATTACTAATATACATTTATTTTATTAATGATATTTATTATATTTTCATATGTCTAAACACAATTTTTAATTTTGGTCCACTTTCTATTTGGTTGTTTGGGGGGTTATTGTTAATTTTCTCATACATTTCTAGAAATTCTTTTTCTATTCAAGAAAAATACTATTTTAATCCAAACAAACCGAATCTTTGAAGATGTTCTATGCAACTGGTTTAAAAGACTTTTAGTAGCAAAGTTCTTTCTGTCCTTTCTCTAATTAATATCCAAAAATTCATAAAAACATATGGACCAATAAATTGTAACTCTTCTGTTGAAATGGATTTGAGGAACAGTACTTCATTTTTCATGCCTCTCACACACCTCTGAAGAACCCCAAGGCAGTATGAAACATTTTGATAAACAGCTGCTCTGCATAGTCGATTTGCCTGTTATTTAACTTTTTAATAACACTTTCTGTTAGGACTTTTTTTCTGCTGTCTAAATTCTTAGTAATTCAGTTGATATGCTTTTCCATTTGACACAATTTGACAATTTGTGATAATTTGACTTTTCTTCCATTTTTAACACTTACGTATGATTTAAATACATTTTACTTAACACCATTTTACACTAGCCTCTTCATTTGCTATATTACTAACCTTGATTCAGGAATATATCTCAAGTGTCTGTGTAGCTCAAATCTAAACATGGTACCAGCTATTGTAAAAGTGTAGTCAAGGATCATCTAGGGCCAGGAATCTTCAGAGATTTCTCTTTTTTATTAGTGAAACACCATGAGATAAAGTTGTAGACTTACAAACTTTTGTGCTTGGATTTCAGTTATACAATGATAGAGTACCCATCCCTTCACCAGTGCCCATTCTCTATCACCAATGAACCCAGTAGCCCTCCCACCCCCTACCCCATACCCTCCCATCCCGCCCCTCCTCTGTGGCAGGGCATTCCCTTTTTCCCTCTCTTTCCTTTAGGGTGTTGTGGTTTGCAATAGAGATTTCTCTAAATATTTATTGAAAGAATGAAACACTTGTGAAACTTTGCTTAAATGTTTTTATCCCAAAGCACCTGCCGTATACACAAGTATAAAGCAAATAACTGAAGTTTGGTTTTCAGCCCTCACATGGTGTGCTCAGGACTTAGGCTTGACTGCTCATGAACCACTCCTGGCAGGCAAGGCTCAGAGGACTATATGTGGCACCAAGGATCGAACCAAATAAGCCATG
The DNA here is from genome assembly GCF_029834395.1 of Sorex fumeus. NCBI lineage: Eukaryota > Metazoa > Chordata > Mammalia > Eulipotyphla > Soricidae > Sorex > Sorex fumeus. The sequence goes on from NW_026606115.1 coordinate 14,009,206, forward strand.
AGCAGTGCTCCTCACCGTACCATCACTCTGGTATAAGAAAATAACTTTTAATTAGTTGTCTAACCATTCATGAACACAAGGAAAATCCTTCATATTCTTCAAGTGTAGAGCCTCCTTCTATGTGCACTCTTCCTAGACCAACACTATTTGCCATTTACTGTGAACTTTGTTGTGTACAGATATTTTGGGGCTTTTTAAATAAATTATTTCTAAACCTTACAGCCATGTAAAGTCAATGGCACACATACTAAAGATGAAGAAACAAACGTACAAAGAGATTAAGTATCCCTCTCAAGGTTACAGAGAAAATACTAAAACTGGGAGTTGTGCCTCATGTTTGTGGATCCCAGAAACGAGGTTCAGTTGTTTATACCTGCATCACTATGAGAGACAGAGATAAAAATCACTGCAAATTGTATCCACTCCCAGGGCTTCCTTTTCTAGCCCTCTTGCTATTTTATCCTTTAGTGTTTAAGCAACCTGGGGCTGAGATTTTAGATTATATAGTTTTATTTTGTTCTTTTTATTGGTAGTGATAGTGGTATGTGTCTGCTTGCCTTCCTGTTTTCTGTCTCTTAGTTCAGGGCAATTAAAGGGAAACAACATACTGTTTCTAGCTTTTTAACTTCATCTCCATATTCTTCCTTCACCATTACCTTCAAAATGCCCTGCAGATGTCCTGGGAATGCACCATTAGGATGAGAAAGAACCAGATTGGAGACATTAATATCAAACTCAGCCATCAAAAACAAAGTAGGAATCTGAGTAACAGTAGCAATGGCAAAAGAAGAGAGGGCTTGGAGTCAAGGAGATTAGCAACTGATCCCTGGGAGATCTAGAGAGGTTGAATTTACCTCATAAACACCAGCATTAGATTTGTCTCCTGACATACAAGCAGTCTTTCTGACTAGCCAAGAACTGCCTGGCTAAGAAAATAGAAATTTGAGGGCAAGAAGAAAAACCAGTATAAGACCTTTATGTTCCAAAAGGTAAAATGTGGAAGCTTTAGGAGACAGAGAATAGTATACTGCCTGAAGTGGGACAGGATCACAGAATTCTTTTATTTAATTATCATTTTAATTGAAATTTTTATTGAGCCACCGTGAGATACACAGTTACCAAGTTGTTCATGATCGGGTTTCAGTCATATGATGTTTCAATACCCATCCCTTCAGCAGCCCCTTCCCACCAAAGCTCCTTTTATAAAATTTGAAGGTGGGAGTGGGAGGCCTATGAGGAGGTTATTCACAATCCTCTATTAGAAGTTTTGGGATCTTACAGTATACTACTGTAAAATGGTCAGCTATTGAATGCAAAGGAACTAATTTTTAGAGAAGGCATTTTAGGACTCAATGATAGAAAAGGTGGTAAAAGACATTTAAGATAAATTTAAGTGTTCAAAAAAATTCAAGATCTGCTTACACACAAAATTATCTCTCACAGGGTAGAGGAAACCATGTTTTTATCAACATAACAATAGTGGGACAGATGGCTAGTGCTTGTCTGCCTGCCCCACTACGTCCTTCTTCAGAGTACTGAGTGGAATTTGACTGGACACTGGGGAAATAGTGGAGGCTAGAAGCCATGGAGCCTGGTCATTTTTGTTGTAGTGTTCCCCCGAGGAGTCCTGAAGCCAGCTTTGTTTTGGACTGATTTTCAGCCAGTTTTGGCCAGGAACACTAACTGTGTTCCAAGGATAGTTGATTAGAAGCCCAGCCACCTTGGAAAATCTGGGAGAGGAGAGGGTCAAGTTTGAGGAGGCTTTCCTTGCTTCTGTGGTCCCTTGCATGTTATGCTCAGCCTCTAAAGATACAAGAGATTTTTGAGTTCTGTGTTCCATTATGAAATAAAAAAAACAGAGACCAGAGGCATGTGCAAGATTGTGAGTCATGGATACCATCGCTGGGGTAATAATGAAATGATTCTGCACCCAGATTATATATTTTTTTCCTAATTAAAACACATACAATTAAGTTGTACAACATGCTTATATGATATAAATATTCATGATAAAATGATTACTGCAGCCAAACTAATTGATATGACACCTCATATCATTACCATTATGTGTGTGATGATAGCACTTAAAATCTACTCTCTTAGCAAGCTCCTAATATTCAACATGATGTTAACTATAGTCATCACGCTATGCATTATGTTTCTGGACCTATTTATCTTACACAATTGCAACTTTGTTTTATCATCACTCATTTTTCCTACCTCTCTTCTTCTGGTAACTACTATTGTAGTCTCTGCATATGTGTATTTATCTATATTTTATTCCTTTTGTAAGAAAGATCAAGGAGTTTTTCTTCTTTTAGTGTCTGTTTTTTTAAATGTAGTATAATGTCCTTCACTTAGAAAACAGCTGGTTCTCTTTTTTAAAGACTTTTACTATTTCATTAGATATATGTGTGTTTCACTGCATAAAAAATTTCTTTATCCATTCATTGACAGACACTTAGATTGTTTCCATATTTTGGATATTATAAATAGTGTTGAAATGAACATGGGAGTTTAAATATCTGTTTCAGATCCTCAAAGAAATGAGGAGTTTATTTCTTTTCTTTCTCCCAGTTGTAATGTCCATTCTGTGAAAAGAGCTCAAACTTTGAGTCAGATTTCTGATGTGAGTCTCTTATGAATAGCTGTATGACATGGCCAAATATGTAGGAGGTGTCAGTAACCTCATTTTCATAATTCTTCCCCAAAACACATACTATTACAGATGTTAGAAGAATGAAATAAGAATAAATGGGCTATTTTTAGTTATTGAAAATTTCTCATTCTTTCCAAATTACTGAATGTGCATATAGAACTAAGAAAAAATATTTAGAATCAGTAAGATGTTTATTTGGAAGTCCTACTTTCATACCTTCATATTCTAATGCAGAAATGTGTATTGTGGCTCTCAACTCCAGAGAAGCCACATTCTCTCTCTCTCTGACTCTCTCTTTCTCTCTTCCTTTTACTTCAAAAATAAATAGGAAATGTTAATATAATTTTATAATGCGAAACTAGCATTTAGATGACCCTAATTGGTTTTTTTGAGTTTGTTTGATCCTCCTCTCTTTGCTGTCTTCAGCCTCTTACTTAGCAGTTGAATGCCAGGTTACTTTGAATACTTTTGCAAGAAAGACTTAAGTTCATGCTTACACTCAAACTATGTTTACTAAAGCTGCCTTGCCATTTATCTTCCCTTGGTGGGAGGCCTAATTACAAAAGCAGTGTAAAAAATTAGTTCAATTTCTTTTGAGGAAATCAAACAGAGGATCAAACAGAGGTTGACCACAGGCAAGGCGAGCACCTTACATGTTGTACTACTATTTTGGCCTGAAGGATAATTTTATTTTACTTTATTTTATTTTGTTTTAAAGAGCACTTGTGTTTAAGTAGATTTTTTCTATCATAAAATGTTTTGACTGATGGTAAATGATGATCTAATTCTCTAAGTCTCCCTCAAATCAAGCTCACAGAACACAATTCTCCTGATTTATCTTCTTCCACTATCCCACAGAAGAAGCTTTCTGTTTTATGTGTGTGTAGAGCAAGGCAGTTTTTATTCAGTGGAACTCAGAAAGATGTCCAAAGAGGAATATGATTTCAAGACAGAATATGGGCTTGAAGAGAAAATCATACATATACAAAAAACCTTGCTTTTATCTACCATGAATATGTATATCAATGATTAGTTTAATCTAATGACTTGTGTGTTGTAGTTGTGTGTGATTTTCTGTCTGTAAATGTATGTGAAAACATAGAGTGCCCTTGATGAAAATCCAGTGAGAACTTCTTGAGGCTTAGAGTCAATAACTCATGAATTGTTTTTTTTGCTTGTTTGTATATTGTTATTTTACCACATTTCAAATATGTGCTAAACTCCAAGAAGAAAAGAGACACAAAAAGACAAGAGTGCTAATCTTAAAAAGCCATACATGGTTCTCTAAGTATAATATCATATCACCTGCGAATAGTGAGAGCTTGATTTCTTCCTTTACTACCTGGATGCCCTTAATATCTTTTTCTTGCCTAATCGCTCTTGCAAGTACTTCCAGTACTATATTTAGAGAACCCTAAAACCTCTACCAAGAAACTCCTAGAAACAATAGACTTGTATAGTAAAGTTGCAGGCTATAAAATCAATACCCAAAAGTCCATGGCTTTCCTATATGAAAATAGTTAGAGAGAAGAAAGAGACAAGAGAAAAACAATCCCATTCACAATTGTGCCTCAGAAAATCAAGAACCTAGAATTCAGCTTAACTAAGGAAGTAAAAGACCTGTACATAGAAAACTACAAAACGCTACTTCAGGAAATAAAACAGGACAAGAGGAAATGGAAAGATATCCCCTGCTCATCGATTGGGAAAATTAACATCGTCAAAATGGCAATATTCCCCAAAGCAATGTACAAATTCAATGCCATCCCTATAATGACACCCATGACATTCTTCAAAGAAATGGAGAAAACATTCCTGAAATTCATATGGAACAATAAGCACCCACAAATAGCTAAAGCGATTCTTGGGAAAAAGAAAATAGGAATAATCAACCTCTCTAACTTCAAACTCTACTAAAAAGCAGGAATAATTAAAACAGCATGGTGCTGGAACAAAGGCAGAGCTGCAAACCAATGGAACAGAGTTGAATATACTGACATCTCCCCAAAACATATGAACATCTAATCTTTGATAAGGAAGCAAGAAACGTGAAGTGGAGCAAGGAAAGCCTCTTTAACAAATTGTGCTGGCAAAACTGAACAGCTACATGCAACAAATGGGCTCACATCTCTGCCTAATACCATGTACAAAAGTAAGATCAAAATGGATTAAAGACCTCAACATCAGACCAGAATCCATAAGGTACATTGAAGACAAAGTTGGCAAAACCCTCCATGACATTGAAGCTAATGGTATCTTCAAAGATGTCACGCCACTGGCCAAGCAAGTGAAAACAGAGATAGACAAATGGGACTATCTTAAACTAAGAAGCTTCCGCACCTCAAAAGAAACAGGGAATTCCCTGCCACAGAGGCAGGATGGGGTGGGGGGATGGGGAGTAGGAGGGATACTGGGATTCGTGGTGGTGGGAAATGGGCACTGGTGGAGGGATGGGTATTTGATCATTGTATAATTGAAACCCAAGCACAAGTAAGTCTACAACTGTACCTCATGGTGTCTCACTAATAAAAAATAAAAAAACAGTGACCAAAATACAAAGACAGTCTACAGAATGAGAAAAGGATATTCGCCCAATACATATCTGACAAGGGGTTGATATCAAGGATATACAAAGTACTGGTTGAACTCCACAAGAAGAAAACATCCAATCCCATTAAAAATGGGGCAATGAAATGAACAGAAAATTTATCAAAGAAGAAATCTGAATGACTAACATGCAAATGAGTAAATGCTCTACATCATTAATCATCAGGAGGATGCAGATCAAAACAACAATGAGATATCATTTCACACCACAGAGATTGGCCCACATCCAAAAGAACAAAAGCAACCAGTGTTGGAGCAGATGTGGCGAGATAGGGACCTTCCTTCATTGCTGGCGGGAATTCCGACTGGTTCAGCCATTTTGGGAAACAGTATGGACAATTCTCAAAAAATTAGATATCGAGCTCCCATTTGACCCAGCAATACCACTCCTGGGAATATATCCCAGGGAGGCAAAAAACTATAGTGGAAGTGACATCTGCACTTGTTTGTTCATTGCAGCAGTGTATGCGATAGCTAGAATCTGGAAAAAACTGAGAGCCCGAGAACAGATGACTGGTTAAAGAAACTTTGGTACATCTACACAATGGAGTACTATATGCACCTGTTAGAAAAGATGAAGTCATGAAATTTACATACAAGTGGTACTACATGGAAAGTATCATGCTAAGCAAAATGAGTCAGAAAGAAAGGGACAGACATAGAAAGATTGCTCTCATCTGGGGAATATAAAGTAACAAAATAAGAGACTAACACCCAAGAATAGCAGAGCACCAGGTTTTAAGTACAAGGAGGTTCACTCCCTGGCTTGGAGGCCAGCTGCACATGCTAGGGGAAAAGCCAGCACAGATAGAGAAGGGAGCACCAAATAAAGGGTGTTGGGAGGATCCTCCTAGGATGGGAGATGCATGCTGAGAGTAGACTATAGACCAAACATGATTGCCAACCATTGCCTCTTTTGCAAACCACAACACCCAAAAGGAGAGAGAGAACAAAAGAGAATGCCCTGCCACAGAGTTGGGCTGGGATGGGGGGGTGTTGGGGGGTGGGAGGGATACTGGGATCAGTGGTGGTGGAGAATGGGCACTAGTGGAGAGATGGGTACTCGATCATTGTATAACTGAAACCCAAGCACAAAAATTTGTAAGTCTACAACTCCTCATGGTGTTTTACTAATAAAATTTTTTTTAAAAAGCCACACATGCACAACTACTATAGGTTGAAATATGAAAATTTTCACCAGGAGATGAGACTTCAGCTCGCATCCCTTTCACCACTCACTATGTTTGTGATATAAATGTCACTCAACCTTAGAGACTATTCCCAGCAAATGTAAAACAAATATAATAATCCACCATTCTTGATTCACAGGTTATTATGAGTGCTTGCAATAACAATATAGAAGCAATATTTGCAAAATTTTGCCTGGGGGTCAGAGAGATTATACAGGGTTTAAAGCAATTTACCCATATGCTATGAACCCATGTACAATTTCTGACTTTATACAGTCCCATAAGTACCTCTTAGACTGATTCCTGAGCACATAACTAGGAGTAATCCCTGAGCACAGTTGAGTGTGACCCAAAACCTAAGGGGAAAAAGACAGGCATAATGGGGATAAGGTTATTTTGGCAAAGGGATAAAATAACTAAAGACTTTAGAAACTAGAACAAGTATTCAAATACACCAAGTGATATAAAAGAGTAAAGGATATTGTCAATTGGAATGTAAAACTACAAGTACGTAACTAATACCCAAAGTTAGATCTCTCTGGACAAGGACTGAGTGCTAAAGAGAGGTAAAATTATTTGCATGACACTTTTAATAACAGTATTTCAAAACACAATGCCTAAAATTAAAATGTTTGTAAGAGAAAGATAAAGATAGAAAGTGAGAGAGAGGTGCCGGTGGGGGGGGTGGGGCACCCAGGCAGAAAGGCAACTTGGGACATTGGGTGTGAGAAATGTGCACTGGAGAAGATTGGGTGTTGGAATATTGTATGACTGAAAGTCATGAACAACTTTGCAACTCTCTCCTTTTCTCTCTTTATATAAATATATGGGCTGGAGCGATAGCACAGCGGTAGGGCATTTGCCTTGTACGCAGCCAACATGGCCTACTTGAGTTCAATTCCTCCGCCCCTCTCGGAGAGCCTGGTAAGCTACCCAGAGTATCTCTCCCGCACGGCAGAGCCTGGCAAGATACCCGTGACGTACTCGATATGCCAAACACAGTAACAACAAGTCTCATGATGGAGACATTACTGGGCCCGCTCGAGCAAATCAATGAACAACAGGAGGACCATGACTGTAATATAAATATATATATATGTATATACACATATATAGGTGATACAGTTTTAAAATGATTAGTTGTATTAGATTATCATTCTTATAAAAATACTCAATCCTTTGAGGCAAGGTAATTTTTGGTTTGGGAGGTCACAACCAGAGGTAATCAGGGTTTATTACTGGCTCAGTGCTCAGGGATCACTATGGTGTCTATGGAGACCCTGTGCGGTGCCACAGATTGGGCCCAGATTGACATCATGTGAGTTACTGCTGTGCTGTCTCTCCTGCTCTAATAGAGTTAATATTTTTTCAATGACTGTTAGCTCCATCAAGGCAGAGGCTTTGTAATAGTGCCTATCACAAATTTTAGTACATAATGACTGGTCAATAAATCTTCAACAACAGCAAAAATTGCTTGGTGACTATCCCAACTGCTATTGTCTGATTGTTTCCTTACAGTTAAGGTCATCATCCACTGAATTTAACCTCATTAATGTAGTATAACCCCATATGCTCTTGATATCTATGAAATTATTTGCAATACTGTCAATATTTGTGTGCTTTTTCTTCACCCTGCCCCAGAAGACTCCTTACCCCCAGTGAACAATAAGGTGACCAGCAAGTCATGTGAATATAATGGAACCACTTATCAACATGGTGAACTGTTCATGGCTGAAGGACTCTTTCAAAACCGGCAAGCCAATCAATGCACACAGTGCAGCTGTTCGGTAAGACTCTTCATCTTAATATTTCTGCTAGCCTGTACCCAAATAAAATGACTTCCTTTGTAGTTGTTACTTTAATTTGGGTGTACACTAGTAGAGACTTTTAATGGAAAATAAATTGCATAAATCATAAGCTTCCCTGCTAATCTAGAATCTCTTATAATCACCAACTCTGAACAATTCTGTTAAAAAGATCAAACGTAGTTGTATCCTGGACTTAAAGCTTGAATACTGTTAAATGACTCAAGATGAGCTAGTTGGTACTATTGACCTGCACTCCTTATCACACCACCTTATTACACCACCAAAACCTTCATCTGAAGAACCCAATCATGTGAAGCCCAGGGAATCAATGGGTGGTGAAGCCTCTAGCAGCATCTAGAACAACTTATTCCACTTCACTGAAAAATGGGTTGTATCTTGGTCTGAAATATTTTACTTACCAGTTTATTCTTTGTTCCCTGCAATGAGAAAAATTTCAACAAATGTTTGCTCCTGATTACTTCGGTGACATCACTTGTCAAAAGGACTATTTATACTTCAGGAATAAAGTATACTGATTATACCTTTATCTAATTATGTGGTCCAGAGCACATAATAGAAAGGACAAGAAAATGGAGTAAAATGGGTATTTAAATTGAGTCTGAGGGAATGAAGTTAGATGTAGAAACAAGCTTTTTCTTTCCTTTAGAGAGCCGTAAATATTGAATTTCCATGGTAAGTTTTAGAGTCTCCTCCTTTGGGTATATTTAGTAAAAATACAGTATCTCAAATATTTGGAAAATTGCATTGCAACTTAGTTTTCCTGATGACTTTTTAAGAATCTTTTCTGTCAGAGAACAATACATTTCTAAGAAATAAGAGGAGCAAGATTTAAGAAAAGAGATGTTGAGAACATAGAATTTTAGAAAATATATACTATGCAAAGACAGACAAAATCAGCAATTAAATTTGATCCACCCTCTTGCTTTGTGCTAGAATGAGCTGTCAATTTAAATAATATTGAATAGTTTTATACAGTAGTTTCCCTTGCCTTATTTATCTATTCACTTCCCATGGTTTCAATTACCCACAGTCAAACATGATCCAAAAATATTCTGTGTAGTTTTTTACGTATATATAGAGTGGGAGAACGTGGAAAGGAGGAGTGGGAAATGACAAAATATAACTTTCATGCAGTGTATTGTTATATTTGTTTTATTACTATAGTTTATCATTTACCTAATTTATAAGCTTTATAGCAAATATGTCTGTATAGGGGGAAACATAATATCTCCATGGTTTCAGGTATACCCTGGAGTTCATGAAAGATATTTCATCTAAGGGAAGTTGTGAATTACTCCTTCTGAAAAAGGGAGGTTGTGAATTACTCCTGAGCTGTATCTTTTGCTCGGAAGACTCTAGTGAGCATTATGGAAGCAGATACACTACAAAACCCGATTCTGTGAAATTCCCAACATCAAGCTTATGTGCAATGGTAAACACCAGATGCAATGAATAGAGAAGAAAGAAGCAAGAATATAACTTGGTGATTTAGAGGCTAAGGGCAACCCTCACATTATCTTCTTAGATCATAATGCTCCACTAGAATTGCCAATTCTCTGTGACTTATTATCTATCATGAATAAATAGTAGAAAAAGAGTGCATAATAAGTTGTACACGGTATGTAGAATTGACTGTGAGAGAAAATTGGGGAAGACATATTTTGAACTCCTCAAAATCCATTTCATTCTGATATAAATCTACACCTATCCCAGAGCCTCTGACCTTAATTATGTTTCTCCTTGGCAGGAAGGAAATGTATATTGTGGTCTCAAGACTTGCCCCAAATTAACTTGTGCATTCCCAGTTTCTGTTCCGGATTCCTGCTGTAGGGTATGCAAAGGTATGTTTCCCATTCCCTACTACCTGATGTGCTGGAATACTTAGTAGCAGGAGTTAAAAGTGAGAAAATACATATCCAATATTTAGAAAATAAATTTTCTTAGGCAACTTTCTGTTTCAGTAGTGCTTTCATTCAAAAAGTGGTGGGATAAAGCACTTATTTTAAGTACCATCTGGAGAGTAACAGGAAAAGTGTGTCTACTTTTTAAGTCATCAAATATGAAAATTAGCATCATTATCTCACTCTTTTTCATATGTCTTCAGTTTCACTCTTATATTAATGCATTATAAAACTCAGGCTCTCTTCACTCACATTTTTAAAAGACAAAATAGTGTTAAGGAAATAGCTCCAAGGCCTAAAACATGTGTTTCACATGTGGGAGTTCCAGGTTCAATGCCTGGTTCCACATGACCACATGGTCCCTTGAGCACCACACCAGACCAAAGCACAGTCAAGTGTGGCACAAAATCAAAGGTAAAAAACAAAGAGTAAGTGTGCACCTTATAAAGAATTGATGTAACCATTTTTTAACATGGTGGAGGACAAATTTAGGCATATTTTTAAAATCCCACAATAAAATAGTTCCATAATAAAATCAAAATGAAAGTCAGCAATGATCTCAAATTATAGCCAAAACGAAATTGTCCAAATGACAAAATGCATAAAAATTGTGAAATTCTCTAAAAAGCTGAACTTATCTGGGGAAGGGGGTGGATTTGAAGCGTCCTTCGGACATTGGTGGAGGGAAGCAGCCATTCCAGTGGTAGTCATGGTGTTGGAACAATGTATGCAAGAAATTATCAATGACAGTATTGTAGTTCATGGTATCTAAATAAAAAGGAAAAAGAAAAACTTGAATTTTCAACTTCTCAAGGCAGTCTCACTCCCTTTTATGTTCCACTTCTTTAATAATAGCACCATTTTAAACAATCTAGGTTCAGGGCCAGAATGATAGTACCAAGTGATAGTAGACCACTTGCCTTGCATGTGGCATACCTGGGTTCAATCTCCAGCATCTCATATAGTCCTCATCCCCTCCAAAAATAACTCTTCAGTGCAGAGCCAGAAGTATATCTTAAGCACTTCTGGGTATGACCCCCAAAACTAAAACATCATGTTATAGGATCAAACATTATTATATTTAATTTCTCCAATTGGGGCTGGAGCGATAGCACAGTGGTAGGGTGTTTGCCTTGCATGCAGCCAACATGGCCGACCCGAGTTCGATTCCTCCGCCCCTCTCGGAGAGCCCGGCAAACTACCAAGAGTATCTCGCCCGCAGGGCAGAGCCTGGCAAGCTACTTGTGAAGTATTCTATATGCCAAACACAGTAACAACAAGTCTCATGATGGAGACGTTACTGGGCCCGCTCGAGCAATTTCTCCAATAAGCAGTCTTTACTATTCCTTTCTTTTCCTGTTTTCTTTAGGCTGGCATCTTAATTCTGTCCTCTTGCCTTACATATAATCAACAGATTGAGCATCTACTATATGTTCAATCATTGTGCTGAAAGCTAGCTGTGTGTTGATAGAGTAGGCTGACAGAATACTGCTAGAATATATAATAGTGTCACTTAAATTGTTTGAGGATTTGTTTAATCACTTTGTTGTCATTTATCAGAATTTTGTGAATCACTGTGACACTCTTGTTCAGATCACAATTTATACAACCCTATATCTCATATAAATCTATGTTCAATATATACAAAACTTCCACCTACTAATGTTACCACCATGGACCAAATACCCAACCTTTCATAACCTTGATAGTTTCAGCTTTGAAAATGTAAACTATATTGTCTGCCACCCATGAAAATTTTATAATAATCATGAGGCCTAGTACAGAATGCTTGTCTTATACATGATTATTATTATATTTTCTATAATTGTCACCCGTGGTGAAATTTTTCTTCACTCCCTCCTTCCCTCCTCCCTCCTTTCCCTCCTTCCTTCCTTCCTTCCTTCCTTCCTTCCTTCCTTCCTTCCTTCTTTCCTTTAATTTTGGTGCCACACCTGACTTTACTCCAGGCTTATTTTACCTCTGTGCTCAGAGGTCCCTGCAAGCAGTGATGAGAGGTTCAGGCAGTACCAAGGACTGAATACAGGCATATTACATGTAAACCATTCACTCAGTCCATTGAACTACCTTAGCCTCTTTCTCTTATTTTATTATATCCCCAAAAGCAACACATTAAATCTAGTCATTTATTGTTTTCCTCACATTTGACAATTTTAAGTCCTTTCTTGTTTGTCTCTTCTCCTGCATAAATAGAAAAATTTATTCATTTCCCTAAAATAATAAAACCATACTTTAATTCAATTATTGACTTTTCCTGCCTACCATTTCTTGATTTCAACTTACATAAGATATTTCAATTTTCTTTGAATTTCTAATTTTTGAATCATCTAGTTATTTTTTTCTGTTGAATGGTTTTAAAAGGTATGTCATAGAGAATGGAATCAAGATATTCTTCTTCCCACTTGTAGTCACTCTAATTGCATGCTAGCTACTGTTCTCCCTTCCGAAATCCGACACGCCATTTCGTCAGTAAAGAAGCAAACAGCACCCGGCCCAGACAAGGTCAGACCTGAACACCTGAAGAACCTGCCGTCAGTACTCATCAATACACTGGCTCGGCTCTTCACTCGCTACCTGTCTGAATGCAAGGTTCCATCTCAATGGAAAACCAGCAGGACCGTACTACTGTTCAAGAAGGGAGACATCCATGACATTGGCAACTATCGCCCGATCTGCCTATTGTCTGTCATCTACAAGTTGTTCACTCGAGTCATCCTGAATAGGATTGGCAGAACACTAGATGAAGGACAACCATGCGAGCAAGCAGGGTTCCGCAAAGGATTCAGCACCATCGACCATATCCACACGATAACCAAGCTCATTGAGGTTTCTCGGGAGTTCAAGATGCCGCTCTGCTTAACGTTCATTGATTTAAAGAAGGCCTTTGATTCTGTTGAGACGGAAGCGGTCATTGAAGCCCTAGCCAATCAGGGCATTCAAGCCCAATACATCAGGATCCTCCGTGAGCTGTATTGCGGATTCACTACCAGGATCTCACCATTCTACAAAGAAGTGATCGTTGATGTCAAGAGAGGGGTGCGGCAGGGTGATACCATTTCACCAAAACTCTTCAGTGCCACCCTCGAGAACATCATGCGACGACTGGAATGGGAAGGAATGGGAGTGAAGATAGATGGTCGGCAACTACACCACCTCCGCTTTGCTGATGACATTGTTTTAATAACACCAAACATCAGCCAAGCGGCACAAATGCTGGCCGACTTTGACCGTGAGTGTGGAAAGGTAGGACTACAGCTGAATCTTACGAAGACAATGTTTATGAGAAACAGCCTTGTTCCTGACGCCCCATTCGCTCTCAATGGAACAACCATCTCCGAATGCAACAGCTATGTGTACCTAGGTCGAGAGGTCAACATGACAAATGACCTGGCACCCGAGCTGCGCAGGAGGAAGAGAGCGGCTTGGAACGCCTTCAAGAACGTCGAAGAAATAGCTAAGAGGACGAAGAACCTCCGGCTCCGGGCACATCTCTTTGATTCCACTGTTCTTCCTGCATTAACATATGCCTCAGAGACCTGGGCCCTACGCAAACAAGATGAGAACGCCATTCAGGTCTCCCAAAGAAGAATAGAAAGAGCTATGCTTGGAATATCACGTTTCACTCAAATGAGAGAACGAATCCGGAGTTCTGACATCCGTCGACGATCAAGGATCAGGGACGCTGTCTCATTTGCCAAGGTGTCGAAAATCAGATGGGCTGGTCACGTAATGAGATTTAAAGACGACCGTTGGACTAGAGCTGTTACTGATTGGATTCCACGGGATGTCAAGAGACCGCGTGGCCGCCCACCTACCAGATGGTCAGACTTCTTTGTCAAGGTCATGAACGATCGGTTTGAGGCCCTCCATGTTCCCGGAGCGAAGAGATGCCATTGGGCTACACTAGCACGCGACAGGGACAAATGGAGACGTTACTGGCGCCCGCTCGAGCAAATCGACGACTAACGGGAAGTTAAGTGATTAAGTGATTAAGTGAAATGCTGAACCTGTGAAACTTAATATAAAGGACCCATTGAATCAGAGTTAGTTCTGTCACCAAACACTTAATGTGTGCCTTTCTTCCAGGGTCAGAGAGCAATATTAGCCAGGGATTGAATCTCAGCCCCAGCCTCAGTTGTTTAGACATGTCTCTGAGGCTAGGACAGTCAGGAGAGTGTTGGCAGGTTCTGTGTCATTGCTGGTACTTGAGCAAACCTCATCTGGATCAAAAGCAATGTGCAAACAGCCACTGGAACCTTAAGAGAAACTTATCAGAAGAAAATCTCTTCAGAGATTGTACTACTGCCACATTCTGGGCAGGGAGACCCCAAATCAAAACCCACACCCAGCTTCCCTCCACCATTTTATCATTTCTGTTTCCTGTCTCCTGCCTATCTTGCCAAGGCAAAGGAGAAGGTTATGTACTTGAACTCTAGATGAGGGAGAGGTATTTGAGGTAAGCCATTGGTTGTGTTGAGAGCCAAGCCTGCACTTGGTAAGTGGTGTATATATTTAGTACTTGCTATGGACCATGCGATGGCATAAGCATATGAGTATATTACAGCTAATTTGATCCTTGAAACAAAGTAATATTATGACCATTCCCATTTCACAGATGAGATGAGACATAAAATGTTGAGTGATATGCCCACGGATGCATGGAGAATTAGAATTCAAACTTGATCAGCTTAACTCTAGATTCCTAAGTTCTTGCACTACTGATTGGGATCCATATATAGGCGTGTTAGAAGAACCTCTGTTAGTGACAGGGAGAGAAATGCACTGTACATTGATATAGCCAATAACCCTAAGAGTGTGGTCATGTTGCCCATCTTTCCCCAGTAACACAACCCCTACCAATCACTCTCTTGCTTTTTATCATTAAAAGGAGAACATGGAAATGCTTTTTTTAATTTAATTTTTATTTATTTATTTGTTTCATTGAATCACCGTGAGATAGTTACAAGCTTTCATGTTTGGGTTACAGTCACACAATGATCAAACACCCATCCCTGCACAAGTACACATTCCCCACCATCAATATTCCCGGTATACCCCCCCTTTCCCACCCTCCCCCTGCTTCCATGACAGACATGATTCCCCATAATCTTTCTCTACTTTGAGACATTATGGTTTGCAATACAGACACTGAGAAGTTATGGCTGGTCCTTTATCTACTTTCAGCACACATCTTCCATTCCAACCAGTTCCTGAAGCCATCATTTTCTTAGTGATCCCTTCTCTATTCCAGCTGCCTTCTCCCCTTTGCTCAAGAGGCAGGCTTCCAGCTATGGAGCAAACTTCCTGTCCCGTGTATCTACTATTCTTAGGGGTCAGCCTCATGTTAATGTTGTTTCATACTCCACAAATGAGTGCAGTCCTTCTATGTCCCTCTCTTTCTGACTCATTTCACTTACCATGATACTCTCCATGTCTATCCATTTATAAGCAAAGTTCATTACTTCATTTCTCCTAACAGCTGCATAATATTCCATTCTATAGATGTACCAAAGTTTCTTTAACTAGTCATCTGTTCTAGGGCACTAGGGTTATTTCCAGATTTTGGCTACTGTGAACAATGCTGCAATGAACATATAAGTACAGATGTCATTTCTACTGTCCCTTTTTTCATTCTTGAGATATATTGAGAAGGGGTATTGCAGGGTCATATGAAAGCTCAATTTCTAGTATTTGAAGGACTGTCCATACTGTTTTCCAGAAAGGCTGGACTAGTGGGTATTCCCACCAACAGTGAAAGAGCATCCCTTTTTCCCCACATCCACTCCAGCACTGGTTGCTTTTGTTCTTTTGAATGTGTGCTAGTCTCGTGGTGTGAGATTATATCTCATTGTTGTTTTGATTTGCATCTCCCTGATGGCTAGCGATGTAAGAGCATTTTTTCATGTACCTTTTGGTCATTTGTATTTTTTTTTGAGGAAACTTCTGTTCATTTATTCTCACCATTTTTGATGGGGTTGGAGGTTTTTTTCTCGTACAATTCTACTAGTGTCTTGTATATCCTGGATATTAATCCTATTCTGTGGGCTCTTTCTGTATTTTGGTCACTGTTTCTTTTGAAGTGCAGAAGCTTCTTAGTTTGATGTAGTCCCATTTGTTTATGTTTGCTGAAAACGGAAATGTTTTTACCTTCCTTCATGAAACATTTGTTGAACCAGGCACTAGACTGGCACTTGAGATACAATGGTGTACAAAACAGACATGGAAACTGCTTTTGTGTATTATTGGGAAAGACAAACAATAACTAAGTAATGACATAATTAAAATAAAATTGCAGAGCTGGAAAGATAGTATGGCAAGGACGATGCTTGTCTTACTCACAGCTCACCTGGATTTGATTCCCGGCACTCTATATGGTCCCCTTAGCCTGCCAGTAGTGATCCCTGAGTATAGGGCCAGGAGTAATCCCTGTGCACTGATGAGTATGTCCAAAAACCAAAAATAAATAAATAAAATATACAGCAGCTATGTCATATGCTACAAAGAAATGATGTTATAAAAATCAGTAATTGAGAGGACTTGGTCTGCCAGGTAGATAAATAAAAACTTCTAGGACTCTCTCTCCAAACTCAACTCATAACACATTTTCTTTTCATTCTCCAATAAAACTCATTCCAATAGAAAACAGAATAACTCCAATAGAACACACTCAAAAGAAAATAACTGCTCCTACTCTTCTGGAATGCACAATTTTTCATCTCATGATGAAATCCTACAGCCTTGTCCTTCAAACCATATCACATTATCCTCAACTTTAAATAATGCTGTGATTGCCCAGAAACACACTATTGGATATGCCAATTGTTCTTAAATGAATAGTCATCATGAGCTTCAAAATTTATAGAAATTAATTTAATTTATTGCCTGAAATTATTAAAAACAGAAAAATTGGAAATAATTTCTAAATTTGCATCCTAAGTGGATATTAATTTTGCTGAAGGTTCTTTTTTCCTAAAATCATGTAGACATATAACTGTTCTGTCAGTGATGAATTTTGTGTATATATATATTTCTTATTGTTTTATTAAGGTTCACTTTGTCTTCATTTACATAAAGATGGCTTTGATATGTAAATTCAAAAGAAATAAGATGTAATTTCCTTTCTTTTTTTTAATTTTTTTTCCCTTTATTTTATTTTATTTTTTTTAAAGTTGTAGATTTACAATTTTTTGTGCTTTGGTTTCAATTATACAATGATCAGATACCCATCCCTCCACCAGTGCCCATTTTCCACCACCATGGATAATATCCCTCCCACCCCCATCCCCCCATCCCCCCTGTCTCTGTGGCAGGGCAATCCCCTGTGTTCTCTCTCTCCTTTTGGGTGTTGTGGTCTGCAAAAGGTGAATGAGAGACCAGTTGTAGTTACTGGTTTTGGCATATCGAATACACAGCGGATAGCTTGCCAGGCTCTTCCGTGCGGGCGGAATACTCTCGGTAGCTTGCCAGTCTTTCCGAGAGGTATAGAGGCTTTTAGGGTGACCTCTAATCACCCTTGTAGGTGTTACCATATTTGAACCCTATCAAATATGGTACGACAATTCCAGAAGACGGGTATTTAGTGTCTTATGATGTGTCGCGCGGCCGCTTGCGGCCGCGCGGGTCCGGAAAGCGTCCTGGAGTGTGGCGACGGCTGGGTAGTGGAAGTAGTGTCGAGAGTGGAAGTCTGCCAGTGGGGTATTTATCTGGGTAGGGTGGGTCTCCTGTGCACAATTCGATCCCTGGGTGGTTGATGGAAGCAGACAGGGCAGGGTAGGGTGGGGCTCCTGATTAGAATCCCTTTGTCACCTGTGGTGGTGGGAGCAAGCAGAGAAGCTCTGTCCCTGGGTCCACCGAGCCTGGAGTCCAAGGTCTCAGAGAGTTCCGCTTACCTTGTTCTGTGGGTCTTCAGTTGTGCGTGGGTCTCGGCCGGAGCTGCCGCGCGGGTCCGGAAAGCGTCCTGGAGTGTGGCGACGGCTTGTTCTGTGGGTCTTCAGTTGTGCGTGGGTCTCGGCCGGAGCTGCCGCGCGGGTCCGGAAAGCGTCCTGGAGTGTGGCGACGGCTGGGTAGTGGAAGTAGTGTCGAGAGTGGAAGTCTGCCAGTGGGGTATTTATCTGGGTAGGATGGGTCTCCTGTGCACAATTCGATCCCTTGTTCTGTGGGTCTTCAGTTGTGCGTGGGTCTCGGCCGGAGCTGCCGCGCGGGTCCGGAAAGCGTCCTGGAGTGTGGCGACGGCTGGGTAGTGGAAGTAGCTATGTGTACCTAGGTCGAGAGGTCAACATGACAAATGACCTGGCACCCGAGCTGTGCAGGAGGAAGAGAGCGGCTTGGAACGCCTTCAAGAACGTCGAAGCAATAGCTAAGAGGACGAAGAACCTCCGGCTCCGGGCACATCTCTTTGATTCCACTGTTCTTCCTGCATTAACATATGCCTCAGAGACCTGGGCCCTACGCAAACAAGATGAGAACGCCATTCAGGTCTTCCAAAGAAGAATAGAAAGAGCTATGCTTGGAATATCACGTTTCACTCAAATGAGAGAACGAATCCGGAGTTCTGACATCCGTCGACGATCAAGGATCAGGGACGCTGTCTCATTTGCCAAGGTGTCGAAAATCAGATGGGCTGGTCACGTAATGAGATTTAAAGACGACCGTTGGACTAGAGCTGTTACTGATTGGATTCCACGGGATGTCAAGAGACCGCGTGGCCACCCACCTACCAGATGGTCAGACTTCTTTGTCAAGGTCATGAACGATCGGTTTGAGGCCCTCCATGTTCCCGGAGGGAAGAGATGCCATTGGGCTACACTAGCACGCGACAGGGACAAATGGAGACGTTACTGGCGCCCGCTCGAGCAAATCGACGACTAACGGGAAGTTAAGTGATTAAGTGATAAGTGGTCTGCAAAAGAGGCATTGAGTGGCAAACATGTTCAGTCCATAGTCTACTTTCTACATGCATCTCCCCTACTGGGAGGATCCTCCAAACATCCTTTATTTGGTGCTCCCTTCTCTATCTGAACAGCCCTTTCCTCTAGGATACCCGGCTGGCCTCTAAGTTATGGAGTAATCCTCCTGGTGCTGATCTCAGCTATTCTTGGGTATTAATCTCATACTTTGTTACTTTATATCCCCCAGATGAATGCAATCTTTCTATCCCTCTCTTTCTATCCCTCTCTTTCTAACTCATTTCGCTTAGCATGATACTTTCCATATTGTACCACTTGTATGTAAATTTCATGACTTCATCTTTTCTAAGAGCTACATAGTACTCCATTGTGTAGATGTACCAAAGTTTCTTTAACCAGTCATCTGTTCTTGGGCATTCAGGTTTCTTCCAGTTTCTGGCTATTGTAAAGAGTGCTGCAATGAACAAACAAGTGCAGATGTCACTTCGACTATACATTTTTGCCTCTCTGGGATATGTTCCCAGGAGTGGTATTGCTGGGTCAAATGGGAGCTCAATTTCTAATTTTTTGAGAATCGTCCATACTGTTTTCCAGAAGGGCTGAACCAGTGGACATTCCCACCAACAGTGAAGGAGTGTCCTTTTCTCGCCACATCCACGCCAGCATCGGTTGCTTTTGTTCTTTTGAATGTGGGCCAGTCTCTGAGGTGTGAGATGGTATCTCATTGTGGTTTTGATCTGCATCTCCCTGATGATTAATGATGTAGAGCATTTTCTCATGTGCTTTTTTGCCATTCGGATTTCTTCTTTGAGAAAGTTTCTGTTCATTTCATTGCCCCATTTTTGGATGGGGTTGGATGTTTTCTTCTTGTGGAGTTTAACCAGTATTTTGTATATACTGGATATCAACCCCTTGTCAGATGTGTATTCGGTGAATATCCTTTCCCATTCTGTAGACTGTCTTTGTATTTTGGTCACTGTTTCTTTTGAGGTGCAGAAGCTTCTTAGTTTAAGATAGTCCCATTTATCTATCTCTGTTTTCACTTGCTCGGCCAGTGGCGTGGCATCTTTGAAGATACCATTAGCTTCAATGTCATGGAGGGTTTTGCCAACTTTATCTTCAATGTACCTTATGGTTTCTGGTCTGATGTTGAGGTCTTTAATCCATTTTGATCTTACTTTTGTACATGGTGTTAGGCAGAGTTCTGAGCCTATTTTTTTGCATGTAGCCGTCCAGTGATGCCAACACAATTTATTAAAGAGGCTTTCCTTACTCCACTTCACATTACTTGCACCTTTATCAAAGATTAGATGAGCATATGATTGAGGAGAGATGTCAGTGTATTCAACCCTGTTCCATTGGTCTGCAGTTCTGCCTTTGTTCCAGTACCATGCTGTTTTAATTATTACTGCTTTGTAGTACAGTTTGAAGTTCGGGAGGTTGATTCCTCCCATTTTCTTTTTCCCAAGAATTGCTTTAGCTATTCGTGGGGGCTTATTGTTCCATATAAATTTCAAGAGTGTTTGCTCCATTTCTTTGAAGAATGTCATGGGTATCCTAATAGGCATTGCATTGAATTTATATAATGCTTTCGGTAGTATTGCCATTTTGACAATGTTAAGTCTCCCGACCCATGAGCAGGGGATATCTTTCCATTTCCTCATTTCCTCTTTTATTTCCTGAAGTAGCGTTTTGTAGTTTTCTTTGTACAGGTCCTTTACTTCCTTAGTTAAGCTGATTCCTAGGTACTTGATTTTCTGGGGCACAATTGTGAACGGGATTGTTTTTTTCATGTTGCTTTCTTCTCTCTCACTGTTTGCGTATAGGAAAGCCATGGACTTTTGGGTATTGATTTTATAACCTGCAACTTTACTATACGAGTCTATTGTTTCTAGGAGTTTTTTGGTGGAAGTTATTGGGTTCTCTAAGTAGAGTATCATATCATCTGCGAATAGTGAGAGCTTGATTTCTTCCTTTCCTACCTGAATGCCCTTAATATCTTTTTCCTGCCTAATCGCTATTGCAAGTACTTCCAGTACTATATTGAACAGCAGTGGAGAGAGTGGGCATCCCTGTCTTGTCCCTGATCTTAGAGGGAAGGCTCTCAGTTTTTCCCCATTGAGGATGATGCTTGCTGTAGGCTTGTGGTAGATGGCTTTAATTATGTTGAGGAAGGTTCCCTCTATACCCATTTTGGCTAGGGTTTTCATCATAAAGGGGTGCTGGATCTTATCAAATGCTTTCTCTGCATCTATTGATATGATCATATGCTTTTTATCTTTTCTTTTGTTGATATGGTGGATTATGTTGATTGATTTCCGAATGTTAAACCATCCTTGCATCCCTGGGATGAATCCTACTTGGTCATGGTGTATGATCTTTTTAATGAGTAGTTGGATTCTATTTGCTAGTAGTTTGTTGAGGATCTTTGCATCTGTGTTCATCAGGGATATCGGCCTGTAATTCTCTTTCTTTGTGGTATCTCTGTCTGCTTTTGGTAGCAGTGTGATATTTGCTTTGTAGAAACTGTTTGGAAGTGTTTTTGATATTTCAATACTAGTAAATAAAAGGGGGAATTGAGAGTGATGAACTATGACAGGCAGAATGATCATATTTTAATATTAACTACACTAAAATTATAAAAACTTAAAATTCCATCTCTTCAGGAAAAGTGGACAGTTTATATAATTGTCCAGTTGATTCAAGCAATTGCTGGAATGACTGTATGAACTTTTCCCTGGGATTTAACTATTAAAACCAGACCCACATCCTCTATTTCCAAGTAATCTGCTCCTCTTTACATGGAGTCAAGAAGCCAGTTCATAGAATGAAGGACATTAAACTGACTACACTTTATTCTCATGTTGTACAGGCCGCAAGCAGTAGTATATCACTAAAGAACCATTCTCTTGCCTTATTGTTTTGCCTTTAATGGATGTGGTAGCCCAGAACTTAACTCTATTTGAGTACTTGGGCCTTCACCACTCGAGTAAATTGAACTGCCTTCTAATGAAGCAGATATATTCTCTGAAGCCTTATTTTAAGCCAAGATATAGGGAAGGTTTTAAATAAAATGGAAACTCCTTTTCTACAAAGAGAAAGTAGGAAGAGACCTGCTTAACCATGAAAAAATATTAAGCTATAGCCATTTGGGGGGCTCTCCAGGATCCTGACTTTAGAAATGAAATCATTTAGAATTGAAGTGCTTTCCCTTTCTATGTTCTGATGTATTTTTACTTTCCTCTACATTTCATTTATTTGTTTGAGCTAGAGAATTCTATTGATAAATAGGCCATTTGTGGTAAGTACATAAGTAAGTAAAGGCCCTCCCGTTGATCATCGATTTGCTCGAGCGGGCCCAGTAACATCTCCATTGGAGACTTTGTTGTTACTGTGTTTGGCATATCGAATACGTCACGGGGAGCTTGCAGGCCATTTGTGGTAATTCATTACTTTGGGTTTTCCCTATGTGTAAATTATTCCCATTGCGTAAGGAAGACTAAGTGGAAAAAATATGAAAGAGAAAGGAGTGTTAAAAAGCTAACATGTACATGGTACTCATTGTGTGTCAGGCACTCTTCAAAGCTCTTGAGGTTATGTTAATCCATTTCATCTTCACAATTATATCAAGAAGGTATTGTCTTTATTTTTAAATTTAGGAAATTGAGAAACATTTCATTCATTTGTCCAAAGACAGCTGGGTAAGAAAAGCATGAGCCAGGGTTTGGACATATTGTACACAATTGTCTGTCACTTTGGGGATGTGAAACAACTTTGGGGACTCTATCAATTCTAAGCCTACTAAATGGGAAAGATTTTGTGACAACTCAGATCCCATGAATCAGATAGGGTAACACTGCAGAGTCATTGAGTTGCAAAGACCCTGTTTCCAACCATAAGCTTCTGTGTATTTATTCACATCATCAGCACAATAATGGACACGGGAGTCTTCTAACAAAGGGTGTTTCTTTATTCCCCTTTTCCTAATTCATTACTCAAAACACATGCACTCCCATAACAAACTTTTTCAAAGGTACGTTTCTAATATTTTTGATAACATTTTTGTTCACTTTTTCATACTTGATTTGCTACTGCTGCTCTCAGAATTTCCCCCTCTGTCTATGTCTTAGTGTATCTCAAACATATTTTGTTTAAAACTTTGTCTATATTGATGCACAACAAAGTGCTTTATTTTTTCACCACTTTATTTGAATATTCTGGCTTACAGAGATATTCATGATAATTTGTTACAAGGATTCATTTGAATTTTATTTCCCTTATGATTTGAGTGGCCATATAATTTATTAAACAAACGAAAACACTTTTGAGAGAGAGGGAAAATCTTAATTCCAACAACAATCTCACCACCACTGTCACCTTGCCATTCACCCTTGTCTCCATTTTCCAAGCCACCCCTTAAGCCTGTCCCTGTCAAAATGCTTTATTTGATAAAATATTTTCTATAGAAATGACTGTCTAATCTACAAGACAATTGCCATATTCAATGTCTACGAATAGAAAATATACCAATATTCTTTAAAATTTTTATTGAAATAATATTGTTTTAAAACATAAATTTTAGGTGTATATCATTATGCTTCAAAATCTGTATATGCTACACTATGAGCACTACCAAATATACTTTGCATATCAGTGTTCTTTAAATCTTGGCTGAAATTTAAGCGAACTTGTACCCCCTTCAACAGAATTTTTAGAATTCAAAATTTGGCAGAGACCCCAATATCATCAGTTTTCACTGCTTCTTTCATGTACGACATGGGTCCTGGCTTCTGGCTAATAAAGTGACCCACAATGGAACATAGCAAACAGTTGAGGGAGATTTACTAAATCCCTTGCTATCTACACTCTCCTATTTTCCTCAAATTGTAAAATTTCCCTTTAATAATTTACTCAGATTCTTCTAAGTTCAATTTGTTTCTCTCTAACTACAAATATCATGTTTTCTTTTCACAGAGATCACCTTCTTTGTCTCATGGATTTGTTTAATTTTAATTTGCCTTATGATTTGAGTGACCATATAATTTATCAAACAAACTAAAACAATTTTGAAAGAGATAAGAAATATTAATAATTATGCCTGCCAAAATGAGGCATAAGACAGGGTTGTGCCAGATAAATTTGGATTTAAGAGCACCTATTTATGATTTCTTGTGTTGTTCAGAAATGGCCACATGCTGGCGTTGTTTTGCCATCACAGGTTTATCTCTGTGGATATCTCATCAGTTTGCTGTACACTTTGTTCATTTGAGAGGATCACATTTATTTCTGTGATCTAAACAAGCCTACATGAGATTAATGGAAGCAATGAGCTTTATAAGCAATTTAAATTTTTTTCTGAGCCCTTGACAATTTTTCAAGTACTTGTTCTCCATTTCCCCTATTACTCAAAAATCAAACGATTACAGCTCCATTGGGTACCACTGAGAGTAAAAGTGAGGTTTGAATAAACAACATGTGGCTTTTTAAGGTTAAATGAATATTGTTGACATAAAGTACACTAGAGTTGTTTTTCATTTTGGTTTTAAAATTGGTTAAAATTACATCTTGTTACTTCTCGAAATTAACTGGACTCCATTTGTCTCCATTAGAATCATTATTTTGTTTTCTGTCTTGGCCGAAAAAAAAAAACTCATTCTCAAGATAATTTGCCTAGAGAATCGGGAAAATATAGGAAAAAAACCCAGGTTATTAGGGGCTGCAGTGCTTACATTTTGTTTTACATATTTTGTCTCTCAGATCAGAGTTACTTAGATTTTTCTACTCATGACTTCTTTCCACCTGAAAAATATTTACCTTGATTCATATATAAGCATATAAAATAAGTATACAATTCAAACATTTTCTGATAACAAAGCTATAGGTATTTGTTTTAGAACAAAATTGAATAAAAGGGTATGTGGCCTTCATATAAAGTCAAAACCCAGTTTAAGCAGGTAGTTCTTGAATATTTTTGTTATATCTAAGATTATACATAGACTAACCTTTTTCAGCTATCCATAAAACTGTTCGCAGAGCTATAGAATCACTTCTATCCATGCAAAATGCAAGCATCTCTTTGCACAAATTAAACAGAATAGGTAAAATAATGAAATCTTTAGCAGTTATATATAGAATATTTCACCTTAAAGTGGAATACTACCTCCACTATCTAGTTGCTGCCATGCTCCAGGCCGCATTCCGGATGCTCAGGCCTAGCCTCAAGCATGAGAGAAGCCCTACAAAACCAGGTAAGCAGAACTTTGTGACCTTGGACTTCAGACTCAATGGGACCCAGAAACAGAGATCCTCTGCCTGCTTCCACTAATCTCCAGCGACCCAGGGATCACACCCAGAAGCTCCACCCTGCTGGTACCTATATATATATATATATATATATATATATATATATATATATATATATATATAACACAGGTACTTGACCTGTACACCATAGAGAAGCCCAAGGCCCCTCATCCTTGCCCCCTGTTCCAGATCTCTTCTTGCTTCCATTTCTCTCTTTTCTTGGCATTATTGTTCCCGTAATCTAGAACCAGTACTTTGCCTATCTTTACTACCTGCCATTGGGCTGGAGCGATAACACAGAAGGTAGGACGTATGCCTTGCACACGGCTGACCCGAGTTTGATTCCTCCATCCCTCTCAGAGGGTCCAGCAAGCTACAGAGAGTATGCCACCCGCACGACAGAGCCTGGCAAGTTCCCTATGGCATATCCGATATGCTTAAATAAATGTTTAAATAAATTTAATGCTTAGGGGAATTATTCTTGAGAACCTAAAGAGGATCATTTTCTCTGTAAGGTCATTAGTAAGCTGAATACTAAACTGAGAGTAAAATTACTCACTTTCACTAAACTAAAATGATACATCTCTAAACAGACAAGAACTATTAATTGTACAGGTTTTATTTAAGCATAGTAACAACAAGTCTCACAATAGAGACATTACTGGTGCCTGTTCGAGCAAATTGATGAACAACAGGAGGTCAGTGCTACAGTGCTACACTTTAAAGTGTCCTTTAATGGCTTTAGAAATTCAAAGACAACAGAAGTGATGCTAATTTCTACTTGAAAAAATGGCATATTTCAATAAATATTCGAAGTAATAGCTTGTTTCTACTTTGGAGCACACCCAGTTATTCAGGACTTAATCCTAGCTCTGTGCCCAAGGATCACTTCTGTCTGTGCTCAGAGAATCATATACAGTCCCTGGACCAAACCCAGGTCAACTATGTAAGAAGAGAACATCTCACCCATTATATCTCAGCTCCCAATCCCCATTAGTGTTGTTTTGTTTTGCTCTTTCATTAAACAAAATTTAATGCTTAGGGGAATTATTCTTGAGAACCTAAAGAGGATCATTTTCTCTGTAAGGTCATTAGTAAGCTGAATACTAAACTGAGAGTAAAATTACTCACTTTCACTAGACTAAAATGACACATCTCTAAACAGACAAGAACTATTAATTGTACAGGTTTTATTTAAGCATAGTATGAGAAATAAAATTTAAACCAACTGATTTTTATGGAAAATAAAGTAGCAAATAAATTAGACTTGAGTTAAAATACAAGGTCAGTTAAATGTCCAAATTAAGTCTATAACAGTCACAGTTAAACTTTGATTGCAGTCTTCTTTTAGAGAGCAAAATTTTTCAAACACAACTTGCTACACTTGGTCCAGAGTTTAGATGCATACATAATGCTTAACAGGAGGGTGGTGATCAGGAACATGCTTCCTTGATGCTGCTTTGATAATGTCCACACACAAGTGAAACACTTGAAAAGTAGATTTACTTGACTGTCAAAAATGCTTGTGTGTTCAAACACAGGTTGTAATGCATTTATTCAATGTGTATTACAGGATATTAATAGCTTCTCCCATGCTTAATACTCACTTGCCTCAGTCTGTTTGCCCTCTTTCATCCCTGCTCATTTAGTAGAGAATATATGATTCTGAATTGCTTCAAAATTCTGACCAATGTGTAACTAGTTAAAATATTCTTTTAAAACCCTTTTAATATCCTAGTATCTAAATGCAAAATCTGTACTTCTCAGAAGGCCATGTAAACATTTCATACCAAAAGCAGTGTCGAATCTATGTTTTAAAAGGACATTTGATAAAGAGAGCTATTCCATGACTGTTCTTAAATTCTTTATTCTCTTTCAGCTACTTGGATTTAGTTTGAAAATCACATTTTACAGTCAAAGAAATAGTACAATGTGTACAGTACTTGCCTTACTTATGACCAACCGGGTTTAGATCTCCCCATACTCCGCTAGGAGTGATATCTGAGCACAGAGTGAGCAGTAATCCCTGAATACAAAGGAAGGAAGGAAGGAAGGAAGGAAGGAAGGAAGGAAGGAAGGAAGGAAGGAAGGAAGGAAGGGAGGGAGGGAGGGAGGGAGGGAGGGAGGGAGGGAGGGAGGGGGAGGGAGGGAGGGAGGGAAAAAGGAGGGAAGGGAAAATGGAAGGAAGGAAGGAAGGAAGGAAGGAAGGAAGGAAGGAAGGAAGGAAGGAAGGAAGGGAGGGAGGAAGGAAGGAAGGGGAAAGGAGGGAAGGAGGGAGGGGTTAAGGGGTAAGGGGGAGGGAGGGAGGAAAGAAGGGAGGGAGGAGGGAGGGAGGAAGGAAGGGAGGGAGGGAGGGAGGGGAAAGGAGAGAAGGAGGGAGGGCTTAAGGGGTAAGGGGGAGGGAGGGAGAAAAGAAAGCAGGGAGGATGGAGGGCTTAAGGGGTAAGGGGGAGGGAGGGAGAAAAGAAGGGAGGGAGGAGGGAGGGAGGGAGGGAGGGAGGGAGGAAGGAAGGAAGGAAGGAAGGAAGGAAGGAAGGAAGGAAGGAAGGGAGAGTGCTTTGTAAATGCTCATTATTTTGGCTGAAATATCCTCTTTTCAACATTTTGTTTATAACCCTAATATCAGCTTCTACAATATATTAGTTCTTAACAGTTATTAACAGTTATTTTTGGAAGACTTCCTTGATTATGTATTACTATTCCTTCCATAATATCACCCAAACACATAAATTTCATTTGTATTTCAAGATGCTGCTGTTTGTGTCTGTGTGTAGGCTGTTTTTTGTATTAATATCCTTTACTTCCACCTTGTAAATATCTTGAGGGCAAGGACACAGATAGCTTTCTTTCCTCCTCTTTTAGTTTAAATTTTAGATATGGGAAATATCTAAGATATAGACTATGGTTCAAGGGATTTATAGTCTCTTCAGGGAGAAAAGGCTGTCTTCCAAAATATTTAACAGCATAAACTATAGTTAATGTTCAGTATTCATTCAATAATCTAATGAATACTGAATGGGTACTAACTACATACCTCGTATTATTCCAGGTTCAGTGAATAACATAGGAAAAAATTCTTCTTGTAAGTGAATTTTAGTGGATAATAGCACAACAGAATACTATTTAGAAATTTAAAAAAGTAAAATGCAAACTGAAAACTTTAGGTTTACAGGAATAGGTGGAAAAGATGATGCACAGGTAGAGATTGTTAGGAACTTTGATGAGGTAAGGTAACGGCACCAAGACCATAAATGTCAACACTATTGTAAACACATGATCCTTAGCTATAATAAACTTTTAAACTATTTTTTCAAAAAGATGTAATCATGAACTTTAGGACAAAAAATGGATAGAATTTGAGGTGATTATGCGAAGTGAAATAAGTCAGGAAATAAGATACTTACCCAATGTGTTACTTATATGCGTGCTGTGAATTATTAAAGTAAATGAATTTTCAAGAAACAGCAAAAATAACTCAGAATCCGTGAAAAATGGTAGTTACCAGAAAAAGAAGTAAAAGAAGGAAATAATTTTTGAGGCATATTCTTATAATTTCCTTGTAGTCTTATGGAATATTATCTTATTTACAAAGTCTATGATTATAATATTTTATAATACCAAAGTTTTGTATATTTATATATCTTATACTCCAGCTAATATCGTAATAAGAAATTAATGTTTTAACATAAGACAAATAAAAAACTTAATATGACTACATTGCTAATATATATTAAACTCTTCAAAAAACTGTATAATCATCAAATATGGACCCTTAATATTCCTTAAACTTTCTTACTTGTCAATTTTTTTAAATTTTTTTCAACTGTTAAGAGAGTTTAATTAAGCTAAGTGCCAAAAGATACAAATTATGGTGTTTTAATTGACACAGCAATCATTTCCCAAAATTGTATTATTCTGCCTCAATTACACTGTATTTTTATATAACATGTGACAAAATAATATTTAAACAA
This sequence comes from Sorex fumeus, assembly GCF_029834395.1. Lineage (NCBI taxonomy): Eukaryota > Metazoa > Chordata > Mammalia > Eulipotyphla > Soricidae > Sorex > Sorex fumeus. The sequence continues at coordinate 14,038,590 of NW_026606115.1, forward strand.
AAATTTACAGAAATATACATGCAATCATTGTCTTAAACTATCCTTTTAAATTATTTTTAATAGAATCACAGCTAGATACACAATTTCAAAAATGTTTCTGTTTGGGTTTCAGTCATATAATGTTCCAATATCCGACATTTCACCAGTGTACATTTCCACATTTCCATCCCCCAATGTTCCCAGTTTCCCTGAAAATAATTTTCATCATGAGATGCCACCAGAACTTTTGTGGTAGGTGGTGTGAAGCTAATATAAAGAGAGTTATAGAGATGCTTTCCCAAAATTTATATTAGCATTAATGCTAAATAAATAAAATTATTTAAATATATAACAGAAGGGGTTTAATTATGTGTTCACAAATTTAACTATGTATTCATAGAAGAGCTTCCAGTTTTGTCATTTCACAATTATTTATTGGGTTACTGCTATATGTCAATCACAGTGATATATTATGCTGTATAACTACAAATAACAAATAATGACTATGCCTTATGGAGTGTATATACTTATTTGAGAACCAATAAATCTCAAGTTTGGGTTTCAATATACATTAATTCATTTTGTAACTTTGAATTACAGTTACCTTTAGAGACTCAGTTACACGTAGGAATTCAACCTCTCTAAGCCTAAATTTCTCTATCTGATAAGGAGAGCAGTTAGACAAAGTTTTTCTTAAAGTCAGGTACATATCTAAGGCTGCAGAATTCTAAGCCCTTTAATGGAAATATTTTCATTATTTGAGGAATGCTTTGAACAGGAGAAAAGTGGCTTTTATAAGCATAAAGGAGCTTGGGATATGGGAAGTAGGAAGGTAATTTAAGATGAGTAAAGAGATAAAACATGGAAGCAAGAACAAAAACTATGTGTTTAATGGAAAAGAAGGAAGTTAAAAGTTTTCCATTATAGTATTTGACATAATTATGTAGTAGGTAGGTGTTCAATAAATATGAGATGGGGGCTAATTACAGAGAATATTACATGGGAATTCACTAATGTTTTTTATATAATCAGATCAACATTTAAAATGTTTATTGTTATTCATTTCACCGGTTACAGAAATCTCAGTTGATTTTTGCTCTTCTATTCTAACAAACATAATGGATTAATTCTACTTTGTGTTCAATTTTAAAATATATGACTAGAAATATATATAACTGGGTGGGGAGACAAAATATATTTTTTTAATTTTTATTAGTGAAGCACCATGAGGTACAGTTGCAGACTTACAAATTTTTGTGCTTGGGTTTCAGTTATAAATTGATCAAGTACCCACCCCTCCACCAGTGCACATTTTCCACCACCACTGATCCCAGTATCCCTCCCACCCCCTATCACCCCGCCCCACCCTGACTCTGTGGCAGAACATTACCTTTTGTTCTCTCTTTCCTTTTGGGTGTTGTTTGCAAAAGAGGCATTGAGTGACAATCATGTTAGGTCTATAGTCTACTCTCAGCATGCTTCTCCCATCCTGGGAGGATCCTCCCAACACCCTTTATTTGGTGCTCCCTTCTTTATCTGAGCTCCCTTTTCCCCTAGCATGTGTGGCTGGCCTCCAAACCATGGAGTAAAATTCCTGGTAGTAATCTCAGACGCTCTTGGGTGTTAGTCTCCTATTTTGTTACTTTATGTTCCCCAGATGAATGCAATCATTCTATGTCTATCCCTCTCTTTCTGACTCTTTTCACTTAACATGATACTTTCCATGTAGTACCACTTGTTTGTAAATTTCATGACTTCATCTTTTCAAGCTACATAGTACTCCATTGTGTAAATGTACCAAAGTTTCTTTAACCAGTCATCTGTTCTCCAGCACTCAGGTTTTCTCCAGATTCTTTCTATTGTAAAGAGTGCTGCAATGAACAAACAAGTGCAGATGTCACTTCGACTATACTTTTTTGCCTCTCTGGGATATATTCCCAGGAGTGGTACTTCTGGGTCAAATTGAGCTCAATTTCTAATTTTTTGAGAATCTTCCATACTGTTTTCCAAAAGGGCTGAATCAGTCAACATTCCCACCAGCAGTGAAGAAGGGTCCCTTTCTCGCCACATCCGCACCAGCATCGGTTGCTTTTGTTCTTTTGGATGTGGGCCAGTCTCTGTGGTGTGAAATGATACCTCATTGTTGTTTTGATCTGCATCTCCCTGATGATTAAGGATGTAGAGCATTTTCTCATGTGCCTTTTAGCCATTCGGATTTCTTCTTTGAGAAAGTTTCTGTTCATTTCATCACCCCATTTTTTGATGGGGTTGGATGTTTTCTTCTTGTGGAGTTCAACCAGTACCTTGTATATCCTTGATATCAAGCCCTTGTCGGATGTGTATTCGGCGAATATCCTTTCCCATTCTGTAGACTGTCTTTGTATTTTGGCCACTGTTTCTTTTGAGGTGCAGAAACTTCTGAAATAGTATAATTATACAATTAGTGCTTATGGAAAATTAACATAGCAACCAGTTAAACCTTCAGAATTCATAATTTTCCCCATAAGATACATTTGAATTAGTAAAAACTAAAACTATAGTGTTATATATCACTATCTGATTATATAATTGCCTTCACTCTAATTTTGAGGTCTTTATTAGGCCCTTAAAATCCAATGTTATAACTTAATTTTCTCAAATAGTATTACCACAAGCTTGAACAAGTAACATGTTACTATTTAGACTTTGAAATTCTGGGAGATGAAGAATAAAATATTTAGTACTTATACATCTTTTTTGTTATCCCATGAATTAATCTAGTTGAATTAATAATGGGTTTATTCTCAAGTATATATAAAAAAATAAACATAAGTGGTACTCCTTTAGAGTGATGAAACATCTCTTACACCAAGCTTTTCCTATCTGTATACTTGGTATAGATAATATAAGCAGTAAGTTAAGTATTTTTTTCTTGAATTTTTTCCTTTTATCAGCAGAGAAATATGTGTATCTGTTTTTTCCATGATAGGAATTTTCTGTTGAGAAAGTATACACACCTGGAGAAAGGTGCTTCAAGAAAAAATAGCATTTTGGACATTTGAAAGTCTTACTCTAAATTTCAAACCAGGCTGGTAACTTCTTTAAAAAGTAGTGATGAAATTGACAAACTACAACAGACCATATTTTTAAAACTGATTTTTAGGGTAGGTTGAATACAAGTTAAATGAGACCTGTAAAAAACTGTTACTGCCATAACATAAGCAAAATGATGATGATGTTTTCTATTAAGGTGGAAAGTGTTTATTTTTCTTTTTATTTCCCAAAATCTGTAAGACAGGTCCTTGGTGATCTATTTTGGAAAGTGGCAACTTTCTTCATAGTTGTTTTGAGAAATGAGGCACACCCAGAGAGAAGTCTTTAAGTGTTGTTTTTTTAAGGAATTGCCACAACAGCTAAAATGTCTGGACAACTTTGAGATCATAGAACCAAAAATGCTTCTGGGTCACAAGGGTTATATTTTTCCCTTCTATGTATGTATGATTCTTTTGTTGTTTCTTTTGAACAAACAGGGGATGGAGAATTGTCATGGGAACATTCTGATGGTGATATCTTCCGGCAGCCTGCCAACAGAGAAGCAGTAAGTGTGAATAGTTCAAATAATTCAACACTGCATAACACTAGGTCAAGTTTTCCTCTCCTCATGGCTGTTATCCCAGAAAATCTATAAAAGGACCCGCATCTAACACCATTTTCTTCCTTTTCCTCAGAAATTGAAATAGCATCATTACCAACCTGTAAGTCCACTGGATAATTGAGTGCACTGGGGAAAGGACTGTCACTGTCACTGTCCTCCTGTTGTTCATTGATTTGCTCGAGCGGGCCCAGTAACGTCTCCATTGTGACAGTTTTTACTGTGTTTGGCATAACGAATACATCATGGGGAGCTTGTCAGGCTTTTCCCCATGGTGGAGATACTCTCGGTAGCTTGCCGGGCTCTCCGAGAGGAGCGGAGGAATCGAACCTGGGTAGGCCAGGTTGTCCAAGTGCAAGGCAAACGCCCTACCCGCTGTGCTATGGTTGGGGCAAGGACATGAACCAAAATGAAAGAAAGAAAATTATAACTTCAGCCTTTAAGAGCCTTCCTCTCCCTACATAAAAAATTGGTAGTTTTTCATATTTTGTCCTCTGTGTGGCAGACAATTCACTAACCCTAACTTCAGGTGAGGAACTGCTGTGTGATTTTAAGTTAGGTCAGACCATACTACAGTGAGAAGTACTTGGAATATGTGTAGATAAACCCTCTCCTTAAGCGTTTGATACTCATTCATACAGTTTGAAAAAGGAAAGTTAGCAAGCTGGATTCTCATTTACAACACTACAACATTTCACCATATCATAATTCTTAGTGCTAATATAAGATTAAAACATGAGTAAACATTTCTCTACATACAGTAATACCATCTGTTGTTCCTTTGTATTTTTAAGCAATCAACAAAATATAAATATTCTTTTAAAATCGAGGTAGGTGATCCACTTAAGATTCTATCACATTAAAGGACTTTAAAAAGTGCACAGGATAAACAAAGATGTTTCTTGCACACTAAGAGTTACTTATCACAATTTTTAACAAATAGTGTTCACAGAGGCTCATGGCTCCAATAATCTCATATGAGTAGAACAGATAGGGACTGGAGATATAGTACAGGGGTGAAAATGCTTGCTTTGCCTGTGATGAATTCTGGTTTGATCCCTTGCACCATCAAAAGTGATCCCTGAGCATAGACCCAGAAACAAGTTCAGAGCACAACTGGTGTGAGCAAAAAAAGTAGAATAAATGGAGACAGTCTAAATGTGTATCAAGAAAGACTTGATTAAACACACCAAATTTGAGGTATAGGTGCAATTCTTACTATAGATATATTAAATCAAAAATACTAAAGTGGAGAGATTACCAATATATATTATGTAAATAAAATAAGGTGCAGAACACAATTTATACTGTTATATCCTTCTGCAAAAATTGTGTATGAGGGGGTATGGTGCCGCCAGCAGGTCAATCTGTACCTGTGAGGTGAGTGCATCAGCAGCCTGATGGCAATGTCAGACTTTCAGATACCCCAAAATTGCTGCTGTGCCTTTGGCCAGACCCCAAAAACTTGGAGCAAAGTTTACCAAGAAAGTAAACGGCCAAAAGTTAGGTATGTGGGAGACACACCCACAAACCACCTCCGGCTCAGCTATATAATTGGAGGCATGGCCTCACTGGTTCCTAATCAAACTGCTTAATGGCCATGATCCCAGAGACTCAGAAACGAATCTTGGAACCCAATGGCTTTTGGCAGAAATGCGTCCATTTCCTGCAGTATGTTACTGGGACCGGGCCACTCCAGGTGGGAATAGGTCGTGCTTTGGCCTGTTCCCTTGGGCAGTCTAGAGACCACCATCCTCCAGAGGCCACAGGACAGTCAGGTTTGGGCCTGCAGTGATGAGACACATGAGCTTCACCACATGGGGGTGGAGCCGACTCTTTCTCTCAATCCCAACGAGACCCCGAGTAGCCACCTACAAATGGCCTCTCTGGCTCCTGATCAAGCTGATTAATAGCCATGATACCAGAGACTCAAAAACAAATCTTGAAACCCAGCGGCTTTTGACAGAAATACATCTGGACTGCATACAAGGTGGCCGCTGGCTCAGAGCTTATTGGAAAGCCAGGTATGAGCTGGCGGTGATGGGGCAACTACAGTCTCATGGGAAGGGGGGCGGTACCGGCTCATCCTTCGAGCCCTACCGAGGTCACGAGTTGCCCCCCACAAGCGGCTCTCTGGCACGGCCATGGTTCCGAGGCAAAAGGACTTAATCCAGAGCCCTGAAGCTTGCGGCAGAAAAGTGAATGGACCATGCATTAAACTACGGTGCCATGCCTCCCCAGGATGGAAGGGGTGTTGCTCCCTTCCGCCTTCCCCCCCCCCCCTCAGGCAGCAAGGTGGCTGACACTTCAGAGCATATTGGAAAGCCAGGTATAAGCCAGTGGTGATGGGGCAACTGAAATCTCATGGGAAGGAGGGCGGTACCGGCACGTCCTTCACGCCCTACCGAGGTCATGAGTTGCCCCCCACAAGCGGCTCTCTGGTATGGCCATGGCTCCAGAGGCAAAAGGACTTAATCCAGAGCCCCGCAGCTTGTGGCAGAAAAGTGAATGGACCATGCGTTAAATTACAGTGCCATGCCTCCCTGGCAGGGAAAGGGTGTTGCTCCCTTCTGCCTTTTCCCCCCCTGGCAGCAAGGTAGCCGCCACCTCAGAGCTTATTGGAAAGCCAGGTATGAACCGACAGTGAAGGGGCAACTGCAGTCTCATGGGAAGGGGGACGGTACCGGCTCGTCCTTTACTCCCTACCGAGGTCATGAGTTGCCCCCCACAAGCGGCTCTCTGGAATGCTCATGGCTCCAGAGGCAAAAGGACTGAATCCAGAATCCAGCAGCTTGCAACAGAAAAGTGAATGGACCATGTGTTATACTATGGTGCCATGCCACCCCAGGAGGGAAAAGGTGTTGCTCCCTTCCGCCTTTTCCCCCTCTGGCAGCAAGGTGGCCACCGCCTCAGAGCTTATAGGAAAGCCAGGTACGAGCCGGTGGTGACGGGGCAATTGCAGTCTCATGGGAAGGGGGGCGGTACCAGCATGTCCTTCATGCCCTATCGCGGTCACGAGTTGTCCCCCACGAGCGGTTCTCCGGCACAGCCATAACACCATAAACACAGAAACCAATCTCGTAATTATCTGGCTCTTTGCATAAATCCAAAATCGTGGCCATGTGACATTATATGATTCTCATAACGAGCTATAGAAAACAAAATATTTCACAATGCCTTTTCAGAAATTCTGATTATTTGGCAGGAAATTCTAAACAATAATGGTGCATCTTTTGTCGAAATAATGAGTGTAATCAATGTAGAGAAGAGTTAAGTAGAAATCATCTGCCTCACAGGTATTTGGAGGGGTTGGAGGGGGGTATACTGGGGTTCTTGGTGGTGAAGAATGAGTACTGGTGAAGGGAAAGGTGTTTGATCATTGTATGACTGAGACTTAAACCTGAAAGCTTAGTAACTTTTCCCACAGTGATTCAATAAATATATATAAAAAGAAAAAAATGAATAAAAAAATTAAGGTGGAGTTCATGGCCATTTCAATCAGCTAATCAATGTCTGAATAAATAGCAGTACTCTTACAAAAAATTGTGTATGAGCGTGGATGTGATGCATATGGAATGCTTTTTATCAGTGTAGTAAAAGCAATCATTTCAGTTCAGAGTGCTAAAGTGGACAAGAAGAAAGGTGGATTTTTCACTATATATACATATATATGTATATATGTATATATATATATGTAGACATCATGAGAAAAAGTTACAAAGTTGTTCATGATTGGGTTTTAGTCATACAATGTTCTATCACCTGTCCCATCACCAGTTTCCCTCCCACCTTCTCCCGCCCCCAACCTACTTCTATGGCAGGGACTTTGCTTTTTTCTCTTTCTCTTCCTCTCTCACCTCCATTTTGGGTATTATGGTTTTGCAATACATATATTGAAAGTTTATCATATTTGTCCCTTTACCTACTTTCAGAATTCAGGTTTTTTTTTCAGTGATCATTTCCTATCGCTATTGATAGGAAAGGAAGGAAATGAAAAAGGAATGATCAGCACAGTAGGTAGGGCATTTTCCTTGCACGTGGCCGACCGGGGTTATATTCCTCTGTCCCTCTCGAAGAGCCCGGCAAGGTACCAAGAGTATCCTGCCCACATGGCAGAGCTTGGCAAGCTCCCCCTGGCATATTTGGTATGCCAAAAACAGTAACAACAAGTCTCACAATTGCTGGTGCCCGCTCGAGCAAGTCAATGAACAACAGGAGGACAGTGCTACAGTGATCATTTCCATCTATCTTTGCCTTAATGGACCCTTCTCAATTCTAGCTGCCTTACGACTACCACAACTAGTGGAAAGCTTCTAGTTGTGCACAATCCCTCCTGGTCCTTGATTCCACTGTCCTTGAGTTTTATACTATTTTTACATCACATAAATGACTCCAATCATTCCATAGCTGTCATTTTCCCTCTGACACTTTTCACTCAGCATGATTCTCTCCATGTCTATTTATTAATATGCAAATTTCATGGCTTCATTTTTCCTGATGGCTGTGTAGTATTCCATTGTATGGATGTACCATCATTTCTTTTTCCAGTTATCTGCTCTCAGTCACTTGGGTTATTTCCAGGTTCTAATATTGTGAATAGTGCTGCAATGAACATAGAAGTGCAGATGGATTTTCTGCATTGTGTTTTTAGGCCTCCAGGGTATATTCCCAGAAGTGGTATTGCTGAGTCATATGAAACTTCAAATTCAAGCTTTTTGAGAAATGTCTGTATTGTTTACCGAAATGACTGGGCTACTTGGCGTTTCCACCAACCACGAAGGAGAGTACCTTTCTCCCGCATCCACACCAGCACTACTTGCTTTTGTTCTTTTTTATGTGTGCCAGTCTCTATGGTGTGAGATGATATTTGTTTTTATTTGCATCTCTCTGATGATTAGAGAGGTAGAGAATTTTTTCATGTGTCTTTTGATCATTTGTATTTCTTCTTAGATGAAGTTTCAGTTCATATCTTCCGATTTTTTGATGGGATTGGAGGTCTTTTTCTTGTAAAATTCTCAGTGCCTTATATTTCTTGTATATTAACCCCTGATCAGATGGGTATTGGTTAAATAATTATTCCCACTCTGTGGGGTGTCTTTGTATCTTGGTTACCATTTCTTTTGAGTTGCAAAAGCTTCTTAGTTTAATGTAGTCCTATTTGTTCATCATTACTTCCTCTTGCTTGGTCAGTGGTGTTTCATCTTTTAAGATGCCTTTAGCTTCAATTTGACCTTTACTTTAATCCTCTGTATAATGTGATATGTTTCAGTGAGCATGAATTAATTTTGCATTGAATAAGATTAAACGAGTATCTAAAGCCTTAGGAATTATTTCTCAGCAGGAACTGGATATAAGGCAGAGGTCTGGAAAATAAAATGCACACACATGGATATTAAGGGTGTATGTACTTAGAGAGGACATAAAATGACTAATACAAATATCACTCTTGTTTTGATTATGTTTCCAAATATTCACATATGTGACTTTTGACTTGCATATCACAAGCTTGCCAACATCTTTGAGAGATGAATGATTTTTATTTGCTTTATTCTTTAATCATAGTATCTGATAAACAGTGCTATTTCTGAACGAGTGTAGAAAGATGACTTGTAGTGTAGAAGGCGATACTCATATCTTAAAATCGCAGCACTTCTGTAAGAAAGGGTGAACTTCCTAAGTTTGTAGACCCCGAAGAAAAATTTTTTTTCATAGAACTTTTCTTTGTGTTAAATAAATTTGTTCCAAATCCCGACAAGAGATGTCAACCTTCATGTTCTCCATGTAAATTTCCTTTTCTCAGTCCCAATTTCATATTGTAGTAGGAAGTTGAGAGAGGCTAAATTAGTGACTGACAACCGTTCTAAAGCATATTTAGGACTCCCTTACTTTAAAAATCTTAAACTGGCAATCTTACCTAATAATTCTAAGTTCTTGGGCCATTGTAACAATTTTGCTGGTAATACTATTAATTAGCCTTTATTATTGATTATGTCTTATGGTGTAATTATTTCTAATTCCACCCCTTATCTCTCAACCTCATTGTCCTTCCTAAACTGTTAGTGATGGGGGTGGACTTAATCTTCTACTTCCTGTAGCAAAAGGGATCAGGTACTGAATGTAGGACTTGAAATAGTTATTGATTTTCAAAGAAGTTCAAGACCTATCTTTCGAAACAAATATTTGCGCCTATTAGGCTAAAATCTCCATATGGTTCCACTTTATTACAAATAAATATTTCTTTTGTTCTAAAAGCAGGAGATATTGTGTGATATGATTTGAATAATAAGTATCATCTTGAGTAAGGAAAAGCATGTATCTGGCACATCGTAGGCATTTAGTAAACACAATATAAATGAATGGGTGTGGGACTTGGAGTGAAATGGGTGGGGAGATTTTTTTGAGATTTTTTTACTAACGTTAGAGCATATGAATTTGTTCTAAATCTGAGAGAAATATTTGAAACTTATTCATTGCTCTTAAGCAGACAGAACATACTTTTCAAATATAATTTTCAATATGTGAGAAGAAAAGACAGCCTTAAGGGTAAATTTTATATTCAGTAGATTGCTCCTTTATAGAATGTTCCTATATAGAATGAACCATCAAAATATCAATTCTACTGAAGCATTGGTTTATTTTGCCAGATGAACTGAGAATCATCCATGTACCAAATTTGTGAAGTTCCCAGAACAGAGGAGAAGTGGTTTAAAATATTATTACTTTATAATACGCCCAAACAGTTTGTGCTTTATTTCCAAATTATAATTTCACATGAACTTGTCCTCCGAGATAATCTAGGGATAGAGATGTAGGTGGGGGAAGGGAGGAAGATGAGAGAGACAGAGAGAGAACAAAAGAGCAAGCATAATTTTGTTTTGGACAACAGCCAAACTCTGACTCCTCCTTGCATAGATTATTCAAAGAATTACTATTAGAAAATGGAAGATTTAAGGATAAAAATGACATGAAACATAAAAATTCTTTGTCAAAACAATGGACTGGAAGGAAAACTGGCCGGAGCCTCCCAAATACAGACCTAGGTTATTAGTGACTAAGATATAATATCCTCATGGAGGTGTAGATTTGAAGACATAATGAAGATATTTTTCAAATTGAACATCTTATTCTGTGATACATGTAGAATTAAAAGCAATTTTAATAAATTTAAATTAAATTAAAATGAACACATTTTAAAGATATATGTATTTTTAAGGTTGACACTGTGTGATCAGGCATAGAATATACATAGAGATATATTGTATTACACTTTAGTCTTAAGTAGAAAATCACTGTTGACTGGACATTACTCCTTTATCCAACAATGTATTGATGTCTATGATATGATAAGATTTAAGAACAATATAAAATAGGTTATTGTCAGAGGGTTTTTTGGGTTTTGTTTTTAATTTATTTAATCATTGTGAGAAGCACAGTTACAAAGTTATTCATGATTGGGTTTCATTCACACAAAATCAATCTCAATATAAACTCAAGAACTATGTGTTATATACCTGCACTGTACATGTATTTGACTACTTGTAAAATAAATTTCTACATATCCTATATTGCTATAAGTTACAATAACTTTTCTGTATTGATTTATTGACATTTTGATCACATAAAATTTGGAAAAATTTTCAAAATTTACCCGTAATGAGTTTTCCATATGGACAGCATATTTTATGCAACTTTATTCAAAATTAAACTTCATAAGGCAAAAATATTAGCTATAAGAAAAATCAGTTCTAAATAATTAGATAAGATAATTATTATAATTAAACTATAAGATGTCACTATCCTCCCGTTGTTCATCGATTTGCTCAACCAGGCCAGTAACATCTCCATTGTGAGACTTGTTATTACTGTTTTTGTCATATCGAATACATCACGGGTAGCTTGCCAGGCTTTGCCATGTGGGCAAGATACTCTCAGTAGCTTGCCAGGCTCTCCAAGAGGGGCAGAGGAATTAAACCCGGACCCGTCGGGTCGGCCGCGTGCAAGGCAAACGCCCTACCGCTGTGCTATTCTATGTAGTCTAAACTATAGATGATTATTATAATTAAAAATACTTTATTATAAATTTAAACTGGAAGATTTTAAGTGAACAGCTTCAGTATATTCATCAAATGTGTAATTCGGTGAAGTAATGGACATGCTAATATTTTATTGTGGTTATTATTTCACTATGTATATCATCACATTGTACATTTTAAGTATATAATTTTATTTTTAATTTATAACTAAATGAATTTTAAATCCATACAAAAATTTAGTAGATAATTCAAGGAAATCTTTACCCTGTTTTTCACAATAGATTTTGCAAGACTATAATTACAGTATGAAAAGTATTGTGAAAACACTTTGTAGTCCATTTGTGAACTTTGAACATTTTATCATCACTGCCAGTAAAAATCTTAGACTTCAGAACAAATAAGACACAAATTTCAAGGGAATTTCTTTAATAGTGTAAATGTTCTAACACAAGAAAAGAGTTGAAAACCTGAGATATTTATCAGTATTTCAAGTAACAAAATAACAGCAAAATATTGATCAGAATAAACAAAGCATAATTTTTTGGTAAATTATGGCTCTTTAATAAAATTTTTAAAAAGAAATTCATTAAAAGAATACAAAGAAATACAGAAGTAATCACCATGAGACCAGAGCAATAACACAGTGTGTAGGACATTTACCTTGAATGCAGCCAACCCTGGTTTGATCCCCAACATTGGACATGGTTCCCTGAGTTCACCAAGAGCGATTACTGAGCACAGAGCCAGGAGTAACCCCTGAGCATCTCTGGGTATGACCTAAGAACCTAAGAAAAGAAAAAGAACTAATCACCCATGCAAATATGTAAAGGTCATATTGATCAATAAGAAAGAAGTAAGAAAGCCATAAATTGCCAACCAATAATGAGTAGAAAATAAAATCTGTTCAATAAGTATTAAAACTAGAAATTAGAAATAGCCATGCTTTGAACAAAGTAAACAGAAATTGGTGAGGTCTTTTTCCTTTGCTCCTATTCCTAATTCAGAAAAACAGTCTGGACTCAAACACTGAAGTCTCCAGACTTCAGACACATCTGGGAACCTACCTGGGTTCCAATAATGCCCTGGCTATGCCAAGTATAGAATATGAAAGGAGCATCATCAGGAAAAATTAATGGATGCTATCTTTTATTTCTGCTTGGATTAGTGAGATGAAATTGTTGAAAGGGCCTGGAGCTTTGACATCTTAAAGTGACTATTGAAGTCACTTTCAAAGTGAGGTAGTGTTGCTGCCTTGGGCTTGGAGTCCCAAGAAAAGAAGAGAGGAACTCAGGTCAATTGCCTTTCCACCTGGGTACATGAGGGAGTAACCACAGAGCAAATTTGGTTGAGTTGGAAAGTGATCAGTATCAGTTAGACAAGACACCTGCCTACTCTGAACTGTCAAATTAAATAAATTTCTATTTACTTTGCTCAAAGCACAACCATTTCCAATTTCCAGCCTTTAAAATCTTGCCTCAGTCATTTCCCCGCACCTTTACTGAACTGCTAATATATGCATGTCACCGTTATAAGAATAAGAACTTTTAGTGAGGAATAAAACAGGTGTTCACAAAGCTACTGAAAAGCTTTGATAAGGAATTATTTGACCATGTTTGACCTATGGAAAGGGAAATTTTACACAATTTCCCAAATTATTATTATTGCCCCTCTCAGAGAGCCCGGCAAGCTACCAAGAGTATCTCGCCTGCACGGCAAAACCTGGCAAGCTCCCTGTGACGTATCCGATATGCCAAACACAGTAACAACAAAGTCTCACACTGGAGACGTTACTGGGCCCGCTCGAGAAAATCGATGAACAACGGTAGGACAGTGACATTTCAGTGACATTATTATTATTACTATTATTATTATTATTATTTACAAAGCATAATTTTTGATGCCTTCTGTTTAACTCGTCTTAGTGTTCTCTCAAGCTACCTATTCACAACTTATTTTTTCTAATTCTTTATTGTTTGGGTCCATAATTAGCAGTGCTCCGGACTTACTCCTGGATCTGTGCTCAAGGATGACTCCTGGAAGGCTTGGGGGAACATATGGATTGTCAGAGATCAAATCCAAGACAAATGCCCATTTATATTGTGGAAAATCACATGATTTTGTACTGTCTTAAAGCTGCATGCCATTATATATATATACATAAATATAATACAGCATGCCATTATACACACACATCCTTTTCCCATTTTGGATAAGATCATTAGATTATTTTGTTCTTGAGTTTGCTGAGTATTTTATAGGTCTTTCATATAAACCCTTTGTCTTATGTTTTGTGTAGAAATATTTTATCCCATTTAGTAGAATGTTTCCCAATTATAGCTTGAATTTCTTTTGCTGTGCAGAAGCTTTTAATTTGATGTAAATCCATTTATTTTTATTTTTGCCTCTGTTGTCTCCATGGTCATCTCGAAGACTTCTCTGCATCCAATTTCCCGGAGATTTCTACCAATGTTTTTTTTCAATGTATTTTATAGATTCTGGTTTAATCTCAAGATCTTTAATCCACTTTGAGTTTACTTTTGGGATGTACTGTTCTAATTTCATATTTTCACATTTGGCGATCTAGTTTTTCCAAAACCATTTTTTGAAGAGACTTTCCTTCATATTCTTAGCTCCTTTGTTATAGATAAATTTTCCATAAATCTGGGCGTTTAATTCAGGACATTCAATCATTATAGCTGCTTTTAATAGATATGCTCCAATTTCACTTCCAACCAAGACACTAATATATATTTCTCTCTTCTTATAAGTTACTAAATTTTAATAACCTCTTTAATTTCTTTAGGGAAATGACTGTAAAAACACCAGTACTCTTAAAATTACACACCACCACCAACAAACCAAAGCAGAAAATAATTTGTGTCAGTGATTCTACCCCTTGACTTCTAATTAGAGACTTCTGGAGAGTTATATGAAAACCCAAGCTGAGGCTTTGATCAAAACCAGTTCCCTCCGAATCCCTGGAGATGGGACCTAAACATGAACAATCATTTTTGAAAGCTCTACCAGGTGATTCTGTGTAGAGATGAACACAATTATTATATGTGGTTGTCAAATTCTATATCTGATAGAACTTTGTTGGAGCAACTTTCACCAGAATGTTTGTGGACCACTCAGCTTAATCAGAACTTCTTTCCCAGTTTCTTTTGTTCTTCCTATTCATCTTCCTCTCTTCTCCCTACATGCCCCTTACTGCTACTCACCTGCCTTCTGCAAAAGCTTAACGTTATTTGTCACCCTGCATAAATCCTTCTCTTCAATAGCCTCCATTTCAACTAATACAAAAAACTTACAATAGGAGAGATTCTGGTTTAGGGATTGGCTGTTTGGTCTATAACATAGTCTCTGATAAAAATTCCTGAGATTTGGGGGGAATCTTAATCATTGTTCTACCCTTATCAGATGTTCAGATTCTGAACCTGCTGACCAAAGAAAAGATTTTCATTTTGTGATCACCTTTATTGATCAGGGAACTTCTCATTGCCAAAAAATATTCTGGGTTTATTACCTTTCCTCTCAAATTACAGCAGTGTTGAACATCCTCTTTATTATCAGCAGGATGCTAAATTATCCTATGTTCCATTGTTAAACTCCATTAAGGACAAAAGTTTCATAAGTTGTATTTGTGGAGTTGAGTGACTCTGGAAGAAAAAATACATAAGCATTGTGGGAACGAAAAAAAGTTGCGCTGAGAATCCCATCAGTATACATGATAATAAATTGATGCATATTCTTATTTGTGTGAGATATATATATATATATATATTATTTATTTGTTGAATCACCGTGAGAACAGTAACAAAGCCTTTCAGTCCAAGTCTCAATCAGTCATACAATGATCAAACACATGTCCCTTCACCAGTGCACATTTTCCACTACCAAGAACCCCAATATAACCCCCTCCCACCAACCTCCCACCTGTGTGGCAGATTTCCACTTTACTCTCTCTCTCTCTCTCTCTCTCTCTCTCTCTCTCTCTCTCTCTCTCTACGTTGATCACATTCAATATTACGACAAAAGAACCACAACTATTATTTGGAATTTTCCCCAATATTCAGACCTGCCACAAAGACATCATTAGAATGTTTGTTTTCTAATGTTGATTATGAAGAGCATATGATGTTGTATGGCCAATATAGCGGCCACGCGAATTTGGAATTCTAATATTTTAGCAATAAACCTAGAGGGATTACTGCAAGAAACCCCTGTTTTCCTAGATTAGTATGTGGGCCTCTGGGTTCATGGTCAGTCAGAAGCCAGAGGAGGCATTTGAGGGTGGCAACCCGGAGCATTGTCATGGTGAGGAGCAGGGCCAATTCCATCCCCAATCCCATGAAGCCCCACGTGCCTCGTCAATGCAGTCAAATACCTAGCTTTTCATTAGGCTCTAAAGAATGCAGGACACCATGTCGCCGCCGCAGAGGGGGACAGGTGAAGGGACAGACACCCTTCCCCTCTCAAGGTGGCATAGCACCATAGTTAAATACATAGTCCAGATGCATTTCGGTTTGGCATTATCTTTTGCTCAGATTTTACTACCACCTTCAAGACTGATTTTCAGGGAGAAATGTTGGATGATTTACTTTCCGTTGATCACTTTGCATATAAGGAAATGTCGCGTGGCCTTGTAAGAGGCTGTGCGGTTTGGAAAACATGTCCTGGTACCTGCATGCCAGAGTCATGCTTGTAGAAGCTCATGGTCACCAGGATTCCATCTGGAGAAGGCGGGGATACAGCACCTACCCTACCTGGGACCTCCCAGTGATATCGGCTCTATTTGGGGCCCGGAGCATTCTCCGGGAGCTGTGGGCCCCTCCAGCCGGTTTTATTCTTTGTTGCTGTGTGCTGTAAGATGGCGCTGGGGGGCTAGTTGTGGGCGTGACTTCTGGAATCAGAAGTTGCCTGGGAGCCGGGGAGGCCCCATTGCAGTTCGGAAAAAATGTCCTGGTACCCGCATGCCAGAGCCATGCTTGTAGAAGCTCATGGTCACCGGGATTCCATCTGGAGAAGGCGGGGAGACAGCACCTACCCCATCTGGGACCTCCCAGTGATATCGGCTCTGTTTGGGGCCCGGAGCATTCTCCGGGAGGTGTGGGGCCCTCCAGCCAGTTTTATTCTTTGTTGCTGTGTGCTGTAAGATGGCGCTGGGGGGCCATTTGTGTGAGTTTTAATAGCAGTGCACTACTGTGGAATTTTCTTAGATATAGGGAATAATGTTCTTTGCTTTATTCCAGTTCCTGTTAGCTCTCCCTTTCTTCTGTCACCCCTTCTCCTCAAAATAATTTCTGAAGCTAAATTTGCAACATATGTGTCTATGGAATATAACTGTAATAAAGTGTTTTATGGGTTGGTGGAGTTAGGAGAACCCATAACTTCCTTCTCAGGGTTCCCTGTTATTTCTCGCTAAATATAAGGAACTTCTTTTTAAATTGTCTGCAAGAGACTTTTTAATAGGCCCTCCCTTTATTTCTGTGTTGCCCTTAAAAACAGTATTTTTAGCTTTAAGCTTTGGGTTTCTATTCTTCATGCCATCTCCTAGCCCTAGTCTACATAAACTTCTATAAGTGGAGAAGGTAGCAGAAAATGTCCTAGTTATCAATCTTTTTTTGGTGTTTACATCACACTTCGCAGTACTCAGATCTTATTCTTCGGTCTGTGCTCCTGGGTCACTTCTAGAGGTGCTCAATGTACCTTATTTGATGCTGGGGATTAAACAAAGGTTAGTACCAGCAAGGCAAGAACCTTTTCAATGTACTATTTTTCCTATATCCCTTTTGAATCCTTGCTAAAAGAGCAACAGTTAGATTTTTTTGTACCTTAAGATTCTAATCTGTAATTAATAACAACAGTTTATATTATTGCATCCGATAAATATTTGATGAAGGCCTACTTGATAGACATTGTACTAGGTAGTAAGCAACAACAACAAATACTCTCTCAAGATTTCTGTACTGTTCTGTACAGCTATTTCTTTGTCTGCAAATATCTAGAGTCTGTGTGCCCTGCTGTATGATCTTTATGCTGTAACTTGCATTTTGAGTTTCATTTCATCTTTTATAGAATATTTCTACTATCTTTTCCACCCTACATAGTATCAGTATCACTATCACACAGTTGTGAATGTTTTCCTACTTTTAAAAATATTCCTCAAAGGATTCCACACTCTCACCTTTATTGCCTACCAAATAAAGTCCTCACACCATATCCTGTCATTCAAAGTCCTCCATGATCTGGCTACAACCTACTTTTGGAATGTTATTTTTCAACTGTTCCTTTTTATGGACTCTATGTTTTCAACTACACCTCAACTTGGAAATTTTGCCTGGAATATTCATCACCAACTCTGCCTGTAAAAAGTCTACCCACCTTCAGAGCCCAGGACATGCACCCTCACAACTAAGGCTCTCTTTCTCATCCTAATTTGCACTTCTCCTGTGGCATAAATCATATTATGCCTTGTCTTACAGTCTGCTAATTTACTTCTTAACCCCAATTGTGAGATTCTTGGGAGTTAGAAGGCATTAGCTTTTAAAGCTGTTTTCTCCCTCAGCAGTTTATCTGTAAATCTAGTTTAACTACCTATAAGAAGAGAGAAAAATATCTGCATATTGCCAGTACAATTTTACTTCTGTACTTCTGTTGATGTTGGTAGATATGCATTTAATATAAGAGTTCATCACTTATAATAATCAGATGTTTTTTAATTTTCACAGGTGGGTTTGGGGCACTAAACCTGTTCTTATATTTTATAGAGACACTCTTACCATCGCTCTTACTATGATCCTACACCAAGCCGACAGGCTGGAGGTCTGCCCCGCTTTCCTGGGGCCAGAAGTCACCGAGGAGCTCTTATAGATTCCCAGCAAGCTTCAGGCACCATTGTTCAAATAGTAATTAATAACAAACACAAGCATGGACAAGGTAAGGGGGATATTTATTTTGCAGTGAATTTATAGCAAGTTTTCAGTATCCCTGGTGTATGGAGTACTAGCACTAAGAAGAAACACTTTCTCCCATGCATATTATGCATTCACATGTTTATCACTCCACTTAAATTCTACAAAGTATGTGTGGTCAAGTGATCTAAGGTAATACTTAAATACAATTTATATTTCATCTTTTAAAACTTTTTAATTGTATGGGATATGATGCCGCCAGCAGGTCAATCTGTACCTGTGAGGTGAGTGCATCAGCAGCCTGATGGCGCTTTCAGACTTCCAGATATACTAAAATTGCTGCTGTGCCTTTGGCCAGACCCCAAAAACTTCGGGCAAAGTTTACCAAGAAAGTAAATGGCCAAAAGTTAGGTATGTGGGAAACACACCCACAAACCACCTCCGGCTCAGCTATATAATTGGACGCATGGCCTCTGGTTCCTGATCAAACTGCTTAACGGCCATGATCCCAGAGACTCAGAAACAAATCTTGAAACCCAGTGGCTTTTGGCAGAAATGCATCCGGTCCCTGCAGTAGGTTACTGGCGCCAGGCTACCCCAGGTGGGAATAGGTTTCGTGCCTTGGCCTGTTCCCTCCAGAGGCCCGGTAGCCATCATTCTCCAGAGGCTATTGGACAGTCAGGTTTGGGCCCACAGTGACGAGACATGTGGGGCCTCAAGGGATGGGGGTGGAGCCAGCCCTTTCTCTCCACCCCAACGAGACCCTGAGTCGCCACCCACGAACGGCCTCTCTGGCTCGTGATAAGCTGTTTAGCAGTCATGATCCCAGAGACTCAGAAACAAGTCTCAAAACCCAATGGCTTTTGGCAGAAATGTGTCTGGCCATGCAGTAGGTTACTATTGCCGGACCACCCTAGGGGGGAAAGGGTGTTGTCCCTCTGCCTGCTCCTCCTTGGCGGTTCAGTGGCTGTCATCCTCCAGAGGCCATTGGACAGTCAGGTTTGGGCCCACAGGTACGAGACACACGGGTCTCACAGGATGGGGGTGGAGCCAGCCCTTTCCTCACCATCCCAACAAGACCCCAAATCACCGCCCATGAACGGCTTCTCTGGCTCCTGATCAAGCTGCTTAATGACCATGATCCCAGAGGCTCAGGAACAAATCTCAGAACCCAGCAGGTTTTTTTTTTTACGAAATCCCTCCAGATTTAATTGTCAAAATTTTAGAATTTCAAAGTTGCGTGGCCACTACTGCAGACACGTGACATCATATATTATTCATAACCAGCAATAGAAAACAAATTGTCTACTGTTGCCTTTTCGGCAGATCTGAGTTTTGGGCTAAAATCCCAAATAATAATTGTGGGTCTCATATCAAAATATTGAATGTAATCAAAGAAGAGAAAAAGTAATTTTGAAATCATCTGCCCCACAGGTAGGGGGAGGGTGTGGGATGGAGGTGTACTGGGGTTTTTGGTGGTGGAGAATGGGCACTGGTGAAGGTACGGGTGTTTCATTGTATGACCGAGACTTAAACCCAAAAGCTTTGTAACTGATCTCACGGTGATTAAATAAATAAAATTATTAAAAAATGGAAAAAAAACTAAGATGGAGTTCATACACAATTCAATCAGACTAATCAATGGCTGAATAGATAGCAGTACTCCTACATAAAAAACTTTTTAATTGAACCACTGTGAGATAAACCCTTATAAAGCTGTTCATGATCAGATTTTAGTCATACAGTATTCCAATGTCCATACTTGGTGAGGGCCTACACCCTAAAGAGCAACAGGGTAAGGTCAGTTCTCAGGAGCAAAATGCTTTCACACCTCTCTCGCTTCTTTTGGGCATTGTTGTTTGCAATATTGATAGGTTATCAAGAATATCCCGTTACCTACTTTTAACCCTCAGTTCTTGTCCAGCGTGATCATTCTTCTCTATCTTACCTATCCTCAGCCACACACACTTGTGGATAGATAACCATTGACCAGTCCTCCTAACCCCTGTTTTCCCTGGTCATGTATTTCATAGTTTGTGTTTCAGTTTCATCTATCCTTATTTAAAAGAAAAAGTCAAGAGTACAAAGAAAATATGGCAGCCTCAAACATGTTCTTAGTTGCCTCTGGGCATTAAAGAATCTTTGGGTGTTTAACAGAATGAGTGTTTTTTCCCAAGTGGAATGAATACCTTACTTAAAATGCTCTGAAGCTCTTGCCAATCTATGCCTTAGAAATGTCTATTCTCATGCCTCATCCTGGGGTTCTTATTAAATGTACATACTCAGGGCCTCAAATTTTTAAACAGGGAGATTGTTCTTAGAAATGAGTAATCCCGTGAGAAATCCAGAGACCTACTGGCTGAGCCTGGGAAGGCTAAGTAGCTTAACACTGACATGCACTCTTCCCTGCTAACCAATAGGCACCCACACATGTCTATGGTACTGTTCAGGAACACTTCCTGCTTTGAGCTTTCTGGCCGCCAACGCATCCTCTTCCAAAGTAGTGGGTGTGGGTGGGGAAGTTCAATCTATTGACTGCTTATTACTTTTTTTAAGGTATCATATCAACCAGCAATTTGAAGCAAAAGCTCAGCTGGTTCCTTTTTATGAAACCGCAAACGTGTTTTGTTTCCTTTAAAGGAAAAACAAATCAAAGGCAGTTCTCTGAATAGGTTAAAGGTAATAAATTATTAAACCAAATGATTGAATAACATGGGTGAAAAACAATCCGTTACAAAGAACTCCTACTATAAATCTCAGCAAAGCTAGTCAAGCCAAAGCTAGTTGATCACATCTGTTACTAGTTAGATGTAAATTTCAGATTACAGATAAAAAAATTAAATTGCTTTTGAAACTAACAGGCTTAAAAGAAGAACAATCAAAATAAAGCTCTTAATAAAATGGTGATGTATTAAAAGAACTGGAAATATTTACTATTGATCTGGGTTTGATTTGAAATTTATTATTTTTAACTTCCAAGGCATTCTGATATGAATTTTTAAAAGGAGGAGAAGGAATTAGGTAAAGATCCAATTTGATTTTAAATCTTAAGTTGCCTCCAATAGATTCCATTTGCTGTGAAAGTATTTCAAAGTCTTTAAAAATATCAGGGAATGGACTTTGAAAACTCTAAATCCAATAATTTTCATAGGCCTCTTCATTTTCTGGGCAGAGTCTCATCCCTTGATTCTGTGTCTTACAAAAGACCAGCTGGTTTACATTTATTCATTTGCTCCCATTGATTTGGATTCTGGAGTTTCGCTCCTGACCTTTCTATTATAGTTCACTGAAGAATCACTTGTTCCCACTCCCACTGCTCAATGCCCTAGCAAGATGATTCAAAATTATCTTGGACATTTGTTGGTGGGGTGAAGGCTGCATTTTCCTCTTGAGAACTGACTTCACCCTGTGTACATTAGGGTGTAGGCCCTCACCCAGTATGGATTGTTTGTTTAGTCCAAATGGTTAGGGGAGACAGAACCTAGTTATATAACTTCTGAATCTTGCTTACTGTTCCTTAGCCCTTCTGCTAACAATTTACTCCTTTGAACCACCTCTACTTGTTACCTTGACAAAATCAAAGAGGGTGAAAAAGGATGCTGCCATTAGGACTTTAGTTCAGCCTACATTTTCCTGAAGCGGACTGTATACCCAATTACATACCACTATCTCAAAAGAAATCTGAAAGGAAAGAGAAGTGAGGGAAAAAGAGAATCACACATCTGGCTTCTCTTGTAAGTCTGTCCACAGCACTGAGTTTCACAATTCAGCTATCAAGTCCCCATTTTACCTCACTGTGAGGCTGGGATCTTCTCTGGTTCCTTGAGTTCTTGGAAATCTTCACATATATTGACCTGTTTGAGTGTCTAGTACTATAACAGTTCTTGCAAATGACAGTAAAAGGCAGCCAACATCATCCATATTTTCTAATGTGACCCAGTGGACTTGATGAGAAAGAAATAGCTGGTGATTCATCCTTCTGAGGCCATTGTCTTCTAGCCAAATCAGTCAATTCCTAGAAACGCCCCAAGTGAGGCTTTTTTTATTCTACCCTAGCCCCACCTTAAGTGATACAACCCACCCTAGAGATGTTATTGATTGGGATGCAGACAGGTCTCCCTGGGTATGATGAGGTGATGGGAATAATGAGAAACACATCCAGACCCAGTCATGGCTTGAAATCTCCAGAATGCCTCAGCACTCTCACAAACTGAGAGAACTTCTCAAAACTTCATTTTCAGTCCTATGCACCTCTTATCCTGAAGTCGAGCTCCATTCCTTATAGTAGGAGATAGTTTCCTTTGGTTTGCATTATAGGATATTCCTGCATCCCCTTCCCTTCACAGGCCTTTGTCTTGTAGTCCAATACTTGATGCTCAAAAAATTTGAAGCCAGTGATTCCACTTCATCTCAACAAATGTGAGATCACACAAGAATACCTGAAGGGCAGGCAGTGATTTGTTGTAGCTGAATCTCTGTAGCCACTGTAAAGAGAGGACACTGATGGGGATTAGATATATAAAAGACACCCTTTAATAACTTTCCCAATAGGTGTGAATCCTGGCCCTCTCAATCTTCTTTAAGTACCTTCCACTTGTACCTGAGAACAGGACAGCAACATGAATTTTCATGTAAATCTATGTTTACAAATCATACTCTCATAGAATTTTACATTTCCAGTGGGTTTATTTCAAGACCTGGAAAGTACAGGTCCACTGTGAAGCATATTAATTTTTACATATAGCTTTCCTGGGTAGCAAATCTCAAGGGAAAATTTTCACTCATAGAAGCACATGTATTTGGGTGATATTAGTCCTCAATATAGCTTCAGGTACTAATACTACATCGTACTTAAAGTTCCGTATCATATATTCAAGACAGATAAAACTCTACTTTCATTAATTTAATTCTCCTTCAAAATTTATTGATGACCCAATATGTGTCAAGAACTTGAGAGTATTCAGAGGTCACTGCTAAGAGCTTGAAGAGTTGCTGATTGTAAAAGAGGTCCAAACTGTCTTTTAGGTTAATATCTCCATGCCAGGTCATGATAAAAAGGAAGACACATTTCTTAACACGTTCAGGAATTGAGATTTGAGCACAGGGATCCATTTTAGTTCTCTAGTCTTTAATTCTCATTCCATTTTTTCCCTTTCAGTATGTGTTTCCAATGGAAAAACCTATTCTCATGGCGAGTCCTGGCACCCAAACCTCCGGGCATTTGGCATTGTTGAGTGTGTGCTATGTACTTGCAATGTCACCAAGCAAGAATGTAAGAAAATTCACTGTCCCAATCGCTACCCCTGCAAGTACCCTCAAAAAATAGATGGAAAGTGCTGCAAGGTGTGTCCAGGTAAAAAGACAAAAGGTACGTTGAACAAAAATGATCATTGTTTGGGGGAAATAACAGTTTGTGCTTATTAACTGCTTAGTTGAACTGCCCTCAGATCAGAATTCTGGTGTCACTCCTGGCAGTGCTCAGGTAACCAGTGTCAGGGGCTGAACCTAGGTCTTCATCCTGCAAAGTATGCTCTTGGTTCTTTGACTTATCTCCAGACTGTGTTCACTGGGGCCCCTTGGAGGGGGGCGTGTTGAGTTTCCCTCCATGCCTTGAGCAAAGCCCTGGCAGCCAAAGAACTCCGGAACCCAGCCACAGCCATGCTCAAGGTCACTCTCCACACATTCAGATGAGCGTCACACATGTAAGAACTTGCTTAGGAACCCAGGAGTGCGGGACCTGGGGATGAGATCTCCAAGCCTTCTCAGATCAGGACTGGGCCTCCTCCACCAAAATCCCCCATTTTCCAGTAGCTAGGCAGTTACACCCACAAACTGGCCCCAGTTACCATGCAATTCCATTAAAGGCCAAAATCCAGAGACTATAAAACAAAACTCCCAGAAGCTCACGGCCGCATTTACGGTCGTGTGACCTCTTATAGTCTAGTTCTCCCTCGAGGAGAACCTGGCAAGCTACTGAGAGTATACCACCCGTATGGCAGAGCCTGGCATGCTCCCCATGGCATATTCAATATGCCAAAAACAGTAACAATAATGAGTCTCATTCCCTTGACCCTGAAAGAGCCTCCAATGCAGCACCTCTGGGAAGGACGAGTAAAGAGAGGCTGCTAAAATCTCAGGGCTAGGAGGAATGGAGATGTTAGTGGTGCCTGCTTGAGCAAATAGATGAACAATAGATGACAGTGATACAGTGATCTTCAGACCTTTCCATATGGTCATTATTCATGTTTTTAAGCTTCATAAATACAAATAAACTGCCATGTAATTAAAATGATAGTAAATGTGTTAACTAATTTTATTTTTCCTCTCTCAAGGGGATGATCAGTAAGAAATTAGTACTCAAAAATACTGGGGACATGCTGTGTCTACCATATCTCTGAATCCTTGTAGTACCAAACACCAAACTTATGCCTTGTTTCCGAAATAATAGAGAAATCAGGTTATTATAATTATATACGATGACTAGCTTTATCTTTATTTTTTATCTCTAACTCATCAGAGCACCATCACATCTGCTTTCTTTTGAGACAGAATGAAGACAAATTGAATACAGTAGAAAGGAAACTAGATTTTGTTTCTAATCTAAGTGAACCTTGGAAATGTGCTTGTTATGCTTTGGTTAAGACCAGTCACATCTGTACAATGAAAAGTTAACACAATTGGTTTCTAAGCTCTATTCCAACTGTGGAATTCTAGAAATGAGGACGATTACTAAGGTTGAGAAAACTGGTGTGTATAAAGTATCTTAGAATAAAATAGATAATAATTGTATTTCAGCGTGCTTTCACCCCATTGACCTTTCAACCTGTAGAAAATGTTGATTGCCCCCAAATGAAAATTATTGTTCAAATGATGTTTTAAACACAGAAGATAGATTCAGTTATAACAAAATATCGGGATTAATAGAGTATGGGATTGGTAATCAAGCATTTTATCCTGGCACTGACACTGGTTTCCTATGTGAAAAAAATGGGATTTATGTCTCAAAGCCTCAGTTTCTCCTCTGATAAATGAAATGGTTACAGTAGATTATTTTTTATGTATGAGTACTGCTATTTATTCAGCACTGATTAGCTGATTGAATTGGGCATGAACTCCATCTTACTTTTTTTCCCAATTTTTATAATTTTATTTATTGGATCACCATGAGAGCAGTTACAAAGCTTTCGAGTTTAAGTCTCAGTCATACAATGAAACACCCATACCTTCGCCAGTGCCCATTCTCCAACCCCCAAAACCCCAGTATACCCTCATCCCACACCCTCCCCCTACCTGTGGGGCAGATGATTTCCACATTACTCTCTTTCTACTTTGATTACATTCAATATTTTGACAGCAGACCCACCATACTATTTGGGATTTTACCCCAACACTCATATCTGCTGAAAAGGCAACAGTAGACAATTTGTTTTCTATTGCTGGTTATGATTAACATATGATGTCGTGTAGCTGCAGTAGTGGCCATGCGACTTTGAAATTCCGAAATTTTAACAATTAATTTTGGATGGATTTCTGCCATAACCTGCTGGGTTTCGAGATTTTTTCCCGAGTCTCTTGGATCATGGCCTTTAAGCAGCTTCATCAGGAGTCAGAAAGGCCATTAGTTGGTGAGGCCCTGCATGTCTCATCACTGAGGGCCCAAACCTGACTGTCCAATGGCCTCTGGAGGATGGCGGCCACCAAGCCATCTAGGGGGAGCAGGCAGAGGGATAGCACCCTTTCCCGCCTGGAATGGCCTAACAACAGTAACCTACTGCGGGGTCCGGACACATCTCTACCAAAAGCCACTGGGTTTCGATATTTGTTTCTGAGTCTCTGGGATCATGGCCGTTAAGCAGCTTGATCAGGAGCCAGAGAAGCCATTCGTGGATGACGACCCAGGTTCTCATTGGGACGGGGAGGAAAGGGCCGGCTCTACCTCCATCCCATGAGCCCCCACGTGTCTCGTCACTGCGGGCTCAAACCTGACTGTCCAATGGCCTCTGGAGGATGGCGGCCACTGAGCCACCAAGGGGGAGCACGCAGAGGGACAATACCCTTTCCCCCCTGGGGTGGCCCGGCGACAGTAACCCATTGTGGGGTCCGGACACATTTCTGCCAAAAGTCATTGGGTTTCGAGATTTGTTTCTGGGTCTCTGGGATCATGGCCGTTAAGCAGTTCGATCAGATACCAGAGAGGACATGCTTCCAATTATATAGCTGAGTCGGAGGTGGTTTGTGGGTGTGTCTCCCACATACCTAACTTTTGGCCATTTACTTTCTTGGTAAACTTTGCCCCCAAGTTTTGGGATCTGGCCAAAGACATAGTAGCAATTTTGGGGTATCTGCAAATCTGAAGGCACTATCAGGCTGCTCATGCATTCACCTCACAGGTACAGAGTGACCTGCTGGCGGCACCATACCCCCATACAGTTGATTACTCTTAAGACCTGCCCACCTACAGCGTTCAAGGAGCCAATGAATTAGTTGCTTCCAGATAAATGACTTTAGCATTTCTTATAACCTCCCAACCTGAAAACATTTAAAAAACACATATGAAAAGCAAAATTTAATGTAGAAAGAGCTCATGCTTTCCCTTCCATTCAGTTTCATATGAGTAGTAGGTAAACATGAACTGAGTACTTCTTCCTGTAAACCAACGTTCCCAAACTTCTAGCACATTGGAATTTCCTGTTCACCTAGAATACTTCTAAAAGTCCTATGTCGTATCCCCGAAGATTATAACCTAATTTATTTGGGGTGTGATATAAGCTTTGAACATTTTTTAAAAAATGCATATGGTACTAATGTGTAGGCACATTTAGGAACTATAGCAGTAGTCCCCAGGGTGATTTATGGTCTCACTATAAGTAGTGATTAAAGCAACACTTGGTTGTTAGTTGGAAATGCAGTTGCTCAGGCCACCACCCCAGATCTACTACATCAAAAGCTGATTTTTTCACAGGCTCTTCTAGGTGACTACAGTGTATATTAAAGTTGAGAAGTGGTAAAAAAAGGTAAAGGTAAAGGCCCTCCCGTTGTTCGTCGATTTGCTTGAGCAGGCCCAGTAACATCTCCATTGGAGACTTTGTTGTTACTGTGTTTGACATATCGGATACGTCATGGGGAGCTTGCCAGGCTCTGCCGTGCGGGCGAGATACTCTCGGTAGCTTGCTGGGCTCTCCGAGAGGGGCGGAGGAATCGAACTCGGATCGGCCATGTTGGCTGCGTGCAAGGCAAACGCCCTACCACTGGCGCGCACCTGTAGTCCCAGCTACTTGGGAGGCTGAGGCCGGAGGATCGCTTGAGTCCAGGAGTTCTGGGCTGTAGTGTGCTATGCCAATCGGGTGTCCGTACTAAGTTCGGCATCAATATGGTGACCCTCTGGGAGCGGAGGACCACCATGTTGCCTAAGGAGGGGAGAAGTGGTAATTTATGTAATAAATAGAATATTTTTTATGTAATGACCCTCATCTTCCAGATGAGGAGCAGGTGTGAACAGGAAAGATAAGAACTATGTGATATAGAGTATAATAGTGTTCTTCAACCACAAGGACATAGGGCAGAAATGTTGAAAACTGCTGGTCTACCACCTCAGTTATAACTACTGGTTCATGGATGTATGATGGCATGCACAGCAGACACTATTTCACATGTGTAAAAATGTTGAGGAACGTTGGAGTAGGGAATTGAGCATTGAAACTGATGAGGAAAGGTACTCATTAAGGGGAGAGAGTGCACATTGAAGATGCTAAGGACATGGGGACTCCAACAACGCTAGTATGTTATGATTTACAAATTGTAATTTTACAAGTTCCTCAAACTTTTTAATGCTACTTAGAAGTAGTTCTCGAGCTCGAGTGGGCCCAGTAACGTCTCCATTGGAGACTTTGTTGTTACTGTGTCTGGCATATCGAATACTCTCGGTAGCTTGCCGGGCTCTCCAAGAGGGGCGGAGGAATCGAACTCGGGGTGGCCATGTTGGCCACTTGTAAGGCGAACGCCCTACCACTGTGCTATCACTCCAGCCTTTACTTTACTTACTTACTTACTAGAAGTAGTTCATAATTTTTTTCTGTGAAGAATCTAGTGACTAAGTCATGTAAGTAATATAAAACAATAATTTCCAATAAAATTCAACCATTTCCTAAACTATGCCAAGGTAAGATAAGCCTTCTAAAATCTTTCATTTTGTTGTGTGCTTATGATTTTTCTTATTCAGGTTATTCAAATAAAGGGAAAAATTAAAAAGGTGTGAGAACACAATGAAGACTAAATAAGCATTACCTTTTAAATAACTGGACTCTAGGGTTGCTGATGTTTATTAAATGGTAAATATTTAAACAAAATTTTATATATATTGTGTGCAGTATTGTAAATCCACTAAAATCACTATACAGGTGCTAGAGAGATAGTAAGCAGATAAGGCACATGCCTTAAGGCGAGCAATTCATCTTCTATCCCTGCACACATATGATCTCCCAATCAGTGTCATGGAGTGATCCCTAAGCACAGTTCCAGGAGTAAACCCTGAGAACAAACAGATGTGACCCCAAAATAAAACCAAAAAAAAATCACTGCACTTCCAGGCCTAATAGCACAGAATGATGCTTGCAATGTAAGTTTTAACCATAAGGAGCAAACTGTAGCACTGTAGCAATGTCCTCCCTTTGTTCATCAATTTTCTCGAGCAGGCACCAGTAACGTCTCATTGTGAGACTTGTTACTGTTTTTGGCATATCAAATATATCACGGGGAGCTTGTCAGTTTTTACCATGTGGGCGGGATACTCTCAGTAGCTTGCCGGGATCTCCATGAGGGGAGGAAGGAATCAAACCCAGGTAGCCCCTTGCAAGGCCAACACCCTATCCTCTCTGCTATCTCTCCAGCCCAAAGAGCAAACTACAAAAGAATATGTATATTATGATCCCAATTCTTAATTGTAAAATGAAAGTGTCTATAATGTTTAGATTAAAACATAAGGGCTGGAAGAGCACATGGTAGAATATAAACGTGGACAAACTTGGATAACTGAATTATGGATTTTTTCTCCTTTTTAAGGTATTTTCTAAAATTTTAACAATGAACATTATTTTTTGTAATTAAAACAATAACAGCTATAATTATAAGAACTATACTGCTGAATCCCAATTAACAATATATTGGAAGAGTCTGATTGATTAAATCTTTTTCTCTGGAAGAGCAACTCTTCTTATTTTCTTCTTTTTTTGCCTTTTGGGTCACACCCAGTGATGCACAGGAGTTAGTCCTGGCTCGGCACTCAGGAATTACTCCTGGTGGTGCTCAGGGGACCATATGGGATGCTGGGAATCGAACCCAGGTGGTCCATGTGCAAGGCAAACGCCCTAGCCACTGTGCTATCACTCCAGCCCCAACTCTTCTTATTTTCATACTCTGCTAGATATGTATAGAGATAATGTATTGAGTAACATGGAATGAGAGTTTTTCTGCTCCATTCTGTGCACCTGTCTCTCAGTGAGCTAGACCTGGGTGTCTATATATTGAATCTCTCCATAATGACTGTGTCTAGCAATAACCATGATTCACATAAACCAGAATACATTCTGTAGGTACTCAACAACTTCAGAACTTCAGGAGCTCATTAACTCCTCTGTGCATGTAATCTGGAAACATCTATTATGTGCAAGACTATGTTACAGGCATTGAGGATAGATAAACAAGATAATTGAAGTTTACTTGGACAGCATTCTCCTCTCATTCTAGTGGGAAAATAAAGACAATGAACACAAAGTAAAAGATCATTTTAGGTTGTGATGAGTACCGAGAAGAAAAAGCAAGTAGAATGGGGCAGGGAGAAGGGACAATTTCAAAAGGGCAGTCAGGGAAGTTTTTTCTGAAGAAGTGATATTTGAGTAGACTCCTGAATAGTGTGAAAGGATGACAAGTGGAAAGATCATGACATTGTTGGCCTTTTAGAAAATAACACATGACACAGAGGAAAAGGAATGAAGAAGTGAGGAGGGAACAATATTGATGTAAAAAGAAATAGTAAACTAAGTTTTCTTTTGTTGATAAGGAAAAACTAGATAAATAAAAGTCACTGATGACCCAGCCAAATGTTTCATTGTAATGAAATATTGCAAGTTCCTCCAAGGAACAAACTAAGGCCAAAATAAAAGATGTGAATTTCTCTCTTTCTCCCTCCCCCTTGCTCTGACAGAGGCTGGCCTTGTCTTACATATCAGTGGCTACCTATAGACTTGTCCGTGCCTTCCACTTCCATTTTCACCTTTAGCCCCCACCATAACATGAAATACCTGGGATTCTTAGAATTACATGCCCCTTTTGGATTACAACATAAAACCACCCCTTTATGTCTTTAACCATTTACTGGGCTAGGAACATGCTGCTTCTTCATTACTTATTAAAAAGTAGTTTATTTCCTAAGACTAGAGAATCAGGACATCGTTGTTCTCAATGGAAACTGGAATAGTCAGAAAATAATTCAGGATAACTCTGATAATAAATGAAAATAGATGAACATTGAGTAATCAGAAAGCACCTTGAGGTGAAGGATTTAGAACAAAGCACATGTTTCCTAGTCCATAGTTAAGAAGGTGTATGTTTCCTAGTTAATACTTCCAAAGACAAACATTCTTTACTTACTCTATATTTTAAAGTGTCAGTCAGAGTTGAATAACTGATTGAATGATTTTTGTAATGTCTTTTTGATGAGTCATTTATGGAAGGGAGGGTATTGTGGTGCAAGGTTACTCTTTAGGAAATAAATAGAATTTTTAGCTCTGTTAAAGGTCCTGATAATACAATCCTAAATTTCCTACAGCAATTATAGCCATAATAAATTATATACAGGTGAGTCAGATTCAGCAAACACACTTGGCTATCATTCCAAGGTTGATAAATATATAGAGCATCCTATACACTCAGTGGCATCCTCCTTCCCCCAACAATTTGAAAGTTCTGCCATATCTCTTAATTACCTGCTATCCAAAAGAGTGGCCCACTGAGTTGTTAAATATTTGAAAATAAAGTAGATTGAATTTACGATTCTGTACAAATTGAGTAACCCAACTTGGAATCATCAAGGGAAGACTAGTTTTATCCTAGTGCCAAAATGGTGATGAGAGTGTGGATACTAGTCAAGTCAACAATAGACATGCAATCACAATTTAATTACAACTTCTCTCAGTGCCTTTGATCTCCTAACATTAGCTTCATAATTTGGATCATAGGTGCAAGGCACTCAACACTCATCAGTTTTATCAGTTCTTTTTGATAGGTGGCTTCTGCACACATTGAAAGTCTTCAGGGTATCCACAATTTCTCCTTTTTCCCCTGATTTGAAGTGGTTGCTGATTAGGAGGTCTGTAATAAAACTTAATTCACAATAACTAAACAAAAGAAGCTCTTTTTGGTAGAAGTTGAAGGGGAAGGTAAGGAAGAATGGGAGTATTAGAGGCCTGGTATCTTTATCCCAGAGAGTTGAAATCCAGAAATTTAGTTTATACTTTAAATGACCCATAATTGAGGGATTTGATTATTTTTTTGCATCTCCCAACCAATCATTTGGCATAGCATACATATGATTAATCTAACATCTAGCTTTTGGCTCTAGTGTTGATCCGGTATTATAGTTCCTCTCACAAACAAATCAAAGAGCGTTCAGAGATGTCAAGCCAATTTGGATGATGCTTGGGCAAGTATATGCACATAAATGAGTATCATAAATGTGTTCTATGTATACTTAAATGATGTCAAGGAACTTAATCAAGGGTCTTTCTCAGCCCATTTCCTGGATTTCTGTTGTCAACACTGAGCTAGACAGATTTTGAACATTACTTAACAGGAAAAATCCTATGGTCTCTCAAGTGTCTAAGAGATTCATACCTGACCACATTCTTCATGACAGTTGGTGCCCCTCATGTTGTTGTGTGCAGATCCAGTTTAGTTTGTGGTCCAGCACTCTTCAGAATTTGTCATTATATGGGCTTAAAGTAATGCGTATATCCTCTTCTGTTTCTTGGCAACTGTTACAGACCAACCTAAGCTGAGCCAAGTAAATATTGGTAAAATTTCCTTTCCATCTTTGTAATAATGTTATAAGTTACTTACTTTTGATGAGTGTGAGGTGTTAGGAACAGTGAATAACTTAAATGTAGAAGTTTGTTTCTAACCATGACAAAACTATACTTGGTTTCCTGATTCCAGAAGAACTTCCAGGCCAAGGCATTGACAGCAAAGGCTACTTTTGTGGGGAAGAAACAATGCCAGTGTATGAGTCTGTGTTCATGGAGGATGGGGAGACAACCAGAAAAATAGCACTAGAGAATGAGAGACAGCCTCAAGTAGAGGTTCATGTTTGGACCATTCGAAAGGGTGAGCAAAACAACATTAATCTCTTGTAACATTTTTATAAGAGGTACAAAGGAAAGAAAGGAAGAAGCACTTTATTTAAAGTTTGGTTTTAACCTGTTTCAATTTTGGGGTAAGGAAAACATGGTTGTTGTTATAACCTTAAGATGTTTTAAAATTTTTAATTGAATCACCATGAGCTGCCCCATTGCAAAGTTGACCATGATTGGGTTTCAGTCATGCAACGTTCCAACACCCATCCCTTTACCAGTGCACAATTCCTGCCACCAATATCCCAAGTTTCCCTCCTGCCCTACCTCAGCCTGCATCTATGGTAAACACTTTTCCCCTGTGTGTGTGTCTCTCTCTCTCTTTCTTCAGGTACTGTTTTAATGCTGTTACTGAAATTGTATCATGTATTTAACTTTACCCTCTCTAGCACTTAAATCTTGTCAAGAGTGATGATTTCCATCTATCATTATCATAGTGGTCCCTTCTCTGTACTAACAGTACTCCCTCAACTTGTGGCAAGCTTCCTACCATAGAACAATCTTCTGTTCGTCATTTCTACTGTTTTTAGGTATTGTGTTAATCACCTTTAGTTTTTGACTATGGTGTAGTCTCTAGCTTCTTATGCAGGGTCATGATGTTTTAAAATAATTTTTATATCATCAATAAACATTTGCTTTGTATACACATCTTATATACCTCTGTACCCAGGGCTATGTAAAAAATTCTTAGGCAAAAGGGATCATGAGTGGAAAATGTTTATGAATCCCTGACATGTGCCAAAAGTACAGACCCCTAAATTTTGTTGTTTTTCTCATATCACAAAGGACTGGGGGAGAGGTTCTCAAATTTGTCTAAATATCAAAATAATCTTGAAATGGAATTTTAATTACAAGTAACTGGACCTATCCCCAGAGATTCTTATTCATTTGTTGGACATGGAGTCTGAACATGTATGTCTTTTTCCTAAAAGTGTTTTTTCTTTCTTTACTTATTTCTTTTAAAATGGGCATCTAGGGATTCAAACA
Organism: Sorex fumeus; assembly: GCF_029834395.1. NCBI lineage: Eukaryota > Metazoa > Chordata > Mammalia > Eulipotyphla > Soricidae > Sorex > Sorex fumeus. The sequence goes on from NW_026606115.1 coordinate 14,072,536, forward strand.
GTAATCTACTGTTCTATCCAATAAGAAGCATAACAAACACAAAAATCCACTTGTCTTTGTGTTTCTAAGTTACTTGAATCATGCTATGTACATTGCAATAAGACCATTTTACTCTTATTTTGTGATGTAAGATATTTTTATCGAAACTTATTTAGAAAGATGTGAAGGGAGAGAGAGGGAGAAGTGCATGTTCAAGAGATAGCACAGGTTTATCTAGAATGGAAATAGGAAAGCAAAGTAGCATCAAGACAGACAAGCAAGAAACATGTTCAAGGGAGAACAAGAGCTTGAAAAGCAAGTCTCACAAGAACAATTTAAAATATCTTGCCTTCCTACAAGATGATTATAATATCACCCAGATAACAATATTACTTTTGATACCCAATTCTTTTCTTATTTTTCACATTAAATTACCATAGCAATTCACATTATGGGGGATTTGTTGTTGTTGTTATTTGATTATGTTAAAGCATTACTTTAAGCCCATATAACGTCCGAGGTGGCAAAACAGTGCAGAGAAGCGATCAAGGATGATATCAAAGACAGGAGAGCAGCAGTGCTGGTAGATGCGGCAGATGCAGGGAAAAGCATTCATAATGCCCGCCTGACCTTCACCAACTACAAGACCAAGATGACTGCCCTCCGACATCCTGATGGATCTATCACATCTTCCAGAAGGGCAATGGAGAAGATTATTCATAACTTCTACTCATATCTCTTTAATAGCCACGTCCACTTGCCCATATACCAAATTCCACAGGATAGATATGTTGTTCCCAATGTTCTCCCTTCCGAAATCCAACATGCCATTTCGTCGGTAAAGAAACAAAGATCACCTAGCCCAGACAAGGTCAGATCTGAACACCTGAAGAACTTACCGTCAGTACTCATCAATACACTGGCTCGGCTCTTCACATGCTACCAGTCTGAATGCAAGGTTCCATTCCAATGGAAAACCAACAAGACTGTACTACTATACTAGAAGGGAGACATCCACAATATTGGAAACTATCGCCCAATCTGCCTATTGTCTGTCATCTACAAACTGTTCACTCAAGTCATCCTGAATAGGATTGGCAGAACACTAGATGAAGGACAACCATGTGAACAAGCCGGGTTCTGCAAAGGATTCAGCACCATCGATCATATCCACATGATAACTAAGCTCTTTGAGGTTTCTCAGGATTTCAAGATGCCGCTCTGTCTAAAGTTATTGACTTAAAGAAGGCCTTTGATTCTGTTGAGATGGAAGCGGTCACAGAAGCCCTAGCCAATCAGGGCGTACAAACTCAATACATCAGGATCCTCGGTGAGCTCTATTACGGATTCACTACCAGAATATCACCATTTTACAAAGAAGTAATCATCCATGTCAAGAGAGAGGTTCGGCAGGGTGAACCCCATTTCACCAAAATTCTTCAGTGCCACCTTTGAGAACATCATGCAATGACTGGAATGGGAAGGAATGGGAGTAAAGATAGATGGTCGACAACTACACCACCTCTGCTTTGCTGATGACATCGTTCTAATAACACAAAACATTAGCCAAGAGGCACAAATGCTGACGGACTTCGACCGTGAGTGTGGAAGGGTCGGATTACAACTGAATCTCACAAAGACAATCTTCATGAGAAACAGTCTTGTTCCTGATGTTCCATTCACTCTCAACAGAACCACCATCTCAGAATGCAACAGTTATATATACCTAGGTCAAGATATCAACATGATGAATGACCTGGCACCTGAGTTACGCAGGAGGAAGAGAGAGGCTTGGAATGCCTTCAAGACCATTGAAGAAATAACTAAGAGGACAAAGAACCTCCAGCTCCGAGCATATCCCTTTGATTCCACTGTTCTTCCTGCATTAACATATGCCTCAGAGACCTGGGCCCTACGAAAACAGGATGAGAAGATGAGAACGCTATTCGGGTCTCTCAGAGAGGAATTGAAAGAGCTATGCTTGGAGTATCATGCTTCACTCAAATGAGAGATAGAATCCAGAGTTCCGATCTCCGTCAATGCTCAAGAATCAGGGACGCTGTCTCATTTGCCAAGGCATCAAAAATCAGATGGGCTGGATGCATAATGAGGTTTAGAGATGACCGCTGGACTAGAGCCATTACTGACTGGACTCCACGGGACATCAAACGATCGTGTGGACGCCCACCTACAAGATGGTCAGACTTCTTCGTCAAGACCCTGAATGATTGGTTTGAGGCTCTGCATATTCCTAGAACGAGCAGATGCCATTGGGCTACGCTAGCACACAACAGGGATGAATGCAGATATTACTGGCACCTGCTCGAGTAAATCGATGAGTAACGGGGTATCAAGTGATCAAGTGATCAAGTTATTTGGGGGCCAAAACTTGCTTGCTCAGGGTTTTCTCCAGGCCCTCTGCTCAGGGATCTCTCTTGGAAGAGCTCAGAGAACCATATGCAATTCTGGGGATTGAACCAGGTCAGCTGCACTCAAGGCAAGTGTTCTGACCACTATTCTATCTCTCTGCTCCCCAAAGCACAGTCTGTTTATTGTTATATTAAGAGTATTAAAATCATTCCGTGATTATAAAACTCCTGTAAATAGGTATCCAAGTGTAGAGGGGATTTATTTTATGGAAAATATGCACATCATTTTTCTACTGGTTCCAGTATAAGATTGAGAAAGCTCAAATTTTATTATGCTCTAGCACAATGTGAGGAAATGTTTTTAAATGAATTTACTTGGTCCAATCCCAAAAAGATCAGTTTAGTAGGGTCTAATCATTTTCCTTTTTAACTAATAGCCATGTTATTCCAATGCATGTGACACTAGGATCATACATTGAGAAACATCTACTTTAGTACATATGTGGCTTTTTTCCTCTTCCTTTTCACAACAGTCTTTCTTGAAAGACGGAGTTCTTCCCCATCCCTTTAAAAATATGCTAGAACACACATTTCAGATCTATGTTTATTTTTGTTATATGCTGAGGAATGTTGATTTTCCATTTACAACTTCTTTGCCTCTCTGTAACTGCTTACCTAGGACTAAGCACTGTTCTGTTGGCTTCCCTAGCTGGGAGGTCACTATTTGTCACCACACATTTCTCACACCACAGAGGCTGTGCAGTTGTTCTTTTTTTAATTTGCTAGTGTAGCATCTGAATAGCCTCTTGTTCATAGTGATGGGTTAATCAAGGTTTGTGCCCAATGGGCAGAGAAAACCCCAAGCTTTACTACAATGTTCTCTATAGATCTCTTGAGGATTGTTGAAGTAGGCTGATAACACACTACTTCTTAAATGCAAGGATATATTTCAGTTGTTTGTGTGCTATTCTAATAACAGATAGTCTAGCAAAGTTGAGGCTGTGTGTGCTCCCTTACGTTTAATGCTTCCCATTTTAATAAGGGGAAGCTAAAAGAGCTGGGAATATTTCCTAATGGAGATGGGAATATTTACACAGGGGAAAATATGTTTTGTTGCTAGTTCAAGAACAATGATGACTTCTCTATCTACACAATACCTGCCTACAATCTCACTGTTAGCTCCCAATTGCTTATCCAGGAGTAAAGTCCAGAGGTTTTGCAGAAACATATTTTACCCAGACTTGGGGCAAGGGAAAATTTCTAATACTGCCCTTAGCTTCAGAAACTCCAACAAGTACCCATGTTTTATTCCATGTGGCTTTCACTCAGAGGAGAGCCCATGGTCAGCTTCACTATCTCCCTTATCTCCATCCTCTGGAGAACTAGAAGGAAATCTGTGAGCGAAGGAAACAAATGGAGTCAATTATAACATTTGAGCAATCCAAGTTCCTGGTTAAGCACATTACACAGTCCAGCTCTATACTCCTAAGCCCCAGTAATGAGATGATATGGTCAGTCCAAGCAGAAAAAGGGGTTGGTTGTTCCAGAAAGAGTGTGTTTCACCACCTGAACCACTTTTGCTTGCCCCCAGGTATCCTTCAGCACTTTCATATTGAGAAGATATCCAAGAGGATGTTTGAAGAGCTCCATCATTTCAAGCTGGTTACCAGGACAACCCTGAGTAAGTGATACCTCACTCTCTTTATTGACACGGGAAAATACACTATTTTCCAAAGTAACAAAGAGAGCAATAAAGTGTCTTTGTGTTGCTAAAGAACAGTGACCATAAGGAGTGTACTCATGAAATGATGTTCTAGCTCTCTCTGGGTAACTAAATAGTGAACACAAAGTCTGAATGTAAACCGAAAAGCTTGATCATGGTGAATGCAATTTCAGATGTAGTCTAAGCTTAAGCTACCCTCAGGTTAAGGTTTCCTAAAACTCTTTAATAAAAACCGAAGTCTGGAGACTTGACAAAGTTCTCAAGATTCCAGATCTGGAATATTGTGGAACATTTATATCCGGAAGGACATGTCATTTGGTGGTAAAACTGAGAGAGAGAAAACAAATGCACATCAATTCCTCTACTTTATCAAAAGTTATCTTTTACTTCATAACTGCCTCTGGATGGACATGTTTCTTTGAAAGAACTCAGGTACTCAAGTAGACCTATAACCCTCACCCTTTATAAGCTAAATGGAGCCTAGGAATGTGATACTGCTTGGCAGTAGGGGGTGAGAAACCCTTCTTAAGGAATAAAAGGCACAGAATTTTTATCCACAGGGAATTCTGATAGACAAGACAGAACATAAAAATACCTTCAGGGCAAATTGTATAGTTCTGAGGAATTATATACCTAAGTGCTCAAAAGAATCTTCAGAGAACAATGAGATGAGAACCAGGTGGACTTAGTTAAGAAAGGCTTCAGGGAGGAGGTATGTTTTGAAAGAAAAGGGCGTAACTGAACAACAGGTCAGGAAATAAAGTTCAGGGAGAGGCTATAGACTGAGAGAAGACTGAACACAGAAGCAAACAAGAAATGTGGGTGTGAGTGGGTGGTTTGGGTGAGAAACAGTTACAAAGCCCCCATAAGATCTCTGGAAGATGAAAAAAATTCAAGGTAGGAAGTTGTCAGATGGCCTGGAAGAAGCCAATGAAAAACTTATATACAAGGCATGAGAATTTGCTGAAGGATAACAAAGTGTAATGATACATAAATGGTGCTTTAGAAAGTTGTTTTTGGCGGCAAGGTGAATTTTTTTAAGCACCTGCTTAAATTAAGCGAGATTTTGAAGAGCTCAACATGCCCTACAATGAAGCTGGACTTGATCTCCAGACCAGAGAACCCCAGAGGAGTTGGTTTTTTTTTTTCTGAGTGGGGGAGCTTCCCAAGCAGTGGAGGCCATTCCTGGCAATACTCAGCCCAGCTGCCCAAACAACTCAATGCTTACAAGGGTTTGAGGATATGTTGCTGCTCAGGCCTTGGGGTGCAAGGGACCACCCTAGTTAGTGCTTAGATCACCAGGAGAGTACTCACTGGTGCTTGGACAATTTCTCGGCTACAGCAAGAAATGCTCAGGAGAAGTTTTTTGTTTCTTTTTTCAACTTTTCAAATACTGTTTACTTCACTAAAACATGGAGACATGGAAAAGGTACATGTGCTACCTGCCCTTTTCCCACCCTCAACCCTATTAAGGTTTGTTAAAATAAAGTGAATGATGCATTTATGTTTGGTTTTTAGAAAGAGAAAGATATATTTGGTGTGTGGAATGAGAGATGTGGACTTTCAGTAAGAAAGCTGGTGGCAGTCTGCATTAGGAAGTTGTTTTATTTTATTAAGTAGGTCTCTTAGGTATTTTATTAATACAGGGAGGTGATGTTTCTATGTAAGATATCTCTGAGAATAAATTATCAAGGTCAGAATCAAAGAGAGAAAATAGTTTTACAGGAGTAACTTGTATAGTAACAGTTTTAAAGAACTTGTGAATGGTAGAACCATTAAACAATTGGAAACTTTAAAGTAAGCAGATTATGGCAAAAAAGAGTGTTTCAATTGAAACATGTTTAGATTAAAATATTTAGAGACTCTCTGAAAAGAAAATCCAATTAGTCAATTATTTATTCTGCAGGATACTGACAAACTGGGGAGTAGAATTCAAATGAAGGAGTTGGGAGTACTTACATGTAACTGAGATATAAAGGAGGCAGAGATAGCATTATATATACATGTATATATCAATAATATGGCTTTTGAAAATATCAATTTCAAACATGTTTTTGCTGATACTGTGAACAAAGCACTGTGTTAGGCACCCAAGGGACTTGAAATATTATTTAAACAAACTCTTTCCATGAAATATTATTTAAACAACTCTTTCCATAACAGTGAGGATTTGAAGGTGAAGTAGATGGGGTGTGCATCAAAATGTGTGCAGCAGAAGGCAGAAGGTAATGAGATGATCCTGTAGGGTCCCCCGGGGACAAAGAACAAGCCTGGCCTCTTATACAGTGCACCTTTCAGATACTAGCAGACAAAAAGGCTCTTGTAAAAACTTGTTCCTTTCCTGGCCATTCTTTTTTCTCCCTACCATTTCATTGAATCAAAGAAAATAGGGGAAAATGAAGAATCCGGTGTCAAAGGAGCAGAGAAATCAAGTCCTTAAGGAAGCAGGGTCATATGTTAATGTGACTAAAGAAAGAAAAGTGGCTCAAAAATTTGTGAGTTAAGAAGCACATAAATGAACATGGATCAGAAGTTCCCCAGGTTGCAATGCCATAATCACAAAAAGAGAAAAAGACTGAGGAGAGATCTACAGTGGGCAATTTATTAGGAAGAATATTTGACAGGACAAGGTAATAGCAGTAAAGATCTTGCCATTGAAAGACCAGGAAGGCTTTTTACTTTCAGATACAATTTAAATTGTATCACCATGAATTACAGAATTACAAAGTTATTCATGAATGAGTCTCAGGCATACACTGTTCCAACACCAAACAATTCACAAGTGTCCCCTTCCCTCCACCAACATCCTCAGTTTCCCTCCTGTGCCCCAGCCTGACTCTTGGAAGGCACTATTTTCTTTTTTTCTTCTTTCCTTACCTCTTTAGGTTCTGTGGTGTACAAGACTGTTACTGATAGGCATCATGATGTCACTTTACCTCCTTTTAGCACCAAGTCCAGGAACAGGAAGGCTTTTTAAAAATTTTAAAAAGAATGGTTCAGAAATGTAGGATGGTTTACAGTGTTTGACACAGAGGTCACACCAAAATAAAAATATATGTTAAATTAGCATAAAAGAATGTGCAATAGAGAAGTTGGTGATGATATGTTGGAAGTGTGAGACATTCTACAGTGGAAGAAGAGAAAATAGGGGATCGAAAGGATGTGAGAAGACAGAACAGGGAGTAGAAGACAAACAGCTGTGTTTATCTGAAGTGAATGGACTCACATGTGGGATATGAGCCATGGAATGGGGCATGGATTGAGGAATGTTTTAAAAGGGTATAAAGACAGCACACATGCATTGGAGAAATCACAGATAACTCAAGGTTGCTAGAAAAGCAAAAAAAAGTACTGTAAATAACCAAGTAAACCAAACCCACTATATGAGTCCCTGAAAGTAAGGAATGTACCAGACACTCGTTCCCCAAATGCTTTATATGACCTGGTGCTAAGTGAGCTGCCAAAACAGCTAATATCCCGATAGTGTAGCAATTTGTAAGTAAATGGTCAATATGCTGTAAAACTTCCAAACTTAATATCCAGATATTACCTGTGAGGACACAGTTATACATTATACTTGGATTCAACTGTTAAAATGAAAAATTCATAACCCATTGTCCATTTCTCATCCCAAAAATTGGCTTGGAGGTAATACTGAAGAAATAGCATGTCATTTGTATTCCAGCTTCCCAAGTCAGTATATAAGAGGGTGAGAATGAGGCATGCTTATTAGACTTAAAATTGGTTCTGTTCTCTTACACTTTCTGTGCAACTTTGTGTTTGTATTTTAGGCCAGTGGAAGATATTCACTGAAGGAGAAGCTCAGATCAGCCAGATGTGTTCAAGTCGTGTGTGCAGAACAGAGCTTGAAGATTTGGTCAAAGTTTTGTACCTGGAAAGATCTGAAAAGGGTCACTGTTAGATGAGGCAGAGGTATTGGAGAGGGTAAAGCAAAAAACTCAAGCTGCAGCTGGACTGCAGGCTTATTTTGCTTGAGTCAACAGTACCATAAAAACACAAACTCAAATGTAGGTTTTTTTTTTTTCACGACATGCACAGCCTAACTTTCTACTTTATGTGGAGTGGTGTGTCAGCCCTTAAACATCTCCTGCAAGGAGACTAGAGAAATCTTCAATTATTTGTGGAAGGAAGAGATATAGAACACCACAACTTGTTGTCAGGTTAAAGAGTAACAAAACCCCAGGGTTTCCATCAAGAAAGTTTTCCCATGAATGAAAGGGAAGGAAGTGAAATTTCTATTGTACAGCAAACATTAGTGTGGAAATTTTACCCTTTGAATTTCATAATACCTTGTCCTAAAACAAATAAATAATTCCCTATACTCATATACATGTAGGTGTATATATGTGTGCATGTGCTCATGTGTGTGTGTGCACACACACGCACATGCACACACACACACTACATCGCACCATTTGTTTTTGAGGTATAAACTCTCTCTTCCTTTCCCTTGAAAGTAGTTTTTTAATTGCTTATAACTTGGAGGGTAAATAAGGAATTGTATATAGATGTCTCTGCATCTGTGGTGGTGTTGAAGTCACAAAATATGGAGGCAGAGTGAAGATTAAAAATACAATTCTATGCCCATATTCACTTCGAATTGGCTAATAAGTTTTTCATGAATCCAGTTTTTCTTTCTCCCTGAACCTATGTCATCTCCATAGAGCTGTGAGAATTAGGCTAAATTTTCAGGAATTAAATCCATAAAGTACAAGATAATTGTGGAATACATGACGTTGATATAAATCAATGAAGTCCTTGTGTTCTCAAAATAAAAATCACCAGGAAATAATACAATATTCACTAATTTTCTTGAGGTTATAGTTATCTAGTTCAAAGAGTTTGGTTAAAAGATTAAATTATAGAAACACCTTAAAAGGAATGTTTCCTTTCTTCAATTATAGGAGTTGAATTTACTTTGCAAAAAAGGCTCAGTAATCATAAGTTTCTGACTGTTGGCTCTTCAGCTAGTTTAGTTATTTCTTATTTGGGGACATGGGCATTCTGATAAAGATCTTTATCCTAAAATGTTTAAACATTGTCCTCTAATCCACCAGGTATGGATTTGAGTCACAGATCCTAGAGAAAGCTGCTCCAAAAATGTCGGAGTACAATAATAGAGCATAAATTACATGTTCTGAGGCCTGGCTTTAGGAATCATCTTTGCAGAAAAACTATAAATTCTATGTAGCAAAGATCTCAAAACTGCCTTTTAGATTTATCTCCACAGAGGGACATGAATGACCTCTAGTGAGTACTAAGAATTATTAAGAACCCATAAATTCCATATTTCCCATTCCATGACTATAGATGAGAGAAATTTTTCCCTCTTAGGGTGTATGATACCAATGGAGAAATGAAAAAAGTCTCTATGATAACTTGGCATGAAAGATTCTGTTCTCATAAAACAGTTATGGGGCAAGGCTCTTAACAGCCCCTCATACACATTTTTTTTTCAAAATGGAAGGTAGAATATTCTCAGCTGAAATGCCACAGAGCATGCATTGTTGGATAGGGAGTGTGAGGGAGAGGGTGGTAAAGTAGCTGCTGTCTCCTTCCCAGAGGTGGCAGTATTTCCATAATGTGGGAAAAATAACCAAGTAACAGGATCCTGAAGCAAAGGAGTGATTTCCCATTCCCTGATGACTCATCCCAAGCCTTCCCTCCAAGGTGTTCTCTGAAAGTTAAAACTTAAGGGAACACCCAGAGAGCTTCCCTAGATAGAATCTTGCCCTCATGTGCTGAGACACACTTTTACAGAGTGATGTGAGAAGCAGAAGCTGGGAAATTCAGTTAGGCCTACCAGAAACTCTCCATGTTTTATTTTATGTAGGGAGTATAACATAGGTAAAAAGAGACCAAGCAGCCTGCAGCTAGTAGAGAGAAATGGATATGGTTCTTGTGTATTTATTTGTATTATAAACATTTGGAACAGCAAAGATTATAACATCATCTAGCATTTGTAGTCAATTTATAGTTAATGCACATAAATGAGTAAGAGTATTGTAACAGTGTTACCGTTTCACTTTTCTCACAGGACAGGTACCTAAATACGGTACTTATTTATGTAGCCACTGTAATTCTGAATTTTTAAATTAATAAAAAGTTTAATTTCAAAAACTCACATATAGTAATGTTGCATGAGCAATTGATTCTCTGGTCAATGACAGTCTTGAGCTGGGTAACAAGTTATAGGTGCAAATGCTTTTTTATACTCGACTTGACACATCTCTCACTCTACACTATAGCAGAATGGTTGAGAGTGGCAACCTGAGTTTTCAATCCGGTCTCTGTACTTACCAGGTGTGTTTGTCTTTTCACATGTAAAATTGGCATAATAGGTTACTATTACTCTCTGCATACAATTGTGCAATGAGATTTAACTAGGTCAATATATGTAAAATAACTATGATGATGTACAGTTCATAACAAGCATTCATTTATGATTATGAACATTCTAAGTTGCCATTTATTTCTGGCTTTTCTTTTAGCTAGGCATTTAAGGGATTGAAGAGTAATTCACTGATTTAAATTGTTTAAGACCTTAATTTTGGTTTCTACATACTAATTTGTTTGTGACAACATATATGACAAAATATGTTGTATTTTGTCACATATGCTGATTCAAAGTAAATTCCCTCAACTCCTTAATACCAGTTAGATTTGTACTATCACAGAAGAAAAAATATAGGACATCTGAAGTGTCGGGGCTGGAAAGAGATAATGCAATGGGTACTGTGACCTTATACACAGTCAACCCGGGTTCTGTCCCTGACACCCCATATGATCCCCAGAGCCCACCAGAAATAATCCCTGAATGCAGTGCCAGGAGTAAGACCTGAGCATTGCTGTGTGTGGGCTGAACAAGCAAAAAAAAAGTAAATAAATCTGAATTGCCAAATTCTATTAGGACAGAAATTTATGTGTTGATGTCAGCAACACAAAAGTCATTATGATGAAATCTTGGGAGAGTAACAGGAGCAGAGGTCAGAAGTAAGTGGGGGAGATGAGAAATTGAAGAGAGCAGCTAGAGACAACTCTTTGGAGAATCTATATCACAGAGAGTGGAGCAATAAGGTGAAGGAAGTAACTAAGAGAGACATGAAGTGAAAGGTAAATTTTTGTCTTAAATATGGGAAATACTTTGTCATGTCTGCATACTGGAGAGAGATCCTATAGAAAGGGGAGGGTTAAAGATAACAGATAAAGGATGATTAATCTGTTGTGTGAGGAGAATGAGAAGCTATGTCTCTATGTTTAACCCTCAAAACACATTCTTGACCTACAACAGGGACAGAATTACTTCATTCTCTTACCCCAATTTAGGTGTTCCTTGTTCCTTTCCTCTCAGTTAGCTTGCTGTCCACCCCCTTTTCACACCAAGAATACATCCTTTTACAAAGGTGGGCTATAAATCTCACTATTACTCAACCTCCATTGAGAAGATGCACAAAATTTGAAGCAGCCACCTGGGCTCCATCTTAGATTCTCTTTCCCTCATGTACATTCAGATTTCACCAATCATCAATTTTTCTCATAAATGCAGCCCATGTTTATTGACTTTCAGTCTAGGATCACTTCCTTTCTATTCACTACCACAATCCCACCAACCCCAGGCTCAAGTCTTGCCTACTCACAGATGCTGCACACCCCTTTATTCCTTTCTTGCTTTATTCCTTCTTCACAATGTCTACTGCTAGGAAAAATCACCATATACTTCCTCCATTATCACAAATCTTCTATAACTATATAAGCTGTGATATCACTGGTGGTGGGTTCTGCTGCTGACACTCCATGTAATCATCCTATGGTGGTGGTGCTCTGGAATCTTCAGTGTTCCCCACTGGCATCGGCATCGTATCCTGTGCCCTGTAACACTGTCCTGTGGCACTGTCCTCCCGTTGTTCATTCATTTGCTCAAGTGAGCACCAGTAACGCCTCCATTGTGAGACTTGTTGTTACTGTATTTGGCATATCAAATACGCCATGGGGAGCTTGCCAGGTCATTCCGTGTGGGCGGAATACTCTTGGTAGCTTGCCAGGCTCTCCGAGAGTAATTGAACCCATGCAAGGTAAATGCCCTACCTCTGCCATCGCTCAGTGCTGTGCTATCCTGTGCTCAGGGGAGCAAATGATCTCCCCTTCGTACCTGTGATATTTATTACATTTTGCCATTTTACATTAAACTAACTATCACATATTTATTTATTTCATATTATATAGACCAAAGTGGTATCCTCTCAAGCCACAGAGTCTACTGGAGCTTATCATAGAAAGTGGGGCGTTTCACTTTCAGATCCTTCCTCAATGCTCAATTTCCAGTATGTAGAAACTTTGTTAAGCATAATTCTCCATGACATATATGAAAAATTCCCCTTAACTTCTATTCCCTTTGCTGTTCACATGTTGCTTCTGTTTCCCACCAAATTATTCATAGAAGGTGACTCTATCAAACTTACCCACCCACCCCAGTTATCCTAACCAGCTCAGATACATCTTATACTTTTAAGGTGGCTGAGATGACTTGTGGAATGCAGAAATCTTGCCACTATTCATTCTTTTAGATATTTAAATATTTAATTTTATACTTAAATTCTGAAATATAAATTAAATATAAATTTAAATTCTTAAATATAAAAATTCTTTTTAAATATTTCATACACATTTACAACTATGTCATTGCACATGAATTTCATATCATCACTAGATTGTTCTTTCTTCTACTACTCATCCTTTATACCCAGTAAAAACGTCATGTCCTCTGAAGAAACTTGCCTGTTCCACTACTGTTTTCCCACCATTTTCTCTTTATCCCTGTGTAGTCTTTTTTCTAATCATGCCAACACCATATTTTTGGAATTTATTATGTTCTTAGCACTTCTTTTCCTTGCTTGAAATGATAATCTCCTAATTTCTCTATTTAATGAATACATACTTAACTTTTGGGCTGGAACAATAGCACAGCGGGTAGGGCGTTTGCCTTGCATGCAGCCAACATGGCCGACCCGAGTTCGAGTCTTCCACCCCTCTCGGAGAGCCCGGCAAGCTACCGAGAGTATCTCGCCAGCACGGCAAAGCCTGGCAAGCTACCTGTGACGTACTCAATATGCCAAAACACAGTAACAACAAGTCTCAGGATGGAGACGTTACTGGGCCCGCTTGAGCAAATCGATGAACAACGAGAGGACAGTGACAATGTGACAATACTTAACTTTTAAAACTCACATTGCCCATCACATATTTTGCCAACCTCTTTCATATCCAAATAGTGGTTCTCTCTTCTGTGCTTCCAGGAAATAACAAGCAAAGCACCAACTCATGCCAGTCACTGTAGTAATCAATTGACACATGCCTTTCAGTATTCACCACAGTCCTATGCGATAGACACCATTACCAACCTTGTTTGGAGATGATCTCAGTACATTGAGAACCTTCAGCTTTTCCATATCTCTGTGTGTGTAAAAAATGATTTATGTACTGTTATAGTCTCCAAATAGATTGGCGAGCTCTGGAAGGCAAGGACCCAGTGTCCAGTACTTGCAGATATTCAATAAACATATGACAAGTGGACAGATTTATGAGATACTCCAGGTAGTAAAGAAGGCTGTCCAAGGATTAGTTTAATATCCAGGACATCTAGGAAGTTATTTAAGATATTATCTTTGTATCCCAATGTAATAAAAAGCTAATAAAATCTGTTTAAATTTCAAATTAAAAAGTACTTGTTTTATTTGCCAAAGTAATTTTCTGCATGAAATCTTTTTAAGTAAATGATAAATATTATATTAACATACAGCTTTTTCTAGTAGTGTGTCAACATTTGTGACATGGGCCTCACAACTGTGAAGGAATATTGCTAAGAGTTCAATATTGTGGATAATAAATGACATCAATTTTTCTAGATAAAACTAGCTACATTATAATATAATATATTAGCTCTCATACATATTACAATACTTAAATCTTGGTTTCTACACATGAATAATTAAGCTTTAACACAGAGTGTGGAGTCCTCACAAAATAAATCATATAAGATTCCAAAGGCATGGTTTCAAGTTAATGTTAGAGTTCTGAATTTCCTCCAAGTACAAGCAGTCTCCAATCTAGGATTGAAGTATTAGCCAAAAAATTTAGAATTCAGCATGAACTTTCTTATGGAAACGTCATTCTATTTGATGTTCAGATTCCCAGGCAAGTCCATACAAGCCTTTGAACCCTTCTCATAATTAGATATAGTAGCAATTTGTACTTCCTTAAGTTTCATCCTTGGGGCAAAGGCAGGTGGTGAGGAGAGAAGAGCAAGCGGGGAGCTCTCCTTTTACTTTTCTGGGTGAGACAGGAGGTTAGAAATAGGCAGAATTTCCAAGAAGACAAGATTTGTGCTTCACAGCCTCCTCTGTTTACTCATGTACTCTTCACCTGTGCTGTCATTCTACCCTTTACATTAAGTTCTCCCAGATCTAAGTCTGTCTTGCTCCATAAAGAATTTAGGACACTGCCATCAGCCTCTCAATTCAATAGTCAAAATCTAATTCCCTTCAGGACTATGGGAGAGAAGCAAATTTAGTGAAATGAATAATCATTGCACAAATATCATTTCATTTTTAAAGACTTTATTGTTATTACCCTTAAAATGAATGTCTAATTACAAAATGGTAGGCAGATTATTAGAATGAGTGAAAACCTCAGGCCATGGAACCACTAATAAGGATTTTGGTTTATGTGTTGACAATGTTCACTAGATAGTTGTGGGGAAGAGAGAAGTAGGCCATAGTAAGCAAGTAATTCCTACCCACCTTTCTAGCATGAGTATTGCACTCTCTATCGCCATTCCCTGTACTCAGTGCTGGTGTTATTCCTGTTTTTTTTTTTTCAACTTTCTCCTATTTTCACTTATGAACTTGATACTTCTCTGAACTGTTTTGGATGTGAGCTTGGATTTTCTTCTTGTTTTTTTTTTTTGTTGTTGTTGTTGTTTAAAATAACAGATTCCAGGCACCAGGGGTTCTGGTGAGAAGGAATGAGCTGCGTGACTATAAGTGTTCGTGAAAAATGTCTGTGGACAATACCACTCCTGGGAATATATCCCGGAGAGGCAAAAAAAAGTACAGTCAAAATGACATCTGCACTTCTATGTTCATTGCTGCACTGTTCACAGTGGCCAAAATTTGGGAAAAAACCCGAGTGCCCGAGAACAGATGACTGGTTAAAGAAACTTTGGTACATCTACACAATGAAATACTACGCAGCTGTTAGAAAATATGAAGTCATGAAATTTACATAAAAGTGGTTCTACACAGAAAGTATCATGTTAAGTGAAATGAACCAGAAAGAGAGGGACAGACATAGAAAGACTGCACTCATCTGGGGTATATAAAGTAACAGAATGGGAGTCGAGCACCCAAGAAGAATAGAGATAAATACCAGGAGGTCTGCTCCAGGGCTTGGAAGCTGACCTCACATGCTGCGGGGAAAGGCAGCTTAGATAGAGAAGGGAACACCAAGTAAATGATGTTTGGAGGAATCACTCAGGATGCGAGATGTGTGCTGAATGTAGACTATAGACCGAACACGATAGCCACTCAATACCTCTATTGCAAACCACAACACCTAAAGGAAAGAGTGAGCAAAAGGGAATTCTCTGCCACTGAGGAGGGGTTCGGTGGGGGGATGGGGTGTGGGAGTGGGAGGGCTACTGGGATCATTCATGGTGGAGAATGGACACTGGTGGAGGGATGGGTACTCGATCATTGTATGACTGAAACTCAAGCACAAAAGTTTGTAAGTCTATAACTGTACCTCATGGTGTTTCACTAAAAATAAAAAAATAATTAAAAATTAAAAAATAAAATTGGTCAATAGATAAAATAAAATAAAATCACTGACAATGATCTTGTAAAAAAAATAAGACATTCTTGCAGGCTCTTGGATGTGAAAAGTTCTTAAATAACAGAGGTATAGCACTGACCAATGAGGGAGGAATTTCCTTTAAAAGGTCCAGGATAACTGAGCGATCTTACAATAAGCTAGATCTTGGGCTGGAGAGAATCTCTGCAGGTCAGTTCATAAGGCGAGTCTTCTGGTTCTAGGGAAGATGTTGGATCCTCAGATAAAAGAAGTAGGCAGCAACAGTTTAGAAGCTGGCTTCACATGCTGGGGGAAAAATCAGCTCAGATAGAGAAAGGACCAACAAGTAAAGGGTGGTGCTAGGAGGGCCTGTTCTGGATGGGAGAAGTGGGCTGAAAGTAGACTATAGATAGAATACGATGGATACGTAATACCTTTATTGCAAGCCACAACACCCAAAAGGAGAGATAGAACAAAAGGGAATGCCCTGCCACGGAGGTGGGGTGGGGTGGAGGGGACGGGATGGGGGTGGTGGGAGGGATGCTGGGACCACTGGTGGTGGAAAATGGACACTGGTGGAGGGATGGGTACTCGATCATTGTATGACTTGGAACACAAGCGCAAAAGTTTGCAAGTCTGTAACTTTACCTCATGGTGATTCAATAATAGTTTTTTAAAAAAATAAAAATATCTGTGGAGTTTTACGTGGATCCTCACATGAGCATGGCCCTGTATTAGCCCACAATGAAGTACTCTGAATGGAAATCGGAAACTTAGTGGTGCATCCCTGTAGGGAGATAGTTTCATTAGGAGGTAATCAGAGAAAAAAGAAACAGTGCAGAAGGGCATTAGCAATTTTCAGTCCTGCAGTCAAGATTTTCACCCCTGTCAGAGGGTCACCAAAATAAGTGAGAAAAGTAAATAAGAAATTTGGAGTCAATCCTAATGAAAAGTCCATTCCCATCAATAAACCATGAGAATACAAGCAGCCAGTGCCTGCAAGCAGTACATATTTCCCTTAATCTCAGTTTTTATATCTGAATTGGGAGTAATAATTAGCCCTACCTCACAAGTTATTATAAGGCTTAAATAATATCAAATAAATTTTTATGAATGCAAGTGACAAGCATAAAAAGTGCACAATTAACTCTATTTTAAAAGATAAGAGAACTGTTGGTTCTTGAACTGAGAGAAAGGAGAAAGTCATCTAGCCTTCAGTTATTTCAGAGAGCTAGTAGAACCTGAGCCTGACTTTTAAGAGAGTCTTCAATGGATAGCCAAAAAATAGAAGTGTTGTGAGAGTCCTGGCATAGAAAAGAAGAGAATATATTCCCATAGGACTTTACTCAGAATTTTTAGATATTTGTGTTATAATTTAGGTAACCTGGTTGCAATGGTGTTAGTTTTTATGATATTGATGAACAAAGTCACTGCACGTTCTCCACCATCAAAGTGTCCATAACACCCACCACTGCCCTCGCATCACTTCTAGTGAACCTTTCATTACCCGCACAATCCTCCCACCCACTGCTTGGTAATCTGTTTTGTAATCTAAAGGCAAGAATTTATCAAGAGAAAGAAACAAGTTTTCATCTCAAGCAGAGGATAAATAATACTACCCCATAGAGGTTAGGATTTATGATTGTTGCATTGTTTTGTTTTTAAATGTAACCTCAACTTTTTCCACTTAAGTAGAGAAGCCCATATTCTCTTTTTAAAATTCTCTTCACTTCTTTTTCTTTCTCTCTTTGTCCCCCATCTTTATCTTTTTTCATTATCCCCATATTTCTCTAAGCAAACTTCTTTAAAACTATTTTACTTCAAAAATAATAAAAATTAAATATAACCTTATGATTTATAAGATAGAAAAACCTTATGGACCACTCGTTTTGTTCTGATAAGTGATATGTAAGATAATAGCTACAATTTCAATGAAATCGCACAGTGTGACGTGGTTGTTTACAATGTTAATTTACTCCTGGGATACGGTGTCAGAATGGAAGGCTTAATAATTCATTTATTCGACTGGAATACCTGGAATACAAAGGGTCAGGTACAACACTTGTCTCTGGCATTTCAACAGTAAACAAGATAGGTCTGGTATTATCTTGTAAACTGAGCTTAAATTCTACAAGGAAATACAAGAGTCTAAACAATTTTTTCCATCTATGATGGACAGTATGAGAGAGCAAATATAACATTCCATGAAATGATAGGCAATGGAGAAACAAGGAAGATTTCACTGAGGAAATAATGTTGAAGGTGTGGTTTAAAGAAGACTTAGGAACTAAAACTCAGTCATGAAAGCTTTGTAACTATATATCATGGTGATTCATTAAAAATTAAAAAAAATAATTTAAAATGATGTGAAAAAAGAAAACTTAGGAATAAATATTTCACAACAAATTTTATTTGAAAAACAGGTTTTGCTGATGTAAAGGCATTTGAGGGCTGGAGTGATAGATAGCACAGCGGGTAGGGTGTTTGCCTTGCACAAAGCAGAGCCGGGTTTGATTCCTCCGCCCCCCTCAGAGAGCTCGGCAAGCTATCGAGAGTATCCCGCCTGCACGGCAGAGCCTGGCAAGCTCCCCAAGGCGTATTCGTTATGCCAAAAACAGTAACAACAAGTCTCACAATGGAGACTTTACTGGTGCCCGTTTGAGCAAATCGATGAACGATGGGAGGACAGTGCTACAGTGCTACAAAGGCATTTAAACAAGCATCAAACTAAAGCATTGATTCTTCAGGTAACTCCTGTCACAATATAAGAGCTCCTAGTAGGAGAGCCGGGAACATCACTGAAAGTGCTCCCTTAGAAAGAAGTTCTGCAAAGGAAAGTAGGGAGCAGAGCCCTAAGTGGATACAAGACAGGGTCATGAATCTTCTGTATTAAGGATGAAAAATCAGCCTTAATTAACTATGGCCTCTGAGGGAGCACCTTAAGTACGAGAGTGGGAACAGTGGCTACCAAAGTGAAAAGTTATTTTATCTCTGACTTTTTCTAAATTTTTAAATGAATCACCATGATGTTCGGTTACAGACTTACAAACTTTAGTGATTATGTTTCAGTCATAAAATGATCAAGTACCATCTTTCCACCAGTGCACATTTTTCACCACCAATGTTCCCAGTATCCCTGCCACCATCCCCAACCCATCCCCTCTACCTGCCTCTGACATTTTAAATATGCTAATACATAGTTATAATAAGGGTATGAATATTTTATTTATTCCATAATTTTAAGGATTGCTTTGTTTTCATATTTTTATTGAAGAAACATTGCATTATACAAATTCTAAGTGTGCCTATAATGATATTTTTTAAATTTTCTAGAGGTTATACCTCACTTATAGACTCCACCCTGTGAACCATTCCCACCCTTCACTGCAGCCCCTGCATACCACTAGGTGGCAGTCAGACAGAAGTTGCAGAAAGTCACAAAAGTTTCAGCCTGGTTCTCAGGAGCCTTAAAATGTGATTCTAAGAAAATGAGTCCTACAGAGTGCCTCTTGGGATATGGCCTATTCTCAAGCAACTAAAGTCATTGTTCACCTGCCTTTGCTAGTGCCAAGGAAAGTAGCCACTTGTGGCTCTAAGGTCACGTTAGGGGAAGAGAAGAATTGAAGCGATCAGCTGATTTTCAGGTAATCTCTGCCCCAAAAAACCCCTTCTTCGGGTATCAGTTGATTGCTACCTCAACTGTCTCTTTTGCTTTGGCTCCTGGAATACCCATTATGAGTAAGATTACTCTTCTGAATGCGAAATAGACATAATCACTTAAGGTCAGATTGGAATGGACTTTATATTAACCCCAAGCCAAAAGCAAGAGTATGCCTGAGCAAGATAGCAGGTTTGAAAAGGTTCTGATGCAATACAATAGGGAAAGAGGGTGTTTGGTTGAAAGTAAAAGGTCAGTGTGCATTGAAGTAAGAGCTGTGGCCTATAGAACACTGAAGTTTTAGAAACTGAGAACAAGCTCCAAGAATATTGAGACACTTTCTGGCAACTTTGTAGAGAAATTTTCTCCATGAAAACAAAGTCAATTTGAGCTAATTAATGGCTTTCAATGGAAAGTGGAGCTCTGAGTAAGGTGAGACATGCAAAATTTTCAAGCAGAAGAAGAAGTGTCTGAGAAAGAAGAAAAGACAGAAGCACAAAAGGAAAAGAAGTCTATTGTAGTTCTCTAACGTTTTGGATTTATCATCTTGTATCCCTTCCAACAAATTATGAAATAGGCAAATTTGGTTTTGGTTGTATATTTTGCAAGTCCCTGTTCCCTTTGGACCCCCACCCCTCATGCTCAGTACCCTCTTCTTTTCTCTTGAGGATCTTTCAACATTTAAAAGAAAATGGTGGACATCTAGAACGTTGCTTTTTGTAGTGGTGCTAGTCAACTATTCATCAAAGTTTAACTACATTAGTGACAAAAACAATTTTCCCAAGCACAACCACTAGATCATCTTAGGCCATTCACTTTTTTCCTTAGGGCTATTTCTTATTCCCACTCTGCTATACGGATTTAATTGCTGAAGGATGTAATTAACTGGGACTATTGTGTTCAATACGGCTGATAAGTCAATAACCACAAACAGAGCATTTTTGCATCCTATAAAGGTATTTTGTATCCGAACACCTGAAGAACCCGCTGTCAGTACTCATCAATACGCTGGCTCGGCTCTTAACATGCGACCTGTCTGAATGCAAGGTTCCATCCATCCCAATGGAAAACCAGCAGGACAGTACTACTGTACAAGAAGGGAGACATCCACGACATTGGCAACTATCGCCCAATCTGTCTATTGTCTGTCATCTACAAACTGTTCACTCGAGTCATCCTGAATAGGATTGGCAGAACACTAGATGAAGGACAACCATGCGAGCAAGCCGGGTTCTGCAAAGGATTCAGCACCATCGATCATATCCACAGGATAACCAAGCTCACTGAGGTTTCTTGGGAGTTCCGGATGCTGCTCCGTCTAAAGTTCATTGACTTAAAGAAGGCCTTTGGTTCTGTTGAGACGGAAGCGGTCATTGAAGCCCTAGCCAATCAGGGCATTCAAACTCAATACATCAGGATCCGCCGTAAGCTGTATTACAGATTCACTACCAGGATCTCACCATTCTACAAAGAAATAATCATCCATGTCAAGAGAGGGGTTCGGCAGGGTGATACCATTTCACCGATACTCTTCAGTGCCACCCTCGAGAACTTCATGCGACGACTGGAATGGGAAGGAATGGGAGTGAAGATAGATGGTCGGCAACTACACCACCTCCGCTTTGCTGATGACATTGTTTTAATAACACCAAACATTAGACAAGCGACACAAATGCTGGCCGACTTCGACTATGAGTGTGGAAAGGTTGGACTATAGCTGAATCTTACAAAGAAAATGTTTATGAGAAACAGCCTCGTTCCTGACGCTCCATTCGCTCTCAATGGAACAACCACCTCCAAATGCAACAGTTATGTGTACCTAGGTCGAGAAGTCAACATGACAAATGACCTGGCACCTGAGCTGCGCAGGAGGAAGAGAGCGGCTTGGAACGCCTTCAAGAGCGTCGAAGAAATAGTTAGGACGACGAAGAACCTCCAGCTCTGGGCATATCTCTTTGATTCCACTGTTGTTCCTGCATTAACATATGCCTCAGAGACCTGGGCCCTACACAAACAGGATGAGAATGCTATTCAGGTCTCCCAAAGAGGAATTGAAAGAGCTATGCTTGGAGTATCACGTTTCACTCAAATGAGAGAAAGAATCCGGAGTTTCAACCTCCATCGACAATCAAGAATCAGGGACACCGTCTCGTTTGCCAGGGCGTCAAAAATCAAATGGGCTGGTCACGTAATGAGATTTAAAGACGACCACTGGACTAGAGCCATTACTGACTGGATTCCACGGGATGTCAAAAGACCGTGTGGCCGCCCACCTACCAGATGGTTTGACTTTTTCATCAAGATCATGAATGATCGGTTTGCGGCTCTTCGTGTTCCTAGAACAAACAGACACCATTGGGCTACACTAGCATGTGACAGGGACAAATGGAGATGTTACTGGCACCCGCTCGAGCAAATTGAAGATTAACGAGAAGTCAAGTGATCAAATGATAAAGGTTGTGATTCCTGAATATTTGAATTTGCATTTCTTGTCAATCCATCTTATTTCTTTTCATATATACTGATTAAGATAATCAATTGATCACTTGATCCCCCGTTATTCATCGATTTACTCGAGTGGGTGCCAGAAACGTCTCCATTCATCCCTGTTTCGTGCTAGCGTAGCCCAATGGCATCTGTTCATTCTAGGAACATGCAGAGTCTCAAACTGATCATTCAGGGTCTTGAGGAAGAAGTCTGACCATCTTGCAGGTGGGTGTCCACGCGATCGTTTGACGTCCCGTGGAATCCAGTCGGTAATGGCTCTAGTCCAGCAGTTGTCTGTAAACCTCATTACGTGTCCAGCCCATCTGATTTTCGATGCCTTGGCAAATGAGACAGCATCCCTGATTCATGATCGTTGACGAAAATCAGAACTCTAGATTCTATCTCTCATTTGAGTGAATCGTGATATTCCAAGCATAGCTCTTTCGATTCCTCTTTGAGAGACCCGAATAGCTTTCTCATCCTGTTTTTGTAGCGCCCAGGTCTCTGAGGCATATGTTAATGCAGAAAGAACAGTGGAATCAAACAGATGTGCTCGGAGCTGGAGGTTCTTTGTCCTCTTAGTTATTTCTTCAATGCTATTGAAGGCATTCCAAGCCACTCTCTTCCTCCTGTGCAACTCAGGTGCCAGGTCATTCATCATGTTGATTTCTCGACCTAGGTATATATAATTGTTGCATTCAGAGATGGTGGTTCCATCGAGAGCGAATGGAGCGTCAGGAGCAAGACTGTTTCTCATATACATTTTCTTCATAAGATTTGGGTGTAGTCCGATCTTTCCACACTCACGGTCGAAGTCGGTCAGCATTTGTGCCGCTTGGCTGATGTTCGGTGTTATTAAAACGATGTCATCAGCAAAGCGGAGGAGGTGCTGACCATCTATCTTCACTCCCATTCCTTCCCATTCCAGTCGCCGCATGATGTTCTCGAGGGTGGCACTGAAGAGTATTGGTGAAATGGTATCACCCTGCCGAACCCCTCTCTTGACATGGATGATTATTTCTTTGTAGAATGGTGAGATCCTGGTAGTGAATCTGTAATAGAGCTCACGAAGGATCCTGGTGTATTGAGTTTGTATGCCCTGATTGGCAAGGGCTTCTATGACCGCTTCTATCTCAACAGAATAAAAGGCCTTCTTTAAGACAATGAACGTTAGACAGTGCGGCATCTTGAACTCCTGAGAAACCTCAATGAGCTTAGCAATCGTGTAGATATGGTCGATGGTACTGAATCCTTTTCGGAATCCAGCTTGTTCACATGGTTGTCTTTCATCTAGTGTTCTGATAATCCTATTCAGGATGACTCGTGTGAACAGTTTGTAGATGACAGACAATAGGCAGATTGGGAGATAGTTGCCAATGTCGTGGATGTCTTCCTTCTTTGTAGTAGTACAGTCCTGCTGGTTTTCCATTGGGATGGAACCTTGCATTCAGACACGTAGCATGTGAAGAGCCGAGCCAGTGTATTGATGAGTACTGACGGTGAGTTCTTCAGGTGTTTAGGTCTGATCTTGTCTGGGCCAGGTGCTCTTTATTTCTTTACCGACTAGATGGCATGTTGGATTTAGGAAGGGAGAACATTGGGAACGACATATCCATCATGCGGAATGTGGTATGTGGGCAAGTTGAGATCTATTAAAGAGATCTGAGTAGAATTCATGAATAATCTTCTCCATTGCCCTTCTGGAAGATGTGATAGATCCATCATGATGTCGGAGGGCAGTCATCTTGGTTTTGTAGTTGGTGAAGGACAGGCGGGCATTAGGAATGCTTTTCCCGGCTTCTGCCGCATCTACCAGCACCGCTGCTCTCCTGTCTTTGAGGTCATCTTTGACGGCTTCTCTGCATTGTTTTGCCAGCTCAGAAGTTCGCTTGCGGTTGTCTGAGGCATGTGCCAAGCCACGTTGGCGAATAAGTTCAAGAGTGTTCGAAGAAAGGCGGTTTTTTGTGGTTATCTCTCTCGGCATTCCTCGCACAATCATGGAGGTGCTGAATCATTCGATTGTATTCCTCATCAATGTTTTCAATAACTGCATCTTCCCATGTTGCCGCGACAGAGCCAAAGAGCTCCAGTTGGTAGTCGTTCTGGGAGTTCTCTTCTTAAATCTTGCATTCTTTTCTCCTCGTTCTGTGATGTAGAATTTTGCACGAAGGAGACGGTGGTCCTATCCCATTTGGAATTTTGGGACAAAAGCAACATTGGTTAGGCAAAACCACCGATTGAATATGATGTGGTCTATTTCATTGTGGAACCGTCCACTGGGAGACGGTTGTTCACATGGTTGTCCTTGTCCATGTCCAATGTTTAGATTCAGCCTTTTGGAACTGTGAGTTACCATGGAAGGTCTTGGTTGGCATGATGAACTCAGTCTGTCACCCTGTTCGTTCCATTCTAGGCCATGATTCCCGATGTGGAGTTCATCGACTGATCTTCTTGGTCCTATCTTGGCATTAAAATCACCGACAATTATCTTGTAGAAGGTGTGATCTTAAGATAATATATGATGAAAAATTAATAAGTATTTGTCCATAGGTGGGGCTGAGGATGAGGCCCAATGGTAAAGTACATGCCATGTATGTGTGTGAACCTGGGCTTAATACCAAACACTTTGACGACTGGCTCTCACAACAATAACTAATAAAA
Organism: Sorex fumeus; assembly: GCF_029834395.1. NCBI lineage: Eukaryota > Metazoa > Chordata > Mammalia > Eulipotyphla > Soricidae > Sorex > Sorex fumeus. The sequence continues at coordinate 14,097,281 of NW_026606115.1, forward strand.
TACACCAACATGTTTAGAAGGCCTTGGACTTTAATCTGAGCAGCAGTCATGGATATTTTGGGAATAGTAAAATAGGTACTTATATAAGACACACATTTTCAGAGATAATACATCAGGTAAGGAACTTGCCTTGCAGACAGCAGTCCAGGATTTAAGCTGGAGCACCCTCTATGACCACCCGCCCCCAGCAGAGCAAGGAATAATCTCTGAGCACCAGCACCACCTTTTGTGATCTAAGGACTGACCCCCCCGACCACCACCACCACAAGGAAAAGGTACTTTTTCCAAAACAAATACAATACCTCCTTCACAGATCCCTCACAATAATTCCATGAGTTACCTGGAGGATGTGATTTAAGATTAGACATTTATCTATTAATCCGATGAAATTTTTGAATATGAAGTCTAAACTTTTGGAAAAATTTGTACTGAAGATATTTTGATGCTGGAAACATAGAATGGAGCCTATTCATTCTATGGACTTCATCAATGTATTTTTAAATTTCATGTTTCATTGATTCTATAGAATAATTCTATAGAATAATTTATTAGAATCATAATTCTATAGAATAATTTATTCTATAGTATGAGTATAGTATAGTAGAGGAGTATAGTATAGAATATATATCCTATAGCATTTCATTCTATAGTATGAGACATATAGCTTCTTTACATACTTGTAGAAGATTCACATACTCGTTATCTAGTGTCATCTCACTTTCAAAATGACCCCTTTATGTATTACTCCAAACCTTTTCCTTTTCCCTTTCTGGAGCTCTAATGAAAATCATAATTTTCACTAAGTCTAGGAGTTAGCTCTGTTGGTCTTTGTCAGTTTGTTTGCTTCAGTTTTTAATATCCCACAAAGCAGTTAAACCATCTGGTAATTGTTCTTCACTTCCCTTCATACCTGACCTAGCAAAATCACCTCGAGTTCCATCCATTTGTCCAAAAAGTCATGATTTTACATTTTTAGTGGCAGAGTAGTATTCCATTGAGTGCACTTTTTTGTCCGGTCATCTGTCAATGGACATTTAAGTTCGTTTCAAGTTTTCAATAATATGTTTTCTGAATGAGGTGTAAGTAGGGCTAATTTATGGCAGGCTCCTACCCCAATTGCTCATGTTTTAGGGCTCTCCCTCAATATTAATTTGAATTATTTTCACAGTTACTAACACTAAACGAAACTAGAAGAACATTCAAGGTTTCATTTCAAGTCATAAAAAGGGATGGAAAACAGGCCATAAATCAGTATGACTTGTCTCCCAAATTGATCTGACTAAAAATAGAATAGTCTTTCTTTAGAGGAACTCTAAAACTCTGATAATACACTTAAAACTTTTTGAAAAAAAATTTATATATTGTATATTAACCCCTTATCATATAGGCATTGGATAAATAAGTTTTCCCATTTTGTGGACTGTCTTTGTATCTTGGTCACCATTTATTTTGAGGTACAGAAGCTTTTTATATTAATGTAGAACCATTTGTTTATCTTTGTTTCCACTTGTTTGGTCAGTGGTGTTTCATCTTTGAAGATGTCTTTAGCTTCAATGTCATGGAAGGTTATTACTATGTTTTCCTCCATGTAACTTATAGATTGAGGTGTGATAGCAAAGTCTTGAATCCATCTTTATCTGATGTTTTATGTGTAGTGTTTTAAAGCGATCTGAGTTCATATTTTTTGCATGTAGCTGCTCAGTTTCCCCAGCACCACTTCTTGAAGAGGGTTTCCTTACTCCACTTCACATTTCTTGCTCCTTTATCAAAAATGAGGTAATAATATATTTGAGAGTCAGTATGAGAATATTCGACTCTGTGCCATTAATCTTCAGGTCTTCATTCCAATACATGTGGTTTTAATTCCTACCACTTTGTAGTACAGTTTGAAGTTAGGTAGGGCGATGCCTCCCATCTTCTTTTTCCCAAGAATTGCTTTAGCTATTTACTGGAGTTTATTTTTCCTATGAATTTTATGAAACCTTGTTCTGTTTCTTTAAAAATGTCATGTCAAAGAAGAAACACAAATGATCAAATGCACATGAAAAAATGGTCTTCATCACTAATCATTAGGGAGATGTAAATCAAAACAATGAGATATAATTTCACACCACAGAGACTGGCACACATCAAAAAGAACAAGAACAACCAGTGCTGGCATGGATGCTGGGGGAAAAGGGACTCTCCTTCATTGTTGGTGTGAATGCCAACTGGTCCAGCCTTTATGGAAAACAATATGGACATTCCTCAAAAACTAGAAATTGAGCTTCCATTTGACCAGCAATACCACTTCTGCGAGCCTCAAAACATACTGCAGTAAAGTCATTTGCATGACTATGTTCATTGCAGCACTACTAACAAAAGTTGGAATCTGGAAACAACCCAAGTGCCTGAAAACAAATGAATGGATAAAGAAACGTTGGTACACTGTAGAATACTACACAGCCAGCAGAAAAATGAAGTCGTGAAAATCATGCATTAATGAAGGGACACTAAGAGTATCATGCTGAGTGAAATGAGTCAGAGTGAGAGGTACAGACATAGAATGATTGTACTCATTTTTGGGATAAGAAAAACAGTATGAAACTAATACCTCAGGAGGTAGATTCAAGGGCAAGGAGGACTGGTCCATGATTGGAAGCTTGCCGCATGTGGTGGTTGGGGGAGGACATTGAGAATAGAAACGGGACCACTATGACAAAGGTTGTTGGAAAGGACCACACTGGACAAGAACTAAATGCTTAAAGTAGATAAATGGACAAACATGATGACTTTTCAGTACCTGTATTGCAAACCATAATGCTCAAAAGGAAAGTGAGAGATAAATATTGAGGGAAAGAAGAAAAGAATCTGCCTTAGAGGCATGATTGGGGCTGTGGGTTTGGAGACAAACTGGAAACATTATTGGTGGGAAATGTACACTGGTGAAGGGATGGGAGATGGAACGTTGTATGACTGAAACCCAATCATGAACAACTTTGTAACTGTGAATCTCATGGTTATTCAAGAAAATAAAATAAAACTTGTTTAAAATGTGAATTTTAGGGTATGTGATTGATATCTCAATAGAGATTATTTTAAAATAAAGTGTCATCAAAAGCACCATCATCAATACCATTGCTATATTAAGCTTCCTATATATGAGCCCCATATAGAGCCAATATAAGAGTTGGTGCATTTAGGGTGTCTCCAGTTCCACAGAAAGATTAATACTACTGAGAATATCTATCAGACTTGGTATGTTCTAAAGAAATAATGAAAAATATCAGATAATGAACTGGTGAAAATGACGGCTAGAAATATAGCTCAAAGGGATAAGGGTCAGCTTTACATAAGAGCCTTGGGTTCTATCCCAAGTACCGTATCGCCCCCCCAACATCTCTGTGAGCACAGAGCTTGGAGTAACCCCTAAGCCCTGCCACATGTATATCAATAATAATGGTAAAACAAAACAGCAACCATCTGAAATGAAATAGCCTGGATCCCTGTCCTCACTGAATAACTTTGAATAAGTCATTTAATTTCTCTGAAGTTCTTATTGTTTTGTCCCAATATCTTGACCCTGTCTCCTCACGGGCTGGAATGATAGCACAGCGGAAAGGCATTTGCCTTGCATGCAGCCAACATGGCCGACCCGAGTTCGATTCCTCCGCCCCTCTCAGAGAGCCCGGCAAGCTACCGAGAGTATCTCGCCCGCTTGGCAGAGCCTGGCAAGCTACCTGTGACGTACTCGATATGCCAAACACAGTAACAACAAGTCTCATGATGGAGACATTACTGGGCCCGCTCGAGCAAATCGATGAACAACGGGAGGACCGTGACTGTGTCTCCTCACATTGTTTTGAGAAATAAGTAAATTAGTGAACAATTTTAACATCTAAGGTGATGCAAACAATCCTAGGATCACTTTTCAAGATACAATTATTATCTGATAAATAATGAAGGCTGGCAAGAATTGTGAGGCAATGTGGTCCACCTCTCTAGAGTGTTCTCTCCCTCCCAGATTATAATATAAGCCAATGGCTTAGACAAAATTCTACCTCATGCAGACATTATTTATTAGCAAAGTTAGCACAGCACGTTGTAAAACCTATTTCATAAGCTTGATTAAATTCCTTCTATGTCCTTAAAAATGTATTGGAGTACTGTGATTTACAAAGATATTCATAGTTGACTTTTAGACAAGCAACTTTGCAGAACCAATCTCAACACCTGTGTCAGCCTCTTTCCCCCTATGTTCCCAGGTTTTGTTCCATTATCCCCCTCCAGTCTGCTTTTGAATGAGTTATCAGTAGGTCTTATGTAAACCCTCTATGTTGCATAATTATTTTTATAAATTATCTTCAATCACACATGCATTTAATTGCACATTTTTCAATACACATTGGACTTCTCGGGTTTATTTTGTCTTAAGTTACAGGATTAAGATCATAGAGTGGGTGGTATCCATTTATTTTCATTTGTGCATCTGTGATTTTTGTAGTAATAGTCCTTTCTTTTAATTAGTTATATTGTGATTTGTATCTTCCTGCTTAATTTTTTTAGTCAAATTTGTCAATTTTATTGATATTTTCAAATAATCTGATGTTAGTTTCATTGTCTTTTCTCATTCTTTTCTGATTTCAATTACATTAATTTCTGCTCTTATTCTTTTTTTTCTGCTGGGGGATTACACTTGACTGTGTTCAGGATTTATTCCTGTTCTGACATGGGTGCTAGAAATAAAACCTGTTTGCCACTTGCAAGGCAATCATGCTAACCACGAGACAATCTCTCTGGCTTCAGTTTATGCTAATATTTTTATTATTTACTTCATGTGCTTTGGAAAAGGCAAGTTATTTTTCACTAGCCTCTGAAAGTAGAAAGTTATATTACTGAATCGGGATCTTATCATTACTTCTAAATTTTACTGTAACAGCATCCCTTAACAATGCCATGTTGTATTTTCATTTGTATTTCTTTCATTAAATATTTTATAAGGCCACTTGTAGCTTATTCCTTGGCCTGTAAATTTTGGAGAAGTAGAGTCTTTAATTTATGCATATTTTCATATATTCATTTTAATTGTAATTTGATCCTTTTATGGTCATTGTATTCTATTTCTTTTGAATGTGTTTTTACTTATTTTTGATAGAATAGTTTAGATAACTATATTATTTTAGGATTATAATTTTACATCTCTTCAAGGTATGTTGTCATAATATCACCATCATCTAAATATCAATATATCTCTACTACAGTTTAATGATTCCTTTCACACTACTTTTGCTGGTAATCTCAGCTCTGTTGTCAGAATCAATGTGTTTGTTTTTGTTTGAATTTATCTTTGTCTGTCTATACCTTATGTAGGAAGATCTCATCCTATGTATTTATTTATCCTTCTGACTTATTTCACTTATCACAAACCCCTCTAGTTTCATTGATATTGTTTAAAAAGGCAATATTTCCTTTTTATCACAATTAATTAGTATTCCATCGATTATATATACATATATATAAACTTCGGAGAGCCCGGCAAGTTACCGAGAGTATTCGATATGCCAAACACAGTAACAACAAAGTCTCCAATGGAGACGTTACTGGGCCCGCTCAAGCAAATCGACGATCAACGGGAGGGCCTTTACCTTTACCTTTTTATATATAAACTATAATTTATCTTCCACTGGGCACTTGGTTGTTTCTGTATCTTCAGTACACAACCCTATATAAGTAGTGTGTAATGTTGTAATAATAAACATAGATTCTTTTAAACTTCTTGAGGTTAGTGTTATAAATATCTTTTGGTATATGAGTCATAGGTATTTGAAAAGAAGATGTATTCTTTTGTTGGGTAAAGTGTTTTTTAATTGTAAATTAGGTTAAGTTGTTGACAATGTTACTCTAGACTTCTATATCCTGACTGATTTGCCATATACTTTTTCTATCAGTTGCTGAAAGAGAATTGTTGAAGCCTCTGATAACAGTTATGGATTCTTTCATTTATCCTTTCTGTAAATTTTTGCTCAAATATTTAAAGCCATGTTAGCTTTGTATGATTTTTTAAGTTTGTTCAGAAACAATCAATTGCTTTGTATTACTTAATATCGTTGAGTAGCTCTGATAATATTCTTGTTCTGAAGTCATCTACCTTATTTTCTATTGATATATTCTAGCTATCTTTTGCTTACTATTGTAATGGTATATCATTTTTCTACTTTTTTTACTAACCTACACGTGTGTTTATAAAGTTGTTTACCAACAGGAATATGCTCAGAAAAATACATTTAGGTTATTTTATCACTGTGAGAAACTTATAGGACATAGTCACACAAATCTAGATGGTATAGCTAAATATACATCCAGGTTATGTGACCCATCATTATATATTCATTGGTTGATGCATCATTAAACAACACACAGTTGTATTTAAATGGGTTTCATATATACAGCATGTAGATGATGTAGTACATTGGTAGGCTTCTCCAGTAAAACAAATAGTAGAATATGGAGATACATATGTAATTTATATTATTTTAATAGGGAGAATTGACTCATAAAGTTATAGCTGGGAATTCTTATTATCAGCCATCTGAAATTTGGAGACTCATGAAAGCTGGTGATTTAATTCGGTCTAAACGCAAATGCCTGATGGCAAGGGAACTAATGATGTAAATCCAGTTTTAGGGGCAGAGAAGATGAGATAAGTTTTCCAGGTCAAGCAATGAGAATAGAAAAGGGGGAACATTCTCCCCCCCCCCTCCACCTTTTGTTCTATTCAGGCCCTTACACCATTGGATGATGCCCACACACATTTAAGAGTACAATACAGTTTATTGAGTACATCAATTCACATACTAATCACATATGGAAAACACCCTCAGAGACATACTCAGAAGTGTTTTATTTGTGCACCCTGTGACCAGTCTTGTTGTCACATAAGTTTAACTATCACAATTGGTGCTTGTGCCAATTGTGAATGAAGTCTGACAACATCTGCAATTTGGTCCGTGTACTCTGGAAAAAATCCATTAATTCATGCAACAAGGGTTTACTGAGTATATATGTCAGACATTGTGTTAAGTACTGGAGATACAATGATCAGCAAAAGTTTCACATAAAACTTAAGATCATGAATTCTGGAACCATCATCTCTGGGTTTGAATCATGACTCCGTTTATTAGTTTTGTAAGCTTGGGCAAGCCACACTGCCTGTCTCTCAGTTTCCTCCATATGTATGACAATAATTATGCCTCATAGAGTTGCTATGAGAATTAAATGAGTTAATATTTGTAAACTGCTGAGAAAATTGCCAGACACATGGTAAAAATTATACATGTATTTGTTAAACAACAAAGACCTAGACCTTTGGTATCCCCAAGGAACTTAGAAGCTAGAGCAAGAGACTGACTTTAATCTAAAAAACACACAAGTAAATGTAAAATGCAAGTATGACTAGTGATACAAGAGAGATTTACATGAAGCTACGAGAGTTTGGATTACAGAGATTTGACTAAAGAAGAATCTCTGAGGAAATGATATTTGAGCTGAGGATAAATACAAGTAAATTAGGCAAAAAACATATTCTTGGAAGGAGCATGATGAGTGACTCTGTATTTCCTGTCTAACTAAGCACTCTGCCTAATGAGAGCATGACCCAAGTTTTAAACTTCTGTATTCTCCATCATGCTCAGCAAGCATAATAGGTGTCCTATACAAGTCTGATGATATTTGTGACAAGCAAGAGCTGCCATTCTAGAAGCTTATTCTTTCTTACTCTTGCCTGGCTAGCCAATCAGGGAAATCAACTGTACAAAGAATTATTGGGGGTGTTATATCACTGTCTATAAGTCAAGGCCACTGAAGGGAAGAGGAAATTTGGATGAAAAATGTAATTCTCTGTTAGCATTTTGGCTGCTGTATCATCTCAAATGCATTTTTGCTAGACAGACTCAGCCTTGGGAATGCACGACACTGTGTTGAGAAGAGGACACTTTGGGCTGAGGCTCCTCATACTTCTTTGTAATGTCCAATTCTGAAGCCCGTGATCCTCTGGAGGGGCATTCTTTACAAACTGAGGTCTCCATTTCATCACATGTGGCTAAAGAATCGTAATCATTAGACACCTGCAACAATTTTATTTCCAGGATTCTTTCTCTTGTCAACTACAGATCAGGAAACAAATGTAGGAAAGTGGATATCTTTTTTCCTCATTCAAAATAGGAGCAGCTGACAACTTGTGCAGTGTGAACTGCTGAAAACCTTGAAAAATCCATTTCAGGGCACTTTCTAGAGAACATTTCCATCTGGTGTAGAGATGTGTACCAATACAACTCAAGAACTACCCATTTTACTTAGCAATTTGAAATATCTTTATAGGTGTCATGTTCATTTGTAAAAAAAAAAAGACAAAAAATAAATAACAGCAGTATATCAGTTAGAGTAGGGTTCTCAGTTCTTGAAAGGCACTGAAAACCCATCCCTAATCATAAACTTCCAAAAGATATGCATTGGCCAAGATAACAATATTGTTCAAGGACAAACATGGCTTAATGTTACTCACATTGTCTCTTTGTTTATTTCTCTCCTCAGTCTCAGCTACCTTGATAAGGGCTTCATATTACATATAAATTCTCTCTTTGTCCAAAGAGAGCCTTAGCTATTACTTCTAAGGCCACATACCTTCAATTCATATCAAACTTTCCCTCCATGCTCTCAGCCAGTCTTGATATTTGTTTTGATTTCAACAACATGGGTCATATGTCCCATTTTTTGTTATTTATTTTTTGTCAAACAAATTACTTGTGTTCAAGGGTGAAGTGGACAACTAGCTTATTGAAGGCTATGTGTTTCCCTAGAAAGAGTCAACTACATAAAAGTATGCATGCCCCCACGTGGGAATCAGGTGGTAGGAAAGGACAAATGGAAATATATGCTGGAACAGTAAACAATAAGTGCCCAGTATATGTAGCAATAATTTTTACCTATAGTAGATAAATGTTTTTAAATTTTCCTAAATTCTTTACTGTCCACTAACACACCAGCGCTTTACAACAATTCTGAGATAACCCATAGCTAGAAATACTCTTTCAATATAGTTGAAGTAGCTGAAGCTCAGATGAGTCAAGTAAACTAGATTAGTCTGCTCAGTCGTGTACTATTAGACACTATACTCACTATATAGAAATATGGATTCTCTAACTCTTATCTACCTACTTCTCTAATCTGTTATTACGAACTGTTGCATAACATTCCAAAGCATATATTTATCTTACTTTATATTTTTAGTTTATTGTTTTGACTCACCACTGGGACTATGCTAACTTTCTTCAACCACAAATAAAACTTTCATAAGCACAAATGTGAAAGACATCTTTGTACATGTCTTCCTATGAATCCATGTGGAGATTATCATATATTAACTATTTTTACATAAATCACTTAATCACTTAACTTCCCGTTAGTCGTCGATTTGCTCGAGCGGGCGCCAGTAACGTCTCCATTTGTCCCTGTCGCGTGCTAGTGTAGCCCAATGGCATCTCTTCGCTCCGGGAACATGGAGGGCCTCAAACCGATCGTTCATGACCTTGACAAAGAAGTCTGACCATCTGGTAGGTGGGCGGCCACGCGGTCTCTTGACATCCCGTGGAATCCAATCAGTAACAGCTCTAGTCCAACGGTCGTCTTTAAATCTCATTACGTGACCAGCCCATCTGATTTTCGACACCTTGGCAAATGAGACAGCGTCCCTGATCCTTGATCGTCGACGGATGTCAGAACTCCGGATTCGTTCTCTCATTTGAGTGAAACGTGATATTCCAAGCATAGCTCTTTCTATTCTTCTTTGGGAGACCTGAATGGCGTTCTCATCTTGTTTGCGTAGGGCCCAGGTCTCTGAGGCATATGTTAATGCAGGAAGAACAGTGGAATCAAAGAGATGTGCCCGGAGCCGGAGGTTCTTCGTCCTCTTAGCTATTTCTTCGACGTTCTTGAAGGCGTTCCAAGCCGCTCTCTTCCTCCTGCGCAGCTCGGGTGCCAGGTCATTTCTCATGTTGACCTCTCGACCTAGGTACACATAGCTGTTGCATTCGGAGATGGTCGTTCCGTTGAGAGCGAATGGGGCGTCAGGAACAAGGCTGTTTCTCATAAACATTGTCTTCGTAAGATTCAGCTGTAGTCCTACCTTTCCACACTCACGGTCAAAGTCGGCCAGCATTTGTGCCGCTTGGCTGATGTTTGGTGTTATTAAAACAATGTCATCAGCAAAGCGGAGGTGGTGTAGTTGCCGACCATCTATCTTCACTCCCATTCCTTCCCATTCCAGTCGTCGCATGATGTTCTCGAGGGTGGCACTGAAGAGTTTTGGTGAAATGGTATCACCCTGCCGCACCCCTCTCTTGACATCAACGATCACTTCTTTGTAGAATGGTGAGATCCTGGTAGTGAATCCGCAATACAGCTCACGGAGGATCCTGATGTATTGGGCTTGAATGCCCTGATTGGCTAGGGCTTCCATGACCGCTTCCGTCTCAACAGAATCAAAGGCCTTCTTTAAATCAATGAACGTTAAGCAGAGCGGCATCTTGAACTCCCGAGAAACCTCAATGAGCTTGGTTATCGTGTGGATATGGTCGATGGTGCTGAATCCTTTGCGGAACCCTGCTTGCTCACATGGTTGTCCTTCATCTAGTGTTCTGCCAATCCTATTCAGGATGACTCGAGTGAACAACTTGTAGATGACAGACAATAGGCAGATCGGGCGATAGTTGCCAATGTCATGGATGTCTCCCTTCTTGAACAGTAGTACGGTCCTGCTGGTTTTCCATTGAGATGGAACCTTGCATTCAGACAGGTAGCGAGTGAAGAGCCGAGCCAGTGTATTGATGAGTACTGACGGCAGGTTCTTCAGGTGTTCAGGTCTGACCTTGTCTGGGCCGGGTGCTGTTTGCTTCTTTACCAACGAAATGGCGTGTCAGATTTCGGAAGGGAGAACGTTGGGAACGACATACCCATCCTGTGGAATTTGGTATGTCGGCAAGTGGACATGGCTATCGAAGAGATTTGAGTAGAAGTCATGGATAATCTTCTCCATTGCCGTTCTGGAGGATGTGATGGATCCATCAGGATGTCGGAGGGCAGTCATCTTGGTCTTATAGTTGGCGAAGGACAGGCGGGCGTTACGAATACTTTTCCCGGCTTCTGCCGCATCTACCAGTACTTCTGCTCTTCTCTCTTTGAGGTCTTCCTTTTACATAAATATACATGTATATATTTGTGTAACAACATCCAAATTTTTATATGTTCATTTCTTGAATTTAAAGAATTGCTCAAAGGGGGTATAGTGCCGCCAGCAGGTCAATCTGTACCTGTGAGGCAAGTGCATCAGCAGTCTGATGGCACCATTAGACTTCCAGATACCCCAAAATTGCTGCTGTGCCTTTGGCCAGACCCCAAAAACTTCGGGCAAAGTTTACCAAGAAAATAAACAGCCAAAAGTTAGGTATGTGGGAAACACACCCACAAACCAACTCCGGCTCAGCTATATCATTGGAGGCATGGCCTCTCTTGTTCCTGATCGAACTGCTTAATAGCCATGATCCCAGAGACTCAGAGACAAATCTCGAAACCCAGCGGCTTTTGGCAGAAATGCATCCGATCCCTGCAGTAGGTTACCGGTGCTGGGCCAACCCACGTGGGAATAGGTTTCATGTCTTGGCCTGTTCCTCCCGGTGACCCAGTGGCCACCATCCTCCAGAGGCCACTAGACAGTCAGGTTTGGGCCCCCAGTGATGAGACACGCAGGGCCTCACAGGATGGGGGTGGAGCCGGTCCTGTCCTCCCCACCTCAACGAGACCCTGTCATCGCCCACAAACGGCCTCTGGCTCCTGATCAAGCTGCTGAACGGCCATGATCCCAGAGACTCAGAAACAAATCTGGAAACTCAGTGGATTTTGGCAGAAATGCGTCCAGACCCCACAGTACATTACTGCTACCCCAGGGAGGAAAGGGTGTTGTCACTCCACCTACTCCCCCTTGGCGGTTTGGTAGCTATCATCCTCCAGAGGCCACTGGACAGTCACACTTGGGCCCGCAGAGATGAAACTTGTTGGGCCTCATGGGATGGGGGGTGGGGAGCCGAGCTTGTCCTCCCCACCCCAACAAGACCCCAAGTCATCTCCCACGAATGGCCTCTCTGGATCCTGATCAAGCTGCTTAATGGCCTTGATCCTAGAGACTGAGAAACAAATCTTGAAACCCAGCGGCTTTTGGCAGAAATGTGTCCGGACCCCACAATAGGTTATTGTCGCCTGACCACCCCAGGGGGGAAAGGGTGTTGTCCCTCTGCCTGCTCCCCCTTGGCGGCTCAGTGGCCTTCATCCTCCAGAAGCCATTGGACAGTCAGGTTTGGGCCTGCAGTGACGAGACATTTTGGGCCTCACGAGATGGGGGTGGAGCTGGGCCTGTCCTCCCCACCCTAACGAGACCCCAAGTCATCGCCCACAAATGGCCTCTCTGGCTCCTGATCCCAGAGACTCAGAAACAAATCTCAAAACCCAGCAGCTTTTGGCATGAATGCATCCGGACCCCACAGTAGGTTACTGTCTCCAGGCCACCCCCGGGGGTAAAGGGTGTTGTCCCTCCGACTGCTCCCCCTTGGTGACTCGGTTGCCGCCATCCTGCCGATGTGACAAAACTTGTTGGGCCTCACAAGATGGGGGTGGAGTTGGTCCTGGTCTCCCCGTCCCAACAAGACCCTAAGTCATTGCCCACGAATGGCCTCTCTGGCTCCTGATCATGCTGCTCAATGGCCATGATCCCAGAGACTCAGGAGCAAATCTCGAAACCCAGTGGCTTTTGGCAGAAATCCCTCCATATTTAAGTGTTAAAATTTCGGAATTTCAAAATCACATGGCCCTACTGCAGCCACACGACATCATATGTTATTCATAACCAGCAATAGAACACAAATTGTCTATTGTTACCTTTTCAGCAGATCTGAGTGTTGGGGTAAAATCTCAAATAATAATGGTGGGTCTGCTGTCGAAATATTGAATGTGATAGAGAGTAAAGAGAGAGTAATGTGAAAATCATCTGCCCCACAGGTAGGGGGAGGGTGTGGGATGGGGGTATACTGGGTTTTTAGTGGTGCAGAATGGGCACTGGTGAAGGTACTGGTGTTTCTTTGTATGACCGAGACTTAGACCCGAAAGCTTTGTAACTTCTCTCACGGTGATTCAATAAATAAAATTATAAAAAATGAAAAAAAGTAATGTGGAGTTCATGCACAATTCAATCAGCTAATCAGTGGCTGAATAAATAGCAGTATTCCTACATTAAAAAAATAATAAAGAATTGCTCAATGACAATCTTTACCTAACATTCTTTACCATATTGCTTAATTAACACAAAATTGAGGCTAACAAACTTAGGGATATTCATTTCTTTGACAGCTTTACAAAATCCTACCCATTTCCCTAGTTTCTTATTGGCACAATCATTAATTAAGTTGACTTGGTATCCACCATAAATGATCTCCACCAATTTGACTTACATGGGCTCATTACAGTCATATGCAAGCACGCAAATACAGATTTAGTATCTGTCTAAGGTTTTTGCAGTTTTGAAAATTTCGGTCACTAACAGTAAGGGAGGTCTTCAGGTCTTTTGTAAATCCATATTTCCACCTATTATATGTTCAGAAGCAATTCCTTTCTTGTCCATGTCAGTGAAACAGAATTGCATAAGAGGTGTGTAAATTATATGTATAAGCTTTATGACTCTCAAGCTCATGAGGTCTTCCTTAGTCATTCAATTCCAACCTCCATGTAATATTTCATATTCTCCCTCCCTCCTTTAATTTATCTGTTAACACAACTAGTAAATGAACTACTTTATGTATAACCAGTAGCACTGCAGTGTAGCACTGTCCTTCCGTTGTTCATCAATTTGCTTGAGCTGGCCCAGTAACGTTTCCATTGTGAGACTTGTTGTTACTGTGCTTGGCATATCAAATATGTCACAGGGAGCTTGCCAGGCTTTGCCGTGCAGGTGAGATACTCTCAGTAGCTTGGCGGGATCCCCAAGAGGGGCAGAGGAATCAAACCAGTATCTAAAATAAATATTATATTTATTACATGCTGGAGCGATAGCACAGCGGTAGGGCGTTCGCCTTACACGCGGTCAACATGGCCGACCCAAGTTCGATTCCTCCGCCCCTCTCGGAGAGCCCGGCAAGCTACCGAGAGTATTCGATATGCCAGACACAGTAACAACAAAGTCTCCAATGGAGACATTACTGGGCCCGCTTGAGCAAATCGACGATCAACGGGAGGGCCTTTACCTTTACCTTTACCTTTATTACATGCACATAAATTATGGTGAACTGATTATATAACTTATTTATATAAATACTGTTGTGATAAAATTTTCAGGCCTATCAAGTAGTGCTTAGGACCCCAAGGCTCACTCCCAATGATACTCATCCAACTGCACAAATGATTCAATGCCTGAGATTCCCAGGTCCAACAAGGTAAAGGGTCTACCACACCATACCCAGTGCCTAAGATTCCCAGGGTTACACTCAACATTGTTCAAGGGGCCATACAGTGCCAGGGATTTAATTTGAGCCTGTACATGAAAGCTGTGATCCATTTACCACTGAGATATCTTTTCTATGATAAATTATTATAATAATGTTAATTATTATATTAATCTCATAATATTTTGAATGTCTTTTTTGTATGTTTTGTTTGCTGGTTATATACTAATCACCTAAAATAACATTTGACACATGGATAGTGCTCAATATGTATTCATTAAATGAATGGAGAAATACCAAACTGATTTCCAGAATGGCAGAGCAAGTCTATATTGTGTAGAAATTAAGTGTCCTTAGATCCTCATCGATATATCAGCTTTTTCATTTTTGTCAATCTGAGAGCTATTGAAACATATTTCTCTATTTACCAATGACTTTGAGTGCTTTCTCATAGATTTTATTTTATCTCAATATTGCCCTTGTAAGTGAGCCATTTGTTAATACAGAGGCAAATTAGTACTAGCAAATATCTTGCAAATAAAAGCCATATTTGCCATCCACATCCCTAGATAAAAGTAGTGGCAGTCTCTGAGGCGGCGCCCATCTCATCTTGGTTCCAGGTCAGAACAGCTGCCGGCTCGCGACCCTGGGACCTCCATCTTTCCCTGCAGGACCCCAGGTGTCCCCCGTGATGCCTGAAGAGAAGCAGTTTTGAGCGTCTGCCCTGCCCTCTTCACTCCTGACCTGAGGCGGCGCCCATCTCATCTTGGTTCCAGGTCAGAACAGCTGCCGGCTCGCGACCCTGGGACCTCCATCTTTCCCTGCAGGACCCCAGGTGTCCCTCGTGATGCCTGAAGAGAAGCAGTTTTGAGCGTCTGCCCTGCCCTCTTCACTCCTGACCTGAGGCGGCGCCCATCTCATCCCAAACCCAGGGTTCTGTAGAGGCGTGGCCTCCTCAAAGTGGGCGTGGCCTCAAAAGTGGGCGTGGCTTAATTTCCAGCGGGCCAACACTGACGCGGCCGCAGGTTGTTTTCCCACACTAAGGAACCTAGTACCCAAGGAATCTAGTAACCCAACCTACTCAGCAATATGAAGAAACAAAGAAAATCTCCAACACAAGGGGAGAACAACGAAAACAATCTAGACCATTCTGTCAATACAGCTCACCTAAGGGACCTCTCTGACATAGAATTCAGGTACGAAGTCATCAAGATGTTCAATCAACTCAATGAAACAGTAAGACAGACAGCCAGTAACACCACAGAAAAAATCGACAAATTACGAGAAGAAATGAGGGCAGAAATGTCACGATTAAAAGATTCCATAGATGAAATGAGAAATTCAGTTTCTTCTCTTAAAAATAGAATGACCGCAGCTGAAGAGAGAATCAGTGACCTGGAAGATCAGCTGCAACAAGCCAACACGCAACAACAAACACTGGCAAGGGACCTCAAAATGGCTCTACAGAGAATCAGAGTCCTAGCAGATGACTCCAAGAGGAACAATATTAGAATCATGGGACTACCTGAACCTCAGGGAAACAATCCCAACGAAAAAAACACCGTCAAACAAATCATTGCTGAAAACTTCCCAGAGCTGCACAATGCAGCCATTCAGGTTCAAGGAGCCCGAAGGGTGCCAGCTAAAAGAGACCCCAACAAAAACACTCCAAGACATATCATACTTAGAATGATCGATACTGCCGATAGAGACACAATACTGCAAGCAGCAAGAGCAAAGAAGGAAATCACATACAAAGGAGCATCCCTTAGATTCACAGCAGACCTATCAGAGGAAACCCTACAAGCCCGAAGGCAGTGGCGAGATATAGTCAAAAAACTCATGGAAATGAATGCTTCCCCAAGAATACTCTACCCGGCTAAACTCTCCCTCAAAATCGAAGGAACAGTACATTATTTTATAGATAAACAGCAGCTCAGGAACTTCATAGACTCAAAACCAAACCTAAAGCAAGGCCTAAAGGGACTACTATAAGAAAAGACAAACCCTACAACCACAACACACCCGCACAGAAACATGACACAAAACCCCATAACCATTCTCTCTCTCAATGTCAACGGTCTAAATTCACCAGTTAAGAGACACAGAGTGGCAAAATGGATACAGAGACAGAACCCAACATTCTGCTGCCTACAAGAAACTCACCTCAACAGCCAGAGCAAACACAGACTCAAAGTCAAAGGATGGAATACAATCCTGCAAGCAAACAACTCCCTCAAAAAAGCTGGGGTGGCCATACTAGTATCTGACAACATTAATTTCACCTTGAAAAAGATTAGAAGGGACAGTGAAGGCTATTTTCTCTTCATCAAGGGATACGTACAACAGGAAGAAATCACACTCTTAAATGTATACGCACCTAATGAGGGAACAGCTAAATATTTAAAACAACTGCTAACAGATTTTAAGGAGGACATCACTACCAACACAATAGTACTTGGAGACTTCAACATCGCCTTATCACCTCTGGATAGATCAACACGAACAAAACCCAGCAAGGAATTATTGGCTTTGAAAGAAGTAATAGAAGAGAAAGGGCTTATGGACTTATACAGGGCTTTACACCCCAAAAAGAAAGAATACACATTCTTCTCCAGTGCGCACGGAACATTTTCCAAAATAGACCATGTGCTAGGACACAAAACATACCTCAACAGAATCAAGAAGATAGAAATAGTATCAGCCATCTTTTCAGACCATGATGCACTGAGGATAGAAGTGAATCACACACTGACACGGAGAACCAAATCAAACACCTGGAAATTAAACAACTCGATGCTGAACAATGAGTGGGTCAGGAACGAAGTCAAGGATGAAATCAAAAGATACCTGGAAACAAATGAGAATGAAGACACAAACTACCAGAACTTATGGGATGCAGCGAAAGCTGTATTAAGGGGAAAATTTATAGCTCTGCAAGCCTATCTTAAGTCGATAGAAACGATGCACATAAACAATTTGACCTCACAGCTCAAGACCTTAGAAAAGGATCAACAGAAAGAGCCTAAATCAGGCAGAAGGAAAGAGATCATAAAACTTAGAGCAGAAATCAACGACATGGAAAACAAAGAAACAATCCGAAAGATCAATGAAACCAAGAGCTGGTTCTTCGAGAAAATAAATAAGATAGATAAACCACTAGCAACACTCACAAAGAAACAGAGAGAGAGAACCCTAATAAATCGAATCAGAAATAAGAATGGGGATATCACAACAGAAACTAAAGAAATTCAAGAGATCATCAGAGACTACTTTGAAAGTCTCTATGCCACGAAACACGAGAACCTAGAAGAAATGGATAAATTCCTGGATCTCTACCATCTCCCAAAGCTGAATCAAGAAGATATAGAGTACCTGAATAGACCCATTCACATCAAGGAAATTGAAACTGTAATCAAAAGTCTTCCCAAAAACAAAAGCCCAGGCCCAGACGGATTTACTAGCGAATTTTTCCAAACATTTAAAGAGGACCTATTGCCAATTCTTCTCAAGCTTTTCCAGGAAATTGAAAAAACAGAAACTCTCCCAAACAGCTTCTATGAAGCCCATATCTCTCTAATACCAAAAGGAAACAAAGACACCACAAGAAAAGAAAACTACAGGCCAATATCCCTGATGAACACGGATGCGAAGATTCTCAACAAAATACTAGCCAATAGAATACAACAACTCATCAAAAAGATCATACATCATGACCAAGTGGGATTCATCCCAGGGATGCAAGGATGGTTCAACATTCGGAAATCAATCAACATAATCCATCATATCAACAAAAGAAAAGATAAAAATCATATGATCATATCAATAGACGCAGAGAGAGCTTTTGACAAGATCCAGCACCCATTCATGATGAAAACCCTTGCCAAAATGGGGATAGAGGGGACTTTCCTCAATATAGTTAAAGCCATCTACCACAAACCTACAGCAAACATCATCCTCAATGGGGAAAAACTGAGACCCTTCCCCCTAAGGTCAGGGACGAGACAAGGATGCCCACTCTCTCCACTACTGTTCAATATAGTACTGGAAGTACTTGCAATAGCGATTAGGCAAGAAAAAGATATTAAGGGCATCCAGATAGGGAAAGAAGAAATTAAGCTCTCACTATTCGCAGATGACATGATACTATACTTAGAGAACCCTAAAACCTCTACCAAGAAACTCCTAGAAACAATAGGCTTGTATAGTAAAGTGGCAGGCTATAAAATCAATACCCAAAAATCCATGGCATTCCTATACGCAAATAGTGAAAGAGAAGCAAGTGACATCAAGAAAACAATCCCATTCACAATTGTGCCCCAGAAAATCAAGTATCTAGGAATCAGCTTAACTAAGGAAGTAAAGGACCTGTACAAGGAAAACTACAAAACGCTACTTCAGGAAATAAAAGAGGACACGAGGAAATGGAAAAATATCCCCTGTTCATGGATGGGGAGAATCAACATCATCAAAATGGCAATACTTCCCAAAGCACTGTACAAATTCAATGCAATCCCTATAAGGATACCCATGACATTCTTCAAAGAAATGGAGCAAACACTCCTGAAATTTATATGGAACAATAAGCCCCCACGAATAGCTAAAGCAATTCTTGGGAAAAAGAAAATGGGAGGAATCAACCTCCCTAACTTCAAACTCTACTACAAGGCAGTAATAATTAAAACAGCATGGTACTGGAACAAAAACAGAGCTGCAGACCAATGGAACAGAGTTGAATATACTGACATTTCCTCCCAAACATATAATCATCTAATTTTTGATAAGGGGGCAAGAAAAGTGAAATGGAGCAGGGAAAGCCTCTTCAACAAACTGTGCTGGCAAAATTGGACGGTTACATGCAAAAAAGTGGGCTCAGATCTCTGCTTAACACCATGCACAAAAGTAAGATCAAAATGGATTTATGACCTCAACATCAGACCAGAATCCATAATGTTTATTGAAGACAAAGTCGGCAAAACTCTCCATGATATTGAAGCTAATGGTATCTTCAAAGATGTCACGTCACTGGCCAAGCAAGTGAAAACAGAGATAGACAAATGGGACTATCTTAAACTAAGAAGCTTCTGCACCTCCAAAGAAACAGTGACCAAAATACAAAGACAGCCTACAGAATGGGAAAGGATATTCACCAAGTACACATCCGACAAGGGGTTGATATCAAGGATATACAAGGTACTGGTTAAACTTCACAAGAAGAAATCACCCAACCCCATCAAAAAATGGGGTGAGGAAATGAACAGAAACTTTCGCAAAGAAGAAATTCGAATGGCAAAAAGGCACATGAGAAAATGCTCTACATCACTAATCATCAGAGCGATGCAGATCAAAACCACAATGAGATATCATTTCACACCACAGAGACTGGCCCACATCCACAAGAACAAAAGCAACCGGTGCTGGCGCGGATGTGGCGAGAAAGGGACCCTCCTTCACTGCTGGTGGGAATGCCGGCTGGTCCAACCCTTTTGGAAAACAGTATGGACGACTCTCAAAAAATTAGAATTTGATCTGCCATTTGACCCAGCTATAGCACTCCTGGGAATATATCCCAGAGAGGCAAAAAGGTATAGTCGAAGTGACATCTGCAATTGTTTGTTCACTGCAGCACTCTTTACAATAGCCAGAATCTGGAAAAAACCTGAGTGCCCAAGAACAGATGACTGGTTAAAGAAACTTTGGTACATTTACACAATGGAGTACTATGTAGCTGTTAGAAAAGATGAAGTTATGAAATTTACATACAAGTGGTACTACATGGAAAGTATCATGTTAAGCGAAATGAGTCAGAAAGAGCGGGATAGACACAGAAAGATTGCATTCATCTGGGGAACATAAAGCAACAAAAAGGGAGAGTGACACACAGGAATGGCTGAGATTAGTACCAGGAATTTTGCTCCATGAATGGAAGGCCAGCCACAGGCTCTAGGTGAAAAGGAAGCTCAGATAGAGAAGAGAGTACCAAATGAAGGGTGTTGTGAGGACCCTCCCAGGGTGGGAGAAGCATGCTAAAAGTAGTCGATAGACCAAACATGATTGCCACTCAAAGCCTCTCTTGCAAAACACAGTACCCAAAAGAAGAGAGAGAGAACAAGGGGGAATACCCTGCCACAGAGGCAGGATGGGACGGGGGGGGGGGGGGGATGAGGGTGGGGGGGGATGCTGGGACCCATGGGGATGGATGACGGGCACTGGTGGAGGTATGGGGACTTGATCATTGTATAACTGAATCCCAAGCACAAAATTTGTAAGCCTATAACTGTACCTCATGGTTTTTCACTAATAAAAAAAATTAAAAAATAAAAAAATTTAAAAAAAAGTAGTGGCAGTCTGTATGTCTAATGCAATTTACAAAGAATACTCTAGAACTCAAACAATAGGTGTTCAGTCAGAACATCAGTTTCAACTGTACCTCCCAAGTCATTTATCTTTTGGTTGCTAGACACTCCTTTAGAGACTCTGGAAGAAATTCCATGGTCCTTCACAGTTATGAATATAAAACTGCCTGACTAGCCATTTCCACCCTCATTAACCCCAGTTAAAACATATTGAAGGAAATATGTGTTTTCAGATTAGCTCATCAATCAATATCATTCAAATCCCACACCTTTCATTTCTACACTGTTTCAGATCCTGTCATTCCTCAGTATAAAACATGTTTCTATTTCAGTTTCTCCTCTGGTATAAATAGTTTTGTAGAAGTCAAAAAGGCAACGATTAGTGTTGAGGATCGCGGTCACGGTCCTCCCGCTGTTCATCGATTTGCTCGAGTGGGCCCAGTAACATCTCCATTGGAGACTTTGTTGTTACTGTGTTTGGCACATCGAATACATCATGGGTAGCTTGCCAGGGTCTGCTCTGCGGGCAAGATACTCTCAGTAGCTTGCCGGGCTCTCCGAGAGGGGCGGAGGAATCGAACTCGGGTCGGCCATGTTGTCTGCGTGCAAGGCAAACACCCTATCGCTGAGCTATCGCTCCAGCCCAGTGTTATTAAGTTCTAAACATTCATTTGGTCCACCCTTATTAAGAAGGCTCAATGATACAGTTATGCTATAGTACAGTGGGTAGAGTGTTTGCCTTGCAAGTGGCCGACCAGGGTTTGATTAGGTACCCGTGGCGTATTTGATATGCCAAAAACAATAACAACAAGTCTCACATGGAGATGCTACTGGTGCCCGCTCGAGCAAATTGATGAACAAAGGGAGGACAATGTTACAGTGCAATGATACAGAAAATACAATAGGCACTAGAAACATAGTATCTGATATCATATGAGTTATATAGGTAGAAAATGGAAATGGTATAACTTATATTTAAAGATATAAATAAGGCATGGCAGAACATGACAAAAAGGTTCTTGACCTGAGATGAGAAGGGATAACACTTTTTTTTCAAAGGAAGTTTTTTTCAGAGGTACAGTACTTGAGCCAAAATTATATCAAATAGAATATTACCTGAAGGATTATGGGAGGGGGTCAAAATCAACATATTTGTAGTTTAAACACTCATGGATAACTCATTGTGGCTTAAAATTAGGATAGGATATTATGTAGGTCATTAATAGTTTATTTTTGCTTTTTGGGTCACATCTGGCAATGCAGAGGGGTTACTCCTGTCTCTGCACTCAGGAGTTACTCCTAGCGGTGCTCAGGGAACCATATGGGATGTTGGGAATCGAACCCAGGTCGGCCGCGTGCAAGGCAAACGCCCTAACCTATATGCTATCGTTCCAGCCCCGGTCATTAATACCTTTTACAAAATATTCTAGTTCTCTTCCAACCCTTTCTTATTAGTACTTGATAAGATTGCATTGGTGGCAGGAAATGTGCACTGGTGAAGGGATGGATGTTGGAACATTGTGGGACGGAGACCCAATCATGAACAATGTTGTAACAGTTATTCAATTTTTTAAAAAAATGATTCCAAAAAGGAAGACTGCACTTTCTGCTCCCAACCCAGTTCCACACACCCAACACCCCATGGGATGGCCTATGATGTGTAAGCAGATAATATGCCCATCATTACTAAGTATTTGCCAGATTAAGAGTCATTAGGAGGTTATCTTCATCTTTCCTCTGCCATGGTGACAATGTTTTGGGTGGCATAAGAAACTCCATTACCTTTTGTCCCAGAATTAAAATGAGTTGGAGCAGAGACCAGGTTATTTGCAACAGAGAAATAGCGTAAGTGAGAAATAATTTTTTTGCTATTTTATTACACTGAAGTTTGGGGCAGGTTTTTTGGTTCATTTCTTACTGTACCTGATCTAGCCTAGGCTAATAACTACAGAAAAAGTAACTGGAATGAAAAATGGAGCCAGATAGAACAGCAAAGAACTAATCATGATGAACATCTTTAGACCACCAGGAAAAGTTTTGTCAAGGAATAGTAGTGATTATTAATCCACATTTAGCAAAGCTTGTGGTGTTTTGGGATTTATAAAAGCAAAAGACAACATAGTCAGGGATCCAGGTCTCTGAGCTTCAATTCCATCTTAAACTTCTGCTTTCATGGACTTATTTAAAATCTCCTTATTTTTTTATTTTTTATTAGTGAAATACCATGAGGTACAATTGTAGATTTACAAATTTTTGTGCTTGGGTTTCGATTATACATGATCAAGTTCCCATCCCTCCACCAGTACCCATTTTCCACTACCAAGGATCCAAGTATCTCTCCCACACCCATCCCTCTCATCCCACCCTGCCTCTGTAGCAGGGCATTCCATTTTGTTCTCTCTCTCCTTTTGGGTGCTGTGGTCTGCAAGAGAGGCATTGAGTGGCAATCATGTTCAGTCCATAGTCTACTTTCAACATGTATCTCCCCTCCTGGGAGGATCCTCCAAACACCCTTTATTTGGTGCTCCCTTCTCTATCTGAGCTGCCTTTTCCCCTAGAATGCCCGGCTGGCCTCTAAGCCATGGAGTAATTCTCCTGGTACTGATCTCGGCTATTCTTGGGTATTAATCTCCTATTTTGTTACTTTATGTCCCCCAGATGAATGCAATCTTTTTATGTATCTCTTTCTGACTCATTTCGCTTAGCATGATACTTTCCATGTAGTACCACTTGTATGTAAATTTCATGACTTCATCTTTTCTAACCGCTACATAGTACTCCATTGTGTAGATCGACCAAAGTTTCTTTAACCACTCATCTGTTCTTGGGCACTCAGGTTTTTTCCAGATTCTGGCTATTGTAAAGAGTGCTGCAATGAACAAACACGTGCAGATGTCACTTCGACTAAACTTTTTTGCCTCTCTGAGATATATTCCAGGAGTGGTATTGCTGGGTTAAATGGGAGCTCAACTTCTAATTTCTTGAGAATGGTCCATACTGTTTTCCAAAAGGGCTGAACCAGTCGGCATTCCCACCAACAGTGAAGGAGTGTCCCTTTCTTGCCACATCCGCGCCAGCATCGGTTGCTTTTGTTCTTTTGGATGTGGGCCAGTCTCTGAGGTGTGAGATGGTATCTCACTGTGGTTTTGATCTGCATCTCCCTGATGATCAATGATGTAGAGCATTTTCTCATGTGCTTTTTTGCCATTCAGATTTCTTCTTTAAGAAAGTTTTTGTTCATTTCATTGCCCTATTTATTTATGGGGTTGGATTTTTTCTTCTTGTGGAGTTCAACCAGTACTTTATATATCCGTGATATCAACCCCTTGTCAGATGTGTATTCGGTGAATATCCTTTCCCATTCTGTAGACGGTCTTTGTACTTTGGTCACTGTTTCTTTGGAGGGTGTTTGCTTTGCATGCAGCCAACATGGCTGACCCAAGTTAGACTCCTCCGCCCCTCCTGGAGAGCTTGGCAAGCTACCAAGAGTATCTCCCCCGCACAGCAAAGCCTGGCAAGCTACTCGTGACGTATTTGATATGCCAAATACAGTAACAACAAAGTCTCACAATGGAGACATTACTGGGCCCGCTCGAGAAAATCGATGAACAACAGGAGGGCAGTGACTAGCAGTGACTAGTCTCTTTGGAGGTGCAGAAGCTTCTTAGTTTAAGATAGCACCATTTATCTATCTCTGTTTTCACTTGCTCGGCCAGTGGTGTGACATCTTTGAAGATACCATTATAAAAGCTCCTTATTTTAAACTTTACTTCCCAAAACAATCTGCATATTTAAAGTTTGTAAAAATTTTCTTTGTATGGAAAGGCTATATTCTCAACTACAAAACAAACAACACTGTCCTCCCATTGTTCATTGATTTGCTCAAGCGGGCCCAGAAATGTCTCCATTTTTGAGATTTGTTGCTACTGTGTTTGGCATATAGAATATGTCACGGGTAGCTTGCCAGGCTTTGCTCTGCGGGCAAGATACTCTTGGTAGCTTGCCAGGCTCTCTGAGAGGGGCGGAGGAATCGAACCCAGCTCAGCTGAGCTAGCTGCACGCAAGGCAAATGCCCTACCGCTGTGCTATTGCTCCAGCCCTCAACTACGGTAAAAATAAATCGTGAGTATACTGGTAATGTGAAAGAGTGGTATAGCTATATACACAAATCACAGACTCAATAACGCTAAAAACACGACACCCAAATCATAACCATAGAACTTTAAGTTGTGCTTGTCAGGGTGGCTCAAGAAGTCACAGTTCTACTATTCAGTAGCTGCAAAAACTTGGGCAAGTCTACCAACCACCTTGTACTCAGTTTGCTTATCTGTAAAATGGAGTAACAAAATAGTTTCATCAATGTTGTTCATTTTATCAAATGACTTATAAGTTTAGGAGAGGGAGTGCTATGTAAATTCTAAAATGTGATATTAACAAAATATTCTTTCAATGGTAAAAGATGGATGAAAGAAGCAGAGTATGGCTGGATGGCATGAGGAGAGTTTTTTAGGGGTTGTTGAGAAATTCTTTAGCCTGAGGCAAAACTGTATAGCTCTGTCAGATTTGTAGTGGCATCACCAAGGGAATCCAATTTCTGGGAAACTTAACCCTACAAAGAAATTATTTCCAGTTGCTTAGTGTCATGGTGATTTAACTCGCTTAGACCCAGGGTGGAAGTTTGGGGAAGGTTGCTTAATCTTGGGCAGTGGGAAATTGGGATACAGCCAATGTAAATGTGGCAGGCTGAAAACGATTTTGTACACAAAAATGATTAAATGTTTTTGTTGTGGCAAAATGTACATAACATAAATTAAATTATTTAACTGTACGTAAGTGTACAATTCAATGGTATTAAGAACATTCACATTGCTATGTCACCATCACCATTTTCCTAAAAATTCATCATTCTAAACTGAAATTATGTGCCCATTTAACAATAATTTTCCACTGCCCCCTCCTTTCAGCCACTAATCTACTTTAGATCTCCTGAATTTGACTATTCTATGTTTCTCTTATAAACAAAATCTTTTTGTTTGTCTTTTTATATTTGTCTTAGCATAATATCTTCAAGATTCATCCATGTTGTAGCATAATATATTTTCATTCATGATTGAAACATGTCATGCTGGAGTGATAGCACAGTTGGTAGGGCATTTGCCTTGCACACAGTCGACCCAGATTCGATTCCTCCGTCCCTCTCGGAGAGCCCAGCAAGCTACCGAGAGTAT
Source organism: Sorex fumeus (assembly GCF_029834395.1). NCBI lineage: Eukaryota > Metazoa > Chordata > Mammalia > Eulipotyphla > Soricidae > Sorex > Sorex fumeus. The sequence goes on from NW_026606115.1 coordinate 14,123,381, forward strand.
CCTGCCCTCACAGCAGAGCTTGACAAGCTCCCCGTGGTGTATTTGATATGCTAAAAACAGTAACAACAATCTCACTTCGTGTTCCTGGAGCAAACAGATGCCATTGGGCTACACTAGCATGTGACAGGGGTGAATGGAGACGTTACTGGTGCCCGCTCAAGAAAATTGATGAAGAACAGTATGACAGTGCTACAGTGCTAATATTAACATTTCATTGTGCTTATATATCCTTCTGTTTTTTTTCATTTATGCATTGATGCACACTTGTATGGTTTCTGCTATTGGCTTTGGTCAGTAACACTGCTGTGAACATTGGTGTACAAATAGTTGTTCAAGTTCTAGCTTTACGTTCCTTTTGGCATATGCTTTAAGTGGAATTGCTAGATCATATTGTAATTTGACTGTAGATGGGGAACTCAGTGCTCCAGGATCTCACTGAGACCATGGAGAAGGAAAGATAGACTTGTAAGTCTGAGGTTGGCTGTTATGATTGTATTGTGAACACTGTTAATTTTGACATTATGTTTCAGGTGGAGCCCCTCCTCCCCTCTCCCCACTCTCATTCCACCATGACCATCAGTGCTAATCATCCAAGTCAGAGTCCCAGACTACATTTTTCTGCTCGGCAAAAGAGGATGTCATTAGCTGTGTTAGCTTGTAATATCTTTAATTTTTTGAGAAACACTATAAAATTTTCAACAATGGTTGTTGCAATTTAACATTCCCAGCAGCAATGAATAAGTGATCCATTTTTTTCACATCCATTGTAAATACTTGTTATTTTCTTTTTTAAAATTTTAAATTGAAGAACTGTGATATAAAAAGATATTAATAGTTGAGCTTGGGGCCTATAGTATTTTGACACCAATCTCACCACCAGTGTCAATGTCTCTCCACTAATGTTCCCATACTTCATTCCCCCAACTCCCTGCCCCATCCCCGCCTGCCACCTTGACAGGAACATTACGAAGTTTAGTGATCGCAGCTTGTACCTAATACAAGTTTTGTAACAGTAGCTCATTGTTCTCCTTCTTCTCTCCTTCTTCTCCTTCTCTTTCTTCTTCTTCTCCTTCTTCTTCTTCTTCTTCTTCTTCTTCTTCTTCTTCTTCATCTTCATCTTCATCTTCATCTTCTTCTTCTCTTCTTCTGCTCCTCCTCCTCCTCTTCCTTCTCCTCCTCCTCCTCCTTCTCTTTCTTCTTCTCCTCCTTCTCTTTCTCCTCCTCCTCCTCCTCTTTCTCCTCCTCCTCCTCCTTCTTATTCCAAGAAGGAGGAGGAGGAGGAGGAGATAACTCCCACATGAAAATAATGAACTAATTGATAGTAGCTGAGGAAATGAACCTAACTTGGGCTGATCTGCCATTACTCTGCCTCACTTTTCTGTCTAGAACAGAGTGCCTCCATTGAACTACTGAGTTCCATTAGTCTAGTGGATTATATTTTTGTTATGAGCCAAACAGTGGCTCTAGAGATGGTACAGCAGGTACTGTGTTTGTTTTGCAAGAGATCGACTGGGGGTTGATCCATGGCATCCGATACGATCCCCTGAGCACTGCCGAGACTAGTTTCTTAGTGCACAGCCAGGAGTAATCCCTGATCATGGCCAGGTAAAACTTTCTCCCACAAAAAATGAGTCTAACAGTAAATATTTTAGGCTTTGTGGGTTATTTAGTATTTTATGTAGCCACTCAACTCGGTCATTGTAATACAAAAGCATTCATGAGCAATATATTAATAGTGTGGCTGTATTCCAGTAAAAGCCTATTTTTAACCTGGATTCAAATCCTGGCACCAGATATGGTCCCAGAAGCCCCAACAGGAGGAATCCCTGAACACAATGCCAGGAATAAGCCCTGAGCTCTGACCATGTATGGCCCCCAAACAAAAAGTAAGTCCTGTTTTCAAAAATGGACTGTGATCTGATTTGGCCCATGAGCTATGATTTCTCATCCCCTATGTTGAGATGTACAGAAAAACACAGACCTCAAATGAATCAGTGAGTCTTGTATCATACTTATAATCTAATTTCAGGGCAAAATATTAGAAGGGTATTTCTAAGTAGCTATCCCTCAATTGTGACTAGATTTTAATATTTTAGTGGCCAAAACAATGATCTCATCGCCATTCTTTTACTCTATAAAGTGAGCAATCCAAGTTGGAACTCAATGAAATTCTTTTCATTTCAAATAAAGGAAGTAAAAGGTAGCTCATACCATTATAATTTTTCCTGAAATGACCCTCATTTTTTTAAAAAAAAGTTGCTGGCTACTGCTCTAGAACTGTTTTCCATGCTTAATATGTGAAAGATACTATTCCCCTCAGGGCCCTACCAGGTGACTGTTCAATCCATTTACAAATTGTCAATAGCTTTAACCTCGTGGTAAGTTTATAATCCAAAACTCATTTTAAAGAATGTAGTAACAAATTTTCTGCCCTTTCAAGGGTCTATACAAATTTGTTGGTACAATTTTCTAGCTCCAGGTGTACATGTCAGTTTAACAACCATGAGTGATCTTTGGAAATTGGCAAACACCTCTCAGATGGGTTGTTGCAATGAACAATATGTGTATGATATATTTGAAAAGAATTTATTTATAAAAATGCTATATGCATTAAATGATATATATAGAAAAAGGTAATAAATACCTTATATATTAACCCCCAGCTTAATAAATAAAACATAGCAACAATGTTCATGGCTCAGTTATACAGTGCTTGCCTTTTAATGTGTGAGGTCCTAGGTTTGATTCCCAGTACTGCATAGTCCCCAGAGCATAAATAGGGAATTGGCCTTGGAACACTGCCAGTTATAAATCCCATCCAGCAAAAATATAAAATATTGCATATAGCATTTTGCAAACCCTACCCTGATCTTATTTTTCTTTCTTCCCAGAAATAAACTCTATATTAGTTGGGTCTTTCCTTTGTTCTTTTACTACATATAAATATATAAATTTTAATATATCCCTATATCATATAATATTGGTTTACATGTTAATAATTTTTTGAAAATATAAAACAATAAATAAATTTTCAACATATACTCATAATTGATGCTGTACTCCAAACTCATTCATTTGTACAATTTTACATTTTTTTCATTGTAAAAATATATAATGCTTTACTGATTCATTCACCCAACCATTGTTTATATTTAGACTGATTCTAATTTTAGCTATTTTAAAAAGTGCTCCAATTAACATTCTGGCTTAATTTTCTGATATTTTATGTGAAAAGTTAAATGTTGATAATTTGCTTAGCTTCTTGAACAATTACATACAACCTTACTCTACATAATAATGACATGTGGAAAGATAGTTTTTTCCCTAGATGTTCGGCACTGTAACTAAAATATTAAAAATACTTCAGTTTTTTAAAATTTTCTCTTATTTTATTGTGTCTGGACAAAGAGTTTTGACCTAAACCAAAATGACAAAACTAGGAGAAGCTGAAGTGACAAGGTCAAGGTCACCTCCTTCTTTGATTCTCCATTCAGTACCTTGGTCCTTGAGCGTCAAAGCTAGATATTTCTTTTTCTTTTTTTTTTTAATTTTTATTAGTGAAACACCATGAGGTACAGTTGTCGACTTACAAATTTTTGTGCTTGGATTTCGGTCATACCATGATCAAATACCCATCCCTCCACCAGTGCCCATTTTCCACCACCAAGGATAATATCCCTCCCCCCTCCCATTCCCCCCATCCCCCCCTGACTCTGTGGCAGGGCATTTCCTTTTGTTTTCTCTCTCCTTTTGGGTGTTGTGATCAAAAGCTAGATATTTCTGTATGCCCACACATTTTTCTTTCCTTGCCTGATGGATGTGAATATATTGGTAATAGAGTAAATGTAAGCAGTCAATAAGAATCAAGTTGCAGTAATATTTCACCAAGTATCACATGTGTCAAGAGGCTTACAAATGCTGGTATAAAACTCATGCTGTCTTGCAACGTGAAAGCAGAGTAACAAGATATCTAGCCAATCTCTGCCTTTTTCAAGTTGTTCTCCAGGTGTTTCCTGCTGTTGCTGTATTACAGTGCTGCACAAAATAGCATTTGATGTTTATGAGTTTCTACTGAGGAGAACTTATGCTATATGTCACTGAGAAATTCTACAGTTTAAACAGTAATGTGAATATTTTCCCTTTGCATTTCTAATGTGTTCACATTTGCCCTCTTCATTGAATTTCTCTTAGAGACTGCCAATAGTCAGTGTCTGCCAGAAACAGGGAAAATTAGTTTTGAAGTTAAATGATTATTAGGATTTAGGTCAAATTACAATGGATATATTTCTTACCCTTTGGCCTCTGTTACACTTTATTTGAAAAGGGTTTCATGTTGCTGTTGTATAAAACCCAAGGATCTGATGAAGCTCTTATCTAAAGATGGCATCCCTGAGTTGATCTGAAAAAACTACAGTTTAAATTCTTACAGACATATCTGCTCTCTTGGAACAAATCCGTTTGTGCTATAACATAGACTCTCCATCAGTTCCTTTCAGTTATGTAGTCTAAACCTAGTAAACATCCCGGAATTACACTGACAACTTTCATGTCTTCCATTTGGCACAAAAAAATCTGTTTTCGCCTTCTACAGCAAAGTTTGAGTGCTAAGTACAAAGTAATGCTGTTTCTATGTGATAGTAAATTAAGTTGGAAATCAGAGAAATTTTATACATTTTAATCACATAGAAAAAACAAAATGGATTTTTTGACTGCTATCAATAGTTTTATATTTTTATATATTTTTTAACTTTGGGCATTTGTTATTTCACTGTCATGTTTCTTTATTTCCTACATATGAGACAGAACATTAGCTCAGTGTCTCTCCCTCTAACAAACTTCACTCTGCGTGATACTCTTCAGATCCATCCACATAGCAGCAAATACCATGACTTTATCTTTTCTTATGGCTGAATAATATTCCATTGTGCATATGAACCATAGTTACTTTATCCAGTCATCTGGTCTTCGACACTTGGGTTGTTTTCTGATTTGGGCTACTGTGGATAGTGCTGCAAGAAACAGTGGTGCAAGTGTCTTTTCTTCACCTTGTCCCTGTGATAGATGCCAAGAAGTGAAATTTCCCCATCAAATGGGAGAAATCCTAGTGTTTTTCAGGACCACCAAAGTTTTCCAGAAAGTTTGGATCCGTCAACATTTCCATCAGTAGTGAATGAGGACCCTTTATCCACGGCAGCACTACCAGCACATTAAAAATGACGGCTGGGAAGCACTTAATTAACTAAATTTTAAAAATATTTGTTTATTTTGATGTGTTAGTAAAAGAACAACTATTGTACAGACCCCTTATTCTAGAAACTTTATTTACTAGGAGGAAGTTACAGCTTAAAGTAGATTTTATTAAAAAAAATAAATGAATAATATAACAGGTATATCATGTTCATTGCAAAATGGTGAATGTGATATGTAAGCAATGCTTGCAAACCACTGATGTTGGCAAATGGTTTATTTCCCTTCTAAATATTCTGAAGAAATAACTTTTTATTTAAAAACACTTGTTAATGTAATTTAAAATATTTATTGTTGCCACACATGCTGAGGGAGAAGGCAGCTCAGATAGAGAGGGGAGCACCAAGTAAAGGGTGTTGGGAGGACCCTTCCAAGATGAGAGATGCATGCTGAAAATAGACTACAGACCAAACATGATAACCACTCAATGCTTCTTTTGCAAACCACAGCACCCAAAAGGAGAGAGAGAGAGAACAAAAGGGAATGCCCTGCCACGGGGGTGGGATGGGAGGAGGGGTGGGGGTGGGAGGGATGCTGGGAGTATTAGCGGTGGGTAATGGAGGGATGGGTACTCAATCATTGTATGGCTGAAACCCAAGCACAAAGATTTGTGAGTCTACAACTGTACCTCATGGTGTTTCACTAATAAAATTTTTTAAAAAATAAATAAAATATTTATTGTCACTGTCACTGTCCTCCCATTGTTCATCGATTTGCTTGAGCAGGCCCATTAATGTCTCTATTTTGAGATTTGTTGTTATTGTGTTTGGCATATAGAATACGTCATGGGTAGCTTGCCAGGCTTTGCCGTTTGGGTGAGATACTCTCAGTAGCATACCGAGCTTCCTGAGAGGGGCAGAGGAATCGAACCTGGCTCCGCTGGGCTGGCTGCGTGCAAGGAAAACGCCCTACCACTGTGCTTTCGCTCCAGCCTTCACTTAATCACTTAATCACTTAATCCCCGTTATTCATCGATTTATTCGAGCGGGTGCCAGTAACGTCTCCATTCATCCCGGTTGCGTGCTAGCGTAGCCCAATGGTATCTGTTCGTTTTAGGAACATGTAGAGCCTCAAACCGATCATTTAGGGTCTTGACGAAGAAGTCTGACCATCTTATAGGTGGGCGTCCACGTGATCTTTTGATGTCTCATGGAATCCAATCAGTAATGGCTCTAGTCCAGCGGTTGTCTGTAAACCTCATTACATGTCCAGCCCATCTGATTTTTGATGTCTTGGCAAATGAGACAGCGTCTCTGATTCTTGAGCGTTGACGAAGATCAGAACTCCGGATTCTATCTCTCATTTGAGTGAATCGTGATATTCCAAGCATAGTTCTTTCGATTCCTCTTTGAGAGACCCGAATAGTGTTCTCATCCTGTTTTCGTAGGGTCCAGGTCTCTGAGGCATATGTTAATGCAGGAAGAATAGTGGAATCAAAGAGATGTGCTCGTAGTTGGAGGTTCTTTGTCCTTTTAGTTATTTCTTCAATGCTCTTGAAGGCATTCCAAGCCGCTCTCTTCCTCCTGCGTAACTCAGGTGCCAGGTCATTCATCATGTTGATTTCTCGACCTAAGTATATATAACTGTTGCATTCGGAGATGGTGGTTCCGTTGAGAGCGAATGGAGCGTCAGGAACAAGGCTGTTTCTCATAAACATTGTCTTCGTAAGATTCAGCTGTAGTCCAACCTTTCCACACTCACGGTCAAAGTCCACAAGCATTTGTGCCGCTTGGCTGATGTTTGGTGTTATTAGAACGATGTCATCAGCAAAGCGGAGGTGGTGTAGTTGCCGACCATCTATCTTCACTCCCATGTTTTCCCATTCTAGTCGTCGCATGATGTTCTCGAGGGTGGCACTGAAGAGTTTTGGTGAAATGGTATCACCCTGCCGAACCCCTCTCTTGATATGGATGATTACTTCTTTGTAGAATGGTGAGATCTTGGTAGTGAATCCGCAATAGAGCTCACGAAGGATCCTGATGTATTGAGTTTGTACGCCCTGATTGGCTAGGGCTTCCATGACCGCTTCCGTCTCAACAGAATCAAAGGCCTTCTTTAAATCAATGAACGTTAGACAGAGCGGCATCTTGAACTCCCGAGATACCTCAATGAGCTTGGTTATTGTGTGGATATGGTCGATGGTACTGAATCCTTTTCGGAATCCAGCTTGTTCACATGGTTGTCCTTCATCTAGTGTTCTGCTAATCCTATTCAGGATGACTCGAGTGAATAGTTTGTAGATGACAGACAATAGGCAGATTGGGCGATAGTTGCCAATGTCGTGGATGTCTCCTTTCTTGTATAGTAGTACAGTCTTGCTGGTTTTCCATTGGGATGGAACCTTGCATTCAGACAGGTAGCGTGTGAAGAGTCGAGCTAATGTATTGATGAGTACTGATGGTAAGTTCTTCAGGTGTTCAGGTCTGATCTTGTCTGGGCCAGGTGCTTTTTGTTTCTTTACCGACGAGATGGCATGTTGGATTTCGGAAGGGAGAACATTGGGAACGACATATCCATCATGTGGTATGTGGTATGTGGGCAAGTGGATGTGGCTATTAAAGAGATCTGAGTAGAATTCATGAATAATCTTCTCCATTGCCCTTCTGGAAGATGTGATAGATCCATCATGATGTCGGAGGGCAGTCATCTTGGTTTTGTAGTTGGTGAAGGACAGGCGGGCATTACGAATGTTTTTCCCAGCTTCTGCTGCATCTACCAGTACTGCTGCTCTCCTGTTTTTGAGGTCATCCTTGATGGCTTTTCTGCACTGTTTTGCCAGTTCGGACGTTTGCTTGTGGTTGCCTGAGGCACGTGCCACACCACGTTGGCGAATAAGTTCAAGAGTGTTCGAAGAAAGACGGTTTTTTGTGGTTATCTCTCTCTTGGCATTCCTTGCACAATCATGGAGGTGCTGAATCATTCGATCGTATTCCTCATCAATGTTGTCAATGACGGCATCTTCCCATGTTGCTGCAACAGAGCCAAAGAGTTCCCAGTTGGTGGTTGTTCTGGGAGTCTTCTTCTTAAACCTTGCATTCTTTTCTCCTCGTTCTGTGAGGTAGAATTTTGCACGAAGAAGACGGTGGTCTGATCCCGTTTGGAATTTTGGGACAACAGCAACATCGGTTAGGCAAAACCGCCGATTGAATATGATGTGGTCTATTTCATTGTGGAACCGTCCATCGGGAGACTCCCATGTCCAACGTTTAGATTCAGCCTTTTGGAATTGTGAGTTACCATGGAAGGTTTTGGTTGACATGATGAACTCAGACAGTCTGTCACCTTGTTCGTTCCATTCCAGGCCATGGGTTCCGATGTGGAGTTCATCGACTGATCTTCTTGGTCCTATCTTGGCATTAAAATCACCGACAATGATCTTGTAGAAGGTGTGATCTTCTTTATAGAATTTCTCCAGCTCCATGTAGAATTTCTCAGTTTCTTTTTCACCATAACTGGATGTTGGTGCGTAGACAACAAAGATAGAAACTGCCGGTAGTGAGCCACATTTATTCAAGTGTAATCGTCCGATTCGGGTTGTTAGGCATTCAAATGAATCAATGCTTGTGACTAAGTTTGTGTTGACAAGGATACCGACACCACCGACGCCTCTTTTATCACATGTTCCAAGGAACAGTTCTTCTCCAGTGTCGAAAACAGCATGATGGGATTGATGTCTTCTCGTTTCGGTCAGACCAATGATGTCGTACTTGATCTTTCGTGCTTGTACCATAAGGTCTTCAATAGATGCAGCAGATGCCAGCGTACGAGCATTAAAAGTACAGACAATCATTTTTGTTTTTCTGCGTTTTGGCAGCCCATGTCTGCCTTGGTGTTTTATCAGCTTCTCCTTCCATATCCTTCTCGACTCTGCATAATCAGGGCTAGGGGAATGAGATCCATTTATTACTGGATTTGGCATATCAATTTGGTCTATTTGGCATAGATCACGGATAGCTTGCCAGGCTCTGCCGTGTGGGTTGGATATTTAAGGATATCTCCAGCTCCAGCCTTATCAGACAAAAAATCATCAAAATGGAGGAGCAAATGAACAGATACTTCTTCAAAGAAGACAAAAGATGACCAACTCAGGCTTGAAAAGGTGTTTCTCATCATTAATTAACAGAGAAATGTAAATTAAACAATGAGGTATGATTTCAGACCATTTTTGTCTATATAAAAAATCCAGAAGCATTAAGTGCTGGTGAAAAGGTATTTTTTAAAGGAATTCTCATTCACTGAAGGTGGGACTGTTGTTTGGTTTAATTTCCTGGAAAACAATTTAGAATATTTTCAGAAATTTAACAATAAACCTTCCATATGACCCGAAATTCTACTGCTGGGCATTTACCCCAAGAACACAAAAATGTTAATTCAAAAGGATATGTACGCCACTATGTTCATTTCAGCACTATTCAAAGCAGCCAAAAACTAGGAAAGAACACATGTCCAGCAGCAAATCAGTGGAAAAAGAAAAAATATATATGTGTATATATATACATATATATATATATCCAATGAAATGTCATTTACAGTAGCTTGGATTAAATAGGATGGTATTATGAAAAGTGAAGTAAATCAGAAATAAAAAGACAGATGCTGGATGATCTTGTAGCATGTGGAAAATAAAGTGGCAAAGCAGAGGGATCAGACATCCCCCAGTAGGAACAAAACGTGAGATATGAGCAATAGAACTGGGAACTGAAGGTATTAAGTAGAGAGTGGGACAGGCCCTTGGGTCAATGGTGGAGATATCTTGACACTAGTGGTGAGCATGTTGCAGCATTTAAAGAATAAAACATTAATATCCTTACTATTGTAAACTATGAAAGCTCAATAAAACCAATTTAGGATAATAAATAAAGTATTTGTAAGCCTTTAAAAATGTTTAACTAGGGACTGGAGAGATAATTCAAAAAGCTGAATCTATACTCATATGCAGAATGTCCATTTTGATCCACAATTCCACACAATCCTCTGAACACCACTAGGAGTGACAGCATCCCCTTGTTCAAAGAGCCTGTCCCTGGCAACCATCACTTGTTGTCCCCCAAATTAAAATGTAACAAAAATATTTCTGTGTCTATCCTGCTCTTTCTGACTCATTTCGCTTAACATGATACTTTCCATGTAGTACCACTTGTATGTGAATTTCATAACTTCATCTTTTCTAACAGCTACATAGTACTCCATGTGTAAATGTACCAAAGTTTCTTTAACCAGTCATCTGTTCTCGGGCACTCAGGTTTTTTCCAGATTGTAAAGAGTGCTGCAATGAACAAACAAGTGCACATGTCACTTCGACTATATATTTTTGCCTCTCTGAGATATATTCCCAGCAGTGATATTGCTGGGTCAAATGGGAAATCAAATTCTAATTTTTTGAGAATCGTCCATACTGTTTTCCAAAAGGGTTGGACCAGTCAGCATTCCCAGCAAGCAGTGGAGAGTCCCTTTCTTGCCACATCCACGCCAGCATCGGTTGCTTTTGTTCTTTTGGATGTGGGCCAGTCTCTGTGGGGTGAAATGATATCTCATTGTGGTTTTGATCTGCATCTCCCTTATGATTAGTGATGTAGAGCATTTTCTCATGTGCCTTTTAGCCATTCGGATTTCTTCTTTGAGAAAGTTTCTGTTCATTTCCTCGCCCCATTTTTTGATAGGGTTGGGTATTTTCTTCTTGTGGAGTTCAACCAGTACCATGTATATCCTTGATATCAACCCCTTGTTGGATGTGTATTTGGTTTCCCATCCTATAGACTGTCTTTGTATTTTGGTCACTGTTTTTTTTGAGGTGCAGAAGCTTCTTAGTTTAAGATAGTCCCATTTGTCTATCTCTGTTTTCACTTGCTTGGCCAGTGGCATGACATCGTTGAAGATACCATTAGCTTCAATATCATGGAAGGTTTTACCAACTTTGTCTTCAATGAACTTTATGGATTCTAGTCTGATATTGAGGTCATAAATCCATTTTGATCTTACTTTTGTGCATGGCGTTAGGCAGAGAACTGAGCCCACTTTTTTGCATGTAGCCGATTGCATTCATCTGGGCAACATAAAGCAACAAAATGGGAGACTAACACCCAGGAGTGGCCGAGATTAGTACCAGGAATTTTGCTCCATGACTTGGAGGCCATCCACAAGTGCTAGGTGTGCAAACACACAAAAAGGACTGCGGGCAAGGGAACGGCAGCAGCCTATCTCTCCTGCCACCTGCGTTCGGTAGTCTCAGGCCGTTTCCCCGCTCCACGGAGGTCGATGGCGATGGCCAGGCGAAGGAAGGAAACAAGGGCCAGGCTAGTTGGTCTTAGCAGCAGTTTATTACATGGAAGAGATGTATGTCATGGAGGCCCCAGGATCTCTCAAGCACGTGCACCTTTGCTCTCTCAGCTTCTGTCCTCAGTCCCATATTCCCAGGTTCTCTGATGCACGTGTTCCCCAGAGAGCCCTTAAATCTCCCTTATATAGATCATAGTACCTCTAAAGGGCACAATATAGTGATGTCATCAAAAGGAGTTACAGAAAGAACATTGAGGTGGCAAACCAAACATTGTTTCTTTACATCCACATTGTTTCCTTACATCCACAGGCCAGTAATCGTGGCCTCACCTTTTTCAAGCTACAAGCATTTGGATTTGCATCCCAAAGACCAGCCTGGCTAGAGCTGGGAATCTACATCCCAAAGATCAGGCCTGGTTAGCACCTGAGATCTGCATATCCAAAACCAGCTAGGTTTCTGTGAGAAAAGGGAAACTGTCTCAATATACTGAAATCATTTACTGAAGGCAGTTTGAAGGGGAGAAAGTTCGGTCTTATCCAAGCTAGTCAGGACACACAGGAAAACTGCTTCTAGGACAGATTCTCATTTAGCAGATCAACCCACCCTAGAACAGATTTCCCTGGATGTGTTTCTCCTCTCCTTGTCCGACCAACATATAAGCACACATAATATAAATCATTTTGTATGGACACAGTAAGAAATACTTTGAGCTTATAGAATTGCTCTCCTAGGGCCATCTCGATCTCAGACTGCAGTGCTCAGGCCAGATATCCTTCCTATTCTTAAGCAGCAGGGTCCTAGTCTCGTCGTTACCTTTGGATTATGACAGCATTTGCCTATGATCAAACTCTTAGCTTATAGTTAAGAATCGTGGCACCTTGACCTGGCCCATCTTAATGCCAGGGTAGCACATAACTTACCAGCTTGCCCTGGTTCCATCCAGTTCCACGTCGGGACCCTGCTTTTGGGGTGCTATGAAATGAGGGCAACTGAGGCTTAAGTTGAGAAAGCAGATGCCCAGGAGTGAATAATAGTCAAAGCCAATTAACTCCTAAGTTACAAAGCATAAAAGAGGACATTGCATTAAACTACCCAAAAGACATAAGGAGAGGAGAAAGGCAATATTAATTTACAGTGCAGCTTCAGTGTCTAAGAAGGATGAGACCTTACAAATTGGTTGGGGAAAAGTGCACAAAGAAGTAGTTACTGACAAACAAAGTAATGGGAGTGACTCGGGAGCACTGTGATGGGTGCAACCTGATAAACCTAAGCTCCTTGTACTCCAACACTAGGGGAAAAGGAAACTCAGATAGAGAGGAGAGCACCAAATAAAGGGTGTTGGAAGGATCCTCGCAGGGTGGGAGAAGTATGCTGAAAGTAGACTATAGACCAAACATGATTGCCACTCAATGCCTCTCTTGCAAACCACAGGACCCAAAATGAGAGAGAGAGAGAGAGAGAGAGAGAGAGAACAAAAGGGAATGCCCTGCCACAGAGGCAGGGTGGGATGGGGGGGATGGGACGTGGGACGGATGCTGGGACTTGTGGTGGTGGAGGATGGGTGCTGGTGGAGGGATGGGTACTTGATCATTGTATAACTGAAACCCAAGCACAAAAATTTGTAAGTCTATACCTGTTCCTCATGGTGTTTCACTAATAAAAAAAAAGACATACCCAACATTATATTTTCGTAATAATCAGAAGTTTATCCTCTTTTGAAAATCTTTCATTATTTTATTTTGTCATCCTTTAGTTTTTAATCACTATCCTTATCATCTAAAAAGAAAATTAAATTGTCTCAGCATTCAGCTCTTTGTTCATGCAAATAAATGAAATCCTAGTGAATTTCATTGTTAACCTAAAAAATAAATAAAATATAACAAAGTAAAATAGGTGTAACTAAAGAAAATGAAATTTGGGTCAGAAAGATATACAGTGGGTAGGTCACTTGCCTTGCATTCAGCAGACCCGAGTTCAATTCCCAGCATCCCATATGGTCCCCCAAGTACAGTAGGAATAATTCCTGAGGTTAGACCCAGAGATTACTCCTGAGCACTGATGGGTGTGCCACCTCAAAAAAAGAAAATGAAACTAAATACAATGCATACTTCAGTGTTTCTATTGCTTCTTCTGGCTAATTTCATCAAAAGCATTAATGTTAACACTACTAGAACTATGTTATCACAATTAAAATAAAAATAATAAATAAATTTTAAAAACAGTGAAAACATTTCATTCAGAAATGTTAGCCAAATTATAGAAAATTAAAGATCAACCATGCAATAGCTTGAACTTCTCAATAGATGGATTTTCATGCAGGACTCAAGTTAAATTTTATTTGCCATACAATTTAATCAAATAATGTATCATAAACATTGTATGCTATTTGATAAGGAACAAAAACATTCAGCATTTTCAAATGTCAACTTCATGAATCTAAACATTCATATTAGCAAGCAATCAAACCAATTATAAAAATAAATTGTGCAAGTATGTTATGATTCTGATTTGATGTTTCTTTATCAAAGCAATATTCCACTTATTAGTATTTGTTTATAATAAGCAAATATGTGTTTGGGTAATCTAAAAATGCTATTAAATTCTATCCATTTTATGTATCAAAGTCATACATAGAAATATATTTGAGAGGTTATTATCAGATAAGCAGACTTGAAAACCATTGATGAAGTTGAAAAGTAAGTACTTTAATTACTAAATATTTCACTATTGTTATGGATTTGGATTTCATGTAAAATGAGAAAGAGGGAGATACAGTTCAATAATAAATTTTAATGTTTATACCGTACTCTTGTGTCAGAATAGGTAAAGTTATATTACAGTAACAACTAACTCCAAAATCTTAATTGTGAACTTGAAAGGTTTATTTCTGAAACACTAAATGCTAGGAGTCCATCATCATAACTTTGTTGAGTCTCTTTCTTCACTCAGTATCTGTGCTGATACATTACCTTCCATATCTGGATCTTTTCAGTTCATGTAGCAGAGAGGGAAGGAATCTGACAAATAATACATTGAGTCATAAAGCCTCTGCCTGATAATGACATATGCCATTTAGTTCATCTGTCATTGTCCAAATCAAGTCACATAGCTATACCTCAGTTAAGTAGGGTAGAGATATGCAACAATTTCATAGAGAGTCATCAAATAAGGTAGGCAGGTTTATAACAACACTACAGGGTAGGTAATTTTACCCCATTCTAGAGATAAATAAAAGAGTCTCAGAGATTTTAATGATTTGCCCAATTTGAGTGTCAAATAACCTGATTGGAAATAAGAAACTAAACAATTAGAGTCAGGAGTCTATATTCTTGGAAGCTAGAGTAACAGAAGAGTGGGTAGGGCACTTAACTTGATGAAGCTCAAGTACATTGAGCCCTGCTAGGAGTGATCCATGTACATAGAACCAGACATAATCCCTAAGCACCATTGGATATGGTCCTCAAAACAAAGGAAAAGAGTCTGTACTTTGAACCATCTCACAATAGAAATTATGTTGTACATCCCATCAAAATAATGAGTACATTTTCTTTAGCTTTAGGCCAAATGGATACATTAAATCTTTTATAACATTATGTCAAATACTGTACTTTGAAAGAAGATCAATATAATTATAGTCTCTTCAAAGTATTTATATATTAATTTCACAAATATAATAATTATCATCATCTTCAGTCATAAAATCAATCAAAACATTCAAAACAGCGACAGATTATTGTAACGGACTCTTTTTGGTAATCTAAAAGATACCTCTATACATTTTAAGCATCACTGACAGGAACCTGAGAGATAGTACAGGGTTTATTTAGTTCGGCTTGCATGTGGCCAACCCTGGTTCAATCACTAGAACAGCATAGGCTGCCCTGGCACTACCAAGTGATCCCTGACCACTGAGCCAGGATAAACTTGAGCTGAGACAGTTGTGGTCCACCTCTCTCAAACAAGCAAACAGACAAAAATTCCACATCACTGTCATCATTAAAATTAAACACAGCATGTAACATAAACTTCTCCTTCTCTGAAATAGGAATATGTCACAAAAGGCACAGGCTCACATATATCTTCCATTGGTATGAATCTTAATTTATACTCAAGAAAAATGCAACCATGCAGTAAGGGTTAATTTTTAAAAAAAATTTATTAGTGAGACATCATGAGGTACAGTTGTAGATTTACAAATTTTTGTGCTTGGGTTTCAATTATACAATGATCAAATACCCATCCCTCCACCAGTGCCCATTTCCCTCCACCATGGATCCCAGTATCCCTCCCACCCCCAATGCTCCCCATCCCACCCTGCCTCTGTGGCAGAGCATTCCCTTTTGTTCTTTCTCTCTTATTGGGTGTTGTGGTTTGCAAAAGAGGAATTGGGTGGCAATCATGTTTGGTTTAAAGTCTACTTTTAGCATGCTTCTCCCATCCTGGGAGGATCCTCCCAACACCTTTATTTGGTGCTCCCTTCTCTATCCTCTATCTGAGGTCCCTTTTCCCCTAGCATGTGTGGCTGTCCTCCAAGCCATGGAGTAAAATTCCTGGTACTAATCTCAGCCATTCTTGGGTGTTAGTCTCCTATTTTGTTACTTTATGTTCCCCAGATGAATGCAATCTTTCTATGTCTATCCCGCTCTTTCTGACTCATTTCGCTTAACATGATACTTTCCATGTAGTACCACTTGTATGTGAATTTCATGATTTCATCTTTTCTAACCGCTACATAGTACTCCATGTGTAAATGTACCAAAGTTTCTTTAATCAGTCATCTGTTCTCGAGCACTCAGGTTTTTTTTTCAGATTCTGGCTATTGTAAAGAGTGCTGCAATGAACAAAAAAGTGCAGATGTCACTTCGACTAAACTTTATTGCCTCTCTGGGATATATTCCCAGCAGTGGTATTGCTGGGTCAAATGGGAGCTCAATTTTGAGAATCGTCCATACTGTTTTCCAAAAGGGCTGAACCAGTCGGCATTCCCACCAACAGTGAAGTAGTGTCCCTTTCTCGCCACATCCTGGCCAGCACCGGTTGCTTTTGTTCTTGTGGATATGGGCCATTCTCTGTGGTGTGAAATGATATCTCATTGTGATTTTGATCTGTATCTCCCTGATGATTAATGATGTGGAGCATTTTCTCATGTGCCTTTTAGCCATTCAGATTTCTTCTTTGTGAAAGTTTCTATTTGTTTCATCTCTCCATTTTTGATGGAGTTGGATGTTTTCTTTCTGTGGAGTTCAACCAGTACTTTGTATATCCTTGATATCAACCCCTTATCGGATCTGTATTTGACGAATATCCTTTCCCATTCTGTAGACTGTCTTTGTATTTTGGTCACTGTTTCTTTTGAGGTGCAGAAGCTTCTTAGTTTAAGATAGTCCCATTTGCCAGCAGTGTGACATCTTTGAAGATACCATTAGCTTCTATGTCATGGAGGGTTTTGCCAACTTTTTCCTCAATGTACCTTATGTATTCCGGTCTGATGTTGAGGTCTTTAACTCACTTAGATCTTACTTTTGTACATGGATTTAGGCAGAGATATGAGCCCACTTTTTTGCATGTAGCCATCCAGTTTTGCCAGCACAATTTGTTAAAGAGGCTTTTCCTACTCCACTTCACTTTTCTAGCCCCTTTATCGAAGATTAGATGCTCGTATGTTTGAGGGGAGATGTCAGTATATTCAACCCTGTTCCATTGGTCTACAGCGCTGCCTTTGTTCCAGTACCATGTTGTTTTATTTATTACTGCTTTGTAGTAGAGTTTGAAGTTAGGGAGGTTGATTCCTCCCATTTCCTTTTTCCCAAGAATCAGCAAGGGTTAATTTTGAAAAGTCACATTGAACAGACTGTGACTAAAGGGAAAACCCAACATCCTTAGAGGTAGAGGATGCCTATAGTTAGGAGCAATGCCATTCATATTTATACTTCATGAGCAGAGCCAGAGATTGAGGTTTTTAAGTTTATTTTATAATTCCATCACTGTGAACTGCAAAATCACAAAATTATTTATGATTGACTTTCAGGTGTACAATGTTCCAACAGTATCAACCCCCTTCACCATCGTCCACATTTCACAACTTCTCTAGTTTTTGTCCCATCCTACAGCTTGCCTCTTGTGGCAGGAACTTTCTCACATCACTATTGTCATAATGTTCCCTTCCCTGACCCAGCCCCTTGACTCCAGTGTCAAGCTTCCTGCTTGTCACCAGTTCTAATGTTCTTCATTTCCTCATTCCTTAAAAAAGCACTACAAATTGAGCTTACATAGGACCCAGCAATTCCACTCCTTAGGATATACTCCAAGGGTCAAAAAACAGTGCAGAAAAGCCATCTGCATGGCTATGTTTACTGCAGCACTATTCAGTATATGTAAAATTTGGAAACAATCCAAGATCAGATGACTAAATAAAGAAACCTGGGTACATATACAGAATGGAATGATACTTGGCCTTAAGAAATATGTAGTAATGAGATTTGTTACTATGTGAGTGGATCTGGAGATTGAAGTATCATGATGAATTTAGGTAGTTAGAATGCTTGAGGTTTGTTTCTATTCCTATTTTAAAATTTATTTTTTAATTAAATCATCATGAGATACACAGTTAGAAACTTGTTCATAACTGGGTTTGAACACCCATCCCTTCAGCAGTGTACATTTCCCATAACAATTGTACGTTTCCCAACACCAATGTCCCCAGTTACCCCCCCACCAAATTCACCCCGTCCCCCAGCATGCCTCTATGGGCAATTTTCTTTTTCTTATTTCTCTCTCTCAGTTACTCATGCTCTCTTTTGTTCTGGGCATTATGGTTTCCAATACAGGTATTTAAAGGTTGCTGTGTATATTCCTTTACCAACTTTCCACATTTAGCACCATGGTGATTATATGGGCTTGAGTTTTGTATTCTAATTGAATTATCTAATCACTGTTAGATAGTTACAAAGGTTTTATGATTGAGTTTCAATCACACAATGTTCCAAAACCCATTGCTCCAACAGTGCACCAGTGCTGTTGCGAATATAGGAGAAAGGGACTCTCCTTCACTGTTGATGGGAATGCTGATTGGTCCAGCCTTTTCAGAAAACAATATGGCCATTCCTCAAAGAAACTAGAGATTGAGCTTCCATATGACCCAACTATGCCACTTCTGGGAATATAACCCCGGGCTGCAAATAATACACAACAGTAATGACATCTGCACTTGTATGTTCATTTCAGCAACATTCACTGAAGTCAGAATCTGAAAACAACCTGAGAGCCCAAGAATGGGCTTGAGTTTTTATACACATATTGAAGCTTAAGTCAATTAGGAAACAACTGGACCGGGATTTCTCAAGTGCAAGGGCATGTGGCGCTGTGAAATTTAAGCCCCAAGACAAACCAAAACAGAGAGACACACAAACAAATCTCAGAACCAAGCAGCTTGCTGCAGAGATGACTTCTCACTTTGCAATAGGCCACTTTTGCCAGATTACTCCAGACTGGAGCAGGTGCTGTCCCTCCTCCTGCCCCCTAAGAAACTCAGCTGCCGCCATCTTCCAAAACTCAATGAAAACCCAGGTATGTGTGAGAAGTAGTGGCAAATGCTAGGCCTCAAGGGAAAGGGTAGGAGCCGGTCCCTCTACTTTCCCCCACCCTGATGAGACTCAGAAATGACACCCATGAGCTGCCCTGGGCTACTTATTAAGCTCCTAAATGTCCATGATCGAGAAACATACAAACAAATCTCAGAACCGAACAGCTCACTGCAGAGATCTCTCCAGGCCCTAATTATTAAAATTTTAGAATTCCAGGAGCATGCAGCCACTTTTTCTGTCATGTGACATTATATGCTATTCATAAAAAGCAATACAAAACAAATTGTCTAACATTTCCTTTTTGGCAGGTTTGAGTGGTTGTGGGAAAATTCCAAATAATAATGGTGGGACTAGTGTTGAAATATTGCAAAGTAGAGATAGAGTATTGTGGAAATTGTCTGCCACACAGGCATGGTAAAGGTTGGGATGGGGAAGGGGAATACTGGGGATTTTGGTGGTGGAAAATGTGAGTGGTGAAGGGATGGGTATTTGATGATCACATGACTGAAACTCAAACATGAAAGCTTTGAAATTGTATCTCATGGTTATTCAATTTTAAAAAAAAGACAAACCAAGACAACAAATCCCTGGTCACTTTGATCAAGTTCACAGGTAAAATTCTACAGGCAAACTTCTGTGAATAGATTTTATAGCCATTGTAACACTCCCTAGACATCTTATGCCATATTTGCTCATATTATTGTTTTGTTCCTGCATCATTTATAAACTTTAAAGATGTTAGGTAGAGAAAATATGATTTTGATAGAAAATCTGCAAAATATTTTAGCTGAGGGGCAGTCAGAAAGATAATATAGGGAATAAGGCACTTGCCATGCATGTGGCTGACCCTAGTTCAATCCCCAAGTAGAGAGTCAAGAGTGATCTCTGAGCACAGAGCCAAGTGTAAGCCCCAAGTACCATTAGAAGTTGCCTCAAAACATAAGATATTTCAGTTGAGCTTACCTGGGCTTAAACTCCTTTTATCCTGATAATAGCCACATGAGGAAGTTACTCAGTTTAACCTGGTTTTGTAAAAGAGTAAACTAAATATCACAGACTTATAGTAACTCCGTCCACGCTCCAAGAAAGCAGATTGAGTATGTGGCCCTGTGTTTCTAGCACTTCACAGAATAAATGGCATATATTTGATGTTCAGCAAAAAGTTGAAAGCATGAAGAAATAAGGAAGAAATTGTTTCATTTTACAATGTGTTCAAGTCACTGTTCTTTGCTCCTATTGTATTTTCAGCCACCTATCCCTTATCACTTGAACAGGTCATTATTACTGTTTGATTTTTTCCAAGACTTACAGTCGATGACAGTGGAAGGAGGTGGTTGCTTAGTCAATCAAATTCAAATTCTTTTTTCCACACATTTGCCTTTAAGAGAAACAAAGTAATGCAATCCTGGAAAAGTCAGTTCTTGGGGAAAATGTTTTCCCATCACGTGCCTCATCTGTTTCCAAACACAGTCTCCGCAGACCCCATATTTTTTCTAATGCAATTTGCACTCCTCATCTAAACAAGGCAGTCTGAAAAGGGCACCATTCTGTATTAAAATTTTTGGTCTTGATTTCTAGCCATCAATGGAATTAACCACATTTTGGCCTTAAAGAGGTTGCATTCCTGATTTTCTCTGCCATCTCGCTTATAAAGGCAGAGGAGGGAAGCAAGATGCCAGGGAGAAGGCATCAGCTTGGCGTCTGTGGCATGACCACTCAGGAAATTCCATTCTCTGTAAAATCCACATCTCCTTCCTGTAGGTCCTGTGGCTGAGGCCTACAACTAGGGACAAAGGCCGCATGACTGCTATTTCTTCGGGCCCTTCACTATCCTTATCAAGGGCAGAAAGGTGCTGATGCACAGAGGAATGAAGACTTTGTTTTCTAGAATCTTCTTCCCTTAATATTTTAATAAAATGAGTAAGTTTCCTGTTTGCACTAAGTCCTGAGCACACATCAAGCTCTTCCTTTGTTATTTCAAGAAGTTTTTTTAAGAGTTTAAGCTTAGGTCCAGTTATTGCCCAGTTTTTCCCCTAGGGAAGTGGTTTGTAAATATTCTTAGCTATAAAACCCTGGAAATAAAACTGTGTATATACTTTCTAGACGGACAAAGTAGAAACGGGTTCTAGACCTCTGGCAGTTTTGGTTCCTTTGTCAGCCTCTAAGGAGTACAGAATACAATTCAAATGGGTCTTTAAGACAGAAGAGTTTGAATGGCACTTAAGCTCACCACTATACTATCAACACAAAACAAAAACGTTTGTACCATGTCTCACTTACTCACCTCTCTAACTCCACCTCCTTTATCAGCCTAGTACAAAGGAGTACCACAATAACTTTATATTAAATGCATATGAGATACCAGTGTTTTTTGGTAGTTGCTGTTGATTAAGTGACTGATTCTCCCATGAATGTGTGTGTGTGCTTTAGATGTGCATTGGAAGGAAGAGAATATAAATGCTAAGGGCTACAGTGTGCCGAAGTTGAGATTAGTAGCCATGTATTTATGGTGAGTGTACAACAGTTAGAATATGAAATAGAGCTGAATTATGCATGGTTAACTGTTAAGCTGTTTTCTAGGTCTTACGCATTCTCTGGCAAAGTGGTTGGTTTGCTCATCTTTCTGTTTGATAAAGAGTTATGGATCTTATGCCATGTGTCCTAAGAAACAAAGACAACTAAAGCATGAGCCTTGTTAGGGAGAAGATAGATATGAAAATACTTGCCTTAATATAATTACAATAAATAATTTTATGCATAGAATTATTGTTAAACTATTACAGTGACATAACTTCAATTCCTTTTAACTACACTTCCCCCCATAGGGATTCACTAAATCTATATATTTCTACTCTTTAGGGAGGATTGATAGAGATTGAACACAGAGTTATGACTTAACCAGTTACTTAACATGATTTCTTAAAATGGGGGGTCTACTATTTAACAAAAATGCAAAAGCACAAAGCATATCCTAACTTTTATTAACCTGTCATAAATTAGCATTTACTTTTATGTGAACATAGACAACATGGTAATGTTAATAATTGTGGTAATGTTAGACATACTTGTGACTTTATTATCAATAGAAATCAATATCATTTTTATATCACATGACTATTGCTATCACTATTTCAAAATGCTGCTCATTCTCATCATTACTTTAAAATTATGAATTACTACATCTGCCTCAAGATTTTATCATTTGAACCATAAATAATGAGGTACATATATTATTCTATAATTAAATTTTGTTTTTATAACTATATTTTTAATTCACAAATATAAGTGCACATCTACTTGCAGAGCTGTTTACAATATTATGCTTTATATTTCTATGTGTTTCAACAATAGGTGCCAACACTGAAAACCCAAATGAACACAATTTGCTTGAGAAATCAGCATAGACATATAGGGATTGTTCCAGACCAGCCATTCAGGTTCCAGAATAGTGAGCACACCCAGAATGAGCAAGAATCCTAGACTCTATTCTTTTAAATCTCACTACCCAGAGACACCGTATTTTGTACGAGGAGAATAAAGGACATTAAACAGGAAAGACAGCATTCATTATTTATTCATAAGGGAAGATTCTTTCAATTTGCCCAGAGAATTTTGTGTCCACATTTTCTCCCCTTCTTAACAGGATGGGACATTCCTGAGATAGTTTAGCTAAATTCTAGACAACATTTGTACACATCTGAGTTTATGTGTATACATTTCAATCTTACTGCCCTTTTGTTGGTGGTATAATATAGAAGTCATTTCAGAGTTAGGAAAAGGGCAAAGAGGTGAGTATTCAGATCTATGGGGATATGGATAGAGGTGTTCATGAGTCAGGACAGGCTGCCCTAGGAGGAAATATGAGATGTGTCTTGAAAGATAAATATGGTTTCTGGAGGCAGACATTTCACTAGCAAAATGTATGCGATAGGTTGAGAAAGTAAATTTGCAAAGTGTGATTGAAAAGGACTTCTAAAATCCCCAATTAGCATCCAGAATACTGTAATTTAATATTGGATTTTTGATCTTTATTTAAGTCAATGTTTCTAAAACTGTGATATATATTTTAGTTGCCTGCATCTCTTTAAGCTATAGATCTTAATGCTGTAGGTTTATAGCTATAGGCTTTCTTAAACTTTTTCCCACTTGAAACCCCTTTTCACCTAAAAAATTGCAATGTAACAAAAGATATATAAAATATACTTATTATAATTTACTGGTAACATCATGTATTTGTTTTAAAACAATGTTTTCAAGACAATTACACATTCACGTATAAAAATTTTACCCAAAGTTTAAGAAGCTAGGTATACTTGGATCTAAGAATCTACATTTATATTACATCCTCGTGGAGTTGATATGTTTGTGTTGCCTGATAAGTGAACTATTCTTTGAGTAACAAAGTTAGAATACTTTAATAATTAAGCAAATAATAAGTAATATTTGCTATGTCACTGTAAGATCAGAACTGCCTCACACACTATTACTGCATTTATCCTCATAATAACCTTATGAGGTATCTAAGAATGTCTCAAATTTGCAAATTATAAAAATCTCAAGTTCAAGTGACCAAAATACAAAGACAGTCTACAGAATGGGAAAGGATATTCACCGAATACACATCTGACAAGGGGTTGATATCCAGGATATACAAAATACTGGTTAAACTCCACAAGAAGAAAACATTCAACCCCATCCAAAAATGGGGCAATGAAATGAACAGAAACTTTCTCAAAGAAGAAATCCGAATGGCAAAAAAGCACATGAGAAAATGCTCTACATCATTAATCATCAGGGAGATGCAGATCAAAACCACAATGAGATACCATCTCACACCTCAGAGACTGGCCCACATTCAAAAGAACAAAAGCAACCGATGCTGGCGTGGATGTGGCGAGAAAGGGACACTCCTTCACTGTTGGTGGGAATGTCCACTGGTTCAGCCCTTCTGGAAAACAGTATGGACGATTCTCAAAAAATTAGAAATTGAGCTCCCATTTGACCCAGCAATACCACTCCTGGGAATATATCCCAGAGAGGCAAAAATGTATAGTCGAATTGACATCTGCACTTGTTTGTTCATTGCAGCACTCTTTACAATAGCCAGAAACTGGAAGAAACCTGAATGCCCAAGAACAGATGACTGGTTAAAGAAACTTTGGTACATCTACACAATGGAGTACTATGTAGCTCTTAGAAAAGATGAAGTCATGAAATTTACATACAAGTGGTACAATATGGAAAGTATCATGCTAAGCGAAATGAGTCAGAAAGAGAGGGATAGACATAGAAAGATTGCATTCATCTGGGGGATATAAAGTAACAAAGTATGAGATTAATACCCAAGAATAGCTGAGATCAGCACCAGGAGGATTACTCCATAACTTAGAGGCCAGCCGGGTATCCTAGAGGAAAGGGCAGTTCAGATAGAGAAGGGAGCACCAAATAAAGGATGTTTGGAGGATCCTCCCAGGAGGGGAGATGCATGTCGAAAGTAGACTATGGACTGAACATGTTTGCCACTCAATGCCTCTTTT
This sequence comes from Sorex fumeus, assembly GCF_029834395.1. Lineage (NCBI taxonomy): Eukaryota > Metazoa > Chordata > Mammalia > Eulipotyphla > Soricidae > Sorex > Sorex fumeus. The sequence goes on from NW_026606115.1 coordinate 14,148,025, forward strand.
GCAGACCACAACACCCAAAAGGAGAGAGAGAACACAGGGGATTGCCCTGCCACAGAGACAGGGGGGATGGGGGGATGGGGGTGGGAGGGATATTATCCATGGTGGTGGAAATGGGCACTGGTGGAGGGATGGGTATCTGATCATTGTATAATTGAAACCAAAGCACAAAAAATTGTAAATCTACAACTTTAAAAAAAATAAAATAAAATAAAGGGGAAAAAAAAAGAAAAAAAAATCTCAAGTTCAGAGCATTGTCAGTTATTTGCCTGAAGCAACTGCTGTGATAAAACGATGATTGAATGCAGGTGGCTTTATACTCTGCTAATTTCTAGTTATTAGATCCTACTACATTCCACAGTTGATAAAATTTTAAGATGATGGTTTTATTATTAATTTTTAATTTTTTGTTTTGGTTTCTCGTCCAACAAGTGCTCAGGATTTAGTTCTAGCTCTTTGTTCAGGGATCACTCTTGGTGGAGATCTAGGGACCTGATTGGGTGCTGGGTATCAAACCCAGGTCGGCGGCATGCAAAGCAAATACTCTACCTACTAAATTATCTCTCCATCCAAAGTGACAACTTTAGGAGTGTGTATGTACGTGTGTGTATGTGTATTTAAGAAGGCATTCCTTTTTTAGCAACCTGTGTTTGTATCAGATACAAAGTGAACTTTATCATCTCACATAGCAGCCCAGAACAATATCATAGAAACCCTGTTTCTCTGGGATACTAATTTTATAATCAACAACTTGAATGAATGCTGGTCTACATGCATAAAAAGAGTGAAACCCACCATGATGTGTTACCCTTTCTGTGGAGACAAATTATCAATTGATTTAGAACAAACTCAACACCTTGTTGGAGGCTAAAAAAGATGCTGAAAGGAGAGAGGATACTGAAAGGAAACAGGAGAAGTGACAAACATACTTACTGTTTGTACAGAGTTGGTTCTATCTTGGTACTGTCTTCCCTCAAGCCTCTCTGAGTTTATCTAATTTTCCTCCTTTCATCCTCACTATTTCTCCCTAGTCACAATAACAGAAATGTCCTGGTTTGCTTCTCACTATCTCTCAGCTGAATTTTGTTTCACTCAGTGACCTGACAACAGGTCTTGTGCCTTTCTGGGGCTCTTCTTTTTGAGAAGGAGGTGGTGGGGGTTAGGCTGGAAGAGTTGGCCACATCTGGCTGTGCTCAGGACTTACTTATGCGATGTGAGGATTCAAACTAGGTTGGTTGCATGCAAGGGAAGCAAGCCCTTCCCCACTGTACTATTTCTCTGGTCCTCTTTCTGAGACATTTTTGAACCTTTAGCCAAACATTTTTTAAAACATTGCTTTGTGGCAAAAGAGAATTCTGAACAACTTTCTAACTTTTTATCTCACAGTGACCAAATAATAAGTAAATAAATTAAATAAACTTTGCTTTGTGGAACTTGGAGATCCTCAAGACCCTTTATCCTACTAATTGTTTGGCTGAGGTTCTGGAGGAAGATTACAAGGGAAAACATGGGGTTAGTGACCTATCAACACAGAGCAGAGCCTGAGAGTGCCAGAGCCCACTCTGATATGGACTTCTGATTCCTGCTCTGCTAACTCTGCTCAGGACAATGTTTTATTACTAATCACTGCCTGCATTCATATCATGTACTCATTACGTATTTATTACCACCTTCTCACCACTATAATGCAAATTTCAGGACACAGCCCTTGCTTAAAGAATCTAGAACACATAATGAGTACTCAGAAAATATGTATTCAATTAACTGATTCACATATGTGTGAATGAAACCATTTATACTTAACCACATATTTATTCTTGCAGGCTATTGAATGTAGCCTGCCCACAGGGCAGAGTCTGGCAAACTCCCCGTGGCGTACCAAATATGCCAAATACCAGTAACAATGATGGGTCTCATTCTCCTAAATAGCCTTGAATATAATCTCAGGGCAAGGATGAAAGAGACGTTACTGGGGCCTGCTCGAGGCAATCGACGAATAACATATTTATTCATTTGATCTATAAAAATTTCCCTTTTAGGACCCTCCTTCACTGCTGCTGGGAATGCCGACTGGTTCAGCCCTTTTGGAAAACAGTATGGACGATTCTCAAAAAATTAGAAATTGAGCTCCCATTTGACCCAGCAATACTACTGCTGGGAATATATCCCAGAGAGGCCAAAAAAGTTTAGTCGACATGACATCTGCACGTGTTTGTTCATTGCAACACTGTTTACAATAGCCAGAATCTGGGAAAAAAAACCTGAGTGCCCAAGAACAGATGACTGGTTAAAGAAACTTTGGTTACTATGGAGTACTATGTAGCTGTTAGAAAAGATGAAGTCATGAAATTTACATACAAGTGGTACTACATGGAAAGTCTCATGTTAAGCAAAATGACTCAGAAAGAAAGGGATAGACATAGAAAGATTGCATTCATCTGGGGAACTTAAAGTAACAAAATAGGAGACTAACACCCAAGAATGGCTGAGATTAGTACCAGGAATTTTAACTCCATGGCTTGGAGGATAGCCACACATGCTAGGGGAAAAGGGACCTCAGATAGAGAAGGGAGCACCAAATAAAGGTGTTGGGAGGATCCTCCCAGGATGGGAGAAGCATGCTAAAAGTAGACTTTAAACCAAACATGATTGCCACCCAATTCCTCTTTTGTAAACCACAACACCCAATAGGAGAGAACAAAAGGTAATGCCCTGCCACAGAGGTGGGGGGGATGGGGGGGGATGGAGGGGGGAGGGATACTGGGATCCATGGTGGTGGGAAATGGGCACTGGTGGAGGGATGGGTATTTGATCATTGTATAATTGAAACCCAAGCACAAAAATTTGTAAGTCTAAAACTGTACCTTATGGTGTCTCACTAAAATTTTTTTTAAATTCCCTTTTACAGGAGATCGTACACATGATCTTGCACATTCAGTAGAATGTGACTCAAAAGAGATGTCTTGATATCAAGTGAGGGTATTTTTTAATAATTTTTCCTATCTCCCTAGGTAAATATCTAAATTAGGAACTTTATAAAGCATTTTAATGGGTCCATAGAAACAGTATAGTGTGTCAGGCATTTTCCTTTTGTAGGTCAACATGGGTTCAAACCCCAGAAAAATACAGTCCCCCAAAATGTGCTAGAAATGATCTGTGAGCACAGAGCCAGAAGTAAGTTCTGAGTACTGCTGGGCATGGCTCAACACCTAGCCCAGTACAGCAGATAGGGCTTTGTGCCTAATCAAGCTTCAATGTTTAGCACCATATATGGTCTCCTGAGCACTGACAATAGTGATCTCTGAGAACTTCCCCTTCAGCAGTAATCCCTGAGCACAAAACCAAGGGTAGTCCCTAAGCCCAGCTAAGTGTAGCTCAAAAAACCCAAACAATAAAAGCATTTTAAATGAGCCAGAGATATATACAACTGGTAAAATGTTTGCCTTACACATGGTCCACATGAATTGGACCCCCAGAACCACATATCATTCTCTGACTCATCCCAGGAAAAATCATGAGCACAGAGCCAAAAGTAAGACCTTAGCATGGCCAGGTCTGCACCTGCGCCAGCAAACAAAAACAGAAATAATACTAAAATATTACTACAGGCGAAAGAATTTTGAGATAATGGTGGAAGTATCTTGAAACATTGGTGGAGAGAATAGTACAGTAGCTCTGCAACTGTACTGCAACTGTAAGACAATGATTTCAATGTTACTCTGATATGTAAACAAAAATAAATTAATAAAAATAAAATAGTAACATGGAGTTTACGTTTTTAATTATTTACAAATATGTTTAATTACAAGGACAACACAAGGAAAGACTGGCATTATTGTTACACACAAAAAATGAGAAGAGATTTTGGTTTCTCAAAATTTCCACATAAATGTAAATGTGTGGACAACACCAGACTGGTGAGCCTTGAGAAATGGGTAGCTCTCAAAAAGTATAGTCGAAGTGACGTCTGCATTTGTTTGTTCATTGCAGCACTGTTTACAATTGCTAGAATCTGGAAAAAACCTGAATGCCAAAGAAAAAATGACTGGTTAAAGAAACTTTGCTTGCTATGGAGTACTATGTAGCTGTTAGAAAAGATGAAATCATGAAATTTACATACAAGTGGTACTACATGGAAAGTATCATGCTAAGCAAAATGAGTCAGAAAGAGAGGGACAGACATAGAAAGATTGCATTAATGTGGGGAACATAAAGTAACAAAATAGGAGACTAACACCCAGGAATAGCAGAGTACCAAGTTTTAAGTACCAGGAGGTTACTCCATGGCTTGGAGGCCAACTGCACACGCTGAGGGAAAAGGCAGCTCAGATAGAGAAGGGAGGACCAAATAAAGGGTGTTGGGAGGATCCTCGCAGAATGGGAGATGCATGCTGAGAGTAGACTCTAGACCGAACATGATTGCCACTCAATGCCTCTTTTGCAAACCATAGCACCCAAAAGGAGAGAGAGAATAAGGGGGAATGCCCTGCCACAGAGGCAGGGTGGGGTGGGGGGACAGGGGGGTGGGAGGGATACTGGTATCAGTGGTGGTGGAGAATGGAAACTGGTGGAGGGATGGGTATCTGATCGTTGTATAACTGAAATGCAAGCACTAAAGTTTGTAAATCTACTTCTATACCTCATGGTGTTTCACTAATAAAAATCTAAATAAAAAAATGGGCAGCTTTCTTGAAAATTCTGTGATTCTAACCCAGAACATATTCCAAGTCACATGGTCAAGCTGTACAATGTCTTTTTCCTAAGGAGTACCTCTCACAAAAGAAAATGATATTCAGGTTGTTTTCCCCATTATGAAAAATTACAAAAGGCCACGAAAATAACCAAACCACAACCAACCTGCGGTCAAAGCAGTCTTGAATGAGCAATAACAAGAGGGGAGTGCCACAAAACAGAGGCGAAGTTTCCCTTTCTTTCTCTAATTGAGATGATCACATTCCTTTTCTCCAGACAATGGCAGCTATCCAGAGGCCTTAATGTACACAAATCCACAGCAGCACATAGGTGGAACTGAAATAGCAAGTGACTGTAGATAGCAAACCTTGATGTTCTAATTGAAATTCTGTCCTTGAATAACTGTGGAGAATGTAAGGTATCTAATATATAATTTGGACTGCATCATTAGTATTCAAACATGCTGGCAGGTGAGCCAGATTGGCTTTTAAAACTCCTGCTTAAAATTACACAATTAATACCCAGTAATTGAGAGTAAAATCATGAGTAGAATGTAGATAGCCAGGAGAGCAAAAAAAACATCAACAAGCTAGGAATGATAACTGTTGATTTTTCCAAAACTTTCTTCAAAATATGTTCATGCATATATACATATTTTTCAAAAACAACTAATATAAACTTACTTTTGACATAGGGATACATTGTAAATATTTTTCCTGGGAGAGACACGTAGGTTACATTATTAATGGAGAGATTTCAGTTTTCTTCTATATATATATATAGCTGCAGTAAATATACTTAAAATAAAATAAGTAATTATTTATGCAAGTATGTAAAAGTGTGAGCTGGAGCGATAGCACAGTGGTAGGGCATTTACCTTGTGCGCAGCCAGCCTGGCCGAGCCAGGTTCGATTCCTCCGCCCCTCTCAGAGATCCCGGCACGCTACCAAGAGTATCTCGCCCGCACGGTAAAGCCTGGCAAGCTACCTGTGGCGTATTCGATATGCCAAACACAGTAACAATAAGTCTCAAAATGGAGACATTACTGGGCCCACTCGAACAAATCGATGAAAAATGGGAGGACAGTGACAGTGACAGATATAAAACTGCAATTGTATGATATTCAGTATTATTACACAATGATTATTTTTAATACTATAGCAAAAAATACTTCTTGAGATTGTACTACAAATATAAACTGCTATAGGCATCTTATAAGTGATGATAAATCTGTTTGATCTTTCTAAAATTCTTTTAAAGCTTTTATGTTTGATTTATAGTACTATTAATAATGATTTATCATGGAAATAATTCCAATACTACACCCAGCACCAGTGTACCCATCTACCTCCCCAAAGTACCTCTCTACAATACTATGTGATAGGCACTAGGATGCTAATATTACAGAGGGGAAAATTGAGATAAGTAACTTGATCAAAATTATATAGCAGTGGCAGAGTTCAGATTAGAACTCAAAAAGATAGCAGCCTATGATCTTAACTACGATTCAGCCTTTGTCAATTTTATAAAGCAAACAATCCATCTTAAGTTTTTTAAATTCTAGCCCTCAACTGAAGTTCAGTATTTTCCAATGTTTTTCAAGTTTTTCATCCCCCAGGTAACCAATAACACCTATATTAATTAATAAAAGTACCCTGCATGAGGTGATTTCTTATATGAAAGGTAAAACTGTAGCACTGTAGCACTGTCCTCCCATTGTACATCAATTTGCTCGAGCGGGCACCAGTAACATCTCACAACAAATTGTGAGACTTGTTACTGTTTTTGGCATATTGAATACATCATGGGGAGCTTGCCAGGCTTTGCTGTGTGGGTGAGATACCCTCGGTAGCTTGCCCGGCTCTCTGAGAGGGGTGGAGGAATAGAACCCAGGTTGCCCACGTGCAAGGCAAACGCCCTACTGCTGTGCTATGGCTCCAGCCCATGAAAGATAAAACACCGAGTATAATTTAAAAATAAAAACCATAAAAAAGGGAAAACCATTCTATAATAAAACAAATGCCTCTGCTTTGTAGCAAGTGACAACTGATAATCACTATCCAGTAAAATGCATTTTATTAAATGCTGACTTATTTGCCAAAAGGTGCCTCACATAAACCTCTCAACTAGTTTTGCATTTATTTTTTAGTTGCAAATGTTTGCAAGCAGTTGTCATGGTAATTCAGTAAGATTGAGGTGATCTTGTTTCATGTAGGTTTTATTCCCTAAGCATGGAGACTGCTTAGAGGTATTGTTTTCCCTTCTACTTTTACCACTGAAGCGCTATACGTTTCTCCTTTCAAAGAATGGAAGGACTTGGTCTTATGGTTTTATAAATAAAATTCATGTAACTTTAACTTGGTTAACTCCTCTATGACTAGTCACTTTATCTATAAGATGTAGGGAAGGGGCCAGAGCAATAGCATAGCAGGTAGGGCATTAGCCTTGCACGCGGCTGTCTTGGGTTTGATTCCCGGCATCCCATATGGTCCCTACAAGCACTGCCAGGAGTAATTCCTGAGTTGCAAAGCCAGGAGTAACTCCTGAGCATTGCTGGATGTGACCCAAAAAGAAAATAAATAAATAAATAAATAAAATTGGCTTCTTAAAAAAAAGATGTAGGGGAAGGAGTTGTTAGAATACCACTTAATTATAACATTGACATTGTGTGTAGTGAAATGAGAAAATAGTTGTAAAACACTTAGAATATTAACTGTTGCATTAGTGTTGTATTTTAGACTTGCTATTTTGAATAAGACTCCCTAGATTAGAATTTTGGCCCTTACTCCCACCCTTTTGGGTTTGGGGCAATTCAAGGCAGTGCTTGGGGCTGACAACTGGCTCTGTGCTGAGACATCACTCCTGGCAGGAATCCTGGGACCATACGTGGTGTCGGGAATGAAACCCAGTTGACCAATGCAAAAATTGCCTGTTTTTACAGTTTTTTTTAACTGTGAAAACAGGCAATTTACTGCTTTTCCTCATTCTTCAATGTCCTCATGTAAAATAACAGTACCTATGGTTTAGGGTTTCTATGAATATTTAATGAGCTCATTTATGTTAAGTGCTTAGACGAGTACTTGACACAAAATGTTGGTTATTAATGTCGTTCTTATTATTAAAGCTCTCCAAGGCCTACTTAAAGAGGCTTAAAAAATTTGGTGAGGATGAGGAGAAACTTAAACCTTCACATATTACCCATGATAATATAAAATGGTGCAGCCACTATGGATAATCCTTGTTAGCTCCTCAATAATTTAAGCATAAAATTACCACAGAGCAATTCAAACCCTAAGCATATACTCTAAAAAAAATAAAAATTAATGTCTAAATCAGAAAACCCTCATGGGAAGGGGGGCGTTTCGGTCCGCCCTTCACGCCCTACCGAGGCCACCAGTTGCCCCCACGAGCGGCTCTCCAGCACGGCCACAGCCCCAGAAGCACAATGACCTAATGCAGAACCCAGCAGCTTGGAGCAGAAAAGTGAAAGGACTATGCGTTAATCCAGGCAATCATTTCTGCCCAGAGGGGAAAGGGTGTTGCTCCCTTCCGCCCTCCTCCCTCTGGAAAGAAAGATGGCGGCCACATGGGAGCCTTGTGGACAGCAGGTATGAGCCGGGGGTGTGGGGGCGACTAAAACCTCATGGGAAGGGGGGCGTTCTGGTCCATCCTTCACGCCCTACCGAGGTCACCAGTTGCCCCCCGCGAGCGGCTCTCCAGCACGGCCACGGCCCCAGAAGCACAAGGACTTAATGCAGAACCCAGCAGCTTGGAGCAGAAAAGTGAACGGACTATGCATTGATCCAGGCCATCAAGTCTGCCGGAGGGGAAAGGGTGTTGCCCCATTCGCCCTCTCCTCTCTGGAAAGAAAGATGGCGGCCACATGGGAGGCTTGTGGACAGCAGGTATGAGCCGGGAGTGTGGGGGCGACTAAAACCTCATGGGAAGGGGGGCGTTTCGGTCCACCCTTCACGCCCTACCGAGGCCACCGGTTGCCCCCCGCGAGCGGCTCTCCAGCACGGCCAGGACTCCAGAACACAGAAACCAATTTCTTAACTATCTGACTTTCAGTAGAAATACTTCCAGGGTCAATAGGTAAAAGAGCAGAAATCCAAAACCAACATTTAATTCTTGAACCCAGCCATAGAAAGCAAATCACTTCACAATGCTTTTTCAGCATGTCTGATTTGGGGGGGGGGTAAACTCTAAATAATAGTGGTGAATCTTTTATTGAAACAATGAATCTAATCAAAGCAGATAGAGTGTTAACTAGAATTCATCTGCCTCACAGGGACGGGGAGGGGTGGGGGGTGGGGTTTTATTGGGGTTCTTCATGGTAAAAAATAAGTATTGGTAAAGGGAAATGTGTTTGATATTTGCATGACTGAGACATAAACCTGAAAGCTTTGTAACCTTTCCCACAGTGATTCAATAAATAAATTTAAAAAAAATAAATAAATCAGAAAACCTATATGCAAGTGTTTTTACCGTATTATTAACAGTAGATGGAAACAACCCAAATGTCCATCAGCTGCTGATTTTTTTAATGTGGTAGATATGGTGTTGAAATAATGTATGGGTAAAACTATCATTAACGGTAGTGCAAATCACAGAATGTCAATAAAAATATATGAATAGAAATAAATAGAAAATAAAATGATATGTGGAATACCCATTGGGTAAAATTGTATTTGAACATCAAAGAGAATGAAATACTGACACATACTACTACATGAATAAAGATTTAAAACATTAATTAAAAGAACCCATTTACAAAGTGTTGTGAATTACCATGTTTTCATTTATATGACATATTCAGAATATCCACTACCTCCACTACCCAGCCACCGCCAAGTTCCAGGATGCTTCCTGGACCGAGACACATCATAAGACACATAATACCCATCTTCCAAGATTACCGCACCGTATTTGATGGGGTTCAAATATTTTTTGACCATGGGAACACCTGCAAGGGCAATTAGATGTCGCTCTAAAAGCCTCTATCCCTCTCAGAGAGCCTGGCAAGCTTCCGAGAGTATCCTGCCCACACAGCAGAGCCTGGCAAGCTATCAGTGGCATATTCGATATGCCAAAACCAGTAAATACAATGGGTATCATTCCCCTGACCCTGAAAAAGCCCCCAATACGGCACCATTAAGAAGGATGAGGAAGAAGAGGCTAATAAAATCTCAGGGCCAAACGAGGCTCCAAAAACGAAGAAGGACTAAAATCACTGTCTGTGCTTTCAAAGCATGTACTATGGCATCGGATGCATTGACTGAGGGTCTGATGATGCAAGTGCGGAAGATCAAGTATGACATCATTAGTCTGACCAAGATGAGAGGGCATCAATTACATCACGCCAGTTTCGACACCAGAGGGGAACTGTTTCTCGGAACATGCGACAAACGAGGCATTGGTGGTCTCACTGTCCTTGTCAACACAAACTTGGCCATAATCATTGATTCATTTGAATGCCTAATGACCCAAATCGGACAATTACACTTGAATAGATGTGGCTCACTGCCGGCAGTTTCTATCTTCGTTGTCTACGCACCAACATCCAATTATGACAAAGAAGAAGTTGAGAAGTTCTACATGGAGCAGGAGAAGTTCTACAAAGAAAAGCACACCTTCTACAAAATCATTGTCAGTGATTTTAATGCCAAGATAGGACCGAGAAGATTGGCCGAAGAACTACACATCAGGACCCATGGCCTAGAATGGAACGAACAGGGTGAGAGACAATCTGAGTTCATCATGTCGACCAAGACCATCCATGGTAACTCACAGTTCCAGAAGGCCGAATGTAAACATTAGACATGGGAGTCTCCCGGTGGACAGTTCCACAACGAAATTGACCACGTCATATTCAGTCAACAGTTTTGCCTGACCAATGTCGCTGCTGTCCCAAAATTCCAAACGGGATCGGACCACCATCTCCTGCGTGCAAAATTCTACTTCACAGAGCGGGGAGAAAGGGCTGCAAAGTTTAAGAAGAGAACTCCCAGAATGACCAACAACTGGGAGCTCTTTGGCACTATTGCTGCAATATGGGAAGATGCCTTCATTGACAACATTGATGAGGAATACGATCGACTGGTTCAGTACCTCCATGAATGTGCGAGGAACGCCAAGAGAGAGATAGCCACAAAAAGAAATGCCTGTCTTCAAAAACTCGAGCTTATTCACCAATGTGGTTCGACACATGCCTTAGGCAACCGCAAGCAAACGTCCAAGCTCACAAAGCAGTGCAGAAATGCGATAAAGGAAGACCTCAAAGCGAGAAGAGCAGCAGTGCTGGTAGATGCGGCAGAAGCTGGGAAAAACACTCGTAAAGCCTGACTGTCCGTTGCCAAATATAAGATCAAGATGACTGCCCTCCAATGTCCTGATGGATCTATCACATCTTCCAGAAGCGCAATGGAGAAGATTATCCATGACTTCTACTCAAATCTCTTTGATAGCCATGTCTACCTTCCCATATACCAAATTCCACAGCATGGTTGTGTCGTTCCCAACATTCTCCCTTCTGAAATACGACATGCCATTTTGTTGGTAAAAAAGCCAACAGCACCCGGCCCAGACAATGTCAGACCTGAACACCTGAAGAACCTGCTGTCAGTTCTCATCAATACACTGGCTCGGCTCTTCACATGGTACCTGTCTGAATGCAAGGTTCCATACCAATGGAAAACCAGCAGGACTGTACTACTGTACAAGAAGGGAGACACCCATGACATTGGCAGCTATCACCCAATCTGCCTGTTCTCTGTCATCTACAAGCTGTTCACTCAAGTCATCCTGAATAGGATTAACAGAACACTAGATGAAGGACAACCATGCGAGAAAACCAGGTTCCAAAAAGGATTCAGCACCATTGACCATATCCACAGGATAACCAAGCTCATTGAGGTTTCTCAGGAGTTCAAGATGCCACTCTGTCTAACAATCATTGATTTAAAGAAGGTCTTTGATACTGTTGAGACTGAAGCAGTCATCAAAGCCCTATCCAAACAGGGAGTTCAAACTCAATACATCAGGATCCTCCTTGAGCTGTATCAGGGATTCACTACCAGGATCTCACCATTCTACAAGGAATTGATCCTCCATATCAAGAGAGGGGTTTGGCAGTGTGATACCATTTCACTGAAACTCTTCAGTTCCACCCTCGAGAAAAATCATGCAACAACTGGAATGGGAAGGAATGGGAGTGAAGATAGATAGTCGGCAATACCACCTCCGCTTCACTGATAACATCGTTCTAATAACGCCAAACATTAGCCAAGGAGCACAAATGATGGCTGACTTTGACCGTGAGTGTGGAAAGGTCAAACTCCAGGTGAATCTCACGAGGACAATGTTTAGGAGAAACAGTCTCATTCCTGACGTTCCACTAGCTCTTAATGGAACAAAAGTCTCTGAATGCAACAGTTATGTGTACCAAGGTCGAGAAGTCAACATGACGGATGACCTGGCACCTGAGTTGCGCAGTAGGAAGAGAGCGGCTTGGAACACCTCTAACAGCATCGAAGAAATAGCTCAGAGGATGAAGAACCTCTGGCTCTGGGCACATCTCTTCGATTCCACTGTTCTTCCTGCATTAACATACGCCTCAGAGACCTGGGCCCTATGAAAACATGATGAAAACACTATTCGTGTCTCCCAAAGAGAAATCAAAAGAGCTATGCTTGGAGTATCACGCTTCACTCAAATGAGAGAAAGAATCCAGAGTTCCGACCTCCATCGATGGTCAAGATTCAGGGATGCTGTCACGTTTGCCAAGGCGTCAAAAATCAGATGGACTGGACACATGATGAGATTTGGAGACAACTGCTGGACTAGAGCCATTACCGACTGGATTCCATCAGACATCAAAAGATCACGTGGCTGCCACCTACGAGATGGTCAAACTTCTTCATCAAGACCCCGAACGATCAGTTTGAGGATCTTCATGTTCCTAGAATGAGCAGACGCCATTGGGCTACACTAGTACATGACAGGGATGAATGGAGACGTTACTGGTGCTCGTTAGAGCAAAACGATGAGTAACGGGATGTCAAGTTAAGTGATCAAGTGATTAAGAATAGACAAATTCATAGAGACAGAAAGCATATTAGCGGTTTCCTGGGGCTGGGGCAGAGAAGGAGGAATAGCAAAAATGGGGAATAATTGCTATTGTTTATGTGGTTTCTTTTCAAGTTGATGAAAGTGTTCTAAATTTAGATTGTGGTGACTGTTGTACAGCTCTGTAAATAAACTAAAAGCTATTGGATTGTATACTTAAGATGGGTGAATTTTACAGTATGTATATAATACTTGAATAAAGTTGTTTTTAATAAGCTTATATACAGAAAAAGCGTTAAGTTTATTTCATTGTATTTTATATCAGTTTTGATCCACTGTGATAGAATTTTTCTCTTTGTGGTCCTAGCAACAGATCAAAGATTAATCTCTAACTTGATCAGTGCTAACTGAATCATACCATGACTCTCCAGGATCTTTGTAATTAAGCCATATGTTTTGAATCTTACTGCAGACATGGGGATGCCCATTGTCCTGTGGTCTATCATATTTAGGACAATTTCATGCTAAAAATGAACCATGATGGGAAACCTCATTTTTTGTTCCCTATTTTATTCACAGTGCTTATCTGGCATGCAAATAGGTACCCAATATGATGAATGAATAAACAGGTAGATGGATATCAAAATAATGTGAATTATGAAAAGACTGAAATTAGGAACTTGATTCAAATTTTATCACCACTACTAACTAAATATGAAATAACAGGCATAATGTTTAAAAATTACCACTCAGTTTTAAAATATTGGAGAAATTACATCTAGACTTGTATGTATGTTTATTCCAGCAATCTGGAAAAAACCTGAGTTCCCAAGAACAGATGACTGGTTAAAGAGACTTTGGTACATGTGCAAAATGGAATACTATGCAGCTGTTAAAAAAGATGAAATCATGAAATTCGCATATAAGTGGATTAACATGGAGAGTATCATGCAAAGTGAAATGAGTCAGAAAGAGAAGGACAGACATAGAAAGACTGCACTCATTTGTGATATATAAAGTAACAGAATGGGAGACTTAAACCCAAGAACAGTAGAGATGGCTCACCAGGAGGATGGCTCCTCAGCTTGGAAGCTAGCCTCACATGCTTGGGGAATAGGCAGCTCAGATAGAGAAAGGAGCACAAATAAGGGTGTTGGGAGGATCCTCCCAGGATGGGAAATGCAAGCTGAAAGTTGTCTATAGACCTAACATGATGGCCACTCAATATCTATATTGCAAATCATAACACCCAAAAGGAGAGAGAGAGTAAAAGGGAATGTGCCTGCCACAGGGGCAGAAGGGGGTTGGGGTGGGGATAGCTGGAGGGATGCTGCGAACATTGGTGATGGAGAATGAGCACTGGTGGAGGAATGGGTACTCAATCATTGTATGACTGAAATATAATCACAAAATTTTGTAAGTCTATAACTTTATCTCATGGTGATACATTAAATATAGATAGATAAATATATTGAAAGGGAAACTAGGAATATTGTTGGTGGGAAATGTACACTGGTGAAGGGATGAACATTGAATGACTAAAACCCAATCATGAATAAATTTTTAACTGTATATCTCACTGTAAAAATTAAAATAAATTTATTAACATACCATTATTTATAATACTTTAATGGTACTGTCATGCATAAGTAGTTCAAACACCACATCCACTACCAGGGTACCTCATCCCTCTATCAATGTCTCAAATGCCTCTGCCTTCACCCACATACAATAAATTAAGTTCTGTGTACCTCCAGTTCTGTTGCCTAGAGTCATTTGTTACTTCCTTACTGGACGTACCTCTATATATCACACATAAGAGATATAATACTGTATCTCTTTCCTTCTTACTTCACTCAGCATAATACCCTCTACTTTCATCCATGTCACAGCAAATTGCATAATTCCATCCTCTGTTACAGCTGCATAGTATTCAGTTGTGTATATTTAAAACATGTCTTGATGCATTTATCTGTAGTGGGACACTTGAGCTATTTCTATATCTTAGCAATAGCACAGCAGGTAGGGAGTTTGCCTTGCACGCAGCCAACATGGCCGACCCGAGTTCGATTCCTCCACCCCTCTCGGAGAGCCCGGCAAGCTACTGAGAGTATCTCGCCTGCACGGCAAAGCTGGCAAGCTACCCGTGACGTATTAGATATGCCAAGCACAGTAACAAGTCTCACAATGTTACTGGGCCTGCTCAAACAAATTGATGAACAACGGAAGGACACTGACACTGACAGATATTGTACTAATTACTGTAATGAACATAGATGTGGCTATATCCCTTAAAAGAATTTTTTTGTGTCTTGGCGGTAGATGTCATTCAGAAGTTTGTCTGGGTCATATTGGAATTGTATTATCATTCTTTTGAGAAATCTCCATATTGCTTTTCATAGGGATTAAACCAGCCAAAAATCACACCAACAGTTAATGAGGATTCTTTTCTTATCACAGCCCCTCCAACACTGGTTACTTTCAGACATTTTGATATATACCATTTTCAATGGTGTCAGAGTATATGTAATTGTTTTGCTTTCCATTTCCTTAAGGACACGTGACAATAAACACTTTTACATATGCCTTTTAGTCATCTATATCTCTTCCTGTTCAACTCCTCATTCCTCCTCATTTCTGCATAGGGCTGTTGGATTTTTTGTTGTTGAGGTTTGTGAGTGCTTTATAAATCATGAATGTTAGCCCTTTGTCTAATTTTTTGTGTGCAAATTCTTTTCTTCAGTAGGGTGTCTTAATTTTAAGCTGAGTGTCTGGGGTATTTTCTTTTAATTGAATCACCATGAGATACAGTTACAAAGCTTTTTATGATTGGGTTTCAGTCATACAATATTCCAACAACTGTCCCTTCACTAGTGTACATTTCCCACCACCAGTGTCCCCAGTTTCCTTCTTACTACTTCCCCCGCAGCCTGCTGCTGCAGCAGGCACTTCTCTCTAAAGCTAACTCTGTCTTTCTAACTCTCTCTTTACTTGTGGGCATTATGGTTTTCAATACAGGTATTTCAAGGTTATCATGTATATCCATTTACCTGCTTTCAGAACTCAGTTCATGTCCAAAGCGATCATTTCCAACTATCATTGTCATAGTGGCCCCTTCTTTATCCTAACTTCCCACTCCCCCCGCTACTTGTGGCAAGTTTTCAGCCTTGGACCAGTCCTTCTGGACCTTCTGACCCTTGTTTATACTGTTTTTCGGTATTAGACTCATCACTGTATCACTATCATCCTGTTGTTTATTGACTGCCTCGAGCAGGCCCCAGTAACATCTCCTTCGTCCTAGCCCTGAGATTTTAAAAAGTGCCACATTTGAGGCTCTTTCAGGGTCAGGAGAATGAGACCCATCATTGTTACTGGTTTTTGGCATATTGAATATGCCACGGGGAGTTTGCCAAACTCTGCCATGTGGGCAGGATACTTTTGGTAGCCTGCCAGGTTCTCCAGAGTAAGAACTAGATAATAAGATGTCACTTCCAGGAGCAGGGTTTTATAGTCTCTGGGTCTTGGCCATTGATGGGATTACACGGTGCTGGGGGCAGTTGGTGGGTTAAATGCCTACATACTGGAAGATGGGGGATCTGGGTGGAGAAGGCCCCAATCCAAATCCGAGCAGGCTTGGAGATCTATGCCCCGGGTCCCGCACACCTGGGTTCCTCTGCTGGTTCCTTCATGCGTGAGGCTCGTCCGAACGTGTGGAGAGTGCTCTTTAGCATGGCTGTGGCTGGAACCGGAGGTCTTCAATTGCCGAGGCTCATACTATCTTTATCACTTGATCACTTGACTTCCCATTAATCATCGATGTGCTCTAGCAGGCGCCAGTAACATCTACATTCGTCCCTGTCGTATGCTAGTGTAGCCCAATAACGTCTGCTTGTTCTAGGAACACGAAGAGCCTCAAACCGATCATTCAGGGTCTTGACGAAGAAGTCTGACCATCTTGTAGGTGGGCGGCCACGTGCTCTTTGACATCCCATGGAATCCAGTCGGTAATGGCTCTAGTCCAGAAGTCATCTCCAAATCTCATTATGTGTCCAGCCCATTTGATTTTTGACACCTTGGCAAACGAGACAGTGTCCCTGATTCTTGACCATCAATGGAGGTCGGAACTCTGGATTCTTTCTCTCATTTGAGTGAAACATGATATTCCAAGCATAGCTCTTTCGATTCCTCTTTGGGAGACCCGAATAGAGTTCTCATCCTGTTTGTGTAGGGCCCAGGTCTCTGAGGTGTGTGTTAATGCAGGAAGAACAGTGGAATCAAAGATATGTGCCCGGAGCCAGAGGTTCTTCATCCTCTTAGCTATTTCTTCGACGCTCTTGAAGGCATTCCAACCTTCTCTCTTCCTCCTCCTCAACTGAGGTGCCAGGTCTTTCCTCATGTTGACTTCTCGACCTAGGTACACATAACTGTTGCATTCAAAGATGTTCATCCCATTGAGAGCGAATGGAACGTCAGGAATGAGACTGTTTCTCATAAACATTGCCTTCGTGAGATTTAGCTGTAGTGTGAACTTTCCACAGTCACAGTTGAAGTCAGCCGGCATCTGTGCCACTTGGCTAATGTTTGGTGTTATTAGAATGATGTTATCAGCGAAGCGGAGCTGGTGTAGTTGCCAACTGTCTATATTCACTCCCATTCCATCCTATTTCAGTTGTCGCATGACATTCTCGAAGGTGGCACTGAAGAGCTTCTGTGACATGGTATCACCCTGCTGAACCCCTCTCTTGACATCAATGCTCACCTCCGCTACCTCCACTACCCAGCCGCCACCACACTCCAGGACGCTTTCCTGACTGTGCGACACATCATAAGACACTTAATACCCATCTTCCAGGATTGTGGCCCCATATTTGATAGGGTTGAAATATGGTTTGAACCATATTATCACCTACTAGGGCGATTAGAGGCCTCCCCAAAAGCCTATATCCCTCTTGGAGAGCCTGGCAGGCTACCGAGAGTATTCCGCCCACATGGCAGAGCCTGACAAGCTATCCGTTGAATATTTGATATGCCAAAACCAGTAATTACAATGGGTCTCATTCCCCTGACCCCGAAGGAGTCACCAGTATGGCAGCGTTGAGAAGGATGAGGAAGGAGAGGCTGATAAAATCTCAAGGCCGAACTAGGCTGCCAAAACGAACAAAGACAAAAATGGTTGTCTGTACTTTCAATGCACGTATGCTGGCATCAGATGCATCCATCGAGGACCTGATGATCCAAGCGCGAAAGATCAAGTACTACATCATTGGTCTGACCGAGACAGGAAGACATCACTCACATCACGCCATTTTCTACACTGGAGAAGAACTGTTCTTCAGAACATGGGACAAATGAGGCATTGGAGATGTCAGTGTCCTTGTCAACACAAACTTGGCCATAAGCATTGATTCATTTGAATGTCTAACAACCCGAATCGGACAATTACACTTGAATAGATGTTGCTCACTGCTGGCAGTTTCTATCTTCGTTGTCTACGCACCAACATCCAATTATGATGAAGGAGAAATTGAGAAGTTCTACATGGAGCTGGAGAAGTTCTATAAAAAACACCACACCTTCTACAAGATCATTGTCGGTGATTTTAATGCCAAGATAGGACTGAGAAGAACAGTCGAAGAACTCCACATTGGGACCCATGGCTTAGAATGGAATGAACAGGGTGAGAGACTGCCTGAGTTCATCATGTTGACTAAGACCATTCATGGTAACTCACAGTTCCAGAAAGTTGAATGTAAACGTTGGACATGGGAGTCTCCCGGTGGACTGTTCCACAACGAAATTGACCACATCATATTCAATCGATGGTTTTGCCTGACCCATATCGCCATTGTCCCAAAATTGCTAAAGGGATCGAACCACCATCTCCTTTATTCAAAATTCTGCTTCACAGAGCATGATGAAAGGGCCGCAAACTTAAAAGCAAAGTGCAATAATGTGACCGTGTATGATGAGCCATTGAAAAGGTTATATTTATGAGCCTGGATGCTTTATTTTTGAATAAAAGATCAAGTCTTCTAAAAAAAAGAAGAGAACTCCCAGAAAGACCATCAACTGGGAGCTCTTTGGCACTATTGTGGCAATATGGGAAGATGCTGTCATTGACAACATTGACGAGGAATACGATCGACTGGTTTGGCATGACTGTGCGAGGATCTAGCTTCAACTTCCTCTGTAGACCACTGGTTGTTCAGTTGTAGGCTGTTTAATTTCACGAGTATTTACGTAGTTCTCCCTTTCTGTGTGTGATTAACTTCTATTTCAGTGCATCATCATCCAACTGAATCGCATGAAGACAATGTTTATGAGAAAAGGTCTCATTCCTGACGTTCCATTCACTCTCAATGGAACGACCATCTCCGAATTCAACAGCTATGTGTACCTAGGTTGAGAAGTCAACATGACAAATGACCTGACACCTGAGCTGCATAGGAGGGAGAGCAGCTTGGAACGCCTTCAAGAGCGTCGAAGAAATAGCTAAGAGGATGAAGAACCTCTGGCTTCAGGCACATCTCTTCGATTCCACTGTTCTTCCTGCATTAACATACGCCTCGGAGACTTGGGCCTACGAAAACAAGATGAGAACTCTATTTGGGTCTCCCAAAGAGGAATAGAAAGAGCTATGCTTGGAGTATCACGTTTCACTCAAATGTGAGAAAGAATCCAGAGTTCCTACCTCCATCAATGGTTAAGATTCAGGGACACTGTCTCGTTTGCCAAGGCGTCGAAAATCAGATGGGCTGGACACGTAATGAGATTTAGAGATGACCGCTGGACTAGAGCTGTTACCGATTGGATTCCATGGGACCTCAAAAGAGCACGTGGCCGCCCACCTACCATATGGTCAGACTTCTTCGCAAGACCCTGAGGCTCTTCGTGTTCCTAGAATGAACAGACACCATTGGGCTACACTAGCACACGACAGGGACAAATGGAGACATTACTGGTGCCCACTAGAGCAAATCGATGATTAACGGGAAGTCAAGTGATCAAGTGATCATGCAATAAAGATAGTTGATACAATTTCTATCCTCTTAATTTTATGGAGGTATGTTTTGTGCCCCAGCATGTGTTCTACCTTGGATAATGTCCCATTTGCACTGGAGAAGACTGTGTAATCAACTTTTGGGGGTTGAAAAGTCCTGCATTATTTACTAGATTCATTTTTTCTATTTTTCCTTCAATGTCAGTATTATCTTGTTGCGTTTTAGTCTCGCTGATATTTCTAAGGTCAAAAATGGTGGCGAAAGGTTGTTTGGAGGATCCTCCCAGGAGGGGAGATGCATGTTGAAAGTAGACTATGGACTGAACATGTTTGCCACTCAAAGCCTATTTTGCAGACCACAACACTGAAAAGGAGAGAGAGAACACAAGGGATTGCCCTGCCACAGTGGCAGGGTGAGATGGGAGTGATGGGGGTGGGAGGGATATTATCCATGGTGGTAGAAAATGGGCACTGGTGGAGGGATGAGTATTTGATCATTGTATAATCGAAAACAAGAGAACAAGACAGAGTCTCCTACCCTATGCCTGACTGTCTCCACCAGGGCCCAAGAGCTGAAGACCACCGAGGCCCAGCCAAGGCCTTGCTGAGAGCACTCTCCACACACTTGGATGAGCCTCACGCATAAAAGAACTGACAGAGGAACCCAGGTGTGTGGGACCCGGGGCTGAGATCTCCAAGCCTGTACAGTTTGGGACTGGACCTGCCAGTAACTAGACAGTTACACCCACCACCTGCCGTGTAACTCCAACAACGGCCAGGATCCAGAGATCATCACACTCAGCTCCTGGGAGAGAACAAGACAGAGTCTCCTACCCTATGCCTGACTGTCTCCACCAGGGCCCAAGAGCTGAAGACCACCGAGGCCCAGCCAAGGCCTTGCTGAGAGCACTCTCCACACACTTGGATGAGCCTCACGCATA
Organism: Sorex fumeus; assembly: GCF_029834395.1. Lineage (NCBI taxonomy): Eukaryota > Metazoa > Chordata > Mammalia > Eulipotyphla > Soricidae > Sorex > Sorex fumeus. The sequence continues at coordinate 14,168,722 of NW_026606115.1, forward strand.
AAAGAACTGACAGAGGAACCCAGGTGTGTGGGACCCGGGGCTGAGATCTCCAAGCCTGTACAGTTTGGGACTGGACCTGCCAGTAACTAGACAGTTACACCCACCAACTGCCGTGTAACTCCAACAACGGCCAGGATCCAGAGATCATCACACTCAGCTCCTGGGAGAGAACAAGACAGAGTCTCCTACCCTATGCCTGACTGTCTCCACCAGGGCCCAACAGCTGAAGACCATCGAGGCCCAGCCAAGGCCATGCTGGGAGCACTCTCCACACACTTGGATGAGCCTCACGCATAAAAGAACTGACAGAGGAACCCAGGTGTGTGGGACCCGGGGCTGAGATCTCCAAGCCTGCACAGTTTGGGACTGGACCTGCCAGTAACTAGACAGTTACACCCACCACCTGCCGTGTAACTCCAACAACGGCCAGGATCCAGAGATCATCACACTCAGCTCCTGGGAGAGAACAAGACAGAGTCTCCTACCCTATGCCTGACTGTCTCCACCAGGGCCCAACAGCTGAAGACCACCGAGGCCCAGCCAAGGCCTTGCTGAGAGCACTCTCCACACACTTGGATGAGCCTCACGCATAAAAGAACTGACAGAGGAACCCAGGTGTGTGGGACCCGGGGCTGAGATCTCCAAGCCTGTACAGTTTGGGACTGGACCTGCCAGTAACTAGACAGTTACACCCACCAACTGCCGTGTAACTCCAACAACAGCCAGGATCCAGAGATCATCACACTCAGCTCCTGGGAGAGAACAAGACAGAGTCTCCTACCCTATGCCTGACTGTCTCCACCAGGGCCCAAGAGCTGAAGACCATCGAGGCCCAGCCAAGGCCTTGCTGAGAGCACTCTCCACACACTTGGATGAGCCTCACGCATAAAAGAACTGACAGAGGAACCCAGGTGTGTGGGACCCGGGGCTGAGATCTCCAAGCCTGTACAGTTTGGGACTGGACCTGCCAGTAACTAGACAGTTACACCCACCAACTGCCGTGTAACTCCAACAACGGCCAGGATCCAGAGATCATCACACTCAGCTCCTGCGAGAGAACAAGACAGAGTCTCCTACCCTATGCCTGACTGTCTCCACCAGGGCCCAACAGCTGAAGACCACCGAGGCCCAGCCAAGGCCTTGCTGAGAGCACTCTCCACACACTTGGATGAGCCTCACGCATAAAAGAACTGACAGAGGAACCCAGGTGTGTGGGACCCGGGGCTGAGATCTCCAAGCCTGTACAGTTTGGGACTGGACCTGCCAGTAACTAGACAGTTACACCCACCAACTGCCGTGTAACTCCAACAACGGCCAGGATCCAGAGATCATCACACTCAGCTTCTGGGAGAGAACAAGACAGAGTCTCCTACCCTATGCCTGACTGTCTCCACCAGGGCCCAACAGCTGAAGACCATCGAGGCCCAGCCAAGGCCATGCTGGGAGCACTCTCCACACACTTGGATGAGCCTCACGCATAAAAGAACTGACAGAGGAACCCAGGTGTGTGGGACCCGGGGCTGAGATCTCCAAGCCTGCACAGTTTGGGACTGGACCTGCCAGTAACTAGACAGTTACACCCACCAACTGCCGTGTAACTCCAACAACGGCCAGGATCCAGAGATCATCACACTCAGCTCCTGGGAGAGAACAAGACAGAGTCTCCTACCCTATGCCTGACTGTCTCCACCAGGGCCCAAGAGCTGAAGACCACCGAGGCCCAGCCAAGGCCTTGCTGAGAGCACTCTCCACACACTTGGATGAGCCTCACGCATAAAAGAACTGACAGAGGAACCCAGGTGTGTGGGACCCGGGGCTGAGATCTCCAAGCCTGTACAGTTTGGGACTGGACCTGCCAGTAACTAGACAGTTACACCCACCAACTGCCATGTAACTCCAACAACGGCCAGGATCCGGAGATCATCACACTCAGCTCCTGGGAGAGAACAAGACAGAGTCTCCTACCCTATGCCTGACTGTCTCCACCAGGGCCCAACAGCTGAAGACCATCGAGGCCCAGCCAAGGCCATGCTGGGAGCACTCTCCACACACTTGGATGAGCCTCACGCATAAAAGAACTGACAGAGGAACCCAGGTGTGTGGGACCCGGGGCTGAGATCTCCAAGCCTGCACAGTTTGGGACTGGACCTGCCAGTAACTAGACAGTTACACCCACCAACTGCCGTGTAACTCCAACAACAGCCAGGATCCAGAGATCATCACATTCAGCTCCTGGGAGAGAACAAGACAGAGTCTCCTACCCTATGCCTGACTGTCTCCACCAGGGCCCAAGAGCTGAAGACCATCGAGGCCCAGCCAAGGCCTTGCTGAGAGCACTCTCCACACACTTGGATGAGCCTCACGCATAAAAGAACTGACAGAGGAACCCAGGTGTGTGGGACCCGGGGCTGAGATCTCCAAGCCTGTACAGTTTGGGACTGGACCTGCCAGTAACTAGACAGTTACACCCACCAACTGCCGTGTAACTCCAACAACGGCCAGGATCCAGAGATCATCACACTCAGCTCCTGGGAGAGAACAAGACAGAGTCTCCTACCCTATGCCTGACTGTCTCCACCAGGGCCCAACAGCTGAAGACCATCGAGGCCCAGCCAAGGCCATGCTGGGAGCACTCTCCACACACTTGGATGAGCCTCACGCATAAAAGAACTGACAGAGGAACCCAGGTGTGTGGGACCCGGGGCTGAGATTTCCAAGCCTGCACAGTTTGGGACTGGACCTGCCAGTAACTAGACAGTTACACCCACCAACTGCCGTGTAACTCCAACAACAGCCAGGATCCAGAGATCATCACACTCAGCTCCTGGGAGAGAACAAGACAGAGTCTCCTACCCTATGCCTGACTGTCTCCACCAGGGCCCAACAGCTGAAGACCACCGAGGCCCAGCCAAGGCCTTGCTGAGAGCACTCTCCACACACTTGGATGAGCCTCACGCATAAAAGAACTGACAGAGGAACCCAGGTGTGTGGGACCCAGGGCTGAGATCTCCAAGCCTGTACAGTTTGGGACTGGACCTGCCAGTAACTAGACAGTTACACCCACCAACTGCCGTGTAACTCCAACAACGGCCAGGATCCAGAGATCATCAGACTCAGCTCCTGGAAGCGCGCGGCAGCATTCGCGGCCGCGCGACATCTTATCATCTCATTCCTAATTCGGTCAAACTGGCAGGCTACCAAATGTAACATTCCCACACGGCAGAGTCTGGCAAACTCCCTGTGGTATACCCAATATGCCAAATACCAGTAACAATGATGGGTCTCATTCTCCTAACCCTGAAAAAGCCTTGAATATGGCACTTTAAAAAAAAAAAATCTCAGGGCTAGGACGAAGAAGACGTTACTGGCACCTGCTTGAGGCAATCGACGAACAACAGGGTGGTCGTGATCGTGATTGATAATCGAAAACCAAGCACAAAAAATTGTAAATCTACAACTGTACCTCATGGTGTTTCACTAAAAAAAAAAAAAAAATTAAAAAAAATGGTGGCGAAATGTCAACTACAATTGTGTTGCTAAAAATGTACCTCATAATGTCTCACTAATAAAAATTAAAAAAAATAAAAACAGATTCCAAATTTAAAAAAATGTCCTCCCTGAAGTTATTAGCAGCTATTTTAAGTATTTTTTCTTGTCCTTCTTTGGGTGCAGATGTTTTTAGGATTGTGATCTTTTCCTGATGTTCATATTTTCTTATTATTAAGAAATGACTTATGTTGGGGCTGGACTGAGCTACCAGGATGAGCCCATGTAAACTGCTCTGCACAAGGGCAGAAACATAGGGACCCATGTAAGTGGGCAAGATTTCTCGTGTGTCCTGACTGGTTTGGATGAGGCTCAACATCTTTTTCTTTTGGATGCCTTAAGTAAATAATTTCATAAATTTCAGTATACTAAAATTGTCAATAGTTCTTTTCTCACGGATCCCTGAAGATTACTTAACCTGTTTGTTGTCAGTATGCAGATTCCAGTAGGCGGGGGTCACACCCACCACCTGGCCCCCTGGCGCCATGTAATCCCATCAGCGGCCAAGACTCAGAGACTATAAAATCCAGCTCCCGGTACCACGCGGCCCCATTCGTATTCGCGGCCGCGTGACATCTTATCAAGACATCTTTTTATGACGTCTTATTATCTCATTCCTACTTTGGACAAACTGGCAGGCTATCGAATGTAGCCTGCCCACAGGGCAGAGTCTGGCAAACTCCCCGTGGCGTACCAAATATGCCAAATACCGGTAACAATGATGGGTCTCATTCTCCTAAAGAGCCTTGAATATAATCTCAGGGCTAGGATGAAAGAGATGTTACTGGGGCCTGCTCGAGGCAATCGACGAATAACAGGATGATGAATGAATGAATGAATGAATGCAGATTCTAGGCTATTTAGCCTATTTGTTGTCAGTATGCAGATGCTAAGTACCCGTTTGTTTTCAGAAAAGGTTTCAGCTTTGCATGTTCTTCCTGTAACTCCTTTGTTGATGAACTCACAGTTTTGAACTGTAGTATGGTAATAAAAGCAGATTTCGGGGCTCTTTACCTTTGTCACAGGTCTGAGAGAACCTGGGCCTTCCATGACATGAAATTTCTTTCGCGTTCCTTGTCTCAGCGCCTCCAACTGAACGAATATTCAGGCAACGGACTTACTGTTCCTTCTAACTTTTTTCAGCCTGAAATCTATATCATCCAAAACTGGTATGGTCATGCTAAGTGAAATGAGTCAAAAAGAGAGGGACAGACATAGAAGGACTGCACTCATTTGTGGAGTATAAAACAACATAACATGAAGCTGACACCAAAAGATAGTGGACACACGGGACAGATAGATTGCTCCATAGCTGGAAGTCTGCCTCATGAGCAAAGGGGAGAAGGCAGCTGAAATAGAGAAGGGATCACTAAGAAAATGATGGGTGGAGAAATCGGTCGGGATGGGAAATGTGTGCAGAAAGTAGATAAAGGACCAACCATGATAACCTCTCAGTGTCTGTATTGCAAACCATGATGCCCAAAAGTAGAGAGAGATTATGGGGAATAATATCTGCCATAGAGGCACGGGGAAGGCGGGAAAGGGGGGGGTATACCAGGGATACTGGTGGTGGGGAATGTGCACTGGTGGAGGGATGGGTTTTGGATCATTGTGTTATTGTAACCCAAACATGAAAGCTTGTAACTACCTCATGGTGATTCAATAATTTCTTTTTAAAAAACTGGTATGGTCATATGGCTTTTTTGAAGGAGTTCTTTGCTTGAATAATTGTTTTCCAGTATGACTTTGAGTCTGTATTTTCTCTGACTGTGCAAATGTGTTTCTTAGGAGTGAAATATTGGATTCATTTTTTAAAATCCATTTTGTCACTGTGTCTCTTAATTGAGTGCATTTAGATAATTGACATTATGAAAATTTCTTGTCATTGTAAAAGCACATATTATGATGTGCTTTTTGACATCTCTTTTTAGATATTTTCTGTGTTTGTGTGGTTTATCTTTCCTTAGAATAGCCCCTTCAGTTCTTTCAAAATTGGTTTTGAGTCTATAAAGTTCCTGAGCTGTTGTTTATCCAGGAAGTTTTCTATCATTCCTTCAAATCTTAATGAGTCTATCTGGGTAAAGTGCTTTTGGTGAGGCCTTCATTTCATTAATTTTTTATATCATATTCCACAATAGACCTTGGGACTAGAGGGTTTCATTGGATAGATCTGTTGTAAATATAAGGGACATTCTTATTTATTGAATCACTGTGAGATATAGTTACAAAGCTTTCATGTTTGATTTTCAGTCATACAATGATCAAACACCCATCCCTCCACCAGTGTACATTTTACACCACCAATATCCCCAGTATCCCCCCACCCACCAACACAAACCTCTCTCTGCTTCTATGGCAGACAATTGCCCCCATACTCTCTCTCTACTTTGGGGCATTATGGTTTGCATTGTAGATACTGAGATGCTATCATGTTTGGCCCATCTACTTTCAGAACACATCTCCCATGTCAAACAATCTCTCCAACCATCATTGACTAGGTAATCCCTTCTCTGTTCCAGCTGTCTTCTTCCCAGCTAATGAGGCATGTTTCCAACTATGGAGCAATATTCCTGGCTCTTTTGTCTATTGTACTTGGTTGTAAGTCTCATATTATGTTATTTTATATTCCACAAATGAGTACACTCATTCTATGTCTGTCCCTTTCTGACTCATTTTACTTAGCATGATACTCTCCATGAGCATCCACTTATAAGCAAAGTTCATGACTTCATCTCTCCTAACAGCTGCATTGTATTCCATCGTGTAGATGTACCAAAGTTTTTTTTAATTTTTATTAGTGAAACACCATGAGGTACAGTTGTAGACTTACAAATTTTTGTGCTTGGGTTTCAGTTATACAATGATTGAGTACCCATACCTCCACCAGTGTCCATTCCCCACCTCCAATGCTCCCAACATCCCTCCCACCAACCCCCTACCCCCATCCCACCCCACCCCTGCTCCTCTTTTGCAAACCATAGCACCCAAAAGGAGAGAGAGAACAAAAGGGAATGTACCAAAGATTCTTTAACCAGTCATCTGTTCTCAGGCACTCGGGTTGTTTCCAGATTTTGGCTATTGTGAACAGTGCTGCAATGAACATACAGGTACAGATGTCATTTCTACTGTGCTTTTTTGCAGTCTCGGCATATATTCTCAGAAATGGTATTGCAAGGTCATAAGGAAATGGAATTTCTAGTTTTTTAAGTAATGCCCACATTGTTTTTCAAAAATGTTGGACCAGTCGGCATTCCCACCAACAATGAGAGTCCCTTTCTCTCCACATCTTGGCCAGCACTGGTTGTTCTTGTTCTTTTTCATATCTGCTAGTCTCTGTGGTGTGAGATGATATATCATTGTTATTTTGATTTGCCTCTCTAATGATTAGCAATGTAGAGCATTTTTTCATGGGAACACTCTTTATTAATGTAACATCCTTCTTTGATTTTGCTGCTTTCAGTATTATATCTTCTTCTGTAGTGTTAGTCATTCCAATTATGATGTATCTTGGGCTTTTTATTAAGATCTCTTTTACCTGCTACCTGTCATGCTTCTTCTGGGTGCCTGTGTTTTCTAGCTCTGAGAACGTTTTATCAGTGATATCTATGGTTCTTCCTTCCTCGTTGAGGTTGCCTTCCTGTCCCTCTGGAACGCCAGTCATTCTTATGTTGTTACTCTTAAATTCATGTCACAGGTTTTTTTTTTGTTTCCCTCGAGTTATTTTGAGGTCTTTATTCCATCTTCTGTTGTTGCTTGGTTCTCTGCATCTCATCTTCAAGCTCACCAGTTCTTTGTTCAGCTGCTGCTACTCTACTGTTGAGGGCACCTAATGAGTTTTTCATTTCATCTACTGAATTTTTTAACTAGTGACTTTTCTGATTATAGCTTTCTTATTTCTACTTTCATAGCCTTCTTTCTTTTACTGGCTGTCTATTCCATGTTTATCTCACACCCTCCTGAATTTTACTGGATGTTCATTCCACTGTTTCTTTGTTTCTCCTATCTTTATCATTTAGTTGAGGGGGGGTTCAGGGCTATTTCCCCATGATGCGTGTGGTGGTCTGCAGGTGGTTTTCTAGTACACTATTAGTGTCTACCCCTCACTGCCTGGCAGGACTCTGGGGAACTCTGTGGGTGGTGGTCTCCTTTTATCTCTTCACAGACATTCCCTTCCAATTTGTTGTTCCTGTGTATTTGTGCAGAGCCTCTTCCGTTGATTCATGAATGTGTTCTCTGTCTTGTTGCTTTTTAATTAGGGTTGTATTGCTTCTTGTGCTCATCATTAATTTTGTGGTTTGGGGGAATGATATTGATTGGAGTTGGGATTACTGGACTATTGAACTAATATGGTTGGAATAGCCAAGCTGCCTTGGTGAGAGTTCAGTATAAGAGGCTAAAATGTGGAACTAATGGGATACAAAGGGGGAGATTAATTTGCAACTGAACTAGTGGCTGTTATATAGGAAAACTATGCCCACCTCTGGTCTAACCTTGCCATGGCTGACTCCAACTCTTTCCCTGGCAATGCATATGGTTTGCAGAGCACCACCAGGTGTAATTTCCAAGCACAGAACCAGGAGCAAGCACTGAGCACTGCCAGGCATTAATCAAGAACACTTTTACTTGGTAGTTATCAAACTAGACAGGAAGTTCCCCTGTCTTCTATTTCCACCTGTGTGGAAATAGCCTCCATCATGATCCATCATGATCCTCAATTGGCCCAAATAAATGTGTGATCAAAGGATCCCGTAAGTGCCATCTGGTCTCAGTCTCAGATTGTTCAGCCTGAGTTTCTCTTGCATTGCAAAACCTTTTTATTTTGGTAAAGTTCCCTTAAAATTTTTTTGTTTTGCTGTCTTTCCCTCTGAGGTCAGTTTGTTGAAATCACCACTAGAGTTCATTTCCTGGAGATTTATGTTTATGTTTTTTAAAAATGTATTTTATATATTCTGGCCTATTTTAAGGTCTTTAATCCACTTTGAATTAGCTTTTTTGAATGGCATGAGATGCAGTTTCAAAATTTTTAATATGTGTTTACCCAGTTTTCCTTATACACTTATTGAATAAACTTTCCTTTTTCCATTCCATGAAGTTTGCCCCATTGTCATAGGCTAACTGCTCATAAACATGAGGGTGATGTCAGCACTCTCCATACTGTTCCACTTTTCTGAGAGTCTTTCTTTAGTTCCGTACCATTCTGTTTTAAAATATTATAGCTTTTTAGTGCAACACAAAGTTGGGAAAAGCAATGTAACCCTTCTCTTTTTCTCTCTTAGAATTTCTTTGGCCATTCAATTTGTTTTATAATACCATACAAATTTTTGTAGAGTCAAACACAGTTTTTTTTAAAATAGGGGAAATAGTGCCTCTCTCATAGGTAATTAATTTAAATTGACATAGTACTTGTTATGTGATAAGTCAATAGATGTTATTTTCCTTTCTTTTCCACTAAATGGAAAAGCCCAAGACACTGGAGAGTTCTCTACTAACAAATAGCTTGCGTTAAGTCCTGTGGTAGTAATAAGCATGAGCAATGACACTTTCCTAAGTACAAACTTTACATCATGCGATATGTCCTTCATAATGGGAGATGGCAGTGAAATTTGAGCTCATAAAATGCCAGAATTGGTATGTCTCTTTGTAAGAGATCTCTTTGTAAGCCCTACATTTGATGAAAAATACTCAAATGACATAACATGAATAGTTGATTTGGAGACTCTGGTTTAATAAATAAGAATGTATGGATAAATATCTGACAAGGTGGATGACAGAAATCTGGAGGATCCTAAGTGAGAAATTCCAACAGTGATTCATTGTCTTCATCCCTGAAAAGTCCCCTATGATATCTGACAGCTTAATCACCATGTGTATATTTATATGGGGTGAGGCAAAGGTCACTGTACAAAAGAGAGCCACTAGAGGAACAGGTGTTAATCTTCAACCTTCTAAATATATTAAGTAAAGTGGAATGTCCACACAGGAAAAAGCAGTCACCATATCTATATAGGGTCCTGTTTATATTTTAATTTTCAGCATAAAATTTTTGTTTCTTCATTAAACTTTAGACCTTGGTTTCATTTGAAAAAAACTATCTGGATTTGACTCCATATAATGCAGTAAAAGGTGGTATATAACCAAAATAAGCAAAAAAAGTCTCATTTATTTATTAATGTACTGAATCAAAAGTGTACTAACAATGGAAATAACGGACTCACTTAGAAATTAAATACTAATTAACTTTATAATTTTTCCATAACTGATATGTTCATGTGAAACATATTCATAATATGAATCATATGTATTCATATTATACATATTATATGGTAAAAGTACATGTCACAGATTCTCTTTACTTGTAAAATGAACAGAAGTATCACAGGTAAAATTGGAGGCCTAAGAGGAAAAACACACTGTAGTAAACACAACACTGGGAGGCAGTAGAGCCTAAAAGTTTAGAATAGACATTTTTTTTAAATAAAAATAAAATTCATGCAATATCCCCATCCCCCACCTGTGTGTGCACATTCATGCACACATGCGCACACACACACACACACACACACAAACACGCACGCACGCACACACTCCAAATATGTAGAAATTTCGCACCAAATAAGTTGATCTTAAGTGAAAATTTCAAGGCACAAGAATCAAAGAAGATATCCAAATTGGATTAAGATTTGAAGACTTACAACTCTAAATAAAGTTCTAAAAATCTAAAATTTTTGTTTATATTTGGGGCCACACCCAGTGATGCTCAGGGCTTACTCCTGGTTCTACACTTAAGGGTTACATTTAGAGGGCTTGAGAGGCCATATGAGGTGCTGCGGATCAAAGCAGTTGGTCATATGCAAGCAGGCTCTGCCTGCTCTACTATGCTCTACTATGGCTGCAGTCTCAAGATCTGGAATTATAATGCTTAAAAAAATTAGTAGTTTAGATCGCAAGTTATGCGTATAGCAGAGAACTAAACATGCAGGAAGGAAGGAAGATAGGAGTGGGATTTCAAGAAAAGTTATTTCCTTAAATTATCCCATTGCTGAACTGACAAGAGCAATGCCGTGGTCTCTGCATAGTCATCCAGGGAAACAAAGTCAATCTGAAAAAAATTTTGTCTCCAGACAATTGTGAAATTAAAAGTAAAGAAGCCAGTTTGAAGCATGGTTAAAAGAAAACACAAAATAATATATCAACAGTCACAATAAATGTAAAACAATTAGAAACTTCTGTTCAAAAACTGATGATTAGAGAAGATATTAAAAATTTAGTCAATGCCCTTCCACAAAGGCAGGGTGAGATGGGGGATGGGGGGTGGGAGGGATACTGGGATCCATGGTGGTGGGAAATGGGCACTGGTGGAGGGATGGGTATTTGATCATTGTATAATTGAAACCCAAGCACAAAAATATGTAAGTCTGCAACTGTACCTCATGATGTCTCACTATTAAAAATTTTTTAAAAATTCAGTTCTTGTATGTATACACATAATTGAATACTATGCAGCTCTAATAAAGAATAAAATCGTTCAATTTGCAGCAACATGAATGGAATTAGAGTATAACACCTTGAGTCAAGTTAGTCAGAAGAAAATAGATACATAATAATCTCTCATATGTGGAATATAAAGATATACCTTAAGGTAGCAACAAATGTCCAAAGGCAACATAATGGGAGAATTAATACATATAATTAAGTTGGTGGAAGGGTTGAAACCAAGGTCTCTTGGAGTCCTCTAGAGCTGGAGTGGCTGTGCTGATGATTAGTGTAGTGTTGTAATTATGTACATGAAAAACTATAATTAATACCATTGTAAATCACAGAATATCATTGAAAATTATAAATAAGTAAAATTCAATTCACTGTTGTTTATAATAAATATATCATGAATTAGATAAGTTAGAACAAAAATTCTCTGAAACTGAAAATATACATAACAAGAATGAATTACATAGGTTTGAACAAATGGTTTTCTGAAATTGAAAATATATTTAACAGACAAAATGGAATTTAAGGCGAAACAATGAATAAAGTCAAAGTTTATCATTTGATGATTAATAAATAAATGATTATTTACTAAAAGTTTGTTTTCACCTGAAGATACAGCTCCAAAATGTATGCAGTGAAACTTTATAGGAAATGAGAAATAACCAAATCCATAACCACCATAGTGAGAGAGTTTTAATACATTTCACCTAAAATAAAATAGACAAAATTTACTAGGATGTATAAGATTTATTGAAGCATTAAAATTAAGTTAATAGATATAGATAGATATGGATAAATATATAGACATAAATGTATAAGAACATGGCTGCTCTGGAGAGATAGGTTAATGGACTTTGTATGCAAAAGATCTGGGTTCAATTCCTAGTTTCAATTTCTGACCACTGAGCACGAAGCCAGGAGCAGATTCTGAACTCTACCATGTGTAGCCCTCAAACTAAATGAAAACATTGTCAGACATAATGAAGTTTCATACTATATAGTTCCTACTATATCACCTCTGGAAAAGACAAAATTATGGAGGCAAGATTCCAAAAGTTAAGATGAAGGAAGAACAAATAGGTTCATACTCAGAAGATTTTTACAACAAGAAGACTTTTGAACAATACTTATAATGGTGAAAATTTGTCAATATACTTTGCCAAATCCCATAAAACCTGAAGCATCCAAAATTAACCTTACTGTTGTTAATTGCAAACTTTGGGTGATTATGACATGTTGATGTTGGTTCATCAATTACAACAAATATACCATTCTGATGTAGCATGTTAATGTTAGTAGAAGCTGTACATATGAGATGGAAAATGAGAGAGAGAAAAAAGAGAGAGAATGTGGGGAATCTTACATTCTGCTTAATTTTTTTTATGAACCTAAGACTTCTATATAAAATAAAGTTATTTTGGGGCAGGAGAGAGTTCAGTCACTTGGGCATATAAGGATTCAATTCCCAGCACTGCATGATTCCAGTATCAACACAAGGAGTGAACCCAAAAAGTGGTCTGTGAGCACAAGCACTGCTGTGTGACCCATAAAATAAAATTCTAAATTTTTTAAATGCTGAATCGACCAAATGAAAAACAAATATTCTTTGTTCGCACGAATGGAAAAACTAAACACATTCTAGGCCACAACACTTTCAAACAAATACAAAAGTATAAATATTATGCCTTATTTTTCAATCATAATAAAAATAAAGTCAATAATTAAAATAACCCCTGAAAAAGACATTGTCTTTGAAACTATAAATATGCATTTTCAAATATTCATGTTAGGATATAAATTTGCTCAAATTTATCAAATTTTATACTGATTGCTCTAAAATGTTATACAATTGTAAAATTAAAAAAATTGCCAGTCAGCTCTTAAGTAGCTTAAATAGTATTTACACTAAGACAATCAGCAAGTTACAAATAAGGCTATTTTCACATTTTTTTGTTTTTTTCAAAGAGTCTTTTACCAGCACGCCACTCACTAAAGTGATAAGATGAAATACAAAAATATACAGGCATTTATGACAAAATAAGAAATGCTGAAAATTGATAACCAAAATGTTCAAATCAAGAAGACAGAATAGTGTCCATAGAGAAAACACAGAGGGTAGGGCACTTGACGTGCATGCTGCCAACCCAGATTCCATCTTCAGCAAACTATATTGTACCAAACCTCTTCTAAGAGTGATCTCTGAGCACAGAAAAAAGAGTAATCCCTAGAGCATTGCCAGTTGTAACCTTAAAACAACAAAATATAAAAGGCAGAATAATAATAAGTAGTATTCTGATAAATGTTAACAACCCAATCTGTGTTGATTTGGAAGTTTTGGAATAGTAAAAGAACATTGACGCATTTTTGCATTATCAAAACTGCAATAACTGTGCATACAAAATAGATTTAAATTCAATTTGTATTTTATTCATTGCTTTCTTAAATTTTACCAGTCACTAAAATTGTAGTAAAATATTGATTTATAACACATACAGACTTCTGTGGTTTAAATACTCTTACCAAATCCAATTTCAACCTTTCTACATGATATCATCAGGAAAAAATTCCCAGTAGCATATTATGTCGCATTTCCTCCATTCACATATAATAGGAAAACCTCAGAATCATAAATAACAGTACATTGTACTAAATTAATTGAGAAGTGACAGATTTCAATGTTTGTAAACATCATTTTATATCATTTACTTAATTGTGTTCTATAATCAATTTTATTTTTTTATTTTATTGAATCATTGTGAGATAGTTACAAGCTTTCATGTTTGGGTTACAATCACACAATGATCAAACACACATCCCTCCACCAGTGCACATTCCCCACCACCAATATCCCTGGAATACCCCCCCCCTTTCCCACCCTCCCCCTGCCTTCATGGCAGACAATATTCCCCATTCTCTCTCTCTACTTTTGGGCAGTATGGTTTGCAATACAGACACTGAGAGGTTATCGTGTTTCATCCTTTATCTACTTTCTGCACACATCTCCCATCCCAAATGGTTTCTAAGCAATCATTTTCTTAGTGATCCCTTCTATATTCCAGCTGCCTTCTCCCCTTTCCTCATGAGGCAGGCTTCCAGATATGGAGCAATCTATCTGTTCCGTGTGTCTACTATCCTTAGGTGTCAGCCTCATGCTGTTGTTTTATACTCCACAAATGAGTACAGTCCTTTTATGTCTGTCCTTCTCTTTCTGACTCATTTCACTTACCATGATGTTCTCCATGTCTATCAACTTATAAGCAAAATTCATGACTTCATCTCTCTTAACATCTGCATAGTATTGCATTGTGTATATCTACCAAACTTTCTTTAACCAGTCATCTCATCTAGGGCACTTGGGTTGGTTCCAGATTTTGGCCATTGTGAACAGTGCTGCAATGAACATATAGGTACAGATGTCATTTCTATAGTGCTTTCTTGCATCCTCAGGATATATTCTCAGAAGGGGTATTGCAGGGTCATATGGAAGTTCAATTTTTTAGTTTTTAAAGGACTGTCCATATTGTTTTCCAGAAAGGCTGGACCAGTCAACATTCCCACCAACAATGAAAAAGCGTCCCTTTTTCTGCACATCCACGCTAGCACTGGTTGCTTTTGTTCTTTTGAAAGTGTGCCAGTCTCTGTGGTGTGAGATTATATCTCATTGTTGTTTTGATTTGCATCTCCCTGATGGTTAGCGATGTGGAGCATTTTTCATGTGCCTTTTGGCCATTTTATTTCTTTTTTGAGCAAGCTACTGTTCATTTCTTCTCCCCAATTTTTGATGGGGTTGGAGGATTTTTTCTTGTACAATTCTACTGGTGTCTTGAGTATCCTGGATATTAATCCCTTATTAGAGGAGTATTGGGGAAATATTCTTTCCCATTCTGTGGGTTCTTTCTATTTTCGGCATTTTTTCTTTTGAAGTGCAGAAGCTTCTTAGTTTGATGTAGTCCCATTTGTTTACGTTTGCTTTCATGTGCATGGTCAGTGCTGTTTAGTCCTTAAAGATGTTATTAGCTTCAATGTCGTGGAGAGTTCTGCCTACATTTTCCTCTATGTACCTTATGGATTCGTGTCTGATGTATTTTTTTAAATTTTTATTAGTGAAACATCATTCATGTCTGATATTGAGGTCTTTAATCCACTTTGATCTGACTTTGGTACATCTACACAATGGAATACTATGCAGCTGTTAGTAGAGATGAAGTCATGAAATTTGCTTGTAAATGGATAGACACAGAGAGTGTCATGCTAAGTGAAATGAGTCGGAAAGAGAGGGACAGACATAGAAGGACGACACTCATTTGTGGAGCAAGGTAAAGGTAAGGTAAAGGCCCTCCCGTTGATCATCGATTTGCTCGAGCGGGCCCAGTAACGTCTCCATTGGAGACTTTGTTGTTACTGTGTTTGGCATATCGAATACATCACGGGGAGCTTGCCAGGCTCTGCCATGCGGGCGAGATACTCTCGGTAGCTTGCCAGGCTCTCTGAGAGGGGCGGATGAATCGAACTCGGGTCGGCCATTTTGGCTGCGTGCAAGGCAAATGCCCTACTGCTGTGCTATAACATAACATGAGACTGACACTCAAGGACAGTAGATACAAGGGCCAGGAGGATTGCTCCATAGCTTGAAGCCTGCCTCATGAGTGGAGGGGAAAAAGCAGATATAATAGAGAAATGATCACTAGGAAAATGATGGCTGGAGGAATCTGTCGGGATGGGAGATGTGTACTGAAAGTAGATAATGGAACAAACATGATGACCTCTCAGTTTTTGTATTTGCAGACCATAATGCTCAAAAGTACAGAGGGAAAAAGAACGGTATGGGGGAATATTGTCTTCCATGGAGGCAGCGGGAGGGTGGGGAAGTATACTGGGGAGATTGGTGGTGGGGAATGTGCACTGGTGAAGGGATGGGTGTTTGATCATTGTGTGATTGTAACCCAAACATGAAAACTTGTAACTATCTCACGGTGATTCAATAATTTTTTTTTAATTTTAAAAAAGAAGAAAATAACATGCCAAGATATCCAGGCTGTTTCTGTTAGTGGGTTTTTTCAAACCCTCGATGAATTGGTAATTACATCTGTTACAAAGTGTTTTATAAAATACAAAAAGCGGGACTACACAGCTCATTGAATTACTTGTATCATACTAGTAGAAAACCCTAATAAAATAAAATAAGGTAGGTTGTTGGTCTAATTTATAAATGTATAAAATTATGGAATTCTACCTTTTTTTAAAAAGCTAGCAAACAAAATCCATGTGTAAACATTCATAACCAAGTTTATCCAGGAATACATAAATGGTTCAACATTTGGAAATCTTTCAAGTCACTTCATTAATTAATTCACTGGGCAGAATATCCCGAACCAACACCAGGCTGTCTTCACTGGAGCACCTTGGAGAGGAACGGGTTGAGGAATCCAGGTATGTGGGAACTGTGACTGAGATCTCCAAGCCTGTTCAGATCGGGACTGGGCCTCCTCCAGCCAGATGCCCAGTTTTCCAGTAGCTTGGCAGTCACACCAACAAACTGCCTCCCGGCGCCATGTAATCTCATCAACGACCAAGATCCAGAGACTATCAAATAAAGCTCCTAGAAGAGAGTGATGCAGTATTTTCTGGAGCACACGAATGCATTCCCCTCTTTTAGACACAGTCGCCTCTGATACTCTTGCCCACTGATATACCTAAGTAGCACACGTGTGTTTGGTTTTAACATACTTGGTTGTATTCTTGTATATATAGGCTTAAATGGCCCCAGAATGAAATACAATAAACTTCACACACTTCCCTCTTATTGTGGTGGGAAGATGCTCGCTGGTTGGGTGGGTGTTTGAATATTTTCTGTAATGAACAATTGTAAACTACTTTATGAAAATAAAATGTATAAAAATCGTAAAAAAATAATTTATTGAACGTTGGCCATTGCTGTTGCCATGTTGGATAGATATCTTTATTAAAGTAGAAAAATGTGGCTTTAGTATAAGACATGTAATCACTACTTTAGAAAAAAAGGGAAATTCCCTTTTCAGTCAACCTGGCTGATTGAACCCGGCAAAAAATAGTGCCTGCTGTACTATTGCTCCAGCCCCGGTCCCCCACCCCCACCCCGCACTTTGATTTTTATGCAAAGGCAGATCTCAATTGTTCCCCCTGACATTGTTTACGGTTCACTCTTGATCGTGTTTAAGGAACCAATACTGTGTCAGGTATTGGCCCAGAACCTCCCATATTTAGAACCTGCTCTCAAATCCACTGAACTATCTCTCAGGCCCACCACATCACTTCGCTTTTTAAAAATTATTTTTGGAAGAATGAAGATTCTTTTCCCCTCAAGTCAATTACAATGTTATTCAAGATTAATTTTGGGTTTGCCATGGTGGTTAAACTAAGACTAAAGGTGAGTACGTTCTTTGTCCCTAAAAGTGTTTCAATTTGAAAAGTTAACAAAATGGTGTACAAGTTTGTACTTGAATAAATATGAATAAATCTGAATTAGCTCCTTAAGGACATAGTGTTTGTTGTCTTTGATGACAGGATGCCTATTTACTAAGGTAGCGTTTTCAACACTTTTTCCACAGTTAATAGTAATAAAATTAATAACATATCTGAATAAAGTTCCTATACTGTGAAACGTGAAGTATTTCACTAGGAATACTGTTTTAATATTCAATATTGTAACATGTTTCAATTTTTATGGATAAATAACAGTGTATTGTTTAGATATATGACTTTTTCTTATTCATCTATTCATTACTTTGAAGGTCATTGATGTTTCCTCTGTTGGGGGCTATTTCAAATAGTGGTGCAGTGATTATTTGTGTACAAATGTAAGTTTGAACACTTTTTTTACTTCTTATGTATATATACCTAGAGGTGAAATTGATTTTAGGTTTTTTTTATAGATCTATGCTAAAAATTTAGGACAACCATGTGAACAAGCTGGATTCCGAAAAGGATTCAGTACCATTGACCATATCCACACAATAACCAAGCTCATTGAGGTATCTCGGGAGTTCAAGATGCCGCTCTGTCTAACATTCATTGATTTAAAGAAGGCCTTTGATTCTGTTGAGACGGAAGCGGTCATGGAAGCCCTAGCCAATCAGGGCGTACAAACTCAATACATCAGGATCCTTCGTGAGCTCTATTGCGGATTCACTACCAAGATCTCACCATTCTACAAAGAAGTAATCATCCATATCAAGAGAGGGGTTCGGCAGGGTGATACCATTTCACCAAAACTCTTCAGTGCCACCCTCGAGAACATCATGCGACGAATAGAATGGGAAAACATGGGAGTGAAGATAGATGGTCGGCAACTACACCACCTCCGCTTTGCTGATGACATCTTTCTAATAACACCAAACATCAGCCAAGCGGCACAAATGCTTGCGGACTTTGACCGTGAGTGTGAAAAGGTCGGACTACAGTTGAATCTTACGAAGACAATGTTTATGAGAAACAGCCTTGTTCCTGACGCTCCATTCGCTCTCAACGGAACCACCATCTCCGAATGCAACAGTTATATATACTTAGGTCGAGAAATCAACATGATGAATGACCTGGCACCTGAGTT
This sequence comes from Sorex fumeus, assembly GCF_029834395.1. Classification (NCBI taxonomy): domain Eukaryota; kingdom Metazoa; phylum Chordata; class Mammalia; order Eulipotyphla; family Soricidae; genus Sorex; species Sorex fumeus. The sequence goes on from NW_026606115.1 coordinate 14,187,338, forward strand.
ACGCAGGAGGAAGAGAGCGGCTTGGAATGCCTTCAAGAGCATTGAAGAAATAACTAAAAGGACAAAGAACCTCCAGCTACGAGCACATCTCTTTGATTCCACTATTCTTCCTGCATTAACATATGCCTCAGAGACCTGGACCCTACGAAAACGGGATGAGAACACTATTCGGGTCTCTCAAAGAGGAATCGAAAGAACTATGCTTGGAATATCACGATTCACTTAAATGAGAGATAGAATCCGGAGTTCTGATCTTCGTCAACGCTCAAGAATCAGGGACGCTGTCTCATTTGCCAAGACATCAAAAATCAGATGGGCTGGACATGTAATGAGGTTTACAGACAACCGCTGGACTAGAGCCATTACTGATTGGATTCCACGAGACATCAAAAGATCACGTGGACGCCCACCTATAAGATGGTCAGACTTCTTCGTCAAGACCCTAAATGATCGGTTTGAGGCTCTCCATGTTCCTAAAACGAACAGATACCATTGGGCTACGCTAGCACGCAACCGGGATGAATGGAGACGTTACTGGCACCCGCTCGAATAAATTGATGAATAACGGGGATTAAGTGATTAAGTGATTAAGTGATGCTAAAAATTTATGTAAACAAATACTTCCACAATAGTTACACCATTTATATCCCCCTTGCAATACACAATGATCCAATTTTTTCCTTACACTCACCAACTTTGTTAATCTCTCACTCATTTTCTGTTACTTACTATAGACATCCTATTAGTGTGGAGTGGGATTTCATTTGTAATGATAATCTTTCCAGGTGATTGTTGGTCATTTTAATATCTACTTTAGAGTAATGTATTAAAATCTTTTACCCACATTGTAATTATATTGTTCATCTTTTTGTTATTCATTATTAGTTCTTTATGTATCCTAGTTAAGGTAAAAGGTAAAGACCCTCCCGTTGATCGTCGATTTCTCGAGCGGGCCCAGTAACGTCTCCATTGGAGACTTTGCTGTTACTGTGTTTGGCATATCGAATACTCTCGGTAGCTTGCCGGCTCTCCGAGAGGGTGGAGGAATCGAACTCGGGTCGGCCATGTTGGTCGCTTGTAAGGCGAACGCCCTACCACTGTGCTATCGATCCTAGTTACTGAGACTTTATCATATATGATTTAGGCTTTTAGCATCATATGTAGGAATTCATTGCCAAATTTAGGGTTATGAAGTTTTGACAATGATTTCTTGTTTTCCTCTAAGAGTTTTACAATTGAGCTCTTTATATCTGTGCTGAGTTGTTATTTCTATAAATTGTGAGGTAGGGATACAGCTACATTACTTGTTTTTGGACAACACCATATGATGATCAGGGTTTATTTCTGGACTCAGGGGACCATATATAGTGACAAGTATTGAACTCCGCTCAGTTGAGTGCAAGGCAAGCACCCTACCCATTGTAATATCACTATTCCAAAACCATTTGAAGAAGCTGTTCTTGTTTTCATCATGTATTGCATAACTTGTAAAAATCAATAAAACACATATTTCTAAGTTTAATTATAGAGTTTAAGTTTTATTCCATTAGTTTATATATCTGCTTTATGCCAGCAGTAGAATGCTGTGATTACTACACATTTGTAGTAAGTTTTGAAATCAGGAAGTGTAATTTATCCAAATTTGTCCTACTTTTTCAAAGCTAACTTGACCATTTGGGGCCATTCAAAATCCCTTTAATGTGAGTATTGACTTTTCGATATCTACAAACAAGGTCATTGGCATTTTAGAAGGATATTAAGCCAGCATATAGCTTTAGGTAATACTGACATCGTAAATATTAAGTTTCTCTATCTGTATTCATGAGATGTTCCCACTTATTTAAACATTGTGTAATTAATTCAAAAACATTTTTGTAAACTTTATTGCACAAATTCCTCAATTCCTAAGATAAAACTTTTCTTAATAATAGTATTCATTAGGTTCTACCACACGTGCACCCACCCAGCCCCGGCCTTTCTTGTGCACAGGTGTGTCCATCAGTGAGTCCCTATCCCTTCCCGCCCGGCGCTCCCAATCGCCTGCCACTGGGACAACTCCGTGAGTGCACCACAGAAGTTCGGAGGCACGTGCCCACTTCCCCCCCTCCCCTTCCCTCTTTTCCTCTGCACAGGCCCTTGGGCCCAGGTCAGTGGACTAGCATCCAGAAAGGCTGGGGTGTGGCCTCCACTGTAGGAGGCTTAGCCTTCTGAAAAGTGGGCGTGGTCTTCTGTGAGGCCGCGGTTATATTTCCCACGCCCAGCAATCTCAACTCACATACCAACCTTTATTACCTAATTCTGTGGAAAAAGTCCTGGCCACCTCAAACACAATACGACAATAATCAATTGGCCTACTTCAATCCCAACAAAAGACCAGTGTATGCAAAAAGCTGTACAAGCCCAAATAAAAGAGCACTTCCTTCAACACTTCATTAGATGCCTGTCATAACGCACAGAACAATGTCTGAGAGGAAGGACATATTCTAGAAGTGGAAAAGGGTGACCACCATCAACCGACCTTATTTAGAATCTTTTCCTGCTATAAAAGGGAACAGTGCTAGTGAACTTGAAGGTTTTCTCTATATAACCACAACAGAATGAGGAAACAGCGCAAATCTCCACTATGAGTAGAGGACAAAGAAAAGAGTCCCGAATCCTCAACAGGGGTTACCCACAAATACGATCTCTCCTATAAAGAATTCTGAGATGAAATGCTGAGGATGTTCAAGGAACTCAAAGAATCAATGGAGCAGACATTCAGAAAATTAAAGAAAGAAATGAAAGAAACAGTGGAACGGATAGTTGAGAAAATAAAGAAGAAATGAGAGCAAAATTAAGAAAACTATAAAAAGAAGTTTCACAAATAAAGTATTCAGTAGATGAAATTAAAAACTCAGTGGATACCCTCAGCAGTAGAATAACTATAGCTGAAGACAGAATTAGTGAGCTTGAAGATGAGCAAGAGAAATCATACAGGCAACAACAATGCGAAAAGACCTCAAAATACCTCTAAGGTGAATCAGAGACATAGGTGATGACTCCAAGAGGATCATCAATTAGAATCATCATTAGAGTCATCGGAAGGCAACTCCAATGAAAAAGCCACAGTTAAAGAAATCATTGCTGAAAACTTCCCAAGTTAGAGAATGCAGGCACCCAGATCCAAGGAGCCAGAAAGGTGCCGGCTAAAAGAGACCCTAATAAAAACACTCCAAGGCATATCATAGAATGATGGATGCCACGGATAGAGACATAATATTGCAAGCAGCAAGGTCAAAGAAGGAAATCACATACAAAGTAGCACCCCTTAGATGTACAGCAGACATATCAAAGGAAACCCTCCAAGCCTGAAGATAATGGTAGGATATAGTGAAAAAAAAAATCAATGAAATGAACGTTTCACCAAGAATATTTTATCCAATTAAACTCTCACTCAATCTCAATGGAAGTATAAAACATTTTATAGATAAACAAGAACTCAGAAACTTCATAGACTCAAAACCAAACCTAAAAGAAGGACTAAAATGTCTCTTGTAATTCAAGAAGGAAAACACCCATAAGCACAAGAAACCTTTACAGAAAGATGGCACAAAACCCCATGACAATAATCTCTCTCAATGTCAATGATCTAAATACATCAATCAAGAGACACAATGTGGCAAAATGGATTCAAAGACTGAAGCCAACATTCTGCTGCCTACAAGAAACATATCTGAACATAAAGAGCAAACACAGACTCAAAGTGAAAGGATGAAAACAACCCTGTAAGCAAAAAATCCCTCAAAAAAGCCTGGGTGGTCATATTAGTATCTGACAACATAGATTTCAGGTTGAAAAAGATTAGAAGGGACAGAGAAGGCCATTTTCTATTTATCAAGGGATATGTACAACAGGAAGAAATCACACTTTTAAATGTATATGCACCTAATGAGGGACCAGCTAAATACATAAACCAACTGCTAACAGACGTTAAGGAGGACATTCCAAACACTACAATAGTAGTCGGAGATTCAACATCGCATTATCATCTCTGGATAGATAAACAGGAAAAAACTCAGCAAGGAAACACTGGCTTTGAAGGAATAAATAGAAAAGACAGGGATAACAGACCTGTACAGAACTTTACACCTCAAAAAGAAAGAATACACAATCTTTTCCTGTGCACACAGAACATTTTCTAAAATAGACCACATGCTGGGTCACAAAACATACCTTAATAGAATAAGGAAGATATAAATTGTACCAACTATCTTTTCAGACCACAATGTACTGAAGATAGAAACGAATCGCACACAGACGTGTAGAACCAAATCAAACACCTGGAAATTAAACAACTCAATGTTGAACAATGAGTGGGTCAGGAAGGAAGTCAAGGAAGAAATCAAAAGATGCCTAGAAACAAATGAGAATGTAAGACACGAGCTACCAGAACCTAAGGAACCCAGCTAAAGCCGTGTTCACTTAATCACTTAATCACTTAATTTCCCGTTAGTCGTTGATTTGCTCGAGCGGGCGCCAGTAACGTCTCCATTTGTCCCTGTCGTGTGCTAGTGTAGCCCAATGGCATCTGTTCGCTCCGAGAACATGAAGGGCCTCAAACCGATCGTTCATGATATAGACGAAGAAGTCTGACCATCTGGAAGGTGGGCGGCCACGCGGTCTTTTGACATCCCGTGGGATCCAGTCGGTAACAGCTCTAGTCCAGCGGTCGTGTTTAAATCTCATTTCGTGACCAGCCCATCTGATTTTCGACACCTTGGCATATGAGACAGCAACCCTGATTCTTGATCATCGACGGATGTCAGAACTCCGGATTCTCTCTCTCATTTGAGTGAAACGTGATATTCCAAGCATAGCTCTTTCTATTCTTCTTTGGGAGACCTGAACAGCGTTCTCATCCTGTCCTGTATGCGTAGGGCCCAGGTCTCTGAGGCATATGATAATGCAGGAAGAACAGTGGAATCAAAGAGATGTGCCCGGAACCAGAGGTTCTTCGTCCTTTTAGCTATTTCTTCGACGTTCTTGAAGGCATTCCAAGCCGCTCCCTTCCTCCTGCGCAGCTCAGGTGCCAGGGCATTTGTCATGTTGACCTCTCGACCTAGCTACACATAGCTGTTCCATTCGGAGATGGTCGTTCCATTGAGAGCGAATGGGGCGTCAGGAACAAGGCTGTTTCTCATAAGCATTGTCTTCGTAAGATTCAGCTGTAGTCCTACCTTTCCACACTCACGGTCAAAGTCAGCCAGCATTTGTGCCACTTGGCTGATGGTTGGTGTTATTAAAACAATGTCATCAGCAAAGCGGAGGTGGTGTAGTTGCCGACCATCTATCTTCACTCCCATTCCTTCCAATTCCAGTCGTCGCATGATGTTCTCGAGGGTGGCACTGAAGAGTTTTGGTAAAATGGTATCACCCTGCCGCACCCCTCTCTTTTTTTTTTTTAGTATTTTTTTTTAATTTTTTTACAATTGTAGATTTACAATTTTTTGTGCTTGGGTTTCAACCACACAACGATCAGATACCCATCCCTCCACCAGTGCCCGTTTTTCACCACCATGGATAATATCCATCCCACCCCCATCCCCACATCCCCCCCGTCTCTGTGGCAGGGCAATCCCCTGTGTTCTCTCTCTCCGTTTGGGTGTTGTGGTCTGCAAAAGAGGCATTGAGTGGCAAACATGTTCAGTCCATAGTCTACTTTCGACATGCATCTCCCCTCCTGGGAGGATCCTCCAAACATCCTTTATTTGGTGCTCCCTTCTCTATCTGAACTGCCCTTTCCTCTAGGATACCCGACTGGCCTCTAAGTTATGGAGTAATCATCCTGGTGCTGATCTCAGCTATTCTTGGGTATTAATCTCATACTTTGTTACTTTATATCCCCCAGATGAATGCAATCTTTCTATGTCTATCCCTCTCTTTCTGACTCATTTCGCTTAGCATGATACTTTCCATATTGTACCACTTGTATGTAAATTTCATGACTTCATCTTTTCTAACAGCTACATAGTACTCCATTGTGTAGATGTACCAAAGTTTCTTTAACCAGTCATCTGTTCTTGGGCATTCAGGTTTCTTCCAGTTTCTGGCTATTATAAAGAGTGCTGCAATGAACAAACAAGTGCAGATGTCACTTCGACTATACTTTTTTGCCTCTCTGGGATATATTCCCAGGAGTGGTATTGCTGGGTCAAATGGAAGCTCAATTTCTAATTTTTTGAGAATTGTCCATACTGTTTTCCAGAAGGGCTGAACCAGTGGACATTCCCACCAACAGTGAAGGAGTGTCCCTTTCTCGCCACATCCGCGCCAGCATCGGTTGCTTTTGTTCTTTTGAATGTGGGCCAGTCTCTGAGGTGTGAGATGGTATCTCATTGTGGTTTTGATCTGCATCTCTCTGATGATTAATGATGTAGAGCATTTTCTCATGTGCTTTTTTGCCTTTCGGATTTCTTCTTTGAGAAAGTTTCTGTTCATTTCATTGCCCCATTTTTGGATGGGGTTGGATGTTTTCTTCTTGTGGAGTTTAACCAGTATTTTGCATATCCTGGATATCAACCCCTTGTCAGATGTATATTCGGCGAATATCCTTTCTCATTCTGGAGACTGTCTTTGTATTTTGGTCACTGTTTCTTTGGAGGTGCAGAAGCTTCTTAGTTTAAGATAGTCCCATTTATCTATCTCTGTTTTCACTTGCTTGGCCAGTGGCGTGGCATCTTTTAAGATACCATTAGCTTCAATATCATGGAGGGTTTTGCCAACATTATCTTCAATGTACCTTATGGTTTCTGGTCTGATGTTGAGGTCTTTAATCCATTTTGATCTTACTTTTGTACATGGTGTTAGGCAGAGTTCTGAGCCTATTTTTTTGCATGTAGCGGTCCAATGATGCCAACACAATTTATTAAAGAGGCTTTCCTTACTTCACTTCACATTACTTGCACCTTTATCAAAGATTAGATGATCTTATGTTTGAGGGGAGATGTCAGTATATTCAACGCTGTTCCATTGGTCTGCAGTTCTGCCTTTGTTCCATTACCATGCTGTTTTAATTATTACTGCTTTGTAGTACAGTTTGAAGTTAGGGAGGTTGATTCCTCCCATTTTCTTTTTCCCAAGAATTGCTTTAGCTATTCGTGGGGGCTTATTGTTCCATATAAATTTCAGGAGTGTTTGCTCCATTTCTTTGAGGAATGTCATGGGTATCCTTATAGGCATTGCATTGAATTTATACAATGCTTTCGGTAGTATTGCCATTTTGACAATGTTAAGTCTCCCGACCCATGAGCAGGGGATATCTTTCCATTTCCTCATGTCCTCTTTTATTTCCTGAAGTAGCGTTTTGTAGTTTTCTTTGTACAGGTCCTTTACTTCCTTAGTTAAGCTGATTCCTAGGTACTTGATTTTCTGGGGCACAATTGTGAACGGGATTGTTTTTTTCATATTGCTTTCTTCTCTCTCACTGTTTGCATATAGGAAAGCCATGGACTTTTGGGTATTGATTTTATAACCTGCAACTTTACTATACGAGTCTATTGTTTCTAGGAGTTTTTTGGTGGAGGTTATTGGGTTCTCTAAGTAGAGTATCATATCGTCTGCGAATAGTGAGAGCTTGATTTCTTCCTTTCCTACCTGAATGCCCTTAATATCTTTTTCTTGCCTAATCACTATTGCAAGTACTTCCAGTAATATATTGAACAGAAGTGGAGAGAGTGGGCATCCCTGTCTCGTCCCTGATCTTAGAGGGAAGGCTCTCAGTTTTTCCCCATTGAGGATGATGCTTGCTGTAGGCTTGTGTTAGATGGCTTTAATTATGTTGAGGAAGGTCCCCTCTATACCCATTTTGGCTAGGGTTTTCATCATAAAGGGGTGCTGGATCTTGTCAAATGCTTTCTCTGCATCTATTGATATAATCATATGCTTTTTATCTTTTCTTTTGTTGATATGATGGATTATGTTGATTGATTTTCGAATGTTAAACCATCCTTGCATCCCTGGGATGAATCCTACTTGGTCATGTTGTATGATCTTTTTGATGAGTAATTGGATTCTATTTGCTAGTAGTTTGTTGAGGATCTTTGCATCTGTGTTCATCAGGGATATCGGCCTGTAATTCTCTTTCTTTGTGGTATCTCTGTCTGCTTTTGGTATCAGTGTGATATTTGCTTCGTAGAAACTGTTCGGAAGTGTTTTTGATATTTCAATTTCGTGGAAAAGCTTAAAGAGCATTGGGAGTAAGTCCTCTTTAAAGATTTGGAAGAATTCACTAGTGAATCCATCCGGGCCAGGACTTTTGTGCTTGGGGAGACTTTTTATTACCATTTCAATTTCCTTGATGGTGATAGGTCTGTTCAGTTATTCCAGGTCTTCTTGGTTCAGCCTTGGGAGTCTGTAGGAGTCTAGGAATTTATCCATTTCCTCGAGGTTTTGATGTTCCGTGGCATAAAGCTTCTCAAAGTACTCCCTGAGGATCCTCTGAATTTCTGTGATTTCTGTTGTAATGACCCCCTTTTCATTTCTGATTCGGTTTATTAGGGTATTCTCTCTCCCTTTCTTTGTGAGTTTTGCTAGAGGCTTATCGATCTTGTTAATTTTCTCGAAGAACCAGCTTTTGGTTTCATTGATCTTTCGGATTGTTTTTTGGGTTTCCATCTCGTTAATCTCTGCTCTGAGTTTTATTATTTCCTTTCTCCTGTTCGGGCTGTGTTCCTTTTTTTGGTCCTTCTCCAAGCTCTTAAGCTGTGAGGTTAGGTTACTTATGTGTGCTCGCTGCTCCTTTCTGAGGAATGCTTATAGAGCTATAAACTTTCCTCTTAACACAGCCTTTGCTGTGTCCCATAAGTTTTGGTAACTCGTGTTCTCATTTTCATTCGTTTCTAGGAATCTTTTGATTTCCTCTTTGATTTCCTGTCTAATCCACTCGTTGTTCAATAGTGCACTGTTTAATTTCCAGGTGTTTGATTTAGTTTTCTGTTTTTGTGTGTCATTTACTTCTAATTTCAGCGCATTATGGTCTGAGAAGATTGTTGATACAATCTCTACCTTCTTAATTTTATGGAGGCATGTTTTGTGGCTCAGCATGTGGTCTATCTTGGAGAATGTTCCATGTACGCTTGAGAAGAATGTGTATTCAGCTTTTTGTGGATGAAGTGTCCTATATATATCTACTAAGTCCCTTTCTTCCATTGTTTCCCTCAAATGAAGTATGTCCTTGCTAAGCTTGAGTCTAGTTGATCTATCAAGAGGTGACAAAGCAGTGTTGTAGACTCCCACTAGTATTGTGTTGCTATTGATGTCTTTTTCCAAATCTATGAGTAGTTGTTTTAAGAACTTTGCTGGTCTCTCATTAGGTGCATATACATTTATTATTGTAAGTTCTTCCTGTTGTACAGATGCTTTGATCAATAAGAAATGGCCTTCACTGTCTCTTATGACCTTCCTCACTCTGAAATCGATGTGGTCTGATATAAGGATGGCTACCCCAGCTTTTTTATGGGAGCTGTTTGCCTGTAGGATTGTTTTCCAGCCTTTGACTCTGAGTCTGTGTTTGCTTTGACTATTGAGATGCGTTTCTTGCAGGCAGCAGAATGTTGGGTTCAATTTTCTAATCCATCCTGCCACTCTATGTCTTTTAATTGATGCGTTTAGCCCATTGACATTGAGAGAGATTATTGTTATGGGATTTTGTACCATTGTTCTGTTAAAATTTGGTGTATTTGAGGGGCCTTTCCTGCCTTAAAGTAGCCCATTTAGTTGTTCTTGTAACCATGGTTTTGAGTCAATGAAGTTCCTGAGCTGTTGTTTGTCTGTGAAACTGTGTGTTGTTCCTTCTATTATGAATGAGAGTCTCGCTGGGTAAAGTATTTTTGGAGAGGCATTTATTTCATTGATTTTTTTCACTATGTCCCACCACTGTTTTCGGGCCCTGAGGGTTTCATCAGAAAAATCAGCTGTGAATTTTAAGGATGCTCCTTTGTAAGAGATTTCTTTCTTCGATCTTGCTGCTTTCAGAATTTTGTCTCTGTCTAAGGTTTTGGTCATTTTGATCAGAATGTGTCTTGGGGTATTTTTATTCAGATTTCTTCTAGCTGGTACCCTTCGGGCCTCCTGAATGTGGTCACAAGTTTTCTTCAGCTCTGGAAACGTTGTAGCAATGATGTCTTTGACAGTTTCTTCTTCATCAAGGTTTTCTTCCTGTACCTCTGGGACTCCAATAATTCTTAAGTTACCCCTCTTGCCTTCATTCCTATCTTCTCTTGCCATCTGTTCCTGAATTGTGAGTCTCTTTTCCATTTTCTGCTCTTTTCTGGAGAGTCTCTGAACTTCATCTTCGAGTTCACTGATTCTGTTCTCAGTAGCTGTTACTCTGCTGCTGAGGCCTTCCACTGAGCTTTTCAATTCGCCTACGAGATTTTTCAGGTCTGATATTTCTGATTGCATTTTCCTCATTTCTGCCTTCAGATCCTCTTGTCTTCTATTGGCATTGCTTTCCATTGTTTCTTTTAATTCCCTAAGCATCCTAAGTAGCTCCCTCCTAAATTCCTTGTCAGAGAGGTTGTCTAACACTGCAGTACTGTTGGTGTCATCTGGGCTAGACTCTTCAATATGAAAGTTTGGTGGGCTTTTGCGTTGCTTTACGATTGTGTGTGGTTTAGTCCTTCACGTTCACTGTTACTATTCTGCTTGATATGCAGTGTGAGTTAAGATAGGCTTATGAGTTATTGGCTACTGTGTTTCTAGTGGCTGAGATAAAATAGAGAAGTTTCCATCTGAGAAGGTAGCTTATGGTTCCTATGGCATACGTAGTGGGAAAATAACGCGGCCGCGGCTCCGGAAAGAGTCCCTGGCACTGGGCGAGGAGTTGGGAACGTCTCCAGTTTGGAATTGGAGCAGTTCAGCTTTGTTGCCCAGAGTTGGGCCTCCGTGCCCGTCCCGCGCAGCTCAGGGGTTGAAAACCGGCTTTCTAGGGGCTGGATCTAGGTGCGCATGCCCAGAAAGGGTCCCAGGCCCTTGGGGGCGGGCTGAACCTGTTTGGAATTGGAGCCGTTCAGCTTTGTTGCCCAGAGCTGGGCCTCCGTGCCCGTCCTGCGCAGCTCAGGGATTGAAAACCGGCTTTCTAGGGGCTGGATCTAGGTGCGCTTGCCCAGAAAGGGTCCCAGGCCCTTGGGGGCAGGCTGTACCTGTTTGGAATTGGAGCCGTTCCGCTTTGTTGCCCAGAGCTGGGCCTCCGTGCCCGTGCCGCGCAGCTCAGGGGTTGAAAAACCCCCCTCTCTTGACATCAACGATCACTTCTTTGTAGAATGGTGAGATCCTGGTAGTGAATCCGCAATACAGCTCACGGAGGATCCTGATGTATTGGGCTTGAATGCCCTGATTGGCTAGGGCTTCAATGACTGCTTCCGTCTCAACAGAATCAAAGGCCTTCTTTAAATCAATGAACGTTAAACAAAGCGGCATCTTGAACTCCCGAGAAACCTCAATGAGCTTGGTTATCGTGTGGATATGGTCGATGGTGCTGAATCCTTTGCGGAACCCGGCTTGCTCGCATGGTTGTCCTTCATATAGTGTTCTGCCAATCCTATTTAGGATGACTCGAGTGAACAACTTGTAGATGACAGACAATAGGCAGATCGGGCGATAGTTTCCAATGTCATGGATGTCTCCCTTCTTGAACAGTAGTACGGCCCTGCTGGTTTTCCACTGGGACGGAGTCTTGTATTCAGACAGGTAGCGTGTGAAGAGCCGAGCCAGCATATTGATGAGTACTGACGGCAGGTTCTTCAGGTGTTCAGGTCTGACCTTGTCTGGGCCGGGTGCTGTTTGTTTCTTTACCGACGAAATGGCGTGTTGGATTTCGGAAGGGAGAATGTTGGGAACGACATATCCATCCTGTGGAATTTGGCATGTCAGCAAGTGGACATGGCTATCGAAGAGATTTGAGTAGAAGTCATGGATAATCTTCTCCATTGCCGTTTTGGAGGATGTGATGGATCCATCAGGACGTCGGAGGACAGTCATCTTGGTCTTATAGTTGGCGAAGGACAGGCGAGCATTACGAATACTTTTCCCGGCTTCTGCCGCATCTACCAGTACTTCTGCTCTTCTCTCTTTGAGGTCTTCCTTGATCGCATCTCTGCACTGCTTTGTGAGCTCGTACGTTAGCTTGCGGTTGCCTGAGGCATGTGCCAAACCACGCTGGCGAATTAGCTCAAGAGTTTTCGAAGATAGGCGATTTTTTGTGGCTATCTCTCTCTTGGCATTCCTCGCACATTCATGGAGGTGCTGAACCAGTCGATCGTATTCCTTGTCAATGTTGTCAACAATGGCATCTTCCCATGTTGCCGCAGTAGTACCAAAGAGTTCCCAGTTGGTGGTCATTCTGGGAGTTCTCTTTTTGAACTTTGCATCCCTTTCTCCCCGCTCTGTGAAGTAGAATTTTGCATGAAGGAGACGGTGGTCCGATCCCGTTCGAAATTTTGGGACAACAGCGACATCAGTCAGGCAAAACTGTCGATTGAATATGATGTGGTCTATCGTCCACCGGGAGACTCGCATGTCCATCATTTAGATTCTGCCTTCTGTAACTGTGAGTTACCATGAATAGTCTTGGTCGACATGATGAACTCACACAGTCTCTCACCCTGTTCGTTCCATTCTAGGCCATGGGTCCCGATGTGAAGTTCTTCAGCTGACCTTCTCGGTCCTATCTTGGCATTAAAATCACCCACAATGATCTTGTAGAAGGTGTGGTCTTCTTTATAGAACTTCTCTAGCTCCATGTAGAACTTCTCGATTTCTCTTTCATCATAATGAGATGTTGGTGCGTAGACAACGAAGATAGAAACTGCAGGCAATGAGTCACATCTATTCAAATGTAAACGTCCGATTCGGGTTGTTAGGCATTCGAATGAATCAATGCTCATGGCCAAGTTTGTGTTGACAAGGACACCGACGCCTCCAACACCTCTTTTATCGCATGTTCCGAGGAACAATTCTTCTCCTTTGTCGAAAACGGCATGGTGAGTTTTGTGCCTTCTTGTCTCGGTCAGACCAATGATGTCGTACTTGATCATTCGCACTTGTACCATCAGGTTCTCGATGGATGCATCTGATGCTAGCGTACGTGCATTGAAAGTACAGATGATCATTTTTGTCTTCCTTCGTTGTGGCAGCCTAGGTCGGCCTTGAGATTTTGTCGGCCTCTCCTTTCTCATCCTTCTCAGTGCTGCCATGTCGGTGAAGCTTTCAGGGTCAGGTGAATGAGACCAGTTGTAGTTACTGGTTTTGGCATATCGAATACACAGCGGATAGCTTGCCAGGCTCTTCAGTGCGGGCGGAATACTCTCGGTAGCTTGCCAGTCTTTCCGAGAGGGATAGAGGCTTTTGGGGCGACCTCTAATCACCCTTGTAGGTGTTAGCATATTTGAACCCTATCAAATATGGTACGACAATTCCGGAAGATGGGTATTTAGTGTCTTATGATGTGTCTTGTGATGCCCGCAAAGCGGCCGCGCGGGTCCGGAAAGCGTCCTGGAGTGTGGCGATGGCTGGGTAGTGGAAGTAGTGTGGAGAGTGGAAGTCTGCCAGTGGGGTATTTATCTGGGTAGGGTGGGTCTCCTGTGCGCAATTCGATCCCTGGGTGGTTGATGGAAGCAGACAGGGCAGGGTAGGGTGGGGCTCCTGATTAGAATCCCTTTGTCACCTGTGGTGGTGGGAGCAAGCAGAGAAGCTCTGTCCCTGGGTCCGCCGAGCCTGGAGTCCAAGGTCTCAGAGAGTTCTGCTTATCTTGTTCTGTGGGTCTTCAGTCGTGCGTGGGTCTCGGCCGGAGCTGCCACGCGGGTCCGGAAAGCGTCCTGGAGTGTGGCGACGGCTGGGTAGTGGAAGTAGTGGAAGCCGTGTTAAGAGGAAAATTTATAGCGATGCAAGCATTCCTCAGGAAAGAGGAAAGGGTCTACATAGATAACTTGACTTCACAGCTCAAGATCTAGAAAAAGAACAACAGAAGGAACCCAAACGCGAACATAACGTAACAAAATAGGAGACTATCACCCAAGAATGACCGAGATTAGAACCAGAAATTTTGCTCCATGGCTTGGAGGCCAGCCACACGTGCTAGGGGAAAAGGCAGCTCAGATAGAAAAGGGAGCACCAAATAAAGGGTGCTGGGAGGATCCTCCCAGGACAGGAGAAGCATGCTGAAAGTAGACTATAGACCAAACATGATTGCCACTCAATGCCTCTCTTGCAAACCACAGGAACAAAAATGAGAGAGAGAGAGAGAACAAAAGGGAATGCCCTGCCACAGAGGCAGGGTGGGATGGGGGAATGGGTGGTGGGAGGGATACTGGGATCCATGGTGGAGGGAAATGGGCACTGATGGAGGGATGGGTATTTGATCATTGTATAATTGAAACCCATGCAAAAAATTTGTAAGTCTACAACTGTACCTCTTGGTGTCTCACTAATAAAAAAATATTTAAAAAATAAAAAATCTAAGCAAACCCAGCAAAAAAAGAGAAGGAATCTAAACCTGGCCGAAGAAAAGAAATAATAAAACTTAGAGCAAAAATTAACAACATGAAAATCCGAAAAACAATCCGAAAGCTCAATGAAACCAAGAGCTGGTTCTTTGGGAAAATAAGCAAGATTGGTAAATCACTAGCAAGACTCACAAAGAAAGAGAGAGAGAGAAAACCCTAATAAACCAAATCAGAAATGAAAAAGGGGACATCAGAACAGAAACCGATGAAATTCGAAAGATCATCAGAGACCACTTCGAGAATTGTATGCTACGAAACAAGAGAACCTAGAAGAAACATAAATTCCTGGATTCCTACAGTCTCCCAAGACTGACCTACGAAGACTTGGAATACCTGAATAGTCCCATTCATATCAAGAACATAGAAACCATAATCAAAAGTCGTCCAAAAACAAAAGCCCAGGCCCAGATGGATTCTGTAGTGAATTCTTCCAAACATTTAAAGAAGATCTGGGTTGATCTTCTTACCCTCCCAGGTCAGTTAACCTGACAGTATTCGAAGCTGGGACTTGGCTTTTTCTGGGCACATGCCCCAGGCGTCCTCTAGGACCTTGGGAAACCCCAGCATCCCTAAGCCTCTTCCTGTTCATCCCCAACGCTGTGTTGGTCTTCTTCCTCTCCCAGGTCAATTAATGCCCCAGTATTCGAACCCAAGACTTGGCTTTCTCCGTGCACACACACACCAGGTTTCCTCTAGGGCACTGGGATGCCCCAGCATCCCTGAGCCTCTTCCTGTTCGTCCCCAATGCTTTGCCAGTCTTCTTCCCCTCCCAGCTGGTACCACCCCCTCCCACACACACACACACCAGGTTCCCGGGTGGGCATGACCTCTTTAGAAGTGGGAGTGGCTTTTGTAGAAGTGGGCGTGGCCTAATTCCAGGCCGGCGGATGCTCATGTGGCTAGGGCACTTTAGTCATACCAAGAAATCTAGTGTAACATCTCAGTCCCCATACCTCCACACCAACATGAAGAAACAATGCAAATCCACACAATGTGCGGAGGATGATGAAAAGACTTCAGAAGCCTAAGTAGGTGCTACTCACCTAAAATACCTCTCTGAGAAAGAATTCAGATATGAAGCAATGAAGATGTTCAATGAATTCAATGAAACAGTCAGACAGACATCCAGTAACATGAGAGAAACAATTGAGAAATTATGGGAAGAAAAGAGAGCAGAAATTGGAAAGCTACGCACTGAAATGTCACAAATTAATGATTCTGTAGAAGAAATAAAAAACTCAGTCTTTGCCCTCAAGAGTAGAATGACCACAGCTGAAGACAGAATCAGTAAGCTGGAAGATCAGCTGCACGAAGACTACAGGCAACAACAAACGATGACAAGAGACCTCAAAATAGCTCGAGAGCAATCAGAGTCCTAGGAGATGATTCCAAGAGGAACAACATTAGAATCATTGGAGTACCAGAATCTCAGGAAAACAATCCCAATGAAAAATCCATGGTTAAACAAATCATTGCTGAAAAATTCCAAGAGCTGGACAATGCAGCCATTCAGATTCAAGGAGCCTGAAGGGTGCCAGCTAAAAGAGACCCTAACAAAAACACTCCAAGACATATCATAGAATCATGGAAGCCACGGATAGAGAAACAATACTGCAAGCATCAAGGTCAAAGAAGGAAATCACATACAAAAGAGCAACCCTTAGTCTCACAGCAGACCTATCAGAGGAAAATGTCCAAGCCTGAAGGCAATGGTGGAATATAGTGAAAAAAAAACTCACTGAAATGAACACGTAACCAAGAATAATCTATCCGGCTAAACTCTCACTCAAACTCGAAGGAACAGTCCACTATTTTCTGGATAAACAGCAGCTTGGGAACTTCATAGACTCAAAACAAACCCAAAAGAAACGCTAAAGGGGCTAGTATAAGACAAGACAAACCCTAGAACACAACCGACCCTTACAGAAAGATGACACAAAACCCCATAACAATAATCTCTCTCAAAATCTACGGTCTAAATTCACCAATTAAGAGAAACAGGGTGGGAGGGACGCTGGGAGCATTGGAGGTGGGGAATTGGAACTGGTGGAGTGATGGGTACTCAATCATTGTATAATTGAAACCCAAGCACAAAAAATTGTAATTCTACAATTGTACCTGATGGTGTTTCACTAATAAAAATAATAAATAAATAAAAAGAGAGACACAAAGTGGCAAAATGGATTCAGAGACAGAAACCAATATTGTGCTGCCTATAAGAAACTCATCTGAACAGTCAGAGCAAACACAGACTCAAAGTGAAAGGATGGAAAACAATCCTGCAAGCAAACAGCTCCCTCAAAAAATCTGGGGTGGCCATACTAGTATACGACATACCATAGATTTCAGGTTGAAAAAGATTAGAAGGGAGAGCAGGGCAATTTTCTATTCATCAAGGGATATGTATAACAGGAAGAAATCACACTCCTAAATGTATACGCACTTAATGAGGGAACAGGTTAATATTTAAACAATTGCTAACATATTTTAAGGATAACATTGCTAGCAACACAATAGTCGACTATTACGGAGAATTCAACGTCACCTTATCACCTCTGGATAGATCAACAAGAACAAATCTAAGCAAGGAAATATCGGCTTTGAAGGAAGAAATAGAAGTCAGAGGACTTAAAGACATATACAGGGCTTTACACCCCAAAGAGAAAGTATACATTCTTCTCCAGTGCACACGGAATGTTTTCCAAAATAGACCATGGGCTAGGACACAAAACATACCTCAGTAGGACCAGGAGGATAGAAATAGTATCAACAATGTTTTCAAACCACGATGCACTGAGAATAGAAGTGAATCACACACAGACACGGAGAACCAAATCAAACATCTGGAAATTAAACAACTCAATGTTGAACAACGAGTGGGTTACGAAGGAAGTCAAGGGAGAAACCAAAAGATACCTGGAAACAAGTGAGAATAAAGATACAAGCTACCAGAAATTATGGGATGCAGTTAAAGCTGTGTTAAGGGGAAAATTTATAGCTCTGCAAGAATTTCTCAGGATGGAAGAAAGGGCCCATGTAAACAATTTTATTTCACTGCTCCAGATCTTAGAAAAGTATCAACAAAATGAGCCCAAATCAGGCAAAAAGAAAGAGATCGTGAAATTCAGAGCATATATTAATGACATGGATACCAAAAAAAAAAAAAAGACAATTCGAAAGATCAATGAAACCAAGAGCTGGTTCTTTGAGAACAAAACAAGATAGATAAGCCACTAGCAAGACTCACAAAGAAAGAGAGAAACCAAATAAACCAAATCAGAAACTTAAGGGGGATATCACAACAGAAACCAAAGAAATTCAAAAGATCATCAGAGACTACTTTGAAAGTCTGTATGCCACGAAACAAGAGAACCTAGAAGAAATGGATAAATTCCTGGACTCCGATAATCTCCCAAGGCTGGATCAAGAAGATCAAAAGTACCTGAATAGACCTATTAACATCAAGAAAATTGAACTGTAAGCAAAGGACTTCCCAAAAACAAAAGCCCAGGTCCAGATGGATTCACTAACGAATTTTTCCCAACATTTAAAGAGGTCCTATTGCCAGTACTTCTCAAGTTTTTACAGAAAATTGAAGAAACAGAAACTCTCCCAAACAGTTTCTATGAATCCCATATCTCTGTAACACCAAAAGGAAACAAAGACACCACAATAAAAGAAAACTGCAGGTCGATATCATTGATGAACACGGATGCGACGATTCTCAACAAAATACTAGCAAATATAATTCAACAACTCATCAAAGAGATCATACACCATGACCAAATGGGATTAATCCTACGGATGCAAGGATGGTTTAAGATTTGGAAATCAATCAACATCATTCATCATATCAACAAAAGAAAAGATTAAAACCATATGATCATATGAAAAGATGCAGAGAAAGCATTTGACAAGATCCAGCACACGTTTATGATGAAAACCCTTGCCAAATGGGTAGAGAGGGGACTTCCTTTAACATAGATAAAGCCATCTACCACAAGCCTATAGCAAACATCCTCAATGGCGAAAAACTTAAAGCCTTCCCTCTAAGGTCAGGGACGAGACAAGGATGCCCACTCTTTCCACTGCTGTCAACATAGTACTGAAAACACTGGCAATAGTGGTTAGGGAAGAAAGAGGTATTAAGGGCATTCAGGTAGGAAAGGAAGAAATTAAGCTCTCATTATTCGCAGATGATATGATACTATACTTAGAAAATCCTGAAACCTCAACCAAGAAACTCCTAGAAACAATAGACTAGTCTAGTAAAGTTGCAGGCTATAAAATCAATACTCAAAAGTCCATGGCTTTCCTATATGCAAATAGTGAGAGAGAAGAATGTGACATGAAAAAAAGATCAGGGACAAGACAAGTGTGCCCACTATCACCAATTCTGTTCAATATAGACTGGAAATACTTGCAATAGCAGTGAGGCAAGAATAAGATATTAAGGGCATCCAGATAGGAAAGGAAGAAATCAATCTCTCACTATTCGCATACAATATGATACTATATCTAGAGAATCCTTAAGTCTCTACCAAGAAGCTCCTAGAAACAATAGACTTGTATAATAAAGTCTCAAGCTATAAAATTAATACCCAAAAATCCATGGTCTTCCAATACGCAAATAATGAGACAGAGGAAAGAGACATGAAAGAAGCAATCCTGTTCACAATTGTGCCCCAGAAAATCAAGTACCTTGGAATCAGCGTAACAAAGGAGGTAAAGGACCTCTACAAAGGAATCTACAAAACGATACTTCACGAAATAAAAGAGGACATGAGGAAATGGAAATATATACCCTGCTCATGGATATGAAGAATTAACATTGTCAAAATGGCAATACTTCCCAAGGCACTATACAGATTCAATGCGATCCCTAGAAGGAACCCATAAATTTCTTCGAAGAAATGGATCAAGCACTCCTAAAGTTCATTTGGAACAACAGATGCTCATGAATAGCTAAAGCAATTATTGGGAAAAAGAGGATGGGTGACATCACCCTCCCCAACCTCAAACTCTACTACAAAGCGGTAACAATTAAAACAGCATGGTAATACAGCAGCGAAGAAAACCAGCTGGCAGGCTCCACAACTCCCGGAGAATTCTCCGGGCCTCATACTGATCCAACATCACTGGAAGGTCTCAGATGGGGTAGGTGCTGTCTCCCTGCCTTCTCCAGATGAAATCCCGGTGACCATGAGCTTCTACAAGCATGGCTCCTGTATGCGGGTACCAGGACTTTTTTCCGAACTGTGTGGCCATATAAGCCTGATATGCAAAGTGATCAATGGAAAGTAAATGATCTAGATTTGTCCCTGAAAAACATGCTTGAATGGTGGTGGGAAATTTTGAGCAAAATATAGTACCCAACCGAAATGCATCTAGACTGTGCATTTAACTATGGTGCTATGCCGCCCTGGGAGGGGAAGGATGTCTGTCCCTCTGCCTGACCCCTTGCTGTGGCAGCATGGTGACCTGTATTTTTTAGAGCCTAACAAACAGCCAGGTATGAGACTGTTTTGACGAGGCACGTGGGGCCTCATGGGATGGGTGTTGGAATTGGCCCTGCTCCCCGCCATGACAATGCTCCCGGGTTGCCACCCTCAGACGCCCCCTCCGGCTTCTGAACAACCATGAGGCACACATACCAATCTCGGAACCCAGGGGCTTATGGCAGTAATCCCTCTAGGTTTATTACTAAAATATCAGAAATCCAAGTTTGCATGGCCACTATTGTGGCCACACGACATCATATGCTCTTCATAATCAGCAATAGAAAACAAATTTTCTAAGGATGCCTTTGTGGCAGGTCTGAACGTTGGGGAAATTCCAAATACAATGTTGGGTCTTTTGTCGTAATATTGAATGTGATCAACGTAGAGAGAGAAAGAGTAAAGTAGAAATCTGCAACACAGGAAGGGAGTGGGTGGGAGGGGGGCATACTGGGGATTTTGGTGGTGAAAAATGTGCATTGGTGAAGGGAAGGGTGTGTGATCATTGTATGACCAACTGAGACTTGAACTGAAAGGCTTTGTGACTATTCTCGCGGTGATTCAATCGAAAAAAAAAAAAAACCAGCATGGTACTAGAACAAAGCTTGAGCCGCAAACCAATAGAACAGGGTGGAATATTCCTACATACAACCCCAAATGTATGAACATCTGATCTTTGATAAGGGGCAAGAAATGCGAAGTGGAGCAAGAAAAACCTCTTCAACAAATGGTGCTGGCATAACAGGACAACCAATTGAAAAGAATGGCCTTAGACCTCGACATAACACCAAGCACAAAAGTCAGATCAAAATGGATTAAAGACCTCAACATCAGACCAGAATCCATAAGGTACAGTGAAGAAAAGGTTTGTGAAACCCACCATGATATTGAGGCTAACAGTATTTTCTTTTTTAAAACATTTTTATTAGTGAAACATCATGAAGTACAGTTTAGATGTAAAAACTTTTGTGCTTGGGCTTTAGTTATACGATTGAGTACCCATCCCTCGACCAGTGCACACTCCCCACCTCTAATGTTTCCAGCATCCCTCCCACGCCCCACCTTCTAATTCCAATCCACCCTGCAGCAGGGCATTCCCTTTTGTACTCTCTCTCCTTTTGGGTGCTGTGGTTTGCAAAAAAGGCATTGAGTGGCAATCATGTTCGGTCTATAGTTTAATTTCAGCATGCATCTCTCATGATGGGAGAATCTTCTCAACACCCTTTACTTGGTGCTCCCCTCTCTATCTGAGCTGCCTTCTCACACAGCATGTGCGGCTGGCCTCCAAGCCATGAAATGAACATCCTAGTAGTTATCTCGGCTATTCTTGGGTGTTAGTCTCCCAATTTGTTACTTTATATTCCAAAGATGAATGCAATCATCCTATGTTTGTCCCTCTCTTTCTGACTCATTTCACTTAGCATGATACTTTCCATGTAGTACCACTTTATATAAATTTCATGACTTAATCTTTTCTAACAGCTGCATAGTACTCCATTGTGTAGATGTACCAAAGTTTCTTTAACCAGTCATCTATTCTCGGGCACTCGGGTTTTTTCCAGATTTTGGCTATTGTGAATAGTGCAGCAATGAACATAGAGTGCTGATGTCATTTCAACTGTACTTTGTTGCCTCTCCAAGATATATTCCAAGGAGTGGTATTCCTGGGTCAAATGGGAGCTCATTTTCTAATGTTTTGAGAATTGTTCATACTGTTTTCCAAAAGGGATGAATCAGTCGGCAATCCCACCAACAGTGAAGGAGAGTCCCTTTCTCGTCAAATCCATGCCAACACCAGTTGCTTTTGTTCTTTTGGATGTGGGCCAATCTCTGTGGTTTGAGATGATATCTCATTGTTGTCTTGATCTGCATCTCCATGATGATCAGTGATGTAGAGCATTTTCTCATGTGCCTTTTAGCCATTCGGATTTTTTCTCTGAGAAAGTTTCTGTTCATTTTGTCGCCCCATTTTTGATGGGGTTGGGTGTTTTCTTCTTGTGGAGTTCAACCAGTGCTTTGTATATCCTTGATATCAACCGCTTGTCAGATAGGTATTTGGTGAATATCCTTTCCGATTCTGTAGATTGTCTTTGTATTCTAATTACTATTTCTTTTGAGGTGTAGAAGCTTCTTAATTTAAGATAGTCCCATTTCTTTATCTCTGTTTTCACTTGGTTGGTCAGTGGAGTGTCGTCTTTGAAGATACCATTAGCCTCAATATCGTTTAGAGTTTTGCCGACCTTGTCTTCAATGTATCTTATGGATTTTGGCCTGATATTGAGATCTTTAATCTATTGTGATCTGACTTTTGTGCATGGTATTAGTTTGAGGTCTAAGCCCACTTTTTTGCATGTGGTTGTCCAGTTATGCCAGCACCATTTGTTGAAGAGGCTTTCCTTGTTCCACTTCACATTTCTTGCTCCCTTATCAAAGATTAGATGTTCATACATTTTGGGTTGTCTGTACATATATTCCAGCCTGTTCCATTGGTCTGTGTCCCTGGCTTGTTCCAGTACCATGCTGTTTTAATTATTACCACTTTGTAGTAGAGTTTGAGGTTGGGGAGGGTAATGCCTCCCCACGTCTTTTTCCCAAGAATTGCCTTAGCTATTCGTGGGCGTTTGTTGTTCAATATGAATTTCAGGAGTGCTTCATCTATTTCTTTGAAGAATTTCATGGGTATCCTGATAGGCATCGTGTTGAATCTGTATAATGCTTTCAGGAGTATTGCCATTTTGACAATGTTGATTTTTCCTATCCATGAGCAGGGGATATGTCTCCATTTCCTCGTGTTCTCTTTTATTTCATGAAGTAGTATTTTGTAGTTTTCATTGTAGAGGTCCTTTACCTCTTTATTTAGGCTGATTCAGAAGTATTTTATTTTCTGAGGCACATGTGAATGGGATTATTTTTTTCATGTCACTTTCCTCCCTCTCATTATTTGGTATAGGAAGGTCATGGATTTTAGGGCATTGATTTTATAGCCTGCAACTTTACTATGCAATACTATTGTTTCTATCTAGGAGTTTCTTGGTAGAGGATTTAGGATTCTTGAGATATAGTATCATATCATCTGCGAATAGTGAGATCTTGATTTCTCCCTTTCTTATCTGGATGCCTATAAGGTATTTTTCTTGCCTAATCTCTATTTTAGGTACTTCCAATACTATGTTAAACAGAATTGTTGATAGTGGGCATCCTTGTTTTGTCCGTGATCTTAGAGGAAAGGCCCTTAGTTATTCCCCATTGAGGTTAATGATGCCATGGTTTGTCGTAGATGTCTTTGACTATCTTGAGGAAATTTCCTTCAAAACACATTTTGGTGAGATTTTTCATCATAAACGGGTGATGGATCTTGTCAAAAGCTTTCTCTGCATCTATTGATATGATCATATGTTTTTTATCTTGTCTTTTATTGATATGATGGATTATGTTAATTAATTTCTGAATGTTATACCATTCTTGCATTCCCGGAATGGATCCCACTTGGTAGTGGTGTATGATCTTTTTGATGAGTTGTTGTATTATATTTGCTAATATTTTGTTGAGGATCTTCCCAATAATGTTCATCAGGGATATTGGCCTATATATTTTTTGTTGGTGGAGTCTTTATTTGCTTTAGTTATTAGGGAGATATGTGCCTCATAGAAGCTGTTGGGAGAGTTACAGTTTTATCAATTTCCTGGAAAATCTTAAGGAGAACTGGCAAAAGGTCTTCTTTTAATTTTTGAAAGAATTCACTAGTGAATCCATTTGGGCCTGGGATTTCGTTTTTGGGAAGACTTTTGATCACTGCTTCAATTTTCTTGATATGAATGGGTTTATTCATGTATCCTAAGTATTCCTGGCTCAATCTTGGGAGATTAAAGGAATCCAGGAATTTATCCAGTTCTTCTAGGTTCTCTTGTTTCGTGGCATACAGACTCTCAAAGTAGTCTCTAATGATGTTTTGAATTTCATAGGTTTCTGTTGTGATATCTCCTTTTTCATTTCTGATTCGGTGTATTAGGGTTCTCTCTCATTCTTTGTGAGTATTGCTAGTGGTTTATCAATCTTATTTTCTCAAATAACCAGCCCTTGGTCATTGACCTTTCAGATTGTTTTGTTGTTGTTGTTGTTGTTGTTTCCATGTCGTTAATTTATGCTCTAAGTTTTATTATTTCTTTCCTTTGGCCAATTATGGGTTCCTTTTGTTGGTCTTTTTCTAATATCTTGAGCTGTGTGGTTAGGATATCTATGTAGGCCCTTCCTTCTTTCCTTAGGAGTGTTTGCAACGCTATAAATTTTCCTCTTAGCACGGCTTTAGCTGCTTCCCATAGGTTCAGGTAGCTCGTGTCTTCATTCTCATTTGTTTCCAGGTATCTTCTGATGAAATCTTTGACTTTCTTTCTGACCCACTCATTGATCAACATTGAGTTGTTTAATTTGCAGGTATTTGATTTGTTTTTTTTTTTGATGTCTTGGTGTGATTCACTTCTATCTTCAACGCATCATGGTCTGAAAAGATTGTTGGTAATACTTCTATCTTCCTGATTCAATTGAGGTATGTTTTGTGGCCTAGCACGTGGTCTATTTTGGAAAATGTTCCGTGTGCACTGGAGAAGAATGTGTATTCTTTCTTTTGGGGCTGCAAAGCCCTGTATAGATCTATTGGCCCTCTCTCTTCTATTACTTCCTTAAAAGCCAATGTTTCCTTGTTGAGTTTCGTTCTTGTTGATCTATCCAGAGGTGATCAGGTGATGTTGAAGTCTCCAACTACTATTGTGTTGCCAGCAATGTCCTCCTTAAAATCTGTTAGCAGTTGTTTTAAGTATTTAGCTTGTCCCTCATTAGGTGTGTATACTTTTAAGAGTGTGATTTCTTCCTGTTGTATGTATCCCTTGATAAATAGAAAATCACCTACGCTGTCCCTTCTAATCTTTTTCAACCTGAAATCTATGTTGTCAGATACTAGTATGGCCACCCCAGCTTTTTTGAGGGAGCTGTTTGCTTGCAAGATTGTTTTCCATCCTTTATCTTTGAGCCTGTGTTTGCTCTGATTGTTCCGATGAGTTTCTTGTAGACAGCAGAATGTTCATTTCAGTTTCTGGATCCATTTTGCCACTCTGAGTCTCTTTATTGGTGCATTTAGACTATTGAACTTCAGAGAGATTATTGTTATGGGGTTTTGTGCCATCTTTCTATAGGGGTTGTGTTTATAAGTGTTTTCCTTCTTATCTTACAGGGGCACCTTTAATCCTTCTTTTAGATTTGATTTTGAGTCTATGAAGTTCCTGAGCTGTTGTTTACCTACAAAATGATGTATAATTCCATCGAGTTTGAGTGAGAGTTTAGCTGTATAAAGTATTCTTGGTAAAGTGGTCATTTCATTGAGATTTTTTTTTCAGTATATCCCACCATTGTCTTTGGATTTACAGGGTTTCCTCTGATAAGTCTGCTTTGAATATAAGGGGTGCTCCTTTGTATGTGATTTCCTTCTTTAACCTTGCTGTTTTCAGTATTGTCTCTCTGTCCGCGGCATCCATCATTCTGACTATGATATATGCCTTGGAGTGTTTTTATTCGGGTCTCTTTTAGCTGGCACCCTTTTGGCTCGTTGGATCTGGATGTCTGCATTCATTAACTCTGAGAACTTTTCAGCAATGATTTGTTTACCCATGGCTTTTTCATCGGGATTGTTTCCTTGACCTTCTGGTACTCCGATGATCCTAATGTTGTTCCTCTTGGAGTCATCCCCTAGGTCTCTGATTCTCCTCAGATCTATTATGAGGTCTTTCCCATTGTTTGTTTTTCCTATGCGATTTCGGTTGCTAATCTTCAAGCTCATTGATCCTGTCTTCAGCTGTATTCATCCTACTGCCTAGCGCAGCCACTAGTTTTTAATTTCATCTACCGAATCCTTTATTTTTGACACTTCTTTTTTTAGCTTTTTTATATCTGTTTTCATTTTTTTCCTGTATTTCTCAACTATCCGTTCAACTGTTCTTTTCATTTCTTCCTTTAGTTTTCTGGATATCTCCTCCATTGATTCTTTGAGTAGATCCTTGAAAATCCCCTGCATTTCATCTCAGAATTCTTTATCAGAGAGAGCATATTTGTGGATTACCCCGATTGAGGATTCTGGACTCTTTTCTTGGTCCTCTCTTTGTAGTGGAGATTTGTGCTGTTTCTTCATGTCGTTTTGGTTGTCTAGTGGTAAAACCCTAGAATTCACTAGTACTGTTTCTTTTTATCATGGGAAAGGATTCTGGATAATGTCGGCTGGTGGTGGTCACCCTTCTCCCTTTCTAGAGTCTGACCTTCCTCTCAGGCATTATTCTTTGGCTTATGACGGGCACCTAGTGCAGCTTTGGAGGGGTTGCTCTTTAATATTGGGCTTGTACAGCTTCTTGTGTACTGGACTTTTGTTAGAATTGGATTAGGCCAGTGGATTATTGTTGTATTGTAGTAGAGGTGGCCAGAATTTTTTCCACATAATTTTGTGATAAAGGCTGGGATGAAAGTCCAGAGTTCTTGTAGTGGGAAATATAACTGTGGCCGCATGAGCGGTGTCCTGCCTCGGAGAAGGCCACTCGCACTTTTGAGGAACCCATGCCCCCTAAATTGGTGGCCACACCCCCAGCTATTCCACATAATAGTCCACAGACCTGTTGGGGCAGTGACTAGTTGGGTTGGCGCTCGCTGCAGAAGTGGAGGCAGGTGCCCCAGGCCGGGGTCCAGGTGGTAACTGGCTTTCAGGGTCGCGAGTTTGGTGAAGATCACCAACCCTTCTGCCAGGCAAGTACCTGGATGAGTGAGCAGAGGAAGGTGGAACGGTTCAGCTTTGGGCTCGCATGGTGTGCCTCAATTCCCGTCCCCCTCAGACCAGGGATGAAAACTGGCCATTCTCAGGGGATTTAGTTAGATGCACGGCCCCAGGAAGGGGCCCTGCCGCCAGGCAGGTACCTGGATGAGTGAGCCAGGCTAATGGTATTTTCAAAGATGATGTGCCACTGACCAACCAAGTGGAAACAGAGATAAACCAATGGGACTATATTAAACTAAGAAGCTTCTGCACCGCAAAAGATACAGTGACCAAAATACAAAGAAAATCCACAGAATGGGAAAGGATATTCACCCAATATCTATCTGATAAGGGGTTGATATAAAGGATATATAAAGCACTGTTTGAACTCCACAAGAAGAAGATATCCAACCCCATCAAAAAATGGGGCGACGAAATGAACAGAAACTTTCTCAAAGAAGAAATCCAAATGGCTAAAAGGCACATGAGAAAATGCTCTAAACCACTAATCGTCAGGGAGATGCAGATCAAAACAACAATGAGATATCATCTCAAAACACAGAGACTGGCCCACATCCAAAAGAACAAAAGCAACCTCTGTGGCATGGATTTGGAGAGAAAGAGACCCTCCTTCACTGCTGGTGGGAATCCAGACTGGTTCAGCCCTTTTGGAAAACAGTATGGATGTTTCTCAAAAAATTAGAAATTGAGCCTGAGAATCATTGGAGTCCCAGGGGGACTGGAAGAAAGCCCCTATGAAGAAGCCACTGTTAAAGCTATCATTGCTGTGCCATTCCCAGAGCTTAAGAGTGCATGCACCCAGATTCAAGAGACTCAAAGTGTACCAGCTAAAAGAATTACAAATAAAAATACTGCAAGACGCATCCTAATCAGAATGACAAAAACCACAGATAGAGATAGAATACTGAAAGCAACAAGATCAAAGAAGGAAATTGTTTGTAAAGGAGCATTCTTAAGATTTACAGCAGAGATTCCCGCCTGAAGCCCAGTGGGGAAAGTGCCCGTCCAGCTCCGCGGGACCGCCCACCAGTCCGTCGGCCCCTCCCCTCCAGGTACAGCCAGCCCCCACGGCTTGGGACTTCCCCAGGGAATGCGCAGTTAACTCGATCCCGTAGAATTGCCGGTTTTCTCCCTTGACCTGCGCGGGACGGGAACTGAGGCAACATCACATCCCACAGCAACAAACCTGAACGGATCCAGGAACTCTCTCCTCACTCAACTAGAATAGTAACAGTGAACGTGAAGGACTAAACCACACTGGTCACAATGGTAAAGCAATGCAAAAGCCCACCAAACTTTCTTATTGAAGAGACTAGCCCAGAAGACACCAACAGTATTGTAGTGTTAGACAACCTCTCTGACAAGGAATTCAGAAGGGAGATACTTAGGATGCTTAGGGAACTAAAAGAAACAATGGAAAGCAATGCCAATAAAAGACAAGAGGATTTGAAGGCAGAAATGAGAAAAATGCAATCGGAAATGTCGAACCTGAAAACACAGGTAGGCGAATTGAAAACCTCAGTGGAAGGCCTCAGAAGCAGAGTAACAGCTGCTGAGAACAGAATCAGTGAGCTCGAAGATGAAGTTCAGAGACTCGCCAGAAAAGAGCAGAAAATGGGAAAAGAGACTCACAGTTCGGGAACAGATGGCAAGAGAAGATCGTGATGAAGCCAAGAGGGGTAACATAAGAAATATTGGGGTCCCAGATGTACAGGAAGAAAACCCTGATGTAGAAGAAACTGTCAAAGACATCATTGCTACAACATTTCCAGAGCTGAAGAAAACTTGTGACCACATTCAGGAGGCCCGAAGGGTACCAGCTAGAAGAAATCCGAACAAAAGTACCCCAAGACACATCCTGAACAAAATGACCAAAACTTTAGACAGAGACAAAATTCTGAAAGCAGCAAGATCGAAGAAAGAAATCTCTTACAAAGGAGCATCCTTAAAATTCACAGCTGATTTTTCTGATGAAACCCTCAGGGCCCAAAAACAGTGGTGGGACATAGTGAAAAAACTCAATGAAGTAAATGCCTCTCCAAAAATACTTTACCCAGCGAGACTCTCATTCATAATAGAAGGAACAACACACAGTGTCACAGACAAACAACAGCTCAGGAACTTCATAGACTCAAGACCATGGTTAGAAGTACAACTAAATGGGCTACTTTAAGACAGGACAGGCCCCTCAAATACACCTAATTTCAACAGAACAATGGGACAAAATCCCATAACAATAATCTCTCTCAATGTCAATGGGCTAAACGCACCAATCAAAAGACACAGAGTGGCAGGATGGATTAGAAAATTGAACCCAACATTCTGCTGCCTACAAGAAACGCACCTTAATAGTCAAAGCAAACACAGACTCAGAGTCAAAGGCTGGAAAACAATCCTACAGGCAAATAGCTCCCATAAAAAAGCTGGGGTAGCCATCCTAATATCAGACCACATCGATTTCAGAGTGAAGAAGGTCATAAGAGACAGTGAAGGCCATTTCTTAGTGATCAAAGGATCTGTACAACAGGAAGAACTTACAATAATAAATGTATATGCACCTAATGAGAGACCAGCAAATTACTTAAAACAACTACTCATAGATTTGGAAAAAGACATCAATAGCAACACAATACTAGTGGGAGACTTCAACACCGCTTTGTCACGTCTGGATAGATCAACCAGACTCAAGCTTAGCAAGTACATACTTCATCTGAGGGAAACAATGGAAGAAAGGGACTTAGTAGATATACACAGGACACTTCATCCTCAAAAGGCTGAATACACATTCTTCTCAAGCGTACATGGAACATTCTCCAAGATAGAGCACATGATGAGCAACAAAACATACCTCCATAAAATTAAGAAGATAGAGATTGTATCAACAATCTTCTCAGATCACAATGCGCTTAAATTAGAAGTAAATCACACAAAAAAACAGAAAACTAAATAAAACACCTGGAAATTAAACAGTGCGCTACTGAACAACGAGTGGCTTAGACAGGAAATCAAAAGATTCCTAGAAACGAATGAAAATGAGGACACGAGTTACCAAAACTTATGGGACACAGCAAAAGCTGTATTAAGAGGAAAGTTTATAGCTCTACAAGCATTCCTCAGAAAGGAGGAGCGAGCCCACATAAATAAACTAACCTCACAGCTTAAGAGCTTGGAGAAGGACCAACAAAAGGAGCACAACCCGAACAGGAGGAAGGAAATAATAAAACTCAGAGCAGAGATTAATGAGATGGAAACCCAAAAAACAATCCGAAAGATCAATAAAACCAAGAGATGGTTCTTTGAGAAAATTAACAAGATCGATAAGCCTCTAGCAAAACTCACAAAGAAGGGGAGAGAGAAAACCCTAATAAACCGAATCAGAAATGAAAAGGGGGTCATCACAACAGAAACTACAGAAATTCAAAGGATCCTCAGGGAGTACTTTGAGAAGCTTTATGCCACGGAACATCAAAACCTCGAGGAAATGGATAAATTCCTAGACTCCTACAGATTCCCAAGGCTCAACCAAGAAGACCTGGAATACCTGAACAGACCTATCACCACCAAGGAAATTGAAATGGTAATAAAAAGTCTCCCCAAGCACAAAAGCCCTGGCCCGGATGGATTCAATAATGAATTCTTCCAAATCTTTAAAGAAGACTTACTCCCAATCCTCTTTAAGCTTTTCCACGAAATTGAAATATCAAAAACACTTCCGAATAGTTTCTACGAAGCGAATATCACACTGATACCAAAAGCAGACAGAGATACCACAAAGAAAGAGAATTACAGGCCGATATCCCTGATGAACACAGATACAAAGATCCTCAACAAACTATTAGCAAATAGAATCCAATTACTCATCAAAAAGATCATACACCATGACCAAGTAGGATTCATCCCGGGGATGCAAGGATGGTTTAACATTCGGAAATCAATCAACATAATCCATCATATCAACAAAAGAAAAGATAAAAAGCATATGATCATATCAATAGATGCAGAGAAAGCATTTGACAAGATCCAGCACCCCTTTATGATGAAAACCCTAGCCAAAATGGGTATAGAGGGGACTTTCCTCAACATAGTTAAAGCCATCTACCACAAGCCTACAGCAAGCATCATCCTCAATGGGGAAAAAATGAAAGCCATCCCTCTAAGATCAGGGACGAGACAAGGATGCCCACTCTCTCCACTGCTGTTCAATATAGTACTGGAAGTACTGGCAATAGCGATTAGGCAAGAAAAAGATATTAAGGGCATTCAGGTAGGAAAGGAAGAAATCAAGCTCTCACTATTCGCAGATGATATGATACTATACTTAGAGAACCCAATAAACTCCATCAAAAAACTCCTAGAAACAATAGACTCGTATAGTAAAGTTGCAGGCTATAAAATCAATATCCAAAAGTCCATGGCTTTCCTATATGCAAACAGTGAGAGAGAAGAAAGCGACATGAAAAAAACAATCCCGTTAACAATTGTGCCCCAGAAAATCTAGTACCTAGGAATCAGCTTAACTAAGGAAGTAAAGGACCTGTACAAAGAAAACTACAAAACGCTACTTCAGGAAATAAAAGAGGACATGAGGAAATGGAAAGATATCCCCTGCTCATGGGTCGGGAGACTTAACATTGTCAAAATGGCAATACTACCGAAAGCATTGTATAAATTCAATGCAATGCCTATAAGGATACCCATGACATTCCTCAAAGAAATGGAGCAAACACTCCTGAAATTTATATAGAACAATAAGCCCCCGAGAATAGCTAAAGCAATTCTTGGGGAAAAAAATGGGAGGAATCAACCTCCCTAACTTCAAACTCTACTACAAAGCAGTAATAATTAAAAAAGCGTGGTACTAGAACAAAGGCAGAACTGCAGACCAATGGAACAGGGTTGAATACACTGACATCTCCCCTCAATCATATGATCATCTAATCTTTGATAAAGGTGCAAGAAATGTGAAGTGGAGTAAGGAAAGCCTCTTTAACAAATTGTGGTGGCATCACTGGACGGCTACATGCAAAAAAATGGGCTCAGAACTCTGCCTAACACCATGTAAAAAAGTAAGATCAAAATGGATTAAAGACCTCAACATCAGACCAGACACCATAAGGTACATTGAAGACAAAGTTGGCAAAACCTTCCAAGACATTGAGGCTAATGGTACTTTCAAAGATGCCACGCCACTGGCCGAGCAAGTGAAAACAGAGATAGATAAATGGGACTATCTTAAACTAAGAAGCTTCTGCACCTCCAAAGAAACAGTGACCAAAATACAAAGACAGTCTACAGAATGGGAAAGGATATTCACTGAATACACATCTTACAAGGGGTTGATATCAAGGATATACAAAGTACTGGTTGAACTCCACAGGAAGAAAACATCCAACCCCACCAAAAAATGGGGCAATGAAATGAACAGAAACTTTCTCAAAGAAGAATCCGAATGGCAAAAAAGCACATGAGAAAATGCTCTACATCATTAATCATCAGGGAGATGCAGATCAAAACCACAATGAGATACCATCTCACACCTCAGAGACTGGCCCACATTCAAAAGAACAAAAGCAACTGATGCTGGCGCGGATGTGGCGAGAAAGGGACACTCCTTCACTGTTGGTGGGAATGCCGACTAGTTCAGCCCTTGTGGAAAACAGTATGGACATTCCTCAAAAAATTAGAAATTGAGCTCCCATTTGACCCAGCGATACCACTCCTGGGAATATACCCCAGAGAGGCAAAAATGTGTAGTCGAAGTGACATCTGCAGTTGTTTGTTCATTGAAGCACTCTTTACAATAGCCAGAAACTGGAAGAAACCTGAGTGCCCAAGAACAGACGACTGGTTAATGAAACTTTGGTACATCTACACAATGGAGTACTATGTAGCTCTTAGAAAAGATGAAGTCATGAAATTTACTTACAAGTGGTACAATATGGAAAGTATGATGCTAAGTGAAATGAGTCAGAAAGAGAGGGATAGACATAGAAAGATTGCATTCATCTGGGGGATATAAAGCAACAAAATATGAGATTAATACCCAAGAATAGCTGAGATCAACACCAGGAGGATTACTCCATAGCTTAGAGGCCAGCCGGGTATTCTAGGGGAAAGGGCAGTTCAGATAGAGAAGGGAGCACCAAATAAAGGGTGTTTGGAGGATCCTTCCAGGAGGGGAAATGCATGTTGAAAGTAGACTATGGACTGAACATGTTTGCCACTCAATGCCTCTTTTGCAGACCACAATACCCAAAAGGAGAGAGAGAACAAAAGGGATTGCCCTGCCACAGAGGCAGGGTGGGAGGGGGGGTGGAGGGGGGATATTATCCATGGTGGTGGTAAATGGGCACTGGTGGAGGGTTGGGTATTTGATCATTGTATAACCGAAACCCAAGCACAAAGATTTGTAAATCTACAACTGTACCCCATGGTGCTTCACTAATAAAATAAAAAAATAAATAAATAAAATTTAAAAAAAAAAGATTTACAGCAGACTCATCTGATGAATCTTTCATTATTCCTGGCCTGAAGACAGCGGGAGGATATAATAAAAAAAAAACCTAAAAAACATGAATGCTTCAGCAAGAATACTTTTCCCAGCTAGACTCTCATTTTTAGTTGACAAACAGCAAATCAAGAAGTTTATATACTCAAAACCATGGTTACAGGAAAAATTAAACAGGCTATTTTAAGACAAGGCCTCAAGTACAATGAATTTCTGCAGAAATATGGGGGAAAACCCCATGATAAAAATCTCATTAAATGTCAATGGTTCTAATGCACCAATTAAGAGAAACAGTAGCCTGATGAATCATAAAGTGGAACCCAACTTTCTGCTGCCTGCAAGAAACACATCAGAATAGTCAGAACAAACACAGACTCAAAAGTCAAATGCTGGAAAACAATTCTGGAAGCAAATAACTTTTACAAAAAAGCTAAGGTTGCCATACTAGTATCAGACAACATAGACTTCAGAATAAAGAAGGTTATAAGAGACAGTAAAGGTCATTTCTTAATGATCAAGGGATCTGTGTATTAGGAAGATGGCATACTCCTAAATGTATATGTGCCTAATGAGGAACCAGCAAAATACTTAAAGCAACTGTTCAGAGACCTGAAGAAAGACATGAATAGAAACACAATAATTATTGGAGATTTCAATAACGCTTCATTAACTCTCAGTAGATCAACTATAATAAAGCCCATCAAGGACATACTTTGAGGAAAGAAATGAAAAAGAGGGGGTTAGAAAGTGTATATGGGATATTTCATCCCCCAAAATCTGAATACACATTCTTCAGTGAACAATGGGCATTCTCCAAGATAGACCACATTCTGGGCCAGAAAACATACCTCCATAAAATTAAGTGTATATAAATTGTATCCATGCTCTTTTCAGACATTAGTACACTGAAAATAGAAGTGAATAACACACAAAATGGAAAATAAAATAAAACACCTGGAAATTACTACTCGCTACTGAACAAACAGTGACTTAGAAAGGAAATCAGAGGAGATCAAAAGATTCCTGGAAACAAACAACAATGAAGACACGAGTTACCAGAACCTATGGGACATGGCAACAAAACAGTGTTTCAAGGAAAGTTGATATCTCTGCAACTTGTCAGCTAGCAAGAAAGAGACCATATAAGAAATTTAGCATCACATCTTATTATCTTGGAAAATGATCAACAAAAGTAACCCAAATTAGGCTGAGTAAATGAAATAATAAAATTTAGAGCAGAAATTAATGCACTGGAAGCTCAAAAAAACAATCCGAAAGATCAATGAAACCAACAGCTAGTTCTTTGAGATAATAAGATTGTTAAATAACTAGAAAGACTCACAGAGAAAGAGAGAGAAATGACTATAACAAACAGAATTAGAAATGAAAGAGGGGACATCACAACAGAAATCACAGGAATTCAAAGGTCATCAGAGATTACTTTCAGAATCTTTATGCCTCAAAACAAGAGAACCTCAAATAAATGGACAAATGCATGGATTCCTATAACCCTCCTATAACCTTCCAAGATTGACCCAGAAATACTTGAACAGAATACTTGAACAGACTTATCAATATTCAGGAAATTGAAATAGTAATCAAAACTCTCACGCAAAATAAAAACCCTGGCCCAGATGGATTCAGTAGTGAATTCTTACAAACCTTTATAGAAGACCTACTGCAAATTCTTTTCAAGCTTTTCCAGGAAACTTAAGAAACAGAAACACTTCCAAACAGTTTCTGTCAGGCAAATATAACCATCATACAAAAGCAGTCCAAGACACAACAAAAAAGGAGAATTAGAATCTAATATCCCTGATGAAAACAAACACAAAAATCCTCAACAAAATACTAGCAAATAGAGTCCAACGACTCATCAAAAGATCATGCACCATCACCAAGTATGATCATCCCAGGGATGCAAGGGTGATTTAACACACGGAAATAAATCAACATAATGAACCATGTAAATAAAAGAAAATATAAAAACCATATGATCAAATAAATAGATGCAGAGAAAGCATCTGACAAGATCCAGCAACCATTTATGATTAAACTTGCAACAAAATGGGAGTTGAAGGTACTCTCCTCAGTATAGCCAAAGCCATTCTACCATAATCCCACAGCTACAATTATTCTCAATAGGGAAAAATTAAAAGCCTACCCTCTAAGATCGGTAAAAAGACCAGGTTGCCCATTCTCATTACTTCTAGACAATATAGTACTGAAAGTACTTGCCGTAGCAGTTAGGCAAGAAAAATGATATCAAAAGCATCCAGAAGACTGAAATTCAATCATGAACAGCTATGTTCATTGCAGCACTGTTCACAGTAGCCAGAATCTGGGAACAACCCAAGTTTCTGAGAATAGATTACTGGTTAAAGAAACTATGGTACATCTACACAATGGAATATTATAAATCTGTTGCAAAATATGAAGTTATGATATTCACTTATAAATGAATGGTTATGGAGAGTATCATGCTGAGTAAAATAAGGAGAGGTACTGACATAGAATGACTACACTCATTTGTGAGATATAAAAATATAGTATGAGACTAACACCCATGGACAATGGAAAGAAGGGCCAGGAGGATTGGTCCATGGTCCAGCTTTCCTCAAGGTCTGCGGGAGAGGGCAGTTTGGATAGAGATGGGACCGTTATGGTTATGATGGTTGAAAGAGATCACTTAAAATATATAAAATAGAAGACTAATATCCATGGCCAGGGGAAACGGGTTAGGAGGATACATTAGCCATTGACCACAATGGCTGGAACTAACCGCAAGAGGGTAAGGGTGGGTAAGATAGAGAAGAGACCATTATGACAATAATAGCTGGGAATGATCACGTTGGAGAAGATCTGAGGGTTAATGGTAGGTAAAGGGATATTCTTGATAATATTTAAGTATCAATATTGCAAATAACAATACTCAAAAGTTGAGAGAGAGACAGAGAGAGGGAGGGGGAAAGCCCCTGCCATTAGGCAGGCAGGGTGTGGGGGTGAATGGAGGGAACTTTGGAACACTGGTGCTGGGAAATGTACACTGGCTGACGGATGCATGTTGTAATACTTTATGACTGAGATTCAATCATGAACAGTTTGTAAGGGTCTATCTCACAGTTATTCAATAAAAGTTAAAAAAAGAAAGGGATAACTTGGATGGGAGATGTTTGCTGATAGAGGGTAAAGGATTAAAAATGATGGCCTCTCAGCATCTGTATTGTAAATCATAATGCCCAACAGGAGAGAGAAAGAAAGAGAAACATAGATAAAGTGTGTGAATAGAAAAGTGCTTGCCATAGAGGCAGGTTGGGGGAGGGAGTGGCAGGAGGGATATGGGGGATATTGTTCGTTGAAAATTATACTGATGAAGAGATGCAAGTTGGGACATTGTATGATTGAAACCCAAAATGAAAGCTTTGTAACTATATCTCACGGTGATTCAATTAAAAACTAAATTAAAATATTAAAAAAGAAAATTGTTAGAATTCACACTGAATCCTTCTATTTCTACACTTTTCTTTTTAAAGAGATTTTAAAATGTATAAATTCAGCCTACTGACTTATTATATATGTAGTCAGATTTTCTATTAATTCTTAAATTATAAGAAAACAGAAACAGTATTAAAATGTACAAAATATCTAAACATACATATAAACATGATATATAAAAAGATGGCAGGTAATAAACAATGTTTATGAGAAACAGCCTCATTCCTGACACCCCATTCGCTCTCACCAGAACGACCATCTCCGAATGCAACAGCTATGTGTACC
Source organism: Sorex fumeus (assembly GCF_029834395.1). Taxonomy (NCBI): domain Eukaryota; kingdom Metazoa; phylum Chordata; class Mammalia; order Eulipotyphla; family Soricidae; genus Sorex; species Sorex fumeus. Next base: position 14,224,469 of record NW_026606115.1, read on the forward strand.
TAGGTCGAGAAGTCAACATAACAAATGACCTGGTACCCGAGTTGCGCAGGAGGAAGAGAGCGGCTTGGAACACCGTCAAGAGCATTGAAGAAATAGCTAAGACGATGAAGAACCTCCGGCTCCGGGCATATCTCTTTGATTCCACTGTTCTTCCTGCATTAACATATGCCTCAGATACCTGGGCCCTACGCATACAGGACAGAATGAGAATGCTATTAGGGTCTCCCACAGAGGAATTGAAAGAGCTATGCTTGGAATATCACGTTTCACTGAAATGAGAGAAAGAATCCGGAGTTCCGACCTCTGTCGAGGATCAAGAATCAGGGACGCTGTCTTGTTTGCCAAGGTGTCAAAAATCAGATGGGCTGGTCACGTAATGAAATTTAGAGATGACCGCTGGACTAGAGCTGTTACTGACTGGATTCCAACGGATGTCAAAAGACCGCGTGGCCGCCCACCTACGAGATGGTCAGACTTCTTCATCAAGATCATGAGTGATCTGTTTGAGGCTCTTCGTGTTCCTAGAACGAACAGACGCCATTGGGCTACACTAGCACGCGACAGGGACAAATGGGTGTTACTGGTGTCCGCTCAAGCAAGTCGACGATTAACGGGAAGTCAAGTGATCAAGTGATCAAGTGGCAGATAATATACATATATCAATTAAATGATGCTCAACAACACAAGTATAAATGGAACTGAAAATTAAAACGATATATCAGCACACACTTATTACATTAGTCAAATCTCAATCACTGATAATACCAAACACTAGCAACAATGCAAAGCAACAATTGGCTACTGAAACTATAGTACAGTGGGAAGTGCACTTGCCTTGCATGTGTCCTATCTGTGTTCGACCCTTAGAACCCTATATGGTCCCCCGAGTACCATGAAGAGTAATTCCTGAATGCACAGCCAGGAGAAAGCCTTGAACATTGCCTGTTGTGACCCCTCAAACAAACAAAAAACCAAAACCAGAAAATCTCACTCATTATGGGAATTCAAAATGTTACAACCACTTTACAAGATATTTGGCAGTAGGGAAAGAAAGATGGCGGCCGCACGGGAGCCTTGTGGACAGCAAGTTTGAGCCGGGCTCGGCGGGAGCGGCAGGGACCTCATGGGAAGGGGGGCTTTGTGGGCCGTCCCCCAAGCCCCACCGAGGTCGCCAGCTGCCCCCCACGAGCGGCTCTCCGGCACGGCCACGGCCCCGGAGGCACAAGGACTTAGCACAGAGAACCAGCCGCTTGGAGCAGAAAAGCAAATGGACTATGTGTTAAACCGCGCCACCAAGCCTGCCCAGAGGGGAAAGGGTGTTGACCGGCCCGCCCGCTCCTCTCTGGAAAGAAAGATGGCGGCCGCACGGGAGCCTTGTGGACAGCAGGTTTGAGCCGGGCTCGGCGGGAGCGGCAGGGACCTCATGGGAAGGGGGGCTTTGTGGGCCGTCCCCCACGCCCCACCGAGGTCGCCAGCTGCCCCCCACGAGCGGCTCTCCGGCACGGCCACGACTCCAGGGCACAGAAACCAATCTCTTAACTATCTAACTTTTAATAGAAATTCTTCCAGGGTCAATAAGTAAAATAGCAGAAATTCAAAACCGCGCGGCCCCTATTGCGGCCGCGCGACATCATTTTATTCTTAAACCAAGTTGTAGAAAGCAAATCATTTCACAACGCTGTTTCAGCATATCTGATTGTGGGGGGTGGGTCGTAAACTCTAAACAATAATTGTGCATCTTCTATCGAAACAATCTATCTAGTCAAAGTAGATAGGGTATTAACTAGAACTCATCTGCCTCACAAGAATTGGGAGGGGTGGGAGGTGGGGGTCTATTGGGGTTCGGGGTTAAAAATAAGTATTGGTAAAGGGAAATGTGTTTGATATTTACATGACTGAGACCTAAACCCGAAAGCTCTGTAACTTTTCCCACAGTGATTCAATAAATAAATAAATTATATAAAAAAAAAGATATTTGGCAGTAAGTTGAACTCTTATGTCAACTCCCAATAATAAACACAATTATTTATTACAGTTTTCTTCTTGGGAAAAAAAGATATTTTCAGAAGGTGAATGATAAATACCTTATGATAAAGGTAAGGTAAAGGTAAATCAAATCCCGTTGATCGTCGATTTGCTCGAGCGGGCCCAGTAACGTCTCCATTGGAGACTTTGTTGTTACTGTGTCTGGCATATCGAATACTCTCAGTAGCTTGCCGGGCTCTCCGAGAGGGGCGGAGGAATCGAACTCGGGTCGGCCATGTTGGCCGCTTGTAAGGTGAACACCTTACCCGCTGTGCTATCGCTCCAGCCCATGTATATAATGGAATATTATTCATTCAGCACTAAAAGAAAATGAGGTATCAGTCCATAAAAATGCAGGTTAAAACCTGATATTCATATTAATAAATGAAAGAAGCTAATACAAAAATATTTAATATCATATTAAATCATATGTTTTGGAGCCTCTCCCAGTGGTGATCAGAGTTTACTCCGATCTCTGTATGCAGGGGTCACTTGAAGTGCTTATGGCACCATTTGTGGTATCAAGAATTAAACTAGGGTCAGTTGCACCCAAGGAAAGCACATTAATCTCTGCACTATCTCTTTGGTCCAATCCTGTATATAAATTCTCATTCAATTAAATGCTCTCTATTTGCAACACCGAATTCTACTTATTGTAGTTTAGATGATTGTAGAAATACAGAAAAAGTTCATCTTCCTCCTATTGACACTTTAAGAGCATCATATTAGGAATTTAGAGATCTAGGTTCTAGTTACATCTCTAGACTACACAATGGGATGCTATCCAATACTTATTTTCTGTATTCCATAATATATATGAATATATATAAATTCCTACCCTACCCCCACCCATGTCCCAAGATAATATTGAGTGATACACAAGTAATTAACCTATTATTTTACAGCTTAAAGGACACTATAAATGTAAGAGATTAATACTTTAAGAAATATATCTATCTCTTAGATTTCTCTATGAACACTAGCAGTTTCTAGTCTTCATATACCTCTGAAAATGGGAAAATTGACAAAATGCTGTTTAATCTAGTCACTAATTTCAAAAGCATTAATTTACTGTTTAATTTATGTCAAGCACACAATTAGGAGTAAAAAGATATTAATTAGGAATGGTTCCTATTGCCACGATAGTAAAAGTCAAATATAATGATAAACATTAAAAATAAATTTGTTATAAAGTAGGATTCAAGGACAGATACAGATATGCCATAGGAATAAACATGATTAGAATTTTTATTCTAAGGAGAAACATTGAATTATTCACAGCACTGAAGTGGCATTATTGCTAGGATTTGACGGATGTTTAGGATAATTCCAGATGGTGAAAGAAGAGCATTATAGGCAAACGGATCTATATAAATAAATTCAGGGGTACATTAGGCCAGTATTTTTCAATCATGATATCCTGAAGAGACCATGTATGACAATTGTATAATGGTAGCCATACATGGTTTGAGCCTAGGGGACCAACTTGTAGGATGGGGGCCACACGAAGAAAATAAAGTTGGAAATAGTTCACAGTCAGAAAAGGCAAATAAACACTACATTAGAGTACATGGCAGGTATGGTAAGGATGATACTAGGGAATAATGGGTAATAAAGCAAAATAATAGAGGATAGTAATGTATTATTTTTAGAAAATATTGATGTTATATGCCTATGGGAAATATCTTTGGATGTTGTAAACCAGTGAGAACCGAAATGCACTGCACTGTAGCACTGTCCTCCCGTTGTCCATCAATTTGCTTGAGCGGGCACCAGTAATATCTCCATTGTGAGACTTGTTACTGTTTTTGGCATATGAAATACACCACAGGGAGCTTGCCAGGGTCTGCCAAGCGGGCAGCTTACTCTCAGTAGCTTTCCAGCCTCTCTGAGAGGGACGGAGGAATCAAACCCGGGTCAGCTGTGTGCAAGGCAAACGCCTTACCCGCTGTGCTATCACTCTAGCCTAGGGAACCTAGATATGGAGAAATTTGTGAGTAATTATTATATAGGACTTAGCTAGGTATGATTAGGAGGAAAAATATTTTTAACAATTTTTCTGATTTGGGAGCCACACCCTGGTGTCCTTCAGGGAGTAGTCTTGCTCTGTTATAAGGGATCCTTCTAGTGAAGCTCAGAGTATCATATAAGGTACTGAGGATTGAATCTGAAGGAACTGCATGCAAGCAAATGCTGTACCGAATGTTCTGTCTCTCCAGTCTCCAAAGTAATGTTAAATGGTCACGGTCCTCCTGTTATTCATCGATTTGCTCGAGCAGGCCCAGTAACATCTCCATCGTGAGACTTGTTACTGTGTTTGGCATATTGAATACTTCACGGGTAGCTTGCCAGGCTTTGCCGTGCGGGCAAGATACTCTCGGTAGCTTGCCGGACTCTCCGAGAGGGGCAGAGGAATCGAACTCAGGTCGGCCATATTGGCCACTTGCAAGGCAAACGCCTTACCCACTGTGCTATCGCTCCAGCCTAATGTTAAATAATATTTTGATTATTGTTTTTCATCTGAGGTTATGATGGTTCCTTCGATACAGTGAAGAGGGGCAAAAAAGGGAATAGAAAATCATAATTATTTGTACCTGTTCTTTTGCCAATACCCATGAACATTCGATAAACCATTGAGTAGCCATTTGAATATATAGACATGACATTCTAGATAGGGTTCTAATTGAAGATAGAGATGAAATTTGAGGTAGCATATATACATTTACTCAGGGATAGTGGGTAAATAATAATAGGTAGTAGAACAGAGCTATTGTGACTACCAACATTAACTGAGTAGGCAGAGGAAGAAGATCCAGAAGAGGATGATCTAGGAGGAACTAGAAATATGTGATGAACACTTGCAAAGAGAGATATGTGACAAAACGCAAGAGAAGAGAATATTTTAAGGAGGGAGTACCCATCTCTATAAAATGCTGAAGATTGAGAGATAAAGTGATATAAGGACTGACAACTGCCCATTGAATGTTTATTGAATACTTAGTTTTCGATTGCTAATCTTGACACAAAGGACTGTAAAAATATCAAATCCTTTCTGAAAGCTATAAAAAGCACTGTAAAACCTTTTTCCACGCATCTGGTCACTAATATACCTTGCCCAAAATCTGTAATTATTGTGTGTGTTCCAACAGTTTGGTTTCCCCATTTCCTCTGGGCTTCGCAGACAAGGAAATCATTTGGCTACTGTGGAAACATTCATAATCAATACAATCAAAGTAGAAAAATAAAATCCTAGCCTTTAATGTAACTGACCATATAGGAATCCCCAGGTTGCAGAGGTATATGTACCGTGCCTGGACTATACTAAAAAAATTAAAGCTATGTTTGTGAAAAAAGAGCCAAAGTGTCAAGTCACTAAAAGCTGAAAATTCCACTCGCAATGCAGATCCCTACACTCACACTAGTTTATGATGAGAATAAGTGAAGATTTTAAATATTCTTTCCATATAGTTTTGACCACTGAACTGAGATTTCTGGGGACCAGCCCAGAGGTTCTACCTCACTATTCCTTATACTTGGATTATTTTTAGCTCGTGACTTTGACTTTCTCAATGTTTATACCAAAACCAAAGCAAGAACTAAGCAGGAGTCTCAGTCCAAGCTTAAGGAACAGTTGTCACTTAACAACTGCAAATGAATTTTTTGTAGTCACTCTTACTGCTACCATGGAAGGTCTTCATACTAGGATAAGCTATATTATGTTTCAGTAAAAAGGAGTATCAAAATTATAGTGGGTTATTGCTTGCTCACACTACATGTCTAAAATAGACTCGTAAGAAGGTAGTGGGTAGGATTCTACTCTTAAGTTCATCTCAGTTGTCCTCACTTCATGTTACAGGATGACAGAAAAAGAGCTATGTGGAATATTTCAGTCTATATCTCATATAGAAAATGGAAAGTTATAAAGCAAGCATTGACTCTTCAAACTTCCAGCAAGACATGACACTTTTGTTTATATTTCATTGACAGAAGCAGATCATGTGTTTGAGTGATATTTTAAAGGAATGGGTAATTATAATCTTTAGAGACAATTCAGAGAGAGACACCAAGTGGGGGGGCAATATAATAGTCTGTCTGTGAATTAATAATAAAAATGTGTTAAAACATAAACATATTTATATAAAAGGTATTTCAAGATCACATAGTATTCAAGAAATTATCTACTTCACACTAGTTGGCTACTGTACCTCAGAATCCAGCATTAAAGTTTCCATAGAGTTAAATGACGACTTTGTCATTATGTATTTATATGGGATTTTTCCATATATATGAAAAGATACATCTTTCTAGTGTCTTCCTAACCAAAAAAAAAAAACAGTTCTAGTGCATTGGACCCTTATAAACTATCTCAGTAAAGGGCTTTTCTCAGGGGCTGGAGCAATAGCACAGCGGGTAGGGTATTCGCCTTGCATGCAGCCAACCCAGGTTCAATTGCCAGCATCGCATACGGTCCTCCGAGTACCACCAGGAGTGATTCCTGAGTGCAGAGCCAGAAGTAACCCCTTGTGCATTGCAGGGTGTGACCCAAAAAAGCAAAAAATTTTTTTAATTAAATAAATGACTTTACTCCAAATGCATTGAGAGTTAGGTCTACAGTGTATGAGTTTGGGCTAGGACAATTCACTCCAAAATATGTAGTGTAATCTTCAAAATTTTCAGAATCAAAAATGAAAAAAATAAGGTTAAGGTATCATTTAGAGAAAATAAAGTTAAAGAGATAACAGTGAAATCAATACATAATTGTATACTTGATCATGCCCTGAGGGTGCAGTACGATGAAGCAGTTTTTCTCAATTGAAGGTCATATGACACCCCTGTGTTTATTTCACAGGGGTGAAATAAAAGAAAAAAAATCCAGTTTACCCAGAGATAAGGACCAGGAAGATTGATCCACGGTTTTGGAAGCCTGTCTCATGAGATGGGGGAGAAGGCAGCTGGGATAGAGAAGGAATCACTAAGTCAATGATGGTTGGAGGGATGGTCAGGATGGGAGATGTGTGCTGAACGCAGATCAAGGACCAAACATGATGGCCTCTCAGTATCTGTATTGCAAAACCATAATGCCCCAAAGTGGAGGTAGGGTAAGAAGGAAATTATCTATCAGAGAGGTAGAGGGTAATGGCTGGGTGGGGCTGACAGGAGGGATACTGGATACATTGGTGGTAGAAAGTGTGCACTGGTAGAGGGATATATGCTTCATCATTTTATGACTGAAAATTAATCATGAAAGGATTGTAACTGCAACTCTCAGTGATTCAATAAATAAATAAAAAAATTTAAAAAGAAAATTCCAGCTTATTTCAAGGAGTCTATAGTTTTATTTTAAAAAAGCATGAATATCTGGGGAACATTAAGTAACAAAATAGGAAACTAACACCCAAGAATAGCCGAGATAAATACCAGGGGGTTTATTCCATGGCTTGGAGGCCAGCCACACATGCTAGGGGAAAAGGCAGCTCAGATAGAGAAGGGAACACCAAATAAAGGGTGTTGGGAGGATCTTCCCAGGATGGGAGATGCATGCTGAAAGTAGACTCTAGACCGAACATGATTGCCACTCAATGCCTCTTTTGCAAACCACAGGACCCAAAAGGAGAGAGAGAACAAAAGGGAATGCCCTGCCACAGAGGCAGGATGGGATGGGGGGATGGGGGTGGGAGGGATTCTGGGATCAGTGGTGATGGAGAATGGGTGCTGGTGGAGGGATGGGTACTCGATCATTGTATAATTGAAATCAAAGCACAAAAATTTGTAAGTCTACAACTGTACCTCATGGTGTTTCACTAATAAAAATTTAAAAAATAAAAATAAAAAAGCATGAATAGAGTCCATGGCATGATATGATGGGAAGCAGATAGTACTATAAGGGTACACAGGAAGAAAATAAAATTATAAAAAGGCCATGATAATAAAAATTTTGAGAAATTGTGCTGTAAATTCTGTTTTGAGTCTCATTGCAGATTTGCTTGCAGATAAGAGTATATCCACGAAGTTCTGTATATCTGAGTGAGAGTCTGACTGGGTATTCTTGGTGAGGTATTCATTTCATAGAGGGTTTTTTTCCCCACAATATCCCAATACTGTCTTCAAGCCTGAAATATTCTATTTGGTAAATCTTCTGTAAATATTAAGGGCACTTCTTTGTATATAATTTTCCTCTTTGATCTTGCTGCTTTCAGTATTCTATGTCTGTGTTTGGTTTTAGTCATTTTGATTATGATATGTCTTGGAGCATTTTTATATTGCTCTTTTTCAGCTGGTGCCCTTCAGACCTCCTGGGTCTGGGTGCATGTGCTATACAGCTCAGGGACTTCTCAGCAATGATGTTTTGACTGTTGTCTCTTCATTCAGGGTTGCCTTCTTGGTCCTCTGGTACCTGATGATACTTAGGTTGTTCCACTTGAATTCATCTTGAATTCATCTCAAACTTCTCTTGTCCATGGTTTGTTTATTTGAAGAATTTTTTCCATCTTCTGCTATTGTCCGGATATTTTCTGCACCTCACAAAGGGACTCAAACTCTGTCCCCAAGAGCTGTTCTTCTATTACTTACAGTGAGTTTTTCATTTCGCCTACAATGTTTTCCACTTCTGTAATTTCTGTTTAGAGTGTCCTCATTTTTTATGTCATAGCTTCTTGTGTTTTATTGGCTGTCCATTGTATTGTTTTTGAGATCCTTAAATATCTTCAACAGTCCCTCTCTAAAATTCTCAGAGAGGTCAAAGAACTCGCTTTTAGTGGTTAAATTTTCAGGGCTACCACCGTCACTCACTTAACCTGCTGGGATTCTGTGTTACTTTTGATTGTGAATTTATAGTTGCAGATGTTAATTGTGTGTTGTTCTGTGGCTAGGTGACTAGAGTTAGGATGATTTTGTATGCTCCTGATTATGTGTGAAGAGGTGACAAAATGCTTGGCTTCTCTGCAGCTATGCACTTCAAAAAGGTCTTGAACTGTGGGAGAAAAAAATTAAAATTCTGAAGAGCACACAGGGCCTTGATGCTACAATGCCTCAGTTTCTTAGTATTATAGACAGAAGTTTAATTAAAATACTTATCACTTGATCACATGACTTCTCGTTAATCATCAATTTGCTTGAGCGGGTGCCAGGAACGTCTCCATTTGTCCCTGTCACGTGCTAGTGTAGTCCAATGGTGTCTGTGCATTCCAGGAAAACAAAGAGCCTCAGACCGATCTTTCGGGTTTATTGAGGAAGAAGTCTGACCATCTTGTAGGTGGGCGGCCACGCAATCTTTTGACGTCCCATGGAATCCAGTCGGTAATGGCTCTAGTCCAGCGGTCATCTCCAAATCTCATTATGTGTCCAGCCCATCTGATTTTGATGCCTTGGCAAATGAGATAGCATCCCTGATTCTTGACCATTGATAGAGGTTGGAACTTCGGATTCTTTCTCTCATTTGAGTGAAGCATGATACTCCAAGCATAGCTCTTTCGATTCCTCTTTGGAGACACAAATAGTGTTCTCATCTTGTTTTCATAGGACCTAGGTATTCTGAGGCATATGTTAATGCAGGAAGAATAGTGGAATCGAAGAGATGTGCCCAGAGCCGGAGGTTCGTCATCCTCTTAGCTATTTCTTTGATGCTCTTGAAGGCATTCCAAGCCACTCTCTTCCTCCTGAACAACTCAGGTGCCAGGTCATTCATCATGCTGACTTCTCGACTTAGGTACACAAAACTATTGCATTCGGAGATGGTCATTCCATTGAGAGCGAATTGAATGGCAGGAATGAGACTGTTTCTCATAAACATTGTCTTCGTGAGATTCAGCTGTAGTCCAACCTTTCCACATTCATGGTCGAAGTCAGCCAGTATTTGTGCTGCTTGGCTAATGTTTGGTGTTATTAGAACGATGTCATCAGCAAAGCGGAGGTGGTGTAGTTGCTGACCATCTACTTTCACTCCCATTCCTTCCCATTCCAGTAGTCGCATGACGTTCTCGAGGCTGGCACTTAAGAGTTTCAGTGAAATGGTATCACCCTGCCAAACCCCTCTCTTGACATCGATGATCACTTCTTTGTAAAATGGTGAGATCCTGGTACTGAATCCGTAATACAGCTCATGGAGGATCCTGATTTATTGAGTTTGAATGCCCTGATTGGCTAGGGCTTCAATGTCCGCTTCCGTCTCAACAGAATCAAAGGTCTTCTTTAAATCAATGAACTTTAGACAGAGTGGTATCTTGATCTCCTGAGAAAACTCAATGAGCTTGGTTATCGTGTGGATATGGTTGATTGTGCTGAATCCTTTTTGGAACCCAGCTTGCTCGCATCTAGTGTTCTGCCAATCCTATTCAGGATGACTCGAGTGAACAGCTTGTAGATTTCAGACAATAGGGAGATTGGGCAATAGTTGCCAATGTCGTGGATCTCTCCCTTCTTGTACAGTAGTACAGTCCTGCTGGTTTTCCATTGAGATGGAAACTTGCATTCAGACAGGTAGCATGTGAAGAGCCGAGCCAGCATATTGATGAATGCTGATGGCAGGATCTTCAGGTGTTCAGGTCTGACCTTGTCTAGGCCAGATGCTGTTCGTTTCTTTACCGAGGAAATGGCATGTCGGATTTCGGAAGGGAGAATGATGGGAACGACACATCCATCCTTAGGAATTTGGTATGTGGGAAGGTAGACATGGCTATCAAAGAGATCTGAGTAGAAGTCATGGATAATCTTCTCCATTGCCCTTCTGGAAGATGTGATAGATCCATCAGGACGTCGGAGGGCAGTCATCTTGGTCCTGTAGTTGGTGAAGGACAGGCGGGCTTTATGAGTGCTTTTCCAGGCTTCTGCCACATCTATCAGCACTGCTCATTGTCTCTCTTTGAGGTCTTCCTTTATTGCATCTCTGCACTGCTTTGTGAGCTTGGATGTTCAGTTGCAGTTGCCTGAGGCTTGCGCCAAACCACGTTGACGAATGAGCTCAAGAGTTTTCGAAGAAAGGCACTTTTTTGTGGCTATCTCTCTCTTGGCGTTCCTCGCACAATCATGGAGGTGCTGAACCAGTTGATCATATTCCTCGTCAATGTTGTCAACGATGGCCTCTTCCCATGTTGCAGCAATATTGCCAAAGAGCTCCCAGTTGGTGGTCGTTCTGGGAGTTCTCTTAAAGTTTGCAGCCTTTTTCCCTGCTCTGTGAAGTAGAATTTTGCACGAAGGAGACGGTGGTTCGATCCCATTTGGAATTTTAGGACAACAGCAACATTGGTCAGGCAATACCGTTGATTGAATATGTTGTGGTCAATTTCATTGTGGAACCGTCAACCGGGAGACTCCCATGTCCAACGTTTACATTCGGCCTTCTGGAACTGTGAGTTACCATGGATGTACTTAGACAGTCTCTCACCCTGTTCGTTCCATTCTAGGCCATGGGTCTTGATGTGGAGTTCTTCGGCTGATCTTCTCAGTCCTATCTTGGAATTAAAAATCACCGACAATGATCTTGTAGAAGGTGTGGTCTTCTTTATAGAACTTCTCCATTTCAGTATTGATAAAATACTTATATTAATATTAAATTCTTGTGAATGTTAATTTTATTCCAGTTATTAAAGAGAATATCATGAAGGATATAACCGTAAAGAGCTATGACGCTAATGTCTTCTCTAATCATTTTTGTGTAGTATAAAGAAAACAAATGAGGTGCTGGAGCAATAATTCAGTGTGTAGGTCATTTGCCTTGCATGCGGCTTACCTGGGTTCTATTCCCAGCATCCCATGTGGTCCCCTGAGCACCACCAGGAGTAATTACTGAGTGCAAAACCAGAAGTAACCCCTGTGACCCAAAAAGCAAAAAAGAAAGAAAGAAAGAAATTAAGAAAGAAAGAAAACAAATGAGAAAATTAATATGGAAAATTGATAAAGGATATATCGATTTCAGTGTTTCAATAATTCACAATGTAAAATAAAAACTTCTCTCCTCCAGTGTTTTCATGCTTCCACCAGACATGCTATATCTGTCAGCTTGACAAGTACATTTTAAAATTTGGTGGTTGTATTGTAGATCTTGTGTTTTCAGTATTCTTTAGTCTGTGCTTTGGATATATAGCTGTAGCACTATCCCACATTGCCAGTTTACCTGAGTCCCTGGCCACTGTTTCCCCACACTTCCCTTTCTCATCTTCCTTCTAAGTTAATTAAAAGTATATTGGAAATATAAGAGAGATATTCAGCTGTGAAGAAAACAAAATACCTTAATAAAAACATGTTACTTTACAAATAAACATTTAACTATTAAAAATATTGACACAGATTATAAAAATGAGGACAGGGAAGGAAAGATATTGAGATGGGTTTGAGTAAAAATAGGTAGACTGGAGGTAATAGGGCCCTAGGAAGCCCTCCTGAATCCCTCTCAAACAGAAAACCACATGGGCTTCATTACCATTTAATTCTCTCCAATTCCAGGGCCTTATATATTTATTTTTAATTTTAACCCTCAATACAAATAGATATATTTTCTAACTGCATGACCATTGAAGTAATACCCTAAGTGAACAGATGTTGTTAGACTAATAGATTACAAAGAGTAATACTTGCTGAAAAATGGCAAATTAAATCAGGCCTCAGCATCTAACATCTTAAACTCAAATCATTAAGAAAAATGATGAAATCAAAGATTTCACAGGCTCTAGCTGACAGGGACAAAATTTCTGGCAAATCACTGAGCTCAAATAAACTCTCAAGTCTCATCAATAGGGATCCAAATCAATGCTCCATACAATAGCCATGGAACTAAAGCAATGACTGGTATAAAATTCACACAACTTAGTGGTGAACTTATCCAGTGTTTCAAAGAGTCCATACAGATGGAAGTGAAGATGTTAAAAATAGTAAATCACAGCAACAGAATTCAACGTGTAGAGGACCATATCAGTGATATTGAAAACAAAATATTAGTCATCAACAATAGCACTGTAGAACTGTCCTCCTGATGTAGGCTGGTATATAGGGAAAGCCCCTTTGCAATGAAACAAAGTTTCATGGAAGAAGAATTCTAGGAATGACCCCCCTTGTGGATACAGAAAACAAAGGCCTGATAAGACCATCCAAGACCATCTGCAGACCCTGAGGCCTCCTCCCCATTGAAATTCGCCTCTTTGGACCTCCCTGGTAACCTCCTTAGCAACGGACTTTTACCTGGGAAGAAGCTTCATGTGGGGGCAGGCTGGAGAAACCCTATAAAGGCCACCTTGAACAAAGGAAGGGCGCGCATATGCTGCCTGAGCCCACGTGCTGCTTGCGCCCACGTGGCTGAGCACATGTGGTGCCTGAGCACATGTGTCGCCCGCATCTCCCCTCTTGAGATGTGTACTTTCATGCTTTTCGCCTAATGCTAGGGTGTGTGTAGGGTCTCTCTCTCTCTCTCTCTCTCTCTCTCTCTCTCTCTCTCTCTCTCTCTCTCTGCCCTTGGAGAAGCCCATGTTCTCTCTTGAGTACGTTACTCTCTCTCACTGTCTCTCCCTCCATACCTAAAAATCCTCCAAATAAAATCTATTTACTTCACTGCTTGTCTACTCCTGAAATTCCTTTCTGCAAGGCGAGACAAGAACCCAGTAATCCTGGGTCCTGGGTGGCAGAGGCGGTTGGGGAGAAAGTGATCGTCTTTCTCCTCCCCACTTCACATAAGTCACCCGTGGGGCCCACCAACATCACTCCCATTGTTCATTTATTTGCTCAAGCAGACACCAGTAACGTCTCCATTGTAAGACTTCTTCTTACTGTTGTTAGCTTATCGACTATGCCAAGGGGAGCTTGCCAGGCTCTGCTATGCGAGAGGGATACTCTCGGTAGCTTGCCAGTCTCTCCAAGAGGGACGGAGGAATCAAACCCGGGTTGGCCGCGTGCAAGGAAAATGCCCTATCCACTGTGCTGTCACTCCAGCCCCATCAAAAATAACCAAGTGAAAAAGCAAAAGTAATGTGAATGGGTGGAAGAGAATGTAAGATTCTTTATAGATAATAGCAAAGGAAATAATGATTGAGTCATGGGCATGCCATATGAAATGAAAAACATAAAAGGGTGGGGAAAGATGGTCAAAGAAATAATAACTTAGAACTTTCCTGATACCTTGAGAGAGGCTTCTGTGCAGATTTCAGAGGCACAGAGTACCAAACAAAATAGATTCAAGCAAAAAAAATGCCAAAATACATACTAATCCAAATGGTAAAATCAAAGACAGAGACAGACCTCTCAAAGCAGCAAGAGAGAAGAAAACCCTCAGTAGAAGGGAAACAATGTAAGAATTGCACAACACCTTCCATATTATATCTTACAAGCCAGGAAAGAGTGGAATGACATTCAATGTACTGACGGTAAAAAAAATAATACAAACAAACAACAACAACAAAAAAAACTCCCAGCCTAGAGTTCACTATCCTGGAAATCTCCAAGTTAGACTTGAGGAGTGGATAAGAACCTTTTCAGACAAACAAGAGCAGGGAGCATTTACAACAAATAAATCAATCCTGAAAGAATTACTGAAAGGCCACTTATTTTAAAAAAGGTAGATTCTTGCAACAATAAACTGGATCGTACACACAAAAATGGTAACACAACCCTTTATTTCAATAAGTTCTCTGAATGTCAACGGACTAAACTCTATATAAAGGCTTAAAATAGCTGGATGCATAAGGAAAGAAAATTCCCTCATTTGCTGCCTCCAGGAAACACACCAAATACTCAGGATAAATACAGTCTTAGAGTGAAAGGATGGAAAACAATCATACAAGTCAATGAAAGACAAGAAAAACTGGGACATCCATACTTATATCTGATCAAATTCCAAGTAATTTGGTAACAATTTACTAAACAAGAACATAATTAGAAACGATGGCAGACACTACATATTGGTCAAGAGAACAATAGATAAAAAAATACTGTCATCAATGTTTGCACACCAAATGAAGGCTTGGCAAAGTTCATAAAGCTTCTGCTCATGAAACTATAGAAACACATCAACTGAAACACAATAATAGTGGGTGATTTCAACACAACACTTTCCCCACTAAACAGATCAACTAGACAAAATATCAGCAAAGAGACAAGAGCCCTACGTGAGGAGCTGAAAGAACTGCGACTGTTGAACATATACAAGACTCTAAATCCCACAAAATCAAGAATACACATTCTTCTCTAATGCTCATGGAAGATTCTCCAAGACAGATCACATATTATAGCATAATTCAACCATGCATAAATTTACAAATATAGAAATTGTACAAACTATATTCTCAGACCACAATGCCATGAGAATAGAAATCAATCAAAGAAAGGTGATGGGATAAATTTCTAACAGTTGGAAGTACAAGTAAGCAAATTGAAACAGAAATTAAGTATCTCCCCCAAAATAAAAGCACTGCTCTATATGGATTCACTGGTGAGTTCCTTCAAACCTTCAAAGACTTTCTACCTATACTCCTTCAGCTCTTCCAAAATATCGAAGATACAAACATCTTCCTAACACGTTCTATGAAGCTAGCATTACACTAATATCCAAAGCAGACAGAGACTTTCAGAAAATTTCTGGCCAATATTCCTGATGAATATTGATGCAAAACTCCTTAACAAAATCTTACCTAACCAAACCCAACAACGTATTCAAAAAATCACACACTCTCATCAAGTGGAATTTATCCCAGAGATGCAAGGATGGTTCAACATCCACAAATCAGTTAACATAATACACCCCATGAATACATGAATAAAAAAGATAAAAGTCATATGATTATATCATAAAAATTGATGCAGAAAAAGTCTTTGACAAGATTCATCACTTATTCGTGATAAAGCCATCACGAAATATGAGTGGAAGGAAACTTCCTCAAAATAATATTAACATCTATAACAATCCCACAGCCAGTATTATCCTTAATGGTGAAATAATTCCCTATACAATCATGCACAAGGAAAGGATGTCCACGCTCTTCATGTCTATCCAAAATAGTGTAAGAAGTCCTGTTTATAGCAATCAGAAAAGAAAAACAAATAAAATTGATCCAAAATAGAAAAGCACAAGTGATCACTGCTTGCAAACGACATGATGATATACATAGAAGACCCTAAAGAGTCCACCAAGAAGCTCCCATAAACAATAAAATAATATAGCAATGTTGCCGGCTACAAAGTCAATATATAAAAATAGGTTGCATTCTTATATACAAATAATGAATATGAAAAGAAAGTGATCAAGGAGTCCTCATTTAAATAGTATCCAAAAAGCTAGAACTCACCTTTAAAAAAACTTGGGTATCTATACCATGATAACTTTAAATCACTTGAGATAGAAGACCTTAGAAAATAAAAAAATATTCCATTTCTATGGATTAGAAGAATCAATATTATTAAAATAATTGTCCCACCTAAGTTATTATATATATTCAATGCAATTACCATCCAAATTCAGATGACATTCTTCCAGGAGCTAGAAAAGTCAATAATGAAGATTGTATGGAATCAGAAAAGACCAAGAATAGTCAAAGCCATACTAAAAAATAAGAAACTGGGAGTTATTTTATTACCTAACTTGGAATTGTATGATAAAGCTATGGAGACCAAAACTGCATGATACTGGAATATAGACGCTCTGACCAATGTATCAGCATCAAATACTTGACAAATCCTTGTACATATGAACAGTTAATTTTGGATAATGGAGCTGAGAACATAAAAATGGAGTAAAGATAACTTCTTCAACAAATTGTTCATGGAAAGCTGGATAACTTCTTGCAATAAATTAAAGTTGAATCTATATCTTAAATTTCAGATAAAAGTAAATTCAAAGTGGATCAAATACCTTGACATCACAGCAGAAACTCTAAAGTGCATAGGGGTGAATATAGGAAGAACATTTCAATACTTGGACTTCAAAAATGTCTTCAGTGATTTGATGCCACTGTTAAAGGCAACACAATAAAAAATAAACAAACAGGACTACATAAATCTAAAGAGATTTGAATGGCAAATAAAAACACAGGCTAAAAGTAAAAGACAGCTAACTGAATGAAAAAATATTTTCATTCAATTTATCATATGAAGGATACATAAAGAATGCAGATATATAGGATATGTATATAATGTACTCACAAATATCAAACAAAAAAATTTAAAAACCCTATTAAGAGGGGGTGTAGGAAATGAATAGACACCTCTAAGAGGAAGACAGGAAGATAGTCAGCAAGCACATAAAAAATGCTCAGCATCACTTATCACCAGATAAATCCAGATCAAAATAACAAAGAGATACCATCTCACAGATTAAAAATAGTAGTAAGCCCTCACTGCGCTAAGTAGAACCCCGGCAGTGGAAAACCTCCAGAATCCAACCACTGAAATGCTCAAGGCCCCTCTCCACATGCTCAGACGAGCTCACCTATGAGGGAACCTGCTGCAACCTGTGCAGCCAAATCGAACTTCAGCCAGAGAGAGGGAATGAGAGCTGAAAGATGGGGTAGGGAGGACTGTATGAAACATACAGCAAGTTTATTATAATCCAAGCTAGTTTATATAGTCTGATTTTAGCAATAGTCCGCAGGTTTAAAAAGCTGTGTAGGCAATATTATTTAGGCTGTGCAAGCAATTTCATTTTTGCAAGCATTACTTATTTTCTGTTCCTCATCTCAGCTCTTGAGAAACAAGGAATGGAGATGTGACCTTGGGTTTGGCCAAGGGGGATATGGACCAGCCTTCCCTTCAACCTCCTCTCAAGTCCAGTCACCAGAGCATGGTGGCCCTTTGACTTTTTCTCCAGGCTGGTCGCCAGAGCATGGTGGTGCTTCAGCCACCTGTCAAGGTCGGCTGTCAGGGCATAGGTTACTCTTGTGCCAAGTTTATCCACAGCTAGTCCTTGTTTTCAGGGACAAAGGCAGCGAATGTCTGGGCCTGTTCCAAACAAGAAACTACAGAAAAACCCAGGCGTGCAGGCCCCGTGACAGATCTCCAAGCTAGTTTGTAACAGGACTGGGCCTCCTCCCCTCAGCTCCCCAGTTTTCCAGTAGCTTGGCAGTCACAACCAGAAACTGCCCCCAGCGCCATATAATCTTATCAACAGCCAAGATCCAGAGACTATGAAATAAAGCTCCCAGAAGAGAGCAACACAGAATGTCCTGGAGCTTGCAGCCGGCTGCGTTCCAGGCTGTATGACCTCTTACTCTAGCCCACTGTTGTACCAAAAGAACAACACATTTACTTGTTTTTAACATATATAAGGGTTTAAATGGCTCTAGGATGACATAAAACAATCTTCACATATTTTCCTCGTATGGTGGTGGGAAGGTGCAAAGTGGTGAGATTGGTGTTTGAATATTATCTGTAATGAATTATTGCAAACAACTTTATAAAACTAAAATATATTTAAAAATAGTAATAATCTGTGTTGTTGGGGGTGTGGAGAAAAAGGAACTCTCATCTACTGCTGTTGGGAAAGTTGCCGGGTAAATTCCAGTATATAGAAAGAGTTTGGAGAGTTATCACTGAGCTTAGAATTGAACTGCAACATGACACAGCGATTACAATTCTGGGCATCTTCCTTCAGGACAGCAAAACACTCTCTCAAAAGGACATATGAACAACATTATCCATAACGGCACTTAGTACAATAGCTAAGATATGGAATCAACCTAAGTGTCCAACGACAGATGATTGGATTATGAAGATGTGATATATATTTATATATTTATCTGTCACTGTCACTGTCACTGTCCTTCCGTGGTTCATCAATTTTCTCAAGCGGGTTCAGTAACGTCTCTATTGGAGACTTTGTTGTTACTGTGTTTGGCATATCGAATACATCATGGGTAGCTTGCCAGGCTCTGCCGTGCAGGCGAGATACTCTCAGTAGCTTGCCGGGCTATCCGAGAGGGGTGGAGGAATCGAACTCGGGTCAGCCATGTTGGCTGCGTGCAAGGCAAATGCCCTACGGCTGTGCTTACAATGGAATACTATACAGCTGCAAGGAATGATGAAATCACGCAATTTGTTGCAAACTACTTGGAACTGGATGATATGTTGGGTGACCTTAGCTAAAAGAAGAAAGACAAACATAGGATGATCTCATTTATCTGTGGAATATAGAATACTGTGTGAGTAAATGCTTTGTAGTAAAATGGGGATTCCTAGGTCACTTTGACTTCGGTATTTGCAGAGTAGAAGACAGAGAAGAAAAGAAATAAAGATGGAAGAAGAAAATGAGAAGTAACGTGTGAACAGGCCTCATGAGTTGAGTTATATGGGTGATATTAGTGAGTGGTATAGCCATATATCCAAAACACAGACTGAACAGAAGTGAAAACATGAGCTCTAAGCTGTAGCCACTGTAACTTTATAATGTCCCTGCCAAGTTGACACGCAGGGATGGTGTGGTGTTGTGGTGGGGGAACAAGGGAACATTGGTGTAGGGAAATTGACACTGGTGGTGAGATTAGTGCTGAAATATTAGATACCTAAAACTCAACTATCTTTGTAAATCACAGTTATATCAAAAAACGGGGAGGTAAGAGAATCATGAATCTTGGCCTCAGGCACATAGGTGTGATAAATAGATATATCTAAACCACAGAGTCAATAACGCTGCAATCAGGGAACCCTAACTACAATAACAAAACTAAAAATTGTGTTTGTTGTGTTGGAGCGATATTGCAGGGTAAAAGGCACTTTCTTTGTATGTCGTCAATGTAAATTTGAAACCTGGCATCCTATTCAGTCCCTTAAGAACTGCCTGGAGTGGTTCTTGTGCATATATCCAAGAAGAATCTCTGAGAATTTCCAGGTGTGACTCAAAAACTAAAGAAGAAAAATGCATGCCTATTACGCGGGTCAGATTTTGAGTAGGAGGAAACATGTACATATTGATGGAGGGAAGTTAACACTGGTGGTGGGATTTGTATTGAATTATTATATGCTTGAAACTATTCTATGAAAAACTTTGTAAATCACAGACCATTAATAAAAATTAAAATAAAGCATAAAGTAACAAAATAGGAGACTAACACCCAAGAGTGGCCGAGATTAGTACCAGGAGTTTTGCTCCATGGATTGGAGGCCAACCACACATTCTAGGGAAAAAGGGGGCTCAGATAGAGAAAGGAGCACCAAATAAAGGGTGTTGGGAGGATCCTCCCAGGATGGGATAAGCATGCTGAAAGTAGACTATAGACCAAACATGATTGTCACTCAATGCCTCTTTTGCAAACCACAACACCCAATAGGAGAGAGAGAACAAAAGGGAATACCCTGCCACAGAGGCAGGGTGGAATGGGGGGATGGGGGTGTGGGAGGGATACTGAGATCATTGGTGGTAGAGAATGGGCACTGGTGGAGGGATGGGTACTCTGTCATTGTATAATTGAAACCCAAGCACAAAAATTTGTAAATCTACAACTGTATCTCATAGTGTTTCACTAATAAAAATTTTTTAAAAAATTCTGACAGTAAAAAATAAATAAATAAATAAATAAAATAAAATAAAATAAAGAATATGTAGTAGCAAAACAAGACAAACCCCAGGCCTTGAATAACAGAACTTTATAACAAACAGGTGGCACAAATGAAAACCAGACAAGAGGTGTCATAAGGACAGTGGTGCTGGGTTACGGGCTGTTAATGGTGGTGTGTAGTAACTGTACATCAACATCATGAATGTTAACATTATTGACTAAACTAAAATAATTTTTAGTATATTTCCTAGAGTTTCTAGAAATCTTTTCTTTACCCATATTTTAGTGTAATTGTAATTGGAGCGCTGTGCTATCACTCCAGGTGTTTGCGTTGCATGCAGCCAACATGGCCGACCCGAGTTCGATTCCTTCAACCCTCTTGGAGAGCCCGGCAAGCTACCGAGAGTATCTCGCCTGCCTGGCAGAGCCTGGCAAGCTACCCGCGAGGTACTCGATATGCCAAACACAGTAACAACAAGTCTCATGATGGAGACATTACTGGGCCCGCTCGAGCAAATTGATGAACAATGGGAGGACCATGACCATGTAATTGGAGCAATAGGACAGAGGGCAAGGCATTTGCCTTGCGCAAGGGCAACCCGGGTTTGATTCCTCTGTCCCTCTTGGAGAGCCTGGCAAGCTACCTAGAGTATCTTGCCCGCACAGCAGAGCCTGGCAAGCTGGCAAGCTCCCTGTGGTGTATTCAATATGCCAAAAACAGTAACAAGTCTCATAGTGGAAAAGTTACTGGTGCCCACTCAGGCAAATGGAGGACTTTGCGACAGTTGTACAGTAGGTTTGAAAACTGAAAATACTAAACAACAATGAAATTGCAATTGTGATGCCAAACCATAAATGCATTATGAAAAGTATTTACACACTTGGAGGCTATTGCAACAGTTCAAGAAAAATAAATGTTAATGATTTGATTAGAAAATGAAGACACCTTGGGCTGGGACAATAATAGAGTAGGTAGGGGTGCTTTTCTTGCACATGGAAGACACATATTTGATGCCCACCAACCCATATTTTTCCATAGCACCATGGTGAGTGATCCCCGAAATCAGAGCCAGGAGTAAGTCCTGAACACTGCTGTGTGTGACTGAAATCCAAAACAATTCCACAAAAAGATGAAGACAGCAAATATAGAGGGGAAAATTAGGAGGGAGTGGGGATATTTGAGAGCAGTTTGGAGTCATTTCTCTGTGCACCTAGTTGTGTTCCTTTACCTGTAAGGCAACTGAGAAAATGTGATAGTATCTGGGGCTGGAGGAAGAGGCTGAATTCGCTTGCTCAGGGACATGTTGAAAAGTTTTCTTAACAACTCAACATATTGAACTTACAGTTTATATTATTGCTGAGTAAGTAAACAAAGATCTTGTCTTCATTGGAAACCGCAGGAGGTACTACAAAGAATAAAAAAAACAAGTAAAAAAACAAATATACAGTGCTGGTGAAGTGTTTCATTACCTACTAACTGTGCGCAATTATTTCACTGTAACCTAGATATTCCATCTGAAAATAAATGAGAGTTGAATATACCTGCAATGGAAACATTAGCTTAGTAACATAGTGGAGGTCATTTTGCAGTGCAGCAAGTATTTACCATGTGTGCAGTCTATAAAATCATAAGAGAGGAGATATGGTGCCTCCAGCAGGTCAATCTGTACCTGTGAGGCGAGTGCATCAGCAGCCTGATGGCACCATCAGACTTTCAGATGCCCCAAAATTGCTACTGTGCCTTTGGTCAGACTCCAAAAACTTGGGGAAAAGTTTGCCAAGAAAGTAAATGGCCAAAAGTTGTGTATGTGGGAGACACACCCACAAACCACCTCTGGCTCAGCTAGAGGTGATGCATGGCCTCTCTGATTCCGGATCAAACTGCTTGACGGCCGTGATCCCAGAGACTCAGAGGCGAATCTCGGAACCCAAAGGCTTTTGGTGGAAATGCGTCCTGTTCCTGCAGTGGGTTACTAGCACTGGGCGACTCCAGGTGAAAATAGGTTTCGTAGTATCATGCTAAGCGAAATGAGTCAGAAAGAGAGGGATAGACATAGAAAGATTGCATTCATCTGGGGGATATAAAGTAACAAAATATGAGATTAATACCCAAGAATAGCTGAGATCAGCACCAGGAGGATTACTCCATAGCTTAGAGGCCAGCCGGGCATTCTAGGGGAAAGAGCAGCTCAGATAAAGAAGGGAGCACCAAATAAAGGGTGTTTGGAGGATCCTCCCAGGAGGGGAGATGCATGTCGAAAGTAGACTATGGACTGAACATGTTTGTCACTCAATGCCTCTTTTGCAGACCACAACACCCAAAAGGAGAGAGAGAACACAAGGGATTTCCCTGCCACAGAGGCAGGGGGGATGGGGGGGATGAGGGTGGGAGGGATATTATCCATGGTGGTGGAAAATGGGCACTGGTGGAAGGATGGGTATTTGATCATTGTATAATCAAAACCCAAGCACAAAAAATTGTAAATCTACAACTGTACCTCATGGTGTTTCACTAATAAAAAAAAAGAAAAGAAAATAGGTTTCGTGCCTTGGTCTGTTCCCCTTGACAGCCTGGTGACCACCATCCTCCAGAGGTCACTGGACAGTCAGGTTTGGGCCTGCAGTGACGAGATACGCAGGGCCTCAACAGATGGGGTGGATCCGGCCCTTTCCTCCCTATCCCAGTGAGACCCCGAGTCTCCACCTATAGGTGGCCGGCCTCTCTGGCCCCTGATCAAGCTGATTAAAGACTCAGAATAGCCATGGTCCCAGAGACTCAGAAACAAATCTTGAAGCCCAGCAGCTTTTGGCAGAAATGCATCTGGACCGCATACCTGAGAGGTTATTGTAAAGCCAGATATAAGCCAGCAGTAACGGGTTAACTGCAGTCTCATGGGAAGGGGTGGGGGGTACTGGCTCTTCCTTCATGCCATACCGAGGTCACGAGTTGCCTCCCACAAATGGCTCTCTGGCATGGCCATGGCTCCAGAGGCAAAAGGACTTAGTCCAGAGCCCGGCAGCTTGTGGCAGAAAGTGAATGGACTATGCGTTAAAATACGGTGCCATGCCTCCTTGGGAGGGAAAGGGTATTGCACCCTTCTGCCTTCCCCTCCCCCAGCAGCTAGGTGGCCGCCGCCTTAGAGTTTATAGGTAAACCAGGTATGAGCCGGCAGTGAGGGGGCAACGGCAGTCTCATGGGAAGGGGGTCAGTACCAACTCGTCCTTCATGGCCTACCGAGGTCACGAGTTGTCCCCCACGAGCGACTCTCCAGCACAGCCATAACACCAGACGCACAGAAACCAATCTCGTAATTATCTGGGTCTTTGCAGAAATCCAAAATCTGCGCAGCCACAATAGTGGCCACGTGACATTATATGATTCTCATAACCAGCTATAGAATACAAAGTATTTCACAATACCTTTTCAGCAATTCTGATTGTTGGGGGGGTGGGATTCTAAACAATAATGGTGCATCTTTTGTCGAAATAATGAATGTAATCAATGTAGAGAAGAGTTAAGTAGAAATCATCTGCCTCACAGGCATTGGGAGGGGTGGGAGAGGGGTATATTGGGGTTCTTGGTGGTGAAAAATGAGTGCTGGGAAGGGAAAGGTGTTTGATCATTGTATGACCGAGACTTAAACCTGAAAGCTTTGTAAATTTTCCCACAGTGATTCGATAAATAAATATAAGAAATAAATAAAATTATGAAAAAATAAGGTAAGGTGGAGTTCATGCCCAATTCAATCAGCTCATCAGTGGCTGAATAAATAGCAGTACTCCTACATTAAAAAAAATCATAAGAGAATCCGTTTCCCATTTGCCTTCCATATGTTTCTTACACAGTGACCGGTTTATTGTTAATCTAACTGAAAAACACCCATTTGTCCCCACAATAAGGATTTGGGTAAAATAGTGTCCATAAAAAGGTTCTCTCATCCTGCCTCTGTGGCAGGATGGGACGGGGGGGGGATGGGGGTGGGGGGGATGCTGGGACCCGTGGTGATGGATGACGGGCACTGGTGGAGGGATGGGCACTTGATCATTGTATAACTGAAACCCAAGCACAAAATTTGTAAGCCTATAACTGTACCTCATGGTGTTTCACTAATAAAAAAAGGAAAAAAAGGGAAAAAAAGAAAAAAAAAGGTTCTCTCTCAAAAAAAAAGGTTCTCTCAGCTCTGGGACCCTGGGCCGCCCACCATCCTTGAGCCTCTTCCCGTTCATCCCCAACACCACGCCCGGTTTTCTTCCCCTCCCAGATTGTACCCCCCACATACACCATGTACCTGTAAGGGGCATGGCCTCTTCAGAAGTTGGCGTAGACTCTGCTAAAGTGGCCGTGGCCTAATTTTTGGCCGACCAGTGCTTACATAGCCGCAAATAAATTACTCATACCAAGCAATCTTGTGTAATATCTCAGTCTCCATACCACCACACCAACATGAAGAAACAACACAAATCCCCAACATGAGGAAAGGATGATGGAAAGAGTCCAGAAGCCACAATAGGTGTTACTCACATAAAGGAGCACTCTGAGAAAGAATTCAGATAGGAAGTAATGAAGATGTTCAATGAAGTCAATGAAACCGTGAGACAGATATCCAGTAAATTAAAGGAGGACATGAAAGAAGCAATCAAGAAAATACAGGAAGAAATGACAGCAGAAATTGGAAAGCTATGCACAGAAATGTCACAAATTAACGATTCCGTAGATGAAATAAAAAACTCAGTCTGTGCCCTCAACAGTAGAATGGCCACAGCTGAAGACAGAACAGTGAGCTGGAAGATGAGCTGCATGAATCTTACAGGCAAAAACAAACAAAGGCAAAGGACCTCAAAATAGCACAAGAGCAAATTAGAGTCCTAGGAGATGATTCTGAGAGGAACAACATTAGAATCATTGGAGTACCAGAAGTTCAGGGAAACAATCCCAATGAAAAAGCCATGGGTAAACAAATCATTGCTGAAAAGTTCTCAGAGTTAATGAATGCAGACATCCAGATCCAACGAGCCAAAAGGGTGCCAGCTAAAAGAGACCCGAATAAAAACACTCCAAGGCATATCATAGTCAGAATGATAGATGCCGCGGACAGAGAGACAATATTGAAAACAGCAAGGTTAAAGAAGGAAATCACATACAAAGGAGCACCCCTTAGATTCAAAGCAGACTTATCAGAGGAAACCCTGTAAACCCGAAGACAATGGTGGGATATACTGAAAAAAAAAAACTCAATGAAATGACCACTTTACCAAGAATACTTTATACAGCTAAACTCTCATTCAAACTCGATGGAATTATACATCATTTTGTAGATAAACAACAGCTCAGGAACTTCATAGACGCAAAACCAAATCTAAAAGAAGGATTAAAGGGGCTCCTGTAAGATAAGTAAACACAAACAACCCCTACAGAAAGATGGCACAAAACCCCATGACAATAATCTCTCTGAAGATCAATAGTCTAAATGCACCAATCAAGAGACTCAGAGTGGCAAAATGGATCCAGAAACTGAAACGAACATTCTGCTGTCTACAAGAAACTCATCGGAACAATCAGAGCAAACACAGGCTCAAAGATAAAGGATGGAAAACAATCTTGCAAGCAAACAGCTCCCTCAAAAAACCTGGGGTGGCCATACTAGTATCTGACAACATAGATTTCAGGTTGAAAAAGATTAGAAGGGACAGCAAAGATGATTTTCTTTTTATCAATGGATACATACAATAGAAAGAAATCACACTCTTAAAAGTATACGCACCTAATGAGGGACCAGCTAAATACTTAAAACAACTGCTAACAGATTTTAAGGAGGACATTGCTAGCAATACAATAGTAGTTGGAGACTTCAACATCGCCTTATCACCTCTGGATAGATCAACAAGAACAAAACTCAACAAAGAAACATTGGCTTTGAAGGAATAATAGAAGAGAGAGGGCCAGTAGACCTATACAGGGCTTTACAGCCCAAAAAGAAAGAATGCACATTCTTCTCCAGTGCACACGGAACATTCTCCAAAATAGACCACGTGCTAGACCACAAAACATACTTCAATAGAATCAGGAAGATAGAAGTAATAACAACAATATTTTCAGACCATGATGCATTGAAGATAGAAACGAATCACACAAAGACTCCGAGAAACAAACCAAACACCTGGAAATTAAACAACTCAATATTTAAACAACGAGTGCATCAGGAAGGAAGTCAAGGACAAAATCACAAGATACCTGGAAGCAAATGAGAATGAAGGCACGAGCTACCAAAACCTATGGGACGCAGCTAAAGCCATGTTTAGAAGAAAATTTATAGCGTTGCAATCATTCCTAAGGAAGGAAGAAAGGGCCTACATAGATAACCTAACCTCACAGCTCAAGATTTTAGAAAAAGACCAACAAAAGGAGCCCGAACCACAGAGAAGGTAAGAGATCATAAAATTTAGAGCAGAAATTAACTACATGGAAACACAAAAAACAATCCGAAAGGTCAATGAAACTAAGGGCTGGTTCTTTGAGAAAATAAGCAAAATTGATAAACCACCAGCAAGACTCACAAAGAAAGAGAGAGGGAGAGCCCTAATAAACCGAATAAGAAATGAAAAGGTGGACATCACAACAGAAACTAATGAAATTCAAAAGATCACCAGAGACTACTTTGAAAGTCTGTATGCCATGAAACAAAAGATCCTAGAAGAAGTGGATAAATTTCTGGATTCCTATAATCTCCCAATATTGACCCAAGAAGACTTGGAATACCTGAATAGACCCATTTATATCAAGGAAATTGAAGCGGTAATCAAAAGTCTTCCCAAAAACAAAACCTAGGCCCAGACGGATTCACTAGTGAATTCTTCCAAACATTTAAAGACCTTCTGCCAGTTCTCCTCAATCTTTTCCAGTAAACTGAAAAAACTTTAACTCTCCCAAACAGCTTCTATGAGGCACATATCTCCCTAATACCAAAAGCAAACAAAGACACCAACAACAAAGTAAACTATAGGCCAATATCCCTGATGAACACGGATGCGAAGATCCTCAACAAAATATTAGGGAATCGAATTCAACAACTCATCAAAAAGATCATACACCACGACCAAGTGGAATACATCCCAGGAATGCCAGGATGGGTTAACATTCGGAAATCAATCAACATAATCCCTCATATCAACAAAAGAAAAGATAAAACCATATGATCGTATCAATAGACACAAAGAAAGCATTTGACAAGACCCAGCACCCGTTTATGATCAAAACTTTCAACAAAATAGGCATTGAAGGAACTTTCCTCAATATAGTCAAAGCCATCTACCATAAGCCCACTGCAAGTATCATTCTCAATAGGGAAAAACTAAAAGCCTTCCCTCTACGATCGGGCACAAGACAAGGTTGCCCATTTTCACCACTCCTATTCAATATAGTACTGGAAGTACTGGACGTTGCAGTTAGGCAAGAGAAAGGTAGCAAGGGAATACAGATAGGAAAGGAAGAGATCAAACTATCAATATTTACAGATGATATGATACTATTCTTAGAAAACCCTAAAGATTCTACAGAAAAGCTCCTAGAAACAATAGGGTGATTTAGAAAAGTGGCAGGCTACAAAATCAACACCCAAAAGTCCATGACTTTCTTATATACAAATATATACAAATAACGAAAGAGAAGGAATAGACATTACAAAAACAACCCTGTTCACAATAGTACCTCATAAATAAAGTACCTCGGAATCAGCTTAACCAAAGAAGTGAAGGACCTATACAAGGAAAATTACAAAACACTACTTCAAGAAATGAAAGAGGACACTAGGAAATGGAGACAAATCCCATGCTCATGGGTAGGGAACATTGACATTATCAAAATGGCAATACTGCCAAAGCACTATACAAGTACAATGCGGTTTCTACCAGGATATCCATGATATTTTTCAAAGAAATAGACAAAACACTCCTGAAATTTATATGGAAAAATAAACCCCCATGAATAGCTAAAACAATCCTTGGGAAAAAGAAGATGGGTGTCATCAACCTACCCAAGCTCAAACTGTGCTATAGCAGTAGTAATTAAGACAGCATTGTTCTGGGCTAGAAACAGACCTGCATACCAATGGAACAGAGTTGACTATTCTGTCACAGACCCCAAAATATATGACCACTTAATCTTTGAAAAAAGGACCAAGAAATGTGAAGTTGAACAAGGAAAGCCTCTTCGACAAGAGGTGCTGGGAAAACTGGATAGCTACCTGAAAAAAAATTAAATTCGACCTCTTTCTAATGCCAGTCAAAAAAGTCAGATAAAAGTGGATTAAAGACCTCAATATCAGACATGAATCCACAAAGTACATAGAGAAAAATGTAGGCATATATCTCCACAACATTGAAGCTAAAAACATCTTTAAGGATGAAACAGCACTGACCATGTAAGTGGACGCAAACATAAATAAATGCGACTACATCAAACTAAGAACCTTCTGTACTTCAAGAGAAAGTGACAAAAATATATAAAAAGGCCACAGAATGGGAAAGAATATTTACCCAGTACCCATCTGATAAGGGACTAATATCCGGATAAACAACACAGTAGTATAATTGTACAAGAAAAAACCTCCAACCCAATAAAAAATGGGGAGAAGAAATGAACAAAAGTTTCCTTTAAAAAGAAATACAAATGGCCAAAAGGCACATGAAAAAATGCTCCACTTCACTAGCCATCAGGGAGATGCAAATCAAAACAACAATTAGATATCATCTCACACCAAAGAGACTGGCATATATTCAAAAGAACAAAAGCAACCAATGCTGGCGTGGATGTCGGCGGAAAGAGATGCTCTTCAACTGTTGTTGGGAATGCTCACTAGTCCAGCCTTTCTGGAAAACAATATGTACAGTCATTCAAAAATAGAAATTTAGCTTCCATATGACCCTTAAATACCTCTTCTGGGAATATATCCTGAGGATGCAAAAAAGCACAGTAGAAATGACATCTGTACCTATATGTTCATTGCAGCACTGTTCACAATAGCCAAAATCTGATACCAACCCTAGAACAGATGACTGGTTAAAGAAACTTTGGTACCTCTACACAATGCAATACTATGCAGCTGTCAGGAGAGATGAAGTTATGAACTTTGCTTATAAATGGATAGATATGGAGAGCATCATGCTAAGTGAAATGAGCCAGAAAGAGAGGGACAGACATAGAAGGACTGCACTCATTTGTGGACTATAAAACAACATAACATGATGCTGACACCTAAGGATAGTAGATACATGGGACAGATAGGTTGCTCCATAGATGGAAGCCTGCCTCATGAGGAAAGGGGAGAAGGCAACTGGAATAGAGAAGGGATCTCTAAGAAAAAGATGGCAGGAGGAACCGGTCGGGATGGGAGATTTTTGCAGAAAGTAGATAAAGGACCAAACATGATAACCTCTCAGGGTCTGTATTGCAAACCATAATGCCCAAAAGTAGAGAAAGACTATGGGGAATCATGTTTGGCATGGAGGCAGAGGGAGGGTGGAAAGGGGGGTGTGCCGGGGATATAGGTGGTTTGGAAGGTGCACTGGTGGAGGAATGGGTGTTTGATCATTGCGTGATTGTAACCCAAACAAGAAAGCTTTTAACTATATGACAGTGATTCAATAAAATTTAAAAAACATGTTCATATCAATAGACAGAGAGAAAACTATTGACAAGATCCAGCACCCGTTTATGATGAAAACTCACCAGAATGGGTTTTGAAGGAACTTTCTTCAAGATAGTCAAAGCCGTCTACGACAAACTCATGGCAAGCATTTTCCTCAATGGGGAAAATCTAAGAGCCTTCCGTCTAAGATCAGGGTCACGGCAAGGATGCCCACTAAAACTAGTTCTGTTCAATATAGGACTGGAAGCATTTGCGACAGCGATTAGGGAAGAAAAAGACATTAAAGGCATCCAGAGAGGAAAGGAAGAAATCAACTTCTCACTATATGCAGATGATCTGATACTATATCTTGAGAATACTAAATCCTCTACCGAGAACCTCCCAGAAACAATTCATTTGTACAGTAAAGTTGCTGTTTATAAAATTAATGCCCAAAATCCATGGCCTTCCTATACGCAAATAATGAGAAAGAAGAAAGTGACAGGAAAAAAACAATCCTGTACAAAATCTTGCCGCAGAAAATCATATACCTCGGAATCAGCCTAACTAAAGATGTAAAGGGCCTCTACAATGAAAACTACAAAACGCTACTCCATGAAATAAAAGAGGACACGAGGAAATGGAAACATATTCCCTGCTCATGGATAGGAAGAATTAACATTGTCAAAATGGCAATACTCCCTAAAGCATTATACAGATTCAACGCAATCCCTATAAGGATACCCAAAAACTTCTTCAAAGAAATAGATCAAGCACTCCTGAAGTTCATATGGAACAACAAACACCCATAAATAACTAAAGAAATTCTGGGAAAAAGACGTAGGGAGGCATTACAATCCCCAACCACAAACTCTACTACAAAGTGGTAATTATTGAAACTTCATGGTACTGGAACAAAGGCAGGGTCGCAGGAAGAATGGAACAGGGTGGAATATCCGTACAAACAACCCCAGATATATAAACATCTAATCTTTGATAAGGGAGCAAGAAATGTGAAGTGAAGCAAGGAAAATCTCTTTAACAAATTTTGCTGGAAAAACTGCATAACTAAATTTAAAAAATGGGCTCCTATCTCTATCAAACACCAAATACAAAAATAAGATAAAATAGATTAAAGACCTCAACATCTGACCGGAATCCATAAGGTACATTGAAGACAAGGTTGGAAAAACACTCCACGACATTGAAGTCAATGGTATCTTCAAAGATGACACGCCATGAAATTTACATGAAATGCAAATTACATGACTTCGTCTTTTCTAACAGCTACATAGTACTCCATTGTGTAAATGTACCAACGTTTCTTTAACCAGTCATGTGTTCTTGGGCACTCAGGTTTTTTCCAGATTATGGCTATTTTAAAGTGTGCTGCAATGAACAAACAAGTGCAGATGTCACTTGGACTATACTTTTTAGCCTCTCTGGGATATATTCCCAAGAGTGGTATTGATGGGTCAAATGGGAGCTCAATTTCTAATATTTTGAGGATCATCCATACTGTTTTCCAAAAGGACTGAACCAGTCGGCATTCCCACCAGCAGTGAAGGAGGGTCCCTTTCTCGCCACATCCAGGCCAACACCGGTTGCTTTTGTTCTTTTGGATGGGGGCCAGTCTCTGTGGTGGGAAATGATAGCTCATTGTTTTTTTGATCTGAATCTCCCTGATGAATAATGATATAGAGCATTTTCTCATTTGCCTTATAGCCATTCATATTTCTTCTTTGAGAAAGTTTCTGTTCATTTCTTCTCCCCATTTTTGGATGGGGTTGGATGTTTTCCTGTTGTGGAGTTCAACCAGTACTTTATATATTCTTGATAACAACCCCTTGTCGAATGTGTATTTGGCGAATTTCCTTTCCCATTCTGTATACTGACTTTGTATTTTGGTCACTGTTTCTTTTGAGGTGCAGAAACTTTTTAGTTTAAGATAGTCCCATTTGTCTATCTCTGTTTTCACTTGTTTGGCCAGTGTCGTGACATCTATGAAGATACCATTAGTTTCAATATCATGGAGGGTTTTGCCAACTTTGTCTTCAATGTACCTTATGGATTCCAGTCTGATGTTGAGGTCTTTAATCCATTTTGATCTTATTTTTGTACATGGCGTTAGGCAGAGATCTGAGCCCACTTTTTTGCATGTAGTCGTCCAATTTTCCCAGCACAATTTGTTAAAGAGGTTTTCCTTGTTCCTCCTCACTTCTCTTGCCCCCTTATCGAAGATTAGATGATCATATGCGTGGGGGGAGATGTCAGTATATTCAAACCTGTTTCATTGGTCTGTGGCCCTGCCTTTGTTCCAGTACCATGCTGTTTTAATTATTACTGCTATGTAGTAGAGTTTGAATTTAAGGAGGTTAATTCCTCCCATTTTCTTTTTCCCAAGAATTGCCTTAGCAATTCATTGGGGCTTATTGTTCCATATAAATTTCAGGAGTGTTTGCTCCGTTTCTTTGAAGAATGTCATGGTTATCGTGATAGGGATTGCATTGAATTTGTACAGTGCTTTGGGAAGCATTGCCATTTTGACAATGTTAATTCTCCCCATTCATGAACAGGGGATATTTTTCCATTTCCTTGTGTTCTCTTTTATTTCCTGAAGTAGCGTTTTGTAGTTTTCTTTGTACAGGTCCATTACTTCCTTAGTTAAGCTGATTCATAGGTACTTGATTTTCTGGGGCACAATTATGAATGGGATTGTTTTCTTCTCATCATTTTCTTCTCTTAAACTATTTGCATATAGGAAAGCCATGGACTTTTGAGTATTGATTTTATAGCCTGCCATGTTACTATACAAGTCTACTGTTTCTAGGAGTTTCTTGGTAGAGGTTTTAGGGTTCTCTAATATAGTATCATATCATCTGCGAATAGTGAGAGCTTGATTTCTTCCTTTCCTACCTGGATGCCCTTAATATCTTTTTCGTGCCTAATCGCTATTGCAAGTGCTTCCAGTACTATATTGAACAGTAGTGGAGAGAGTGGGCATCCTTGTCTTGTCCTTGATCTTAGGTGGAAGGCTCTCTTTTTTTCCCAATGGAGGATGATGCTTGCTGTGGGCTTGTGGTAGATGGCTTTAACTATATTGAGGAAAGTCTCCTCTATCCCCATTTTGGAGAGGGTTTTCATCATAAACGGGTGCTGGATCTTGCAAAATGCTTTCTCTGCATTTATTGATATCATATGATTTTTATCTTTTCTTTTGTTGATAAGATGAATTATGTTAATTGATTTCGTAATGGTAAACCATCTTTGCATCCCTGGGATGAATCCCACTTGGTCATGGTGTATGATCTTTTTGATGAGTTGTTGAATTCTATTTGCTAGTATTTTGTTGAGAATCTTCGCATTCGTTTTCATCAGGGACATCGGCCTATAGTTTTGGTTTCTGGTGGTGCCTTTGTTTCCTTTCTGTATTATAGAGTTATGGGCTTCATAGAAACTGTTTGGGCGATTTCCTGTTTTTTAATTTCCTGTAAAATCTTGAGAATAACTGACTTGAAGTGAAAGATATCTTCAAAGATGACACACCACTGGTCAATCAGTGAAAACAGAGATAGAGAAATGGGACTATCTTAAACTAAGAAGCTTCTGCACTTCAAAAGAAACAGTGACCAAAATACAAAGACAGTCTACAGTATGGGAAAGGATATTCACCCAATACCCATCCGACATGGGGTTGATATCAACGATGTACAAAGCACTGGTTGAAATCCACAAGAAGAAAACATCCAACTCCGTCAAAAATGGGGCGACGAAATGAACAGAAACTTTCTCAAAGAAGAAATCCGAATGGTCAATAGGCACATGAGAAAATGCTCTACATCATTAATCATCAGGGAGATGCAGATCAAAACAACAATGAGATATCATCTTACACCATAGAGACTGGCCCACATCCAAAAGAAGAAAAGCAAAGAGTGTTGGCACAGATGTGGCCAGAAGGGGACCCCCCTTCACTGCTGGTGGGAATGCCGACTGGTTCAGCCCTTTGGAGAACAATATAGACTATTCTCATAATATTAGAAATTAAGCTCCCATTTGATCCAGCAATACCACTTCAGGGAATATATCCCGGAGAGGCAAAAAGTACAGTCTAAATGACATCTGCACTTCTATGTTCATTGCTGCACTGTTCATAATAGCCAAAATTTGAAGAAAAAAAAAACACGAGTGACCAAGAACAATGACTTGTTAAAGAAGCTTTGGTACATCTACACAATGGAATACCATGCAGATGTTAGAAAAGATGAAGTCATGATATTTACATGCTAGTGGTTCTACATGGAAAATATCATGCTAAGTGAAATGAATAAGAAATAGAGGGACAGATGTAGGAAGACTGCACCCATCTGGGGAATATAAAATACAGAATTGGAGTCGAACACCCAAGAATATTGAGATAAGTACCAGGAGGTCTGCTCCACGAATGGATGCCAGCAGCACATTCTGGGCAAAAAGGCAGCTCAGATAGAGAAGTAAAGCATGTTTGGAGGACTCGCTTTGGATGCGAGATTCATGCTTGAAAGTAGACTATAAACTGAACACTATGGCCAATCAATACCTTTATTGTAAACTACAACACCCCAAAGGAAAGAGTGAGCAAAAATGAAAGCCCTGCCACAGACAGGGGGTTCTGTGGGGGGATGGAGTTGGGTGTGGGAGGGCTACTAGGATCATTGGTGGTGGAGAATCGGCACTGGTGGTGGGATGGGTATTCGATCATTGTATAAATGAAACCCAAGCACGGAAGTTTGTTAGTCTACAACTGTATCTCATGATGTTTCACAAAAAAAAAACATGTTATTGACATGAAAATAAAGGTTCTCTCAGAGGACATAAGGCATGAGAGACACATTCCCTGGCCCAAGATTGGAATGATTAAAATCATTAAAATGGCAATATTCCGTAAGCATTATACAGATTCAATGCTGTCCCTATAAAGATACCCATGACATTTTTCAAAGAAATAGGTAAAACACTCCTGAAATTAATATGGTACAATAAACCCGCACTAATAACTAAAGCAATTCTTGGGAAAAAAGAAGATGCAAGGCATCACCTTCCCCAAACTTCGAAGTACACAACAAAGCATTATTAATTAAATAACATGGTATTGGAAGGGAGACTGACCTGCAGATCAATGAAATAGAGTTGAATATCCTGACACAGACCCTCAAATATATGATCACTTAATTATCGACAAAGGAATAAGAAATATGAAGTGAAGCTATGAAAGCCTCTTCAAAAAGTTGTGCTGGAAAAACTGGACAAGCTGCATGCAAAAAATACACTCAGATCTCTGTCTAATACCAGGCACAAAAGTCAGATCATAATGGATTAAAGACCTCAATATCAGACCTGTATTTATAAGATATATGGAAGACAACATAGAATCCTCCATGAAATTGAAATCAAAGATATCTTTAAAGATGAAACACCACTGACCAACAAGTGAAAGCAAGGATAAACAAATGGGATTACATTAAGATAAGAAGCATCCGAACCTCAAAAGAAATGGTGACCAATATACAGATTTACACCATAGAATGGGAAAATATATTTAACAAATACCAATCAGATAGGGATTTAATATCCAAGAAACATAAGGTAGAACTTTACTAGAAAAAATCCTCCACCCCATCAAAAATGGGGAAAAGAAATGAACAGAAACATCCTCAAAGAAGAAATACAAATAGCTAAAAGGCATATTATAAAAAGTTCTATATTGCTAATCAGCAGGGAGATGCAAGTCAAAACAACAATGAGATACAACCTTATATCACAGAGTCTGGTACACATTAAAAAGAAAAAGAACCATCAGTGCTGGCGCAAATGCTGGGGAAATAGGGGCTCTCATTCACTGTTGATGGAAGGTTGACTGGTCCAGCCTTTTCAGAAAACAATCTGGGCATTCCTTATAACAATACAAATTGAACTTACATATGATCCAGCAATACCATTTCTTGGAATATATCCTTGGGATGCAAAAACACACAGCACAAATGATATCTGCACTTGTATGTTCATTGCAACAATGTTCACAATACCCAGAATCTGGAAACAACCCCAATGCCCAAGAATAGATGACTGGTTAAAAAAATTATGGTACAACACACGCCCTCAAATATATGATCATCTAATCTTTGACAAGGGAACAAGAAATAAAAAATGAAGCAAAGAAAGCCCTTTAACAAATGGTGCTGGCAAAACTGGACAGCGTAATACGAAAAATGAGCTCAGACCTTTACCTAACACCATTCACAAAAGTCAGATCAAAATGGATTAAAGACCTCAACATCAGACTAGTATCCATAAGGTACATTGAAGAAGAGGTTAGCAAAACCCTCCACGACTTTGAAGCTAAAGGTATCTTCAAAGACGAAATGCTGCTGACCAAGCAAGTGGAAACAGAGATACACAAATGGTACTATCTTAAACCAATAGGCTTCTGCACCTCAAAAGAAATAGTGACCAGAATACAAAGATAGTCTAAAAAATGA
Organism: Sorex fumeus; assembly: GCF_029834395.1. Classification (NCBI taxonomy): domain Eukaryota; kingdom Metazoa; phylum Chordata; class Mammalia; order Eulipotyphla; family Soricidae; genus Sorex; species Sorex fumeus. The sequence goes on from NW_026606115.1 coordinate 14,261,096, forward strand.
AAAAGGAAGTGCCCCAGTCCCCACACATGGACCCTGGCCCGGCAACTGGACCCAAACTCATTCCAGCATCCTGCGGGCTGTGCATTCTGCCCTCAGCTGACACCTTCCTGCGCCTCCACCTTCCTTTCCGCATTGTTCCAACTTCCCTGACCAAGTGCCCCAGTGCCCGTGCCTGCACCCCGGCCCTGCAACTAGACCCAAACTCATCCCAGCATCCCACAGACCAGCAGAGGGCGTGGCCATCACAGCAGTAGGCACGGCTTTCACAGCAGGGGGCATCGCCTCCGGGGGCAGCCACAGTCATTTTCTCATCTCCCAGCATTCTGGACTCACATCACAATCCCCATTACCTAACTCTGTTGAGAATTCCCCGGCTATCCCAAACATAGTAGGCCAGGAGGCCACTAGCCTCTACCAATTTCACCAACATACCAGTGAAAACAAGTCTACTCCAATTTTATCAAAAAACTGAAGAACTTGTACTGAAGCTGTACAAGTCCAATATAAAAGAATATATCCTGAGAAACTTCCCTAGAGGCCTCACATGAGTCAAGGAGAAACATCTGAGAGGATGGACGTATTCTAGAAGGGGAAAAAGGCGACCACCATTGACCGAGTTCATCCAAAATCCTTTTTCGCAGTAAGACAGAACAGTGCTAGTGAACTGGAATGTCCCACCTCCATAAAACAACAAAACATGAAGAAACAATGCAAATACCCACCAAGAGGATAGGATTTAAAAAAGAGTCCTGAAGGCTCAACAGAGGTTACCCACAGAAACAATTTATCCAATAAAGAATTCAGAGAAGAAATGCTGAGGATGTTCAACAAACTTAAAGAAACATTGGAGCAGACATCCAGTAAATTAAAGTAGGACATGAAAGAAACAGTGGAATGTATATCCAAGAAAATACAGGAAGAAATGAGAGCAGAAATAAGAAAGCTACAATCAGAAGTGTCACTAATAAAAGATTCGGTAGATGGAAAAAAAACTCAGTGAGTGCCCTCAACAGTAGAATGGCTACAGCTGAAGACAAAATCGGTGTACTTGAAGACGAGCTTCAGAAAGCTTACAGGCAACAACAAACAATGGGAAAATACCTCAAAATATCTCTAGGGAAAATCAGAGACTTGGGGGATGAATCCAAGAGGAATAACATTAGAATCATCGGAGTAACAGAAGGACAGGAAGGCAACCCCAACGAAAAAACCACAGTTAAAGATATCATCGCTGAGAAGTTCCCACAACTGGAGAATGCAGGCATCCAGATTCAAGGAGTTCGAAGGGTGGCAGCTAAAAGAGACCCTAATAAAAAGACTCCAAGTTATATTATAGTCAAAATGATGGATGCCACGTATAGGGACACAATACTGCAAGCAACAAGGTCAAAGAAGAAAATCACATACAAAGAGCACCGCTTGGATTTATGTTGGAGTACATGGAGCTTAGGTTTATCAGGTTGCACCCATCACAGTGCTCCCAAGTCATTCCCATTACTTTGTCTGTAACTACTTCTTTGTGCTCTCTTCCCCAACCAATTTGTAAGGTCTCATCCTTCTTAGACACTGAAGCTGTACTGTAAGTTAATATTGCCTTTCTCCTCTCCTTATGTCTTTTGAGCAGTTTATTTTAATGCAATGTCCTTTTTGTATAGATACAGGAAGACAATTAATATTATGCTTTATAACTTAGGATTTAATTGGCCTTAAATATTATTCACTCCTGGGGGGCATCTGCTTTCTCAACTTAAGCCTCAGTTGCCCTCACTTCCTAGCACTCCAAGGGCACGGTCCCGACGAGGGACTGGATGGAGCCAGGGAAAGCCGGTAAGTTATGTGCTACCCTGGCATCGTGATGGGCCAAGCCAAGGTGCCATGATTCTTAACTATAGGTTAAGAGTTTGATCATAGGCGAATGCTGTCACGATCTGAAAGTAACGACGAGACTAGAACCCTGCTGCTAAGTATAGGAAAGATATCTGACCTGAGCACTGCAGTCTGAGATCAAGATGGCCCTAGGAGAGCAATTCTATGAACTTAAAGTATTTCTTACTGTGTCCATACAAAATGATTTATATTATGTATGCTTATATGTTGGTCGGAAAAGGAGAGGAGAAACACACCCAGGGAATTCTGTTCTAGGATGAGTCAATCTGCTAAGTGAGAATCTGCCCTAGTGACTGCTTTCCCATGTGTCCTGACTAGCTTGGATGAGAACTGAACTTTTCTCCCCTTCAAACTGCCTTCAGTAAATGATTTCAGTATATTGAGGCAGTTTCCCTTATCTCACAGGAACCTAGCTGGTCTTAGGTATACAGATCCCAGGTGCTAAGCCAGGCCTGATCTTGGGGATGTAGATGCCTGGCTCCAGAAAGACTGATCTTTGAGATGTAGACTCCAAGCTCTAACAGACTGGTCTTTGATGTGCTAATCCAAGTGTTTGTAGCTTGTAAAAGGTGAGGCCAAGATTACTGGACTGTGGATGTAAAGAAACAATGTGGATGTAAAGAAGCAATGTACGGTTGGCCGGCTCAATATTCTTTCTGTAACTCCTTTTGATGACATCTCTATATTGCACCCTTTAGAGGTACCATGATCTATATAAGGGGATTTTTGGGGCTCTCTTGGTGTGAACGTGCTTGAGGACTCCTGAGGCCTCCATGACATACATTTCTTCCATGTAATAAACTGCTGCTAAGACCAACCAGCTTAGCCCTCGTTTCTTTCCTTCACCTGACCATCGCCATGGACCTCCCTGGAGTGGGGAAACGGCCTGAGACTACCGAACGCGGGCGGTGGGAGAGATAGGCCGCTGCTGTCCCCTTTGCCCATCCTTATTTTGTGTGTTTACACAGATTTACAGCAGACCTATCAGAGGAAACCCTCCAAGTCCGAAGACAATGGTGGGATATAGTGACAAAAACTCAATGAAATAAACACCTCACCAAGAATACTTTATATGGCTAAACTTTCACTCAAACTAGAAGGAATAATACAGTATTTCATGGATAAAAAGAGCTCAGGAACTTCACACACTCAAGACCAAACTTAAAAGAAGGACTAAAGGGGCTACTATAAGCAAGAAAACCCCCTACAAGCACAACAAACCCCTACAGAAAGATGGCCACAAAACCCCACAACATAAGCTTTCTCAATGTCAATGGTCTAAATGCACCAAACCACAACACCGAAAAGGAGAAAGAGAACAAAAGGGAATGCCCAGACACAGAGGCAGGTTGCAGGGGAGAAATAGGATGGGGGTGGTGGGAGGGCTCCTGGGATCATTGGTGGTGGACAATTAGCACTGGTGAAGGGATGGGTACTCAATCATTGTGTGACTGAAACGCAAACACGAAAATTTGTAAGTATGTAACTGTACCTCACAGTGATTCACTAATAAAAAAAATTAAAAATAAAGAGATGCATAGTGGCAAAATGGATTCAGAAACTGAGCCCAACATTCTGCTGCCTACAGGAAACGCATCTGAACAGTCAGAGCAAATACAGATTCAAAGTCAAAGGATGGAAAACAATTCTACAAGCAAACAACTCCCTCAAAAAATCCGGAGTGTCTTTACTAGTATCCGACAACATAGATTTCAGGTTGAAAAAGATTAGAAGGGATAGCAAAGGACATTTTTTTATTAATCAAGGGATATGTAAAGCAGGAAGAAATCACTCCTAAATGTTATATGCACCCAATGACGACTAACTAAATACTTAAAACAACTGGTAACAGATCTTAAGGAAGACATTGTTAGCAACACAATGCTAGTTGGAGACTTCAACACCGCCTTATCACCACTGGATAAATCAACAAGATTAAAACTCACAAAGGAAGCACTGGCTTTGAAGGAAGAAATAGAAGAGGGCTAATAGATCTATACAGGGCTTTACATCCCCATAAAAAATACACATTCTTTCCAGTGCACACGGAACATTTTCCAAAATAGACCACGTTCTGGCCACAAAACATAACTCAATCGAATTAGGAAGATAGAAATTGTATCAACTAACTTTTCAGACCATGATGCACTAAAAATAAAAGTTAACCATGCAGAGAACCAAATCAAGCACCTAGAAATTAAACAACTCAATGTAGAACAATGAGTGGGTCAGGAAAGAAATCAAGGAAGAGATCCAAAGATACCTGGAAACAAATGAGAATGAAGACAAGATCTATCAGAACCTTTGGGACGCAGCTAAAACCGTGTTAAGGGGAAAATTTATAGCTCTGCAAGCATATCTCAGGAAGGAAGAAAGGTCCCACATAAATAACACGACCTCAAAGCTCAAGACCTTAGAAAAGGGAGCCCAACACAGGCAGAAGGAAAGAAATAATAAAACATAGAGCAGAAATCAATGACATGGAAACCCAAAAAACAATCCAAAAGATCAATGAAACTGAGAGCTGGTTATTTGAGAAAATAAACAAGATTGATAAACCACTAGCAAGAATCACAAAGAGAGAGAGCCCTGATAAACCGAATCAGAAATGAAAAGGGGGGCATCACAACAGAAACCAAAGAAGTTCAAAAGATCATTAGAAACTACTTTGAAAGTCTGTTATATCACGAAACAAGAGAACATAGAAGAAATAGATAAATTCCTGGATTCCTATAACCTCCCAAGGCTGAACCACAATGATTTGGAATACCTTAATAGACCTATTACTATCAAGGAAATTGAAACTGTAATCAAAAGTCATCCCAAAAACAAAAGCCCAGGCCCAGCTGGAATCACTAGGAATTCTTCCAGACATTTAAAGAAGACCTGTTGCCAGTTGCTCTCAAAAGTTTTCAGGAAATTGAGGAAACAGAAACACCCCCAAACAGTTTCTATGAGGTACATATCACCCTAATACCAAAATGAAACAGAGACACCACAAAAAAAGAAAATTACAGGCCGATATCTCTGATGAACATGGATGTGAAGATCCTCAGCAAAATATTAGCAAATAGAATTCAACAACTCATCAAAAAGATCATACACCATGACCAAGTGGGATTCATCCCGGGGGTTCAATGATGTTTAACATTCGGAAGTGTCAATCAACATAATCCATCATATCAACAAAAGAAAAGATAAAACCATATGATCATATCAATAGATACAGAAAAAGCATTTGAAAAGTTCCAGCACACGTTCATGTGGAAAACTCTCACCAAAATGAATATAGAAGGGACCTTCCTCAATATACTCAAAGCCATCGACAACAAGCCTATAGCAAACATTATCCTCAATGTGGAAATACTAAGAGCCTTGCCTCTAAGATCAGGGACAAAACAAGGATGCCCACTCTCACCACCTCTGTTCAATATAGTACTGGAAGTACTTGCATTAGTGGTTAGGCAAGAAAAATATATTAAGGGCATTCAGGTAGGAAAGGAAGAAATCAAGCTCTCACTATTCGCAGATGATATGATACTATAATTAGAGAAACCCAAAGCCTCTACCAAGAAACTCCTCGAAACAATAAACCTGTATAGTAAAGTCACAGGCTATCAATACCCAAAAGTCCATGGTTTTCCTATACGCAAATAATGAGAGTAAAGAAAATGACGTGAAAAAAGCAATCCATTCACAATAATGTCTAAGAAAATCAACTACCTTGGAATCGGGAAGAGGGGGCGCTGGGGTGGGCATGGTGGGAAGGATAACTAAGGAGGTAAAGGACCTGTACAAAGAAAATTACAAAATGTTACTTCACGAAATAAAAGAGGATACAATGAAATTGAAACATCCCATGTTCATGGGTTGGGAGAACTAACATTGCAAAATGGCAATACTCCCCAAAGCATTATACAGATTCAATGCGATTTCTATAAGTATACCCATGAAATTATTTTTAAAAGTGGATCAAACACTCCTGAAATTCATATAGAAAAACAAACCCCCACAAATACCTAAAGCAATTCCGAGGGGAAAAAGATGGGTGGCATCACCTTCCCCAACCTCAAACTCTACTACAAAGCAGTAATCATTAAAACAACATGGTACTGGAACAAAGGCAGAGAAGTACACCAATGCAAGAGAACTGACTATGCTGACACACACTCTCAAATATATGAACATCTCATTTTTGATATTGGAGCAAGAACTGTGAAGTGCAGCAAGGAAAGCCCCTTCAACAACTGATGTTGGCACAACTGGACAGCTACATGCAAATAAATGGGCTCAAACCTCTACCTATCACCATGCACAAAAGTCAGATCAAAATGGATTAAAGACCTCAACATCATACCGGATTCCATTAGGAACATTGAAGGCAAGGTCGGCAAAACCCTCCACGACATTGAAGCGAACAGTATCTTCAAAGATGATTCACCACTGACCAGGCTAGTGGAAACAGAGATAAACAAATGGGACTATCTTAAACTAAGAAGCTTCTGCACTTCAAAAGAAACAGTGATCAGAATAGAAAGACAATCTACAGAATGAGAAAGGATATTCACCCAATACCCATCTGATAAAGGGTTGATATCAAGGTTATACAGAGCACTTGTTGAACTCTACAAGAAGAAAACATCCAATCTCATCAGAAAATGGGGCGATGAAACGAACAGAAACTTCCTCAATGAAGAAATCCAATTGGCTAAAAGTCAAATGAGAAAATGCCTTAACTAAATACATAACTAATTACCAGGAAGGTGCAATCAGAACAATTAGATCATCTCACATCACAGACACTGGTCCACATCTAAAACAACAAAACAAATCGGTGCTGGGGTGGAAGTGGGAAGAAAGGCACTCTCCTTCACTTCTGGTGGGAATGCCGGCTGGTTTAGCCCTTTTGGAAAACAGTATGGACATTTCTCAAAAAATTCGAAATTGAGCTCCCATTTGACCGAGCAATACCACTTCTGGGAATACACCATGGAGATGCAAAAAGTATAGTAGAAATGACATCTGCACTTGTATGTTCATTGCAGCACTGCAGCACTGTTTACAATAGCCAGAATCTGCAAAAAAAGGTGCCAAAGATTAGTTAAAGAAACTTTGCTACATCTACACAATGAAATACTATGCAGCTGTTAGAAAAAGTGAAGTTATGAAATTTGCATATTAATGTATTAACATGGAGAGTATCATGCTAAGTGAAATGAGTCAGAAAGTTAGGGACAGACATAATAATACTGTACTCATTTGTGGAATATAAAGTAACAAAATGGGAGACTGACACCCAAGGATTGTAGAGAAAAGGATCAGGAGGATTGCTCCATGACTTGGAAGCCAGCCTCAGGTTCTGGAGGAAAAGGCAGCTCAGATAGAGAAGAAACCACAATGTTAAGGATGCTTGGAGTGCCCACTCGGGTTGGGAGATTTGTGCTGAAGGTAGGCTATAGACTGAACATGATGGCCACTTAATGCCTGTATTGCAAACCACAACAGCCAAAGGGAGAGAGAGAGTTAAAGGCAATGCACCTGCCACGGAGACGGGAAGAGGGGGGGCTGGGGTGGGGATGGTGGGCAGGATACTGGGAACACTGGTGATGGAGTATGGGCGCTGGTGGAGGAATCGGTACTCGGTCATTGTATGACTGAAACATAAACACGATATTTTGTAAGTCTGCAACTGTATCATTAAAAACCTAAAAAAAATTTAAAAATGGGAAAGGATATTCACCTAATACCTTTCTGATACGGGGTTAATATGAAGGATATAAAAGGCACTGGTTGAACTCTACAAGAAGAAAACGTCCAATCCCATGAGAAAATGGGGCAATGAAATGAACAGAAACTTTCTCAAAGAAGAAATCCGAATGGCCAAAGGCACATGAAAAAATTCTCTTCATCACAAATCATCAGGGATATGCAGACCAAAACAACAATGAGATATCATCTCACACCACAGAGACTGGCACACAGCCAAAAAACAAAGGCACCCAGTGTTGGCATGGATGTGGGGATAAAGGGACTCTCCTTCACTGCTGATGGGAATGTCGACTGGTTCAGCCTTTTTGGAAAAGTACTGCAGTAAAAATGACATCTGTACTTATATGTTTGTTGCAGCACTATTTACAATAGCCAGAATCTGTGGGGGGAAAAAACGAGTGCCTGAGAATAGATGACTGGTTAAAGAAACTTTGGTACATCTACACAGTGGAATACTATACAGCTGTTTGAAAAGATGAAACCATGAAATTTGCATATAAGTCGATCAATATGGAGAGTGTCATGCTAAGTGAAATGAGTCAGAGAAAGAGAGACAGACATAGAATGACTGCACTTATTTGTGGTATATAAAGTAACAGAATGGGAGACTAACACCCAAGGATAATAGAGATAAGGGCCAGAAGGATTGCTCCACAGCTCGGAGGCCAGCCTCACATGCTCGGGGAAAAGGCAGCTGGGATAGAGAAGGAACCAGAAAATGAATGATGTTTGGAGGGTTCGCTCGGGATGGGAGATGGGTGCTGAATGTAGACTATAGACCAAACATGATAGCCACTTAGTACCTATATTGCAAACCATAACACCCATAAGGGAATGTGCCTCCCACAGAGGCAGGAGGGGAATGAGGTGGGGTGGTGGGAGGGATACTGGGAACATTGTTGGTGGAGAATTGGCACTGTTGGACTGTTGGAAGGATGGGCACCTGATTATTGTATGACTGAAACGTAATCACAAAAGTTTGTAAGTCTGTAACTCTATCTCACGGTGATTCATTAAAAATATATAAAAATTAAAAGGCAAAGAAAAAATTGATAAAAACAACTATGCAATGTCTACACAATGGAATACTATAAAGCTGTTAGAAAAAATAAAGTCATGAAATTCGCTTATAAATAGATAGACATGGAGAGTATTATGCTGAGTGAAATAAGTCAGAAGGAGAGAGAAAGACATAAAATGACTGCACTTATTTTGGTATATAAAAACACATAATATGAAACTAACAGTTGAGGACAGTAGAAACAAGGGTCAGCAGGATTGGCCCATGATTTGAAGCCCGCTTCAAGGACTGGGGGAAAGGGCAGCTAGGATAGAAAAGTGACAATGATGTTGGAAAGGATAGCTCTGGATGGGAGAAATAAGGGTGCTGAAAGTGGGTAAAGCACCAAATACGATGGCCTCTCAGTATCTGTATTGCAAACCATAATACCCTAAAAGAGAGAGACAAAGAAGAAAATTGTCTTCTTAGAGGCAGGCTGGTGTGTTGGGGGAGGTGGCAGGAGGGATACAGAGGATATTGGTAGTGGGAGTTTACACTGGTGGAGAGACATTCCAAAAGTGGTTGGAACATTGTGTGACTGAAACTGGATCATGAAATCTTTGTAACTGTATCTCATGTCTATTCAGGTAGACAAAAAATGGTTCTCTGGTTTCTGGACTGAGTTTTGCAAGCAAGTCTAGAGAAAACAATTATGGAAGAAAATGATTAAATTGGACCAAGCTGTATATTAAAAAATTCTATCAGATATTTTTGAGTACCTGCCCCATACTAGTGAGTCACTTGCTTGAGGTTCTCAATAATGAGGTCAGTCCCTATTACAAAGGAGATTTGGAAATGTAATTATGTGTTATATAATGTTATATGTCATTTATACATTGATAAAAATCAATTTTTCAATAGGCATTTTCTTCTTTTAGGGAATTTTTGAGACAATCCTGGAAGTGCTCACGAGCCATTCCTAGCTGAGAGCTTAGGAGTCACTCATAATAGTCCTGGAGATCAAGCCCAGACTTCCTGTACACAACGCAAGAAATTGAGCAGTTTTTTCTGCCCCACAATTTTCCTTATTTTTTCAAAGTGTCTATACCTTTAATTGATTTTTCTATTTTATTACAGCAAATAAAACTTCTAGTATCACAGTAAATAAGAGAGATGAGAGTATAAATCCTTGCCCCCTCCCACCATCATGTAAGCCTTATTCCAGAGACTCATAAATAAATCTCAAAAGAGATCAACTAGCCACAAAAATTTCTTTGATATCCATTCTGGGGAACTCTCAGAGTGGGGCAGGACAGAAACAGCCCAAACAAAACCCTTGTAGTTGCTAACTCCCACACTCCAAAGTGGCTTTCATGCCTCCACCCTGACTCCATTGCCTCAGGACTGAGTTGCCTCAGGCTAAAAAATTTAAGCTGCTGAAAACTCAGGTAAATGGGTCTCTGTTACAGAAAACTCCATGCCTCTCAGAGTCATTATGGGCTACCCCAACCACTTCCCTATACTTCCAGGATAGGGAAGTATATTTCTATTTCTATTCATGTGGTGGAATATTACATTCTTACATCTTTTCTTATAGCCAAGTTGTATTCCATTATGGATATATACCACAATTTTCTTATCCAATTATATTTCTTTGGACACTTGAGTTGTTGCCAAATATTGGTCATTGTAAGTAGTAAACATAGATGTAACAAGAGTCTTTTTGGTTTTAATATTAGTGGTAAAATATTTGATCTTGTACCACTAAGTATGATATTAGCTAAAGAGGCTTTCTTTATATTGATAATATTTTTATTGATTCACTGTGAGATTTACGGTTATAAAGTTGTTCATCATTAAGTCTTAGTCATAAAATACCCAACACCCACTCCTTCATCAATGCATATTTCCTACAACCAAAGTGCCCAATTTCCCTCCCACCTTCCTCCCCCTACCCAACCAATCCCCGTATCCTGCTTCTATGGCAGAAACCTTTCTTCTCTCTCTCCTTCTCATTCTATCTCTCTCATTTTCATTTTAGACACTGTGTTTTTTAATAGTTACCGAAAGGGTATCATGCTTATCACTTTATATCAGTTCAGCACTTAGTTTGTGTCCACAATGATCATTTCCAACTATCATTGTCATAGTGGTCCATTCTCTATACCTACTAACTCCCCTACCTTGGTGGCATGCTCTCTCCATAGAACAGTCCTTCTAGCTCTGGTTTCTACTGTCTTTGGGTATTACTCACATACTATGTTGTTTTTTAATATTCCACAAATTAGTGCAAGCAATCATTCTGTTTTTCCTTCTCCCTCTGATTTCCTCAGCTTGATATTCTCCATGTCCACCAATGCAAATGCCGATTGGTCCACTCTTTCTGGAAAACAAATGTACATTCCTTAAAAAAACTAGAAATTGAGCTTCCATATGACCAGCAATACCACTCCTGGGAATATACCTTGAGGGTCCAAAAACACAATGCAGAATAGCCATCTGTACTCTCATGTTCATTGCAGCACTGTTTACAATAGCCAGAATCTGGAAACAACCCAAATGCCTGAGTCCAGATAAGTGGATAAAGAAACTATGGTACATCTATACAATGGAATACTAAACAAGTGCTAGAAAAAATAAAGGAGTTTTCCTTTATCTTCTTACCCTTATTCTTCCCTTCACACTTCCTCTTTTCCTCCTCCCTATATCCCTGCTCTTTCCTCTTTCTCTTCTATCCCTTTTCATTCTC